>NC_045767.1:21225000-23725000 GCF_008692025.1 Phocoena sinus
TCCTCGTATGAAATTATTGAGTAATGAGAAAAGACTAGAGTTAAATAAGGCAGAAAAAGAAGCATATGCAACATGGGCCATCGAGTTCAGGAAGACAGTCGGAAGTCCATGCTGTGTTGTTGAGAGCTGTGCCTCAGAGAGGTGATCGGCTAATGGTAACAACACCTTCATAGGTCAGAAGACTGGTTAGAGGTAAGGTGAGTTTATTTCAGAGAAGAACACTGCTTCGCATAGAGTAGGCATGAAAGAAACATCTGCTGAATGAATGAACAGACAAATGAAAGCTGAAGCCCCACTCAGTTTTGGGGTGCAGGGCAGCTGGCTTCCATTGACACACTGATAAGGGCAATGTGGATTGCAAGCTCTCCTCACTATTCTCTGGGGTGTTAGGGGCCAGAAAAGGAAGCCGTAAAACTGTGCAAAGGAGAATGTTAAGATTTGGCAGAAATGTGTCCAAAATGATCTTTGGACTTTGGATAAAAGCAGCTAAAAGATGCAGAGGCAAATGGGGTGGAGAGACTGGGTGAACAGGATCAAAGTTGAATCGCTAGGTGCTAGGATAAGGCTGTAGTAGAGGAGTCAACAAACAGGTGTTGACGATCCTCAAGGACAGGACATCTGTGGCTGTGTGACTATAGCTGGTTATTTCTAATACAAATCCCTGTGAGCAAATCACGTCCATTTAAAGTCTATGGGACTTTACTCTTATTCTTCTTCCCTCACTCCTCCTCTTCCTCCCCTTCTCTCCTTCTTTCTTCTTTGCATTAACCCTCCTTCTCTGGTCTCCTCTCTTCCTTTAACATGAGTTTAAACTTCTTGAACAATTTTGAATCCTATGCTAGGTGATGAAGAATCAGAAATGAATAAGACACAGCCCTTTGCCATACTCTAAGACACATGTTTTTGTCAGTATCAGAGCATGAGTGGGGGACACAGGAGAGGTGAGAGAGACCTATGTCCTGCCACCACACCTGACTCACTTCTCTAAGTGTGGATGTGATTCCCCCACTATCCCCAATGCCCCAATGTCTTAGTGATGGTGGGAACTACAGCAGAATCAGGACCAGTGTCACTGCTTATGGGATTGTGCAGATTATCCAACCAGTGGAGCATCCTAGCATGGGGGTACCCACAAGAATCACATGTTTTTCTGATCCACTAGCTCATTCTACCTGCCAAGCTTTGCACCTATGGTGTCATCTCTCCAGAAGGATGTGACTTCGCGAACAAGTTTACCCAAAGAAGATGGCTTTCTCTATTCACATGAAGGTGTCACTGTGCTAGAGGCAGCCCTGGGCCGCCTGAACCACCAGAACCTTAAAGAAACATGAGCTCCCCTGAAATCACAAATGCAAGAGGCTCATCTGTATAAGAGATGGACAATGTACTTGCTTCCATGGGGCTCACATTCCAATTATGTGAGACATGTACTTACTACCATGAAGAAAGTAGAGTAACAGAACAGAACTGACTGGTGCTGGGGTGCTATTTGAGATGTTCCCATATAGTTTCTAAGCTGTAGATATTGAAAAGCAGTGAACAAAGCAAAAATGTAAAGAAGCAGCATTCCACGCAGAGGAAAATCCTACAGTATGAACTACTCAAATTACGGAATAAAAGTTTACTATTCTATTTACTGGGGCACAGTGATGTCACAAATTCATCAAGATAAATAGAAGAAGAAAGGTAACCTCAGATGGCTGTGCTTTGAAGGGACCTAACACTAGCACCTCAAACTTCCCCTTCATTCTCTGACTTTCCCCTAAAATCAGATCTCTTATAGCTATTTTCATGGATACCTAGATACAGTATTAAACCTAAGGAATATTCTGGAGTATTCTGTAATTGTGATACAATTACATTGCATATACATGACAAAAAGATAAGTAGATAAGGAGTTTTAGCCAGTAGACAATCAGGCAAGTACAGCAGCAGACAGTGGAGGAATTAGATAGATGATGGAGAGCAGAAGCAGTCAAATCGCTTCGTCTCTTTTTTGTATTTGTTTTTGTTTTAAACATAACTGACCATTCTATCTCACATGAAAAATATCTTGGGTAACAATAAAAAGTACTAACATCATATTCTCCTATTTTGGAGGCCATCTGATAGATGTAGCCTAAAAATATCTACAAAACTGTAATTTTATTTTTATTTATAACAATTTTTTGTTGAGGCTTAATGAGAATGTTGATGACAAATAATAATTAGATACATTTCCCCCTGAATGCCATATCATTTCAGAAAAAAAGGTAATAAATTCAAAGATATTCCTATATCTAGGTATGTTGTATACATATTCAGGGGAATAAATTATATAATGTGTGAGTTCAGGAAACTATAGCAAAGGAGGAATATGGCTCTGAGTGACACAATCATTGAAAATAATATTAGAAAGAAATTTGCTTAGCCAGTAGTCAACAGAAACTCTGATTTTCCAAAATCCATCCAACATATAAAGGTATTTATTGCCCAAATTCTATAGTATTCTTGGGATATTGTTTCAAGACCTGGTGATCATACACTGAGGCAAATGATATGCTTGTGAGTTGAGAAATGCAATAAACACACAAATATATATTCATCTTTTCTTCGTAAACAAGTTGGATATTAAATACATCACATTTATTATTTATTTAGCATAATTCTATATTTCCAGTACAACCTGACATTGCATCTATCTTTTGTTTGAGATTTTATATATTTCAGTTATTGAATCAACTATGGGAAAAGCAAGTGTGTCTCCACCTTCACTATGAAAACTGGAACAGGAAAATACATAACACAAGACAGCTTTCATAGACTCTGTTATCACATACTGAATCTGAGCAGAACCCTGTGGGGTTCCTGGGCACTGAAGTCTTTCTGCATCTCCAGTTCCTTGCTTGTAGTGAACTCACTCCAGCCTCCATGACCTTCCCAGAGTCCCAAAGGGCATATTCAAACAATTGCTAATCAGGGAAGGGAGGGGATGCAGAGACAAAGGAGGAGCTGCCAAGAACAATAGTGCAGCCTTGGGGCAGGGCCCTGGTTTGCCTCAAGGGATACACATAACAATATCTTTGAGCTCTTTATAGAACTAAAACCCCCTACAAATGGAGTTAGCATTCTTCATTCCAGAGAAGACCACCTGAGGTCAGATTAAAGGAATCAGAGAAGCTCATCAAGAGATAACCTGAGACCAGATTAAAGGAGTGCAGGCCCTGCACACACCCGAATCTTATCAACAACCCCACCCATGAACCATTGCTATAAAACTCCTCACCAAATCCTCCCAGGTTGGGACACACAGTTTTTCAGGGGCACGAGTCCTCTGTGTCCCCCTTTGCCTGGCAAAGCTATAAGGCTATTCTTTTCTACTTCACCTAAAACTCTGTCTCTGAGAGTCAATTCGGCACTTGCACAGAGGCCAGGTTTTCGGCATCAAATTTGGTGCCCAATGTGGGGCTGACTTGGGGACAGTCAAGGGGGGTTCCCCTGGCTTGAACGGACACCCTGAGGTTTTCTCCATGCCAGCCTCTTTCCAGAGAGTGGAGGGTTGGAGCATTCCTTTAGAGGCCAGATAGCCTGGACCCCTGCCTAGAAAGGCTGAGCCCTGGTCTTACCCCATCCACCATCCCAGCAATTGGAACTCCGAGGCAGGAGTAGACAGCAGAAGAGGGACCACCCTAGCATTTGCTGAGGCCCTCTTTGCCTTGAGGACATTCCTCTCTTCCTCCTGGCCTGGACTGCCCTGGATTTTCGGCATCAATATCTGGAAAGTCCTGGGGTAGGGTGGCTTTCAGCTTTGGCTAATCCAGTGGCTCAAGAATAAAATGCAGTGTTTTTCATTAATATCACTTAGAGAATTTGAAATGAACAGTAAACTATAGTTAAGGTTCAACAGCCATTTCCCCATAGTATCAATCTTTTTTCTTTTTAACCTACTTAGGCCTCTGGTTTTGTATTTGAACACAGCAATATTGATTTCTTTTTTGACCTTTGAACTAATCGACCCAAAACAGTAGAAAAGATTTGAAATAGCAACTTAACAAATATTAAATGCCAATCAACTTTCTGGAATTTTAAAACATTTAAACATCAGACTTTAAATTAGAAGCACTTGTAACATTTTTTCCTTCTTTTAGTTTTACTTTATTGTTCCCTTTCAAGTATTTTCTTTCTCAATATGTACCACTCCAACCTATTCCACATGCAGGGCTCATATGCTCACATGGGGCAAAAACGATTTTTCACCCCATCTGCTTAATCTGCAATACTGCTGACAAACGTAGAGACAAACATAAATGCCTTCACCAGCACACATGCACTGAAATGATGTAAAGTCACACTCAGAAGTTAGTGTTAAAAAAGACTTCGGGGAAATATACACTTGGGAAGAATAAACTCATTTATTAATAAAAATAAATTAATAAGAAACTATTATATACTTCTGTTTCAATTAATACTAATATTAAGCTATTAACTTTTTATTGATCTCACCCCATTCATACCTTATTTGAGTTCACCTAGCACACCATCACAGATTAGTGTCATTGTAACCACAACTGTTACTTCCATGTAATATTTAAGGGCTCCTGAGAAATACTTATGGATTTGCCCACTGGCTGGATTAAACTTCAAATTATTTAGCTCAATTGAAAATCCCTGTATATTTAAATCATACAGTGTAATACCTGGCACTAAGTAGATATTTAGTAAATATTTATTCCCACTCTTCCTCTTTTTTTCCACAATGTAGTGCCCCTTCCCTTCCTTCATTCTTCCCTCTTTTTTAACCTCTCTCTTTTTAAAAAAAAATTCCTTCAATAGCTAATGCCTTACAGCAATGCCCTACACTTTATTCCCTTCATCAGCAGTTTTCAACTGGGGATTTACATTAGAACCACTAACAGAGCTTTTAAAACATTTCAGCTCTGAAGATTCTGATTTCATTGATATGGAATGAGGGTTGCTCAATGGCATTTCTTAAAAATTCCCAGGAGATCATAATGGTTTCAGAAGAAAATACTTGTGACATGGTTATAGGACAACTAGAATAGAAAGACTCAGCAGGTGCCAGGGTGAACATTTCTACCCCAATTTCAGTAAGTAAGGAGTGAGGATAACTCTTTCCAGGAGAAATAATATGATTTTTGAGAGGGACAGGAGGGAAGGACACACTAACAGCTGAAAGAGGCAAGGGAAAAGAAGGAAAAGGAAAAAGAGTTTTTATATAAAGTGGAAAGGATATATAGAAACATGCGAAGTTTGGAATTGCCTAGCTAGGTAAACACATTGGAAAATAATGGGATAAGAGGCTAACAACATAAGCAGTCTGAACTTGGTGTGCCAACCTAAGTGGGTGGATCTTATCCTAAGAGATTTATTTAACAGGAGGTTAATAAGATCAGATACACATTTTGAAAATATCATCCTGAGAAAATTATGGATGGGATGAATTGAAGGGCATCTACAGTAACATCAGGAAGGCCAGTCAGGATGTTCCTGCAATAACCCAGGCAGAAAACAAAAGAATAGGGATGAAGGGAAGGATGAGACAAATAGTTTAAAAGGGGCAAAACACTGAGAGGAGTCAAATATATCTTCAAGGTCTAATGCTCAATCAATTAATACAATAGTATAGCCCCACTTAAGTATGGACAATACAGCATGAGAACAAACTTTGGAAAGAAGCTAATGACTTGCGTTTATACAAGTTGTGTTTAAATGCCTGAAGGATAACCAAGTGGAAAGATAGGCTTAGCAAGCAGTAGATTTTACTGATCTTGATCTCCAGAAAATTCTGAGCTTAAGATAAAACACAGGAGTCATTTAGTAGGGTAAGGAATCTCTGTTTGTGGAGGAAATTCCTCAGGGAAAAACATTTAGATTGAAATGGAAAGAGAAGCAAAGTCAGAGACCAAGTCACTAACATTTAGTTCCTTATACCCACAGATGTGTGCTTCCCCTTCTTTGTCACTGGAAAGTGGGTGTCTAGCCAGAGATTACTTCCCCATGCACTTAGGAGCAGCTGAGTAACTGGTTCTCATCCATGGAATATGAGCAGAAATTGCGTGTGTCATGTCCAATCAAGGAGTTCAAGAAGAGTGTATTCTTTTTTGTATTATTTTGAAGTAAAGTTGATGTACGGTATTATATGTTTCAGTTGTACAATACAGTTGTTCACAATTTTTACAGGTTATACTCCATTTATAGTTATTATAAAAGATTGGCTATATTCCCTATGTTGTACAATATATCCTTGTAGCTTATTTTATACATAATAATTTGTACCCCTTAATCCCCTACCCCTATGCTGCCCCCACTTCCCTCTCCCCACTGGCACCTACTAGTTTGTTCTATATATCTGTGAGTCCATTTCTTTTTCGTTATATTCACTAGCTTGTTGTATTTTTTAGATTCCACATATAAGTGATATCATACCGTATTTGCCTTTCTCTTATTTCACTTGGCATAATTTTCCTTCCTCTACCTTATTTCAAATAATGACAGGATCCTAAAGGACACAACCATACAAGGAAAGGTCCCTTGGTCTCTGAATAACCAGAGTGGAAAGACATCAGCTTTGCACTGTTACATGAGCAAGAAATAAATGTCTCTTGTTCTAAGCCACCAAAATGACCACAAAAAAATACAATGATTCTTTGTATCATATTGCTCACCAGATCTAATCTCTCCTTTCCACCCTATTTATACAAATCCTGTTCCTCCTTCAAAGCTCAGTTCAATTTCTTTCCTTGTATGAATTCTTTTAATCATGGTAACCATCAATGATGATCTCCTCTTCTGAAATCTTAGGGTGATTTTTGATCAGTCATTTGGCAAATGATGTTTCTGACATGTATTATAATTTTAATTGTCTTTTCATGTATTTTTGGTTTATCTTTCTCTCTGGGATAGACAATCAGGCTTGCATTTAATATATTTTTCATTTTTTTAAAAAATGAAGTATCTCTTTCTCCATTTAAAAAAAAAACAAATTCTAATCTAAACTCCAAAATAAAGAAGAAAATGGGGGAATTTTTGAATTTTAATGTTGATTGAACAATTATATAAAAGTTGTATGTTTGGCAAAGGAAGTAAGCCTGTCTGTGTTTCTGCTTTGAATAATAAGGATTATAATCTAGGAGAACAATAAACTATGGAACCAACTATATTTCCATGTTCTTTAATCAGCCATCTTCAGCCATCCTGAGCTAAATCCTTTATTTTTGAAATAAGCATAGAACCCATTAGATATGTTACCAGCTGTTGCACTCAGGTTTTGATTTTGTAAACACTGAAATTAGTAGTAAATACATTGTTTTGTGTTATGTATATTTTCCTTAGGCTTACTGTCATTATACTTTCAGGCAAGTAGTTTCATTCTCTCATAAGATTATGATGAAATTTGATATTATATGAAACATTAACTTTATCTTTCAAAACCTAGCAAAAATATGCTTTGTGGTATAATGCAAAGTGTTAGATTTCTCCAGTTCTGGGTTAATGTTTGGAATTAGGGGTGGAAGACAAAGCATTCTGTCTCCTTAGGACATAAGAGTGGACTTTCTATGCCAGGTCTCACCACAACCAATAAGCTATCATGTCTGAAAGGCCCTTGGCTTGTAGCCCAACAAGTGTTTTATTCCCAAGTATGCAACTAAAAATAAATGATTCTATATCTTTATTTCTCATCTATTAACTGCATGGCAGACTATGGAGCTAATTTGTTACTCTACCCTTTTGGAAAAAGAAAAGGTGATAAATGTTTTAATTAGATTTCTTTTTTAGAAGAAATTGTTTCTGCAAATGTGAGTCTGTGGAAATCATGCCTAAGGGACAGAATTAGGAAAGGAAAATATTTTTTTAGAAAAAGCATCAAAGTGTTATGACCATAGCCCAAGAATGATGAGACAGAAAGAGTATGGGTTGTTTATGACCACACTGCTGCAAAGGCTCTTATTCCAAGACAACCACTTCAGTGAACAAGAATAACGCGTCAGATGATACTTTTAGAGTATTTCACTGCTTCTACTGCAATATTAAATCTTTATTTGACTTTGTTATTTGTCACACAGAAGTCGGTACTTCAAAAGAAAAATGGCATAACTTTCAAGTGGATCTTCTGCACACGTATTCTCCCTAGCAGTGTGCCAATGTGTTTATAATCAGGGTGTAGCACTGCTCACCCTCCTTGTGCTGTTACCCCAGTGTGGGAAGGGAAAGCAGGACATGAAGCAGAGTCAGCCACAGCTTTTCCAGTTTTTCCATCCACAGCATCTGAAATCTAGTGATCAGAAATAATGACTGGGGCTAAGTAGTTTTAAAATGAGAAAAAGAAAAAAAAAAGCACTGACCGACAGATGCTCTTATTTAGAGTTCCTGGATCATTATAACTTAAAATGATTTGAACACACAAATACCAATCAGCACCATCTGATGATGGTGTTAATAAACTGGTTTACTGAAAATTAGCAGTTTATCTTCTAAGTGTAATAGCTAACAGGGTTTCTATGATCCTAAGCACACAGATTTTCCTTTTAAGATGAGATCTATGCTTAGATTTGAATAAAATTCATAGGTTTATAGTAATAAAAATTCTAATGTTAACTTTTTTTCTAATAGAAGTGAAGCATTGGGAATCACTTATTAAAATGAATTCCCAAGAAACCTCACATCTGGTAACTGAATATTGCTTACAACCACATTGGAAGTATCTGTCTCATAATTCCAGATCATTTCATTCTAAAAACGGGGAAAAATTAATACCCCTTAATCATCCAGTAGGAAAACATATTCTTAACTTCCATCAGTGTTTTTGAAACTTTAAAAATCTGCAGGCCACTCAATGGATGATACACATGCAGACATAAACATTTTTAATTAAAAAAAACAACCCCAACAGGTTTATCATGCCTTTTAATGTAAAAATTAAATATATTTCAGAAGTCAAATTAACAATAGTTTTTTAAAATCGTGAGAATGACATCATTAGGAATCTTCCAGCAAGATATTTGTTCAGGTTCAGTATAAAGTACTTTGGACCAAGAATCAAGTTCTACATGTAATGTAAGTTAGAACAAATGTTTTTTTCTACCTCTTTATTTCTACTAAATTAGAAAATTCAAAGTCAAGATGTAGAGCAGGAATAGGGATAAGTATTAAAGGAGAAGGTGTTTAGCATAATAGTTAAGAGACTGGAGCCTGATTCTGTCACTTTATGATGTGTGTGTCCTCGGGCCAGTTTCTTGACCTCTCTGCTTGCTTCTTCAGCTGTGTGATGAGGACAATAATAGTGCCTAAGTCCTAGGATTTTGGTGGAAATTAAAGTAATTAATACAGATAAAAGTATCAGAAGAGTGTCTGGCACAAAATAGGAAATATTAGTTTTTATTATGTTGATTTTGTTAGATCAGGATCAAGGTTGAGCCTCTGCATGACAGGGTGGCCACACCAGTGGTTTGTAACCCATGTCTATTCTACTTGCTCAGGCCCTGGGCCATAGGCTGTTGAATATTTTTCAATATCACCCTTGGCAAATTCCTATATATTCACATAGGGCATGGATATAAATATTATGGAAAGATTCCACATTGCACACTGCTCGTTAGCATTCCAGTGACACTAGATAGCTAAGCACTTAAACGCAGGGTGTTTGTAAGTTTCAAAATAGAGAAATAGGAAAAACGATTCCTGATCTACTTATTTAATAAGTTGTTCTTTGCAAAGAGTTATTGCTGTTCATTTGATGGATTTGAATGTAGTTTAAAAATATATTCCAAAGAATTTTTTTCTCTAAAAAGTGAGTAACATCATTTATTCAGAGAAAATTTTACTCCACCCAGTTATCTCACAGTTTGTCTTTTAAAGAATTATATTATTCTGTACACTAAAAGTCAAGTTATTTTGTTCCTGAGTGTTGGGTTCAAGTTATTTCTGATATTATAAGTTTATTTAGCCATATCACTTGAGTAAGTCATCTGAATTAAAGAAAAGAGCTTCCTGAAATTATGACATGAAGGAAAGTTTCAAAATTTATTTATTGGGTGGAAAACTCATGTCTGTAATAGAAGGATGTTTCTGTTAGGAGATCTATTAAGATAATTCAGCATATTAGTAACTCATTAACACAGGTATTATTATTATCCCCATTTTACAGATGAAGAAACAACCATGGAGAGGAATAGTGACTTGCTTACAACTAGTAGCTGAGCCAGTATTAAAACACAAGCAAGTTTGACTCCAGTGATGATACTTTTAAATACCACAATTAAAAAACCTCTTAGAAAAGAAATGATTGTCTTTAATCATTTCTTTTCTCCAATCGCGCAGAATCCTGTGGCAGGAATATCATGCAGGCCAGCGAAGTTCTCCTAGAACAGGACTGATTGTGAAAGATCATGCCCAAACTTTGTTTCCAAAATTGAAGAACCTTGAATAAATAATGAACTTAATAATGATCTCACCTTCTGCTAATTTTAGAGAATTCTACTATGCTGCAGTACAATATTGAACTTCGAATACCTTAACACGGTCACTTCTTGAATATATGAACAGTTATATTGATAGCTTTTTTTAGATTAATATTATAAGAACAACAGTGAGAGAAAACATTTAAAATGGGATGAGATTAATCAAAACCATCTTTCCAATGGCTTTGGCGTAATTGCCATGCTTTTATGAGATGGCCAGGAAATTACCAATAAGAAGCAAAGATAAGATTTTGGCTGCGGCCAATCATCAAGTTTTTGACCTTTTGAAATCTGAACTCCTAGCTAAAGAATATGAATGTATTCTTCTTTAGGTAACTGTCTATGGTTTCCAAGGCAATATAAGAATAATTTTAATAATTAGGCAGGAAAATGCATGCTACATATATGCATTGCACTTCTCTGATTGGCTCAAAGAGGAATGGAATGGAGATTACAAATCCAGCCTCTCAATTTAGAGTAAATTAACAAAAATATTGACTTTTCAGCCAAGCAAATCATTGTATGAAACTAACTGGTAACAGATGCTATTGGATGCAAAAAAAAAAAAAGTATGAGACTCTAACCATGCAAATTACAGTCCAATTAGAATCAGACCCTAATAGGTGCATGCAGAAAACATTTCTGTGCATTTGATGCACTTCCACCCAGCACCTTCTTCTGCTTTCTTGTGCAGATACCCAGACCTTGGTGTCCTCAGGGTGAATACTGGGAACTGAGAATATTCAGGTCTCTGAGATTACTGGGAACATGGTTAACCAATTTCTTTATCTTAACCATAAATTTTATGGAACTTACTCTACTTCAAAAAGACTTTAGTAAAAAACTGCTCACTTACTGTACCCAATTTGGATTCATGGAAAATTTCAATAGTTTCCAGGTATATCAGAGACACTTAAATATCATCATCCAAATTCCATAACATGTATTTGAATGAGATCAAGTCTTAACTAAGGATTTTATTCCATCAATAAAATTAGGGGAAGTAGAAAACCAGTACTTTGGAACAGGGAGGAACAAGCATATAGTATCATGTCCTAGTTTAAGTAAGAAGTAAATGAATAAAAGGTATTCTCTTAGCTCCCAATGCCACCTAAAATGTATGTCTGGAATACACAGGTAACGCCATTTTACACTCCCACCAATTATACACAAGAGTCCTAATTGTTCTACATTCTTGTTAGTAATTGATGTTGTAAGTTTCAAAAAAATTTTAGCCTTTCTAGTAGGTGTGGAGTAGTATCTTATTGAGCTTATAATTTGTACCTCCTTAATGTGTAATGACATTAGGTATTCTTTGCGTGTGATTCTTTTGGTAATTTTTTAGTTACAGGTTTATCCTCCCCTCTACGACATTATGAGCTGCTCAAGGGTAGGAACTTAATCACTGCTGATTTATTTTGAGAAAAAAACTTTATCTTCATATATAACCTTCTATCCCATTCTTCTCATATATCACATCTTTCTTAACTATTCTTCTCTTTACATGTCACAGTCTTCTGCCTTCGGGATTCTTTGGAGAAGGTAAGAGAACTCTCTAGCTTAGGTGCTAAATTACCATCTGCAGCCCGCAATCTTCTCTCATCTAATTCTACTTACAGATTTTACTCAACAAATGAAACAATGGTTAATTACAGTTGGAGCAATAAAATGCATTTGTCAGCCTTGTGATGTTTAGATTATTTATTTAAATAATGTAAAAATATTCAATTCATGATTGATTTTTACAAACTGTCAAAAATACTTTATCTAAAACTCAGGGAATTCTTTATGCTGTTCTTCTTCTGTTTTTCCATGTTCCACTGTTATAGATATTAATATTGCAATTTATTTCAAAATGTTTGGGACAAAAATCTCAGGTTTAAGATAAAGACTTCTATAATGTAACTTCTTCTTTAAAAGCCTCAATTTCTTTATGACATAACAAGTAAGACACAGGTGCAATGTAATCTTATTTGCCAAAGAGTAAATTTTTTAAAAATATTGCTTCTGCATTAGGATATTCAAACACAAATATTTTCTAAATAATCTATATAAAAGAATTGGTATTTCTATCCTAAAATGTTATCAGAGTCACTTTCACATTAGTCTTTTGTATACACCAAGTGAACTGCTGGGCTTTTAAAGAGGTGCTATTTGTTCTAAGTGTGTGGGGATTAGAGCTGCTGAAGAGCTTTGATCTCCAAAAGCAAACATAAAGATGCTGAACAGCATTGGTAAATCACCCAGACCAGAGGAAGCAGAAACAATCACACCCCAGATGTCCTTCTGGAACACTACTAATGCCACCTCACATTTCATCTGCTGCCCTTGAACTCCTTTGTTTTTGCTTTAAAATTCTGCATTATGGAAATGTTTTCAAACATAAACCACACCCTAGTACGTTGACATAGTCTTATTCTTCAGTCATTCACTTATTAATTCTTCCTTCATTCCACAATGTTGTAAAAAAGTCTATCAACTTTTGGAGTAGGTAAAGTTCAGTGAGTGTGTGATAGTTCACCAATAGTTTATTTGCCAGTGAAGGGGAAAAAGCAAACCAAAAGGAGAGGAAAGCAGCAGTCAGTGCCGATGGCTCAGAATTACTATGTTAAGGATTTTACTTTTTACCATGTTAACCCTCACAGAAATCCGGAGGTCATGATTATCCCAGTTTTTACTAAGAACTCACCAAAGTTCAGAAGAATTAAGAAACTTGTTCAAGACCAGAGACCTGAGTAAGCATTAGAGGAAAGCTTCAAAATCAAGGTATGCCATCCGAGACCACGGGGCTTTCCACTGCCTACTGCTACCTGCCAAAGAGCAATCAAGTTTTCCTTAGTTACCTCAAAAGACTAATTTAGTGATACTGAATTCTTTTCTCCCTGTAATCCTACCAAAGGGAAGTTCAATTCCAAAACAGTTTACAGCTATTTTTTATGCTATAACACATGCCAAGACTATAGGTTTACCAAGGAATGTATTCCATCATAATTAAAAAAGCAATCCCTTCTGTAAGTTGTCTTCAGTTAGTCATGTGGATAAGATCACAAGTGGATGAACTACATGAAAACTTGACAGTGCTCTCTGATCCTGGCAAACGTTATTTTTATGTTTACTCTTCTTCCCTCTCCCAGAAATTAAGGTTTTCAAACAAGCAGAAGTCATAAAAAGCTTTACTTACACATTTTCTTTTCCTCCCACCCTACAAGCAATTGTAGGTACTCAAAAGTATTGCTGAGAAATCATGTTTTGAAAATACATCCTCATCTCAATAGACTTTTTCAAATATTTTTTGCAATATGCAATACTAATATTAATCATTTAAAATATGATAAAATTTCTAGTATTAAAAATACAGAGATTATTAAAATATAAGAACAAAATCAATCATAAATTATAGATTCTTCATGGAATCACAGATTCCATGTGCACATGTTGTAAAGCAATCTTAGATATTGTTTAGTTCAACTCCTTCATTTCATTAAGGAGGAGAAAAACTGACCAGCCAATTTTAACCAGTTTTAGAAAAACAGTTATAACTTTTTAAAAACTGTTACGCACTGAATGCCTATGCCTTCCCCAAATCTATGTTGAAGCCCTAACCCCCAATGTGATTGTATTTGGAGATAGGGCTTTTATGGAAATAATTAAGGTTAAATGAAATCATAAGGGTGGGGTCCTGATTTGATAGGAATGGTGTCCTTTTAAGAAAAGACACCAGAGAGCTTTCTCTCTCTCTGTCTCTGGGTGCATGCACCAAGGGAAGACCACATGAGGTTATAGAGAGAAAGCGGCTGATCCTGCAACCCAAAGGAAGATGGCTCACCAGACACCAGACAACCTGCTGGCACCTGGATCTTTGACTTCCAGTCTCCAGAACCATTAGAAAATAAATTTCTGTTGCTCAAGCCACCTAGTCTACGGTATTTTGTTATGGCACCCTAAGCAGACTAATATAAACTCCTTATAAAAGGTTTTTATAAGTATCTTTCAGTCTTAATTAATTTTAAATTATAGAAAGTTTGTGGAAAGCTGATGGAAATGTCATTGCTGTAGTTTATGAAGATTAGGAAAATGACCAAAGAGCAGATAGCAAAAAGTGTCCCTCCGTACACATTTCCCTTTCCTCCTTTATGATACAACTCAGTTGTTAAGTGGCTGCATGCCTATCCTGAAAAAAGTCTATATTTTTTAAATTTCCTTGAAGGTAAGTGAAGCCCTAAGTTCTAAAATTGCATTCAAGCAGAGGTGAAACGTCCAATTTCCGGATCCTATCTTTAAAGAAAGGAGACATGCTCTTTACTGCTCCTTCCACTTAATGTACTGGTGGAATGCAGAACTGATGGTAGGATCTATAGAAGCCATGTTGTACATGAAACAAAGAGGGTGTTGAGGATGGCAGGAAGACCAACATGGTAGAAGGTCCTGGGAAATTATGGGAGGTATCACATCTGCCCTGGACTATATATCCAGACCTTTTGGAAGAGAGAGAAATGGATTTGCACCTTGTTGAAGCCACTATTTCACTCGTATCTCTATCCTGACTGCTAAAACCTGTACATTCCTTTCCTTATGTGGCAGTTCTTTCTTCACATGCCACAATGACCCCCATGAAACACTGATTGAAAACTGATCATTTTTTCTGAAAAAGACTGACAAACTCTAGCCCTCCAAATAACTGGCAGATTATTTAATCTTGTCGACATATAAGAACAAGCATTCACAAGCATATGTTAGAGCCCAGGGAAAACAACAAAAACCAACAATCAAACATTCAGGTCTTAGCCTCATAATTCTTCTGGTCCCACTGAGCTTTCAATTTGAAAACTAAAAGGATGATTATTAAAACATTTCAATGTATTTCTAATGATAGGTTTTGTGTTTGTTTTTTTTTTTTACTTAATCAAACTTTAAGCTAATGAAATATATTTTTTATTCCCAATTCTGAAATCCAAGTAATATAGCTAAATGTAAAAGAGAAAATAAAAGACAGGTTTTCTTTGTTCTTTATTAAAAGAATTGGCATGCATTTCATTTTTTATAAAATGACATGCCTTTCAGGATCAATGCCTATTGGGAATACATTTTAAATTAATGCCAGGTTTGCCCCTTTGCCTACCAAAAAAACTACAGCAGTAGTGATATCACTTCCCTGATGCTGAAAACCTCCTTCAAATTCGGTAGTAAATGTTGCAACCTCATTTGTTATCCTTTGTTCACAGAAGCAGAAGTGACGGAATTATCCTTGCAAATTGCTTTGATAAATGTTATTCCTTTGGGATTAAACATTCCTGAACACTTTTCTGCTTTACTGATCTCTTTCATGCAATCCCTTTGACAAAGACTAGATTCACAATTGTGTGTTAGGTTTCTTTCCACTGTTAGAGGAGATTCTGGTTAAATTTTCTGGTTACTTTCCAAATATACTCCACTGCCTAGAGCTTTGTCTCTCATTCTCTAAAGGATAATAACTATTAATGTAGATGAAGAATACAGCATTAGTGTAAAATGATGTGGAGAGTACACAATGAATGTCTGAACATCTTTTAGTTTTGTAATCCCATCACTCATATGAACAATCTTTGCTTTTCAGATGGACTTCCTTTAAACAAGAAAAAAACTGATCATTGCTATGCTTTAAAAGGAGCTTAAGAGTTTAAATGTTTATAACCCTGGGTTTTGGTTGAATTGTTAATACATAACAAATCACATTCTTCCTTCTGGTTTCTGGTGAGGAGGGTAAGACATGAGCCAGCATATTGAGATGATTCTGGATGCAATTCTGCAATGCCCAGCATGGTAAGTATTTGAATGTGTACTCCTCTATCTTGTAGCCCTTTGCTCAACCAGATCATAACTTATTTTTAAAAAATCAAGCATGTTTTATATTTCACTGTAATCTGTAGACAAAACCCCCCAATATATTTAAATTTGAATTTAAAAGTGCTCCATGTGGATTTCTGAGGTTGGTTGGACTTGACTATTCATAATAATCCTTAGCATTTTGATCACTGCAACTTACTGGAATTTTATTGATCAGGACTAACGTATATATTTCACTGCATGTTCTAAACAAGTTGGATGATTTCACCAAAGCTTCAAAAGAGTATATCCAGAGCCAACTGGTTTAGTCGGTGAGCCACAATGATACAATATTCTTTCAGTTAAGTCTACTGTCCCTAGTTCTTTGAATTGAGAGTTCAGAAAACTAGGGACAATGGACCTAATTGTGAATTAAAATCCACATAGAGAAATACACCAGAATCAAAGAAAGGGAGGAAAACAAACACTAGTTTTCAAAAAAGTGTGTTGTGCTTGGAGATCAACCAAACTGGGCCTTATCTAGACACGGATTAAGATATTCCAAGCATATTTCAGAATAAACAGAAACACTTTGATTAGATACCCAGGCTCAAAAGACAAGCTCAAAGCAAATTAAAGACACAGATACAACAACCCAGGTGGAATGGAACGATCACTTTATTTTCCTGAATGCTCATAATTCAGGGTTTTTCTGCCTATTGTGTTCTCACGATTTGAACTGTATGAAGCCAACATTTATACTTATCCCTTCCTTCCAAAACTCACGCTCAAACCTCCCAATTTCATCT
Source organism: Phocoena sinus (assembly GCF_008692025.1). NCBI lineage: Eukaryota > Metazoa > Chordata > Mammalia > Artiodactyla > Phocoenidae > Phocoena > Phocoena sinus. Next base: position 21,242,069 of record NC_045767.1, read on the forward strand.
ACAATAAATAACCCACACCTAATTATGCTTAACTATTTTCAGAGGGGAGTTGTAAATGTGTTTTGGTTAGGCAGCACCTGCTTCACATTAGTGATGGGAAAGGTTCTTTCATATCTTTTGAATGTTATAAAGTCTGGATGAATTTGTTCTTTACCTCCATGTATCATCCTTTGAAGGCCATTTTAAGGACTTTTACTGGTATCTTAAATGTAACGGATTCTGCACATTATGCTTTGATGTATGGAACTCATGGGAAATAGGTAGAATAGTGTATAGACTCACACTTCCCCAAATAACAGATAAAACAATTTGTGAAGAGGGAAAAGTATGTTTTACTTTTTCTTCCATTTAGTTCTTCATGCTTTAAAACGTGAAAAGATACAACTCATAATTGTATGCGTCTGTATCACTAATATAGACAAATACTGGAGAAAATTTTATATTTTTGCTGTATGTGTATACTAAAGTACTATTAATTTATTGTACAACCTCCATATCTCTCTTTCTCCTTTCCTCCCTCTCTCCCTCCCTTCCTTCCTTCCTCCTGATTTATAATTCCTGAATATCCACTACATCAGCAGCTCGAACCTTTTGGGCACCAGGGACCAGTTTCCTGGAAGACAATTTTTCCACGGGCGGGGCAATGGGGGTTGGGGGTGGGGAAGGTTCAGGCAGTCACGTGAGCGATGGGGAGTGGCAGATGAAGTTTCCCGCTCTCACCCGCCGCTCACCTCCTGCTGTGCCGCCCAGATCCTAATGGGTTGCGGACCGGTATCCCTCCATGGCCCAGGGGTTGGGGACCCCTGCACTACATGCAAAACACTGCTCTGGTTGCTAGATTAAATAACACAGTGCTTAACTAAAAGGATATGATTTATTAAAGAAATGTTTAACTTAAATCCAGAACTCTTTCATCTTCTAGTTCCCACAGAGGAATTTTCTCAGAGATTCTCATACCAGACATCTTGGCCCCAGGGCCGTGTGGTTTCATGTGGAACATGGAGCTTTTGTGCTCTGAAAAAATGGTTTATTAGAAACACTCTTTATTAATGCCAGTGAATGACTTGTTAACAATGTAATTCTCCTTCCCCCCCACCCCATCACTGTTAGCTCTTCCTTTCCCTCCAGTATTGTTTCGATTCTCTCACTTCTTCCCAAAGACTATGATGACTTTTCGTCCTTGTAGTGGAAAACAAAGATATGTTTAGTCTGCTCCCAAATTGGCCTTGCCTTTTTCTACATTGGCAAATGTCTTTAACTTCTCTAAACCATATCACCCTCCCTGTCATTCTCCATACCACTAAACTTAAAAGTATGTGTGACAACTCTGAAGTAAAGAGACTGGAATTATCCTACCTAGTAGAGCCCCTCTATTTTAATGTATCTAAAATTGAACATCTCTTTCCTACTATGAGGAAACATCCCCTTTTTCTAAATGTTGGTCAGTGCTCTCATCATTTCTCTAGTATCTAAGGCTCAACCTCTCGGCATTTTCCTTGGTTCTCTGTCAGCTTGTATCTCCACCTATCCAAATAGTCAGTTCTGCTCAACGATTATTTGGTTTCAGGCCTTCGGCATTCAGATTTGCTTCCTACTTCCTCTGTGACTTGTATCTAGAGCCGTACTGTCAGTAAGGTAACCATTAACCATGTGTGACTATTGGTCTCTTGAAATAAGGACAGGTAAGCAATAAAATAATTAATTATTAGAAAACTATAATTATTTTAAAATAGTTAATAATTAATTTAAATAGCCATTGTAGTGAGCAGCTATTGTATTGGCCAGTACAGTTTTAGAGAATAAAATCCTATGTTTAAAAAATAAGATTATTAAAATAGGGGAGATTGTTTTATAAAAAACGGGATGATAAAAACTTGAAAATTGTGGAGTCTTTGTCCTGGAATATGTTTGGGAAGAAAGTTAACAACTCTCAGTCTTAAATGAATAGACGTACTGTCCAACACAGCAGTCACTAACCACATGTGGCTATTTAAATTTAAATTAATTAAAGTTGGGCAGAAGTCAAGATGGTGGAGAAGTAGGAGGACGTGCAGTTCGTCTCTCCCCACAAATGCATCAAGAACACATCTACAAATGGAACAATTCTCACAGAGCCCCTGCTGAAGGCTAGCAGAGGACCTCAGACACCTAAAAGGACAAGAAAGATCCCCATGTAACTGGGTATGGAAAGAAGAAGGGAAAAGGAAGAGGAGAGGAAGTAGGATGGAACCTGTGCCCCTGGAGGGGAGCTTAAGGAGAGGAGAGGGTCCCTCATCTGGGGAAGCCCCCTCACCAGTGCGGAGATCAGCTGGGACAGAAGGGGAGCTTTGGGGACTATCGTGGGAGAGCGCAGCAATCATTCTATGGCAGGCAGGACAGAGTGAAACCTACACAGATCGTCTGTGCCACAGCCCTGCGAGCCCCAGCCTGAGAAGTGTGTCCATTAGTGCAGATGGGGGAATGGGTGCTGTACTGCGGGGTTTGGAGAGCAGACCCGGGGAGAGGACTGCTGGTGGCTGCAAGGAGACAGCCTGAGGGGACTGGAGTGAGGAAATCCGCAACTGGGAATGCTTGTGGAGGAAACCCACACCACCACAGAAGCGAAGCACCATTGCTGAGTGACACACAAGGGGTGGGGCTACCACTGCAGCCTCCTTCTCCACATTATGGTCCCTGCCTCCTCAGGCACTAGGAAGGCCTCCCACTGGGGCAGGAGATCCCGTGACCCCGGCTGCCGACACCTCCTCCTCTGTGCCCCATCCCTGCCACAGCAGGTGCTCTCTCGACCCCGGTCACTGTGGCCTCCATGCCCCTCCTTGCCAGGGCAGACTCGTGCTCTGGGGCAGCCTTGGGAGCAGAGCCCTGTAGGTGGCCCACATGAAGAGGTGGGGCTGAAGCCACAGCTGAGCCCCAGGGGCTGTGCAACTAAGGAAGAAAACCTGAAATCTCTCCTCACAGCTGCGCAAACCACAGAATGACACCCCCGTGACTGGCTTTGTAAACTCAGCACCTGCAGAACATCTGAACAGACAATGAATGCTCCTGCAGATAAGACGGGTCTAACTTTAGCAGCTGTAGACCTTGTGGGCACATACATGCAGGGGTTGGGCCAGGCCAGGGTCTGACCTGCCGCCCACCCACAGCACACACAGAGGGTCCAGATCCATGATGACTGCAATCCTGGGACCTGACTTCAGTAGATCTATACTGGTGGCCTGGTGAAAACAACATCTGAGAGACACCAGGGCCAATTGCTGGCATACCCACGCTTAAGGTGCAGTTGAGAGCAGTGCCAACAGCAGTGTAATCTGAGAGCTCACACAGTGGGTGAAAGGTGACACAACAGAGCACAGCCACAAGTGAACAGTTCCAGAGGAGGAATGCTCAGTGGCTTCTCGCCCAGTGGGAGGGCTCCAATCCTGCCTACCTCGTACTGCAGATCAGAAACACAGCTCAGAAACAAATCTGGGGGCCTCTACTCCAACAACTAGGGAGCAGATCCCACCTCTGACAGGCCAGTAACAGCACAGAGCAAATGGGAGGCCCTGCTCAACCAGTGGAGGCTCTGGTCACCATAACATCAGCCACACCTCCTTTCAAGGGGATAACGGCCAGCATACATTGAGGAAAGAGGTGGCAGACATCTATACTAAAAAGAACCTCTTGCACCAGAAAATATTAAATCCACACAGCCTACACGGGACATTGCCATATAAAAATAGCCCTACAAAACAGTCTGAGGGTCGGGCATTGGGAGGAAGAACCCCCAGAGCATTTAGCCTTGAAGGCCAGTGGGGCTTGAGTGCAGGAGCTTCACAGGGCTGGAGGAAAGAGAGACTCCACCATTGGAGGGCTCACACAAGATCTTATATCCACTGGGACCCAGCACAAAGCAGTATCTCCATAGGAACCTGGACTAGATCTACCTAGAGGTAGATCTTGGAGTAGCCTGGGGAGGTAGAGGTAGATTATAGCTCATTGTGGGGGTAAGGATACTGGTAGCAGAAGCCCCAGGGAATATTGATCAGAGTGAGCTCTCCCAGAGGTCCACATTTCAGTACCAAGACCTGGTCTCACTCAACAACGTGGAGGATCCAGTGCTGGAAAGCCTCAGGCCAAACAACCAACAAGATAGGAACATAGCCCCACCCACCAGAAGACAGGCTGCTTAAAGTCCTACTGAGCTTACAGACATTTCAAAACACACCCCTTGACACAGCCCTGTCCACCAGAGGGACCAGACCCAGATCCGTCCACCAGAGGGCAGGCATCAGTGACTCCTACCAGGAATCCTGCACAAGCCCCTTGATCAATCTCACTGACAAGGGGGCACACACCAGAAGTAAGAGGAACTACAATCCTGTAGCCTATGGAAAGGAGACCACAAACACAGAAAGTTAGACAAAATGAGATGACAGAGAAATATGTTGCAAATGAAGGAAGTAGATAAAAACCCATAAACAATCAAATGAAGAGGATATAGGCAATCTACCTGAAAAACAGTTCAGAGTAATGATAGTAAAGATGGTCCAAAAAAGAATGGAGGCACAGATTGAGAAGATACAGGAAATGTTTAAGAAGGAGCTAGAAGATTCAAAAAACAAACAGAGATAAACAATACAATAACTGAAATAAAAAAAAACACTAGAAGGAATAAAGAGCACAATAACTGAGGCAGAAGCATGAATAAGTGACCTAGAAAACAGAGTGGTGGAAATCACTCTGCCACAGAACAGAATAAAAAAAAGAATGAAAAGAAATGAGGACAGGGCTTCCCTGGTGGTGCAGTGGTTGAGAGTCTGCCTGCTGATGCAGGGGACATGGGTTTGTGCCCTGGTCTGGGAAGATCCCACATGCCGCACAGAGGCTGGGCCCGTGAGCCATGGCCGCTGAGCCTGCGCGTCCGGAGCCTGTGCTCCACGACGGGAGACGCCACAACAGTGAGAGGCCCGTGTACCGAAAAAAAAAAAAAAAAGAAATGAGGACAGTCTCAGAGACCACTGGGACAACATGAAAGCACCAATATTCACATTATAGGGGTCTCAGAAGAAGAAGAAAAGAGAAAGGGCCTGAGAAAATATTTGAAGATATTACAGCCGAGAATTTCGCTAACATGAGAAAGGAAAGACTCACTCAACTCCAGGAAGTGCAGAGAGCCCCATACAGAATGAACCCAAGGAGGAACATACTGAGACACGGATTAATCAAACTGACAAAAAGTAAAGACAAAGGAAAAAAATATTAAAAGCAACAAGGAAAAAGCAACAAATAACATACAAGGGCATCCACACGAGGTTACCAGCTGATTTTCAGCAGAAGCTCTGTAGTGCAGAAAGTAGTGGCACAATATATTTAAAGTAATGAAAGGGAAAAACTTACAACCAGGAATACTCTAGCCAGCAAGGTTGTCATTCAGACTCAACAGAGAAAAAAGCTTCACAGACAAACAAAAACTAAGAGAATTCAGCATCATCAAACCAGTTTTACAACAAATGCTAAAGGAACTTGTCTAGGTGGGAAAGAGACCAGAAACTTGAAACAACCTTGTACATATATAGACTGTTATATCAAAACCTCACAGGAAGAATAAACCAAAACACTACGACACACACACACACACACACACACACACACACACACACACACACACACACAAAGGAACCAGAACGTAACGCTAAAGATGGTCATCAAACCACAAGAGAACAAAACAGAAAGGGAAGAAAAAAGACCTACAGAAGCCAACCCAAAACAATTAAGAAAATGGCAATAGGAACATACATATCGAGAATTACCTTAAATGTAAATGGATTAAATGTTCCAAACAAAAGACATAGGCTGGCTGAACAGATACAAGACCCATATACATACTGTCTACACTTCAGACACAGGGACACATACAGACTGAAAGTGAGGGAATGGAAAAAGATATTCCAAGCAAATGGAAATCAAAAGAAAGCTGGAGTAGCAATACTCATATCAGACAAAATAGACTTTAAAATATAGACTGTTACAGGAGACAAGGAAGGACACTACATAACAATCAAGGGATCAATCCAAGAAAAAAATATAACAATTGTAAATATCTATGCACCCAACATAGGAGCACCTCAATATATAAGGCAAATGCTAACAGCCATTAAAAGGGTAATCTACAGTGATGCAATAATAGTGGGGGACTTTAACATCCCACTCACACCAATGGACAGATCATCCAAACAGAAAATTAATCAGGAAACAGAAGCCTTAAATGACACACTAGATCAGAGAGACTTAATTGATATCTACAGGACATTCCATCCAAAAGCAGCAGAATACACTTTCTTCTCAAGTGCACAAGGAACATTCTCCAGGAGAGATCACATCTTGGGCCATAAATCAAGCGTCAGTAAATTTTAAAAAATTGAAATTATATCAAGTATCTTTTCCCACCACAAGCTATGAGATTACAAATCAACTACAGGGAAAAAATTGTAAAAAACACAAACACATGGAGGCTAATCAATATGTTATAAACAACCAATGGATCACTGAAAAACTCAAAGAGGAAACCAAAAAACACCTAGAGACAAATAACAAAAACTCGTCAATCCAAAACCTATGGGATGCAGCAAAAGCAGATCCAAGAGAGAAGTTTATCGCAATTCAATCTTACCTCAGGAAACAAGAAAAATCTCAAATAAACAACCTAATCTTACACCTAAAGCAACTAAAGAAAGAAGAATAAACAAAACCTAAAGTTAGTAGAAGGAAAGAAATCTTAAAAATCAGAGCAGAAATAAATGAAATAGAGATGAAGAAAACAATAGCAAAGATCAATGAAACTAAAAGCTGGTTCTTTGAGAAGATAAACAAAACTGATAAACCTTTAGCCAGAGTCAGCAAGAAAAAAGGGAGAGGGCTCAAACCAACAGAATTAGAAATGAAAAAGGGGAAGTTACAATGGACACCACAGAAATACAAAGGATCATATGAGATTACTATAAGCAACTATACACCAATAAAATGGACAACCTAGAAGAACTGGACAAATTCTTAGAAAGATACAACCTTCCAAGACTGAACCATGAAAAAATAGAAAATATGAACAGACCAATCAAAAGTACTGAAATTAAAACTGTGACTAAAAATCTTCCAACAAACAAAAGTCCAAGACCAGATGACTTCACAGCTGAATTCTATCAAACATTTAGAGAAGAGTTAACATGTACCTTCTGAAACTCTTACAAAAAATTGCAGAGGAAGGAACACTCCTGAGCTCATTCTATGAGGCCACCATCATGCTGATATCAAAACCAGACAAAGATATCATAAAAAAAGAAAATTATAGGCCAATATCACTAAGGAACATAGATGTAAAACTCCTCAACAAAATACTAGCAAACTGAGTTCGACAACACATTAAAAGGATCATATACCATCATCAAGTGGGATTTATCCCAGGGATGCAAGGTTTCTTCAATATCCATAAATCAATCAATGTGATAAATCATATTAACAAACTGAAGAATAAAAACCATATGACTATCTTAATAGAGGCAGAAAAAGCATTTGACAAAATTCAACACCCACTTATGATAAAAACTCTCCAGAAAGTGGGCACAGAGGGAACCTACTTCAACATAATAAAGGCCACACATGACAAACCCATAGCAAACATCATTCTCAACAGTAAAAAACTGAAAGCATTTCCTCTGAGATCAGGAAAAAGACAAGGATGTCCACTCTCTCCACTTTTATTCAACATAGCTTTGGAAGTTCTAGCCCATGGCAATCAGAGAAGAAAAAGAAATAAAAGGAATCCAAACTGGAAAAGCAGAAGTGTAACTGGCATCATTGGCAGATGACATGATACTAGACATAGAAAATCCTAAAGATTCTACCAGGAAACTACTAGAGCCACTCAATAAATTGGGTAATGTTGCAGGATACAGAAATTATCCTGAAAATTAATACACAGAAATATCTTGCATTCCTATTCACTAACAACAAAAGATGAGAAAGAGAAATTAAGGAAACAATCCATTTACCATCACATCAAAAAGAATAAAACACCTAGGAATAAACCTACCTAAGGAGGCAAAAGAACTGTATTCAGGAAACTATAAAACACTGATGAAAGAAATCAAAAATGACACAAACAGATGGAGAGATATACCATGTTCTTGGATTGGAAGAATCAGTATTGTGAAAATGACTATACTACCCAAAGTAATCTACAGATTCAATGCGATTCCTATCAAATTACCAATAGCATTTTTCACAGAATTAGAACAAAAAATTTTATAATTTGTATGGAGACACAAAAGGTCCCGAATACCCAAATAAACCTTGAGAAAGAAAAACGGAGCTGGAACCATCAGGCTCCCTGACTTCAGAGTATATTAAAAGCTACAGTCATCAAAACAGTATGGTACTGGCACAAAAACAGAAATATAGACCTCTGGAACAGGATAGCAATTCCAGAGATAAACCCATGCACCTGTGGTCACCTATTCTACAACCAAGGAGGCAAGAATATACAATGGGGCTTCCCTGGTGGCGCAGTGGTTGAGAGTCTGCCTGCCGATGCAGGGGACACGGGTTCGTGCCCCGGTCTGGGAGGATCCCACATGCCGCGGAGCGGCTGGGCCCGTGAGCCATGGCCGCTGGGCCTGCGCGTCCGGAGCCTGTCCTCCGCAACGGGAGGGGCCACAGCAGTGAGAGGCCCGCGTAACGCATAAAAAAAAAAAAAAAAAAAAAAAAAAAAAAGAATATACAATGGAGAAAAGACAGTCTCTTCAATAAGTGGTGCTGGGAAAACTGGACAGCTACATGAAAAAGAATGAAATTAGAACAGTACCTAATACCACACAACAAAACTAAACTCAAAATGGATTAAAGACCTAAATGTAAGACCAGACACTATAAAACTCTTAGAGGAAAACATAGGCAGAACACTCTCTGACATAAGTCACAGCAAGATCTTTCTTGAACCACCTCCTAGAGTAATGAAAATAGAAACAAAAATAAACAAATGGGACCTAATGAAACTTAAAAGCTTTTGCTTTTCCTTTGCTATGGCAAAGGAAACCATAAACAAAATAAAAAGGCAACCCTCAAAGTGGGAGAAAATATTTACAAATGATGCAAGCGACAAGGGATTAATCTCCAAAATAAACAAACAGCTCATGCAGCTCAATATAAAAAAAAAAAAAAAAAACAACTCAATCGAAACATGGGTGGAAGATCTAAATAGATATTTCTCCAAAGAAGACATACAGCTGGCCAAAAAGCACATGAAAAGATGCTCAACATCATCAATTATTAGAGAAATGCAAATCAAAACTACAATTAGGTATCACACCTCCCACCAGTCAGAATGGCCATCATTATAAAATCTACAAACAATAAATGCTGGAGAGGGTGTGGAGAAAAGAGAACCCTCCTACACTGTTGATGGGAATGTAAATTGGTACAGCCACTATGGAGAACAGTAGGCAGGTTCCTTAATAAACTAAAAAAAGAGCTACCATATGATCCAGCAACCCCACTCCTGGGTATATATCTGCGGAAAACCATAATTCAAAAAGATACATGTGTCCCATTGTTCATTGCAGCACTATTTACAATAGGCAGGACATGGAAGCAACCTAGATGTCCATCGACAGAGGAGTGGATATAGAAGATGTGGTACATATATACAATGGAATGTTACTCAGCCATAAAAAAGAATGAAATCATTCCATTTGCAGTGACATGGATGGACCTAGAGATTGTCATACTGAGTGAAGTCGGTCAGACAGGGAAAGACAAATATCATATGATATCACTTATATGTGGAATCTAAAAAAAGGGTACAAATGAAATCATCTACAAAACAGAAATAGAGTCACAGATGTAAAAAACAAACTTCCAGTTGCCAAGGGATAAGGCGAGGGAGCAATAAATTAGGAGACTGGGATTGACACATACACACTACTATATATAAGATAGATAACTAATAAGGACCTACTGTATAGCACAGGGAACTCTACTCAGGACTCTGTAACGACCTATATGGGAAAAGAATCTTAAAAACAGTGGATATATGTATATGTATAACTGATTCACTTTGCTCTACAGCAGGAACTAACACAACATTGTACTGGGATTTTTTTTTTTGCTTTTTTTTTTGTTTTTTTTTTTTTTTTTTTTTTTTTTTTGCTGTGCGCGGGCCTCTCACTGTTGTGGCCTCTCCCGTTGTGGAGCACAGGCTCCGGACGCACAAGCCCAGCGGCCATGGCTCACGGGCCCAGCTGCTCCGCGGCATGTGGGATCCTCCCGGACCGGGGCACGAACCTGTGTCCCCTGCATCGGCAGGCGGACTCTCAACCACTGCGCCACCAGGGAAGCCCTAACACAACATTGTAAATCAACTATACTCTTAATAAATTTTTTTTAAAAAGTAAAGTTGCTTATGCCTTAAATTATCTCATAAAATTGAATTTATAATTTTTTGCTGTTGTTTGGCTCAACTCCACCTACATTTTCTTTACCTTTTTGAAGGAGAAAATGGGCCCATGTTAACCAGCAGTAGTTATAGGAGGAAAATGGTATTTTTCTTTATGTTTTTTAATTGTATTTACAGGCATATTCAATGATAAAAATATTTGTAGTTTGGCTATTTATTATATTGATGCATATACCTGGTCTATGCAAAAGCCCAAATGTATCACTACCCAAATTTCCTGTATTATTCCTATTGAATAATAAAGCAAAATAATTGATTTCAAAAAATAAAAAAAATAATTAAAGTTAAATAAAGTTATAAATACTGTACCTCAATCACATTAGCTACTTTTGAAATTCAAAAGACACAAGTGGCTAGTAGCTACCTATTGAAGGGTAAAGAATGTTTCTATCATTGTGGAAAGTTTCTTTGGTCATCACTTGTCTACAGTCTATTAGACCATCTTTGTGTCAGGTAGAGATTGTTACCATAGCCTTCTTGTTTTTTGTCCTGCTTGTAGGATTTCTCCTTTAAATAAATTATAAAGTCAGACTAATTTTACCAAAGTATTGCTTGATATATACCCTGACCATAATTTAAAAAAAAAAATCTACTGACTAGTAATAAATAGCATAACTTTAAACACCCAAATAAAATTCTTTTCAATGGACCACTATAAACCTCTCTAAATTTACCATCTTGTGTTTCCAAAAAGAAATGTTCTAATCAAGAAAAAACTGATGCATTTGTGGTTCCCTTGAGACATCAGATTCATTCCAAATTCCAATCTTTTTCTCATATCATAGCAAGAATTTCCTCTTCATCCTTCCTCACGTGATTACCTAAATCCTGGGCCCTGTTTAAATCCCACCTTTCCATGAATTCTCTATAACTCTCATGGCCTTCAGTGACCCCTATTCTTTCTTTCACTCTGAACTCCTGTAGCATGTCTGGGACAGAAGGAGGCTTCCTGGTATTCGCTATGTGAAATGGTTGGTAGTGTGTGCGTGGAGTGCAGTGTTGAGAGCAAGTGTGAGAGGGCATGTGGAGGGTGATTAGGTCAAGTGGCAATCAAAACAATAAGATGGGGGAGTGTGCCGAACAAGCCATAGGTGTGTCAAGCTGTCTCTGAGTAGAGTTTGAATCCCCAAGTATTCATTTTGGGTACTTTACTTGTCGTGCTCTCCTTTCTCATTCTTGTCAAATGTGACTTGTTTTTTCAAGGCAGCTCATATTCAGCCTCTCTGGTGAAACCCTAGAGAGATCTTGAGCATCCTGTATTTTATGAGTATCCTTTAGCACCTTAAATAGATTGTGTGTTCTCTGAAATCAATGAATTCATCATTCTTTTCATAGGGCCTAGAACCTTGCAATATTCAGAGAAAATGCTCATCAAACTTTTTGTTAAAGGAAAGAACACAAATGTTATAGTTGCCATGATAAATTATTTTCTTTTAAATGACATCACTGTAAGGAGATAAAAATTTTAATTTGACTTAACCTGAATTTTCTTTACCTTGAAATTTTATTCAAATTTAACTCCCTTCTATTTTTTTTTTTTTTTTGTGGTACGCGGGTCTCTCACTGTTGTGGCCTCTCCCGTTGCGGAGCACAGGCTCCGGACACGCAGGCTCAGCGGCCATGGCTCACGGGCCCAGCCGCTCCACGGCATGTGGGATCTTCCCGGACCGGGACACGAACCCGTGTCCCCTGCATCGGCAGGCACACTCTCAACCACTGCGCCACCAGGGAAGCCCTTAACTCCCTTCTATTTTATTTCATGAATATACGTTTAAAAAACTGTGGGGAGATCTGGGCTGGAAATTTTCTCTTGCTGATCTGAAATGAGAAATTCTGGACTTAGAGCTTGGTATCAAAATATCATATCACAAAAATCCAGAAAGAATTTGGGTAAATATCTTGATTTTTGAAGATTTTAAAATAAAGGAACTTATACTCAACATCAAGCTCAGTTTATCCATAAACTAATTTACAGAAATTGAATTTGGCTGACATCAAAAGCCAACCAATTACTTCTATTTGTGATTAATTCCTAGATTTTAAGTAAAAGCTAAAAGATTTTCAACTGCCCACACCCAAATGTAAGAAAAACTTAGCATTAATTTAAGAATTCACTATAGGATCATATTGGTCATTCATTTTATTTACCTTTTAGTTCACTGGAAATCCCAGCACTGAGCTTTCCCACAAGTACTCAATCACTGTTGAAGGAATTAGCTGCAGATCTGCTGCCTTATTTTCCTAACCACAAAAATGACAAATGGTAGGTCTAAATACCATGATGCCCATTGCTCACAAAAGGTTGCTTAGCTATTTTATTCAGCATATGTTTCTATTCATTACTTAGAGCGGCAATGTGTAGAGAGGAAAAAAGCATAATAAAACATGTTTTATACATACTACCGACATATATAAAGCTGTGTGTATTTAATTTTATTATGGTGGTTCACCTGTGGAGTACCTATAGATATATGTGTGTATATATATGTGCATATATACATGTATGTATATATATGTGTGTATATACACATATACACACATATATATTTATTTAGCTTTATATATGTATATACATATATACACAAATTATATAAAGGTGGGACAGTGTAATTGTGGAGTCATTTTTTTGAAAGTTGATTGTTTTACGGACATGCTACAACATGCTTCCACTGGCAACAGTAAAGCTTTCAAAATTAGTCATTCTCTTTTCTTATCTAGCAACTGAAATAACTGAAGTCTTGTATTGGTATAAAAATAAATAAACATAATTTATCCTGAATAATTAGTATCACTTTCTTATGATATTATAAAATTGAGAGAATTGCCACATTAAATGTGACATAGTTATGAAGTAATGCAATGAGCAAAAACTTTTTGGAAAGCGTAAAAAATTAAGGAAGATGTATGTTTATTATGAAACAGTTATCTAATAACCCAATGCACACAGAACAATGGAGAGTGTGACAATGATAACTTATGTGTAATATGTAGACTCTAAAAACCTCACTCTGAAGGCGTATTTAAACTTGAAGACATTTTTTATGAGGATTATGCCAAAAATCATGAATGGTAAATAATAACAGCAAGAACTTAAACTGGTCAAGGCAACATAATTTAAAGACAAACATAACTGGGAAAAAGCATGGTGTTTTCTCTATAACCTGAAAACAAAATAGCAAAGCACTTTGGAAAGTCCCAAACACACTGAGAAAAATACAGCACAAATAAATGTCAGAACGGAGGGCAATAATGATTTGCTACTTTAACATTAAAGGCATGGCTCCTGCAGAATTTGGCCTACAGTAGCAAGGAATTACACATATGTAATAAGCAGAAGTTGTGAGAATTTCAAAGACTTGGTATGATGTAAACGTAGTAGACTAGCGATTCCCTGCATCTCATTGATAGTGCTTTGGCTCACAGTATATCACTTATTAAATAAATGTTCATTGAGAACTATGTGCTAGGCAAATCCCAGCTGTGATGAACATTACATTCGAGCAGGGTAGTTGACTGTGGAAGAATCAGCAAATAAATAATATAATTTTAAGTGGTCACGAGAGCCGCAATGAACAAAAGACAAAGAACAAAGGTGTGGAGAAAGTGGTTATTTCAGACAGACTGATGCCTATGCCTAGACTCTAGGTGTTGGAGGAGGTGACATCTCTGCAGAAACCTGGTTGAGGTGGGTGGATAGGACAGAAGACGGTCTGGAAGGAAGAGTATCCCAGGGCAGAGACATGACAAAAGCAAAAACTTTGAATTGAGAACAAGCTCTGTGTGTTACATAACTAGCCAGTGGGCCAGTGTGAGCAAAGGAGAGAAGAAAAGAACACAAGATATGGATAGAGACAGATTGTACACAGCATTGTAAGAGTGGTAAATTAGTTTGTATTTTATTCTAACTGTGATGACAACGTTTGTGGGATCTGTAACCTGATATACAATTTTAAAAGTTCATTCTGGCTGATCTTATAATAATGCACTGCAACAAGGGGAGCAACAAGGAGGACTGGGAAACTATTTAGCACTCTTTCAAGATAGTCCAGAGGAGAAGAGATGATGTGTTGGGCAGGATGGAAGCGGTGGAGGTGGCAAGGAGTAACTGGATTGAAGTCCTATTTAAAAGTTGAAATGAGTAGGTCTTATTTATGAGGCTTGCAGCACAGGAGGCAAAAACGACTTTACATGCAAAAACCTGTGTCCAAATAAATCCTCCTAGACTGGAGGTTTTAAAAACTATTCTGGCTCTGAGAGGTAATGATCAAAGAGGGATCTCAGATAGGTTTTGAGTAGCTGCTGCAGATGAGTTCTTTGAAAGTCCTCTAGCACTCCCCTGAATGTACAGGTTCAGTATCAGCTTTTAAAAATAACCACACACGTAATTTTAAGTTCAGAAATGTTATGTCACCGCCAAAGATAAATGTTGCCGAATGGGTCACATAAGCATATGTGACCCATGGGCTCCTCCCAAACTAGAAAATGAATGAGTAAATGTAGCAGTTTAGACACTGATCCTTGCATCTAGACTTTCAAAAACAATTACTATTTGACCCATAGACCACATAGAGAGCAGACAGATATTTTTCATGTTTAGAGCAGTGGTAGACTGCAGATCCCTGAGGTCACATATAGCTTTTTGGAAGGGAACCATTAATCCATATATGTACCAAGTATTATCTGTAGTGTGAACAAATGCATAATTATTGTACAAACTTTCCCTATTTGAAAATATCTGGAAATCAATTGTAATCAATTAAAGACATTTATTTAAATGTGTTATTTAATAATTTGTGCCATATATTACTTGAAGATCAAACACACAAATACCAGGACATTTGTGGTGTTGGTTAATAAAGAATATTGAGTCTATTCTTTAACCTGAGGAAGGGAAATAGGCACTGGTAGAGAGGAACCTCAGATACCCCAGTTCTCAGCAGAGGAGAAACATAGTGAGGACAGTCAGGCAGGCAAAAGAAACTATGGTCAGCTAGTTGGACCAGCAGTTGGTAATCCACAGGCCACTGTGGCGCCTGGAAGTGGGTCCTCTGAGTGGAGCAAGTCAGAGTCTATAAATCAGTCTGACAGCTGTTCTGTGCCAACCACTGGGCTCTGCACTCCCTATTTTATATCAGGCTCTGGAATCCCACACAGGACTGGAGACCTAAAGGCTCGTGCATTTTATGATTTAAAACAGAAATAACTCCCTCATTCTAGCAACACTTTCCGAATGGCAAAATAGTAACTTAGTATTCAGAATAGTAATAGTAACTGACTTAATAGTAATTTAGTATTCAGAAATTTCCATAACACCTTATTTTTTTATCTTAATCACCACTCATTAACATAGTTATATTTTGAAGTCACAATCTTGCCCAGCAGTTTTTAAGTTTCATATGGACCCATTCTCTTATGAACTACAGTATAGCTCACAGCTGTGTTCTCAAGGCTTAACACAATACTGAGAACTATGTAACAGTGTAATGGATGTACAAAAAAGATTTCACTCACTGAACAGATATTTTTAAGTACCTACTATGTGCCAAACATTGACCTAAGTGTTGAGGTAAAGCACGGATAGATAAAAGTATGGAGTTTATATTCCAGTGAATGTTTAAACTCCCTATGGAGTTTATATTCCAGTGAATGTTTGAAGAATGATGAATGAAAAGTTTTTGCTTGATTCATACTCTCATACCTACTTCCCACATGTGGTTTAGGATGTTTAAGAGTCCCTTGGTTGTTTACTAAAATTATACCTGAATAACCATGTGAGAAGACCCTCTCTCTCTGTTTTCAACAGGCAGCATAAGCTGTTGGCCTACCCAATGGCCACTTTCCCCTTAACCCGTAGTAACCAAACCCTAGGTGATGTGTCCCGGGAAATTCTGCATGCTTCACACTCACTAATGGTTGGGCATGGTCATGTAACTAAGTTCTGGCCAATGAAATTGAACTAGAAGTTGTTAGTGGGGCATCTAGGAAAACTCTTCAAAAGGGTGTGGTCTTTTGCAAGTTCCCCTTGCTCTACATTCTTCTGCTTAATGTTTACCATATTATGACAAACAGAAAAAAAGCTTTCAAAATACAGAAATGGATATGATAATATGATAGAAAAGAAAAAAAAACATTTGATATATTCAAGCTAAAAGGTGAGCTTTAAAAATTGGTGAAAACTAACAAATATAAGCTAAAAATAAAGGAATAAGCAGGTAATAAACAAAAAACCAGCTAAGAGGAGGTATATACACTATCACACATAGACATAAAAAGCACAGGTTCTGAATTCAGTCAGATCCATAAATGAAGAGCAATTACTAATCATGTGAACTGTGGCAAATTACTTAAGTTCTCTGTGCCTTCATTTCTTTATCTTAAAATAGTGATAATACTAGTTTACTGTAATGTTTCAAGGATTAAGTTATGTGATAAGTATGTGAAGTTTTTAACACAGAGATCAAGGATCATTAAGTGGAATTTTAAATTAAAAAGATAGTAATGAAAGGCAACATATTAAAAATAATAATATAAAACAAAACGATGTTTGGAAAGAATAAAAGTTTAAAGGATACAGTGAGAAACTGTAATATATACACATGTGTATATATTAATAATACAAGTAAATGATAATTTAACAATTAAAAAGATCAAAAGAAAAATTTTAATAAATTTTAATTCAGGACTTCAATTTTTACTAAGACAAACAGGATCATTTGAGGAAATTGAGATGTTGGTCAAAGGATAGAAACTTCCATTTATAAGATGAACAAGTTCTGAGGGTGTAATGTACACATGGTGACTTTAGTTAATACTGTATTATATTCTTGAAAGTGGTTAAGAGAATAAACCATAAATATTCTCGTCACACACACAAAACAATTGCAAATATGTGGTGACAGCTATGTTAACTAACCTTACGGTGGTTAGTTTTTTTGTAAATATATATGTGTATCAAATCATCATGTTGTATACATTAAATTTATAAAATATTATATGTCAACTTTATCTCAATAATGGCTGGGAAAGAAAAAACCCATAGACCTCCAGTTCAGTAGGCTTCCCAGTACCCCAGGATCTCTGGCCAGATGTCTGCCAGGAGAGCAAAACCCTTGGCTTCTTGCTTTTTGCCTCACACTCTCCCTTTGTGTTTAAATAGTGCAGTGCAAGGCCTAAATCCAACATCTGCCATGTGGTGTTTATTCCCCACCAAGGTAATGCCACACCCTTTACCCACTAACAACCAGCAATCCCTTTATAAAGGTACCACTCACGTCATGTCAAACAAAATACTGTGTTTGCTGCTGAGTCTCATTATTTTTCTGGTTTGATCTTCCCTGTTTTTTTTCTATGTCTATTTTCAAATCATCTTGCCAGATTTAGAGCATCTGATACACCATAGGTTGGATTCCACTATTTCTAAAACCTTGGAAACGCATTTAAGAGAAACTTCACATCCAATTTCAACTTCAACATTTAAAGTGGTTTTAAATTTTAGAGTGTTTTTTGTTTGTTTTTTACTTTAGAGATCACTAACCTTTGCACTCCTATATACTTATATTTTAATCTGAGTATGGGGAATCATGATGGAATAGAGATTACCCAAACTTCGGTCTGAATTTAACAAGGGTGCAAGGTTGGACATAAGGTAAGTTGTAGTTTAAACACATATACACACACAGAGGCACACACAGAAGCACACACAAACGCATCCCACTGAATTTCCCAGCACAAAGGATAATCTTTTTTTTTTTTTAAATTTTGATTTCAGTTTGTCTTCTAATGTTCCAGATCTGCAGATACTTTAAACTCTAGTAAGGAAGAGGTCAACCTTTCAATGAAGAAAAGAACAGCCTAACTGTGTTTTGTTTTGTTTTGTTTTTTTCCCAACATGGGAGTCTCTGTAGTTCTTCAAGAAAAATATCACGTGTTAACTGTGGAAAGATAGAGTGTCAAGTCTCTTGTCAAAGGGCAGATTGATGTGATATGACCTAGAAGAGAGAGAAACATTAGCTAAACCGTAAACCTCCTGAGACAAAAGAATTGAATAAAACCCAAATAGGTTTTGAAGTTTATCCATTATTTAAGTTTGGAGGGTTTTTGCACAAACTTGCCTCCCTCTATATGTTATTCAAAATATCCATATATTTTCCCAAAGAGATAAGAAAAAATGCATACATGGCTTTTGAAAGTATTGGTTTCTAAGTCTCACTGATATAGATAAGGCACCTCTATAAGAGCTTGTGTTTTACGAACTTCTGGCCACAGGGTGGGACTGGAAGCACTGGGAGCTGACAGACGCCCCTAAAATTGCTTTCAACTGTATCTCATTCTCAGACATTAGAAGAATGTCTAACCTCTCTCTCCACTCCAGCAACTTTCTCCAAAGGAGAATTTCCCGCATAGCACAGGGAGATCAACTCGAGGCTTTGTGTCTACCTAGAGGGGTGGGATAGGGAAGGTGGAAGGGAGGCACAAGAGGGAGGGGGTATGGGGATATATGTATACATATAGCTGATTTACTTTGTTATACAGCAGAAACTAACACACCATTGTAAAGCAATTATACTCCAATAAAGGTGTTTAAAAAAAAAGCATTTCCCACATGTTGCTTAAAATGCCTACTGTCACTGGATGTTTGTAAAACAACTGGTCAAATTTAACAGGTTCCTTGCAAATTGTTTTTCAGAAACTTCATTAAGCTAATGTGAATGGAGATACAAAGAAAGGTATATAATATGTAATATTATATACCTCAGGCTTATCTCCCATAGAAGATGTTTCCTGAGCCAATTGTCTCTCAGGACACTGACCAAAGCTAGCATCATACCTCACTCAGGCCAGGGAAGGGTCAGTCTGGGTGAAGCAAAGGCCTGGTTAAAAAAGAGAAGGAGGGGAAAAAACTTCTTGAAAGGAAGACAGGCTGGAAGAGAAAAAAGAAAGTGAAGTTTATTCACAAAGGGCTAAAATTAGAGCCCTAGGAAATGTGGCCCATTTCTTTATTAGAATTATTAACTTTATAGTGTGAGGTAAATACCTCTTTTCTAAGCTGAGAATATTCTTGTCACTGTTGTCCATATCCCTCCTGTTTCGTTTTGTAGCAGGATACCATTTTGATGTACTAACTGTTCATACTTTTTGTGCCTGCCGTGTCCTTTTTTGACTCTGTGGGCCTTTCTCATTCAAGTTGGAGCAAAGAATGGCCATCATCTCAGCTGAGGATTGTTATACCAGAATTAGGAGCAAAAAAGATGAAAAGACTTGATCTTCTAGTTTCAAGAAAATATTTGAAAGGATTCTGACCAATCCTGAGACAGTGTTCCTGTCTGACACTAGACTGTTTAGCGAATCAGAGAGAAAGTGAGAGGTTTAAAAGTTGGAGAGTCCTTCAAGGCCCCAGTATTCCACTCCCCTCTAGCGTCCAAGCTCATAAGAACATCTTACAGTTTGGGGTATACAACAGCAGAAAGGTTCTGGGTGCCTTCCCTTTCCTGTAATGGACTCAGAAAACCTGTAAGTGTCCCAAAGTCTCCCCAGTCTTGGAGGTTACAGGGACAGTTGAGTGAAATGGTTGCAGATGTGTTTAGGGTGAAGTCCCTGAGGCAGTCTCACCACGTTTTCTGGAGCCCAGAGTGATGGATGGAGATGCTGCTGAGTCAGAGACAGCCGGAAATGAGGCTGAGAAGGAAGCACCTGCTTGCATCAAAACGGAGGGCAGGTGGATAAGAGCTCAGCTGTGGTATGTGGCTGGATGACCACAGATAGCGTCCAACAGGGAATGTCTTTTCCCCTCCCACACCCTTGGGATTGAGTAATATTTTGCCTATTTGCAGGAGAGAGAACCAAGTAATACACAGATATGTCCTGGGAAGTTCACATAGCTCATAAACGGCCCAAATGGAACTCGAACCCAAGTCTTCTGAATTCAGATGTGATGCTTCACATCTTCACAGTTGCCTTAGGGAGGAAATGGTGCACTGAATTTAAAAACTGATTTGTTTGCAATCTCATCCAGAAATTTATCAGTTGGAAATTAAAGACTGGATAGCACAGATGAAGGTCTGGAGAGAGAAGTCACAGTTTTGGCCATGACAGCAGGAGAAAGTGGTAAAGGAGAATATTGGTGACGGTGAGGACTGTGGACTTGTAGGAAAGCCCACAGGGAGGCAGCTACGGCAGAAGGGCCAAACCAGGAAAAGAGGGGAAAGAATATGAAGAAGATTCTACAGTTAAGAAAGTTTCAAGAAGACTATGTCTCCTCCTTTCAGTTACAAAGCTAATTAAGAGTGAATTACAACTATTCTTGAGGCCTAATGTCAGAAAGACGAGCATTACATTTTGAACAATTAACCTACAAAAAAAAACTCTCACTAGGAGTTTCTTTACTCTTACTAGCCAATTCCTGCAAGCGTGGTTATTGGACTACCTAATAATCCACAGATGATTTGAAGTAGTAAATCAGGAAGATAGGAAATGTTCTAGAATTAAAATACAGGAATAAGTAACATATGAAATCATGTCTACAGTGAAGAATGCAGAAAACTATCCAAAGAGGAGATAAAAACCTAAAATTAAAAAGCAGTGCTTAATACTTTTACATAAACAGCTTCAAATACTCCCATAGTTCTGAACCCATTATCTAGAAAACAAAATTTAAAAATCAAAGATATTTCTAGTGTTGTTTCAGAATCTGCATTTGAAAAAGTCTGATGAACTCTGGCAAAGAAGTCAGGAAGTATGCAATTCTTTTTAGAATAAATATTCATCAAAAGTGTTGGCTACTTAAAGGAAAACGTTAAAGTAATGGGAAAATTTATTTATGTGGGACAGTTTGATGCAAAAGTAATTCTTAATTTCCCCAGCACTTCAGGCAATAAGAATTCTTCTTTAGGTGACAGTAGTGAAAAATAAATGTTTGATAATGTATCAGCACAGATTAGTGCCTCAGAGCTCAGCCTCTGGAGCCAGACTGCTGGGTTAGAATCTCAGGTCTCACTGATGTATGACTTTGTACAAGTTTCCTAACATCTCTCTGCCTCAGTTTCCTCATCCTAAAACAAGAAAAATAAATATATTTATATTTTATGGAGATTCATGTAAAGTACTTAAAATAGTGCCCTGGACACAGCAGGTCAACATATTATATATACCTTTGCTATTATTAAACATACTATATGGTTTTATTAATTATAGTTTTCATAAGGTTATCAGGAAATGTAAAGAGTGGAATCACCCTGAAAGAATTTAATGAAAATATCCAGAAATCAATTCCCTTTACTGTGGTTTGTTTTGTAGATTATTTTCCCTTATGTGTTAGTATAACTACACTTACTTAACCCTAAGAAAAAATAATCCTCAGTATTATAACTATTGAAGAAAAAAACAAAAGACTAGAGTATCCTAAATACCACATACAGTGATTTTAGAGAAATCTCTCTTAAACTTCTCTATGAGATCTGAATTGGTCCTGTAGGAGAACCAAATGAACACAGACGTTTAAAAAGTTTTGCACATTTACCATGTTACCGTGTGAGCTTCTGGACATAGGTACAAAATGTTACAACATAAATTTGAGCTGTACTATGCCAGGATAGAATAATCCAATTGGAGACTGAAGTGGAGACAGATGGAAAGCACAACTAATGCAGGTACGTATGAATGACTACACTCCCATCTGGAGGGACTGCCGGGCTTTCAGAAAATGAACCCAATAGTCATTTTTAACATCATACATCTCTCCTTCTGGAAGTAATACACCAATCTGCAAATAATCTTATATTCTTTTTCAGTTTGGGGAATTTAAATGACTAGTTTTCTGACTCAGACAAGGATTGCTTTCCTATAGA
Organism: Phocoena sinus; assembly: GCF_008692025.1. Classification (NCBI taxonomy): domain Eukaryota; kingdom Metazoa; phylum Chordata; class Mammalia; order Artiodactyla; family Phocoenidae; genus Phocoena; species Phocoena sinus. The sequence continues at coordinate 21,264,401 of NC_045767.1, forward strand.
ACTGGTTATTGGAAGTTTTTTTTTTCCTGCTGGTTCTCTTTCCTGAAAATTCACACCTGTTTTATATATAGATAGATATAGCTGTCAACATAGGTAGATAAACCAATTGATTTTATTTTTGCTAGCATTATCTTTTAATTTCATTTTAGCTTAAATAAAATTCTTGTAACTACCCCCTTCAGAGTTTCAAAATGGAAATGGCCATATAGATATCCAGGTGGAAAAGTACCAATTAATAGTTTAGTCCAGAAGATAACTTCTGAAATTTAGTGTCCAGTTCTTCTTTCAACATTTATAAAATAAAGCATCATAAGTTTCCCCTTGAATTTCAATGATGTTTGCCTTTGTGATGTGAAAACTTTTAATCTGATAACTAATGATTTTCTACTACATCCTTTTTATTGTGCTTCTGAGCCAATACAACTTCCAAGTAATCAGAGATCCACTGTTTTTTTCAAGGGCATTTCTTCCGTACTAAGGGCATTTCTGAAGCAGGCACCTTAGCTACACAGACTAGTGGCTCCTAGAACTGTCACTTCTCTCAAGGCAGTATGGCTTTCTGAATAAGAGCATGGGTTTTGGAATAATACTGACCTGGTTTTGAATTCCAGTTTTGCTACATATTAACTCAGTGGTCATTGGAAAGATATTTTACCTTTGTGAATTTTGGTTAGATTTTAAATGTTAATAAAGTTAAGGATAATCATGCCTTTTAAAAGTATCTGTCACATATGTTAAATGAGACTCACTATTCAAACACCTGTTGAGTATCTAATTATGTGTTAAGCCCTTTTCTAGGGAATAAGGTTCATATCCTTGGTGAGGGGATGGGAAGAGACAACCATATTCACAAATAAAAATAAGAAAATATCAGTTAGTGATAAATGTCATGAAGAAAATGAAACTGCTTAATGTAATTAGTAACTGGACTACTTTAATGGGCTGGATAGGGAGGCTTCCTGAGGAGGTGATATCTGAATTGAGATCAAGAAGCCAAAGGAGCAACTCATAAGAAGAATTTTCTGGGTAGAAACCTTCTGGGCAGAAAGAACAGTAAACGCAAAGATCTTGAGGTGGAAATAAGATCAGTATTGTCAAGGAACAGAAAAGGGCCAGGATAGCAGGCATTTAATGATCAAGAGAGGGTGGTAGTATTGAGGTCACAGAGGCTGGAGGGAGAAGTTAAGTGCTGATGCTCCAAGTCAAACTTGATTTCAAATCCCATCTTTACCACTTGCCAGGTCTGAGACTATGAGCAAAGTATTTTAACTATTTGACCCTCGATTTCCTCATCTGTAAACATGTATCATTGAGCTATTATTAAAATTTTCTTTCAAATAGAGTACATAAAACTTCCCAATAAATGGCAGCATCCATTATTATTATTATTTTATTACCTTTCCTAAGGTAATCCAGTGCATTTACACCTAAAGGCATACTTGTATAATCCAAGTACATTTCCATGTGAAGTAACCATTTCAGTACGTAGCTGGGTAGTACAATATTTCAAAGCCATTTAGGATGAAAGGTTTTCTAAAAAATCCTTTTTCCAGTCATTCCACAGTTGCAAGAGCTTTGTGCCTTAAAGCATTATTTTTTTACCACACAAGCATAGCAAGGTTAGATGCTGACGGGTGAAGGACAAAGTGATTTATAAAGTCACTTTCATTTTCCACTGTTTTTTTTTTTTTCCCCCCAATAAGTGAGGAAATGTCACTGGGAATGTTAGCTGGGAATAAACTATTTCAGTTGCTTGTGCATTCACTTACTCATTGTCTATATCCTGTACTTTGACATTTGATCAAAAGCCACATAAATCTTGGTTTGTTTCCTCCAAACCAAGTTTATTTCTTTTGTATCCTGAATTTGATCCTTCTCCCCCATACTGCATTTCTGTATCACCTCTGTCATTGCTGGTTCTTCTAATGCTCTACATTCCTCTGCAGCTGTATTTCCGCTGGAATCATTCCCACTTTCAAACATCTTCTGAACCCCTCAGTAGTCTTTCAACATTTGATCCCCCAATATATGTACACAGAGAAGAAATTTTATTAAAAGCTAATGGTGGCTATGTTTTTGAAAGGTTACAAGTTATCATTATTATTAGAATGAACCATCAAAAAGGTATCTGATGGAACAACAGAGCTTATGTCCAAATCACAGCTGTTCTAAATTACGTTTTAAAAAGTCAAACATACAGATATTTCCAAATATATGGAATACTGTCAGTCACATAAAACATGTAATGCTTCACTTAATTTCCTATTTTTTATTCTGACATATTTTATATATATATTGTTGAATTGCACTTTATGATTTGTTAAACAAAGGTGCTTATGTGTAACATAAGGAAACAGCTGAACTTAAACTTTCCAAACTTATCTTTTGTTTGCTTTTGTTTGTTTTAAAGATAGCTTTTTGAAGAATATAACAGAAATACATTTGAATTATAGAAAATTTTGTCCATAATGAAGAAAATAGAAGAAAATGCAAGTCATCCCTAAACTTAGGTATATTCTCATGCATATATTCTCAGGACGTGGCCAAGCTTGTGAAAGCTGATGGAAGTGTGTGAGGGGGCAATTAAGGTAGTGGCTAGCTGACTCTGTATTAGTTTGCCAGGGCTGCCAATAAATAAATAAATACATACATACATACATACTAACCACAAACTGGGCGGCTTAAGTGACAGAAATTTTTCATAATTCTAGAAGCTAGACGTCCATGGTCAAGATGACAGCAGGTTTAGTTCCTCCTGGCCCTCTCTCCTTGCCTTGCAGTTGGCCATCTTCTCCCTGTGTCCTCACAAGGTCTTTCCTCGGAGTAAGCACATCGTGGTGTCTCTGTGTGTGGCCAAATTCCCTCTTCTTATAAGGCCACCAGATTAGATCAGGGCTCACTCTAATGGCCTCATTTAACTAAATTACCTCTTTAAAGGCGCTGTCTCTAAATACAGTCACCTTCTGAGGTACTGGGGGCTAGGACTTTGACATAGGAATTTTGGGGGGACATAATTCAGCCCATAACATTGTCTACTTTTAAGCCCCAGAGATTAAACAAAAATCAAATCTGAGGATGACACCAGAATGTTTATTAATGATGACAACTAGGAATGTCATTCAGACCAGAAAATCTATTATTAGAATTACAGCTGTGGTCCCTGTGCTCCAGCTACCTGGGATGTAGAAGCTTGCCTGGTCTGTTGTGTGTTTGCCAACACCACCAAGCAATTAACTCATTTCTGACACTATCTACCCAGTGATTGCATCAGATCTCACAGGTAAGGGCTCAGTCTCCTAAGACTGCACTCACTTCAGATGCCACTCTAAAGTCTAGGTTGTTACCTGTGCTTCTGATCTACGACTACATATTGAAGGTTCCCACAACCCTCTCCTCAGGTTCAATTAGTTTGCTAGAGTGGCTCACAGAACTCAGAGAAACATTTACTTATGTTGCCAGTTTATTATAAAGGATATGGTAAAGGATACAGACAAACAACCAGATGAAGAGGTACATAGGGTGAGGTCAAGAAGGGCCCCAAGTGCAGGAGCTTCTGTTCCCATGGTACTGGGGTGTGCCACCCTCCCAGCATGTGGACATGCTCACCACCTAGGAAGCTCTCCAAATCTGTCCTCTTGAGTTTTTATGGAAGTTCCATTACATAGGCACAATCGATTAAATCATTCACCATTGGCAACTGAACTCAGATTTCCAGCCCCTTTCCCCTCCCCAGAGGTGAGGCAGGGTGGAGTGGTGGTGAATTCCAACCGTCTAGTCCAGTGGTTCGTCCCGTGGCAACCAATGCCCATCCTCTGGGCTTTCTGAAAGTCTCCTCATTAACATAAACTGAGGTGTGGGCTAATAAAGCTAGTTTTTATGAATAGCAAACGCCACCTTTATCACTCTTATCATGTAGGAAACCCCAAAGGTTTTACGAGCTCTGTGCTAAGAACAGGATGAAGACCAAATAATGTATTTCTTAACTATAACTCACAATATCCCATCTGGTTACTTTTGATTCAGAAACATGCTTAGCTACACTGGTCAATCCCACCTTTTGATTAATATGCTTTCCATTTGTTAATTTATATAAAAATGTACAAATATTATGAAGTTTTATTGCCATATAGTCACCTTGTCTCCTAGGCTGATTTTACAAACTGACTCTCCAACAGCAATAGATTTCTCTTTTTTTGTTGTTGGTTATTGAGAGCTACCACAGTGTGGTCCAAAGAAGAGGATTTATAAAGACCACTAGTTGGAATCTGGGATCTTACTTCTTCATACGTGGAAATAAATAATAAATATCTCCCATGACATTAAAGTAAGAATAATTAACTATCCTATTATCATAGAAGAGTTACTGTCACTTTAACAAGTGTGCATTTGTTGAACATCCACATTGTTTGCATTTTTAACACTTAATATAGAATAATGACTGAATAATATTCCATTATTTATTTATAGTTAGATGTTGAATTTAGTCAACTTTTTTTCCATGATAAATAACATTGTGAAGAGTATTCTTTTAAGATGTTTTATGTAATTTTTAATTACTGATTAATTTATTAGTAAAACTTACCCCTCAAAATGGACTATATCAAAGGGTGTGGCATATTTTTAAGACTTTTGATACTCGCTGTAAAAACTGCCCTATATAAGAGTGGTACTAATTTACACTCCCACTAACAGTGTTGGAAAGCCATTTCTCCAGAGTTACCATTTACAAGTAATTTGATGAAATATGTTATTTTTAAAAATATTTTCCATTTTGGCATGTAAAAGACCAGCATCTCATTATTTTAATACCCATTTTTAGTAATTAATTAGGTAACTTGTTTTTTGATTTTGTTTTTGTTTTTTTAAAAACATTTTTATTGGAGTAAAATTGCTTTACAATGGTATGTTAGTTTCTGCTTCATAACAAAGTGAATCAGTATACATATACATATATCCCCGTATCTCTTACCTCTTGCGTCTCCCTCCCTCCCACCCTCCTTATCCCACCCTTCTAGAGGGTCACAAAGCACTGAGCTGATCTCCCTGTGCTATGCAACTGCTTCCCACTAGCTATCTATTTTACATCTGGTACTGTATGTATGTTCATATATATGGTAGTGTATATATGCTCATATATATGTATGTTCATATATATGGTCACAGGCTTCGCCTGTGAAGCCATCTGGTCCTGGGCTTTTGTTTGTTGTAAGATTTTTAATCGCAGTTTCAATTTCAGTGCTTGTGATTGGTCTGTTCATATTTTCTATTTCTTCCTAGGTCAGTCTCAGAAGGTTGTGCATTTCTAAGAATTTGTCCATTTCTTCCAGGTTGTCCATTTTATTGGCATATAGTTGCTTGTAGTAATCTGTCATGATCCTTTTTATTTCTGCTGTGTCAGTTGTTACTTCTCCTTTTTCATTTCTAATTCCATTGATTTGAGTTTTCTCCCTTTTTTTAAAAAAAAAATTTATTTATTTTATTTATTTATTTTTGGCTACATTGGGTCTTCGTTGCGGTGTGCGGGCTTCTCACTGAGGTGGTTTCTCTTGTTGTAGACCACGGGCTCTAGACGCATGGGCTTCAGTAGTTGTGGCAAGCGGGCTCGGTAGTTATGGCTCACGAGTTCTGGAGCACAGGCTCGGTAGTTGCGGCACAAGGGCTTAGTTGCTCCGTGGCATGTGGGATCTTCCCAGACCAGGGAACAAACCCGTGTCCCCTGCATTGGCAGGTGGATTCTCAACCACTGCACCACCAGGGAAGCCCCTCCCTTTTTTTCTTGATGAGTCTGGCTAATGGTTTATCAATTTTGTTTATCTTCTCAAAGAACCAGCTTTTAGTTTTATTGATCTTTGCTATCGTTTCCTTCATTTCTTTTTCATTTATTTCTGATCTGATCTTTATGAGTTCTTTCCTTCTGCTAACTTTGGGGTTTTTTTGCTCTTCTTTCTCTAATTGCTTCAGGTGCTAGGTTAGGTTGTTTCTTTGAGATGTTTCTTAAGGTAGGATTGTATTGCTATAAACTTCCCTCTTAGAACTGCTTTTGCTGCATCCCATAGGTTTTGGATCGTCATGTCTTCATTGTCATTTGTTTTTAGGTATTTTTTGATTTCCTCTTTGATTTCTTCAGTGATCTCTTGGTTATTAAGTAGTGTATTGTTTAGCCTCCATCTGTTTGTATTTACAGATTTTGTCCTGTAATTGATACGTAGTCTCATAGCGTTGTGGTCAGAAAAGATACTTCATATGATTTCAATTTTTAAAAATTTACCAAGGCTTGATTTGTGACCCAAGATATGATCTATCCTGGAGAATGTTCCAGAAGCACTTGAGAAGAAAGTGTATTCTGTTGTTTTTGGATGGAATGTCCTATAAATATCAATTAAGTCCATCTTATTTAATGTATCATTTAAAGCTTGTGTTTCCTTATTTATTTTCATTTTGGATGATCTGTCCATTGGTGAAAGTGGAGTGTTAAAGTCCCCTACTATGATTGTGTTACTGTTGATTTCGCCTTTTACAGCTGTTAGTATTTGCCTTATGTATTGAGGTGCTCCAATGTTGGGTGCATAGGTATTTACAATTGTTATCTCTTCTTCTTGGATCGATCCCTTCATCATTATGTAGTGTCCTTCTTTGTCTCTTGTTTTAAAGTCTTTGTTTTAAAGTCTATTTTGTCTGATATGAGAATTGCTACTCCAGCTTTCGTCTGATTTCCATTTGCATGGAATATCTTTTTCCATCCCCTCACTTTCAGTCTGTATGTGTCCCTAGGTCTGAAGTGGGTCTCTTGCAGACAGCATATATACGGGTTTTGTTTTGTATCCATTCAGCCAGTCTGTGTCTTGTGGTTGGAGCATTTAATCCATTTACATTTAAGGTAATTATCAATATGCATGTTCCTATTCCCATATTCTTAATTGTTTTGGGCTTGTTATTGTAGGTCTTTTCCTTCTCTTGTGTTTCCCGCCTAAAGAAGTTCCTTTAGCATTTCTTGTAAAGCTGGTCTGGTGGTGCTGAACTCTCTTAGCTTTTGCTTGTCTGTAAAGGTTTTAATTTCTCCATTGTATCTGAGGGAGATCCTTCCTCCATAATCTTGGTTGTAGGTTTTTCCCTTTCATCACTTTATGTATGTTCTGCCACTCCCTTCTGGCTTGCAGAGTTTCTGCTGAAAGATCAGCTGTTAACCTTACAGGGATTTCCTTGTATGTTATTTGTTGTTTTTCCCTTGCTGCTTTTAATATTTTTTCTTTGTATTTAAATTTGATAGTTTGATTAATATGTGTATTGGCGTGTTTCTCCTTGGATTTATCCTGTATGGGACCCTCTGTGCTTCCTGGACTTGATTGACCATTTCCTTTCCCATATTAGGGAAGTTTTCAATTATAATCTCTTCAAATATTTTCTCAGTCCTTTTCTTTTTCTCTTCTTCTTCTGGGACTCCTATAATTCGAATGTTGGTGTGTTCAATATTGTCCCAGAGGTCTCTAAGACTGTCCTCAATTCTTTTCATTCTTTTTTCTTTATTCTGCTCTGCCGTAGTTATTTCCACTATTTTATCTTCCAGGTCACTTATCCATTCTTCTGCCTCAGTTATTCTGCTATTGATCCCTTCTAAAGAATTTTTAATTTCACTTCTTGGTTGTTCATCCCTGTTTGTTTGCTCTTTAGTTCTTCTAGGTCCTTGTTAAATGTTTCTTGTATTTTCTCCATTCTATTTCCAAGATTTTGGATCATCTTTACTATCACTACTCTGGATTCTTTTTCAGGTAGACTGCCTATTCCCTCTTCATTTGTTAGGTCTGGTGGGTTTTTACCTTGCTCCTTCATCTGCTATGTGTTCTCTGCCTTCTCATTTTTCTTAACTTACTGTGTTTGGGGTCTCCTTTTTGTAGGTGGCAGGTTTGTAGTTCCTGTTGTTTTTGGTGTCTGCCCCCCATGGCTAAGGTTGGTTCAGTGGGTTGTGTAGGCTTCCTGGTGGAGGGGACGAGTGCCTGTGTTCTGGTGGATGAGGCTGGATCTTGTCTTTCTGGGGGGCAGGTCCACATCTGGTGGTGTGTTTTGGGGTGTCATTGACCTTATTATGATTTTAGGCAGCCTCTCTGCCAATGGGTGGTGTGTGTTCCTGGCCTGCTAGTTGTTTGTCATAGGGTGTCCAGCACTGTAGCTTGCTGATCATTGAGTGGAGCTGGGTCTTGGCATTGAGATGGAGATCTCTGGGAGATATTTGCTGTTTGATATTACGTGGAGCTGGGTGTCTGTGGTGGACCAATGTCCTGATCTTGGCTCTGCCACCTCAGAGGCACAGCCCTGACATCTGGATGGAGCACCAAGAGTCTGTCATCCACACAGCTCAGAATAAAAGGGAGAAAGAAAGAAAGAAAGAAAGAAAAAGATAAAATAAAGTAAAATTAAATTAAATTAAAAAGTTATGAAAAAACAAAATAATTATTAAAAATAATATTTTAAGTAATTAAAGAAAGAAAGAAGAGAACAACAAAGCCAAAAAAAATCCACCAATGGTAATAAGCACTGAAAACTATTATAAAAAAAAAACAAAACGAACAGAACCCTAGGACAAATGGTAAAAGCAAAGCTATACAGACAAAATCACACACAGAAACATATGCATACACACACACAAAAAGAGAAAAAGGGAAAAAAAAATATATATCATTGCTCCCGACATCCACCTCCTCAATTTGGGATGATTCGTTGTCTATTCAGGTATCCCACAAATGCAGGGTACATCAAGTTGACTGCAGAGATTTAATCCACTGCTCCTGCGGCTGCTGGGAGAGATTTCCCTTTCTCTTTTCTATTCGCACAGCTCCTGGGATTCAGCTTTGGATTTGGCCCCGCCTCTGCGTGTAGGTCGCCTGAGGGTATCTGTTCTTCACTCAGACAGTATGGGATTAAAGGAGCAGCTGATTCAGGGGCTCTGGCTCACTCAGCCCGGTGGAGAGGGAGGGGTACGGATGCGGGGCGAGCCTGCAGCGGCAGAGGGCAGCGTGACGTTGCACAAGCCTGAGGTGCTCCATGTGTTCTCTGGAGGAAGTTGTCCCTGGGTCACAGGACCCTGGCAGTGGCGGGCTGCACAGGCTGTGGATAGTGTGGGGAAGGTGTGGATAGTGACCTGTGCTTGCACACAGGCTTCTTGGTGGCGGCAGCAGCAGCCTTAGCGTCTCAGGACCGTCTCTGGGGTCCGCGCTGATAGCCACAGCTCGTGCCTGTCTCTGGAGCTCCTTTAAGCAGCGCTCTTAATCCCCTCTCCTCGCGCACCAGGAAACAAAGAGGCAAGAAAAAGTCTCTTGCCTCTTCGGCAGCTCCAGACTTTTCCCCGAACTCCCTCCCGGCTAGTCGTGGTGCACTAGCCCCTTTCAGGCTGTGTTCATGCAGCCAACCCCAGTCCTCTTCCTGGGATCCAACCTCCAAAGCCCGAGCCTCAGCTCCCAGCCCCGCCTGCCCCAGCGGGTGAGCAGACAAGCCTCTCAGGCTGGTGAGCGCTGGTCAGCACCGATCCTCTCTGCGGGAATCTCTCCGCTTTGCCCTCTGCACCCCTGTGGCTGCGCGCTCCTCCATGGCTCTGAAGCTTCCCCCCCTCCACCACCCACAGTCTCCGCCCGCAAAGGGGCTTCCTAGTGTGTGGAAACCTTTCCTCCTTCACAGATTCCCTCCCACTGGTGCAGGTGCCGTCCCTATTCTTTTGTCTCTGTTTTTCCTTTTTTCTTTTACCCTACCCAGGAACGTGGGGATTTCTTGCCTTTTGGGAAGTCTGAGGTCTTCTGCCAGCGTTCAGTAGGTGTTCTGTAGGAGTTGTTCCACATGTAGATGTATTTCTGATGTATTTGTGGGGAGGAAGGTGATCTCCATGTCTTACTCTTCCGCCATCTTGAAGCTCTCTAGGTAACTTTTTACATATGTTTAATGTACTTTTTTTTTTTAATGTGAGTGGTTTATTGCAGTGTTGCTTAGAAACACTGTCCATCCCTTTTACTCATTCACTTGACACAGCTGATTACCCCTCTCAGTATGTATGCATGTATGCATGTATGTATGTATGTATGTATTTATGGCTGTACTGGGTCTTTGTTGCAGTGCGCGGGCTTTCTATAGTTGCAGCAAGCAGGGGCTAGTCTTCACTGTGGTGCTCTGTCGTCTTATTGCAGCAGCTTCTCTTGTTGCAGACCACGGGCTCTAGGTGCATGGGCTCAGTATCTGTGGCTCGTGGGATCTTCCCAGACCAGGGATCAAACCTGTGTCCCCTGCATTGGCAGGTGGATTCTTAACCACTGTGCCACCAGGGAAGGTCCCTAATGTACTTCTTCTTGAATTGCCTATTCATGTCTTCTGCTCATTTTGCTATCAAATTATTTACCTTCTCACTGATTTACGTGAGCTCTTTGTATATTAATTATATTAACCATTTGTTCTAAGTTTTTAAAAATTTACCAATTTTTGGTACCTGATATTTTTGAGCACCTGAAATTTTTATTTCTGTTTACTCAAAAATTAATATTTTTCCTTTAAAAAATATTCAGGTTCTCTTCTTCCCCAAAAGTAAGATTAATCTTTATATATGTTGCACACTGATTTTTCAAACAAAATTCCCTGTATTTTTCCAATTAATTGTATATGCTGCACAATGTCTATCATTTCTACAAATTAAACACCAGCAAATACAGCAATTTGCTGGTCATTTGTTATCAGAGGTTGTGTGGTATGGTGTAAGAACTACTAAACTATATGACCTTAGGAAAAATTATGTGTCCTTACAGAAGCTTATTTGCTGCAAAATAAGGATATTAATGTCTACCTCACAGGGTGGATGTGAGGATAAAACAATATTACATATGTGAAAACACCCCAGGGGCACTGAATAAATGTTAATGACGTTCATTTGTACAGATGTGTTTTTGTTGAATATCAATATTGCTTTCCTTTCTTTGGTGAATTTATCACTTACTTTACCTTTACCTTCAACATAATGCAGCTCACTCTCTGAAGTATTTTGAAAATTGTGTACTACTGTAATAACATACTAATACTATTGTCCATATATTCATATACAGCTTTAAAATTTAGAATGCCTTGCCATCATTACTCACCATTACTCTTACTACTAGCTGTTTATTTATAGGAGATTTCCATATTGCCAAGGAAATTGAACACTAAATCCTACAAGTTACTTTAGCAACACAGGAAATCTTATCGGCTACCAAAATAAATACTTTATTTCCAGTTAAATATTCTATTTCCAGCAAATCTTTTTTTTTTTTTTTACCAGTCAGAACAGACGGCTTTAATTGGTGACATTTTTCAGTTAATTGTAGTATTAATACAATTCAAAAGAGCTTAAATAATAAAAGGAATGTATTAGTTTTTGCAGTTAGGACGTCTAAGGATGTGGTTAGCTTCAGGGACTCAATGATTTAGTCAGTTAAGAACTACCTTGCTCTCCTCTCCACGCTCCTCCCCGCACCCTCCCACCATTACTTGTTTTTATCCACGTTACAGGGACTATGACCCCACCAACTTTAGGCCACTTTTGCTCATCATTATTTCAGCTAGCAAGAACACTACTTCACCAACTCTAACTCAGAAACGTCCTGGGGAGGAGTCGAACTGCCCTCAATCATGGTGTGAGCCATACACTTTGTCTGGTTTTAATCACTGTGTCCACGGTGATTCAACAGCATGATTGGACCAGCTGCGGGGGATACATGATCAATCTGTTGACCAGCAGGAAGGGAACAGTGATTGGGAGTTCTCCCAGGATCACAATAAGAGGGAAGAAACATGTCCCCAAAGTAAATGTTAGGGTGTGCTACCACAGAGTATGTGAATGGGAAAACCTGCTTGGTGGGATCACAACAACTACTACTCCTCAAGGGTGCTTATTTTATCAAACCAAACCACTTTTGTTAGAAGATAACAGAAGTTGTTACAAGGAAGATTTCTTCATTCCTGCAAAATTTATTCAAGTGCCCAGCAATGCTGACTTCATACTATCTTTCATTCATATAACAGTGGGCTTAATCTACAGGATTACTATTCAAAGTGTTCTTATACCCACGTTTGATGATCCTCCACAAAGGCATAAGAAAGGGCAATTACCTTATTTGAAATGTATTTTGCACAAAAATTAATGTCAGGAGCATATACCTTAACTCTCACTGTTTCAAATCAAGTTTACTTTAGCTCCTGGAGTTTTTTCAGTGTTTCTAAGTGCCTTGCAAATTTCTGAGCAAATGATCCATCTGTATGTTGTATGTTGATGGCATAAATGACTAATAATTGCATTCATAATTATCTTTACTTTATCATGGCATTCTGTGCCTCATGAATTCAAAAACATTCAGCCATGAAAAGAGACCTTTAGTGGTATATGATGGAATCTAATTTCTTCCCACCCAAAGGGCAATTTAGCAATATTGACCATTTAAAGGGCCAAATCAAACAAGATAATGAGGGATAATTCACTTTTCTCTTTCTGGCTTACCAATCCAGATTTGGACAATATGGACAACAGAACAAAGCCACTGTAATTATTATTTGGCTTTCAGAGCTATACAAATGCGTAATCTTTTTCAATGCTGCTTCCCAAAAAAGTTCTAACATTGTTATATAATTACATTTTTTCCTTGCCTTGGCTATTTTGGTTCTTGTTAAAATGTTGTTTTTGATCAAATAGCCCATACACAATTAGCTGCAGTATTATAAAATAAATGAATCACAGCTGCACTGACAAATACATAAGCAGGAACAGAGAATGATAAATGCAGAAACAATTCCATCTCTAGCTGGAAGTATCCTGACAGCAATAATTATAGAATGCAACAGAGCCAATTTGCCCATCATACATTAATTTGACTACATTCAAAAATGCTGACAGATATTTAAGGAATAACTTAAAATATATCTTCAGTTATATTGATCTTATGTGTTTGCTTCCGGAAAACTGAAAGACAAGGAAATGTCTAATAAAAAGAGAGGGTACAGTACTTGGACGTGGTTATGGGTGGTAGAATTCTCAAGCAAATTTTGTGTTGTATGTGCTTTGTTGATCTTCTAGTATGCCCACCCCGTACACACACACACTTTGTTGATCTTCTACTATGCCCACCCCCTACACACACACACACACACACACACACACACACACACACACACAGTTGGTCTTCTACTATACCCACCCCCCTACATGCACACACTTTTTTTAAGGCCATGTTGCTTTCTGACATTCAAAGAGAGATTCCTAGTTTTTCTGGCAGGTATATACTCAATTCCCCCGGATATACCATGTATAACTAAGTAATGCTTGCTACATTATAATGGAGCCTAATTTTAAGATTAAAGGCAATAAAATGAAATTAAATGTGAGAGAGGTGAGATAAGGCAAATCTTCAGTAAGAACAAAAATAGAAGGTTTTAAATTTACTCCAGAGACAGCAACAAGCAGAATTGACAGTCTGAAGAGCCAAATCAACAGTATGAATGATAAATGAATCTATCCCCTCTGAACGTGAAGAGAAAAGGGTACCCTCCATTCTCCTCTTAAAAAAAAAAAAGTAAGAGAAGAGATAAAAAATGTGGTGGATAGAAAAATAGAGGCCTCACATGCAGATTTCCTGAGAAAGATACAAGATCACGTGCGGCAGCTACAGAAAGTTCTCAGGGTGCACTCAAGTCTAATCACCTAGGATAAAATCCTGGCTCTACCTCTTCTAAGCTGGGGCACCTGGAGCAAGTTGCTGAACCTCCCTGTGCCTCAACTTTCCTATCTATAAAATGTGGATACTTACAATATCTGCTTCAAATGTTCCATGTGCTGACATAACAAGTTTTACTTAAAACAACCTGGCATGTAGAGAGCCTTCAATAAATGTTAGCAATGATTGCAGTAAAACTCTAAGCCAAATGTGTGCTGTTCATTTCCTACTTTCTCACTGCCCACCATGCTCTGTTAAATAAGTGAAAAGTTGAAGACAGACAGAAGAAAACATTCCTAAGCTGAAAAAGACCTGCATACACAGAATGAAGGAGCACATTTTCCATGTCATTGTAGGCTTTGCGATCTCATTTTTAAAAATACCTATAATAGAGTTTGCCATAGTTGATTTAAACATTCCCATTCATTGCCTTTACAAGGGAGGGGGGTGAACATTTGATGATTTTTAATTAGGACCTGATTTAAATCTATGTTCTTAGACTACAATATAAAAAAATGCACTTCTTACCTTCTTCCTTTATTATACCTTGTTTAACTCTGTGTATTTGTTATTGATCAATTTTGGAGAAATGGTATGGAATTTGGACATAGCATTCTTAGTCATTAAAAAAGTATTAGTTTAATTGCTCCAGGATGTATGCCATTTTGTTTGCAAATTGCACTGCATTTCGCAATGTCATCCAAAAACTGGAAGGCCATATGGCCCTCACAACTTCTTAGGGAAAGGGCATCTCTTACACACACACACACACACACACACACACACACACACACACACAAATGCATAGAAAGACTAATGTCTTCATCAAATTTTAGTAAAGAAAGTTCTGTCTCTTGAGTGAGAAAGAATAGTGACCAGGATGTGCACACACCAAGACAAAAACAGAACTTAGAAACAGAGTTCACATCTCAGGACCTGCTGTCAGACATTTTCCTTCAATTGCTTTTTTATGAATCCTAGGATTTGTTCCAGTGGAAAACATTCATCTCTCATAGGACCATCTAGAAATGATATCAAAACTTATAATAGGGGACCAATTTATCATCCTGCCTTTAAAAAAATTTATCTTGGCATATCCACAACATTTTGAAATGCCAGAAAAATTAATTTTAATTAATTCAAAAATAATTACATTAATAACAGCATATATTTACTAAATGCACTCTGTACCAGGAGCCATGCTAAGTCTTTCACCTGAGCAAACTTGTTAAATTCTTACCACAAACAGATGAGGAAGGCATTATTACATGTCCATTTTATAGATGAGGAAACTGAAACTCACTAAGGTCAGATATCTTGCTTTAAGTCACACAGGCAGCAAGAACTATAACCACATGGATCTGATTTGCAAGTGAGATCTCTCTTATTCATTATTGTTTGTTAGGTTCTGAAGTGCTTTTAAAAATTAAAACATCTTATATGACATTTAAAAATTAGACACTGCAGAATTATATTAAGTGAAACTTTTCCTCCTCTGCAGATATCTGCCATTCATACCCCATTCTCACTTCCTGTTCCCCAGAAGTAACCAATGTGAAGAGTATGGTGTGTTTCTAGCCAGATTTTTTCAATGCTTATTTATATAAAATATTTGATACATATATACTATGTCATTTTTCCCAAAGAAACAGTATAAAATAAGCTTTAAATTTCATATTTTATTTAAGCACTATATTTTAATCTTTCTATGTTACTAAATAATAATTTACAACACTTTTTAATGGCTGCATATTATTTCACTGAATATATGTACCAACATTTTTAGTATCAGTCCACCATTAATGATCATTTAGGTTATTTCCAGCTCTTCTACAAAATCACATCCCTGTCAAGAATTGTGAAAGGTCTGAGACACAGCTGAGGCACTCCAAGTTTGGGAGGCTCCAATTTTTTATAATTGCCACAAGCAAACCTGCCAAAACTTTATTATACTGTTCAAACAAAAAAACCACCTCTCTGCTACTTACTGAAGGAAATACTGTATCTTTCCAGGCTGTTCACACTTTAACATAGTCCAGAACAAAAGGCTGTTAGTGCCTCTCCTCTAAATATGTGCAGAAACACAAAAAACTCATATAGAATTGTTTCCCAATAGTTACAAAGAATATTATCCAAGATCTTAATCACTACATCCCAGGTCATAGTGATTTTTGCACTCCCCAAACATCACTATATATACAGTCTACATAATTCTCTTTCAACATTATGCTTTACAGCATTGTGGTATATTGGAGGGAGCATGCGAAATGTTGTAAGAGAAATTTAAGTTCTAATCTCAATCTATTATGTTTAGAGAGATATGTGAATTTATATTCATAGACTGTTAATAATGGCTATTTTCAGTTGTAGAATTTGGGGTGAATTTTAATTTTTTATTTTAATTTTATGTATCATTTGCATGTTTAAAAAATTAGCCAGAGTTAAACTAGCAAAGCAGTAAGTCATTATCTTATAACACACAAGTACAATTTTTGTATAATAATTTATCTACCCTTCTAAAAATCTTTCATTTCTACAGTTATTCATCCAGCAGTTTGATAATCATTATTTGGGTCAGAAACTGAGATGTAACCCAGCATGGTTTCAGATGGACAAAATGACTTCTGAATAAAACAAATTAATTCCATTGAAAATACTGTGGCGAAATTCTATTATTGTTCCTTGTAAAAACCAAGATATATGACTCGTTTAAAAATTGCTTATAACCTTTTAAAATGAGAATCAACAGCTATGTGAAACTGTATTCTAGTCCTAAAAAAAAGTTTGGTTTCTTTATTTCAAAAGTTGACTCTTAAATTAAAAAATTTACTATCTTCTCTATGCCTCTGTACTGGTTTGAGTTCTTTTTCAAAGTCATTTAAAGATAGGTTTCCAGTTATATCCCCAACCACCATCATAATTTTCTTGAAATTTCAAAATGGAATGTGTTTATACCATGCTGTATGTAGGTGAAATTGCTGAGAACATGAATTCCAAAGACCTAGACAACTCCCGACCTCTTAGATATAAAATGGTACTAGAACACATTGGCTGAAGAGTTGCAAAAGAGTCAACAGGATACTATAGCAAAAATGATAGTACACATTGACAAATGAGACCAAAATTGCTAGGATACTCTGCAGTTATATTTTGATTTCACTGAAGAAACTAGGTAAGTGTAGTGACCACAGCATTCCTCACAAAGCACTGCATTCATCTTAAGAAATGTGCTCTGGGACTTCCCTGGTGGTACAGTGGTTAAGAATCCACCTGCCAATGCAGGGGACACGGGTTCAAGCCCTGGTCCGGGAAGATCCCACACGCCGCGGAGCAACTAAGCCCGTGCGCCACAACTACTGAGCCTGCGCTCTAGAGCCCGTGTGCCACAGCTACTGAAGCCTGTGCACCTAGAGTCCGTGCTTCGCAACAAGATAAGCCACGGCAATGAGAAGCCCGCGCACCACAACAAAGAGTAGCCCCCGCTCGCCACAACTAGAGAAAGCCCACACGCAGCAGTGAAGACCCAATGCAGCCAAAAATAAAAAATACAAATAAGTAAATGAATTTTAAAAAAATGTGCTCTACCACATAGAAGCTTGCTGTCTATATAATCCATTAATTCAACAAATAGTTGTCAAGGGCCGAAAATGGGTCAGGAATTTGATAGACACTAGGAATTCAAGTGGGAAAATAATGAACAGTGTCTGCCTTTATGAAGTACACTATCTGTATTTTATTTTAGGAAAAGAATATAAAAGGAGGAATATATAATTTCTGTTTCACTATAACACTGAAAATAATGGTACAATATTATTTGATGCTATACAGGAAAAATAATTTCATTGAAAATGTGTCCCATTATTGAGTA
The DNA here is from genome assembly GCF_008692025.1 of Phocoena sinus. Lineage (NCBI taxonomy): Eukaryota > Metazoa > Chordata > Mammalia > Artiodactyla > Phocoenidae > Phocoena > Phocoena sinus. Next base: position 21,281,978 of record NC_045767.1, read on the forward strand.
AAAAAACTAAGTAGAAGACAAGGGAATTCTTTCAGTTCCACAACCTTCAATGATTTCTCTATAATGCTTTCAAAATTAAAATTCAGGTGACTCTGATGAAAGTGCTATAGAGGAAGAACTACAGTCTTCATCTTTCAAAATATTGAAAAGCCTAATTAAATTACTCTACCTTAGTCCTCCTTTTTAACCTTATGACTTACTAGTATATACAATGCTTAAATAAAACAGAATCATTTCACTAATGTTAGTTTTCTATGTTGCTTTGAAGATAGGAAGAAAGTACAAAGTTATATAAGTTTCAAATACTTCTAATGTTTTGAGGACAACATAAAATATATTTAATGGGACTTCCCTGGTGGTGCAGTGGTTAAGAATCCGCCTGCCAATGAAGGGGACATGGGTTTGAGCCCTGATCCGGGAAGATCCCACATGCCGCAGAGCAACTAAGCCCGTGCACCACAACTACTTGAGCCTCTGCTCTAGAGCCCACGAGCCACAACTACTGAGCCCGTGTGCCACAACTACTGAAGCCCACGCACCTAGAACCCGTGCTCCACAACAAGAGAAGCCACCACAATGAGAAGCCCACGCACCGCACCAAAGTGTAGCCCCCGCTCACCACAACTAGAGAAAAGCCTGCGCACAGCAACAAAGACCCAATGCAGCCAAAAATAAATAAATAAATTTAAAAATAAATAAATAAAATAAAATATATTTAGTAATATACGTCAACATAAGTAAATGAAACTTTGGCTTTTGGAAACCTTCAGACTGGTATGAAATGCTGATCGTGATTAACGTCCCAAACTTATTTTCCAAGTAATCCTCCAGGGTCAAGGAGAATTCTCATGTAAATTAGACAAATTGTATCATAATTTAAGAATGGTCCACACTAAAAGTAAAATCAGAAAATAACTATCTACGAGTAATTCACGGTGCTTAGCTCTTCTTTATGATTTGACTTCTCTGAAAATCTGGCCTTGAACAAACATCCTCTGGCCTAGTCAATGTGTTATGCTGAGGAGACTTCCATGAACTAAGATTCCTGTTCCCTTCAATTTCAGCGGAGGGCTCCCTCTGAGGCAGAGAACGTTTGTGGGGGGGAGAGAATACCTCTCATTGCACCTTCACTCCACTCCCTCTACACACACACTTTTTTGCCGAGCATACCTTTAAAAATTATATTTCTGGTTCAGATGAGCAACAGAAATATTACTTAAGAATGTGGATTTTATATTTAAACAGTACTCCCCAGTTAACACCTTATCCTTGATTCCATTATACTTTCATTTTCTTTAAAGGACTCTGAAATAGTCTACCATCTCTTTTGTAATTTTCCTCTATGCTTAGGTATAATCTATGAGGTCAAGGAGCTTATCTTCTTATGGACTAGTGTGCAAACATACACACACACACGCACACACACACACACACACACTAACTTTACCTCTGTAAGGTAAGTTAGATAAGTTTCTTAAGATAATAGCAGGGAGAGTACTAACTAAACCAAAATGAGAGCTGAGAGAGTTCAGTGAGTGAAACTATCTTTAAAGTGAAGATAATTTTCAGGGCAAGTAGTCTAGGTTTTAGAAAGGTTGGGTTGGTTGCTGACACTGGGATCAACAGTGCAGAACTTTAGCTGTTACTTCACATATCACAGTCACATCCAACTGGGTGAGTAATGACATTGTATAAGGCATCCTAAGGCCCTGTATCTCAGCTTCAGTTTCTAATAACCATATGAACTTGGGCAAGCTTTAAAATTTCTTTAAGCCAGTGTCATCATAGGAAAAATTAGATCATAATATTTCTTATTTACCGGTCTTTAATAAGTATTATATAACACATGTAAAAATGCTTATTAGCACAGTGCCTGTTACTATTCAATTAATATTATTATTATCAATGATTATAAATTTGCATTGCTCTCAATAACTACAGTTCATATAGTTATTTAGCTTTGTGTGTATGTTTACTTGGTTAAATGTTCAAAAAAAGTGGGAAAATGAAGGAGCAAAAAAACATCTTGCTTTAGAGATGTCATTCTGTCCTACAATTTGTTTGTTCTCTGTTCCACAGACTTCTATCAGATGAAATGACATACTTGCATACCTTTAACCATCACTACAATTCTTGTGCGAAAGACTTTATCTCCAACACAGACCTTGCTCATTAGGTTTACAGTCTATAAAAAACTACCCATTGGACATTTCCTCTTGGATGTCTCATTGCAACCCCAAACTCAGCAGATTTTCAAAATGTTTTTCTGAAAACCTGTTTTTCCTCTTGGATTCATTAACAGTCACTGAACTATCATCACCCTTCTCTTCTCTCTCTTGATCCCCACAAGCCACCAGACCTCAATTCCTATCAATTTAATCTTTATCAACCATGTCCCTTCCCCTGGTCTCTGGCACTTGGTCTTCGGCCCAGGTCCTGATCATCCACTGTACCTAGACTGCAAGACCCTCCTAGCACATCTCCCTGCCTCTATTCTTGCCTCCATCCACTGTTCTAAAGTATTCGTTTGAAAATTCAAAACAATCATCAAAGGCTCCCCATCACCTTCAGGATAAAATCTGAAGTCCTTAGCATGACACACAAAACCTGTCATTATTTGGGTTCTCTTATATCTGCAGCTCTTGCTTCTTCCCACACCATACACTAAGCTATGAATAACTGATATCTGAAGCTCAGCAAGTATTCCACGATTCCCTTACACTTCTTTGAATTTTCCCAAGCTGCTTCCACTGCCTGGAATGCCACCTGCCTCCATTTCTTTATCTAGCTAATTCCTAACTAATAATAAAACTTGGCTTAGATGACTTCACCTCTAGATAACCTTCCCTGAACCTTCTCCCTACATGTGCACATAGTTCTCAGCGTTTGTATTTACTTTTTCCCTTACAATTCTGAACATGATGATAGGTTTACTTGTCTTCATTCCAACTTGAGCACAAGTGTCTTGACAGCAGGAAAAGTAGCTTAAATATCTGCATCTGAAATGCTAATTCCCACCACCCCAACATGGAGAAATGGCCACACAGTAGGTGTAGTAAGTTAAGTAGATTTCAGTAGATGATATCATAACCTTATTCCAACCACATATCACACTTTTGTGTCCTCCTTATGTCTACCGACATGCCCCCCAATCTTTTCCCAAAACATGCCCTAGTTTTGTATGTGGAAAAGAGAAGAGAAGATACCAAGCTCTTCTCTGTAGCCTGTCTTTCCCAAAACTCAACTGTCATTAACAGCTGCTAACTTGAGGAATGTGGTATGAAAGGAAACTAGTTACTTTCCACTGTCCTAATATTGGTCCTGTCCACTAGCAAACATGATCACTTGCACTCATATTCAAGATAGTTAAATTTATAGATATTTTATGAATATTAATTAGAAAAAACTACAGATTATTGGAATTAGACTGAGTTGCCTCAATGTACAAATTCAGTTGTCAAACAATTACTTTCCTTTTTAGATTTATATACAGCTTTTAAAGTGATACTAGCCAGTGCTAGAGACAAAGTGCCCCAAACCTTGACAATGCCATGAAATACTTCAGGAATGGAACTGTTGTTACTCTGACTGACACATGGATGTCAGGCTTTGGATGGGTCAGCAACTCATGCTGAGAATCATGACTTCAGGAAACCAAGTTAGTTTCCTTTTTTTTTGCTAAGTCACATGTTTATAAAATTGAGGATCACAATAAAATGCAAGTGTTAGAAGGTATTTCAGGAAACTATTTCCTTTAACCCTAAGTACAAGGCATGCATCAACTTATACGATGGGCTTAAATGGAATATGTGTTAGAAAGCAAAATATGTCTTACAAGCAAACCGAGGTAAATTTCCTTAGAGCCTAACTCCCAAAATATGCACAATCCCTGAGCAATGAAATGAAATCATATTGCTTGCTGGATTTGTGTAGTCTTTTTGAATATTTGATATTGTTGATTTTATCAGTTTTGTCAACGTGGAGTCCTTTGTCAGTGAGCATTATCCCAGCAGGCTGTTTTGAGGGCAGCCATTAACTTTGCCAACGCTGTGAGGATCCTTTAACAGTAGTATTCTAACGAGACACTCATGTGTCCCCTTCTATATGAAGAGTATCTTTATGCTAAACCTGCTGCTTCTAAGTCTGAACCGAAGTCACAGATCATAAAGAAAAATTAACCTGAAAAGAGAAGTCGATTTTTTGCAATGCTTTTTACAATTGGCCATTTATAATACCCAAAGTCATTTATAAAGTAGTTTAGCCAATTTGTCATCAATGAGGGATGACAAAACAGTTTGACTCTGTTTACAAACACAAATTTTTGATGTAATATCTTCCTACTTCCTTTGCTTGTTTGAAGAGCAAGAAAATATATAGCTCTACTTGATTCCAGGACTTTTGAACCAGGAGTGTTTTAATGGTAAAATGATGAAACATTCCTGACTTTTTCCCAGCTCAGTAAAAGGTAAGGCAAGCTGTGCTGTGAATACCAAAGCCTTAGGCAGATTTCCACCAAGAGGGCAAAATTGTTTTTCTTTCTTTGAAGGAGTACATGTGGCTCATGAAGAACTATGAAACTAGGGGGAAATGAAGAGGAAACATTAAATCTGTGGGGAAAGAAAGACATGGTATAATATATACATTACAAATCACTTCAAAAATTTGCTCCAAAGATGTAAAACAATTAAAAGGCTTTGATAAAATAGACAAAATTTTCCTGCCAAAAAGTTACTTAATATACCCTCTTTATTTCATATACCACTTTTCTCCCCTTACTTGCTGAAAAGTGATATCGTTATAGATGTCATTTCTAGAAATTTTTTTTAGCATTTATAAGCAGGAATATTCATTGTATTCCTTACACATGCACATATTTAAATTTGTAGTTTCCCTGATTACTATAGAACTTTTTCAAAATCGACCTATAACTACACACAGAACAGTGTTAAACAATCTATGTACTTTAAGATCTAATATTTGTAGTAAGCCTGAAATAATTATGATATTTTGGAATAAAATAATAATCTTTTGGGATGGCAAAAGAGTGTCTCGTGTCAGCTTGGAGTTATAAACTTCAGAGTAGGAATTGTTGAATTCTTTCATAAAAGAAAGAAAGCTGGAATCCATCAGGCATGGCACTTTAGTTCTCATTCTCAACTTGCAGACTGCACTTAGAAACTCTCACTTTAACTATAATTTTGGGGTTCCCCACAGAGATCTTCAGTTGACTAGGAACACTATATGGGGAAATGTCCTTTCACTGGAACACAATGCTTCTTTCTAATATCCTAATAGTTGGCATGATGGAAAAGAGTTAACTGTGCAAAGTGTACACTGCTTTCTAAGGCTGCTGCTTCTCCATCTTTGAGTACTTGAGAATAAACTCTGTTACACAGATTTTAATAACTTCATCACATTTGACAAAAGGTGAAACATCCAATTAACATTTATGCTTAGGCATTTCAAAACTATCCACATCCAAAAAAGGAAGCCCTTGTACACTGTTAGTAGGAATGTAAATTGGTGCAGAAAACAGTATGGAGGTTCCTTAAAAAACTAAAAGTAGAACTACCACATGATCTAGCAGTTCCTCTCCTAGGTATATGTCTGGGGGGAAAAATGGAAACACTAATTCGAAAAGATACATGCAACCCAGTGTTCATAGCAGCACTTTTTACAATAGCCAAGACATGGAAGCAACTCAAGTGCCCATCAGTGGACAATTGGATTAACAAGATTGGGTACAAAACCATAATTCAAAGTGTCATGTACCACAATGTTCATTGCAGCACTATTTACAATAGCCAGGACATGGAAGCAACCTAAGTGTCCATCGACAGATGAATGGATAAAGAGGATGTATATACAATGGAATATTATTCAGCCATAAAAAGAAATGAAATTGAGTTATTTGTAGTGAGGTGGATGCACCTAGAGTCTGTCATACAGAGTGAAGTAAGTCAGAAAGAGAAAAACAAATACCATATGCTAACACATATATATGGAATCTAAAAAAAAAATGGTTCTGAAGAACCTAGCGGCAGGACAGGAATAAAGATGCAGACATAGAGAATGGACTTGAGGACATGGGGAGGGGAAAGTGTAAGCTGGGATGAAGTGAAAGAGTAGCACTGACATATATACACTACCAAATGTAAAACAGATAGCTAGTGGGAAACAGCTGCATAGCACAGCGAGATCAGCTCAGTGCTTTGTGACCACCTAGAGGGGTGGGATAGGGAGGGTGGAAGGGAAACACAAGAGGGAGGGGCTACGGGGATATATGTATACATATAGCTGATTCACTTTGTTATACAGCAGAAACTAACACAACATTGTAAAGCAATTATACTCCAATAAAGATGTTAAAAATAAAGATGTGGTACACACACACACACACACACACACACACACACACAGGAATATTATGCAGCCATAAAAAGAAGGAAATTCTGCCATTTGCAGCAACATAGGTGGACCTGGAGATTATCATACTAAGTGACGTCAGACAGAAAAAGACAAATATTATGTGATATCACTCATATGTGGAATCTAAAAAACAATAGAGATGAACTTATTTACGAAACAGAAACAGACTCAGAGGCATTGAAAACAAACTTGTAGTTACCAAAGGGAAGAGGGAAGGGGGAAGGGACAAATTAGGGGTATGGGATTAACAGATATGAGTTGCTATATATAAAACAGATAAGCAACAAGAATTTACTGTATAGGACAGGGAATTACAGCCATTATCTTGTAATAACCTATAATGGAATATACTGTGCAAAAATACTGAATCACTATGCTGTACACCTGAAACTAACACAATACTGTAAATCAATAGCCATTAAAAAATCCACAGCCATATATAGAGATATTCATGCATTCATCACACCTTGGTTGAGCACTCACCACATCCACGAGCAGCCCCTTCAGGAACTGGGAATAGAAAGCACACTGCCTACCCTTTAAAATGTTATAATCTCACATCAGGAGATAGCCATGTACAAAATAAGCCTAACACTGTGATACAGGAGGAGAATTCTGACACTGTTTTGTGAACCTTTATGCCACTGAGGAATCCCACAATTAAAGAAAAGTTCAGAAAACAAGTAATTCCTTTGACAAATTTAGAAAGTCTAAATTCCCCATTTCAGGTAAGTGTTCTATAGTAACTACACTATACAAGTAATATCTATGACTGTTGAGTCTGATCCAACAAAGCTCAACTTTTAAATTAAAAAGGAAAATTATTTAAAATGTGCATTATTTGGTTTTCAAAATCTTTTTTTACTAAACAAATAATCATAAATGTCTTAATATCAACCTCAATATGTAATAACAGTCACAAGTACATATTGAGAAAACAAAGAATTTTAGTTCAGCAGGAAAATGTAAAGACAAGAAGACAATAATATGGAATATATGTAATACAATGCAAGAGACAATTTGAATAGCATACCACAATAAATTTCAGTACTACTTTGAATATTCATGTACAGTAATGGCAATTTAAAGGGCTATAGATATTTTAAAGTTGGTAATACATGGCTTTTAAAATGAAATATTAAATGATTAAAATAGATTTCTCCCATCTCATGCAGCAGCTGTGATTATATGTAAATTTCTCTCTAATTAGAGAAAATGAAGGAAAAGCTTTAAGATTGCTCTACTCTAGTTTATCAAATGAGTCCAGATTTTATCCAGTGCAGACCATTTAATTATGTATGCAGACACTTATATTTCCATGTTTGAATAATGCATAGGAATGGTAAGATGTTTATTTTGAGATATCAAAATGAACAGTGACTGTGCTCTGAAAACAAAGCACTTTGTTTGTTTATTTATTTATTTTAAATGTTTCTATCTCCTGAGTCCTCAGTGGGAGAGTTCTGGACCTCTGAAGAGTCTCTTGATCTATATCTGCTATCATATTTCAACTCATTGGACTGTGAATGACCACTTCAAAGTAAATTGCTTAAGAAACAATTCTTAATTTAGGTCAATCAAAAACTTTGAGATACATAAAACTTTAAAACTCTTAAAATTTAAAACTGAAACAAAGAAGAATAATCAAAACCCAAAGGTAAGCTGAACCTGGTGATATAGTTGAAGAAAGTAAAATTAAAAATGTGACACTCATAAAGAGAACATGCTGACAAATATGGTGTGCCATTCTTTTACTGATAGGTATGTGGAGAATGGAAACGAGCAGACGTTAGAAAAATAATAATAAAATGGTCAAAAATGTATGGAAAATGTTTCAACTTCATTAGAAATAGAAGAGAATTTTAAATATACTCACATACATATGTATTTGTATATACACATTCCTATACATTTTATATATATACATAAATATATGATAATATACTATATATGATATATATTCCTGTATATGGTATATACGTATGTGACTATAGCCCCCCATATATGTATACAAAAAATGTGAGCATACCAAGTTTACATGTGAGTTTTTATACATATTAAGAACAATAGAAATCAGATGAAGACTCATTCTCAGTCCAACTGTTCTGAGTATTTACCTCTTGGCATGACAAAGCATTTGAACATAATTTTGGATGAGCTTAGCAGATCATCATTTTTTGGTACAAAAAAAATAATCTCTCTACTGTTTGCAGCACTAGTCAGATATCTACATTTAATAATAGAGTTCTATACTTTTCAAGATGCCTAATAAATATTTGTAGCAGACAGTTATTTTGGGGATCCAATATTCAAGTGACAGGGGAACAAAGAGTCTGCTAAGTTACCTGCTTAAGCCCTCATCGAAAGGCAGGAATGAATTTAAGTTTGAGCTCACCTCCCCTGACTCTGCCTGTACATGTGAGGCGTGGGGAGGAGGGAGAGCTGGGCTGGGGGTTCATTCCAGAATTTCTGAGCACATTTTCTTTAGAATAATTTTCATGTGAAAATGCTCTGAACTCCTATTCCTCCTAAAGTATTTATTATCTTAAGCATCTTAGTGCCAGAGCTGGCACATTACAATCCCTTGGAAATGGCAGTGTTCGTTTCCCATCTCAGAAGATTATTTAAAATTGTCATTTCTTTTAGTGAAAAAAAAAGGATAGACAAAAAAATCATTTATGTAGTGCAAAATCATAATGCAGATGCTTCAATATCCCTCACTGTTGAAAGGTTAAAATAAAACATTGTTTTCTAACATTTTAAAATAGTTCACTACGAATTTTTTTAAAAAAATAAGGTTTAGTGAAAGCTGTCATTGAGACATCTAGTTTTCAGTTTGTCTATTTACAGAGTAATTTTAAATCTTCACTCTGGAACAGAACCAAAGTTAAATAAAAAACATTTCAGATACTTCATTTTGATGAAATAATTTTCTGAAAGTTGATGCTTTAACTCCTCAGGAATTCAAGCTGGAAGACTGCAAATGATATTTGTTTCAGGAAAGAGTTGCCAAGGGAATCAAATGTGTTATCTGAACAATTCGTACACATTAAGTAGGTAGGTTTGTTGGGGCTGACACTAAGTAAACTTCGCCTCCAAGCTGTCTTCTCTAACTTTTTTGTTTGGAACCTCCCGCATCTCAATATCCCAGGGCTCTTCTGTGGCTCCCACGGGCATGGTCCCTGCGGTCGTTTGCCAGCTTATATTAGATTTAATTCCCCAGATGCAAACTTTTGATTCCAATTTCCTTGGGCCCTGCTTCATGATTATTTAAACACACACAGACATACAAAAACACACAGACACACACATACGAACTAGCATAAGTCTTTTCTCTTGTGTAAATAGGAAAATGCATTACTTTTTTCAGTAACATTAATATTTTAACCTCTACTCACACTTAATAAAAAAACGTGCTTCTAAAAATTAGAACTGAGGCCCTGGATGAAGTCACTGGTGGTCATGGAAGGCTTTTTTTTTTTTTCCAATGATCATTCCATTTTATTATTATCATTAACTACTGGTTGACTCGTGCTAATTAAGCTCCTCTGAATAAAAGGGTAGCATTTCTTAATACAGAGCAGCCACCCAACCATTTAGCAATTTTCAGAACATGTTCTCCATGCTTTACCTAATTAAAGGCACATCCAGGAGAGGGGTTCACGCATTATTGGGATGATCTCTGGAAGGAGGGAGATGGCCCACCACCACTCACTAGCTCCTTCATTCACCACGTTCATTCTAAATGAGTTCTTAAAGCTACACTTCTTGAAATTGCCCAAACTTTACACAATGATGAATGCTTGAAGTCTCCTAGACTCATAGATTTTCACTGGATAATTATGAAATGGGGTCGATAGAGCTCTTCCAAATTGTACTCTTGGGTAGCCCAGATAGCTTACTTTAAATTGCTGGAGAATTTACGTATGAGGTAGGGTGGACAGTTTTGGAATCAAATGAAACTGCATTAGACCAGCTATAAATAACAGCTATAACTTTTTCTAGCTTGTGACCTCGGACGTGTCGTCTCTCAGAGTCTCAGTTTCCTCATCTGCAAAATGTAAATAATAAGACCAACTGCAAAGAGTTGTTATAGAGATTGGAGGTGATACATACAAAGCATCCAACATAGTACATAACAGGTGCTCTCAATGGAGGTGCTATCTTACCATCAGCATCATCATCACCATCATCACCATCATCCATCTTCCTCCTCCTCATCATCATCCATCATCATCATCCATCATCATCATTATCATCACCATCATTGTCATCATCACCACCATCACCACCATCATCACCATCATTCATCCTCCTCCACCTCCTCCTCCTCATCATCATCCCCTTCATCCCCATCATCCCCATCATTATCACCATCATCACCATCATCATCATCCATCACCAGCATCGTCCACCAGTGAGTTTCTGGCCTTTAACTGGCAGCATGAAAGGCTTTTGATGTATGTAATTCTATCAGTAAATAAGGCTGAACCTGAAGTACTATAGAAAGTAAAAACTCATAATCACCATAGTGTCCTGAAATAAGATGATCAATTTTTCCCTTCTCTTCCCTACTTTCAGACACTGTCAGTGCTTTTCAAACATCAATGTTCCTGGGATCTTGGTACAATGAGATTCTGATTCAGCAGGTCTGGGGTACAGTCTAAGGCTCTGCATTTCTAACTAATTCTCAGGTCATACAGTGGCTGCTAGCCCATGGACTGTATTTTGAGTGATGCTGTGAGGCATCAGAATGTTTTATGTTTAGAGAATAAGGCTTATCTAAATAAATATATCAGGCTGTAAAGAATGCTTTACCTCTTAAGTATTAGGAAAAAATTATATCATATGAAAGATTTAAATATTATCTTTATTATTATATAATATTGAATATATGTCACTTTCTCTATTTTACCCCCACCCTTCCCCAAAATATCTCATCATGACAAAATAAAAACCTCATTTGAAATATAAGGTTCTTTGTGGCTTAGCCAAACAATCACAAGACTCCTAACTTCATTCTAACCATGTAAAACTGTGCCAATTTGCTCTACACTCAGTATTTTTAAATATAGTTCAGTACTTTTGTGTGAGTCCCTCTGTCTGGGCTTTACTATCCTGACTTGCCTTTCCTGCTCCCTCTGGAAACTTCCTTCAAGAATCAGACCATATTCAGCCACCTTATGCCACATGATCTAGCATAGCATAAATTAATAACCTAACATTAAAGGAAAAAAATCAGCAGAAATTTTCAGAGAAAAAAAAATCACTACAAAAAGTACAACCTATTATTATCTTGCTCATTAACAATTTCAGAGCAGCTAGAATTTTGACTGTCAATTAGACTTTGTTTTTGTATATTGAAAAATATCTCCTCAAGATAATATAGAAAATTGAGATTAAGATGAAGTGATTCAGCAACCACTTCTCACATCCTTTATCAATTTCCCCATGAAATTCTTATGCAATCTCAAAAAGATATAAATCCACAACAATGGTAGAAACTAGGACTATCGATAAAAGATATACCAGATCTTAGGAGGACTCTTCAGGCACAAAGTACAGATGAAGCCCTGAGTCAGATCAGCAGGACAAGAGATTTTGGGAAAATGAGTGTGTCCTGAACACTGACCCACACACGTAGACACTGCACCAAGCTGAGGGAGGCAACCATGAAAGAAAGCAAACTTCCCCCACAGCTAGAGACATATTTTTTCCCACTGAAGACCTAACTTCCAATAGACTTCTGGGAATACAGCAAGCCTACTCCAACAGCAATTCCCTTCCCTTCCCTTCCCCCTTCTTCTTTAGTGCAGAACTTGTCTTCCTCCAATGATAAATGTTAAAAATGTGAGCCACCCACTTCCCAGGCTCCCTTGCAGCTAAGGGTGATCATGTGACCCTGTTCTGACCAATGAGATACAAGATGTCTTCCATGGAAGGTTTTTTACCTGAGAAGAGAAGAACCATTATCTCCCACCACTCCTTTCACCTTATCTTTTAAAAAGCTCACTTGTAAGACTGAAAGTAACCTGCTAAGGATGCTAGGCAGAAGAAAACGAAGAAAAAAGGTTGAGCTGCTTATTAACCTTGGGCTCCTCTCCCTCTAAGTGCACCCTGTTCATTGGGTTTATTACAGCTGAAAGAGGTGATATGGTACATAAAATAGCCTGAAAGAATAAGGGAGGTGTGCAGTCTGCGACTTATGCTTATCTGATCTACTGTTGCTTATAGACAAAAGGATTTCAGCAATATAGTTCATGAAAAATTATACCCCTTTCTTTTATTTTCAACCAGTCTAACCTGAGTCACAGAGTTTGGGGGCCTCTATGCAGTGGGGTGCAAGTGTGATGCTGGACTGTGTGGAACTCCAGATAGCTGTAGAAAGATTTTTTTTTTTTTTGTCTTCATGGAGTGGAGCAGCTTAAAGCTAGCATCAGGGGCCCCCAGTTAAGGACACAGAGTGCCAAATCCTGAAATGTCTGGATACCTGGAGAAGGCAGCTTTCAGTCCTGCATAAGTGTTCCTCTTCACCCTGACCTGCCGGAGACCGATGGACCTGTACCTCAATGATCTATCCAAAATCAAGAGACTGCTTAAAGGAGGCATTTTGATTACAAAAATAATAATAAACACTTACCAATATTCTAATGAGGCACTAAAGAGATATCCTAGGGTAAAAATAATAATTTCCTAAATAAATAATTCAGTAGGTAAAGAAAAAAATATCTGTGTAAAAGCTGAATTAGTAGACTTAGACATCAAGTGCAAATATATATATATATATATATATATATATATATATATATATATCCTTTATATTTTAGAGCAGTTTTAGGCTCACAGCAAAACTGAGCAGGAGGTACAGAAATTTCCAAAATAATCCCTGACCCTACTCATTCATACCCTCCCCTATTATCAACATCCTCATTACAGTGGTACATTTTGTTATAATTGATTAACCTATATTGACCCATACCATCATTCAAAGCCCATAGTTTACATTAGGGTTCATTTTTGGTTGCACATTCTATGGGTTTATACATTTAACTGTCATTATAATGACATACACGGTAGAGTAGACCCTTGAACAAGGCAGAACATGGTCAAAAATCCACATACTGCTATCTCTGCCTCAAAAACAAAAGGGGCTTCCCTGGTGGCGCAGTGGTTGAGAGTCCGCCTGCCGATGCAGGGGACACGGGTTCGTGCCCCGGTCTGGGAGGATCCCACGTGCCGCGGAGCGGCTGGGCCCGTGAGCCATGGCCGCTGAGCCTGCGCGTCCGGAGCCTGTCCTCCGCAACGGGAGAGGCCACAACAGTGAGAGGCCCGCGTAACGCAAAAAAAAAAAAAAAAAAAAAAAAAAAAAACAAAGGAATTGATAAATGGCTCACCCAAGGGCAGGAAACTGAAACAGTGTAGATAGAATCAGGACTCAAATCCTAGTTCTTTTGATTCTACAAATTGTGCTCTCTAATCAAACACAATCTTTTCCATTTTCTGTAAAATGTAAATACAGGTACTATATTTATTGAAATAAATCCATGTACAAGGGGACTCATGCAGTTCAAACACATGTTGTTCAAGGGTCAACTTCCTTTCACTGCCCTAAAAATCTTCTACATTTCACCTACTAATCCCTCCTTCCCCCAACCCCTGGCAAACACTGATCCTTTTACTGTCTCCATAGTTCTGCCTTTTCTAAAATGTCATATAGTTGGTTGGAATCATACAGTATAAAGCCTTTTAAGACTGGCTTCTCTCACCTAGCAACATGCAATTAAAGTACCTCTTTGTCTTCATGGCTAGATAGATAGCTTCTTTTTACTTGTATTTCTTTCTAGATGTTAGGTGTAGGCTTTTTGTAGATATGCTTTGCAAGTTGAGGAAGTTCCCCTCTATTCCTTGCTTACTGAAGGCTTTTATCATGAATGGGTGTTAGATTTTGTCGAATATGTTTTCTGCATCTACTGATATAACCATGTGAATTTTCCTTCTTAGCTTGTTGATGTGATGGATCTTACTAATTGATTTTTGAGTGTTGAATCAGTCTTGCATACCTGGGATTACTTGGTCATGGTGTATAATTATTTTTATACATTGTTGAATTTGATTTTGTTTAGGATTTTTACATCTATATTCATGAGAGATAGTGGCCTGCAGTTTTCTTTTCCTGTAATGTCTTTGGTTTTGGTATTGAGGTAATGCTGGCCTCACAGAAAGAACAAGGACATATTCCCTCTGTTTGTATAACCTGAAAAAGATTTTTAAAAACTGGTATAATTTATTCCCTAAATGTTTGAAAGAATTTACCAGTGAACCCATCAGACCTGCTTCTTTTTGTTTTTCAAGATGATTAATTATTGATTCAATATCTTTAATAGGTCCACTTGTTCAGATTGTCTATTTTTTCTTGTGTGAGTTTTGACAGATTATGTCTTTCAAGGAATTGGTCCAGTTTATCTTGGTTATCTAACCTGTGGACCTATAGTTGTTCTTAATATTCCTTTATTATCCTTTTAATATCCATTGGACCTACAGTGATGTCCTCTTTTTCATTTTTGATATTAGTCATTTCTGTTCTCTTTCATCTTCTTAGCCTGGATAGAGGCTTATCAATCTTTTCAAAGAACCAGCTTTTGGTTTCATTGAGTTTATCTATTGATTTCAATTTCATATATTTGTGCTCTAATTTTTATTATTTATTTTATTCTGGTCATTTTGGACTTTTCATTTTATAGTTTCCTAAAGTGAAAGCTTAGACTATTGATTACAGACCTTTCTAATTTTCTAATATATGCATTAAATGTTATAAATTTCCCTCTAAGAAATGCTTTTGCTGCATCCCACAGATTTTGATATTATCTTTTCACATAGTTCAAAATATTTTAAAATTTCTCTCAGGATTTCTTTGTTGATCTATGTGTTATTTAGAAGTGCATTGCTTAATCTCTATGTATCTTGGTATTTTCCAGCTGTCTTTCTGTTACTGATACCTCATTAAATTCCACTGTGGTCTGAGAGCTGACATGGTATGATTTCTATTTTTCAAATTTGTTAAGGTATGCTTTATAACCCAAATGTGGTCTGTCTTGGTGAATATTCCATGTGAGCTTCAGAAGAATGTATAATCTACTATTACTGGTTTAAGCAGTCTATAGATATACATTCTATCCAGTTGATTGATAGTGTTGTTGAGTTCAACTATGTCTTTATGGTTTTCTGCCTGCTGGATCTGTCCATACCCGATAGAGGGATACTGAAGTCTCCAACTATGACAGTGAATTCATCCATTTCTCCTTACAATTCTGTAAGTCTTTGCCTCATGTAGTTTGATACTCTTTTGTTAGGTGCATATGTGTTAAGGATTATTATGACTTTCTGGAGAATGACACCCCCCCTTTATCATTATGAAATGTCCTTCTTTATTCCTGATAACTTTCCTTGTTTTGAAGTCTGCTCTGTCTGAAATAAGCAGTTACTCCTGCTTTCCTTTGATTAGTATTAGCATGGTATATTTTTCTCCATCCTTTTACTTTTAATCTATATGTGTCATTGTATTTAAAGTGGGTTTCTCGTAGACAATATATAGTTAGGTGTAGTTTTTTGATCAGCTCTGACAATCTCATCTTTCAATGGGTATATTTAGACCATTGATGTTTAAAATTATTATTGATATAGTTGGATTATAATGTTTTCAATTTGTTGCCTTTGGTTTTTATCCCTATTTTTGTCTTCCATTGCTTTTCTTACATTTGTGGTTTTAATTGAGCATTTTATATGATTTGATTTTCTCCCCTTTTTTAGCCTATTAGTTATACTTCACTTTCTACTGTTTTCAGAGGTTTGCAATTTACATTTACAACTAATCCAAGTCCAATTTCAAATAACACCATACTGCTTCACATCATAGATGGTATAAGTACATTACAAAGTAATCCTAATATATCCCTCCTATTCCTTATAACATTGCTGTCATTTATTTCACCTCCATTTAAGCATACATAAGCATCTATAAATACAAACTGTATATATATAAACACTATCCTATGATATGTATTGTTGTAGAGAGGAAAACAAACAATATTTTAAAATACAGTGAAAGATTTACCATTGGAAAAAATCCTAGCATTAGCTGGGTCTAACTCTAAGGGGATAATGTTGGCAATGTTTAAATTAGTGCAGTCTGTTAAAAAAAATGATCCCCAATTTATTTAACAAAGTGAACAGCTTTGTTAAATAATTAATAAAGATGTTACAAAATAAAGTAGATTTGGTTAAAAAATAAACTACCAGTCTCACTTGTAAACACACATATAAAAAACTTTACATAAAATATTAACTAGCAAAATTCAGTTCTGTGGAAAAGGATAAAGCATTTTCCATACTAAAATAATAAATGCAGACTAATTTAGATTACCTAAGAATGTTTTCAGTAGTAGTTGTATTCAAGGGTCAGTGAGAGATTATATAAAATATGTGGTGAAAGCCCAAACTATTTTCGTACAGATATAAAAAGGAAAGATTTTACAGATACATATAAAACTGAATATAAATCTCAACACAATTGTTAGAGAACCATTTTTAAAAGGACTGGTATGAACGGTATGAAAGAGAAGTAAAAATTTACAATTTTCTCATCATATTTAAGGAAATCAAAATATTTTCATTAAATTGATGCTACTGATATTTAGAGAATTTAAATTCACTTATGATATTAAAACATTCCGAAGTAATCACTTGTAAAATTAAAAGAAGAATATATATTTCTATATTACTAAATAAAAAGTGGAAGGAAAATATTCTCTGCTAGTGACTAAACTTTTGGTCTGGGGTCTGGTCTGTGAAGAGGTAATGGCTGAAGTCAACCTTGTGACTTAGGAACAGGAGTGAATACTGCCAGATGTGAATGCCCTGTTTTCAAGAACACAGGAAAAGAAAGTTTTCAAAATAGATTAAAAATTAGAATACTTAGAAAATGTAAAATAATAGCTTTTGAAAGAAAAAAGAAAAATTTGTTTAGTAATTAAAGAAACCACAAATATAACACTTGAAATGAGAAAAGAGATAAAAGAATCTATAAGAAGAGTCAAAAACTATGAGATACTTCATACTACTTTATGAAAATACAACTAAAAATCTTAAAAAAGGGTGATTTTATTAAAAAGTTTAATTTACCAATATTGATTTAATTCCTATTATTAATAATACTATTTTGGAATACTTATGTATCAGACAATTCACATATTTAATCTCAATTAGTTCTTTTCATAACTCCATGATTAGATATTCTTATAAGTATCCCCATTTTATAGTTAAGAACACTGAGACTTGGTGATATAAGTAACTTGTCTAGGGTCACACAGCCAACCGCTCAATACCAGAGCCTGGTATCAATGTTGGTGGGATGGTTACAGAGATATATTCTAAGCAACTTTGATAATTTTTCTGTATTCTGGGGAAAACTGTTTTGTGAAATGCTATAAAAACTGGGAGGAGCTTCCAGAATAAATGAGTTTGAGGAATATCACACTCTCTATTCTCCTTACTACCTGAGAGTTCTGAAATTTAAAAAAAAAAAAAATGGGGAATTTTGCAGAATTGTATGTCAAGGAACTTGCAAAATGTTGTACTATATAAGATTACCATCATCAAAAAATGACTGCTGTGGAATAAAGGAAATATATTTCCAAATACTCATCTATTTTAAAAGACATGGTTCTCAAAATTTTTATTACTGATTTCTTTCAAAATTCAAAAAAATATAATATTCTTGTAAATAAACCATTCAAGACCATAGAAAGGTTTTAAATAAATCTTCTCAGTGAAATTAGTCAATTTTCTTTCATCAAAAACTGCCTGCTTGCTCTATAAAAGAAAATTAGAGACAAATTTTGTTTATAACCAAACAAAACAAAATTCAAATCAAAATACCAGCTAGATTAATCCAAAAGTATATAAAAGATAACGTATCATGACTAAATATCTTCAATAAGTTAAAAATTATTTAATATTAGGAAAATTTGATAATCTATATTATCATGTTAATAGGCCAAATGACAGAATTTTGATAATATTTCATACCATATGTGTATTTATAAAAATATTTTTTAACATAGTAAAGTATAAATAGAAGTATATTTCTTCAAAATAATGAGAATATCTAAAGCCAAAAGCTAACACTGAATTTAACTATAAAACTTCAGAGAAATTCCATTTAATTCAGGATTAAAATAAGTGTTCCTACTGCAATCATTTTAGCTCAACAGTACTCTTGAAATTCTGGTCTATTCAATGAAATTAGGGGAACAAAAGAGATAAAACTATTAGACTATAAAAAAGTATGTTGTTTTCAAATAGGTAAAAAGTTAGAACTTAAGCATTCTTCAAATGAAGATAGGTTAAAAGTGAATTATAGTATAATGTCATTGGCACTAAAAATATGCTTTTACAGAAACACTGAAACTGGAATCTGTCTATAACATATTATGACATAAAAATGTCAATTACCTTTTACTCATTGAACAAATAAGTGCCAGGCACTGTTTTAGGCAATGGAGATTGAAGAGTTAAAAACAAAACTATACACAAATCCCTGTCCCATGGAGCTTACCTTTAGTAGGGGTATGCAGCAATACAAATAAATAAGTAAATGTATTTCTATTCATATTTATCTAACTTCTCAGAGAATAATGTCTTAATGTCTAAAACATTATAGTCACTTTGACATTGTCTTGATTTTTAATATAGAAATACATATGTAAAAGATTGGAAGCTTAAATATCAAAATGTAAACTGTGGTTATTTCCAAATAGTTTAACTGTGAATGATTTCATAGTTTGTATGCTTTTCTTGCTTTTCAAAAATTACTTCTACAATAAAGGCAAAAAACACATAAATTTAGAAATGTAGAATTTATTTTAAAGTCCAACATAAAGCATCACAATTTCTCATTCCTTTTCAGTTTTATTTATAACCCATAAAGTTAATGATCAAATATCCTATCACAGACCAAACTATAGTGATAAAGATCAACTGTAGTGTGATTTATCTCTATTATGTTGTGTTGAAAGCCATACCAAAGTTAAATTTGAAATCTGTGCTTCTCTGCAATTAAAATAAATTATATGTAATCAAAAACAGTAAAGATTAAGATCGACTGCCAGTTACATCGACATCCAAACCATACTCTGTCCCCAAATTCCAAGTTGTAATTTGCTAAGCTGAAAGAACAAACATACGTTATTTGTATAGCCAGACATATGATTATCTGGATAAAAGTATGAGTACCATCCCCATAAGGCATAATCCAATACATTACTACGGAGCTGAAAAGCCAAACTCAACTCATTCTTATCCTACTGACTCATGCTTATGAATAAATTTTAAAAGTATTTTGTGCACCCATAACCTTGGAAAGTATATATGATGAATTTATTACCCACTTGCAAAACACAGGGTTTTACCCAAGTGGAGCTGTTCCCTCATTTTGCTATATATTCTAATATTATGAAATGTTAAAGAGAATGACAAACACTGTTCCAGAAGAAAGATGGAAATTTATGTACCCTGTTCCACAATAAAATAGAGTGGTTATGTGGCAAAATGAAAAAGGAAGATTGGGCTTGGCATCTATACGAAGAGCAAACATTCAAGAAAGTTTTCCAATGCTTACTTCTACCAGCAAAATGAAGGCAATTATCAAGACAAACCATATGAAAGGAGTTATAGTCCCTGATAGAAGACACTGTACATGCAGACCATCTCATTTTTGAAAATCTTTCATGCTTAGAACATTGTGTTTTATGTGAAATTCCTAGGGGTGAACAAAAACTATTCCTCTAAATTGCTTTCTTTTTCTCTCATCAAACCCCGGACATTTCCCTCTCTCCAGTGTTGATTTATTGTGCATGTACTATGACAGACCACCATTTATAGAGCACTGATGATGACAGTTTCTGGCATACAAAGGTGAAAAGATATGATCCTTGCTGTCAAAGTAGTTGACAAATTCGAAATTCTAAGAATTTGTCCATTTCTTCCAGGTTGTCCATTTTATTGGCATAGAGTTGCCTGTAGTAGTCTATAAGGATGCTTTGTATTTCTGCAGTGTCTGTTGTAACTTCTCCTTTTTCATTTCTGATTTTATTGATTTGAGTCTTCTCCCTCTTTTTCTTGATGAGTCTAGCTAACGGTTTATCAATTTGTTTGTCTTCTCAAAGAACCAGCTTTTAGTTGTACTGATCTTTGCTACTGTTTTCTTTGTTTCTATTTCATTTATTTCTGCTCTGATCTTTATGATTTCTTTCCTTCTGCTAACTTTGGGTTTTGTTTGTTCTTCGTTCTCTAGTTCCTTTAGGTGTAAGGTTAGATTGTTTATTTGAGATTTTTCTTGTTTCTTGAGGTAGGCTCGTACAGCTATATACTTCCCTCTTAGAACTGCTTTTGCTGCATCCCATAGGTTTTGGATTGTCGTGTTTTCAATGTCATGTCACTAGGTATTTTTTGATTTCCTCTTTGATTTCTTCAGTGATCTCCTGGTTATATAGTAACGTATTGTTTAGCCTCCATGTGTTTGTGTTTTTTACATTATTTTCCCTGTAATTCATTTCTAATCTCATAGCATTGTGGTCAGAAAAGATGCTTGATATGATTTCAATTTTCTTAAATTTACTGAGGCTTAATTTGTGACCCAAGATGTGATCTATCCTGGAGAATGTTCCATGCGCACTTGAGAAGAAAGTGTAATCTGCTGTTTTTGGATGGAACGTCCTATAAATATCAATTAAATCTATCTGGTCTATTGTGCCTTTTAAAGCTTCTGTTTCCTTATTTATTTTCATTTTGGATGATCTGTCCATTGGTGTAAGTGAGGTGTTAAAGTCCCCCACTATTATTGTGTTACTGTCGATTTCCTCTTTTACAGCTGTTAGCAGTTGCCTTATGTGTTGAAGTGCTCGTAAGTTGGGTGCATATATATTTATAATTGTTATATCTTCTTCTTGGATTGATCCCTTGATCATTATGTAGTGTCCTTCCTTGTCTCTTGTAACATTCTTTATTTTAAGGTCTATTTTATCTGATATGAGTATTGCTACTCCAGCTTTCTTTTGATTTCCATTTGCAGGGAATATCTTTTTCCATCCCCTCACTTTCACTCTGTATGTGTCCCTAGGTCTGAAGTGGGTCTCTTGCAGACAGCAAATATATGGGTCTTGTTTTTGTATCCATTCAGCAAGGCTGTGTCTTTTGGTTGGAGCATTTAATACATTCGCGTTTAAGGTAATTATCAATATGTATGTTCCTATTATCATTTTCTTGTTTGGGGTTTGTTTTTGTAGGTCCTTTTCTTCTCTTGTGTTTCCCACTTAGAGAAGTTCCTTCAGCATTTGTTGTAGAGCTGGTTTGGTGGTGCTGAATGCTCTCAGCTTTTGCTTGTCTGTAAAGCTTTTGATTTCTCCATCGAATCTGAATGAGATCCTTGCCTGGTAGAGCAATCTTGGTTGTAGGTTCTTCCCTTTCATCACTTTTAAGTATATCATGCTACTCCCTTCTGGCTTGTAGAGTTTCTGCTGAGAAATCAGCTGTTAACCTCTCTTAACCTTATGGGAGTTCCCTTGTGTGTTATCTGTCATTTTTCCCTTGCTGTTTTCAAAAATTTTTCTTTGTCTTTAATTTTTGCCGATTTGATTACTATGTGTCTCGGTGTGTTTCTCCTTGGGTTTATCCTGTATGGGACTCTCTGCGCTTCCTGGACTTGGGTGCCTATTTCCTTTCCCATGTTACAGAAATTTTCGACTATCATCTCTTCAAATATTTTCTCGGGTCCTTTCTCTCTCTCTTTTCCTACTGGGACCCCTATAATGTGAATGTTGTTGCGTTTAATGTTGTCCCAGATGTCTCTTAGGCTGTCTTCATTTCTTTTCATTCTTTTTTCTCTATTCTGTTCCACAGCAGTGAATTCCACCATTCTGTCTTCCAGGTCACTTATCTGTTCTTCTGCCTCAGTTATTCTGCTACTGATTCCTTCTAGTGTAGTTTTCATTTCAGTTACTGTATTGTTCATCTCTGTTTGTCTGTTCTTTAATTCTTCTAGGTCTTTGTTAAACATTTTTTGCATCTTCTCGATCTTTGCCTCCATTCCTTTTCTGAGGTCCTGGATCATCTTCACTCTCATTATTCTAAATTCTTTTTCTGGAAGGTTGCCTATCTCCACTTCATTTAGTTGTGTTTTCTGGGGTTTTATCTTGTTCCTTCATCTGCTACATAGCCCTCTGCCTTTTCATCTTGTCTGTCTTTCTGTGAATGTCAAGCCAAGGCCTTTTCCAACCTTCTTTTTTTCATGTTACTTTTTTTTTTTTTTTTTGTCCTTTTACACTGTGGTTCTGTTTTACCTTCTTGTTGTTGATTCATTTATATTTTTATTTTTTCTAATAATTTTTTTCTTTTTCTAATTTCATTTTATACTTTATACTTTGTTATTCAGCTCCTTTTGGCTTGTTCACTTTTTTTTTTTCCTCTTGTGGTGCTGTTTTACCTTGTTGTAGTTGTTTCACTTACATTTTTATTTTTCCTAATATATTTTGTATCTTTCGAATTTTATTTAATTTTTTATTTTTTATTATTGTACTTCTCCCTTTTTATTCTTTTCTTTTGCCACACCACGTGGCTTGCAGGATCTTGTTTCTCAGGCTGAGGGTCAGGGCTGAGATACCGTGCTGGGAGCACCAAATCCAAACCACTGGACTAACAGAACCTCAGACCCCAGGGAATCTTTATCAGAGTGGGGCCTCCCAGAGGTCCTCATCTCGGCGCCAAGACCCACCACTACCCAAGGGTCTGCTAACTCCAGTGATAGATGCCTCAGGCCGAACAACCAGTAAGACAGACATACAGCCCCACCCGTCAAAAAGCATGAGACAACAAAAAATATGTTACAGATGAAGGAGCAAGGTAAAAACCTACAAGAACAAGTAAATGAAGAGGAAATACGCAACCTACCTGAAAAGGAATTCAGAATAATGATTGTAAAGATGATCCAAAACCTCAGAAAGAAAATAGAGACACAGATCGAGAAAATACAAGAAATGTTTAACAAAGACCTAGAGGAACTAAAGAACAAACAAACAGTGTTGAAGAACACAATAATTGAAATCAAAAACACACTAGAAGGAATCAATAGTAGAGTAACTGAGGCAGAAGAGCAAGTAAGTGAGCTGGAAGACAGACTGGTGGAATTAACTGCTGAGGAGCAGAATAAAGAAAAAAGAATGAAAAGAATTGAGGACAGCCTCAGGGATCTCTGGGATAACTTTAAACACACCAACATTCGAATTATAGGGGTCCCAGAAGAAGAAGAGAAAAAGAAAGGGTCTGAGAAAACATTTCAAGAGATTATAGTGGAAAACTTCCCTAATATGGGAAAGGAAAAAGCCACCCAAGTCAGGAAGTGAAGAGAGTCCCATACATGATAAACCCTAGGAGAAAAACACCAAGACACATATTAATCAAACTAACAATAATTAAATTCAAAGAAAAAATGTTAAAAGCAGCAAGGGAAAAGCAACAAATAACATACAAGGGAATCCCTTGTATCAGGGTGATGTTGGCCTCGTAGAATGAGTTTGGGATTGTTCCTTCCTCTTGGTTGTAGGTTTTTCCCTTTCATCATTTTAAATATATCCTCCCACTCCCTTCTGGCCACAGAGTTTCTGCTGAAAAATCATCTCTTAACCTCTGCGGCCAGAAGGGAGTGGGAGGATATATTTAAAATGATGAAAGGGAAAAACCTACAACCAAGAGGAAGGAACAATCCCAAACTCATTCTACGAGGCCAACATCACCCTGATACCAAAACCAGACAAAGATATCACACAAAAAAGAAAATTACAGACCAGTATCACTGATGAACACATATGCAAAAATCCTCAACAAAATATCAGCAAACAGAATCCAACAGCACATTAAAAAGATCATGCACCATGACCAAGTGGGATTTATCCCAGGGATACAAGGATTCTTCAGTATACATAGAACAATCAGTGTGATACACTATATTAATAAGATAAACAATAAAAAACATATGATCACCTCAGTAGATGCAGAAAAAGCTTTCGACAAAATTCAACACCCAAATTGATAAAAGAACTCTCCAGAAAGTGGGCATAGAGGGAACCTACATCAACATAATAAAGGCCCTATAAAGCAGTCCCACAGCAAACATCATTTTCACTGGTGAAAACCTGAAAGCATGTCCTCTAAGATCAGGAAGAAGACAAGGATATCCACTCTCGCCACTACTATTCAACATGGTATTGGAAGTCCTAGACATGGCAATTAGAGAAGAAAATGAAATAAAAGGAATATAAATTGGAAAAGAAGTAAAACTGTCACTGGTTGCAGATGACATGATAATATACATATAAAACTCTAAAGATGTCACCAGAAAACTACTAGAACTAATCAATGAATTTAGTAAGGTTGCAGGATACAAAATTAATGCACAGAAATCTCTTGCATTCCTATACACTAAAACAAAAGATCAGAAAGAGAAATTAAGGAAACAATCCCATTTACCATCACAACAAAAAGAATACCTAAGAATAAACCTACCTAAGGAGGCAAAAGACCTGTACTCAGAAAAGTATAAAACACTGATGAAAGAAAGCAAAGATGACACAGATGGAGAAATATACCACGATCTTGGATTGGAAGAATCAATATTGTGAAAATGACTTAACTACCCAAAGCAATCTACAGGTTCAATGCAATCCCTATCAAATTACCAATGGCACTTTTCACAAAATTAGAACAAAAAATTTTACAATTTGTTTGGAAACACAAAGGACCCTGAATAGCCAAAGCAATCTTGAGAAAGAAAAACGGAGCTGGTGGAATCAGGCTCCCCAACTTCAGACTATACTACAAAGCTACAGTAATCAAGACAGTATGGTACTGGCACAAAAACAGAAATATAGATTAATGGTAGAGGATGAAAGCCCAGAGATAAACCCGTGCACCTATGGTCACCTACTCTATGACAAAGGAGGCAAGACTATACAATGGAGACAAGATATCCTCTTCAATAAGTGGTGTTGGGAAAAATGGACAACTACATGTAAAAGAATGAAATTAGAACACTACCTAATACCATACACAAAAATAAAGTCAAAATGGACTAAAGACCTAAATATAAGACCGGACACTATAAAACTCTTAGAAGAAAACACAGGGAAAACACTCATTGACATAAATCACAGCAAGATCTTTTATGACCCCCCTCCTAGAATAATGAAAATAAAACAATAAACAAATGGGATCTAATGCAACTTAAAAGCCTTTACACAGCAAAGAAAACCATAAACAAGATGAAAAGATAACCCACAGAATGGGAGAAAACATTTGCAAACGAAGCAACTGACAAAGGATTAATCTCCAAAATATACAAACAACTCATGCAGCTCAATATCAAAAAAACAAACAACCCAATCAAAAATGGGCAGAAGACATAAATAGACATTTCTCCAAAGAGGACACGCAGATGGCCAAGAAGCACATGAAAATATGCTCAACAGCATTAATTATTTGAGAAATGCAAATCAAAATTACAATGAGGTATCACCTCACATGGTCAAAACCATCATTAAATAATTATGTATTTAATGTAAGCCATCATTAAATAATCTACAAACAATAAATAATGTAAGCCATCATTAAATAATCTACAAACAATAAATGATGGAGAGGGTGTGGAGAAAAGGGAACCCTTTTGTACTGTTGGTGGGAATGTAAATTGATACAGGTACTGTGGAGAACAGTATGGATGTTCTTTAAAAAACTAAAAATTGAACTACCTTATGACCCAGCAATCCCACTACTTGGCGTATAGTCTGAGAAAACCATAATTCAAAAGACTGTTCATTGCAGCCCTATTTACAATAGCCAGGACATGGAAACAACCTAAATGTCCATCTACAGATGAATGGATAAAGAAGATGTGGTATATATATATATATATATAATGGAATATTACTCAGCCATAAAAAGGAATGTAATTGGGTCATTTGCAGAGATGTGGATGCACCTAGAGTCTGTCATACAGAGTAAGTATGCCAGAAAGAGAAAAATAAATATCATATATTAATGCATATATATGGAATCTAGGAAAATGGTACAGATGAACTTATTTGCGGGGCAGGAACAGAAAGGCAGACATAGGGAACGGACATGTGGACACAGGAGGAGAAGACGAGGGTGGGATGAACTGGGAGATTAGGTTTGGCATAAATACACTACCATGTGTAAAATAGATAGCTAGTGGGAACCTGCAGTATAGCACAAGGAGCTCAGTTCGCTGCTCTGTGATTACCTAGATGGGTGCGATGGGGCAGGGAGGGAGGTCCAAGAGAACGGGGATGTATGTATACATATAGCTGATTCACTTCACTGTACAGCAGTAACTAACATAACAGTGTAAATCAATTATACTCCAATAAAAATAAATAAATATATAATTAAATAAATAAATAAGATGTGGTACATATATACAATGGAATATTACTTGGCCATTTAAAAGAACAAAATAATGCCATTTGCAGTAACATGGATGGACCTGGAGATTATCATACTAAGTGAAGTAAGTCAGACAGAGAAAGACAAATATCGTACGATACCACTTAGATGTGGAATGGTAAAAAAAAATGATACAAATGAACTTGTTTACAAAACAGAAACAGACTTAGAGAATGGACTTATCATTACCAGGCAGGTGGGCGGGGGGAAGGATAGATTGGGAGTTTGGGATTGACAAGTACACACTGATATATTTAAAATAGATAAACAACAAGGACCTACTGTATAGCACAGGGAACTCTGCTCAATACCCTGTAATAACCTAAATGGAAAGAGAATTTTAAAAAGACTAGATACATGTATATGTATAACTGAATCACTTTGCTCTACAGCTGAAACTAACACAACATTGCTAATCAACTATACTCCAATATAAAATAAAAATTTTAAAAAAAGAAAAAATATATATTTAAATTGTTTTGTATGTACCAAGTAGAAAAGCAGAAAAAAAAGGAGATAGAAATGGATAATATTCTGGGGGGGTTGGGGAAAGTTTTATACAGAGATTGCCATAGAAGGTGGGTTTTCACAATTCTTCCCTTTGACGGAACAGAGATCGAACAATACCCTTTCTGACAGTATGGGACAGACATCACGTATTTGATTGTACCGTGATATACCTTGCTCTTCTCTTTTCTATAAGTCTTTAATTGGTGACATGGTTCCTGGACTCATCCTCATTTGAGAAGTCCACCTCCAATTTCACTAAGCCAACCCTTGGCCCCATTCAGGTCTTTGTTCCGGGACATGGAGCTCAATATGCCCTCAGGTAGCTGCCATTCCAATGAAAAGGATAATAAAAGAATAAATCAAACAAGTTAAAATGATAGTGACTTTAGTGTGGGAGAAATGATATAGATCAAGGGACCTAGAATGGTCTCTGAAGTGGGAGTGGGCAAACCATGGCCTGCCACCTGATTCTATAAATAGAATTTGCTTGGAATGACAGCCACAATCATTCATTTACATACTGTCTTTGGCTAATTTCCTGCTTTAATGGCAGATTTTGGTATTTGTGACAAAAACCACACGTCCCACAAAGGCTAAATTATTTACTACATGGACCTTTACAGAAAAAGTTTGCTCATCCCGTCTTAGAGGAACAGATACTAGATCTGAGGTCTGAGTGAAAAGAACAAGAATATTAGTTGTTTATGGCCACATAAGAAATTGCCTTAAGACCTGTGGCTTAAAACAACAGACGTTTATCATCTCATAGTTTTTGTGGGTCAGGAATCCAGGTGTGGCTTAACTTGGTCCACTGGCTGGGGGTTTCTACCAAGAATGCAATCAAGGTGTCAGGTGGGGCTGCAGTCACCTCCAGGTTCAACTGGAGGGAATCTGCTTTCAGGTTCCCTCACAGACTGCTGGCAAGCCTTCGGTCTTCCCTGGCTATTGGCTGGAGACATCAGTTCCTTGCTATGTGGGCTTCTCCAGCAGGGTACTCACAATGTAATAGCTGGCTTCCCTTA
This sequence comes from Phocoena sinus, assembly GCF_008692025.1. NCBI lineage: Eukaryota > Metazoa > Chordata > Mammalia > Artiodactyla > Phocoenidae > Phocoena > Phocoena sinus. The sequence continues at coordinate 21,310,510 of NC_045767.1, forward strand.
GAATGAGGGATTAGAGGGCATGAAAATGAAAAATACAGAGAGCCCCGAAGAGAAGACACTATCTATATCCTACTCTCAAAAGTGACTTCTCATTAATTTTCCCACGTTCTATTCACTAGAAATGAGTCTGCAGGTATACTGTATGCACAAGGGGAGGGGATGACACAGAACATAGATATCAGGACATAGGGATTATTAGGAGACATATTACAAGTTGCCTACCCCAAGGGGTCATTCAAGTAGGAAGAGCATTCTAAAGAAAGACTGCAAATATTGTAAAGCCCCCAAGTTAAAAATGAGCTTGGCTGTAATGGCAGAAGTAAGTCTCTCAGGAACAACAAGATCATATGACTGGATCATGTGGAAGGAAAAGCAAATATCAGGGAAATAAAACAAGGTCTGAGAGGTCAGACCTGGATTACAGAGATTTATAAGTCATGGAAAAGTAGCTGGATTTTATTTCAAGTATAATTGAAGTCCACTGGAAAACTTTAAGTTGGGGAGATGACATACTTAGATTCAAGGCTTAAAAAGTTTTATTTAGCTGACTGAATGTGAAATAAACTTTGCTAGCTAAGGCCATATACTTAATTTCACTTGTTGTGGGAATCCCTGGTAATGTGGATACTGAGCATACTTGCTACTGGAAGATCCTCTGAATTTACTGACAATAGTGGGTTAAGGTTACATAAGTAGCTAGAACATAACTTGATAAATATGGATGTAACAATGCAAGTGTTTTAAATTAACCAAATTTTAGCAGGAAAAACTGGCTTTGAAAAGTTGTATCTTAATGATTAACTGAAATACATTTTACAAAAGTTCCAGATGGCTATTGTGCCAGACACTGTCCATTACTATAAATACACAATGGTATGTTGCCATCCTCTTTTTTGATAAAATGTTTCTTAACAACATCATATCCTTTTTTGACTCTAAACATTCATTTGCTCTGTCCATATTAGAAAAAAGAGACACTTGACATAGTCTAGCAAAGACATTTTTTTGTTAATTCTAAATACTTATGTGGGCATGTCCTCCACTTCACTTTGATACAGCTTTTTAAAGGTATAAAATACATACCATATAATCCTACATTTAATTTTAAATTTGTTTTCCATATTTTAATAGCAATAATAAGACACTTATTTGGGAAATACAACTGTATAGAAGAAAGAATACAGAAGATGTATCTATTTCCAAAACTCCACCAATAAACTTTCTACTACTGCTTATCAATCCTTTATGAGACAAAGGAAATACTCGCTTCTTCCATGAGTTGTTTTCTGGCCACCTCTATATCTGCAATTTCCTGAAAAGAGTATCTCTGTTTGACTCTTGCTAACTCAACTGAGTAAACAGACTCAGCACAAGTCTAAAAGCAGTGGAAATACACAGTTACTTTAATGTTCATTCAGATGTGTTCACTCAAATCTATGACTTGAGTATTAATATGTGATTATTGCAAGTCCATCACCTCTTCTTTTTCCACCTCATGCTTTTTTTTTTTTTTTTTTTTTTTTTGCGGTATGCAGGCCTCTCACAGTTGTGGCCTCTCCCGTTGCGGAGCACAGGCTCCGGACGCGCAGGGTCAGCGGCCATGGCTCACGGGCCCAGCCGCTCCGCGGCATGTGGGATCCTCCCAGACCGGGGCACGAACCCGCGTCCCCTGCATCGGCAGGCGGACTCTCAACCACTGCGCCACCAGGGAAGCCCCCACCTCATGCTTTTATACCCTGTTCACAACAATTTTTGGACCCCTTAGTTTACTGAATTATCAATTTTTCACTGTCATATTCCCCTTCCTGTCCTCAGCTTCCTTAAATTTCTGTTACATACATTCTTTAGCCCCTTATTATATTCGCTCCCCACCCTCAATCTTCTTGCCCTTCTCTCCATCCTCTCTCAAACTCATCTGGTTGAATCCAACTTTCAGTTTTTTCTCTTACATCAGCAATGTCATCCACTTACTGGACCATTCCCATTCCTCCAGTATTTTTCTCTTCTTTAGAGCAAAACTCTCAGAAGAGTTACCTATACTCTGCTCTATCCACTATTCTCCTCCCATTCTCTTTCAATCTATTCTACCACTCTACTAAAAGTGCTCTTTTCTCTGTGACCCATGACTATATTTTGAAATACAATAAGAACTTCTCAGTCCTTAACTCTTTCAATCCCTCCAAAGCACTTTTGTTCTGTTGATCAATCCTTCCTTCATGAAGCATACTTTAATTGACCTCTGAGTCTCTATGATCTCATAGTTTTCCCCGTCTGACTGGTGGCTCTCCTCCTGGCCTCCTTCTCTGAATATCCTGATTTTTATGTGTTGCAATGATGCAGGGTTCAGTGCTCAAACCTCTTCTTTATCGCTACTTGCCCTAGCTGAATTCATTCACCTCAGTTGCTTTCCATACCAAATATATGTCGTGTGCCTAAAATTTGTATCCCATTCCTAACCTACTTTAAATTCCAGAATTCAACAATATCTAGTTCATCTGTGGTATTTCCACTGGACTGCTTAACAGGCATCTAAAATGCAACATGTTCAAACCAAAATCTTGATTTACTCCCGCCAAACCTACCTTCACAATGCTCCGTATCCTGGTGAATGGAACCTCAGTTACCTAACTGTTATAGTTAAAATACTCAGTCTTCCTTGACCATGAGTCTTTTTTCCCCACATATCTGTCAGCAAATCCTGACAGCTCTACCTTCAAACCCTTCTCACATTCAGCAATTTCTCAACAACTCTACCATTACAACCCTTGTCCAAATTACCAACCTCACTTACGCGGACTATTGCAAACTAGTAGCCCTGCACACACTCTGTCACCTCTCCAAGAGAGCTCTGGGCTAGAGCTCAGATTCTGAAAGTGCATTGCAAGGATTTATATCCTAGATGAGCCAGTTACCTGCCGTATGCCTTGGGCAAATTACTTAATGACCGTGTACCTGTGTTTCCTCACCAGTAAAAGGAGGAAGATAATAGTATCTAACTCACGGATTGTTGTTGGGACTTAACAACATAGATCAAGCACTTTGAACAGAGTGTGACAAACAATAAGAAATATATAAATGTCAGTCAGTATTATTATCTATTTTTATTAAGCTATTTTCTACATAGCTATAAGAAAGATTCCTTAAAAACAAATTAAATCCTGCCAATTCCTTGTTCAAAATACTCAACTGGCTTCTGCTTATATGCAGAATAAAATCCAAAATTCCTCCAGGTCTACATGAGTGGTCTGTCAGCCTACCTCTCTTGAGACCTCACCTGCTGCCAGCCTCCCCTTGCCTGTTCCCTACACTCAAGTTTCTTGCTTCTATTTGAACATTCCAAGCACTCATTTCCCATGGGATCTAAAACCTTCAACAAATATTCAAAAATGACTTCTTATCCCACTTCCTTCAGCATCTTCTCTGTATGCTTTTCCCTTGATAGACAGATGTCAATTCCCCTTCCCCACAAGTTCATGTTCCCCTTCCTAGCTTGTCTTCCTTGTAAGGACTTATTATCTAACATATATGTTTTAGTAATTCACCTCATTTTTTGACTGTCTTCCCTTCTGGAATGTAAATCCCAGGAACAAAAAGTTATTTATTTACTTTGTTCTCTTCTGTTCTTCCAGTACCTAAAACAGTACCTGGTACTTAGGTGCTCAAAAATATTTTTTGAATGACTGAATATATGTATATATAAAACAAAACCAGGTCTTATTAAAATGAACATTCCAACAACAAATAACAGTTCTTGAATATTATGAAGGTAATACTACAAAAAATAGAAAGCTTAGAAGTTACTGTTAAATCATAAATCTTCTTCCAGAGAGAAAGAGAGAGAGCAGCTAAGAAATTTACAGAAACTATCTCAAACTAAATTTATGAATGATAAGAATTTCTAAAAGAGAGAATGGAAAAAATAATGCAGAGGAAATTATTAAGAAAAAAATTAAGAAAGGAACGATATATGTTTCCAGTGTTAAAGGGCCCACAAAGGTTTCAAAGAAACAGTGAGAAAAAGATCATAGCAAAGCCCATCATTTTGAAATGATACAATACTTAAAATAACAAGAGCATCCTAAAAGCCTCTAGACAGAAAAAGTTCAGGTCACAAACAAGGGACTAGACATCAGAAACTTCCTAATAGCAGTGAGAGAGAGCAATAACAAAAGTTCTGAAAGAAAATACTTTTCAACGCTGGATTCTAAGTCCCGTGATACTATCAGCAAGTATGAGAGTAGAATAAGTACATATTCTGATACGCAAATTTTCAAAAAAAATGAATCCCCAGCCAAATCCATTTCTTAGGATGTTACTGGAGGTATGTGCCAATAGAATGAGACTAAATTAAGGAAGGATAAAACATGAGATCCTGGAATTAAAGAATCAAGAGAGGAAAAAAGCACAGGTAATTAATAATTTGGGTGAAGACAAAGGGAGATCTCAGAATCACAGCTAGAGAATGAGAGTGGGAGGACAGCGGGCTCAGGGAGAGATCCTCAAGAAGCCAAATTTGGTGGGATGCTTGATGTATTTGAAATTATTGAGATGAGGATTACACTTATGACGGAAAGTCTGGGAATTAATTAGTGATTAGTATATAGAAAATGAAACAAACGAATATATAAAATAATTAACATCAGGGAAAGTAAAACCTTTGTACAAAAACATAATGGTAAACATCAGTAGTGAATAATATTACAGATTCATAATAATGTAAAAACTATTTTTTCAACCAAAACTCATGTTCTAGCTATATTAGGTTGATGTCAGAGGCTGTGTGTGTGTGTACTAGTGAGTAGGTGTGCAAAGATAGGTGTGCACGGGAGTGTGCATGCATACGAGTGTATGTGTGTGTGTGTCTGGGAGGTGGATGGTGTGAAAGGTAGCCGAAGTCTTATCTTCCACCCATGGAAAGTTAAGATGAAATATCAAGGAATAGTATGATATGTTATTTAGAAATACAGGGTTAAGTACTAAACAAATAATCAGCTAAGTATCTAAAAGTTGAAAACAGCTACCTTTGAGGACTAGGGATGTGTTCTATGTATTTGGGTGCAGAGTGGACAGGAGATAACTCTTTGTTTTAAATAAATCTTGTTGAATTATTTGACTTTTTAAAATTACTTGCATGTGTCACTTGGAAAACATATTTAAAAAGATGTGTGGGGGCCTCCCTGGTGGCGCAGTGGTTGGGAGTCCGCCTGCCGATGCAGGGGACGCGGGTTCGTGCCCCGGTCCGGGAAGATCCCGCATGCCGCGGAGCGGCTGGGCCCGTGAGCCATGGCCGCTGGGCCTGCGTGTCCGGAGCCTGTGCTCCACAACGGGAGGGGCCACAAGAGTGAGAGGCCCACGTACTGAAAAAAAAAAAAAAAAAAAAAGATGTGTGAATTGTGTGACTTAGTTTCTAGCCAAAACACAACCCAATAACTTTCCAAACCATTCTCCAATATCCAACCATATTACCTTTAACATACACAAACATTCTTTTTAAGCTTTGTCCAAAATGCAGTCATAAACATAACTTAGTCTCTTGACTCCCCCAAATAATATCTCAGTTATGTGGAGTGTGGGCTAGATAACAAAGCACTCTCACATATATCATCTCATTTTACCCTTTGTATTAATGTAATAAAGTAAGGCAAGCAATTATTACCAATTTACAAACATGGAAACTGAGGTTCAGAAAGATTACAGACTGAGCCAGGCTTATATTCCATCCACTGATGTTTTGCCTAATATTCATTTAGCTGTACTGTGTATGTTAAGTCCAGTAATTTTTTCCCTACAATACATGATACACACGAAGAGCCACTGCACCCAATGATACAGTTTCATTGCTTTTGGGAGGCCAAGTATATGAGCTATCTAATATTCCACTTGGACTACGCTTTGGGGCTAATCTGACTTCAGGCCCAGATAACAGTATGAGTACATGCGTGTGTGTGTGTGTGTGTGTGTGTGTGTGTGTGTGTGTGTGTGTGTGTGTGTGTGTGTGTATGCTTGCTTATGTATTTACTTATTTTATATTTTGAATTTCTAAAAAAAAAAAAAGCAGTAGCTGAAGATATGACAACTCTGATCATATTTTCCATGATTTCCTTTTTTTTTGTTGATGTGCAGGCGTTCTTTTCCCCAAAATCCTATACAATTGAAATTCACACTACATAAAAATAAAATATTCAATTTCAGTCCACCATAAAGTGACTTACTGGCATTTGAAGAAGAAACAGATGATTGACAAGAAATCTGTCTAAACTATAAAACTATGCACCTTAAAATCTGGGATGGTCTAATCACTTCCTCAACATATGATGACGTAGTTTGGAGATATTTTCACAAAGTCTTGAAATTTTCCAAAGCCAAAAACAGGATAAAATGCTTTCACATAAAGTCATAAATTCAACGCACAACCTTTGTCTTTATTTTATAAGTAGTATATTACTGAAAAGGGTAAAATAGGAAAATAAATTTATTCTGGATTGTTTTATAATTGAGTCTATAGAAATTCATTTGTAGTAGCAGCATAATCAAGCAATAGCTACAGCTATTACAAATGTAATTTTAATTTAAACTATTCAATAAGATTAATGAACAAATGATGCAAAGGCATCACAGTTTAAAGCGTCTTCCAATTGTAGCTAGTCTTTTCCTTGGGAAATATTTTTGTACTAGACGTAAAGACTGGCAGAAAATGTACACTACTGATGACACAAGCCTGTGTTTCTCATCGGACTAGTTTTAGTTGTCTGGGTTTTACTAACATCAGTGCTTTGGTGTCCTTTAGAACTAAGAGCTATCAACACAAACCTCGAAGACAAATAAATATCTTGCTACAATATGGTGAGAGGTTAACAAACTTCATAATGCTTAAAATTTCATTAGGAATATATCTAAGCACAGACTAACGTTTTGAATTGCTTCTTTACTATGCAAGAACATCCCTAGGCTTTTCAATAAATTCTCTTGTATTGTCATGAATTATCTTTTCTTTTAATCCAGCCAATTGAAAAAGAGAACAATTACTAAAGTTAATGGAAACAAAAATAATCTATGGAGAGGTTTTCTTCTCTATGGACATGTTTACCATTTTCCAGGCAAGAGAAAAATGGTACTAATATCCTCTCACATTTCCTCTAGAACATTACTGTTAAGAGAACTCTAGTGACCAGCAAAAGAGAATATAACCTCTATTTTCTTCCCCATGGAGAAAAGGCCTATAAAAAGCTTTTTTAATTCTTTAAACATATTTATTTAGAATCCAGAAACTCAAAATATTTCACCAACCAATCACTAAATGTAAAGCATCTACTGAATCATCAACTCTGCAGTGTCCCGTGTGAACTTAAATTCTTCATGCTCCTCATAATTATGGAACAGAAAAGTGCAAATAAAATTCCCAAATCCCAGGAAAACAGAAGTTCTGGGTTGTACCAGATATATCTGAATGTGCACTTATGCCCCTCCAAGTAAGCAGAGAGAGTGTGTGATCATTCCTGCCATTAGATCTGATTGGACCAGCAATGAGATTGAAAGCCTAGCCCTGAGATCTTGAACTGAGTGCCCTGGCTCCAAAATATAACCTGGGGTCAATCAGAGGCTTGCAGAGACTTTCTAATAGGCAGCAATGGGGATGCTGGCCGCAGTCCTGCACACTAAGAAGACTGGGAGAGGATGAGTGGGAGCTGGTAACACTATGAAAAGCACAGCATTTATGTGCTATGAAGAGAAATGGAGACGAGAGAGAGAGAGCATTCTCTGGAGCTCTTCCAAAGGGCTACAAATTCAACTTGTCCTGAATTCTTATGGAGACCTTACAGGCATTTAAAATAATATCCTCCTCAACTGATTCTTTTCTGAAAACTTTGAGTACATCTTCTATTTCTTATAAGAACCTTGACTTGGACATGAGTATTACGAGTGCCTGACTACATAAAAGAGGCAGTCTGATACACAAGAAAGAAGAGTTGTAGTTGCCATGTATCCTAGTAAGGCAAGGCATTAGTGGTGAAACCTTGGAGAGGTCATTTAATCTCTGGGATCTTAAGTTTCCTCATCAATAAAATGAGGAAAACAATCCATTCTTTATAGGATTATTATCAGGATTTTTAAAAGTGGATGTAAATCTATCATTTTTCTAACACAGAATAAGAGCACAATAAACGATGTTTACTTTATAATTATGCAAGCAGGTTGTATATCCTTCATCTGGACTGAGTAAACTTTTCATTTCTTACACTTAATCAAATGTAAAATACTTAAAAGATGAAGTTTTCCTATCAGAGGAAATAGGCTATAATTCCCTTATGGAATTTTTTTTAATAGCCTACGTGTTTAGGGACTTGAAACATATAAGCCATGAAAACTGCATTTATTTTTCTATGATTTTTTCTTTTTTTAGAAAATATGAATTGTTGAAGAAAATGGGTCTATTCACTCCTTATATTTTCTTAAACTGTTCAGTCCAGTGCAGACATAAGTGTATCTGGCTTATTGGTGGTATCTGGTTATTATTTATCACCAAAGCTTCTTCAAAAAGATTCACCTTTCTTTTTCATATGATTAAAACAAGCGGACAGCGCATAAATTAACCATGATGTGCCTTGCCTTAAACACTTACACAGTACCAGATCCATCCATAATGTATACCATAATCCAAAAACCCTTTTATCCATTGAAGTGTCAGAAAGAGTTTCTCATAAACACCATAAGTTAATATATTCTGCACATTTCCTTCGGCAAGAATATAGCCATTTCACATAAAGTTCCCATCTTTCCATGTGAATATACAAAACGTCTGGCCTTTGCAAAATATATCTTTAACAGAAGAGAACAAATTAATTCTTTGTTTTTCACTTCACAATGAGAAAAACAGCTGAGGGCCCTTAATTGAAACAATGAGAGGACACACATAGTCCATATAACTCTTTCAAGAAGAATAACCCTTAAATGCTTTCCAGTAGGAGGGACTTTGAGAAAATAAAGTGGATAAATAAACTGCGATGGACAAATTCCCAAATAGTCTTTTCTAAATTGAAACCATCTACACATAAAGTCAACAGATCTCTTTTCTTTAAAATATTCAGTGTCATTCTTACAAGAAATAATCTTTGTTCATCTTACCAAGTAATATTTTAGTTATTGGACAAGGACAATTGTGCAAGTTCCTTGTTCTATACCAGAATTTCAAACATTTTTGTGTTTATATCTTAGTAATAGCTTATAATAATGATGACCTGAAGCAAAATTAATTCCATCCTCACTCCATGCTGGCTTATTCTAAAATAAATGACATGTTCAACAGTAACTTTCAAAGCTTTGTTGTGAATTTAGTAACCCTATGAAATATACCTTTTTTCCTCAATAGCTTTGATTCCTTTTTTACTTAACAGACCTGACAATCAGTTCAAGTTATCTGCTGTTTACATAAAAAGGAACAAATGCAGTCTGGAAACAAGATCAGAATCTCAAAAGACCATAATTACTTGCATCCCCATCTCACATCACCTGCCTGAGACAGTCAAGCCACAGGAATTTCTTTCTTGATCCTAGGATTTTTGTGGAATTATTTATTTAAAATAATGCATATTTTATAAGAGAAATCTTTCTTACCAAACAAACCTAAACAAAGTTGTTTCAACACTAGTAATTATCTATGATTTAAAATTTTTTAATTTACTATTAGATATGTTTGTTTTATGTAAAGCATGTGAAATTTTTAAAAATTACACCTTTTCTCCCAGGAGCAATAATAAATATTAAATAAATTGTCATTGTTTAATGTTGTTAAAATAATTTTAAAGGACAGTACAATAAATGCATTGTCTTTAGCCTTTCAATCCTCCACGTTAGTGTGGTACTTATCACATTTTATCCAATGTTTTAAGCTAAAACAAGATTCTGGATTTGCTTTTGTGCTACCATATGCGATGCCAAACAGCTATCAGAAACAAAAAGCAATGTAAATATAGGAAATCAACTAAGCAAAGATTTCTCCAGATTTGTCTTTGTTTTACTAAGAAATACTTTAATGATCTATTTCACTGCATGTTGAGTGTAAATGCTAAGAACACTGTTAGTTTATAGTTCCAGAGAAGAGTGATTTTATCATATTCAAAATGCCCAAGTAGATATTGTAATAGCAAGTATGAGAGAAGTGAGAAATTCAAAGCAATGCATTGTATAAAATCACTTAATTAAAATGATGAATTATTTAGTTCAATTTTGTAGTGCTTATCTTATAAAGCAGCCAAGAAACAATTTTTTAAGGGATCTCTAAGAGAAGTTTTCCATCTCTTTTGTAACATCAAACATTGTCTTTGGCTGGAAAGGACAATTCAGTTTTTGGTGGATCCATTGAAAATTATGTCTTTGGTATGTGGTATAATTTATATATTTTCAAATACACTTTGATAACATACGATGGCTTTTCCTTATGAGTTCTAAGTAAATACCATTCAAATCTGTGTGTGAGCAGAGGGCATGAGAGCAATTTAGTGAACTGAATTGGAAGAGATTAAAAGAAAGGTATGTCAGAATATGCCCCCAGACTTAATCTCTATGGGGATTGTGGCAAATGTATAATTAGTTATTTAGGGAAACAAAATGGAAATAAGAATTGAAGCGGGAAAATATAAATACTTTCCACTTAAGATTTCTTAAATTTCTTACCAAAATTCTTATTAAGAAAATTCTCGTCCTGGTGTTTATTTATACATGTGTTCAGCATTTAACCACTTAACCATTATCCGGCTTTTAAGCAACAAAGTTTTGTAGTGCCTTTGATTTGCTTCAGTATAATGGACACCCTTACTTGGGTTTTAAATTTTGTTTGGATAAAAGTGAGGCTTGTTAGGATTGGGGATCTTATCTTAACTTCCCAAATCCCTTAATACTCCAAAGCTGGAATGAAAACAGAACTGAGAAAGGGCAATCTGCAGGCCTTTCATTTAGAACCTAGCTTGAGAAGGGACTTTTCCATGGGACAGTTTTAAGAAATAGACATAAAAATAAGTAATATATTATTTAAGTTTAAATGAACATCCTTTTTGAGCAAACAAATAATTTTTAAAAAATAAACATTGGTTGAGTCCCCAAAATTACAGGTTGAGGTGACATGCCTGGGGTCTTAAGGAAACCTGGATTATTTGGGATGTCTCCAAGAAAAAACCTCAAAGCTATGAAACATGAACCCCTGCTATCCATTGAAGGTCGTGTTGTTCTGTCCTCAACTGTGTGAATAAAACTCCATCAGCTACTTGTGTTCATCTGTGAGTCAAGAAGAAGTAGCCCATGGTGGTTGCTTAGCCTCACACAGAAACAGAGATAAAATGCCAGTAGCATAAGGTCTCTTTTAACTATCTAGGAGGAAACCAAGGTCCTATTTGGTTTATCTCTTTTTTTTTTTCCACCACCCTAGCTATTTTAAGTGATTTTCAGGAGAATCTATTAAAAAAAAAATTGGTCAGAATATTTCAAAACCCAACCAAGTATTTTTCTTCTGTTAGACATTACAAGGTGGAAACTGTATGAGGTTACAAATAATCTCCAAGGTTTTGAAATAGGTGACCACATCCTGACTCTAGGTTTATTTCATGGATACTACTCTCTATTCCTCCACCCCTATTTAGTTATCAGCAGGAACAGCTAATCAATTTGTTTACTGATATGGAAAGAAGGATGTGAGAACCAATTACAGAGACCAACAATAAAAAATTTTTTCTTCCCTGATCAAAGAGAGGAAGAAATAAATCCACACTGAGATGAACAAAGGTCTTTTTCCATAGGCATTCCCAGAATTTACAATCTATGGCAAACTCCACCAGGCTCTCAGTAGCTTTGCTGAATGTGACAGGCCTAATCAGATGTTACACAGAGCAGACGCACATGGGCAGTTAGCACTTTCCACAGGTCTCTAACCTGTGACCCTTCATTCTCTCTAGATTAACACCCAGGACTCTGATCCACCGACATCAGTGAACAATTCAAATCCAAGAATGTTACCTTAAAAGATAGAAAGGGATTCAGAAAGTTGCTAATCACACTAAAGTTTGCCAAAAACTGAAGGATTTGCTAAACTCTGTGGAATAGCTATATAGCATAAACTCATTATGCATCAATATGCTACATGTTAGAAATTCCAACTCCTGCCAGATAGGTTACATTAGCATATTTATAATGGAACACTAGCTTAACAACGTTTGACATCTTCCCCGTGTTCATTTTCAGTTCTATTATTACTCCAAACAGTTCCTCCAAAAACATTAACTGGCTAACAGTAGAACTGTGAACAATTTTGGAAAAAAGGAAAAAAAAAGAAAAAAACAGACTGTTTAAAAGCTATTTATATTTTCATTGAGTAGCTTTTTGGAGAATGATCCTGGATTAATTATAGCATTATAAAAGATGCTATAATTTTAAACACTTTTTCCTGCATTCAATCACATATAGAACTAAATTCACAAGAACTTCTGCGTAAGTTTCAAATTGAACACAAAGAAAAGGTTCTAATTTTTTATAAGCTAGTGAGGAAATGCTTGGATAATTTCATACCTCACTGAGTAAACAGAAGAAAGCCTAGAGTTTATTCATCTAGTACTGCTTCCAAAGGTGATCTTTTTATTTCTAAATATCTCTAAAGGACATTCTGGTAGGTACCATATTTGGAGGACGGGGCCATGCAATTTAATGGAAAAACAAACTTTGGTGAAAGGCAAGTCTGAGCCTGAGTACTTACTAGTTGTGTGTGACCTTGGGCAGGCTGCTCACTCTTTTCTGGTCTTCTTTTTTCCCATCTACAAAGACAAGGATGATAATATTTTGCAGGGATCATTCAGGATTTAAAAAGTAATAGTAAGAAATGAAAGCAGACCACCACCCTCCCCAACCCATAAAAGTAACTGGCCCTAGTCTTGTATCTAATTCAAATATAAAAATTGTTCTGAAAATATATTCTCAAAGTTTCCGTTCAAGTTACTAAAAATAAATCAAATGATCCATTTATCATAAATCTGTTCAGAAACATTTCCTAATCTGGCCATCTTGTTTAGCTAGGCACAAGATGGTAGTGAACATAGGTCTGGTCAATGAGACAGCTTTTCAGGTAACTCTAAAACTCAGTCCTAGAGCTTAGAAGGTCACATGCTTTAAAAGTCCCTGGAGAACTGCTGCCAGTCACCATAGACCACTGGTTCCCAACACGTGGCAACAAAAGCAAAACAAGCCACCCATGAATTTAACCACAATTGTATTTTTTATCAAGAGACTTGAAATTTTGTCCCAGAGCAGTATTTTCTGCCTGGTAAGGCCATTTCTGCTTTACCACTTTGTTTAAAAAATAAATGTTTCCAAATGGTCAGTAAAGCTTCTTTCATGAGAATGCCTTACGGAAAGTTTTCCTTTAAAAGTCAAATGTTCTTTTCACTTTTAAATATATGCTACGAAAATTAATTGATTTAATTGTACTAAAGGAAAATAAATGATACATACACAGACACATCTGAATTGGAATTGTTTTCCCTAAACTTTCTGAATACAAACTTGTTTTTTGACTGAGATCAATTTAAGAAACTTCAGTTCTAAAGAATTGATATTAAAGAGTTCTAAACTATTGCACACATGGAAAAATGAACTGGTGAACATACTCTTATGTTATGTGAAGCCTAAACTTAGAGTAGGCTTAGTGGGAATTAAAACTGTAACATGTTTGCAAATGAGTGACAGAATATTTACATACATATCTGTATTATATATCCCCAAGAAGATAACAGGATCCTCAGAGTAATTTAAATAATTCTAGACAATACAGAATAGATCTTCTTAAAATACAGGTTAAAACAACACCAAATTTAATGAGATTCTAAAGTCAAAGTATAGACAAATTTAAACTCAGTGCTCTCAAGCAAAAATATCTCACAACCCTGCCATCCATGCTTATCTATGCACTCATTCACTCTCCCTGCCCCTTTACCCTGTCTTGAATCCCAAGTCCTGGCAGGGCTTCTGGGGACCAGAAGCCATGTTTAACTGCTGAGGATTTATTGAGTGCTTAGTGCCAACATGGCATTTATTTTTCAGAGATTATAAAAAAATATAAAACAATAATATGTATTATCAGAATGCATGACCATAGCTGTCAAGTGAAACTCTTTTTCTTTTTTTGGCCACGCTGTACAGATTGCAGGATCTTAGTTCCCTGACCACGGATTGAACCTGCGCCCACGGCAGTGAAAGCGCGGAGCCCTAACCACTGTACTGCCAGGGAATTCCCAAGTGAAACTCTTTTATATCTTGCAAACTCAAAATTCATCTCATTACAGCTGATGGATAAGATGTATCTAAATTAATTCTTGCTCTAAAGATCTTTGAAAATACTGAAACATAAAATATGTAAGTATTGTTTTGAAGTAAAAATCTAATTTTTCAAAAATTTCAATAAGTATAAATTTTTTAAATTATTTAACTCGTTCAACTGCAAGAAAAAACAACCAAATTAGAAACCTCCAATTTTAGTACAGTGTTATTTATAAAGATTAAGAAAACATTGGGCCATTATTTCTTCTCCTGGCTCTCATTAGAAGGTTACTTTTCAGTCTATTTAGAGGGAAAGAAAGTTATATGAATATTTCATTAGAGAGGAGATAAGAGTAAAGCAAAATTAATATATGATGACAAGACAGAAGTAATGAAATGGGAAGCCAGTCAGATGAACATGGTGTTAACAAAGGAATGAAAGTGTGGGACTTTGTGGAATCTTGCTCTCTTTTCTCCAAAACTATAAAATGAAAAGAGAAATAAGGAAAGGTGGGCATTTTACAGCACCTACCAACCAGTTTCAATCGGCTCGTGCAAGTCAGAAAGCAATGATTTTGCCTGAAATTGGACAAATTACTGTTTTTAGTTTTTTTTAATTTAGAAATTTTAACATTAGAAACAGTTCTTCTTTTACAACTGTTCCCTCTCTAACAACAAGGAATGCACTCACAGAATGCCTTACCAACTGTCTTATGGTGTAAGTAAAGTTACTATTTTTCTCTTACTATGTATTGAATAAATGAAGAAATAGTGAAAATAATTAATAAATTATTACAACATATAAGTTGGGCAGAGTTCCATATTCTAAGCTCCCAGCACCCAAGGTTCAAAAATAAAGACAATTCAGGGGAAAAAAAGGCATTCCCCTAATTTAAATGTTTAATCTTCATAAGCTACATTGAAAAACCTTTAAAGAAAGGTTGTTTTAATTAGTTTGTCTTTAAACAGCCCCTGGTTATTTTTGTTTTTCTAAAATGAAAACACAATTAGACAAGAATATGAAATTAGTCAATAAAATTTTTAAATATGTTTCTGTTTTAAATCCAGCAAAAGTTTTAAATGCATGCACTAGACATCATTATACCATTAGAAACCACAAAAACTGGAAGGTAAAGGTTGGTCACTTCTCAGAATTAGTGTGTTCACTCATGTAGTACATTCAGAGGGGAACAATTTCCCAAGCTTTAAAAAATTCATAGACACTTCTAGAAAACCCCAAACTACCACAATTGCACTGAAGTAAACTAAGTTTTTAGTTTCCTTCATTGGTTTCAAAATGAATAGAAATTCCAAAATTTATCCAAATTACAAGGCTTGCTGTTCCCCCTTCCTAGCTGTTAGTTGTACTAGCAAAAGGTACAAAAGGCGTTTGTTCCTAGAATTCACCAACAACCCAAATCACACACTTTTTTCTTACTTCAAGAGTATAATTAGGTTGACCATAAATAAATTTACTTCTCTGTTAACTTTGTTCCTAAATTATTTTTCTTCTTATTTTGAATTACCATGTTACACATATGTGCAGACATGCTAATTTGGGATTTAATTTCTGGCTCTCATAGATGCATTGTTTATGTATGGGCGTGAATGTGCCTGAATGTTGGGGGAAGGGGAAGACCTTAAGCTGGAGTGGTGTCCATGACAGGTATTGAAATATGGTAGGTTCATTAGGGGTCAACTTGCATGAGAGACTGAAGAGCCGGCTGAATAGAACTTTCCCTGTGTGAGAACGAAGGCAGGCAAATCAGGCCCAATAAAAACGCTTTGGAAATCAGAGAGAAAAATGGACTTTACTTCACTGAAAGATGGTGACAAGGAATCTGTCCATAGCCAGGTTCCCCAGGAATTCGTGTTTGAGTCTTTTGGTGATGGTATTAATGCTGTAGGGTAAAATATAAATAGTTGTTTTATTTTTAAAAAAAAAAAAAGGTATTGGGGAAAACAGCTGTTTTGGTACCTCTGTGATTTGTGTAACATGACAGAAGGAACAGGGAAGCATTTATAAATGGACTTGGTTCCAAGGCATCAAGAACATTAGAAAACACAGAACAGCAGTAATAGCCTGAGAGAGAAACGTGCATTATTTACTAGGGGCAGTGGTGCTCTGCTAAGGAGATGCTGGATCCGAGTTCCTGATGCCTGGTGGGAAGGTTAGGTACCTGTGGGCGTACTTGGGACTGTGGGAAGTTTCCAGGTCACACCTTTATGGATACAGTATGTTTCTTCATGGAGGGCTATGTAGAGAGAAGGTAATAGGAGGTTCCAGGTGGTAACCAACAAACTTACTCATACGCACATCTGAGACAAATCCAGGACATCTCAGGAATAAGGGAGGAGGTGGGAGACTTTTGGGTGGACTGTAAATCCTACCAAAACAGGGAGGGTGCCTGAGCTACAACTTATTAATAGGATTTCATTCTAAACCTGGGGCTGGTATAAACTTGGGAAACAAAACGTCATTCTATATTATATGTACTTGATCTCTCCTCAAGTGAATGTGCCAAAACATTAACAACTCGTGAATCTAAGTGAAGGATGTGAAGATGACCATGGAACTCTTCTTTCAGCTTCTCTGTAGATCTGAAAATTCCCAAAATAAAATATTCAAAGAACAAAGAGATGTATTTCTTGTATTTCAAAATTTCAGTTTTGATATTTAATAGTTATTTATAAAAATGTATAATAAATCTATTTTGTTTTGATTCACTGTGTACTAATAACAAATAGAATTGAATCTAAAAAGAATTTAACACTTAGGACCTTATGATCAAAGGAAAGTTTTTAAAAATTCAAACTTCAGTATAACATATTTTAAGACAATGAAATATGATAGCATAGTCATAAGGGTTTTTCAAGCATTAAAAGAAGAAATAAAATAGCAATATGAGTTCAAAAATAAAAAACAAATAATGTAAAATTTTCAACTGTTAGAGAGCCTTTTCAAATAATTGTTTACATGGATGACAATCACTAAGATATATAATCACAAAGATGTCTGCCTTGGCATATCTCTGCTCAGATCCGTTAAGAGCTATTTGCAGGTAATCACGTGCTCCTTATTTCTAAGATCCTAAGAAGACACTTGCGACAGTACAGGCAGGCATACCTTGTTCTCTTTGGCTTCACAGATATTGCATTTTTTACAAACTGAAGGTTTGTGGAAACCCCATGAGAAGCAAGTCTACTGGTGCCATTTTTCCAACAGCATTTGTTCAGCTCATGACTCTGTGTCACATTTTGGTAATTCTTGCAATATTTCAAACTTTCTCATTACTATTGTATTTGTTACAGTGATCTTTGAAGTTACCACTAGGACTCACTGAAGGCTCAAATGATGATTAACATTTTTTTAGCAATAAAGTATTTTTTAATTAAAGTATGCACCTTTTTGAGACACAATGCTATTGCACACTTAACAGACTACAGTATAGTGTAAACATAACTTTTATATGCACCAAAAACCTTGTGTGACTGGCTTTATTGTGGTATTCATTTTACTGCGGTGGACTGGCACCCAGTCTGCAGCATCACCAAGGTATGCCTTCCCATGAAACTTTCCTCTTTGCTCTCAGGTTAAAGATATATGACTTTAGGGCTTCCCTGGTGGCGCAGTGGTTGAGAGTCCGCCTGCCGATGCAGGGGACGCGGGTTCGTGCCCCGGTCCGGGAAGATCCCACATGCTGCGGAGCGGCTAGGCCCGTGAGCCATGGCCACTGAGCCTGCGCGTCCGGAGCCTGTGCTCCGCAACGGGAGAGGCCACAACAGTGAGAGGCCCGTGTACCGCAAAAAAAAAAAAAAAAAAATATGACTTTAAAATTGTATACTGACTTGTTATGATTTCAAATCCATGTTTTGAAAGCTTGTTTTGGACAAAGATGTTCATGGTTTAAACTTCTTTAGAATAAATCATTTTGATAAAATTGAAGTTAGATATTAAGACTTACTTATCGAATTAAGACTTACTTATCGAATTCTCACA
Source organism: Phocoena sinus (assembly GCF_008692025.1). Classification (NCBI taxonomy): domain Eukaryota; kingdom Metazoa; phylum Chordata; class Mammalia; order Artiodactyla; family Phocoenidae; genus Phocoena; species Phocoena sinus. The sequence continues at coordinate 21,328,802 of NC_045767.1, forward strand.
CCTGGAGTGGAAAGGACTATTGCATCATTGACACCACAGTAAAAGTCACATGACAGACTTTTGAACTTTAAATATCAATAAGTTTTACCAGCAACTGAAGAGTGTTCAGTCTGGACAAGGCTACTCTTTGCTGATCTAAATAGCTCTCTAAAGATCTTGAGACACTTGCTCCTTTACAGCCAGGCTACTCTTGGTCAGCAGTGGTGTTAAACTCTGCAGTAGTCTCAGGAAGAGAAGGGACATCCGTTCTTGCCTTAGCAAGGCTACTCTTCAGAGGCAGTGGCACAAGTTGTGTAACTGTCCATACAGTAATAACCTTTGGAGCTGCCACCTTGCCTGCCAACACTGGTACTGTTGCCCACTAGCTTCATGCCCCATAAATGAGGTACCTAAGCCAGCAGCTGATACCCAGCTTTTAGTTGGAAGGACTGATTCTACAGAGAACCAACTCATAGAAAGGTACTCCTCACCTAAATTTGGACTTTCTGTCATCTCCCCTTTGCCTGGAACAATAGCATAATTATCTATCACTGCTATGGAGTAGGTTATTTCTTTATTATCTTATTAAGAGAAGTCTTTCTGTATTCTATTGCCTTGTAAAATATTATTATAAACTATAATTCCTACAGTGAACCTGTGTTAAATAAATTATTGGCAAAGACAATCTCGGTCTCTGAGCAAAATTTGCCTTGAAGAAAACAAAGGTTTTAAGACCTTTCACCACTAAGTATCTGAAACCAGTCCTGTCATTTCAGCTTTCCTGTATTTCCCTTTGTGCAGCCTCTTCTTGTTGGGAATTTTTATGGCCTTGTGCTGTTTTTAAGTTGAATGACTGTTGTCATTGTTACATATTCTAATAATGAATAAAATCTGAAAGAGCCCAACTAAAATGGTGAGCATTTTCCAAAGCTCTTCATGACTTAGTTTGGGTTCTGAAACATTAGAAATCATTTGAACGAAACATTTTCAGCTTTATTAGATGACAACTAAAATTGTATAGACTCATCTCAGTTGCAGAGCTTGGAACAGGACTGAATTTGATTTATTCCACTGTGACAGAAAGGGATTTTCTTTTCACTCAATAAACTTGTTTTTGTTCCCACCACCTATCAACCTAACAACATGTTAAAGTAATACCATGAGAAGCAGCCAATATCAGAATATGAAGATCTGTTTGTTTTGTAAATGGATGTTTGGGGAATCTGAAGGACTTAAAGCCTTCATCAGTGATACATCTGAGCAGCTCCCTGAGGACAGAACCAGGAATAGCTGAGTCACAAGGACCTCACATTACTAAGGAAAAAGAGATGACAGCCACCTAAAGACTGGTAAGAAAGACAAAGGAAATCATGTGGAGTAAAAAGAGAAAGAGCTGACAGCAAGAAAAGAGATTCCCAGATGGCCACAGGCCTGAAATTTGATTCAAGGTGGGATGGGGAGAGAGTGTATGAGAGAAATATATCTATTCATATTAGCATTCAAATGTTTATATACATAATATATATATAAACGTATGTATACATATTATACATATGTTTCTAAATGTTTTTTATTGTCCTCTCAATTTCACAATATATAAATAATCATCTGATTATTTTTCTTTTTGGTAATGGGTGTTACCTACATATCCTCCCAGATATTGCAGGCATAAATTCAGGGATACATCAGTATCATTTTATTGATGTTGTATTTTTATTATTTTTAAGAGAAGCATCTTTTTTCTTATGGAAAATAAAATCTAATTAATTACAAGTGTTACAATACCAAAGAATCATTGACCTCCCTTGAAAATTCAGACAGAATGGTTTCTAAACCATTCTATTTAAACCATTGGTTAAAAACTTACCAATTAGTTTACAGTATTTGCAATATGCTATGCATTTATAAAAAACATAAAAAACTTATTTGAATACTGACTGTTCATTTGGGATGTTTTATTAAATATTTTTTCAAAACTCATTACTAAAGAGGTATTTATTTATTTTCACACAAGTCAATCATTGGTTAGAATTTGAATCAATGCACTTTGTGAAATCTTTGAATCAGAACTGTCAAAAATATGATATTTTTTGTTTAGAAACAACAAAAAAGAAAAACTCCAATTTCTAATGTGCAGACAGAGCCAAATTTCGACCACCTTCATCCAAATCCTTCTAGTTGATTTCCTTTCCCTAGTTCCCATCTCAGGATTTGTTTCACAGGTATTCTGGAAATAACCAGCCATCTTTTTAAATATTTTAGACACAAATGAAAATAATAATAATAAGAACAATGACAATAAGAATAATGGCTATTCTTTACTGAATTCCTTCTATGGTCCAGGCACAATGCTATGCAGTGTGCATATATTATCTCATCTAATGCTCATGGCTCTATTAATTCATTGCCATTATTATCTCCATTTTGCAGTTGAAAACATCATTATCAATTGTGAAAAACTGAAAGCATTTCCCCTAAGATCAGGAACAAGACAAGGATGTCCACTCTCACCACGCTTATTCAACATAGTTTTGGAAGTCCTAGCCACGGCAATCAGAGAAGAAACAGAAATAAAAGGAATACAAACTGGAAAAGAAGAAGTAAAACTATCACTGTTTGCAGATGACATGATACTATACATAGAAAATCCTAAAGATGCCACCAGAAAACTACTAGAGATAATCAATGAATTTGGTAAGGTTGCAGGATACAAAATTAATGCACAGAAATCTCTTGCTTTCCTATACACTAACAACAAAAGATCAGAAAGAGAAATTAAGGAAACAATCCCAATTACCATTGCAACAAAAAGAATAAAATAAGGAATAAACCTACCTAGGGAGACAAAAGACCTGTACTCAGAAAAATATAAAACACTGATGAAACAAATCAAAGATGACACAAACAGATGGAGATATATACCATGTTCTTGGATTGGAAGAATCAGTATTGTGAAAATGACTATACTACCCAAAGCAATCTACAGATTCAATGCAATCCTTATCAAATAACCAATGGCATGCTTCACAGAATTAGAATAAAAAATTTTACAATTTGTTTGGAAACACAAAAGACCCTGAATAGCCAAAGCAATCTTGAGAAAGAAAAATGGAGCTGGAGGAATCAGGCTCCCCGACATCAAACTATACTACAAAGTTACAGTAATCAAGACAGAATGGTACTGGCACAAAAACAGGAATATAAATCAATGGTACAGGATAGAAAGCCCAGAAATAAACCCACACAGCTATGGTCACCTAATCTATGACAAAGGAGGCAAGAATATACAGTGGAGAAAAGACAGCCTCTTCAATAAGTGGTGCTGGGAAAACTGGACAGCTACATGTAAAAGAATGAAATTAGAACACTACCTAATACCATACACAAAAATAAACTCAAAATGGACTAAAGGCCTAAATGTAAGACCGGATACTATAAAACTCTTAGAGGAAAACACAGAAAAAACACTCTTTGACATAAATCACAGGAAGATAATTTTTGAGCCAATTCCTGATGAAAATATAAACAAAAATAAAGAAATGGGACCTAATGAAAGTTAAAAGCTTTTGCACAGCAAAGAAAACCATAAAGACAAAAAGACAACCCTCAGAATGGGAGAAAATATTTGCAAATGAAGCAACTGACAAAGGATTAATCTCCAAAATATACAAACAGCTCAAGGACCTCAGTAACAAAAAAACAAACAACACAAATCAAAAAGTGGGCCGAATACCTAAATAGACATCTCTCCAAAGAAGACATACAGATGGCTGGGGGTACTTGAAAAGATGCTCAACATCACTAATAATTAGAGAAATGCAGGTCAAAACTACAAAGAGGTATCAACTCACCTTGGTTAGAATGGCCATCATCAAAAAATCTACAAACAACAAATGCTGGAGAGGGTGTGGAGAAAAGGGAACCCTCTTGCACTGTTGGTGGGAATGTAAATTGATACAGCCACTGTGGAGAACAGTATGGAGGTTCCTTAAAAAACTAAAAATAGAACTACCATATGACCCAGCAATCCCACTACTGGGCATATACCCGGAGAAAAGCATAATTCAAAAGGACACATGCACCCCAATGTTCACTGCAGTACTATTTACAATAGCCAGTAGATGGAAACAACCTAAATATCCAATGACAGATGAATGGATAAAGAAGATGTGGTACATATATACAATGGAATATTAACTCAGCCATAAAAAAGAACAAAATTGGATCATTTGTAGAGATGTGGATGGATCTAGGGTCTGTCATACAGAGTGAAGTAAGTCAGAAAGAAAAAAACAAATATCATATTAACACATATATGTGGAATCTAGAAAAATGGCACAGATTAACCTATTTCCAGGGCAGGAATAGAGACGTAGATGTAGAAAACGGACATGTGGACACTGGAGGAAGGAGAGGGTAGAACGAATTGGAAGATTAGGATTGACACATATACACTACCATGTGTAAAACAGATAGCTAGTGGGAAACTGCTATATAGCACAGGGAGCTCAGCTCAGTGCTCTGTGATGACCTAGATGGGTGGGGAAAAAAAAAAAAGGATAAGGCACAGAGAGGTTAAGTAGCTTTCCCAAGGTCACAGTCAGTAAACAGTACTGAACAGCTGAAATATGACCCTAAACCATCTGAATCAATCTGCTGTTCTAGAAAAGAAAATAATTTTAATTGGTTTTACGAAACTAACTAAAAAGATTTCATGGGCTTCCCTGGTGGCGCAGTGGATGAGAGTCCACCTGCCGATGCAGGGGACATGGGTTCGTGCCCCGGTCCAGGAGGATCCCACATGCCGCGGAGCAGCTGGGCCCGTGAGCCATGGCTGCTGCGACAGCGCGTCCGGAGCCAAAAAAAAAAAAGATTTCATGATTCATTAATGTTACTTTTCTAACAGATCAATAAATTATTGAAAACAGTCACAAAAAATTCATTGTCAAAGATATACTTTCCAGTTTTTGACTTGACACTATAAACTGCACTCATTTCAAGCAAAATGTTACTGTAAGTTAGAAAACACTGCACTATTTTAGTCAACCTCTATTTAACTGGATTGCCAGAATCACTGAGATTCTCCATTTCCCAGTGAATTATATTATTGCTACCCACAGGCTATTAACTTCTTGAAATTAATAATCAACTTTGCAATATACTTGTGCCCATTAGCAACTACCAGTTGAGTTTTGTGTTCACCAAGAATTGTTTTCAGTTCTGTGTATTTTTTGTTACAATTATTAAATTTAATCAAGCGTTATACAAAGTTATGACTGAATGAAAATATGCAGCTGTTTCTATGAAAATTAAGTTGAAATCTTCGGAAAGACTCAATAAACTCCAGTTTCTAAAAAGAAGAAAAAGGCAATTGAATTAAATATGATTAATGTTGCTATAAAATGAAAAAAATAATAAAGCAGTGAAAGAATTCTGAATTAAACTGCTGCACAACTTTCCTGCTCTACTTTCAAGGGTGTATTTTTTGAAAGAAGGAAAATGCAACCTGTTCCACCTGGTCCTACATCAGTCAATTACTGAATGAACTTAGAGATGTATAAATTTTAAATATGTGTGTATCACTTTCAAAAATAATTCTTCATTTATACACCTTTCAGTTTCCTACAAACTACTGGGAGCTGACTGTTTCAGCTTCTACTGTATTTTTGAGTTAAAATTTATTTGGAATAACAGTGTTTTGAAATTTGTAGAACAGAGATAGAAAAAATAAGCGTTACTAAAATACCATTTATTTTGGATTGGTTATAGAGAAGTAAAAGTTAGTGGAAACATTTAACCAGTATCAATTTAAAAAACAAAAACACCCCAAAAGCATCCAGGATCTTGACTTATCCACCTAACATAAAATGGAAGGGAAAACTGAGCTTGCCCCATAAAATGATAATATACATTCCCTCACATCAAATACTGATACAAACAAAAGGAATCTTCTTAAGCTGTTCCAAATTCTGCTAATATAAATGTCATCACTAGTACGGAAAACAGAATCTAGGCGTGGACACGTGTGCCAGACTGTCATTACTGAGGCTGACCAACTACAGAGACTCATATAGTCATAGAAACTATAAGCTAAGAGGTGTTTCCAGGACTGACAGAAACTTTGCTCTGCAACTTTATTTTTTACTAGTCATTGTTTGTTAACAGGATTACATGTTTATAAAAACAAAAGCTAAAAATATTTTCATAATCATAACTGTGCTAGCCATTGACAGCTTTTCATGCAACAGTTAGTCTACTCCCCAAACACAGTTTTATTGCCACACCTGGTCCTTCCTTGACTTTCAGACAGTTTTAGAAACTACACCACACTGCCTACTAGTCTGTACTTTTTTTTATTTCACTCTTTCCTCTTCTTACAAGTATTTTTATGGGTCCATTCTTCTTCTTTCGTACTATCTGAAGCTCTGTGTTACTGCTTCCTGTAATTAAAATGTATGATACCTTCCCTCAAAGGAAGGCTATTAACTACTGATAAAGAAAAGAGTGTTTGGATTGAAGGACTAGGAGAAATAAAATGTCTGCAGACATTTAGGGCATGATGAATTCTTCAGTGTGCCTAAAGCCCTGGGCTGGATAAGGATAGGATGTGGAAGGATAAGGGAATTTGGGGGCCAAGTTATGTGAGAGTATTAAAAAAAATCCGACTCTAATGAGAAGTTTGTCTAACTGCATATCCTTTAAAAATACCAGAAATTTTAACTGCATCAAAAATTATGCTCCTTGATAAATACAAATAAAACAAGTCTTTTTTTTTTTTTTTTTATAGCCAAGAGCTAAGAATGATGAAAATGAAGTAAAAACACATCTGGCTTTTTGGCAAATTTAATTTCAGTCAAGCTCCAAGATAAATAAAATCAATTTATTTAACTTGCAAATTATAATAGTCTCTCATTCTTCTCAGTATTTTGTGTTGCTTCTCGCGTTTAAAAGGAGTCCTGGCACTATACCTGGATCTCTTTTTTATTTGTTTGTTTCCATCTGCAAAATGTGGGATTTGGGCATTTTTCTTCATGATACAAGACAGAAAACTCTATTAAAATGAGTGATTTGTAGCTCTAAAAAAATAATAATTTTATAGTTAGTAATATTATTCTGTATCATTTAACTGCAATCTAAAAAGGATCAGCTAGAACTATATTCAATATCTTGTAATAACCTATGATGAAAAGGAATCTGAAAAAGAATATATATATATATATATATATATATATATATATATATAAAGCTGATTCACTTTGCTGTGCACCTACAGCCAACACAACATTGTAAATTAACTATACTTCAATTTAAAAATAAATTAAATTAAAAGGATCAGGCATTAATTTCCACAAAATCTTAAAACCAGCGGACGTATCCTCAGAAAGGAGAGGTCTGAGTAGCTCTTGGACTTTGTAAGGAACATGACTTCATCAAGACAGACTTGGAAACCAATCAATTAAGGCAATCTACATATACATCATGTAGGTCAGAGACCCCAGCTTAATGGCCTGAGTTTGTTTGGTATTCACATACCAGACTCTTATTTAAGAACTTTGATTGGCTGTTGTTTTCATTGTGGAAAAAAAGGAGAAAAGAGTTGATCTGAGTTTTAAATTTTGGTTCTCAGCCTATCCTCGTTTTCTTCTGTTTCATCATTCTTTCCCATCCATCAGTCACAGCAATCCAGAAAGAGGCCTAGGGAGATGGGAAAACAGGATAGAAGCCTGCTCGTCGCACACATGTTCAAGTCTCTTCTGGCTTCTGGTCTTCAGTCTGAAGTGATCACCAATTTCTCTGTGGAGCTCAGGTCGAAAGTCACTTCCTCAGAGATACCTTCCCTGACCTGCCTATCTAAGCTGCACAACACACCCCGACATCGCTCACGCTCCAGCTCATCTTACCTGAGCTTTCTTCACAGCATTATCTCCACAGAGCAGCTCATATTTACTCATTTATTTATCACAATAATAAGAGCTAACTTGCTGAATGTCCAGTATGAGCCGAGTACTCTTTTCAGGGTTTTACAAGCACTAAAAATCATTCGATCCTCATTTAACCCTATGAAGTAGAAACTAATGTTCTCTACTTTTAACAGACAGAAAACAGCACTGGAGCTTAAATAACCTACCCAAGGTTATACAGGCAGAGCCAGGCTATCTCCAGGGAAGTCTGATCCCAGAGCCTGGCTCCCCACTAATGAGTTACCCAACCTCCAAAAGGGCAGGGATTTTATTTTTTCCACCGATATGCTGCCCGTGGCTAAAACTGTACTTAGTACAGAGAGGTTTCTCAATCAATACTGTATTTGTAGAATGAATAAAATGAATGAGTAAAAAAGTGAATGAGTAAGAGGGTGAAAGTGTAAATATAGAAGAATTAGAAAACAAATTCATACCATATAGCATGTCAAACCTGGATCGGCAGCATTCCAGAAAATTCAAATTAGCCAAGATAGCCAGGGTCAGGATGTGGGTAATAGTTAACTGTAACAGGGGAACTGATTGTTCTGAACTTTTAAAATCATTTTACTCATTCTGATCTACAAGGGTTTTAATGTTGAATACCTTCTTCCTTAGGTAGTGAATATCTCTAATCTTTTGAGCCTTTACGATAAAATGAGTATTCTAAGGTCAGTTTGAATTTTTCAGTATCGCCTGTTTTTTTAATCACAGAGGAGGCAAGCCTACAACAAAATCCTGTTTCTCATGTAACGTAGCATGATTACTGTGTCAGAAAGATCTAAGTAAATGTTTGATTAAAAAGCTAGGAGAGATGCTGTCAGTGAAAACTGCTAAACCATAGCATGCTGTGTTAAGAGACACTATTCCTAGGAGGAGGTACAATTTCCATTTTAAAATTACTGGAGATGGTTTATGTGCATAATTTGGAGGGCAAGATAAAGCACAAAGCAAGCAAGTTTTGGGAGAAAATGAATCTGCATAAACTGGTTACACAACTGGTTTAAAGGGAAATGGGAAGTTAAAAATCAAAGTTCTTGCTATAATTTTCTGTTATGTAGACCACAGCTTGTTGATTGGTGTTTAAATGAAGTCGGGTCATATGACAAATTTTTGAACTTCATCCTTAAAGCAGTGGCTTTCAAATTTTCAAATAATGCTGTAATATTTGGGGGAATTATCATTGTTTGGAAGACTGGTAGAATTCAGGGCTCACACCGAATTCAGGATTTATAAACATTACTTTTATTAGAAAACTTCTGTAAAACAATACCCCATGTGAAACCAAAGATAGTCAATTTACGAAAATCAGAGCTAATCAGATGGAAGTCAGAAAGGGGAACGAAACAATCCATCTGCTCACTCCCTCTCCCCTTTGTGGCCTCTGCAGAACTTTAAGACACCATTAACACAGGCATCGCTGGGTGGGCTGGATAAACTAGCAACATTTTTTTTCTTTTTAACATCTTTATTGGAGTATAATTGCTCTACAATGGTGTGTTAGTTCTGCTTTATAACAAAGTGAATCAGCTATACATATACATATATCCCCATATCTCTTCCCTGTAGCATCTCCCTCCCACCCTCCCTATCCCACCCCTCTAGGTGGTCACAAAGCACTGAGCTAATCTCCCTGTGCTACGCAGCTGCTTCCCACTAGCTATCTATTTTACATTTGGTAGTGTATATATGTCCATGCCACTTTCTCACTTCGTCCCAGCTTCCCCTTCCCCCTCCCCGTGTCCTCAAGTCCATTCTCTACGTCTGCGTCTTTATTCCTGTCTTGCCCCTAGGTTCTTCATAACCATTTTTTTTTTCTTTTTAGATTCCATATATATGTGTTAGCATACGGTATTTGTTTTTCTCTTTCTGACTTACTTCACTCTGTATGACAGACTCTAGGTCCATCCACCTCACTACAAATAACTCAATTTCATTTCTTTTATGGCTGAGTAATATCCATTGTATATATGTGCCACATCTTCTTTAACCATTCATCTGTTGATGGACACTTAGGTTGCTTCCATGCCCTGGCTATTGTAAATAGAGTTGCAATGAACATTGTGGTACACGACTCTTTTTGAATTATGGTTTTCTCAGGGTATATGCCCAGTAGTGGGATTGCTGGGTCATATGGTAGTTCTATTTTTAGTTTTTTAAGGAACCTCCATACTATTCTCCAGAGTGGCTGTATCAATTTACATTCCCGCCAACAGTGCAAGAGGGTTCCTTTTTCTTTCTCCCGCCAACAGTGCAAGAGGGTTCCCCTCTCCAGCATATAGTGTTTGTAGATGTTTTGATGATGGCCATTCTGACTGGTGTGAGGTGATACCTCATTGTAGTTTTGATTTGCATTTCTCTAATGATTAATGACGTTGAGCATCCTTTCATGTGTTTGTTGGCAATCTGTATATCTTCTTTGGAGAAATGTCTATGTAGGTCTTCTGCCAATTTTTGGATTGGGTTGTTTGTTTTTTTGATATTGAGCTGCATGAGCTGCTTGTAAATTTTGGAGATTAATCCTTTGTCGGTTGCTTCGTTTGCAAATATTTTCTCCCATTTTGAGGGCTGTCTTTTCATCTTGTTTATGGTTTCCTTTGTGCAAAAGCTTTTAAGTTTCATTAGGTCCCGTTTGTTTATTTTTGTTTTTATTTCCATTTCTCTAGGAGGTGGGTCAAAAAGGATCTTACTGTGATTTATGTCATAGAGTGCTCTGCCTATGTTTTCCTCTAAGAGTTTTTTAGTGTCTGGCCTTATATTTAGGTCTCTAATCCATTTTGAGTTTATTTTTGTGTATGGTTTTAGGGAGTGTTCAAATTTCATTCTTTTACATGTAGCTGTCCAGTTTTCCCAGCACCACTTATTGAAGAGACTGTCTTTTCTCCATTGTATATTCTTGCCTCCTTTATCAAAGATAAGGTGACCATATGTGTGTGGGTTTACCTCTGGGCTTTCTATCCTGCTCCATTGATCCGTATTTCTGTTTTTGTGCCAGTACCATATTGTCTTGATTACTGTAGCTTTGTAGTATAGTCTTAAGTCAGGGAGCCCAATTCCTCCAACTCCGTTTTTCTTTCTCAAGATTGCTTTGGCTATTCGGGGTCTTTTGTGTTTCCATACAAATTGTGAAATTTTTTGTTCTAGTTCTGTGAAAAAGGCCATTGGTAGTTTGATAGGGATTGCACTGAATCTGTAGATTGCTTTGGGTAGTATAGTCATTTTCACAATGTTGATTCTTCCAATCCAAGAACATGCTATATCTCTCCATCTGTTTGTATCATCTTTAATTTCTTTCATCAGTGTCTTATAGTTTTCTGCATACAGGTCTTTTGTCTCCTTAGATAGGTTTATTCCTAGGTATTTTATTCTCTTTGCTGCAATGGTAAATGGGAATGTTTCCTTAATTTTTCTTTCAGATTTTTCCTCATTATTGTATAGGAATGCAAGACATTTCTGTGTACTAATTCTAGCAACCTTTTTTAACATGTAGACGTTTATGAAACATAAAATTACTATGTTATCTAATAGCACAAAAAATCTTTTAATTTTTAACTGTCCTTTGAGCACAAAAGCTCAAGTAGATATACTTGTGTGAAGTATATCTATGATAAAATTATTATCATTGACCACCAAAAGCTTTATAAACCATCAAGAAATTTCTCTATATTGTAAAAGGAACATATGCTGTGGAGTCAGTACAATCTATGAGTGGTCTCTACCTCTAGCACAGGACCTGGAACATATTAGATACCCCATAAACTCAATTCTATTACTATCCTCTGAAATGACCTCATCTGCACATATTGGATCTCTCCTCTGTCCCTTCTCGCTTGCATCTGTTCCTTATGAATCACTCTCACGTTCTTGCCAACACCACCTCAGAGCTCCACATTCTTTGCCTTGATTCTGTTGGTTTCCATGAGCTTCTACCTAAAAACTGTCAGTAACCATGTTCTCAGGTACACATCACATGCACCTGGCCCACTTAACTTTGGAGCAATACTAAATAGAAGAGGCAGATGCTCTAACTGCTTATCTTCTACTGAAATGTTACATTTGATTCTTTTCCTTTGTGTATTAATTTATAGGCTTTCTTAGAGCCTCCGGTATAGACATCATACTCTTCTTTTATAGAACTTTCCACTGCTGCAATTAATATCAGACCTGTCCTCTCTCTCACAAGATATGTTTTCACCACGTTTCTTAGTTGTGTAATATTTGATTAGTATCTCTCTCCCCAGCTAAACTGTTTGGTCTGTGATGGCAAGAATTCTGTGGCAACTTGGTACCTCCTGGAGTTGGGCAAAATAGTGGCCAGTATCTGTCTCATTTATCATTTTGTTGTGCAGAAAATAGGCACTCAGTATATATTTGTTGAATATGGGAGTGGATGAATGAATGAATATCTTTCTGCTCTGAAAATGTGTTAAATAATTCAAACTGCTTCTCTCTGAAATCTCCAAATAAATATCCCCCTTGAGTGAAGTCTTCCAGTAATTCCTAGTTATCCCACAATACACTGAAACTCATCAAAAACCTTATACGGCTTTTGAAAGAACATGGAGAGATAACAACAACAACACTGCAGTGTGACACAGAATTACTCTCTTTCTCAATGTTATGTCTTTTGGATGTCTTAAACAATGCAAAAGTTAGGGGCACTGACCCTCCAAACAGCCGAAAATCCAGATATAACTTGCAGTCGGCATATAACTTATAGTCGGATATAACTTATAGTATCCGCAGTTCCGCATCCTCAGATTCACCCAACCACCAATGGTGAGTACTGAATTATATACTATTCGAAAAAATCTGCATAAAAATGGACTTGTGCGGTTCAAACCTGTGTTGTTCAAGGTTCAACTATATTGTTTTCCTAACTAATTTCCTATTAGGAAACTCCAAAAGAAAAGGAACCAGTTTCAAAACTATATTTGTACTATCTTTCAGTTTTTAATAAAGTGTAAATTAATGTCATCCATTGGCTCTTTATTCTGCAGTTCAGTAGTGTGTGGCTTCTAGTTAACACTGAAATATATCGAAAAGGAAACTGCTGTCTTTTTCCCTCCTCCATCCCAGTCCCAGTCCTCCATCTGCAAACAAAAAGTATGATTTTTCTGCCCCCCTTTCCTCTTTTATGCCCAAAAACAGGAGGGGAAAAAAGTACTCATACCCAAATCACATACTACTTGCTGGACCTACTAATTTACACAATGGCTGAGTTTGGGGTTAAATAAATATGCTTAAAAGCCAAAATAAAATCCATCATTTGGCATCAAAGTAATGCTTGACTGATATTCCACTAAAACTTTGAGTTCCATTGCTCCACAAAGTTAGGGTAGGATTCTAAAACTATCATTTGTGGTGAGAATGGCATTCTACATCAGGCCATCACTTTTTCATTTCTGATATTCAGCCCTTTTACTGTATGATCTGTTGTCTCAGAAATCTGGGGAAAGACTAAACTGGAATGGCATGAGTGAGAGCAAGGGAGAAGAATATAATTTAGAGGAAGATACCATAGAAACTAGATACGGCTACGAAAGCACACAGATACCAAGTGGATTACTCATTGTCATCTTCTTCATTCTGTCCTTAATAATAGCAAATGGCTAAATAAGATTGCATCAAGTTTACAGATTTTAATCTTAAATGTTTTAACAGTCTTTCCATTTGCTGATGAAACTTTCTAAAGGCTGTCCCTGTATTTACAAGTTTGTATAAAATTAAAGTTGATGATAAAAATTTTAACATATCATCTGACTATGAGAGCATTGGTTTTCAAAGCACTAGCTATGAGAAGAAAAGAAACAAACAACAACAAAAAAGCAAACCTATTTCAGACTTAAACTACAGATTGCTTGTCAGAAAGCTAGCGAAGATAGGAAATAATTTTTTTTTCTTTCTTTTTTTTTTTTGCGGTACGCGGGCCTCTCACTGTTGTGGCCTCTCCCGTTGCGGAGCACAGGCTCCGGACGCGCAGGCTCAGCGGCCATGGCTCATGGGCCCAGCCACTCCGCGGCATGTGGGATCTTCCCAGACCAGGGCACAAACCCGTGTCCCCTGCATCGGCAGGCAGACTCTCAACCACTGCGCCACCAGGGAAGGCGGGAAATAAATTTTAATATGAAAGACATGAAAAAAATAAAAGCTGATCATTTAAGATATGTGATTATTTCTAAGACTGCCCATACTTTGAGGACTGCAGATAAAAACACTTCATGTTGCTCTGCATGAATGTTAGTGTACTATGATCTGATTCGTTAAATATCAGGAGTTACTGCATCTGCATTCTAAATAGGCACTTCCCAGAAAACATTCTGTAGTTACAACTGGAAGACTTCCAGAAGCCCTTTGCAAGAGGAAGAATCTAAGAAGCCCCAGTCTTGATCATATTCCTTTTTGTCTTTATCTAAATGCAGGTATCTGGATCATCACAAACTACTCCAAACTGACTTTCCTTATGGAAACAGAGGTAAATGGGCCCATTTTAGTGTCAAAATATTTAACTAATGTTTCTTGAGCACCCACTAAGTGCAGCTGCTGCTCTTGTTTCTGGGTACAGAGTAGGGTAGACAGCAAGACAAGCATGGTCTGTGCCCTCCTGAGCACTCACAGCCTTGTTGGGGGAAATACTGAAGTAGAAAGTTAAGAAATATCACATAGGTTATTATAAATACTGAAAAGGTCCCTGAAAGACACAGAGTGATGCAAATATTGACCGAGGGTGGGGAGAGTGGAGGGGATCTTGGGGATTCACCATCATCAAATCCCAAACTGCCAAAATCAATTTGGATACTATTATGAATAGTGGATTTTTCATGTATTTGAAATAATTATTATGATCTTTTTACTGTTTCCTTATTTGTTGGTTTATTTATCTGCATATAAGGCTAAACACAGTACCACTAAAACCTTTCGCTTTGAGGTAACTAGACCATAACTTACACCTTTTCCAAAACCATTTATGTTTATATCTTGCAAAGCCTTTAGATGCCATCCAGGTTGAAACTGGTTTCTGTCTTTTTGGAAGCAGAATATTCATGTTTTTGGTTACTGGCCAAAAAGCATGTTATTTATTTGAAATAGTATGTGCACAAAAATATGCTAACTTTATCCCAGGACATTAGTACCTTAAGCACCAACTTTTTAAAATGTAGTCAGTTGTTTCTAAAACAACGGAATTCTTTTCCCTAATCATAGTGTTGGTGAACATTGACTGTATTTTCTCACATCTTTTGAAACTCTTATGAGGGAGGACAGCGTTTTGAAATGTTATCTGGTGACTGTTTATTCCTGGTCATTCTGCTGCCCTGATGTTCTTCACCTACCACATGAGGCATCCTCAGATTCAAGAGGGCAGAAGACAACCAAAAGCAAAGGTGATGAAGCTCAGACTTTGACTTCTAAAGCTATTACTTAATACTCTCTTCAGAGATGACAACTGTAGGAATCCAAGCTTTTTAGAAAAGGAAAAGAATCTTCTAAATTATAATAATAATAAAGGTATTTTAAATAGCAACAAGCGGAGACTGCCAACTAAAGAACACAGGGTTTTTACCATAAGCCACAGAGTAAGAAAGAAGCATATAAATGTTTTGAGTTCCAAATGTTAATTTCATTTAACTTTCACTTTCACTTTTCATTTGTATGAAAAGTTATCATACCTTAAATGTATCAAGAAAGAGCTCTGTTTAACAACAGAAATTTATTTTCTCCAGTTCTGGAGGCTGGAAGTCTGAGATCAGGTTGCCAGCATGGTTGGGTTCTGGTGAAGGTCCTCTCCCTGGCCTGCAGATGGCTGCCTTTTTGCTTTGTCTTCACATGGTGGAGAGAGAGCTGTGGTGCCTCTTCCTCTTTGTTCTGTTGTTGAAGCCACCCAGTCTATGGTATTTTGTAACGGCAGCTTCAGCCGACTGATACAGGGAATGATTGTTTTTCAATACTAAAAATCATCATTGTGACCTATCCAAAATAAAATATTAAACAGGGATCTTTCTTGATACATTTAAGGTATGATCACTTTTCATACAAATTGCCAGGATCATGTCTACAACTCTCCATAAGCTGCACCAAGAGAACCTCACTTGAGGCTCTATGGTATATTCAATCCCTGAACTAAAAAAAATTAAAAGGCTCACCATAAAATGTTGGTAGGTGATAGCCTTGAAATTAACATTTGGAACTCAAATAAACATTTAATGGTCAAACACATATAATACTATAAGTAAACAAGTCCAATTTTCAAAGGTATAAAATTTCTAATTAAAAAAGCCCTGATCTTGCCTCTTCTTTGCCTTATGATTATGTAAAGTTTCACTTTCATTATCTTGCCAATTTCCTACCTTCTCTTCCTACTCCCACTGAGATTTTCTTACGCCTTTTCTTTTTATGTATTATGAATAAATTCAATGCAGTTGTTTGGGATTCATTCCAAGTAAAGAACAATGAAACTTTAGCTTTTGATTTTTATATTCATAAGTTGTTTTTGGAAAAGCACCATTTGAGAAACACTAGTAGTAATTGCCTGCTATGCAGAGTTGTGAAGGATCAGTACCCACAACTGCAATTTACTTGAAAGCAAAGCACCAGGAGCCCACAAAATGCTTTCAGTCTAGTGCCAAACCTAAAATTCATTCGCTGGAAGGAACTGTTCCTTCCACTGGAAAAGACACATACCAAATTAAGAAGGCTTCTCAGTGTTTGTCTTGGGAATGGCTTAGTCATTGGGCCCTGAGTAAAATATTCATGGGGGCTGGAGGTGGCGGTTACACTGCAGCAACAAACAATCTCAAAATTTCAGTTGCTTACAAAAAGGGTTGACTTCTTGTTGGTGGAATTTATTACAGATAGACTGCATTTTCACTCTTTGACTTCATACCAGAAACCAGGATGATGAAGCAGCCTCCATCTTCATTTTTCTGATTATCATGGCAGAGGGAAAAGAAATGGTGAACCTCACACTGGCTTTTAAAATTTATGCTCAGAAGCGACATGTATGACTTCTGTTCATTTTCACCAGCCAAAGCAAGTCACATGGCCAAATCTGATGTCAATGGGTCAGGGAAATATAATCCTTCCCTTGGGAGGAGCTTCAAACATCTGGGAACAATAATACAACTTACCACAACAACTTCTTATATAACCACATACTAAATTATGATATATTCATTAACAAATAGCTATAAGGTTTTTTTAAACACTTTTCTACTTAATAATATTTAAGCTCTACTGTATTTTATCCCCATTTTAAATAATTATCCCCATTTTAAAGATGAAGCTACTGAGGCTTAGTGAAGTTAACTTGTTCTCTGTTGCATAGATAGTAAGTGATGAGGTACAGCCGACTCAAAGCTTTTGTAAATTGCCATCATCCACACTATCAGTAACAATGTGCTTCAACTTGTGCTCAAAACTACTTTATTTTTTTCTTTTTCTTTCTAAACTGGGTTATCTTAAGGTACAGCAACATAGTTCCCTTGAATAAAACATCAGTCTAGCACTCGCAAGAGAGCAGCATACCTGAGAATAAGGTGAAGAGAATGAAGCAGTTGCCTCAAATGAGCTCAGCTCAGTGGACTGTCAAACAAAGACCCACTCACATAAACCATGAAGGGATCTAGGGCAACAAGAAGTTTAGCTTCTAAAGCTAAATTATTCCCGACATGTGAGCTCTGATAGTTTAAAATTGAGCAGAACTAATTGTATTATTTGTAACATTTTTAATTTGTTCATTTCACTTTGTGGAAGAGTAAATAGATGCAAGAGAGGAGAGTTGGCAAATCTTGATAGTCTTCTGAATTAATAAATTAATTTGATTCAATCTATCAGAAGCCTACTGTCAGCTACAAAAACAACAACAACAACTTAAATTTTCTTTGTTGGTCAGAAGAGGGCCCCATGGCATATGACTGGTGCTGCTCTCTGTGTCCTCACAGTGACAGCAGTGGTAGCATCCCGTGTACACGTGTAGAGCTAATACCCAGAACTCAACTCATCAAGCCAGTGATCCACTCAGAAAACTGGATAAGTGGTACTGAAATGCTTCCCATGAAAAACCCCAAAGGGAATTGCTTGGGTTTTTTGTTTTGTTGGGTTTGCTTAGAATAGCTTAAGGTGCCCTTTCATTTTTCCTTTTGACTTTATTTTATAGGACTTGTTCTGACTGTGGGAAACAAATACAGGAGATTCTCTCAGTATTCCCTTTGCCCCAGGCCACCTCAAACCTTTATGCTTACATATTAGTAAACAAAGCAGGTTCCCTCTGGGACATTTATGAGGCATGTGAAGCAGAATAAAAAGGGTGGTCTCATCTCCTTCCTTAATATTCCTTATGGTTGGAATGTTCCACTTTTATCATAGATTTTTATTACTGATTTTTCTGCTCTTTTTAAATATGAAGTTGGGCACAAATGTGGAGACCCAATGACCCATTACACACACAAATAGTATACAAAAACAACATAATAAGTAAATAAACAATAACCAAAATTATCTACATAATCACCAAGTTTGCTTACCTCTGATGTGTCAGTGCACTAAAATTTATAATGCTTCCTGAGTTTGCTCAAGTAATATTTTTTCATTCACTTTCTTGTACACTGACCAACTATCTTTGTCATGTCCCTTGTTACTTCTTTTTGTGGACCACTGACCACCTGTTATAAATTCATCATTGCCAGTGAACTGGAGGACACCCAGTACTCTGGACCTAGAGAGTGTTTTACTAATCTCATCTTCCATGATTCAGTCTAAAGCAGATTGAAAATAATGCTTCTTTCCCTGTCCCAAAGGATGCTTTCATGTACATTCATGGCTTTAAATCACTAAGTGCAGGTAAGAATACACAGTTTTCAGTCATATGAAGATCAAGAGTATTAGGGTTATTCAGAGAAACAGAATCAACAGGAGATATCTATAGATTTATATCTATATCTGTCTATATAATTTTTATATATGGAGACTTATTATAAGGAATTTCCATATAAAATTATGAAGACAGAAAAGTTCCATGACCTGCTTATCTTCAAGCTACAGATGCAGGAAAGCCAGTGGTATAATTCCAGTCCAAGTCCAAAGGCCTGAGAATCACGGGAGCTGATGGTGTAAATCCCAGTCCAAAGGTAGGAGACCTATGTCCCAACAAGCAGGCAGGCAGGAAGAAAAAAGGGTGAATTTCTCCTTCCTCCACCCTTTGTTCTATTCAGGCCCTCAACAGATTGAATAATACCTACCCACACTAGGGAGTACAATCTACTTTACTAAGTCCACTTATTCTAATGCTAATCTTATCCAAATCCAGTCTCACAAACACACTCAGAAATAGTGTGCAATCTGGGTACCTGCTGGTGCAGTCAAGTTGACAAATAAAATTAAGCAGTGTACCAAGTAACCTAAGATAATCCTTCAAAAGTGGAAGTGTTTAAGTCCACAGAAAATACATTTAGGCCTTGCCTGCTGGCACGTGGAACAGCGAAACACTCTGTGTCAGGGATTGTCAGAGAGATTAGCTCAAGATGGCGGAGTAGAAGGACACGTACTTACCCCTTCTTACTGGAACACCAGAATCACAACTAACTGCTGAACAACCATACACACAAAAAAGCTAGAACCTACCAAAAAAGATACCCTACATCCAAAGACAAAGAAGAAACCACAATGAGATGGTAGGAGGGGCGCAATCACAATAAAATCAAATCCCATACCTGTGACCCACAAACTGGAAAACAATTATACCACAGGAGTTCTCCCACTGGAGTGAAAGTTCTGAGCCCCACATCAGGCTTCCCAGCCTGGGGGTCTGGCAACAGGAGGAGGAGCCTCCAGAGAATCTGGCTTTGAAGAAAGCAGAGTTGGATCACAGGAATTACACAGGACTGGGGGAAACAGAGACTCTACTCTTGGAGGGTGTGCACAAGGACCTATGTGCACCAGGACCCACGGGAAAAAAAGCAGTTACCCCATAAGAGACTGGGCCAGACCTACCAGCTGGTATTAGAGGGTCTCCAATAAAGGTGGGGGGCGGCTGGAACTTACTGCAGGACAAAGACACTGGCCGCAGCAATTCTGGGACCTACTCATTGGCATGAGCCCTCCTGGAAGCCGCCATTAGCCCCACCCAACAGACTGTAGGCTCCAGTGCTGGGAAGCCTGAGGCCAAACAACCAACAGGGTGGGAATACGGCCCCACCCATCAGCAGACAAGCAGATTAAAGTTTTACTGAGCATGGCCCTGCCCACCAGAGGGACAAGACACAGCTCCACCCACCACCAGTCCCTGCCATCAGGAAGCTTGCACAAGCCTCTTAGATAGCCTCATCCACCAGGGGTCAGACAGCAGAAGCAAGAAGAACTACAGTCCTGCAGCTTTCCGGAACAGAAACCACTATCACAAAAAGTTAGACAAAATGAAACGGCAGAAGAATATGTCCCAAATGAAGGAACAAGATAAAACCCCAGAAAAACAGCTAAGTGAACTAGAGATAGGCAACCTTCTGGAAAAAGATGCAGAATAATGATAGTGAAGATGATCCAGGATCTCGAAAAAAGAATGGAGGCAAGAATCGAGAAGATGCAAAAAATGTTTAACAAAGACCTAGAAGAACTAAAGAACAAACAAACAGAGATGAACAATACAATAATTAAAATGAAAAATACTAGAAGGAATCAATAGCAGAATAACTGAGGCAGAAGAATGGATAAATGACCTGGAAGACAGGATGGTGGAAATCACTGCTGCAGAACAGAATAAAGAATGAAAAGAAATGAAGACAGTCTAAGAGACCTCTGGGACAACATTAAATGCATCAACATTCGCATGATAGAGGTCCCAGAAGGAGAAGAGAGAGAAAGAGGACCCAAGAAAATATTTGAAGAGATAACAGCTGAAACCTTTCCTAACATGGGAAAGAAACAGTCACCCAATTCCAGGAAGTGCAGAGAGTCCC
The DNA here is from genome assembly GCF_008692025.1 of Phocoena sinus. NCBI lineage: Eukaryota > Metazoa > Chordata > Mammalia > Artiodactyla > Phocoenidae > Phocoena > Phocoena sinus. The sequence continues at coordinate 21,349,686 of NC_045767.1, forward strand.
AGGAAGGATAAACCCAAGGATGAACATGCTGAGACACATAGTAATGAAACTGACAACGATTAAAGACCAAGAAAAAATATTAAAAGCAACAAGGGAAAAGCAACAGATAACATACAAGGGAACTCCCACAAGGTTATCAGATGATTTCTCAGCAGAAACTCTGCAGGCCAGAAGGGAGTGGCATGATATATTTAAAGTAATGGAAAGGAAGAACCTACAACCAAGAACACTCTATCCAGCAAGGCTCTCATTCAGATTCAGTGGTGAAAACAAAAACATACAGACAAGTGAAAGCTAACAATTCACTATGAGACCAGCTTTGCAACAAATGATAAAGGAAATTCTCTTAAGTGGAAAAGAAAAGGCATGTCTAGAAACAAGAAAATTACAAATGAAAAAGCTCACCGGTAAAGGCAAACACACAGTAAAGGTAGGAAATCATCCACACACAAATATGATATCAAAACCAGCAATTGTGAGAAGGAGAGAACACAAATGCAGGATATAGGAAATGCATTTGAAATTAAAAGAACAGCAACTTAAAACAATCTTCTTTATATACAGACTGCTCTATCAAAATCTCACAGTAACTACAAATCAAAAGTCTACAAAAGATACACAAACAAAAAAGAAAAAGGAATCAAAACACAACACTAAAGTTAGTCATCAAATCACAAGAGAAGAGAAAAAAGAGGACGGGAAGAAAAAAGACCTACAAAAACAAATCCAAAATAATTAACAAAATGGCAATAAGAACATACATATTGATAATTACCTTAAACATAAACAGATTAAATGCTCCAACCAAAAGACATAGACTGGCTGAATGGATACAAAAACAAGACCAATATATATGCTGTCTACAAAAGACCTACTCCATATCTAGAGATACATACAGACTGAAAGTGAGGGGAGGGAAAAAGGTATTCCATGCAAATGGAAATCAAAAGGAAGCTGGAGTAGCAATACTCATATCAGAAAAAATAGACTTTAAAATAAAGACTGTTACAAGAGACAAAGGACACTACATGATGATGAAGGGATCAATCCAGGAAAAAGATATAACAATTTTAAATATATATGCACCTCAATATAGAAGGCAAATGCTAACAGCCATAAAAGTGGAAACTGACAGTAACACAATAATAGTGGAGGACTTTAACATCCCACTTACACCAATGGACAGATGATCCAGACAGAAAATTAATGAGAAAACACAAGCTTTAAATGACACAATAGACCAGACAGACTTAACTGGTATAGAGAATTCCCCAGGATTGACCACATGCTGGACCACAAACTGAACCTCGGTAAATTTAAGAAAACCGAAATCATACCAAGCATCTTTTCCTACACAACGCTATGAGATTACAGATCAGCTACAAAAAGACCTCTAAAAAACACAAACACTTGGAGGCTAAACAATATGCCACTGAAGAACCAAAGGGCCACTGAAGAACCAAAGGATCACTGAAGAAATCAAAGAGGAAATAAAAAAATACCTAGAGACAAATGAAAGCACAACAATCCAAAACCTACGTGATACAGTGAAAGCAGTTCTAAGAGGACATTTATAGCAATACAATCTTACCTCAGGAAACAAGAAAAATCTCAAAAAACAATCTAAGCTTACACCTAAAGCAACTAGAGAAAGAACAAACAAAACCCAAACTTAGCAGTAGGAAAGAAATCATAAAGATGAGAGCAGAAGTAAATGAAATAGAGATGAAGAAAACAATAGAAAAGATCAATGAAACTAAAATCTGGTTCTTTGAAAAGATAAACAAAATTGATAAACCTTTAGCCAGACTCACCAAGAAAAAAAAGGAGAGGGTTCCAACAAATGAAATCAGAAATGAAAAGGAAGTTACAATGGACACCACAGAAATACAAAGAATGGTAAGAGACTGCTAAAAGCAACTATATGCCAATAAAGTGGACCACCTGGAAGACATGGACAAATTCCTAGAAAGGTACAATATCCCAAGACTGAACCAGGAAGAAATAGAAAATATGAACAGACCAATCACAAGTCATGAGACTGAAACTGTGACTTTAAAACTCCCAACAAACAAAAGTCCAGGACCAGATGGATTCACAGGTGAATTCTACCAAACATTTATAGAACAGTTAACATCAATCTTACTGAAACTCTTCCAAACAATTGCAGAGGAAGGAATACTCCCAAATTCATTCTATGAGGACACCATCACCCTGATACAAAAACCAAAGACACCACAAAAAAAGGAAATTACAGGCCAATATCACTGATGAACATAGACGCAAAAATTCTCAACAAAATATTAGCAATCTGAATCCAACAATACATTAAAAGGAGTATACACCATGATCAAGTGGGATTTTTTTCCAGTGAGGCAAGGATTTTTCAATATCTACAAATCAGTGTGATACACCACATCAACAAATTGAAGAATAAAAACCATATGATCACCTCAATAGATGCAGAAAAATCTTCTGACAGAACTCAACACCCACTTGTGATAAAAACTCTCCAGAAAGTGGGCACAGAGGAACATACCTCAACATAAAAAAGGCCATATATGACAAACTTACAGCTAAAATCATACTCAATGGTGAAAAGCTAAAAGCATTTCCTCTAAGATGAGGAACAAGACAAGGATGTCCGCTCTCGCCACTTTTATTCAACATAGTTTTGGAAGTTCTAGCCACGGCAATCAGAGAAGCAAAAGAAATACAAACTGGAAAAGAAGAAGTAAAACTGCCACTGTTTGAAAACAACACAATACTATACATAGAAAATCCTACAGGGGCTTCCCTGGTGGCGCAGTGGTTGAGAGTCCGCCTGCCGATGCAGGGGACGCGGGTTCGTGCCCTGGTCCGGGAGGATCCCACATGCCGCGGAGCGGCTGGGACCGTGCGCCACAGCTGCTGAGCCTGCTCTCTGGAGCCCGCAAGCCACAACTACTGAAGCCCGTGCGCCTGGAGCACGTGCTCCGCAACAAGAGAGGCCACTGTGGTGAGACGCCCGCGCACCGCAATGAGGAGTGGCCCCCGCTCGCCACAACTGGAGAGAGCCCGCGCGCAGCAACGAAGACCCAGCGCAGCCATAAATACATAAATAAATATAAATAAATCTAAAAAAAAAAAAAAAAAATCCTACAGATGCTACCAGAAAACTACTAGAGCATATCAATGAATTCAGTAAAGTGGCAGGATACAAAATTAATACACAGAAATCTGCTGCACTTCTATACACTAACAACAAACGATCAGAAAGAGAAATTAAAGAAACAATTCCATTTAGCATCACATCAAAAAGAATAAAATACCTTGGAATAAACCTACCTAAGGAGACAAAAGACCTGTATGCAGAAAACTATGAGACACTGATGAAAGAAATAGAAGAAGACACAAACAGATGGGAAAATATACCATGTTCTTGGATTGGAAGAAGCAATACTGTGAAAATGACTATACTACCCAAAGCAATCTACAGATTCAATGCAATCCCTATCAAATTACCAATGGTATTTTCCACAGAACTAGAACAAAAAAATCTTAAAATTTGTATGGAGAAACAAAAGACCCCAAATGGCCAAAGCAATCTTGAGAAAGAAAAACGGAGCTGGAAGAATCAGGCTCCCTCTACAAAGCTACAGTCATCAAAACAGTATGGTATTGGCACAGAAATATAGGTCAATTGAACAGGACAGAAAACCGAGAAGTGAAACCACACACCCATGGACAATTAATCTATGATAAAGGAGGCAAGACTATACAATGGAGGAAAGACAGTCTCTTCAATAAATGGTACTGGGAAAACTGGACAGCTACATGTAAAACAATGAACTTAGAACATTCTTTAACACCATACACAAAAATAAACTGAAAATGGATTAAAGACCTAAATGTAAGACTATTTACTATAAAACTCTTAGGAATATATAGGCAGAACACGCTCTGACATAAATTGCAGCAATATCTTTTTTGATCCATCTCCCAGAGTAATGGAAATAATAACAAAAATAAACAAATGCAACCTAAACTGAAAAGCAAAGGAAGCCATAAACAAAACAAAAAGACAACCCACAGAATAGGAGAAAATATTTGCAAATGATGCAACCGACAGAGGATTAGGCTTCAAAATTCACAAACAGCTCGTGCGGCTCAATAACATGAAAACGAACAGCACAATCAAAAAACTGGGCAGAAGACCTGAAGAGACATTTCTCCAAAGAAGACACATAGATGGCCAAGAGGCACATGAAAAGATGTTCAACATCGCTAATTATTAGAGAAATGCACATCAAAATTACAGTGAGATACCACCTCACACCAGTCAGAATGGCCATCATCAAAAAGTCTACAAACTTTAAATGCTGGAGAGGATGTGAAGAAAAGGGAACTCTTCTGCACTGTTGGTGGGAATGTAAATTGGTACAGCCACTATGGAGAACAGTATAGAGGTTCCTTAAAAATCTAAAAATAGAGGTACCATAAGATCCAGCAAGCCCATTCCTGGGCATATATCTGTAGAAAAACTTGGTTCAAAAGTATACATACACCCCAATGTTCATTGCAGCACTGTTTACAACAGCCAAGACATAAAAGCAATCTAACGCAGTCCATCGACAGATAAATGGGTAAAGATGTGGTACATATATACAATGGAATATTACTCAGACATAAAAAAGAATGAAATAATGCCATTTACAGCAACATAGATGGAGACCTGGAGATTATCATACTAAGTGAAGTAAGTGACACAGAGAAAGGCAAATCATGTGATATCACTTATTTGCAGAATCTAAAACAACAAAAAAGAAAAATGATACAAATGAACGTATCTACAAAACAGAAACAGACTTAGAGAATGAACTTACGGTTACCGGGGGGAAGGGTGACGAGGAGGCATAGACTGGGAGCTTGGGACTGACGTGTACACACTGCTATATTTGAAATAGATAACCAACAAGGACCTACTGTACAGTACAGGGAATTATGCTCAATAGTCTGTAATAACCTAAGTGGAAAAAGAATTTGAAAAAGAATTTAAAAAAAAAGAAAATACATTTACTATAATTGCTGAGCTTTTTTTATTCTAACACATATTGCTGGCAAATCTAAGATTCATTTTCCAAAGCCAATCTTATCTGTAGAGGCAGGCAAATTTTTTTTAATACTTAAGCTATTTTGAATATTCATTTTCTAGAGGAAGATGTGATCATCAATAAAAATGGCTCATTATAGATGAAATGATTAAAATATCCCTTTTGGTTTTTTGGAAATTTTTATGACAATATTTTTATAGAATGTGAATTGTTGAGTCCTTGACATTTTAGCACACTTATTACTATGAACAAACATCTTACTTTCAAAGAAAGCAGAATGTAGTGGAATAAATTTATAACGGTGAGAATGCTTGGAGACAATACTCATTTTTCATACTCTGGTGTATTACATCCATGCAATTATATAAAACACTTGTTTTAATCAACATTAGATCTATATTTGTATGTCTTGATATCATTGACTGAAATAAAGATACAAAATGCTTTTCACTGAGTCCTTTTTATAACGATTCAAAAACATTACAGTGTTTTTAGGGGAAATACAGTAAGTTAAAAACATTTTTTACATGTAAATATTCTTGTGAATTTTACATACTTCTTTCAACAATACTATGTAGTAGTAGTACAAGAATAAAGTAATATGTGGAGTAAAAAAAAATTAATACCTCCAGATTTCAAATATTTTGTTCCATTTTGGGTCATGACTCAGAAACCATGATCACTATTGTTAAAAAAGAAATAAATAATATTTTTAAAAGGAGCAAAAAAAGATTGATAATAGATGCTAGTTGCAGGTATAATTTATTGTGCATATAACTAAATGCTATCAAAGATTTACTTTCCATGTAAAATTCTTTAATAAATTTTACAGACTGCAGGTCCCTAAACAGGTAAAAGGATATCTCATCACATTCCCCTTTCCTTCAAAACACAAAACAACTCCACATTTTAATTGTTTTCTTTGAGTGAAACTTGGGACTCAGAATTATCTCAAGATTGATGGTAAATTTATTTAAGAAATTATTTGACAGTTCTGACCAATTTTTAGTAGGTTTAGTTTGGTCCTTATTGAAACTGGGTTACCCCTTTCCCTAAAATAAGTGAACTCTAAGAGAAATCCAGTAGACTTTTTAATTTTTGAAAAATGTTTTGAGTCACTACTTTATGCAAATAATAGACACAGACATGAACAGGTTAAGGAGGAAAAAGGTTCTTGATATACTTAAACTACAATCTCTTATGAAATGAAATAAGCATTTCCTACATAGATGGTCCCAAGAAATACAACAATAACTAAGTGGAAGCTAAAGTGGAGGGTCACTTTAGAAACAGCTAAATCAGAAAAGTCTAAACGGCCTGCAGCAACCTCAGAAAGCAGAGGACAGACTTGCATACACAGAGTGCACATTCACTAATAGGAGGGTGACAAAGAGATGACTTTTTCATAACATTTTGTAACATCAACAGTTATGCATCAGGACTTTGATTTTCAGTCCCAACTGCCACGCTACACAAACATGCACACAAATACACATCCTCACACTCTTGTGCTCACCAAATCCAAACAGCTTTTCTACACTCAGGGTATATTTTAATAAACCAAACAAGACAACTTATAAATCATCTGAACTCACCAAAGCAATTGCAGGTCACCTTCTACCTAAATATAGAATAAATGTTCCCTAGGTATTGCCCTGATATCTTTTTAATTAATTAATTTTATTTTTGGCTGTGTTGGGTCTTTGTTGTTGCATGTGGACTTTTCTCCAGTTGCAGCAAGCAGGGGTTACTCTTTGTTGAGGTGCACAGGCTTCTCATTGCAGTGACTTCTCTTGTTGCGGAGCACAGGCTCTAGGCACGCTGGCTTCACTAGTTGTGGCGCATGGGCTTAGTTGCTCCGTGGCATGTGGGATCTTCCCGGACCAGGGCTCGAACCCGTGTCCTCTGCATTGGCAGGTGGATTTTTAACCACTGCACCACCAGGGAAGCCCGTCCTGATATCTTAATGACAGCTTTCTGATAAGCCATTAGTGAGAAAGAATCTGAAATAGACTCCTTTCATAGGCTCATATTTTAAGACTATGAAACTCAACCCTATTGTAAAAATACTGAAGAATTTAATGCATTTTGCAAATGAGATGCAAACTTGCAAAAAGTAAATTAATGAACCAAATAAACAAATAGTTTAACTGCCTGGAATTCCTGGCGTCTAGGTTCATGTACCACTCAAGGTGGCATAATTCAAACTACTTGATAACACCTTGCTTTCTAGAGCTTTTTAATTGTTAAAACCATTTCAGCGAGGTGAATTGCACAGTTTCTAATCAAGTAAGATAAAAATGTGCTTTTGGAAGAGGTGAACAAAACCACAGATGGGGGGGGACTACTGTACACTGGCAAGAGAAGCATCAATTTCCCTGGGAAGAGGTGAACAAAACAGAATCTGAGAACAAGATGTCCTCTTCCAGTACAAGAAAATATATGCCTGTGAGTCTGACTCCCTGTTTTCAAGTGGAATGCTGTTATTAATAGTTCACATCCTACTCCCCAAAAGTTTTACTTTCCCTTTTGTGTCTTGCAGTATCTGGACACATCCTGCAAAGAAGCTTTATGGGAACATCGACCCTACTAGAGGTTTCTTGTATTTGTTGCGTAGTTTTGTGATTGGGCAAAGATATGCTCTTAGGAAGGTGGCAGAGATGTTGGTAATGCCCGGATGATGTTGAGAGGCATATTGTCAGGTGGGAATTACTGAGGATGTGTAAAACAGCACTAAAAGGCTACCTTTGGGTTTCAGTGTACTGTGGAGTGACTAAAGCCTCTTTCACTACTTAGCTACTGTAAAACACGATATACAGAGAAGGAGTCAGTGAATGGAGGGCTGTTCCCAGTTCACCAAAATCCTATATTGTGCTCGAATATTTAGTTCTCAATGCAACTTTGTCTTAACAACAAGTAAGTAACTGTTAGGTACAATACATGATGTTTGATATTTGGGGGATTTTTAAATGAATTAGCCGTAATCCTCCTCTTGAGAAATTTTTGATGTGGGAATCCAAAATGATGAAAAAGAAACATTTCCACAACATTCTACACTTCACAAAGTACAAAGTTCAAGTGCATCCTCTTATTTAAACCTCACAACAACCTTGTAAAAAAAAATACATCATGTACTATTCATCCCATTTTATTGATGATTCAAAGAGGTTCAAAGAGGTTAAGAAAACTTCCCAGCATTTTAAAAACAGTTAAAGGAAGAACCAGAACTAGGGTCCAAATTATCTGAAACTAGAATTAAAATTTGACCATTGCTTTTTTTTTTTTTACCAATATGCGACATGTATATATGTGTCTGTAGTTAATATACAATTTTTTTACCTTTTTTTTATTGGAGTATAACTGCTTTACAATGGTGTGTTCGTTTCTGCTTTACAACAAAGTGAATCAGCTATACATATACATATATCCCCATATCTCCTCCCTCTTGCATCTTCCTCCCACCCTCCCTATCCCACCCCTCTAGGTACAATTTTTCTGCCTTTCCAAGGAAACATTCATGAAAACACAGAGATTCCAAAGTTCTAACTGTAAGGGAAACCAAACTTAACAATCTAAAATCCTCCATATTGTGAAAGGGATTTTATCTTACCATGGATGGGGTTTAGAAACAGAACTGGTCACTCATCCTTCATAGAATACCCTTAGCTAAGATACCCAGGTCTCAATGTTTGATATTCTCCTGATATTCTGACTATCTCTTTGCCCAGTATATAAAGACTATATAAATGGCCACAGATTCCTTTGGGAATGACTGGAGTGGGAGGCAGAGGGAACTGAGGAGGAATATTTATAACACAACCTTGTGACAATATTGCAGTGTCTTTCCTTTTAGGGAATCCACATCTCTCTACACTCTTTTTTTTTTACTTACATCAGGTCTCTGTTCCCCAAACTTAGAGTTTCATTTTTCGACACACATGTCAAGTAAGAGTTAGTATGCTGTTCTTGCAGATGTATTTGCATCCTAGGGAGAGGGTGATTCTTGTGGGTCAAGTCATTCCAATTCATGCTTTGGTCTTGTTACCTATTATGGTATTTATATGTACTTTATGCCTGGTGCTGAAGAGCTACCACATAACTCTGCATTTCTGGGATTCCATCATCCCATTGAAATAAGGCATCCAACTCAATCACGGCATCTTCCACTGTCATTTCCAGCTTTCAGAGGGAAGTTACAACAGACCTCAAGGAAATTGATGCTTCTTTTGCCAATGTACAGTAGTCCCCCCTTATCTGTGGTTTTACTTTCTGAGGTTTCAGATACCTGTGGTCAACCCCAATCCAAAAATATTACATAGAAATTTCCAGGAATAAACAATTCATAAATTTTACATTGTGCACCATTCCGAGTAGCGTGATGAAATCTTGCACCATCCTGCTCCACCCCACCCTGGACATGAATCATCCTTTTGTCTGGAGTATCCCGTCCATTAGTCACTTAGTAGCCATCTAGGTTATCAGATCAACTGTCCAGGTATCGCAGTGCTTGTACACAAGGAACACTTATTTTACTTAATAACAGCCCCAAAGCACAAGAGTAGTGATGCTGGCTATTCGGATATGCCAAAGAGAAGCCATAAAGGGTGCCCTTTAAGTGACAAGGTGAAAGTTCTTGACTTTATAAGGAAAGAAAAAGTCAAATGCTGAGATGGTTAAATTTCACAGTAAAAATGAATTTTCTATCAGTGAAATTGTGAAGAAGGGAAAAGGAACTGGTACTAGTTTTGCTGTTGCACCTCAAACTGCAAAAGTTTACAGCCACAGTGCATCATAGGTGCTTAGTTAAGATGGAAAGGGCATTAAATCTGTACAGTGAGAAATTCTGACACACATTCACATAGCATTTATTACAATATATCTTATTATTGTTGTTGATCTCTTCCTGTACCTAATTAATAAATTAAACTTTATCACAGGTATGTATGTATAGGAAAGAACACAACATATATAGGGTTCAGTACTATCTGCGGTTTCAGGCATCCACTGGGGGTCTTGGAACATATTCCCCGTGATTAAGGGGTAACTACTGTTTTTAAGCACTTTGGTCATGGCAGTATTTTGGGAAATTTCCTGGGGTACATAGTGATATCGTGGATGTATGGATAACACATGATAAATTCTCAGCGTTTCACTTCCTCTAGGTTAAGTCAAGATAAATTAGATTACGATGCAGTAACTGTCCTCAAATCTCAGTGGTTGTATATATTGAAGGCTTATGTTTTACTCACACTACTTGCTCATTTCAGGTCAGCAAAGCGGTTCTACTACCGGAGACACTCAGTGAACCAAGCTGATGCAACAGCCACCATCTCAAACACTGTCTGTCAATGTAGCAGAGGGAAGAAATGCTCTGGAAGTGTGGCATTAGCAGTTAAATGCCCTGGCCTGTAAATGATGTGTGCCACGTCCTCTCACAGTTTATTGAATGGAATTACATACCCTCTACTAACTAACAAGCGATCCTGGAAGTACAATTCTGTGATGTTCTCAGTAGAGGACCTGAAATATTTGTCTACAGGCATTACTGTCTACCACACTCTCCATTATTCCATGGAAGTCTGGCATCCCATTTTAATTTAATACAGAGAACTGCTGAGATTTCTGTTCTCCAAGCAAGCAGATTTCCAATGCTGGTCTCAGATGCTCAAGCTAATACACTGTATCCACATGCCTGGTCATTATACCTACATAGATCAATTCAACCCACACTAACAAATTTCTTCCTTCCTCATCAGTACTCTTAGAACTCATTCCCGTACATATTACTAAGGGTTCTACCAAGTTAAATTATTAAGATCTTAAAATTCTTTTTGATGTGTATCTATTTTCTTCTGCTTCCAACTTTTTAATTGTTCTTCTGAGACAAGATGGAATCTGACTCTAATACGGATCTGATGACAATGAGAGGTGGACATGAAGAGAATTAGCATCCTTTGTAGGTTAACTGCCTCAGGTAAAATCCTTGAAGGATCTTCAAGCAAGACAGTACTAGATTCATCTGCGAGAAAGGACTACTGATGGCAAAGAAGCTCACTGGGACTTGGTGATTCACAGAACCTGGATTCATCTAAACTACCAATTGTCCCTAACTCTTTCTTAAAGTCACACTCTTTCCTAATCATTATCCTAAATTTCACATAGAGATCTGGTGAAGCTATGAATTCAACCTGTGTTGGAATTGCATGCAAGATCAGACTCTGTCTTGTTTTTAGCTACATCAGTTCTGAGTCTACAAGAGAAGAAATTCTTAGAACAGTCATAGAAGGTCTCATGTCCTCAGACCATGCCATAAGACCAAAACTAAAAATTCAGAACATTTTATTCTCTTTCTTTAAGCTCTTCATTACTTCTGGAGTTAGATATTGACCCACAGAGGTAGGTATTCCTTAGTCCTATCACAATAGTTTATGACAGCAGCTATATAATGTGTCAAAGCCTTGCCTTAAATAACCCCTTCTTTCCAGACAACCTCAAGTAATCACTTAATAGTTTTTTCTACTTTTTAATTGACCACCAGTATCTCATTTTCCACTGGCTTATTGTTGCCTTCAAGTCCAAACTTGTAAGATAATAATCCAGATTCCAAACTTTGTGGATCTGTTTATGGGAATAGGTTTCAATTCAGGAAAGAGAAATTAGTCTAGGTATTTCACACAAAAAAGGAATTGGGTGCTTACAATTTTACTGGAATTAATGGAAGAGTAGAGGTCATGGGAAGACCACTAGACTGCAAGGCCATGCCATGCAACTACTATCCAAATATCAGAAAACTGTTACTGCTATTCTGAAGTCAGGAAACAGCTGGAAACTGGTGTTGCTATCACAGCTGCCTATTCCACCAGAGAGTGGCATGTGCAGTCTGGCGTCAGAAAAACCTGTGTCTGCCAGAACCTGTCCATCATCCACTACCATCACAGAAAGCACAGCAGCCACCTGACTCACCTTCCAGACTTCATTTGGAATTCCTGCATGACAAAATGACATTAAAAATACAGATTCTATTTTATTTCTAAATTAATTTATAATAAGATTCAATTCCCATAAAAATCTCCTCCTCCTTTCTATTTTTTACTGGTACTTGAGAGACTGATTCCAAAGCTCTTCGGGGTAAATAAATTAGTTGAGAATATCTACGAAAAAGAATAATAATAAGAGAAACTTACGTGCCCAGAAATGAAAATGCACTGTAACTCTTTATCAGTACATTTTGTGATAATAATATGACTTGAGAGACAGACCAGTGGAAAAGAACAATTATCCAGAAAAAATGGTATATATAATAATGTAGTAGAAGATGACAATGGCTTCACAAATCAATGATAAAAGGAACATTTGCTCAATCTACCAAAAGAAATTTTAGCTATTTATTACAACAAAAATAAAGTCAAAATCCAAGCTGTTACTTCATATCATAGACTCAATATTCTCTAAATAATTATATGTAAAGTTAAAAGCCAATAAAAATGGAAAATTGTACAGGTAAATACAATTTTCATAAATGAACTTCCTATAAAGAAACACTTTACTGTTGCTCAGTCATCAGTCAAGATCTGTCATATCAGACTTCACCCATCATCCCATGGGAAGCTCTGCTTTTCTAGGGGTGTTGGTGGTGGGTGAGGGAAGGGATTAGGTAATAAACACTTTTTAAATAAAACACAAGACAAGGCCTTTGCCATTTTCTGAGGATCATCCTCAACTAACACTGAGAAAAAAACTTGCTATTGTGAAAAAAATTAAGTATTCTTAATATGGGTTCTAAAATTCACCCAAGACTATTTCTTGAAAATTATAATAAATAAAATAAACTGATTATCTAGAGGAAAAAGTCTTCTTATGGAGAGAAGAGCAGTGCAAAGATCTTAGATGACAGTGGGTTTGGAAGTGTGCAAGGAACTATAGTAAGAAGGTAATGCACATTGTTGAATGAATGAATACAGTCCCCAAAACAATGAGGTTGTCCTAGAGTAATATTAAGCCAATGATAAAGTTTGAATTCTTGACACATTTTCTTAGGTAAAGTTGCTTTAAAAAAAAAAAAAAGTAAAAAATAAAGTCGTCATTTTCTATTTTTCTTTGCTTCAAATTTTGGTCTGTAAATTATTTTGAAAGTGAGATCAAACCCTAGTTTGCTCTGCCTTATACTGATGTGCCATCCATACTCTGGACTCCTTCCACAATTTCAATCCATCTCCCACTATTTCTCAACACCAGTCCTCCACTCCAGCCAACTGTGTCTACTTATTTGTCAAGCACACCATGCTCATTTTCATCCCAAATTCTTTGTTCTTACTATTTCTCTGACCTGGAATGTCCTTCTTCCTTTTCTCCCTACTCTGCTTATTATCAAAATCCTACCCACACTTTAGAGCTCACCCCAATGTTCTTCAGCCCCTGAAGCCTCTCTACTCATTCTCCCCACAACCTTACCTCATAGAACTCAAACTATATTTTTCATTCAGACTACTAAATAATAACATTATTATCGATATTACTGTTCCATTTTAGGTTGACAAGTTTCTAGTAACCTAATTTCAAATTTACAGAAAAGTTGCAAAAAGAGTACAAAGAACTTTTGATTTCTTTCACCTAGGTTCCCCAACAATTATTAATATCTCAACATACTTGCACTATCAACCGTATATATAGATAAATATAATAATCTCATTAAAATTTTCTAGTTATTCTCAAAATACGTCTTTTTTTCACTTTCTGGTCCAGGATTTCACTGCATTTGTTGTTATGTCTCTTTAGCTTCCTTCTATTTGAAACAGTTCCTTTATCCTTCCCTGTCTTTCATGACCTTGAGAGTTTTAGAGAAAACAAGCCCTCTGTCCCTGTTCTGAATCAGTCCATTATGCAAGAAGTCCTGGGTTTTCTTAGTGGAATATGATATATAGAAACAGAGGTGGCACTCCATGTTCTCATTGCTACTGAGGTGTCTTTGATTTCAGGACTTCTCAATAGCAGGGTGGGATGAATTGGGAGACTGGGTTTGACATATATACACTACTGATACTATGTATAAAATAGATAACTAATGAGAACCTACTGTATAGCTCAGGGAACTCTATTCAATGCTCTGTGGTGACCTAAATGGGAAGGAGATCCAAAAAAGTGGGGATATATGTATACATATATCTAATTAACTTTGCTGTAGAGTAGAAACTAATGCAACATTGGAGAGCAACTATACTCCAATAAAAAAAATTTTAATTTTTTTTTTATACAGCAGGTTCTTATTAGTTATCTATTTTATACATACTAGTGTATATATGTCAATCCCAATCTGCCAATTCATCCCACCACCACCACCCCACCCCCAGCTTTCTCCCCTTGGTATCCATATGTATGTTCTCTACATCTGTGTCTCTATTTCTGCCTTGCAAACCGGTTCATCTGTACCATTCTTCTAGATTCCACATATATGTGTTATATACGATATTTTTCTCTTTCTGACTTACTTCACTCTGTATGACTGTCTCTAGGTCCATCCAAATTCAGTCTCTACAAATGACCGAATTTCATTCCTTTTTATGGCTGAGTAATATTCCATTGTATATATGTACCACATCTTCTTTATCCATTTGTCTGTCGATGGGCATTTAGGTTGCTTCCATGTCCTGGCTATTGTAAATAGTGCTGCAATGAACACTGGGTTACATGTGTCTTTTTGAATTATGGTTTTCTCTGGGTATATGCCCAGTAGTGGAATTACTGGGTCATATGGTAATTCTATTTTTAGTTTTTTAAGGAACCTCCATACTGTTCTCCATAGTGGCTGTATCAATTTACATTCCCACCAATAAAATTTTTTTTTAAATTAATGGATATACTTAGAAAATAAATGTAAGTACACATGGACATGCGTCTGTATCTACTTCTAAACCTATTTATCTTTTTAAATAGGTTCATGTCAACAACTCCAGTTTCCATTCAATACTTTTCTAGCTTTCCTCCTCTACATATCTGAAATCCTTTCTCCAGCAGTGAGAAATCTGGCTCTCAATATATTTAATATATTTGCTTACTTGCTCATTCCTCTTGTATGAACCAAATCTAATCACACACATCTGCCACTTCCTTAGATCTACAGTTCCTTGGCCCCACTGCTACTTCCTTGGCCTTGCCACCAAGAGGGGGCTTGGTCATATCATTGTCTCCAAAGAAAGTCAAAGGAAGAGAAGGGAAAGAAAAAGAAAAAAGAAAAAAAAAGAAAGAAAGAGAAGCAATTCTTTTGTAGAATATAGAATGTTAATACCAAAAGAAGCTTGAAAATCATCTAAAATATGCTCTTCAGATAAAGAAACAGGTTCAGAGAAGTAAAATGATCTGCCCAAAGCCACTCATGGAGATCTCAGTGTATAAAACAAGTCTCTTGAACGTTTAGAGCTTTTCCCTCAACAAATGACATGTATACCCTGTTCTCACTTCATCTCGTAATTATTAAAATAAAAATGCTTAATTATTATATATTTAGTAAATTAAATAAAATATTGAGGGGAGGGCTTCCCTGGTGGCACAGTGGTTGAGAGTCTGCCTGCCAATGCAGGGAACACGGGTTCATGCCCCGGTCCGGGAAGATCCCACATGCCGCAGAGCAGCTGGGCCCGTGAGCCATGGCTGCTGAGCCTGCGCGTCTGGAGCCTGTGCTCCGCAACGGGAGAGGCCACAACAGTGAAAGACCCGCGTACCGCAAAAAAAAAAAAAAAAAATATTGAGGGGAGTGAAAATATAGTGTTCTTACTGCAACCACAGAATGTTTCTTCATTGCTGCATTCATATATAGAACTTTACAAATAATTATATTCCATATATTTCTTTCTTATATATTTAGAAAAAGATTGAAATTTTTAAATACAAATAGCTAATTTTTAAAAACTAATTTCTTCTAATATGTCACTTGTTAATTTCAACCAGGGTCTATATTCAGAGCTGTAAAACTTAAAATACTGTAAAACATAGTAGACAATGATGTTAGAATTTGGTTAAGACTTATTATGTAAGAACTAATAAAGAATGATAAACCATAATGGAAAAGAATATTAAAAAAAAGAATATACTCAGTGTATAACTGAGTCACTTTGCTGTACAGCAGAGATGGGCACAACACTGTAAATCAACTATAATAAAAAAAATAAAATTTTATAAAAGAACTAATAAAGAAATTTGTACTTTGTGACTCAAGTATGTCATTTGCTCTAAAGCTGTACTTTCCAAAAAGAAATATAAAAGCCACATATATAATTTTAACCACATTTTTTAAAATGTAAAGGAAGCAGATGAAATTAATTATATATCGACTGCTATAGGTTGAATGTTTGTGTCCCTACAAAATTCACATGTTTAAATTTCATCCTCAGTGTGATGGTATTTATGATGTGGGGCCTTTGGGAGGTGATTAGGTCATGAGGGCAGAATCCTCATGAATGAGATTAGTGCCATTATAAAAGAGACCCCAGAGAGCTCCCTTGGCCCTTCCACCATGTGAGGACACAGGGTACAGGAACTCAGTTTTCACTGGACACCGAATCTGCTGGCACCTTGATCTTGAACTTCCCAGCCTCCATTACTGTGAGAAATAAATATTTATTGTTTAAATCACCCAGTCTATGGTATTTTTTTTAGCAGCCTGAACAGACTAAGATGTATATATACACATATGTGTATGTTAAAATATACGCAAAATATCATATCAATATGGAATCAGTAAAAAATTATTAATGAGCAATTTTACATTTTATTTTATGCTAATAAATCTTCAAAAATCCGGTGTGTATTTTACACTTAAAAACTCAACTGGGTCTAGCCAGATTTCAAGTACTCAATAGTCACTTGTGGCTAGTGCTACCATATTCACAGTATAGCTCTAAGGAACAAATGAACATTCCTCAAGAAGTTCTAACCTTTCAGAGTATTTGGCAAATAAATTTTATAAAACTTTCCAGTATCCATAAAAAGGTAGTTATGCTTTTGTATGTAAACCATAGGATTTATTACTATTTATTTCATAAACCATAGGATCAAATATAACCAAAAAGAAGTAATGCTTTTGAAAAAAAAGGAGGTAGAGTTTTCTTCAGATCAAAGGGAGAACTGATGATTGCATAGTGTCCATTATACTTCATTAATATTCTCATTATTCCAGTCACATCTCCTTACCAATCCCATTTCTACTTTAAGAAATCAGAAGAGACTCAAAGTATTATAAAACATTATTTTAATGTTTTGGTCTTACATCAGTAGTTGTAATTTCCTGGAGGTGTATGTGATATCAACAAAGTAGTTCAGTACTTCT
Organism: Phocoena sinus; assembly: GCF_008692025.1. NCBI lineage: Eukaryota > Metazoa > Chordata > Mammalia > Artiodactyla > Phocoenidae > Phocoena > Phocoena sinus. The sequence continues at coordinate 21,367,098 of NC_045767.1, forward strand.
CATGAGTATTTTTCCTGTTTTCCTCAGTGTATCCATGGCCCCATTTACTTTATTCTTTCATTTTTATGCTAGCCTTTTCTTTTACCCTAAAATTCTCTTTCCTAAGAACATCTAAGGACAGGGTCCCAAAATGGTATATTTCTGCAGATGATACTCCAAATCGGTATGCTAATACACAGAAATTACTATCATGGGAGTATTCAGCAAAATGCCAAATATATGACTCATTGTACCAACGTCAAAAAGTAGAATAAAAGACAGCTGACATTCTAGTCACTTCCCACCCTAACAACTGCTCATAAAAATTGCAGGAAATGGTAGGTATGTATGCAGCGGCCATTTGTAATGCGTTGTTCAGGAGCAATATTCTTGTCTCAATAATATTGAGACAAGACAATATTCTTGTATTTGAGAACTATTTTTCCTAGACCCAGTCCTAGAAGTGGGCAGATACCCAGCTGTTGCCAAGGACCACCTACCCTTTGGCCATAAGGACTGATTTAAAGGTAGGCACGTAATCAAGGTACTTTTCTTCTGGAATCATCAGGAAAGATACTTGCTTATTCTGCCACTGCATGTGAGGACAATGTACAGAGGGCTATTTGTATCACTGTCTTCTGGATACAAAGAGATGAGAAAGTCATTTTAAGAAGGAGAAAATGGGGCCAAAACATAAGAAAAAGTGTCACGAGAAAGAGGGGGAAAATTTCCTGGTGGCATTATTTAGGCCACTGGACCCAGACACATATGACAGCTAATTTCTAGAAGAAAATGTAGGAGAAAAACCTTTGTAATTTTCAGTTAATCAAAGATTTCTTAAATACCGAAAGTACAATATATAAAAATAATCGATAAATTGGACTTCATCAAAATTGAGAATTTCTGCTATTCGAAAGGGAGTATAAAAAGAATGAAAATGAAAAACAGACAGGGAGAAAGTATTTGCAAATCACATATCTAATAAGAGATTTGTATCCAGAATATATTTTTAAACTATTAAAATTTAATAATGAGAAAACAAAAATTTTTAAAAAAACAGGGCAAAAGATTTGATCATACACTTTACCAAAAAAGATATAAAGATGGCACATAAAAGATGCTAAACATCATTAGGCATTATGGAAATGCAAATTATACCCACAATGAGCTACTATTGCACACATAATAAAATGTCTAAAATTCAAAAAGTCCATACAAAATGTTAGCAAGGATGCAGAATTCTCATATATTGCTGGTGGCAATGTGAAATGATACACCATTTTGGCAAACATTCTGAGAGTCTCTTAAAAATTAAACCTACACCTACAAACCATTCTACTCCTAGGTATTTGGTCAAAGTAATGAAAGTGTATCAGCTGACCCTCCTTAACTGTGGGTTCCTCATCCTCAGATTCAACCAACTGCAGATCAAAACTATTCAAACAAACTAAAACTCCAGATAGTTTGAAAAAGCAAAACTTGAATTTGCTTCAAGCAGGCAACCATTTACATAGCATTTGCTTTGTATTATGTATTATAAGTAATCTAGAGAAGATTTAAAGTATATGGTAAGGTGTGCATAGGTTCTATGCAAATACCACGCTATTTTATATAAAGGACTTGAACATCTAAGAATTTTGATATCCAAAGGGTGTTCTGGAACTAATCCTCCATGGATAACAAAAGATGACTATATGTACATGAATGTTCACTGTAAACTCATTTGCATAAGTCTCAAGCTAGAAGCAACCCCCAAAATCCATCAACAGGCAAATGGATAAACAATGTACAATCACTTATCTATCTGTATCTATCTGTACAATGTATCTATCTGTTTCTATCTGTATAATGGAGTACTACTTAGTAATAAAAAATAATGACAGATTGTTGCATGCAATATGGATGAATCTCAAAATAATTACGCTGAATGAAAGATGACAGAAAAAACAGAAAGAGGCACATACTATATAATTCCATTTATATTAATGTCTAGACAATGCAAACTAATCTATAGTGACAGAAAGCGATCAGTGGTTGCTCGGGAAAGTGGTAAGGTTGGGAGGTACAGGAGGGTGGAATTACAAAAAGGCATGAGAAACTTTGGGGAGTGCTAGATAGGTTCATCATCTTGATTTTGGTGATGGGTTTCTGAGTGCATACAAAAAGTAATACATAATGGAAGCAAAAGCAATATTTTTATTACATTCTTAAATAACATCAATTACTTATTAATGAGATGGGTGTGCTTGTCCGAGACACTACACAACTTTTCAAATCTTGACATCAGATTGGGCCTCATCACTGTCATTCCCCGTTCCACAATGATCTTCACACAACACTTGCTTTTATCACAACTAACAAAAACCCAGCTTTGGAAAGATATGATGTCATCTAAAGAAACGTGGTTCAAACTATTGCTGAAACTATGTACTATTTCAAGCTAGGAGCTGACATGATCTCCACCAACTGTTGGCAAATTGGATTGAAATCTCCAAATCTAAAATTTCTCATTTTTCTGAATGCAATTGTAAAGGTTTCCTAACGGTATAAGAACTAGAGTTATACTATTGATTTAATCAGGTATGGTGTGACCTCAGGCAAATTTCTGGAAAGTTTTCCAATTTTCAGAGGAGCCATCTGAATATACACTTTCTATAATTTATTTTTTGTTCCCACCTTTGCTACATCTGAAAAGTCACACACAACCTATTGTTGAACTATTCAAAGAAGCTTTGGGAAGAGAATACGAAGACTATTCCGACTCTTTGGGTGTAAAAATCTTTGAAAATCTCAAATAAAAAAATATGGAAACAGAAAGTCTATTTAATAGGATACACGGTATTGTCTTTATAATAATTATCTTTGCTTCTGTTCTTACTGTAATTTATAAACCATTTCAGGTTATTTCTGCTACATTTTATAACTTAAGAAATTTTGTTTACTTATTTTGAATTATGGTCAAGCAGCCTAACTTGGAGCTGTAATATGGGCTTTGTTAGGACTTCAGGTTCTGCAAGAAGACATGGATGTATTCATAAGTTTTAATATCATAGAAAGAGTGTTTATTAGCAGGTCTTTGCCTAAACTTGTCTGGCCTTCAACAGGGTTCAAATCCAGTTAAATTCTATTTCATCTAAACAGCTGCTATCTCCTTTTTTGCATATTTTTGCCTCAACTATAATAAGGCAGTGATCTAAATTTGCATAACAATTGGATCCTATCCCAATAACTTGAAGTGTGTTCTAGCCAAATGCAGATTAAATTGGCTAAGTAAAAATGCACTTCAAATTGCTGTACTCTGCTTTAATAATGAAGTAGAACTCTTAGAAATAACTAAAAAACAAGTTGTTCTTCAATTTATAAACTCTTTCTATTATATTGAAACATCGTTTGAAGCTTTGAAAACATCTGCAGAGAGAACACAGATCAACAATGATCCAGCTGTGACCTCACGACTTAGTAATTGCGCTTTTAGCCTACTCCACTACTTGTCTCCTAACTATGGACATTTTTGGGTGGGAGGGTACCTCTAATCCATTGATCCATCAAGCCTACCTTTTAAAAAGTGAGCACAGGGGAAGGCTTTACTACCAGTGATTCCAATAAAGTTTCCATTAAGTGCAACTCTGTAGTCTGGCTAGAACTTGTGTTTTAGAATTCAAGTGCTCACATTAAAGATCATAATATGATTGAAATCAACAGAAACCCAGAAATCTCAGGTTATCTAGCAGTGATAAAGAAGGCGCTCTCGATATCACCCACTCACATTGTGCTTTGTTTTGTTACTTGCTTACTTTAATACACACAGAATACAGGAAGATTGCCTTTTTCTCATTTTCAATGCTAGTCCTAAAATGGTTAAGTCTCTTGCGGGATGAAATCACTAGGCTCAGACTGGCCCTTCAACGGAAGGTCAAAGGGAGTGGTGAAGTCACCTCCCATGGTAAACACCCATACACTTCCAGCCTGAACAAGTTTGGGCTTAATTCTTGCCATTCCAAAATTCATTGCTCTCTTGGCATATGACATTTCATGAACTGCAAAGGAGGAGAAATTCCACTCCAGAGAATTCTGATTATAAGAAGTCATACACATCTAATAATCTCAGAAGATATGAGCACAGCAATGTTGAAAATTACCGATTGTTATTCCTGAGGAAAAAATTAGATAATTATTTCTGAAAACATAAAAAAACCTCATATAATAAAAATTAGATGCCCACATGTGATTCAACTTCTACTTATGAATTATGAAATTAGTAATTACTAAATTGCCGGCACTAAAAAATAAATCATTCATCACTGGAGAAGCGCTGAGATTTTACAAGAAATGATCAAGAATATTCTAATGGCGTTACAGCTTTTGGTATCTAAGACTTTTCCCAATATGTATACACACCTTGTCAACCTGCTTAACATTTTCAATGTAATTTAAGGTTGATTTTTCTTTTCTCATATAGTAGCTAAGATTGTATTTCATATTTAAAAACTCACTAATTAGGAGTTTAGTAAATTGTTTTTTCTGACAACTCCATTTCACTTTCTGAAATAAGTCTCTCTTAGGACATAATAACTTTGGTTCCAAATTTTCATCACCGAGTAATTTTGAAAGCATGCCAATTTTTAAAAACCTTATGACTAAACTCTAATAGTCTCTAGATGTTAGCCAAAAGTCTACAGCTCAAAAAGAAAAAAGAAAGCAGGGAGAAGGGTGTTTATCTTTACAAATGACTATGTGTGCCTTTTAACAGTTGCTTCTTTAAAAATTATGTATTTTTACAAGGCACCTATCTACATTTTGCTTAGAACCTAAGTCTCCTTAGTGGACCAAATCACATAAATTAGAGAACATTTTGGTCACTCCACCAGTTTAAAGATCTCGTGAAAGCCTTATAAAAGTAAAATAAAATAAACCTAAATGTGCCACATGAACATTCAGGCCTTTATTACCTCATAATAATAATATCAAAGCTGGGAGCCCTCTGTAGTTAATATTTTTCAAGTCCTCCTGGTTATCTAAGTCACTGTTTGCAGTGCTTTCTAGAGTGCAAATTTCACCCTGCCACTAAATCCTATAGTCATTCCTCAATCTCATCTAAATAAAACACTAATTTCAAAGCCTGACATTTTAATGGCTCTGAGTAATCTGGTCCAACTTGAACTCTAGCCTACAATGTTCAGGTTCTGACATCATTTCCAGTATAGTTTGTAAGGAAAACATCCTTTCCCTCCCCACTCCTCTGTCCTGGGGGCATACTGAGTAAGGAAGAAGGTTTGAGAATTACAGCTTCTCTTCTCTGCATACCCTCACTCACTCCTTTCTGAGGAGGCACAGTGACATATATGATTGGAAAATTTAGAATCTGCACGCCGGCAAGGGGTTCTCCTGTCCTCTCCTACCAATAGTAAATTAACTGAGCAGGCTCTGCCTTATCAGACCAGCAAGGCAGCAGTTGGAAAAAGGCAAATTCAATTCCTGGGATAATTATTAGATGCCCCTTTGGTTGTTTTTCCTAAGCCTTACCCAGGCTTTGCAGTAATAACGTATATCCCCATCTAAATAGAAATTTTCTTAAGGGTTTAGTCTAAAACATCTTTGAACCCAAATATTTAACCCCTTGCCTTGTGCATAGTACAAACTTAGTGTTCTCAATAAATAATCAGTCTACTGGAAAATGTTCAAAACAAAGGCATTCTCTCTGTGGAACATGGTAGAGCACTACGAAAAACTGAATGCTTAGTAAATGTTTATTGAGGATAATCTGCATAATGATGTTTTCTAATATTTATTAAGTACTCTTAGATGCTTAGCACCATGCTAGGGAAATATTTTTAAAAACAAACAAAAACTTCTCAAAATTAACCCCAGACTCTAAAGGGATACATATGATCTAAACTCTCCTTCTGTTCCCAACATCAAGAAATAGCAGACAAGGCTGTCTTGGATTTGACCATTGGTAATAAAGAAAAAAAAAGAAAGAAAGAAAGAAGGGGAAATAGTTCCTACAAAGTTGTGACCACACATTGCTCTAAAATGAATCTGTTCACTAAGTATATAAGTATATTAATTCTCGATGGAACACACAATTTGGAATTGTGCAAATGATTTGAGTTTGCCCCAACTCTCCTCATCCATAGGAAACTGGAATAAGCAAAAGCAAACTCCTTATGGAAAAGGTCACATCTATCTTTGACCTTGACGAAACTTTCAAGTAATTTTCTGTGGGCAATGACTGGCAAGCAGCCAAAGATAACAACGTTCACAAAGAAGTAAGACAATATGAAAGATACCAGAAGAAAAAATAATAGAAACAGATCTACAAGTATATCATATATAAGAATTATGAAATAAATTAGTATTGAAACAAATACACTTATCCTGTTTAAAGAAAGGAATGACAAATGAAAATATGTGAAGAACCAGAAACTATAAAAAATCTAAAAAATAGCTAATTTAAATGTAGAATTAATCATATAATAACTAAAATGAAAAACTCATTGGCCACATTTGGACATATGTGCACAAGACAGAATTAGTGAACTGAAATATAGATCAGAAGAAATTACCACAAATACAACAAATGTAAGTCAGATGACTTCACTGGTAAGTCTCCCAGACATTCAAAATTAAGAAGTTAAAAACATAATGTTGGGGCTTCCCTGGTGGCACACTGGTTGAGAGTCCACCTGCCGACGCAGGGGACATGGGTTCGGACCCCGGCCTAGGATGATCCCACATGCCGCGGAGCGGCTGGGCCCGTGAGCCATGGTCACTGAGCCTGCACGTCCGGAGCCTGTGCTCCACAACGGGAGAGGCCACAACAGTGAGAGACCTGTGTACCGCAAAAAAACAAAACATAATGTTGGTCTCATGTAACCTCTTCCAGGATACAGAATGGATGAAAACACTGCACAACTGACTTCCTGAAGGTCAAGACCAAAACTTGACAAGGACAAAAGAAAGTAACAAGTGCAGGACAATCTCATTCATGAACAAAGATACAAAAATTCTACACTAATTACTAGCAAATTGAACCCCACTATTTATAAAATGAATAAAACCATGATTAATTTTATCTCAGAACAAGATAGGTTGAATAATGTAAACTCTTATGACTGCATGTAAAATAGGCACAGAAAAAGAGCGTGGTTAAAGAAAAAAAAGACTTTTAACAAACTAGAAATAAAAGAGAAGTTTCTAAATATATGAGTTGTCTAAAAACAAACTACAGTAAAGGTGCACAACGAACTACTGGAAGCCTTCCTTTCAATATCACGAACATTACAATGATGCTGCTATCAACACTTTGCTTTAACATTTCACTGGTGGTTCTATCCAACAGGGTAAAAGTAGAGCTCAACTATATGATGATACTGGAATTAAATATCAATGGAGAAAAAAATGCACCACTCAATAAGGTGGTACTTCAACAATTGCTTCTATATAGGTAAACTGGATCTCTGCAAAGCAACCAACACAAAAAATTTCTAGATAGACAAGGATTTAAAACATTTAGAAAAAGACACAGGAGAATATTATTGTAATGCTAGGGTGAAGAAAATTTCTTAAACATGGCACAACATAAAAATTTTGCATAAAAATATTGCTCAATTAGACTAAATTAGTTTTAAGAGCTTTTGATTATCAACAACTTATGGAAACTTATGTTTCAATAAAGAAAGTGGAAAGGAGATCATGGGAGGACATAAGATAGCAGAGTAGAAGGACTTGAGCTTACCTCCTCTCATGAAAACACCAAAATCACAATTAACTGCTGAACAGTCATTGATAAAAAACACTAGAACCTAACAAAAAAGATATTCTGCATCCAAAAACAAAGAAGAAGCCACAACAAGACAATAAGAGGAGTGCTTTCATGATGTAATCAAATCCCATACTCGCCAAGTGGGTGACCCACAAACTAGAAAATAATTATATTGCAGAGGTTCTCCCACAGGAGTGAAAATTCTGAGCCCCAGGTCAGGCTCCCCAGTCTAGGGGTCTGAAACATGAGGAGGAGCCCCCAGCAAATCTGGCTGTGAAGTTCAGCAGGGTTTGATTGCAGGAATTCCACAGGATTGGGGGAAACAGAAACTATGCCTGAAGGGTACACACAAGGTCTTGTGCACACCAGGACCCAGGGAAAAAAGCAGTGACCTCATAAGAGACTGGGCCAGACCTATCTGCTAGTATTGGAGGGTCTCCTGCAGAGGTGGGGGGTGGCTGACACAAAAGTCCCCAAATAGCCAAAGCAATACAGAGAAAGAAAAACGGAGCTGGAGGAAATCAGGCTCCCTAACATCAAACTATACTACAGAGCTATGGTAATCAAAACAGTATGGCACTGGCACAAAAACGGAAAGATAGAACAATGGAATAAGGTAGAAAGCCCAGTAATAAACCCACACACTTATGGTCAATTAATCTACAACTAAGGAGGTAAGAATATACAGTGGAGAAAAGACAGTCTCTTCAATAAGCGATTCTGGGAAAAACTGGACAGGTACATGTAAAAGAATGAAATTAGAATATTCTCTAACACAATACACAAAAATAAACTCAAAATAGATTAAAGACCTAAATTTAAAACTGGATACTATAAAACTCTTAGAGGAAAACAAAGGCAGAACACACTTTGACATAAATCGCAGTAATATCTTTTTGGATCCACCTCCTAGAGTAATGAAAATAGAAACAAAAATAAACAAATGGGACCTAATTAAACTTAAAAGCTTTTGCACAGCAAAGGAAAATATAAACAAAATGAAAATACAACCCACAACGTGGGAGAAAATATTTGCAAGCAATGCAACCGACAAGGGATTAATCTCCAAAATTTACAAACAGCTCATGCAGCTCAATATCAAAAAAACAAATAACCCAATAAAAAAATGGGCAGAAGACCTAAATAGACATTTCTCCAAAGAAGACATACAGATGGCCAAAAAGCACATGAAAAGATGCTCAACATTGCTAATTATTAGAGAAATTCAAATCAAAACTACAGTGAGAAAACACCTCACACCAGTCAGAATATGGCCAGCATCAAAAAATGTACAAATAAAGAGGGTTTGCTGGAGAGGGTGTGGAGAAAAGGAAACCCTTCTACACTGTTGGTGGGAATGTAAATTGGTACAGCCACTGTGGAGAACAGTATTGAGGTTCCTTAAAAAACTAAAAATAGAATTACCATACAACCCAGCAATCCCACTCCTGGGCATATATCTGGAGAAAACCATAATTTGAAAAGATACATGCACCCCAATGTTCATAGCAGCACTATTTACAATAGTCAAAACATGGAAGCAGCCTGAGTGTCCACTGACAGATGAATGCATAAAGACAATCTGGCACATATAGACAATGAAATATTACACAGCCATAAAAAAGAATGAAATAATGCCATTTGCAGTAACATGGATGGACCTTGAGATTATCATACTAAGTGAAGTAAATCAGACAGAGAAAGACAAATATCATACGATATCACTTATACTTGGAATCTAAAAAGATGATACAAATGAACTTATTTACAAAACAGAGACAGACTCACAGACTTTCAAAACAAACTTATGGTTACCAAAGGGGAAAGGTGGGGGTGGGATAAATTAGGAGGTTGGGATTAACATATACACACTACTATATATAAAATAAATCATCAACAAGGACCTACCGTGTAGCACAGGGAACTCTACTGAATATTCTGTAATAACCTATATGGGAAAGAATCTGAAGAAGAGTGGATAAATGTATATGTATAACTGAACCACTCTGCACACCTGAAACTACACAACATTGTAAATCAGATAATACCCCAATATAAAATAAAAATTAAATTAAAAAAACAGTTTGGGGGCTTCCCTGGTGGCGCAGTGGTTGAGAGTCCGCCTGCTGATGCAGGGGACACGGGTTCGTGCCCCGGTCCGGGAAGATCCCACATGCTGCAGAGCGGCTGGGCCCGTGAGCCATGGCCGCTGAGCCTGCGCGTCCGGAGCCTGTGCTCCGCAACGGGAGAGGCCACAACAGTGAGAGGCCCGCGTACCGCAAAAAAAAAAAAAAAAAAAAACAGTTTGATGCTTCCAATTGCTAGGTATTTTATCATATTTTAAAGACTTCTGTAGTTTAAGGCCTTTCACTGCTTAAGACCTTTCAAAAATCATTTAATGATTTATTAATTAATATCCTTTTTATACTGGTATCTATAGCACCCTAAGGCTTTGATACAAATCCCTTAATATTTTAAAATGCTATTACCTGGCTTAATAAAAATCAGTAGTGTTTATCAGTGAAAAAAAAAGTGGAAGGCAAACCATAAACTTGGAGGAAATATTTACAAAACACATATTACTTACAAAGGATTAGTATCCAAAAAATATAAAATATGTAAGAATCAACCAAAAAAACCATTAAAATAGGACACATGGCAAGTCTTAAAACAAAAATGACCAATAAACTTGTGAAAAATGCTAACTTCATTAGTAATTAAGGAAATCCTAATTAAAAACACAATTAGAGGGCTTCCCTGGTGGCGCAGTAGTTGAGAGTCCGCCTGCCGATGCAGGGGACACGGGTTCATGCCCCGGTCCGGGAAGATCCCACGTGCCGCGGAGCGGCTGGGCCCGTGAGCCATGGCCGCTGAGCCTGCGCGTCCGGAGCCTGTTGCTCCGCGACGGGAGAGGCCACAACAGTGGGAGGCCCCCGTACCGCAAAAAAACAAACAAAAAAAAACACAGATATCTTCCTAACCTACCATACTGGCAAAAAAATTATAAGCTTAAGAATTCCAAGAGTTGGTGAAGATGTGGGGTAATTGAAACTCATTAATATCCCCCAGCATTAGACTTTATCAGTTCATGAATAGTTGTATGTTAATCCCTTGCTGCAGTGAAAATAGACATCTACAGCTGTGCAGACATGGAAGAAAATACAAAAAAAAACATGAATGAAAAAAGCAAGAAAATACAAAAAAAATCATGAATGAAAAAAGCAAGTATGATTCCATTTATATAAGGGCAAAAAACAGGTACAACTGAAAATCCTCTTGTTTAGGGATACAATTACATTGGGTAAACTAAAACACAAAGTTTAGGGTGGCAGTTACTTGGAGGTGGGAAGTTAATGGACCTCAGAGGTATCTATGTCACTGGAGTGTGCAAGGATTTTACGAGGCTAGACTTAAAGTTTCATGAGGGCAGGGACCAGTATTTTCTCTTCTCCCTTTTATTTCCTGAGTGTAAGAAAACTTAAGGCATGTTGTATGTTGTATGTTGTATGTGGTCAACAAACATTTATTGGCTAAATGAATGAATACATTGCCTTTGTAAACTGTAAAGCTATGCAAATGTAGACATTTTTATTATTATTTACTATAGTTTACGTTGTAGAATCATATAGAAGGTAATAAACTATAACAGTCAGTAAACACTGCTGAAAGTTTGATGTTAACCTGGCACTCTTCGGCAAAATTAATTAAAATTTTTAGTTTCTAAAAATGTGATAATTGCAATTGCATTTAAATTGCCACATGAGGCTGAAACATGAAATCTGACTTCAGGGGAACATAATTTGAGAGGCAAAGCCAAAAAAAAGGAATGAAAACTTGAGTTGGCCAAAGTCTGCAAGTTCTACCACATAAGTTTTTTTTTAGAAAATAGTTCACAAGTTGGAAGTTTGTGAAATGTGGTTAACATGGAAGTAATTGAGAGTGTTTGTGAACTCAAATGCCCCTCTACCAATGTGTCTCCAATTAAAAAAGACATCAGATGAATTAAATGTTCATTATATTTGAAGTGTGGAATCAAGCCATAGAAGTCCATTGCACATTTGCCAGTTTTCTGATTTTTTGGCTCCATTATCCAATTGTCCTGCTGAGATGTTTGTATATTGTACGTGAAAAATATGTATTTGCATGTCCATTACACCAAAGTCATATAATCCACACTATATATTGCTCCCGGCTGTGTTTAATGGAATCTATCCAATGAGTGAGAAAAGTCTTCAAGTTACAAACAATATTCAAAGAGGACTTTTATCTCAACCAGATACTATGCTTTGTTCATGTTACTTAACGCAGGACATTTCCATATACATATAATTTGAGCCAGATCGCCAATAAGGAAGATGTGTTTAGAGGAAAAATTGCATGTTTTAGGGCCAAGATCATTATTGTATATTATTTTATTTATTTTTTGCTTATTTGCTTGTCACATCTCTGGAATTATGTCCAAATAACACTTTGAAGATAAAACTGCATGAAAGAAATTTGTTGAAAAAACATGTTTTATTCTGGGAATGGGCAGCAAACACGTATTAACAAGCTCTCCTTGTATTCACCTCACCAACTAATTCTGCATCGATCTCCTGTATGTATGTAGGAGACAATATGATGAAAGATTAGAGAATTGCTTTATATTTCAGAAGACAGGCTTGTGTAAGAAAAAGCCAACATCTGAAGAAGGGTGTCTCTTCAAAGTTTGGTTTTCCTTCTGCACATACACAGAACAGTGTACTGTGCTATAACGTTTGTTTTTTTTTAATGGCAGCCACAGTTACTACCCATCAGGATTTACTTTAGGGCTTTGTATGTTCTATATAACATTTTTAAATCCCTATTATGTTTTAGGTAATATAAAATATGTATATATAAACAAATTTTACAAATCACTGTAGGGTTCACCAAACTATATAAGTTATATTAATATCTCTACATATTTTATATGCAAATGGTTTCTTGGAAAAGATTGTCATCTTTAAAAAGTAATGAATTCAGTCTTATGTTCATGATGCAAAATGAAGTAAAGAAATGAGTAGTTCACTCGCTGTGGGCGCTCAAACTGAGTAGGTCACACTGTATCCAATATTTTAACCAAAATTATTTAGACAGGTTTAAATGACTGCTTTTTTGACTACACAGATAGACATATTTTTATAACTATTTCATAAATCATTTATTAATATTATTGCTTTATTTATTAGTAATATATCTATAAGAGGTCAAATACCTATTCAAAATGTATATTTTTCAACAATAATTTGGTGTTTCAAATACTCAGGAGTCTGGTTTCAATCAGATGAACTGTTGGGATAGTTGACCTATTTTGTGTCCTGTTTTGTATGGTGTGTTCAAAATCTTCCAGCCTATCCTAGTATTGACTGATAATATGTAAACAAATCAATTTTTTTCCAAATATCACCGACCTGTTAAATTGTTGACGTTCTTTTCAATAAAAAGATTTCTGTCTTTCAATTTTATTTACAGAGATTTAGATCTAGTCTAATCTGTTCAACCTGTTAATCATTGTCAGGTGCCAGATTCCAACTGGTTCTGAAAGTAACTGTATGGCTTTTCTTTCCATATTCCTTGAGCTAAATTTCTACTACTTATTTGAATGTTATTTAATATAGCTCATACATTTAAAATAAAACCACCAGGTAAAATGAGTTCTGGCTTAGTATGAAGAGGCTGTTAGCAAATTAGCATTACATATACAGATGGAGGTGGCTCAACAACACTGATTTAGACAAAAGAAACAATGACTTGAACTGACATGTATCACCATGACTCAGACTCTAATGTATCTGTGAATAAATCCATATTTCAGCATATTATCCAATTGCATTCACTACCTGTAGAAGGGGTTCTATCAGGAATCCCCATACTACTGTTTGAGAAAACAAAAGCCTGCTGTTAACTAGGTAATCAACTGGAAGGCATTTTAGCACATTAGGAACAACTGAAAAGTAATACTAATAAATGCAAACTATATCACTTTGAAGAGGGACACCCTGAATATCACTTTTCAATATTTGAAAATTTGAATTTTGGGTGACATACATTCAGGAAGAGGGAAAAAAAAATCTTACACACACACAAATTCTAACATCCACCAATGTGTACATATTGATCTTTGTGTTGAGAGAATCTGAAGCAGAGTATTTTGGTGAACTTGAGACAGCTCTTTTGACCATATGAACATGCTGATGAAACTATTTAGATTTAATTTGTGTGAAATATAACCACACCAGTACTGCTTTGTACTATCGGTGACACAAGTAAAGAGCAGCCCTCATCTTCCCCTAAACATAGATGACCACCCATTCCTCAGGTTCTCCCAGACTGGGCCTCACTAAGGCTGAACAACATGGTCAGAGGAACCTCACACCGGAGCCAGAGCAACAGGAGGGATGAGGCCAGACTGTCAACTCTAAGGCTCAGAGATTGCCTGAGGGACCAGGATATTATGACATTGGGGACAGACTGAAGCTGTCAACTGTGAACATTAGGCAGGAATAAACATTAGAGGCTGAAAACAATATGGTTGAACTTGTGGGGAGAAGGAGTCTCTGGGGTCAAAACAGTTATGCCAAAAGGACTGAGTCACAATGGCATGTATCTAAAAATTATTAAAAGGAATGTTTACAAGTATATTAATATACGTTTCTAATCTTATTAGCAACATCCTTTTTTATAATGTCATCTTCTCCAAGCTAAAGTAGCCATAGAGAACCTAAGACAGTACCTAATACATGAGCAATTAGTTCTTAAATTAAAAAAAAAAACTCGCAATGATTTCATGCATTTCACTGAAATCTATTGCCTGGATAAATCTCATCTAAAGGACCTATCTAGTATCCCTTTTCCCTCAGTCTTTTCTGGTCTCCTCTGTTGACTGATTCTAACCCCTATGTAATTCCAGCCATTTCTAAAGCCCCATATGTAATAATAAAAAGGGAGTAGAAATGAAGCCGAATTACCCCCAAATAATCCATGTCTAATATACAGGACAAATGCACCCTAAACCCCCAAAGTCAAAAAAAAGTAGCTTTAAAATTCAACCTAAATTCAGCTGTTGCAGGCAAAACTAAAAATTTTATTAAATTATTTTATAATTTCTAAAATCAACAGTCACAGTGTAGAAACTCTAACTCTCTCATTGCAGGCAAAATACTGAAGTGCTCACTTTGTCATTTTCAGGAAAGGATACATATAATAAATATAACAAAATATACCTAATTAATCACAATAAAATATCCTTGAAATATGAATAACTTTATTCTGATTTTCAAATATTTACTATAATATATTTAGATAAAGACTTCTGGTGAAAAATATTCACAGCTACTATATATAAATCAAAACAGCCCTCAGTGGAAAAAAATGGTACTTTGATTAATAACCAACCTTGAAGCTCCAAGGATTTAAAATAATTTCTCCTGATCACATAGCTAATAACTCAAGTTCAAAACCAAGTTCAAATGTGTTTGACTCTAAAATTATGCTTTTTGGGCTTCTCTGGTGGCGCACTGGTTAAGAATCCGCCTGCCAGTGCAGGGGACACGGGTTTGAGCCCTGGCCCGGGAAAATCCCACATGCTGTGGAGCAACGAAGCCCGTGTGCCACAACTACTGAGCCTGCCCTCTAGAGCCCGCGAGCCACAACTACTGAAGACCGCATGCCTAGAGCCCATGCTCCTCAACAAGAGAAGCCACTGCAATGAGAAGCCCGCACGCTGCAACGAAGAGTAGCCCCTGCTCGCCACAACTAGAGAAAGCCCGCCCGCAGCAACGATGACCCAACACAGCCAAAAGTAAGTAAATGAATAAATAAAAATTTTTAATAAATAAATAAATAAAATAAAATTATGCTTTTGCCATTGTGGACAATGAAGATGTGACAGCTGCATCTTGGTCTCAGGGTCAGTGGTTAGGAATACATCAAGATAAGTACTGTCATCCTTTGTTTAGTATTTTTTCATCAACATTTTCTTCCTAATATGTCAGTATTCACATTTGGAACACAGCCAACTTGTACTTAAGTCTACAATGAAACACTCTCAAATAGGGAATTGAAATTGTCAAAAAACTGCTTGCCATGAAATCACATACATTTCCCAAGTTTCAGTTCCATGTTACACCTCCCATCAATTCCAATTTTTAAAAAAATTCTGAAAAAGAATATATATATAACTGAATCACTCTGCTATATACCTGCAACACTGTAAATCAACTATACTTCAATAAAAAAAATTCTGACATAATCAAATAGATTTCTCAAATTAAATGTTTTGTTCATATCCAAAATGATTTGTATTTGAGTTTCTTGATATATTTACTTTTGGCCAAATCTGACTTCCCAAAGTAAAAAATAAAGCATTATTTCAAAGGTTCAAGGGACTTAAGCCTACCAGCATCCAATGGTCTGCAGTAAAAAATAAAAACTCATCCTTTTATCAATAATATTTAATAGTTTTATGCCTAAGCCCTAAGAATTCTGGATGATATTGAGTATATATGTAAATTGGCAAGGTGGAGATGATCATGAGAATCTAGCAAGTGATAGACAGGGCAGCCTACCACTTGATGAAACCATTCAGGATGTGTTTGCCAAACAAGAAGGGATGGTAGGATCATGCACTGCTACTGTAAAATATCTTCTCTTCCTAATTTTAGTCTTTATCCTCTACCTCACAACTGCCACACACTCACATACCCAGAATAAGAAAAATTAACTCCACCTTCTAGAAGGAAACTTTCTTCCCTTTATTTTTAGGACATCTGTTCTGCATGGCTGTGATGGTGCCGTTGAACCACCCTTCTTCACCAGATTACATGTGAGGATTTGAATAGATGAACACTGGAGGGAACCAGCCCAGAGCACTCACTTGAATTGTCCTTTAGCTTTTCAGGCAGTTCAAGTGCCTTTGAAAAGAGCAGGAATAAAAAGTGACTGCTGATTAAGCAGAGAGGTTGACATGGGAATAGGTTTGTCGATTGTTTGAAAGTCACACTGCATAGACTACAACTTTTAAAATGTAAATGCATGACACAAATACTGCACGACACAAAAGGATGAAGATGACTGGGATAACCACAAAGGACAGCTAAAGTTTTATTCTAGCAATAAAGAAAGATATATATCTGGTGTCAGAGAAAGATCATTTGAAATATTTGGTAGGTGTTACCTTCAATTTAAAAATCTAAAATTAGTTTTAGTTCCTATAAAAATAGTTTCTTAGGTATTTTCAATTTCTAGACAAGATTTCCAAATATTTGCTTTGTCAGTTTAGTTTCCCTAAATAATTTTGAATAGGATAGAATGAAATACTATCTACTAAAAAAATCAGCTTTTCTGGTAGTTGTTCAGTTCAATTTCCAGATGAAACAATACTCAAATCGTACATAATTCCATGCTGACCAATTTGATCAGAAGCCTCTTCCATACAATTTGGGGAACAGACACAAAGAAGCAGCTTTCTTGTTGGATAGGAAAGGAAAGGATTCATTACTAGTTGTCCAGTTGTCCTTTGATCAAGGTTGATTTTAGTCACTGTTTTACCTCTAATTATGTTAATGGAAGAAGTAAATAATGGCCTCAACCCTAGTGGGAAAAAATGTAGTGCCTTCTTTCTTCAATCAACCAAAACAGTAACCAAAGAAGTCATGAAAATGAAAGTATTAACATAATCACAATTTATATTTTAAAATTAAAATACTTCTAGAAATAAAATACAGATAAATGAAAGAAAAGGAAGTAGAGTGAAATATTAAATGTATAGCAATCTAAAGGAAGAAAGACTACTGTAAACTCTACCTCAGAATTCCTCATTTTCAAATTGCCCTAAAAATAGCTTTCACTGTTGCCGAACTAGGCATATCTCCTGAATTTAAATTTTAGGGGAAAAAGGAAATAAGATAGATCTCCATAATCCAGATATCTGCAGCCCCTAGACCATTCTCACATGTTATTTATATTTTAGAAATATATCAAATCAAAAATAGAATGCATTTTTTTAAAGAATCATAAAAGCATTAACCAGCAGTGTAGAATGAACTGAACTATTTCTCAGGCAAGCTAAAGGAGGGGTCTATATTGCACAACTCATTACAAATAACCTTAAACTTCCGTATTAGGCATTTCTGTGTTTCAAATTTCCATCACGGCCAGGCTAACCAGTTTTTCTTTTTTTACTACCCTCCTCACAACACCCATATAGCAGCTGTTTCTCCCTCTTCCATGTTTCTCCCATGAACTTCAAATCCCTAACTGTCTAGGTCCTCTGCACCAGCTACTTACCCACTCAAAGTCATAACTGGACTCAATGAAACAAGATGCCTTCTAGATAACAACCCAAACCCTGAGAAGGCTTTTTTTTTTTTTTTAACATCTTTATTGGAGTATAATTGCTTTACAATGGTGTGTTAGTTTCTGCTTTATAACAAAATGAATCAGTTATACATATACGTATGTTCCCATATCTCTTCCCTCTTGCGTCTCCCTCCCTCCCACCCTCCCTATCCCACCACTCTAGGTGGTCACAAACCACCTAGCTGATCTCCCTGTGCTATGTGGCTGCTTCCCACTAGCTATCTATTTTACGTTTGGTAGTGTATATATGTCCATGCCACTCTCTCACTTCGTCCCAGCTTACCCTTCCCCCTCCCCATATCCTCAAGTCCATGCTCTAAGAGGTCTGTGTCTTTATTCCCATCTGACCCCTAGGTACTTTTTTTTTTTCCTTAGATTCCATATATATGTGTTAGCATACGGCATTTGTTTTTCTCTTTCTGACTTACTTCAAAAAATATGGAACGCTTCACGAATTTGCGTGTCATCCTTGCACAGGGGCCATGCTAATCTTCTCTGTATCGTTCCAATTTTAGTATACGTGCTGCCGAAGCGAGCACCTGAGAAGGCATTTAAATAATCTTTGGTTATTTTCCCATGCCCCTTATAGTCTCATCTCTCTCTAGACATCTTCTAGATTAAATTATATAAACAAAAACGGTCAACAACAACAAAAAATGGTGAATGATTTTTTCCCATCATTTTACAGAAGTTTGCAAACAGAGTTCTCATCTTTAAAATCAGTTGTAAAATATAACTGTGAAGATTATGATCAGAGACTCTTTATTTAAATGGGTATTTGACTAAATCTCAGATAAATGGAGAAATCTAAATCAAAGGGGACTCAAATGTCTCTTCCCTATACCTCTTATATGTCATCGCAAACACATTCCTCTCATTTTCAGTTCCTCAGGGAACTGAATCATGTCCTGAACAACTGAAAGAGGAGAATAATATGTTAAAACAATGCTAGGTGCTACAAGTGATAAACACTGAAACCTCAAAGGCTTAGCAAAACAAGTATATTTCTTGCTCATGTCACCATCCCCCTGTGAATTTTCCTAGGTAAGATGCCTTCATCATGATCTTTCTGGTATCAAACCTCCTTGCATCTTGTGGCTGCATCCTCCTCTTCAGCCAATGGATGAGTAAAGAGATGCAGAGAAGACACATTCGCTTCTTACCCACACATCACTTTTACTCACATTCCACAGAGGGCAATTAGTCATATGTTCCCAGCTAGAATTAAGGTAAGGAGGGCTGAGGGTCAAGTTCCTGACCTGACAGCCAGTTCTCAGCAAAAAAATCTACACGATGGAAGAAAAGCATGAATCTTTAGTAGAAAGTTTGCCATCTCTTCTGCATAATAAGTATATACACAGACACTGCAATGGTGGTGATTAAATAGATTCATTTCGCTCATATGGGTTGAAACAAACAATATATGGCTACAAGTTAGCAAATAAACAGCAGAAAAGGAACATTATTTGAAATAAGGATGTCATGGATCAAGTTAACCTATAATTAGAGAACAAAAATATGAAGACCCATCTGAGTGGTCCCAACTATAGTTATATAACAGTGAATGCTGCTTTTCACTAAAAATTGTATCTTACATAATATTCAGTTTATACCACCCTGCTCACTGTTTCAATTCTTCACAGTTCATATCAGTGAAGAACTGGCCAGCTGTTTGCTGGAAAGCATGTGGTGATATTACTGTTGGGAGGAGGGGGAGGGGTGGGGGAGGGGGAGAGAGAACACTTGCCTGGGTGGTGCTTATGTGCCAAACATTGTTATTTGTACTTCATATACAAACTCTTTTACCACAATCTCATAAACTAGGAATTATGTTAGCCCATTTCTCAAATGAGAAATCTGAAATTAACCGAAAATCAAAATTTCAAGATAATATAGTCTCTAAATGGCAAAGCTGGAATTTAAACTCAAGAAGTTTGGCTCCAGAGCCCAAGCTTTTAACCACTATAATATATACTCTCTCTCTCTCTCTCTCAAATGAACCAGTTTTATCTTTAAAACTAGCCTTTTCCCCTGAGGGCTCCATTTTCATTGGATCAAATGCAAACAGTGGCTATAAGAATTATCATACCTATAGTATCCATACTTTTACCTATCTCTTTTAATAAAATCCTACTCCATTATTTCAACTCAATTCTTAATAAGTTGATGTGTGAAAAAGAACAAAAACTGTTGCCATTATAGGTTTATATTAAGAAAAGAACCGGGTGTGGCAGAGGAGGAAGTGATGTTCTGAAAATAGAGGAAAGTTATTTATTTGCTGGAAATTATTACAATGAGAGGGGAAAGGCTTTCCAGACATCTCCTTTAGCAATCTCTAACTAATTTTTCTCATAGAAATTTTATAAAGTACAATTTTAAAAAGTTACAGTTTTTAATACAATTTTTCTCAACACAGAATAGAAGGGAGATTCTTCATCTGATAGAGTATCTACAAAATCTTACAGTAAGCAATACTTAATGCTGAAGTATTGAAAGCTTCCTTTCAAGATTAAGATCAATCATGTAAAATCCATTATAACCATTTCTGTTCAGCTGAGGTCCTAGCTAGTGTAAAAAGGCAAGACAAGGAAATAATAAGTTATATGGATGAAAAGGGAGAAATAAATCTACAATTATTATCTATTTCTACATGCTTTTCTGAGTAGAAACTTCAAGTCTTCAGAAAATGATAATAATTTAAAAGTAAGCTGAGCAATATATCTGAATATGACACAAACTAAAATGAATTGTATTTATACACAGCTAAAATAAAAAGTAGAAAATGAATTATTTTAAAAGGTATATTTTAGAATGGCATCAAAAAACATACATCTGGGCTTCCCTGGTGGCGCAGTGGTTGAGATGCAGGGGACACGGGTTCGTGCCCCGGTCCGGGAAGATCCCACATGCCGCGGAGCGGCTGGGCCCGTGAGCCATGGCCGATGAGCCTGCGTTTCCGGAGCCTGCGCTTCGCAGCGGGCGGGGCCGCAGAGGTGAGAGGCCCGTGTACCGCAAAAAAAAAAAAAAAACAAAAAACCCATACATCTAATGAAATATGTGCCAAAATTTTATACTGAAAATGTAGAAACATGAAAGATATTAAAGATGACCTAAATAAACGGAAGGCTATTTCATGTCTGTGAATTGAAAGTTCCAACAATGTAAATGTGTCAATTATGCACCAACTGAAATATAGATTCAATGCACTCCCAATCAAATCCCAACAGTTTGTTTTTTTTCTTTTTTTAATGGAAATTGACAGGTTGGTGCTAAAATTTACATGTAAATGCAAAAGATTAAACCTATTTAAGGCAAACTGAAGAAGAAAAAAATCTGGAGGAGTTACATTATCAAATATAAAGCCCTATTATAAACTACATCAGTTAATAAAGTGTGGTTTGTTGCAAGAATAGACGAGCCACTGGAGCATAACAGAGCTCAGAAAGGCCCACACACAGAAGTGGTGAACTTGTATTGTGTCAACATAGCTAAACTGGAGCTGTTTACCAGAATTTCCCTCCCTGCATATTTCCAAGTTGAGTGGGCCACAGAGGCATTTTGCAAGAGATCTGGAACCTGGTGGTGAAGCAGCAGGCACATTATTTTTTCATAAGGTCAGCACAAAGTACAGGTGCTGTTGCACCTCACCCACTGTCGCTAAGTGGCAGCACACTCAGTGTGGGGCAGCAGCTGGGCCTGCAGTTCCCCCCACTCCCTCCTTCAGCTTTCCTGACACCTGGGCCAAGGGCATGTTAGCTCCATATGAAAGGCATTCAATTCTGCAGATCACCCATCTCTGTAGCTGAGGATGTGGAGGTAGAGGGAGACTGGCATGGGTTGCAGCTCATCCTCACAGGATCCAAGTTCATGTGACTTTCCCCACTACATGTCCGTGTTTCCTGAGTGCCTGCTCAGGATCAGAAACAGAAGCAGTAGCCTCATATAACTGTTCAACCAGCCTTCAAAATTGCATAAGGGCAAATCTATATAATACATCTTTGTATATGTATATCTTCTAGTGGTTCTGCTTCTCTGATTGAATCCTAATTGATGCTTCCTTGATTTATGACCACAGCAATACCATAGTGCAGTGAGAGAAAAATAAATTTTTTTCAGTAAGTTGTGCTAAATCATATGGATATCCTTATGGGGGAAGAAACAAATTTTGACTATCACAAATCAATTACAAAGGGATTTTAGGTTTAAATTAATATATATATGCATATATATACACATATATGTATACATATAACAACTGATAAATTGACCTATTTTAAAATTTAGTACTTTGGTTGCAAAAGACATTGTAAAGAGTCTAAATGCAAACAGCTTAATAGGAAAAGGTAACTGCAACGTATATATCAAAGGACTTATATCCAGAACTTATAATGTAGCCCTACATAGCAATAAGAAAAAGGCAACACTGCAAAGGAAACATGGGCCAAAGAAATGAATGCACGCATCAAAAAGAAAATATTCAAATGTCCAATAAGCATATGAAAGGGTGCTCGACTTTTTTAGACATCTGAAAAAAAAATATTGGAAACAACCCAACAGCTCATCACAGTACAATAAATAGTAATTTCTGGTGTATGAATACATGGAATTATATACAATAATGAAATCAAACAAACTACAACTACACATAACAAAATGGACACACAAACATCACATTGATTAAAAAACTCCAGCTAAAACAGAGTACATATTTAGTGATTCCATTTATATGAATTTCACAAACGAAGAGAAAATGAAGGGGCTAATCCTGAAAAAGGATACAAGTGAGCTTCTGGAGGGTTGTTAATATTATATTTCTTTACCTGATTACTGGTTACATGCATGTATTTCTAAAAATTCATCAAGGTATATACACTTAGGATTTATGTAATTTTATGTATGTATGTGGTACTTAAAAGTTTATGTTAAAAAATAATACCATTTATTAAGCATAATTACAGATCATTGCTTTGTCTAAGGTCAAACGCCTAGTGCTCTCAGAGCCAGGACAACATCAGTAGTCTGAGCCCACTGCCCATACTTTCAAACACTATGATATCCTGTCCCATCTAATTAATAACCAAAAGATTTTTTTCATGAGTAGAGACTCAATATCCATTATAAAACATAATTTCTTTAGAAATATCTGCTCTGTTTTCTAAGAAATCCACATAAAATAGAATTTAGAATAAAATCTGATCCTAAGTTGGGAACCACTGGCTTCAAAATTTTTTAATAGAGTTAAATATAGAATTACTGTTTAGGGCAACAAGATAGTAATAATAGCAAATACTAGGAGGAAACAAAATACATATTTTCAACCACAAAAATTTGGAGTAGCCTAGAATGACATTTTCATAAGTTTCCTATTCTTTAAGTGTTATCCAAGTAACAAATATATTTTATGCTACCTCACGATGGAAAAATATAGGGATTTGACTCAAAACACTGGATAAATCTGAAAGCTAAATGGTCACACACCAGATCAGCATTCCAAGAAACTTTGGAAATTAATGTGTTTAAGAATTCAAAGAGTGTTTTGGATTAAAGGAGATCACAGTTACTGATGTGTTGAGAGGTTCATTTGAGGTTTTTAGAAGATTTTGAGCCAAGTTTATTTTTTGAAAGTGTCTAAAAGCTTCCTTTCCTCCGAAATTCTGCTGAATCTTTCAAAAACATAACCATCACCCAACTGAAAAATAAATGTCTCAGTATAAAAACAACTTATGGGCTTCCCTGGTGGCGCAGTGGTTGAGAGTCCGCCTGCCGGTGCAGGGGACACGGGTTCGTGCCCCGGTCTGGGAAGATCCCACATGCCGCGGAGCGGCTGGGCCCGTGAGCCATGGCCGCTGAGCCTGCGCGTCCGCAGCCTGTGCTCCGCAACGGGAGAGGCCACAACAGTGAGAGGCCCGCGTACCGCAAAAAAAAAAAAAAAAAAATTTAAAAAAAACAACTTATATTTCCTTCATTCATCCAATCATTCATTCAGCCATCTGTCAATCCCATTCTAACTGCCAGGTACTGTATTAAGAGCTGGACACAAAGGGATACACAAAACACAGGTGCTTGACATGAAGCACTTCCCAACCTAAGAAGATTAGCACTCTGACATAATATGAAGAGTTACAGCTGAAAACTAAAAGTGTTGAATACCATGATCTAAAATATAATTTCTTGAGAGTCACATTATCATAGTAGCTAACATTTATTGAGTGCTTGCTATCTGTCAAACATAGAAACTGAGATTCCAATAGATTAAGCCAAGTATCCAGTGTCGCCAAGCTAGTAAATCCAGCTTAAGCTGTGTGTGTTCACACCCCTTTATCTAGACTGCTATACTAAATTAACTGTGAGATCCTCTAAAACATGGAATATGGTGGCTAGAAAACAACTTCCAAGTAGCTGCTAGAGATGATAACACAGGGGTATATCTCAGTATGAGAATTACACTGTAGTTTCGACTAGAAAGAACTATCCTGTTTTATGATGTGGCTATTTATCCTTCATATTCTCATTAAGTTCCTAGAGGACTATTTCACCTGGATTCATACCATCTAGATTTATGTATCGAGTCTAAAAGTTAAATGACTAATTTAATTCAAAATGTTACCTTTCAATAGAAAAAGCTTTCCACCGTGCCCTGTTGTTCAAACTGCATCCTGTGTCAGCATGTGGAATGTGACTGTGCTCAGGTTTCCCGGCAGCCCGAGGTCAAGGCGGTCGGTAAGGAAGATCGTTCCCCTTCAGCTTTGGTCCACCCACCCCCATTCTGGGCTCTCGGGTGCCCCCATTTACAAGGCTGAATACCCAACAACAGAACCTCATTACCGCAGATGCAGCCCTTCACAAGGGGGCATGGGTCACATTAGCTCCTTTGTTCCGGGAACTTTCTAAAACATTCGGTCTCTTTCAATTTCCCCCATCTTTCTCCTTGGCGTGCCCTCCCTCTTCCTTCTGCAGATCCACCCTTTTCTGCCCTGATGCGCTTCCCCTATTGTGCTGCTTTCCCTGCAAAACAAAACTCAGCAAGTAGGCACTTAGTAAAAAATTCTAATGGTTGTTTGAGCTACATGTGATGCCGTGCAAAGCAGATGGGAAATTCGCAACTGCCTCCTGCTAAGAGGACCACAGACATCTCTGTCAGTGTCCTAACCGACACAATAGACCTTATTAAGATCTCTAGGTGTTGGAAAGACTACTCCAGAGGGACACTAGTATGGATTCTCACCATCCCGCGAGAGGACTACTCTCATGGATAAGTGGGGTACACACCATCCGCACAATATGACGAAGTTAACACAGAAGCATCTGCCTTCTCTGAATTCTTCACGCTGCTTCTTCTTGATGCGTGCATACGATTGATGGAGAGTTAAGCTCATCTGATGATGTTGCTCTCAGGAGCCATCATAAAATCGAGCATGGCCTGTTTCCAAGAGGCTTTTCCTACCTCACTTTTATACCACAGTCTTTTCTGATAGAAACTATAATATTTCTGTTTATGTATATGCGTATTCATGCTCCCCATCCTGCAACTTAATGTCATGAGCAGCCATTGTCATCAGTCCACCCCAGTGAGATCACCAAATCACACTGTGGCAATAACCTCTCAAAGATGGAAAAGAATTAAACATGCTCTTTGAAACATCAGAAAGGCAAAAAACTATGTTTAAATATAGTTACAATATCATGTGTTTACCTACACCAGCAATGCCTGCCTAAGTCTAAATTCCTGAGGAGCAGGACATTATATAAACAAGGAAACGTAGCAGCTAAAGACAGGCTTGTGTCCAAGACACAGGAAAGTGAACACCTTAAATATGTAATGAAACAGCATAATTACTTCTGTTTCTCAGCCAGCATCTACTCTTGCATAGCTATCGCGTGTTCCTAACTCAAATCTCCCTAGTGATACACAGAGAGAAATGAAATTAATTATTGGACGACAAGGATGAAAGATGAATTTGAGATTTTCAGAGGCAATTTTATTACTGTTTCTTTGCATTGTTAATTAATTGCTTGGTAGTCAATGATTTGCCTACTTAAAAAAATTAAGTTAGCAAAAATCTCTCAAATCTTGTGCCTTTTTTTTTGTTTTCAAGAAAGAAAGTGATACATCTTAAATTTTCTTTAAAAAATACAGCATGGGCTCCAAACAAAGATCTCCCTTTGTTATTTTCTCCCATTCCCCAATTTATGTTCCAAATGTCCCTTATAACTTGATACATTTACATGTAAAGTAAATATTTGAAACTATTTTTATGTCATTTTAATAGGCATCAGTAAGTGGTCTTTGTGAAAAGATAATTTGAAAGAAAAGTCTCATAATGTTCCTCTTCATATAATACTTTCAGAGTTACATTAAACAGTTGAAAGCAGAAGATACTGAAGCTGAGAAAGTCTCTATGTAGTTACAATGAATAGAGAAGATGTAGCATGTGTAACAGGGTTTGAACTATTTAGAGAGCAAAGTTTTTATCAGTTTCTTTCAAATGGCAAACTTAATTTGTGAGTAATTTTTGCTTTTCATGTACAACAAGTAATAATTTTCTGTACTTCTAAGCTTATCCTGAATATATTTGTAAAGTTTATATTCTGTGATGAGACAAATGTCCTGCTAAATCAGGATTTTCCTTCACACTTTCTGATGTTGGGTTGCCTTGATTGGACCAAAATAAATAAATAAATAAGGAGCTGTCGATCTGTTTTCTTTTCAGGTCTTCTTCTGTTCCTTTTGAAATTAGTTACAGCCTGCTTTTTGTAGCGTTGTAAGCAGCCTGACCTAATTTAATTACCGTGACTTGTGTGGTTTAAAGATAAATACTTTTATTCAGCCTGTCTACTTTGTGTATGTTTCCCTCCCTTTCATACAACCCTCTATATTTTAGCATTCAACACCCTTGTTACTTCTTTCTTTATTGGGCTAACACAGAGTTAGTTTTTATAGTGGTAACTATATTCACAAGTTTTCTTTGATGCCAGGTTTGCTTTCTCCCTGCTTTGCTGTATCTGTGTCTGTGCTGGGAATTGTGGGCCTTTGTGGGATCCAGACTAAACATTCTTTGACTTGAATCACGGAGCATCACTACTGTATGTGTCTCTGGGCAGACCCAATTGCTCTAATTTAGAAACAGAAGGGGCAAAAAGGAGAGTGAAAGGAACATGGCAGGGACTTGGGGTTTAGAAACACTGTATTGAAAAATTTCAGTCCACAGAATGTACTACCAGGCCCAGGAAAACATTAGACATTCACTCAAGCTATTTAAAATGGAAAACCTATTTCTGTTATTTCAGACTCACTGCAAGTCTTGTAAAGGGAACGCTTACCATTTTACTGGTGCTTTCTTCCTGAGTAGAGTAGCCATGCAGAAAGATTTTTCACAGTAAAAAGATGGCAAACTGTGGCTATGGAGCTACATGCTCTAATAAAAAGAACATCATTATAATAAGGGTAGTGAATAACCAGCATTAGGGTCTCACAAGGGAGTGTTTAGACTGATTGGAGTTAATCTATTAACCTCCTTGTGCTCATTTGATATGTACCATCTGAGAGAGCCTTTTATTTTTCACAGAAAGGAACATATGGTGAATACTTATGGGGAATAAAACCAAGTGTAAAATCAGATCTGAGTACTGAACAGATTGTGTCTTGCTACAGGTGTTGCGTAGCCCTTTGCCCGCCCCTACAGACCCTCCTCTTAAAAAAGGTTCCCACAGCACAGTGCCTTTGCAAATTGTCCCACAGAAAACGTGAATGGGGCCTATTCGGCCACATGCCACGCTATCTGAAATGGCACAAAAACCTGCTTGTTCCACAAAACAGACCATTCTATTAAAAAAAAAAAAAAAACTCAGAGAAAAAGAAATTCAAGAATGCTGTTACCCTTCACAAACTCTGGTTTGCTTGGATACATGAAAAGAGATTTTTATCTTGCAAATGAAGTAAAAAAAAATAATTACGAAGACATCATTAAGAAAAAAGTTCTGTTTGAACTGTACAAATAATACTGTATCTTAAACAAACAGAAGGAGGCTTTTTTGTAAATGCCAAAAGCCAAAACCCTGCAGAGTAGCAATGAAACAGTTTTCATTACCTCAGTTTTCACAATGCATCAAAATTGCCAAGAAAACTGTTTTCTGCCACATTGGTCTTTAGATAGTGACAAATCCCTTTAAACTAATCTTTAGCCAGATAATACTGAGCATAAATGTAATAAAACAATGCCAAAAGTCCCACCACAAGAGGTCACATTTTATACCAAATTAATTAGTATGTTCATGTTACATTTAATCTGGGGAAGCAGATATCTCTGCAGCACCTTAAGCAGTTTACGGTTAATAGCGAATTTTCCTCAACCCTCTATGACCTACAGCTTCTTTGTTCACTAGTCAAAGATGTAGAAAACTTGCTTTCTGAGTTAATAGCAGTGATGTTAATCACACAAAGTACAGCAGGATCCTGGTACCAACCAAAGATAGCAAATATTACCACCAAAGAAGGGGCTACTTTCTGGTGCTATAATCCCCTTGGACATAAAGGGAACAGAGACTACGTATATGGAATTCACAAAACTGCAGAAAGAAGCTTATATACTTAGACAGAAAATACCAAGGTACATAAATTTTGAACTGCACACAGTTTGAGATAAAAGCACA
This sequence comes from Phocoena sinus, assembly GCF_008692025.1. Lineage (NCBI taxonomy): Eukaryota > Metazoa > Chordata > Mammalia > Artiodactyla > Phocoenidae > Phocoena > Phocoena sinus. The sequence goes on from NC_045767.1 coordinate 21,395,872, forward strand.
TGATTTTTGATGGTGACTACCAATCAATTCAAATTTAATTATGTAACTCAGCCAAAACTTAAACACTGATAAGCTATTACTTATTCATTAATTTTTCCAATTTGTGACAAACTTCAGAAGGTCTATCCACAGGTTTAAGATAATATATAGATAAATTAGCACTAGCACTACAAAAAAGAGAATACAGGAAGATTAGAATAAAGATATCTTAATTATTGCTAGAATATACAGAAAGAGACTATAACTATCTCAACAAAATTCCTTCCCTGAAATTTATATGAAATACCATATAGGAGAATTCTAAAATAAAGATATAAAGGGTAAATTCTGAACTAATGAATATTAAAATATAACAAAGCTAGAGCAATTAAGTGTTCAGTATTGATTTAGAGATAAATGGTCTAAACAGTAAAAATAAAAATTAGTTCAAAAATAGAATCAACTATATATAAAACTTGGTTTATAAAAATTGGTAAAATTTCAAACAGTAGAAAAAATACATTATTCAATAAATGATACTGGGATAGCTGGCTAATCTTTGTGGAAAAAATAAATTGAATCCCTACATCACTCTCTTCAGCAAAATTAATTTCAGGTGGATAAAGAACTTAAAATCTAAAGAAAAGAGAAAATAACCCTTGAAACACAGGAAGAAAATGTGCATTTTAAAATAATCTTGGGCTTCCCTGGTGGCGCAGTGGTTAAGAATTTGCCTGCCAATGAAGGGGACGTGGGTTTGAGCCGTGGTCTGGAAGATCCCACATGCCGTGGAACAACAAAGCCCATGTGCCACAACTACTGAGCCTGTGCTCTAGAGCCCTCGAGCCACAACTACTGAGCCCATGTGCCACAACTACTGAAGCCCACATGCCTAGAGCCCGTGCTCCGCAACAAGAGAAGCCACCGCAGTGAGAAGCCCACGCACTGCAATGAAGAGTAGCCCCCACTCACCGCAACTAGAGAAACCCCGCGCGCAGCAACGAAGACCCAACTCAGCCAAAAATAAACAAATAAGATAAATAAATTTATTAAAAAAAAATCTTGGCATGGGGAAATCCTTTTTAAGCAAGACTAAAAACCAGAAATACTACAAAAGAATATTGATCATGGTGACCTCATAACTGTGAAATGCCATAAAGTTAAAACATATTTTAAAATTTAGGAGAAAATGTTACAAAATAAATGGGGAAAAAGGAGGTTTTAATATCTGAAGCATACAAGAGCATTTGCAATAAGAAAAAGTGAATATTTCGGGGCTTCCCTGGTGACGCAGTGGTTGGGGGTCTGCCTGCCGATGCAGGGGACGTGGGTTCGTGCCCCGGTCCGGGAGGGTCCCACATGCTGCAGAGCGGCTGGGCCCGTGAGCCATGGCCGCTGAGCCTGCACGTCCGGAGCCTGTGCTCTGCAATGGGAGAGGCTGCAGCGGTGAGAGGCCCGTGTACCGCAAAAAAATAAATAAATAAATAAAAAGTGAATATTTCAAGAGAAAATTAAAGGAAGCACATCGTCAATTCAATTGATACAGCTAATAATAATAATTGATGAGTTACAAGCTCTGTGCTAAAGAAATTAGATGCATTATATTATTGAAATACCACAGAAAATGGATAAAATTAGCATGTACTATTATCCCAGTTTTGTAGATAAGAGAATTGAAGCTCAGAAAGTCCCGTATCCAAACATATAATTAAAGAGTAAAAGAGCAGGGACTTGATTTGCCAGACTCTTAAATCTGTGCTCTTAATTTTTGTTCAATAACTCCTCCCATAAATAAAGAAATATTTACTAAACTTGGATTCCCTGGTTCTCCATGTGAATTCCAAGGACCAACAGCACTGGCATCACGTGGGCATTTATTAGAAATGCAGAATCTGGGACTTCCCTGGTGGCGCAGTGGTTGAGAATCTGCCTGCCAATGCAGGGGACACGGGTTCGAGCCCTGGTCCAGGAAGATCCCACATGCCACAGAGCAACTAACTAAACTCGTGTGCCACAACTACTGAGCCCTTGTGCCACAACTACTGAAGCCCACGCTCCTAGAGCCAGTGCTCTGCAAGAAGACGCCACTGCAATGCAAAGCCCCTGCACCGCAACGAAGAGTAGCCCCCGCTCACCACAGCTAGAGAAAGCCCACGTGCAGCAACAAAGACCCAATGCAAACAAAATAAATAAATTTATTTAAAAAAGAAACGCAGAATCTAAGCCTCCATCCCAGATCTACTGAATCAGAATCTGCCTTTTAAGAAGATTCCCATCGATTCTATGCACTTTCAACTTTGATAAGCACTGGTGCTATCACAGTTTGATAATCATTAACTGATAAAAATTAATCAAAAATACTTTAAAAATTATTTTTCACTGGTGTAGATGAAAAAGATCGTGAGTAGGGCAGGGAGAAGTGGGCGGCGGGAAGAGAAAAGCCACACAGTGAATGTGTAGTTAGAAATCCTTGGAAAGATTTTTGAATAATTTTGTCAATATGCAAAAAATTTTATTTTTTTATACGGCAGGTTCTTATTAGTTATCCACTTTATACATATTAGTGTATATATGTCAATCCCAATCCCAATATGTAACAAATTTTAAATGGGTTTGACTTTGCAATCTCACTTCTGAGAATTTACCGATCGGACAGAGTCCAAAGAGATATACTGTATTAGTTTCCTATCGTTGCTGTGACAAATTACTACAAACTTAATGGCTTAAAAGACAAATTTATTAAAAACAGAAATTTATTATCTTACAGTTCTAGAGGTCAGAAGTCCTAAAATGGGTTTACAGAACTAAAATTAAGGTGTCAGCAGTGCTGCATTCTTTCTGGGGTCTCTAGGGTAGATCAATTTCTTTATTTCTTTACCTTTTCCAGATTTTAGAGACTACCTGTGTTCCATCGCTCATGGCTCCTTCCTTCCATATTCAAAGCCAATAATGTAGCATCTTCAAATCTCTCTCTCTCTCTCCTCTGACATTAATGCTCCCATCTCCCTCTTATAAGCACTTGCGATTTCACTGTGCCACCTGGATAATCCAGGATAATCTCTCATCATAACAATCCTTAACATAGTCACATCTACAAAGTCCTGTTCCAGTATTAGGAAGTGGAAGTATCTGGAGGTCCATTATTCTTTCTACCACAGACAAAAGAGATTTTTCTTTTTGTAAATCACAATCTTATTTTAATAGTAAACACTTAAGAACAACATAGAATTCCATTCATACAGGAGACTGTAGTATTTTCACGTAATGCAACACCACATGGCCATTAAACATGATGATTATCCCTATTTATTGAGGGAGCATTCCATATTCTGATGCTGGAAGAAAATTTTAGTTACAAAACAGTTCACAGTCACACAGAATCAGATAGATCTAAAGAGAGACAGAGAGAGAGAGAAAAAAATGAAACTGGAAGTTTCTCCAATACATTAACAGTATTCATCTCTGAATAGAGAAATGTGTGGTGATTTCTACTTTCCCATTTACGCTTGTCTACATTATTTGATTTCCTTACAATGAGCATATGTTATTTTTGTCATAATATAAAATGAGAAATTTATTTTCATTTACCATACATGTTTTACTAGACAGCTAAGTATTCATGAATACTTTTTCTTAGACCAATTATTGGCAAATTGACTTTGGAGCAATGAAACTTGACAGCCTGAAAAAGTACAATCTGCCTGTTCTGATCTGCTATTTCAATCTTAGGCTATATGCTACGCCAAGTGCCAGAATATATGAAAAGAAGTGATGGATTTAGCTCGAATGTACAAAACACAAATAAAATCTAGTAATATTGTACTTAACTTCTGGCAACCAAGTTATAACCATGATAAGTATTCTTACCTTCCTAGAGCACAATTATACTTAGGCCTTACTCACTTTTCTGCATAATATGCAAGATTGGATAAATACTCCTTAACTCCTCATGTGGGATTATAAACAGACCGGTAATATGATTTCTGTAGTAAGAAACCTATACTAGGCCCAAAAAGGCCTAGATATATTAGAAAACAAAATTACCCTGGCAGAAAAGCCTTGAGGGAATCTAACCTATGTAAAACATCTAACATGTAAAACATTTTAGAATGCATTTGAAATCTATGCAGAAGAGTTTAGAAGCAACCCAAGCTTCTAATGGCCACCAGACATCTCAACTTAAATGAGGCCTGGACATTATGGTAAGTAGCCCATGGAATCATAATGAATTATAACAGGATACTCTCATCTAGAAAACTGATTTAACATTAAATATCAAATAGGTTTCTTTGCAGATTAAATGAGATACAACATTCAAAGCACCTAGTATGGTGGACAGTACATAATTGGTGCTTATTAAATATCAGTTCTCTTTTTTTATCCATCATTTGTTATTTACAGAGAAGTATGTTCACTGAATTACTATCCTTTGAACTGGAGACATATGAATATTGAATATCTAAACTAAAAATTTCAAACAGGATTAGGGGACATAAAACATTTGTACCAAAGGGTTATTACAAGTCAGTTGCTTAGCTAGTAAATTATATTAGTATCATTATTGTTGCAAGCCAAATGTTTGCTATTCCTTGTCCTCTGGCACTTGTACTATAAGCAGTCTGTAGACAGACGGGGTTGGGGGTAGGGGCATTCTCATTGGTCTAAGAGCAAAACACAATTTTACCTGTCCATTACGAATATGAATTATCTCCCACGAGGGGGTTTTGATAAAGCAGGAGAATATTAATTTTAGGTGGAGACCTTAGCATATAAGAAGGACTTGTAGATATTAACAAAATCAAGCGGCTCTGTTCTATTAGATATTTTAGTAATTCCAGGGGATGGCACTATGGCTTTCAAGATGTGGTGGAGGCATCACATGTGATACACAGAAAAGTGCCTCCCACAAGTCCTTAAGAATGACATTAGCCAATCTTATTTTCCATGGGCTGGGCTCCTTGCTCAGCACTTTACTTGCAATACCTCACTTGATGCACGTATGAACCCCATGAGATACAGACTATTATTAACTGAACTTTACAAATGAGGAAACGGAGAACGATAGTGGTTATGGGACTTGCTGAAATTCACACAGCTATTAACTATCACAGGCAGGATTCAAATCTGGAAAATTAGACTCCAGAGCTTTATGGTGAACCATGATTCCATACTGCTTCCCTTGCTGTTCACTTTTCTGGGGCAATACCTGAAAGGTTTCTTCATAGCAAAGCTCAGTAATACACTGTGTGATTAGTTCAACTTACTGCACTTGGGAACTTTTTCTTTTAACTTCCAAATACTGACAACATTCGGGAAACTGAGGCAAGTTAGTAAAAATCAAATTGGTATTTAGAGTTGTTATATCTCGTTCTGAATCTCTTACATACTAATCTAATTCTGCCAATATCTTTTATACCACCCAAAATTATCTGTACTACGCATGACAAGCTCCTAAGCAGTAAATAGATATAATCTAATTTTGAAGTGAAAATTGAAATAGTGTTTCTCCTCTCATCCAGAAGCTCATACTGAGCATTTTGAGAGGCATGTATTGGCAAATCATGATTTTCTGGGAAATCATCAGGGCTGGACCTAACTCAGTAATGAAGTGCCTTTTATCTGTCTTCATTCTCTTTAGCCCTGCTGGATCCACTGTTCCCTGAATCTTCTCTCGACTGCTTCCAACCCAGCTATGGTCTCTCCTCTTGCTTGATTTGTGATCCTCAGAAGCTCAATTGCCATAATAAGGTTGAAAACACAAGGCAAGTCCAAAGTAGTTCTTGATCTTGCCCTCTTCCCACCTCTGCTACACAGCTGGTCATAGGCTCCAGGCTGGTCCCCAGCAGCCTTCCTGGTCCCAAGCTCTCTTACTCCCTTATCCTGGCAAAGATGTTCTACTCCTGTTATCATAGCCAGGTCCCATCTACTGGAAGCCAAGGGTAGTCTACATGGAGTCTGGTTCCTCTGAATGTGGGTGAACTTATTTCCAACTTTACCTTTGAGAAGGGTTGGAGAACACATCAAGATGCTGGGGCGGGGGGGTGTCCCTAGAGAAAGCATGGAAGCTCTACACCCACCCCACCCTCCCATACCTTTTCCATTAGGCTGTTCGTGAGTTGCGTCCTTTATAATATACCAGTAAACCACAATGAGGACAAGCAGGATTTTTAAATATTCACCCTTTAGAGGTGAAACCACAAAGTCTGCATTAGCTCTAGTTTGTCTTAAGAATTCCTGGAGTTGATGCTGTACTAGTGCCTTAAACACAGAAGATGGTAAAGAAGTAACAAGCTGAAAATAAAAAGAAGAGCAAAAAAATACCCATTATGGTTCACATAAATGGACTTCTGTGTGTTCCAAAGTTGGATGTATGACAAGAACGATATGAGATAATTGAAAGAGGACATTTTCAACTACATAGAATTAGCATCATTTTTATGATTTTACCCTTCATATTTTCAACTTAGTCATCTACAACACGATAATTCACTTACTAAATAAACATGTATTTCACATTCATTACATTCTATGTTACGGGCCAGGAATTTTAGGCACAGTGGTATATAAGAAAACTTTGCTTGCAGAGTCTACTCATGGATGCTCAAGACTTAACTCCAGCAAACGTAGTCATTGTTTGAGATACCAGAGCATGTGCAAAAACTTGGAAAGAAAAAAGGCATGAAGGCATACCAACAGAAACATTTTTAAAGAGTTATTTTTGTCTTTATTTTGAGGTTGTCATTAACTATTATTTAAGCAATTTGAAGCTTGAAAAATAGAATCTCCAATTCTTTTCATGCTTATTGTATTCATGACAGGAATTTAGACAATTTAATTCCTTTTTTTATCTTCTTACATGTAAAAACTTTGGTAATTGACATAACAATAAATAATGGAAGAGTAATTATGTTTGTCTTTATCTGATTTATTTAAATAATCATATATAAAGTAGTAAAAATGTTTAAATAGATTCCTTTTTAGGTAATAGCAAATCATCCAAAAACAGCATTAACATTTAACAAGCATGAGCTGCTTCTTCAAATAACTATGTTACTTACAATAAGGAGGAAAATCTCAAATTTTCAAAAAATATGAGACTTTTCATCTATACAGACCCCGCATATGTGTTATTTCAAGTCAAATCATGGACACAAACTTAAGTTAATAATGTTGTAAACCATTTTAAATTAAGTTAGTTGAAATTTGTAGCATTTAGAATTGATTGATGTGATTTGTGCTGTGCTTTCTCTGAAAAGTGTCACACTAATGAGATGTAGATTTCCCATCATCACTTTGTATTGATAAAAAGGATAAGGTAAAATTTCTAAGTGTAAAGTAATATATTACTTTTTGAAATTATTAACAAAGGAAATTATTCCTATTAAATCTGACATGACACATATTTTAAAAACATAAAAAACAACTGTGAAATTTTAAAAGAAAGAATTTTTCTTTAAATGCTGTGTGACTCCACATGAAATATTTTGGTTACAATGAAATACAAAAATGATGGCTGCAATTAAAGCTGAGGCTGGTCTCTGGTGACTAATTTCTTCAGCAAACTTGTAAAATAATATTCCTGAATTCAGACTCCCTGTCCCTTTTCTCCATCATTTTCTTCTTGCATGAACACTTATTCCTTACCCCATACCTACACTTCCTCATCTATTAAAGAAGCAAAATGTTTGCACTGACCTGTACAGAGGACCATTATAAAACACGTTTTACATTCCGATTTTAAATAATATGGTTTGGCTAAAGCTGAGTTGTTAATTAAAACAAACTTAGGTGATTTCAAATTATTACTAAAACAATACATGTTTATTATAGTAGAACTAAAATGTAAAAATTTAAGCATAAAAATGATCTATATCTATATATAAAACTACATTATACACAAAGACATCTATATTTTTAGTATTTATATATAGTCTCATATATGTATATTCATATACATATTATACCCATTAAAATATCTTATGAAATCACATAACATATATGCCATTTTGATATCTGCTTTCTTCACCTGAAAATATACTATGAAAATGTCTCATTACCAATAGTATTCTTGCTTACCAGTGGACAGAGTTCTGTGAGGTTTTTTGTTTGTTTGTTTTTTATGATGGCTCTGCAGGGTTGATTAGGGTGTAGGTAATTTGGCACTCGCATAGCTAAAACTGTAGTTCAGCCATTCTGGAATGAATTTAGCACTGTATTTTAAGAGCTTTAAATATAATTTACTGGTGTTAAAATTTGAAAAAGTCTTTTTATCTCACATTTTGGTTGTGCACAAATTTCCATTACAAGGATATCTGTTACAATGCACTTTATAATTTCCAAAAATAATAACAGACTAAAATGCATAACAAGAGGTGTCTGGTTAAATATACATACATATATAATATATCCACGCCATATAAAAATACTGTACCTTAAAAATTATGTAGATCAAGGAAGAATATGAAAATGCTTCAATGTTTAGTTCATATACAATTTTCATACAAGTTCTGTAAAATACTACAATCTCAGTACACGTTCTTATCCATAGTACTACAAAATGGAGAATGGGGAGTATCACGTAAACATGATCAGTTTATACAGAATTCTAGGAAATGAGGACTAATGTGTGGACAGAAAGCAGATCAGTGGCTGCCAGGGCATGGTGGAGGAGTAGTATGGAGAGGGAGAGATGACAAGAAGAGAACTTCTGGGGTAATGGACATGTGTACTGTCTTGACTGTGGTAAAGATTTCACAGGTGTATGTATACCTATGTCAACCGTATTAAATTGTATGATTTAAATATGTATATATATATATTTTAAAATATGATTTAAAATGTGTGTATTTATGGTTTGTCAACTTTGCTCCAATAAAGCTGTTAAAAAAAAATAAAAAGTCTAGGGCTTCCCTGGTGGCGCAGTGGTTGAGAGTCCGCCTGCCGATGCAGGGGACACGGGTTCGTGCCCCGGTCCGGGAGGATCCCACATGCCGCGGAGCAGCTGGGCCCGTGAGCCATGGCCGCTGAGCCTGCGCGTCCGGAGCCTGTGCTCCGCAACGGGAGAGGCCACAACAGTGAGAGGCCCGCGTACCGCAGAAACAAAAACAAAACAAAAAATAAATAAATTAAAAAAAAAAGTCTGGCAGTACTGGGTGTTGGTGAGGATATGGAGCACCTGGAACTCGCATATATATTTTTGGTATAGAATGTTTGACATAGTTGCACTGGAAAATAGTCTTGCAATTTCTTATAAAATTAGACATATGACCCAGAAATCCCACTCCTAGATATTTACCTGAGAGAGATAAAAACAGGCCAACAACAACAACAAAAAAAAAACTGTTCCCAAGATAACCAACGATCCTGTCACAAAATTTAATAGATAATTTTAGTCCTGATGGTTTTGATACCTCAGTTATTAACACTCCTGACCATTCACTTCTTTCAGTTCTCTTTTCCTTGTCCTCCCTGAACTATATTCTCTTTGTTTTCTTCCTACATACTTGGCACCTCCTTCTAGTTCACCTTTGAGATTTCATCCTCCTTAATCTAGCCATTACACAATGCTATCTTGCTTATTCTTATAGTTGCCTTCTCTTCTTACACAATGCTCTTTCTCTAGACTAATTTCATCCATTTCCATCCTTTCACTAAATTAATATCTCACAATAACTTTCTCCTAAGCTCCAGACTTTTATCTCCAGCCACCTATAGAAGATAGGTGGAACATTCCATGGAAATTTCTCAAAGGTTCAGCAATGTCAGTACATCCTAGAATGAACATGCTCTCATGCCCACAAACACCTACAGTTCCTAATATCTCAGCGGATGGCAACATCACCCATCCAATTCCTTGAAACCTAAGCTGGAGTCAAGGATGCTCAACACCTCCCACTCCATCACCTCCCACATCAAAGAAATTACCAAGTTCAGGCAACTCACATATCATTTCTGAATTCCCTTAACTTCTCTCCATCTACACTGCCTCTCTTCTAATCAAATTTATCTTCATCTTTCACCTGGATTGCTACAATAACTGGCCTCCAAGGATTTATTCTAGTCTCTATCCAATCTGTACTCTATGGTATGGAACACTAACATTTTAAAAATGTAAATCGGATCTTACTGCATCCCTAATCCTTCTTCTCACCCTACCCAGCCCAATTTATAATCTACTTTTCCTGTTGTTTTAGAATAATGACCAAAATCCTTAACATGACCTACAGAGCACTATTATACAGCCTGGCTCTTATCAACCTCTCCAGCTTTTTCCCCTGTCCCTTCCACCCCTTCTCCAGTCATTCTGGCTTTCTTTCCAGGCTTCCTTCCTCCACAGGGATTTTACATGTACTGATCCCTCAATATAGGATTCTCTTCTTGCTCTCCACTTTAACCTGGTTAACCCCTACTCAATACCCTGATCTCAAGGGAAAGATCATTTCCTTTACTTCTCCATATTAGGTTAGGTTTATGTCATATACTTTTCCAGAACTGACTTATTTTATTTTCTTTGAATCTACCACATTTAAAACTATGCTTTAATAATTTGATTAGTTACATCACATCAGCTTCCCCTCTAAAGTTTAAGTTCTAGGAACAATGTTTTAGTTCATCTTTTGTCTCCACAGGGATACATTTCACCTACTGGTAATAATTTTTCACAAATAAGCTATGTATCTGGAAAACAGATCTCATCATGACTCTCCTTAAATACAGTGATTTTTGTATTGTCTAACGTGTCCTGAAGGGTAACTGATTATTTTTAATGTACAAGTATATTTGTAAGTTTTTATAAAATTTGGATCACAAATTCACAAAAGACTTTCATTGAAGTAGGTGTCACTATCCAAACACTTGGCTCCAGTTTGTTATTTTCCTGTTTTATTTTTTTAAAGAGGGCCTGTTGTCCTTTGATCTTGCTCTGACACCTGCACCAACCTACTTTTTTCATCTCAAGAGGTCCCTGTAGGATCCGAGATCATGTGGATAAAATTAAAATGGAGGTCACGTGATTAAAACTATTCTTCACAACTTCTCCCAAAACACACAGACACATATTCACACAAACACTTGGACCTGATTTTCAAAGGGCCCAATTTGTCTTGTAAATTTTATATCTCCATTTAATGGATTTTCTCACACAGATAGCAAAACAGAAGGTGCCTAAATTTTTGTGTTACAAAATTAGTAGTCTGTGACAGTGCATGTTCATTTCCCTTTCACTGACATTCTAATATTTCTTCAATATATTTCCATTAAACTATTTTTTAATTCTTTTTTTCTTCCAGCTGGCTTTTCTGAAAGGCTGTCTCATCCATCATTGTGAAATGGTCAGATGAATATTACAACTGCTTAATGTTCCCTCTGCAAAATGTAAACAAATGGGGGTGGGAAGTAGGAGATTCTTTGAGGAACCAGCTAAGAATCATGGAATTACTTTCCAACTATTTCTTAGTAACAGCTTTTCTGTTTTCAGTAAAGACAAATATGTGGTCTTAGAAGTCAACAAATCCCGTACAAAGCAGGGGAGAATTAGAATTTCTCACAGTCTTTAAAAACAATATTAATTTACAGAATTTATAAAACTACTACAGTAGGTATCAGTAAAAAATGTAGTAATATTTATCATAAAATGTGAACTTTAATCCTTAATTCTATAGAAGAATCAAAGAAAGTTACTTTTAAAAATATTATATAACTTAAAACAACTTTATGATAATTTCCCCCAATTATGTATCTCTGCTTCCACGATGAGAGGCATCATAATTCTACGTACATCTGGTGACTACGTATCCTGAATCAACATTTAATGTTAACACACTTCAGCAATAACGCAGTAATAAAGTCTCTTCAAATAGGAAAAAAATAGTAAAAATTAATTTTTTACCCTCCTCACTCTTCCCTCCTAAACTTCCCAATCAATTTAACATTTTCTTGAGCAGTTTCCAAAAGGACTCTTAATTCAACAATCCCCAGATATCTACTTTTTACTTATTCTTTATCAGGCCGTTATCTCTGATATAGCCCAACCAAACTAGAAATTCAGGGCTAATTTGGAATATCTCTTGTTTTCCTACAGCTTGAAGAAAAGATAAAGGTCAGAAGCAGGCTTAAGGAGATGGACATTAAGTCACAAGTTAGAAACAAACAAAGGAAGTTCCTTTGCAGTAGAACTATTTAAAACATATGCCAATAAAATGTTCAAAGGATTCCTACAGGGCTCCAAAGATAAACACGTGCAATTTTTTTTTCTTGAAAAATTCCACTTACCTGAAGGTATAAACTCAAATATATAACATGGTTCAGCAGAAAAATACAAATGAAAACCATTTGGTATTTTATTTATTTACTAGGAATTAAAAATTTTAGTGCAGGTGACCACGAATTCCAGCTCAACCTGCTCTTAGGTGAGTGACTTGCGGCAAGTCCTTTAGCCTCAGCTTGCCCCAGCTGCCTTATCTGTAAACAGGAATAATTACAATATTCACCTCATGAAGTGTTAAATGAATAATACATGCAAAATTCTTAAAACCATGTCAGTCACACAAAGAAGTTCACTAAATGCCAGCTATTATTAACAATTTTATTATTATCACCAGCATTATTCTAATAAAGCTGGGGCACTGAAGGGACTGAGCATGAAAAACTCTAACCTGTAAGAAATCAGCAGCAATAAATCTGTGGAAGGTGCTGAGCCTCACTTCAAAACACACTGAAAAAAACTGAGAACACATATACTCCCTTCTTGGTCCTCACATGGTGAGAGAATTAAGATTTTAAATACAGGGCTATTTTTCCATATGTTTACTGCTGGCTACCTTAGAGTTCAGGAGTTTGGGAAAAAATAAACAGAAATATGAGAAAAAATGTAGAGATATTTAAAAAAAAAAACCCAGAGGACACAGAAACAAAGAATGAAAATTGGAGGCAGGGAGATTATTAAAGAAATAATAAAAGAAAAGTTTCCAGAGTTGAGAAACACTATATATCTTCAGATTAAAAGAGAACAAGCTAAATGCTTCCAGATATTTAAAAAAAAAAAAAAAAAAAAAAAAACTACTTGTCGCCTTACCAGGAACTAAGGAACAGGAATCAATCTGTTATCGGTTTTCTCATTGGCTATATTACATGCTAGGAAACAATGGAATAATTCTGTCAAAGTTCCCCAAATCCCAAAACTCAGTGAAAATTGACTGTGGAATGTTTTATGCACAAAAATCCTGAATAAATGTTTGCTTATTTTTAAGTTTTTGTCTCGTATTCTCTGGTCTTATTAGGTAAGTCTATAGTGCTATAACAAAATAATCCCCAAATAAAAGCTTCAACATAAGACAGAAGACTTTGTTTACTGTTTCAGAAGACAGCCCAGAGGCTTGCAATACCAGACCGGCAGGACAACTCTGTCAGCTTGCATCTCTACATCCCTGGTGGTTTCTCCAGATCTTCCAACACATTCATATCTCAGCAGGGAAGGGTAAAAAGAAAGTTTAGTGTACTGTATGTATTCCTTTTAAGGGCAAGACCTGGAATTGGCACGTATTATTTTGTCTCACATTCTTTTAGGTATAAATTAGTCACATGGCCAAATCTGGATGCAAATGAGTCTTGATGGCCCTCGCTGAGTGACCTGACCATGCACCCAGCTAAAATTTGGAAATATAATTTCAAAAAAAGAAGGGGTAAATTAATCCTGGTGGAAAAGCAGTCGTCCCTCTCACTGGTCTGTAAACATACCAAAAGCCATGCGATACTTTCTAGCCTTATGCATCATTTTAGGACATTTTCCTTTTTCACTATGTAACTAATAGTGACTACACTTAGATATCAAAGACAATTATTGACTAATATGCTTTATTTATTGCAACTCAATTAATCCAAATTAAAGTCTATTGGGCAATAGATAAACAGAAGGCACTATACAGACTTCCTTGTAATAAATCAGAACCATTCCCAGTACAAATGCAAGTTTGTGTAATACTATTAAATAAAAGTTACTTAAAACTATTATTTTAAAGTTCTTGAAATTTTTAATAATTATTTCAAGCTTATGTGGCATTTTTCCTTTATTAATTAACTTTAATAATTATTATTACCATGTATATATTGTAGAAGAACAAGCTTTTTTCTTTTTTAATCAGCTACACCTTAAAACTTTTTAAGGAATAAGAAAAAGGTACCAATAAACTAATTAAAAGGTTTCTATTTTTTGAGGAAAACAGATCTAAACCACATGAAACTAGAATATCAAGGAATGAAAGGATACAAAAATATCTTTTGGATATACTCATTTAGTAAGAAAAAGTGAAGACCATAAAGGAGTTGCTACAATTAATTACTAAAAGATTACATTACAAAAAATATGCTGCTGTTAGTTCGAAAGTTGAAAGTTTACTAGCACAGAATGATAGAAGTAACCTTAGCGCGGCTTGAATTACTGAGATAATTTCTGCAAACTTATACTTTGCCTTTAAAAAATTTGTTCAGATGAGCAACTGGATTCAGTAACAACAGAATGTATTCTACTACTTCCTGAAGACAGAAGATTTATAAACTATTGTAAGAATATTCTCTTAACTATTATTCGTCTTAATTTTGAAATTGTCTCTTTAAACCTAAATAATGCTCTGGTAGACTATTATACAGTGAAATCTCATTCACTCATTCAACAAATATTTATTACAGGGCTACAGTATGCCAGGCATTGTTCTAGGCATTTGGGACACAAAAATGAACAACAAAAAAGACACCAATAAACCCTTGTCTCAAAGAGCTCGCATCTTGAAGGGAAGACAAGTAATAAAGATGATAAATAAGTAAATTATGTGGTATTTCAGAAGGTGATATGTTCTACAGAGGAAAGTAGAAGGTGACAGAGAAGATCCAGAGTGCGGGGGACTGGGGGGAAACTGGCAAAATTAAATAGGAAGCCAGATAGGTCTCAGGGGAAGTGCTGTGAAGCATCCAAATATCTGGAGGAAGAGAGATCTTAGCACAGGAAGAGCCACATAAAGGCCTTAACTTGGGAGACTGCCTGGTCTGTTCCAAGAAGCAAAGAATGCCCAGAATGATATTAAGTGGCCGACATGGAAGGTCTGGGGGGAATGTTGCAAGTAGAAGACACTGAGGTTGGAAAGAACTAGCCAGTGTGGCTGCAGAAGTGAATGAATTCTGAGAGGAAGCCAAAGGCCTGATCACGGAGGCCTGCAGGCCACAGGGAAGGCTCTGGATTTTATTCTGCATGATGTGTGAACAGAAGAATGAACTAATCTGCTTTAATTTTACAAGCTGATTCTGACCGCTGAGTGGAGAACTGAATGTAGGGGTGACAGTGGAAGTAGGAGGCTGCTGAGGGAATCAGAACCGGACAAAGTGCTGGTCCAGACCTGCTGTAGAGAAGTGGCTGGGGGTTATATTTTTAAGACAATGGACAAGACTTGATAATGGATTGAATGTCGGATACGAAGGAAAGAGAAAAATCAGGGATGGCTCCTAGGTTTTCACCTAAGCAACTAAGTAAATTGAGGTAATATTGATTGACCTGTCCTTATTTGTTTTGTAAAAGAATTCACCGCATAAATTTTTTCCACTATATGCTTCACATTTGCATTAAAAATACGGTTGAAGTAAAGATAAAACTTTGGCCATCACATCAGAAATAAAACTCCACCTTGAATCAAAATACTATGTTTTTATTTCTTATTTCTTTTCTTCCTGTGTTATATCTAAGTGCTAATTAAAAATTTAATGGATTATCTATAAATCTTCTAGTGAAGAGGACAGAAAAATCTGGAGACTAGTTTCCAATCATCTAACATCACTATACTTTGTGCTTAATGAGAGTGAAAATGAGGTAACCAACACTACACACCTGCTATTAAGATGAAGAAAAGACCATTTTATAGGCATTAAACTCCTGTGGTCAGCCAAATGTTCCTACTCACTCACCTTTGGGAGGGTAATTACCATTCTAAGATTGCTAAAGCAATAGAATACGCATTTTCCTTCAGGCTGAAAATTTTTAAATGTTTTTAAAAGTTCACTTTCCAGGCTCCTCATTTGATTTATGAGAATAAAAGTGACATTACTGCATCACCTCAATCAAATCTGATAATGCATTTCTTAACTTAATAAAAATTCCCCCCATAATAATAATGTTTATTTTGCTGTGAGGCATTTTTAATTGCATAGGGTATGCCTGTAATTGAAATGTACCCATTTTTGTTTGACATTTTCATTATTCCGCTAGGCAGAAAACAGACATTACGAAATTTTGAAAATAGTCTTTGGTAATTTAGAACCGATTTTTTCAGCCATTCTTAGAAGCATTCAATTAGTCTTCTCCTGAAATCCTTTACATGTGGGAGAATTTTCTTCAAAATTCAGCTACTTTTCCCTTAATATATCTAATATTTTCCCCTAAACTATTAATTTCCTTCTTGAATGTCTCAAGGAAAATCAAATCTTATTACATCTAACTCTCACCCTTAATCTGATCTTCATTTTGGAAGCTTTCTTTTCCCTTGTTTTTGTACAAGGTTCTCTGCTTCACATAGTCCAGAGAATCCCCAAAATTTTAAAGTCTGTGGCTTTTTTGATCTTGACTCTGGGGCCATGAAAAATGCATAAGAAATTTTATTATTATTTTGCAAAGAGGCCCAAAAGTAACAGAAAAGGACAGTTAAGTCCTGGACCTAAATGAATTTAGGGTTTTTACCTAGGAGAGAATGGTAGCCTAGTAACTGTCAGCGGGTAAGCTTTAAAATGAAGTTAAACAAAATTGTTTCACACCCAGCAAGAGGTAAATCAGACACAGAAAGGCAAAATGATAAATGCAGAAATCTTACTCAAGGAGAACTGTGTGTCTTGGGTGTTGATGTGGGTGCAATATCCCCTTTGAGGAATGATACACAGCCCCTCCTACCCTAGGCTGTAGTTCTGTAGGTCTAAGAGCAGGGAATGTTTTGGGGTATCATAGGTAGAAGGAGAAAGAACACTGTAGCTATTTCACAAACTTTTGCTTCATAATTTACTTTAAACTTTTACTGATAGAAAAAAAATGGACACAAGCAAGTTTACATGTGATTTTTCTCAGCCTCTCAACTGGCTGAGAGTAAGTGTATTTGGCCCGAAGGAAATCAACTCAGTAAGGTGGCACCAGAGAAGTTTGGGATCTTATTCTCCTCATGGCTTCCTGTTATTTTTGTCTTCTCCTCTTGTACCCTCAATTTTAAGATTCAATCCTTAACCTTTAACTTTTTTTTCAATATTTTCCATCTCATAATACATAATTCCAAAGATCTTCAACTGTAAGACACATCAGAAAAAAGATACATATAACCCCAATATTAAAATGTACCCCAAATTCAAAATTATGAAAATTGTGAAGTACAGGTCACTCACAATAAGGAAACATAATACTGACTGTGTATTAATGATTCTCAAATCTATACTTTTATTCCCATCTCTCTCCCATCGAACTGCTTATTAGTCATTTTCAGGCATACATCCGACCTCCAAAACCTGTTTCCTCTCTTCTCTTTGCTACTTACAGAAATAAGAATAAGGAAACAGTGCTATACTGATATCTCTATCAAGTCAGAGATACCCTTTAACCTCCACTTCCTATGCTCCATTATGTCCAGTCTGCCATCAACACTTTGTTTCGTGCCTCTTATGTGTTCCTTTCTTTTCTAAGTTCTAGCCTTATCACCAAATGCCTAGAGTACTCAAACAGCACCTCAGTTGCTTCTAGGCAGAAGCAGGGGAAATATCATCATGGTAAGGGCTCTAAAGTCAAATTTCCTGCTCTCACCTCATGGGTTCACCACTTAACATGTGTGTGACTTTGGACAGATTATTTTCTTCTTATTGCTCTTTTCCTCATCTATAGACCAAGTATAGGAATAGTACTTCCCTTGTGAATTGTTATGAATACTATAGGAAGGAATACATAGAAAGCATTAGAACATCTGGAATTGTAGCAAGCACTCATAAGGTATTAGCTACTAAAACACCACATTCCAATTCATTTGACAACACTGTGTTAGTGTCAGCCTTACTAAAATACCAATTAATTCAGCCATTAAACATAAATGTGTTTAGCAAATGAGTGTTTGTTGTGTACCAGGCATTGTTCTAAGTACTAAGAATACAGTGATAAATAGAACAAATTCACTGACAAACAGGTGGGATAGGGGACAGAGACAATAAACAAGAAAACAAATATATGAAAATACCATTTATATTGTGATAATGGTTATTATTAAGATAAAACCAGATGATATGATAGACACGGAGGTTGTGTCTACTTTAGGACATTAGAGGAAACATCATAAAAGGAGGTGATGTGTCTTTTTAATAATGTCACATAAATGGTAATATACAATAGGTAAACTTTTGACAAGCTATTACTCAGCACAATGCCTTTCAGATTCATCCAAGTTACTATAATTTCTTATTTTACCTGTAAAGTATCTTTAAAGAACTCAAGAGAAGACTAGTTTATTATATTTACACAGATATTTAATCATTTCTGTTCTTCCTTCATTCTTTATGGTTCAACTTTCCTTCTGGTATCATTTTCCTGCTGTCTGAAGAATTTTTTTTAGCAATTATTTTATAACAGTTTTGCTAACAAGAACTTCTCTTCGTTTTCCTTCATCTCAAAATGTTTTTATTTCCCTTTCATTCCTGAGGGATATTTTTACTGAATATAGAATCCTGGCTTAATAGTTCTCTTCCTGAGGCACTTTAACATTTTTGTTCCACTTCCTTTTGGGCTGCACAGTTTCTAAAGAGAAACACAAAATCACTTGAGTCATTGTTCCCTAAAAGTAATGAGTTTTTCCTGGATGCCATCAATATTTGTTCTTTGTGTTTAGTTTTCAGCAGTCTGATTATGATGTGTCCAGGCTTAGATTTCCTTGGGTTTATTGTGTTTAGAGTTTGCTCAACTCCTAAAATCTGCAGATTTATGTCTTTCGTCAAATTTTTTTTCCAGCCATCGTTTCTTCAAATACTTTTTTAACACCATATTCTTTGTCTTCTGTGACTCTGTTGACATGATGTTATGTTCAATGCCAGTTTGATTTTCAAATCTTTGCAGAGTTACATCTCTTGCGTATGTGAGACACTTAGTGGGCAGTTTGGTACCTGGGTGGTCATTGGTGGTCTATCTGTTAGTTCTCAGTATCTTTTGGTATGTGTTTAGGATCAGATACACAAATTTAGAGCTCAGGTGTGGGCCCACGAGCTTATAAATGACTTTACGGTCTCCCTTTTCTAAGCTCCTTCCCTTTTTGATCTCTGACCAGAAAGCTGAGGTTTTAATTACTCCACTCTCCTGCATACTTTCTGTGACTGTGTGCATGTACAGGCTAACAGGCAGTATGACAGGGAGAAGAAAAGAAACAGGGGTTTAATTCACCTTCTTGGGAGCACAGCTCCTCTAATTAAAGGAGAAGATTCTCCTCACTTCAAATTTTCAACCACTCTGGGCTCCTGTACCACCACTGATGCTGCTGCTTCCACAGCCACTGTGGGTTTGTCTGGAAGCTAGAGTACGAGAGAACTAAGCAAAGAAGAAAAATTTTTAAACGGGAGATATCCCCCACTCTCTCTGAATATTTGGAGGCTCCAATCCTACTCCCTATGAGAGAACTAGAGTTTCTCCTGGAACTCTGTCTGCACCCTGGTGCCCTCTTCTGGTGTTCCGGCTGCTTCACATCCAGGCCAGGGTACACATGACGAAAATGGGAAACTCACTGCCAACTTGGTATATGTTGAATTCTAGTCTTCTTCCCCAGTCAGCCAGCTACTACTACTTATTTCTCAAAGACTCCAAATGAATTCTTCTCCTTGAATTCTGTCCAGATTTTAGAGCTATATTTGATGAGATATCCAGAGTAGAATATACTTACTCCATCTTACCCAAAATCAGAACTCCCACTTCACTCCTTTTAATAATTAGAATAATTCATCTATTTGCTGTTGACTCAGGTGAGTATTTGGCTTCTTAATACAGGAATATAAGATGTGGCCGCAGACAAAGAATGAAGAGGGATACAATGGAATGAGTGGATCCTAGCTCCAAGGATCAAAGTGATAATGTAGTCTAGGAGCATTAGTCCAAAGCACCAGTCTATGAGCCACGTGCCCCTGTAACAGGAACTAAGGAATATTCATCCTGTGTGTTCAGCATCCAATGAAAAGGAACATACATGGCGCCCATCAAGCATTTCTTTTCTTATTGGGATCGTTCGAGAGACGGTGAAGAAATATTGAGGCAAAATGTGTTGTCAGAATTTCTGGGGTTTGGTTACTCAACCAGAAAATAATTTACCTAATCATATTACCATCTATGAAACATTTCTCCTTCTCATCCTTTATGGGCAAGACTTGTCCGAAAAGACTTTGTCAAATAACGTGTTGAAACAGATATACGTAGTTTGCATGTTGTTCTCCTAATTTAGAAGTCTAGTGCTTATTTTTAAAGGATACAAGGATTAATTTTGGAAAAGCTTCATTGATTGAATACATTTTGGTTTCTAGAGATGATGGTATATTTTGAATGACTGCCCACTAGGTTTTAAAATATTCCTGAAAAACTTCTGCAAAAGTATGGTTTTCTGAATTTGTAGTAGGCTTTCACTGTTGAAAATGTGAACAATTTTTATTGATCTATATACTGTGGCATCCCAACTGAAGTAATTTGATAAGAAATACTTATATTACAATATTTTATATACTCTAATGCCCTTATTTTAGAAATGAGGACATTAAGACTCATAAAGATTAAGCTACTTGCCCAAGATCACATAGAATATCAGCAAAAGAAGCAAGGCCATGCTACTAATCAAGACTCAGAAAGCCTCTTGATCCTGCTCTGACTTTTCTATGATTAATACAGTCTCTTACAGTTGTTTTAACAGCTCCTATAATAGCTGAGAGATTTGAATAACTTAGCAGTTTTTACCTTAAGAGGGTAAAGCTACTTCTATTTTACAATTTGGGAAAATGTCAGTGGTTTAGAAAAGTGGTTTTTTATTGTCTCAAGATAACTGCAGCCCCAAATATCATGTCTTCACATTATATTTGAAGTTACAAGTGTGTTGGAGAAATTATGACTCCCAACAATTCTTCTAAATCACCATGTTATAATCCTTTTCTTATACTCCCAACACCTCTACCTCTCTAAGTTAATTCTCTGAAAAACAGCATGACTCTAAGAAGAAACAAATCTCTGCCTTTTCGACCACTGTGTACTGAGCCCTCAACTGCATATCGAAAGAAACACACCATACTGACTCCCAAGTTTACAGCTCCAGGCTGGATTTCTCTCCTGAACTCTCCACATTCACAGAATCACAGACTACCTGACATCTGCACTTCGATGTATAACAGACAGACATCTCAACATTAACATGCCCCAAATTAAGCTCTGGGTGTTTCCCTTAAAACTTTATACTACCCTTAGCTTCCCTTTAATTTGGGTTGTTAAATTTTATCTTTAATATTTATATATTTTTAAGAACCTGGGTGCTGTTTCCTATTCTCTGGCTTTCCTATCTCTAAATATATTAACAGTCATTCTACAGTATGACCTTATCATTTCAATATCTGAAATCTCAGCAGGCCTCTTTCTCATATCTGTGCTTCTGCTGAGTTGTGCTGTTTCCTGGTATGCTGGAACATATTTGTATACCACTCATTACACTATTTCAAAGTTACACACCAAGGCAGACCAGCAGGGTATAATGGAGTGCTGGCTGGTCTTGTCTCTTCAGTGGTTTTTAATCTTTAATCTTTAGGAAATTAGAGCAAGTCCCATGCATCTGTCTATCTTCCTTTATTACAGTGTTTGCAATTAGACTGATCATTTATTCCTCAACTATCTGGTAGAGTAAATGTGCTTCTTAATGTTTTAGGCTATTGTGGTTTTGCCACATAATATTTTAATAATTTTCTATAAAAGCTTTCTTTGTAATAGAATGTTTCTAAAAAACACACAGGTGGAAATAATGAAGTATATTTAGTATACTTAGTTTGAGTTTTCTCCTCTCGTGTTTCCTCTGAGTCAAAATAAAACAGAGTACGTGGTTAGGGTCATTTTTATGCTGAATATACTTAAATACTTAAGCCTGTTTCCAGAACTTACTGATATTTATTATAAAATACCTAGTGTCAGGACACATGAGAATTGAATAAATAAAAATACTAACAACGTTCCTGGTTGGGAAAACTCAACATTGTAAATCTGTAAATTCTCAAAATCTGTACTTGAAAATGTAATGCATTACCAATCAACATCCCATGAGATAATATCTCAGAGTTTGTCAATATGACTGTAAAATTCATTTTAAAGAATGACTAACAAAAGAGAAGAAATGTTGAAACAGAATAAAATTAAAGGAACTTGTCCAACCAGATGGTAATACATAGTACTGACTCAGGAAAGACAACAGACAAAATAAAAAGTCCAGAAACAAAGTTAGTATATGACACAGAGATCATATCAATAGTGAAGATAATTGATTATTTAATTATTGGTATTTGGACTTGTTTAACCGCTTGGAAAAAAATTACATGATCCAAATACTCATTATGCATTAATATAACTTCCAGAAAGAGTAATATTTGAAAGCAAAAAATATGGTATGAGGTAAGAATGGTGCCCTACAAACTTTTGAAATGTGGCAGCCTGGGAATAGAGATTACAAAAGTAGGAGGTTATTGTAACCAATAATCCCATGGTTTCTGGAGTGCTCACAGTATTCTTTTCTTGCCTTTGGTGGAGAGGAAGGCAACTGCATGGGAGATCACATTATAATTACGTACTAATCCACACATTTATATTTTTACTCTTTATATATGCTGTATTTCATAGTAAAATAAGGATTTCTAGAAGTTGGCATTTGCTTCTCTATAGAAGTATCCAAGTATTCAGTATTAATCATCTGATTAATGGGCTATAACATATGATGGAATAAGAAGAAACGAGTTGATCCCCTTCAGAGCCTCCCATTCCATTCTGAAGGGCTATTCATCTAATCTATTTGTCTTCTACTGTAGGGAATATAACTGAGTTTTCCTAGTAGTGGGATGCATTTTGCTGTACCATCCCGACTCCTTGGCATTGTTACCATCGGGGATAACATGAAGCATTTACAAAGCAGATGGCCAGCTTTGCAGGCCCAGATGTGGCTTGAACCTATGACCTCATTAGCACCTACAATAAATAACTGAAGTAACTAACTCAAGCTAGTCCTAAAGGAAATTGTAAGTAGATAACAAAACATAAGGAAAATGGGTATGCCTTTTTAAATAATTAACTAAAACATCTATTAGTTCTATAATGAAAAATAAAGAAATGGATTAATAGAGTCAAGGCAGACAAATTTTATCTGGAGCTAGACTATAATATTGAGTTTTATCTTTCATTTGAGCAAAAGAAAGAAAAGAAAAATGAAAAAATGTTAAGCACTATCTTTATATGTGAAGAACAGTACACTTTTATTATTTCTCTCTATAAAATACACATAGATGAATACAAATAATAGCACTTAAGATTATTTTCTAAATATCCAGAGAGAAAGGAAAAGAAATAAGAATATTAGTAACTACAAGATATTCCTTAGAAGAATAACTGTTGAAAAACAAATCTAGATTCCATATTTGCATTTTTTTAAGTTAGTAGTTAAAATTTTAAGAAAGTAAAAAATAGCATGCAAAAGAACATAAATAACGTTAAATATCTATATCAACTGTCATTTAAATTTTAAAATAATTCTGTAATTAAATTTGAGAATAAGCATTATAAATGCCTCAATAACTTAAGATTTTAAGTGAGCTATCTCTAGAAATTGTGCTTGTTTATATTAAATACTAAAATCATTTTTACTTTTTGGCCTTATTAAATAAAATTACGACTAAGCATCCTAAGCATCTTGAAGACATTTTCTGAAATGGAAAATTTCAAAATTTAAAACAAGTTACTGCTTCTTACACACGTTACACTGATCATTCCTTCTCCAGAAGAGAAGAACATTTTTTTGACCATTAGCTAAATTTTTATCCATTTCCCAGTTTCAAAATGCTGAGTCCCTTTTGTATGTTGCCAGAAAAAAGAATTTTTTTTTGTGATTTGAAATTATTTAAACATGTTTGCTTTAGTGTTTAGCCTTAGTTTAGCTTTCATCTCCCCCCACCACCTTTGATGCAGAAATGGTGAAAGGTAGAATGAACCTTGAGAATGAATCCCATTTCTGTAAAGTTTAAATATTCAGGAACGGACAATGTTCCTTTTCAAGGCAGGGACCCTTCCTGATTTATTAGCTTCTCCTTCTGGATTTATCCATGTGGGAAAACTGCCAAAGCTCATTTGTCTTTTCCTGCCTATATCCTTATGTCATGACATTGAGGCACTTTGTTCTGCAAAAGTATTTTTAAAAGGTGACAAGCCTTTCCCTGTGGAACATTTAAATAATAATAAAAACCACTTTTAATTAGGATCTGGAATAACTGCTAAGAAGAAAGTGGGAATGGAGCATAGCTCTTCACAGCTCTCACGGCAGACTGATTTCACGTTTCTTATGTTATCCCTGGCTACACTTGAACATAGCTCTGGTATACTGAAGTTCTTTTTCTTTGAGAATACCTAGCTCTCTCTTTCTTTGCAAGGCTAAAAATTCTCTTTATTAAGGAATGTGCGGATCACATTTTATTGTTCCCAGTACTATTTACCAAAACATTTGTTTTAGCTCTTAAAATCATTGTTCCTCTCAATGTTCAATTTAGAACATCAAGAAAACAGAATAATCAGATATTTTTTATCATCCTAATATCTGAAGCAATGTCTTACTATATGTACAGTCAAACATTTAGAATATTTTTTTGGGAGAAATAAAACAAGATTATATAATCTACCTTACCGGGACTTGCCTGGTGGTGCAGTGGTTAAGAATCCACCTGCCAATGCAAGGGACACGGGTTCAAGCTCTGGTCCAGGAAGATCCCACGTGCCGCAGAGCAACTAAGCCTGCATGCCACAACCACTAAGCCTGCGAGCCACCACTACTGAAGCCTGCATGCCTAGAGCCCGTGCTCTGCAACAAGAGAAGGCTGCGCTCCGCAACAAGAGAAGCCTGCACACCACAACGAAGAACAGCCCCTGCTCGCCGCAACTACAGAAAGCCCATGCACAGCAACAAAGACCCAATGCGGCCAAAAATAAATAAATAAATACATTTGTTAAAAAAAAATACTAATCCACCTTATCCAGTTTATGGAATAGGAAACCAAGGCCAAGAAACACACAATGAAATATTTAGTACAGACAGTGCTGAATCTCTTTGGTTTTTCATTGTAGTATACTCATTTGATGAGTAATAATCTAAAGCTATATAACATTCTTTGTTTCAAGATAATCATAAAGGAAAGACAAAAGAACTTAAAAGTAATTTAGACTGAGGAAATTCAGAAAAAAATCAATCAAATTTGGCCATATTTTCTATAAAATAGTGTCATGAACAACATTACTCAGACATTTGCTTTTTCTTTTTAAATGAGATTTCTTTGCAGAAAGTTCCTTATCTCCTCTTATTCTCTCCACGTGCATATACCTTATGTCCCAAGTTCAGGAGGGAATGCAAATGATGCTTTATCTATGAAGTCTTCCCAAACACCCCAATGTGTTCTTTCGTTACACTCCATACATTCACCTACTTATACTGTACTGCAATTATTTGTTCATATTTCAGTCTTCTCTATCAAAATGTGAGTTCCCCCAGGGCAGGGAACATATCATTCATTTTTGTATCTCTGGTGCCAGAACTATGGTAGACATTCAATTAGTATTTGCTAAGTGAATCAATATATGAATGATTGCTTCATGGTAATTTTCCAAAGTATTCTTGAGCTTTTTACACATGGATTTTTTTTTCAAAGTATTCTCAGTGTGAATGAATACACCTACCTAAGGTTGTAAAACAATAAACCACCTATTCTCCCTCCTCCATCCCCTGAGTATAACCATAATTTCAGCTTCCAAAGAGAATTATAAGGCATTCACTTAGTAATTACACTTGAGCAAGCGATGGAATTTCAAATAGAGATATATTTAGGTTCACTACCCCCTTTATTATGCTGTCAAATTATTTCCAGTATGTTTCAAAGCCTAATAAAATGCATTAGTTGATATTCTGATGGTTTAAAAGAATGAATGTAGCCCTCAAATTTTTAATGAAATACCAGGGAATAACGAAGGTCCAAAGGAATAACATATAGAATCAGTATTAACAAAATACAATATTTTATCCAGTTGGGGTTTCACAACATAATAGAGATATGAAGAAGTTATAAAGAGTACAAAACAGAATCATAATACCAGAAGACAAGAAATTAAAACCTGGGATGAAGAAGGAAACTCTAAAAATGATAATAATAAAATGGAGAAATATGCCTAGATATTTCCTTTTTCCAACCACATATCAAACTAAAGAATATAATATCAAGAAGAATTATTTAGGTATATAGAATTTACCAGTAAGATTATGGAAGTGGGGTGTGTCCACTGTTTATTAATTTTTGTAGCTTTCAAAATATCAAATGAACACATTATTTTTATAATCATAAGAAAATAACGAAACAAATTGTTCAATACTCATAGTTCGTAAGCATTGAAACATTTTAGTGAAAGAGGTTCTGAAATATCCATCCCTGGAGATTATCAGAAATAGGATACAGACAGATTAGTTTGGAACAGGTCAAGGAGAACTTGCTTAAATGGTGACCTCTACATCTGCCTTCCATTCATAATGTCTATGATTGATCCTAAGCGTTGTTTAAAACAGAAAAATTGCTCTTTTTCTAGATTATTAAGGAAACATAATCTAGCATGCAACAGAAATAGATTTTTGTTTGGGGAACTAGTAAAATTCATACCTTACTACATTATCAAATGAATCTTTTTTTTTCTTGTTTTACGAGATTTCCCTAAATTTCAAATTATCTTTTCCTTTCCTCCCTTTCAGTCAATACCTCCTTTGAGGAAACTCAGAAAAAAAAATTATAACAAAACCATAACAATTGATTATATAATGCAAATACCTATAAGGTACAAGTATAACCAGAGAATGGATAAATGGTCTTAGCCACACATAAACCTAAATTTATAAAACACTGAGCATAAGAAACAATATCATGAGTCAACGAAACAGAGATTTCCCAGCACCCCCAAACCACTACCCAATGGAGGTAGAGAAAAGAAAAAGGAATCTCTGGTACACATAGAGGTTGAATATCTTGGTATTGTTGATTTTTGACTATTCTGACCTGAATAAAAGTCAATTTCATGTGACTCAATGCATGGCATGTTTATTTCCAAAAAACAAAAGAAAAAGAATTATCGTTATACCGTATGGTGTTTCACGAAATAAACAGCATTCATATAAAAATAAAGTATTCAGATGTGAAATGGAAAATTTGACTTTTTTTTTAGTTTTGATTTGGAAATTGTGTCTTTTCTGTAAGTGTATTAATCTAAGCTTGCTCTCTGACAAATCTTTTAAAAGGAAGCAACAAAGAGAATAGGAACAATTTTATGATGGATAGAGATGGATGTGAAAAAACTGTATCAAAACTATTAAATAAGCCAGGCAAAACGCAGTTTTCATTGATAGGTAACTTACACATCATATGACATAATTTTAGATTCAAATTCCAAATGAACCTTACTTGGTTAAGGGTCACTTTTCCAGTTATTTCCAGGTGTCTGATATTACTATTGCAAATATATATTGATCAAAACATATTGATATATGTATGCAATCGTGTAAGAATATCATTCAACTATTTTTGCTACATTTCTTTATTTCATAAGTATGTATTGAAGTTTCTAGCATTAGTTGATCAAATCTCCAAACCAGAGCACCACAGGTATTTCACTTAAGATGAAAAGAACCAACCCTATAATCATTAGGTAATAAACAACTTTTAAGAAATTTTCTTTAGAAAATTTCTTAAAATTTTCAAATTTAGAAAAGATATCCTAAATGAAAATTCTGGAAAAGTGATGTGAAGATATAGTATTACATTCAGTGAATATTTAATGTATTTTAAATACGCAATACAATCCTCCCTACACGGCAAGCTAGTTTATCTTTGATGCGTAAGGAAGTACACACTACATACTCTGCTTTGTAGGACATTAAAAACCTTCAGCCAGACTAAGAGGCTAGAAAAAGTTCCACACTGCTTGTAAATTCACATATTGAAGGGAGCGTGCTTTATCTGTAGCGTACTTCTACCTCATCTATCACAATGCAGCCTGATTTCAATTATACTTGATCAAGTTCCTGTATCAACTGGTCTTTCTGTCAAAAGAGAGTATCTCAGAACATTTTGGCAAGATTTATACATCGAATCAGTCCTTGCCAGCAATTCTCAAACTTAAGTCATAAAGCCACTTGTTGATGTTTAAATCTCCGAAAGCTGAGGGCGGGTGGGACGCTAAATAAAACCAGGGAAAGGGAAAATTGAACACAACCCTCTATTTTTTAACCAACTCACCTTTATGACAAAGTTGGAACACTCTATTCAATATCCTTTCGATTTCCAACCTCTGTTTTCTATTTTTTTCACATGTGTGAAAACAAAACTCCTCTTCTGCCTGTTCTAAACCACTTATATATTTTATATTTTCCTGAAACCTTGATACATCCAAAATCTTTCCCCCGTATAGAAATACTAAAATCAGTGTCTCTCAACGATTAGAACAGGACAATCTCCACCACTAAGCCAGAAACAAGCAAACTACCTAATCAAACATGCCTCTAAAGCAGGAGAAAAGGAGGAGGAGAAGGGGAGGGAGGGCGGGAGAACGAAGGAAGGAAGGAAGGAAGGGTCACCCGCAAAGCCCATTAAAAATTCCCAGGGAAATAAAAATAGAATCTGGGTAATAAAATAAAATCTAACCTTTTTTAAAATTTTTCATCCGTGCTTCATCTGGTTTCACTTGTTCATAAGGTGCCACACGAAGAGGCCTGGCCCCCAGCACTTCAGACCACAGTTTCTAGTGACAAACAGCCGCCCCGACCCTGCAGCTCATGGTCCTCCACACCTCCACTCAAGATGGCGGTGGACCATGCAGGGAACGCTGCGCCCGGCGTTATGA
Source organism: Phocoena sinus (assembly GCF_008692025.1). Classification (NCBI taxonomy): domain Eukaryota; kingdom Metazoa; phylum Chordata; class Mammalia; order Artiodactyla; family Phocoenidae; genus Phocoena; species Phocoena sinus. Next base: position 21,425,021 of record NC_045767.1, read on the forward strand.
GCTGGAGCGTGAGCAGCACAGCTGCGCCCACCTAGCAAAAACTCCGCCCCCTCCCTCGGGCGAGCACCCTATAAAGCAGCCCCAGGGCCTGCTGGGAAGAGCTTGTGGGCTAGAGCGGCAGCTCGCGTTTCACCATTCCGTGGCCAGAGCGTGAGGTTTTCCTTTGCTTTTGAACAAACTCCGTCCCTTTCTCCGGGCCCTAACGACACTGGGCAGAAGGACTCTTGTTGGGGCCCAACTCGAAAGGGTCAGTAACAGAAGGAAATAAATCTGTAGGCAGATTCTTATTTATTTGTATATTGTATATCCAAAGTGGTCTAAATTAATTACTTGGGACCAAAACTCCTTTATGAAAAGCACAAAGACTTTCTGTGAAGTCATGTAAAGTTATACAGTAACAACCACAACAAGCAAGCAAATCATAAAACTTGAAAACTCTTTTTCTGTAGCAGCTACAAGACCAGAAAAATTTCAGTGTAGACCTTTTACTTATCTCGTGCCCAAGTGAATATTAATATACAATTCATGCAAAGTTATAAAGCCTTTGAAAGTTTCCTTAGCTTCCAGGCTTCTCTTTGTGTCCTTCCTCCCTTCCAAGTATTGCAGCCCGCAAGGACCTTAAAGGCCTCTTGCTCTTTTACTCTCTCCTGCCCTTCCAGTGTCAATTTATCCCTGAGGGCGTGACATTTATGAAGTCAATTTCATTCACAATACGATGTTTCACGAGCCAGGCACTTGTCATTTGAGCCTTTTAATCTCACAGAGATAAAGGACTGTTTGTCTCTGCTCTTCACCTTTCTTTCAAAAAAATTCTCGTCAGCCTCAGGCTAGGAAGGTAAGCATTATCACACTTAGCTGGGCTGAACAGAAAAAAATACAAAAAGTTTATAATTTAGAAGTGTTTCTCAAACCACAAATCATTTGAATGAGAATTACCTGGAGTCTTCGTGAAAATGTAGCTCCACGGGCCACATCCCATACCCATTAAATCCTAATCGACACTGGCGAACCTCCACTTTGCCCCAAAGTACAGATGATTCTCACACAGCTGAGCACTAAGAACTCTTCAACTTCTATTCATATAAAAAAGCAATATCACAGCTCAACGCATTTTTCTAAAATAAACTTATCCTAAGATGTGTGCTTAATTTTTCTTCAGTTTGCTATTTCTAAGTTTTATTTTCTGCAATGTACTATTTAGTTTAGGGAAATTGTTATAACAACCCTTCTTAAATTAACAAAAAGCCCCCACTGGGCTGGCTTTACAACTAAAAGATGATGTCACTGACATCTCTTTCAGCATCTCTGATCTCAACACGTAGTGGAAATTAAATTAATGAAAACAAAGGCCATCAAAGGGATTATAAATTAATTTTTTTCTTCACTCAAATGAACAGCAGGAGAAAAGATTTTTTTCTATGATTAAAAATGACATCATGCTGTCTTCTACAAAATAGCCCCCAAAGTAATTCTATTTAAAATTTTTTAATTTAGTCCTTCATTTTTAAAACTACAATAGATTGTTTTGAAGAGGTTTTTTAAAAAAAAACTTAAATATTGTTGGTTACATCATCTTATGCTTAAAGTTGGAGAAATTAATTGCTTAGGTGGTTTCTGCTGTAACATTCTTTCAATTTTAGGGTAGATTACTGTAATTAATGCTTTAACTTAAAGGAAAAAGCTGGGTTTAAGGGGCGAGCTAGTATTTAGCAAATGTTTACCTCCATCAGATTACACCTGGGCTTCTACTTCTAGTTGACTACAAGGGAATCTCTCTCTCACACACACACAGAGACACACACGCACACACACACACACACACACGCCACTGCTGTATATGAACTGGAAGAGTTAAAATTTGCAAACTGCTCTCACTACATTCTCTAATCATTTGCAAAGTGTAAAGTTTTTGGTTATGACTCTGTGGGGGGCAGGCGGAGAAGGAGTTGAAGAGGAGAAATAAATGCATCTCTTTTTCTCAAAGAAAGAAAATGTATTAAAATTTATACACTGAAAGTATTTTCATCTCCTCACTCTACTTATGGTCAAAACCAAACTCATCATTTCTTTCTTGAACACAATAAAGTGTGGAAAATAGTGATACCTGAGAGCCATCCAGTTTACTTGAAGTTCAGGAAGAGGACCTGTACAGAAACTTCCCATATGTCATTAGCGGAGTCATTCTGTGTGCCCTGTAGTGTTTTCCTAGCTGGGGCATAAATATCAAACACACACACACACACACACACACACACACACACACTACAGAGTAAAGCTTGTTTTAGCCACTACATTCAACTGAATCACAATGCCACACTCTCTTGGTTTCCCAGCTGCCTGATGTTATAATGAGTCCTTTCTTTACCTGCTGATCTGCTGGCACAAAGAACCCAAATTTAGAGGGCATCAGCCATAGCTTTAACTTTATTGGGACTGTTATTTCGTTTCCTGACAGAAGTATGCCCTCCTCCTAGGGAACAAGAACTTCTAGTCCCACGGAGCCTGAAGTAGTAAAGATGGAAGCATAAACTTCCCACAAGGGGCTTCCCTGGTGGCGCAGTGGTTGAGAGTCCGCCTGCCGATGCAGGGGACACGAGTTCGTGCCCCGGTCCGGGAAGATCCCACGTGCCGCGGAGCGGCTGCGCCCGTGAGCCGTGGCCGCTGAGCCTGCGCGTCCGGAGCCTGTGCTCCGCAACGGGAGAGGCCACAACAGTGAGAGGCCCGTGTACCGCAAAAAAAAAAAAAAAAAAAAAAAAAAAAAAAAAAACTCCCCACAAGTAGGTCACTGGGAGAGATCACAAGCAGGACCTCTCCTCCTTCCAACTCTCGGTCACATCCTGAGAATAGCTCTTCTTCCTCCTGGAGTGTCAGCTCCCAACTGGCCCTTCAGCAATGCCTTAAAGAGGCTGCTCCACAACTTCCCAGAATTCTGGATGGTGTAGAAGGTGGCAGGAACATTGGAAGCCATGGTCCTCCTCTTTCTCCGTCTACTTGTTCCCCTTCTGCTCCCTGACCTCTTTATAATAAAATATCCTTGAAACTCTTCTCAGTCTTTGGTTTCTTTATTTATACCTGGTAATTACATCCAGTCTCATGGTTTAACATACCATATTCTCTTCCAAAATCATGTCTCTAGCTTGGACCTTTGCCCTGAAATTTATATACATATATCTAGGCTTGTATATATACAACAGACATCTCAAATTTAGCATGTTCAAAACTGAGCCCAGATCCTCCCTACCACCAACAAAGAACAACATCAGAAATGACCTGCTTCTCCCATCTCAGTTATCAGCAACAACATTCTTCCAAGTTCCTCAGGACAAAAATGTTTGAGTCCTTAATTCCTCTTTTTCCTCTCTATATCTAGTTTATCAGCAAATTCAGTTAGCTCTACCTTCAAAATACATCTAGAGTCCAATGAGTTCCTTTCAAGCCCACTACCACCACTCATATCCAAGTCACCATGATCTCTCAACTGGATGATTTACGTAGGTTTCCAATTAATTTCTCAGTTACCCTTGCTCTTCTTTAGGCTGTTCTCAAAATGGAAGCCAGAGTGGATTTGTATGTCAGATAATAGTTCTCTGTTCAGAATGAAATCTTAAGTCCTTGCAATGGTCTATGAGGCTTTACAATATCATGCAGCTCAACAATCTTAGAGTTTTCATTCTACCACCTACCCATCACTCACTGCACAAAAGTCAAACTGGCGTCTTACTGTTCCATAACCATGCTTGCCCATCTTCCCACCTTAGAGCTTATATATTTGACATTCTCTTAGCCTGGAGTGTTTTGCCCCCAGATATCCCTATCACTAGCTCCCTTGGTTCCCGCAGATCTTTACTGAAATATTGTCTTAGTGAGGTTTTCCCTAACCACCATATTTAAAATAGCAAACACACTTCCCTAAATTCCCTCTACCCCTGCTTTATTCTTCCCCAAAGCACTTATTACTACCAACATTTTATATATTTTACTATATATTTTCATCTATGTATTTGTTTCTGGCCTTATTAGAATATAAATTTCATGGTGGTAGGCTATTTGTCTGTTTTGTCCCTTTCTGTATTCCTTATTCCGAGAAGACAGCTGTCTAGTAGCTGTTCAATATATGTTGAGTGGATGAACAAAACAGTATCACCTAGAAATAATATGATATCTTCTCCCTAATGAAAATGTACTTCACTTCTTTCTACATGTTTGTGGTTAAAAACCCAATGACAGTAATGGTTTCAGAAGGGAAAACCACCAGCACAATCAGTAATTAGTGTTCTGCTCAGACTTCTTTTTAAAGGACAGAGATGTGTTAACAAGACCCCACATTTTTATGAAAAGTGGCATCATTTGAAAACATTAACTTATTTTGAATATCTTCTAAGATGTGTGAAAGTCAAACATACCCACAGATTACATTACCTTTAGATGGACACTAATAATTTTAAAAAGAGCAAATTAGTCCCAGTTTTATAAGGCTGACATATTTAATTTTAATTCATTAAAGTGATCATTTGTTTAAAATAATTACACTATTATCCTGAGATATATTCATTTATCAACTTTAGACATTAGTATTTATGAACTTCCATTAAATTAGATGAGGGTTTAATTCTCTTACACCATCAACTACTTCCCCTACTATCTTCCTCCCACTGAGTGATGTCAAATTTTTCATTAACTCAATAAACACTGCTAACACTAGCAATATCTTAATATTGTTTATTATAGAGTCAAGCAGTGTTTCCTGTTTTGCTAAATATTTTAATTTTTCCTGGAGTAAATTATTATTTTTCACTTTCTTAGTTTTCCACATACTCTAATATTTATTACCAATTTATTAATTTCTCCAATACATCTGTCAAATACCAATACTGCTATCTGGATACTCACATAGATCAATGATCTATCACTGTTTGGTTTTTTGTTTGTTTCCCTGAGATATCCTCCCCAAAGTCTTAGCCTCCGGCTCCAGTTTGGGCAAAACATTTCCTGAGCCTACTGCTGATCTGCCATTCTGGATCTGCCTACAGTCACCAGTCTGGTCTGTAGTCCAACAATCTTCTGTTTGGAGTCTCCTCTTTTCTTGTCCCATATCTCCTTCTGCCTTCTTGATTTAATCATTTGCTAGAGTCCATCCTTCAATAGCTTCCTCCTCAGCTAAAATACAATGAGAAAGGTTGGGTCCTTGCTTGTGTTTGTTCTATTCATATACTTGATTTAGAGTTTGGCTAGGAAGAGAATTACAAAATGAAATCACCTTTCTCTCCAAATTGTGAAGTGACAGCTCCACTCTCTCTGTCTTCTAGGTGATGCTGTTGAGACCTCTCATGCCATTATGGTTCTCTATTCTTTGTAAGCTACTTGACTTTTTTACTTTGCAAGCTTTCAGGAGATACTTTATTCTGTGTTCTAAAATTTCACAATTATATTCCTCAGTGTGGTTTATTATCATTATTTATTTCACAACATGAGGTTTTACAAGGGCCCTTTAATCTGAAGCGTCAAGTCCTTCATGTCTCAAATTTTTTCCTTTTTTTTTTTTTTTTGGCCATGCTGCGTGCCTTCGGAATCTTAGTTCCCCAGCCAGGGACTGAACCCAGGGCCGCGGCAGTGAAAGCACTGAGTCCTAACCACTGGACCACCAGTGAATTCCCTCCTATTTTCTATTTGATAACTTCTCTGTTTCCTATGATCTCCCTTTACTAAAATTTCTATCCAACTGTTAGATTTCCTGGCCTGATCTTTTAATTTTTCTATATTCTCTCTTTTATTTTTCTACCTCTTTTTCTTTACTGTTTATCTTTCTGGGAAAATATCTGATATTAGAGTATACAAAAATTCTAGCACTCATATTTTTAATTTCCAAAGGTTTTTTTTTTTCTTACAATACTTCATTTCATATATTTGGATCTTAATTTGTGGATAAAATATCTTCTCTTGTGTGTCTGGGATATTAATTCAAACGAGTTTTTTTAGATTTTTTTTCTACTGCCTGCTTTTTCCTTTTTTTACATCAATTCTAGCCTTCTATTTGTTTTTGATCTTTCTGGCTTGACTGAAGCACCCTTAGACTATATGGTTAACCTTGGCTGACTATTCATATTTAAAAGTAAAGCATCAAAAAGCTGACTGGCTGTCCTGTGTCTGGAGGTGGTGATTGTTAATTTGGGGCTTCACTATAAGGTCCTCATGAGGCAGGCCATTTTCCCCTTTCTTTCTACTTTCTGGATCCTTCTATGTCAGTATCTAAAGGTTGTTTTTCTGTGACCATTCAGAGAAGAAGCCTACTTTCTTTTACCACTGGGAACATAGACCTTACTGCCTGCTCACATTCTAGAATTTGAACAGTAGGAAAAAGAGCTGGTGTTTCACCTTGCAGATTGGCTCTTAATTACGATTTTTTTTTTTTTTTTTTTTTTTTTTGCGGTACGCGGGCCTCTCACTGTTGTGGCCTCTCCCGTTGCGGAGCACAGGCTCCGGACGCGCAGGCTCAGCAGCCATGGCTCACGGGCCTAGACGCTCCGCGGCATGTGGGATCTTCCTGGACTGGGGCACGAACCCACGTCCCCTGCATCGGCAGGCGGACTCTCAACCACTGCGCCACCAGGGAAGCCCCTTAATTACGATTTTTAAAGATGTCACACTGTGGCTAATGTTTCCTGACCAGCCAATAGTCACTCTCACATCATGTTAGTTTTGATCTTCTGCATAATTCTTGTCACTACCTGAAATGTTTCTTGTTTACTTGTCTCTTTGTTTTATCTCTACCCCGTTCAAGAATGGAACCTGAGATCTTATCTGTTTTGTTCACTTCCTAGTACATAGTAGGTAGCTAACAAGTATCTATCAAATGAACAAATGATTATATGAGTCAATGGGATCTGAACTCCCTATCTGTAAGTTTCTCAAAGGAAAACACGTAAATTGGGGGAGAGTTGGGAATGGAGGACAGAACCACATGACTCACCAGTGGCATCTTCTGTCTCCTACATGCCAAACACAGTTTTTAAAACCAATGCCCATATTTTCAGCCCAGCATCTCAAACACACTGTCTGGTGAGGTTTATGCCCCCAAATTCTGAGCCTATTTGGTTCTCTGTGCACAGGCTGGTAGCTCCCATGTTTATCCACTTTACACTGCTGCTCAGCTACCACTCACTCCTCTGTTGGTTCTGTCTTCTTGCTCTTCTCTTATTCCTGAGGAGTTTATACTTCTTTTATTCCTTTACGTTATTTAAATGGGAGAATCGTAGATGATCTAAACAACTGAGGTATCTCCATCATACTCACCTAAAATCAGACTACTTTAATATGGAAACTTTTATTTTTTCTTCTTTTCCTTGTCTCACTATAAGGAAGAGTTTTCCCATTTATTCACATCCCTGAATTCAGAATGATCTTTTAAAATTGCAAATATGATTACGTTGCAGACTCCTTACTCTCTTAAAATACTTTAATGGTATTGCATTGCTTTTAGGATAAGGGCAAAAATTCTCCACGTACAATAGAACAGCCCTGCATTGTCTAGCCTGCCTCTTTGGTCTCAGCTCTCACAGTTTGTTACAGCTAAGCGGGGCCTTTTTTTTCAGGATCTCACATGACCTAAGCTCTCCTTTGCCATAAGACCTTCTGCATGTGCTTTTAGCCCTACTTCAATGTCACTTCCTCAGGATATCTTTCCCTGACCTCCCAGACTAGGTAAACTCCTCCTATCTCCCACAGAACTGTTATTTTTAAGTGTGACAACACCTAACATGGCTGTAGTTGATTTTTGACTGGGCAGTTATTTCATTACAACTAATGAGAGAGAGAAATGTTAACCTCCATGAGGTCATTAACGTATGCCCACCGCTTAGCATGGTACTTGGCATGATATAGGTTCTCAATAAATATTTTCTGAATGAATAAATGAATATAAATGCAATCAAGCACAAAGCACTGTGAAAAAGACAGGAGGCAAGTCCCTACAGAGCAGAGAGATCTTTGTCCTTTCAATCCTTACATTGTTTATTGGCTTCTAGCGTGATTACACATCCTGCTTTAGCCTTGGCCTTTAGGAGAATTTGGTAGCTTTATACACAGTGTTACCGCTGACTGTTTTTTTTTTTCTTGACATTCACTCTTCATAGACTTGATTCAAAGGAGGCACAAGTTTTAAAACTCCAGTAGTATATTTGTTCTTTTTGTGGGAACCAACAACCAAATAAAACTAGCCCTAAATCTTCTGAATTGCTCAATTCTATCATTTCTACTACTGTATACCATTGCAGCATTGGTTTCTTAATAAAAGGCTTCTTATTCTAATGCTTTCTGAGAGTTCAAAATATGGGCCTGGGAGGGCTTCCCTGGTGGCGCAGTGGTTGAGAGTCCGCCTGCCGGGGTTCGTGCCCTGGTCCGGGAGAATCCCACATGCGGCGCAGCGGCTGGGCCCGTGAGCCATGGCTGCTGAGCCTGCGCGTCCGGAGCCTGTGCTCCGCAACGGGAGAGGCCACAACAGTGAGAGGCCCGCGTACCGCAAAAAAAAAAAAAAAAAAAAAAAAAAAAAATGGGCCTGGGATGGCCATGTCAGGTATTTCATAATAGTGAATTAATTCTCACCTTAAAAAAAATAAGTATTTACTATTTTATTCCATAATGGGAAACAGAAATCAAGTTTGGCCCAGTGTATCATCATAAGAATTCATATCATGATTTCAGGCTGTCAACAATCTCACACTTTGTCTATCAGATTTTGTGAAAAGCACTGATGACAAGAATCCTTATTAAGGTAAGAGCTGATGATAGCATTAAAAAGTGAATCATGATCAGCTGACCTTACTCGGGAAAATATATAAAGAAAGCACATGTAACTGTGACACTGAATTCATGGTTTTGTGTCTTTGCTACTGTCAGCTATGTGAGGAAAATGAGCACTAGGCACTTGCTTCATCCTTGTATAAACACTTTCTCCTTATCTCATCCTTTAGGGATCCACCCATGACTTAAGTTGGTGAACTCTAAGGAAAAGTCTATGGATGCTTGAGGCCATAATTTTGTGGAAAAGCTTTTTCTTTTCCTTTACATAGATAGCAATACAGACAAGAAAGAAAAGCAGTCCTCAGGTTTGAAATTTCCTCATTGAAGAAGGTAATTTTCTTGCAGCAAAGACTTTGGAAATGATTGTATAAAATGGAGCCCAGAAAGGGAAAAAGTGGCAAGGACTCTTATTTTCTGTTTTTTATCTGTTATTTTCTAAGGAAAAAAATGAGATGAATAGAGAAGTGAACTTGTTGAAGGAAGCATCTATTTTTAGCTACCTACCAGGTATTTTTAATTGCTAATTTATTTTTTTAAATTAACAGAGACATTCCTGTGGCGATTATCTCCAGAATTTTTCCTGAATTACAGGGCAATCTTTCTTAGAACCTGAATTCAAGATATCAATGTGTAACTTGTCTTAAGTATAAGTCTGAGGTTTATACTTTGCTGATTTCATCAGTACATGATAATGCTATTCTTTCGTGAGGCAGAATCGTTCCCATTACAAGACACTTGCTTAGTAAATTAATAATAGGGTCACTTGAAATATTGTCGATGCTGAAACTTTATATTTTAATAATGTAAATCATATACTTGGCATGTTTGCATGTAATCAGCCTGCAATCAGATAAGAAAAGAACAGACACTTAATTTGAGAGCTCATTTTTGTGCCACAGTTGTATGTGTGTAATGCTTTGTCTGACCTGAACACCCACCTATGAAATGACAAAAGATCACTGAGGTAGATTTCTTTGTTTAGCCTTGAAATTCTGCAGGCTGTATAACTTCAACGATCATAAGAGAAAAATAAACTATTTGATATGTGAGCTTTATGTTGTAGTTTAATAGGAACATGGTTCTCGCGCTCACTAGGGACTTGCAGGCCACTCCATCATTTTCCCTTGCCGACTGACACCTTGAAGGAAAGATAAAGTGGAGGTGAAAGAACTTACTCCAAGAAAAACTCCAAGGTGAGTATCAAATGCTGTCAACTCTCAAGGAAGGTGAAATATTATTTCTACGTAGATTTTTCTGATAAAATTCTGCCTTTCTAGGAGCACAACACTTAATCAAGTAATCTGAATGCTGGTGTGCCCCTGCAGTGATATTTTAGCCAAATGCAGTGCACTGTGAGAAAACTAATTAACTTTGACTTCACTGCATCCATCTCCAGAAGATTCAGCTCTCTTGTTGTTTGGGTAGAGTAATTAAAGAAAAATAAAATTTCCCCAAAGAGAACAACTTTTGGTTCTATTATTGTAACACAGAAATGAAATAAATTGTTGCCTTGGAAAGAAATGAAGTGCAAACTCTTTCCATCTGTTTATTTGGGAAGGAAGGCAGGTTACCTCATCCTCACTGCCACAGACGATTATTAGCTTTTTTGTTCTGGCTTCTACAGCATGGAAGACTGCTCATCTGTCAACGGCTTCACACACCAGGCCTGGCTATGCCTATCCTTGCCAAATGATGGGTGAGTGAAGTATAATGCCCCAAATTGTGGACAGTAGTGAGCTAAGGTCAGCTACCCAGGCAGCTTTGTTACATTTTTAACTGCTGCTCAGCGAAGGACATGAGAATTTAAACCTCCGGGGCAAGACCCGATCACTGAAATCTCCAGCTCAAAGCTTGAAATGTCATCCCTAATCAATGAGTTGTTAGGGATCACAGAATATTTTTTTAGCTTTTATTCTGGAATTGGCTAGAGATTGAATATAACTTGAAGGAATGAGAGCTTATCACACATTCCATCAAATTCACGTTTGTAAGTGAGATAACCAGTGGATAAACTCTGTCATGGGTGGCCAAAGTCTTGTTAATTGGACAGAGCACTTAGATGTTGAGTAGGAGATAAATAATTTTTCTAAATTATAAGCAGTTTCATAAAAATAAGTCAATTTCGCAAAAACCTTTGAAAAGCTCTAATCTCTTTTCACCAAATCCCATGAACTGCAGGACTTTTTGGAGTTGGTAATTTAAGATAATAGGAAAAGTTTGTGAACCTGCTGTCTGATTTACTTTTTTAGGCTATGAGTAAAATTTATACAAAAACTCACCACCCACATTTAGAATGACTGACAAAAGTGAATACAGGAACCAAAGGGATTTCTGAAGGATAAAAAATTATCCTTCAAAAACAGTTTAAACAATTTAAAAAATTATCCTTCAAAAACATTTAAAAAAATTGTTTCAGTTGCTAAGCACTCTTTTTTGAGACTGGCAATAATGTGTGTTGCTCAGTTTTGATCTGACAACCAAAAGCAGGTCAGCAAATTTTTGTATCCACAAACATTCTGAAGCTCATGAAAAAAGATATGAGATCTCTACATGGTGGCCTGAAGTTACACAATTTTGGTCAACTCACAATACATGAGAATAAGTGTAGTGCTTTTGATACTGCTCCTTAAGGTCAGATTACAAGGAAGGCTGACATTACAATTCTGTTTGAACCATATGTCAGCTCTTCCTTCATGGCTTAAAACATGAAACAAGTTTTCGACCTTCAAAGAATTGAACAAAAACACCATATGTCTTTGACATTTCATGCTCAATAGACAATGTTTTCTGTTCTTAATTTTGACAACATTTTATTTGAGGCATACTACACATGGGACAACATTCTTTTGCTTTTGCTCTCAAAACCAAGGACCTAATCAATTAATGTAGAAGATAAAATAGAAATTGATGCTGGCAATATATAACTTAAGCACAGTTACAGGATATGTTAACTTCCAAAGACAAAAATTGAAGAAAAGCCATAGAATGTTTGGCTATCTCCCTCCTTGGAAGATGTGGCAGGGAATCTAACACATTCCAAATATATTCTCTCATTCAAGGATTTAAATTGAAATTCTGGGCTCTCAAGTAAAATGTTTCAAAGGAATGTTTCTGTGGACTCTGGTGTGGGCTTCATCTCTCCATATGTTGGGTGCACAAACAGTTCAACAGGGCTCAGTGGCAGATACAGCAGCACTATGCTAGCAATGCCGTACTCTAGCTGAAGGATTATTTGTGGTCCTGGTACTTTTTCCTCCATTCACACAGAAGAGAGGGCTCAATCTGTACTCTGCCCTCAGGATAGGGTCATTAAAGCAGTGTGCAGGAGATTGGTTCAAGATGGCAGAGTAGAAGGACGTGCTCTCACTCCCTCTTGTGAGAGCACGGGAATCACAACTAACTGCTGAACAATCATCAACAGGAAGACACTGGAACTCACCAAAAAAGATACCCACATCCAAAGACAAAGGAGAAGCCACAATGAGATGGTAGGAGGAGCGGAATCACAATAAAATCAAATACCGTAACCGCTGGGTGGGTGACTCACAAACTGGAGAACAATTATACCACAGAAGTCCACCCACTGGAGTGAAGGTTCTGAGCCCCATGTCAGGTTTCCCAGCCTGGAGGTCCAACAACAGGAAGAGGAATTCCCAGAGAATCAGACTTTGAAGGCTAGTGGGATTTGATTGCAAGACTTCAACAGGACTGGGGGAAACACAGACTCCACTCTTGGAGGGCACACACAAAGTAGTGTGCGCATGAGGACCTAGGGGGAAGGAGCAGTGACCCCATAGGAGACTGAACCAGACCTACCTGCTAGTGTTGGAGGGTCTCCCGCAAAGGCAGGGGGTGGCTGTGGCTCACTGCCGGGACAAAGACACTGGCAACAGAAGTTCTGGGAAGTACTCCTTGATGTGTGCCCTCCTGGAGACCACCATTAGCCCCACCAAAGGGTCTGTAGGCTCCAGTGCTGGGTTGCCTTAGGCCAAACAACCAACAGGGAGGGAACTCATCCCCACCCATCAGTAGACAAGTGGATAAAAGTTTTACTGAGCTCTGCCCACCAGAGCAACACCCACCTCTATCCACCACCAGTCCCTCCCATCAGGAAGCTTGCACAAGCCTCTTAGATAGCCTAATCCACCAGAGGGCAGACAGCAGAAGCAAGAAGAACTACAGTCTTTCAGCCTGTGGAACGAAAACCACATTCACAGAAATATAGACGAAGATGAAAAGGCAGAGGACAATGTACCAGATTAAGGAACAAGATAAAACCCCAGAAAAACAACTAACTGAAGTGGAGATAGGCAACTTTCCAGAAAAAGAATTCAGAATAATGATAGTGAAGATGATCCAGGACATCAGATAAAGAATGGAGGCAAAGATCGAGAAGATGCAAGAAATGTTTAACAAAGACCTAGGAGAATTAAAGAACAAACACCTAGAATAATTAAAGAAGAAACAAACAGAGGTAAGCAATACAATAACTGAAATGAAAATTACACTAGAAGGAATCAATAGCAGAATAACTGAGGCAGAAGAACGGATAAGTGACCTGGAAGAAAGAATGTTGGAATTCACTGCCGCGGAACAGAATAAAGAAAAGAGAATGAAAAGAAATGAAGACAGCCTAAGAGACCTCTGGGACAACATTAAACATACCAACGTTCACATTATGCGGGTCCCAGAAGGAGAAGAGGAGAGAAATGACCCAAGAAAATATTTGAAGAGGTCATAGTTGAAAATTCCATAACATGGGAAAAGAAATAGGCACCCAAGTCCAGGAAGCCCAAAGAGTCCCAGGCAGGATAAACCGAAGGAGAAACATGCCGAGATACAAAGTAATCAAATTGACAAAAATTAAAGACAAAGAAAAATTATTAAAAGCAACAAGGGGAAAAGGACAAATAACATACAAGGAAACTCCCATAAGGTTAACAGCTGATTTTGCAGCAGAAACTATACAAGCCAGAAGGGAGTGGCATGATATATTTAAAGTGATGAAAGGGAAGAACCTGCAACCAAGATGACTCTACCTAGCAAGGATCTCATTCAGATTCGATGGAGAAATCAAAAGCTTTACAGACAAGCAAAAGCTGAGAGAATTCAGCACCACCAAACCAGCTCTACAACAAATGCTAAAGGAACTTCTCTAAGTGGGAAACACAGAGAAGAAAAGGACCTACAAAAACAAACACAAAACAATTAAGAAAATGGTTACAGGAAAATACATATCGATAATTATCTTAAATGTAAATGGACTAAATGCTCCAACCAAAAGACACAGGCTTGCTGAATGGATACAAAAACAAGACCCATATATATGCTGTCAAGAAGAGAAACACTTCAGACCTAGGGACACATACAGACTGAAAGTGAGGGAATGGAAAAAGGTATTCCATGCAAATGGAAATCAAAAGAAAGCTGGAGTAGCAATACTCATATTAGATAAAATAGACTTTAAAATAAAGAATGTTACAAGAACAAGGAAGGACACTACATAATGATCAAGGGATCAATCCAAGAAGAAGATATAACAATTATAAATATATATGCACCCAACATAGGAGCACATCAATATATACAGCAAATGCTAACAGCTACAAGAGAGGAAATTGACAGCAACACAATAATAGTGTGGGACTTTAACACCCCACTTACACCAATGGACAGATCATCCAGAGAGAAAATCAATAAGGAAACAAACGCTTTAAATGACACAATAGTCCAGAAAGATTTAATTAATATTTATAGGATACTCCATCCAAAAACAGCAGTTTACACTTTCTTCTCAAGGTCACATGGATCCAAAACCTATGGGATGTAGCAAAAGAAGTTCTAAGAGGGAAGTTTGTTGCAATACAATCCTACCTCAAGAAACAAGAAAAATCTCAAATAAACAATCTAACCTTACACCTAAAGGAGTCAGAGAAAGAACAAATAAAACCCAAAGTTAGTAGAAGGAAAGAAATCATAAAGATCAGAGCAGAAATAAATGAAATAGAAACAAAGAAAACAATAGCATAGATCAATAAAGCTAAAAGCTGGTTCTTTGATAAGATGAACAAAAATGATAAACGTTTAGCCAGACTCATCAAGAAAAAGAGGGAGTAGACTCAAATCACTAAAATTAGAAATGAGAAACGAGAAGTAACAACAGACACCGCAGAAATACAAAGCATCATAAGAGAATACTACAAGCAACTCTATGCCAATAAAATGGACAAATTCTTAGAAAGGTATAACCTTCCAAGAATGACATAGGAAGAAATAGAAAATATGAACAGACCAATCACAAGGAATGAAATTGAAACTGTGATCAAAAATCTTCCAACAAGCAAAAGTCCAGGACCAGATGGCTTCACAGGTGAGTTCTATCAAACATTTAGAGAAAAGCTAACACCCATCCTTCTTAAACTCTTCCAAAAATTTCAGAGAAAGGAACACTCCTAAACTCATTCTATGAGGCAACCATCACCCTGATACCAAAACCAGACAAAGATACTATAAAAAAAGAAAATTACAGACCAATATCACTGATGAACATAGATGCAAAAATCCTCAACAAAATACTAGCAAACAGAATCCAACAACACATTAAAAGGATCATACACCATGATCAAGTGGGATTTATCCCAGGGATGCAAGGATTCTTCAATATATGCAAATCAATCAATATGATACACCACATTAACAAATTGAAGAAGAAAAACCATATGATCATCTCAATAGATGCAGAAAAAGCTTTTGACAAAATGCAACACTATTTATGATAAAAAAAAAACAACTCTCCAGAAAGTGGGCATAGAGGGAACCTACCTCAACATAATAAAGGCCATATATGACAAACCCACATCAAACATCATTCTCAATGGTGAAAAACTGAAAGCATTTCCTCTAAGATCAGGAACAAGACAAGGATTCCACTCTCACCACTACTATTCAACAAAGTTTTGGAAGTCCTAGCCATGGCAATCAGCGAAGAAAAAGAAATAAAAGGAATAAAAACTGGAAAAGAAGAAGTAAAACTGTCACTGTTTGCAGATGACATGATACTATACATAGATAATCCTAAAGATGCCACCAGAAAACTTCTAAAGCTAACCAATGAATTTGGTAAAGTTGCAGGATACAAAATTAATGCACAGAAATCTCTTGCATTCCTATACACTAACAACAAAAGATCAGAAAGAAAAATTAAGGAAACAATCCCATTCACCACTGCAACAAAAAGAATAAAATACCTAGGAGGTAAAAGACCTGTACTTAGAAAACTAAAGGACACTGATGAAAGAAATCGAAGCTGACACAAACAGATGGAGAGATATACCATGTTCTTGGACTGGAAGAATCAATATTGTGAAATGACTATACTACCCAAAGCAATCTACAGATTCAGTGCAATCCCTACCAAACTACCAATGACATTCTTCACAGAATTAGAACCAAAAATTTTACACTTTGTATGGAAACACAAAAGACCCTGAATATCCAAAGCGATCCTGAGGAAAAAAAACCAGAGCCAGAGGAATCAGACTCCCTGACTTCAGAGTATACTACAAAGCTACAGTAATCAAGACAATATGGTGCTGGCACAGAAACAGAAATATAGATCAATGGAGCAGGATAGAAAGCCCAGAGACAAACCCATACACCTATGGTCAACTAATGTATGACAGAGGAGGCAAGGATATACAATGGAGAAAAGACAGTCTCTTCAATAAGTGGTGCTGGGAAAACTGGACAGCTACATGTAAAAGAATGAAATTAGAACACTCCCTAACACCCTACACAAAAATAAACTCAAAATGGATTAAAGACCTAAGTGTAAGACCCACACTATAAAACTCTTAGAGGAAATTAGAACACTCCCGAACACCCTACACAAAAATAAACTCAAAATGGATTAAAGAACTAAATGTAAGACTGGACATTATAAAACTCTTAGAGGAAAACATAGGAAGAACACTGTTTGACATAAATCACAGCAAGATCTTTTTGGACCAACCTCCTAGAGTAATGGAAATAAAAATAAATAAATAAACAAATAAATGGGACCTAATGACACTTAAAAGCTTTTGCACAGCAAAGGAAACTATAAACAAGACAAAAAGACACCCCTCAGGATGGGAGAAAATATTTGCAAGCAAATCAACAGACAAAGGATTAATCTCCAAAATATATAAACAACTCATGCAGCTCAATATTGAAAAAACAAACAACCCGCGGCTTCCCTGTTGGCGCAGTGTTTAAGAATCCACCTGCCAATGCAGGGGACCCAGGTTCAGCCCTGGTCTGGGAAGATCCCACGTGCTGCGGAGCAACTAAGCCACCATGCCACAACTACTGAGCCTGCACTCTAGAGCCCACGAGCCACAACTACTGAAGCCCATGCACCTAGAGCCCATGCTCCACAAGAGAAGCCACCACAATGAGAAGCCCACACAACACAACGAAGAGTAGCCCCCTCTCACTGCAACTAAAAAAGAAAGCCTGCACGCAACAACACCCAATGCAGCCATAAATAAATAAATCCCAATCCAAAAATGGGCAGAAGACCTAAATAGACACTTCTCCAAAGAAGACATACAGATGGCCAAGAGGCACATGAAAAGGTGCTCAACATCTCTAATTATCAGAGAAATGCAAATGAAAACTACAATGAGGTATCACCTCACACCACTTAGAATGGGCATCATCAGAAAATCTACAAACAACAAATGCTGGAGAGGATGTGGAGAAAAGGGAACCCTCTTGCACTGTTGGTGGGAATGTAAATTGATACAGCCATTATGGAGAACAGTATGGAGGTTTTTTAAAAAATTAAAAATAGAATTACCATATGACCCAGCAATCCCACTACGGGGCATATACCCTGAGAAAACCATAATTCAAAAAGACACAAGCACCCCAATGTTCATTGCAGCACTATTTACAATAGCCAGGTCATGGAAGCAACCTAAATGCCCATTGACATATGAATGGATAAAGAAGATGTGATACGTATATACAATGGAATTTTACTCAGCTATAAAAGCAAACAAAATTGGGTCATTTGTAAAGACGTGGGTGGATCTAGAGACTGTCATACAGAGTGTAGTAAGTCAGAAAGAGAAAAACAAATATCGTATATTAATGCATATGTGTGGAACCTAGAAAAATGGTACAGATGAACTGGTTTGCAGGGCAGAAATAGAGACACAGATGTAGGGAACAAATGTATGGACACCGAGGGTGGAGAGCAGGGGTGGGGTGGTGGTGGTGGTGGTGCGGTGAATTGGGAGATGGGGATTGGCATATATACCCTAATATGTATAAAATAGATAATAAGAACCTGCTGTATAAAAAAATAAAATAAAGCAGTGTGCAGATGGGGAAAATTTTCAGCTTCTGAGTTTCAAAATTAACTCTGGAAATACATAGGAGGCAATAGCTTTAAAGAAAAAGTTTTGGTATCTCAAAAGGCCAGATGCAGAAGGAATCAAAGCATAAAGTTAATTCCAAAAAGAACATATTTGGAAGAATACATAAGATATAAGAGCAAATTTCTGTTGCTCCAGTGATTTTAAAATATCCCTCTGAAATGGGGGTGAAGCTGAATTTGAGAATCATCAAGTATGAGAGGGTGATGTGGGCTCTGAGAAGAGGTAAACATGGGGCAACAGAACCCCTATAGGTTTGGGGTCCCAAAGTAGGGGGGACTTGTACCCTACTTCCCATTATGAGCCCTGGAGATGGCAGCCTTGCCGGACTCCCACCCCACAACATAATGTGCAAGCTTTAGCAGAGAGATGGCTAAGTGGATGACAGTGCTGGAGACAGAAACAGTTAGTTGGTCACAGTCCTAGTGTAGTGTGGTAGAACAGGGCAACATTTTATAAGCCCCCAAAAGGGTGGAATTTAGATGAGAAAGAGCTGGTGAACTTGAAGAGACCTCAAATGACAGATGATGGGATTCTAGAAATAAACACAGGTATTACCCACAGACAAGATAGGAAACTGGGATGTCCAGCATGTCATCATGGAGGGTTGACAGCAACCAGGAACTGTCATCGGACCACAGACCATGACATTTCAACAGATACAAGCATGGACAGATGCCACATGAGGGCCAGGCTCTACCCACGGTACTCTGCCTTAGTGCTATGTAATCCTCCAGAACTGAGATGCAACCTGGGAGAAAGGGGAGAGGGAAAATTCTGCACTGCTCTAGATTGAATGACCAATGGCCACAAAAAGGATTCTGAGGATCAGGAAAGTTCCATTATAGAGAATATATTTGTACTAAAATTGTCATATCTGCACGTTTGTGGCCCAACATCTCATACTCACTTCACATATAAAAGTCTAACTTGAGTAGATCAGCTGCTGTCTAACTAGATACAGGAAGCAGTCACTAAGTTTCAAGATTACAGAGGGAAAGAGAAAGACTGACACCTGAGGAAGGAAGCAATGTTATTTCCAGTCTTGTAATGTAGTCTTTTCCATAGTTACTTAACATATCAATATTTGCTTGTCTGATACAGGATTTGGCAATCCATGGCTCCTGGACCAAATCCAGCCTGCCAGCTGCCTATTTTGTAAAGCTTGCCAATTAAAATTGTTTTAATATTTTCAAATGGTTGTAAACAAATCAAAAGAAAATCATATAAAATTCAAATTTCAATGTCTGGAAATAAAATTTTATTGGAAAATAGTCACACCTATTTGTTTGTGTAAAGTAGGTTTTGCACTACTATAGCAAAATTAAGTAGTTACAACAGACCATATGACCCTGACAGCCCAGTATTTTTGCCATCTATTCATTTACAGAATAAGTTTGACAACCCCAGATCTAGTAGCAAACTCCCTGGTTGAACAGTCAATAGAACTCAACTCATCAAATATGTTTGCTAGGATTCCCTGGCAGTTGGATATTAAATTAATCAAGCTGTTGCTTAATTCGAGTGAGTTATTCTATGTAAAAGTCTTAGGAGCAGAGTCTGACACATGGTAAACACCATCTAAGTGATAGTTAGTCTTCTCATTTGTGATCTTGCATAATTTGAAACTGTACCTCTAGCTGCTGCTAGGATTTACTTCTATGGTTTCAATATTATTATTTTATTTTTTAAAGTCGAAGAACCAAGTTTCTATTCAATTTGCTATCAGTTAAAGTAAGAAGTCATCTAAATGTTGCAAGTCAAACCAGTAAAAGTCAATCATCATGCCTTGTTTACTCTGAGATATGAACCTAAATTATGAAAAGATGTCACTACTGTTCCAATATTGTTTCCAATAGAATAATAATAGTAACAGTAGCTAGCATCTATTTCATGCCTTCCAAATGTTAAGCATTTTAAATGCATATTTTCACTTAACTCTAATGACATCCCTACAAGGTAGTGCTATCCACCGTCTATAAATGGAAAACTTGGACTCAAAAAGACGAAGGAACTTGCTCACAGTTGTGGTTCATAAGTGGCAGACCCAGATCCGAGTACTAGTCTAAATCTGTGGTCTCCCCTCTAAACCGTATGGCTTTTTCTTTACGATTTCTAGCTTCGTGTATCATTCACTCCTCTACTTAGTTTTCTTTCGAGAAAAACTCCCATTAGCAAGCTAGTTAAGGAGAGCTAGAAGTCTAATTGGTGACCAGAAGCAAATTTAATTCTGTGAGCCAAGACCCTGTGTAGTAAGGAAATTCACAGCCATGCCCTCTTCAGCACCACTTAATTGCCTCCTGTGGGAAGCAGCAGTTGGGGGTGTCCATTGACTTCCTGTGGTGGCAGTTTGGAATACAGCAGAGATCACTTACTGGCTGAACCTGACCGGTCTGACTGCACAGCAGCCCGGTGATCCAGCGGAGGTGGGAGAAGAGCGGGTGCTCAGAAGTGGCCCTCGGCTCCCTCCCCTGGAGGCACACAGGGCGGGGGTCTTGGTGAAGGTCTTTCTTGACGGCTACTTGTGGAGGTATGGATTCAGGATTTGTTCCTAGTGTCCAAGACTTTGATAAGAAACTTACAGATGCTGATGCTTACCTACAAATCTTGATAGAACAGTTAAAGCTTTTTGATGACAAACTTCGAAACTGCAAAGATGATGAATGGAGAAAGAAAACTGAAACTCTCAAAGAGACAACAAATAGCATGGTAGAATCAATTAACGCTGCTGCTGCAGATCGCTAAAGACCAGTGTAATGCGGAGAAGCACGCAGACGGAATTATAAGTACTATTAATCCTGTGGATGAAATATATCAACCTAGTCCCTTGGAACCTGTGATCGACACAATGCCTTCCCAGACTGTCTTACCTCCAGAACCTTCTCAGTTGTGTAAGTCAGAGCAGCGTCCATCTTCTCTACCAGTTGGACCTTGTATTAGCTACCTTGGGACATCATCAGACTCCAACACCAAATAGTACAGGCAGTGGGCACTCACTACCCAGTAGCAGTCTAACTTCTCCAAGCCATGTCAACTTGTCTCCAAACACAGTCCCAGAGTTCTCTTATTCTAGCAGTGAAGATGAATTCTATGATGCGGATGAATTCCATCAGTGGCTCATTCCAGAAGCACTTAATAGATTCCTCCGGATCTGCCTCAGTCTTGACACACAGCCGCTCAGGAAATAGTCTAAAGCACCCAGGTACCACGGAATCACTTAATTCTTCCATGTCCAATGGAACAAGTGATGCTGACCTTGTCGATTCACATGATGATATAGATGATGAAGGGGAGGCAGGGTCGGTGGAAGAGCACAAGAGAGTTATCGTGCATCTGTTGTCACAGGTTAGGCTTGGAATGGATCTTACTAAGGTAGTTCTTCCAACATTTATTCTTGAAAGAAGATCTCTTTTAGAAATGTATGCAGACTTTTTGCACATCCGGACCTGTTTGTGAGTATTAGTGACCAGAAGGATGCCAGAGATCGAATGGTTCAGGTTGTAAAATGGTACCTCTCAGCGTTTCACACAGGAAGGAAAGGATCGGTTGCCAAAAAGCCATACAACCCCATTTTGGGCGAGAACTTTCAGTGTCACTGGACATTACCAAAATGATACCGAAGAGAACTAGTTTCAGAAGGACCAGTTCCCTGGGTTTCCAAGAATAGCGTAACATTTGTGGCTGAGCAGGTTTCCCATCATCCACCCATTTCAGCCTTTTATGCTGAATGTTTTAACAAAAAGATACAATTCAGTGCTCATACCTTGACCAAATCAAAATTCCTTGGGATGTCAACTGGGGTGTACAACATAGGACAGGGCTGTGTCTCGTGTCTAGACCATGATGAACATTACATTCTCACATTTCCCAATGGTTATGGAAGGTCTATCCTCACAGTGCCCTGGGTGGAACTAGGCGGAGAATGCAATATTAATTGTTCCAAAACTGGCTATAGTGCCAATATCATCTCCCACACCAAACCTTTCTAAGGGGGCAAGAAGCACGGAATTTCTGCTGAGATTTTTTTCTCCAAATGACAAGAAGTCTTTCTGCTCAGTTGAAGGGGAATAGAATGGTGTAATGTACACAAAATACTCAACGGGGGAAAATATCTGGTTTTCATAGATACCAAGAAGTTGCCTATAATCAAGAAGAAAGTGAGAAAGTTGGAATATGAGAATGAGTAGGAATCCCGCTGCCTTTGGAAGGATGTCACTTTCAACTTAAAAATCAGAGACATTGATGCAGCAACTGAAGCCAAGCATAGACTTGAAGAAAGACAAAGAGCAGAAGCCCGAGAAAGGAAGGAAAAGGAAATTCAATGGGAGACAAGGTTATTTCATGAAGATGGAGAACGCAGGGTTTATGATGAACCATGACTGAAACATCTCAGTGCTGCCAAGCATTAGGTTGGGAAATGCACAGTTTGCTCCTGGTGACCAGGGCAGGGGCACAATGAAGTAACAATCTTCCTTTGGGAGGACCTATTCATTCCCTTCTTATTGCAGTGGTTCCTGTCTCAGGGATACTGGACTTTCTGATGCAGATGAACAACTGAAGCAGGAAAAGCTTCCCTTTTTCCTGTTCTGTGGCAGTTCCGATGTTGACTTGGGTCTTGAGAAAAACTTCAGGTTTTGAAAACAAGATGTCTGCTCCTTTTCCAAATCCCACGTTATAAATCCCAGTCTCAGACTCTGCACTCTAGTATTGCTGTTGAGATATACAACATCTGTTTCCTAGTTCATATAATCTTGGGTTTTATATATACATGTATACATATATATAAAATAGGTGATGCCAGATTTTTCACAAATACACCATCTACTGTAAATATTGATTCCTCTGAGCTGTTTTAGAAAATTTAGCACAACATATTAAAATCACATGTTAGGAAATTTCATGGTCTCACCTACAATAACTTTTAGTTTGGAATTGAACTATTATTAAATTGTATCTAACTCTGGACTACAGTTTAATTACACTCAGAGCTTCTTAAGGCTTCATAAAGTAATTTTTCCAACAACAACAACAACAAAAAAGATGCACTTACTGATTTGTCTTGTGACATCCAGACACGATTTTCTTGACCTTTGCTTGCCAGGAAGGTGCCATGACTGCTGTTCTTTCCAAGAGGATAGCTTGACTGAAAAGGTTAGTGAGCCCTCACACCCTTGACTTTAACAGGGAAGCTGCCTATTCTTTGCTGGACATTTTGATTTTCATGACGCCATCTCTTTGATCCCCAATAAGTATATTCTGGGCATGATAGGCTTCAATATTGTCTTCAAAAGTTCATTATTTAAAACCTGAAGATAACATAATAGTTTCAACCTAATTTTCTAAATTAGCTAATTTATTAGCCCATCTGAGAGTATATTCAACTGATAATTATTTTCTTCCCTCACACATACTGCCTCAAATTGAATTTGCCAGTCTCTGGTGGTGTGTTAGGGACTTTTCTCTCTGCCAAACTGAGATTTTTTTTAAGGTGTTGATTAATAACCACCCCCATGTTTGAGGCTTTATAATACCCCACACAATTGTTGCTTAATAAATCTTTCTTGGCTGCCTCAGAACTTTTTAATGATCTTTCCAAATATGTTTAAACAATTTGATTCATTTCAGCCTAAAGTTGAACAACAAAGTCATGTGCTAAGCAGACACAAAATGACGAAGATATCATCCCTGTCCTGGGGCTGCTTTACTAGTCAGAATGGTACTAAGGTAAAGACTCAGTGCTTGCCCTCGAATACACTGAGTATATGAGTTGAATTGTGCCCCCGCCCAAAGATATGTTAATATCCTAATCCCTGGTACCTGGGAAAGTAATCCTATTTGTAAGTAGGGGTTTTGCAGATGTAATCAATATAAGATGAAGTCATTAGGGTGAACACTAATTCAATATGACTGGTGTCCCTATGAGAAGAGGGAAGTTTAGACACACACACAGGGAGAACGCCATGTGAAGACAGAGGCAGAGATTGGAGTTCTGCTGCCACTAACCAAGGCACACCTGGAGCTGCCAAGAGCTGGAAGAGGCAAGGAAGGAGCCTCCCCTAGAAGCTTTGCAGGGAGCATGACCCTGCTGATCCCTTGATTTTGGACTTCTAGGCTCCAGAACTGTGAAAGGATAAGTTTCTGCAGTTTTAAGGCACCCAGTTTGTGGCACTTTGTTATGGCAGCCCTAGGAAGCTAATGTCGTGGATATACAAGTCCTATACACAAATGACTATGGCAAAAAGTGAGGGTGCAGGATCCTAAAAGCGGTATAAAAATGTGAGAAGACTCAGAATTGGGAATCAAGAAAAGTTTCCTGGGGCAAAAACACAAGATCTAGATATGTAGGAATAGTAAGGTTGGGACATCTGGAAAGGGGGAGCAGGGCTTTCTAGATAAAGCCTTCAATTGCATGGATACTGGATAGCAAAGAGGAGAAGCACAGGATGATGAGGGAAAAGGAGACCTGAATAGGTAAGCTAGAAGGACATTTGGGACTAGATGGGTTGAAGGGTTTGAATACCAGACTGTGGAGTTTGCTCTTAAGGAAATAAACCATTGAAGGCCTTTGAGGAGGTGAGTGATAACACTAGGACTCTGTTTAAAAAAAAACAAAACAAAACAAAAAACGACTCACTTTTTGTAGGATGGGTTGAAGAGGAGAAAGATTTGGAGGCAAGGAGACCAGTTAATAGGCTATTACAGTAGCCTAGGATACAGGCAACGAGGAATTGATCAGTCAATAGGATAGTTGTAATGATAACTGAAAGGAAAAGAAATATGAATGAATCACAGAGGTACAATGGGTATCACTGGACTACTAACTTGGACTTGGGAGATGAGGTACAGGCAAGAATTACATCTGTTCTCTCTTGCCACAATAATCCTATGTAACAAAACCTTAGTGACATACAACAACGAACTTTATTTTTGCTCGTGTGTTTATGGGTTGGCTGGAGAGGCCCACTATCTGAGTTGGGCTGGTGGAGGGGAAGAAGTCCCGATTCAGGCATCTGCTGACTTTGGCCAGGCTCTCATACATCTGGGGCCCCAGCTGGGACAACAGGGCTGAATTGCTCTTCCAGTGTCTCAGCCTCTAGCAGGCCGGCGCAGGCATGTCCTCAAGGTGAAGGCAAAGAAGCAAGACTGTGAGCAGAAATGTGAAGTATGTTTTAAGACTCTATTTGCACCATATTGGTCTCACTGGCCAAAGAAAATCACACGGTGAAGCCCATGTTCAGAGTGGGAGGGGACCACAAAGTTACAGAGCAAAGGATATTGATAAAGGGAGGCCATTAATTGGGGCCATTAATGCAATCAGTCTTCTACAGGAGTTCAAAATGATTTCAAAGTTTTGAGGGAGGAATAATAAAACTGTTGTCCTAATAAAGTCCTAGTCTTCCTTCAAAACTCAATTCAAGCGTCACTTCTGTAATATCTTGCCCACAGCTCCTCTGGGTTATCACTGCTTCTTATATTTCCGTTATTTAAACGATCATGCATTATATTTGCCTGTTTTTGTGTCTGTCTCCTTATACTTAGTTGTGTCTCCTCGACATCATAGGCCATACTGCTCTGCAGTCTCAAGGTCTAGGTTCAAATGCTAGCTCCATACCTTCCTATCAAGTTACTCTCTGGGTGTCTCTATCTGTAAAAGGGGAATACAAGCAATGCCAACCATAGTCGCTGGTGTGAGAATGATACAAAGTAATGTGTGAAAAGCCCAAGAAATGTTAATGATTGTTAGGATTATATGTCATTATTTTATTTTCATTGATAAATGCCCTGTGCAGTTCTTAACACATGAAGTCATTTTTAAGTCTTTTGAATCAATTAATTAACTAACAAATGAAATATATGGGATGAAGTGGGTGCTACTGAACATGAAAGACAACAGGGGGGTATTTCATGGAATGGGCACGAGGCAAAAGGGGATAGAATTAAGAGAATCAAAGGAAAAGCTAGCCTTGGAAAGAGAAAGGACTTTTTGCCTGACTAAGTATATGTATTTTGAAAGTCTTCCTTGAAAATCAAGCATTTTAACTAGGCACCGTTGTAGTTTTGGTTCTTGATCTTGTTTTTTGCTGTTTTAATATGGTTAAAGGTACACAGGGTACATCAGATGGGACTTTCTCTAGTTCACTGGGGAGCAAGGAAAACCTACCTATCATATCCCGATAGCGTGTTTGTTTTACCTTCTAAACGTAATGGGATATAGACAGTATTTATAAAGGTCACAGGCTGTTTCTTAATAAACATGCATCATTTGCAATATAAAGAGAAGAATTACATCTTTACAGATATTAAAAGACAGGCTCTTCACCAGGTTTTACGAAACACAGCAGATAACCGCTTTGCTTGTCTTGTTTAAACAGTCGCTTTCTTGACTTGACAGTTGGGGCACAAGTATATTTATGCCCCCACGTAATCGGTCCACACTGCTTACGACTAGATGAGGAGTAAATAAAGAGCAATATACTTAATAATGACCTGCTAGGAATAACCAGGAAAAGAGCACTGGGAGAATGGGAAGCCATACTGTACTTTCACAGTCTTCATATTTTAGATAGGATTTTAGATAGGATTCCTATCAGAGTTAAATGTGTGCCATTTCAGAATTAAGGATAAGAGAAAGTTAGAGTTGAATAGGAAATTAAAGATTCCTTTCATTTGTCTGATGAATAGTGTTAGAGACGCCAGGGAATTTACCCAAGGACACGAAGAGGAAGGGCCAGGTAGGATTGTGCTGGTTCACTGGTTTAAGGCCAGCATTGAGAAGTATCTGGTGTTCGGTAAGGACTTACCCAGAGAATAACCAACTAAATAAAAATACTTGACTGAAACTCTTGTATTCTGACTTATAGCTCAAACATTAAACATAATTGTGGCTTTCTATTTTGAATGAGAAATTATAAAGAATATGTAATATGCCATCATTTTAAACAAGAAATTGTTTTTATTTCTCTTTAAAAATGCTCTTTAATATTTATCTTAACAATGTCTAAGAAAGAAGCTAAAACAGGAAAAGTGCAGTATTGAACTCAAGGATAACTGGAGCTACCAAAAAGGATCATTTTAAGTGAGCCCACCTAAAATGAAAATGAATAATTTTATATTACATTATGAAAAGAGATCAATTATCTTTTAGTCTTGAAAACTGAAACTATGAATCATGAAAATAAGTTGATTTAATTTGTATCTTTACAGTTCTTGTTATAATTGCAATTTTGCACTAATTTTTAGAAGAAATCAACAATGAATCAAGTGTTCACTGGTTTGTGTAAGAAATATTTTTTCTAAGAAAACTGTGCTATGGCACATTCTGCCCTTCAAATTTGAATTTCATATCACAGATGCAAAGAGGCTTATTTGTGTTTTCCACATTCACCCCTTAATCTTTTTTTTTTTTTTTTTTTTTTTTGTGGTACACGGGCCTCTCACTGTTGTGGCCTCTCCCGCTGCGGAGCACAGGCTCTGGACGCGCAGGCTCAGCGGCCATGGCTCAAGGGCCCAGCCGCTCCGCGGCATGTGGGATCTTCCCGGACCGGGGCACGAACCCGTGTCCCCTGCATCAGCAGGTGGACTCTCAACCACTGCGCCACCAGGGAAGCCCACCCCTTAATCTTTTGATTTTCAAATCATTCCCTATCGAAAGCCCATCATGTACAGACCATGTTGCTTCTCTCCTCTGATCTGAGCCTCACATTTAACTGGCAATGTATGTATGAGAGTCAAGCAGTTTTCCCAGGTAACTTTGTAAAGCTTGACTCTTGCACTTTCACTCTTCAATCAAACTGTATTGTATTGTTGGATAACATAAGCACATGATAATCTTCAAGGCACTGACTGATCATATGACAAGATGCTGACTGACATCCATACCGGTGTTACAAAAGGAGGGATATTCGAGTGGGCGTTAATTTTCTTGGTGCTTAGTTACTAATTAATATTTTTGTATTTTGACAATTTGTCCTCCTTAACACAACATGATTGTCTATTTTCAGATAACAAATAAATACGTGGATAATATTTTTGAGCATTTATATAAATTATATAATGTTTTTATATAAAGTTCCAGGGAATAAATTGGTTGTGTCCAAAATATCATAGACATCACCTTCAAATGGAATTTTCTGAGAAGCATTACTTTGGGAATTACCTTAGAATGATAATCCTGCCTCACTTCAACATCTATAAGCACAACTGTCTAAAGTCTGTTATCTCTACCACACCTGACTTCTCAAGATTCACCCATCAAATTAGTTTTTACAGAAAGTCTCCACTTTGCCAATTAAACGAAGTTTAGAGTCCCTAAGAAAAGAACAATTTAAACTTAAAGAACATGACATTTCTTCCACCAGGCTCTAAGAATAAAGCTTCCCCCACCTATTTTCAGTTTTGACTTCACTTTCTGAAGGTTTGAAAGTGATTTCACCAACAGATGTGTACTCATTGACACTGCCTTTTTGGGTGAGATAAAAGTTTTACTATGTAGTTTTTACTAGTATTTATATACTTTATATAAGATTATGTATATTAGCTTCCTGTCCTAAACTGCAGTTTAAAAATGACAGGCTGACTTTTTAACAGTAGGGATCATAAGCCTTCAAACATCTTAAATGACTCCATACTACTTACATATATCTTGACTTAATTTATTATAGCCAAAATAAACATAGACTCTAAGTTGAATAAAATAACCTTTCCCCCTTCCTTATATAACTTATCTAGTTGTATAACTTACAGAGAAAGACAACATTACAAGAGTCCTAGTTCATGATTTATTCAAATACTAAGAGCCATAATCCTAACAGCAAGAAATGCAAATCCTTGTGATTTTTCTCTATTCAGTACAGGGAAAAAATACTTTCTGACCAGTCTATTTTGTATGAATTCTGATACTACAGTTTCATTTATCTTTCCGCATAAATTTCAATATAAGTATTCTGAAAGCCTTTAAAAAAAATTAGTATACATGCTATAAAAATGCTTGACTGGACACACATTTTTACATCGGCAATAATATTTGATGAGCTTTCTCATAAATATGAAGAACCAGTCTCTTATTTCAACTTAATTTAACTGCAGTCCAGCAAGTATTTATTAAGCACCTGCCTCAAGGTAGCAATTGTGGAGATGTAAAAGATTATAAGATTTATTTTCTCCCTCAGATTATAATCTGTGGAGGAAACAATGTTTACAGATCTGAAACTATCACAGGCTTAAGAGATGAATTATAGTTGGCTCAAAATTCAGTGACACCCCCCAAAGACAGCTACCTAGGTGCCCTTTTAATATTTAAGCATAATAACTTTGCTTTTTCTCATGTGCTATGAAAAACCCAGGAACCACTCCAATAGCTGAGAATTATTGGTGAGGCATTTCCCCTAGTGTCCTCTTGCTTCAGTTTTCTGATTCTATTCTTTAGTAGGTTACACTTGGCATCTAACTCTGTAGCTGCTGCCCTTGGTCTGCACATCTTTGCTCCCCACTGGCCATTGCTCTGATCCCTTCACTCCTCCAGAATACCATTGACACAGGATGAGTTTTATTTAAGATTTGGCATAGTGGAAGGTGCAGCTTTCAGCATAGGACAGACATTAATTGAAAACGAAATGCTTGTATTCTTCAGCCTGTCCCAGACGTGGGTAACTGTCCATTGTCCATGCTTCCCTAGAGATATTACCTTAGCTATATTTTCTCAGGCTCCCCTGTCACCGCTTCTTCTCCAGTATTTCCAAGCTTCCTCCTCTCTCTCATACACAATCTCAGGTACTCCATATTTCTGCTCTTTAATCTGAAGTATCTGGCACTCCTTCAGTAATCCATGTTACAGGGAAGCTTCACTATTGCTAAAGAGTCTATTGGGGTTTTTTTCCCTAAAAAAAAAAGAATCATCTCCCCTTATATGAAAATTCCACTTGTCTAGTATATGAAAAGTGATTGTAGTCAGTTCTTGCTTTGCATATAATTTTTTATCTTCACAATTACATGAGCAAGTGAAAATGAGCAAGAAAGAGCTCTCCCCAGGCTGACTTGTCCGTAAGGCTTCGTGGAGGAAATGGGAATTGGGCCAGATCAAAGGGTCATTGGTATTTGAGTAGGTTGAAAAGAGGAAGATATTCCTACACAGCAGAACAAACAAATAAGGGTTGAGATAGGGAATTGTGCCTGATTCATGTGGGAGAGTGAGAGGAGAGTTACTTAACTAGAAATTGAGATGTGGTGAATAGTAGAATATGAACTCAGAGAAATAGTTTGGTAACTAATTATAGCATAAACTAGAGAGCATGAAAAAAATTTAAACTTGGAACAATAGAAAACAAGAAATAGAGGCTTTGTGGGATTCCTTAACAGAAGTGAGACATGGTAAATAAATATTTGGAGAAGGTTAGTCGTGATGCAACAGAGATGGGATGATGGTATGAGAGCCTGGAGGCAGAGACGTCAGTTTGTATGACATGGCAGTAACTGTGAGGGGAGGCTGAGGAAATGAGCCAGCCTGGTGATACTGGAAGGGAGGAGACTTGTGAGAAATGAGAAATAATGCAAAGGATCCATCCTGCTTAGGCTTAAGGCTGCTGACCAGCAACACAGCCCCGATGCATTTAGCGATGAGCTGGGACAGGGAAGTGAAGAGGAGGGTAGGAGATATTTACCCTCCAAACTACAGGGGTTGTATCAAAGCTACAAGTTAGTGGTAATTTTCTACTCAGGTTGCCTCTGAAGACTTTTCTTTTGTATCTCTCCAAACTTATGTAACACTGTTTGCTAATATAATTATGGATAATTTAAAAATATGCATGCATTTTAATCTTTTACAAACAATTTTTGTTGCTTTTTATAACAAAGGTAATGAATGTTGATTGAAGAAAATGTATAAAAGAAACCTAAAATCAAAACATTAATGATCCACCATCTATAGATATACTCTGCTAATATTCTGCCATTAAATATACTGTATTTTTGACAGATTAATGCATAACACATCAAAGTCGATTTTGTCTTCTTCATAGTTCATATGGCTTCTAAAATTGTTTAAAAGGACAAGTTTATTAAGCTTTCTGTCTTTTGTTTTCCCCATTTCAACCAATAAAGAAAAGAACACTTGGCACTAGTCTTGCCAGGGTACAATGGTTAAAGAAGGGAAACTGGGAAGACAAAGCAAGTTTCTGAGAAAGAGCTTCATCAACAGAAATGTGTTTCAGGTTTTGTGATTCCATTCTTTTTGGCCCATGACATTAACCTTCTCAGAAACTTTATGTTTTCAAATGATTCATGTTTAATAAAGATAAGCATTGGGAAAGTACCTTGAAGGCAAAAAAGATATCTTGTACGCTGAATTTACACTGACCTCAAGATCCATAAATATTTGGTTTTTAGGCACTAGATTCTGAAGAGAGGTTTCCGCTCTGCCACTTAGGTAGCCAGGAATGAAAAAAACATAATAAAATAACACTGTTTGAAACCAAAGACAACAGAATATTCTGGGACATCATATATTTTGTTTAGTAACTCTAGCTATAGAAAACTCAGCAAATTCTACAGAGGACTATTCCTTAGAATGGAAAACTATTTTCTGTCCATAAATGATGACATTATTTCTAAAGAGGAATGCCTTGCCCTATCTTCTAAGGGTTCTAAACATAGCCAAAAGTCAATTTAAAACTCTGCTATAAGTTATAATGTTTTTAACAGTATAACCATTGCTCTTCTAGTCTCAGGTCTGATGATAAGACATATTTCTTACTTTCAAAAGTTGTATAGACCTTCACAATTTTCCTGGAAATAAGATGTCTAGGAAGAAAGAATGAGCTAACTTGGTAAAGTAACTTGGGGATTTGAGATAAGATCTGGTGCGTATTTGTCAATGACTA
This sequence comes from Phocoena sinus, assembly GCF_008692025.1. Lineage (NCBI taxonomy): Eukaryota > Metazoa > Chordata > Mammalia > Artiodactyla > Phocoenidae > Phocoena > Phocoena sinus. The sequence goes on from NC_045767.1 coordinate 21,457,116, forward strand.
GTGTGTTGCCCTTACGAAGGTCATTTAATCTCTCTATATTTGGAACTTGATGTTAATATGCTTTCAAGCATTCTTCTCATTTAGCTAAGCCATTACTTACATGGAATACTAGAAAAAAATCAAAGCAACAATGGTTTTTAAGCACAGAGCGTGTAAAAGACTGTCTACACGCTAAGCATAGTTACCCACCCCTCACACAGGGAAGTCAAGCTGTTCAACCCACGGGATGGCTTCACTATGCACATTTGAAAATGGACTCCTCGTGGTCTAAGAGCAAAACAAACAGCCACGTGCTTTTGACCTTCTCAGTACTCAAAAATGCTTAGGAGCAATTTTAACTGAGTGATACTATGGATAAATTGCCTCAAACAATTTCACTTCTTAGAAAGAGGAGGAATAGGTCAAAGCAACGCACACATAGTTCTGCATGAATATCCATTGACACTTTCAAATTGGAAAGAACTTTCAAGACGTTATCCTCAGCCTCCTATTTACCTTCCCTTCCCTTAAAGAGGTGTATGACCCCAGTACTTTGTACCATGCAGTGTTTTTATTTCCATGAGTTGAAGAGGGCACCCATCCTAGAATATATTCTACCCAGACAGGGAGGTCAGAGGATAGGCAAAAAGAACTAGCTGTAGATTCGTTATCTGGTTCTGTGACTCCCAGTATAGCGGTAAAATTCAACTTTCTATTCTCAGGCAATACCAGTATTCAGAGTCGTACCCTATCAACTTACAGTTTGAGAAGAGGGCCACTTATTGTTCATACATTGTGAAAGGAAACAAAAGTTAGGTCACCAGAGGGCAATCGGTCTATTCTTATTTTCTGATAAGCAACGAACATTTATCGAACACCCACTATATGCCCAGTGCTGTGCTTGGCCCTGCTGGGAAAACATAAAGATACGTTAGGTCTCTTTCCTCAAGAACTTTCATTTAATTAAGAGAAAAGATGAAAACACATCACATAGGGGCTGCTTAGCAGACAAAATGAGGTCCAGTGGACCAGCAGCCTCCGTTCACCTGAGGCTAGCTAGAAATATGGACTCTCTGGCTCCGCCCTAGCCCTATTGACTTGGAAACTGCAGCTGAACAAGATCCCCAGCTGATGCACATGAATGTGTGAGAAGTGGTGACAGACAGAACAATGTTTTCTCCCCCCCACAAATCTATGCCACAACATTAGAGGTGGCCACCGGCCCAACCACACGCTGAGACTATGAATGGGCAAGTTCTTGGCGGACAAGGAATCATTTGAATGAAATATGCCTAGAAAGCTGGAGAGACGTAGACAGGCTTAGCAAAGAGGCTGTTGTTCATTTTTAGTCCTACCAGAGTACAAAAAAACAAAAAAGCTCATTATTTTATTTAGCTTGCTATCGGTAAACCTCGAAAATGTAAAAATGACTTCTTCAAAGGGAAAAAAAATCTATTGTCTAAAATTTATTTACATTTATTTACTAGGCTAAAGAAGATAGTACCTGGAGGTTATTCAACTCAATTTATAAAAGATTTTGTGATTTAGATTAAGATTCTTGTCTCCTTATTTTTTTTCTGGAATTAGCATACCTCTAGGACCTATCAACAAAAAGAGATATATCAGGAAGGATTTTACTCAAAGGACATTTCAGTTTGTATGTAAGGGGGGAAAAAGTATTAGGTTGAGTTGTGGAAGGCTAAAGCATGGAATTTAAGTACATCCTAAGTAATATAATATCAAAGCACTTTCATATTTATTTGAAATCAACAACAGATACTTTTTTTACTCAATAAGGAAAAACTTAAAATCAATTCAAAAGTGATGACTGACATTGCTATAAAACATACAACATTTTCTTTGTGTCACTGGACCATGAAGAACACCTAGGAATTTTTAGTGATTAGTAAATTGCTCTTCACAGTAATGATTACACTTTGTACTATATTGTGCAATTAGGTCGGTGTATAATTATTATACATTACCATCGTATTACTATTCTTATACATTCGTTCTTTACTCTTTCAGATCCCTTAAAGAATCAACGACACTCCTTGAAGCTAAAATAGATTTCATTTACATTAATGAAGATTTTGATTAGTTAATGGAAAATAATTCCATGTAAGTTTCTGTATTGAATTACCCCTTACAGTTTTTTCACATGACTCTCTACTCTTTGTTTGATATTAGCATTTATAATGTGAAATATAGTTCAAAAGGAGAAGTAATGTGTTCTTATTTCTTCTTTTCTGACTCCATTTAAATGCAGGATTAATCACATTAATCACCAAGTGTGATTTCTGAAAGTCACATTTGGTCACTGAAGAACTATTTTTTTCTCCTTCTTTGTGGACCTCAATTCCCAATAGTGATTAAATCTTAATATTAACTATGAGAAGGAAAATATAGCTGTGACCCTAAAAGAAATTTAAAATATACTCTGTTTCCAGTATTTCTGTATTAATAAATTTTTAAGAACACTGCAAAGACATTTGCTTCCATCCAAAGTATTTGTCTTCTTTAGCCTGAGGCTGTGGGATACAGGTTAAAAGAGTCTGAAATAACTATGTAAATTTATGGCCAATACATTTTCAGTCTGGAGAGTTTTTTGTGCTGTTGCTCTACTTGTTTATTTTTCTCTTTTAATAAGTTATCACTAAAGTATTAGGTGGTTCTAAAATGCAAATACTTTTGAAAATAACTATGTAAGTATATATAGGGAGAAATATAAAATATAGACAATAAATGTATATAAATACAATAAATGTATATAATATAAAATGTATAAATTTATATAAAATGTCAAATATTAAGACTTTTATTTCCAGATTATAAAGTTTTGGTTTGTCATATACCTTAATTAGATATAAAAATATTTCTTCTTAAAGTAATACATTTATTGTAAAAATACAACTTGGATTTCATGGTCATTATGGTTCACAATTTGAGACACATAAAAATTATTTTTAATAGGGTGAGTAGTTTCTATTTTCTCAAACTCTCCAACACCTATTTCATAATCATATCCCCATAGTTATAACTACCTTTGATTACAAACAGAACTGTTTTAACTTTATGTGATATGTATGAAAGAATCAATATCTCATCTTTTCAGTATGAGGTAGCCAGTCTGTGGGCCTCATACAGACTCATGGAGATGTTAGTGACCAAAATAAGGAAAGCTTAAATCAGTAGTTCACTGATTTTTCAAATCTCATAACAGGAATGAATAAATTAGACAATGTCAATTTATGAAAATGAAATAAAAAATCATAAAAGAAAGAAAAATACTACAGCAATGAAGCCAGGATCAGGTAAAGAAGAAAATTCTTAGAATAACAGACTCCGTGCTGAAGTTTCACTGTTCATTTTCTTAACGTTTATTCAGGAATCATAGCCAGAGTTTTTCCATACATAATTTTTTGTGAGTGAAAATCTAAATCTTCATGGAAGGTCTACATATTCTTTAAAATAGTGCCCTGCCATTAGAGACTTCTACAATGATGGACGAGAAAAATGGCATTCTGAAGACATAATGAATACCCATATGGAGACACAAGACTGCCTCATCTGCTTTATAAAACTCAGGGAAAATTCTCTGTAAAACTATCATCATGTAACCAACAGAATATTGCTAATACTCCTGTCCCTTTGGTTAAATGCTTGTGTGAGAATCCACTCAAACACATGAGAAAGAAGAACAATGTGATACCACCATGTCCTATGGTGTGGTGTATAAAATGTTCTTTTCTAGAGTACAAACTAAATGGTATTTTCTCTACAATTCAGTTAATTTCAGAACATATTATACACAAAGTACCTACTACGTGAGAAGTACAAGGCATTGTGTTCGGTCCTGCAAGACAGGAGGATATAACAATACAAATGTGACACAACTGGATAATAAGACTGCACCTCATAAAGGCAGAAGTAGCATAGTTGCTCTAGTATACTCCCCACACACACAAAAAAGTGCCACGAGAAAGATTTAAACAAGGGGTAGATATAAAAAAGAGAGAGATAATTTCTTAATAGAGAATGCTGAGGGAGGAGACATTTGATCTATATATCAGTTATGTTTTCAAGCTTCATATTCAGTCACACATTAAACAAAAATAACCAAAAAAAAAAAAATTGTTACCAGCTTAGTTTCATGGTTTTTGGTCATCACAACTCATTGGCATTTGCTGGGATGTCAAAAATTCCCCCATGGTCTCTCTCTCATCAGTGCTGCATTCACTGTCCACATCATCCCCATCCTTAGGCATCTTTCATAACCCCTCCATGTGTGAAGCGGACTCTGGACTCTTGGGACTATCCCAGCCCTCTCTGCTTAGACCCAATGAGCTGCCTCCTAAGATTCCAAATAAGAAGTGGGAAAATTATCTTAAAACTTCTCTATGTTTTGGAGTCTCCTAAATTTTTCTGCAGTTATTATCATCTCTCTCCAATGGAGGATACCACCTTGGAGTGGAAAGATTTGATGGCAAAGATCCTTGGAGTGAGCGCAAATGGATAGTTTGCTGAGAAATGGCTATGATTTTGCCACGCTGAGATGACAGAATGAAGTAGCCCCTTCAGACTGCAGATAAGTAACTTTAGAGGTCAGGAAGGCATCTGAGACGACTCTACCAATTACCTCACCCATAATGAAGTCATGACAGAACAACATGGTAGAACAGCCATTCCCTCATTCATTCTTCCATGAACACAGTACATCTATCCTATGCTTTTATCCAGGTACTTGTCTTTTTGAGGTCAAGCCTGATTTCATCTCTGAATCCTCAGCACCTAGCTGAGTCCCTGACTTAATCTAGGTTTTTCATGAATTAATTAATTAGTTAGCTAACTATTATAAAAGGAGTTCAGGAATGTATATTGAATGATGGTACTAAGGAGTAAATCACTGAATACTTGGAAGGAAGGATTAAAGGAAGGTTATACAGTTCTGATAATTTCGCTTGTAGACTGGCTTATTTCATTTTGACCATGTCACCAAAAAATTATGCTGAGAAGTTTTCACCCTGAATAAGTGCAGAACACATAATGGACGCTGACTTCACCGATCTTGGGCCTTAAAATGTATAAAAGCCATATGATAATATTAAGTCCATGTGAATTAGTAACCAGTAACAGTTAAATATATGACAATTTTTCTGGAATTAACAGTGAATGGGCTCTTAAAAGTTTCACTTATAATAGCCTGTTCCTTATGCACACGTAGGTACAACCAAGAGTTAATGTTTAAAAAGAACTTAACCATTGGTGAGTTCATGTGCTCATCTACTCAAAAAGCAACCAGATTTCTCACTATTTATAAGTACCACTGAAGCACTTAAAGACCACTGCTACAGAATATGGCCTAGACTCTTCCACTGCTCCTATAAAACATACTTTTTGATAAATCAAACATACTTTACACATTGCATTTCTCTACCACTGTATGTTTGCGCATGGCTCTCCCCCGCTATTTTCCCTTTATTGAAACTGAAATGCATCATATCTTCCAATGCCCAGCATAGAGCCCATCTCTTTCCAGATGCCTTTGCTCATTTTACCTCTTCAAACTTCAGTAAGCACCTGTTATTTTTAATGGTTATTTGGTATTCAGAGAATTCATGTGTGCATGTGTGGTTTGAGTACTCAAGTGCACACATCGTCTCTCCGCAGTCAGGCTGGAAACTGCTATACAACAAAATATATTGCTCTAATTTTTAAATATACATATCACCTAACATAGGTCATTTTTTATTTAGTTTTAATTGTCATGATCATAGTTTTAAATGTATCTTAGGAAAAAATATCAGAATCCAATGGACATTTCAACACAGAATTCAAATAAAATAAATAAAAATAATTAAGTAAAATAATCACCCTGAACTTTATCTCTTCTCAGCTTCCCTGTTCCTTCCTTTTGATTTCCTGAATTTATTTATTTATTTATTTATTTATTTATTTATTTATTTATTTATTTAGGAGAAGTTGCCGGTATTTGGTCTGGCAGTATACTAACATTCTCTGGAAAAATACATTGTGCTTTTTAGTTTTTTTTTGGTAACATCTTTATTGGTGTATAATTGATTTACTATAGTGTGTTAGTTTCTGCTTTATAATGAAGTGAACCAGCTATACATATACATAAATCCCCATATCTCTTCCCTGTTGCGTCTCCTTCCCACGCTCCGTATCCCACCCCTCTAGGTGGACACAAAGGACTGAGCTGATCTCCTTGGGCTATGCAGCTGCTTCCCACTAGCTATCTATTTTACATTAGATAGTGTATAAATGTACATGCCACTCTTTCACGTTGTCACAGCTTACCCTTCTCCCTCCCCGTGTCCTCAAGTCTATTCTCTACATCTGTGTCTTTATTCTGGTCCTGCCCCTAGGTTCTTCAGAACAATTTTTTTTTTTTTTTTAGATTCCATATATATGTGTTAGCATATGGTATTTGTTTTTCTCTTTCTGACTTACTTCACTCTGTATGAGTCTCTAGGTCCATCCATCTCACTAAAAATAGCTCAATTTTGTTTCTTTTAATGGCTAAGTAATATTCCACGGTATATATGTGCCACATCTTCTTCATCCATTCATCTCTCGATAGACATTTATGTTGGTTCTATGTCCTGGCTATTGTAAATAGAACTGCAGTGAATATTGTGGTACATGACTCTTTTTGAATTATGGTTTTCTCAGGGTATATGCCCAGTAGTGGGATTGCTGGGTCGTATGGTAATTCTACTTTTAGATTTTTAAGGAACCTCCGTACTGTTCTCCAAAGTGGCTGTATCAATTTACATTGCGTCTAACAGTGCAAGAGGATTCCCGTTTCTCCACACCCTCTCTAGCATTTATTGTTTGTAGATTTTTTGATAATGGCCATTCTGACCACTGTGAGGTAATACCTCATTGTAGCTTTGATTTGCATTTCTCTCATGATTAGTGATGTTGAGCATCCCTTCATGTGTTTGTTGGCAATCTGTATATCTTCTCTGGAGAAATGTGTGTTTAGGTCGCTGTCCATTTTTGGATTGGTTTGTTTGTTTTTTTGTTACTGAGCTGCATGAGCTGCTTGTAAATTTTGGAGATTAATCCTTTGTCAGTTGCTTCATTTGCAAATATTTTCTCCCATTCTGAAGGGTGTCTTTTCCTCTTATTTATGGTTTCCTTTGCTGTGCAAAAGCTTTGAAGTTTCATTAGGTCCCATTTGTTTATTTTTGTTTTTATTTCCATTTTTCTAGGAGGTGAGTCAAAAAGGATCTTGCTGTGATTTATGTCATAGAGTGTTCTGCCTATGTTTTCCTCTAAGAGTTTTATAGTGTCTGGTCTTATATTTAGGTCTTTAATGCATTTTCAGTTTATTTTTGTGTATGGTGTTAGGGATAATTCTAATCTCATTCTTTTATATGTAGCTGTCCAGTTTTCCCAGCACCACTTATTGAAGAAGCTGTCTTTTCTCCATTTTATATTCTTGCCTCCTTTATCAAAGATAAGGTGACAATATGTGTGTGGGTTTATCTCTGGGCTTTCTATCCTGTTCCATTGATCTATATTTCTGTTTTTGTGCCAGTACCATACTGTCTTGATTATTGTAGCTTTGTAGTATAGTCTGAAGTCCGGGAGCCTGATTCCTCCAGCTTTGTTTTTCTTTCTCCAGATTGCTTTGGCTATTCGGGGTCTTTTGTGTTTCCATACAAACTGTGAAATTTTTCGGTTCTGTGAAAAATGACATTGGTTTTTTAATAGGGATTGCATTGAATCTGCAGACTGCTTTGGGAAGTATAGTCATTTTCACAATGTTGATTCTTCTAATCCAAGAACACGGTATATCCCCCAATATGTTTGTATCATCTTTAATTTCTTTCATCAGTGTCATAGTTTTCTGCATACAGGTCTTTTGTCTCCCTAGGTAGGTTTATTCCTAGGTATTTTATTCTTTTTGTTGCAGTGGTAAATGGGAGTGTTTCCTTAATTTCTCTTTCAGATATTCATCATTAGTGTATAGGAATTCAAGAGATTTCTGTGCATTAATTTTGTATCCTGCTACTTTACCAAATTCATTGATTAGCTCCAGTAGTTTTCTGGTAGCATCTTGAGAATTCTCTGTATATAGTATCATGTCATCTGCAAACAGTGACAGTTTTACTTCTTTTCTGGTTTGGATTCTTTTAATTTCTTTTTCTTCTCTGATTGCTCTGGCTAAAACTTCCAAGCTATGTTGAATAATAGTGGTGACAGTGGGCAACCTTGTCTTGTTCCAATCTTAATAGAAATGGTTTCAATTTTTCACCACTGAGAATGATGTTGGCTGTAGATTTATCATATATGGCCTTTATTATGTTGAGGTAAGTTCCCTCTATGATTACTTTCTGGAGGGTTTTTATCATAAATGAGTGTTCAATTTTGTCAAAAGCTTTTTCTGCATTTATTGAGATGATCATATGGTTTTTCTCCTTCAGTTTGTTTATATGGTGTGTCACATTGATTGATTTGTGCATATTGAAGAAGGCTTGCATTCCTGGGATAAACCCCACTTGATCATGGTGTGTGATCCTGTAAATGTGCTGCTGGACTCTCTTTGCTAATATTTTGTTGAGGATATTTGCATCTATGTTCATCAGTGATATTGGCCTGTAGTTTTCTTTTTTTGTGAGATCTTTGTCTGGTTTTGGTATCGGCGTGATGGTGATCTCGTAGAATGAGTTTGGGAGTGTTCCTCCCTCTGCTCTATTTTGGAAGAGTTTGAGAAGGATAGGCATTAGGTCTTCTCTAAATGTTTGAGAGAATTCACCTGTGAAGCCATTTGGTCCTGGGCTTTTGTCTGTTGGAAGAGTTTTAATCACAGTTTTAGCACTTGTGATTGGTCTGTTTATATTTTCTATTTCTTCAGTCTCAGAAGGTTGTGCATTTCTAAGAATTTGTCCATTTTTTCCAGGTTGTCCATTTTATCAGCATATAGTTGCTTGTAGTAATCTCTCATGATCCTTTGTATTTCTGCAGTGTCAGTTGTTACTTCTCCGTTTTCATTTCCAATTCTATTGATTTGAGTCTTCTCCCTTTTTTTCTTGATGAGTCTGGCTAATGGTTTATCAATTTTGTTTACCTTCTCAAAGAACCAGCTTTTAGTTTTATTGATCTTTGCTATCATTTCCTTCATTTCTTTTTCATTTATTTCTGACCTGATCTTTATGATTTCTTTCCTTCTGCTAACTTTGGGCTTTCTTTTTTTTGTTCTTCTTTCTCTAATTGCTTTAGTTGTAAGGTTAGATTGTTTCTTTGAGATGTTTCTTGTTTGTTGAGGTAGGATTGTATTGCTATAAACTTCCCTCTTAGAACTGCTTTTACTGCATCCCATAGGTTTTGAATCGTCGTGTTTTCATTGCCATTTGTTTCTAGGTATTTTTTGATTTCCTCTTTGATTTCTTCAGTGATCTCTTGGTTATTTAGTAGTGTATTGTTTAGTTCCCATGTGTTTGTATTTTTTACAGATATTTTTCCTGTAATTGATATCTAGTCTCATAGCATTGTGGTCAGAAAGATACAATTTCAATTTCCTTAAACTTACCGAGGCTTGATTTGTGACCCAAGATATGATCTATCCTGGAGAATGTTCCATGAGCACTTGAGAAGAAAGTGTATTCTGTTGTTTTTGGATGGAATGTCCTATAAATATCAATTAAGTCTATCTTGTTTAATGTATCAGTTAAAACTTGTGTTTCCTTATTTATTTTCATTTTGGATGATCTGTCCATTGGTGAAAGTGGCATGTTAAAGTCCCCTACAATTATTGTGTTACTGTCAATTTCCCCTTTTATGGCTGTTAGCATTTGCCTTATGTATTGAGGTGCTCCTATGTTGGCTGCATAAGTATTTACAATTGTTATCTCTTCTGCTTGGATTGATCCCTTGATCATTATATAGTGTTCTTCTTTGCCTCTTGTAATAGTCTTTATCTTAAAGTCTATATTGTCTGATATGAGAATTGCTACTCCAGCTTTCTTTTGATATCCATATGCATGGAATATCTTTTTCCATCCCCTCACTTTCAGTCTGTGTGTCCCTAGGTCTGAAGTGGGTCTCTTGTAGACAGCATATATACGGGTCTTGTTTTTGTATCCATTCAGCCAGTCTATGTCTTTTGGTTGGAGCATTTAATCCATTTACGTTTAAGGTAATTATCGATATGTATGTTCCTATTATCATCTTCTTAATTGTTTTGGGGTTGTTATTGTAGGTCTTTTCCTTCTCTTGTGTTTCCTGTCTAGAGAAGTTCCTTTAGCATTTGTTGTAAAGCTGGTTTGGTGGTGCTGAACTCTCTCAGTTTTTGCTTGTCTGTAAAGGTTTTAATTACTCCCTCGAATCTGAATGAGATCCTTGCTGGGTAGAGTAGTCTTGGTTGCAGGTTTTTCTCCTTCATCACTTTCAGTATGTCCTGCCACTCCCTTCTGGCCTGCAGAATTTCTGCTGAAAGCTGTTAACCTTATGGGGATTCCCTTGCATGTTTTTTGTTGCTTTTCCCTTGCTGCTTTTAATATTTTTTCTTTGTATTTAATTTTTGATAGTTTGATTAATGTGTGTCTTGGTGTGTTTCTCCTTGGATTTATCCTGTATGGCACTCTCTGTGCTTCCTGGACTTGATTGACCATTTCCTTTCCCATGTTAGGAACGTTTTAAACTGTAATGTCTTCAAATATTTTCTCTGACCCTTCTTTTTCTCTTCTTCTTCTGCGACCCCTATATTTGAATGTTGGTACATTTAATATTGTCCCAGAGGTCTCTGAGACTGTCCTCAATTCTTTCCATTCTTTTTTCTTTATTTTGCTCTGCAGTAGTTATTTCCACTATTTTATCTTCCAGGTCACTTGTCCATTCTTCTGCCTCAGTTATTCTGCTATTGATTCCTTCTAGAGAATTTTTAATTTCACTTATTGTGTTGTTCATCATTGTTTGTTTGCTCTTTAGTTCTTCTAGGTCCTTGTTAAATGTTTCTTGTATTTTCTCCATTCTATTTCCAAGATTTTGGATAATCCTTAATATCATTACTCTGAATTCTTTTTCAGGTAGACTGCCTGTTTCCTCTTGATTTGTTTGGTCTGGTGGGTTTTTGCCTTACTCCTTCATCTGCTCTGTATTTCTCTGTCTTTTCATTTTGCTTAACTTACTGTGTTTGGGGGTCTCCTTTTCACAGGCTTCAGGTTTGTAGTTCTCGTTGTTTTTGATGTCTGCCCCCATTGGGTAAGTTTGGTTCAGTGCTTGTGTAGGCTTCCTGGTGGAATGGACTGGTGCCTGTTTTCTGGTGGATGAGGCTGGATCTTGTTTTTCTGGTGGCAGGACCACGTTTGGTGGTGTGTGTTGGGGTGTCTGTGAACTTATTATGATTTTAGGCAGCCTCTCTGCTAATTGGTGGGGTTGTGCTCCTGTCTTGCTAGTTGTTTGGCATAGGGTGTCCAGCACTGTAGCTTGCTGGTTGTTGAGTGGAGCTGGGTCTTAGCATTGAGATGGAGATGTCTGGGAGAGCTTTGGTCGTTTGATATTACATGGGGCTGGGAGGTCTCTGGTGGCCTAATATCCTGAACTTGGCTCTCCCACCTCAGAGGCTCAGGCCTGACACCCAGCCAGAGCACCAAGACCCTGTCAGCCACAAGGCTTATGTAATTAAAAATCCATTGGACACTTTAGAGGCCCAAGCAGCTCATGATGCAGCTTTCCAGTGGCAGTCTTCATTTCCTTTTTTACTCATATCATGTTTCTGGGGTCTGTAGCACAGATATCACCTGGGAGCTTGTTAGAAAAGCAGCATCTCCAGCTCCTAGCCTGAATTTATTTTTCTTATTATTTTTTCTTCCTGTTTTATTGAGACATAACTGACATATAACACTGTGTAAGTTTAAGGTGTATGATGTGATGATTTTATGTATGTGTGTGTACCACAGTAAGGTTAGTTCATACATCCTTCCCCTCACATAATTGCTGTTTTGTTGTTACAGTGAAAACAGTAAAGCTCTACTCTCACAGCAACTTTCAAGTAACAATACAGTATTGTTACCTATATTCACCATGCTGTACATTAGGTCCCTAGAACTTATTCATCTCATAACTGAACATTTGTATCCTGTGACCAACATCTGTCAATTTCCATCATCCCTCTCCCCCTGACAACCACAAGTCCACTCTCTGTTTCTATGGGTTTTCTTTTTTCAAGGTTCCACATATAATGAGATTATATGGTATTTCTCTTTCTCTGACTTATTTCACTTAGCATAATGCCCTCAAGGTCCATCCATGTTGTCTCAAATGGCAATATTTCCTTCTTTTTTGTGGCCGAATAATATTCCCGTGTGTGTGTGTGTGTGTGCATGTGTGTGTTTCTTTATCCATTTATCCATCAGTGGACAGGCAGGTTGTTTCCTTGTCTTGGTTGTTGTGAATAATGCTACAGTGATGACACGATTTATTTTTAATTTCTGAATTGGTTTGATGAATTTTAAAGAAAACATTATAAATACATCTCTGAAGAATTCCAGAAGTGTAGATCTTGAATGGTGAATTTTTAAAGTCTTTTTAAAGTTGTACATGCTGGTCCCTTTGTCTATATAGCCCTTCCTTCTATCCTTGTTCTTCAAGACTCAATTCAAATGTCAAGTCTCTCAGAAACCTACTCTGATGTTATCTCCACACAATTTTACTGAAAAGGAGTCATTAATCCCACCTCTGTTTCACTGCTACGGTTTATACACATCTCAATTCTTGTGTATATATAATACACACACTTTCTTATGAACATTTCTTTACAGATTGAACTCTCCTTACTAGATTTTAAAATCTGTGAGTTCAAGAATTATCTCTTTTTAATCTTTACTTCTTTAACTCCTAACACATTGCCTCTTCGTTTAGTGACTGAATGAATCATTGCCTAAATCTTAAATAAGACAAGAACAAAAATACAAGTGTTCTTATTTTGTGTACAAAGAATTGAAGGATATGATGGAAGGTGAACAGGTTAAAAAGTAAGTGACAAAATGCAATTCAACTTCTGGGCACTTAGTCTGGTGAGCTACTACCATCCCCTACATCAGGCTGTCGTCACAGCAAACAAGGAACAGTCACAGGATTGTAAAGGCAATTTTATGAAACTACCAGAAAATGAAAATTACATTACAAGTGGTTTCCCAGGGTTAAAACTCATCCTATACAAATGTACTTTTTCTTTATCCAATTTCAATAATAATAATGCTTATGTTTATTGAATCCTTGCCATATGCTAAGTTCTAAGCATTTACACGATTTAACTATCATGACATCTCATTTATTGCATATCTTTTTTCCCCATTTTATGGATGTGGAAAAGGAAGTATATAAATTCTGTGATCTACCCATAGCAAAACTGGGGTAAGTGACAAAATAAATTATATTATATACTTTTAAATGAAGCCCAAAGTTATTATTGATATTATCAACAAACTTTAAAAATCAGAGTTGTCATGGCCTAGTGCTTCCCTCTCACATACATGGTACTCATTTGCACTTTTAACCAGAGAGCCCTATTGAATGACAGGGATGAGGCCTCTCTACTCTCAATTCCTTACCTTGAGCACATTCAAACCTCCGAGTCTCTCTATCACTGAAATGGGAAAAATAAAGTACTGCCTCTCTTAATTCTTTGCATTTTTATGAGAAAAAAAAACAAGAAGGATTTTGTGAACTATAAAAAATCCTACAAATGTAAATGGTATTATTAGATGTGATTTTCACCACACTGTCTGCAGTTAAGCAAGGACTTCATCGTGAACCTCGTACAGATGAGGAAAATGGGTTCCATGAGGCTTAGGGACCCTTTACGGGCCTCTGAATGTAACAAGGGATGAATCTCGGCTGGACCCCAGAGATCTGCTTCCCCTTCTGGAACCTGTTCTCAGTGTCATACTGCCTTTCTGCAGGTGGGTTTTTTTTTGTTGTTGTTTGTTTTTTGCTTTTGATGTAAACCATTTTTAAAGTCTTTATTGCATTTGTTACTATATTGCTTCTGTTTTATGTTTTGGATTTTTGGCTATGAGGCACGTGGGATCTTAGCTCCCCAACAAGGGATTGAACCCACAACCCCTACATTGGAAGGTGAAGTCTTAACCACTGGACTGCCAGGGCAGTCCCAGGTGGAGTTTTTTGATGGTTTCACATCCACATGATTCAACCTTCACTTTTGAAATAGAGCGAAAAAGAGCCTGAAATGTTGTTCTCTAGCTGACTGGTCTATATTTTGGATGCATAACCGAGTAAAAATGAGAAACTGCACTATCAACTTGTAAGTGCTGTTTATCCATTAAACAAAAGCCCCACCAACTACAGCTGTGCAGGTCTTCACATGTTACCATGATGATCAATTTCAGATCTCTCTACCAAGAGGAAATGGATTTGAAGCTTCATGTTAATTTAAACATTTCCTTCTCTACTGAGACTAGCGACAAGGCCACCAGTTGGCATCCTTCTGCTTTAGCATTTAAAATAGCTCTTGATAATAGCAAAAGATCCTGTCATTCTTACAGGGGTAGTTTCAATGGTTTCCATTCCAACTCCAGTCATTTACACATTGTGTACCTACCACAGAGCAGCAAACCACTGCAAAGCCTGATTTGATAGATGGATGAGTTTGGGTTTCCTTTCTGGAAAATAATGACAAGCACAGTATGTACAATTAGATTAATCACATAAATATGTTCACATTTTTTACTCTCACACACAAAAATATAACATTTAAATTTTTTTCACTTAATCAATAAGAAGCAAAACAACATGTTTGTTCAATATGTTTGCTTTGTCACATTCCTTGGGAATCCTAGATTTCTATTTCTTTTTTGGTATATCATGTGGTATCCATTTTTCTTACTCTAATTAGAATCTAGTTTCAAATATTCACTTTCTGTGGCATTTGAGTTCCATCATACAACATTATTAAAAATAAGATATGGTAATAGCAGTGAGGGTGACACATTCAGTTGCCATGTCCCCCAGTGAAGTGATGGAAATACTGTATCTGAGAGGCTGGCAGTAGGTCCTGAATCCCAGGCTCTGCTCTTCACTAACTGCAGAGCCATCTTTGGACCCCTCTGGATTTGAGCTGTTCCACTTTAAAGTGGGAAGATAGGTTGACAGCATAGACTGCTTCCTTTTTTTTTTTTTTTTTTGCGGTACACGGTCCTCTCACTGTTGTGGCCTCTCCTGTTGCAGAGCACAGGCTCCAGACGCACAGGCTCAGCAGCCATAGCTCACGGGCCCAGCCACTCCGCGGCATGTGGGATCTTCCCGGACTGGGGCACGAACCCGTGTCCCCTGCATCGGCAGGCAGACTCTCAACCACTGCGCCACCAGGGAAGCCCTGCTTCCACTTTTAAACCCACTGTAAGCCTATGAAATATTGGATGATCTACTATACAAATAAAATATGGCAGGGGATACTAAGGTATTGTTCTTATCCTCAGAGAGTTAATGACAAAAGTAATGCAGAATTGAGGTAAGAAGCTGAGGTCAGAGGCCAAGCCCCAAAGCAAGGGGTGGAAAGTATATTCTGCCTACCAGGAGGTCAAAGCAAGTCTCAAAATAAGATCAAAGAGGGCTTCCCTGGTGGTGCAGTGGTTGAGAGTCTGCCTGCCGATGCAGGGGACACGGGTTTGTGCCCTGGTCCGGGAAGATCCCACATGCCGCGGAGCGGCTGGGCCCATGAGCCGTGGCCGCTGAGCCTGCGCGTCCGGAGCCTGTGCTCCGCAACGGGAGAGGCCACAACAGTGAGAGGCCCGCGTACCGCAAATAAATAAATAAATAAATAAGATCAAAGAAAAATCAAGGGGGATGCTGCGGAGTGAATAGTTTTGAACAAGAATCTAATACACTACACTAACAATACAAGGTTTTATTTTGAAGACAAATGGGAAAACTCTACAACGTTTTTTTGAGCAGTGGAAATGTATGGAATCCATGTATTTAAGAGAGAAATAATCTTCTATAGGTGTGTTATAGACATTGAAAGAAGGGAGTCAGGGAGGCTGGTTAAAAGGCTAAACATTTCAGCCATCTGGGAGGTGAAAGTTTGAGCTAAATTGGGGGTAATATAACAATCATATTTCAAAGAAGGGACAGATACCAAAATCACTTCAGGGGGCCTTCCCCGGTGGCGCAGTGGTTGAGAGTCTGCCTGCCAATGCAGGGGACATGCGTTCGAGCCCTGGTCTGGGAAGATCCCACATGCCATGGAGCGGCTAGGCCTGTGAACCACAACTACTGAGCCTGTGCGTCTGGAGCCTGTGCTCCACAACGAAAGAGGCTGCGACAGTGAGAGGCCTGCGCACCGCGATGAAGAGTGGCCCCCGCTCGCCGCAACTGGAGAAAGCCCTCACACAGAAATGAAGACCCAACACAGCCAAAAATAAATAAATAAATTTATTTAAAAAAAAAAAATCACTTCAAAGTAAGAATCCATCCATGAGACTTAAAATTTCTTCAGATAGAGGAAAATAAGTGAATGTTGGAAGAGTGGTGAAATAGCTGCATAACCAATTACTCCGAACTCTGTGACATAAAATAGCAATATTTATAATCTCAGGCAGTCCCTATGAACTGGGAACTCAGGAACCACTTATTTAGCGGTTCTGGCTCAGGGTCTCTCATGTGGTTGCAGTCAGTGGGACAGACGTCAGCTGGGGCTGCCATCTAAAGGTCTGAGTGAAGCTGCAAGAGCCACTTCCAAGCCCTCTCACACACATGGCCGGCACATGGCTGCAGCTTTGACTGGAAGGCCTCTGCTCCTCTCCACATGGACTGTGAAGTCTGTCCTTACAATAAGGTGGCTGGTTCCTCCCAGAGTGAGTGACATAAGAAGAAGCGAGGCAGAAGTCTTTTATGACCTAGCCTCAGAACTCACACATGTCACTTCTGCCACGTTCTGTTCATTAGAAGAGATTATTAAAATCAGCACACATTCTTTTGAAGAAAAGAGTGTCAAAGAATTTGGGGAAATAGGAAAATAAAACCACCACAGGAAAATAACTACAGTATTTAGTTTTAGACCTACCAAGTTTGTGATAAGTATCACAACCAATGGAAATATCAAATGAACAGCTTACTTATTAACATAAAATATGGGTCAAAAATGATCATTTTTGGAGTTATCTACATATAGTTGATGTAGGTGAAGACCTAAAAGTAGTTAAAAACATTGAGAAATGAAATTTAGAAAGAAAGAAATAGGGTTGTATGTACATTTTGAGAAGAGGTGGAAGAGAGGGGTGATATCAGAAAAGAAAATAAGAAAACAGAGAAGGGTAATAGCAAATTTTATGTAAAAATTGAGGATAGTGAAGCCATTGCAAGGGTGCTGACATTTCTTTGGTACCAGATAAAGATGTGACTAGAAAACAGAAGAGCTGCTTTTATCAAAGAGGTTTTTGGCTTTCTTCCTTTGAAGCTGAGAAGTAGTATTAAGATAGGTAACAGAAGTAAATCAGGAAATGGTTCAGAGCTCTGAACAAAACAAATGAAATATTGTTAGCAGCACTTTCTATATTCAAGACAATTTTAGAGGGTTAAGTCATTCTTGAGATAGCTATAAAAGAATATTCAGGAGAAACAGGTCTGGAGTACATAGAAAAGGCAAATTAACGACAAAATCAAAAAACAAAACAATATGTATGATAAAGTGAACTGGGCTCAAGAAAGAAGGTTTGAGAACACAATACAGTGAGTTGTGTGGAAAAATTTATCACAAGTCAAACCATGAAGAAGAAATCCTGCTGAACCTGACATTTCCAGTCATAGCACTCTCACAAAATGTTTTCAAATATGTAGTAGTAGGTAAAGGCAGTAATATGAAAACATATCTTTCTTTTTATCCTTGCTTCTGTGGAGTTTGCAATTAACCAAATCAACTACATTCTAAAATATAAAGTAAAACTTACTAAAATTCCCATCAGGAAGTCCAAAGTGTTGTCAGACAAAAAAATAAACAACTTTCTCCAAGTAAAACCTCAGCAAAACTATGAATGGGTTCTGTATGATTCCATTTCTAAGATAAGGACTGATGACAGCCAGGTTGCCAGCCAGGTAGAAAATGACGTCACCTTACAAAATCCCCTCAGTATCCATGACCTTCTTTCCAAATAGCTATTACATTCTTAGGTTGACTTCTCAGTGGCTAAAAGAACCCTTTATTTTATACTTTTTCTGCAGGCAAAAGGGTTCTACGTATTTTGCTTAAGGGTTTGGTTCCCTTTGGTTCTTTAAACAGTGCACTGGCCCCAAACCCATGTAACTCACAAGACGAGCTTCAGCGCCCACTCCACGTTCTAAAGAAGCTGCTTTCCACAAAGTGGACTTGTGATGTCTGTCTGTCTGGGTTCTGTGCAGGTTCAATCGCTTCATTGAAAACATAATAAAACTATGGAGAATGGAACTTGGTGACCCTGTTTCACAGTTTTCCAAAGCACAAGAAAAGAATTGAGGGCATTGAAAAGTGAGTCCAAACTTTTATGGGTTTTCTTTGCCCCAGACCTCAGACAACAGCATTGTCAGGAAGCGGCAGTATTCCTAAAGGGGAGTCTGGGCATTGATATGCAAATATAGGCTACAAACATCCCATTTGGCTCCAGCATTCCTGTGTCTAGCACTGTCACACAAATAGTTTTTGAATCTGAGCAGTTTATTCAGGACCATAAATATGTGTTTCACCCTGTGAACAAATTCTGTTTGCTCACAGAGTTCGCAAGCAGTGAAATACAAGGTAGACTATAAAACAGCTCCATTTGATGGGATGTGCCTCTAAGCAAAGACTCTTTTTAAATGGATCCAATTTTTACTTCCTGCCCAAGATTTTTTGTGCAAATGTAGCATACCCCAGACAGTAAGGTTTTTTTTTTTTTTTCAATTTTTATTTGAAGGTAGGTCCTCTGTATTGAAATAACTTACTTGCTTTTATTTTTTATTTTTTTTTCTTACTTGCTTTTAAAAAAGAGAAATGTAAAACAATTTTAGTTCACGTGACTAAACATTGTTAGTAAAATCAGAAAAGCCTTACTATTGCTTCTTAACAGATCAAATAGTGAAAGGAAGAAAAATAATTGTTAAGACACCTAAGGAGGAGATGGAATGGGGGTAGAATTTACTCCAGGAAACAATGTAAATCAACTTTTAAAATAGTTTGAAAAAACATTCAACCACCAGAATTCTATTTAGCCTGCAAAATTTGTATCAGCTCTACCCACATTTCCCAATGCTATTTCCAGCTCCTCCCAACCATCCCTCTTCTTTCTATAACTGCTCCACCTCTAGGTAACTGCTTGCATGTAGCAGACACACTGAATCCCCATTTCACACTTTACCATTAAACACACAGAGGAGAGTGTAAGACAGAGTAAAGGAAGGTCCTCTTTTTCTGAGCTCCATCCTGATCCTTTAAAGCACTGGACCCACTGATTATGTCTATTTTTACAACAAATCAAAGCTGAAAAAAGTTAATAGAAAAACCCAAGATTCAAAAGGCAAGTATAAAGCTTATATGCCTGTATGGATGAGTATGACAGAGCACGTGATATCAAAATAGAGACCAAACTGCTTTAAAGCACCTATCTTCAGTAAATTGTTCCTCAGATGACAAGATAATTAACGTACAGTCTGTAACTGAACGTCGTACAGATGACTGCGTCGACTCACAGCCTATTTTGATTTAATTTTCAATATCAGATTATGTCGTTCCTAGTCCTATGCTAAGACTCTCCTTGATTTTCATTTCCTTCTTTCTTTACTTAGGATGATGACACCAGGCGTGGAAGTAAAAATGGATGAGTCACTGAGTCAGAGTGGGTAAGGAGAAAGAGTGCTTTCCTCAGAAATTTAGGGAAGTCATGACAGGCTACACTATTCCTTTTTTTTTTTTTTTTTTTTTTTGCGGTATGCGGGCCTCTCACTGTTGTGGCCTCTCCCGTTGCGGAGCACAGGCTCCGGACGCGCAGGCTCAGTGGCCATGGCTCACGGGCCCAGCTGCTCTGCGGCATGTAGGATCTTCCCGTACCAGGGCACGAACCCGTGTCCCCTGCATCAGCAGGCGGACTCAACCATTGCACCACCAGGGAAGCCCTACACTATTCCTTTTTTTGAACATCATTATTAAATTATACAATTTAAAAATTAACAAAATTCTGTCATATCTTTTAGATGTTAATCCTTAATAATTACTTTATTTCATCAAAAGCATTCTAGAACCATAAAATCTCTATACACAAATAGCTTCTCAGAGTATTTCTTAAATCTGTTAAGTAGTGTGTATTAAAGATCTATTTAAGGGCAATAATGTTTATGTGCTTCCCCCAAATCATTAATTTGATCAAATTAGATAAAGTGAGAATAGTTACCATAACATGTTAATATAATATACTATCATACCTCTCATAACATATTAAGAAATCCTACTTTCTTTTACATGAGTTGTTAATTTTAATCAGCTAATAAAATCCATTAAGTTTGGATAAAGAATAAAGTTTCAAATAAAGGAAATGGTAAACCTACAATAGTTAAAGTTATAAATAGTTAACATCTTAGATAGTCTAGTTTTGCATAAAGAAAGGCAGTAAATGGGATTTTTTTTTTAAATCAAAGAAAAACAAATGACATTTTGAGAAATTGTGAGTAAACATTTGTTCATTTTTAAATTTAAAAGAAAAGAAAAACTGTTGATCGCTCCACTGGGAAAAAGAACATAACAATATTCAGGAAGGAGGATGTTATGATAATGAATCAAAGCTTTCAATGCCAAGAAAACTTTGAACAACATTAATTTCCTCAAGTTAAATTTTGGACGAATTGGTTGTCCCTTGCTTTCCTTTTCTAATTTTCAGCACTACTTAACGCCTATCTCTTTCATAGTTGTAAACAATCAGTGAACTACCAAAGTTAAAGGAAGACAAAGGACAACTTAGGAAAGGGAGAAACTGAATGGTCTTTATTCCTTTTGTGATTGTTTTTAGAAAATTTGCAGGGAAGATCTGAAAAATCATCTTGGAACACATCCTGACCTTGGGGGAGGCTTTTCTGCTGAAATAATCCCCCAGTTTGTGTTTGTTTCTTTTTTTCTATGTAGTCTTTACTTTCCTAGACTAATTGCAATGAATTACAAACTGAAAATTTGAAGACATTTTTAGAAAGATAAACACTTCTTAAACTATTTTATTTTGCATTTAACTGTATAGGTCTGAAAAATTGTGTAATATTCTCTTGGATTTTTATGACATCTGCTTATTTTTAAATGTGGGCTCTTTGTAAATAAATTTAGCCACAGAAGGGGTTTTATTTGAGTCACTGGTGCCATCCTCTGGACACAAATAAAATTAAAGACGTGATAACTGTTCCACATGTGAAAAGTCCAAACAAGTATAGACCTTGTTCCTTAAAATTTAATCTTTGTAGAAACACTCATAATTCTTTTCAATGTACCTGAAAAATATTTTCAGCCCTATGTCTCAGTTTGGCATGCCAGGAAATATAATGAAACGTTATCTTGGAATATTTGCCATCACAAATACTGTTTTAAAGTATATTCAACATTCAACAAAGCATGCACTGAGTATTCTGGGAACACAAGACGTAAAGGACTCAGGGACCTGCCTTCAAAATAACTACTCTCATGGGTTGATAGGTTGAAATAAACAAATGCAATAAAATTAAAATGCTGTAATAGAATAATTCCATCTTTCATGTGAAAATTGATGTAAAGATTACCTACTCAAAAACAGCAAAGACAATATTAGTTCTGGGATTTAGACAACTACCTAATTTTGCAACTGGGAAACGTGAGACTAAAATTGTAATATCTTATTAAAATAATATTGCTAATTAGCGCCAAACCTGAAACCAGAACCCAGATCAACTAGTGCTCTTTTCATGATTTCCTTTACGCACAATCATTTCTTACTGATTATTATACAGATAACAAAGTGAAGGCAAAAATACTAATAAAAATGAAGGCATATAATATGTGATAAAGATAATATCCAAAAGGAAATGTGATACACACACAACGGAATATTGTGCAGCCATAAAAGGCGGAAATCCCGCCATCTGCAACAACATGGATGGACCCTGAAGGCACTATGCTAAGTGAAACGAGTCAGACATAAGAACGATAAATACCATATGATCCCACTTACACATGGAATGAAGAAGAAGGAGGAGGAAGAGGAGGAGGGGGAGGGGGAGAGGCGGGGGAGGGGTGGGGGAGGGGAGGAGGAGGGAGGAGGAGGAGGAGAAGAAGGAGAAGAAGAAGAAGAAGAAGAAGAAGAAGAAGAAGACATAGCTACAAAGAACAGATTGGTAACTGCCAGATGCAGGGAGTGGGAGGTGGGCAAATGGGTGAAGGTGGTTAAAAGGGACAAACTTCCAGTTATAAAATAAATAAGTCCTGGGGATGTAATGTAGAGCATGATGACTATAGTTAATAATACTGTATTGTATATTTGAAAGTTGTTAGGAGAGTAGATTGTAGAAGATCACAAGAAAAAGTGTGTAACTGTGTGTGGTGACGATGTTAACTAGACTTAGTGTGGTGATCATGTCACAATATACAGATATATTGAATCATTAAGTTGTACATCTGAAGCTAATATAATGTTACATGCCTATTCTATCTCAATTAAAAATAATGATAATAACATCCAAAGCATAAAAAGCCATGAGAAAAAGTATTTCAAAATCTTCTCACATTTTTTATTCGTACATTTAAGTTTGTTGTTACTGGTTTAATGTATGCCCTCTTCCACTAGATTTCAAGACTACATAGAGTTTAGTACAGTGCCTGGCATGTACACAGTAGGTTTGTGATGAATGAAGACTGGTGCATATGAATAGAATGAATAAAAATTTATAGGGTAATAAAAAAGTTTGGAACTTGCTCTTATTTTTTTCACATACACACTGGAATCCCTATGGATAGTTTCTATATACTTAAATGAATATCAAAGGATAACACTGACAAAAGACTTGATGAAATTAAAAGATACTCCATATTTTTCTCTCTTTAAAACAAAGAAATATTAATCTGGATAAGAAAAGACATTGAAAGCCAGGGATAGAGGAAGGAACCCCCAAGCACAGAAAAGTGCACTGCCCTCATCACAGAGTTGACTATTCCCAGTGTTAGGTACTGTTGTAATTGCAACAGTGTTAATTCATTTAATCCTCAAGACACTCTACGAGAGAGATATTATTATTAATTCCATTTTAGAGAAGAGCACACTGAGACATAAGAAGTTTAACAACTCACCCAGGATCACAAAACTAAGAAGTAAAGTTTGTCTGTACATAAAGGCACAGGGCCTCAAAGCCTAAGCTTTTACTGTGCTAGCGTTTCTTAAAGTGTGTTCTCAAGACCTTGCAGGGAGTATGAGACTCTTGCAGGAGCGGCTATGAAATTAAAACAATAATCACCATAACATTCAGAAGATACTTTTCTTTTTCACTCTCATTTTTTCACAAGTGTGCAGTAGAATTTTCCAAAGACTGTGTGCTGAATGCTGTACAACTAAATACAGAAATGGAAATGATGATCCAGCTGTATTTTCTATTAAGCAAAACATTAAAGAGATTTGCAAGTATGTGAAACAGTGCCACACTTCTCACTAATTTTCTTTTTTAGAATTGTTATTTTTCATGAAAGTGTTTTCATATTAACATAGAATGGGTTTATTGTTGTTAATTTAAATGAATTAATAGTTTAAAACTTCTCATTTTTAATTTTTACAACAATAAATATCTGTAGATAAAACCCACTTAAGTAGAAGTTTTTTTGAGGGCCTCAATAATTTTTAAAAGTGTAAAGGAGTCCTGAGATCCTAAAATTTGAAAACCTCCACAGTACACTTGGGTATAGTGGATACAAAACTGCACCATTTTGGGTGCTGTTCTCACATTCACACCAGCTAATATTTCTTGCAATACAGATATATGTTTCAACAAAATTACAAATGACTAGATACCATGGACCTTAGAAAAATTTAGTCACGTTTAATTAGATCATTTAAGGTTTTAACACCAGGATAAGTTATGTTTCTCTGCATGCTGTACAAAGTCAATTAAGATTCTGAATATAAAATAGTGCTAAATGCAGTGAAAAAAAGTGTGTATAATGAATTGGAGATACAAATACTGAACATAGAATAAAATGGAAAAACAAAAGGTAGCTCATTGAATGGAATAAAAATTACTGCAAGAAATTAATGGATGTCCTATAAAAAGTATTAAAGAAAAGAGGAATATTAAATACCAAAGGAGAGGAAAAAGCTAAGAAATTATTTTTAAATGTTTTAAATATATATAAAAGATTATTGGGCCTTCCCTGCTGGCACAGTGGTTAAGAATCCACCTGCCAATGCAGGGGACATGGGCTCGAGCCCTAGTCCGGGAAGATCCCACATGCTTGGAGCAACTAAGCCTGTGTGCCACAACCACTGAGCCTGCGTGCCACAACTACTGAAGCCTGTGCTCCTAGAGCCCATGCTCTGCAACAAGAAAAGCCACCGCAAGCGCACCGCAATGAAGAGTAGCCTCTGCTCACCCCAACTAGAGAAAGCCTGCGCGCAGCAATGAAGACCCAACGCAGCCAGAAATAAAATTAATTAAAAAAATACATTATGTGGAAAATATAATTCATTTTCTGTCATAGTGCATGAGTTCTTTTATGGAGAAATGGACTTGAGTCTCAGTCGAATCATTTGGTTAAATTATAAATTGTTGATCACTGAGGATGGTTTTATATTGGAATATACCACAAAGAGAATGTCAACAACACCTCTCCCCTGGAAATACATTAGATGCTATGTTTCATATGATTACTGCTAGAGCAGATATCTGTTGAGAGGCAGTATAATGAATAGTGTAGTGAATCACAGCTCGGAAGTACTGGCCTCATTATGCCATCTGTTAACTAGCATCATCATCAGTATAACAGACACATTCTGAGTGGTTTTTTTTTTCATATCTCATATGTTTTTTATAAGGGCCATCTTGTACACAAAGGCATATGGTGAATATAAAATACTATTCAACAATAGATGCTTATGATGATGCTGACAATGGCAATGACAACTCAAAAGCCTACCCATTACTATAATTTTATAAAGATCTAGTATTTATTCTTTTACTCATATACATTATTCCAGAGTCTGGGAAAATAGTAGTGAGTAAACAGATAAGACCTCAAACTAACAGAAACACAAGTTTTTAATAAAAAATACTTTGGTTTACACTGGGAATCTATTTGTTCCCAGATCTATTTGCACTAAGAAATAGAAGTACAAAAGTTATATGAAGTCCATGTTAGATGATATTTTCTTGATTTTTTGGTAATTTTTGAAAAAATTTTAACAAAAGAAGATAATTCCAAAAGGGTGGAAGTTACAGAAGTTTGCAATTTGTTGATGGGTATGTTCCAAAAGATACAGTATATAGCCTGAATTTTATCCAGACAAAAATCACAAAAGAATTCATTAAAAATAAACAAAACCAAATAAAGTTGGTAATTTAATCAAGTTTTGTGGTTTATTTTCCTAAAATTGACTCAAATATGTTAAAAGATAATCCCCTTTAGAGGATTTCCTAGATTTGCATTCTAGCCTATAATGAAAAGAGGTAAGGATACTGTATACACAGACATAAACAAAATTCTGCTTATACATAAATACATATGCTGTATATACATATCTGAATAGAGGGATTTATTTAGGTGAAATATATTATAGGCTTTTAAAAATGTCTTTAAAATTTTTCTTCTCCATAATGAAATACAGTAGAAGAAACGATCATTTTACAAGAGTGTTTTATTGTTGCCATATTTCATCATATTTGAAGAGAAGCAAGAAGTTAATCTTATGGCAATTCCAAGCTTTGATAAGCAATACTACTTGGGTTTTCACAGCAGATGTACCTATAGATAATGAGATTGCCACTATTTAATTGAATAAAGCAGATCAATTGACAGTAAGATTGATAACAAAGATATTAAAGCCTTTTGCCATACTTACGCACAGAGCTATTTCACAAAGGCATATAAACTTAAATCATTTGAAATTGATTCCCTAACAATCAACTGCTTTGCAAAATAGGAAGGAAAAACTTACACAACAGACATTGGGAAAATTATCCAAGTCTTGTTTACATTTGAGAAAGTATCTTCAGCTATATTTATATAAAATGTCTTCTTGAAAAAAATTAAGCTGATTTAGAAAGGCTCTATAAGTTCCAAAGTTTCTCTTTGAAAATATCAGAATTTACTGAAACTATTTTCTTCTAAAGTTTTCACCTCCACAAACATGTTTCTATTACATATAAGGAATTAACAGATCAAAATAAATTCTCTAAAGTGAGGACTGACTTCACTGAAGACAGAAAATACATAGCTTGAAAGTGATACTTGAAACCTTCAAAAACTTAGTCATTTCTGACCTTCATTGAGAAAATGAAATAAAATATACTGGAATGTTCATTTAATGTAGAATTCAGCCCTTAACGACAGAGGAGAAACTGTCCGAAGTAGATGAAACAATCAGTCATAATTGTGAACAGCTGCACACCTACAGAAAACAAGCAAAAATTCTTATAGAAAAAGTAGAAAGAAGCATTTGTTCTTTCTAAAGCCAAATGATTTCCCATGAGGAACAAAGCTCATAATAATTGGGCAAAAACTCTATTGGCCAAGAGAAAACTCAAGAATTAAGAAAAAAAAATACATATGAGAGAGGAAAAACACTCAATGAGGCAGATCTTAAAATTAATCTGTTAGATGAAAAGGGGCTTCTTACAGTTATGCCACAATGTTTAAAGTGGGGCATATGTCAAAAGTCTGAGAGGACCACCAAGTTATCTACTAGATTATCAGATCACCAAGAAAGCAAGAGCATTAAGCTGTAATGGCTGAGGGATCAAGTATCTAAATGTATCCTCTGTGGACCAAATGTCACCTCCATGGGATCAAAATCATAGAATGTTCCCTCCATCAATTTGTTGTACTTTTCCAATAATTTCTCTACAAAAGCCATATGCAATTTATCCTCTTGTGTCTAACTTGGCAGACTCACTCTGGACCAGCAGAACTTAAAAATTTACTATGCCTTCTTTGGCTAACATGCCATAGGATTACTCATGTTCAAAAATGGAATCCAGTACAAATGACACTAAAGAAGAGCCTGGCCATTTACGCACACCTGATTCAGGGTCAGCCTTTCTTTCTCTACCGCGTCCTCTAGTCAGATGTTGAAGAGCTCCAGGGGGTAGTTTGTGCAAGGTGAGTATGGACATCCTGAAGAATACTCATCATTAAGAGATGCCCCCAGCCTAGCACATTTTCCATTAGCCATGAGAAATGTCTACACCAAGAACTAGATATTTCCCATCCCCACATCCTGAAAGTAGAATAATCCTCCATTAAGCCAACTTCTGAAGACCCTGTACCACAGCAAAATTCTTTTTGTTTCTTTTCTAAAGAAAGTTTGCTTCCTCTATCTTTTAGCATCATTGCTGTTAAGTGATTAGACCATTACTCAAATGGAAGCTTGAGAGAATTACAACTCAGATAACATTTTACAAAAGTAGAATTTTTAAGTTGAGTCTTAAGAGTAAATTGCTTCCATTTAAAATTTATTTTGTCTATCTTTTAAAATAATCGAAATTTTATTTTTGTTTTACTGCCGTTAGTTAAGTGAATATGCAGCTGCTTATGCTGAAACTTGGTAGAATCATAATTCTTAAGATATTATTTTATAAATATAGATTATTTAAATGTGACTCATGCACAAACTATTCACATTTTATTCTAGTTCTAGACAGAGTACATGTAGCATTTCGGTTTTAGCTTTTAACAAGTCCCCTATAACCTGCACTATAGCAACAGTGAAACGTGTGAGACTCAAGGGTCATGTGTGCTTTCCAGGGGCTATATTTACTCTACTTATAAAACAAAATAAGGTAGCTTGATATCTCTATGACTAAAATTTAATTCATTTTTAAAAGTAACTATTAATTGTTCCCTACCATTATATCTAACCCTCTGTTATGCCCTGTGAAGTATATACATAATGGGCAGTCTATGCCCTTAGGGAGTTTACAACAAAAAGTGACCATTTAAAATTTTCTAGTTAAAATTAAGTTTAAATTTTTACATCACTACCTCCAAGAGCATATATCCAGCTTCAACTTTTCTATACTGAATGGCATCAATTTGTCCTGACGAAACATCCCTTATGGGCAGGGACAATCCTGTAGTACAGTATCTGTGAACATAGTAGACCTATAACCATTGTAAGTAGATTGATGATATGGTATGAACCTACTGAACATTCACACAACATTTATTTTGTGTAAAATTTAGTCCTAAGCACTTCATGATAACCAATTTAATCTTTAAAACATTCCCCTGAGGGCTTCCCTGGTGGCACAGTGGTTGAAAGTCCGCCTGTTGATGCAGGGGACATGGGTTCGTGCCCCGGTCCGGGAAGATCCCACATACCACGGAGCGGCTCGTGAGCCATGGCCGCTGGGCCTGCGCATCCGGAGCCTGTGCTCCACAGCGGGAGAGGCCACAACAGAGAAAGGCCCG
The DNA here is from genome assembly GCF_008692025.1 of Phocoena sinus. Taxonomy (NCBI): domain Eukaryota; kingdom Metazoa; phylum Chordata; class Mammalia; order Artiodactyla; family Phocoenidae; genus Phocoena; species Phocoena sinus. The sequence continues at coordinate 21,485,713 of NC_045767.1, forward strand.
TGTACCGAAAAAAAAAAAAAAAAAAAAAAAATTCTCCTGGGGTAAGTAATATTACTACCCCTTATTTAAATATGGGTAAACTGAGTTACAAGGAAGATAAGTAACTTATCCAAGGACACATAGTCTCAGATGACATGGCTAGGATTCGAACCCAGGTGACCGGGGATCTTCAGTCTACCTACTTCAACACTATGCCTTGCTGCTTGCATGGGAAGCAGCACCATTTAGTGCCTAAAGCAACCACTGTCGTGAGGGCCACAGTCATTAAAAGTTTTATATGCTCCCAGTCTGAATTCTTTCTGATCCAGGTAATTTCTTTTACTCTCTGGGACTCTAATATTTGGCTAATTGTTTATACATTGACACAGAGATCTGCCAACAATTAGTAGTTTAATATTTGAAAAGTAATGATATGAAATGTTCTGCCTAATGTGGATGGGTTCATTTATACAATGCCCTTCTCCCTGGAAGAAACATCCATTTTCTGCCACATCTTTAGAGATATGATCAAATGGTTTGCTTTTCTAATAAAATCGTTCCTCAGGAGTACTTTCTGACTTTCCAAAAATGAACTAAATATCTCAAGGTAAGACAAGGTCTCTGAGAAAGACACAAATGATCCTAAAAGAAAAAGAATATATATTAAAACATTCTAAAACAATGTATAATGAATCTAAAAAAATTTGCACTTTCTCACCATAAAATGCTAAGGTTATCACTGAGAAATTATCAAATGCTTTTATCCCTCAAAGGGACAATGCTGCCTACTTGGAACTGAGCAGAGGGTCCCGGATCACTGTAAAAAACTCTTCAATATTCATGATTGTAAGCAATCCAACCACTGTCTGGGTCACAGCTCAGAAGACAAAGGGCTCCTGCCTTCCCACTTGTTACTGAGGCTCCCACTTATCCTCTATTTATGACAAATGACTTGTTAAGTCCATAATTTCACATAGTTTTGGCAACTATTATGTAATTCTGTCAGCACTCGAAATTAGACTTGAAGGTGGCCAGGAAGGCAGGCTCCAGCCTCAAGGTCAGATGTACCATTTCTGGAGAGAATTGGGAAGAGAACAAAAGAAGTTTTCTCATCCATTGTTCAAGTATCTTACGGGGCCAGAAGCTGAAATCAATCATTGGTCTCTTTTGGAAACATAGTTGAATCAGCCCCTGTTCCCAGAAAAAGAAGGTGCAGTAAGATAGCAAGATTACATGATTGCACTGAAGATTAAGAATAGTGTCAATAATAACCATATGGAACAAAAAGAATTCAATATTATACATGTTGAGTTTTGTTGAAAAATAAAGCCAATTAAAACAAAGTCAGAAGTCAAAGAATAAGAGTTTCACAACTATAATAATACTGCTGTTCCAGAAGTCAGAATAAACATATTTCGTTGAGAAACTGAAAATAAAGTGTAGATTCCAAAGACATTTTTCAATGAGATAACTTAGAAGCTAGAAAACAAAATTTACTTTTTTTCTTCCTGTTTACTAAGATAAATATCTAACATCACAAAAAGCTGGGCATCACCTTGCCAAATCATCTATAAGCCTTTAGACTAAAGGCAAATCTTGATAGATAGACAGATAGATAGACAGATAGATAGATAGATAGATAGATAGATAGATAGATAGATAGATAGATAGATAGATAGGGACAGTCTATTCTAAGGGGAAGTGGCAAGTAAATAATGAAATTTATAACTTTATTGAAGTATAGTTGATTTACAATGTTGTGTTAGTTTCTGGTGTACAGCAAAGTGATACAGTTATACACACACACACTCACACACACATATATATTCTTTTCCATTATGGTTTATTACAGGATATTGAATATAGTTCCCTGTGATATACAGTAGGACCTTGTTTATCCATTCTATATATAATAGTTTGCATCTGCTAATCCAAAACTGCCCATCCAACACTCCGCTATTCCCCTCCCCTTGGCAACTACAAGTCTGTTTTCTATGTCTGTAAGTCTGTTTCTGTATCATAGATAGGTTCATTTGTGTCATATTTTAGATTCCACATATAACTGATACCATATGGTATCTGTCTTTTTCTGACTTACTTTGCTTAAGTATGATAATCTCTAGGTCCATCCATGTTGATGCAAATGGCATTATTTCATTCTTTTTATGGCTGAGTTATATTCCATTGTATGTATGTACCACATCATCTTTATCCATTCATCTGTCAGTGGACATTTAGGCTGTTTCCATGTTTTGGCTATCGTAAATAGTGCTGCTATGAACACAGGGTGCCTGTATCTTTTCAATTTATAGTTTTGTCTGCATACACGCCCAGGAGTGGGACTGCTGGATCATATGGCAAATCTATTTTTAGGTTTTTGACAAACCTCCATACTGTTTTCCACAGTGGCTACATCAACTTACATTCCTACCAACAGTGTAGGAGGGTTCCCTTTTCTCCACACCCTCTCCAGCATTTGAAATTTACAACTTTTGTCTAATAAATACCTACTCTAGATATTCAACCACAAAACTTACGGAGTTGAGAGCTAGTCATTCTAATAGAATTAAATATGATATGTACACACACATATATATACACGTGTCTGAAGTTGGAGGCAGTATAGTATAGAAGAAAGCACATGGGTTTGGGAGATAGAAGGATCTTTGTCTAAATCGATTCTCTGCTACTTACTAACTATATGACATTTGCAAGTCAGTTAAACCCTTTGGGAATTAACACAAGAAGGTACTATTTTAGGGCTTCCCTGGTGGCGCAGTGGTTGAGAGTCCGCCTGCCGATGCAGGGGACACGGGTTCGTGTCCCGGTCTGGGAAGATCCCACATGCCGCAGAGCGGCTGGGCCCATGAGTGGTTAGAATTTAAAAAAATCCTTAACCCAAAAGATATTTTCAAATTCAATGTGGAAGATTGGCATAATGATGGTATGGATAAATCTTACAATGATGTCTGATTGAATTTCTAATTATGTTTGTGTAAAGTCAGATAATGTTTTAAGGTAATGGTTCTTTAACGAAGTTTTGCTGTCTCAAAGCCATTTGACCCATTGATAAAATTTCTAATATTTATGACATCCGTATAGAACATTCAAAAGCATTCCAATGGAAGTTCTCACATCATCCATCAGTTATTTTAAAAAGAGGCAAAGCTCTTTACCATGGCATCTGGCTAGTCTCCTAATAACCTTTGATCTCCTTATCTGACATGCGTCCACTGCAGAAATCACAGCCCTCCATGGTTTTCCAAGTTAACAGCTTAGTACATTTGGGAAAATCCAAATTTTGTATATTGTTAAGTATGTTGTTAATTTAATGTTTCTATTGTCTTGGGGTGGGTGAGATTCAGCAGTAGAGATAAATTACATTCTTCTCCTCTCAAGTTAATGCTCACAGAACTTCCAAAAAGTTCATTTTACTCCTTTACAAGTAAGATGGAAGGCAGTATGGTAAAGTGGGAAGTGACCTGGAATCAGGAGTGAGACGAAGCAACAATCATATACTGAGCATCTATGATGTGCCAGGTACAACTGTTCTATTCAGCACTACATATAGTAGGTAAAGATACATCTGTGTGTATATGCATATATACTACGTGTGTGTATAACTTAATTTAATAAAGACACTACAATCTGCCTTCAAATCTCAACTTCACTGCTTACTATGTGGATGGGGGCAAGTTACTTAATTACTCTGAGTTCCAATTTCTTCTATTATGAATTATATTATAAAGTCTACTTCACAAGATTGTCCTGAGGATTAAATGGGATAAAGTACAAAAAAAGGATTTGGTATACTGCCTAGAACACAATAGGCACTCAATAAAATCATAATGTCTATAATGCAAATACTTAGTACATAATACAGGCCTGCCATTGTTTTATGTGCTTTGTAAATATTAACTTTTAAAATCTTCATAACAATTCTTAGGTCACCTATTATTATTACACCTCTTTTACTAATAAGGACACTGAGAACCTGAGAGACTAAGTGACTGAAGGTCACACATTTAATAGAGACTGAATTAAAACAAAAACCCAGACTATTTCATTCCAGAGCTTCTGCATCTAACCATTATGCTCTACAGTTAGATTCTGAACTCTCTGGCAAAACTTTTAAAGGTGCCTTTTAGGCAGTTAAAATATATATACATATTATTCCAATTTTAATAAATTATCTCAAGATGACTACAAAATACATTAGAGAGTTATATGGACATACTTAAAATATCCAATCAATCAAGGAGATAAACAATATACAGCAAACAAATGGTACACAATTAGGATAATTCAAGGAAGGTTTAAGTGAAAGAGCTATTTACAAAAGAGTGAGCTGGCCATAGGGAAACTGTAGGAGAGAGCACAATGTCTCGGGTCAGAAATGGTGGGACGATGCAAATCAGAAAGTACAAAAGGAGGGAATTTGACTGGAACCCAGAAGGGGCAAGTCATGTAGGGAGGCCCTCGTTGAGAAAATTATTGGGTTAAAAGGCACAGCCAACCTAAAGTGACCGGGCAGGGAGGGAGGCAAAGGAGTGGACACCTGGCCTCACACCTCCTCCTGGGGACCCCCTAGCAGGCCCCTCACTGGCAACTAGAAGTCTAGGGAGTCTGCTAAGGAAGCCCGGACAGGTCAGCCTCCTGGGGTAAGGAGCAGGGGAGAAGGTTAGCTGACTTATTTTTCCAGATTTCTAAAATACTAATATTTAAGGTCCCAAAACTTTTTTATCAAATATCTTCTTAAAATTTCTGTCTGGGCTTCCCTGGTGGTGCAGTGGTTGAGAGTCCGCCTGCCGATGCAGGGGACACGGGTTCATGCCCCGGTCCGGGAAGATCCCACATGGTGTGGAGCGGCTGGGCCCGTGAGCCATGGCCGCTGGGTCTGTGCGTCCAGAGCCTGTGCTCCGCAGCGGGAGAGGCCACAACAGTGAGAGGCCCGCGTACCGCAAAAAAAAAAAAAAAAAAAAATGATGTTAGTACATCTCCTAAACTCCCTAAACCCCCAGCATTTGGGAAAGGCTGATGGAAACTGACAGAGGCAGAGCTAACAATCCTACCACTTCCATCTTGGTTAACATTTAACAGTTTTTCAAGAAAATGATAGCTGTTTAATCTTAAAAGTTTACATAAATAAATTTACATTTTGTAAGCTGTTTCTCACCCCAAAATGTAAAATTTGCACCACACTCTTCTCAAACCAAGAATCTAATTTTCTTACAATCTCAGCAGCACAGTGGAACTAACCTCAATATTGGAATCAGACAGATCGTTTTGAATTTCAGCTCCTCTTGTTAGTATAGTTCTGATCTTGGACTGATGGAGCTGATGAAGAGTAAAGAATTACTGCAGATAGAGTGCCTGGCACATTATAGGCATGCGATATGTAGTTACAATTATGAGTTATGGGCCAAATGACATGGACGACTTTTTAAATGTCTTAAACTTTTTAAATGTACTAAATAATTTTAATACTTTTTAGGAAGCATAATTAAAACTTGAGCCCAAGTGACGGTTGCACAATTCTATGGGCTGAATTGTGTGCCCCCTCCCACAAATTCATATGTTGAAGCCCTACTCCCTCCTCAGTATCACAGAATTGACTGTATTTGGAGATAGAGGCCTTAAAGGGGGTAACTAAGGTAAAATGAGGTCATACGGATGGACACTAATCCAATATGCAAAGACGCTGGGAAAAGACGGCCATCTACTAGCCAAGGAGAGCGATCTCAGAAGAAATCAATCTTGCCGGCACCTTGACCTCAGACTTCTAGCCTACAGAACTGTGAGGAAATAAATTTCTGTTGTTTCATTTATCCAGTCTGGGGACTTCCCTGGTGGCACAGTGGTTAAAGACTCTGCACTCCCAATGCAGGGAGCCTGGGTTTGATTCCTGCTCAGGGAACTAGATCCCACATGCATGCCACAACTAAGAGTTCACATGCCACAACTAAGGAGCCGTGTGCCACAACTAAGGAGCCCGCCAACCGTAACTAAGACCCGGCACAAGCAAATAAATAAATAAATATTTTTTAAAAAATGTATCCAGTCTGTGGTACTATATTATGGCAGTCCTAACAAACTAATACACACAGCTTCCAAAGACTCGGGTCTGATGGGATTTCTGAAGACCAGTTACTATGATCAGGTACATGCAATGGCCCAGGCCCCTGCAAACTCAGAGGACCAAAACACACCACTTTGGTTTTACATGAGTTCCTTGAATTGCATATTCCTCTTATGTTGTTTTCAGTGAAAAAAGGGGAAAAAAGCTGGTTGTTTTTCTCTTTATAAAAATTCTCCTCATATTTGAATAAAGTTAACCACTGTGTAGCCCTCCCTTTGGGAGGCAAGCACATGTCTAGAGATACACTGTAGTTCTAGATTACTAAGTTGAGAAAGCAGCATAGTTAATGGTAAGAGCTTTAGTTAAAAATCTATAGTCAGAGGTACTTCCCTGGTGGCTCAGTGGTTAAGAATCCACTTGCCAATGCAGGGGACATGGGTTCAAGCCCTGGTCCCACATGCTGCAGAGCAATTAAGCCCGTGCACCACAACTACTGAGCCTGCGCTCTAGAGCCCACGAGCCACAACTACTGAGCCCGCGTGCCACAACAACTGAAGCCCACATGCCTAGAGCCTGTGCTCCACAGCAAGAGAAGTCACTGCAGTGAGAAGCCCGCGCACCGCAACGAAGAGTAGCTCCTGCTCACTGCAACCAGAGAAAAGCCCCCGTGCAGCAATGAAGACCAAAGGCAGCCAAAAATAAAATTAATTAATTAATTTTTAAAAAAGTAATTATAAAAATCTATAGTCAGAAAAGATTATCATAAAAACATTAAATTTTGAGATTGAATTCTACTTTATTATAAAAAACATAGTAGGCTACTAACTCTTTGTGACGCAGTGTATTTATCCTTCTGTAAAATGGAAATAAAATATTTGACTCCATGATCTTTGTATAATACTTTAAATAAAATTTTAATAAGTAAATTGTCTTGCACAGCAGTAAAAATGGTTAACTCCAGGACCAGAGATATCTGACCAGGGGGAATTTAATCTGTTTCAACAGGAACACCTTTTGTCAAGCTGTCTACCTCCCCCTGGCAGCTGACCCCACCTTCTTCCCCTATGCACTACTTTGTGCCCCCAATCCCTTTCTTCTCTGGATAAGCCTTATTCTTTGTGTCACTGCCCCTTGATGGGTGGGCTCTGCTCCTTCCCTTTGGAGTTACCACCAAGCTCCTTATCGCCCTAACTCTTTTCCCAGGCTGACTTCCCTCACTAATGCAAGTTCCCAGCACCTGCTCCCGCCCAGCACTTCTCTCATAGTTTAAGGTTGTCAGCAGGTACACAATCATGTTACAAGAGCAGAAAACCCTGGCAGCCAAGCAAACATAAGAAGGTCTGTCCTGTAGCTAAAGAAGATATACACACAGTTTATTAGATTAACATTTTATACTATAGAATATGTGTTAATAGGCAGCATGCTAATTAGTCATCAAAAGTAAACTGTTCATAATTATTCTTCTAAGATTTTGAACAATTAATCACAAGCATTGAACAAGCAAATGGGACGTAAGGATATAACTAAGAAGACAAAGTATTCCTACTATTTATTGAGTTTCAACCAATGTACTGGGCATCATAGTGCTTTTATGTACAACACTTTATTTAATCTTTCCAGCAGAGCTGTAAATTAGACATTTTTATTGTTCTTTTTCAGATGAGGAAATTGAGGTTTCGAGAAATTAAGAAAGTTACCTGAGGCCACCGAGCTGGCAAATGACAGAGCTAGTAGCCAAACCCCATCCTTCATTAGCCAAAGCTACTGTAAACACCCGAAATGTATCAGCCCATTTTGGATGCTTGTAGAACTGCTGTATCTCTGTACAGGCTTCAGGAAATCTTTAGAAATTTTCTGCAAAATATAGATTCATAGAGAGCACCATTCATGAATAGCACATAATTGAAACCACAGTGACCTCTGGATTTTTGTGGCTAGGTTTACTATGAGAAGACGTACCAGTGGTAAGAAGCGACTGTATTTGAGAAAGGCTCAACATAGTAAAGCCAATTCCAGAAAATGTATTTGCCTACAAGAAACAGTAAAGTGGTTTCATGGAAAAATTTTGTAGGAGAAATTGAAAAGTCTCTGGAAAACTTTAAACCTCTTCGTTTTTGAATTGAGCATGTAGTACAATGTACATACTTTATTTTGAGTGAAATAAATATCAAAGGTAAGCATAATTCTTTCCTAAGATGAACCAAAGTTATGTAAGATTCCTAAAAGGCTTTTTATGAGGTCATGCGCTATTGAAATCACACACTAATGCTTCACATCTATAATTCTAAAAAGACAGATTTCCAAGAAGACCCCCAAATTCCTAGAAAATAGAACTTCAAACTCTAGATATTTCTCTCAGACTAACAAAACATAAGCGGTAACTTTTTTGGCATTAGCGTCTTCAGCATTTAACCTCTCAGTTTGAATACGGTCAAATATTACAAAGATCTTCATTCAAGACAGAATAGTAAAAATTTCACTAAAGACTGCCTCTGAATATAGATGCCTTTTTATTGTGTCTGGAAATATATATACATATATATGTGTGTGTGTGTGTGTGTGTGTGTGTGTGTGTATATATATATAAAAGTTTCCTTTTAGAAACAGATTTTTGTGACCATGGGAATATTTTCTCCTATGAAACACTGAAAACATGGTATTTGTTTTCCCAAATTCATAAATTTTTTCCTAACAACTTCAAGTCATCTTGAATATTTAAAATGTATTAGATGTACAGTGTCATCTGTACATCTGTTATTATTATAAAACTGTACAATAATAAGAGTACTGTACTATATTAGAATGATAGTGTCATTTTCCTGAATAAAACAAGCTTTATTCTCCAAATGAAATGTTTAGTTTTTCTTTTTTAAAAAAGATCCACATTATGAATTATGTATCTGCTTTAGTAAATATTATGTTTGATTGTGTAACACAACTGAAGAGTTAACCTGAAGTCAAATAAGAATTTTCAAGGTTATCCGACAAGTTTTCTCAAAGTTGCAACTTGATGGATATTACAAAATATACTTTAGAAATATGAAAGAAAATAAAAATAAAAGGAGCTTGGTTTTCGGAAAAACAAAGCAAAAGATTAAAATTACAGGTGATCAGCTGTCATCTCTTTTCTTTGCTGACCCCAAATAAATATATTATTTATTGCTCATTGACTATCCACTCTATTCCTATATCCCACATTCATTTCTTCGCCTCTTTTTATTCTGGTATATCTCCTGAGCATATAGCCCAGAGATTCTGAAGGAAGCAAAACAGACAATAGAAGCAAGCTGCAGAGTTTCTAGGTGGATTTCACCAATGACATTCTGTCAAGTGGAATTCTTGTATCTCTCACTACAACTCAATGAGGGCTCCTGGAGATGTTAAACAGCCTTAGACACTCTGACATTTAACATCAACCAGAGCATTGAGGACAGCCAATCTGACCATAAGATTGTACTTTACCCTTAGAAACAATGTTCTGTATATAGGCTGTCATTAGTAGTGTCATCACTAGTGTCATTACTAGTGAAGTTAAGGCATTTTCTTAGTCTTTGTATGTCTGCCTTTTAAAATCCCATAATCATGACTTAAATTAGACATGACTGAACTGTCTTAGATCAATATTGATATCTGATTTATAAGTTTAAGTGTATACATAAAACACAGGAAAACATTTTTTTAACTCTTAAAGTCCCCTCACAACATGACTTAACTGTCCTAATGTGCTATCTGCTCTATTATTAGCTCTGCTATTTGCCAATTATTAACTCATCATAAACTTCACTTTAAATTAATAGGAAGTTCTTTATATATACACAAACATATAATCCCCTCCTTTTAATATGGTGGGTTGATTTATCCCTGTGTTTTCCTGGGTGAGTTTAATACTTCCTTCAATTAAATCAATGTTTTCCAAATTTTGACCGACGACTTAGTCCTTGTCAAATAAATCTGAGAAATAAAGCATACTTATATGCCTTTTGTACAGTTACAAAGCACATTACTACATCGAGGACACTGGTGAGTCCTACAGTAAAAGAAACCTTAATAAAGAAAAGAGGTGGAATCTAAAATTTCCCACTGAACACTTTTATAGTATAGCATAATTTAACATCTAGGAAAAGTAGTGACCCTTGGAACACTTTTTTGAAAAGATCATTGTATTATTTCTATTACATAGTAATCAGCTCTATTCCTCCTATAAAATAAATTATATCACTAATTATTATTTTGCTATACTATAGCAAAATAATAGCCTGATACATCACATTGATTATGTATTACATCATTTTTTTAAAATCTAGAAACCACAAATAATTATCAAGCTTAGAAACTGGTAAATATATGTTTTTGTTAATTGATCTATATAAATATATATAAATGTATATGTTATTTTACATCACAGATAATATGCATGTAGAGATTTATTTCATTCATACATGTTCTCTTTATGTATAACCCAAGAAACCTGAAAAACACATCCTATCTTCTTACTATAAATGAAGACAGACCCTTTGGGCTTTCCAAAGTATTTATAGTCTTAGAAATATTCAGCTACTAAGAAATTGGCACCTAGAAGCATTCATATATCACTGAACACCGACCAAAATAATGAGGCAGCATGGGTTAAGAGTCTGGGTTCTGGATTCGAATTCCAGGTATGCCACCTCACTAGCTGTGTGACCTTGAAAAAATTACCTATTTCTCTGATATTTATTAGGGAAATAACAGTAGAACTATTTTGTGATGAAGAATTTTTCAGTGTTAAGGAAGATAATATGCAGTATGTAGCACAATAATTGACATAGTAAGCTCGTGATAAACCTTACATTTTTAACATTACTTGCGTCTGCTTCCCACTAGGTAACAATCAGAGAAAAATATAAATTATTTTTCCTTCCCAAATACCTTCTAACATACACTCATGAAATACAGAACAGTGTGATGTCAAAATCACAGTGTGGAACTTTAAAGTAAATGAAAGTTAATCTAAACTATCATTGACATGGTACAAATTACATTTTGTGTTCAAAAAACCGTAAGTATAAGAGTTATGCAAGCTTTTAGGAGACATCAATGAAAGTCTACAACAATTCTCTTTGAAATGCTTTGGGTTTATAAATCAAGATCAAATTCATGAGGCTAAACAAATCAGTATCGAAAACTCCCTTAATTGTTTAAGTTCTGTATGAAGTCAGTTTTGCTGCACAACAAAGAATCCAAACTCTCAGTGGCTTACTAAATAAACATTTGTGTCTTGCTCATATTACAGTTCGATGGCTGAGGGTTGGCTACTTGGTCCTGTCTGTCTCTGTCCCGTGTGTCTCTTCATTTCTGCACCCAGGCTAAAGAAGCAGCTCTTTAGGAGACAATCTCCTAAAACTTGCAGGAGAAAAACTCAAGTGGCCTAGCGTAAGCAACACCATTGCATTTAAAACTTCTGTTTATCTGCGGCGTATACCATATTCCACTGGACAAAGTAAGCCACATGGCCAAGGCCAAAGAACATGGGGAAGGGATATATACTCCTCCCAAAGGAGCAAGCAAGTGACACAGCAGTGGCATTTTATATAATCCTCTTGCTTGGAAGGAAGAAGCGACCACCTGTGAATACAATCTTTCTCAGTTCACCTCCTCAGTCACAGATACTCACTTTCTATACCTCTTCACACAAAATTCACTCACACCTACAAGGAAGACATTCTAAAAGTTTCAACCAACCAAAGCATCAGCCTTGAAGACCATGAACCTATCTATATCAAATCCAAACAGCTCCTCTTGATTTGAACACAAATTTTTATTTTGAGCTAAGTAGACAAATTATCTTCTCTACATGCACACAACATAAAATGGTGCAAAAGAGGCAGGATAAACAGATAAACACTCTCATTTGAAGGTGCAAAAAATGGAGAACACAGAGCACTCACTGGTCCATAGAAGCTCTGAAATCCCACTGGGCAAACAGGAGGGCATTGGGGATAGGGAAAATGAAGTGTCTTTGATTAGGAGTCTGGGATTAACTCCTCAGAGAATTTTCTCTAGCGCTACTGGCTCCAACCTATTCCTTCCTTTTTCTTTCTGTTCCTTGACCACATCAGAATAGAAAATTGGGAAATATGTCCTCCTTAGAGCTGAGTAGCCCTTTTGGCCTGCTTCCTGCCCAGAGAAAGTTGGTGGCCCACGTGTCATTTTAAGATATAAAAAGCCACACATCTGCTATTTCAGGCTGGAAATACTCTTTGCATTGAAACTCTTTCAAATTTTTTATCTTTTCTCATATTTATTTAATCTATTCTGCTCCATGTACTAAAAAATACACTCACTATTCTTTTACCAATCTCTAAACTGAAGTACACATATTTGAGTTTACCAGACTTCATGAGATCACTCCTTTGGTTTCTTTTCCCTGAACCATTTTGTCCAACTGAAAGGATTTACTGAGGGACACCTTAATCCAATCAAATGGTTTTGTGCACATGCCAATAATTTGGTCTTTGTTCTTAAAGTGAGTCTTAATCTGAGTCTTAATTAGCCTTAGTGGTTCAAAGTGTTTATCTTTTAACCAGTTAGAGATGAGAAAGAGTTTGATTTTCTAACCCTGTAAATCCTGGAGTTTCTCGCTCTTTAATTTCCTATTCATCCTTTAGGTTAAACAAGTCACTTATGTTTGAGATCATTTTCCTTCTTGTGTTATCTTATCAAATACAGCTTCTAACAACCAATTCACATTAGTAACATTTCAAATCCTCTTTATGGAACGCCCTAAGTACATTATATACACGTTTGCCTTTCAAGTTATCTCAGGTAACAGTTTTACCAAACGTTTTGCTACTGAATAAAATGTATCACCAATTTTCCAGCCTCCAATAAGTTTCCTCCCTGCTAGGTCTCCTGCCCCTAGAATCAGTGCCACATATTTTAAGTTTTTATATGGTAACACTCCACCTCTAAGTATCAAATTCTATACTTTTCAACTTTTCTGAGTAACAGCTGTAAAATCTCATGTGCTTACAAAAACAAGCATCTTGTTCTTGTTAATGTTTCATATAGGCAGTTATTGGATGGATGCAGCTAGGGTGGCTCCGCTTGGCTTGGCTCTGTGGGTCTTATTGGAAGACTCAGGCTGGTGTTGAAGCCCTTATGTGGAGCATGCCATTTTTCAAAATAACATTTTGAAAAGCAGGCGTCTGAGCCAATCCTTAGAATTTCATTTAAAGCTTCTAACTGGATATAGTGTAGTCATATCTGTTCACATTCCAGTGACCAGGGAAAATTTCATGGTTAAATCCAAAATCAATGGGGTGGGAGGGAAAATATATACTCCCCACAACAGGAAGCAGGCAAGCCCCATGGCAATGGGCTGGGAGATATAAACTGATCATGAGGAAGGGGTACACTGTATAACTGTGTGCAGAAATACAACCTACCAATTGCATAGTTTAGCGATTTCTTCAAATGGTCTATGATGCAAACATTCCCAGTAAAAACAACACTTTACACTCATGCCACTTTCCCAGAAAAGTAAATCATTTACGGGGCTTCCAAAACAACCTCTGTTTTAAAAAATGGTATTGAGTCTTGTTTTAGATTTCTATCATTGGTAGGAACTGTTTAGGAAGTTACTTCTCTGCACAAGAAAACCTCCCATTCTCCTATCTCAATCAGCCAGCTCAGAGCAGCTACAACTGTAATTACCATACTTGCAATAATCTCTGGCACACACCTGGAAGACTAGGGCCACGCAGAAGGAAATAGAAAGGAGATCAGGGGTCATAATTTTGTCAGTCCTATTCATTCATGTCTTTATGACTATCACTGTCATCACCAACAGGGGCACTGCAATAAGACATGCCAACACCTCGAGGTCAGCCAGTGGCTGGGATGTAACAGACATTCTATTACTATCTCTTGAATGCTGTTAAATTATCTAACATTACCAGATTGAAATAGCACATAAAACACTGACCAGCTTAAACTGGTTTTGCCTCCTTAAATAGGCTGATCGATTAGTTAACCCTTCAATTTTCTTACAGAGACAGCAATGCACATGTGCAAGACAGGAATCAATGTCTCCAGGATACCCTAGAACCAAGAATTGTCAGTCTCCAGAACTCAAAAATAGAAATATTGCCATCGGAGCCCTTTAAGAAGTCCTTCAGTAAGGAAAATTTGGCTTCCAGCAGCACAAGTAGTTTATATGGACTGACTTGAGACTAGCCAATCAGCTTCCAAATTTGAAATTCCCCTTACCCCTTAAATTTCCCCCCAAACCCTGGACCAGAAAGACAGATTTGAGACCCTTGCCTGCCGTCTCTTTGCCCATCAACCTCTCAATAAAGCTCTTTCTTTTCACAAAAGTTGGTGCCATGGTACTAGCTTCTATGTAGATCAGGCAGCTAGCCCTTGCTCAGTAACAAGATTACTGGGATAGAATCTTTAGATGGTCCCCACCGTAATGCCTATCTGCTGATTCTCAGCCTATAAGCAACATAGCTCCGTTGTGGCCCTCATCCCCATCTCTCCCAAACCACCGCCTTAGAACCTAATTATATACTGATGTTGTTTACTTTTCAAAACGAATTTGCTTTAAGATGGAATTGATTTCACCCTTTCAAAAGATGTTCTATTTCAAAGGAGGAAATATTTTTATCCAAATGTTTTTCTGGTAAGAGAAAATGTTTTCGAGAGAGAGCTGCTGTTTCCTCTCAATTTCAGAGTTCTGTCCCGACAGCTTGCTACCAGTACAGGGTGTTCTTTTCTGTCTCAGGGACATTGTACATCAGGTTCTCCTTCCTATAGCTTTTTCCTCCGCATACCACACTTCCTCGTGTGGTTAATTCCTAATTATCTTACAAAGCTAAGCCGAGGAAAGGGTTTCATGACCCTCTAGGTTAGTTTCTTACCCTCTGATGTAGACTTTTCTACAAACATGTGCTTCTTGTTCCCAACACTGACCATATTTGAACATTTTAAATTATCTCTGTAATTGGTTAGTGAGTGTTTCTCCAGCTAAAATTTTATCTCCATGAGGGCAAAGACCACATCTAACTTCTTCATAACTGTATATCCAATGGTTATCCTATGTATTACACATCACATATGAATCATAAATATTTGTTGAATATATGGCTGTGTGACTGAATAAATGTGAATTTTTATTTTGAAACTTTGTTACATAATTCCTCATTTTAAAAAGAGCAGCAACTTTCTACATAGTCTCCTGAAGGAGGAAAATGGAAGAAAAGCTCCTAAGTGCTTTCTTACTTCCCTTCTGAATTCATCTACCCACTCTTGGTGGCCTCTTCCTGTTGGCTTACCTTAAATATTCCTTAGTATTTCCTGAACCTTTAGCACTTCATGACCACCCACGACCAAATATGTCTTAGAAATTCCTCCAGCTGCGTGATTTCAAGTTGCATTATGCTTGTGTGTGTGTGAGTGTGCATGCATGTGTGTGTGTGTGTGTGTGTGTGTGATTTAGGAACTATATCTTGCTTCAGATATAATTATGTAAGAGAAACAAATTTTTTTTTAAAAGGTTACTGCAGGGCTTCCCTGGTGGTGCAGTGGTTGAGAATCTGCCTGCTAATGCAGGGGACACGGGTTCGAGCCCTGGTCTGGGAAGATCCCACATGGATCTTCCCAGACCAGGGCAACTAGGCCTGTGAGACACAACTACTGAGCCTGCGCGTCTGGAGCCTGTGCTCTGCAACAAGAGAGGCCACGACAGTGAGAGGCCCGCGTACCGCGATGAAGAGTGGCCCCCACTTGCCACAACTAGAGAAAGCCCTCGCACAGAAACGAAGACCCAACACAACCAAAAATAAAAGCAAATAAATTAAAAGAAGGCTCAACATTTAAAAAAAAAAAAAGGTTACTGCCTTTTTTTTTAAATTTTGCAATCTAGGGGGAGGTACTGAAAATGCTGTCATTCCCTGATGACCTCATTCATGATAGCATTGTGGGGCAGGGTTATGACAAATGAAAGCATTACTGGGAGAACTTCCAAATCCATCTGGCAAACACAGGAAATATATTTTAAAAAGTGATTGCTCCGTTTCTAAACATAATGTGTCAGGATTCAATGTTAAATCAGTGGGAGACTAAACATAAAGGATAGCAAACATAAATGATTAGTATAGGCCCAAAGCAAGAGAAAATTTTATATTTAGTAACTTGGTTATCAAGGTTTTCATATATGAATATCACGAACACACAGTTACAGGGTATTTCTGAATTATGCTTCAGGAACTTACATTATTCTACTCTAATAACTTCCAACCAATTTTTCCAGATAATGCATTTTTAATCAGTTTTATTAAAGTATAAATTATATACAGTGAAATTCACCCATTTTAAATGTATAATTCAATCACTTATAATGCAATTTTGACATATATTTTCTTCAAGCTAGATTTGTAAATTTTATGGAAAAGAAAAATTACGAGTTGTAATCTCACATATCAAAAATGTCTTTTTAAAGTGAATTTTCAAAAGCAGATAGGTCTCTTCCCTATTAAGAGTTTTACCTCAGAGAAACAGTGAGAAGGTAAGATACATGGAAGAATTAGAAAAAAAGATTAAGTTAAAAAAATAAAATTAAAAACATTAATAAAGTGAACTTTCTGTATCGCTAAGCCATGAATGTGATATTATTCATTATGAAATTATTAATTTGTATCTCACCTTGAGAAAAAAATATTGCCTACTAACTCCAAGTCATCTAGGACATCTAATTTATCCAACTATCCAAAGTTTCAGCATGCACTGGGGGTCTTCAATACCCCCTGCAGATAAAGGGGGACTACTGTACGTGAGTGTCCTGCTTTCCTCACTGTGGAGACACTACCCATCATTTCCCAGCTGGTAAAGTAGTATACCCTTTGACAAGATTCTCAGAGTCACTTTGACTACTTAGCCTGCATCTCATAGTGTTGCAGGCAGGGGGACCCCTTCCAGGGCCCAAGAGTGGGCTCTTGTCTAATACTCAAAAATGAATTGTTTGAGGAGACACATGTGCTGACAAAGCAAGAGACTTTATTGGGAAGGGGTGCCCGGGTAGAGAGCAGCAGAGTAAGGGGACCCAGGAAAACAGCTCTGCCACGTGGCTCGCAGTCTCGGTTTTATGGTAATGGGGTTAGTTTCCAGGTTGTCTCTGGCCAATCACTCTGACTCAGGGTCCTTCCTGGTGGCAGGCACATCACTCAGCCAAGATGGATTCCAGTGAAAAGGATTCTGGGAGGTTGGTAGGACATGTGGACTGGTGTCTCCTCTCTCCTTTTGACCTTTCCTGAATTCTGCTGGTTGGTGGTAGCTTGTTGGTTCCACGTTCCTAACCAGGACCTCCTGTAGTAAGATAACTCATACAAGTGGTTACTATCTTACCTGGCCAGGGCTGGTGGTTTCAGTCAGTGGTTCCCCTAAAATAGTACATATGGATGCCCACTCTGTTCCCTGATACAGATTTCACTTACCTCCTTAGTATTTAACCTTGTCTGCTACCTGGCTACTCTTTCTGGTAGCACATTTAGCATGACCCTGACACAAAAAATCTATAATGCTGCTTCTATATGTAAGTGCTTCTTGCTGCTCTTATCGAACTGTCTCCTGAATCTCGAAATGTGAGCTTCCTCACTTGCTCCTTTTACTGTCAATAAATGCCCCCAGACTCTATTTCTAAAATTCTGTCAGTCATTTTTCCAATTTTCCTCTACCTAAGTAAGGGTACCCAAATGCTGTGCAAATTCCAGTGTCTTCTTCACAAAGCTAATAGGGACACTAACATAGCTTGTATGGTATGGTTACCAAGCACTGAAATAACACTGCCCATCATTGCTGCTTTCCGACAGTTTACTGCTGTTACACAGAAAGTGTCATGGTGCTAGCGACCACTGAAGACATTTTGGGTTAGACTTCACATATAAAGTGACTGCCACTGAAAGGGACTTTAAATATCTCTCCCCTCACCCTGGCTCTGCTGCATATTAATCCTGACAGAGACCCACAGCCTTCAGAGATAACAGACCATAATGAGAGACTCAAGTGAGAGACCAAGAGCTCTCCTACCTGAACCATTCCAGAATTTACACGTAAAAAGAACAACCAAATTTACAAAGGACACTGGAAAAGAACAGCACTCTTCTAGAAACAGTTGATGAAATTCACAACTTAAAGGCTGTGCTTTCTTAAGCTAAGCAGGACAAGTCTATACATAATAATAACTGATGGGGTTCCATAACTTGAGACTTTACTGAAAATGTGTGAGCTTATGGTCTAATCTGAGAATTCCACTCAGTTAAATACACAAATGTACATATCGTAAACTCTGCTGTCTTAGCCACAGTGCAGGGAAAGAATATATCTCTTATTGCATTTTGTTAAGAAGACTCTTTTAGAAAGAACAATCAAGTATGTAGGAGAATAAGTTGTGTTTTCCGATGGCAATCGCAAGTTGCATTTTTACACTGAGAAGTTGGACTTGGTGAGTTGCCAGTTAAGTCAGTTTAGAATTTCCATCTCATCCACACTTATTTCAATGTGTTTGCTATGAAGCCAGTTAGTACAAATATAAGTACACGTACCACCTATTAGACTGCTTGTTGAGTCTCCAAAGTACCCTATTTCTCTAGTAGAACGCAAAGGGAAAAAAAATAAGTCTTAATCCAAGTTAGAAGTGAGGAGACTAATAAAAGCTCAAAGGTCACTTATGGGGCTGAGTTAATTGAGCAGAATCCTGAACCTATCCTTTATTTTCTCAGGCATTTAAGATGTATCCAAAATGTTCAACTTGGCATCTTAAGAAGTCTTGCTGCCTCCATATTCTGGAAAACATAGAAACGAAAACTCCTCTTCAGTTCCATCCTTGACAATTCCATCAGCTTGCCATTCCAGAGGAACACAGATGCAGCAGACTATCATAGTAGCACGATACTTTATCGTAAGTCTACTGGGCTTTTTCATCCAATAAAAATACCCAAGAATTTGGAAGCATCTGCTTCGGTATCAATCCTGGAATCAATACCTATATATCGATGTATCTATCTATCTCTCGATAGATAGATACATCGATATATATCTCACATAATTGCCTTAACCACCAGTGATATCTGGCCATTGTTGCTTCTAATTTTTAAATGTAAAATAAGATGAGGATAATAATGACTATGAGGTAGCTTTATTGACCATCTGAGACATCATCTGATGCCAGTCAAGGTTCCCTTTCCTACCTATACAGCCTACTGCATTTGAAAATAGAGTCTGGATTCATGGTGGGGAGCAGGGGGACACACAAAGCCCAGGAGCAGATATATGTTCGGTGTGAGTCAGGGCATTTGGTTTTCCCTCTGAAAGATGCACTACTACATGAGAAAATAAATGTAAGGTAGTAGGGTGCCACTGGGGACTTTTCTGTTTGGTCAGTCCTTTCTCTTATTGGCATATGGCACTGCATGTGTGACTTCTACTGCTTTGTCTTTTTTATTTTATCTAGACAGCCTAATTACTTAAGAAAACAAAATAAAACCTTTGTTTTCGGGACGGGACGGAAGATGGCGGAAGAGTAAGACGCGGAGATCACCTTCCTCCCCACAGATGCACCAGAAATACATCTACACGTGGAACAACTTCTACAGAACACCTACTGAAGGCTGGCAGAAGACCTCAGACCTCCCAAAAGGCGAGAAACTCCCCAAGTACCTGGGTAGGGCAAAAGAAAAAAAGAAAAATCAGAGACAAAAGAATAGGGACGGCACCTGCACGAGTGGGAGGGAGCTGTGAAGGAGGAAAAGTTTCCACACACTAGGAAGCCCCTTAGCGGGCGGAGACTGCGGGAGGCGGAGGGGGGAGCTTTGGAGACGCGGAGGAGTACACAGCAACAAAGATGCGGAGGGCAAAGTGGGGAGATTCCCGCACAGAGGATCGGTGCCAACCGGCACTCACTAGCCCGAGAAGCTTGTCTGCTCACCCGCTGGGGCGGGCAGGGCTGCGAGCTAAGGCTAGGGTTTCAGTTTTGGACGGAGCGCAGGGAGAGGACTAGGGTTGGCGGCTTGAACATAGCCTGAAGAGGTTAGTGCACCACGGCTAGCCAGGAGGGAGTCCGGGGAAAAGTCTGCACCTGCTGAAGAGGCAAGAGACTTTTTCTTCCCTCTTTGTTTCCTGGTGCGCAAGGAGAGGGAATTAAGAGCGCTGCTTAAAGGAACTCCAGAGATGGGCACAAGCCGCGGCTAAAAGCGTGGACCCCAGAGACGGGCGCGAGCCGCGGCTAAAAGCACGGACCCCAGGGACGGGCGGGAGACACTAAGGCTGCTGCTGCCGCCACCAAGGGGCCTGTGTGCGAGCACAGGTCACTCTCCACACCCCTCTTCCGCGGAGCCTGTGCAGCCCGCCACTGCCAGGTTCCCGGGATCCAGGGACAACTTCCCCGGGAGAACGCACGGCGGGCCTCAGGCTGGTGCAACGTCACGCCGGCCTCTGCCACCGCAGGCCTGCCCCGCACTGCGTACCCCTCCCTCCTCCTGGCCTGAGTGCGCCAGAGCCCCCGAATCAGCGGCTCCTTTAACCCCGTCCTGTCTGAGCTAAAAACAGACGCCCTCCAGCGACCTACACGCAGAGGCAAGGCCAAATCCAAAGCTGAGTCTCTGGGAGCTGCGAGAACAAAGAAAAGAAAGGGAAATCTCTCCCAGCAGCCTCAGAAGCAGCGGAATAAAGCTCCACAATCAACTTGATGTACCCTGCATCTGTGGAATACCTGAATAGACAACGAGTCATCCGAAATTGAGGACGTGGGCTTCGAGAGCAAGATCTATGATTTTTTCCCCTTTACCTCTTTTTGTAAGGGTGTATGTGTATGCTTCTGTGGAAGATTTTGTCTGTATAGCTTTGCTTCCAACATTTGTCCTAAGGTTCTATCTGTCCCTTTTTTTTTTCTAAATAATTATTTTTTATTTCAATAACTTTATTATACTTTATTTTATTTTACTGTATCTTCTTTCTGTCTTTTTTCCTTCCTTCCTTCCTCCCTCCCTCCCTTTTTTCCTTCTTTGTTTCTCTTTCTTTCTTCCTTCCTTCCCTCCTTTCTTTCTTTCTTTCTTCATACTTCTACTAATTCTCTCTACTTTTTCTCCCTTTTATTTTGACCCGTGTGGATGAAAGGCTCTTGCTGCTCCAGCCAGGAGTCAGGGCTCTGCCTCTGAGGTAGGAGAGCCAACTTCAGGACACTGGTCAACAAGAGAATTCCCAGCTCCACATAATATTAAACGGTGGAAATCTCCCAGAGACCTCCATCTTAACACCAGCACCCAGCTTCACTCAACGACCAGCAAGCCACAGTGCTGGACAATCTATGCCAAACAACTAGCAAAACAGGAACACAACCCCACCCATTAGCAGAGAGGCTGCTTAAAACCATAATAAGGCCACAGACACCCCAAAACACACCACCAGACGTGAACCTGCCCACTAGAGAGACAAGATCCACCCTCATCCACCAGAACACAGGCACTAGTCCCCTCCACCAAGAAGCCTACACAACCCACTGAACCAACCTTAGCCACTGGAGACAGACATCAAAAACAGTGGGAACTACGAACCTGCAGCCTGCAAAAAGGAGACCCCAAACACAGTAAGATAAGCAAAATGAGAAGACAGAAAAACACACAGCAGATAAAGGAGCAAGATAAAAATGCACCAGACCTAACAAATGAGGAGGAAATAGGCAGTCTACCTGAAAAAGAATTCAGAATAATGATAGTAAGGATGATCCAAAATCTTGGAAATAGAATGGACAAAATGCAAGAAACAGTTAACAAGGACCTAGAAGAACTAAAGATGAAACAATGATGAACAACACAATGAATGAAATGAAAAAGACTCTAGATGGGATCAATAGCAGAATAACTGAGGCAGAAGAACGGATACGTGACCTGGAAGATAAAATAGTGGAAATAACTACTGCAGAGCAGAATAAAGAAAAAAGAGTGAAAAGAACCGAGGACAGTCTCAGAGACCTCTGGGACAACATTAAACGCACCAACATTCGAACTATAGGGGTTCCAGAAGAAGAAGAGAAAAAGAAAGGGACTGAGAAAATATTTGAAGAGATGATAGTTGAAAACTTCCCTAATATGGGAAAGGAAATAGTTAATCAAGCCCAGGAAGCACAGAGAGTCCCATACAGGATAAATCCAAGGAGAAATACGCCAAGACACATGTTAATCAAACTGTCAAAAATTAAATACAAAGAAAGCATATTAAAAGCAGCAAGGGAAAAACAACAAATAACACACAAGGGAATCCCCATAAGGTTAACAGCTGATCTCTCAGCAGAAACCCTACAAGCCAGAAGGGAGTGGCAGGACATACTGAAAGTGATGAAGGAGAAAAACCTGCAACCAAGACTACTCTACCCAGCAAGGATCGCATTCAGATTTGATGGAGAAATTAAAACCTTTACCGACAAGCAAAAGCTGAGAGAGTTCAGCACCACCAAACGAGCTTTACAACAAATGCTAAAGGAACTTCTCTAGACAAGAAACACAAGAGAAGGAAAAGACCTATAATAACGAACCCAAAACACTTTAGAAAATGGGAATAGGAACATACATATCAATAATTACCTTAAATGTAAATGGACTAAATGCTCCCACCAAAAGACACAGATTGGCTGAATGGATACAAAAGCAAGACCCTTATATATGCTGTCTACAAGAGACCCACTTCAGACCTAGAGACATATACAGACTGAAAGTAAGGGGATGGAAAAAGATATTCCATGCAAATGGAAACCAAAAGAAAGCTGGAGTAGCAATTCTCATATCAGACAAAATAGACTTTAAAATAAGGACTATTAAAAGAGACAAAGAAGAACACTACATAATGATCAAGGGATCGATCCAAGAAGAAGATATAACAATTGTAAATATTTATGCACCCAACATAGAAGCACCTCAATACATAAGGCAAATACTAACAGCCATAAAAGGGGGAATCGACAGTAACACATTCATAGTAGGGGACTTTAACACCCCACTTTCACCAATGGACAGATCATCCAAAATGAAAATAAATAAGGAAACACAAGCTTTAAATGATACATTAAACAAGATGGACTTAATTGATATTTATAGGACACTCCATCCAAAAACAACAGAATACACATTTTTCTCAAGTGCTCATGGAACATTCTCCAGGATAGATCATATCTTGGGTCACAAATCAAGCCTTGGTAAATTTAAGAAAATTGAAATTGTATCAAGTATCTTTTCTGACCACAACGCCATGAGACTAGATATCAATTACAGGAAAAGATCTGTAAAAAATACAAACACATGGAGGCTAAACAATACACTACTTAATAATGAAGTGATCACTGAAGAAATCAAACAGGAAATCAAAAAATACCTAGAAACAAATGACAATGGAGACACAACGACACAAAACCTATGGGATGCAGCAAAAGCAGTTCTAAGGGGGAAGTTTATAGCCATACAAGCCCACCTTAAGAAGCAGGAAACATCTCGAATAAACAACCTAACCTTGCACCTCAAGCAATTAGAGAAAGAAGAACAAAAGAACCCCAAAGCTAGCAGAAGGAAAGAAATCATAAAAATCACATCAGAAATAAATGAAAAAGAAATGAAGGAAACAATAGCAAAGATCAACACAACTAAAAGCTGGTTCTTTGAGAAGATAAACAAAATAGATAAACCACTAGCCAGACTCATCAAGAAAAAAAGGGAGAAAACTCAAATCAATAGAATTACAAATGAAAAAGGAGAAGTAACAACTGACATTGCAGAAATACAAAAGATCGTGAGAGATTACTACAAGCAACTCTACACCAATAAAATGGACAATCTGGAAGAAATGGACAAATTCTTAGAAATGCACAACCTGGCAAGACTGAATCAGGAAGAAATAGAAAATATGAACAGGCCAATCACAAGCACTGAAATTGAAACTGTGATTAAAAATCTTCCAACAAACAAAAGCCCAGGACCACATGGCTTCACAGGCGAATTCTATCAAACATTTAGAGAAGAGTTAACACCTATCCTTCTCAAACTCTTCCAAAATATAGCAGAGGGAGGAACACTCCCAAATTCTTTCTACGAGGCCACCATCACCTTGATACCAAAACCAGACAAGGACGTCACAAAGAAAGAAAACTACAGGCCAATATCACTAATGAACATAGATGCAAAAATCCTCAACAAAATACTAGCAAACAGAATCCAACAGCACATTAAAAGGATCATACACCATGATCAAGTGGGGTTTATTCCAGGAATGCAAGGATTCTTCAATATATGCAAATCTATCAATGTGATAAACCATATTAACAAATTGAAGGAGAAAAACCATATGATCATCTCAATAAATGCAGAGAAAGCTTTCGACAAAATTCAACACCCAGTTATGAGAAAAACCCTGCAGAAAGTAGGCATAGAGGTAACTTTCCTCAACATAATAAAGGCCATATATGACAAGCCCAGAGCCAACATCATCCTCAATGGTGAAAAACTGAAAGCATTTCCACTAAGATCAGGAACAAGACAAGGTTGCCCACTCTCACCACTCTTATTCAACATAGTTTTGGGAGTTTTAGCCACAGCAATCAGAGAAGAAAAGGAAATAAAAGGAATCCAAATCGGAAAAGAAGAAGTAAAGCTGTCCCTGTTTGCAGATGACATGATACTATACATAGAGAATCCTAAAGATGCTACCAGAAAACTGCTAGAGCTAATCAATGAATTTGGTAAAGTAGCAGGATACAAAATTAATGCACAGAAATCTCTGGCATTCCTATACACTAATGATGAAAAATCTGAAAGTGAAATCAAGAAAACACTCCCATTTACCATTGCAACAAAAAGAATAAAATATCTAGGAATAAACCTACCAAAGGAGACAAAAGACCTGTATGCAGAAAATTATAAGACACTGATGAAAGAAATTAAAGATGATACAAATAGATGGAGAGATATACCATGTTCTTGGATTGGAAGAATCAACATTGTGAAAATGACTATACTACCCAAAGCAATCTACAGATTCAATGCAATCCCTATCAAACTACCACTGGCATTTTTCACAGAACTAGAACAAAAAATTTCACAATTTGTATGGAAACACAAAAGACCTCGAAAAGCCAAAGCAATCTTGAGAACGAGAAAAGGAGCTGGAGGAATCAGGCTCCCTGACTTCAGACTATACTACAAAGCTACAGTAATCAAGACAGTATGGTATTGGCACAAAAACAGAAAGACAGATCAATGGAACAGGATAGAAAGCCCAGAGATAAACCCACGCACATATGGACACCTTATCTTTGATAAAGGTGGCAGGAATGTACAGTGGGGAAAGGACAGCCTCTTCAATAAATGGTGCTGGGAAAACTGGACAGGTACATGTAAAAGTATGAGATTAGATCACTCCCTAACACCATACACAAAAATAAGCTCAAAATGGATTAAAGACCTAAATGTAAGGCCAGAAACTATCAAACTCTTAGAGGAAAACATAGGCAGAACATTGTATGACATAAATCACAGCAAGATCCTTTCTGACCCACCTCCTAGAGTAATGGAAATAAAAACAAAAATAAACAAATGGGACCTAATGAAACTTCAAAGCTTTTGCACAGCAAAGGAAAACATAAACAAGACCAAAAGACAACCCTCAGAATGGGAGAAAATATTTGCAAATGAAGCAACTGACAAAGGATTAATCTCCAAAATTTACAAGCAGCTCATGCAGCTCAATAACAAAAAAACAACCCAATCCAAAAATGGGCAGAAGACATAAATAGACATTTCTCCAAAGAAGATACACAGACTGCCAACAAACACATGAAAGAATGCTCAACACCATTAATCATTAGAGAAATGCAAATCAAAACTACAATGAGATATCACCTCACACCAGTCAGAATGGCCATCATCAAAAAATCTACAAACAATAAATGCTAGAGAGGGTGTGGAGAAAAGGGAGAACTCTTGCACTGCTGGTGGGAATGTGAATTGGTTCAGCCACTATGGAGAACAGTATGGAGGTTCCTTAAAAAACTACAAATAGAACTACCATATGACCCAGCAATCCCACTACTGGGCACATACCCTGAGAAAACCAAAATTCAAAAAGAGTCATGTACCAAAATCTTCATTGCAGCTCTATTTACAATAGCGCGGAGATGGAAACAACCTAAGTGCCCATCATCAGATGAATGGATAAAGAAGATGTGGCACATATATACAATGGAATATTACTCAGCCATAAAAAGAAACGAAATTGAGCTATTTGTAATGAGGTGGATAGACCCAGAGTCTGTCATACAGAGTGAAGTAAGTCAGAAAGAAAAAGACAAATACCGTATGCTAACACATATATATGGAATTTAAGAAAAAAAAATGTCATGAAGAACCTAGGGGTAAGACAGGAATAAAGACACAGACCTACTGGAGAACGGACTTGACGATATGGGGAGGGGGAAGGGTGAGCTGTGACAGGGTAAGAGAGAGTCATGGACATATACACACTAACAAACGTAAGGTAGGTAGCTAGTGGGAAGCAGCCGCATGGCACAGGGATATTGGCTCGGTGCTTTGTGACCACCTGGAGCGGTGGGATAGGGAGGGTGGGAGGGAGGGAGACGCCACAGGGAAGAGATATAGGAACATATGTATATGTATAACTGATTCACTTTGTTATAAAGCAGAAACTAACACACCATTGTAAAGCAATTATACCCCAATAAAGATGTTAAAAAAATAAATAAATAAAATAAAGACAGAACTAACTTAGTAAGAAAAAAAAAAAAAAACCTTTGTTTTCCTGAGAGCAGTTCCATCCTTTACGTTCAACAGCACTTAAGAATTCTTCAAACATTCCAAAGGAACACTTACAGCCCAGTAGGTTTTTCAGCTCACACATGCCAGGCAACACAGTGGCCATATAAGACAAATATTTCCTGGCATGATTAGATCCAACAATTCATTTACAACAGCATTCCTAATGAGGCAAAACAGCCAAGATGAACAAAAAAAACCCCATGTCACAAAGTGGCAGAAAAATGGTTCAATGTAAGTAATTCCTCTTTACAATCTACTGAGACTACATGAGTATAAGTAATTTACTATTCCTTGATCACAAAGCAAAAAAAAGCTGAAACATTAAATTCTAGAAATTTCATAAAAATGAAAAGTTGTAATATCATAACTTAACAAGAAGAGTCAACCAAAAGAGAGGAACTAAAAGGGACATTTTCATATTCAATTTTTTTTTTTTTTTTTAGTTAGCAAGGACTGAAAGCAGTACCTATATAAATGACTGGTTATATGCCTTTAAAAAGGACCCTCTTTGAAATGACTATCAGTTAATTCTCTCCTTATATGAACTGAAAGATTGAAGCTGAAATGGCATGTATAGTTTACTCATCTGTAAATTACTACATAAAGAAAAAAAAAAGAAACAAGAAAGAAGAAGCAAGACTAAAGAAATAGTAATAAAAGTGAGACAAAATATTTTGCTATATTTGGCTAAGCTTTTGAGTTTGGGGTTTCAGGTTTTTTAAAGCTAATATTCAGTGGCAGTCTAAAACATCTGTGTATTGCCATTTTTCCAGCTCACAGGGAATCATAAATTAGTTGCCTTCAACAGTATATTTGCCATAAGAAAATTCCATAGACTGGGTGACTTAAATAACAGAAACTGATTTTCTCACAGTTTTCAAGGCTGGGGAGTCCAAGATCAAAGTGTGGGCCAAATGGATTCCTGGTAAGAGTTCTCTTCCTGGCTTGCAGATGGCCTCCTTCTTGCTGCCCTTGCATAGCAGGGAGAAGGGGAAAGCAGGCTCTCTGGTGACCCTTCTTATAAGGGCACTAATCCTGTCATGAGGGCCCCACCCTCATGACTTCATCTAAATCTAATTACTTCCCAAAGGTCCTACCTCCAAATACCATCACACTGTGGGGGTTAGGACTTCAGCATATGAATTGGGATGGTAGGGGGGGACACAATTTAGTCTATAGCAAGCAGCAACACTCCATCTCTCCTCCCACCATACACACACAGAGACATGCACATGGGCACAGCTCCAAGACAGAGGACTAGAGTTTATCTGCTTTACCATCATCACCCAGCAGGGTGTACAGGCCCTTACCTTCCTTCTCCTGTCCTTATAGTGCCCTAGCATGCTGTAAGGGTGTATGTTGGAATAGACCGTGGAAGATCTTGAGGCACAGATGGGCAACACTCCATCTGGTCATCAGAAAAGTTCTAAAAATCATTGAGTGAAAAATATATTCACTGGACATAGATTGGAAAAACAGCCCATCTACTTAGTCCCTGGGCACAAGAAATGGACAGTATTTGGAGGCTGGAGTACAGCATAAGGAAATGATCAGAAATGCAGGCAAAGAATTATGTACCAGGATGTTCACAGAAGCATTATTTAAAATTGCAGAACAAGCCAAAAAAAAGAAAAAAAAAAAATTGGACACAAACCAAATAGCCCCAAATAGGGGATGGTTAAATAAGATGGACTATTAAACAGACATTAAACAACGTGTTTTCAGAATATACTTAATTAAATGGAAAAATACACATAATATACTGTAAAGTTAAAAAAAACATGCACAGCTATATATACAATATGCTTTAAATCAGTGTCAAAAGTGCTGTTTGAAATGAGCTGAGACTTGTGAAAAATACTTAGGACAATATAAAGTAGTTTTCCATCATATTTTAGGCAATGAGGAAAGAAAAGGCAGGAAAAGAAGGATCCTACTGCTTGGAGAAGAGAGCAATTTGCTAACAGACAATAGAGTTTTATTTTCCTCCAGCACCAAAAACGATCTTCAAGTTCTAAAAACAGAATATACAATGAAAATATATAAATTTCAACTCTAAATGGTGAAGAAAGCTAGTCTATAAGCTAGATTAGGATAAAAATCGTATCCATTTTTGTGTAGCACCATGTCTATAACACCTGGCGCTTCGGCACATAGTGGTGTCTCAGTTAAAACAGTGACAAACAAATGAATATAGGAATGAAGACACAATAATAAGGATCAAGAGTGGTGGTTACCAGGGGCCGGGTGGGGGGCGGAATGGGAAGATACTGGTCAAAGGATACAAATTCCAGTTATAAGATTAACTTTGGGGATCTAATGTATAGCATGGTGATTATAACTAATAATTCTGTATTATCTACTGGGAAGTTCCTAAGAGAGTAGATCTTAAATATTCTTACCACGAAAAAGGAATGGTAATTATGTGACAGGATGGAGGTGCCAGCCAAAGCTACAGTGGCAACTGTTTTGCAATATATAAGCATATTAAATCAACACATGTACACCTTAAACTTACACCATGTTATATGTCAATTATAGCTCAATAAAACTGGAAAAAAATTTTAAAGCAGGATCAAGGACTTTAGAAAGATTCAGTGGCAGGGACTTCCCTGGTGGTCCTGTTGTAAAGGATCCACCTTCCAATGCAGGGGACACGTATTTGATCCCTGTTCGGGGAACTAAGATCCCACATGCTGTGTGGTGCAGCCGAGAAAGAAAAAAAAAAATTAATCAGATTCAGTGGCATCTCAAGGTGCTGACAAAATTTACAAGTATGTCCTTGAAGTATTTGTAGCTAAGTTTCAAAAAGTCAATGAATCTCTTGAGTGGTTTCAGAAGAGTGTGTAGAGAAGATTTCTCAAGAATTGATCCAGTACACATGAAGATTGATATTTTTGATGCATTCAATCCTGACGCCCAAGGAAATTTTAGAGTAGATTGTCATACAAATGACTAGTGGAAAAGGAATGTGATGCTTAATGTCAAAATCATTTTATATCCTTTCATCCATATGTGATCTTATAGAACTAAGCTTCTCCTGGCAATTGTTTTAATACTTGGCGAAAAAAATTAATTAAAAAAAAACAGGGAACCCTTGGAGAGTTTTGAACAGGGAAATACTGTCAGTTCTATACCTAATACACTGGAAATGGAAGAGACCGGAAGCCTAAAGATCAAGCACATGCAAACTGAAATTTTCTAGGCAAAGACAATAATAGAAGAAAAACTTAAAATTCAATTTAAAAAGAGGGTGTTGAGAGTAGAGACGTAAAGAGGAAACCAGAGGTACAACTGACAGACCTACACAGAAGATCAGAAATTGAGAAAATCACAGATTTCAAAACTGAATGGCTAAGTGAATAGTTGTGCCACAACTAGAAGGAAGAATGTCAGGAGGAATCACACAGTGAGGTGATGCTTAATTCAATTATTGATCAGAATACTGAACGTTCAGTCAAAAATAGTGCAGTGAGATAATGGAACTGCCTCTCTGGAGAAACAAAAATACCCATCTGAGAGTCCTGTGCCTGGGGTGGTGACAGAACCCTGGAGGCTGAGGCCATGCCTGTGCACATAGCCCCAGGGGCCGGAGCAGATCATCTGTTGTAACTGATATTCAGAATAATGAGTCTACATCTTCTATAAAAAGTGAACATTCATTTAGTGTTGAGTGTAGTCCGTCCCCATTAACTGTTCCTCTTATCTCGCTGTTCACCGTGTACTAAAGACCCCTCAACAAATAAAGCAGTTTCCCTCTTGAGATTGCCGCATAACACAAAATTTTAAGACTTTGATTTTTAGTATTCTCTAACTAAGAATGACAGAAAAGTGTGTTGTAGGAATATTTATATCAGAAATAGTAAACGAAAAATTTAGGTTTGGCATTTAAATGTCTATACTTCCATTATTTGAGAAATATACTGGCATAAAACAAACCTTGGGCAATGCTGGGGAAATCAGGTGGCTCCTCATTGGTCTAATGATATTAAATCATAGATTATACACAGACAGTAAAGTGATTGAGAGGTAATTTTGATTTTCTCTTCAGAAAAAAGGGATCAGAGAGATTTTTTAAAAATAATAATCATCAAGTACAGCAATGGCAAACATCCTGAAAATACTGAGTGTTGCAAGCCATTCATGACATCTATTACATTTTAGGAAAGATAATAAGTCAATACTGCAACCTCAAATATAAACGTACAGAGTGCTAAATCCTCTACCACACTAAACTTCAAAACTCTCAAAGATGATTGTCTACAATAAACAAGACAAAACAGTTTACTTATGGCCCAAAGTTAGACTTTGAAGTTTGCCTTTAAAGAACATATTTGGAAGTAGTTCTCAAAAAGAATGTTACTTATGAGAATGAAAGGAAATATTAAACCCTTTAAAATTTTATTGTTAATCCTCTTTGAGAAATGCTTTTATGACTCTTTTGATATGATATAATTCATAACACTCCCTTTAAAACACAGAAACAACAAAAAACTTCTTTAAAATTAGCAATTCACAAAAAAGTCAGCAATTCAAAAATTCTATAATCCTACAATCTATGTCCATCTCAGAATCATAATACCAAATTGATTATAAGGATTCTATTATTTTATGTACCACAGAGAAGAGAAAACAGACACTGCTGCACAAGTTATAACACAACGTTTTTGGTAACTCAGGACTTTTACTACATACTTATTGAAAGGGCTTTTTAATACTTATTGAGGTATAGGTTTTTACCTTATGTCATTCTTAAGCCTACATAAAAATGAAAATGTAAGTAAAACCAGTTAGTTAAGGAATGTCTAAAGCTTCCTCCCATTCCAAGTCCAGTCTTTCAAGATACTTTCAAAGTTTTCCCACGCAACACTGCCATCTATGTCATCAAGAGCACTGGCGATGCAGTACTGTCTCTGAAATTGTACTCCAAGTTGCTGGACACTCCATTCTGCAAGTTTTCATGCACAAAGACAAGCAAGGGAAACCCTATTAGGACTACCACAAAAAACAACCTGTTTCCAGAGATGTTAAAATGTGAAGAAAAAACGTAAATGTTAGAATCTTTGAAATATGATATATCTTAAGAGCCAAGATTTGTAAAGAAATTTGGTCTACAGCTCTAGCTTCTTATAGGCATCTTGGAATTTCTTCACTGTTCATCTGTGCTTACAAATCTGGAATTAACTCCACTTTAAAGGGTTAACTCCACTTTAAAGGATTAAGTTAGAGCTTTAAAAAAGAAAACAGCAGCCTTTCTACTGCTCCTTTTACTGTAGTGATGATGTCAGCACCGGCATTTTTACCAGCAGCAGCAAAACCATCATTTTATTTGTACTTACATCTTAGGGGCTATTAAGTTTACACAGAACCGAAATTATCCTATTGTCACATTCCCAAGATTTAAAAAAGTCCTTGGCTTCTCAGAGGTTATAAGTAAATCTAAAAGAGATGACCTTTTTTTGAGAAAATATTGTCTTCTAACTTCAAGTGTATAGACTGATTTCTGGAAATTAGGTTCAAATTTTCTGAGGCTATAAACACTGTGTCAAGCATACACTCCTGAAGTAAACATCCTAGGAGTCAGACTAGTATGATACATATGATCAAGGCATTGCTGTGCTCACTTTTGGAAGTTTATACTTAAACCAGAGAAAATCAGCTGCAAGATGAATCTAAATAAATATTATGTTATGTACACTGAAGTTTTCATTTTTCAGCTTTCACAGCAGTAATGGCTCAGAGCAGCTTAGAGAATTTCTTTACTTACCAAAATTCTCACAAAACAGAAAACACAGAAATAGTTAAATGTTTTCTAGAATTTACATGTAAAACGTGTTTAAATGCTAAATTCTGATCTATGTACCACTGGGAAAATCACATACATCTGAAAGTAGATTTTGAGATAAGGAAATTAGGAAAAAAGAAAACAGCAAATAATGTGCTTTACTGGACACTTTTCTTCATGTATATATTTATTATTTCTTTAAGATATACATGTATTATCGATCTTTGATTAAAAAAGCATGAAAGAAAAGCAACCTGAAATGGGTCAACTGGAAAAAGGGAATTATTGACATAATAACCACAAAACACTAAAAATAAAATTACATTAAGGGGCACCTTTATCTCAAACAGGAAAACAGATGTAGCTAGAGGAAAACAGATGTTCAAAGTGTTTGATAACTGCCAGGCACAGGCACCAATTAATGACAGTTGGCACTGTTGTCAACAACCAAAACGACCTTACCAGTGCCATCAACTGACACCAAGCCACAGTCCACATGAGATATGCTCCACGAAATGACTCAATATCTTAATACATGAAAGAAATAAGTGAAATATTTAAGTTATTTATTGTTTGTTTACCTACTCCAAGATTTTTGTATTTCTTTGGACTAATCAGTTAACGCAGGGGGCAAATCCTGATCTTGTTTGTTCAGAAAAAAATTGTGAAACTTTTTCATTAATGGGCAAGGGGTGATGCAGACATGGTGACCAGTTACTTGAATTACAAGGGATGACAGAAATATCTGATAGAGGGAGAAAAAAGGAATTCAGAAAAATGACAACGAAGAAGAAGGATGGCCAATGCGAAATTCCCAGTAGCCAGCATGGCCGGAAGACTTTTAAGAACTATAGTCCTGGGCTTCCCTGGTGGCGCAGTGGTTGAGAATCTGCCTGCTAATGCAGGGCACACGGGTTCGAGCCCTGGTTTGGGAGGATCCCACATGCCACGGAGCAACTAGGCCCGTGAGCCACAACTACTGAGCCTGCGCGTCTGGAGCCTGTGCTCCCCAACAAGAGAGGCCGCGATAGTGAGAGGCCCGCGCACTGTGATGAAGAGTGGCCCTCGCTTGCCACAACAAGAGAAAGCCCTCGCACAGAAATGAAGACCCAACACAGCAAAAATAAATTAATAAACTAATAAACTCCTACCCCCAACATCTAAAAAAAAAAAAAAAAGAACTATAGTCCTCATTTAACTTGTTTTCTTTGTTCTTTCTGTGTTTAATCCTCCTATATTAACCATCTAACCTAAGACACTTACATAGATAACCTTGTGGTACAGCTTGGGGGAATGGAAAAAAAGAAAAAAACAAACAAGGCTGAGTTTATACCTAAGAAAGAAGCAGAGTAGGAAAAGGACAGAACCTAAAGAAAATGAAAAGTAGGAATTGAGAAATCTACAGAAGCAGGAGTTTAGAGCAGACTAAAAACTGGCCCACCTTAAACCAGAGTCAATAGAAATACTAGGCAAAGGGGTATGCCTCTCGCAATATTTAAGATGGAAGTTAGTCTACTACATTTGAATATATACCAAAAAAAGAGGTAATATCAGAAAGCTAGATTACTTGGGACATCTTTGCTTTACTATATAATACTTTACTATATAATAATGTTTGTCATTAGTTTTTTAATTCTCAGTGTCAAACATTATGAGAGCTATTTTTAAATAGGCATTGTTACTTTTCTTATTTCTATTCTTTTAGAAACATACACTTCTAAATTATTCAAAACTTTGACTCACTGTTTTCTAACACCTTGCATCATTTTAAAATATTAAATGTTTACTTCAAATAAACCAAAAAACCTCCTCTCTCATCCTGAAAAATATAGTCAATCATTCAGTGTTATTCTCACTCAAATGCATGGATAAACTGTTACATATTTATGGACCATGTGGATAGAAATACAGAAAAAAGAACATTCTTGATGTCAGTTAAGCATAATCACTTGTACGGACCATAACTGACACTGAAACTAACTTCTTCGTCAATGTCTGTATAGGAGATGGCTTGGAAATGGGCCAACTCGTAGCCCCACTTGTGTCAAATCAAACCCTGGGAACCAGTCCGGAGATTGGAATTACGGGATACAAATAAATTTTTTATTTACTTCTTGGATTTCTAGTCTATGCTCAAATATCTAACATAGACATTCCTAGAATATTGCTATTTAGAACATTTGAGTGAAGTAAGCAAATTAGACAAAAGACTGAAGAATATTATGAATCTCCATATCAGATAACGATCCTTGACTTTTGTGAGGTAATGTATTTGCCAATACAATAGCCTGGAATGCAAGAATTAGGCAGAACAAATAAAGAACAGATATAAAATAGAAAAAAGTTGAAACGTTGTAGAATCCTAAGTATAACTCCAATCACTGCTGTTTCAGAGGACAGACTTTATAGTCTGAAGGTAGAAAACAAAGTAGATTTTGGTCTCTGAGGGTATTAACAACATGGTATCCATAGAAAAAGTGATACATACTCATAAAGTAGGTATCAACAGGTTCTTTATCTTCTTTTGCTAATCCTAAACAATTCAATTTAACAAAACTCTAGTGATAGAGGCCATTTCACAATTGATTTTTTTTGTATATTGATTTTGTGTCTTGCAAACCTGCAAGATTCACCTATTACATTTTGAATAAATTTAAATACGTGTTTTCTTTTTTTTTTAACATGCTGTTTATTTTTTTCTCCAATTATAAAAATAATACATTACCCAAACAGATAGTTTAGGAAGCACAAAAACCCACCCAGGAAAACGACAACAAGAGCCCCTCCATCCCACCAGCCAGAGAGATAAGCGCTGCTGGTGTCTGTGACGAAGGCGCACCTGAGGCTGTGCACCGCGTACAGATGATGCCTTTTAAGTCCGAGCAGAAGACAGAAGACCTCACACTAAAAGGAAGGCTCCAAAGTTTCTGCACATAGAACGGTGGCCTTAAAATCTCCTCCCCTTGACCATTTTTGATGTTGCAGAGTCCCACCCACCCGGGGACACAGGAAGAGCATGTCCCGGCTCCTTGGGGACAGGGCTGGCCTCTCCTCCTCTTAGCCAGACGTCCACGTCCATGGCCACAGGGGACTCCCCAGGGCTCCACAGGGCATAGCGGGGACCTACGGGCAGGGACCCCGAGCCTGTGGGTGCGGCCGTGTGTTCCAGAGCGGGCACCAGGAGACGGGGCTGGAGTCCCAGCTCTGCCACCCACTGCCCTTGGACCAGGCAGTCTCTTGGGCCTCGGTTTCCTCGTCTGTAAAACGTGAATAACGCCCACTTCATGGGCTCCTGAAGGGACTAAATAAAACATGAGAAGCACTGGCACATCTCAAGGGTCAATAAATGTCACAGCACCCATCACTCCTTCCCATTAACCTGCTTCGTGTCAACCCTGTGGCTCTCTTTTTTAAAAAAACTGTCCCTCTGAGCGCTGACCAAAGCCCCGAGGGTAAAGGGGAGGTTTATCCTATCCAGAGCCAACCCGAGTCTAGATCTAGCTAGGCCTGCCAGGGGACGAGAACCCATGAGCCAGGGGCCTGGACCCTGGACCAGAGAAGAGCAGCCCTGCGAGGGCTCTGCCAGGGCCACGTTCACACTGCAGAGCAGACAGGGCCCAACAAAGGACAGGCTTGTGTGGAGGTGCCCCGTGGGGGGCACCGAGGTGACCTGGCAGACCTCGGGAGAATGAAGCCCTTTCACCGGCCACGCTGGAACCCTCCCTGCAAAACAATGAGTCCCCCATCATTGTTTTGCCTTTAATCACATTTTTAAACACTTAACATACGAACATCTGTTCCCTTATGTTTCGTCTTTGTGCGTCTGTCATCCTCAAAATGAAGTCCGGAACTTTCTGCACTAATTTTAAAGTCGGGCTGAATGTTTAGCAATGAACAAAGCTGCTTAAATTTCCCTCTAATTCTGTCTAAGTCTTCTTGAAGTTTATCATAAGTAGGGTCATCATAAGGGAATTTCTGAATCATTCCAATCAACGATTCTAAGACCTTCATCTTTTTGCTGTCTTTCTCAGTGGCGCAACTGTGCAGGAGACATCTCCAAGCAAAAGCAAAACCTTGGTAGCACCCAATCTCAGACCCGATTTTAGCTCCCTGTAACGTGCCATACTGTCATCGTCAATCATACCCAAACTACTTTCTTCTTCACAGCCTTCCTGATAACCTTCCCCATGAAAACGCTTCCAGGGAGATGAAGTCCGCTGCCGGGGCTGGCCGCGCGGGTCAGGCCGGGTAAAGACGGCACGCGGGAGGGCTCAGCACGTGCCAGGGCTGGGCCAGGGAAGTTTTCGTAGATTTCACCGGATTCAGAGAAAAACTTGCCATCAGTCAATAAAGACAGTTTTACTTCTTCCTTTCCAACTTGTATGCCGTTGTTGTTTTTTTCTCCCTGTCTAAAACCTATAATATTGAATATAAGTGGTGAAAGCAGAAAACCTTCACTTGTTCATGATCTTAGGGAGGAAAATACTCAGTCTTCCATCGTGGAGTATTATTTAATTGCAGGGTTTTTTTTTTTTTATAATTCTTTATCAAGTTAAGGAAGTTTCTTTTTACTTCTACCTTTCTGAAAGATTTTAATCAGGGATTGATATTAGATTTTGTCAAATGCTTTTTCTGCATGTATTGAACTGACCATGTTGTATTAAATTGACAGATTTTGAAATGTTAAACTAACCCTGCATTCCTGGGTTTATCTTGGTCATGATGTATTATCACTTCTATACATTGTTGTGTTTGATTTTTGCAAATTTTGTTAAGACTTTTTGCATCTACGTTAATGACAGATATTGGTCTGTGGTTTTCTTTCCATGTAATGTCTTTGGTTTTGATATCAGGGAATTCCTGGCCTCATAGAATAGTCTGGGAAGCAGTCTCTCCTCTTTAAATTTTGGAAGAATTTACACAAAATTGGTATTATTTCTTCCTTACATGCTTTGTAGAATTCACAAGTGAAGCTACCTGTGCATTTTTTTTGGAGGGGAGGGGGGTGGTTGGGGGAGGTTTCTAACTAAAAATTCAATTACTTTAATATACAGGGCTATTTAGGTTATCTAATTCTTCTTGAATGAAAGTTGATAGCTGTTAGGGACTTTGACCATATCATTTATTCTAATTATTAGTATGAAAATATATATAATATTCCCCTATTATCTTTCTTTAATGAGATAAAACTGACATATAACATTGTATTAGTTTTAAGTGTACAACATAATAATTTGATATATGTATATATTGCAAAATGATTACCACCATAATTTAGTTAACAACCATCACCACATTTAGGTACAATTAGTTTTCTAGTGATGATGACTTTTAAGATCTATTATCTTAGCAGCTTTCAAACACAGTATTGCTAGCCATGGCTACCATGATGATAACTGGAAGTTTGTACCTTCTGACCATTTCCTCATATCACCACCCTCCTACCCCTACTCCCTACTTCCGGCAACCACCAATCTCTTTTCTGTATCTATGAGTTCAGTTTTGTTTTGTTTTTTTAGATTCCATATATAAACGAGATCATATGGTATTTGTCTTTCTCTGACTTATTTCACTTAAGGATAATGCCTTCAAGACTCATCTATGTTGTCATAAATGGCAAGATTTCATCCTTCTTTATGGCTGAATGATATTTCATCTGTCAATGGACTTAGGTTGTTTCCATGTCTCACTTGTTGTAAATAATGTTGCAATGAACATGGAGGTGCAGATATGTTTTCAAGTTGTTCTCATTTCCTTTCGCTATATACCCAGAAGTGGAGTTTCTGGATCATATGGTAGTTCTGTTTTTAATTTTGGGGGGAACCTCCATACTGCTTTCCAAAATCACTGCACCAATTTACATTCCCCCCAACAGTGCACAAGGGTTCCATTTTCTCCACATGCTCACCAACACTTGTTATTTCTTGTCATTTTAATGACAGCTGTCTTAACAGGTGTGAGATCATTGTGGTTATGGCTCATATTTCTCTGATGATTAAGGATGTTGAGCACCTCTTCGTGTATCTGCTGGCCATGTGTATGTCTTCCTCCCTCTTCTCTTTTGAAATATTTGCATAATCTGCAGTGATGTCATCTCTCTTATTCCTGATATTTGCAATATGTATCTCCTCTTTTTTCCTGATCAGTCTAACTAGAATTTTATCAATATTATTATCAGTTTGGGGTTTCATTGATTTTTCTTATCTTGCTTTGTAATTTTTGCTGGTATTTTCATTATTTTTTTTCTTCTGCTAACTTTGGATTTCATTTGCTCCTTTTCTAGTTTCTTAAGGTTAAAGCTAAGGTCATTGATAACCCTTCTTCCTAAAATATGCAATTAGTGTTATAAATTTCCCTCTCTGTACTGTTTATCTGCACTCCATAAATTTTCACTGTCATGTCTGTTTCATTCAGACCAAAATACTTGTTAATTATCCTTTTCATTTCCTCTGAGAGCTTTGGCTTATTTAAGAGTATGTTGTTCAGTTTCCAAATATTGATGATTTCTTACAATATCTATTATTGATTTCTTATTTAATTCCTTTGTGGTCAGATAACAAGTTTCATATGATTTTAATCTTTTAAATTTTATTTGAATCTATTTTATGACTCAGCATATGGTTTATCTTTTTTTTTAATTAACTTTATTTATTTATTTATTTTTGGCTGTGTTGGTTGTTCGTTGCTACATGCAGGCTTTCTCTAGATGCAGCGAGCAGGGCCTACTCCTTGTTGCGGTGCACAGGCTTTGCATTGTGGTGGCTTCTCTTGTTGCGGAGCATGGGCTCTGGGCGCGTGGGCTTCAGTAGTTGTGTCAGGCGGGCTCAGTAGTTGTGGCTCATGGGCTCTAGAGCACAGGCTCAGTAGTTGTGGTGCACAGGCTTAGTTGCTCCCCAGCATGTGGGATCTTCCCAGACCAGGGCTCGAACCCGTGTCCCCTGCATTGGCAGGCAGATTCTATTTTTTGTGTGTGTGTGGTACACGGGCTTCTCACCACTGCGGCCCCTCCCATTGTGGAGCACAGGCTCCGGACGTGCAGGCTCAGCGGCCGTGGCTTACGGGCCCAGCTGCTCCGAAGCATGTGGGATCCTCCTGGACCGGGGCACGAACCCGTGTCCCCTGCATCGGCAGGCGGACTCACAACCACTGCGCCACCAGGGAAGCCCTGCAGGCAGATTCTTAACCACTGTGCCACCAGGGAAGTGCCGCATATGGTCTATCTTGATAAATACTTCCTGTGAACTAGAGAAGAATGTGGATTCTGCTATTGTTAGTTGGAGGGTGCTATAAATATAAATTAGGTCAAGTTGGTTGATGATGTTGTTCAACTCTATAATCTCCCTAATATTCTTCTTATCCCCCCCCATTAATTATTAAAATGAGTGTTGAAATCTCCAACTGTAACTGTGGATTTATATATTTCTCCTTACAGTTCTACCAGTTTTTGTTTCATGTATCTAGGAAGTTCTATTATTAAGTACATAAATATTTAGAATTGTGTGCCAGTGACACCAAAAAGTGGGATGCTGCTTTAACAACTACCTAAAAACATGTAAATGGCTTTGGAACTAAGTAATGGGTAGAGGCGGAAGTAATTTTGAGGTACATGATACAAATATGGACATTAAGGGTAATTCTGATGAGAGCTCAGAAAGAAAAGAGTAGAGCTATAGAGAAAGCTTCCATCTTCTTAGTGAATACATAAATAATCATGAATAGAATCTTGGCAGAAACATGGATGGTCAAGGCCATTCTGGCAAGGTCTCAGATAGAAATGAGGAACATGTTATTGGAAGCTGAAGGCAAGGTGATCCTTGTTATAGAGTGGCAAAGAACTTGTGTAAATTGTATTCATGGTCTAGTGTTCTGTAGAAGATAGAACTTGCAAGCAGTGAAATTGGATATTTAGCAGAGGTGATTTCTGAACAAAGTATTGAAGGAGTAGCTTAATCCCTCCTGACTACTTAAAATGCCAAAGTAAAATGCCAAAGGAAGAAATAAACTGAAGACGTAATTGTTACGTAAAAATGAACCAGAACTTGGAGCTCTGAAAAAATCTCAGCCTATCCATATTGCAAAAGTGAGAAAGCTTATTCTGAAGAGAACACTTAGTGTGTGTCTGAGCAATCATTTGATAAAGAGATCATGAGTGTGGTTCATGAAATTATCAGCGATATCAACAGAGACCAGGAATAAAGATAGGATTAAATCAGACACTGCCAATTGAACTAAAGGGGACAGAGAAAGTAGGAGAGAATGAAGGAAGGCCGTCAAACTTCTTGGATTTTACACTGAGCTATTCAGCTGTGGGCATGCATTATTCTTCAAGAAAAGGGAAGGGAAGCAGGACCCCAAAGGTGATTCAGAGATCATCAGGGCTGCCACTCCCACCACAGACCCAGTGTGCACAGGCCCTGGGGAAAGGTAGGACAAGGCTGCCTCTACCTTGGTTTCGGTGGGGGGGACCACTGTCTCTAGATAAAGCCCCAGTGTGGTTAGGGCCTCCACAGAAAGCCTTGGCCTTGCCTAGGCACAGGCGTGGGGTCAACCGGATGAGCTGTGAAAGTGACTTTACCACCCCAGCGGGCCAGGAAGATAAAGCATTGAACCAAGAAGGATTATTCTTGCACCTTCGCATCTAATGGATTTGCTCTGATAGGTTTTAGACTTCCTCCCTTCTTTCCTATTTCTCCTATTTGGAACTGGAATGTCTATCCTATGTCTGTCCCACCATTGTATTTGGGAAGCGAATGACCTGTCTGATTTCACAGGTTTACAGCTGGAGAAGAATTGTGCCTCAGGATGAACTGTACTTTGAGTCTCATTCATATCTGATTTAGATGATGTTTAGGTGAGATAGGACTTTAGACTTTAGAGCTGATGCTAGAACAAGTTAAGAGTTTTAGAGATGCTGGGATGGAATTAATATATTTTGCATGCAAGAAGGACACAAATTTTGGGAGGCCAGGGGAGGAATGTTAGGGACTGAATGTGTCCCCTCCAAATTCATACATGGAATCCCTAAACCCCCAATGTGATGGTATTAGGAGTTGGGGGTCTTTGGGAGGTAATTAGGTTTAGATGAGGTCATGAAGGTGACACTCCCATGATGGGATCAGTGCCCTTATAGGAAGAGGGAGAGACACCAGAGTTTCCTCTTTCTGCCATGTGTGAGGACAGCAAGAGGATAGCCATCTTCAAGCCAGGACAAGGGCACCTGATCTTGGACTTGGCAGCCTCTCTAACTGTGAGAAATAAACTTCTATTGTTTAAGCCACCCAGTCTATGATATTTTCCTATGACAACCTGAGCAGAGTAATATACCCGGTGACATGTTTTGATAGAGATTAGGAAATTCGAAGGTTGGAGCTCGTTACAAAGGTATATAGTAGACTCTCAATAAACCTGTCATACTGAATAAATATGGATTAAGAAGAATTAAGAAGAATTCTCACAGGAATGTAGGATAAGCAAATGTTTTATGGATAACATCGATGTTGGGAGAGAGGTTACTTTGTGCTGAAATACACAAGAGGTACGCAAATGATTGTTCTGGATCTTACAGACTTTTGTAGGTAGAAAAAAAGTAGGAAAAGGTATTCCAGGAAGAAGGAATTGTAAGAAAAGAAGTGGAAAATGAGAAGCATGAGGTATATGAGGACAGTGTGTAAATTAAGTTGCTTGCAATGGAAAATCCATGTAGGGAACAGTAAGAGATAACACAGGACAGAGGCATTTAATTTGTATTGGATAGGGACTTAAATACCAGGCCATTGCATTTGAACATTATCATGAAGGCCACTAAAGAGTTTTCCAGAGGGGACAGACCCATTATATGAAACATCTGCTATACCCTGATTCATTTCCTTTGCTTCTTCCCCAAAGCTGACTCAACTACTGCAGGCTCAGCCCCATAGCAGTTTACAACCTCAATACCACTATTGGATTAGCCTTTCCAGATATGATGATCCAGCACTGACAGCTGAATTTCCTCAAGCCTATAGCCTCCTTCAACACCAACCAAAACTAAGGTCCAGTGAACTAGGTATAAGCCTGGGGCAATCATGTAGCCAGATGCTGTTGGCTCAATCCATCAGACTGAGTGTATGTCTCTATCTTCCTCTCTATTTCTGCTTAGATTAGCCTAAAATCCCAGCCCCCACATTCAACCTATTCCATCCCGCCATACACAGAAACTGTAAAACTGGAATCCTGTCTTGAACCTCAATAACCAACAAGGGGTCCCTAATTCTCTGCCTCAGTTATGAAAAGCCCTTTCTTCACCTGATTACTGCACTCTGAACCTGTCCCGCACTGGCGAGGGGTCTGCCCAATGGTCAGATTTTGTGACATGCACTGTGACCTTCCTGACTCCCCAAATTGCTAGTTAATATTCTTGATTGCTTTTCCCCAGCACGAGGAGTGATTCCTGTTACGATCATTGCCCATTTACTGCTTGAGCCTGTGAGCGTGCCATGGACGAGACCACACATGCAGGTCAGTTTGCCAAGGCTCAGTTTCATCTATTGTATTTCCCTCCCTTTCCTAACTGGCTGAGAATTACTGTAGTCCCAGGATATCTCATAACTATGCCCATCCAAATTTAACATGGGCATCATTCTAGCATTTTAAAAAATCCTTTAATAATTTATCAATATGTAGTGAATAAGTTTCAATATGTACTGAACTCATGCTCCAAATTGAAGTTTCTCAAAAATCTGTCTCACCTTTCCTTTTTAAATTATCTATTATTATGCAACAAAGCTGATTACTGAGCTACCTCCAGAATGTTACTGACCTTCTCCCCGTATCTTGGCTTCAGCTGACAGTTCTTTCTTAATGAGGCAAAACCAACTACCTTCCCTCCTAATACTATAATCATATTCTTATTACAAGACCCAGTTGAAATCCTACCTTCCCACCAAAGAGATTTATTTAAGGGCAGCCTCTCTAGGCTGAGGTAAGGGGACAGAATGCTAGGCAGTAGAAGCTACACTAGAAGAAAGTTCCACAAAGGAAGCGACCTCAAACATAATAGACTATAAAGGTCTCTTGAGAGTCAAGCCATAAAGAGCATATCCTTATCTTTTGTCCAAAAGACCTTGTAGACTTTATTTCTTTGTCAGACAAAAAAACAGCTTTTATTATAGGCAAAAAGCATTGTTTATATTACCCTAAATTCCCTTTTAATTAGTTATGGCAAGATCAGAAGCAATGCAAATGAAAATGGCATAAAACACAGCCTATCACTTTTAGAAGTGTTAATGAATGCCCCGTGGATTTTTTTTTAATTGCATGAGAACAGACAAGGAAATGTCTCCATAAAACTGTTGCTTCTCAGGGCGAAGTGTTAATGCTATGCAAATTAAAATTTGAAAGTCTACTTAACTGAAATCAGCAACACCAAGAGTTGTGCATATGGAAAACACAATTCTTCAGCCCTGAGAAGGAGCTGTCCAAGCTTTGATAGCTATATATATCTCTAGCTTTAGCCATTTAAGGGAATGCTCTAATTTTATGTTGCAAAGTAAGCAAGGAGTTCTAACAGACTTTGAAGAGATTTTCCCTTGTTGGGAACATGGTGGGGTGAGGAGGGAGGGCTGACCTGATTTCTCTCCTTGAGAAAATTTCATAAAGGCTAAAGAACTCTTGAGAAGTGGACGTAACTGCACATGCATGCCCTTAAGAAACTTTTCATCTAATGTGATTCTTAAATTTCTCCATTAGACAAATGTGATTTCTTAAAAGTTGGAAATGAAATATTTTGTATTTGACTATAGATATTAAAACATATATTAAGTAGCATCCTTATTCTTCTCTTTACATAATTTAAATGTTTAAAAAGCAGTTACACTCCCATTCTTTTTCTCATTCCTTACCAGCTTTAGACAAAAGATTTTAACCATGTTACTCTCTGACAGCACAGTTAAAAGAAATCATTTTTCACAGTGTGTGTAATCTTTATAAATTTTAGC
The DNA here is from genome assembly GCF_008692025.1 of Phocoena sinus. Classification (NCBI taxonomy): domain Eukaryota; kingdom Metazoa; phylum Chordata; class Mammalia; order Artiodactyla; family Phocoenidae; genus Phocoena; species Phocoena sinus. Next base: position 21,530,377 of record NC_045767.1, read on the forward strand.
TTGGCGTTAACTAAGAGAAAGCCTGAGGCTTTACAAGCTTGAAAAGATATATTGCTGTGTTAAGAACTAATAGATATGTATTATGAATATATTGCTTTGGGTGACCAGCTAGAACACTGAAGAAAACTTAACAAGAATAGGAGTATTTTACATAAAGAAATGCAAAATCAGCAATTTAAGCTTTAAAAAAGCCTTTTAATTTACTTGGAGTAACATTTACTCTACGGAGTGATTCACCATTTTTCAGAAGTATATATCAGTTTCATTTACTCAAGAAATATTTACTCAGCATCTGCCAGGTGCCCTCTGTGCAAGAAGCTGTAGAACTTAAAGAAGAAACAGAGACACGTGCTTGACCTCAGAAAGCACCGTCCCACAAGGAAGACCATGGGTCTAAATATCAGTGGCAATGCAAAATGATGCATGCTGTGATATAAGCTATTTACAAAATACTATGGGGAATGGAGAAAGCAAACATTTGGGAAGCTGTGATGGTGAACAAAATGGATGTTTGAAGAAAATTTCATAGAGAAAGTGACCTTTGAGCTAGATAGACCTTGAAAGATGAGACTGATTTCAGAGAAATAAGAGAAAGATCAGTCTGGACAATGAGATCAGACTGATGAGCAAAGCCAAAGTTGCAGGGACACAATGTACCCTTCAGGGGCTTTAAGTACTCTAGTACTATGCTTCTCAAAGTGTGGTCCAGAGACCAGCAAAAACAGCATCCCCTGGAAGCTTGTTAGGAATGCAGAACCTCAGCTCTTCTGAATTAGGGCCTGCGTTTTAAGATCCCCTGGTGAGCGGTAGGCACATTAAAATTTAGGAAGCACTAGCCCAGAGTCTATGGTAAATGGGAGAAGAATGATGCGAGAGATGAAGATGCAAAGACAGGTGGGCGTCCCTGATATATGCCATGAAGTTTATACTGATTAGAAGGACTTAAAGGGTTTCTTGAGCAAAGGAATGATGTAATCTGTGACTTAAAAGACAATTCTAGTAGCAATATGGAGATATGTTTGTGTGGAGAGGGAACTGGACACAGGAATATCAGTTACGGGGCTACAACAACATAAGAATGATAACTACTATTTATTAAGTGACTACTACATGTCAGACATCATGGTATAAAGCTTATATTTTACACATGTTATTTTAATATTCCCATAATCCCCATTCTGCCCATGAGAGAAAATGTAGGAAAGGTTTTTAAAACTTTTCCAAACTCATACAATAAGTAAGCTGCAGAAGAATTCTAACCTCAGTCTAATTTCGGATTTTGAGTTCTACCTCCAAAATCCACTCCAAATCCATCTACTTCACTTCATCTCACCCTAATATATAATACCACCATTTTATGAATTATTGCAATAGTCTATCAGCTTCCATTCTTGCTTGCTACAGTCTTTTATGCAGCAGCCCAAGTGGTCTTTTAATAACAGAAATCCTCTATTTAGTATCAAACATTTAATAAAATGTAGTTTTTTAACCATAGCCCACAAATCCCTAATAATTTGGACCCTGTCTTATATCTGATATTTCATCTTGTAACACACTCCACCATCACCGTATTCTGTCACACTATACACGGAATGACAGTAAGCTTTTTCCCTCTCAGGATTTTGCACTTATAGTATGCTTTGCTTAGGTAACTCTTGTTTCAGCTCTTTGCATGATGACTGGTTCCAAATTAAAGACAATTTGTTGATCTCAGTCGGCAGAAATAACCTCTCATCCCGTGTCCCCGGTATAACTGTTTGCATGCCAGCTGCTGAGACCCTCCCTCCTCTTCTAAGGGCATTAGAGTATCTTGTTGGCTCCATTCAGTGGCTATTTTCACAACTGAATAAAAGTTATCAGCATAATTTTCCATTTCCCATTTTAGAAACAAAATAGCAAGTCGTGGGAGAGTAAGTGGGGAACCAGGGGATAGTAATAATGTATATTAAAACAACTTCCCCTCAACTATAATAATTCTCATTTGGAATTAAGCCTGAAGACCAATAGTTACCTAGCAGCATGCTTTTTCCAAGCTGGTAGAGAAGCTCTTGGCTGAATACTACTCAGTAATCTGTCTTCATCTAGGATGCAAGGATGAAAGATCAAGAAGAATGTGCATTAAATTCATATTAAAATACTCTCTGCATACCACTCTGCAATCTAAAATCAGTTTGTGTACCTTTTATCTTATTTGATTACACACTACTCATATGAATTAAACACTGGGCAGCCAGAATTCTCTACTGGGTTACTCTCATCACCATATATTCTCTTATTCTCTATATTAAGAAAGAAAAAAACCTCTTGAACCCACTTCTCTTCAGAAGCGACCACATTATGTGGTTCTCTTTGCACCAAAACTCCTCTAAAGACCTCTTAAGTCTACTCCAGTCTGGCTTTTGCCTGCACCATTCCACAGAAACTGCTCTTGGCAACTTTGATGAAATTGATCAATTCTTTACAACACCCAAAGTATCACATCCCACACAAGAGGAAAAAGGTAATCTGAACAGTCCTATATCTATTAAAGAAATTGATTTTGTCCTTAAAAGCCTTCCAACAAAGAAAACTCCAGGTCCAAATATTTTCACTGGTAAATCTACCCAACCTTTAATAAAGAAATAATATAGGGACTTCCCCTGGTGGCACAGTTAAGAATCTGCCTGCCAGTGCAGGGGACACGGGTTCGAGCCCTGCTCCAGGAAGATCCCACATGCCACAGAGCAACTAAGCCCGTGTGCCACAACTACTAAGCCTGCGCTCTAGAGCCTGCAAGCCACAACTACTGAGCCCACATGCTGCAACTACTGAAGCCCACGCACCCAGAGCCTGTGCTCTGCAACAAGAGAAGCCACCACAAGGAGAAGCCCATGCACCACAACAAAGGGTAGCTCCCACTCACTGCAACTAGAGAAAAGCCCACGCTCAACAACGAAGACCCAATGCAGCGAAAAATAAAATAAATAAATATTTAAAAAAAGAAAGAAATAATATAAATTATATACAACTTGTTGCAGACAGTAGAAGAGGAGAATACATTTCCCAATTCATGTTATGAAGGTGGCATTACCCTGAGACCAAAACCAGGTGAAGGCATTATGAGGAAAGAAAAGTACAGACCAATATACATTAGGAACACAGATGTAAAATTCTTCAACAAACTATTAGCAAACCCAATCCAGCAATAAATAAAAAGAATGGTGGATCATGGCCAAGTAGGGTTTACACCAGTATGTAAGGCTGGTTCAAGATTTGAAAGAAAAAAAAATCAACCAATGGGACTTCCACTTCCATTCAAGACTGAATAAGAGGGGTTAGATTTACATTCTTTCTTCAAACAACTGAAAAAAACAGACAAAATATATGAAACAACAGCACTCAAAACTTTGGATATCAGGCAATGAAGGACAGTGATCCTTCAGAGACAGGGAAAAGTTGAGGTGAGCCCTTTGATTACCTAGCTTACTGCCTGAAAAAAGTTTCCAGGGTATTGCACAGGAAGAGGAATGTCAGACAGAGCCCAGGTATCTCCCTGAGTTAGGAGGCAGAGCTGGGTGTCCAGGAAAATGAAGATGGCTAAAATTTTCATCATAGAGTACTGGAAGGGACAATGTTTTACAAAGAGAGAACTCTTGAGATCTGCAGAAGTTTTTGCTGAGTATTCAGTGGAGTCCCGATCAGTACATACAAAGTGAGGAAACTACCTGAGGCCAGAAAAGAAAAGATTAGAGCGAGCAGCGTTAGGAGGCCAAACAGGGTCAGGAATAATGTCTGTCCCAAATGTCAGAGTGCAAAATCTCATTATTAAGGGTCATTGTTCAGAGTACTAAGAAGGGTCCTGCCTCACTAGTTGGGGTGAATTAACTCTAGGCTAAATACAACTCTAGTTTCACCTAACAAAGCTTAAAAGCAAGATCCACGTAGGATCAAATGGTTTCCAACTAACTGTATCCTAAAACAAGCTCAAGAATACCTTAAAGAAATATGAAAATAGAAACACCCAAGGTAAAATTCACAATTTCTTATATCAAATTTTAAAATTACCAGGCATACAAAGAAGCAGGAAAATATAATCTATAATGAGAAAAAATCAATCAATGATAACTGATACAGAAATGACACAGATGATAAAATCAGTACACAAGGCCATTAAACCAGTTACAACTGTATTCCATATGTTCAAGCAGTTAGAGAAGAGTTTGAAAGTAAGTAAAACATAGAAGATATAAAAGTAGCCCAAATGGAATGTCTAGAGATTAAGATTACAGCATCTAAGAGGAAAAATACATGAGATGGAATTAATAAATTATACACTGGAAAGAAAAAAAATTAACAAACTTGAAGGCACAGCAACAGAAACTATCCTAAATGAAATATATAGAGAAAAAAGATTGAAAACATTAACATAACAGAGTATCCATTAACTGTGGGATGCCTACAAGCAGCCAATATGCATGTAATCAGAGTCTCCAAAAGGCTGGGAGGAGGAAATATTTAGAGCAATAGTGGCTGAAAATGTACCGAACTTGATTAAAATCATAAACACATAGATCCAAGAAACTTAACAAACACCAAGAATAAGAAACATGGAAGAAAAAAGGAAAAAACTACATCAAGGCACATTATAATGAAATTACTGAAAACCAGTGCTAAGATTTAAGGGAAAATCTTAAAAGCAACCTGAGGACACAGACAATATACAGAGACACAAAGATAGTGATGACAGATTTCTTGAAGAAAACAATACAAGCTAGAAGTGCAGCAACATCTTTAAAGTACTAAAAGAAAAGTATGATAAACTCGAGGTTCTTTACCCAGGAAAAATATCATACAAAGCAACAAAGTAAAATAAAAACTTTTTCAGGCACACAAAAGCTGAAAGTTTTCATCACTAGACGACTCACACTACAAAAAATGTTAAAATCCTTCAGACAGAAGTAAAATGATACCAGATGGAAACCTGTATCTACACGATGGACTGAAGATCATTGGATCTGGTAATCACAAGGGTAAATATAAAGAAAGTTGCTAACATACAAACAGCACATACAGCTCAACAACAACAAAAACAAACAATCCAATTGAAAAATGGGCAGAAGACCTTAATAGACATTTCTCCAAAGAAAACATACAGATGGTCAGTAGGCACATGACAAGATGCTCACCGTCACTAATTATTAGAGAAATGCAAACAAAACTACAATGAGGTACCATCTCACATTGGTCAGAATGGCCATCATTAAAAAGTCTACAAATAACAAATGCTGGAAAGGGTATGGAGAAAGGGAACCCTCCTACATTGTTGGTGGGAATGTAAGTTGGTGCAGCCACTACAGAAAACGGCATGGAGGTTCCTCAGAAAACTAACAGTAGAGTTACCATATGATCCAGCAATCCCACTCCTGGGCATAAACCCGAACAAAACTATAATTCAAAAAGATACAAGCACCCCTATGTTCATAGCAGCACTGTTTGCAATAGCCAAAACATGGAAACAACCTAAAGGTCCATCAACAGATGAGTGGATAAAGAAGATGTGGTACATATATACAATGGAATACTACTCAGCCACAAAAAGGAACAAAATAATGCCATTTGCAGCAACATGGATGTAACTAGAGGTTATCATACTAAGTGAACTAAGCCAGAAAGAGAAAGACAAATAACCATGATATCACTTATATGTGGAATCTAAAATATGACACAAATGAACCTATCTGCAAAACAGAAACAAACTCACAGACATAGAGATCAGACTTGTGGTTGCCAAGGGGGAAGGGGAGAGACAGAGGGATGGACTGGGAGTTTGGTATAGGTAGATGCAAACAATTACATTTATAATGGATAAACAACAAGGTCCTACTGTATAGCACAGGGACCTATATCCAGTCTCCTGGGATAAACCATAATGGAAAAGAATATTAAAAAAGAAGATCAGGAAAAAGACAAGGTTGCCCACTCTCACCACTCTTATTCAACATAGTTTTGGAAGTTTTAGCCACAGCAATCAGAGAAGAAAAGGAAATAAAAGGAATCCAAATCGGAAAAGAAGAAGTAAAGCTGTCACTATTTGCAGATGACATGATACTATACATAGAGGATCCTAAAGATGCTACCAGAAAACTACTAGAGCTAATCAATGAATTTGGTAAAGTAGCAGGATACAAAATTAATGCACAGAAATCTCTGGCATTCCTATACACTAATGATGAAAAATCTGAAAGTGAAATCAAGAAAACACTCCCATTTACCACTGCAACAAAAAGAATAAAATATCTAGGAATAAACCTACCTAAGGAGACGAAAGACCTGTATGCAGAAAATTATAAGACACTGATGAAAGAAATTAAAGATGATACAAATAGATGGAGAGATATACCATGTTCTTGGATTGGAAGAATCAACATTGTGAAAATGAGTCTACTACCCAAAGCAATCTACAGATTCAATGCAATCCCTATCAAACTACCACTGGCATTTTTCACAGAACTAGAAAAAAATTTTTCGCAATTTGTATGGAAACACAAAAGACACCGAATAGCCAAAGCAATCTTGAGAATGAAAAATGGAGCTAGAGGAATCAGGCTCCCTGACTTCAGACTATACTACAAAGCTACAGTAATCAACACAGTATGGTACTGGCACAGAAACAGAAATACAGATCAATGGAACAGGATAGAAAGCCCAGAGATAAACCCAAGCACATATGGTCACCTTACCTTTGATAAAGGAGGCAGGAATGTACAGTGGAGAAAGGACAGCCTCTTCAATAAGTGGTGCTGGGAAAACTGGACAGGTACATGTAAAAGTATGAGATTAGATCACTTCCTAACACCATACACAAAAATAAGCTCAAAATGGATTAAAGACCTAAATGTAAGGCCAGAAACTATCAAACTCTTAGAGGAAAACATAGGCAGGACACTCTATGACATAAATCACAGCAAGATCCTTTTTGACCCACCTCCTAGAGAAACAGAAATAAAAACAAAAATAAACAAATGGGACCTAATGAAACTTAAAAGCTTTTGCACAGCAAAGGAAACCATAAACAAGACCAAAAGACAACCCTCAGAATGGGAGAAAATATTTGCAAATGAAGCAACTGACAAAGGATTAATCTCCAAAATTTATAAGCAGCTCATGCAGCTCAATAACAAAAAAACAAACAACCCAATCCAAAAATGGGCAGAAGACCTAAACAGACATTTCTCCAAAGAAGATATACAGACTGCCAACAAACACATGAAAGAATGCTCAACATCACTAATCATTAGAGAAATGCAAATCAAAACTACAATGAGATATCATCTCACACCAGTCAGAATGGCCATCATCAAAAAATCTACAAACAATAAATGCTGGAGAGGGTGTGGAGAAAAGGGAACACTCTTGCACTGTTGGTGGGAATGTAAATTGATACAGCCACTGTAGAGAACAGTATGGAGGTTCCTTAAAAAACTACAAATAGAACTACCATATGACCCAGCAATCCCACTACTGGGCATATACCCTGAGAAAACCATAATTCAAAAAGAGTCATGTACCAAAATCTTCATTGCAGCTCTATTTACAATAGCCAGGAGATGGAAACAACCTATGTGCCCATCATCGGATGAATGGATAAAGAAGATGTGGCACATATATACAATGGAATATTACTCAGCCATAAAAAGAAATGAAATTGAGCTATTTGTAATGAGGTGGATGGACCTAGAGTCTGTCATACAGAGTGAAGTAAGTCAGAAAGAGAGAGACAAATACCGTATGCTAACACATATATATGGAATTTAAGAAAAAAAAATGTCATGAAGAACCTAGGGGTAAAACAGGAATAAAGACACAGACCTACTAGAGAATGGACTTGAGGATATGGGGAGGGGGAAGGGTAAGCTGTGACAAAGCGAGAGAGAGGCATGGACATATATAGACTACCAAACTTAAGGTAGGTAGCTAAGTTAAGTGGGGAGCAGCCACATAGCACAGGGAGATCAGCTCAGTGCTTTGTGACCGCCTGGAGGGGTGCGATAGGGAGGGTGGGAGGGAGGGAGACGCAAGAGGGAAGAGATATGAGAACATATGTATATATATCACTGATTCATTTTGTTGTAAAGCAGAAACTAACACACCATTGTAAAGCAATTACACTCCAATAAAGATGTTAAAAAACAAAACAAAAAAAGAATGTATATGTGTGTATAACAGAGTCACTGTGCTGCACAGCAGAGATGGGCACAACACGGTAAATCAACTACACTTCAATAAAAAAAGAAAAATTTAAAATTATTATTTTATTATTATTAATCTTTCAAATATAATCAACCATTCAAAGTAAAAATGGTGACAATGTATTAGGTGGTTATTAAGATATCTAGAAGTAAACTGTATGATGACAGTAGCAAAAAGGCAGAGAGTAAAGTAATGGAAGTATATTATATTTATATTCTCATTCTGTATGTAAAATAGGTTATCACTTGGAGTTAGACTGTGATAAGTTAAAGATGCATAATACACACTCTAAAACAACCTAGCAAGTAAGATGGCCAAGAGTTACAGCTAATAAGCTAACTATGGAGGTAAAATGGACTCCAAAAAAAGTATACAATTAATCCATTAGATGACAAAAATAGAAAAGAGGGAAGAGGAATACTGTGCATATTTGATATAACAAATTAATTTTGGAATTTCACAATACTAATTTCTTGCTCTTAATGCACTGACTTATATTTACAAAGATATAATTTTCTCTCTACCTGCTATATTATAATCACTTCAAATGTCACAATCAGTTATATAAACATGTAAATCAACACATTTTCTTATGGACTACATTATATTCTAAATTATATTTGTTTCCAAGCCTAACCCAAGATTCTCTTTTGCATCATTCTCAAACATTCTCAAGCAATTCTCAGATTGTTATCTCTATATATCTCTATATATAAGACAGCTATGTCAATGCCTCGTAAAACAAAGTGGGAGCATATCCTCTAATTTACACCTAGCCTCCACATAATATGGTAGGAACATTCTTCAGTGGCATGAAGAATGCTAACAAATGGTCATTCCCATTTTCTGTTCTATAATTCAGACTGGAGGGGAAAAATCATGAAAGTTAAATGGAGGAAATTTGATTTGACCTTTGTAACTAAACTTTCTGTTAACCAAATCTGAATGTCTTCACTGACTAGTAGGTTACCTATATAGCAGAAACAATTATCATCAGGGATGAGACTAGATGTGCTACTGGTACTTTCCTCTGATGATTGCTCTGTCTTCTGAATCAGCTGAGCTAACTAACTACCTTAGCCTTAAAACTGGGGGTGGACTGGGGGGCACTGAAATTACCTCTCACATATTGATGGACAGAGGATATATCTACTGGGAGGGAGTTCCATTTACCTGGCTTCAGGTTTTATGTAGAAGTTCATCTACTGAAGTAACTAACCTTTCTGACTTCTGCTCCAACCAGGTGAGGAATGATGTACCTGACTGGAAAGTTTGGGGGACTCAACTGGGCCATTCAATATAAGCCATTCCTCTTTCAGTGACAACCTGACCTCAGGAGCCATGCACGGCTCTCTGTGATGGCGTAAGGGACCTGCCATAAGAGTGAGGCTTGTGCTTGTCAGCTGTGCCAGTGGCAAGATGGGTAACTGTGTCTAAATTGGGGGTGCATACCTATTTGGCCACAAATCTTAAGAAATCAAAATTGTTATTTAACTAGGCAAAATTAGTAGACTTATTAATGAACAAATAACAAGTAGTGGAGGTCTATATTATGAAAAGAATAAGTTTCATTTTGGGGTTAAATAAGGTAGAAACAACACTCAGTGAACACATGGAAGCCAGAGACTAAGAGTTTAATTTAAAAGGACAATCTCTGGAGTTCTCTGATTCTAGAAATCAGCTTTCTTTTTAATAAAAGTGATATATTAAGTGATTAGTTTCTTCTCTTGGGAGCCTACATCTGTCTCTATATTGGTTCCAGACTCAGGATGGGGAGAAGGGATCAAGTACTTATTGATCCACTCAGACTCCAACATCTTGGTAAATGGGCAAGCAACCTTGAGAAATAAATAAGAAATGGATGAGGGAGGGGACAAAATAGCATGGGAAACCAGTGTTTTGATCAAGGCTGGGGCTTTACTGTGTTAGGCCATGTGGGTTTTCAAGCCTGAGTGGGGCACAGAGTCAGACAGGTAACTTGAGACTCTTTTGACAGCTTTGGCTGACCTTGCAGGTGTAGCTGAGGCAGGGATTAAGTGTTTTTCAGCATTGTTGGGTGGAATAATATTTGCAGCTTTTATTGTGTCTCTGAGCCAATTCTTCAGACCTGCAGTGTGAAGTCCAAGAGTAGATGTATGGCATGGCCTTAAGACGTGGCTACTAGGTAGGCCTTGTCCACTTCCAAGATGTGTCACCTGCTCTGGGACCCTCAGGTCACTGTTCTTGGTGTGAGCCCCACACAGCAACAGAATGGGGGGGAAAGCTCTTTAGAGAGAGGAAAACTGTGTCTTTTCCACATGGTCCATTCGAGTCAAAGAGTCTTTAGTAGCAGATGAAAATGCACCCCAGAGGGTTCTGTTGCCTACACAAAATAAATGAAGAATGTGAGCAAAACAGAGGAAGTTATGAAGAGTTCTTTGACAATGATTATAACTACCTACGGCACTTGAAAGAATCATCTGGGCCCTATGTGCTTAAATTCAAAATACCTTCAGCGTAACAGGAGAGATGAGAAAGAGGAAACTTTAATAATTCTAGGCCATGGATTTACTTTGCCTTAATCAGAGTTTGCATCAGAATTTAAGGAAGGTATTGAATTGGTAAATAAAACAGCTGCTATTTTGGGTCCTCAACTGGATTTGGATCCTGATGTTGTTGCAGCTCTTGGTGATGATTTTGACTTTGTTATCCGGCATCTATGTGAAAATGATTTTATCCTTCAGGGTGATGAGGAACAAGAGAGGAAGAGGGAATAGATGGAAAGAAATCTAAAGCTGAAAATGGCAGTGAGTGGAAAGATATGGACGGGAAGGAAAGTGATAGGGAGGAATGATGACTATGATTTTTTTTTTTTTTTTTTTTTTTTGCGGTACGCAGGCCTCTCACTGTTGTGGCCTCTCCCGTTGCGGAGCACAGGCTCCGGACGCGCAGGCTGAGCGGCCATGGCTCATGGGTCCAGCCGCTCCGCAGCATGTGGGATCTTCCCGGACCGGGGCACGAACCCGTGTCCCCCACATCGGCAGGCGGCCTCTCAACCACTGCGCCACCAGGGAAGCCCGATGACTATGATTTTTAAAGCCCATTCTCAAATGAAGATGATTCATCTGCCTGTGCAAACCTCATGAAGTCACAGGAAGCCATTTTTTAGGAAGAAGAAATAAAAAGTCACTTCATAGAGAATTCTATTACTTCCTCAGTCGCGAGAAGAAATGAGCAGCTGACCCTACATGAGCAGTTTGAGAAGTTTTACGAGCAATTAAGATGATAACAAGATTGGAGCGCCAGATAATGCCAAATTGGAGGGTTCCATTAATGTATCAATAGATAGCAATCGGTTACATGAAGTTTTAAATGACGAATGCAAAGAGAAGGCAGAGAATTGTATGAAGTTGAATACACTTTAAGACTCTGAGGATGAAGGTCTGCCAGTTAATGATATTGATGAGTCTGAGGAAGAAGAGATGGTTTCTCTAGTTCTAGAAGAAGCAAAAGAGAAGTGGGATTGTGAATTCATTTGTAGCACATGCTCCCATTTATTCAACCATCCTTAGCTTATCAAATATTAACCAAAGCCCAAACAAATCCAAGTATTTAATAGAACAGGAATACCTCTCAATGGCTTACCAAAGAAAGGACTCACAGCAGAACAAGTTAATAAGTGTAGATGATTAATGGCAATGATCTACTTAAGGTATCAACTCAACCACATTCTAAAAATGAAAGCAAAGAAAAGAGCAAGAAAGCAAGTTATAAAAGAAGAGCACAGGGAACAGAGAGCAGAGAAGAAAGCTAACAAATTAGCCTTCAAAGTGAAGAAACGAGAGCAGGAAAATGAGTGCTGCATTTGAAGAATGTTGAGGGTCCGAGTTATAAAAATGGGACATTTAAGAAAAGGCACATCCCCCATTAAGGACTCCTCATTATGTTCAAGCATGAATTACAATCTTCAAATGACAAAACTCTGCAATTTTTATTGATAGGTACTGAAAAAACAAGTGTAGTATTTGAACTAATTTTATAGCTCGATTATAAAATAGTTGTAGAACAAGTTTTCCCTGCTGACCATCATGTACATCCTGTCATAGTTTTATTTTAATTGTAATGTCTATTTACGTTGTTTTGAAGGTTTAATTAAATTTAATGTTATGCTGTAAACTTTACATTATCGCTAAAATAAATAATTTCATGAATGTGAAATGTTTGGATAAATTATTAGAAAATATCTTCATGACTTAAATCCAAAGGCAACAAAGTTCCATAAGGGCCATAATACTAATGGGTGGAGTCTTAGTCTTAAATTCCTAGTGCAGGCCCTCGACGGGCAGGTGTAATTCAGCTGCCCTGATAATTTTCCTTCTTATTCTGCTTTAAACTATACTCAGGGCCAAGGAGAAATCTGTGAAAGGGTTCACTTTAGGAGTCATGCAGCTTTGCCTATGGCCTCAAAACTTACCCTCTCACCACTATAACTCAGACTGTCTTTAATACACAGATTCTGATGGTAGTTTTAGATATGAGACCCAAACTATTATTTCACCAAGGGAAGAGTGATAGATTTTATCAATGAACAACTAAAAATGGAGGGAGCTGTTATAATAAAAATACTATTTCATCTTCTTTTCTTAAGGTAAAGAAACAATCCTGAAAATAAGGCAACAAAGCCTAAGAAAGTGATTTAACAGGGATGTTTCTGGAACATTCTAAATCTAGAAATCAGATATGCTTTAGAAATTAGGAAGAAATGGGGGACTTTCCTGGTGGTCCAGTGGTTGGGAATCCACCTTCCAATTCAGGGGACATGGGTTCGATCCCTGATGGGGAAATGGGATCCCACATGCTGTGGGGCAACTAAGCACGTGCACCACGCCTACTGAGCATGCAAGCCACAACTAGAGAGCCTGTGCTGCAACTGCAGAGCCCATGCACTCTAGAGCCTGCATGCCACAACTAGAGAGAGAAGCCTGTGCACCGCAGCGAAGAGCCTGCATGCCGCAACTGGGACCCAACACAGCCCAAAATGAAATAAATAAATAAATATTAAAAAATATATAAATTAGGAAGAAATGGGAGTGGTTTGAAAAAGATGCCTGAGTCTTATTCGCAGAATTGGAAAATTTTCAGAATAGTAACAACAAAGAAAAACAGTATCATTAAAATAGAACTAGAAGAAAGTCTGAGATCTTAAAGAGGCAGGTGAGACACAGTGAAAAGGGACATGAAATGATTCCTCTTCAGAGGCCAGGCTAGAAAGACATAAAAAAGGTATGCCCTAACGGCAGTTTTTGAAAACCCCCAAAGCAGCTCCAGATTACAAACTAGCTCTGCTAGCCAGCTTCAAAGATGCCCTCAATGTTCCCAGCCTCATAATATTCGCGCTCCTATATAGTTTCCTCCTACTTTGTATCTGGGTTCGTTGGTGTGACCAATGGAATAAGGCAGAAGTGGTAGGTTACTTTCAAGGGTAAGTCATAATAAGATATTGTAACTTTCTTCTTGCTCTCTCCCTTAAATCACGTTCCCTGCTGAAACCAGCTACCATGTTGTGTGAACACTCAGGATGCCCTTTTAGGCCAATATGCAAGGAACCGAAACCTTCTGCCAAAGTCAGTGAGGAACCAAGGGATCCTGCCAAGAACCATGTGAGTAAGCCATCCTGGAAGTGGATCTTCAAGCCCCAGGAAAATGGTCAGATGATTGCAGACACACACACAGAAAAAGACTAAAGAAAATGTCCATCTGTGGGGTGTTGTAACCATGAATGGTTTTTGTTTTCTCTGTAATGTTTATATATTCAAAGTTTTCTAAAACTAGCATTGTTTTAAAATTTAAGATTAGAAGAGGCAATGATACAAGTAATAGGTATGGAGGGGCACGCATGCCAAGAGCGTGGCTTGAACAAAGGCACAGAACCAGACAAGTTAACAGCTGGGTGAGATTGGCGACCCCCCAGGAGAGCCTGAAACTAGGACTCGATGCAACTGATCCAGTACAGAAGTGGAGAGGTGAGACCGAGAAGGGAAGGAAAGCAATACTAATGTGTTCAACAGTAAGATACCAGAGTGGGCAAATGGAACTCAAGTCCATTGGAGACTTCTGGGGGATCCACCCAAAAGAGAAAACAGCTGGGGAATTTAATCACCAACCCTCTTTGTCATTGGTTGATGGCTTTATAGCGATGTACAGCTCTTGCAAACTACCTTATACCTAGACTAAAGGCAATCCTGCAGCCAAGGTGCTCATGGTAAGAAGTGTACAGGAACGCAGAGGATTGGGGAAAGACGGTCACACACACAACGCAGAGTCTGCTAATCTGCCACACGAGCAAAGGATATATGTGGGAGGCACTGGCCAATGACACTGGGAGGATAGACTGCGATTGGCTTGTGGCTTTCTATTCCTAAATAAAGAGTTTGGACTTTATTTTACGAGCACTTAAAGAACTGAAGAGTTGATTTAAAATAATTTTTATTATGCAAAATTTCAAACATATATAAGATTATAAGGAACAGTATAGTGAACCTCCATGTGCCCATCAACTAGTCTGAGTAAGCATCAACTCCAGCCTATCTATCTTCACTTCCATCCATGTTTTCTCACTCCATATGAGTTGAATCAAATCCAAGGATCATATCAATTATTCATAAATACTTCAGTATGTATGCATAAAAGATAAGGGCCTCTTTTCCTTTCTAATACAACCTCAAAACCACTATCAGATCTAAAAATAATAATTCCTTGGGACTTCCCTGGTGGTGGAGTGGTTAAGAATCCGCCTGCCACTGCAGGGCACATGGGTTTGAGCCCTGGTCTGGGAAGATCCCACATGCCTCAGAGCAACTAAGCCCGTGCACCACAACTACTGAGCCTGTGCTCCAGAGCCCAAAAGCCACAATTACTGAGCCCACATGCCACAACTACTGAAGCCCACGCACCTAGAGTCCATGCTCACAAGAGAAGCCACTGCAATGAGAAGCCCGTGCACTGCAACGAAGAGTAGCCCCGGCTTGCCGCAACTAGAGAAAGCCAGTGTGCAGCAACACAGCCATAAATAAATAAATAAATTTATTTTAAAATTCCTTAATACCATCAAATGCCCAGGCAATGTTCAAATTATTAATTGAATGAAAGTTTTTAAGAGAAAAATTCTGTGGGAAAAGTTACTCTCATACCAGTATACAAGATGTATTAAAACCAAAAGAACCAGCAAAGAGAAGGGGGAGTATAAATGCTATTACAACAGGACAGACATGAGAAAGCCAAGGTGTGAGCTAATGTGATGGTAACTGGGATGAACACATGGACTCTGAGTGAGATAGAGACCTGACAGGACTCAGTGAAAGCAAAGATAAAGGCGGCACAAACGTAACTGCCGGGACGCAGAGAAGCACAGGAGACAATTGAAGTAGGATGAAAGATGATGAATTTAGTCAGAGATCTATTGGCTTTAAAGATGAATATCTGGTTGGAAATGTAGAGAGACTACCAGGAAGGTGCAAAACCATGGTTTGAGGGAGAGATTGGGATTAGGGATTTAGATTTGAGAATCTCAGAGGTTATGGGTAACCGAGAGAAAGTGTATAAAAGAGAACAATAGTAAAGGGCAAGACAGAACTTCATGCTTGCCTTAAAGAACTAGAAATTAAAACAAAAGCCATGAAGGAAGACAAAAATGGAACAATCAACGAGGTGAGAAAGAAATGAGAACTCAGATTTATCACAAAAGCCAATTTCAAGAAGGATGAAGAATCCCGAAATATAAAAGGTATAGGAAAATACTCTGGGGACTCCAAAGTGCATTAAATGCTCCGAAGTATTCTATCATATATTCTGCAACTCTTAAAGAGTTCCCATCGCGTGCCAAAGACCGTGCTGGAGGTCCTGGGGATGAGATGGAAAATCTGGCTCAGACCTTTCCTTCTTGGAGCTAACAGTATAGTGAGAGAAGCAGTTATTAATCAACTGACTGTGCAAAGAAGTAATTAGCTACTGCAATGAGTGCAATATGGGGAAATCCAAGACTGTAGGAATAAGAGTGCACATTAGGAGAATCTGATCTATTCTGGGAGAGTAGGGAGGATAAAGGATGGCTTCCTTGGAATCTTGAATATATTTGATAGCCACATCTGCAGGTAGTCTCTAGTATTGCTATTGGACTTGTTTGTAAAGAGTGACATCATTGTTTTTGCCATTAAAAAAAGAACATGAAAACATGTCATCCACATTTCCTAGTGAAGTCAACTAGACCTCATTTTGAAAGAAGGAGGACTTTAAGAAGTTTTTATAATAGGTTCCTTGTTGAGACATTTTGTACAAATGTTTACAAAGAAAAGAGACATCATCAAAAGCAATGTGTAGGAACATTCTAAATTACTTTTAATAAGATCTGACATATGAGTGTCATAATGCAAAATGTGTATTTTGCCTTCAATTTCTGGCATAAAAATATCTGTCACAATTGAAACAAATATTTTCTTTTGGAAATCAATATTTTGGTTCTCAGGGCTCAAGCAAAGGTTTTGTTTGGAAATACTTTTGTTCATACTTACAGTGAGGACAGAGCTCTGCAACAGTAGAATACCATGCCAGCAAACACTGATCAGGCCTTTACTGTATTCCTACATGCTCACATCTGATGAATTCATATATGTAAAGTTACCTCCAAAGAGATGAAAAGCAAAGGCTTTAAGACCTCATCTATGCAACAAATAGTAAACTTTAAAGTTGATGTATCTAAGAATTAAGAAATCAAGCTCAGAGATTTGAGTGGTGCTCAAATGTTTTAGAAAACACTTGGATGCAAATTAATCGTTGAAATATCCTTGGAATTCTCTTGGGATTGTTTTATTATTATTGGAATATTATACTTCATTATTTTTAAAATCAAAAGTCAGACTTCTTTCAGAAACCTTCCTTGAGAAATAGGCCAAGCTCAAAAGTATTAAAAGTTTACTGATGTGGTTTCAGATTTCACATTGCAACTAGTCTCTAACAAACTATTACTTGTTGACATTTGGTGTAATATTAAAGAAGAATATCCACAATTAGCTGAAAAAGTTATCCTCTTTCCAACTACATATTTGCATGAAGCCAAGTTTTCTTCATATACTTCAACCTAAATACCATATTGCAACAAATTGAATGCAGAAGCAGATAAAAGAATCCAGCTGTCTTCTATTAAGGCATATATTAAAGACATTTACAAAAATGTAAAACAGTGCCACTTTTCACTACTTCTTGTTGTTATTCTGAAAAATCTATATTATGTATTTTAACACATAATTGGTATTCATTATTATTTTAAGTGAATTAATAAATATTTCAAAGATTTCTCAGATTTAATATCTAATATGATAAATACTCATAGATATAAACTACATAAACAGAAGCTCTCTGGGGGCCTTCAGTAATTTTTCATAGTGTAAAAGGGTTGAGAAATCCTGGATAGATACAATTTCTGTTTACCATGTTTACTGTTTGTTATTTGGGGTCATTCCTGGGATGCTTTAATATACTCCTTATAGTTTACAGTCATTAAAGTATACCTTCCACTCAGTGGTTTATTTCAACAGTATGGACAAATCAGCAGTGCCAAGGAAAGAACAGGGTATTTGCCCCTACAGGTTTTACATAATTTCAAGAGAAAAGAAAAAGTTATTGTCAAACTATATTATAAAATTATTATCAAGGGACTTCCCTAGCAGTCCAGTGGTTAGGACTTCGCCTTCCAATGCAGGGGGTGAGGGTTGATTCCTGGCTGGGGAGCAAAGATCTCACATGTCTCACAGCCAAAAAACAAAAACATAAAACAGAAGCAATATTGTAACAAATTCAATAAAGACTTTTAAAGTGGTCCACATCAAAAAATAATCTTAAAAAAATATATTGTCAAATTACATATCACCTATGCTGGAATTGTATGTTTTTTTGAAACTGAAAATATTTATGTTTTTCCTAACTATAAAAGAATCATAAAGCCTATACTATACAGTAAAGAAGATTTAATAAGTCACCTCAAATCTACCCATCACCCAAAGATATACATTTCACTATATTTTCTTTCAGACTGTTTTTTCATACTATAGTGAATGTGTGTGCCTGTCAAGGAAGAAATAATCCATATATAAATTTAGCTACAAGAGTTCCATGAAAATGAAGAATTTCAGCTTGGAAATCTCTGGATTCTGAAAATCATTGGGATCTGAGTAAGAAAGCTATTGTATAAACCTAAGTGTTAATTTCATTAAATTAAATGTATACTGCCTGATATGCTATAATAATTAAATTAAGTTTAAAATCTAAAATGTAGCTGAGTAACAGATCTGGACATTAAACTGTCTTCCAGCTAAAAATTTTAATATACAGAAGCTATTCTACTAATCCTATTGAAATGCTGTTACACATTAGAATAAGCATGAGTGAACATCATAGCTCTATTTTGGTATCTGGTATTATTAAGAGTGCCTGTATTCTGGACTTCCCTGGTGGCGCAGTGGTTAAGAATCCACCTGCCGGGCTTCCCTGGTGGCGCAGTGGTTGAGAGTCCGTCTGCCGATGCAGGGAACACGGGTTCGTGCCGCCGGTCTGGGAACATCCCACATGCCGCGGAGCGGCTGGGCCCGTGAGCCATGGCTGCCGAGCCTGCGCGTCCGGAGCCTGTGCTCCACAATGGGAGAGGCCACAACAGTGAGAGGCCCGCGTACCGCAAAAAAAAATAATAATAAATAAAATCCACATGCCAATGCATGGAACACGGGTTCGATCCCTGGTCCGGGAAGGTCCCACATGACACAGAGCAGCTAAGCCCATGCACCACAACTACTGAGCCTGTGTGCCACAACTACTGAAGCCTGTGCACCTAGAGCCTGTGCTCCACAACAAGAGAAAGCCACCGCAATGAGAAGCCCGCGCACTGCAACGAAGAGTAACCCTGGCTCACAGCAACTAGAGAAAAGCCTGCACGCAGCAACGAAGACCCAATGAAGCCAAAAAATTAATTAATTAATTAATTTAAATGTTGTTTTTAAAAAACTAAGAAGGCCTGTATTTAACAAATCTTGTTTCATTGCATCTCTAGCTTATCTACCAATTTAGCCTTAAAACGTTACTTAAAAAAGTAAGGTTTTAAGGCTAAATTGGTAGATAAGCTAGAGATGCAATGAAACAAGATTTCTTAAATATAATATAATTTATATTATATTTTATAGGATTAATATAATCCTATACATTTACCAACAGTTGTGTGAAAGGTAAGAAGTAATTAGCAATAAATGTTTCTTAAAGACAATCTGCTTTCAATTTTTCCTAAGAGGTTTTTATCAACCTTCACTATAAAAAATATTAACTTTCCACAAATTAAGCATGTTTGAAACAATTTTTAAGAGGGGAGAGAAACTGGTAGAACTGACCATTATACAAAAAAGTTGAATGGTAACAGACAAAATATGTTGGAGAATGCTTTTTTTCTTAACTACCTCGCAAATGTTTCAATGCCAAGCTTTTAATTATGTATCTGCTCTCCTGAAAAAGGCAATAGGTAATTTGGGGCCTCCTGAATTATTTTTGTATCACTTTCAGGCATCATTGATAAGTTCCAGCAATCACATTTTGAACAATGATTATCTAAAATAATTTATTGAAGGCTTAGAATTTGTTTGTTTTACCATATTGAAAAATATCTCGCTACATTTCACTATCTTAGATTAAATGGAGTTGTGAGCAAAATTAAGTCAATTTATAGTTTTAACTTAATACACATTGCTTATAAACTTTAATTTTTAATTATTTCTTCTTGATTTCACAGTTGCCTCACACTGCCCATTTGCATAGAGCATGGATATGAACTGAAAAGGCACCAGACATGAAAAAAGGCATTCACAAACTAATATAAATGCAGTCCAAATAACAAATATGAGAATCATGTTAACTTACTGTATTTTCAGTCTAAAAAAATATTAATCTAATAATTAAGTTATTGTAATTGATGAGCATACTTAATATACATGAGGAGCACCTACTAAAAACATATACACTAGCTTTAGATGTTATCAAAATCACAGTGTAATTCAAATGGGTATTAAAATTTTGGACTTAAAATAGCTCCATTTATATGCATGTAGATGTTCTCACAGGCTGTAGAAAGTCCTCACCATGTTCATTTTAAGATGGATATCTACAGCATTTACTTCAGTTCACAAAGTGTGGGCATAAAACAATCTACAGAAGCTTTTTACAGGGTTTAAAAGAGTTCTAATCACCCATGCCAACTGCACTCCTCTCTCAACACAAAACTGCTTTTGAAACCAAGTATTCATTTGCTAAAACAAGGCATCTGCTGTTAAAGAGATTGATTATCCTGGGGCCTGACCTAATTGGCAGATTAGATATGGTTCCCTACTCTGGATGGCATGGTTTATAGAGAGAGAGAAAAAAAAAAGAACAAACTTCTTTTGAACCCCAGTGCACTTTTACTTAATTCAAATTTTCTTTAAATAGAAAACAAACAGTATTGCAAAGCAGTATTCACCAGTATTGTCAGGTTGGTGAAATTGGTATATTATGAATTATGAATTCACTGAGTTTATCAGGTCATTTTGTTAGTAACAGGTACATATCCACTTTCATCACATAATCAAACACTATCAAAAAAATGACTTTTTTGTCATATCCCACTGAGTTAAGATCACTATATAGTGGATACACACACACACACACACACACACACACACACACACACACATCTGGCCTTTTACTGATGGTATCATTTCAGTTTTTTCTATAGTCAGTTAGGTATCAGTTTTTCCCCCAAACACAGACATCACCTCATTGCTGTGGCTAATTGCATTTTTCTTCCTAGCCTTTGACAACGAGACCTTTGTTAATGCTATTCACCAATATATCAGACTCGGGTCATCCATCCAAAACATGACAAAAGACCCAGATGCTCATGTAAATTGCACTCCCCAAAAGTACTGCCCTCCTCCTCCATGCAGATGCAGATCCGTGACCCCCTTCCATTTTTGTTCACTCTCTTTGTTTTCACTTCATCTGTCATGGTTGGAAAAAGTATTTATTCATAGACTTTACGAAACAGTATGCTCTGTTTACTCAATAAATCAAAAAATCAGATAATTATGAAATTAGATACAATTTTCTATACAAAATTTAACAATAGCTTATTCCAGTTGAACTTCGAAATCAGATCCATTTTCCAGAATAAAGACTTCTTTCTACTCATTTTTCACTCCTTCTTGAACTCTCAAGATAAAACCAAGTTTGTCCTCTTTTACTGAAGGGAAAAGGTTTCAAGCAGAAGAGCAGGACTGAATCATTCATAAATTACCTCAGAATTAAAAAGTTAATTTAACTACTTGACGCTTTCTTATTGCTTTCAGTAAAATTGCATTAAGTATTAATTACTCAGAATTTCTACTTTCTAAAATAATTTCAAGAGACTTAGAAACTATCAATACTATAATGATGCTTTTAAAGGGAGATTATTATGGGTTCAAATGGCATCAGGATCATACTATGTGTGTAGATATATCTATATTACAGGATCCAGACTTCTTTCTATTCATTTTCACCCTTTATATATTTTCATCTCATATATTTTAATATCCACTATGTTTTAGATACTAAGTCACAGTAAGAGAAGGCAGAAATAGATAATTTTTTAAATAAAAAACAATTTATCCAATAGCAATCAACAGCAATATTTTGGTATTTTAAAGAGAGTAAAAAAATCAAATTAAGGTATATGAATTTCTGATCTCAATTTTAAAGGTTTCCAAATTTAATTAAAATTGAGTGAAAACTTAGTAAAATGGTAAGAAACTTCTAGGGTTCCTGGAGCTACTATGCAGTCACAAATACAACCACACTAAATTTACTATGCTCATCTGTTGGTCATGATACCAAAAAGAAAGACAGAAATACTTTATTGAACTTGTTTAATAAAATATTAAACACTAGTAGCCATAGAAAGCTTAGCAAATATTATGGAATATATATGTAACGTTAGGAATTGAGTGACGCAGGCCATCAGTTTATTGGCATTCTCTGTGATGAGGCTGAAACGTGCAGGCCTCTCTCTCTGAATCAAGTCAAGACAGAGAGCAGGACAGCTTATACAAAAAGAGCAATGGAAGACAGGGCACACAAAGCCAAGAGGCAGGATAGGAGATTCTTTAAATGACTGAAAATTTGGAGGAGTTAAAGAACCAGAAATCAAAGACACCAAAGATGTCTTTGGAAAGGAAAAAAAGGAGGGAAACTGATGAATCTATGATAATGAGGCAAAACCTGGGATTCTCCTGGTAATTATAGCACTCACCAGACTTTAAACAGTGAAGAAGTACTCGAGTGCTTCTTGCCTTGACTGTTACTATAACTCTGCAATCTGTACATCAGCTACACTAATGTTACTAAAACATCACTCTATGTTGTTCCCAAGTCCAAAAACCTTCAGTGGCTCTCTAATGTCCTGAAACAGTACAAATTTTCCAGCCTGCCACACAAGACTCTCTAGAAGAAAGACCCAGATGTGATCTAATTACATGAGGATTGTGTCCCGGGTAAAGTGAGCTAGTTTGGTGCTTAAACTTTGGGTCTATCGATTTTAAGTTCTGTTCCTGTAATGTCCTATATATGTCTACATCTACTTTTTCTTTATGACTCAAATTGGAGTTAATATTCTTCATTAAACCTTCCCTAACCACCACCCATATCTGCCAGCCAGTTCTAGGCACTCTTTAAGTTCTTTGTCCTCCAAGAAACATTCCATAGTTATCTTTGAATTCATTGTGCATTTGCTGCATACATTCACTTGATTCTCATCTGATACCTCCTATTTGCAGCTATTTTTGTGTATCGGCTCCCCAATTAGATTTGCCTGGCAAAGAAAGGATGTTTTCTTTTCCCTCTTGCAGTCACACAGTACCACATCATGAGATAAATAGTACTCAATAAATATCGAGAAAAAATATCTATTGAGAAAAAATGCTCTGTATTGTTATTTCTCCTTGGTTGACTTTTCTTCCCATTCCCCACAATGGCTGCTCAAAAAAACCTTGTCTGTGTATCTCTGCCCTCCCCCACTTCCCTATCTTGCCTCTTCCTCCACTGAGAACTAAGTTATTGCAATACTGTGATTTATAGAAAATTTATATATTTGGTCATCCAGATGACCAAACATATATGAGAAATATATATATATATATATATATACAGGCATACATACACAGTGGCAAAATACATATATATATATAATTATAAATATTTGGTCTTCATCCACAGTTTCTGGCTCACAGCTCCCAAAGCCCTTGAAATTTCCGGATCAATAAAGGCAAAAAAGATAATATTTGGGTTCTTGCCTTCAGTTCCAGAAAAAGCTCCAGGGAAGGTGACTTTTGGGTCCCACCCAAAGAATGGGGGCTGGTCGCCAGGAAAACCAACTCTGTGATTAGAGGGTTAGAACTTTCAGTCCCACCCCCTGATTTCCCGGGGAGAGGGGTTGGAGATTGAATCAATCGCCATTGGCCAATGATTTAGTCAATCATGACTATGTAATGAAGCCTCCATAAAAACCCAAAAGGACAGCTTTTACCCTTTTTCAGGGAGCTTCCATGTAGGGAAACCAGAACACCTCATGTGCCACACTGCCAGGCTCCATGCTCCAAGAGGACAGAAGCTCCTTTGCTCAGGACCTCACCCTATGCATCTCTTCATCTGGATATTTATTCATATCCTTTAATATTCTTTTATAATAATTTTGTAATTAGTGAGTAAATAAGCTTTCCTGAGTTCTATGAGCCGTTTTAGCAAATTATTCAAAACCAAGGAGGAGGATGTGGGAACCTCTGGTTTGTAGCCAGTAGGTCAGCAACACAGGTAACCAACCTGGGCTTGAAATTGGTCTCTGAAGTGGAGGGTGGTCTTGTGGGACTGAGAACTTTACCTGTGGAATCTGATTCTATTTCTGGGTAGGATCAGATTGTGTCAGAATTGACTTGAATTCTCGGACACTGGTGGCATCAGAGAATTGCTTGCTGCTGTACAGAAGCCTACACACACACACACACACACACACACACGGTGGAATTGGGTCCATGAACCCTTTGCAATTATCCTCAATGTTTCATTAAAAATAAAAATTTCCATACTCTCACCTCTTCTTTCTTGTATATTTTCATTTCCCAAGAAACTGTCTCTCTTTTTTCTTTTTTTTTTTTTTTTTTTTTTTGCGGTACGTGGGCCTCTCACTGTTGTGGCCTCTCCCGTTGCGGAGCACAGGCTCCGGACGCGCAGGCTCAGCGGCCATGGCTCACGAGCCCAGCCGCTCCACGGCATGTGGGATCTTCCCGGACCGGGGCACGAACCCGTGTTCCCTGCATCGGCAGACGGACTCTCAACCACTGCGCCACCAGGGAAGCCCGAAACTGTCTCTTTTAAGGCTGATTCTCCACTTAGGTCCTCGATGCCACTGTTTTCTGTGGCCTCTGGCTCTATTAGTTATACCTTTCCAACTTCCAACTTCAGTTTTTATATTTCTTCTGGCTCTCTTTCCTCTATATTCCTAAAAATAAAATTCCCAAGATCCAGCAATTGTTCATGTTATTTCCCTCACTCTCCAAGCCTCTAACTCATAAAACTTTCGCTTCTATCTCATTATCCCTCACTTCCAAACTCCTTGAAAAAGACTTCCATCCCCTCTCCATGCCCCAAATTGCCCCAAGTTGCTTCCTCACCAAAGATCTCGAGTGCAAAATCAAATGATGTGGTCTTCCCTGGTGGCACAGTGGTTGAGAGTCCGCCTGCCGATGCAGGAGACGCGGGTTCGTGCCCCGGTCCGGGAAGATCCCACATGCCGCGGAGCGGCTGGGCCCGTGAGCCACGGCCGCTAAGCCTGTGCTTTCGGAGCCTGTGCTCCGCAACGGGAGAGGCCACAACAGTGAGAGGCCCGCGTACCGCAAAAAAAAAAAAAAAAAAATCAAATGATGTTTTCCCGGTCATTCTTATTTGTACTGAATTGCATACCAAACTACTAAAATATTTTCCCACCCAACTCAGATTCACTAAGTAGGTTTTTAGGACATTCATTTCATGATTTGCCTCCTACTTCTCCATTTCTTGAGTTTCCTTCATTGTATCTTCTTCCACCATGTGACATTTTATTAGTTACCACCCCCAATTCCTTCCCTGAGTCTTTTCCTGACCCAAACTCACTTGAACTCACCCAAACTCATCTCCATGTATACAATTTCACTATGACCTCTAAGATACCACACTTTATTCTTCAGAGTGCAAACACATGAACACATTTTCAAAATGTCTCTCAGATTTGTCATCCCTTTACATTTTTATTGTCCTGGACATCCTCACTTCCTTTTGTCAGAACTACCCACAGAGTTGGCAAGCTGAGCAGAAGGCTGGATTTCAATCACCAATCTGTTCCTTAGCCAGAGCATTTGTATAGTACACACACACACACACACACACACACACACACACACACACAAAACCATTTCTGCTGTTGCAGTCCTACTCAGGGTACCCTTTTTAGCTGCCCGCTCTTAACCTGAAGACACAGTACTTCACCCTGGGCCCCACCTCTTGTCTCTCTTCCTCCACTTCTGGCCTCTTGCCCTTGCTCCAACCCCTATCCTAAGCCCAAGGTCTTCTCTCTATGCTGAAACCTATGTTTCCATTAGGTTTCCAGCCATTTGGCTTCATTGTGTTCCATTGCTGGATGAGTTCCAGGAGTTTCACATCAAAAATGGAGGGAAGGACAGGGCATAAGGACCCCTCAAGCTAGATTACTGAAATCTAGTCAGACCTTCCACACTTTCAGGATTCACATCCTGCTATCATCTAGATGGCCTGGACCTTAGATAAATTAATCCAACCTCCTTCTGTAACTTAGTTTCCTCCACTGTAAAAAATGCAGGTAATAATAGTACATAATTCATGCGCTGTGAAGGGGTTAAATACATTGATTCACATAAAGCACTTAGAAGAGCGCCTGGCAGAAAATAAGTGCTCAGTTAAAGGTAGTTAGCACTATTATTACTTCTTCTTTGTCATAATGTTAAGAGAGCATCTGTCCCAATCTCTGCCTTAAATTGCTTTACCTAAGGACTCCTTTAGTTATCCTAGACTAAAGAAGTACCAGGAGAGTTGCATGGGAAAGTGGAGGAAAAGCTACATAAATAATAATAACTAATAATAACAATAATATAACAATAACAAGAATCATATATTAATAGTAAATTAAAACTTCACTTGCATTATCTAATGGAATCCTTACAAAAAATTTATGTGGCAAGTACTATTATTACCTCCATTTTACAGATAAGGGAAAAATTTCTTAGATAATTTTTCTTAAATTGTCCAGATAGTCTGCCTCTAAAAAGTTTCTAGAACATGCTATTTTGGCATCCCTTTCTTGCACATTTGCCTAAGAACTCTGCTTCTGATAGATTGCTTGGAGATTCCTGCTTCTTTAAGCAATGCCATGACACTCCACCTCCATGCTACCAGTAGTAAAGCTCTTTCTCTTGTGATCCAAATGGACGTCTACCACATAAGAATTTGTTGAAACTCTGAAGAGGGTTTTTATTCCATGCCTTCAGCAGACTTCAGAGGAAAATGAATGGGATTCAAAAGCCTGGGGCACTCTTTCCCAATAAAGATAATGTATTTTCCTCATAGGATTGCTCTGGCAGAAGCCAGCAAGGAGAATGACTCAAATTTCTATACAGGCATGCAAGTTGGCCAACCTAGCTATATCCATTCCATGTCTGCCTGGGAGAGGGGACAAGCAAGGACCATGACCATCCCCAACTCCACGTGATATATCCTTCAGCCAACAGGGTTTCTGCATACATTCTCAAAACCAATTATTTCCAGATTGGGATGTGTGCACAAAACAATTCACTGGGGTACAGGAAGAAATGTAGAATTCCCACTTATATTGACTCTTTAAGAAAATAAACTAAGCTGTACTAAAATGTAACAAATGGATTGACACCAACACTCTCACAGTCTGCAGGGCAGAAAGTCACAGGTCACGACTAGTATCCCCAAAGAAATGAAAGTCAACTGTTGCAAATTTAATGGCTCTTTCTCTGTGCAGCTAACAGTTGGTACTGTGCTATCTAACAAGAATTTCAGAAAAATTAACATTCATGTTCTTTCAGAGAAAAAGTGACTTTTAAAATGAACAATTTTTTTCAAGACACTCAAGCTACTGACAGAGCATGTCTGTGTCAATTATTTTTTTAAAAAAACTTCATCTGGACATTGAAAAACTTGGAAACAAGTTTTTCTAATCTATTTATAATATTTCTAAATTACAAATTAGTTCCAAGGGCAATTAAAAGATAAAAACAGGGGCTTCCCTGGTGGCGCAGTGGTTGAGAGTCCACCTGCCGATGCAGGGGACATGAGTTCAAGCCCCGGTCCGGGAAGATCCCACATCCCGCGGAGCAGCTGGACCCGTGAGCCATGGTCGCTGAGCCTGCGCGTCCGGAGCCTCTGCTCTGCAGCGGGAGAGGCCACAATGGTGAGAAGCCCGTGTACCGCAAAAAAAAAAAAAAAAAAAAAATGAAATGGACCCAAACTGCTTAAACCTTTGTTTTAGACCCATTTTTCAAAATAATAAAAATACAACACTTTTAAGTTTGTAAGAACATCTAATTGGCACCAGGAAAATGGGGAATTTAATAATAACTTTTCAAGGCTTTGCATAATTGCTAAATACAGGTAAATAAAAATATGAAGTCAACAATGAACTCTCATTAGTATCTTCATATCTTTGTGATGTAACTTTTTTAGCTCTGATGGTCAAAAAACCAAAAACTCAAAAAACGAATTAAAAAATCCAAGTATTAAATTAAGCTGAAGTATCTGACTTTTAAATCACTCTTCACAAATAATTAAACCAAGATTTTTAAGAATAAGGAAGCATATTAACCATGTAAGTCTTAATACAGTTAATATATTTAGTGAAAGTAAAATTATTTTCTAGCAATACAAGAATCATTTTTTAAAATATTTATCTCATCTTTCTTACTTTCCTACATACATATACATACACACACACACACATATACACACACTATACCTAATACTGTGGAAAATGTCTATAATTTAGAGATAAATAAACCTATATTGGCGTGTATTCATTATCTTCTCTTTTACTGATGAGATACACTATTTTAAACAAGATCTTTGAGAAAGAGAAGAGGAAGGTACATTTACACTTCCAGAGTCCTTTGAATAATCTTCCTTCAAGTTCCAGTCTCCCAGAAGGCATAGGCAAGTGTACTTGGGGCCTTAAGTTCTTCCCACACTCCTGATCTTTTTCCTAAGGCAGGCAGCCATCCTAGGGATAGCAACGCATAACTTCTTAATTCACTAAGATGTTCAACTTCTGTGTTAACAATAGCATTTTTGGCTGCTCTTGAGAAGTAAATATCATAATTTCTTATTATTTTAAAGGAGATTAAAGGTAGTTCAAAATTAATAAGTCTTAATGTATAATTCCAAAAACAAAACTATCTTATTAATAATTTTTTAATTATACAAACTCATAACCACATATTACTTTTAATAACAAAATTCTGTGAATAAATTTTAAAAACATCTAAATTTATGTAAACTAAAATGCTACAGTCCATTGTTTCGCATACTAGAGTCTGCAAGAATATTCTCGGAGATATACTAATTAAATGAAACTTGATTTCAAGTTTTCTTTTGTTTTGATAATGGCGTAACACAGGTTTAAAGAGGTATATACTGGATAACCCAAACAATTGCCTTAAAACAAAACTGCAATCTATTTTGGAGTAAAATGTTACCACCTATATTTACAACCATATTGGGACTAAGCAATCATAAAAAGACACGATTTAATATTTAATCCACTTAATCTCCAACATTAAACCAAAAACTGTGGAATTCAGTAACGCTTTTTGCTGTTAGTTGATGTTAAACAGGTTATACACATCATTCAAGAATTAAAAACACTGTCATAGCCAATTTATATGTAGAAAACCTCAGCACAAATAATAGAATTAATGTGCATGACTGATCTGTAAACTGATAAATATGGCTTGACTACTGTATTGTTTGAATGAGCTATAAACACAATGCAAGTTATAAGAAAATTGTTTCCGTTGAAAAAGCCAAGTTTATCTAAATAGAAAAATATAAACGAATTTAAAGTAAAGTGATTCTCATGTTCTCACAAAGCTTTATTTACCCATAAATGTTTTATAAAAAGGTACTAACAAATATTTGAGAAAGACCCAACTTTATGGCTTATTTATTTTGTTTTGTCTATGGAATGTCTCAAAAAATACTTTTCCACTTACTCAAATAACATCTTAGTTGTATTATTAGTTGGTAGATTCAGCAGAACTAATTCACCTATATTTACATATTAAGCAATAGTAAAAATGACTCTTACCTACAAAAGATTCAGAAGCAACAAGCTTAAAATGTACTATAGGCATAAAATATTTAACCAAATTTAATATGTAATTATAAAATCATTTAATGCATTAAATCTGTTTTTATTAATTTAATTGCAACCATGGCTTTTAATTCTTCACAGAGGCTTTGTGCTGTTAGTTTCCATATCAGACACTCTTATGAGCTGTTTTGAATTTCATTTACATTTTAAAATATACTCTGCTGTCAAAGTCAATTGATTGCAGAACCCATTCTTCATATAGATATTACACACACACACACACACACACACACACACACACACACACACACATATATATAAATGTTCCAAACAGTCTCTGAGGATTAAATAGGAATAAGAGTACCTACCTTTCAAGTTATGCCTTTTGGTGCCTAATCATGGTTGAGCTATGGAAGACTTCTAAGTGACTATATATTACTTATCATAATAGAGTTATGATAAAAGAATACAACATGGTAATACTTTCTGATAAGAACAGCCCATGCTTTTCATTACAAGAAATTATGGAATTATTAATAAGTTTTCAATAATTTTTGTACTGAATTTTTACTAAAGATAAAATTTTAATATCCTATGCATGCAACTGGATCATTAAAAATGATGAATTATGCAGGTACAGAGATATATTTGTTAAGTTTATTAAGCCATTGCTTATTAATAAAATTTCATGATTTAAATTTGTTCTATCATTTTGAACATGTGGACCAACAATCAGAGTCCTTAGAAGGAAAGTATTTGGGGAAGATGGATCTTTAGGAGATTTAAATTACCCAATTTAATTCTTAAGCTTATGAAAAAATGTAAACATTCATTAGATCTACAAAATAAACCTTAAGTAATCAGAGTAGAAAATGTCTGATTTTAATTCTTGCTCTTCACATCAAATGAGAAATTATCTATATAAGAAATAGAATAACTAAGACTTATGACAGCATCCTTTCTCTTAAAGAGAGCAAATTCCCCACACTGACATAAATATCTATGTGCACAGAATTTTTAATCTAAATTTAGTGGATAAATTTAATTTTGTTAAAATTCTCATAAAGATAAGCATTCCTGTTTTACCCATTTTAGAACAAAATGCTCTATTTCAAGATATTGGACTCAAGAATAACACCTGGAAATGTGATGGAAAACTGTCATAAGTCTATCAGAATAATGACTCAACTACTTAAAATGTTTTCTTTTTCCAGGTAAAAACAAATATGCAACTTAAATGTAAATGTAAATAAATATGTTTTCGGGCATGTGTGTATGCATACACGCCATGTGTTTAAAAGAATTGTAACAGTTCTATAATATATTATGATCCAACATTTCATTCTGATGTGTCCCACACATACGAATACCTTAGAAATCACTAAATTCTTTTTTCTCATTTCACTTTGAACTAAAGCACATATACATGGACTGTTTTTTAAAGTATTATTTTACATGTAAACAGTGCCATCTTGTGGCGTTTGTAACTATTTGCACACTGGCATAAAATTCATTAAGGACTGTAATTGCCATTTTCTTGACAAGTGTACAGGTTATTGAACACCCTTAGTCTAAAATCAGTTAATATTTTAAAAATAAGAGAATTTTACAGCATGTCTTCAAATAGAAATAATTTTAAAAGAAACTAAGTCAAGAACCCAAGATTCTATTACTATAAATCTTCTACTAACCAGATATTGAATCTTAGACTATGTAGTCACTCCGGACCTCAGTTTCCTCATCTCTAAGACTGTCCAGCTAAGTTATTAGTTAATTGCCTAAAATTCCATTTGATTCTAGCTTTGGAAATTTTTATGAGTATTTCTGATTTTAGAATTCTAATATGGAATACAGGTCTGTTTATGACATACGTTTTCATATTCATCTCTTTTATAATTTTAGGTTATTTGATTATGCACTCTGCTTAAATTTTCTTCAGGAATAAATCTTAATTTATACTTCTCCCTGTCCAAATAACCTTCCCCTAACAATACACATTAGAAAGATGTCACTGAATTGTGAATAAAAGTAAATTCAAGTAACTGAAAACAAGTTTTTAAAAAACCTTCTGTAAAGATAAAGGTGCACGCTTTAGGTAAGATGGGATCAATGTCAAACCAAGTGCCCAAAAGCTAATGGGAAAGAAGTTCCACCAAAGCTTCTAGAATCGTAAGTGTTACAGTGAAACAGAACAGTCTCAGAGTTGAGCAGCTCTACCTAACATCCCGACAGCTCTGACCAACTCTACTGTATATGGCAGGCTTGCCACCTTGGATTCTGTACTACCATTTCATTCTTCCTCCATATCAGTCATCAAAACTCAATTCTTTTTTCAAAACGTCTTGCTCTGATGTATACTTTATTACTTAAACTCTGGCATCCATCTAGTCCAGGAACTCAACCTCCTAGGCCTGCATTACTAAAACTGCCATCATAGTTTACTGCTTTTCAAAAACTGATTTAAGAACTTGCATCAGAATCATTTGGGATGCTGGTTAAATCATGTCATCTCCTAGACTCCAGAAAGTAGACCAGCACTGTCCAATAGAAAGATGACAAAAGTCATCTATGTAATTGTAAATGTTCTGGTAGACAGATTAAAAAACTAAAAAGAAACAAGTGAAATTATTTTAATAATATATTTTATTTAATCCAGTGCATGTATAGTATCATTGTAATATACAACCAGTTACAAAAAAATCAATATACTTTACATTCTTTTTTTTATACGAAGTCTTAGAAATCGTACTTTATACTTGTAGCATGTCTCAATTCACACCAGCACACTTCAAGTTCTTAAGTCACATGTGACTAGTGTCTATGGTACTGAACTGAACCAGACTGAAAGAAGGAGGAACAGAAGCCAGGAATCCACATAGTTTGCAAAATACCCAAGTCATTCTTTCACATGCTCAAGTTTGAGAACCACCACTCTAGATGGTCCACTACACAATCTATTCTACTACCATTACTGAATTTACACTTGAAAAAAAATGCCCCTTTAATTACAACAATCCTAAGAATTTAGAAATCCTTGTACATCTAGTTCAATCAACTCAAATGGGTATTGGTATTCAAAGCTCCCTAAAAGTGGCCTTACCGCCAACCTGCTCTCCAACTAGAAAACATTTTGGGTTCTTCCATGAAGTTTTCCTAGGCAAATATTCAAATATTTATTTAACAAATATTTGTGGGGCACCCAATAAATGTCATCATGAATCCTCTGCCAAAACAGGAAGATACAAAAGATATCTTTAAATAATGATAATGTAATTGTTTTCATTGCAACAGTGAAAGCAGTGCTCTGAAATAGCACTATGGGATGCTATGAGAGTTCTGCATAAGAGCAGAACCTTATACCCTGAGGGGTAAAAGAAAATTTCTTTCATGCAGTAACATTTAAGTTTAAAAAGTATGGATATAATCAGAAATTTGAACAGATAAATCTCAATTTCTGGGCAGAGGAAAGCACCTTACAAAAAGCCCTGAGTTTGAAACGTTACTAAAGGAGTAGGCAGGTTAGAATAGTAACCTGAAAGGAGTCTGCCAGGTAAGCAGAAGCCAGATAAGGTCCAATTTATGAGCCTTCAACTGTTTTTTAAGTATGCATATTTAAACAGAACTAGATTACAAATCCTCAAAAAGCACAGACCATGCTTTCTAAGCCTTAATCATTTCTTACACCTCCTCCTAGAACACAAAGAAAGTATTAACAAATACTTCCTCTATATATGGAAATCTCATATATTTTGCCAGCCTTCTAGAATCTCCAAAATTATACTAACGATTATTTGCATCTACTATATTATTGTGAAACTGAAGGAAGTCTTTCCTGAAGTGCTAAGTAGTAAGTTCCTTGGAAAGAGAAACAATTTATACATGAAGTAAGGTGGGCATCATGCTCTACCAGCGTGATGCCAGAATTCTGGCTCTAACCCAAAATCCTGGTGGAAGGAATGAAAAGGTGGCGATTTAAACACACGCATACACACTTGTACCACAGAGACTAAAGAATGTAAGGAAAATATTTCACAGGGTCAAGTCAGCTTATTACCTCTTATACCTGTTTCACTCTTCAAACTGATCAAATTCTGATACCTAACACTGTGACTAGGCAGAGTTCTGAGATGGCCCCCCAAATTTGTGGCTTCTAGGGAGCATATACTATATAATCCCTCCCCTTGAGTGTGACCAGAAATGTAATTATGAGGCAAAACCACTTTGAAGATTAGCTTCAACAAAGAGGAAATTATCTGGCTGGGACTGACCTAATCACGTAAGCCCTTTAAAAGGACCTCCCCGAAGTCAGAGAGACTGGAAGTGGGAGAAGGCCTATGGAAGGGCTACCTGGCAAAAGCACAAGGCTGGCCTCTGGCCAACAGCTAGCAAGCCAATGAGAACCTCAATCTAAGAACAAGGATATTAATTCTGCCAGGAACCAAGGAGGTCAAAAGAGGACCCCAGATTTTAGATGAGATTCCACCTGCAGACAGGTGCCTTTACTTCAAACTTATGAGACTATGTAGAGCACCCAGCTATGCCATGCCCCAGACTCCTGACCTAAAGACTGAGATAACAAATGGGTGTTGTTTTAAACTAATTTATGACAATTTGTTACGCAGCAATAGAAAACGAATACACTCGGGCATTTTTCTCATATAATTAAGTAACAGTATATCTGGTGGTTAAGTTTCTCAGACTTCATTTTACGAATAATTTTCCCAACTGCTTTAAGTATAAAATTGTTTCACATCTCACATGAACATTAGCTGTGCACTATCTCCTTAATACTTCTTATCCTAACATTAAAAGTCATTGAATTTGTGAGTCAAAATTCACTGAAAAGCTCTTCAGTGCTGATGGGCCTTTTTGGTGAGGTGACCTTATCCCTGACCAGTCGCCTAGGGGTGGAGGGGTATACAACGCAAGCTGGCCCAGCAGACGCAGCCACCTGCTGCCCCCAGACTCCGCCTCGCAGGGAGGGGGGGCGGGGCATAAACATGAGCTGAGCCCACGACAGACGAGGGATAGAAAAATGCAAGCAGTTCGTCCCTTTAACCCCTAACCCAATTTCTCAAGAAAAGCCGCCCACACAGTAATCCCTCTAAAACTGTGGCTAGGCTGCCGCGCACGCAGTTGCTTTACGAATTCCCAAAGCATCTAGCATGTTCCAACCGCCCACCAAGGATCCCTGGGGCCACTTATGCCGCAGCTGGCGGACAGTTCATATCACTTTAAAAATACCTTTCAAACTAGGGAACTGTGCTCCTTGGTCGCTCTGTCCCCAGACCTAGGGAGCGGCCACTAAAACCTGGACCTACCATCTTCCCCCATGGGCGCCAGGCAGCCCGCCGACCACAACTACCGGTGCCCAACAGGGGTCCTCCCGAGCCTAAACACTGGGAACAGTGTCACCACGCCTACCCACTGCGCCTGCGCGAACGGCCGCTCCTGCGGAGGCCCAGAGATCTTGCGGGACCCAGCTGCGTAGGGCGGGGCCTAAAAGCTTGTCGCGCCTGCGCCAGGGGCCGACGGCGTCCTGCGTCGTTACTTTTGAAACAAGTGGCGGGGAACTGCTCTGGAAACCCCTGGTGTTGCTGTCTGCCGGGTGGAAGCGCGTGCCTTCATCCGTGGACCTGGCCATGGCGCTGCAGCTCTCCCGGGAGCAAGGCATCACCCTGCGCGGGAGCGCCGAAATCGTGGCCGAGTTCTTCTGTAAGTCCTCGCGCAGGCCGCAGGGCGGGGAGAACGGAGCCCAGGCCGCCCGGCAGGCCCGCGGTTCGGCTTCCGAGGCGGGGGGAAGCCGGGTGGGCCGGAGCGGCCCCGAACCCAAGCCCTCTCAGCCCCGGCCTCCTGCCCGGCAGGAGGAATCTGGGAAGAGGCGGATGCAGGCGCCTCCTCCCGACGCGTTGCTAATGATGGCGGAGGACGCCTAGGTGCTGCTGAGGCCTGCTTTGCGGTACAGCCCCTTCGCCGGGAGTTTCTTTAAAGTGCAGAGCTCACCCCTCACCATCACCCCCGCGAGGTGAAACTGGTCGACGGTGATGGAAGCGCCGTCCTGGACCAGGCCATTTGTACCTTCTGATAGAACCTGGCAGAACTTGTGAGGATAAAAGGAGGAAAGAGAGAGGGGGAGAGGCTTGCCTGGGCTTTGAACTAGTCAGTCGGTTGCCTATTTTGACATCCTCTAACCACACAGTCTGAATTTGGACTTGTTTTACAATGAAATGAAATTTGCCACTGGGAGATTAATGCAGTTTGGCATTTTTCTTTTATTGCCACATAAATGCAGGTATCACTTTCTCTCTTACTTAGAAGCAAGATTTTAAGGATTTTTAATGCCACTTTGTACCTATTCTGCTTTCAGCAAAACACAGAAACACGTGTGTTTAGACATTTACAGCTTTACACCATTAATGAAACCATAGCCACATCTAAATATGCTTTATTTCCCGAAGTTACAAAGTGACAATGACTTTAATATTTCTTGTTTTCAGCAT
Organism: Phocoena sinus; assembly: GCF_008692025.1. NCBI lineage: Eukaryota > Metazoa > Chordata > Mammalia > Artiodactyla > Phocoenidae > Phocoena > Phocoena sinus. The sequence goes on from NC_045767.1 coordinate 21,566,581, forward strand.
TTGGCATCAACAGCATTTTATATCAGCGTGGCATATATCCATCCGAAACCTTTACTCGAGTGCAGAAATATGGACTCACCTTGCTTGTAACTACTGATCCTGAACTCATAAAATACCTAAATAATGTGGTGGAACAACTGAAAGGTAATTAATTGTAAAACTGAATTCAACCTGTGGGACTAAACTTAAAAAAGAAGAACTACTAAATAACAGAGCGCTCATTAGAATTTTCTTACTTTCACCTATTTCCATTAGTCATTTTTTTTTTTTAAATCCTGCCCGAGTCAGTAGCCTTTTCTATCTGAACACTCATCTTTTCCTTTTCGCTCAAGAAGTTGCAGTATTGTTGGATCAATATTTGTTATCCATCTATTGCTTTTCTTTCTTTTTCTAGAATTCCTATTAGTTTCTCTTTCATGTTTCTCTCCACTTAGGAATCCCATTTCTAATTTTTCTGTGTTGTGGGATATTTTGCCCTATCTACCCATTTGACCTTCCAAATTACTAGTTCTAAAAAATGCTACAGCTCTCATCTTTTTTTTTCCTTTTTAATTTTAAAATTCACGAATCATTTTTGTTGTTGTTTTAAGTAACTTCAGTTTTTAAATTACATCATTGTATTTTCGTAAACTTAAGGGCTAAATCACCCATAGTCATTCATAGGGCTGCACTTGGATTATTTGGTGTGGTACCTCTTAGAACTAAACTCAAACCCTCCCTGACTGAGTCAAATTTTCCTATTTTATGCTTTCATTGTACCATATTTTGCACCTGCATAGCAGTTACAATTTTAATTTCATGTTAATTGGTGCAGTGATTAGGTTAATGTTATCTCCTACACTCTTGCCTTGGATTAGGATGGAAGTACCGAATGTTTACAATCCTATCCTCAGCACCCACTGCTATACCTGGTATAAATACTGAGAATTTGAAAACAGGAGCTAGGTTATTGATGGGGCAAGTTTTCTGTATAATTTGGAGGAGATCCAAAATAGCAGTGGTAGATATTTGCTGAGGATAGGAAGTGGGACACGAGAAAAGAGTTGCTTTGTAATGCAGTGGACCAAAAAAGATGCCTTGTTATGTGTTACAGAATGGTTATGCAAGTGTTCAGTGCAGAAATTGGTGGTAGTCATCTCAAATATTGAAAGTGGTGAGGTCCTTGAAAGATGGCAGTTTGATATTGAGTGTGACAAGACTGCAAAAGATGACAGGTAAGTAGGAATTTAAATTATTTCCACTTTCATATGCTTGTTCTAAAACTTGTTTTCTTTACAAAATGAGTTCTAATTATATTGAACAAGTTTCATAGAAGGTATAGTTTTTTTCTAGGATGTTTAATTTGATCTTCAGTCTTCTGTGGAAAAGAACTGTGCTTACTTTGGCATGTCACTGACTTGTATAGTATTGCCTTTAGTCTAAATTGGTGAATTTCAAATTGTAGTATTTATGGTGGTATATGCAAAACTCCATACAGTATACTAGGTGGCCCATTTTATGAATTGTTTAAAGGTACTTTTAAGCTTAAGGGATTATCCTAGACTCTCCCAGCTTAAGATGCAGCTCTACTGTATTTCACTTAATGCCACAAATTTCCTAAGACACTTCATAAACTCTGAAGTTTCCAGACTACCTGAATGGGAAATACCCATCATTATATGCTAATGACTAGCATTGTCCTAGGCATCCTTACCTGTAAATTCAGAACCATTTCTCATAATGAAATGTAGTTTGCTTCTGAAGCCTTTGGTCTCTTAGGAAATGTTTAGCTTATAAAAATAATTTGATATACAATTTAATATCTTATTTGAGACAATAGGGAATTAGACATTACTAAAAATGCCAAAATGATTATACCAATTAAATATTTTAGATACCACTGTTATTTTTTTTTTAAGAGGTACTGAAGTTTTCCTAACTTGAAGCACTTGGCAAATTTTCTGGTCATCTGATACAAAATGACCTGATCCTAAGACCAACCATAAAAAATGATTGGAAGGATAAATGAAATAATAAAAATACATACTATGCCTACTGTGGTATTATGGGTCCTAATGATGTACTCATTTTCTAAAAAGCTCCTTTTTAATGTATTACTTACTTGATTTTGGAATCATTTAATTAGATAAATAATCTTACAGATGTTTTAAATAACTCGTTAAAACTTAATTGATTTGGTTTCTTTGGTAGTGCACCCAGAGAAAAGTCTCAGAAAGCTATCCAAGATGAAATCCGCTCAGTGATCAGACAGATCACAGCTACAGTGACATTTCTGCCACTGTTGGAAGTTTCCTGTAAGTATTATACAACGTCACATTGCCTTAAATTTGTTGGGGAAAAGACTAAGCTACTATTTTAAGAATTACCCCTTTATTAAATTTTTTCTTAACTATCAACATCATGTAATAAAAATGAGAAAGCATTATAAAGGAAAAGTAATGTTATATGCATTCTGGAAAATTTGGAAATGCTGAAAAGGAAAGGAATGAAAGTATTCCACAACACTCACTCTTGAATGTTTTGATGTAATTTCTTTCATTATCTTCATTTCTTACACACTTTTATGTATTGATATATATTTAAGACTATAGCTATAATTGTGTCTTGCTTTTCTATCTTCCTTATTCCTTCAAACATCAGATATGTCCTGAAAACCTACTATATGTCACACTCTGTTCTAGGCACTAGGATACATCAGTCACAGAACCAAGAAGTTAGCTTTACTGTAGGTTACATTCATGCTATCCCATGTGATTGATTATACACTTTCTACAAATATTTTTAACGGTTTTTTCTTTAAAGAAAAAAAAAACTTGAATTTTTCATAAGATAAAGTGAAAGGAGTGTGATATTTTCTGTACTACAGTAAATTTCCATTGAAGAAAAGCAGTGAACTAGTTTTACAGACCAGGCTAAAGTACATTTCTAACACTGTGTGGTTCAAAATGTGAGGGAGACAGGGCAGGTAGTTTTACTTTTGAAAAAATAATGTACCTTATTTTATCCCCAATTTAGGTTCATTTGATCTCCTGATTTATACAGACAAAGATTTGGTTGTACCTGAAAAGTGGGAAGAGTCAGGACCACAGTTCATTACCAATTCTGAAGAAGTTCGTCTTCGTTCATTTACTACTACAATTCACAAAGTAAATAGCATGGTAGCCTACAAAATTCCTGTCAATGACTGAGGATGAGCTAAAGACAGTAATGTACTTGTATCCTCAAATGTGGTTTTCCTGAAACCAAATCAACTTTAGTTGATATATTTCATTGGTTGATTTTTAGATGGGGAAAACTTACATTATACTTTACTGAATCTGTGCATAATTGTTCCATTCCTTGGTACCTGTTTCACTTTCCATAGGGCTGATGTAAGTTATTGCACACTGTTGCAAAGGGAACTAGCAGATTTCATTAGCATTGTAATGTCAGTTCCTTTGAAGGTAGTACTGTAGATGGAAAAACTTTTGCCATAAAGCTAAATGTCTTTCTAAATCAGACCTTTTGGTCAAGAGCTTGACTCAGAATACACAGAAATATTTAAATATAAAATAGAGCAAAAGAAATATGAATATTCAGAATATTTGTTTAGATCCTGAAAGTAACTAATGATAGTCCATAAGTAATAAAATATTGTTCTTATTAGGTCCTTTTGCCATTTCATTTGTATAGTTTCCATATTGAAAAATTTTCCAATTACTTGATTTTAATTTATATAACTTGAACCCATGAAGCTATGGATATTCCTACTGTTCAAATTGCTATGATACCAAACTTTTAAGAATGTCCTTTTATGTTTTATAAAATCAAGCTTTAAATGACAATGATGAAATAAAGTTAACTGTGTATGTTTTAAATTTGTCTTACAATATTTTTATATTGGTGTGGTGTTAATACAGCTAAATAGTTATGATGCATTAAGTACAGCATATTATTTCTTATGCCTACTATGGTTGTAGGGCCTAAGAATTCAAAGTTGAGTAAGTCTTGAGGTACTTTCAATTTAGTGGACAAGCTTTTATTGTACCCCCTTCATCTCATAACAGTAGATTTAAAATAAACATTCTTTTTGTAAAATGATAAATGTCCTTTGTAATTAATTCAGTTTAGCAAATTTTGGATTGTAGAACCTTTCTATACTCTTAGCCTATTGTTTGTCTAATTTTCCATATACAGTTGACCTTTGAACAGTGCAGGGACTGGATCACTGACCCTCCAGGCAGTTGAAAATCCCAGTATAACTTACAGCCAGCCCTCCATATCTGTGGTTACTCCATACCCCTGGATTCAACCAGCTCCGGATCGTGTAGTACTGTAGTATTCATTACAGTACTGAAGCTTGAGATCTTATGAAGGAGAGGAAAATATATGGCAAAGGACCATGAAGTAACCAAACAGGTTTACTTCATTATGTATTTGTCTTTATTATTTCACCTGGATAATCTTCTCTCTGATCCAATTGTGTGCTTGTTAAGAATAAAGGAAAATGTCTTACATCCTTTCATCTCTTAGAGCTGCTGGACAAATAGGTGCCAATTTTTGATGATGGGTATCGTGAATGCTGTTGCAAAGGCCAATCTCTAAAGGGTTCTTGAAGCTGTCTAACTGAGGTTCACCCACAAGTCTTCCTGAATAAGAAAGTAGGTACTCAGAAATGGAAATAATGTTTATTTAGGGATGGTCAAGAGTCAACATTTAAATTCTTGAGCTGTTCATAATCTGTTTAACATTTGAAATATGCATTGAGAAGGAAAGCAGAAATAGAGCTTGAGTAAAAATATGGAGAGAGTTGAAAATTATGGTCCTATTTTTAGGAAATATGTTTGAAAGTTTTTATAGAAAGCAGTGACTGCTTCAGGAAACACTGAATGCCCCTTTGTTAAACAATGGGAATAATAAAATGTGGTTCTTGCTCCAAAAAAGCTCACCAGCAGCAACATTATATATTGCTGAAAATACATTTCTGTCATTTATGTTTCTGACAAATTAAGTGATCCTCATATTACTACTTTTGTGATTTATTGTGGTACTTACTTCTCTCTCCTTTAAGAGTTATGTCCAGAAATTAATGCTCTGGATTTGAATGTTACCTTCAATAACAGGAGCTTCTGCCATACAATCTATTGCCTGCAAGTTACTCTATAGTATCAGTTCTGCATCAACTAGGCTCTTCTTTTTTTGAAAACAGAAAAAAATTGGCTTTGAAAAAATTTAATGGAAGAATATTATCTATGTAAAGAATCAAAGGAAAGGCTGAAAACCAGAGAACTAGGGTAGCCCCAGGGATTTTCAGTGACAAATTTGTGAACTCTACATGTCTTTATGTAATATATGGACCACTGGTGTTACCCAGTGATCTATCCAAATGACTCAGATTGCTGGTTTAAAAAAAGTGACAATGAAAAGCTTTGTTTGCATTTTAACAAGCTGCGATGTAAGACTAAGAATTAGGGGAAACTGCATTTTTAAATACTTTGATCATTTCATCTCAGCCAACATCGTTAACATGGTTAAATTAGACTTCTTACACCATTTTGCATGTTAACTGTTTACTCTTGTGAGGATTCTGAGGAGCCAGTCTTGATCTTTCTCACCTCTTACAGATTATGTATCAATTCAGAAATACACATATTGGAGTTGAATGGGAGCCAGGCTATGAGCTTTACTGATAAAGCTAGATTGGAAAAGCTTTGGCCTAAGGTTCCAGCTGGACCTGTCCCACCCTCCTTCTACACCTTCAGCCTCACCCTGGGAGGAAGATATTTAAACCAATAGATGAAAGAACTGTGACTGACTTCATACCATGTTAAACAGAGAGAAGCTAAGATTCCAAGAGAATCTGGTGGGCTTCTAGACCTGCCTGGGCTCTGACTCCGTTTTGCTCACCATAGGTAGAGGAATGAAACCATGTTCCAGTTGAGCCCATCAAGGTTTGAAGTAGAGCTCCAGAAGGGACTGAACCACACCTGGTCTTCAGGATCCTTCTCTCATTACCATCAATCAGACAAATCAAGCCTCCATGGGAATTTTTACACAGAGGTATAACAATCTCATGTCTCCATTGGCTTTTGTTGTAGAGCAAACAACCATAACATAGCAACAATAAGCATTTTTTCCTCCTTCAAGTCTGCAGGTCAGCTGGGGTGTTGTCTTCATTCTCACCTAAGTCTACAGGTCATGTGTTATTCTACCACTGAAAGGGCAGTGACTAGCCAGAATTCTTAAAGCTTAGTTTCAGAACTTGCACACTGACCCTCTTCCACATTCCACTGGCCAAGGCAAGTCTTACGGCTAAGCCAAACTTCAGTGGGGAAGGGAAGTATACTCCTCCCAAGGAGACGGGGGAGAGGTGTGAAAATACGGTGAAAGGATCTAATAGACCAGGGGTTGGCAAACGTTTTCTGTAAAGGGTCAGATACTAGTTTAGGCTTTGCAGCCATATGGTCTCTTGCACCTACTCAAGTGATTCCGTCATAACTTGAAAGCAGCCTTAGACAACAAGTAAACGAATGAGCATGGCTGTGTTCCAATTACAAAAAACAGACGGTGGGCTATATTTGGCACACAGGTTGTAGTTTGCTGACCCTATAATAGATCTGTTTGCTGTTTTGTTCACAAATATTCAAACCCCTCCCTGGCTCAGAGCAATTGATTTTGTGATATTCAGGGCTCACATTTAAAGCAACATCATTTGTTTTCTCCATCCATGGTATCTCAAATGGGATGGCTCTTTATCCCATATTCTGCAAAACACAACTGGCTATTTAAGGTACTCCTCAGGACACCCCACAGTGAATTTTGATCTGAAAACTGGGAAGGGAGGTTCTTTGGCGCATGATGCGTACGAAGAGATTCAAAATAGCATAAAGGCTACACGCCTCCATTTTTAATCACTACATAAACATGCATGCTGAATAAATGTTACTATTAGAATGCATTCAAGTCTCTTAGGTTCATTAACTTCCTATATATTTTAGCATATGAACTCCAAAATCATAAGCATAATAAAGTAGGTATCCACATAGACATTTAATTTTTCTTTACCTTCTGTTTCCATTTAATTGCTTAGTCTGTAAAATTTATCTTAATTTTATTTTCTGTGAAAGATCAGAATAGCTATGATGTTCCATTGTAATGCCTGTATTTTCCACCAGGTGTCACTAATGTTGTAATACTTAAAGTGAATTTCTTCTGACTCTAAATTAGACTAATATTCTGCTTTTCTTATTGGAAGTTAACATTGGGATTTCTATCTACAAAAATATGAAGGAATCAGAGGGAAAAACACAGCATCTGTCTTTTGCTAGGCACTTTACATGAACTATTTCATTTAATTCTCAGGCTTTAGTGCACAAGCGGAATCGTGGGGTCAATGGGCATGCAGATGGCACTATGTTTTTAAAGTTTAGATGGCCTCTTTTGACCTCAGCCAAGGAAGCTCATTTGACTCCACAACAAGCACATCAAAAGCAATTCTTCACCCTCTTCTTAATGGTTCTTACCTTCTACATCCTTTTAGCAATTGAGTGTCTAGACCAAATTACTTTTCCTTTACTGGGCTTTGAGTTTCATTGGTGAGTTTGTATTTACACTTTCCTCAGATGACTTTGACCATGAATGGAAGGAACCAAAACAGAGAGGACTTTATCCTATGCCTTATCTATATTGTTTATAGAATAAATCAAGTGTGAATTTTCAAGCATCTGTGAAACAGTTTTCCAACTAATCAGAAGAATTGTTCATTTAACTACCTCGGTTACTCCTTGGGGAATTAATTTTTGGCTTAACTTGTAAATAACATTTTCTCATTCATTTCTTACTCAGTGTATGAAATTATATTTCAAGTTATTTTGTTCAATGTGACCATGATAAAGGTTTGTGTTGGAACAACTATGGAATAGAACCTGTCTACTAAACTTCACATTTTACTAGTTATATTTTCTAAAAACAGATCTTTAGCCATCTTTCCATTCTTGAATATGGCTTTGAAAGTCAGCAGTATTAACCTATGCTTATTTAAAAAAAAAAAAAAAATCTAGCTGGGAAAGCTACTTAATCTCCATTAGAGTTGACAGTCCTGTTCTAATCTGGCAAAAACATTGTAGCCCTAGCAACAAAACTATTAGAAAAGGCCTAGGGAGAAAAATGTCAGAGTTGACCCTCTGATTTCACAAGTCAGTTTATGTTACCATTTCACCTATTTTTGTCTTCCTACCATCTGATCTATTTTTATACTAAAGAAACATAATATAGTTTCATTTATTTGTGTAAAGTCCATTTTCATCAACATTTATCTGCATCATTTTGCTATGTAAGCTTGTTTGCACAAAGGAACTTACATCAGATCAAAAGCTTCATTGTCTTGGAATTTTATGTGTGGAAAAGGCTTCCGAGTATAAGCAGGCCAACCATATTCCATTTCCATGCAAGGGAAAGCTCTCAAACGTCTTTAAAAACTATATAGATACAGACATATTGAGTGGATGCCTAGACATGAATATGATTTCTATCTAAATGGCAGTCTCACTGTCTAAGTGCAAAAGTTAGTGGTTTTAAAGATTGAGTCAGTGATACCCAAAATATTTCATGTCTAAAATACAGTTCTTGTATCACTGTAGTCAATCATAATAGTCAATACAGCTCTTTAGAAACCAGTTCAAAGGTTCCAGATCTAAGAAAGGAAATTTATGGGCAATGATCATCTACCATGTGCCAAGTACTAGTTAGGTGCTTTACACCTGTTCAGCCTCATTCCTTCTAGGTGCATAGAGGCTGGGGCTGGTGGAGAAGTGGGAGACTTGGGCTACAGCCTGTGGTCTTGGAAACTGGTGATGGGACATGGGGAGAGCCATGAAGCAAAGAAAATGATGAAGTCTGAGTCCCAAATGACAAGTCCTCTGGAGTAAGAAATAGCTCCGAAACCTCAATTCAGGCTGTGAGGGAAGAACAGTGTGGAAAGAGAAGGACTGGATCCAAAATGAACGTTTTATAACTGCTGACGCCCAGTGAGTCCCAGAGGATAACCGTGAAGGAGCACTGCGTAGGGAGGAAGAATCCTTCATAGAGTACCTTAGGCTCAACTTGTGGGCAGGGAGGGGATTCGTCATCAAATTAGTACCTTACATGCATTATCTCAATCCTCACAACCCAATGAGAGTTACTATCCCCATTTTACACCTGTAAAAAGTGAGATTCGGGAAGGTTAAGTAATTTGCTCAGCTTCAAACATCCAGAATACATTCCCAGGCCTGACTCCAAAGCCTGTATTCTTACTGTATCTCATTGCCTCTCAGAGACTAGGGAACAAGGAAGGGTCCCCCTGTTCCAGGATGCAGACTCAGCCAAGGAGACTACTACACCACCTGCATCTAACTCCAGCTGGAGAAGTGAAAACTCACGGCCACAATGTTTGAGCGTCAAGGTACACTAACTTTTTAAAAAACTCTTTTTCATAATAAGCTGTCACTAAATGTTTATTAACACAGAGCCTTTCTGCTGTGTAACAGGAGCATTCATTTTCTTGCATCAACATTTTCTTCTCTCATTCCTTTCACTTGTTTTTGTAACTAATGCTGTGTTGGAATTTGGGCTTCTGCTTTATGGGCTTTAACCAGTTTGAGAAATAGACACAGAAAACAGATTGAAATGTATGTATTATCATCTATATTACGGGGTTTCCTAGTAAAGCTGAGTAGGAGCAAGAGGCTTGCACCTAAAGCAGAAATAGGTTTGCTACTACTCCCCCATAAATGAAATGTGGAACAGTCAGACAACTTCGGTCTTCCTCACTCAAGCCCAACTCCAGCATGGGAGTAAGAAGTGCCGCTCCCTGAACGCCAAAGCCAGAGTTAGAAAGCACTGTACCTGAGCTCCAGCAAGCCTTGGAAAGAGTTCTTTGTTGCTTGGGATGGTGTGAGAGAGAAGGTGGAGAGAGGGGCCCCCAATATTTCTCCAGTACCACTTTCCATCATCAGGATCAGAGCAGAAACCTGAAGAGTGGAGTAACATGCATCCCTCCCAGTATTTGCCAGGTTTTTTTTTAAATATAAATTTATTTATTTTATTTATTTATTTTTGTCTGCGTTGGGTCTTCGTTGCTGCGCACGGGCTTTCTCTAGTTGTGGCGAGCAGAGGCTACTCTTCATTGTGGTGCATGGGCTTCTCATTGCAGTGGCTTCTCTTGTTGTGAAGCACAGGCTCTAGGCGCGCGGGCTCAGTAGTTGTGGCTCACAGGCTCTAGAGCGCAGGCTCGGTAGTTGTGGTGCATGGGCTTAGTTGCTCCACGGCATGTGGGATCTTCCCGGACCAGGGCTCGAACCCATGTCCCCTGCATTGGCAGGCGGATTCTTAACCACTGTGCCACCAGGGAAGCCCATTTGCCAGGTTTTTAATCTTTTAGCATATTACGATGCCAGTGTGTTCCACTGGCATTATGCCAGTTGATTTTAGGTAGCAGGGTGATGGTAACAGGAATTTAAAAAAAATGTTAGTAATTGTGTATTTTAATCTGTATTCAGAAAAATATATAACATATTTTAACATATCATGAGCTAAAGATTTTTAAAGTATACACCTTATTTTTTTTTAATGTATCAGTATTGGGATGGGTGATATGCAAATAAAAATCACGAAGGCAGCACATATATGAAGGAAGGCTGGGAAATGATGTTATAAGACACTGTACTTAAGTCAGAAGTAAGCCAGGGCGGGCTGCATGCTCAGAGTGCTGCTGTGCTCTTACCATCCTACACTCCACTTCTTTCTACACAACGTTCCCCTCTGGAACTGCTGATGGGCATTTCACTTTTTGTCCACAAAAGACTCTAACAACATGAGTCAGACAGGATTCCACGCAGCACCCTAAGCTCAAAATTCACTCCCTATTCTATTCTTATCACTAATTATGTCCTGTCACATTGTCCAAAATAGATCATCAGACTTTATGAAACGAACACAAAGACTGGATCAACAACATAAAAATGTCCCAAATTTGAACAACAGGAAACTCTTATTTTTCAGCTTCCTCAAAACGAAATCCCCTTGTAAATAAAAGCCCATGGAAATTAAAGTCCAAATGCCTTCATTCCCTATTTTATACAATTGGCTCAGTCTCAGCCGGAGGGTCTTAGTTGCCTGGATTCCTATATCTGCAGCTGTGTCCTAGGCTGTCTTTCATAGGAATATAGCTTCTTCAGCCTCTTTAAATTCAAATCTCTAGTTAGCTCTACTCTCCAAGGGGAGGGTAGCCACAAAAGAAACTGCAGCTCCACTACAGAAGTTATCACAAACAAAATTATGATCCCCAAATTAAGTGAATGGTATCATGTGGCTTGACATTGCCTTTCTCAGCCAAAGAGCATGGCAGATAACTTAGTGGTACCTGCACTGGAGACAGTGAGGACCTGAGAACACCTGGTTTCAGTCCCATGGCAGGTCAGCCAGCTGCACCAGTGTCGATCGAGTCCACAGCCTGGGAACCTGTGTTTACTGACCAGTAACTGCCCAACAGTTGTGCTTCTACATGTATAATATATTTGTGTATTTCTTCGTGTTTTTTCTTGTTTTGTTTTGTTTGGGTGATGCTTGTGGGGATCTCCCCATATATATTGCCTACTTTCTCTCAGAGAGTGACATTTGAGACATTATTGCCTTCTTAGAAAATTTAGATATTCTGGTTTCTTCATTTCCTCCTGTCTATTGTCTCATGCAAGATTGTGGTCTAGAGGAAACCGCTACTCCCAAATTCTTCCAAGTGTGTTCTCTGTAGGGGAGAAGTATACTCTTCTCTGTGAAAACATGAGGGATGGGGTAGAGACCATCACCCTACTTCTTAGCACTATGTTTAAATAATATACACTGTTTTATTTATTATGATAATAGTGATTGTCATCACTCTTCCATAAATTTTTTCCTTCCTACCTAGGCAGGTTGAGTTGGACCCAGCTAGGCAGTAGGTGACTAGAGTCAAAATTAAATTAAAAAAAAAAACAATTAAAACACCAGGATCACAGTAAAGGCCAGTGAGTCAGGATTACTCTTGTACATGGTCGGTGGGAATGTAAACTGGTTCAGCCACTGTGGAAAACAGTATGGAAATTCCTCAAAAAATTAAGAATAGAACTTCTAAATGATTCAACAATTCTACTTGTGGGTATTTATCTGAAGAAAACAAAAACACTAGTTCGAAAAGATATATTCACCCCTATGTTCACTGCAGGATTATTACAACAGCCAAGATATGGAAACAACCTAAATGTACAAGGATGGATGAATGGATAAAGAAGATTTAATGTGTATATATATATATACACACAACAGAATACTATGTAGCCATAAGAGAAGGAAATCTTGCCCTTTGCTACAACATGGATGGACCTTGAGGGTATTATGCTAAGTGAAATAAGTCAGATGAAGAAAGACAAATACCATATAATTTCCCTTTTATGTTGAATATAAAAAACAAAGCAAACAAACAAAAGAAAAACAAACTCACAGATTGAGAGAACAGATTGGTAGGTTACCAGAAGGGAAGGGATTGGAAGAAGGGTGAAGTGAGTGAAGGGGATCAACTGTATGGTGATGGATGGTAACTAGACTTACAGGGCTGGTTACTTTGTAATGTATACAAATAGCAATTTATAATGCTGTATACCTGAAATGTGTATAAATGTTATACACCAATTTTACCTCAATTAAAAAAAAAAGAGGGCTTCCCTGGTGGCGCAGTGGTTGAGAGTCCGCCTGCCGATGCAGGGGACACGGCTTCGTGCCCCGGTCTGGGAAGATCCCACATGCTGCGGAGCAGCTGGGCCTGTGAGCCATGGCCGCTGAGCCTGCGCATCCGGAGCCTGTGCTCCACAACGGGAGAGGCCACAGCAGTGAGAGGCCCGTGTACCGCCAAAAAAAAAAGAAAAGAAAAAAAAGTAACAGAAGGATACCGAAGTTTAGCAAAACTTTAAGGAGATTCCAAATGTCACAGATTAAAGTACTCAAAAGTTAGTATTCCAAAAGGTGGGGCCATTGAAAACATGGAACACAAGCACAAACAAAAAATACCTAAACCTAAACTTCAGGGCAGAAACTTTTCTGTTCTTACGCCTTCCTGTCTCAGTAGGATCTGACCATTAGTGTAAGGAGAGAGACTGCAGCTGTGGAGGAAAATGGTGCCAAGAACTGCAGCTGCAGAAATTTTTTTGGTTTTTTTTTTCACTTTTTAGTTTTGACATGTAAAATTAATACATACACAAGTTAAAAAACATCAAACAGTACAGAGTGGTGCTAAATGAAAAGTAAGTTTACCTCATTCTCCCCATTTCTAATCCAGCTCCCTTGGAGTATAGTTGCTTTACAATGTTGTGTTAGTTTCTGCTGTACAGCAAAGTGAATCAGCTATACATATACATATATCCCCTCTTTTTTGGATTTCCTTCCCATTTAGGTCACCACAGAGCATTGAGTAGAGTTCCCTGTGCTATACAGTAGGTTCTCATTAGTTATCTATTTTATACATAGTATCAATAGTGTATATGTGTCTATCCCAATCTCCCAATTCATCCCACCCCCCCCACCAGCTCCCTATTTTTTTTTTTTTTTGGTACGTGGGCCTCTCACTGTTGTGGCCTCTACTGTTTCAGAGCACAGGCTCCGGACGCGCAGGCTCAGCGGCCATGGCTCACGGGCCCAGCCGCTCCACGGCATGCGGGATCTTCCCGGACCGGGGCATGAACCCATTTCCCCTGCATTGGCAGGCAGACTCTCAACCATGGCGCCACCAGGGAAGCCCCCCACCTCCCTATTTTTAAACATTTTTTATTCTGCTGCTGGTTATTACCATACCTCTGAAACTTATGTTAATTCCTCCATTTCTCGTTCATCAACTTTAGATAGTATCTATTAAAAGATGATAAATTTAGTTCATATTTCTTTATCCACTACTAAGTTTTTCCAGTTAAAGTATTTTGGTTCTTCTGATGTTTATCCATAATTTTAAAGAATATGCTTAAACCCCATATTTTGTTACATAAATTTTAGATAGTATATCTTGATTCCTTACTAGATAAGGTGAGAAAAATCTGTCTGACGTTACTTTCCACATCTCTCTGCTGCCTTAACAGACTTCCGTTTTTTTTTACATTATCAATGTTAATATTAGATTCTCTTTTATAGTTACTATTGTCTTCCAAGTTTTGTTTATATGTTGATTCTACAAACTGAAATAGCATTTACATTATTCCAATTATTAAATTACTCCTTACTGAAAGACTGAATAGCTCTACCTATTGAGGAAAAAAAGGTAATCTATATCATCAAAATGGAAAGATGAACGTTCCAAGTGTCAGGCTCAAATGGGATTCCTTAAACCCAATCTTCAAGAATTTCTATTAAATTATTCATTTAGCCAGTGATACCTTTAATTTACAAGAAATCTTTTTTCTTTGATTATTCTTGTTACCCAGCCACCTATTCTTTGGCTTCTTGACTCTGAAGATGTTAGGGTTTGGGGTTTTTTTTTAATCATTTCTTTTTCAGTTCTCTTAATTAACTGTTTTCTTCAGGAGTCAACTGTTACATCTGTTCCGCTTGCACCTTCTCGTTTTTGCTGTTGGTTTCTTCTAAATTTTCTGGTTTTGTTTTGTTTTGTTTTTTTCCATACACATGCATGATTAAAAAGATTGATCAATACTGGTAGCATGATTTTCAACTGTGCTATTATAGACCTGTCCCTTGAATGAAAAGATGAATGGTAGAGTCTATGTACATATAAGCTAGTACAGTCAGCCCTATGCATCCGTAAGTTCCACATCCACAGATTCAACCAACTTAAGATCCAAAATATTCCAAAAATATTCCAGAAAGTTCCAAAATGCAATACTTAAATTGGCTGTGCGCTGGCAACTATGTACCTAGCATTTACATTGTATTAGGTATTATAAGTAATCTATAGATGATGTAAAGCATACAGAAGGATGTGCATAGGTTATATGCAAATACTGTGCCATTTTATATAACAGACTCGAACATCTGTGGATTGTGGTATCCACAGGGCATCCTGGAACTGATTGCCCACAGATACTGAGGGATGACTGTATTCTTTAAGGGTACGTTTAGATATTTTGTTAATCATGTATTTTTTTTTGAAATTTGAAATGCATTTTTAATGTATTTTTTTGAAATTTGACTTTTAAAAAAATAAATGAAAGTATCATTTATTTTATTTACTTAGTTTTTTGTGTGCCAGAATTCACTCACTCACTCTATTACGAATACACCTTGGACCGAGGGCCTGAAGGTTAAACATAATTTCCAGGTATGGTCAGCAGAGAGTAGTAGAACAAGTGATCACTGCCCAGGCCTGGGCATCCCTCTCTTTTACATTTTTGTGGAGGTAAAAATCAATTAGCAGGTAGTAGAAGGTCCAGAGTGCCAGAATCAGGAGAGAAATTACTCACAGGGACAGTGACCTAGAATGGGGATTAGGCTGAGGAGGCAGTGGAAAGGTTTAGCCACAATTCACAGCCTGGTATCTGTCACAGAGATGTGGACAGCTAGACATCAGGAGGTGAATCATCAATTAGAGCACTTTCACAGTTCTGACTGCTACTCCCAGCCTGTCTAAAACCCAAGGTCTGGCTCCTTAAAGTAACAGGAGTTAACTCTCCACCTTGGGAACTGATACAAACTTCCTGTCTGAGCGTTGGTCCGCGCTGCCAACGTTGGCTAAGGACTCCACAGCCAGCCATTTTGAGGAGGAGAGAGTGGGGTATGGGCACCAAATGCAAATGCTGACAGTTAATGTAAACACTCAGATACATTCCAATTAAATAATTTGGGAGTCAACCTAAACATGATGTGGCTTAACTATCTTTTCTTCCCTCCTCCAGAGGGGAAACGTTGTTTAGTTGTGGAAACACTATATGACTTTGAAATGAGACAAATGTGACTCTATGAATTGTTAGGTACATGGCTCTCAGTTACTTAACTCTACTGAGCCTCAGTTTCTCTATCTGTAAAACTATAAATAATGATTCTTACCTCACAAATCTGCTGCAAAGAAATGAGATGATGTACATAAACTGCGTGGCAAGGAGCTTGGCAACTTGTAGTCAGTCAACACTGGTACCTGTTCTGTCTCCCTGTCTTTATCTTGGAAGAAGATCCATGATACTACTTGCTATCTTTGAATGCAAAGTCTCGCTGTCTCCTAAGAGCATACTAACATTAATTGAGGGATTACTGTGTTAGGTACCATAGTAAGTTTTCTGAAGTGCTACCTCACTTAATTTTCATAACCAGGCTATAAGGAGTGTACTTTTATCATCATCTCCATTTTACAAATGAGGACATTGTAAACTGGTTTTCCTAGTCTTCTCACATAGGGAGTAAAGAACAAGGAGGGATTCAAAACAGGTAATTGGATTCCAGAACTCATGCTCTTGGCAATACACAATCTGTTTTCCAATACAGACATTTAATCAAAGATTTACAAATCTAAGGGAAAAAATAGAATTAAGAAAATAGTCTTGTATTTGCAGTGTGTTTAAATGTTGGTACTACTGGCATAGGATCACCTCTTCTATTTGATATTTAGGGCAAAAGTTCAGTGTTCAATGAAATAAATGAAAACACTTTCTTGCAGACTTAGAGAACAGACATGTGGACACAGCGGGGGAAGGGGAGGGTGGGATGAATTGGGAGATTAGGATTGACATATACACTACCATGTGTAAAACAGAGAGCTAGTGGGAACCTGCTGTAAAGCACAGGGAGCTCAGTTTGGTGCTCTGTGATGACCTAGATGGGTGGGATGGGGCGGGGTGGGAGGGAGGTCCGGGAGGGAGGGGATATGTGTATACATATAGCTGATTCACTTCACTGTATAGCAGAAACTAACACAACATTGTAAAGTAATTATACTCCAATAAAAAAATACATGAATAATTTTTTTTTCAAAAAAAGAAAACACCTTGTCACTGTTATTCCATTTAGAGTTCTTTCATAAAATTAAAAGAACTAACAACGGTATTTGGAAGACATTCAGCTTTAGCTATTACATTTAAAGATAACTATTACATGACTAAGGAAAGCTTCCTTGATCTTTCTGAGAAAAGGTTTTCTCTCTTTTGCTTCACTACAAGGGGAAGATGGTACAAAACACTTCTTTCTCAATGGATGCCTAGAAAACAATCACAATCCTGGTTACATGTAAGAATCATGCAAAACGCTTTTTATAAATACAGGTTTTCTGGATCTGGTGACTCAAAACCTCTGGGAGAGTACAGCCTAAAAAGCTCCTCAAAGCAATTCTGATTCATATCAGAACTGATTACCAGTGACTAGATTCTAGAAGGGGAGAAGTCTTCCTGGCCTCTAACCTCTCCAAAAGGGAGAGGCAGAGAATTGAGATAATTTGGGAATTGGGGAAGGTGCAGAGATACGTCTGCCTACATTTCTTGCCTTACATAGATTCTGCCAAATGCTTGATGGGAGGCCAAAAAGTGTTGCCCAATGAGCCTCCATGGTTCTAAATACAGTCAAGCATGTCCAGACTAGCACTGTCCCTTTAAAAGTGGTGAGCAGTCTCTGGAGGCCACTGTCTACATGCTGCATCTGTGCTAGTTTGGTTTTAAGAGGAGAGGCCTTAACAAGGTCACAGAGGACTAAAAAGACCTGTGCTTCTGGTTTCCACCCACCTTTTCAGACTTACTTCACCTTCCTGTACCTTCTGTTAGTGTCTCCAATTTAGCAAACTCTTTCATGTCTCTGAAATTTCATATACTCAAATTGTATCCCTTCAAAATGAAATATGAAACATCCTCTCCCGGACTTCCCTGGTGGCACAGTGGTTAAGAATCCACATACCAGTGCTGGGGACATGGGTTTGATCTCTGGTCCAGGAAGTTCCCACATGCCGCGGACTGACTAAGCCCGTGCGCCACAACTACTGAGCCTGCGCTCTAGAGCCCAAGAGCCACAACTACTGAGCCCACGTGCCTAGAGCCCATGCTCACAAGAGAAGCCATCACAATGAGAAGCCCGCGTACCACAACGAAGAGTAGCCCCTGCTTGCTGCAACTGGAGAAAGCCCACGCACAGCAACAAAGACCCAACGCAGCAAGCAAGCAAGCAAGCAAGAAATAAATAAATTTATTTATTTAAAAAAAGAAACATCCTCTCCCAACACATATTCTTTTCTCTTCTCTTCTACTTCTCTTTCCCTTTCTCTCTCTCTCTCCCCCTGTCTCTCCCCCTCCTTCCCTCCATACCTCTTTCCCTCTCTCCCTTCCTCCCCTCCTCCCCCCCAATTAATTCCAAATAATCTTTTAAAGCTCATTTCAAAGGAGCTTTTCAAAGAAGCCTTCCTTGCCTGCCCTCTCCACAATCACAAGTCAGGTGTCCGGTCCCTCTTGTTTGCTCATCTCACTCTAATTTTTCTTTGTAGTACCTACCAGAGTCTGGCATTAAGAGTTATTGGTGAGACTCTGTTTAATTTCTGCCTCCCCAGTTTAAATCTAGGATTTGTGAGAGAGCTGGGCCAGAGTCCCTTTTGCTCCCTGCTGCCCAGACCTAACCAAGTGCCTTTCTTTCAGTACAGGTTCAAACACTCTGTTAAATGAATGAAGTAAAAGAAAGAGAGACTCTTTTAGATTATTCCTTTCTTCCTTCATCCACAGCAGAAAATTATTTCATAAAATGTTTTGAATTCCTCCAATGTGCCAATGCCTGTGAGAATTAAATGATAAATCAAAAATAGACTCATTCCTTGAGATTCTTAGAGACTAGTGGGGAATAAAAGGTATGTATTCAGATAACTATTACAGGAGCCTTACAAGGGAAACCACAAACTTCATTATGTGATCAAATTTCAGTCCTCCACCGTTGTCAAAGGAAAGAGACCGTCCCTGTGAGAAGAGGTTAGGGGGCCTCACTGCTCAGAGGCTGGGAGTCAGCTGGATTTGAATCCTTTAGTTGCACTGTGGCTGCTTGGTTTCACAGTACCTAAACTATCTGTGCATCAGCCTCCTCAACTGTACAGTGGTCAGTTTTCAAGTGGAAAGAGAAAGGTGTCTTTACGTAAAATGTTTGTGGCAGATTACTGTAGGTTCCCTAACACTGAAGAAGATATACAGATGGCAAATAAGCACATGAAAAGATGTTCGGCATCATTAAGTATTAGGGAAATGCAAATTAAATCCACAGTGAGATGGCACTACACAGCTATCAGAATGCCTAAGATAAAAAAATGACACCACCAAATGCTTGTGTGAACTTGGAGAAACAATCACTCATACAGTGCTGGTGAGAATGTGAAATGGTACAGCCACTCCGGAAAACAATCTGACAGTTTCTTAAAAAACAAAAGATACAACTACCATACAACCAGACGTTTGCACTCCTGGGCATTTAGCCTAGAGAAATGGATACTTATGTTGACACAAAAATGTGTACACAAATGTTTGTTGCAGCTTTATCTGTAACAGCCCAACACTGAAGACAACCTGGGCCTTCCTTAACAGTTGGTTAAGCAAACTGTGACACATCATGGACTACTACCAAGAGTTACAAAGAAATGAACTATTAATACCTGCAACAATCCGGATGAATCTCCCATTATGCTGAGTGGAAAAGAGCGAATCCCAAAGTGTTACATACTGTATGATCCCGTTGATATAACATTCGTGAAAATGGCAAAATTAAAGAAATGGAGAAAGATTAATGGTTGCCAGGGATTAAAGAGGTGGTAGAAGCGGGAGGGAAGTCTATGTGGCTGTAAACTGGTAATATAAAGGCTCCCTGAGGTGATGGAAATGTGCCGTATCTTGACTGTTTCAATGTTAATATACTAGTTATGGTATTGTACTATAGTTTAGAGAGATATTACCATTGGGGGAACCTGGGTAAAAGGTTATAGACTCTCTCTGTATTATTTCTTATAGCTACATGGGAATCTACAGTTATTTCAAAATAAAAAAATTAATTAAAAGAAAGAAAAGATGGAGGCAAAGTCAGGGAAACAAGTATGGCCGTTTGTCAGTTACGGCACGGCCTCAGAATTGACATCATGATGGCCAGTGATCTGACTACTACAGAATCCTCAGCTTCATGGATTTGTTCACCGTACTGTGCCAAGTGCTGCAGACATCCTCAAGTTTCAGTGCCAAGAACTGGAGAAAAAAGGATGTTTATGTCAATCAAAGAGCACTTGGAGCTTTCTGGTGGTCATTCAAGGCTTCACCGCATCAGGTAGCCCTTTAATATACTATTTTTGACCATCAGA
Organism: Phocoena sinus; assembly: GCF_008692025.1. Lineage (NCBI taxonomy): Eukaryota > Metazoa > Chordata > Mammalia > Artiodactyla > Phocoenidae > Phocoena > Phocoena sinus. Next base: position 21,586,856 of record NC_045767.1, read on the forward strand.
ACAGACTGGTGGTCACAGGAGGTGTTTTGTTTTATTTCCTCTGAGACATGTGAACTAATATTTAACTTCAGCACTGGTTTCCTGAAAAGCTGCCGGTGTTCATAAGCTTCAGTGCTGCTGAACACAGGTGAGCAGCTTTACATTCTCGGGGCAGAGGGGGTGTGGGGGGAACACTTTTTTGGCTCCACAGGGGAGAATTTTCTGTAGACCTATGAAAACTTCTGCTCTATCTATCAGAGTCTTTATGTTCTTTTCAGTTTAGTTGTTTTACCTATTATGACCAGAGTTCTGTTAGAGCTTAGTCACAGCTCAACCAAATAATAGCTAAGCACTGCTTTGTATTTAGAAACTTTTTGATGTTTCCAGTATTATTTGCCGATCTTTGAGAATTTTCCCCAAACTCTGAATATGGATTTAGATAAGATTGGGGTCAATTTTCCAGAATCCTCCATTATGTAAATTTTTATGTTAACATTACACCAAATTGTAGTTACGTCTTTGCGAATCTCCATATCATTGTATTTTATCTATATTAGGCCACAAATTGTCCTATTTTGGGTGGTTGTTGGTTTTTTGTTGCTGTTGTTGGTTTTTACCATCTTGTAATGCTCTCTACCTTTGGCCTCTTAGTTCTCCTCTTCCTAACGGTTCGTGACCAGCTTTGCCGCTTTCCCCTTTTCCCCACCTCTAAGAGTCCACATGCGCCAGGGCTTTGTTTCTGAAACTGTTCTCTGTCCATACCAACTCCCTAAGTAACCTGATTTCTTTCAATAACTTTCAATAACTTACTGACTCCTGAATTTGAGCTGTGAAGCCCTATTTGGGAGATTGAGCCCAATTTTTAGAGTTGTATGAACCTTGATATTTAACATAAACTCCATCATATATCTGACCAGAGACTAGCTGTTCTGTGGTGTTTGATGTTTTGCAGGAGAAGCCCTTCCGTTGAGGTGGCCACCCACAGTGAAAACACTACATCAGCTGAGGGAGGCAATCATACCCTGCTGATCCAGAGCCCCGTAGAACTCAAAAGAGGCTGGAGAAGGCAGAAGCGGCACCTCTTCTTATCCAGTGATTTGATACCTGTGTCTAATACCAAGTGCATATACATTACATGCTCTCCCGCTTATCATACAGTTCCACGTTTACTAACCCTTACTGTAAGAAAATATGACAGGCAGTGTCTGTCTTGCCTGGGGCTTACAAGACAGGTGATAAAAATAAGAGGGGGAAATTACAGATTGTGCTTCTGATACAAAGTAGCTAGGGTACCATGTAGAAGATGGGACCATATTACAGAGGGGTTGTCCAGGAGGACGTCTCAAGGTGGCAGCCTCTAAGCTGGACCTGTGGGGTGAGAAGCAGCCACCATTTCTAGCCAAGGTGGCTGGGCCTTCTAGGCTGAGGGAGCAGCAGGCGTAAGTGGGTGCAGCTTAGCCCCCTGGAGGGAGGAGTTCAGGGAAAGCCAGTGTGACTGGAGCCTAAAGTGGGGGGCACGATATTAGATATGATACTGGAGTCAGGGGTGCAGCCACACAGGGTCTCCACAGGCCTTAGTAAGGGGCTGAAATACTATGCTGAAGGGTGTTTTAACTAGGACAGTAACCATGTCTGGTTTATATTTTTAGCAAAATTTTCTGACTATTGGTAGATGATGGATTTTTGGGTAAGCAAGAGTGGAAGCAGGGTGACTAGTTAGGGGAGGCAACAGTCCCGATGAATAGTAACAAGGGCTCCATTTGGGGGTGGGCAGTGAAAATGAAAGATTCAGCCAGACAGATTTGGAATATATGTTGGAGACAGAATCAACTGGCTGCACTTTCCTCTCAACCCTGAATACAAATGCAACCAATACCATAGACTTGGTGGCTTAAACAACAGAAATGTATTTCCTTATAGTTCTGGAGGCTGGAAATCCGAGATCAGGTACCAGTATGGTGAGGTTCTAGTGAGAGCTCTCTTCCTGGCTTGCAGATGGATGTCTTCTCACCGTATGTTCACGTGGCATTTCCTAACTGCGTGAATGTGGGGAGAGAGAAAGAAATCTCTCTCCCTCCTCAAACAAGCCCACCAAACCTACTGGATTAGAATCTTACCCTTATGACCTCATAAGCCTTAATTACATCCTAAAAGCTCTATCTCCAAATACAGTCGTATTGGCAGTGAGGGCTTCCGTGTACGAAGGTGTCAGCAGGGAGAGGGGGAGACACAGTTCTTCCACTGCAATGACTAGCAGTACTGAGTGCTGCCACCTTGTATGAGTTTTCACCACAATTTTTAGAAAACCACCTACAAGATCATTCCCATAATAACATTGAGGTATATTCAAGATTATTATTAATATGAAAAATTTTTTTTTTTTTTTTCCAGAAAGAGACAACAATTGAAAAGAAATAGCCTCCTGTGATATCTCTTCTCTGTCATGCCTCATCCTTGATGGAGGATTGTGTTATGCCCTGAATCAGTCTGTGCAAATTAATAAGCTGAGTTTAGCACCTAGTTTTTCCACTTAGCCATAAAAAGGGGCGGGGGGACTGAAGTTCCCTTTTACCTCAGTTCATCTTCAGACTTCAGTTGAAAACTCATCTTTAGGTTGATGCTATAGAAATCAACACAAATGGAATAGTTGACTAACTGCTACCTATGTATTTGGTCAGAATAAGTAAATTTTAGCTTGTATGTAGTAATAAGCGTAAATGTTTATTTCTTGCCAAAGAAATTATATTCCTCCAGTTGTGTGGGATGTTAATATTCAGTGAAAATTACTGAGATTTTTGTCATTTTCTTTTGTACTACATACATTAGAAACTTCTGTTCTCAAGAATTAAACTCAGATGAAACCTTCACTATCACTTGATATTCATTAGAATGCTTATTAGTAAGTTATTTTTCAAGTAAAATTATTACTTTTGTTTTTTAGAACAGGATCTGCTTTATAAATGTTAAGAAATTAATACTAGTAGAGGCCCATGAAGAATTTACAAATGGAAAGGGACTGTACTTAGTCCACTGTCTTTAGACATCACTATCCTCATATTTAGTTATTGAAGAATACAGAAACAGTGAAAAATGAATTTTATTTAGATAAAAGATGACGATTACTATTAACTTATCAGTGAGATGACACTTACAGAATATACCACAACCCCTCCTCCTAAGCATCTAAGGCAACACCCCAGTGTTAGAATAGGAGAAATCTCCCTAGAATCCTATAAATTTCACAAACCATTGGGGCTTACCCCCTAGTATAAGGCTGAGGTAAAGGAAAGGAGAGGGGGATCCATAGTAAGGGATACACAATAGAAATGAAAACTGCAGCCCTCCTCTCCTTTCTCCTCAAGTCAGTTTACATTAGGTTCGTTCTTTCTTCCACTGAGAAAATCTCACTCAGTTGTGACTGAGTGTGAAGAAACACAATGAGACCCTAGGAGAATCCACTGTAGTATAAAGCTTTGTTGTGATACAGTTTGAACATTTCCAAGCTAGCATGTAGCTTTGTTGGTGTAATATCATAAGATTTATCATCTCACTCCACAAATAAAAGAATAATCCCATCAGAAAGCCTGGTGGCTCTGGGGGAAGAGATGAAGCTCAGGATAGGAAAGAGGAGGAGGGTTCAGGGAGCTACAGGTCAACACCCATGGAGGCCAAGTGGTTACGAGCACAGGCTCATGAGTTAGGTTGTCTGAGTTCAAACCCTGTTTCTGTTGCTCTTGGCAACAGAAAACTGTGAGTTTCCTCATCTGTAAAATGGGGCTAATAAAGACTACCTGATGTAGTTTACAATTAAATGAAATAATGTTTATAAAATATTTAGAACAGTGCTTGGCATATGGTAAGTGCTCAATGTTACAGGAGAGTCAAAACTATGCTCTGGACTTTTGGATAACTCCTTGGTTTGGTTTCAAGGGAGTAGATAATCTTGGCACTGTATTTCACTAAGAAGAGAATTATTCAAATGACTTTTTCCAGGTCAGTGTATTTGGAAGTTTCTGCACAGTACTTTGGGTGTCAATACACATAGATATCTATACCAGAAAAAAAAATCTATAAAATCCAGCAGATATGTATCTATCTTTCCCATTGGCCATATAGTTTTAGCTTGATAATGCCTTTAGAACTACTATGTAGAAAAATAATTTTATCTGATAATTGTGTTTCAAATACACAGACATAGGGGAAAATGTTGAAATTAACTGACTACATAATTGCAAAGAAATAAAGCCATACTATAAAAACACAACTCAGGAAGAGAGAAGAGAGTCCAGTTCCTTCTTTTTAAACTATCCCTCCTCCATTATGGAAAAAGCGCTAAGGTGCTGATGACCATCTCATTTGCCCTCTCAGAATTCTCAGTCTATCTCTTTCTTGCTTGAGCTGTTATACATATATATATATATATATATATATATAAAATTATTATTTTTTTTTTTGGCTGCGCTGGGTCTTCATTGCTGCGCCCGGGCTTTCTCTAGTTGCAGCGCTACTCTTCGCTGCGGTGTGTGGGCTTATCATTGTGGTGGCTTCTCTTGTTGCGGAGCACGGGGTCTAGGCGCACAGGCTTCAGTAGTTGTGGCACGCAGCTCAGTAGTTGTGGTGCACAGGCTTAGTTGCTACGTGGCATGTGGGATCTTCCCAGACCAGGGCTCGAACCTGTGTCCCCTGCATTGGCAGGCAGAGTTTTAACCCCTGCACCACCAGGGAAGTCCCAAGCTGTTATATTTTGTGTGCCAACAAATCCTTTCTGTTTTACTGAAATGCTTTCTACTAACTTCATGTTATATAAAGGAATGGAAAACTATAATTAGGGGTTTGTGTTCTACATGTGCTTTACTTTGTCATTACCTGAATACAAGCTTTGCCTTTAGAATATGGATAATAATTTAACAATAATTACTTACCTGTTTAAATTTTTTTAATTTATAGCAATTTTTCTTGCTTCTTTTTTGCAGTCTGTAACTATAACAGTAACAAATTCAGACACAGTGAATGATGTTATTAACATGTCACTTTCAAAGCTAGGAATAACTGTAAGTTACCTGCAAGTTATTTTTAGTTAAAAACCAGCTTTGATTTTTGAGATTCGTGTGTTTGTGTGTGTGTGTGTGATGTACCTACCATCATAAGACAGCTAATTATTACAGATATGTAAGTCATATTTGGTGCCCCTAAGTTCAGAAGTTTAAGGCAGCAAAGCTATGTTATTAGCCTATACATGAGTGTTGTATTTCCATTTTAAATTCTGTGTGAATTGTAAGTCATAGCATAATGAAATCGGGCTATAATTTTAGAGTGCTATGAAAACATGCACTTTACTGTATACATTATATACCTAGACAATAAAATATAAGATTCTAAAGATTTCCTCCTCTATTGGACCTTGCTTTCTGTATCTTCTTTCCTGATTCCTCCCATCCCATCCCCATTTACCCTGATTGCCATCTGAGGACTCAATCTCAGCATGAGAAATCCTAAATGTATCTTTTGTTGTAAATTTGACATAAAGACCACCTGGCTAGAAGCTACATCCCCTTGTTGCAGGTCCTGAGAATGAGACAGCTAATGCCTCTTGTGAACTGGTAAAGAAGACAAGTTCTGAAGAAAACCATGGATCTGGGGGCATTTGTGTACACATTACTTTCATCTTGTTTTGCTTTCAAGTGTCTGTTCTCCTTTATGTTTTGATAGGACTGTTATGGCTTGTTGAAATATTTTTGGTGAAAGACATGGCTATGTTTGGGGATGAGGGTGCATAAGGGAAAAGAGAGGGCAAGGGGCATTCAGATGGACAGAACTGAAGAAAGCACTTGTAAAGCATGGTTCCCTATATAAAATTATATATAAATATATAAAAGTTATATATATAAGTAGATATATATGTGAATATATATATTTATAAATGTGAAAATGTCTTGATATTGTGATATGACATAATGACAATATTTGTATTTAAGTTTTGTCTGACTCAATGGTATAATAAAGCCCCTTAAAAACTCAGGTCAGCCAGAATTTGGTATAAGAAATCAATGATTTCTGTAAAAATTGAATTTAATAATACATTTTAAATAAAATTGAATCTATATGCACTGAGTAAAGCACCCCTCTGCATTGACTTCTAACCTATTTGATATATATGTCCTGAATAAGAATTAAATCTTAGAAGAGAGTGGTTTTAGGGATAAGGTTGGTGAGATTAATGTTAGAGCTCATTTTATTTCATTTTGTAATTTTCCTTTGCTTAAAGTGATCAATCTCACCAGACAAGAAAAAATTTCTATTTTAATGAAGAATTGGGGTTATATGCCTATACACGTATTCCTGATTTAAGGGATTCCAACATAGTTTTTCCAATCTTTACCGTAAAAGAAAAGATTTTGGGCTTCCCTGGTGGCGCAGTGGTTGAGAGTCCACCTGCCGATGCAGGGGACACGGGTTCGTGCCCCGGTCTGGGAAGATCCCACATGCCGTGGAGTGGCTGGGCCCGTGAGCCATGGCCACTGAGCCTGCGCGTCGGGAGCCTGTGCTCCGCAACGGGAGAGGCCACGACAGTGAGAGGCCCGCGTACCGCAAGGAAAAAAAAAAAGAAAAGATTTTTATTAGCTCTCACTTCTTATTTGCAATACAATTTTGAGCAGATTTAGCCGTGTGTGTGTGTGTGTGTGTGTGTGTGTGTGTGTGTGTGTGTGTGTCTGTGAGTGAGACTGCTTCCATACCAGGACCCTGCCTCCTTTCACAGCAAGGCCATGATTTCTAATCAGGAGTCAAGGGCAAGCATACATAGTACCTATCACCAACAACTCTATTTCAAACATTTCCTCTCCTCTTTAATTCAGCAGTCTTTATAATTTAGACTTATTTCAAATGGGATATCCAGTATTCCTAGGCAGTGATTCTGCTGGGAGTTAATTGTTTTCTGCATCTGACTTAATCTCTAGGTTAGAGTCCTTGTCCCTTCTTTCCCTTGAGTGGCTTGTCTACATCAAAGCGAGTGGGCTGAATTTACTCTGCCATCTACTCAAGGCCTCTTGGGCATTTGTCTCCTTTTGCTCATGGTTGCTGAGCTAATGATGCCTTTTTTTTTTTAATATTTATTTATTGATTTGCCTGCACTGGGTCTTAGTTACAGCACGTGGGATCTTTGGTGCAGCATGAGGGATCTTTAGTTGCAGCACACGGGATCTTTTCAGTTGCGGCATGTGGGAATCTTACTTGCAGCATGCAGGCTCTTAGTTGCAGCATGTGGGATCCAGTTCCCTGTCTAGGGATCGAACCTGGGCCCCCTGCATTAGAAGCACAGAGTGCTAACCACTGGACCACCAGGGAAGTCCCTAATGATGCCTTTCAAGTTTTAATTTGCTCAGAAATAGTCACGGCAGAGTATGTGACTCTCTGGACAACATGCTTGCCTGGGCAGGGACATTTGAAGGCAAAAGCCAACAGTCTCCAAGGAGTCTGTTGAAGAATTTTAGCAGCAGAGACAGCAGAAAGCAGGACTCCTCCAGCGTGAAGAAGCATTACCATGATTTTTTTATGCCATGGGCCGCCCACAAAGTGAGGGGCTGATTGCATGTGGTTCCATAGATCCCCACCCTTTATCAAAAAGGACAAGAATCTCAGACGGTCCATTGGAGGCTGCGAGAGGGACAGGGGTTACTGAAATCAGCACTATTAACTCAAAAAATTGTAGCCACCCCTATGGACCAAATAGCATTTATACTAGCCCAAATTCTTTTTTTTGGAAGTACAGAAATGCTAAGGAAATGTGTTCTTCAAGTACCTACTGGGAAGATTAGCTGTGACACATAGTTCTTTTTGTCTCCAAGGGCTCTGAGAAAGATTACCAGCTGTGGGTCAGTTCTGGCAAGAAAGAGGCCTCATACCTACTCACTGGTTAAGTGTCAGGGAAAACCTAAGATGGGGGTGATTGGGTTCAAAATTGTGACCCTAAAGTCTCAAAGTAATGGTTGATCAGTATTAAGCTTAAATACCCTTAAAAGTGAAAATACCATGCAATATTTATTCATGGATTTATTAAATAATTCCAAGCACTTACTCTATCCCAAGCACTGATAACATCTTTTCATTCAGCAATTGGTCTAGTTGGGGAGAGAAATGTGAATTTTTCTTCTTTGCTTTCTTCACTTGACAAACAGAGTTATCTTGAAGATATTTATTTACTTACTCTTTACTTACTTACTTAGGTATGAAAGCAACACAAAACTGGAACTTCTTTTTCTCATACATTATTTTTCATAATCCAGTCTTGAAGTCCTCTGTTCCATTTCCTAAGTACTAAATAGTCTCCATTTTGTGAGAATCTTCTAAAATCCAGCCATGCCTCTGAACCCAAGTACATTTATTTAATACCTGCTCTGTGCCCACAACTTTTCTCAGCATCATAAAGAAAATGAGATAATCACACTCAGACTCTTCAAGTCTTCACTGACTAAACCACCTGTACTTTGCTGTTTCTCAAGCTGAGTTTACCAGCATTGCTCTTGAGGTTTTTGATAAACAGATTACACCTTTCCTAAAATAGTTACTGTAGCAAGTTAGCTAGAAATAATAATACATACTCTTGGATTAGCAAAACTGTTCAGTGTAGTCAGTGAAAAAAGAGGGATTAAAACAAGGGAAAGGGGCTTCCCTGGTGGCGCAGTGGTTGAGAGTCCGCCTGCCGGTGCAGGGGACACGGGTTCGTGCCCCGGTCTGGGAAGATCCCACATGCCGCGGAGCGGCTGGGCCTGTGAGCCATGGCCGCTGAGCCTGCGCGTCGGGAGCCTGTGCTCCGCAACGGGAAAAAGAACAAAATCTGTAGCAGAACTTGCAATATAGTAAAGGTGACAATGATTTCTGCTAGAAATCTTAGAGCATTCCCTCTTACATGCAGTATCTTTTTTTCTTTTTTAATCTTGCAATAATCCTGTGAGGCTATTACTCTTTCAAGTGATCTGAAGAACGTTTTCAAGTGATCTGGAAAATCCAATCAACTGAGTTTTTTCTACGATATGTACAGTCCCGGTCTTAGAATACACTGAGTCACCAAGTACATAGCTGAGGACAAAATCCCCTCACCCATTTCATGTGTTTTTCTTTTTTAATGTTGACATCTTTGTAAGAGTCAGTCAGCAATAAAGTGAAAAAAATTGAATACTTAAATATATTTATTTTAATAAAATGCATTAATTTAAACAAAACCACATAGATGACAACTTTTAGGCTTCAAACAGCTTCACTCACCATGGCTGGCTCTAAGGACTCCTAAGAGCCTGTCATTCATGATGATACCTTAGCAGTCATTCTGAATGCACTTAACATGCTCTCAGTTCACAGTTATGGATTAGCTCCTGGTTATCCTGGTGATTTGGTTGTATTTTATTGCTGTCATGGAAGTTTCTTTTGCTTTAAAGGATGTAAGTCGCTGTGATTCTTGTTCTGAACAAAGCACTGACATTGCATTTATGCCAGATGAAAAGCAAAAGCAAGAGGTCCCCAAGTTACATTCAATAATAAATCAGGGGACTTCCCTGGTGGCACAGTGGTTAAGAATCTGCCTGCTAATGCAGGGGACATGAGTTCGAGCCCTGGTCTGGGAAGATCCCACATGCCGCGGAGCAACTAAGCCCGTGCGCCACAACTACTGAGCTTGCGCTCTAGAGCCTACGAGCCACAACTACTGAAGACCATGTGCCTAGAGCCAGTGGTCTGCAACAAGAGAAGCCACCACAATGAGAAGCCCACGCACTGCAATGAAGAGTAGCCCCTGCTCGCCACAGCAATGAAGACACAACGCAGCCAAAAATAAATAAATAATAAATCAGAAATGAAAGAAAAGGAACTTTCATTCTATTCTTAAAAAATGAACTCCATGTCACAGCACAGGGTCTTTGAGAGTTCTATGGTGAGGAAGCAATTTAAAGCCTGAAAGAGTAAAACAAATCACTTGGCAGGTAACTCCCCAGGATTTCTAGTGTGGTTTTCCACTCCGTAAACACTGTTTTGCACTTCGCTTCTGGGTTTCCACCACCATGCAGCCTTGCCTCTGATCACTGCCTCGCAGGACCCCCCTCAGAGGGAAGGCAGCTGTGGGAGGCAAACATAAAGGCAAACAACCCCACTGCTCTGGAATAGCTACGGCTATTGAACTGACAAAAGGAAATGAAAAATCTGTTTGTTAAACTGACGTGTGAGAGAACAGTGATCATAGCAATTTTTAACATATATAGTCCAATTATTTTTAAAATATTAAGCACCAGCGTTTATTAATATACTTACTTTTATCCTTATGAGTCTATGTGAGGGTAAGCATTTCAAAGGAGGAATGTAAGGCAAGTACTTTGCCTAAGATGTACAATCTAGTGAGTGTCAAGGCAGAAACTAGAAGGCCTTCAATGTTCTCAGATGGAAACATAATGAAAGTCAACATTGTGCAATGCACTGATGGATGTATACAATCCAAGCCAAGCAACTCTTTTGCTTGGGCACCTGCTTTCTGTAGGGTGTCCCCCATGACAGTGCACATCATGCACACTCAGGAGGCACAGCCTTCTCCACCCAGAAGGCCCAGGAGAACGGCAGCCACACCAGTGTGGTGCACTTACTCACGGTAAGGTAGGTTTGATTGCGCCCATCACCATCAGCAGAATCTACATTTAGGTTTTTCTCCATACAGGGCATGAACATCCCCATGGAATTAAGATGAGCCACTTCCAGCTACTGTGCTCCTGCAGCGGGGACTGGAGGACTCCACCTCTCCTTCCGCCCTTCGGGAGGCCTGCCTCCTGAAGCAGGAGTCCCAAGAGATTCAAGCCCGGTGAAGCCCAAGCACTCAGCCAGGATCCAAGCCAGGAATCAGTGGGGAAAGGTATGCCCCTTCCCTTCCTGCAAGTGTCTTCTCTTGGTTCTCGTCTCTACTGCTGAAAGCAAACTCATGACATACAGCCGATTCTCCATGTGGGTCGGGGGGCAATATAGGCAGGCACCAACACCCACCCAGAATCAAGCTCAGAGAAACCCCAAAGGTCTGAAATCAAGACCCAACTCACTTCTAGGAAAGTTGTTTGGTTTTTTTTTTAATTCCTCTAGGTAGACATCTCCCTTCTCTGTATCCCCAGAGCACTCCCCACATATAATTATGTCTGTACACATCTGTGTGTCTTATTAGAACATGAGCTTCTTATGGGCTCGGAACACATCTTCCCCATCCTAGGGTTTCGCCTAGCACCTCATGCCCTCACAGGAGGTGGTTAGATGACTGTATGGCTTAGATAAGACCTGGAATCTGTTCTGGGCTTAGGCTGAAGTGGGCTTGGGGGTTCTGGTTAGAACTGAACTCTCAGTTCTACCCCCATAGCAACCTCACTTTCCACGTATGCTTCAGACCCAGGTGGCGACTGGAACTGGACTGAATATTTTCGGTTGAGGTTTTTTAAAATCTTCCCTCTTGCAATTTTTTTCCCCTACCATTCCGATATTGTCCCATCAATATTTCTTTCCCTGAATAAAATGTGTTATTCATTTGGGAAGTATTGGGGCCAGAACAGAATTTCTACTTAAAGTATTTTTATTGTTATGATTATTATTCTATAAGCACAAAGTTTCAAAAATTTTATTTTTTAATATTCAAACCCTAATTTGAGCATGAGGAAACACTAACCTAAATCTTACCAGGACTGTTTAAGAAAGATGAGGTTATAAAGTTAGCTTGTTTAACAGTCCCCATATTTTTTCATGGCTATAGCATATACTTTTAATGGTCACAGAGGCAACATGAACTCTAATATCAAACAATGTACATTATGAAAGGTCCAACTAAGCCTGAAACTATCTTTGAGAAAGTACAGGACTCAATGTCTATTTTGCTTTCTGTCTATGCTCATGGAGTAGCTGGATATATAGCTTTGTAGCAAGGGACAGAGCACTCTTTTTAAGAGCATTCTTATTAAAGCTGAACAATGAATGAATACATTTGTATAGTTTTAGAAATAATACAATCAGGTTAAGCGTAGGGAAACCAGGTTGCACAAAACAATTCAACCTATATAAACATGTGTCTTAAACATTTGTACATGTTAATGTAGAAGAATCTCCTCCTGGATTTAAGAATGTATTTGCTTTCTTCATTCTCTCCTTCTAAAATGATGGAGGTATGCATGTCAGGGCCGGAAAAGCCTAAGGTAGAGTGGTGGCATTCCTTCATGACTGCATATCTTCTGGAGGCTGCAAAATCAAATGGAGAATGGGAGTGGGGTCTGCTTTGGGGGGAGGAGACCGATGTCTAGGCTGCTGTAGGCCCTCTGAGGGGGGAAATTACCTCCATCAAGGCTGCTATGGGCCATGTCTGTGTTGAGTAGTACATTACATTATGTAGTCCAATGAGGTGTAGGTAGCATCATTTTTGTTAAATTTGAGAAATCAAAGCTCAAAGAGTTTTAAGTAACCTAGCCAGCTAAGTGGCAGAACAGGAGCCTTCTGGTTCTCTCATCCAGCACAAGTGTTTCGCCCACATGAGTGGACACGGTGACGTACTCACTATGTCTCAGAAAAGACAAGTGGATGGGCGTTTAAGGATATTTGGTAAAATGTTGCTCATCTGTTTATTCTTCTACAACTTGGCTCCTCTGTTGACTTTTTTTAGCTGGTTATTTAAGCAGGTTTTTTAAGCAAATGTTAAATGGGTTACTTAAGCAAATATCAGGAAAAGATTCATAGCTAGGCAGTAGAAACTTTGCACTTAGCTTTTCATTGCTGATCACTTTTTTCTGAAAAGCCGTTTGTCAGTATTCCTTTGACAGGGGCTGTTGGGTAGTTAAAAATCATCTCTGGGTAGCTGGGTAGGGTGTTCCAGGAAGATGGCCACCTGGCATCTTACCATATAGCCAGCATTTAATGACTACTTCCCAAGGACCCTGACTGCAGAAAGTCATCTATGGAGCTGCCTGAGGGTTGTGGCCTACCAGAGGAGAGGTCCAGAGGATGGCTGAAAAGTGGGGTCAGGCAGGATGTGTCATGAAGGGCAGATCCTTTTGATGGGAGAATAGTTGACCACGGTCGGGTACTCAGAAAGCCAAACAGGAAATCTAAGAGTGGGAAGACGCCTACTACAAAAGTAAATGATTACCAAACTCTGCTTGATTTGAATACCAAATCTTTTTGGCTTTTAAAATGAGATTTGACACCTGAATCCACTGATAATACTTAACATCAGGAAACTTGTATAATACAGGTTAAGTGACTCATGACACAGTGCAGAGGCAGTAGATAGCACTGTCTGGGGAATACTGTCACTCAGAGAATCAGCCCTGAGTCTAATCAAGCCTCTAGGTTTAACTACTGGTTTGCAGGATATGGTGAAGAAGAATACATTAACACCACAGGATGCAATTAGCCAATTTCAGAATGTGGGAAATTCTATACAAGAAGTGACTCAGTTTCTCTCTCTTCCAGCCACTGCAATGAACATGCTGTAAAAGGTAAGTGGTGGAAATCAGGTTAAATGAACTAAACTACTATTAGTAATAATCTTTCTTCTTCCTTAGATTCAGGCCAGAAGACACTTAAGAGGAGTTCAGTCAAAAACTGGGCCTTGGGCTTCCCTGGTGGCGCAGTGGTTGAGAGTCCACCTGCCGATGCAGGGGACGCGGGTTCGTGCCCCGGTCCGGGAAGATCCCACATGCACGGAGCGGCTGGGCCCGTGAGCCATGGCCGCTGAGCCTGCACGTCCAAAGCCTGTTGCTCCGCAACAGGAGAGGCCACAACAGTGAGAGGCCCGTGTACCGGGAAAAAAAAAACGAAAAACAACTGGGCCTTTTGGCGGAGCTCCAGCACTCGTGAGGACAACCAGGGCCCAGCTCTACCACCCACAAAGCCAAATCAGCTCTTCGGAGCTTCTCTCGAGGACGTGGGAGATAATGACCGCCCGCCCGCCCCAATTCTGCTAGGTCTCATCTTGGTCTTCTGTAGCCCTCCTGAGGAGGGAAGCTCTGAGAGCGCAAGTGTTCTCATCCAACTCTATCCTCAAGCGGAGAAGTCATTAGACAGCCCCTGGCTTTGACTGAGTTTTGTTAGTATTAATTCAAAGAATAAGATCTGATTTAGGTACTGCAGAGTCATGAGGCAAATACAACAGGAAAAGATACTCTTGTACATTCCACTGGTTTCAGCAAAGACCCACCTGCACCTGCTCAGATCAGTGAAAATGGGCTCTGTGGGTATGAATCTGAGAGTCCACCTCATCCTCATATTCTCTCATCTCCTTCCTTGAACTCCACACTCAGTCTCAAGTCTCCTTCAGCTGAGTTTACTCAATCTTATGACTCAAAATATCTCACATGGATTTCATTTGTAATTCAGTGCTTAAGCATAAAGACTCATCCCCTGGCAAGTATGAGTCATTTAATCCTGACAGACTGCATCAGAAGAAAGTCAGAGTTTGACCTGTGTTATATCAAATTAGCATACTGAATTGTCAGCGCTCTCCAAGCACTATACCACATGCAGGGAATCTTATGCTATATGTGAAGAAATTTATCACACTTTTGATAGTTACATGCTAGCTACTACCCCAATCCTTGCACTTTTCACAGCAAATTTAGGGGGTAACTATGATTATCATCTTCCCCACTTCATAAATGAAAAACAAAAAAGCCTCAGTAAAGTATGTGCTGTGCCCGAAGTCATATAGCAGATGAGTAGCGTAACAGATTCCAGATTCCTTGGATTACCTGACTCCAATATCTGTTACCTCTCTACTCTGTAAGCAGAGGACAGGAAGACACAACAAAAGGAAATGAAAGACAGATGAGAAGGGAATATGATCAGAGAAGGAGGAGAGGGGTTTTGAGCCTGTCTTAAAAGAGGGGAGGAAATACAGGAAGTAGAAATGGGGTATACAGTCACTGAAAGGAGAATAAACAAATGGGAAATTAGTATGGCAAAAAGATTTCTACACTTAGTAAAGAGCATCTATAATAGGGAATAATGAGAAAGGAACAGTGAAGGAGGAGAGGGTGATTCTACAAAGGCCTCAAAGCAGAGAAGTTTGATTTAACAGTGTAAATTTACTAAAAAGGAAAATCTGATTAAACAAGTGTTTAAAATGTTTCAGTGTATGAATGTAAAATGGATTGTTGGGTAGAAAATATATTTGGAAACACTGAAAAAAAATTTCAAATGGACTTCAGTCCTTCCAGCTCTAGCACTGTACCCTCATACACCCCAGCTCTATCAAAAAGGGGGCAAGCCTGTGCTCCGGGCTTGCAGATAGGAAATGCCACATAGCTTTCTTTTCTTCCCTATAGCATATGCTTTCCTTTATCAATCAAACAGGGCCTCTCACAGAAGGCATCTTCAGAAAATCAGCCAGTATCATGCAGAGCCCTAAAGGAGAAACGAAACTCTGGGGACAAAGTGAACTTGGATGATGAATCCGTTCTTATGGTAGCATCCATCTTAAAGGTAGGGAACGTTCTAGCATTATCCACACACAGAGTAACTCTGAAGCTATATGACTGGTCCTTCATCATGACTGCCCAAGAACCGTAATAGGCATAATATAAAAACACTTGACAAAGTCAAAATTGAAGGAAGCTACTTTGGGTGTTAAAAGCCCCACAATGTTAGATATACTTTCCTTTTTCATCACACAACACCCTCCCCATCTTCATTCCTGAACACTCCATGCAAAAGAATAAAAATAATAAATTTCAAAACACACACACATACAGAGTGTTTACCAAAACAAGCTTCCTGCTTTTGATGACTTCCTCGCCACCTTCCTAATGAAGGCAAAGTTCATATTAAAGAAAATTCATATTAAGCTTTTGGAAATAGTTACACAAGTTTACCACAGTAAGTAAACATTTGCCTTACAATGAATCAAAAAATGCTCAGTGAGGACACCTGATCCCCTCATCATCCTTCCTTCCCCTGTCTCTTAATGCCTTTTACTTTAAAATTAGTGTAGGGATGACTCCACCCTTTGTTCCTCCTTTTTCCTCCTTTTACCACCTTTGGCATCCTTTGTTGATATTTGTAGTTTAACCCACCACCCGTGGTTATAGTTACATGGTAACCAGCTCCTACCACATGCCTCTTCTTATAAATCTGACTTTTTTTTTTTTTTTTTTGGCGGTTCGCGGGCCTCTCACTGTTGTGGCCTCTCCCGTTGCGGAGCACAGGCTCTGGATGCGCAGGCTCAGTGGCCATGGCTCACGGGCCGAGCCGCTCCGCGGCATGTGGGATCTTCCCAGACCAGGGTACGAACCCATGTCCCCTGCATCGGCAGGCGGACTCTCAACCACTGCGCCACCAGGGAAGCCCAAATCTGACTTTTAAAGTGGGTGCAGCAGTCAAAATCAGTTTGGAATTCTGAAAATTCAATAGATTTATACAAAAATAGATTGAGTTTGAAATGATAGAGCTAAATCACAAGAAATCACATTTCTACCAGGGGAATAACAGAACAGAAAAATTTAATCAATCCATGTTGGTACTTGTTAGCAGCTCTGAACAAAAATATGTTAATGTAGTAACGACTGTAAACAGGTTATTAAAATTATCTTAGAAACTCAGTAACATCTGGTCTTTCCTTGTCCCCTATTAATGTTTGATTGTAATTCGACTATATGATAAATAGCAACAGTTCAGAAATGACTTAGAGTTGACCCCTACTACACTAGCACCATAGTAACGCACACTAGGTATGCAAATAGCAAGATGAGTATTGCCCTCCATAGGGTGCACACATGGAACCGACGTGATTTTCTAGCAAAAGTTAGTAGGCTCTTGCCTATTTCCATGTTATAAGCACAGACTAGCAAGAGGGTAGCTACTCACGGCTACAGTTCTTAGACATTCACAACGTTTTCTCTTCCTAAAGTTGACTGATCTTGGTGGGGAATCAAACTTTGCAACCTTGGCTTTGATAATACCATGTGTCAAACTAACCAGAGAGTTGGTCTAAATCAGAAATGAATATATCATCAGTACCACATTGAGTTTGCCATTAAACTATCTATAAACAGAGGTCCACCAGCAGATACCCCTGGCATATTCTGCACGTCATGTTCTGGCTTAACCACACTCAGCCTCACCAATGGACTCTACAGAACAGGGTCCAGGAAAGAGAGGAGACACACACTCCAAATGTATGTAGTTTGGTACACATGAGGCAAAGGCCCTGCTGCACCCTCCCAGGCTCCCAGAACCAGCCAAAGCTGGAGTGCTTCCTCTCTCCACATATATTGGGGCCACTCCTTAGGAAACAGTGAAAAACCTAATGATCGTGAGTGGGTATTGTATACCAATAACACAGTAAAAGTACGAGAGGACAGAGACTTTGTCCATTGTCTCCACTGCTCTGTTCCCAGGACTCAAAAGAGTGCCTGGCACAAACAGCAGCTCAATAAAAGTAACACTTAACTGGATTATAACCATGACAGTTGCCTAGAAGCATCTCCTGAGCAAGCTACTATTAAGAGAAGTCAGGCTACATATTAAGACCAGTGGAAGCAAGGTGTGCTTTTGAAACTAGCAAGGCAATGCACTAATTTCCCCTCAGTCTTACACAGAAGATTATGACTTCATAAATTTTAATAGGCCCAATTCTATGATATTAAGACTTGCTCATCAGCCCTCTAAAGTTATGAATTTTCCAGGCCTCCACTTAGGAAGCTTACATTTGCATATCTCTAGCCCTGATACTCAGAAGTTGCAATATATCCAAATTTTCAATTTCCTTTTTTGGGAGGACGTGTTCCATTCAAGGAGTTGTAAGGGGTAACATGTAGTTACCCACTGGGGATTTTGATATATTTCTAACACCTACTGCTTAAAAGTCTGCACAACTGAACTTTTATATAGTTAAAAAAAGGAAGACTGAAGCTATTATTAGAGTAGTTTTTTTCCCAAGGAGCATACATACATACCTCAAGTCAGAAAGCCCAGTTCTCTCTCAATATGTGTGCAAGAGCATGTTGGAGGTGTGTTTTTTGGTTATTTTTTTGTTTCAGAACTTTTGTTGCTTGAATTAAGAGCAAACATTGTGTCTAAAGTACAAGCAAAATGGGTATGTCCATTTCTTTTCAAGAAACTAATAGGATTTAGGATGAGTCACCAGACCTTGTCAGTTTGTACTAGTGTGCTAACATGAGTAGGTTCCAGGTGATAGAAGGGGCTTTAGCGTCATTCTCACTACAGCCCAGCGTCTACTTTTATGCTTCTAATTTTACGCTTCTAATTTTAGTTAGAGAAAATCCAAGCAATGCTTCTGGATGTGCAAGTCAGTGGATAACCAGAGCCAAGCTCTGTGTGGATCACAGTTTGTGTAGTTGAGAAGGAAGTGGGGACTGAACTGAATTTTCCAACTAAATGTTTTCTCTGTAATTTCTCCAACATATTTACCATAAAAATAATATACATTTTTTATCTGTGTAAGGATTTTCTTCGAAATATCCACAGAAGTGTATTTTCAGCCAGTCTCTATGATAAGTAGCTTGGTGTTATTGATCAAGGGAATGAGGAGGCGAAAATAACTGCAACCCAGAGGTAATGATGCAATACTCTTAGGAAAATATTAGCTTATAATTTCCAGCTTTGTCCACTAAAATAATGACCAATGTCAGAGGGTTTCACTTGATCATACCCAGGAAGCCAGTTTAAAAATAGATGCATGCCTTACTGTTGATATTGAATTCGTGTTTTTCTCCTCATCTTATTAATATGGAATCCTTGACCATTTTACACCTTCTGAATACATGAAACTGCTGGAGATGAAATCCATTGGTCTAAAAAGAGATGCTAAAGGATCACTCTGCCAGTGGTATGATCTTAACTTTGTCAAACACATAACTAACCAGAGAAGTTCTTACCTGGTTCCGGAATTAAGTTCAATGAAACATTTTTGTATGCATTCATTCCTGGAACTCTGAGAGTGGACTGTGTACATGGTATACAAAGAAGTACTCCGTTCTCTTTGTCTTTCCACTTCCTAAGCAAAATGACTTGCTTGGTTTAGAAGTACATTTTTCTGTCTTTAGTCTTTTAGACCAGCTGCTAAAAGCAATGTAGTTCTCTTGTGATACCTTTTTGGAGTGTTATGCAACATTCCTCATCCAATCAGATGACAGTTTACACTTTATCAGTGTGTACAGCCCCAAGCATTCTTTGCCCGTCTAATTCTGGCAGCTCAGAATTAGAAAACAACTTCACAAAAAAAGGTAATGAGGTCTCTCATTTTTATGCCTTGTGGGGCAGAGTCCCCACATTGAACCTGAAGTTTGCAGTGTTAACTCTGATGGACCAGTTTTTTAAAGTGCGCGTTTTAATTGCATTCCCCTGGAGTGGCAGAGTCCTACTCTGGTGGGTTGTTAAGCTGGAAATGAAGAGCAGCTGAGTCACTTCTCCTTTCTCATCTAGGAGACTAAAGAATAGAGAGATGAGAGTAGGATGATATTGTGGGGCCTTTAGGGACTTTCCACCCCCTCACTTGTTCCCGTAAACCAACCTCTTGCGCCACTCCTTCTCCCTATCGAAACCAATTCTTCTCCCTATCGAAACCAATTCTTGGAGTTTTTCAGTTGACGGAGACTTTCCAGCCAGCGGGTAATTTTCCAGTTGCCGGTAACAGGTATACGCCCTAACCGCCACAATGAACAAACAACTGTAACGGCCAGAAGGTGGGGCAAAAGTTCCTAAGCCAATGAATTCAAAAGTCACCACATTTACCCAATCATTGTGAGAATATACCCGCCCTATGAGTAAATAAACCTATAAAAAGTATGTGATTCCGCTTTTAGGGGTTTCCCATCGGCCTCCTGCGTGAGGTTCAGGGAACCCTGGTGCATCGGCTCCTAATAAACCTCTTGCGCGTTGCAGCGGCTCTCGACTCTTGGCGGTTCTTGGGCGAGTTGGAATCCCTCGTAGACCGTTTGGGTCTAACATCATCATAGAAAAGAACCTTGGGCTTTGACGTCTGAGAGCCAAGGTTCAACTCTCAGCCTAATCACTAAGGGATGTGTAAACTTGGGCAAGGTTTCCAAGCCACGGTTTCATCACTGCACAGTGATGACAACACCTAGCTGCTCTGGTCACTGCTGGCACATCCTAGGTGGTTTGGGCAATATGAGCACCCATGGCTCCACACATACTGGCCTCGCTCTGCCAGTTGTGGCTCATTCAGAAAATTACTTGGCTACTATTTTGCCTCCACTGCAGGATGAAGAAACTAGTAAAAGATTTCAGAACATCCTAATAGAGCCACAACATGCCTAATAAGAACGCAGCTCTTCCCCAAGCTTACCCAGAGCAAGCATGAGGCAAGGCAACGCAGTCAGAAAAACACATCACATGTTTTCTCTCCAGCTGCTTCCTTCCACAGAAATCTCTGCTTCCCACATTTCAGATATTTCTTAAGTGAATTTCACAAGTTTTTGTGTATTGGATACTTTATAAATTTTAATAAGATGCTATAATAAATTATATCTCAATAAAACTGGAAAAGTTCTTAAATAAAAATAAATAAATAAAATTTAATAAGAGAATATACACCTTTGCCCCAAATATCCTATGTGGGTTACTTGAAAATTATCCTAGTTTTAAAGATGTAACCATCATTACAAAAATGTTAGCTACTTAAATTAGGCCACAAATTATAATTTTAGCCCACTGATTAAAAGAATTTTAAAATCTGTGCCCAAAGTACTCTTGAAAGTATCAGTTATTTCGTAGAGAAAACTAGTGTGTGTGTGTGTGTGTGTGTGTATATATATACTTATTTATTTATTTTAATCAAGTCTGAATTTTTCTCAGAATTATTCTGCATTTTTGTTAGAGCCAAGATTCACATATGAAATGTGATTTATAACTATGCCATAAAATAACACCCTGTTTTTTGCCCTTTTGTGTTACAGATTTCTTTTGTACAGTTTCTCACTGAAAACTGCCTCAAGATATTTGGAGAAGATATCACTTCCCTCTTTGAAGAGAGCTCAATGAGTTGTAATAACAGTGATATCACTGATAACAGTGAGAAGGCTGCAGGTACTGTGAATACTTAATTGGCTTTGATGACAAAGACAGCAAGGCTACCAGGGGGTCATGGGAGGTCCTTAGACTGTGCTGTCCTGGAGCCCAAAGCACATCCCAAGGGCAATGATTTCCATCTGCTCCAGGTCAGGGGAGGTTTCACACTGTTGTGAAACCAAGGAAAGGATAAGACAGGTCTGACTTCAAGAAGTTGCTAGTACAGCATTAGGAGACATCACGGTATAATACAGCATTTGAGAATTTTTTCAAACAAAACTTTAAATGGGATTCATATATATCACATGTGCTCTGGCTGAAACTAGAGTGAGGGGCCCAGAGTACTGCCTGGTTTATTCCCCTCTCTCTCCTTTTTCTGGTCAGTGGTCCCTGAGGCACCACAGGTTCCCAGTGCCTTTGAAATAGGTTGAAAAGAACCAGCATCATTAAGAAAACAAGGACTTAATGTCAAACAGCCTTTCCAGACTATAACCTCATGTGCCTCTATTTACCAACTGCATTAAGTTCGGCCAGTTATTCTAGCTCAGTTTCAGTTTCTTCATCTCTAAAATGTGAATAAAAATAATGTCTAAATCTAAGAATTGTTGTAAAGATTAAATAAGATAATGGATGTAAAATAAATTTGTAAAAAAGCAATTAATAGGGCTAGTAGAAGTTCCCAAGAGATTAGAGCGAGTACTGTTTGAGCCTATCTAATCAAGCTAACTGGTAGCAGTCCATTTTATAAGGCAGCATTTAGATTCAGAACCTGAGGACACGTATCATGAGTCCCTTCATATTTTTAACATTTCTTGGTTTTATGACATTTACCTCATTGCTTTGAGGAAATCTTTAGGAAAATCCATTTAATCAGGAATTTAGATGAGCCTAATATCTGAGAATATGCTTATACTAAGACAACTTTGTTTTTTATTTCATCGGTGACAACAAAACAACCTCTTGAATCCAAGCCAGTGAGAGTGATAGTGATTTACAAAAAGGCACAACTGCAGGATGATGCCAAGGCCCCACCTAGCACGGGTCCACCCAGCTACCTGTCTACAATTTTCTAAGTCACTGAAGATTAGAATCTCCATAGTCACACCGGACCCTTCCTTTTTCTTTATTTCCTGTAATATCTCACTTGAGAACTCTTTTTACCCAACATTTGCATGATTTTGTTGAGTCTGGATTAAATCCTCAGATCTTATCGAGAAATAAATTAATTTCCTGGCAGAAGAATGAACATGAGGCACCTTAAACCAAGAAAGCCACTTTAGATCACTGAATGAAAAATAAGACCTTCCAAGGTCCCAGCTCATCCCATTTGACTTTTTCTTTTTCTTGATTCCATATATGCCTGTTTGAGAAAATCTACCCACAATGTATCTCTTCTATCTTCTATTTCTACCATATTATACTATATTTTTTGTATTGTATTGTACATTTTTATATTGATACAATAAAAATGGGTTCGACAACCATTTTATTTGCTTATGATTCATATTAACACTTTGGTGGAGGCTCATCTGGCAGTTTGGGTGTCCACTAAGATCACTTATGCACCGGCAGTCAGTTGGCAGCTCACCTGGAGCTAACTTACGTGTCTGCTGGTTGCTGTTGGCTCTGGGTTGATCCCCATGTCTTCAACAAGCTGGCCAGTCTTCTTCATATGGTGGAAGAAGGGCTCCCAATAGCACGAGAGGATTTTCAAGAGGCAATGTAGGAGAGTACGCCACAAAAGACTACAAAGACAATGAGTTATTCATTATTTACTGAGGGCTATTACTGTAATCTACCACACATGAAAATCATGACTCAGGACAGCATTACTACCACACACATCATTTTATTCATCAGCTTTTAACCGTCCATTCTTTAGACCAGCACTTCCCAAGGGGTATCAGGAAGTGTGGTAGAAAATATCTTTGAAATAATAATTGATTTTTTCCTCAGATATTTCTTGCCTTTACCCTTCTCCCTGTCTTAAGCTGTCTCAGGAGACAGATCATTTCCTCAGGGAACAGAAGTTACAGAAGAATTTGAGGAAAAGAGAGCTCTTTGTTGCTTATCAGTTTTGAAAATTTAGTTTCCTAGGAAACAAAAACAATTCATGGCACAGAGTAAAAATTTAGGTGGAAACCTCATGGGAAAAGCCCAAAACCATTAGGTGTACGGAACACGTGCCGCATTTCCTGAGTAGAAACCAAGAGGAATCAGGAAGCCCTCACAGAACTAAATGACATATCTAAGAAAGATGGGGCATTGTACATTCATACGAAATTTCTAGTACCTCAACACAGAACAGATCAGTGAAGTTATTCCCATCAATCTGCGAATGGTATGGAAGGAACAAAGAGAGCCACTGGATTTGAATGACATGTCTCAGCAACAGTTGTACAGACCAATTCCCTGGGACCAGATAGCAATTAGGACATCTCAGCAGATGCCCAGCATACATAGATGGCACAGAGGATCAGTTAAGTGTCATCCCCCCACTCCATAACCACCTAACTCCTTGGCACTAGAAGACTCCAGAACATGGCCACACTCACTCAGATCCTGAATTTCTGCCAATCTGGGAACAAAGGATTAAACTAGAAACCAAATGAATTATTTAAAAATATAGAACAGTACATATCTTACATATATCCGTTTGTAGACTGAAATTGGTACCAATACATATAGAATACTTGACCCATGCATTTTTTTTCTAGAAAGGGTTCCATGGTCAAATAGGTTTGGGGAATGCTGTATTTTCATTTTGGAAATCAAAATGCCCATTAACATGTTAATGTCTTAGAGAAGACCCACAGTAAAGAAACCCAGTATTTTCCACATTTATTTCACCTGGGAGATCCTTTTGAAGGAACCCTGTTAATGAATGATCCTAGGAACATATATTAATAAACATTGCTCTAAATTTATCTTCTTAGGTCATAGAAGATCCTCCACAATGCAACCTGCTCCAGTAATCAGTTTTCTCTTCACTACTTCCCAGTGCAGATCCTTTTCTTTAGATAGGTCAGACACTTCACTGTTTCCTGAACAAGATACACTCATGTTTCTAAGTAATTATCAACTCCCCTTGGTCTCTATATATCCAAAAACTAGATAGCCACTTGGGTTCTACTCTCCCAGAAATTTCACAAAGCCATCCTTGACCATTCCAGCTCAAATTAATTGTTCTTTTATAATGCACGAGCATTTGACCCCATTAGACATTGGTTCATATGCTGCTTTGCACCATCAGGAATTAAGCTGGTATGTTTATACATTGCTCAACAAATCCAAATTCCTGTGGTAAATGATTATATCTTGTGTTAGTTTTATATCACTTTTAATGCCTGGCTAAATATCTACTAAAATATATGAATGAATTTGTGAACTTTTCTAAGAGTATAGAAATTTTACATAGATTGGTAACGACTGCAAATTTTAAAACTGAGGAGGTAGAATACAGCACAAATGGAATTTCAGTGGGTGGCAATGACATCAGCTTGACTAAAGTTTTTTAGATATGACTTCACAGTCTTTACTATTCACAAGTTTTGGGATATACTATTTTTATTCATCTTGCAAAAAATGGGATATTGGTATGATATATTTGGGGATAATTGCATGCTTTTGTGAATTTTCTTTTAAATAGCAACAATTTCATAATAAAAAGGGGTAAAAAACCGTTGGGCAGTGCATCTGTGAGTTTTTGAGCCAAGAAAGATGTACAAAAGTCCCTCAAATTTGAAAAAGAGAAATAATAGGAGGTAAAGAAAAGCTGAAAACAACTAATTTGTCAATTGTAACTCACAGAGGAAATTCTTGCCACGTGGAAATGGTCAATAATGTTAGTTTTTCCCTCAGGATATTCAAGCATAATGTATCATTGAGAAAGTCAATTTATTAATTTTTAGAAAAGATCCTAGGAACTGATAAACTATGAAAGGATCAATTATCTAAGGCAGAATGAACAAAAGGCAATTGGACTCTCTGATATTGGTCTTTACCGTTGCTGGTAAGATTTGTGTAATCATCAATCAACCTGCACTTAGCATGTAATTAAGGTTAAACGTTTTCAAAAGTAAAGCAAAACAAGACGTCCCTGGTGGTCCAGTGGGTAAGGCTCCGTCCCAGTGCAGTGGGCCCAGGTTCAATCCCTGATGGGGGAACTAGATCTCGTATGCATGCCACAACTAAGAGTCCACATGCCTCAACTAAGAAGTCCGCATGCTGCAACAAAGAGCCTGTGTGCCACAACTAAGACCCGACGCAGACAAAATAAATAAATAAACAAAAAATTAAGTATTTTTTTTAAAGAAAGTAAAGCAAAGATGCTGAGGATGAAAATCTTATTTTATTCCAGAAAGAAAGCTATTCATAGGCTACCTTTATGAGAAAACTAAATCTCTTTATGGTGATTAATTACTATGATATATTGAATGGAATACACACACACACACACACACACACACACACACACACATATATTCAATTCTTTACTCCACAAAAGCAACATGTAAGAATTTGGGGGATGAAGTATATATTTGTATAAAAAAAATCTTTTTTCAAAAAGCATTGGGCGATGCCTTTCATATTTCTCTATTTCCTTCCGTGCTAGTCAAATGAGCCAGTGTAAGTACTCTAAAGATCTGTAGTGAATGCTGACTCTATTTTCCATTTTTATGCTTTATATGTCCACAGCATAACTGGTGCTAGGAAGAAATTGATTTCTTTTTGGCCTTGGGTCTAAAGGCCAGTATTCATTTGGTTGGCTACGTCTTTCCAGGGAATGAAATCACTCCTTTGTCATGCAAAAGAGACTACTAGAAAACAAAATTGTCGACGGAGAGTTATAGTTTCCTAAAACGGAAAAAGAGAAACTACTTTGTGAGAGTGGGAGTTTTTCCAAAATGTAGAGGTATAAAACTAGTTGGAAATGTAAAATAAAACAAAACAATACTGACTTCAGGATAATTGATACTTCTGTAGATGGAAGGAAGGGAATGGGATAGAGGAAAAGTGAAAAAGAAACTTCAAGCATATGTATATTATTTTATTAAAGATTTTTAAATGCTAACATTCTGCCATAATGCTTCAATTTTTTTAAGAAATAAAATGTTAACAGGTAATTTTATTACATAAATACCCACAACATACTCATGCATACACACACATATATATACATATGTTTTTATATATAAACATATAAAACATTATTCAATGAATAAATAAGATTACAGACATTTTTATCATTCAGCACCTTATTCTTTTCCTTAACATATGTTTTTGTGATTTCTGTAAACTGATACATGTAGGCCCAATTCACTCAGTCTAGTTGCTGTATAGTAGTATTTCATTATATGAATAATTCATTAATCAAGTATATATATGTCTATCTTGATCAAACTTTCTAGAGGCTTGCCTAGTTATTAGCTTTCAAAAGAACCGATTTTTAAAATTATCTCATTAGTGTTTTTCCTAGGTTATTAATTTGTATGTTGTTTTTATAATTTCATTGCTTCAACTTTCTTACTGTTCTTTTGATTTCTTCATCTAGCTTCTTGGATTAAATGCTAGCTCATTTATTTGTAATAAATATATTTAAGACTATTCATAACTTGTAGGTACTGCTTTAGCTACATCTCATAGATTTTAAAATTTTTATTAGTATTTTAGTTTTTCAATCATTCAATTAATACATTTTATAATTTTCTTTGTGAATTATTCTTTAATCCATTCATGTTGAGGCTTTTTATTCTTCCAGGTTTTCCAACCTGTAGGATTTTCATTACTATTTGTAATACTTAATTTCTAATTTAGTTGCAGAGTGACCAGATAATATGTGAATAATTGTGATTCTTTATGACTGAAAGTATACAGTAAATTTTAAACATTTAAAATGTTGAATGCATGTTTTAGAAGAATGCATATTCTCTGTTGGGTTCTCTTTTGGGTACAGAGATATATATATTTAAAATCACGCTATATGTGTTACTCAAATCCTCTCTGTATATTCTCCAATAAGTAGTTTCTAAGAGAGGTGCTAAACTCTGCCATTATTATAATAAGTTTGTCAATTTTATTTTGCAGTTCTAAGTTTTTGTAGTTTTTTTGTTTTTTGGGTGTTTCACAGTTTAAGTCTACACTTAGTATACACAAATCTATAATTTTTATACTCTTTTCAAATATTCTTTATTCATGTTAATGCTTTTGCAAATTCTAGTTTGAGTGATATCGTTATACCAGCTCTTTTTTGGTCCATATATGCCTGGCACATCTCTTTTTCTTTTTTTCTTTTTAAATTTTCTGTTTTAGGGTGGGTGTGCATGGGTGTGGCAGTGAATGTGTGTGTTCATGTCAGTGTCTACTATAAAGAGCATATAACTGATTTTTTTTTCCAAGCTAATAATTTGATTTTTAATTTAATCAGAGTCATGTAATCCATTTACATTTATTGTCACTATAATGTATTCGGAGTTACACTGACCATTTTATTTCATGGTTTGGTTTCATCAGTGATTTCTCATGGCTTCATTTCTCCTCCTTTCCTAACTTTTCTTTGATTGGTAAACTGTAGATTAGGCTTTTCCCTATTGATTTTTACGTATACATATTAAAATTTCTCAGCCATTACTTCTTTGAATATGCTGCTAAAACATTCCTCTTTATCTTTTGCTAGAATCCCATTAAAATTCCATTAAACAAGGATTCTTGAGGAACACCATATCTCAACTACTTTTTCAATTTTTTTCTTTATGCTGCATCCTGGGTACAATTCTTAGTTCTCTCTTCCAGTTTATTAAGTCTTTAACTTTATTCATTCCAGAGTTTATACTTTCAGTTTTATGACATTTTTAATGCTGATTTATTTTCTAGGGTTACTAATTAGATCTTTTTCCTGTTCATATGATTTTATATATATATTTTAAATTTTATTTATTTATTTTTGGCTGCGTTGGGTCTTTGTTGCTGTGTGCAGGCTTTCTCTGGTCGCGGCGAGCAGGGGCTGTTCTTCGTTGTGGTATGCGGGCTTCTCATTGCAGTGGCTTCTCTTGTTGTAGAGCACAGGCTCTAGGTGTGCAGGCTTCAGTAGTTGTGGCACATGGACTCAGTAGTTGTGGCTCACAGGCTCTAGAGCGCAGGCTCAGTAGTTGTGGGGCATGGGCTTAGTTGCTCTGTGGCATGTGGGATATTCCCAGACCAGGGCTCGAACCCGTGTCCCCTGCATTGGCAGGCGGATTCTTAACCACTATGCCACCAGGGAAGCCCTGATTTTATATTTTTTTAATAGAGATTATTCCTTCCTTTTCCTCTTTGATACTGGTACCAAGAAATAGGATGCTTCTGGGGGTGGGTTGAATTGGGAGATTGGGATTAACATACATACACTACTGCTACTATGTATAAAATAGAAAACTAATGAGAATCCACTGTATAGCACAGAGAACTCTACTCAGTGCTCTGTGGTGACCTAAATGGGAAGGAAATCCAAAAAAGCGGGGTTATATGTGTACGTATAGCTGATTTACTTTGCTGTATAGTAGAAACTAACAACATTGTAAAGCAACTATACTCCAATAAAAATTAAAAAAAAAAGAAGTAGGATGCTTCTGTAACAAATACCTAAAAATGTGGAAGGAGCTTTGCAACTGGGTAGTGAGTAGAGACTGGAGGAGTTTTTGAGATGCATGCTAGGAAAAGCCTGGATTGCTGTGAAGGCAATATTGGTAGAACTATAGACATTAGAGGTGATTCTAGTAAGGGTTCAAAAAGTAAAGAAGAGACCTTGAGAGACAGTCTGTATCTTCTTAGAGAATACATAAATAACCATGAACAGAATGTTAGTAGAAATATGGATGTTAAAGGTCATTCTGGTGAGGTCTCAGATGGAAATGAAGAACATGTTATAGAAAACTGTAAGAAAAATAACCATGTTATAAAGGGCAAAGAACTTGGCTGATCTGGTGTTCTGGTGTTTTGTGGAAGACAAAAC
Source organism: Phocoena sinus (assembly GCF_008692025.1). NCBI lineage: Eukaryota > Metazoa > Chordata > Mammalia > Artiodactyla > Phocoenidae > Phocoena > Phocoena sinus. Next base: position 21,615,867 of record NC_045767.1, read on the forward strand.
TTGCAAGCAGTAAAAATGAGTATTTAGTTCAGTGGCAGTGATTTCCACTACTCGGTCTTCCGGCTCACTGATCCATTCCTCTGTATCATTTAGTCTACTGTTGATTCCTTCTAGTATATTTTTCATTTCAGTTATTGTATTCTTCACCTCTGTTTGGTTGTTCTTTATATTTTCTCTTTGTTAAAAACGTCTAACTTCTTGCTCTGTGCATCCATTCATACTGTGGAAAACAGTATGGAGGTTTCTCAAAAAACTAAAAATAGAACTACCGTATGACCCAGCAATTTCACTACTGGGTATATATATGAAAAAAACAAAAACACTAACTTGAAAAGTACATGCACCTCAATGTTCATAGCAGCATTAATTACAATTGCCAAGACATGGAAGCAACCTATATGTCCATCGACAGATGAATGGAATGTACATACATACAATGGAATACTACTCAGCCATAAAAAAGAATGAAATTTTGCCATTTGCAGCAACATGGATGGACCTGGGGGGCATTGTACTAAGTGAAGTAAGTCAGACAAAGACAAATACTGCATGATATCACTTATACATGGAATCTAAAAACTACAACAGACTAGTGAATAAAACAAAAAAGCAGCAGACTCACAGATATAGAGAACAAACTAGTGCTATAAGTGGGGAGAGGGGGGGAGGGGCATGATAGGGATAGGGAATGAATAGGTACAAGCTATTATGTATAAAATAAGCTACAAGAATATATTGTACAACATGGGAAATATAGCAAATATTTTATAATAACTATAAATGGAATATAACCTTTACAAATTGTGAATCACTATTATTATACACCTGTAACTTATATAATATTATATAGCAACTATACTTCAATTAAAAAATTTTTAAAAAATGGGTCTTTAGCTGAGGAGATTGCTGAGCAAAACTGTTAAAGGAGCAGTGTGGTTTCTCCTGACTGCTTATAGTAAAATGAAAGAAGAGGGAGATGAACTGAAGAAGGAATTGTTAAGCAAAAAGGAACCAGAACTTGAAGACTTAGAATATTCTCAGTCTACCCGTTTTACAAAATATGAGAAAGGTTGTTCTGAAGAAGACACTGAGGGTATGGCTAAACAACCATTTGAAAGGAAGATTAGCAGGGGTTAGAATCACAAATTTATTCGGCTACCTCAGCAAAAACCAGGAATAGAGATGGGATTTTACTAGCAGAAACACTGCCAGTTAAGGAGACTGAGACAGGATGAAATGAAAGAAGGCTGTCAAACTTCTTAGATTCTACAAGGTGGGACCATAGAGCTATTTGGTTGCAAATGTACACTATTCTTTAAGAAAAGGGAAGAATGACTCCAAAGGCCATTCAGAGATCATCAGAGCTGCCTCTACAGCTTCAAAGAGTGGCACCATCACCTTGGTTTCAACAGGCCATACAGCCTCCAACTGAAGCCTTTGAGATGAGACCCCTACCTGGCAGAGCCAAAGGACTGCCACCCCAGTGGGTCCAGAAGGTGGGACAAGGAGCCAAAGAGGATTATTCCCAAGCCTTACAACCTAATGGAATTTGCCTTGTTAGGTTTTGGATTTGCTTGGGACCTGTCACCCCATCCTTCTTTCTTATTTCTTTTTTTTGGAGTGGGAATGTCTATGCCTTCCCACCACTGTATTTCAAAAGCATAAATTGTCTGGTATCACAGTTTCACAGCTGGAGAGGAATTTTTGTTTCAGGATGAACTGTACCTTGAGTCTCATCCATATCTGATTTAGATGATATTTAGATTAGACTTTGTACTTAAGACTTAGAGTTGATGCTAGAATGAGTTAATAAGGCTTTGGGGGCTGTTGGGACAAAATGAATGTATTTTGCACATGATAAAGACATGAATTTGGAGCAGCTAGAGGCATATTGCTTTGAACTGAACTGTGTCCCCTCCCCAATTTTATATGTTGAAACACTAATCCCCCATGTGACTGTATTGGAGATAGAGCCTTTAAGAAGATGATTAAGGTTAAATGAAGTCAGAAGGGTGGTAATCTGATATATTGGAACTGGTGTCCCTATAAAGGAGGAAGAGACATCAGATTCTCTCTCTCTCTCTCTGACACGTGAGGACAAAGTGAGAAGGTAGCCCTCTGCAAGCTAGGGAGAGAGCCCTCACCTGACAGAACCTTGATCTTGGACTTCCCAGCCTTCAGAACTGTGAGAAAATAAATTTTTGTTGTTTGAGCCATCCAGTCTACGGTATTACATCATGGCAGCCTGAGCAGACTAAGACAGGATTTTAAACAGACTTAAAGTCATTTTGAGACTGCTTAACTTTCTTCATTTTTATCTGGAATGAATTCATCTTCTACTGGTTATTTTTTTACTGTCTTCATATCTCTCATATATTTTATTTTAGTTTGATGGCTCACCTTGAGTAAAATTTTTTAAAGCTCTTTCTCTGCCCTTGCCATTCTCATTTAATGTTCTTCAGCTGCCCACTATCTAGCCTCCTGAAGCTACTAGCCTAAAGAAAGATTTTTTTATATCAGTAGCACAGAGCTTCATCAGCATGAATATTGGGAATATCAGAGTCAGTCCCATTGCTTCAAGGCTAAGTCTACTTCCTGTCTTATAAATGGTTCCCTAGGCAGTTTTTCGGTGTTTTGGGCCTACTTTATTTATAACAACTTAGGGTTTTCTGGTCTCTAGTTAGTAGATCAGAGCTATATACTAGGCAGTCACAGCCCCTGGACTGCACACTTGCATCATTATATGACTGTATTAATCGTGTCTTATTTTTTGTATTCTGACGCTTTGACATCTGAGACTTTGCTACCTTGAAAGAACTGCCCTTCCCAGTGTTAGCCAATTCTTAGAGATAATAAACAACTCTCCCTTGCGTGCACCCTTCAAATGTAAACCAAACAATCCAGAACCCATATCCCCAACCACCTCCTTTTTTGGTCTCTTACACTCCAGGCCAATATCCCCTTGTCCCAATCACTCCAATGGTTACGTACTAGACAATGAAGCCCTGTGCCCCCAGAGACTGCTGAAATTATTCAAACTAGCCAATCCTAAACCTGCTTACACTGCCTCACCTTCCCATGGAAACCACAGTAAAGGCTCTTCCCCATGACTGCCCCCACGCCTTCGGCCTCCTGACCAACTGTGGTGCTTCCCCGTGTGGCCCCCTGCAGGGTGTACTGTGCCTCCTGTTTCTAGGGATCTGTGAGAGTTCTCGCTTCATAAAACACTCATTTCCAAGTTTGCGAGTCTTACCATACTTGATTAAAATAAATCCCAAGTACCACCAAAACTATGATGTACTACTTGAATGACAGAAAAATAAAGTAACTTGTTGTAGTGGAAAACATGTGTCTCTGTACTTGGTTAACTCTAGTCCACTGAACACCATAATTGTAAAGTTTTGGAGGTTTGGTAATGTGTGATTTTATAACATGTGAACCCAGTAGTTCAAATCAATATTGGATTATAACTCTAAAAATGTAATTGCATTAATAATATATAGTTTAAATATGAGGCCTAGAGGAGAAAATAGCACAAAGTACTTTTCTAATTGAAAAAAAAATTGGCTCTCTCATTGCCTCCTGAATCAAATAAAGCTTCCTTATTTTACACTTAATTTTAAACACCCAAAATGTGTTGGGGAAAGTTCTAATGCTGGATGTTCAAAGATGATCCAGTACTTCAGGTGCCCTGCCCACAATAATGCTTCTCAATCTATCCAAATTTATTTCAACTACTCATCACACAGGCTCTTCATTCCACACTGGTCAGTCTCCCAGTATCAATTTCAGTCATTCCTGCTCCAGCACTTGTGCTCACGCCGTCACCACTCCTAGACGGTTCCCTTCTTGTCCTCTTCCCTAGTCCAAATTCAGCACATCCAGTGTCGGCTTCCCAGTGAAGGCTGTCTTGATTTGTTCAGTCACACTGTCATTTACTCTACCGATTTTCTATAGCCCTATAATCGTTTTCACATAATTTTTGTGAAATGTAGTCTTTAAGGCAAGCACTTTTTTTTTAATTTAAAAATTTCTGAAATTGAAGTACTTCTCTATGTATATGTGTGTTTTTGTTTTTTTTTTCCCCAGTGATTCTCTTTCCCCAACCAAATATGTTTAAATGAATAACACGTATAATCCATGGGTTCTAGAAATTGAGAAAACAGGAAATACTGACTTCTCAGTGGTTCTCAGGTGGTTCTCCACAGCACCTCCTGGAACCACCAGGAGCAGGGCTGAAGCAGTGGGAAATTGAGGTAAACCAATGGAGCCCTGCTCTGGTCTCTCCTACAACCTTGAACAAGCACCTCAACTTATTCTTTTTTTTTTTTTTTTTTTGGTAATGTTTGCTTTATTATTTTATTTATGCATCTGAACAAAAAGTTTTGTGAACCTGAAAATATTTATGTAAATGCTTAGTATTTTTAGCTTTGTCTCTCTCATGAGAGTCCAGGCTTCTGCACCCAAAGGGCCTGGCACAGTTATGGCTAGATAATTGGGTCAGCTTGTTCCTGACTGGTCCGTGTGCAACATGCAGACTGCATCCACAGTGATCATTTCTCTTAATCTTTTCAAACAACTCTATGCTAGTCTCCTAAATGTTAGTTCCTTTCTGTGTTCTGTCATTTTCTTTAAAAATGGTGCCTTGGGCCTCCCAGAATGAACATGAATTATAGCTCTATTATGTCTTTATAGATAGAAAGCTTAGCTTTCTTGCCAAAGCACACAAATGGATTTTAAAGAGATCTGTTAATGGCTATAATTTAAGATCAGGGGGTATTATCCTTGAGATAAGATTAGAATTTGGCAGGAAAAAAACACAACTTTTATTTAGAAACTTGGCATCTTGAACATAGAATTTTAGTGCGGCAGAATTTCAAGTTAGACATTTGCTTGGGATGCAAGAAGTAAAAGTTGGAAAACTTGGAGTAGATGAAATTTTAAAAGACTAGGTAGTGAGTGAATTTACACCTTCAACTGTTGTCTACTTTCCCCCTTTATTTTGTTGTACTGAAATTTGTTTATTTATTTGTTTATTTAAGGCGGAGAGAGAAAGCGTACACAGGCACTTTATTGTAAGAAACTAGCTTACACATTCATGAGGGCTGGCAAGTCTGAAATCCGTAGGGCAAGCTGACAGCCTAGAAATTCATGTGAGAGTTAATGTCACAGTCTTGAGTCCGAATTCTGAAAAATGGTCAGGCAAGTGAGAAACTCAGGCAGGGTTTCTACATTGGAGTCTTGAGTCTGAACTCCTTCTTCTTTGGAATCTAGACTAATTGACCAAACTACTGTTCACCATAGCCTAGTCAAGTTGACATACAAATTTAACCATCATAGTGTCTTGTTACCTGTTAGGCTCTGTTTTCTGAAAACTTTTCCTCAGTCTGCTCTACTCAGTTCCACCTGACTCTACAAAGTAAAATGCAACTTAAGTTTAGCCTTTTAAGGGTCTCAAATTTGTTACAGACCTGAAATCCCTGAACTAATCTGGATTTCAGAGAGCTTCTGGATGATACAGCTACACAGACCAAATCCCCAGGAGCACTGTGTGTCAGAGGTTTTCCTGGCTGGTAGGTTTGGTAGAAGAGAAAATGGAGACAGAAATGGATTACGTGAGGCAGGTTGACCCCCAAATTTTAATACAGACTTGTCACTGAATCAGTATTATTATGGATGGTATATCATTTATGTCATTATTGCTATAAGTAAATTTTCATGAAGTCTTTGAAGCAGTCCATTGGCGAGGTACATACGTCAAGAATGTGGGTAAGGGTGGCTCTGAACTGCTCTTTCATCCTTTGTTTGGAATCTCAGTGGTCATCTCCATGGATTTGTTTAGAGCAGAACTGAGCTCCCAGAATGACATCTGTCCAAATGAACACAAGCGGCTGCATAAAATGAGCACTAAAAAATGAGGTTAACCATTGTAGTAACGCTTTATGCGCTCTCGCATGCTGCTTAAGTTTTTCTTCCAGTGCCATGGTAACAATAAAACTTACTTGTAGAGTTCATGTCTGTTTAAAAAGCAGCACGTATGAATTTCCACATTTGATTCTCCTTCCAGATAACACTACGGAAAAAATGATGCTGTTCTACAGATATGTAACTGGAGATTCAGAATTCAGATTTCACTTGCTGAAGGACAAATAGTAAATACTGGTGTCAGAACTAGATCACAGCTTTTTCCACTACATCATCTAGTCTGTTAAACATTCATAATTCCTGTCCTGGGAAATAAAAATCATTATGCTTCTAAAGTAAGTTATGGACAAGCAGCACTGAGCTACTTGTTTTAGAGGTAGGAGTTCTGACAAATTAAAACACAAACAAACAAAAAAACCTGTGGCACTACTTTGAAAGTCTCTTATTGTGAATTGCCAGAGAAAAAATAAAATTTCCATGAACCTCACTGATTTAAAATGTAACATTAAAAAAAATGGAAGAAAGGAATGATGTTTTTCAGTTAGGATAATAAAGGAAGCAATTTTCTTTTGTGCCTGGTAATTACATTGAAAACATAACTGCAAGTCAAACTTAGCTGGATCTTTGACGAACTAGAGCACGTAAGAGACTCATTTATGGATTCTGAGGATCAGCTTGATCTTTCCTCCTTTCACAGATATCAAAAGAGTTCTTGTTACTTGAGAAGGAAAAGCTGGATTCAACAATGGCTGAGATGAAAGACACCAGGAGCAGAGTAGCTGCCTTTTCAATATTTCCTAATTGGATATCCTGTCTCCAACTAGATACTCTTCTAAGTGATTCTTCAAAATCTTAATTCCAATAATTAAGCCAGTCAGACACTAGAAAGATGTTAACTGAGTCCAGAGCAATACAACTCAAAGCCATTGCAAATGACAAAAGTGGAAAAGTGATAAAGGAATTGGAAGAGAAAAAAATTTTTTTTCTTAGCCCTCCAAAGTTAATCTGCAATGCCTCAAATTTATCTTTCACAGGACAAATAATATGTATTTGAAATCTCAGAACCTGTTTCTCTTTATCTGTATAAATCCATCCTGTGTTTTCCATACAAAATCTAATTATTCCATCTTGGTTTTCCATTCTATCATTGTTAGCACCCGGACGTAGAGCACTGAGCCACTCAGGGAATCTGCTGATTGCTGAATTCAGCAGTAAACTCCCACTTCTGGATAGTCTATAAAATGTAAGGCCAGACACTATCAAACTCTTAGAGGAAAGCATAGGTAGAACACTCTATGACATAAATCACAGCAAGATCCTTTTTGACCCACCTCCTAGAGAAATGGAAATAAAAACAAAAATAAACAAATGGGACCTAATGAAACTTAAAAGCTTTTGTACAACAAAGGAAACCATAAACAAGACAAGAAGACAACCCTCAGAGTGGGAGAAAATATTTGCAAGTGAAGCAACTGACAAAGGATTAATCTCCAAAATTTACAAGCAGCTCATGCAGCTCAATATCAAAAAAACAAACAACCTAATCCAAAAATGGGCAGAAGACCTACATAGACATTTCTCCAAAGAAGATATACAGATTGCCAACAAACACATGAAAGAATGCTCAACATCACTAATCATTGGAGAAATGCAAATCAAAACTACAATGAGATATCATCTCACACCAGTCAGAATGGCCATCATCAAAAAATCTACAAACAATAAATGCTGGAGAGGGTGTGGAGAAAAGGGAACCCTCTTGCACTGTTGGTGGGAATGTAAATTGATACAGCCACTAAGGAGGACAGTATGGAGGTTCCTTAAAAAACTAAAAATAGAACTACCATACGACCCAGCAATTCCATTACTGGGCATATACCCTGAGAAAACCATAACTCAAATAGAGTCATGTACCAAAATGTTCATTGCAGCTCTATTTACAATAGCCAGGACATGGAAGCAATCTACGTGTCCATCAACAGATGAATGGATAAAGAAGATGTGGCACATATATGCAATGGAATATTACTCAGCCATAAAAAGAAACGAAATTTAGTTATTTGTAGTGAGGTGGATGGACCCAGAGTCTGTCATACAGAGTGAAGTAAGTCAGAAAAAGAAAAACAAATACCGTATGCTAACACATATATATGGAATTTGAAAAAAAAAAAGGTCATAAAGAACCTAGGGGCAAGATGGGAATAAAGACACAGACCTACTAGAGAATGGACTTGAGGATACGGGGGGAGGGGGAAGGGTAAGCTGTGACAAAGTGAGAGAGTGGCATGGACCTATATACACTACCAAACGTAAAATAGATAGCTGGTGGGAAGCAGCCACATAGCACAGGGAGATCAGCTCGGTGCTTTGTGACCACCTAGAGGGATGGGATAGGGAGGGTGGGAGGGAGGGAGACACAAGAGGGAAGACATATGGGGACACACGTATGTGTATAACTGATTCACTTTGTTATAAAGCAGAAACTAACACACCATTGTAAAGCAATTATATTCCAATAAAGATGTTTTATAAAAATAAACAAAAAAAACCCATTAAAAAAAATAAAACGTTCATTTAGTTCAGTTTAAGATGGTGGTACTATTTTTTATATTATAAAAAAAATATGAAATTTTTCCAAAAAATGTCTCTTGAGAAATTACCTAGTGAAATTAAGCTATGTAGGAATATAACATGGATAATTCGAACAAAAATCCCTAAAATTTTCCCCAAAGTATATTAAGGGGCTTGAATTATGTGAAAAATGTTCTTAACTTTCTTGAAACCAATCAAACCCATGAAGCATAATAAAATAAGTTCTGGAGTGTTGTTTTTTTTTTTTTAAACACAACCATGACAAAGGTAGGTGATAAAGCCCCAGATGCATTTAATTTGCATAACATGATCAATTAAATGTCCCCTGTTTCTAAAAGAAGATCATGTGTTCTATAAAAAGTAACTTAAAACAGATCTTAGAGCAGTACAGAAACTTAAAATTTGGCCCATGTATCTAATTATGTTTTAAACTGCAATTGTTACTTATTCTGTTGACAGGCAAATTCTCAATAGTTCACCTTTTTCCACATATATTAAATACCAATCATATAAAGGTGAGAGTCAGGAAGGAAATTAGCATTCATGTTGCTTTGTTTTATTTACTTCAGAGCTTTAGTCACTGCCTCAAATGACCTTGAGTTGTTCGTGATTGATTTTCCTTTACTAGAATTAAGTTCCATGAAAGCAGACTCTTCTCTGTCATGTGCTTTCAGGTCCTGAAGCACCAAAGGAGCGTGCTTGGCACATAGTAGGTGTTCTCGGTTTTTTCAGTAAATTCCAGGCACAAGAATAGACACATTGTGAATATTACATAATATATTCTCAGAGTGATCTTGAAATGTAAATATTATTATCCCTCTTTTACAGTAAGAAATCAAGGTTTAAATGAATTAAGTAACTTGTCAAAAATCAAGCGATTAAAGAGAGGGGATTTGAACGTAGGGCTGATGCACATTCTGTTTGTGGGCCATGTTATAAGGCATGTTTCCCAAAGTGGACCATACTGGAAACAAGATGATTATGGGTACTTTAAAAAGTGACATTAAGTAACATAGCATTAGATCATAAGAAAGTTATTCCTTTAAAAACTTCCTTCTGATTAACTTTATTACATCAAAGATAAAGTCTCATATTAGTGCCAGTGAGTATTTAATGCTTCTCTAATAATTGCTACTCTCTCTCTCCTTATTTCAGTTAAGGATAGGTAAGAAAATAAAGCCAAAGTTTTGTTTCCAGTGTATCGTTTTTATCTATATAATTATCATATAGATGATTATATTTATAAACTATATAAATATGATCTATTTACAAAGGAACTATGTGACAATTGCAAAATGGAAACCAGAATCACTTGCCTTATTCTGGTTTTCCATTTGCAATAGTTATATAGTTCCATCATAAATAAATTTTAGGTACAAGTCTTGAATTTATTTAAAGAAAATATTAATTAGCTAACAGTACAGATGACATATTTGGCCAAAACTGTGGAGGTGCTACACAACGTCTAGTTTCGCAACCCTACCGTGAAGCAATTTATAGGCCCTGGAATAGAAACAAGCAATAGAAGGCACTGCTGTGATAGGGAAACTCAGACATGGAAAGTAATTATCCCCAAACTACTGTAAAAGTGGCGTACTTGAGGTACAAAAGTTAAAGACTACTAACTCTCAGCCTGACTGGGGAAAAATGCCACCGTGATACAAATGCTGAGACTACAGTTAAGTTATAGTTCCTGGCTAATTGTGCCTAAAATATAGTGGGGGATATATTCAATAATCAGAATACAAGTTAGGAAACAAAAAGTGCCCAAAGAAAAATAAATACATGTGATGTGAGAATTCATAGTTCTACAAAGTATTAATTACACCCGTTATCATTAAATTTGTTAACTGTGAGGCATCCTTTTCTATAATTGCAAGAAAAGCCTCGATGGGTTTGGCAAAGAAGACCTGCTCAATTGCCAGCCATTTAAAAACAATCAAATTCATAACCCCAGTAAAGCTTACACATCTTTAATATGGCACAAAGTTAGTGCTTCACTAAGGTCGGGTACTGCCTGAGAAACTGTCATCACTTAGTATACTTTAGGGTAAACTCTTAACAATGAAGGGACTGGTTTTCCTCTTCAATTCTTTATGCTGACATCTGTTTATAGGGAGTATCAGAATAAATTCACATGGTCCAAAAGCTTGGGCTTTCTGTGAGGTCCCTTCAGTAGACTGGAGTATAGTGCTTATCTCATCAAGTTATTTTGAATAAGTGAAATAAAGGCAAGAGAATGTGAGATATCTGGCACATAGTAAGCCCTCAGTTACCATTAGCAACTATTAGCCTGCGTCATAAAGCACAATTTTCTCTCCTCTGGGCTTTTCCAGAGACCTCCAGTAACATGATCCTTTTAACCTTTCTTGGACTGGTACCTACTCTAGTGCTTCAGGCCAGCTCGCCCTAGGCACGAACCTCACTCTGTGACTCAAGTCCCTTTCCCTCTGCTAGTACCACCAAATAGAAAGGCTGCCTTAACACTCAAACAGGGACTTTCTGATTTCTCCAAACTGTGAGCTGTGACTTTTCATCGTATCCGTTGTAGTCTGGAACATCCCTCTTTTTTGTCATTTTCTTCTTCAGCTAGATCTACTGGCTAAGGGTAACATTTAATACAATGCTTCCAATCTTTTTATAGCCACTAAGTGTAGCTCTCTGGAAACTTTTGCCTCTGACAAACACTATGTCAGACATTTTCCCAAACAGAATATAAAGAAAATGCTGAACTCAGCCTGTTCTATTTCTGCATACCTTTTCCTTTATAGCCAAGTGCTAGGATAAAGAGGATGCATAAGTTCAGTGAGATTAAAAAAAAAGGTATCCCCTTAGACTCATTCACCTGTGTATAAAACAAAATGTTTTAATTCTTTGGAACTTCTATTTGGAAGAAGGATCATTCCCGAATTTTATATTTTCACCCATGTATACTGATTGTGAAGTAAGTCCCTACTGCTCTGTTCTGTACCCTCCCAGGATGACCACAGCTGACTAATTCAACAGTCAATTGGATTCCTGAGAGCCAAATGGAGCTAAGACACCACAGAACTCTTACTTCTGACATCCCTGGAGTTACCCTGGGTTTTACTCTTCCTAAGGCTTGATTGTTCAAATCTCCTTGCTTTCTCAACATATCTGAATATCCTCATTGTAAATTTCCTTTCAACTTAAGCAAGCAGAAATGGATATCTGTTGCATATAACCTAAAGAATCCTAGTTTATGATTTAAATTTTAAAAGTTAAAGATATTAAGCTTGTCAGTATACAGGATGAGAAAGACAGTACATTTTTCTTTCACTATAAAACCCATGCTACTTGTTTCAACAGGCAGAGTTAACTAGCTGTAAAAATATCAGTAAAGAGAAACACTCTGATTCAGTGAACTTCTCAAAGTAACAGGGTATATTTTTAAATAGCATTTCAGATTTCTTCATTTTACTCTCATCAAAATTATCTTCTTATTAAAATGACCTAAATCTTTTAAATTAAAATGATAGGAGTTTCTTGTGATATTCAAGCAGTTAGTAGTATATGTTAACCATAAAATTTAAAGTAGTGATATGATGTACTTCTGCAAATAGGTATCATTTCTTACAGCAACAGATTTTAAGCAATTTGATGCACTAAGAAGTCACAGTAACTATCTTACTTCTTTTCATAACATATATGCTATGAAATTTGGCCCCACTATACTTTCTCAGTTTCTTCTTTGACTACTACACATACCCTTCCAACATACAGTTTCTTATCTCTGAATCTTTAATGTTGTTGATGCTATCTAAAATTCTATCTCCATGAAAGAAATTAAAGATGATACAAACAGATGGAGAGATATACCATGTTCTTGGATTGGAAGAATCAACACTGTGAAAATGACTATACTACCTAAAGCAATCTACAGATTCAATGCAATACCTATCAAACTAACACTGGCATTTTTCACAGAACTAGAACAAAAAATTTGACGGTTTGTATGGAAACACAAAAGACCCTGAATAGCCAAAGCAGTCTTGAGAAAGAAAAACGGAGCTGGAGGAATCAGGCTCCCTGACTTCAGACTATACTACAAAGCTACAGTAATCAAGACAGCATGGTACTGGCACAAAAACAGAAATATAGATCAATGGAACAGGATAGAAAGCCCAGAGATAAACCCACGCACATGTGGTCACCTTATTTTTGATAAAGGAGGCAAGAATATACAATGGAGAAAAGACAGCCCCTTCAATAAGTGGTGCTGGGAAAACTGGACAGCTACATGTAAAAGAATGAAATTAGAACACTCCCTAACACCATACACAAAAATAAACTCCAAATGGATTAAAGACCTAAATGTAAGGCCAGACAGTATAAAACTCTTAGAAGAAAACATAGGCAGAACACTCTATGACATAAATCACAGCAAGATCCTTTCTGACCCACCCCCTAGAGAAATGGAAATAAAAACAAAAATAAACAAATGGGACCTAATGAAACTTAAAAGCTTTTGCACAACAAAGGAAACCATAAACAAGACCAAAAGACAATCCTCAGAATGGGAGAAAATATTTGCAAATGAAGCAACTGACAAGGATTAATCTCCAAAATTTACAAGCAGCTCATGCAGCTCAATATCAAAAAAACAAACAACCCAATCCAAAAGTGGGCAGAAGACCTACACAGACATTTCTCCAAAGAAGATATACAGATTGCCAACAAACACATGAAAGAATGCTCAACATCACTAATCATTGGAGAAATGCAAATCAAAACTACAATGAGGTATCACCTCACACCAGTCAGAATGGCCATGATCAAAAAATCTACAAACAATAAATGTTGGAGAGGGTGTGGAGAAAAGGGAACCCTCTTGCACTGTTGGTGGGAATGTAAATTGACACAGCCACTATGGAGAACAGTATGGAGGTTCCTTAAAAAACTAAAAATAGAACTACCATATGACCCAGCAATCCCACTACTGGGCATATACCCTGAGAAAACCATAACTCAAAAAGAGTCATGTACCAAAATGTTCATTGCAGCTCTATTTACAATAGCCAGGACGTGGAAGCAACTTAAGACAGATGAATGGATAAAGAAGATGTGGCACATATATACAACAGAATATTACTCAGCCATAAAAAGAAATGAAATTGAGTTATTTGTAGTGAGGTGGATGGACCTAGAGACTGTCATACAGAGTGAAGTAAGTCAGAAAGAGAAAAACAAATACTGTATGCTAACACATATATATGGCTCTAAAAAAAAAAAAGAAAGAAAGAAAGAAAGAAAGAAAATGGTCAGAAGAACCTAGGGGCAAGACATAAAGATGCAGACCTACTAGAGAATAGACTTGAGGATACGGGGAGGGAGAAGGGTAAGCTGGGACAAAGTGAGACAGTGGCACGGACATATATACACTACCAAACGTAAAATAGATAGCTAGTTGGAAGCAGCTGCATAGTACAGGGAGATCAGCTCGGTGCTTTATGACCACCTAGAGGGGTGAGATAGGGAGGGTGGGAAGGGGAGAGATGCAAGAGGGAAGAGATATGGGGACATATGTATATGTATAACTGATTCACTTTGTTATAAAGCAGAAACTGACAGACCATTGTAAACCAATTATACTCTAATAAGATGTTAAAAAAAAGAACAACAAGAAAAAACAAATAAAAATAAAAACCAAGCTCATAGATACAGAAAACAGATTGGTGCTTGGCAAAGGGTGGGGTGAGGGGTGTGTGTGTGTGAGAAATGGGTGAAGTCTGTGAAAAGGTAAAAAAATAAAGAATGAAAGGAAGGAAGGAAGGAAATAAGAAAACATCTGGGAGCTTGATGTTGTTAAGCCTCTAAGTTAACCAAACTCTAGATTTTTTTAACGTGAGCTAATCAATGTCCCTACATTTAAGCCACTTTGGCTGGAGTTTTTGTTATGTGCAGCTGAAAGCACTGTAACTAACAACCTACCAATAAAAATGTCAATTGAAATAGGAATATATCAGTAAGTATTTGCCAAAGTTTACTCTAGTTTGTGCACAATACAAAATGGTTTTGTCCCTCAAACTTAGTTTAATTCAATGTGTCTCAAAAAGAAACTTGAATTAGTATCGTGGCGGTGGGGAAGGGAAAGAAGTTGTTAAAATACATATTCCTTGGCTTTACCATAGACCTACTAAACCAAACCTTGAGTGTGGTGGGGTAAATAAAAATAGGTATTTTAAGTAAGCACTTAAGTGTTCCTAATGTATTCTAAAGACTAAATATCACTGACTTATTTAAGACTGGTCCTGTGAATCAGTGAATAATATAAGGCAGGATATATGATAAAGTGCTGAAGTATGAAATGTGGAACACGAGCTCTCAGGTTCCACAGACATTCAGAAGTAGCTTGGCAAGCTGGAAGGCAAGATCGATTGAGGGTAAAATACAGGTGCCGCCACAGACGAGCTGAGTGTTTCAGTTAGTTCATCTTTAGACAGGTCTAACAGGGTTAACGTCTGCTGTGTGGTTGTATGTTCTGAGATAACATCTGAGAAGCATGTGGGAGGTGGCCATGAAACCAGTGCAAAAAAAAAAATTGTGTCCAACTAAGCTGACATATAATTCTGACAGACTTCTTTTGTCAACAGTAATTGTACTCAGTGGCATGTCCGCTTAGACATAAGTTCCAAGTTTTTTAGTTAACTTCAGAACCCTGTGGGGTAGCGGGGGAGGGAGGTCCAGGAGGGAGGGGATACAGGTATGCATAGAACTAATTCACTCCCTGTACAGCAGAAACTCACACACCATTGTAAAGCAGTTATACGCCAACAAAAATAAAACAAAACCCTGTACTAATATTACGTTGGATTAATTTATAAATAGTCTTTGAATACTTGGGTAATTTCTCTATAAAACAGAGTACCTGAAATATTGGTCACCAGTATTTGCTTAATATGTACATATTTACATTTTTTATTATTTACATATTATTTCATATTTACATATGAAATACTTTTTCTTTACTGAACATGTTTATTTTTGTCACTTTATGAAGGTGTAAAAATGGTGCTTGTAGTTACAGGTAGTTGTTTTATGTGTGCTCATGAAATTTGTTGGTATGCTAACAAGACTGTATGAAACAGTTATTACTTATCTTTCAATTTTCTATGTGAAAATTAAATTGAATATTTTGGTTAAAAATGAGGGTTGAATCTATCCTGGAAACAATGATTAAAAGATTAAATGTGAGACAAAGTAATGGGATGTATTTTTATTTATCAATGGGAAAAGAGAGTAGTTTTTTCTTAAAGCAAATATTCTGTATAGCTAGTTAAAGAAAACAGTAAAAAAGAAACCTTCTAGAAGGTTTCAAGAAAATTAACTTTGTCTTAGTTTATAATAACTGCAAATAATGAGTCTGAAGAGAAGCAATGAAAGCCATTAAAATGTCAGCAAAGTAGACTCAGCTTTTATGAGTTTATAAAAAGAAAACCCTCATGAATTCTTTACTGCTAAAATATTACATTAACACAATACTAGAATGTCGTTTTCTCTCTATTAAAATGACAAATTGGTGTAGGAGTATTCAGTCTGCTCTTAAGAAGACGTAGTTGTTTGTTACCGCCTGTACATTCTGCCCAGATAGATGAGATTCTTTTTCTTACTAGATTAGGCAGAATATAAATACGTGTTGTTTTTTATTCATTCAGCCACTCTATGTCTTTTGATTGGAGAATTTAGTCCACTTACAATTAAAATAATTATTGATATACCTATCATTGATATACCTAATGTACTAACTGCCATTTTGTTAATTTTTTTTTTTTCTGGCTGTTTTGTTGTTCCTGTTTCTTTCTTCTCTCTTGCTTTCTTCCCTTATTGCTTGATGACTTTCTGTAGGTTATGCTTAGATTCCTTTCTCATTACCTTTTGTGTACCTATTATAGGTTTTTGCCTTATGGTTACTATGAGGCTCACATATAACACTCTATATATAACAGTTTATTTTAAATTGATAGCAAATTTGAACACATTCTACAAGTCTGCATTTTTCCACTCCCCGCGACATTTTATATTTTTAAAATTTTGTATATCCCTAAGTAACTAATTACTGAAGTTACAGTTATTTTTACTACTTTTCTCTTTTAACCTTCATATTAGGTTCATAAGTGATTAATCCACTTCTTGTACTATATATTACCTTTACCAATGATATTTTTACTTTCCTATGTTTTCTAGTTACTAATTAGTGCCCTTTCTTTTCACCTTAAAGAAGACCCTTTAACACTTCTTTTACAGTTTAGTGTTAATGAACTTCCTTAGCTTTTGCTGGTCTAGAAAACTTTCGATCTCTTCTTCAAATCTGAATGATAATCTTGCTGGTAAAGTATTCTTGGTTGGAAGTTTTTTTCCTTTAAGCATTTTGTATATATCATGCCACTCCCTTCTAATGTGCAAGGTTTCGGCCGATAAATCTACTGTTAGTCTTATGGGGGTTCCCTTATACATAACAATTTGTTTTTCTCTTCTGCTTTTAAGGCTTACTTTAGCTTTTGGCATTTTAATTATAATGTGTCTTGGTGTGGGTCTTTTTGGATTCCTCTTGTTTGGAACTCTCTGGGCTTCTTGGATCTGGATATCTGTTTCCTTACCCAGGTTAGGGAGGTTTTCAGCCATTATTTCTTCAAATAAGTTTTCTGCTCCTCTCCGTGCCTCCTGTCCTTCTAGGACCCCTATAATATGAATATTATTTTGCTTGATGTTGTCCCACAGGTCCCTTAAGCCATCTTTATTTATTTATTTATTGCTGCTCTGTTTGGGTAAGTTCCACTGCCCTGTCTCCCAGATCACTAATTTTTTTCTTCTGCTTCATCTAAGTCCACTGTTGAACCCCTCTAATAGTATTTTTTCAGTTCAGTTCTTGTACTCTTCAGTTCTGTGACTTCTATTTGGTACTTATACTGATATTTTCTATCTCTTTGTTGAAGCTCTCTTTGTTCATCCATTCTCCTCCTGGGTTCAGTGAGCATCTTTACAACCATTACTTTGAATTCTTTATTATGTTTTTTTTTTTCCTGGAGATTTATCTTGCTCTTTTGTTTGGAACATATTCTTCTATTTACTCATTTTGCTTGACTCT
Source organism: Phocoena sinus (assembly GCF_008692025.1). NCBI lineage: Eukaryota > Metazoa > Chordata > Mammalia > Artiodactyla > Phocoenidae > Phocoena > Phocoena sinus. Next base: position 21,633,490 of record NC_045767.1, read on the forward strand.
TTGTGTTTATTTCTATGTGTTAGGTAAAACAGCTATGTCTCCCAGTCTTGAAGAGGTGACCCCATGTAGGCAATGAGCTTTATTGTTAAATCCTGCCCTAGTTCTTGGCTGTCTCTTGAAGTGTCTCTCTGTTTCAGAACTATGGGCTCAGAAATGCAATCCACCCAGCCACCAGAGCCTGGTACTCAAGGGGCATCCTCTGTGTGGGCTGCGTGTGCCCACTGGCTTTGGGGGTCTGTAGGGAAGGCAGGATATTCACCCACCACGTCCAATGAAGTGACAGGAACATACACGGAGGGGTGGGGCACACGCCCAGCACCTCCAGCAGGGTTGTGGCAGCAACACAAGGGGATGGGGCACTCACCTTCTGCCTCTGGCAGGATGCTACGGCAGCATGATGGGGGTGTGGGTACCAGCAAGTTAAAGTGAGAGTACAAAAATGGCATCCACTAGCACTTCCATCCCTGGAGAGGCTCCCAACAAGCTTTTGTCCCTCTAGCAGATGGTTTAAGCTTAGCAAATGAATCTCCTTCACAGATGGCCTAGGCGCTTTTCAAATTGCTGCTTGTGGACTGAGTCCCAGGGTAAGTGAATCTGCACATCAGCCCTTTAAGAGAAGAACCACCATTCCCTATAGCCCCTATGTTTCCTCAGGATGTAAGCCCTGTTGGTTTTCAAAGCCAGATGTTTTTGAGGGTTTGGCAGTGAAAACATAAGGTGATTTTCTTATGCTTTCTTTCTATTCTATTGATGAAACAAGGTCAACAGATGAGAGAAAAGTGGATAGGATTTTGGATGTTTGAAGAGAGAGAAGATCTTTTAGGCAATATTTTAGGGAATGTGAGGGAAGATTGACAAAGGAAATGTTACTGGACTGCTAAGTTTAACTGAGTGTTCCTTTGAGATTTGCTGTCATAAATTTAATGTTGTCTTGTAGCTACAAACTGTGCATCGTGAATGCAGTTATGATTGTGTATTTTTTTTTCAGCCTCACTGAGCTAGTCTGTTGTAGGTGTGCAATATGTAAAGTGGCAGGTTTAAAGAAGGTTAAATTTGTGCCAGGAAACTAGGACTTAGGGACAGAGGAGTAAGATCGTCAAGGCTAAGAGAGAGAAATGAAGCATAATACTGGATCATCATTAGGGCAGGTGAGTAGAAAATGAGCTATCTTTTGTGGTACTTGAACTTTATGTCAGAAACTTTACAAATCTGGGCGAAAGCTTTCTGACAGTAAGGATCAAAACCAAATGCTCAGGCCAGGAAACCTAGGACAGTCTTACCAGCAAGGAGCAGGAAGGTAGAATAGGTAGGACAAAAGGAGGTCAGTGATGAAAGAGAGAATAAAGCAGCAAAATTTATCAGCCTTGAAGAGGCAGTGAACTTTAGTCAGCCAAAAATCAGCTAGGTTTGGGTTGGTGACAATAGAGGAATAAATAATTCATCATTATATTATAATGATATTATAAAGATATTACGTATTCATCATAATATCTTTCAGTGGGGGTGCCCCAGGGTATCTCTGAGAAACTCAAGTGGTCCATCCTAGCCCTAAAAAAGGCTAAGCCATCAAAAACTCAATCCCAGTAAAGAATAAACTTGAACTCAGTTTTCTAATCCTGGCTCACAGGACAGCCTTAAACTTCACGGTAGATCAAGGACCTTGCCACGAGCTTAATGGGGGCTAAATTTCCAAAATATCTGGGGGTGGTAACAGTGTGTCCCCAAAGCTGGGGCAAGGGTTCCCACAGCTGTTTATTTGACTGGGTTGTTGACAAGGTTGTTCTCTTCTGTCATAAGTTATAAGTACCCAAAAAGCAATTCTTTTTCCTATCATTTGCCCTTGAGGATCCATTATTAAACTTTATCTTTTTCATACATACTGCTAACTGGCAGAGTGAATGATTTTGTAAAATATAATTTTTCTTTCCTTGGTAATGGGTAATTCTTTTCATGCTGTCCAAGCATAATAAGTATCATTTATTAAGTGTTTACATATGCCTGACTACACTAAATTCCTTACATAGTCTCATTTATTCATCTCAATATGCCTCTGAAGTAGGTATTATGATGATTCTATATTTTTACATATGAGGTAACTGAAGCCCCGAAAGTGTAACTGACCTGCCCAAAGTCACATGACCCATAAGGGTAGAAGCCAGTACTTAAACCTAGAACTTTTTCCAGAATCCTTGCTCTGAAACTGATTCATATGCATAGGCAAGAACATGCAGTAGAAAGCAAAAGGGGACTGATATAATCCACGTGAGATGGGAGAATATTCTAGCTTCTACCTTCTCACTCACATGTTCATCCAAGTCCATCATACTTAAATAAAAAAATCCCTCATTACAGATTTGTGGGAGTCTTCCGGGGATTCTTTTACCTACCAGCAAACTTTTCAGCAATGGTGGGGATTATTATTATTATTTTTTTTTTTTTGGCGGTACGCGGACCTCTCACTGTTGTGGCCTCTCCCGTTGCGGAGCACAGGCTCCAGACGCACAGGCTCAGCGGCCATGGCTCACGGGCCCAGCGGCTCCGCCGCATGTGGGATCTTCCTGGACTGGGGCAGGAACCCATGTCCCCTGCATCGGCAGGCAGACTCTCAACCACTGCGCCACCAGGGAAGCCCGGTGGGGATTATTTTTAAAAAATAAAAAGGAGGAGAAGAGTGAGAAGTGAAAATGATAGAGAATATTTTCCCCTCCATGTCCAGGCAAATGCATTTCTCTTATTAACTATCTTATTAACTATCTTTCACCAGGAGGTGAAAGATACAGACACTCAGCAAGTGAAAACTATTGCTCTTCCTAAGTACCTGTTCTCCCTGTATGAGGACTAGAAATAATCAGGGGAGAACATCCTATTCAATCTTCTGCATCACATGCTTACTCGACTGGCATTGTTCCAGAGCAAATAAATTACTTTACTACAGAAGGAGCAGCTTTACTGGAGTTTCAACTAAACAATAATAATAACAATAAAACAACAACAATAACAGCAAAAAATAACCATATTAACCACTGTGGATTTGTTTGCCTACTGGACTGTTCAGCAATGTGAGGTCCACAGCTCTGATGTGTCTGTTGTCCAATGCCTGGTCTTCTATCGTACATATAAATCAAAAACTCTTCCCTGAAAACTCTTGAGAAATCTACATACAGTAAGTTCACAGAACCCTCAGTTTTTTGTTTTTTTTTTTTAGAACCTGAACAATCATACTTTATTCCTTCCTACTTGACTTTCAACATTAACATTTTATTATGCAGGGACATCAAATGTCACTTATAATTTGCATATACTTGAAGAAATTAACAAGTTATATTTTTCATTTACTTGTACCTGGCTCAACATACCAACCTTGAAACGTCTCAGAATAATCCTTATTAATTAGAACCCTCAGTTTTTATTATGCATTTGGTCAGGGACTAACTGCCATATGATAATCACTCTTTGAACAGCTGCTTTTTTTAAATGTGTTGGCTTCTTGTTTAATCAAACTTAATACATTTTATTTCCCGTGAATATGGAATTCTAATTCACATTTAACCTTGACTCAAATTTTACCTTCTTTTAAAATAAATTAAGACACATTGGTTTTGTAAAAAAAATTTTTCTAATTATCAGCTAAGTACAACTCCTTTCTCTTCTTTCACCTCTAACAGAAACAACTCAATCTTTATGCAAAGATATTTGATATATGTAATATAGATTTTACAGAATACCATGTCATTTCATTGTATAATTCATTTTAGTGTTTCTATCAAAATACAGTATTCATCTGAGGTTTCTCTAATAATTTTCTTTCTCCTTTCAGATAGACATATATAAATGAAGTAATTGCCTTACAACATGTAACTGGGCTGACTTATTTGTGTTTGGGGATTTATATAATGATTTGTTTCCAAAGAGCAACTGAAGTAGTTTTTAAACATGGAAAACATAAAAATGTTAATGTGAAGACTAGAAGGAAGGTTTTAATTAAGGAGAGGGCTGATAAATTGTCCTGGTGATGACAACTCTGACATCATTACATTTCTCTGTGAGGACATGAGAGAAAAAATAGGAGGGTGCCTTTAGAAAGTCGTAGTTATTATTACTCAAGGCAATGAGCTGTTAAGTACAAGCTTAATTATGACTTCTGTTTGTCACCTTGATGCTTAATAACGCACCAGATGTACTTTTCGGGCTCTGTCAATTGCCTGCTCTGTCAGTTGACTGAGCATTCGTTGCCTAATGTGTGGCTGTCTTCCATCTCCAGAGGAGATAGATGGTTTACCCACATCTAGCCTCCAGGCAAGCGCCAACTCATTTTCTTCTCAAAATATCTTATTTCCTGGGACAGGTTCCACCAGAAATTAGACTGGAAATTTGTTTGCTTACTTACCACATCTTAGGTCAGAAAAAAGAGAGGAAAAAAATCCCTAATTTCTGACTGTTCTCATGATAAATGATTGAAATTTGTCAGATGACAGAATAATTTTAAAAGGAAAACAGTTGAGGTTTTCCAGAAGCTCAGCTAGCTCCAGGAGCTAGTGAAACAACTGTATCCTCCAAGATACAGCAAAGGAGCACAACTAATTCAAGGTTGCTCTGCAACTAACAATTCTTTGAAAGTCTTTCATTTATGTCTCAGAACAGATGAGCTCAAGTTGAATAAAGAATTGTATTTTTTTAAAAAAAGACAGAGAAGAGGACCTTACAAAAAAGAGTATTTTAGATTTTTACAAATGAAAAAATGCAAATTATTTTTTAAATTCCAAACTATCTTTCACTAATGAAGAACACAATTCTCCAATTTTCAAAGAGTAAAAATTAATGTTAAATTCCAAATTTTCTTACCAATTGAATCACCCTTCAACTATTTCAGGTGTTCACCATGGTGTTATTTTTGTATTTTATAGAAAATTTAGACCACAGTTTAGGTAAATCAACAGCCTTACAATTTCTATTTTGTTTTGTTTTAGTTAGGTAAAGTATTCTTTTCATGTATAACTCCAAAACCCAAGAGTTAGTTTTCAGTGCTGTGCTGACAAATATGGCCTAGGTAACATATACGATTATTTTTGCCTTTCAGAGTAAAAGACCTTTGTTCTTCAGCAGTTACACACACACACACACACACACACACACACACACACACACACACACACAACTTGAAAACTGAGCTTCTGTCGGGCCCCTTTGCCATCTGCCCATGTAAGAAATCAGTAACTTGATAGGCTGTATCATATAGAATGACCATCTGCAATCCTGGTAACAGTATTTAAGCTCTGAGATCGCACTAGGAAATCTGTTCAAATATAGGTCATCTACTGCTTTATGTTTTCAACTATTTTAAAACTAAATAAAAGAGAAACGGTTATATCGGTAGAAATTTCCTTTCCAAAAAGAGAATAATCCAGGTAATAAGCACTTTTGAAGTTTATATCCAGTTGCATACAATTAGTCATTGTGCATTTCTGGAAAAATATGAGATTAGTTGGAGATATGAATCAATAAACAGGGTTTGTAAAAAGCTATGTTCAACAAATACAGACATTGACTTTGGCATATTCATTGAATTAATATTTTTTTGGATACAATATTAGATAATTTTTGTTCTTTAGAATTAACATAAGTTTACATAGTTACTTTCAGTAAATTTAATCACTGGAACTGAAATAAACCTGCCTATGCAGCATTATTAAATAGAGTACTTATAATGTAACACTAGCGTAAGTAGAATGTGCTATGGAAAAGAAAATTAGAAGATAACTTCATGAAGAGTTCCATGGCAAAAATAATTTCTACAAATCACAGAAAGAACTATTAGTTTCCTCTTATAAATGTACAGTGAGACTATTTGGTTTAAGTTGTAAAAAACACAAAGGCTATCCATTAAATATTTAATTAATTATGCAGTATGTTTTACAAAGGTACATTTCTATGTCGAGTAACTAACTTAGTAGTTTAAAAATGCCTTAGTGTTCCGCAATCTTATAAAAGTTAATATTCAAGAATGGGTTTGATTTCACTGTTTGTTCTCCATTTAATAAAATAAAACAGCTTCAAATAATCCAAATATATTCCTTATATTATTAGGCATTATAGAAACACTGAAGCATCTGTGGCTCCAACAATCCTTTTTTCTAACTCTAGGCACCTACATCCAATAGACAATGCAGAGTGGAACAGAGAGTAAACACTTGCTCTTCAGGATCAGTGACCATTAACCCTGGAGCTCTTCCTAGCAATTCTCTTCCACTCTGGATATTACCTTCTTACTTCTCTATTCCTCCCTACCTTAGCCTTCTTCCCTGATCATTGCTCTTTGTTTCCTTACACCTTTTACATCTTCCAGCTCTCTTCTCTCATCTCGATTTCCTGTAGGACCCTCCTGACCATCTTGCCCAACTGCCACTTAATAACTCAGCATTATCCGTGTCATGTCTCTCCAAGATTCTAAGTTCCTCGAGGGTATACACCGTATTTTATGCCTCACTGTGATCTCATGTAACCATACAAAGTATTTTGATAATTAAATTACTCAGTACCTTTATGTTAAGTCCATCTCTAGGGCCATCCAATTTCAGCATCAGATTCACTGGACTAGATCAGAAATAGTCAGATTTTAATTTGCAGGACCCTCTGGTTTATTGGAATTGGCTGCCTGAAAAAAGATTGCATAGCAATATCTGCCATGTTTGTGGGAGGTGTGAATAATGACACACATGCAAATGTTTGCTCCCCAAGACTATATGATCTTGGCATGAATTAAATACAAAAAGTTGCAGCTTCTCATCCAACTGTTTTCAAAAGATTTTGCAGAAGTTCTTTGACTGGACTTTCATAGGATAATATGTATCCCTGGTTATGCTCTGCTTCTACTAAAATGAATATTTACTTCAGATGAGTATTTATTTCCTTTAGACCAGTGGGTCAGACTCTGCTCAAGAGTTTGGGAAATGGGCTGGGTATAGCCCAAAATGAATACTTGCTTTTGGGGGTGCAGGTCTTTAGGCCTGCATAAAACTATCCTTTATAATTATCCCCACTCCTACTCTTAATGATGGGCCATGTGAAAGGATATTCAGCCTCCACAAGGGACTGACTCTCCTTTGTTTCAGATTTTACTAGTAACAGCCATAACAATAATAATTTCCTGACTCAGAAAACTGATTATTTGCTTTAAGTTTTATTTTATTATATTTAATAACAATTGTTGAAATTTTTTATGACTCATATTACTGGAAGCCAAGGCAAGTAGACTTACTTGTATAAGTTCTGAAATTAAAATAAATGGTACTTTGCTCTTCCCAGAACTTCCTAATGCCACATAAAGGATCCTGAGTGTCCCTGAATGTGATGCTTGTGCTCTCATCTCTCCATCTCACATCCTCCACTGCACTGACCGTTGGAGCCAATCTTGATAAAAGTTCCTTATTAGTGTGTTCTCATCACAAAACACCATACACCACACTACACAGCTAAGAAGTCAGCCAAGTTGCCATTTGCTTTTCATCACTGTCTTAAATCTTGGAAGTTTAGATTTCAGAAGACCAAACAGTACTCCACTTGGAATTATAAAGCATTACGTAACCAATTCCATTACCTAAGAAAGTAAAAGCTAACATGACATTTGCCTATTTGTGCCAAATGACCTACAAGTGCTTTAATTTCACTCGATTAACTCTTAGGATCTCTCAGCTGCTATTTCTCAAGAGTTTCTGGGACTGCTGTTTCTACTAAACCTACAGCGGTCTTAATATATGCGAGTAATTTTCCTCCTGCGAGAAGAGTAAATAAACTAATCAAAATCAGGCTCTTCACTGATGAAAGCAGTGATACAAACAAAATTAAACATAACAAGTTTCACATTTGGAGAAATAATTATCTATGAGTGAAAGAAAAAAAACACTTAAAAAGTACAAAAAAATTAAGTACAGAAATTTAAAATATTAACGGCATATATAAACAAATAGGCAAGCCCATATTGTGAAGTGGTAAATGGACTGAACAAAATGATATGTTCCATTTTCTCTTATCTGCACTCATCAAAGTTAATATTGTAGAAAGACTTTTGGCTATTTTATATGTTCCTGTTTGTAAAAAGACCTCTGCACACTTTTTGTGTCCTTTATCCGCCCCCCCTTTTTTTTTGATAGAAAGTTTCATGTATACATTTTGCTTTTCTCTATCAATAGTTTCTTCAGGTCAGTGTAACATTAGAATGATTCGATCTCTTTTAAAAGTGTGCTTTCTTCTTAAAAATAAATTTATTTATTTTTGGCTGCACTGGGTCCTTGCTGCTGTGCGCGGGCCATCTCCAGCTGTGGTGAGCGGGGGCCACTCCTCACCATGGTGTGCGGGCCTCTCACTGCGGTGGCCTCTCCTGTTGCAGAGCATGGGCTCTACACACTCGGGCTTCAGTAGCTGTGGCACGCGGGCTCAGTAGTGGTAGCACACGGGCTTAGTTGCTCCGTGGCATGTGGGATCTTCCCGGACCAGGGATCGAACCCAGGTTCCCTGCATTAGTAGGCGGATCTCCAACCACTGAGCCACCAGGAAAGTCCCAAAGTGTGTTTTTTTTTGTTTGTTTTTTGTTTTGGCGATACGCAGGCCTCTCACTGTTGTGGCCTTTCCTGTTGCGGAGCACAGACTGGGTACGCGCATGCTCAGCGGCCATGGCTCACGGGCCCAGCCGCTCCGCGGCATGTGGGATCTTCCCGGACCGGGGCACGAACCTGCGTCCCCTGCATCGGCGGGTGGACTCTCAACCACTGCGCCACCAGGGAAGCCACGGTGTGCTACTTTTTGAAACAACTTTTCAATAAAATTTTTATTTCATTTCTTTATGAGGGAGTTGGCACAAGAAGTTTAGAAACATTAAACATACTTTCTTATACTCCAGTAAAGATGTTAAAAAAATAAAAATAGGGGCTTCTCTGGTGGCGCAGTGGTTGGGAGTCCGCCTGCCGATGCAGGGGACGCGTGTTCGTGCCCCGGTCCGGGAGGATCCCACATGCCGCGGAGAGGCTGGGCCCGTGAGCCATGGCCGCTGAGCCTGTGCGTCCCGAGCCTGTGCTCCGCAACGGGAGAGGCCACAGCAGTGAGAGGCCCGCGTACCGCAAAATAAATAAATAAATAAACATACTTTCTTTGACATACTGATGTGGTTTTCCTTCTCTTCTGTTACACGGGGCTAAGAACCATTTAAACACTAAAATGGGGTGATCCTGTGGATTGTAAAATGACAAATGCCTTTTTAAATAAACATCTCGTTGGTGCTTGGCTTTGCAGGGGAGGTACTAAATTGAAGGCAGAGAACTGCATCCCATTTTCAACATATGCATTAAGAAGAATTGTACATCATGTCCTCCAGAGTCTTTCCAGTTTCATGGTCCTGTCGTTAAAAATGTGCAAACTATGGTTTCTCAGCTTAAATCTAAGACATGCATATACTTACTCATTTTTGTCATCACTTTCCCACTCCTGTCATACCTCACCCATGAAACAGCTTACATGAGGTTAATTTTTACCCTGAACTTCAGAATGTTGGTACTTTATATCCATGTAACTGTAATTTTGTAGAAAACAAGATTATTTAACATTCTCTCTAATGGAGTGGGGGAAGGGACAGGAGATGTGAAAAATATCTTTTCTAAAACAGATTCGAGCTTATCTGGCGTCCTGGAACTTACCAAATCATCTTCAGAACTTACCAAGTTCCACTGGCATTTAAGGGACCTAGATATTCTCTGTTGAGGACCTGTCAGGTAAGTTTGATTTGGATTCATATACATGTTGCAAGTGAATATTTGCAAATGTGAATGATTCCATAAAATGTAAAGTTACACTAGATATGGGAGAATTTTTAAAGTTAGGGATGCAGTACACTTTGATATAACTATCAGAACATCTGTAAATTGGGTTTCAACTTTTTCAGATTTAACAGCATCTATCTCAATAGCTATGATTTTAACTATCACTAAGAAGACTGAGCAAATACTGTAATAAAAATGTTAGAAAAATTGTTACACTATTGTGTAAACGATGTAACTTCTTTTAGATGTATTTTGCACATGCAGAAGACCTTTCACCTGTCCCCTTTTTTACTCCACTGTTTTAATCCTGAGGATGCTTTGACATTTTTTATAAATGTAAATATTAAAATAAGAATTTTGTCTACAATGGAATTTTACTTGAAAATATTCACCAGGTATGAATTACTTTGTATAAACATTTTACACTAGCTTTCCTTTGATTAATCAGTCTATTTGTTTTCCATATCCACTTTTTTTGGCTGCCACAGCATGCGAGATCTTAGTTCCCTGACCAGGGATCGAACCTGAGCCCCCTACAGTGGAAGTGCGGAGTCCTAACCCTTGGACCACCAGGGAATTTCCTCATATCCACTTTTACACTTTAAAGCTTTTGCCTTTTTGAGTGTTCTTTTGCAGCCATATACCTATCAAATTCAAATTTCTCCATTCAAATTTTGTAGTTTTGCCATGTGTAGTTTTTATTGCCAATTTAAATTTGTGTTGTTCATTTTCACTATCAATATTTACTGTGAATCCTTTCATATAACTGAGGATTTCCATATTGGTCCAGGATAAATCTACTATAATACTATTTAACAAAACCTACTAATTCTAAATATAAACTTTTGAAAAAAATCATTTTTTTCGTAGTGACATAAAATTTTATGTCTTTTTGTTTTGTTTTGTTTTTTGCGGTACGTGGGCCTCTCACTGTTGTGGCCTCTCCCGTTACGGAGCACGGGCTCCGGACGCGCAGGCTCAGCAGTCATGGCTCACGGGCCCAGCCTCTCCGCGGCATGTGGGATCTTCCCGGACCAGGGCATGAACCCGCGTCCCCTGCATCAGCAGGCAGACTCTCAACCACTGCACCACCATGGAAGCCCTGCTATGTCTTATACTGACTCTTTTTAAGAGTCAGTGGAAGAGTAATTTAATTTTCCAAACACTTATGCTCACATTGGATATAATGTACAAACTTACTACCGCAGAGCAAATGAAGATCAAGACAGGCGCAAAGTGCATTCAAGATCAAATCTCTAGGTACAAATTGGCATGTGTCATTTTCCCCATTCTTTATGGCTTCTGCTATGCATCTGGGAGAGGTTTGTTCCCTCTCTCATGTGTCCTTTAGGCTCCACTCCAACTCACTAAAATACTTATCAAACTAAAATAATTATCAAATACTCAAGGAATCACCTCTTTGCAACCTACTGGGACTATATTCCTTCTGGTCAATCAACTAAAAGAAGTTATTCTGTTCAGGCCCAGTACCAGACATAGAGCATGAGCTAAATAAATATGTGTATTCTTGAGATGTAAGGGACTATAGAAACCAGTAGTTTTCTAAGGCAAGTTACATTGTGTACATTTATAACATTAGACATCAGTCTGGAAATACCACGTCTTCTCAACACTTTGCAAGTCTTTAAATAAGCATTTTGGATTTCTTAATGCTGATTTCCACACTTCTAGTCTATTGATGTATCTGTGAAAAACCTGTTGACAAAGATAATCTACATTTTATTTGTGTATTTCTTTAAGTAAAATGAAAGGAGTTGTTCAACAGTTATAGAGTGCTCAATCAATACACTGGAAGCAGCTGGAGGGCACCCGGTTGATACTAAGAACACCCTTTACAAGGGTGTTTATCCTTCAGAGCAAAGAAAAGAGACAGAGAGAAGGAGAGATGATAGAAAAGCCTCAAACCTGTTGTGTCTGAAAGACTGTGAAAATTGTTTAGACCAGGATAACTTAAAATCAAGTTAGACTATTTGCAGAGTAGCAAAGAGCTCCTGATGACACAAATCCCTAGAGGGTTAATGTCCCTGAGTAAGTGTGGACAGAAACAAACTGGACAAACCCTGAGAAAATAATTTGAGAGGTGGAAGAATGATAAACAAATTAAAAATCATGGGAGAGAAAGATGATGATGAGAAGTAGGAGGAGGAGTTGAGAAGAAACATGAATTATGCATATTTTAGAGAGATTTTTGTTATTTGTTGCTTTCTTTTTAAACTAGAACATTTCACAGGTAATATGTATGTAGGAAAGTTAGTAGATGTGTATTATTTTGATAAATCACTTCCAAAAATTTTACTATAATAGTCCCTCCACATTTTTTATAAAAGACAAGATATACTGGGGACAATATCTTAATGTTTATGTGGACTTTAAGTTCTGGTCATGATAGAATACAGCCATAAACAACAACAGAACTGGAAAAACTATGTAAAGCAATTGTTTTCAGGCACTGGACAACAGAAAGAACTGGATATAATCGTTGAGAAAAGAGAAATGAATGAAGTAAGCTACACATTCACTGTGATTTTCTCCTGGGAGTCCTCTTTCCAAAATGAAGTGGAGGCAAGCTGAGACGAAAGAGAAAGCAGTGATCATGCTGATTGGAGGAAACGTGTCTGGGGATGCTGAGGGAACTGGAATTTACTGGAAAGGTACCAGAGAGGAATCAGAAATTCAGAAAAGGATCAAAAAGCTTCACAGGAGTCCACTGAGTTTGGAATACTACTTTATCCTAGGTACAGGGCAAAATTTTACAAGGACTAGAACAGAACAGTTACTGGGTGACTGTGAGTTAAATAATGATTCTGGAGACAATATGGTGCTAGGAAAAAGTGGAGTTCCAACTATCCACAGTGGAGAGAAGCTGCTGAACACTCTGGGCATTTAGTTGAGAGTCTAAAAAGGATCTGCTTCAGGGGAGTTACACTAAGGCCATCCTAAGCACAACCAAATAAAGTGTTAAACAAAGCCTCAGGAGTATCAAACTGATCCTCTAGTAAATTAACTGCCCATAAGTATAAAACTCAATAATGATCTTTATAGGAAAACAAGAAAATATAGATTATCAATAATGTAGCATCTACAATTCCCTGCAGACTATCAAAAATGACTAGATGTGTGAAGACACAAGAACATATAACATGTAACCATGAAAAACAATAGACAAAAGAAACAATCTCAAAGATGACACAGATGGTGGCATTGGAAAGTAAGGTCTTTAAAAACAGCCATTATAAACATATGAAGGGTTAACAAGGTACATTTCAATATGCTAAAGAGTCAGTTATTAAGAAGTCATAATCCTCTTCCAATGCAACTAATAATAGGGCTTCAAACTACCCAAAGAAAAAACTGAAAAAATTAAAGACAAGAACAGACAAAGCCACAATTATAGTTGGATATTTTAACACTCCTCTCTGTCACTGATAGAATAAGTAAACTGAAACATCAGGAAAAATATAGAAGACTTAACATTATCAACCAATTTAATCTAACTGATTGCATTTATGGATACTATACCCAGCACCTAGAGAATACATATTCTTTTAAAGTGCACATGTAATATTCATCCAGACAAATCATGTACTGAGCAAAAAAGAAGTCTCAAAAAATGTAATAAGATTAAAATCATGCAAAGTATGCTCTCTGACCATAATAAAATAAAATTAAAAATCAATGAACACAAAATATCAAATATTTGAAAATATCGGAAAATTAAGCAATACATTTCTAAAAAATCCATAAGTCCAAAAAGAAAACATAGACTAATTAGGAATGATAATGAAAGCACAACTGGTACAAATTTGTGTGATACTGCTAAAGTGGTGCTTAAAGGGAAATTTATAGCTCTATATTAGAAGAGAAGAACTAAGTTTCAACTTTAGCTATTAAAAAAAGACTAAATTAAATGCAAATAAACAAAAGGAAGAAAATAATAAATATAAAAGCAGAACTCAATGAAACAATATAAACAAACACAACATAATCAACAAGGTAAAAAGTTGATTCTTTGAAAAGATTAATAAAATTGATAAACCCATAACTAGACTGATCAAGAGTAAAAGAGGGAAAAAAATACTAGTATCAGGAAGGAAAGAGGGTGTCACTAGGGAAACTGCAGACATTAAATATCAAAAAGGTAATATTATTAAAGATTTTATGCTGAAAAACTAGAAAATTCAGGAAAAATGCAAGAAAAAAATTGGGGGAGGAGACACAAATTGCCAAAACAGATACAAAAACTTAGAAAATCTGAGTATTACAATATCTCTTTGAATTTGTAATTAGAAGCTTTCCCTCAAGGAAAATTCCAGGCCAATCTGGAGTCTCTGGTGAATTCTACCAGCATGTAAGGAAAAAATAATACTAATTCTAAACAATTTTTTTCAGAAAATAGGAGAAGAAACACTTTCCAACTCATGAGGTTAGGATAATCTTGATACCAAAACCAGATAAGGACATAACAAAAGAAAAATTTACAGACCAGTATCTCTCATGAACACAGACACAAAAGTCCCTAACAAAATATTAGTAATTTAAATATAGCAATGTATAAAAAAGAAAATATATCATAACTGAGTGAAATTTTTCACAGGAAGGCAGTTAGTTCAACATCAGAAAATCAAGTAATACAGTTAACCAAGCACATAAACATTAAAAGGGGAAATTATATGATCATCTCAATAGGTACAGAAAAAGCATTTGAAAAACATCAACACCTCTTCATGATAAAAAAAAAAATAACACATTAGGAATAGACTCTGATAAGAAATATTTGTAGAAAACCTACAGTTAAAATTATATTTGGGGCTTCCCTAGTGGTGCAGTGGTTGAGAGTCTGCCTGCCGATGCAGGGGATATGGGTTCATGCCCTGGTCCGGGAAGATCCCACATACCGCGGAGCGGCTGGGCCCATGAGCAATGGCCGCTGAGCCTGCGCGTCCGGAGCCTGTGCTCCACAATGGGAGAGGCCACAACGGTGAGAGGCCCACGTACCGCCAAAAAAAAAAAAAAAAAAAAATTATATTTGATGGTAAAAGACTGAATGCTTTCTTTTTAAGATTGGGAACAAGCAAGGATGTCCACTCTCACCACTTTTATTCAACATTTTTCTTGAAGTTCTAGCGAATGAAACAATGTCAAAAAAAGTATAAATATTGGAAAGACGAAAACTAAAACTCTCCCTTATTTACATATAATTGTTTATATAGAAAATACCAAAGAATCAACAAAACAACTCCTAGAACTATTAAGTACCTTTAGCAAGGTTACAGGATACCAATACAGGTCAAATACAAAGATCAATTATTTTTCTAGATTTTAGCAATGAGTACTTAGAAAATGAAATTTAAAACCATCATATATAATAATATTAAAAATATAAAAAATATGATACTCAGAGATAAACTTAAAATATGTGCAAGATCTCCTCACTAAAAACTACCAATCATAGCTGAGAAAAAATTAAAGAACACCTGAACTAAAAGAGAAATATACCTTTTGGAATTGGAAAACTCAATATTTTTAAAATGTTACTTTTTCCCAAATTGATCTGTAGATTGAATGCAACCCCAATCACAATTCCAGCAGGCTTTTTAAACCTTGTTTTGCTTTTAGAAACTGACAAGATTCCAAAATGTATATGAAAATGCAAAATATCTAGAAAACTAATCGTGAAAAAGGAGAAATAGACTGGAGAATTTACACTACTTGATTTCAAGAAATACTACAAATTTAGAGTAATTGAGCTAGCATAGTACTGGCATAAGGACAGACAAATTGACCAAAGGAAAAGCATAGAAATTGCAGAAATAAACCCACAGTAACTTAAGATCATGAACCTAAAAGCAAAAGCTAAAATGTTAATACATCTAGGAAAATTTTAGGAGAATTTCTTTGCTAACTTGAGTTAGGCAAACACTTCTTAGGACACAGAAAGCACTAACCATAAAAAAAAAATGACAAACTAGATTTCATTCAAATTTAAAACTTCTGCTCACCAGAGACACCATTAAGAGCATTAATAAGCAAGCCACAGACCAGGAGAAAATCTTTGCAAAATATATACCAGACAAAGAACTTGTTTCCAGAATATATAAATAAGTCCTACAAATCACTAATAATAAGACAACCTCATGTGAAAAAACTGGCAAAAGATTGAACAGATACTTCACAAAGGAAAATACACAAATGACAAGACATGAAAAATGCTTAACATCATCAATCATCAGGGAAATTAAAATTAAAACCAAAATGCAATACCACTACACACATACTAGGATGACTCAAATTAAAAACAATGACAATACCAAGTGTTGGAGGGAACAACCAGAACTCTCACACATCACTAGTGAGAGAGTAAAATGTTACAAGCTTTGGAAAACAGCTGTGAGGTTTCTTATAAAGTTAATCAAATTCCTACCTATGTCCCATCAATTCTCTATGAATATACCTGAGATTAAAGTAAACGTATGTCCACAAATGTTTGTACAAGAATGTTCATAGCAAATTTATTCATAAGTTGATATAAAGTTAATATTTATAGTTCATATTACTTATTCATAGTAAGCCCTAAATGGAAACAATCTAAATGTATGTCAAAAGGAAAATGAGTAAACAAATTGTGGTATATTCAGACAATGGAATACCACGAAGTGACATGAAGGAATGAACTACTGCTGTATGCAACAACATGGATCAATCTCCAAAATATGAAGAAACCAGATGCAAAATTATACATACTGTATAATTTCATTTATATGAAGACCCAGAACAGGCAACACTACTTTATGGGTTTAGTTCACAGCAGTAGTTTCCTGTGGGAAAGGGAGTTGACTGGGAAGGGACAAGAAATTGTCTGGGAGGAAGGAGAACTTCTGTTACCTTGAAAATGATGTGGGTTAGATTTATGTGAATTTATCAAAACTCTTCAAATTATACACTTAAGATCTGTGCAGTTCATTGTATGTAAATTTTACAGTAATACAATTCTTTTTTTTTTTTTTTTTTTTTTTTTTTTTTAAATAGATTTTTTTTTTTTTTTTTTTTTTTTTTTTTTTAGATGTTGGGGGTAGGAGTTTATTAATTAATTTATTTTTGCTGGGTTGGGTCTTCGTTTCTGTGCGAGGGCTTTCTTTAGTCGTGGCAAGCGGGGGGCCACTCTTCATCACGGTGCGCAGGCCTCTCACTATCGCGGCCCCTCTCGCTGCGGAGCACAGGCTCCAGACGCGCAGGCTCAGCAGGTGTGGCTCACGGGCCCAGCCGCTCCGCGGCATGTGGGATCCTCCCGGACCGGGGCACGAACCCGTGTCCCCTGCATCGGCAGGCGGACCCTCAACCACTGCGCCACCAGGGAAGCCCAGTAATACAATTCTTAATAAAGGAAACTATATCTACACATGGCTTGCTCTAAGACCACAGTTCTTTCTGAAAACTAACAATGTCATTGCATGCTTGGATAAGGTGCTTTGTTCATTTCTGTCAAGGCTTTGGTTTTGCATTGGTACTTGATCTTGACCATATTTCATACAATCAATTAACAAATATTTCTGAAACATTACTAATTGTTTCTCTAAATGATTCAACTTCTGTCACACTTTTCTACCACTTGATAAACAACAACCCATTCTTGTTGTCAAGAATCTGGTCAGTAGCAAGGAGTGTTTTTAGTGAGGATTTGTCTTTTCCTGAGGGATTAACTCCTCTCCGTATATCCTGCAGTTCAGTAATAATTCTCTGCCATTAAAACATAATTTCCTATGGCCTTGAGCTTGGGCAGCTCTTTTCACCTCTGTGTTTTGGTCTACACTTTGCCCACGATCTGAAACAACTTCTCCTTTTCTGCATTTCTTATTCATTCAATATTTATTGTATAGCGGCCATGGGTCAGGTGATGGGTGACTATATTCAGGGTGGTAAGCATCCAATGCAAAAAAAAAGCAGATAAGGTCTCATCTCTTTTTGAGTTTACAGTCTGGAGTATCTGAGTTCAGACAAATCAAATAATCACACAGGAACATGTCTAATTAGAACTGTGAAACAGAACAACACAAGCATTGGGAATAAAAGTGAAGTGGTACATGACGCCTAACAAGTGGACCTCATTTACAACGTAACAAGCAGACTGTCTGATTAGATAAATTTTTAACTGACATCAAGAGACTTTGTAAGAGCAAACTAGGAAATACAGATGAGATGGCGGGCGGATGGGTTTCAGGCAGAGGGAGTGGCATGTCCAAAGTCGTTATAGCATGAGGGAGCATGGCATTACACAGGAGCCAAAAGAAGGCCAGAGTACTAGACAGCAGAGAGCACAGCATAAGATAAAGCTGGAGAAAAGAAACAGGCATACTAAGTACTTTAGCCTTTGTTCCTGAACAGTAGGAAGCCACCAAGGGGGTTTAAGCATATGTGTTAGGGAGAAGAAAGAATTTTTAAACAGATTTGAAAATACTGCTCTAGCAGTCACAACCTCTTCAAGGTTGTTTTACATACTACTTCCTCCATTAAGTCTTTCCCCTCAAGCAGAGGTGATCTGTATTTCCTCTGAACACCACAGCCATTTTCTGTATCCCCTGTAGAATCCTCAGTTACAACAGTCTTGCACTATTGCTTACTTGTTTACTTATCTCTACACTATAAAATGTTGGAAGTCTGGGAATTCTTATTTCACCTTAATACTCTGCTGTCCTAATGGTGTACTAGGAGTCCAACGTATTTGTGGTCAAATCTATGAAAAACAGTAGGGCCAAGGTACTGATTTATTCTCATCTAATGACCAAACACAGGATGAGCCAGAGCATGCCCACACTTGCGGTAATAAGTGTTGCAGTGAGGATGGAACATGTGGCAGTGAGGTCACTTATCTCGCAGGAGATACCTGTTGGCTTCCCAACAGGCCCACGGAGTCAGGAGGACCTCAGGGCCACCATCTCATCCCAGTTCAGCTTTGGATGTCTGAGATTTTGATTTCTGGTACATGCAAGGGAATCAGACTCTGGGGAATTGATTCACAGTAACCAAATGCAGAAAAAACTGGTATTTTTTTTTAAAGGATGCTACTTTCATTTTACATTACAACTGTGTTCACTTATTAGTAAATTATAGGTGAATACACCTATAGGTGAAAATGCCCAGAAAGCCAAGTCATATGCAGAATGTCACTTGAAAACACAAAGAATCAGAGCAAAGTAAGTTAATTGTCTCCTCTGGATGTCCAGAGTTACCAAGCTATCCCACTAGGTATGTAGCAAAGGGCCACATCATCACATTCATTAGCCAAGGCAAGCTTTTCCTGGTTAGTGCTAGGGACACACTGGGAAAAATTACTTCTGAACTTTCCTTTCCTAAAAAGGCTATGATATTCTTTTATATGATAGCCCTTTCTTCAATGTATTAAAATTTTCAAAAAGGTTATGGGTAAGCCTAACAGGGGAGTATGTGAGTAAAACATTTAAAACAATACTAACATTTAAAACAATGAATTATCTGATTCATTTAAAGTGAATTCTTCTTAGCCATAAAAAGAAACGAAATTCAGTTATTTGTAGTGAGGTAGATGGACCTAGAGTCTGTCATACAGAGTGAAGTAAGTCAGAAAGAGAAAAACAAATACCGTATGCTAACACATATATATGGAATCTAAAAAAAAGAAAGAAAAAAGGTTCTGAAGAACTTAGGGGCAGGACAGGAATAAAGACACAGATGTAGAGAATGCACTTGAGGACACGGGGAGGCGGAAGGGTAAGCTGGGACGAAGTGACAGAGTGGCATGGACATATAAACACTACCAAACATAAAATAGATAGCTAGTGGGAAGCAGCCACATAGCACAGGGAGATCAGCTCGGTGCTTTGTGACCACCTAGAGGAGTGGGATAGGGAGGGTGGGAGGGAGACACAAGAGGGAGGGGATATAGGGATATATGTATATGTATGGCTGATTCACTTTGTTATAAAGCAGAAACTAACACACCATTGTAAAGCAATTATACTCCAATAAAGATATTAAAAAAAATAAAGTGAATTCTTGAATATCTCTTTTCTGATCCAATATGAATTGATTTAATAATTTATCTCTGAGAGGCAATCTTATTTCTTTACTTCCATGTTCTTGAACATGAAGAAGGTTCCTCACTATTCCTTACTAGAAGCAAGCTACACTTATTTTGAATAAGCATAGCATCTTTACAGCAGTCACCCAAGCAATATTTCCTAAAGAGTTCAATAACATGTCTCAATAGCTCAAAAGTGTTAATTAAGAATCCTACAGTGCCTAAATTACTTCCCCCCAAATTAACTCTATCTTTATTAGGAAGCATCTCAGTGAGAACATAAGGTTGTGAGAGCTACAGTTTTAACCTTCAGCATTATGGAGTTTAAATTTACATACTTTATGAAATATCTGGCATTAGTAAAAGTGCCAGCATATCCCTAGGTCAATTAGAACAAGCTTGTTTATTTTGTTGTTCACTTGTCTGAGAACCTAGTAATTACAGAGATACATGTTAACATATTCCACTATGTGGTAACATATTTCTTTATGACTATGAATTTGTCAAATTTGTCTTTATATATTTAGGGGCTATTTTATTAGGTACATTATACATTTAGGATTAGTAGATGTCCCTGAAGGATATTAATCATAATATTGTTATCCTCTTTATCTTCAGTAATGAGTTTTGCCTTAAAGCCTACCCAGCCTGATTCTAATGCACATGCGTAGTTTTTGGTCTATCTTTTGTCACCCTTGTGCTTTCAACTTTTATGTTTTAGATATTTTTCTTAAGGACAGCACATAGCTGTATTTTTAATCCAATCATATAATCTCATTCTCAAAGTATGATTTTCAGTTTGCGGTCTGAACCCTTGAGGGTCCCCAAGAACCTCTGGTGGTGGTGGGTATCTTAGTCCTTTTGGGCTGCTGTAGCAAAGATATCATAGGCTGGGTGGCTTTAACAGCAAACATTTATTTCCCACAGCTGTGGAGTCTGGGAAGTCCAAGATCAAGGTGCCAAAAGATTTGGTATCTGGTGAGGGCCCACTTCCTGGTTCATAAACGGATATTTTCTTGCTGTGTTCTACATGGCATAGAACTTTCTGGGGTCTCCTTTATAAGATCACTAATCCCATTCATGAGGGCTCCATGCTCATGATCTAATCACCTCTCAGAGTTAAAAACTCTTAATACCATCATGCTGGGTTACAATTTCAACATATAAATTTTGGGGAGACAAACATTCAATGCATAACAGTAAGGCAGGTGAAATCAAAATTCTTTTAACTTATTTTTCCCAACTTTATTGAGATATAACTGACATATAACATTGGGTAATTTTAAGGAGTACAATGTGATGGTTGGATAACATGTATTACAAAATGTTTATCACAATAAGGTTAATTAACACATCCTCCACCTCACATAATTCCCACCCTGTGGTGGTGGTGGGCGGGGGGCGGGGGATGAGAACATTTAAGAGATGCTCTGTTAGCAACTTTCAAGTATACAATACAGTACTGGGAACCACAGTCACCATGCTATACATTAGAGCCCCAGAATTTATTCATCTTATAACAGGAAGTTCACACTCTTTGACCAACATTTTCTCATTTCCCCCAACTCCCAGCCCTTGGCAACCACCACTCTATGCTCTGTTTCTATGAGTTTAGCTTTTTTAGATGCTACATATAAGTAATATCATGCAGTATTTGTCTTTGTCTGAATTATTTCACTTAGCATAATGCCCTCAAGTTTCATCCACATGGTCACGCATGGTAAGAGCTCCTTTTTAATGGCCAAATAATATTCCATTCAATACATATACCACATTTTATTTAACCATTCATCCATTTATGGACATTTAGGTTGTTTCCATGTCTTGGAATAATTGTGAATGATGCTACAATAAACACAGGAGTACAGATATCTGAGATAGTGCTTTCATTTCCTTTGAATAAATACCCAGGGGTGATATTGCTGGATCATGTGTAGTTCCTTTTTTTATTATTTTTTTTATTTTTGAAGAACCTCCAGGGTGGAGGCTTTCTATAATGGTTATACCAATTTACATTTCCACCAACAGTGCACAAGGATTCCCTCTTCTCCACATCCTCGCCAAATGTATTACCTCTCGTCTTTTTGATAACAGCCATTCTAATAGGTGTGAGGTGACATCTCATTGTGGTTTTGATTTGCATTTCCCTGATGATTAATGATGTTGAGCCTTTTTTCATGTACTTGGCCATTTGTATGTCTGGAAAAATGTCTATTCAGGTTCTCTGCCCATTTTTTAATCACATTGTTTTTTTTGTTTTGTTTTGTGTCTTGCTATTGAGTTGTATGAGTTCCTTATACGTTTTAGAATATTAATCCCTTATCAGATGTATGGTTTGCAAATATTTTCCCCCACTCTGCAGGTTGCCTTTACACTTTCTTTTGTAGTGCAGAAAGTTTTTCATTTGCTGTAGTCCCAATTGTTGATTTTTACTTTTGTTGCTTGTGCTTTTGGTGTCATATGCAAAACAATCCATTGCCGAGACCAACATCAAGCAGCTTTTCCCCTATGTTTTCCTCTAGGATTTTTATAGTTCCAGGTCTTATATTTAAGTCCTTAATCCATTTTGAGTCAATTTTTGTGAATACCATTAAGACAGGGGTCCAACTTCATTCTTTTGCATGTGAATATCCAGTGTTTCCACCACCATTATTGAAGAGACTATCCTTTCCCCCATGAGTATTTTTGGCTGCCTTGTTAAATATTAATTGACCCTGTATGTGTGGGTTTATTTCTTGGGCTCTCGATTCTGTTCCATTGGTCTATGTGTTTGTTTTTATATTAGTACCATAATGAGAAACTCTTTTTAATTATTACTAAGACATTATTTGTTTTTGTCATTCTCATTCTTTCATGCGTGTACTGCTGTTTTCCAGAGGCTAGACAGTGTGTGATATTGCTCGAGATTGAATGCAGAAGCAGATGTGTAAATCCAGCCAGACAGTAAAGTCAGACAATAAAGAGATTTGTAAAAATGCAAAAACACTTTTTAACAATTTGAAGGCCTCAGAACTTATTGATGACAATAACTTCATTTTATCTTGACACTTGTGTGAAAACTTAACTGAGGTAGAATTCCAGATTACAGTTGTATCCTCTTAGCATTTTGAAGGTATTATTCCATTGTCTTCTTATTTCTTTTATTACATTTGAGGATTAGTTGTGTTGGCTGAAATTCTTGGGTATATAATTTTCATGTTTTCTTATCTGTTGATTCTAGTTCATGGAGTATATATTTCCTCACATGTTCTGCAGTTTAAATTGTGGGTTTATCTTCTTTGAGACCTAATATCTGCACAGCTCAAAATGAGAGAGGAGGTCCCTCCAAAGATGTTTTGTATATGCTCCCTTCAAGTGCTTCAAGGTTGACCATCAGTCTCAAACACTTTTTTAAAAAAATTTTGGTAACATATACATAACAAAATATTTATCATTTTAACCATTTGTAAATATACAGTTCAGTGGCATTAAATACATTCACAGTGTTGCGTGAACCACTTTCATGCCCAAAACTTTTTCTTTATCTCCAGCATAAATTCTGTATCCATTAAACAATAACTTTCCATTTCTCCCTCCCCACAATCCCAGGTAACCTCTATTTCTATTTTCTGTATCTATGAATTTGCCTATTCTAGGTACCTCATATAAGTGGAATCATACAATATTTCTCCTTCTCTATCTGGCTTATTTCACTTAAAATAATGTTTTCAGCATCTATCCACATTGTAGCATATATCAAGATTTCATTTCTTTTCATGGCTGAATAATAGTCCATTGTATGTATATACCACATTTTGTTTATCCATCTGTCTGTTGATAGACACTTAGGTTGTTTCTACCTTTCAGCTGTTTTGGATAATGCTGTTATAAAAATTGGTGTACAAATATTTGTTTAAGTCCTTCCTTTCAATTTGTTTAGACATGTACCTAGGAATGGAATTGCTGGGTCATATGGTAGTTCTGTGTTTAACTTTCTCAGGGACCACCAAACTGTTTACCCTAGCAGCTCCATCATTTTACATTCCCACCCCAATGCATGAGGGTTCCAGTTTCTCCACATCCTGGCTAACACTTGATACACTTTCTGTTTTATTGATTTTATAGCCATCCTAGTAGGTATGAGGTAGAGACCACTCATTATTTAATTTGTTACCTTGGGGTTTCCCTGACCTCACAGGTAGTTCATAGTTAAAACCCACACTTGTGTGAATGCTGATCCATGTTATCAAATCCTCAGGGGATCAGATTATTTCCATACAGGGCCTAGGCCCATCCCAACAAGCTTCCTATCATCGCATTGTCCAAGTAAGCAGGTTTTTCTCAGCCACCATTTCACTGAAGTGTAGACCTCCAATATATAGGGTATGATCCATATGCCCATCATCAGAAGACCCTGTAACTGGATCACCATTAAAACCCAAACTACCCCCCTACTTCTTCCTTAGCTCTCCTTTTCCAGGGCTCCAATAAAATCAGCTCACGGATTTTTCTCCTAGGGTTCACTTACCCACAACCTCGACCAAACAAAGCCTGCTTCACGTGCCACCTTTATCCGTTACCCAAGAGGATTTTCCTTACTTTATTGCAATTTCGGCTATGCTTTAAAATATATTTATCTTATTTTACTTTATATTTTGGTATTTTTATTGGAAGGATTTTCAGATTACCTAGTCCATCTATTGTCAAATTATCCTCCAAAATATTATGTTCAAACTTCTGGCTTTATTTTTAGAAACAAATCATACTATGTGATTTGAAAATTTAAAAGTCTAGAAATATTCTACTTGTTCACCTTTTAAAGGTATGTTCAACTGTTTGATCAAAATACTTACAAATCTTAGGAGTAAAGTGGAAAATATGTCATGATAAAAGTTTGGATTATTGACATACTGCAATATTTCTCAGAGTGAGTTTAGTAGAACAATTTTCAAAATCAACTAATATTTTAATTATGAAAATAATTGTTTCAATATCCAGTTAGTAAAGTATTGTATTAAACTAGATTAAACAGCTTGCATAACTGCAAGACATACATAATGTACATGCTGAATCTCTAAGAATGCATTTCTCAAATTTATCTTCTTGGAGCATTATGTGGTACTAAATATTCAGACACATCACTTCTGGGAACTTTGACTTCCACGTTTAAAATTCAAATTTCCAATTTTTCCATCAAGATATACCAGGCCATTATCATATCTGGATCATGACATAAATGATTCAGTAGCTTATAGAATTAATGATGGGCTCTGATTCTTGGTAGTTACAATATTGTTACCTTAATAAAAGCTAAACTTTTATTTCTTCTTCATTTTTAATATTACCATAATCTCTGATATATATTTTCCTATATCAATAATCATAATATAAATGTTTTAGAATAGTTATATTCTTTGATATGTTAGATTATGGAAGTATGTAAAAGGAATTAGAGATCTCAGTACAGAAGGGAAAACACCCATTTAAGGAGTAACTTTTCCATAGCAACAGAGTCACATTTGTCCCATAGTGATTGCACCAAAATAACTTATCTGAAGCCCTGGACACTTTAAGTTAATGGAAAAATTGAAGAGAACATTAAAGTCTCATTACCCTAGACGGTGATTTATGAATTAGGTTTAATAGCTTAAGTATTCTCCCATCTGCTGAAAAATGTATCTTTAGAGATTTAATATTAAATTTAATAATTCTAGTTTTGAATGCAGTTTTTCATAGAACTTACTAAAAGAACTTGTAATACTTCTTTGAAAAAAATCTCTAAAGTTTCATATGATTGAAATTGCTCAGAAATATAAAAGCAAAGAGCCATTAAAATATATGTAAATATCAAAGGAATGGAAATAACTTCATAAAAAAATTTACACAGTTCATTGTCTACTAAAGGACTGATTTTCCAGTTTGTAAACTGTGGTAATTCCTAGATTCTTCTCCTGATTTTTTCTACCCACTAGTCACTAACTCTGTTAATTAACTATATCAAAATGCGAACAAAACTGAAAATTTTTTAAATCACAAAATATTTAAGTAGGAAAAGTCCTCAGAGGGGATCTATTGAAGCCACTTAATTTACAACTGAGGAAACTGCTGCTAGTTTCTGCACTGTTTAGATTTTAATAAATTCCATTATCAAAATGACTAAAATCCAAAATAAAAGGTCACTGCATTGTTCTAAAATAATTCCATATTGACAAAACATATAACTGCCATTGGTCACATTCCTTTAAGAAGGGAGACAGCACTCACAATAAGAGTATCACAGTTGTGCTTCAGGTATTTGTTTTGTTTTTATTTTAAATCTTAAAATGGTGATAATCGTACCTCTCTCTTAGAGCTATGGTGAGAATTTAATGAGACAGTGAAACCAGAGTGCCAGGCTCAGAGCCTGGGGCATAGTAGCTGGTCAAAATAAATATTGCTTTACTTTGCTCTCTGCTTTGTAATTATATAATTATTTCAATGCCAGAAAAATTTATTTAGTTAAAATGTAGTAAAATGTATAAAAAAAATCAATGGAAAAATTTGGTCCCTTTAAATTACTTTCTCCAAGCTACTCAGGAATTGAAAATGAATTGTTAAGACATAAACAAATAAGTAAAAGAAACAAAGAAATGTCCCATCTTACTGTGCTTACTTGGTAGATATAAGACAGGTTATACTAAAGCTCCAGGTTTGCCACTGAAAGCTCAGGCTACTTCTCTATCTTTTTTAGTACCAGAAAGTAAGCTAAGGGACAATTAGACATTCAGAGAATCACCCAGATGCAGCCAATTTCCAGTAGCTCTAGTTTTAATCAGGAATTCAACATACATACATTATGGAGCAACTGCTATGTACTGGCCACTGGGATAGTTGTTTGTGGGTATCAAAATTAATAAGAAACTGTCCTCTTCCTCAGAAAACTGAGAAATCAATTACAGCAGTTAAGCTCAGCATGGTAAATGAAATATGACAGAAATGAATAAAGCTGGAGCACAGTTCAGGAAGACCTCTGCCCGCTTGGAGATAGAAGGAGAAATTAGGTCTGAGCTTAGTCTTGAGTAGGAATTAGCCAATTCAAGGGCTGGGAGAAAGGAGAACATTCAATCAAGGGACATGCAGAGACAAGAGGTAAGGTGTTATGAAATGGATGGGAAAGTGTGACAGTGCAAGCAAGGGGAACATATGGGAAGTTGAGGCAATTATTGTGGAGACTTGTTGATTTTCCTTACTTTCAATGACACTTCTTTCCGATGAGAGTGAGAGGTGTTCAGGGAAGAAGCTTGCCACATATAAATTAAAAAAAAAAAAGACAATTAGCTACAAATTTCAATATAAATTATTAAATAAACAAAGAATGGGAAGTGACTCATAAGGTGGTCAGGACAGGCTTCATAAGAGCAGGAAGTATTAAAAAATACACAAGCATGAACCCACTGAAATAAAGTAGTTGTAGAGGTACTGGAACAACTAGGAAGAGACTTTTAAGTAAGGAAAAGCAAGTCAGAGGACTGACACTACCTGACTTCAAAACTTACTATAGGGCTTCCCTGGTGGCGCAGTGGTTGAGAGTCCGCCTGCCAATGCAGCGGACACGGGTTCGTGACCCGGTCGGGGAAGATCCCACATGCCGCGGAGCGGCTGGGCCCGTGATCCATGGCCGCTGAGCCTGCGCGTCCAGAGCCTGTGCTCCACAATGGGAGAGGCCACATCAGTGAGAGGCCTGAGTACCGCAAAAAAAAAAAAAAAAAAAAACCTACTGTAAAGCTGCAGTGATCAAGACAGTATGATATTGGTAAAAGAATAAACAAATAGCTCTCTGAAACAGAATAGAGAGCTAGAAATAGACCTACACAAACATAGTCAATTAATCTTTGACAAAGGAGCAAAGGCAATACAATGGAGCAAGGATAGTCTTTTCAACAAATGGTGCTGGAATAACTGGACATCCACATGCAAAAAAAAAAAAAAAATGAATCTAGACACAGACTTTACACCCTTCACAAACATTTATTCAAATGGATCACACATCTAAATGTAAAATACAAAACTACAGAACTCCCAGAAGATAACACAGAAGAAAATCTAGGTGACAGGTATGGTGATGACATTTTAAATACAACACCAAAGTACAATCCATGAAAGAAATAATTGATAAGCTGGACTTCATTACAATTAAAAACTTCTGCTCTGCAAAAGACAATGTCAAGAGAAGGGGAAGACAAGCCACAGATTGGGAGAACATATTTGCAAAAGGCATATCTGATAAAGGACTGTCATCCATCATTTACAATTCTTAAAACTCAACAATAAGAAAATGAATAATCTGATTTTTAAAAAAGCGCAAAAGGTCTTAACAGACACATCACTAAAGAAGATATACCAATGGCAAGTAAGCATGTGAAAAGGTGTTCAACATCATGTGTCATTAGGAAATTGAGAATTAAAACAATGAGATACCCTATACACCTATTAGGATGGCCAAAATCTAAAACACTGACAAGAGCAAATGCTGGAGAGGATGCAGAGCAACACAAATTCATACACTGCTAGTGAGGATGCAAAATGGTACAGCCACTTTGGAAGACAGCCTGGCAGTTTCATACAAAACTAAACATACTCTTACCACACAATCCAGTAATCACAATCCTTACTATTTACTCAAATGTTGACATCTCTGTCCATATGAAAACCTGAACATGGAAGCTTTTAGCAACTTTATTTGCAACTGCCAAAACCTGGAAGCACTCAAGATGTCCTTCAGAACAGGGGTCCCCAATTCCCGGGCCACACAGCAAGGAGGTGAGCGGCAGGCGAGTGAGCAAAGCTCATCTGCTGCTCCTCCTCGCCCGCATTACCGCCCGCCCCCCATCCGTGGAAAAATTGTCTTCCATGAAACTTGTCCCTGGTGCCAAAAAGGTGGGGACCACTGCTTTAGAAGGTGAATGGATAAATACACTGTGGTATAAATACACTGTGGATAAATACACTGTGGTATAAATAGACAACAGAATATTACTCAGTTTTAAAAATGAGTTATCAACCCATGAAAACACCTGAAGGAAGCCTAAACATATACTAAGTGAAATAAGCCAGTCTAAAAGGGCTACCTATACACTGGATGATTCCAACTATTCGAATTTTGGAAAAGGCAAAACTATGGAGACAGTAAAAAGATCAGTGGTTGCCATGTTGTGGGGAGGCAGAGCACAGAGGATTTTTAGAGCAGTGAAAATACTCTGTATGATACTACAAGGGTGGATACATGTCATTATACATTAATCCAAACCCACAGAATGTGCAATACCAAGAATGAACCCTAATGTGAAGTATGAACTCTGGATGATAAAGATGTGTCAATGGGGCTTCCCTGGTGGCGCAGTGGTTGAGAGTCCACCTGCCAATGCAGGGGACGCGGGTTTCGTGCCCCGGTCTGGGAAGATCCCACATGCCACAGAGCAGCTAGGCCCGTGAGCCATGGCCGCTGAGCCTGAGCGTCCAGAGCCTGTGCTCCGCAAGGGGAGAAAAAAAAAAAAGATGTGTCAATGTACCTAAATAGACATTTCTCCAAAGAAGACACACAGATGGCCAACAGGCACATGAAGATGCTCAACATCACTAATTATTAGAGAAATGCAGATCAAAAGTACAATGAGGTATCACCTCACACCGGTCAGAATGGCCATCATCAAAAAATCTACAAACAATAAATGCGGGAGAGGATATGGAGAAAAGGGAACCCTCTTGCACTGCTGGTGGGAATGTAAATTGATACAGCCACTATGGAGAACAGTATGGAGGTTCCTTAAAAAACTAAAAATAGAACTACCATATGACCCAGCAATCCCACTATTGGGCATATACCCTGAGAAAACCATAATTCAAAAAGAGTCATGTACCACAATGTTCACTGCAGCACTATTTACAATAAATAGCCAGGACATGGAAGCAACCTAAGTGTCCATCGACAGATGAATGGATAAAGAAGATGTGGCACATATATACAATGGAATATTACTCAGCCATAAAAAGGAAAGAAATTGAGTTATCTGTAGTGAGGTGGATGGACCTAGAGTCTTTCATACTTATTTCTGAAGTAAGTAAGTCAGAAAAAGAAAAATACCGTATGCTAACACACATATGTGGAATCTTTAAAAAAAAGAAAAATGGTCATGAAGAACCTAGGGGCAGGACAGGAATAAAGACACAGAACTACTACTAGAGAATGGACTTGGGGACATGGGCATGGGGAAGGGTAAGCTGGGACAAAGTGAGAGAGTAGCATGTACATATATACACTACCAAATGTAAAACTGATAGCTAGTGGGAAGCAGCCGCATAGCACAGAGAGATCAGCTTGGTGCTTTGTGACCACCTAGAGGGGTGGGATAGGGAAAGTGGGAGGGAGGGAGACGCAAGGGGGAAGAGACATGGGGATATATGTATAGGTATAACTGATTCACTTTGTTATAAAGCAGAAACTAACACACCATTGTAAAGCAATTATACTCCAGTAAAGATGTTTAAAAAACAAAAATTAAAAATAGAGTTGCCATATGGTCCAACAATCCCACTCCTAGGCATATATCCAGAGAAAACCATAATTTGAAAAGATACATGCACCACAATGTTCATAGCAGCACTATTTACAATAGCCAAGACATGGGAGCACCCTAAATGTCCACTGACAGAGGAATAGATAAAGATGTGGTACATATATGCGATGGAATATTACTCAGCCATAAGAAGAATGAAATAATGCCATTTGTAGCAACGTGGATGGACCTAGAGATTACCATACTAAGTGAAATAAGTCAGGAAGAGAAAGACAAATACCATATGATGTTACTTATATGTAGAATCTAAAATATGATACATATGTACTTATTTACAAAACAGAAACAGACCCATAGACATAGAAAAAGAACCTATGGTTACCAAAGGGAAAAGGGGGTGGGGAAGAGATAAATTAGGAGTTTGGAATCAGCAGATACAAACTACTATATATAAAATAGATAAACAACAATGTCCTACTGTATAGCACAGGCAATGATATTCAATATCCTGTAATAAACCATAATGGAAAAGAATATGAAAAATAATATATATGTATAACTGAATCACTTTGCAGTACACTAGAAACTAACACAACATTGTAAATCAACTATACTTCAATAAAAAACTAAAAAATAAAATTTAAAAAAAACCCTTGGGCTTCCCTGGTGGCTCAGTTGGTAAGAGTCCGCCTGCTGATGCAGGGGACACGGGTTCGTTCCCTGGTCCGGGAAGATTCAAAATGCCGCAGAGCAGCTGGGCCCGTGAGCCATGGCCGCTGAGCCTGCACGTCCGGAGCCTGTGCTCCGCAATGGGAGAGGCCACAACAGTGAGAGGCCCGCGTACCGCAAAAAACAAAACAAAACAAAACAAAACAACCCCTAAAATCTTGAAATTGTTTTGTGGTGACAAATTATATATCTCAGTTGATATATCTGAGCCTGGACCACATGGTTGATGACTGTATATTTAGACCATTTACATTAAATGTAAATAAATGTAAGTAATAAAAGGAAAAAAAAGATGTGTCAGTGTAGGGTCATCAATTGTAATAAGCATATTCTGGTGAGGGATGTTGATAATGGAGGAGGCTGTGCATGTGTGGCAGTAGTGGGTATATGGGAAATTTCTCAATCTTCCCCTTAATTTTGCCATGAACCTAAAACTGCTCTAAAAAATAAAGTTTATTAATTCAAAAAAAAAAACGAAATAAATGTACAGATACACATGCACACACAATCCTATTTCCAAGTGTGGGAACACTGGTCACTCAGATTTCTCAAACTCCCTAGCTCATGTAATTCTTATTTTTTTTAAAGAATGGTTAGGTTGTATCATTGACCACTTTGAAATATCTGAGCTATTTTACCACTATTAATTTAACCCCCAATGATAAGTATCTCTAATTACTTAAAGAAAGATAAAAGCCTAGACAGGAACAGGTATTCTGATATTCCTTTTAGGGTAGCCTGCTGATTCTAGGAATAAAGTTAATCTCTTTAAATTAAACAAACAAACGAAATGTTAGATTGTCATTGATACTGTTCTATATGACAAGTAACACAATCTTATTCAGGATTGTACAATCCTGAGAGACTCTAACCCATTTTCTAGTGTGACTGTATATTCCAGGTTTTCTTCCCATATTTATCAGTTAAATTCCTGGAACTGTAAGGGGCATAATAATCAAAGTTATTGTCCAATTATAAAATGTGAGTACGTTGTTCCTACATTTGTAGGCCTGAAAAAATATATATGAATCCGATCTTCCCAAAATGAATCATATATTAAATATTCCATGAATGAACTGATAAATAACTTTATGATAAACTAATTTGTTAGAAGAGGAGAATACATAATATACTGAGCTAACTGAATGTGTGATTAGCTTACAATTTTTTTCTAGAAATACCTAGAATAAACATAAAAGGAGGAGATTATATTAAAATGAAAATCTTAACTAAATTCACAATACACATCTCCTACGCTGTCTTCTTGGATTGAAGAAAAATAATTGTATATAAAATATACCTTAAAAGCATTACTATCACCTGCAAGTCTATTCTCCTTCATCTATTTCATGTGAATCTGGGTATACAAACTCACTGTTATATACACAGTGTGTATATAACAATATTTATGTATTTAACTATAAGGATCAAAACTGAAAACCAAATATTGGTAAATCATAAGAAAGGATAACTTGAAAATCCTTAAATAAACATATTTATTTATAGTTCTGTTGTAAAATTAGTAATTATTTTCAATATGACCTCTGTGCCTTGATTTAAAATATCATGATCCAAGTTACAAGGACCAAGCGTCAGAAGAAAGACACACAGAGAGAAAAAACACATACAAGTAAGAGCCTTGAACATCATCAGCAACAGAAAAGACTACTGTCGTACCTCAGTATCCCTGGGCTGTAGTTACCAAAATCCGCTGATGCTGGAGTCTCTTATATAAAACGGTGTATGCAGTACAATGAATACTATATGCAAGACTCTCTGAGAGCCCTGCTACTTTGAAGATAACTAAAACCCCATCCAACTCTTTGGGAAAACTCAGAAGAGCAGGGGTATTGCCTGAAAACAGCAATAGTGAACAAGGATAATGCTCCCATTCCTGGCCTGTATGGTCTATGAGGGGAGACAAGTAATGTCCCCAGTCAAGACAAAGATAAAGTAAGGAAGTAGAGGTGACATTCAAAAATATGGCTGACGACTTTTAACCATAGAAAGTGAATTCCCTAAGATACAGTGATAGGATTTTAAAGGAAAAGATGAGGTGGAAGGATAAATAAGAGGTAAACAAATACAGAGAAAAGACGATAGCATCATGTGAATGACGGCTCCACAGAGTCGAGGAGGGCAGTGATTAAAGCCAGGTGTCTGATGAGAATAATTATAAGAAGTATGGTAGCATCAGCCTACTAAGCCTCTCTCTGTAACAAATACAGAGAAAAGACGATAGCATCATGTGAATGATGGCTCCACAGAGTCGAGGAGGGCAGTGATTAAAGCCGGGTGTCTGATGAGAATAAGTATAAGAAGTATGGCAGAATCAGCCTACTAAGCCTCTCTCTATATTAGCCTACCCATGCTCACTTCCTCTTAATTTTTCCATCCACCCCAAACTAGCTTCCCTGTCCACATTCCACTGAAACTACTTTTGCTACATTCATCAGTGACTTCTACATTGCCAAACCCAGTGAAACGTCTTTCACGTAATCTAACCCTCAGCAGGCTCAGGCATGTTTGACTGCTCTCACTTTCTTATCCTGGCTTTCCTCACACCACGCATTCCTGCATTTCCTCTTATGGGACTGCGCTTTCCAGTTTCCTTTATTGTCTTCCCCTCTTGCCTGAACATGAGATTTCCTTCTCTTTCTCTATCCTCTTCCTAGGTAATACTGACCAATTTCATGACTTTAAATACCATTATGTCATAATGATCCCTCAATTTTTCTTTTTTTTTTTTTTTGCAGTACGCGGGCCTCTCACTGCTGTGGCCTCTGTGCTCCGGACGCGCAGGCTCAGCGGCCATGGCTCAGGGGCCCAGCCGCTCCACAGCATGTGGGATCCTCCCAGACCGGGGCACGAATCCGTGTCCCCTGCATTGGCAGGCAGACACTCAACCACTGCGCCACCAGGGAAGCCCAGATCCCTCAATTTTTATCTCCAGCCCAGGCATTTCTTCTCATTTTAAGTTACATTTACCCCACAGCTTACTTGGCATCACTACTTCAGTGTCTAATAAGCATTTCAAAAAAATGTTTTTCAGGAAGTTCATTTATTTATTTATATTTTATACTGGCGTATAGTTGATTAACAATGTTACGTTAGTTGTTCTCAGGTGTACAGCAAAGTGATTCAGTTATACATATACGTGTTAATGTGACTCTCAAACTGCTTCCACTTTCATCCTCCATTTGCCATTACAATAATGTCAGTAGAATAAATAACTGAGAAGAAAAATTACTAAATTTACAAGATGTACTGTGTTTCTTCTTGATTTTAATGTGATAAATTTACTTTAGTCATCTTTATTTCACTCTTTTCTCTATATAAGCCAAATAAGTTAAAATCTCGCAATAATACTGATCAGTGTCTTGTTTGTTTAACCACAGCCACAATGACCTTGAATCATTTGGTTTGACTATGTTCTTTTTTTCCCCCTTCTTTTTCTTCTTTTATTTGGGAGCAATGTCACATTTTTCTGGAGAATTTTCTTTTAGTAGCAGCAATTTAGATTGGTGGTTAAGCTTGTGGACTCCAGAACCAGACTGGATGCTAAGCCCAGCTTTACAATTTATCAGCCACATGACTTGCCTCTGTTTCTTCATCTATGAAATGGGAATAATAATAACTGTATCTACTTTACAGGGCTGTTGTGAAGATGAGTTAATCCATATAAAGCTTAGAAAAAGGGGTCTGCCACATAGTAAGTGTTCATAACGTTTATTACTCTTACTTTCTCTGACTCTCATATGCCAAAGAAGGAAGAAACCTAGCCTAGACTATCACTCATTTTAATTGTTTTCAAATGAACGTCATTTTCATTATTTTTTTAAATTAATTAATTAATTAATTTTTGGTTGTGTTGGGTCTTCATTGCTGTGTGCAGGCTTTCTCTAGTTGCAGCGAGCGGAGGCTACTCTTCGTTGTGGTGCACGGGCTTCTCATTGCGGTGGCTTCTCTTGTTGCGGAGCACAGGCTCTAGGTGCACAGGCTTCAGTAGTTGTGGCTCGGGGGCTCAGCAGTTGCGGCTGGGGGCTCTAGAGAGCAGGCTCAGTAGTTGTGGTGCACTAGGGCTTAGTTGCTCTATGGCATGGGGATCTGCCCAGACCAGGGCTCAAACCTGTGTCCCCTGCATTGGCAGGTGGATTCTTAACCACTGTGCCACCCGGGAAGTCCCATTTTCATGATTAACACTACTCTCATCTCACTCTTATATCTTCAATTCTTGGGAAAAAAATCAATAACTTGCTCTTTTAGAAGGGCCAGACTACTTTGAGAAACAACAAACATTAAATAAAACCACTTAACCCAGCATTTATAAATCAAACTAACCTTGTTTCAAAATAGTGAGAAAAGCAGGTAACTTGCTATATATTTTCAGACCTCACTCTGAGTTAGGGAATTCTTTCAGGAGTTATTTATTCAAACAACACAAATTAGGTTTAATGAAGAAAAAACCATAAAGTTACAAAATTGGATTGCAACATACTCACAGTTACAATATCCATCTATTCTAGTTTGAAAAGAAGTTTTAAATGTTGTCTTTGCACCAGTTAAATGAAAAAATTTTCTCAAACACTGTGACTCAGCTCAAGTCTAATTTCTGAAAATTATAAAAAGCTATCTGAATATGTAAACTCAGTCTCCTCCTCCTTTATTTATTTTGATTTCATCTGTAAAGCCAAAAGCCCTCAGGTTTTAACATTGTATTGTTGTTAAAATCATGCAAATTTAAAACATTCATATTAAACAGAACTAAAAACAGAAATCACAGGATAGTATTGAAAACATAAACTTATCTTTTACCAAGTAAGGTCCAAGGAATATATTAAGCAATGCTAGGCTCAGGTACCATTTTAAAATAGTTCTGGCATTGCAATTGGAAAAACTGAAGCTCAGAACTGACTGTGTCATATAAAGTGCCAGTAAGACTTTATTCTGCCTAAGTGTACAAATGATAATCAGATGGATCACTCTAATAAGAATTCCATAAAAGAAAACCAAAGTAAGTTCTTTAAAGGTTTCATGAAATTTTACTAGCTTTAAAAATGTTATGTAAGTGGATTCTCTGGATTACCCACCTATCAGTTGTTAAACTATGAAATACAAGTAATTAGAGTATGATGTACTTCAGTCCTGCTGGTCTTCCCTCTCTTAAATGCACACAAAATAAAGTGAGTGCTCTCATCAGACATATAAGAAATACCCACAGCAAGGACAGTCTTACTGTAGGTTCTAGAGTTTAGAGTTGTGATAAAGACAAACTTTTCTTATGAAGGTAATAATCAATTAGAAGAGAAGTTTGGAAAATACTTAAAAGGAATATGTACAGTGTGAATTTATTGTGACTAAATTCTAAATAATTGCTAATAGCCAAACACACTAGAATAATTAGTAGTCAATTAATATATTTAAATTTTGTTGTCAGAGATAATTTGCTTGTTGTCATTAAAAATATTCTGCATTCATAAAAATAATTAGTGCTTAAAATAAATTAAAAGATACATGAAGTTTATTAGATATATTCTAATTTTACATACTTAAATTGTCATAGTAATAAGTATTCTCATAAATGGAAGGACAAGACTTCATCTATTACCTTCTGAAGTCAATAAAAATATCTTCTGAGTTAAAAGAGGACATTTAACAAACAAATCCAATTCACTGCCTCAGAAACCTCACTCCAACTGCATATTTTAAAGACAAAAATTCACAAGAAAAACAAGAGAGGTGACAACGGCAACAAATTTTAAAATGAGGATTTGGTAAAAGATGTGTGATAAACTAGGGTTTCCCTAGACACACTTTCCTCTTCATAATATGACAGCCACCCTTCCTCAATACTGGCTGAAGACTGGAGAATTGTTTTCTGGAGAAATGAAGGACTAAATGACTCACATTAACTGGAAAACATATTAAATGCTGAAAGCTGAGACACATAACCTGTTTTCCCCACTCAACTGCCAGAGCACTGACCTTTGCATTCCAAAAAAAATATTTCATAAAAGAAAACTCTCTTAGAAATCCACACAGTCTTAGGAAAATCTAAAAGTATTGGGATACTGGGGTTTCCAGCAAAAATCCCATTCAGATCATTCTAGAGAAGCTAAAGTCAGTAATTTTCACCTGTATCTTCAGAGTTTCCAATTACCATTTTAGTCTCCCAATTTTAATAATGAGGATAATAGCAAAGACAACAGAAATTTGAGTAAAACCTTTAACATGGTTTCAAACAAAGTTACTTTAAAGAAACTGACATTACAGAAGAAGAAAATTTCAAAATCCATCATTAATAAGAAAACACATTACAACCATGAAGCAAGAAAAGGATGGATTAAAAAAAAGCATTCAGAGACTAATAAAGAAGTCTTCAAAATAAATATAGATATCCAGAAATGGAAAATTCAATAGAAAGGCTGAAAATGTAGTTGAGATAATCTCTAAGAAAGGAAACAAAATGACAAAGTATTGACAAGGAAAAATAGATAAAATTAGAGAACCAGTCCAAAATAGCTAACACCTGGATAATAAAGGTTAAAAAGAGGAGTGGATAAAGATGTGGTATATATATACAGTGGGATACTACTCAGCCATAAAAAAGAACGAAATAATGCCACTTGCAGCAACATGGATGGACTTAGAGCTTGTCATACTGAGTGAAGTGAGTCAGACAAAGACAAATATCATATGACACTGCTTATATATGTGGAATCTAAAAAAAATTTGGTACAAATAAACTTATTTACAAACAGAAATAGAGTCACAGATATAGAAAACAAACTTAAGGCTACCAGGGGGGAAAGGGGAAGAGGGATAAATTGGGAGACTGGGATTGACATATACACACTAGTATATATAAAATAGATAACTAATAAGGACCTGCTGTATAGCACAGGAAACTCTACTCAATACTCTCTAATGGCCTGTATGGGAAAAGAATCTAAAAAAAGTGGACATATGTATATGTATGAATATAACTGATTAACTTTACTGTACACCTGAAACTGCCACAACACTGTAAATCAACTATGCTTGAATAAATTTTTTTAAAAATGGAGCCATACAGTATGTATTCTTTGTGTCTAGCTTCTTTCACACAGTAATGTTTTAAAGATTTGCTCATGTGTTTGAGTGTATTTGTAGTTTATTACTTTTCACTACATAGTAGTGTTCCATTGTATGAATTAACCACAATTTGTTTACATATTTCCTGCTGAACATTTGGGTGGTTTCCAGTCTTTTACTCTTATGAACAAAACTATTATAAGCATTCTTGTACAAACCTTTTTGTGAACATGTGCACTCATTTGGGGGTGGGGGGGTGGGATATATCTAGGAGTAGACTTGCAAGGTCAAAGGTCTGTGTATGTTTAATTGCAAAAGAATTATCCAGTGTGGTTGTACCATTTTACACACCCCCTGTAATGCATAAGATATCCTGACCAACACTTGATTTTGTAAATCTTTTACTTTTAATAAAATGTTTTACTCTTATAAACATGGAGAGATATCTCATTACAGTTTAAATTTTTATTTCCCTGATGATGAAGCACCTTTTGTGCTTTTATTGGCCATTCAAATATTTTGTGTTGTGAAATGCAGGTTCACCCACATTATGTATTGAACTGGGTTGTTTATCTTTTCATTAGTCATTTAAAAATGAATTATTATTCATTACAAGTGAGTTATTTATTCTATAAATGAGTAGTTTGTTAGATGTATATATTGTAAATATTTTCTCCAACTCTGTGGTTTATTTATTTAATTATGTCTACTGATAAAAAGAAATTTTAATTTTGCTAAAATCTATTTACCATTAAATTTTTTTTTGGTTACTGCTTTTTGTATCCTGTCTAAATAATCCTTGCCTTCCCTAAAGTCATAAATTTTTGCCTTTATGTTTTCTTCTAGTGATTTAACATTTAACATTTATGTCTAGATCTATATATATCTCTATATATCTATATCTATATTCATGTCTCAAATTAATTTTTATGTATGGTGTGAAGTGGTCATACAAATTTTGGATTTTAGGGCTACTCAGTTGCTCCAACACCAATTATTATAAGGATTTTTCTTTCCCTATTAAATTATATTGGCATCTTTGAAAATAATTAAGTGACTGTGTATGTGTAGGTCTATACTGTAATTTGTTCTGTTGATCTATTTATTTATTCTTACACCAATACCGCACTGTCTTAATTACTGTGACTTTAGAATAAGTTTCTAAATCTAGTTGTGTAAACTCTCCAAATTTTTTTTCTTTATTCCTGGTAGTACTCATTGACTTGACATCTACTTTATCGAATACTAATTATAGCTAAATTGATTTTTTTATGATTGGCTTTTCAATCTTTTGTTTTTCCAACCTCTCTGCATCCTTATTCTTTTCTTTTTTTAACATCTTTATTGGAGTAAAATTGCTTTACAATGGTGTGTTAGTTTCTGCTTTATAACAAAGTGAGTCAGCTTTACATATACATATATCCCCATGTCCCCTCCCTCTTGCGTCTCCCTCCCACCCTCCCTATCCCACTCCTCTAGGTGGTCACAAAGCACTGAGCTGATCTCTCTGTGCTATGCAGCTGCTTTCACTAGCTATCTATTTTACATTTGGTAGTGTATATATGTCCATGCCACTCTCTCACTTCGTCCCAGCTTACCCTTCCCCCTCCCCTGTCCTCAAGTCCATTCTCTACCTCTGTGTCTTTATTCCTGTCCTGCCCCTACGTTCTTCAGAACCCCTTTTTTTTGTTGTTAGCTTCCATATATATGTGTTAGCATACAGTATTTGTTTTTCTCTTTCTGACTTACTTCACTCTGTATGACAGACTCTAGGTCCATCCACCTTACTACAAATAACTCAGTTTCGTTTTTTATTATGGCTGAGTAACATTCCATTGTATGTATGTGCCACATCTTCTTTATCCATTCATCTGTCGATGGATACTTAGGTTGCTTCCATGTCCTGCCTATTGTAAATAGTGCTGCAGTGAACACTGTGGTACATGTATCTGTTTGAATTATGGTTTTCTCTGGGTATATGCCCAGTAGTGGGCCTGCTGGATCTTATGGTAGTTCTGTTTTCAGTTTTTTAAGGAACCTCCATACTGTCCTCCACAGTGGCTGTATCAATTTACACTCCCACCAACAGTGCAAGAGGTTTCCCTTTTCTCCACACCCTCTCCAGCATTTACTGTTTGTAGATTTTTTGTGCATCCTTATTCTTAATGCCTTAATGTCAGGCTGATTATAAAACAAGACCCAACTATAAACTGTTTTGTTGGGTCTTAGTTTTAAGTCCAAGCTAACATTTTCTGCATTTTAAGCGGAATTTTAATTCTATCAATATTTATATAATTATTGATATGGTTGACTTATGTCTTTCACCTTACTGATTTTTTTTTTTTTGGGGGGGGCTGTGTTGGGTCTTTGTTGCTGCAGGCGGGCTTTCTCTAGTTGCGGTGAGCGGGGGCTACTCTTCATTGTTCCGGCTTCTCATCGCGGTGGCTTCTCTTGCTGCGGAGCACAGGCTCTAGGAGCGTGGGCTTCAGTAGCTGCAGCACGCAGGCTCAGTAGTGCGGGATGTGGGCCTTAGAGCATGCAGGCTTCAGTAGTTGCGGTGCATGGGCTTCAGCAGTTGTGGCACATGGGCTCAGTAGTTGTGGCTCACTGGCTCTAGAGCACAGGCTCAATAGTTGTGGCACACGGGCCTAGCTGCTCCGCGGCATATGGGATCTTCCCGGACCAGAGATCGAATCCGTGTCCCTAGCATTGGCAGGTGGATTCTTAACCACTGCACCACCCTGGTAAGTTCCATACGGATTGATTTTTATTTGTCCCATCTATTTTTCCTTTGCTCCACATTTCATAGCTTCTTACGTATTATTTGAATATTTTTTAGTATTCCATTTTATCTGTTCTACTGGTCTTTTCATTATGTATTACTTAATAACAATTACTTAGAGATTACAATATCCATCCTTAATTTACTACAGTGTACCTTGAATTAATAGTATACAATTTCGCAAACAATGTAAGAACCTTACATATGCCCTCTTTGTTCTTATTGTGCTACTGTTGTATATTTTATTTCTACATATTTTAAATTTCACAATGCACTGTTATTTGCTTTTAAATAAATTTTTAAAAATATTTTTATATTTATCCACATATTTACCCTTTCCTGTGCTCTTCATTTTCTTCTTGAAGAGCCAGTCTTCCATCTGGGCATATTTCTCTTCATTCTGAAAAAATTTCTTTAACCTACTGTTCATGAATGTCTGCTAGTGAAGAATAACCTTGTAATTTGTCTGAAGACATTTTTTCTTCACCTTAATTGTAGGAGATACTTTCATTGGGTAAAGAATTGTGTGTTGACCTCCTTTTAGCATTTAAAAGATGTTATTCTATTGTCTCTAGCTTCTACAATTTAGTCGGTCATCAATCGTTTTCAGCCAAGGCTGTTTTTAAGGTTTTTCTCTTTCTCTGGTTTTCAACAGCTTAACTATGATTTACCTCGCAAGATTTTCTTTGTGTTTAGCCTACCTGGTGTTCAGCAGGCTTCTTAATTCTGTGGTTTGAGACTTTAATCAACTTTGAAAACTTCTTGGTTATTCTCTCTTCATATTTTTTTTCTGCCTCATTCTCTTTCTTCCCTGGGACATAGATTACATGCATACTAGGCCATCTGATATATTCTCTCAGATATTTGCGTTTCTATTCAGTGATTTTTAAATTATCTTTTTCTACATGCTTTTGTTTTGATTATTTCTAACGACCTGTTACTAATAATTTCTTCTGTTTAATTCAGTTACCCTGGTGTTAATCCAATCCAATAAATTCTGTATGTTGAGTTTTTTTTAAATTAATAAACTTTCTTTTCTAGGGCTGTTTTAAGTTCACAGCAAAAATGAGTTGAGCTTATTCAGTAAAATTCCCACAGGAGAAGAACTGGGGAGAGGGGAGTTCTTAAGACTCCTGCAGGTTCCGATTTAACATGTCAGCCCAGTGTGGCTGTTTTCCTCACAATTTTCCTTTGCCTATGACAAGCTTACTATTACATTTGCTTATGATCTGCAGACTACCCCCAGAAATGCAAGTGGGCACTGACTTGTGATAATATAGGAAAGGCTTGTCTATATTTGGAATTTATTTAGACTTATTTGACTCTACAACTTTTTGATGACTTAAAACACAAACATTATTTTTTAGTTTATCCATTCTCACCGTTACAGTGGAATCAATAGTCTTTTCAACCTTCTACAACTTCACCAGAAGTGTAAAACAGTGTTTGATACATTTGGCTACTCACTCGTCTTTTTTCTTAGCATCTAGGATGTCATAATATTCAAATTTTCCTTTGCCCTTATTTCTTCACTT
This sequence comes from Phocoena sinus, assembly GCF_008692025.1. Taxonomy (NCBI): domain Eukaryota; kingdom Metazoa; phylum Chordata; class Mammalia; order Artiodactyla; family Phocoenidae; genus Phocoena; species Phocoena sinus. Next base: position 21,676,020 of record NC_045767.1, read on the forward strand.
CTGCACTCCTCGGGGCTCTTTCTTCTACCCTATTCTTTTCTCATTATATTTTCTCTCTCAGAATGATCTTATTTATTCTTGTCCATATGTTAGTGATCACAAAATCCATTCTTTGCTTAAGTTGAGGGACCACATAATAGCTTTAAGCCTTTTTGAAACACAGAATAGCTTTTGAGATTAGAGACTTTAAAGAACACAGAACAAATGACTCTAGTTTCTAAAGAACTGAAAAGAATAAGATTTTCAGGCAGAAGAAAGAGAGCTCATACTAACTGAAAACCATATGTTTAAGAACTTCACCATAATTTGAAGCCTAAGGAAGAACTTACAAATTTTATACAGATTCTTTCATCAGATGATGATTTACAAATATAACTGGCTTTCAAGGAGAGAATCATAGTTTTATAAGTGAAAAAGTGAGGTCTTATAATAGTTAAAGCAGCCTTGTGAATAACTTTCAAGAATCATATTAAAAATTGCAATTGGCCCATGAAACTATATATATGATAGCAACAGAGATTTGCTATTGTGTTAATATTCCAATTTACTAATTTCTTAGGAAAAGAACAAATATTATGAACATAAAATGGTACTTTTTTATTAGACTATAAACCTGTTTCTTGTTAGACTTGCCATTATGTTTAGACCCTTGAGGTATATACTAATGCTTAAAGTTATAGAAAAGGAACTTTCACTCTTACTGTCATTTGTGGAGCTCAAATCAAACTCTGCAATCAAGCTTCCCATCCACCAGATAATTCTGTCTCTCCTACAGATCAGAATAATCAAACATTCAAAATTTTAAAATTTGAGCATAAGCGCTTTACATGTATTCCAGATGAATTATTAAAAACAAAACATATGCCCTCTCAACTTTTTAAAAGAGTTTTTCATACGTCTGCTCAGTGAAAATATCCAAGCAGGGTCCTCCATAGTCTCACATTCAAAGCCATCCAAATAAACATAAAATCCAAGTAAAAACAGTGGCCTTGTTATGCAAACACAGCTTCACTATTAGACTCTCCTTCCAAATAAATTCAGAAATTCTGGAGTTACTATTCCATAGTAGTTTTGCTTTCCAACTATGATACAAAACTAGACTTAAATATCAACATGGCTAAAATTTAACTAATACTAGTCTTGAATCATAGAATTCCTGAGCATGAACTTTTAAAACCATGAACATTTATAATCTCTGAAATTTTCAGAATAAGAAAAACACCTTAAATTTGCATTAAAATACCTCAATAAAAATAGTGCATTATGTATGTGTTATTTAGATTAAGTTACATCCTAGATTCAATCAATTATCTTAATTGTAAATTCACATTCCAGGGATGGTCACCTAGCATTATATGTATGATAAAGGCCACACTTCAGAGACAGCTACTCCAAAGGCTTCAGCTTTCTTTATTTCTGATCAATACTAGATTTTTAATAATTAGAATAATCAGTAATAAAATGGGATTTCATTCGTTAAATTAATGCTTGCTTGTCAGCATGACAAATATTTTAAATGGGTTCTTAGTGGTAACATTAGTGGTATTCCAGATATGTGGATTGCCTAAAGTTTTAAGACACTCCTGCCCTTGCATAAAAGTATAGGAATCTAGGAAGCCCTATTACCTGAATCTTTGGGCACAGAGCTTGAGGCTAGGTCTTAACTGCTCTGGGATCCAGATCCTAGAGTGCAGAATTCTGTTTTCCTTATGCTGGATATAAAATCAACCAAACCCTGCCTTCAGCACATGGCTGCAATTGTTTCAAGCAAATGCTTTATGAAAGATGGTCTTAAGGCCACCTAAAAAAGAGAGCCGGAACATAATCAAACTTTCAGAATATGCTGTACATACAGCTTTGTTCACACTTGGTAATCTATGTTTGTTCAATAATTTAGTTTAAGATTTGCATTCATTATAATTTAGTAATGAGGTTGTGGGGTAATAGTTGAACTGTACCTCACCAGAAGCTTTCTGACAGCTACCAATGTGTTCTAAAGGGACCTTAACAGTTGAACTGTCTCAATTCTCTTTGTATTAATATAGTTCCTGCAGTGGAAGCTTTCCTAAGACTCATTTTTTAAGCTTCCATGAGAAGCTAGGAATTAGCATATGGAGAGGCTCTAGCAACTAAGCATTCCTTATGAAGGTGTAAAAGTTTTCAACAGTAAAAACAACGTATTAAGTAGGAGCTCAGGGGACTTCAGTCTTAATTCTACACGTAAACTATGAAGGAAGACATCAGAGATAATAGAGGAGGCCATAGTAAAAGGAGAAAAGGAGAGCAGCAGATCTTTGCATTATAGGCTGTTTGTAATCCACGAATGTTGTAAATTAAGGGTAGAATACCTATGTAGAAACACTTTTCTTTACACAATAGATAATTAATACCTTATAAATAGCTTGATAAATCATTAAAAGAAAGCACACATTGATTCCTTCAAAAGCAAGCAGAACTTTCCTCAAATCATTTAGCTTCCAGAAATCCATATTATGTGCTTAGTCACAACCGTTTTCAGAGCATTTACTCATAGAAGGCCTACACTGAGCATTCTGCTTCCCGACAGAGCACCTGAACATTTTCTTCCAAGCTCCCAATATCACCTGATATCCAGACTGTGATTTCTCTCTAATCCTCTTCCTTCTTTGGTTTTCTGTTTTAGAGCAGTGATAGTTAAAGCCTTTTCTACAATGGTCTTTGAGCAACTGGCTTAAGTTCTCTGGCAGGAACAAGAAATGCAACAGGGGAAAGAAGAACAGGATTTTCTTCAAGTACAGAATAAAGAAAAATTCCAATTATGATATTATCTTGTATTCAAGAGGATAATATTTAAAGCAATTCCAAAAACAGATTTTCTGTACTTTTTTTTTTTTGCTTTTAACCAAAAAAAAAACTAACTTATGCTACCAAAAAAAGGAATGAACCTTAGTATCTCACTGTACCACAAGTAGAGCTCAAAAATCAAACTTCAAGAAGAAGAGGAAGCCTTAGTAAAAGGTGTTCATAAACTCTATCAGAGTCACACTGTCATAAATTACTCTATTTTAGCTGCTTTCTGTCCTCATGTATATCCACTAGAGATTCGTATTTCTAAAATGAAGAATCATTTTGGCATCGCTGAGATCATTTACCTTTCCTATCATGTGACGGTGGGGTATGTTTTGCGCTGGGCAAACAAAAACAATAGCTACCACATATCGAAGAGAGAGAAAGACAACACGCTTGTACCTGAAAAAACTCAAGTATTTCTGTGAAATAAAAAAAGAACAAAAAACAATACGGATGATTAGTCATATCATCTAGTCAATTGTTAAAAAATACTGATTAAAGAAAGAGAAGTGTTTTATTGACATTTTTAGTCCTTGATTATAAGGCTCCCAAAACATCTGAAGTTAAGATGGAGAAACATTTGCCATTATGAATTCACGATAAAACTGATGTGTGTGCTTTTGAATCTGAAAATTTTAAGTCAAATCTTTAGGTTTATTTTTAAACACTGAAAAACAATCAAAAGAATGGGAAAGTCAATGTAACTAAGAGTTTTTCATGCATTTTAAGAACAGATATTGGGTTTTACAATATCTCACAAGAAACTGCTATAATGTTGATGAAATGGTAACTCAAGAAAACAAATTCTGCAAATACTCAGTATTTGCAGAATACTGAGTATTTCTAGTCTATACAAGGCACTACAAAGACACACAAATAAGTAAAATCTGTCCCTTGAAGAGCTTAAAACGTAATGAGAAGTATAAACTAAAATCTCAAATAATCACAGAAAATTATAAATAAAATGGTATAGATTATTTTAAAAATAAGAAAAGATTACAAGGAATTAAGAGGGTCCAGATGTAATTTAGGAATGAGCAAAATGTGAAATGAGGAGTTCAACAGACAATCAACATTTTCTTTATTAACTATTCTTTCCTAGGAGCTTTATATTTATCACCTCATTTAATCCTTGACACCATCCTTTTAATAGTTATTTTGTCCCAAATTCACAGACAGACTGATGCACACAGTGTAAACAACTTATCCAAGGACACCCAGGTAACAAGTAACCTAGTTCTCCTTGATTATACAACTTCTCACTGGTTCCTGGAGATGTGCTTTGAAATACATGATAATGGAAAGACTGTGCTTTCAAATACAGGTTCAACAAAAACAACCCTTTTAGTGCTTGGGTTTGCTATAAGGAGATTTACAAAGAGTAAGAGAGAACTGTAAACTAGATATGTTTTTGTCTTTTACTAAAAGAACCAAATTGGAAGAACTTCTAGTTAGAGATGGTTGAATTAAAAAAATACCTATCTACTACTATTTGACTCAAAGCCCAGTTAAAGCAAAAGAACAAATTTTTTAAAAATAAGGAGGAATTTCTGATTCTGCTATTGACAGAATAAGACCCTACCAGGCAATTCCCACAGAAAATAACTGTAAAATCCAGACATGCTACAAAATGCAATTGTCTGAAGGCACTGGAGAATGAACAGTAGACAGATTCTTGTGTTCTGTAAACACCTGAAAGAGAAGGAGAAGAGAAGAGCTATACCAAGAAAATTCCCATTTTTGTGGCTGTTAGCAAGAAGCTAAGGAGTATTGGCATGTCACAACAGGATAAGTGCCAGTGGAAAGAGTTTAGGATTTTCTGGCCAGGGGAATAAGAGAACTAAAGTCATGCAAATCATGGAAGCTGAAGAAAGTGGGAGAACCCTTGAAGACAAAGAGCTATTTAAAGATTGGATTCCAAATGCTGTCTACTCCCATCTTTTACTGGCCCTGAACCATGCATGTGCTGCATCAATTCAAAGCAGATCAGCAAAAGGCAAAAATTGCAAACTGACACTGGAGTTTCCACAAACGAAAGAGTGCACATATAATCCCAGCTAAGATAATAGCCTGATGAAACAAAAGAAACAACACTCATTTGAAAAAAATAACAGAATCCAAAATCCCCACAATTTAATAGTCATACTGTCAAGAATACAATCCAAAATTGCTTGACAGAAAAAGAGAAAAGAAAAAAAGAAAGAGGGAGAAAGACATTTCAAGAGAAAAGAAAATCAAACAAGATCAACCCTGAAATGAAACAGATGTTGAAACTAGCAGAAAAGTTTTTGTAACTGTTCTTAATGCAGTAAAACAACATATACTCATGGTGAATGAAATATAGGAAATCTCAGCAGAGACATAGAAGTTAAAGCTAAAAAATTGGAAATTTTATGAACTGAAATGTACAATAGCTGAATTACAAATGGCACAGAATGGACTTAGTCCAAGTCTAGAAAAAAGAGCTAACAGAGGATAGAGTAAATAGACTTGAATATAGATCAATAGCAATTCTCAAATATGAATAATAGTTAAGATATAATGGAGACAGAACAAAGACTCAAGGACCTAAATATTAAATGATCTAACATATGTGTAACTGGAATCCTGGAAGAAAAGGAGAGAAGGGAATAGAAAAATTATTTGCATAAACAAGGGCTGAAAATATCCAAAATGAAACAAAGAAATTTAAAGATACTCAATGATGCTCAATGAACATCAAATGGAGTAAACATAAGGATATCCTTTCTAACCGTTCTTATAAATGCCTAACATGCATTAATTATTTAATCTTTACAAAATTGTCAAAAGATAGTTAATATCAGTATCTTCATTTTTAGATTTAAACACTGATACACGTACCAATAAAAAAGGGTTCAAATACTAATGTAAGATCAGCAAGCTAATAAATGGACAATCTGTTATTTGAACCCTAGTCTGACTCTAGAGGCCCTGCTTTTATCACTCTTCTAAATAGGCTTGTACATACACTGACTTAGTATCCCTAAACTCCTGAAGAAGAAACTGAAAATATGGAACGGAAAAATATTCAAGCATATAATAGAAGAAATGGAGACACCATGTTCAAGGAAAAACTGATAATGTTTACCACTGATATATGTTTGGTGAAGTTACTAAAGTTCATGAATTTAAAAAGTCTAGTTATCTAAACAAAAAAAGCAACTCATAAGCAAGTTAGAAAATATTAGTCTCGCTTCAAGCTACCATACAGGTAGAAATAGAACACCTATGACCTATTAAAAAAAAAAAAAAAAAAACCTACTTGATGAAATCCAGCCAACTGAATACAATTCAAAACTTAAGTACTCAGAAGGGTGAAAGCCATAGTAAAAAGGACAGTTCATGAGCTCTGAAATTTTCATATTTCCATTGAAATACAGAGATAGGACTAAAAAATTGAATATTATGCTCATAAAATAAATATAAGGTTATAAATCCTGGTGATGTTAAAATATTAATATTAAAATTCGAATAGCAAATATTCTGGAAACAGATGAGAGAGAAACTGGGAATTATTATGTGTGAAGCAGTTATCTACTGCTATGTAATAAATTATCTCAAAACTTAATTGCTGGAAATAACTAACATTCATTATCTCACACAGTTTCTACAAGTCGCACAGGTCAGCCTTATTCAATGAGAGAGGGAACAAACTACACAATGGTGCAAATGCCAGGAGATGAGAATCATTGGAGGCCACCTTGGCAGTTGGCTACACCATGTGTTCATTTCCTCATCTTTCATAACACAGAATTTATTAATATTGTCCAAAATTGAAACATGAGGCTACATTATAACAACTCCAAATTTTAGGTTGTTTTTTTTTTTTTTTTTGCGGTACGCGGGCCTCTCACTGTTGTGGCCTCTCCCGTTGCAGAGCATAGGCTCCGGACGTGTAGGCTCAGCGGCCATGGCTCATGGGCCCAGCCGCTCCGCGGCATGTGGGATCTTCCCGGACCGGGGCGCGAACCCGTGTTCCCTGCATTGGCAGGCGGACTCTCAACCACTAAGCCACCAGGGAAGCCCCAAATTTTAGTTTTTAAATAGCATGAAACTATTAAAGAGATTTATTTTCAAGTGTGTTTAATTCATTTTGGTAACTAAATTAGAATCTTTTTCGTCATTTGTCAATAATTTATACCAGAATTATTCAATACCATAACAAGTTTTCTCAGTAAAATTTATGGCTTTTATGGAATGTTGCCATATATTACAGAATTTCTCTATGAAAATTAATCTTATTTTATTTTGTAAATATAATTTAACATCTAACCTCTCATTTTAGCATCAATGTGAGGAATGTTAAATAGAAGTAGGTTTCTTACCTTTTAAAGACTATTTTACAAACTTCAGGATTAAGAAACTTATAGAATTATGGAGAACATGTGGAAACAATTTAAAGCACTGACATGTCAAGGCAAAAACAGAAAAAGGAAAAGACACTCTTTTGCAGTATGGAAAAAAATCCCCTTGGTCTGACTTTTGAGTTCTACCATTTTCTATCTTGATCCTATCAACCATCTCATTTCCCATTTTTTCTCAAAAGACGACTTCATTCTTTAAGATCAATGTCTCCCTGTTAGAAACATGCTATTTAAAAATCACTAAAAATTGGAGTTGTTGAATAATGTAACCCTACGTTTAAACTCTGGAAAGTATTAAAAAATTCCCTGATATGAAAGATGAGAAAATGAACAGAGTATAGCCAGCTGCCAAAATGGTTTCCCGATGATTTTGTTCTTTATTTTCTACATTGGTCTATGTTACATCCTTTAAAGGAATCCGATGTAAAGCATGGACCTCCTCCCCTGACTTTTCCTAACTTCTATTCCTCTAGCAAAGCCTTAGGTTCTTGCTTTAGAATCTTCCCTAGTCTCCCTTCTCTACCTTATGGGTTTTCTGAAGCAGAAGCAGTATTCCTGAGCACCACTTGAGTAAATGAGAGGAGGGCTATGGCTTCTAACCAAAAGGACCCTGTCACAACAGGAACACCCTCGATGTCAGGCAAATGTAAGGAGCCCTGAGGGCCCTCTTCTTCTTGTCCCTGCTGTAGTCACCTAAGATTCTGCCTGTGAAGTACACCTAAGGGAGAGAATTCAGAGGCCGGTCTCATAGAGTGAACTGATATTCTCTAAAGTTCACTGGTTTTGACTAGCTTTCTACTTTCTACCGCCCTGGAAGGCTGTCATTTCGTTTTAAACAATTTCTCCTCTGGTAACTAACAAGCAAGAAAAGGGCGGTAAAGTCAGATATTACCTGGATTTTATGTAATGGAGTGTTACAGGACTTACCATTTATTCATTCAGTCATTCCATAAATAGTTATTAACGATAACTTTGTGCCAACCACTACTCTAGATCCTGAAACTCAGTGATAAACAAAAAAAGAAAAATCTCTGTTCTCACAGAATTTATATTCCTACGAATCGCTCACTGCCCTTGCAACATCAGTTGATGTTCCAGCTATACATTCTGGAATAAATAAAACACCTGTGGGGGAATTTATTTTTCAAAGATGGCCCCAACATTGTCTCCCACTTTTAATAAAATGTGACTCTGACACGCCTCCAAAATAGGGTGTTTAATAGGGTGACCAACTCATCCTGGTTTGCCTGGAACTTTTCTGGTTTTAGCACTGAAAGCCCTGTGTCTCAGGAAACCCCTTAATCCCAGGCAAAAAAACATGGGGGCTTGGTCACCTAAGATTTATCGTCCCTCCCCTTAATCTAGATGGCTTATGACTACAACAAAAAGAACATATGTGACTTCCAAAACTAAGTCATAAAGGCAACAGGGCATTCACCTATCTCATTTGGAACCTGGCACCAAGCTCTGAGGAAGCTCAAACTAGCCCATGTGAAGAGACCTTACGCAAAGCAAAGCTACATGGTGTTCCAGTCAATAGACCAGCTGAGGTCCTGGCTAACAGTCAAAATCAACCCCCAGAAGTGGAAGTTTCCATATCAAGCCCTCAGCCATCAAGTCACTCCTAGCTTTCAAGGATTCCCAGTTCAGACAGGGTGGAACAGAGAAAAGCCAGTCCTGCTGTGCCCTTTCAACTTCCTGACCCAAACAGACACTGAAAGACAATGGTTGCTATCATTTTAAGTCACTGAGTATGGGGATGATTTGCTATCTGTCAGGAACAGATAACTGACATACTTTCCCAAACTTGGTGACTTAAAAATACAAACACTTTACTATAACTGTCAATTTTATGGACCAAGAATTTAATTCTTAGGTGGCAGCTCAGAGCTTCCAGAGAATGCTCTGGTAGGCCTGCATAAAAGTTGCAAGTCTTCTTAGGACCTAGCCTCAAAAGTCCCAGAAAGTGTCCTCCAGCATGTTCTATCAGTTAAGCAAGTCACTAAAGCCAGACAAAATTCCTGGAGAGAGGAATTGGACTCTACCCCTCAATGGGAAGAGCAGCAACTGATTTGCAGCCATGTTGAATCTTCCATACTTGGAAGATTCATACAAGAACCACACATGACCACAAGGAGTTAAGACGACAAGATTGAGAGTTTAAAGACAAGCGTGCATCCCTCTTCATCTTTAGGTTCAGATATACTCTTCGACCGCTACTTGGACTCTCAAATGTTTTGTTTGTTTCAAAGGCCATTATATTGCCATTTCATTAAGGTCAGGGTGTTAATGCCAATCATCTAAAAATGGCAAACACCAAACTTGTGTATGTAGGTGTCAGGAATTTAAAACAGACTATGTGGACTACTACTGTAAGTATATATTACTTTTTTTTTTTGGTTTTTTTTTGTTTTTAAACATCTTTATTAGAGTATAATTGTTTTACATTGTTGTGTTAGTTTCTGCTGTATAACAAAGTGAATCAGCTATACGTATACATATATCCCCATATCCCCTCCCTCTTGCATCCCCCTATCCCACCCCTCTATGTGGTCACAAAGCACTGAGCTGATCTCCCTGTGCTATATGGCTGCTTCCCACTAGCTATCTATTTGACATTTGGTAGTGTATGTATGTCCATGCCACTCTCTCACTTACTTTTGTATTAAGAAAAAGAGTCATTTTTAAAAGTAAGATTCTCTGAATCTATAGCTAATCTTTATTAACAGACTGGGGCTATGACATAAACTCTAAATGAATATAGGACTCAGTGAAAATTTCAAGTATAAGGCAAAGGATGAGTGTTGTAAATAAAACGAATTTCAGACTCAATATTTTCACACATGTTGTTGCAACACATTTTGCTTTGTGTTATAATTGCTAGTAGAAGTCTGCCAAGGAGTTATTAAAAGCAAATTTAACATTAAGCAATGATTTTTCACATTGGCAACTGCATTCCAACAAGCTTCCTGTCTTAGGCATACGGAGCCACTGCTTATTTCAATGAATTATAATCTTCATCAATTTAATAATCAGTAGGTGGCTGTTGAATCTGCACTTCTTGACTTTGGTAATTTCAGTCTCCAGTGTGTAATCTACTATTCATTTTGATTTGTACATTCCACACTTATTTCTCTTTTCTAAGAATTTAAAAAAATTTTTAATTTGAATTTATTCCTTTTTAAATCTAGAATGTATCTTCCCAGACTAAGATTTTTAAAAATTAAGCGAGGGTGAAATTAATTAGAGATATTCGTCACAAAATCTCTCTTCTTCCTTTAGCCTCTTATTCTTCTTCATCATCATTAGTAATATACACTGACTTAGGGCCCATTATATGCAGGGCACAGTGGACAACATGCCATGATTTCAAAAACATATGTAAAACAAAGCCTACATTCAACAGGTTTACAATCTTGTTGAGGATATGTCACATATATATTTAAGATAACAATACAAGGTAATTTGGGGCTGGATGTCAGAAAGACAGGTGTAAGGGCCCTTGAAAACCCTTGAACTTGAATCATGTTCTCTAATCTAAGAAACCATGGCCAGAGGTAATACCCTTCCCTTTTTGGAGACTGTTCTGGTACCCTGACAATTCTCTGGTCACCCAGACCCCCAAGGACATTATTCAGGACACCCACAGAAGTAACCTCCTGCTATGATTCACTCTTTATGGAAGAGTCCTCTTGCCTAACTCACCAGAAGACTACCACACAAAGAGTTTGCCCCAAATAAGCAGGCTGTCGAAAGAAGCTATTATTTTAAAACTAAGAAATTCATATCAATAGGAATAAATGGAAAATAGAAAAACAGAGAGATAAAACATACTAAAATGAGGCTAGAAATGGTGTGGCCCAGGCATAGAAGGAGTAGAAAGAGTAAAAAGGGATGTACTATTTAGGGAGCAAAATTCCCTCAGGTCAATGTGAGTTATCTAATAAAACCATAATAATAATGTGTAACAAATACTCACAAAACCTCAGTGACATACAATGAGTGTGTACTGTTTGCAAAAATGGGTGATCAGGTAGTTCTACCAATCTATCCTAGGCTTGCTCACAAGCCTAGGGGATACGCTGGCTGTCAGCTGATACAGAATGACCTTGGCTGCCTCAGCTGAAGCAACCTAGATTGTACTGTCGCTCATTTTCCAGCAGACCAGACTAGCATGTTCTTATCCTGACAACAGGAGATCTGTTCCCCGGGATTGTTTTATTGTGGCTCATTTTATGGCTGTAGTTTGGTATCAAAGGGACATATGTTAGTGAACAGAGTTTGCTAAGGACTTAACTTGTTCTAATCATTTAACATATCAAATGTTCTTGCTCCAAGAAAAGGAAGGTTACTTGCCTGTTAAGAAAACAAGCATTACAATTGGCTGACAAAACCCAACTGGAATTAGTTATGAAAGGTCATCTAAACAGACACATGTTTTTGTACGGCTTTTTAAGATGCAAAATGTCTATAGATAGTAAAATAATCCTGGTGTGATACAGCAGCATTCCGAAGTCTTGTTTAAGAGCCTGTTTAATGTAAAAGAGATTAAATTAACACATTCTGAAAAGGCGATTAAATACACACTAATCTATTACTGAAAACTCATCAAGAGCTTCAATCTTATGCTCAGAGATGCTTATGCTCAGAGACGAATCTGTTTATATTCAACCTAGATCTAACATGAAAATTCTTTCCCAACTCAAAGCTTCTGCTTTTGTGGTTTATTGGTCTGGAACACACCTCTCCCAGGTCTGGGCTCTCCTCCTCACCTCAGACTATATATTACCTAATTGTGGTGCCCTCTCTGAAGTCAGTTCCCCCTGCACCCCATAAACCAATGCCGAGCCCTATCTCAGCACCTTGTTTCTTTCCTAAGAAGCATACCGGGGCTTCCCTGGTGGCACAGTGGTTAGAGAATCTGCCTGCCAAGAATCTGCCTGCCAATGCAGGGTTCAAGCCCTGGTCTGGGAAGATCCCACATGCCGCGGAGCAACTAAGCCCATGCGCCACAACTATTGAGCCTGTGCTCGAGAGCCTGCGAGCCACAAGTAGTGAAGCCCGCGTGCCTAGAGCCCATGCTCCAAAACAAGAGAAGTCACTGCAATGAGAAGCCCGTGCACCACAACGAAGAGTAGCCCCCGCCTGCCACAACTAGAGAAAGCCTGCGCACAGCAACAAAGACCCAACTCAGCCAAAAATAAAAAATAAATAATAAATTTTTTTTAAAAAAGAAGCATACTTGTTTACTGGGTTGTTTGTTTAGTTGGTTAGTTTTATGCCTATCATATCCTCTAAGCTGTCAACTCAAGGAGAACTGGGACCATATCTGTCTTACTCACTTTGAGATAGCCAAAGCTTAGCAAAGATTTGACATATAATAGACAATCCAGTAAATATTAGTTGATGACATGACTCCCAGCTTTTTTCACTCACTACATTGCCCCTCATGGACCACTAATTGCATTGAAAAACTTCTTCTGTTCATTAACTCCCAAAATAAAGAATGTTGAAGATAAAATAATAAGAACAAAATGTCCCAATTGGATACTTTTATAGTCCCATATTACTAACTGTTTCCATACAAATCTTTCTGGTTTCTTGCACTACTTGAAAATGAAGATGTTTCAACACCCCAGTGATAAAGTGAGTGTGGGCTTATCTACCCTCTAAAAAAGATCAACCTGGAACAACCAGAGAGAAGACCATCTCAGCAGAGCTATGTTTTGTGGAGGGTCCAGAGTTCGGTATTCATGGCGCTACTTTTATCTCTTCCACGATAGGGGTTGGCAGAACTGTGTGTTTGTGTGCCACAAATATATGTGAAGTGGCATTATGTTATTCTTGGGCAACAAACATAAGCTAGGCATTGTTCTCTGTCTGGGGATTCAAAGTACCAATAGGATACAATCCCTGTCCTTAAGGAACTCACAGTTAAGTCAATCAGTTTATGTTGATACTAGTTTTCATGTTTCAACCTACTAAATAAGGTTAACATTGACAGCAACCTATCTCCCAGGGCTACAGAGCCTGGGGTGTGGAAAGCAGAGGAAGGAGGAAAGAGCAATAAGGTTACAAGTCTTTGTTTATTTCTTCTGTATTATTATTAGCTGCAGTGCAATGCATGTGGTAGCTGACCTTAAGGAAGGATTTGATTTTGAGAGAACTTGTCATTCGTTTCTCATTGTTTCCCATTGCTGGTTGCCTAGTCATGCTCTAACTTTACTTCCCAAGGGAAGTTAAGAAAGCATATTTCACTTCTCACTCCATTAACAGGAGGGGAAAGCTATGGGAAAGTAGATATAACATTTGTTGCTGAAAGTACAAAAGATCATTAAACATGAGTATACCCAGATGAGGGCTCCACAAACATGTATGATCAAGTGTCATTTTGAATTGGAGATGTAATTTAATTAGGTTTGGCCAGCTTATGACAAATTTCACTGAAACAGTTTTATCTGTCTAGTTTTATGACATTCAAGTCCAGAAGAAGTGGTTTTTGTGTAGTATTCTTTCATGTGTTATTTTGTGTAGTTCTTAAGACAAAGAAAGTAGAGAAGCAAGCACAGACGGCGTTTCAGTTGTTTACTGAGTTTTGCAGTAGCACGTGCATACTACTATACTATAACCTTCAAGAATGTTGTCTCTAAATATGAAGATCAATGATGAAAAAATGGAATTTACTATCTACAGAGATGTACAGATTTGAACCAAAGCCTTGAAGAGATATTTCCCAATGCTTCCTTTCCTCTCTTCATTTCCTTTCTTTTTCTTTCTTATGTTTTACTCCAAATATGAAAAAAATGATAAACCATTTTTTAAGTGAGACATTCAAAGCAGATTGCCCTAGTGTTTGCTTTAGAGACAATTCCAACTAACATACTGCTACGCTCAATGGTGAAGTGACACCCTTTGTCTTGAATTATGGAAAAAGGTCTATGGGTATTTGTGATTTTCTTCAACTTACTATAATACACTGATACTGGGAATTCCCTAGCGGTCCAGTAGTTAGGACATGGTGCCCTCACTGCTAGGGGCCCAGGTTCGATCCTTGGTCGGGGAACTAAGATCCTGCAACCCCTGTGGCATGGCCAAAAGAAAAAAATATATATGCTGATATTCAAGTTGCGTGGAAAGTGTTTAGAGGTGATGTTCTTGCTGCATGGGTCACGCAAGAACACCACACCGAACTACCACCTGTTTGAAATAAAAAACCACTACCACTGAGATTCTAAGTATAGACATGTTTCCTGCAGGTTTAAAGTAAAGGGCCAAAGTATAAGGCCATCATATTAGAGTCAGTCGTCTTGGTTCTTTCCCCATGAAGAGCTAAGAGGAGAGCCACCTCAAAATTTTAAGACATGAGTTCCCTACCAATAGTCATCTGCCTGTCTGTCCTCTCCTTCCCTCTTCCCCTTTTCTTTCCTGCCTGAAGATATTTTCTATCCAGGAAAAAAATTCAGTTTTGTGTTTTGTTTTGTTTTGGTTCCCATATCTCGAGACTGTTTAGCTAATATTTCTGTATGACTTTTGCTTGTGATTGATTCATTGTCATCCTTCTATCCTTCCTTTGGTAAAACCTGTTACTAAACTATTAGTTTGCCTGTTTAACCTTTATTTTCCTGCTAGTTTCCTTTTAAAATATTTTACTCTTAGAATTTGATATCTATTTATTTGAATGTTCAACTTTTTTGTTTCCAATCTCCATTCTTCGTCTTTGATTTTATCAACCTCTACAACCTGATGTTGCTGCTAAAAAGATTCACATCAATCAGATTCTTATTCCTTTGTAAATAATCTATTTTCTTTATAGAAAGTTTTAGGACTTTTCATTCTTCATGTTCTAAAATCTCTCTACCACGTAGCTGAGAGCGCGCGCGTGTGTGTGTGTGTGTGTGTAAGTGCGTGCGCACATACATCCTGCTCAGGATTTGGGGTTTTCCTTTATCCGAGTAACCATATCTTCCTGTCCACAAGTTCTCTGTCTTTTCCTTCCCTTAAATATCATTTCCATTCTCTCTATTTTCTCCATCTGGCACTCATTTTGATAGATGCTGGAATATTTAATGCTATCAACTCTTCTCTTGTATTTTTGCTTCTTTAATCCTTGTTGCTGTGTGCCATTTTATGTCATTTCTCACATTTCCAGCTCATTAATTTCTTCTTCATTTGATTTTGTGTTCTTCTAAAAGTGAAGTGAGATTTTAATGTTAATAATTATACCATAGTCTTTATAGTCACACCTTCTAATTATTGCCATTACTATCTATTCTATTTTTGTTGAGATATAATTAGCATATAACATTATTGTTACTATCTACTCTTATTTCATAAATCCCTAATCATATTCCTTGGCATGATAGCTTTGTTTATAACTGTTAGGACATATGTAATATTTATTTTAACTCCCTGAACTGATATTTCTATTAAGTCCATTTCCTTTCGTTGAGTTTCTTTTTTTTTTGCGGTACGCGGGCCTCTCACTGTTGTGGCCTCTCCCATTGCGGAGCACAGGCTCTGGACGCGCAGGCTCAGTGGCCATGGCTCACGGGCCCAGCCGCACCGTGGCATGTGGGATCTTCCCGGACCGGGGCACGAGCCCGTGTCCCCTGCATCGGCAGGCAGACTCTCAACCGCTGTGCCACCAGGGAAGCCCCCTTTTGTTGAGTTTTAACCTCTCTCTCCTGTGACCAGTGTGGTCTTTTGGACCTGACCAGCTCTTTGTCACCAGAGCATTTGCAGCAACCAAGGACAAGAGCTTTTCTTTTTCACTTGAGTTTTCACTTACACTTCTCTGGCCTGGAAGCAGATATGTGATGTGTGCTGCCTGGTTGGAGGCAATGGGTGGTCAGGGGCAGAGATGAAAAGCCTGCCTGCATGACTGCTCCACTGCACATTCCTGAGTAACTGTACTGGCAGATATCCTTTAGGACACATCTGCCCCTGGCTTCTCTTCCTGGCAGCATGAAGAGCACTCTCCCCAAACGAAATTATTCCATTAGTCCGTGTAGACCAGCAGTTGGACCCTTCACCAAAGCATATGACTTAAAAGTGATGACCCTGGATTTATGAGTGGTGGACATCAGAATGTAATTCTGCCTATGTGTCTTTAAGTGTGTGTATGTACACACCACAAGTACATTAATACATTTGGTTATATATTAAAAAAAAAATCCAAATTTTTAACAATGAGTACTCCTGGAAAGTAGAAGTGGGTTTTGTTTTGATTTTAAATTTATTTATTCATATTAGTTGATTTTTTTACACATATGCATCATATATAAATTTAAAACAATTATTAAAATTGAAAGAAATATAATCTTTGCAATGAATACATTTATCTGAATACTCAAATTCTACAAACCAGTAGGAGCCGGGACCTGAACTTTTCTATTCTAACCCCCACTGGAATAAATTTTACATGAATGACTTTTTGGTGTTATGCCACGGAATTTTACTAAAAGAAGTTACACAAAATTTTCTCTGTGACATGTGTTGTTTTCCTTATCTTACAAATGTTGTTAAGAAAACAAGTCATTACAGTTTAACCAGTTTTTTAGTACCAGGAATATTATACAGGTCCCCTGAGCAGTGACTTTGTTTGTATCTTAATAAGTTTGTGAATCTTGTAACTAATTACATTTCCCTCTTTACACTGGCTTCTAGAAATCTCTGAGCCAAATAGCTAGCCCACTTTAAGTAGACAGAATCCTGCAGCAAGCATTTGTTAAATTCTTTTACCCTTTGCTTCATCTTGTTTTTCCAAAATATTTTCCCTTTACCTCAATTTCCCCACTTATTTGTTTTTATTTTGTATATTTTTGTAAGTTGCCTGAAATCTTTTTCAAAACAAAGTAGGGTATAAATAACTAAAATCATAAATATGCAAAGCAAACCACGCCAGGACACAGTGACATTTCCATTTATGACCTAAATATTACTAGTTTTACTTTGGCCCTAATACCCATAATACTTTTGTTTCCCCTCCACAGCCCTAAGGAAGCCATTTATTCTTAATATACTATTGAATCTATTCAGCATCCAAGGGTGCTTTGAAGGGAAGATGGGTCAAAGAAGAGGCAAAATTTCATAATTTTCGATGGGTCCCCAGATAAGAAGTTTCTTCAGGAGAATTACACAAGGGAAAAGCTATATTTACCACGATTAATAAACAGTGTAGAGGTTTAAGTTGTCATTTGCATTTTCCATTAGTTAGATCCCAAACTATATAATCATCCAGTCAGAGTTACCAAATCCACTCTCTTTATGTTGTTGCTATTAAGCACCACTGACATGCGAAAGGAGTTAAAAGCCACATGAGTAAAAAGGAACTTGAGGGGGGTTCCCTGGTGGTCTAGTGGTTAGGATTCGGCACTTTCACTGCCGTGGCCTGGGTTCAACCTGAGATCCCGCAAGCCACGTGGTGCAGCCAAAATAAAAATTTTTAAAAAAAGGCACTTGACTTTTGTTTTACTATAAGTACTCTGAGAGAGAGAAAAATCTAAAATATTTCTTTCCCTCTCTTTCCTATTTCCATATTTCTGGCAAAATATATCATGATAAAGCTGTTTTTATTACACTATACTAGCTGAGCTCACAAAATAACAAAGAACAAAAGGCAGAAAAGAAAACTCTAATAAAACTAGGAATGGTCATAATCCCAAACCATAAACTGTGAAGGCTATTTGCCAAATCCAGAGAGGATGCCACAAGCTAACTTATACCTCTCCAGAGTTCCTGCAGGTAACGGAGTTCTTAAAAAGTAAGTGACAGAGCCCAGGAAGCCTCAGCAACTATTGTTTACTTGCTTCAATCAGTTCTGTATGTGTGCCCAGTTCCACCCACACAGAATCGTAGAATAGAAGGGACCAAAGGACAAACCATTTATACTTGCCACGTTTATTTCCTGAGACATAGACTCCTAACTCAGCAATTGGAGTGGGGACGAGGCAAAAAGTATAATCATATATGCAGTTGGTACCAGAGTCAGTTAATAAGAGAACTAAATAAAGACAAATTCACAATTTGGAAAACCACTGATATGTAGCAGTTCACTGGCTATTTGTCCAAGTGAAGGAGAAAGTGCCCCAAGAGAAGACACAGTGACTATGTGAGAAATGTTTTGAGACAATGCTCACAAATTGATACTGGTAGCTGCCCTAGGTCATGCTCCCTGTTTCTCTCCACACATTGTTTTAGTAAATAGCTTGTACATTCAAAACAGTAATAGCCAAAAAGAAACCAGAACAATACCTAAATATAGATACAAATAAAAAAATAAAAAGTAGGAGAAAGAAAAGTATAAAGCAATTAAAAATCCATTGAAGAATTACAGTAGACTGAGCCTCTCAACCTCTATTTGGATCTTCCTCTAGTATACTACAGGGACTGGAAAAATAAAAACTACACTTCCCAGATAAACTTGCAGATGAAGTTCCAGTATGATTTAGGTTCCACCAACTGAGGCTTTTCTTTTCTTTCTTTTTTTTTGGTGAAACTTGAATTCAGAACTGAGGAAGTGAGAAGAGAATCACAGAATGAAGCATGCCTTCTTCTGGTGTGGGTCATACCAACTGCAGCATGGCTCTGGAGCTAACAACCATAGCTTCCCACCTTCCTCATTTTAGCAGGAACACCAACTACACTGGCAACCATTTCCATTCTGTGGCTTTGGGAATTATTTCTGGAAGTTCATCCTGAAACTTGCTTCTTCAACCCTTCCAATATTTCTGCAACCCATATAATATGGTACAGTAAATCCCTTATTAAGCAGGCTACATTCTGCCCTTGCAACTGTGTACCTCCACGACAGAGTATCAAAGAAATGGAAATCTACGATTTGCTCTCTGACCTAAATAGGTTTCAGTAGAGAAAGTCTCCTACCAGAACTAAATCGTGGGGACTAGGGAAATCCATGATGTGCGTTGGTGAAACAGTTATTTAGATTGTTACCTGTGATCATGTGGAGTGAAGCCCATTTTGGAGTCAATGCTTTGACAAACCAAGCAGCTGCTACAATAAAATATTACGGTAAAAATTAAGAATATGAAGTTCATGGGACTGTCAGTAATGTCTTCTAACTACATTGTTGAGGCTAATAAAAAAGAAAATAACCAGTGCAGGATTTTAAGTTCTCAGCTCAAGTTATGGTACATATATGTCAATTCTCAACCTCATCAAGTGTTTCTGGAAAACTTAGGACATTGGGAGAAAGTGGTAGCCTGATCATTTGAATGGAGACATTTGGGTAGACTCAGATAACTCTGAGTAGCCCAGATCCCTAAGTCCCTGGGTGCCACTCTGGTCAGCAGAAGCAGTTCCTCCTTCCCTGTCTGATAAGTAGAGACCTGCCAGACCTAAGATCCTCTAATGGCTTCATCTGAGCAGGATACCTTTCAAAAGAATGACAAGTTTTCTCATGTTCCACTCCTTGCATCTTTCATTGCCTTAAGATTGTCAGCTAGAATCAAATCCAAACATGTCATGGTGAGGATGGTACAAAGTCTAATTCAGAAAGTAAACAGCTTACATACCAAAATAATTTAAATATTTTGTAGTTAATTTTACACTGTGGTTAACCTGGGGGAATATCATGGAAATAGATTCTATGAGTGATAGACCATGGAGAAAGGAAAAAAATTATAGACCAGGATGAATTTATAAATAAGGCTACACTTTCATTAAATGAACTTAGTATGACAAAAAAAAAAAATCCTTGGAAGTGTTCAGCAAGAAATCCCAAGACTTAAGAAGACAGAAATGTTGGAATAGATTAATTAGGTATAACCATCTCCTAACTAGATCTCCTAAGAGGGCTCAGAGTATACCACCCAACCAAACCACTGAGAAATACACTGCTTTAGCCAATATTCAGTCAAGGAAGATTGAAGCACCACCTTTCCTGAAAAGCTCTGTAGCTCTGTAGAGGCTGTCCTTCTAGGTTGAAAGAAGCTGCTACTTAAATGATCTCCCTGACTTCAATGAACCGACAGAGCATCACTAAACCAGGAAAAGCAAAGTGGACAAGATGACTATGATGGACAGCAGAGCCAGAGTGATTACCAAAATGGTTTGACCTGCAAGATCTTTGGTATGTGCTAATTAATGAAGAACTGAGAAAAATGGGCAGTTTTACTAAGGTTCTGCTTGATTTGTATAACATCAATAAAAACCTACATCTGGTAAACAGAAGCCTGACTTGAGTCCACAGATTTAAGGCTCCTCATCCAATTTCCAGGCCTGGGTCAGTAAATACACCCACAGCCCCTGAATAAAGGTGAGACCAGGTATATTTCAGGAGGGACCTTGCAATAATACCACAAGTATAAATCTTCTTAGAAAATTCCTAGAAGTCTACTCTAAAGGGATTAGGGCCATTTGTTAGGATGTGATGGTTAATTTTATGTGTAAACATGACTGGGCTAAGGGATGCCCAGATAGCTGGTAAAATATTATTTCCGGGTGTGTCTGTGAGGGTGCTTTCAGAAGAGGTTAGCATTTGAATCATATAGACAGAGTAAAAAAGATCTGCCCTCACCAATGAGGGCTGGTGTCATCCAGTCTGTTGAAAGCCCAAATAGGACAACAACAAAAAAGCCAAGGAAAGGTGAATTCTCCCTCCCTCTTCTTGAGCTGGGACATCCACCCTCTCCTGCCCTTGGACATTGGAACTACTGCTTTTCGGGCCCTCAAACTCTAGGACTTAATGCCACATTGGAACTATTGGTTCTTGGGCCTTCAAACTCCAGGACTTAATGCCAGTGTATCCCTGATGCTCAAGCCTTCAGCCTCATACTGGGAGTTACACCATTGGCTCCCTGGGTCTTTGGCCTCTGGACACGGACTGAGATATACTACTGGTTTTCTTGACTCTCCAGCTTGCAGATGGCAGGACCGTGGTATATCTCAGCCCCTGTAATCATGTGAGCCAATTCCCGTAATAAATCTCCTCATATATATCTATATATATCCCATTGGTTCTGTTTCTCTGGAGAACCCTAATACACAGGGTTACTATGAGTTGAGAAAAGGAACTACCCATACCTTCCAATAACAAATGGATACTGATTCTGAGATGACATAAACCCCTGAGGATCCAGAATGCCACTGTTTCCTAAGAGTTAGAAAGGATTTACTTAGGGGATGATTTATAACTGGAGCTTTGGCTCAACTCCATCTCAGCATAGGCCTAGTATATCTGAGAACATGCCTGTGGTTATTTTCTCAATTCTGAAGTCTCAGTTGGAACAGGCATACTCAGCTACTGACACAACCATAACATCGGGACCCTGAACTATGAAGTAAAGGATATAATGATAGAAATGGCAAAATGAGTCTCAGGGATAAATCCTTTCTCCCAAAGTAGTAAGTCAAAAATCAAATCTGTACTCCTGAGGGGATTTCAGATATCAGTGTACCTCCAATGAGTACTTGAAAAATCCTGAGATTGTAAATCTCATTCCATTCCCATTTAACTGGCCTGTTTGGCCCATGTAAAAAACAGATTGACTTTAGAAAAAATCAATACTGTAGATTGCTGTTAACCTAATCAGGTGTTGACTCAATTGTGGTTGCTGATCCATATGTAGCTCTTTACTGGAACGGCCCCTGATACCCTGTATGCTCCAATTCTCTCTATCGAACAATCTCCCTCTCTTACACACACACACACACACACACACACACACACACACACACACACATTTTCCTTCAGCCAGCAGAAGGTTGGGTCATCATTGTTCCTCCTCAACTCTTGGCTTTGTACCACAGTTTCATCTGCAAACACTTGTATCATCTCACCATTCCAAAGGCCATCATGCTGATCTCCTATATTGAGGAAATATACACACATAGATAATGCCTAGGAAAATCAGTGTCCTTCCAACTCTTTGAAGTTTTAGGGAGTCCAGAGTCCAAGATGTAACAGGATATGAATATCCCCTCCGAAGTGAAAGACAAGGTGCTGGACCTTGCTCGCTTATCACAAAAATAGAGATGTAACATTTCAGGGAGCTTTTTGGATTTTGGAGAAAATATTTGCATATTCTCCTTCCACCAACTTATTAAACAAATAATTTGCAAGGCTGTCAACCTTAAGTAGAAGCCAGACCACAATAAGATATTCCAGCTAACCCAGACCGCAGCACAAGCAGCTTCATAATCCAGCAATTGAAGTGGGGATCTGGAAGAACTACTGCTGATCAGAAGGTCTGTAGCAAATAGACTGCTGCAAGGACCCAACAGCAAGCCCTGACTGAAGATTCACAGACAGACCTCTAGAATTTAGAAGACATGCCAGCCCTCTTTTGGAAGATAAATACTCTCCTTTTACAAAACAGATTTTCTCTTGCTCTAGGCTACTTGTTGGAGACAGAGACTTAACTCTGAGATACCAAGTAACAGGGGATGTGACTGTTCATCATGAACTGGTTATCTGATCCAGGAAGCCACCAAGTTGGCATGTGAAAATGACATGTACAAGATAGGACTAACTGACTCTAAAGGCACAAGTAAACTTTGGGAACATATGGCCCCTGCCTGCTCCTGCTGTGCTGTCACTTCTTCTTTCAGTAGGACTCCTAGGGATTTCTCCAGGGCCAGCCGTCTGAGGAAGGAAAACACTGAGCCTGGTTTACAGGAGGTTCTGCATGATACACCACACTAACCAGAGCGGTCTGCTGAAGCATTAAATATTTTGTACTCAACACTCAAAACGGAATATCACTGAAGACAAAAAAAAAAAAAAAAAAAAAATCCCAAAAGAAGTAATAGAAAAACTGGGACACTCTGCTGCTCTCTTGACAGTAGGTGCTCTGCATAGAGTCCTGTGCTTTAAAAGAACAATTACTAAAATCAGAAAATCAAAAATGTTAACTAAAAACTTAATTGCTGTAAATTTTTTAAAGGACAGTAAAAATACTTTAAAATTTTTGTCATGATAAAAAGTGTATAATTATCAGTATCTTGCTTAACATTTCTAATCCACCTGGCACATAGGTTCAGAAGCTCTGGCCTATAAGAGGCATTGAGGGGGGCTCAGTTGAGATGCGACCCTATCAAGGTCACAGAACCACAGTGACACGTGGTACCTGGAAATGTCAGATACTGCAGAGGGCAAAAGTGAGACATGTCACTGAAAATAAGCAGAACAGTCAACTCCCAACTCTACCCCTCTTCCCCACATACACACATAGATACAAGAGTCAGATTTCTGCCCCCAGGCAAAGTATTAGAGGGCTCCTCTCAAAGAAACTGACCCTAAGCAAACACCTTCACATAATGACATTTAGGGTAGGTTTGTAAATAAAATACTTACACTAAAAAATTATTTATTGTGTTAAACAAAATTCAACCAACTAAATTTGAAGATCTAATTGGCTTTATTCAACGATTCATGAATCAGGCAGCATCCCATCTAGCAACTAGAAGAACACTCCAAAGGGCTGTACAAAATGGAATGTTTTTTTAGGAAGAAGGGTGGGGTAATGCAGCTATTAGGAAAAGAAAAGAAAGCATTATTTTTAGGCCAGGACATCTTATTGGGGGTAAAGGATCAGCAGGGGTTTAACCATGCAGATTGCCTCTTCTTCCTCAGGGATGGAGAGGGCCCATGTGACAGATTACTGCACTACGTTGGTGCTGACCAGAAAATTCTAAACTGGTTGATTAAGATTACATTTCTGGTGAAGGCAGAAACTGCAGCTGAGTTAGGTATTAAATCTAGGTTTGGTATCATTAGCTATAGCACAAGTAATGCCATATTAGGCCTGTGGTTTTTTCTTTAACAACTGTTTTAACTAAAATTCGAGTTTAACTGCATGTCCCATAGTTTTATTTGCTAAATCTGTCAATTGTAATTTAGAGATTTCCCAGTTTAACACCAGCCTCCCTGCCTGCCCATCTGTACCCCAAACCAAGTTCATCTGTGGACAAACTTCTTACAATATGAACAGAAGTCCCATCAGCATATTTTATTGCTTTATTACAATATATGAGTAAATAACCAGGGGTCACCAAATATTTGAGGAAAGCTTCAGCATGAAAGTGAGAGATCCAGATTAAGAAAACAGATTGGTGACCGCCAGAGGCAGGGCTTGGGAGGTAGGCAAAAATGGGTGAAGGGAGTCAAAAGGCACAAACTTCCAGTTATATTGTAAAATAAATAAGTCATGGGGATGTAATGTATAGCATGATGACTATAGTTAATAATATTGTATTGCATATTTGAAAGTTACTAAGAGAATAGATCTTAAAAGTTCTCAACACAAGAAAAAAATTCTGCAACTATGTATGGTGACAGACGTTAACTAGACTTATTGTGGTGACCATTTTGCAATATATACAAATATTGAGTCATTGTGTTGTACACCTGAAACTATTATAATGTGTGTGTCAATTATACCTCAATAAAAAAAATAAGAAATAAGAAAGGCCCCCAAAAAACTCAGAAAATACTACCCCAAAGGATACACAATAGAGAACAGAATAGAATTTAAACAAACAAAACTTCTTTATAAAAGCATAAAGAGGTTAGACAAGATATTACATCAACAAACCAAACATATTATTATGTAAAAGGACTAATCAGGGAACCAAAAGAAAGCAAGTTCTTAGAATTTTTCAATTATGATTACTAAAATTTTAAAAATTAGTAGAATATTTGGACAATAAAATTGAGGGGCTTTTCCTGTAAAAATACAGTAAAATGGAAAAGATGGGGTGGGGTGGGTGAAGATGAGCAAGATACAGAAATAGAGAATTTAGAAAGAAAGAGAATTCAAAAAGTCCAAAACCAGAATCATATAAATCACAGAAGGAGGTGTCCAAGAAACAGAAATAAAATTATCAAAGCAATAATTCAAGGGACTATCTCAATTGTAAAGTACATAAATCTGTAGATGAAAGAAAACACTTAGTGTCCATTCCAGTGGATTAAAAAAAGAAAAAAGACTACACATAGCAATGTAAACTTTCAGAACAAAGTCAGATTGGTATCATATTTCTTATCAGTAACACTGAGTGCTAGAAGCCATTTTCAGACACAGACTCAGAAAATTTATGTGCCATACTCCCTTCCTTAGGGAGCTGAGACAATAAACTGTAGCAAAATGAAGAATAAACCAAAACTATGTTGGCATGAATCCAGAAAAGCATGGAAGGAAGCACCAAGCGCTGAGATGACAGCTGTGTGGCAAAATGAGAGAGCACTAAATCTGGAGAGCAGCAGGGGTAGGGCACTCCCGGGGGAAGTTCTGGGAGACAAAGGGGACTTCATGATATCATGAAGAGTTTTAGAAGAAAGTGAGGGGAGACCAGTTTCACCTTCTGATATGTAACGAGCTTAGAAGTTGTCACTCTCACCCTCACAAGAGAACGGCTGTACCCACCGCAAATCAAAGACTTTTCTTAGATCCATCAGAGAACTGAGGTCACTGCACAAACCGCACCTGGAACTCTAGAGAGATAGGCGACTACAGAGAATCACAACTGAGATGAGCTGACCTGGAACAGACACCTCTGGAGCCTGTGACCGGTAGGAACACACACAAATGATAATGCTGGTGAATTGCTGGAGGCCAAATGTGGACTAACTTTACTGTTAAACACCCCTGGGGCCCAGTCTTAGAAGAGCCACCACATTTTCATGGGTTTTACCTCCAGGAGTTCCAAGAGGTTCTCACAATGAAAATCAAAGAAGAAATCCCGTCACGTTTTGGGCAAGGAGAGGGAAATGTAACCATTTTGAAATATGCCCAGAGTGTTCTCCATGACAAACGTCTGCCCTCCAGGGGAGACTACCAGAGCCTTAGGTGATCTGAGGAAAAGGCAATTAGTCAACTCCAGTCCTCTAAGCCGCCCTATCTCACAGAAAGGGAGGGGAAAAAAAGGCTAAGAAGTGCTTCTAAGGAAAACAGCCAAGAGACTCAAGTCCACTAATAAAACTTAGACGTAATCAAATGAACAGTACAGAGCACTGCCCCTCCCCAAAATCTTACAAGCACATCAACAAGACTTCAGTACAATAACATGGAATTACAACAGAGAGCTGCAGGACACAGACCACACTTAAAAAGGAGCTCTGGGACATCCCTCATGGCGCAGTGGTTAAGAATCCGCCTGCCAGTGCAGGGAACACGGGTTTGAGCCCTGGTCCGCGACAATCCCACATGCTGTGGAGCAACTAAGCCCATGTGCCACAACTACCGAGCCCATGTGCCACAACTACTGAAGCCCACGCACCTAGAACCCACGCTCCGCAACAAGAGAAGCCACCACAATGAGAAACCCACACACAGCAACAAAGAGTAGCCCCAGCTCGC
Source organism: Phocoena sinus (assembly GCF_008692025.1). Taxonomy (NCBI): domain Eukaryota; kingdom Metazoa; phylum Chordata; class Mammalia; order Artiodactyla; family Phocoenidae; genus Phocoena; species Phocoena sinus. The sequence goes on from NC_045767.1 coordinate 21,702,553, forward strand.
CACAACTAGAGAAAGCCTGTGCACTGCAACAAAGACCCAACACAGCCAAAATAAATAAATAAATAAATAAAGGGAGTTCTAAGGGGAATCCAAAGACAACAGTGAGGGGAAAAAACAACAACAGCAACAAAAAAACAAAAAAAAAGAAAGAAAGAAACTAGAGGAAACTGAAACCTCTGGCACTTAGAGCTACAGCAAACATTAAACACAGTCAACTCCTAGCCAGATTAACATAAAATCTCACACTAAAGGCCCAATTACCACCTCAGGTCCTAGTACTTGCTAGACCATGTCTAGCTTTCAACAAAAAATTACAAGGCATGCTAAAGCAAGAGAAAACAGTTTGAAGAGACTCAGCAAGCATCAGAATGAAGCTCAGATATGACACAGATTTTGGAATTATTAGATGGGGAGTTTAAAGTAACTATGATTAATATGCTAAGGTCTCTAAAGGCAAAAGTAGACAACATGTAAGAATAGTTAATAAAAGCGGAGAGACAGAATCTCTAAGAAAATGCTGGAAATCAAAAACATTATAAAAGAAATAAAGAGTGCTTTTGCAGTGCTTTGATGGCTCATTAGTAGACTGGTGAAAGAACCAGTGACCTTAAAGACATATCAACAGAAGCTTCCCAAACAGAAATGCAAACATAAAAATGAATGGAAAAAGAAATAGAATAGTATACCCAAGAACTATGGGATAATTAAGAAAAGCTGTAATTTATATATGAGTAACTAGAAAGAGAAAAAAAAAAGAAGAAATATCTGAAGTAATAATGACTGAGAATGTTCCCAAACTAATGACATACACTAAAGAACACACCCAGGAAGCTCAGAGAACACCAAGCAGAATAAATACTTAAAAAAAAAAAATCTACTCCCAGGCATATCATATTCAAAGTACAGAAAACCAAAGACAAAGAAACAAAAAGAAAATCTTGAAAGAAGCCAGAGAACAAATATACTTTACCTACAGAAGCCAACACACCCTTTACTCTTATAAATGCCCTTTATTCAATAAATTCTCTGTGAATTTCTAATTTTCTGCTTATGTAGACTGGATGCTGAGAGGGAGGTCCACAGACCAGTGGAGTGTGCAGGTACATCATGGTTTATTATCCTTATCTCTCAGGCTTCACTCAAAATACTGAGAAAACAGGAAAATTCCTGTTGAATGGTGAGTTAACATATTTACAGTTGTTAGGTAATATATTTTTCTTATACTTGCTTTTACTTTCTGACACTTATCCCCATTTAGGCAGCAGCTAGTGGGTTCTATGTCTCCAGAAGAGGATAATGCAGAAGAATCTACAGGTTTAAAAAAAGTCGATTTTTTGGCTTTTGGTATTCAATAGCAAAAGCCCAAGTATAAGGCAAAAATTTTATGAGGAGAAATGACCAGATAGAGCCACACTACAACCAAACAAACAAAAAGAACGCAAAGGTAGGGACCAGTATAGAAAGATGACTGTGACCCAGATGAAATGCCTCCAGCCCTTAACACTATTCAGTCTCCCAGAGCTCAGAGACAATCAGGACAATGGGTGCTCCATAAAGAAATTAAGCTCAGGTACAAAAATTAAAGGGAGATATTTTCACAACCAAAGGCTCTTATCTGAAATTTGGATTTGGCATGTATTACTTGATTTATATAGAAAATGTCTGAAAGAACACATAAGAAACTGTCAACAGAGTTTATTTTAGGGAGTTAGAATAGGAAGTCAATAGGGGACAATAAGAACTTTTACTTTTCCCTTAGAAACTTTTGTAATGTTCATATATTTTTGAATTCATTTATTTATTCAACAGAGTATACATTACCTTTATTAAAGTATAGTTAACAACAGAGAACATAAAAAGAAATACATGTGAAGAAAACTATTTAATGCAAATTTTACTCTGCTCTCTGAGAATGACAAAAAAAGAAAATGAAAGAAGATTCAGTAGGAAAGGAAAGCAAGGGAGAAGGCAAGAGATAGATAAGGACCCATAGAGAGTCAGCAAAAGGGAAAGAGAAACATTAACTTCTTGTACAAATAATTTGAGGGCAAGGGCTTCAAAAAAAAAAATTTGTCTCTAGCCACCATACTATAAGAAAAACACTGAAAAACCTTCCAAAAGGAAACAGGCTAGTTAAGGAACTGCTAGCCATACTGGCTAAGGAAAAATGGCAAGTTGATACTTAAACATGAGCTAAGATGCCTTATGAAAGACTGTAGCCACCTCCGCCTGCAAATAAATGAAAGTTCATCAACTGGCAGAAAGATTAGACTAAATTTTTGCCTCTGGAGTAAAGAATTAAAACTGAAGTATCAATTAAAAGGAAGCAGATTTATACTCTTTAGAGTTTCCTTAAAATTAGATAAGTTAATTCTGGGGAGTAAAGGGCCAGAAGTGTTTTGAACTGTTAATACCTCTGCTTTGCTTTGGACTTGATAGCAGAAGCAGCAGCATGTATGCAGAAGGAAAATAGTTACAATCAATACCTTGCCTGAAAAGTGAAGGTGAGCTCAGCATGGAGGGGAAGCCTTCCATTTGCCCGGCAGAAGAACCAGCTGCTTCTACCTTCTGTAGCAAAGAACTGTAACAAGCACAGCTGTGATGAGCTCTGATAACCAGGGTAGCATGGCTGTAGGGATCCAGGAGAAAAGTTTCTGCAGAGAGTGTGCTCAAAAGGAAAGCATGGTGAGAAGGTTAAAGAGACCTGAGAAAAAAGTGAAGATTAACCTCACCCGCTTCACAAATTTGCCTCAGGCCAGACTTTCCACTCCATTTATGCCTTCTTTTTTTCCTCCCCTTATTATCAACTGAGCAACTATGAGCCTTAACTTGGAATGTCAATCCTAAATATTTATGTGTCAGCACAAGCTCCCACGCATTAGAGGTCTGATGTCTAAGCAGTGGTCAGAATACCTTAGCATGATAATCAAATGTCAGCATTATTTTAGTGTGGCAAAATAATAGTCCAAAAATATTCTATGTCCCAGTTCACTTCTAAACATTAATCACAAGAAAATGAGTGCTTATAATTATCTGTAATTTAGGAAGGAACTCATAAATTATAGCTTGTTATTTGCATGTCAAAATCAAGACGGCATGTACTATTTAACAATCTGGAAGTTGGAAAATTAAACTGATGGAAAGGAGAGGGAGACTAGATACAAATCAAATTGGTAGTTGTTTTTTTATTAGGTGTTTACAAGGAGCACTTAATAAGTTAATAGCAAAGGTCCTTATTAAAACAAGAAAGGCTCTTCACATCTATTTGTTGTGAAATAAATAGTAATTCAAAGACTTGGTAAAGTGTTTTCCCTTGGGAGTCAGAGGCAGTGTCAATGGTTGTATAAGAATAATAAGACTAAGTAGTCATGGCTACTACTGTATAGTTTATACAATTTGTGCACACTTTCTTATATATTAACTCATGTAATCCTCATAAGAAGTTTTCTGTCCTCACTCTTTCCTAAACACCCTCCTCAAATCAGAGGTGAAGAAACTGAGGTTTGGAAAAATCAGTATTTTAGCCAATGCAACAAAGCCAAGGAGCTAAACCAGAGTTCAACACAGGTGTGACCTCAAACCCATAAACATTCACCTTTGAACAGTGCTTCCCTCTGTGAAGTACTGGTTCTGCCATTAACAAGCTCTATGTCAGATAAATTGATTAATTTCTCTGGATCTTGGTTTCTTTCTATGTAAAATTCCTTTACTGAATTACATGAATTCGAAGTCCTCTTTCTTAACATTCATCATTCCTCTATTAAAAGTATATCATAAAGCCAGAAATAAAGCATGTGATTTGCACTAAGTTTGTTTATTTATTTTTTAACAAGGGGTGATTATTCCCCTTGGAAATGAAAATACTACCTGAAGAATCAATAAATAATTCATTAAATCAATACTTATCAAGAGATGACTCTGTACCAGAATGACGCCTGTGATTGATACAGAGGATGCAATAATAAAAATTAAAAAAAATAAAAATAAAAATAATCCCTGCTCTCACAAGTTCAGAGATAACTGGAGGAAATGTGCAAGTCAAGAAACAATTTCAAAGCCATATGTTAGGGCAAGAAACTGGACATGATAGAACAGGCATGTAACAGAGACCAGGAAATCAGGAAAGGCTACCTGCAAGCCATAATGTTGAAATATAGCTTGAAGGAAGAGAGATTAATTAGGCAAATAAACTAGTAAAAGAAAGATGTTTTATGCAGAGAGAGCTGCAGATACACAAATATTAATAAACTAATATCCTAAAAGCTAACTTGCATACTGTAACTGTTCAACTTCCAAAATGTATCCATAATTGCCATTTAAACCACAGGACCTGATGTAGCAGAAGTCATCCTAAACATATGGTTCTACAGTTGTGCAAAATGATCTTCATAAATATTCAGCAGCATGACTAAGGCAATCAATTGTGTCTGATTCCAAAGTATGAAGCCTGTGCTCCTTACCTCTAAGCGTTGCCACCTTCCTGTACATTTTCTCCTTTAAGTTCAACTGAGCAAAAATGATCCTGGTGCATAAACACATTTAAGGACACTGGACAACTGAAGCACTACTGAGTAATTGAAGAGGAGGCACAAGAAGACGTAAACTCAGCTGAAGAACCAGACTTGAACCTGCTCTAAATCCATTTGGAAAGGTCTCCCTGAATCTATGCCCTAGCCATGTACTAGAGACATCTCAAAGAAAGAGACTTTCTGCAAAACAGTAGTCAGAGGGGAATTTTCTTCCCTCTGAAGTTTAAGAGGGCAAGCCATCAATCGCACAAAACTGTAAGAGTATAATCAGATTCATTTTGTATAAGCAAGAGCATAATTTTACTTGTGGTTTGGCAGTAACTGGTAATTTATAGGTTTATATATTTTAACAAGGTATTAACATCCTATAATTTTTAAACCAAAAAGGTAAAACAAATTTGAGTTTTCATTTTTACATCCCAAGGAAGGAAGATCAATGATTCTTTCAAAAGTCCATCACACAACATTCACTCCTTAACTGCACATCTGGTATAGTGAGAGAAAGTAAATGCCTTCAGGCATGTGGATGTTGTATTTAGTTAACTGGCTTTGAAAAAGGTACAGACCTATGAGTCACACTCTCAATGACAACAAAAATGAAAAACCAATACTCCAGAGATTATGGTCCCAAAAGAGATCCCCAGAATCACCCAAGAGTAATCTTTCTTCAGGAGGAATCCTGGATAGGGGCTGGGCTGCAGGACAGACCCCAGCCTCTCATGGCCTCACCTTCTCCTCCCAACCAGGGCCGGAAGTGAGTTTCTTTCACAGGATGCACAGCCTAGGATTCCCTAGGCTTCCCCTGGGAAACTGACTGTGGTAACTAGAAATTGCTACAGGTAGTTGAAATAGAAAACACAACATTGCCACTATTAAAAACAAAAATCATAAATACTCACACAAGCAACTATACTCCAATTAAAATATATATATATATATATATATATATATATATATATATATATATATATAATTTGATTATCGATGAGACCTTAGAGCTCTCTCCAAGGAAACTCTTCCACTAAAAAATTGAAACAGCAGTGGAAGAGGTCTTGTTTCTAAGAACATACTTTGTTTAAAGTAGGAAATCACCCCCCTAGCAGTGAGAACTCTAAGGATTTCATCATTACAACCTTTTTGTTCTGGAATCAAAACTGCCTTTCTACTCACCCTTGAAGCCATTTCAATAAAGGCTCTTCCTAGTGGGAAAAAAATAAACAAATAAATAAATACTCACACATTTGCTTTTTTTTTTTCTTTTTTCTTTTGTACGGGCCTCTCACTGTTGTGGCCTCTCCCATTGCAGAGCACAGACTGGGGACGCGCAGGCTCAGCGGCCATGGCTCACGGGCCCAGCCGCTCCGTGGCATGTGGGATCTTCCCGGACCAGGGCACGAACCCGTGTCCCCTGCATCGGCAGGTGGACTCTCAACCACTGTGCCACCAGGGAAGCCCCATTTGCTTTTTTTTAACATGCCACTAAAAATACCACTTTATTTTTTTTTAATTTTATTATTTATTTATTTAAAATTATTTATTTGGCTGTGTTGGGTCTTAGTTGAGGCATGCAGGATCTTTGTTGTGGCATGCGGGATCTTTCATTGTGGCACATGGGCTTCTCTAGTTGTGGTGCACGGGCTCTCTAGTTGTGGCACGCGGGCTTAGCTGCCCCACGGCATATGGGATCTTAGTTCCCCAACCAGGGATTGAACCCGCATCCCCTGCATTGGAAGGCAGATTCTTAACTACTGGACCACCAGGGAAGTCCCAAAATACCACTTTATTTTTAACCAATGATTATATTCTATGTACATATTATGGTTCTGAAACTTTAAGCAACATTCAATACAGTCAGATATTTCTGGAATCCCCAAAGCAACCAATCAAAAATGTTTTCAAGATGTGAACTTAATGTACAACTTAAAGTGACAGAAGGAGGCCACTGACACTTAAGTCACACCCACCTGTCATTTCTGCAGCTGTTTCAGCTCCCAGTTCCATAGTAACCAGATGTGGATATAGCCACTTTTCACTGGTCTTCCCAAACTTCTCCCAAAAAAGTGTGAATGTAGCATACTTTTCCAAAGTTTGGTGCTGTAAAAGATTTATGTCAGAACAAATGTCTTAAAACCAGATATTAGACAACTGTGCTCTCTAAAGACTTTAGCTATCCTGCCACAAGAAACTGTTTATCTCAACTTATTAAGCACTTTTTTTTTTTTTTGAAGATTCCAGAGTCTTGGAATCACCATATTGTATGGCTCCCTTCTCCAACCTCAGATTACTATTAACATCTTATGCAGAGCATTCTATCCAGCAACTTGTTTCACTTTAATAGTGTAAACCATGCCTTGGTGTCTTTCTCATCCCACCAAAGTGGACTACACAGGTATTTTTTTAGAGGAAAAGTTTTCTTTTCTAAAGGAACTCTATGTTAGCTGTTAAAAAAAAAAAAAAAAAAAAAAGCTGAGAAAAGAATTTCTCCCACTAAAGTAACAGAGTGATTTTGTTAAATTTAATTAATTTTGAGAAGTTATCATGAACTACATTAATAAGGCAGATAAGGACCTAAGGGCCTTGTTAGTTCTAACCTAAGGGATATTTTAATTCTATAAAACACCTCATTCCACATTTATTCAATTAAACGTCTGTTAAGTGCCTTCTTTTTCAATATTCTATCAGGATGAACCATAATGAGCCAAACAGATGTAAACTCTGGAGGTTATAGTCCAAGATGTGTGACAGATCATTTTCTTTAAAGTACACATATATGAAACTTGTGGGAGTTAATATGATGAAAATGAATGAGTGTGATGATAAAGAGTAGTTAGGGGGACTTGCTTGGAGAGAATGGTCAGGAAAACTGTCCATAAGGAAGTGACATCTGGGCCAAGCCCTATGGAATGGGAAGATGGTGGCCACCTGAAGACTCATTTTCAGAGTACCAGGGCTCTGAGGAGGAAAAGGAGAAAATGAAAGAAAGCCAGTCTGGCTGCCCAGCACCACTCCTAGACATAAATGCACACACAGACCTTTTTCTTCCTCTGAGTCTACCCTTTAAAACAATGAGCAATGACCTTGGCCTGGAGAAAAGTATAATAGACCAGCTACACTCCTACAACTCTATGGGCCACCCACTAAGGAGTAATTCACTTTTTGTCCATTCTCTCTTAAGCAAGGACTCCTTTCAAATGGAAGTTTTAAATACTGCATGGTGGTGACATTGCAGAAAACATCCACCAAGCCCTCAGGACACATTTGGGAATTGTAAACAGTGGTCCATCTGCAACTCATTTGCTGTCCCTTCAAAGAGTAGACTAATGACAAACTTTTGACTGATGGCTAGTTTTTTGTTTTGTTTTGTTTTTAAATCTTGCTTATTGGTAACAGAGTCACCAAAAATGCTATACTTAGACAGGAGCCTGTGGCAGTTACTTGATTAAATGCAGCATCTGCATTGAGATAAGAATCAAACCACCATATAAAAGCCTTTAGAAAAACACATATGGACAAGATAGTTGATTTGTCTCCAAAAAATATTGTTTATTCATGAGTTAGTGTAGTTCTGAGTTGGATTTAAAGGACTTCAAAGCTACCTCCCTTTCTATTCCAACTGGTGAGTGACTTCTATAATGAACATCACTGGGGTGTCCGTGCTCTATAAGCAACCTCTTTGGCACCACAAGTGGAGGTAGATAATGGATCTACATAACAATTCTCTTCCAGGGTCAGTTTAACTTTTATCATTTTCAATTAGAGATACTTGTAGTCTCACCGAAATGTCTTCATAAAAATGAGCAGGGGAAAGTATATAAAACCATAGTGACAATTATAACTGTGCAAACTTGATGTTGATTCACCTAAAGAGAAGAGTCTGCCAAGGCTAAGGAACTTCGGACTATAAGGCCTGTTAAATAATCATGGGAACATGAGGAGGAGCTCAAACGCACTGGAGAAGTCGAGATCAGGAAATTGTTACTTCTACTTCTAGTGAAGCCCTCAAGGACTATCCTAAGTCTTATTTTCCAACATGAGATGGGTGTGTATAAATTATCTGAAGAGCAAATCAAATTCCATGTTTTCCTCTACCTGTCCTTATCTGTAAAAGGGAAAAGTTGACACATGAAAAGTAGAGCCTGCCCGTAAATGAGCGTATCCACTGACAGATGAGATTCTTCAAGCCATTATCTTCCAGACCGCCTATTACTGTTATCACGGTTTTTGTTTTTGTTTTGTTTTGGCCATGGTGTGCAGCTCGTGGGACCAGGGATCGAACCCACACCCTCAGCAGTGAAAGCACAAAGTCTTAACCACTGGACCACAGGGAATTCCTGACTACTATGGTTTATAACAAACACATCTACCTATAGCTTGGCTTGAAAAGCGTTTTCACAGTGTCCATCAGTAATAAGAAACCCATGCCCTTATGCATGGGGTAGTTAAGCCTATAACCTATCAACTCACACAAAACAAAGAGAATGAGGCTATGGGGGTAGAAGAAAGAAGAGACCTAGGATCCTGAGAGGAGCATCACTAAAATTCCTTTATTCTGGGAATGTGCACCCCAGTTCAGCAGGTCCTGGTATAAGTGGGAAGTAGGAAACTGGCTAAGAGTATCACTCACTCATAGGAGGAGGAGCCAAATGAGAGCTGAGACCCTCTGTAGATTGGGCCCTTCAGAGCTCAGTGCACAGTAAAGCATTGGTCAGCCCTTCCAGAAAACCACAACCCCTGTTACAGCTTTTGGTTGCATTTTGATAAAGCATTATCCTACAGCCTTGGAAAGAGGAAGACCCAGTTTAGGTTGGGGTGGGAAGAGAGGGTCACCAACTAAGCCCTAGTAGGAGACACAACAGGCTCAGGAAATGCAACACTGAATAGAATGAACTAATTCTAGCCTCAGCTCTACTGCTTCCCTGCTATGTGACTTTCAACAGCATAGTTCACCTCTCAGTCTACATTCCCGTGTCTGCAAGTGGGGCATGATAATAATACTCACCTTTGGATGTTTTTCTCTTTTCTTTACTTTGTAATAAAATGAAATGATTTTAGTGCATGTAAAGTCATTCTTTTGAACACTGCCCTCCAAAAAATAATGGTTATTATTTAGTAAGTCTTTAGCATATACCCAGCATACAGCTGAGCAGTTTATATGAATGATTATCTCATTTAATCCTCACAAATATCTTAGGAGGTATAGTCATTTAGAAATTAAGGAAATGAGGCACAAAGAGGTAAGCTAACTTGCCCAAAGACATACAATCAGACATCAGTCGGATCCCAGCTCCTATGTTCTTAATCACTATAATGTAATAACTCCATATAACTAATTTTCAAGGATGTTTGTTATGAGCATTTCAGTGGCCAATAGTCTCACCAGTTGACTTTTATTCAATAAAACAATAAATTGCATTGGTTATAAAAAGAGTATTTTACAATGAGATTCAGGGAAGCAGAGTCAAAATGGTGGAGTAGGAAGACACGGAGTTCACGTCTTCTCAGAACTACAGCACCTACCAGGCACTGGTGGGGGACCCTGGACACCTAAGGGGACAGGAGGAACCCCATCACGACTGGGTAGGACATGAGGGGGATGAGGGGGAGGGAGAAGTGGAGGTGGGACGGGACCATCACCCCTGAGGGGTGGCTGGGGGAGGGGGGGTTCCCATGCTTGGAGGGCCCCACTCATGGCGAGGGAATCAGCAGGGACAGGGAGACACCTTTGGGCGACTGGAGGATTGGAAGGGAATGCAGCCAGCATTTCCCCTGCCCACTCGGGCCCCGGGGAGCCTGCTGGGGACCTGGACCTAAACCTCTGCCCTCCGAGGTCCCCTCCAGTTGTGCTGAGCCTAAGCCCTGTCCCCACCCACCAGGACCTTTTCCAGCAGCTCTGGTCCTGAGCCTAGGACGTGCAACCCTGCATAAGCCCCTCCCACCTGAGAAGCCTTTCCTGGTCCCTTTCTTTTTTTTGCTGTTGTGGTTCTGTTTTGCCTTGTTGTTGTTGTTTCATTTATATTTTTATTTTTTTCTAACATATTTTTTACTTTTTTAATTTTGCTTTTTATTCTTTGTTATTGTTCTGTGTGTGTTTTTTTTTTCTTTTCTTCTTTTATTTTGGGCCATGCCATGCAGCATGTGAAATCTTGTTTCCCAGGCCAGGGGTCAGACCTGAGCTCCTGTGGTGGGAGCACCAAGTCCAAACTGCTGGACTAACCTCAGACCACAGGGAATATTAATCAAAGTGAGGTCTCCCAGAGGTCCTCATCTCGGCACCAAGGTCCGGCTCTACCCAATCGCTAACAAACTCTAGTGCTGGATGCCTCAGGCCAAATCACCAGGAAGACAGGAACACAGCCCTACCCATCAAAAAAATGAGAGGACAAAAAAATAGGTTACAGATGAAGAAGCAAGGTAAAAACCTACAAGACCAAATAAATGAAGAAGAAATAGGCAACTCCCTAAAGAATTCAGAGTAATGATAGTAAAGATGATCCCAAATCTCAGAAATAGAATGGAGGCACGGATTGACAAAATACAAGAAAAGTTTAACAAGGACCTAGAAGGACTAAAAAGCAAACAAACAGTGATGAACAACACAATAATTGAAATGAAAAATACGCCAGAAGGAATCAATAGCAGAATAACTGAAGCAGAAGAACGAATAAGTGAGCTGGAAGATAGAATGGTGGAAATAACTGCCAAGGAGCAGAATAAAGAAAAAAGAATGAAAAGAATTGAGGACAGTCTCAGAGACCTCTGGGACAACATTAAATGCACCAACATTCAAATTATAGGGGTCCCAGAAGACGAAAAGAAAGAGAGAGGGTCTGAAAAAATATTTGAAAAGATTATAGTCAAAAACTTCCCTAATATGGAAAAGGAAACAGCCACCCAAGTCCAAGAAGTGCAGAGAGTCATCTACAGGATAAACCCAAGGAGAAACATACCAAGACACGTATAATCAAACAAACAAAAATTAAATACAAAGAAAAAATATTAAAAGAAGCAAGGGAAAAGTGACAAATAACCTACAAGGGGACCCCCATAAGGTTAACAGCTGATTTTTCAGCAGAAACTCTACAGGCCAGAGGGAGCGGCAGGACATATTTAAAGTGATGAAAGGAAGAAACCTACAACCAAGACTACTCTACCCAGCAAGGATCTCATTCAGATTTGATGGAGAAATTAAAAACTTTACAGACAAGCAAAAGCTAAGAGAATTCAGCACCACCAACCCAGCTTTACAACAAATACTAAAGGAACTTCTTTAGACAGGAAACACAAGAGAAGAAAAAGACCTACAAGAACAAACCCAAAACAATTAAGAAAATGGTAACAGGAGCATACATATGGATAATTACCTTAAATGTAAATGGATTAAATGCTCTAACCAAAAGACACAGACTAGTTGAATGGATACAAAAACAAGACCCATATACATGCTGTATACAAGAGACCCATTCAGACCTAGGGACACAGACAGACTGAAAGTGAGGGGATGGAAAAAGATATTCCATGCAAATGGAAATCAAAAGAAGGCTGTAGTAGCAATACACATATCAGACAAAACAGACCTTAAAATAGAGACTATTACAAGAGACAAAGGGGACACTACATAACGATCAAGAGATCAAAGAAGAAGATATAACAATTTTAAATATTTACACACCCAACATAGGAGCACCTCAATACATAAGGCAAATGCTAACAGCCATTAAAGGAGAAATCAACAGTAACACAATAATAGTGGGGGACTTTAACACCCCACTTATACCAATGGACAGATCATCCAGGCAGAAAATAAATAAGTAAACACAAACTTTAAATGACACAATAGACCAGATAGATTTAACCAATCCTTACAGGACATTCCACCCGAAAGCGGCAGAATACACTTTCTTCTCAAGTGCACGTGGAACGTTCTCCAGGATAGATAACATCTTGGGTCACAAATCAAGCCTTGGAAAATTTAAGAAAACTGAAACCATATCAAGCGTCTTTTACAACCACAACGCTATGAGATTAGAAATCAATCAAAGGAAAAAAACTGTAAAAAACACAAACTCATGGAGGCTAAACAGTGTGCTGCTGAATAACCAAGAGATCTCTGAAGAAATCAAAGAGAAAATTTAAAAATACATAGAAACGAAAGACCATGAAAAAACAACAACCCAAAACCTATGGGATGCAGCAAAAGCAATTCTAAGACGGAAGTTTGTAGCAATTCAATCTCACCTCAAGAAACAAGAAAAATCTCAAATAAACAATCTAACCTTACACCTAAAGCAACTAGAGAAAGAAGAACAAAAAAAAACTAAAGTTAGTAGAAGGAAAGAAATCATAAAGATGAGAGCAGAAATAAATGAAATAGAAACGAAGGAAACAATAGTAAAGATCAATAAAACTAAAAGTTGGTTCTTTGAGAAGATAAACAAAATTGATAAACTTTTAGCCAGACTCATCAAGAAAAAAAGGGAGAGGACTCAAATCAATAAAATGAGAAATGAAAAAGGAGAAATTACAACTGACACCACAGAAATACAAAGGATCATAAGAGACTACTACAAGCAACTATATGCCAATAAAATGGACAACCTGGAAGAAATGGACAAATTCTTGGAAAGGTATAACTTTCTAAGACTGAACCAGGAAGAATTAGAAAATATAAATAGACCAATCACAAGTAATGAACTTGAACTGTAATTAAAAATCTTCCACAAGGGCTTCCCTGGTGGCGCAGTGGTTGAGAGTCCACCTGCCAATGCAAGGGACACGGGTTCATGCCCCGGTCCGGGAAGGTCCCACATGCCGCGGAGCGGCTAGGCCCATGATCTTCACAGGCGAATTCTATCAAACATTTAGAGAAGAGCTAACACCTATCCTTCTTAAACTCTTCCAAAATATTGCAGAGGGAGGAACACTCCAAAACTCATTCTATGAGGTCACCATCACCCTGATACCAAAACCAGACAAAGACATCACAAAGAAAGAAAATTACAGACCAATATCACTGACGAACATAGATGCAAAAATCCTCAACAAAATACTAGCAAACAGAATCCAACGACACATTAAAAGGATTGTACACGAGGATCAAGAGGGATTTATCCCAGGAATACAAGGATTCTTCAATATACGCAAATAAATCAGTGTGATACGCAATATTAACAAATTGAAGAATAAAAAGCATATGATCAACTCAATAGATAAAGAAAAAGCTTTTGACAAAATTCAACACCCATTTATGATAAAAACTCTCCAGAAAAGTGAGCATAGAGGGAACGTACCTCAACATAATAAAAGCCATATACAATGAACCCACAGCAAATATCATTCTCAATGGTGAAAAACTGAAAGCTTTTCCTGATCTTAGTCAGGAACAAGACAAGGATGTCCACTCTTGCCACTATTATTCAACATGGTTTTGGAAGTCTTAGCCACGGCAATCAGAGAAGAAAGATAAATAAAAGGAATCCAAGTCGGAAGAGAAGAAGTAAAACTGTCACTGTTTGCAGATGACATGATACTATACATAGAAAATCCTAAAGATGCCACCAGAAAACTAATAGAGCTAATCAATGAATCTGGTAAAGCTGCAGGAAACAAAACTAATGCACAGAAATTTCTTGCATTCCTATACACTAACAATGAAAAATCAGAAAGAAAAATTAAGGAAACAATCCCATTTACCACTGCAACAAAAAGAAGAAAATACCTAGGAATAAACCTACCTAAGGAGGCAAAAGACCTGTACTCAGAAAACTATAAAATACTGATGAAGGAAACCAAAGATGTCGCAAACAGATGGAGAGATATACCATGTTCTTGGATGGGAAGAATCAATATTGTGAAAATGACTGTACTACCCAAATCAATCTACAGATTCAGTGCAATCCCTATCAAATTACCAATGGCATTTTTCACAGAATTAGAACAAAAGATTTTACAATTTGTATGGAAACACAAAATATCCCGAATAGGCAAAGCAATATTGAGAAAGAAAAACAGCTGGAGAAATCAGGCTCCCTGACTTCAGACTATACTACAAAGCTACAGTAATCAAGACAGTATAGTATTGGCACAAGAACAGAAATATAGATCAATGGTACAGGATACAAAGCCCAGAGATAAATCCCCACACCTATGGTCACCTAATCTATGACAAAGGAGGTAAGAACAAACAATGGAGAAAAGGCAGTGGTGATGTCTTTTCAATAACTGCTGCCAAGAAAACTGGACAGCTACACATAAAAGAATGAAATCAGAACACTACCTAACACCATACATAAAATAAACTCAAAATGGATAATAGACCTAAATGTAAGACCAGACACTATAAAACTCTTAGCAGAAAACACAGGAAAAACACTCTCTGACATAAATCGCAGCAAGATCTTTTTTGACCCACCTCCTAGAGTACTGAAAATAAAAACAAATGGGACCTAATTAAACTTAAAAGCTTTTGTACAGCAAAGGAAACCATAAACAAGACAAAAAGACAGCCCTCAACTGGCAGAAAATATTTATAAATGAAGCAATTGACAAAAGATTAATCTCCAAAATATATAAACAGCTCATGCAGCTCAATGTCAAAAAAACAAACAACCCAGTCAAAAAATGGGCAGAAGACCTAAGTAGACATCTCTGCAAAGAAGACATACAGATGGCCAATAAACACATGAAAAGATGCTCAACATCACTAATTATTAAAGAAATGCAAATCAAAACTACAATGAGGTATCACTTCACACCAGTCTGAATGGCCATCATCAAAATATCTACAAACAATAAATGCTGGAGAGGGTGTGGAGAAAAGGGAACCCGCTTGCACTGTTGGTGGGAATGTAAACTGATACAGCCACTATGGGAACAGTATGGAGGTTCCTTAGAAAACTAAATAGTACTACATACGACCCAGCAATCCCACTACTGGGTATATACCCTGAGAAAACCATAATTCAAAAAGAGTCATGTACCCCAATGTTCACTGAAGCTCTATTTACAGCAGCCAGGACATGGAAGCAACCTAAGTGTCCATCGACAGATGAATGGATAAAGAAGATGTGGTACATATATACAATGGAATATTACTCAGCCATAAAAAGAAACGAAATTGAGTTATTTGTAGTGACATGGACGGACCTAGAGTCTGTCCTCCAGAGTGAAGTATGTCAGAAAGAGAAAAACAAATACCATATGCTAACACATATATATGGAATCTAAAAAAAAAAAAAAGTGCTTCTAAAGAACCTAGGGGCAGGACAGGAATAAAGACACAGACGTAGAGAATGGACTTGAGGACGTGGGGAGGGGGAAGGGTAAGCTAGGAGGAAGTGAGAGAGTGGCATGGACATATATACACTACCAAATGTAAAATAGATAGCTAGTGGGAAGCAGCCACATAGCACAGAGAGATCAGCTCGATGCTTTGTGTCCACCTAGAGGGGTGGGATAGGGAGGGTGGGAGGGAGACACAAGAGGGAGGAGATATGCGGATATATGTATATGTATAGCTGATTCACTTTGTTATAAAGCAGAAACTAACACACCATCATAAAGCAATTATACTCCAATAAAGATGTTAAAAAAAAAAACGAAAAATAGAACAACCTTATGACCCACAATCCCACTCCTGGGCATATACCCTGAGAAAAACATAATTCAAAGACACATGTACCGCAACGTTCACTGCAGCTCTATTTACAATAGCCAGGACATGGAAACAACCTAAATGTCCAACGACAGATGAATGGATAAAGATGTGGTACCTATATATGACAGACTATTACTCAGCCATAAAAAGGAACGAAATTGGGTCATCTGTAGATATGTAGATGGACCTGGCTCTCTGTCATACAGACAGCCAGAAAGAGAAAAACAAATATCGTATATTAACGCATGTATGTGGAATTTTTAAAAAATGGTACAGGTGAACCTAGTTCCAGGGCAGGAATAGATGTAGAGAATGGACGTGTGGACATGGGGTAGTGGGGAGGGAAGGGTGGGATGAACTGGGAGATTAGGTTTGACATAAATACACTACCATGTGTAAAATAAATAGCTAGTGGGAACCTGCAGTATGGCACAGGGAGCTTAGCTCGGTGTTCTGTGATGACCTAGATGGATGTGATGGGGTGGGGGATGGGAAGGAGACGCAAGAGGGAGGGGATATATGTATACATACAGCTGATTCACTTTGTTGTACAGCAGAAACTAACACAATATTGTAAAGCAATTATACGCCAATAAAAAATAAGATTCAAAGCTATTTTTCTTTCAAGTGGGGGACACGTAGTACATAAAATATTTTTTCTAAAGTTTTTTTTTAACATCTTTATTGGAGTATAACTGCTTTACAATGGTGTGTTAGTTTCTGCTGTACCACAAAGTGAATCAGTTATATATACATATGTCCCCATATCTCTTCCCTCTTGCGTCTTGAAGATTCTTTAAGCAAAAGATTTTTCACCTTTAACACATACTATCTTGCTGTAACATATTTTTTGGAGATTTTAATAGTAATACTAGTAACCATTTACTGACACTCTACATTCAAGTACTGTTTCAGGTACTAATACCCATTATAACACAAGGAAGTATCACCCTCACTTTCAGAGATACAAAACATTATAACGTGTAAAGGGCTCAAACCCTTAAGTGATGTAGCTGGGGTTCAAGTTCAGGTCTCTCTTGCCCTTCAAGCTGTGCTTTTTCTGGTTCAACAAGCACTGTCATAAACAGATACCTCCTTACTCTTTCTTAATTGTGCCCTTACTCTCCCTGACTCTATCATCGCCCAAGTTCAAGTCATGCCTCACTGAAGCATTAAAAATGCCTCTGGATTTGCTTCCTTCAAATATATTCCACATTGCTACCAGAGTTATGTAAGTAACAGCAGTGCAAATTTGACTATGAATGCTGTTCTTCACATACTTCAAGTTCCTTCAAATACATCAGCCTATGAAGCCCTCCACAGCTAGCCCTGCCCACGCTCCCAGAAACCTACACCTCATATTTTACTTTCTATTAATACAAAACGACACAGGCTTCGCCACATTCACCCTGTCGTTCATTCAGCACTGCCTTTGTGCTCTCTGTGGCAGGAACAATCTTCTGACCTTCCAGTCACTACCTTCTCTCCACCCCCAAACCTGGCCACACATGTTCATCCCTTAAGAATCATCCCAGACATCTCATCCTCCAGAAATTGTGCCTACCTTTTATTCCTCAAGCTGCATAAGGAGAACCTCTTCCAAAATCACAGTGCCCTGCACATACTTTTCTCACATTATTTTGAAACATTCTATATACGTCTGTATTTCTCTGGGACCATATTTCATTGAGCTTTGTTTCTCTGGTACTTGGTCATACTAGGAATTCAGTAAAGAATCTGTTGAAATAAACTGAAGCAACTTGCCCAAGTATAATAGTTAAGAAATAGAAGAAGCAGGACTTTAACTTCAGGTCTTCTGAGGCTGTGTCCAGTACTCTGTTACATCCAAAAATAAACTTATCTATGCAGTAAAGGATTAGACTGCATAGTCTTTCTTGAAACAGAGATTGCAATTACTGTCATCTTGGGAACAAATGACAGAGAAATATTTTTAGACAATTTGTATCAGTATGTGGTAAATCTATGCTAATTTCTACTGTGGATCAGTGTATTTCTCAAGTGTCTGTAATACAGCAGTAAAAGTTTGTATATAAATGAAATATGTTCATACCAACAATGACCTTTGGTAATTATATAATTACTGCACTGCTTGTTTATAGACATCCAGTTATTAAACACAGATTCGGAAGCAAGGGAGGAAATAACAACTGTCCCTGGTGGGCTCTCAAAAGAGACATAATTAAAGACTTAAAAAACCCAAAACATTAAAGACATTCCACAAAACAAACAGTTAAACATATCTTCAATGAATATTACCTTCTACCTTAGAATTAGGACAATGAAGCATATTTTATCTACTGCCTGTAAGGGGTAAACACATATGAAATACTGAAAAAATAATTTTAAACCAACTCCTTGATTCTGGTATTGTCTCTTTGCTGGATTTCAAATAAAATACTTTCCTCTATTTGGGAAAATGCCTCACTGTCCTTCACTGGATTCCCTCCTTTACATAGCTCTTAAATGTGAGCGCCTCTTAGATGCTGCCTTTGGCTCTTCTCTCTTTTTTTGCATTCCCTGGGGACTTCACCAGGGAACTTCACTTCAACTACCACTCAGAACCGGACTGCACCACTCGATAGCAAAATACAAATAACCTAAATAAAGAATGGGCAAAGGACCTGAACAGACATTTTTTCAAAATAAGACATACAAATTACAAAGAGGTTATGAAAACATGTTAAAAATCACTAACCATTAGGGAAATGCAAATCAAAAGCCCAATGAGATACCACTTCACACCTGTTAGGATGACTATTATCAAAAATACAAAAAATACTAAGTGCCAGAGAGCATGTGGAGACATAGGCACCCTTGTACACTATTGGTAGGAATGTAAAATGGTACAGCCACTATGGAAAATAGTACAGAGGTTGCTCAAAAAATCAAAATACAACTACCCTGTGATCCAGCAATCTTACTTCTGAGTATATACTCAAAAGAACTGAAATCAGGATACTAAAGAGATACTTACATTCCCACGTTCATTGCAGCATTATTCATAGCAACCAAGATATAGAAGCAATATAAATATCTACTGACAGATTAATGGATGAGGAAAAGTGGTGTGTATATATATATACAATGAAATATTATTCAGCCTTAAAAAAGAAAGAAATTCTGCCATATGCAACAACATGAATAAACCTGGAGAAATGCTAATATTATTATATATATTATTATTATATAAGCCAGACACAGAAGGACAGTTCATGGTTCCACTTACATGAGCGATCCAAAATAGTTAAACTTATAGAAGCAGAGAGTAGAATGGTGGTTGCCAGGGGCTGGGAGGATGGGGAAATGGAGAGTTGTTGATCAAGCGATATAAAGTTTTAGTTATGTAATATGAATAAGTTCTAAAGAACTGCTGTACAACATAATGCCTGTAGTTAACAGTGCTGTATTGTGCCCTTAAAAATTTAAGATCTCATGTTAAGTGTTCTAACCAAAATAAGTTTTAGAAAAAGAATCACATTACTCCCAAGTTTATGACTTCAACCCATTTGTCACTTCTCTTCTCCATACTCTTACAAATGCCTTCTAGTCACTTACAAGTGGATATATAAGAAGTACCTAAGCCTCAGCATATCTAATGAACCTCATTATCTTACACGCAAAACGTAGTCCTTAAAAACACATTCCTTATCCTGGTAAACAGCACCACCCAGTTGCCAAACTAGTCCTTCTCTCTTCCCTACGACCAATTTTTACCAGTTAACATTGATTATCCTTCCTATACAGCTCAATATGACTCCTCTTCTTCCACCCAGTTGTAACTACCTTAATTCAAGTGCCCTTCATCTCTTATTGCACATGTCAATAATCAGTTTTCCAGACTCCACTCTTTTACAATCGCTCCTTCATTCTGCTGCCAGAGACATATTTCTATACTGAAAATCTGATCACACTCTTCTGATTGAAATATTTCAATACACCCTACCTCCTGCCCTCAACATCCTTAAATGCCCTTTTCCTTCAACCAAACATGCCTCATTCCTGTACATCTTTGCTTATATTATTCCCTCTGCAAATTATTCTTCTCTTTTGCCCCTCCTTTACCTTTCATTCTTCGCTACTCCTTATCTTCTGGGAAAATGTATTCATCCTTTGATCTTAGTTGAAGGGTAACCTTTCCTTGGGATCGTTCTGCGATTCTCCTAAGCTCTTCTTGCTCAAACTGTGATCATAGAAGCATCAGATTCATCTGGGAGCTCGTTATAAATGCAGAATTTCAGATCCATCTCAGACCTACTGGGTCCCACCCAAGGAGGCTTTTACAGATATTAAAGTTTGAGAAGCACTGTGTTAGGTCAGAGTTACTCCCCAAAGCACAGCAGCATCAGCAGCATCTGGGAGCTTACTGGAAACGCAAATAACTATCTGATAAAGACTTGTATCTAGACTATATAAATTACTCTCAAAACTCAATGATAAGCAAACAAAAACAACCAAATTTTTTTTCCCATCAACCAAATTTGAATTGCAAAGATTTGAACATACATTTCACTAAAGAAGATAAACAAATAGCAAATAAGCTCATGAACAGATGTTTAAGGTAAGCAGTCATTAGGGAATCTACCCCAAGATATCACTATATATATAAACTGTCAGTATGAAAAGAATAACAACAAAACCTGACAATAATCAGTGCTGCTGCCAAGAATGTTGAGCAACTGGAACTCTCATACATTTGGGGAATGCAAAAATGGTACAACCATTCTAGAAAGCAGTCAGTCAGTTTCTCATAAGGTGAAAGATGCACTCAACATATGACCCAGCAACCCCACTGCTTAATATTTACCCAATTGAAATAAAAGCTATGTTCAGACTAAAAAAAAAAACTGTAGATAAATGTTTATGGAAGCTTTATTCATAATTTCTAAAAAGCTGAACCAACTTAAATGACTTTCAGCTCGTGAATGAATACACTAACTGTATTACCATACACACAGTGGAATACTCATCACTTCAAAGAGAACTATGGATACACACAGAACATAGATAAACCTCAAATTTATTATGTTAAGTGAAAGAAGCTAGACTCAAGAGGCTACATACTATATGATCCCATTCATATGACATTCTGGAAACTACATGATGTAGAACACATTGGTAATTGCCAGGGTCTGGCAGTATGGAGAGGTATTGACTGCAAAGGAGCATGAGGGAATTTGAGAAGATGATGGAACTGTTCTACATCTTACTTTTGGTGGGGGGGTGGATAAAGGACTCTCCATTGTTGTCATAACTCACAGAACTATACAGTAACAAGGATGAATTTTAATATACATAAATTATATTGTACTTTAACAGAAAAATGATAAAAGTTTTATTATACAAAGTACACATATATTAAGATCCGTATATTCTAAAATGGCAATTTTTCACATTTTAATACTTCTGAAATTGCGAGTTATAATGAAAGGCATTTAACATAATATCCTGGTTCCAGTGGGCAGCAGTTTCTTCTTAGTGGAACATAACATAATGGTATATCTCAGAATCAGTGGTGTCTTAGATTTGATGAAATATGTTATGCACATGTACTGTTTCTAGTTGGTTAGGTTACATGCTTATTTTAGAAAATGTATAAAATATGTTAATGTAAAGGAAAAAGTAAAATTAGGCAATAATTCTAGAGATTATAGTATTACTATTTTTAGAGTACTGTATATTTTTTCTCTTTACTAAGCACATATATTTATGCTTATAATTTAAAACATTTCTGCATTTAAAAAATAACCTAGGTTTGAATGCCACCTCTATCACAGAATAACTGAGGTGACACTGGGTTACATCTCTTACCTCTCTCAGCCTCAGTTTACTCAAATGACATCTGAGTTGGCCCTCATGGTTAGAAGACAAACATCTTCAAACTTTTTAATTCACTTATCCCAAAATTATTTGAAAAATTATATATTCTCTCATATATTTTTAATTGACTTAAAGTATCTTCTCATATCTTTAAGTAGATGTAATTTCTCTAAAACTGAGAATAAAACAATTACTTCACTCTTTAAATGTACTGAATGGAGTTAAAAACCATAAATATGTGATACCCACCCTAAAAATACATGCATAAACTGTTGTTCAACTGAAAATTAACATATTTCTCTTTTTCACTTAACTATGTAATTTCATTACACAGAATTTTACTGTAATTATATAATATTTTATAATTGAATGCCTTATATTGATCATATATTCCTGTACCAAAAATATGTATAGAAAATTAAAATTTGTTTTCTTTCTTGTGATCAAAAGACTCTAAATAGCTAAAAGTTTCTTCTGGATTGAATTATCATTACAACTATTATTAGCTAATAATCAAAAGAACATACAGGTTACAAATTTTAGTTTAGTAATAATTAACTTTAAACATATAATTTTGCTAGACGTGTATGTCTTAAGTGAGATGAATGGGGCTTTTTTTTCCAATTAGTTCAACTATTTATAATTAAATGGACATAATTCTGCATGGATTGATGTCTATTTTTCTTTTTTATAACTGGAATTACTAAATAACTTAGTTCACAAAAACAAATAGATAGAAATGGAAGTTTTGTTAGAACACTGGCTCACATTTCTTTGAACTACTTCCAGTTTCACGATCAAACAAAAAAAAAAATCACATGATCTATTACTATGGAGTTTTTTTTTTAAGTAATAAGCTAAAAACTCAACTAGATTCCCATTCAGTTTTATGGAAAGTGATATGTTAGGAACTGTTTGATATGCAAATATACTTTTATCCATTATACTAAAATATAAATCTTATGTACCTTCTCAAATTCTCTTGTTCTCCTTCTCCTTTCTATGCCTTGGTCAGCACTTTACTTACACAAAGTCAGTTCTCTACTTCCATATTTGGATGAAATACTATGCTTCAAGGCATGGGACCTGGTTTTCTGAGCAGCCACCAAGATGCAACCAAGAAGTGAGATCATTACGGAGGTAAACCTTGACCAAGGGGAAGAGGATATGGGAGGAGGTCAAGGAGAAAACGTCCCTCTTCTTTCACGTTTTCTTATGGTTTATTTTGAGTTGAAGTTCCTTCTTTCAATCCTTCTAGAAAAGTCTAAAATACAGAGTGAACTGTGACTGCTAATGTCTCCTTTGTGGTTCTTTATAGTAACCGGTACAGCAACACACATCTCTTTGCCTCATTTCTCCTTTTCCCTTACCTTCACTGTCTTAGGCTTCCACTGATACGTCTCAAATAAAGTATTAGTCCTGTCAAGAACTGCGAAGGGTCTCACCTTGCTTGTGAGCTAACAAGTGAGCCTACCACAGTTTCATAGATGCTGGGAAAAGACACGAGGTCCTTGGTAGGAGACAAAGGACTTTATTGTTACTCACAGCACAGCAGGCAACGTGAGCTTTATGATTATACTGGCTCCCCTTGCCAACCAAGTCATATGCAGACATTGCACACACAGTGTATTTGTGTTACAACTGAGAAACCACAAGTTTGGGAAACCCCAATATTTAAAGGGGTTGCTAGCAACTCTGCCCAACCTTTTCCCCACAGGGGAATATTATCTTTATTATCATGACATTATTCCTATCTTCCAAGGCTGTCTACTACACAAACATCCTTCAAAACATAGACAAAAGCTGTCACAGATGTGTAGAAACACCATGGACAATTGGCCCCAAGAAGTCTTTTACTCTTTGCCTTCAGATCCACTTTCTAAAGGACCCAGCTAAGATATACAATCATTAAAGTCATTCATTTTCTCCATTTCTGGATATTTTCCAAATCTTCTTCTGCATCCTCACTTGGGCATTTTTCACTCTATTCTGTACTCTGGGAACTTGACCCATAAGTCCTTTTTACCTTCAGTTGTGTTCAGCCAATGAGAGGCACCATCTTCAGGTCTGAGGGTGGCTGGTGAGGTTAGAGTCATTTTTGCCTTGCCCCCTCTCTGCTAAAGTCTTCTTTCATGTGGCAGCTGATCTAACAGCTAGTTTATAATTTTACTTTTGTTCACAGGACATAGAAAATGTTTAATTTTTTATTATCAAACAAGATGAGGAGTATTTGTAATTAGAACAAATTTATACGACATGACTTGGAAAATTGATTTTAATTACTTTAGGTGACAATATATATTAAGTCTGAAATAAACCACATTAAAGTTTTATTTGGAGTTTTTTCCAATGTATTTTGAAAATTTTGGTATTTCCAGAAACATCCAATTGCACTGTTTAAAAAGCTTTCCTTCTCTATATTTTTTGGCTGTTCTTAGCTGCTTTCAGATACCAGAGAATAATACTGAGACAAGTGGAAAAAGATTTCCCTTATTTAAGAATGCAGAAAAGATCATTTTTAAGCATTTAATATTTTTTAGTAATGTTCTTTCCTCAATGGACTCTTCCACAGAAGCCATAAATTCTTTGGAAATGGAAGAAGCAAAGCTGTATAAATAAAAATTGATATTATTCCCTTACCCTCTATACCACATATCTGATTTCACCTCATTCTTAAGTGGCAGAAATAGCAGTTTCTACCATTAGGCTTTATCCTTAACGGAAATATGAGCAAATTCAGGAAAGACTCAAAGCCCTCTAGGTTCATAGTGCTGTAATTAATCACAGCCGGAGGCTTCCCCTTTGTTAGATACCCAGAGAGGTTTACTCTTCAGGCAATATACCTTAGTAAGAAATAAGGTGAATGCGGAATTTGCATATTCTTTATAAAGTAAGACTTGGGCTTTCGTGAGATAGGCTTGTTTTCTGACACATCAATTTCGGGGAAAAACTTCATATGAGAGTAAAGTATCAGGAAATGTATTGTTTTAAAACCGTTCATGCTTAGGTATCTTGGAAAATCTTCCCATACTCCCAGGTAGATGACCACTGCACTATGCTATACTGTACTTCTAAACATTGGGAGGGATGCTAAAAGCTTATGAAAAATCTTGAGTTATCAAGTTACTGATCCACAAAAGCTCAAAACTACCTCAGTAAAAGGATAAAATCTATTTTTATTGCCCTGTTGAAAAAATAAAATATAATAAATGTAATGTTTTAAACTAAAAAAGAGGGGCATAGCCTTAGGTAAATCCGTATCATTCTACCATATTTCTCAGGATCAAAGTTCCCGTGGCCTTCCAACACTCTCCCACCTCTCTCCCGGGCATCCATGTGCCCACCTGCTTCACTTGCTACAGCAATATGCATTCCTCAGGAACTTGCCTGAATGGAGTGTGAATCAGTGAGCCCATTATTCCAGTCTTTTCTAGGACCTATTATCAACTCCCCTCAACTGAGTCCACAAAAACTGAATGTGGTAGGGGTTGCAGACCCCTCTTGCTGCCTCGTTTTCCTTCTAGGCAATGAGAGTGTGCATTAGAGAAAAACAAAGAAAGCTCCTCTTTTTGCCACCCGGAAATATTGAGCAGCAACTATATCCAATGCCCTGTGAAAACCCTGCATAATGATTGGTTCTTTAAAACACAGTTGGATTTTAACTTAATTGGTTTTATTTCATTGGGGAACTGTTTAGTGTAAATTAGCATGTTTCAGAGGTTCCAAGCATAATTTTATAGTGTTTAAAGGGTAGACTCCACATTCAAAAACTAAATCTCAATTAAGATTGTGCACCATTCAAAAACTTCTCCAATCCCTAATTAGGATACATTGCCACCAGGTGGCAGAGGAATGCTTTCATTTCATGAACTGAGCTTACTGGAAAAACTAGTATTGCTATTTATTTTATTTGTTTGCTTTTTATTATAACCTAGACTCAATAATAACTAATGGAGACTAATGTTAATGTGGTATTAATTAATAATACCTTTTAGCACTAGTTAACAGAAATTGCTCTTCCTCTCTTTATCTCCATGGCATTTTGGGGGGTCCTCAAGACCCTTTCAGAAACTTCACAAAGTCAAGAATATCTTCTCAATATTGCAAAGACATTATTTGCCTTTTTCATTCTCATTTTCTCACAAATGTACATACAGCAGAGTTTTCCACAGGCTACACAACATGGGATAAGATTATCATTCCGACAGTTAAAGAAACGAATGTATTATTATTGTATGTTTGTATTTTAATTTTTCTCATTTTAATTTCTAATGTGGTAAATACTAATATTAGCTATACAAACAGAAGTTCTTTGGGATCCTAAACAATTTTTAAGAGTCTAAAGGAGTCCTGATATCAAAAAAAAATTAAGAAACGCTACTCTAATTAGTTAATTAGCTTTAATAAATGTTCATGTATTTTTGTCTCTTCTGAGGACAGGGATCATGTTATATTTACCTTTGGACTCAATCCCATTGAAAATCTAGCACTAACCATACATAATAGATAATAAACGTGTGCTAAAAAAACAAAGTATTGATAGCTGGGAGATGTGAGTAAAATGAAACAGGTATTAATGGAGAACACATTTTTTTAAGTTTACCTATTAAAATTAAATAATAAAATATTTAATTTAAATATAAATCTTTAGGTAAAATCTTAAGCCGAGTACAATTTGGCCCCTTTCTATTATTAATAGAGACTACATTAATGAATATATTTGTCTTCTCCTCAAAGATAAAATTTTTAAAAAGACATTTTTCATATTTGTTGGAATTTACTTTCCTATACATAACCTGAAAATGTCAAGTTTTGGTCCCAAAATATCTCTAAGTTTCCTCCTAATATACAGTTATAATAAAGTCCACTGATACCATATATCTTCTTCCTCAAACATCAGATTCTCAGCACTTCTTATTCTAAAATGCTAGTCTGTCATTTTTTTTGAAATTAAAATACAATAGCACCTTTATATGGTAAGTATGATCTTGATGCCCTGCCAATTTTTATCTTTGATGCAAACTCATTTTTTTGAAGTTGGCATATTGTACCATGGAGCATCATATTCTGAACACCTTTTTTTTAATCTATAAAAGTTATAAATTCTTACACAAAAGTTTTAAGTAAAACTATTCCAGTCACTGAGTTCTAATCAAAATATACCAGAAACCACCATAACTCAACAGGATGTCATCCTTAATTACGCATTGAGGACACAAGTAGTATTTAAAGCATGTGAAAGAGATTCTTACAACACAACATCATGTGAATTGGAAAGTGATTGCTTAAAACAGTAATTATATGAGATACTAGGAATTAGCATACTGAGAAGAGCATTTCAAACATAGCCAAATACAACTTGCTTTGAGAAAATGTAGGCTAAGAAGCCGCACAGCCTTATAGGGATGGACCTTCAAGGCCCCTCCCAACTTTCAGGAGAGGATTGGGGAATGACTTACTCATTCTGACAACTCTGGGTACAAATCTTGATTGAGCAGATTTTACTCAATTCCTATATCTGAAATACTTAAAGGAATTCTGCCTATACTTTGTAAAATCCCGAGTTGAAACATCAATACTGACTGAATCCAAGCTATAGAATGAAGAAAATATAAAGTTTTAACGAGCATGATTATGTATAGGAAAAAATCTTATAAATCATATTGTGTGATTCTTCCATTTTCCCTTCATTCAAGCTAAGGAACAGGTAATACTCTTAACCTCAGGTAGAGGCTAATAAAATGTTTTAAAAGTCAAATATTTTTTTTTCTTTTTTTTTTTTTATCACACAGGGGTTTTACTGTAAACTAACTTCCTCTGTATTCCACACCATTCATATTTCCTAAAAGACTTACTAGAATTGTTAGTTTTTTTAAATCAGGAATTGATAAGTACCAAGTGTTCTTAGGTTACCCAATTGAAACCTCTACGTTTCAGTTTTATTTAAAGATTCACCATCAACAATTCTATAGTTTCTGAAGTTTGTTCTTAGTTGTATAGAACTTAATGAGCTTCCCTCCCATCCAATAAGTGCAGTAAATTCTTGCTGCAGCTGCTCACATGTAAGAAATGGCACCTCTATTTGTGTGGTACACAGCTTCACAGCTTTCAATTTCTTCTTTTTTTTTTTTTTTTTTTGCGGTATGCGGGCCTCTCACTGCTGTGGCCTCTCCCGTTGCGGAGCACAGGCTCCGGACACGCAGGCTCAGCGGCCATGGCTCACGGGCTCAGCGGCATGCGGGATCTTCCCGGACCGGGGCACGAACCCACGTCCCCTGCATCGGCAGGCGGACTCCCAACCACTGCGCCACCAGGGAAGCCCCTTTCAATTTCTTTTTGTTCTGCCTGTAGGCTCTCTGGGTTTCTCTGTGAGGCCTAATGTAATCTGTATTTTTTGTGTTTGTTTGTTTGTTTTTGAAGCCACTCACCGTGTTATCTGCTCCCATACTGCATCAATGAGACATGTTATATAAATGTTATATATTTTTGGTGAGATTATTTTCCTAAATGTTTAACATAAAAAAGTGTCACGGGCTTCCCTGGTGGTGCAGTGGTTGAGAGTCCGCCTGCCGATGCAGGGGACACGGGTTCGTGTCCCGGTCCGGGAAGATCCCACATGCCGCGGAGTGGCTGGGCCCGTGAGCCATGGCCGCTGAGCCTGCACGTCGGAGCCTGGGCTCCGCAATGGGAGAGGCCACAACAGTGAGAGGCCCGCGTATCGCAAAAAAAAAAAAAAAAAAAAAAAAAAAAAAAGTGTCACTAAACCCTATTAGTAATAAATTATGATTCCATGACATTCTCTCAATCAAAATCCCCTGTAAGCACTGAAACTGTGAGGGGAACCAATGACCAAAGCCACCAGCCCTGGTCAGGCACGATAATAACCACTCACATGAGTTCTCTTACTACAGGAGGCCCTGGAACCAACAAGGCACCACTGACCGGCAGAATTCAGGAAAGGTCAAAAGGAGAGAGGAGACGCCAGTCCATATGTCCTACCAACCTCCCAGAAACCTTCTCGCTGGAATCCATCTCGGCTGAGTGATGCGCGCGCCACCAGGAAGGACCCTGAGTCAGAACGATTGGCCAGAGACAACCCGGAAACTAACCCCATTACCATAAAACCGAGACTGCGAGCCACGTGGCAGAGCAGTTCTCCTGGGTTCCCTTAGCCTGCTGCATTCCGCCCGGGCAGCACGTGTGTCTCCTTGGACAATTCATTTCCGAGTGCTAGACAAGAGCCCACTCTCAGGCTCTGGAAGCGGTCCCCCTACCTGCAACAAAATCATTTTATGCTCATTGTAGTGTGGACAATATTTAGCTTTTTTTCATCCTGCCCCTTCACAGTATGGAATCCGTGTTCCCAGAATACACTTTTTTTTTTTTACATATTTTCAAACATGCTCAGGTTTCCAATGGCAACTTAAAGGCCTTTTAAAGAACTCTGAACCCTTGTTTATTTCCATGTACAAGAACAACAAAACAGCAAAGCATGGAAAATAAAGATTTTGCCATTTTTACTTCAAAATCTATGAGGCATTCTTAGACAGAAGCCATTGGGCACAATTTTTGTTTACCAAGTAAAAGGGAACTCCCTACACCAGGAGGCTTAGGACAAGGTTCCCAGCTGACTCCTTCAAGCTCATTCAATGCCGAGGTGCTTTCCTCTTTGCATTTGAAAAAATAAAGTGAAGACCTGGCATATTTATTCAGGTTATTCACGGAAAGCAAAATTCTATTACTAACAATAAAAGGAGACTTAAGACTATGTTTATTAACCAAATTTTCTGTTTAATTGCCCTACTCCCCTTTTCATTTTTGGTTTAATAACAATCCTATAATTTTACTGCCCTCTAGGATACCCAAATCCCTCCAAGAACAGAGCTGGGGAGGCAGAAAATGAATAAGAAAGATTCGGACTAAAGCCAGGTAGCCTTTACCTCTTCCATTCTCTTCAAAGTATCTTATTGCTGTAGGGCAGTGAAGGCTAATTAAGGATTCACATTTCCAGACATCTCCCTTTCCTCCCTGGTTTAGCACCAAGCATCAGGAAACCACTCCTGGTTGCGCTTTGTAGGGCAGTGGGGTGGGGAGGGAGTAGCCCACCATTTGAGTAACCAAACCCAGCAGGGCCTCCCTAAGCAGCTGGAAGAGTGGAACTGATTTGTTTGGAAGCACTGACAAGCCTAGAGGGCAGAAGCTGTGGCCCTATAATTGCAAATCACTCCTCAGTCCTTCTTGGGGTATGTCATTAGCAAGTTATAGGAAGGATTAACTATTCAAATTAAAAGGGGTAGGAAGACAGTACAAAAGGCTAAAACTAGCCATAAATGAAATAGAGTATAAAGTCAATGAAGGCTGTTGACTGACTTGATAATATACATCTGTCTTTTTAGTATGGCAATTCTTTAAGAGGAAGAAAATAAACCATTCTGTCAAAACAACACAATGTGTGAATTCACTTAATACAAATGAAAAAGATGATAATCACAAAGAGGATGATGATCAAGGATGGTTAACGTAATTCAGGTACTTTTTCATCAAAGAGGTAAGGTACCTTACCTATGTCAACAAACACAGAATCTTCTTTCTCCTTTCTTCATCTATTTCTAAGTGCATGAGTTTCCTCATGGATATTCATTTGTTCAAAGAAACAAATATAATAAAAAATGCTTGTTACATGCAAGGTACTAGGCTAGTTATTAAATACAGAATAAAAATAAAATAAGATGATTTTTATGAAAGCACACTGATAGTTGTAACATGTTATACGAATGTTTGAGGTTGTTATTACTACTACAAAGATTTATGTGCTTTTACACCATAAAATTTGGTCCTCTTCTGGGGCCTAGATAGGCCTAGTTGGAGCCCAAGGCAGATGTTGTATGGGCAGGAACCCTCCGGAGTCAGGCTGCCAAAAGTGGAGCACTATCCTGAGTGCACTGAAGCTGAACAGTAACCAGAGGGAGGATCCCAGATACAGGCAAGAATGAAGTCTATGGCTCATTGGGCCATAAATACTCAACTATAGTCTAAAGAGCAAGAGCTAACTGAAAAGAGGCCAGAGTGATGGGAATAGGTCAGTATGGGATTTGATTTTACCCTATTTACAATTTAATAAGTTCACCCGAAACTAGTTCTAAATACTGGTAGAAGATACGGCACTTCTGGGTCAGAAATAAAAGGCTTTATTACACACGGCACAGGAAGGGGCAGGAGCATCCATCTCCCTTGCTTTGCCAAGCGCCCTGGGGCAATGCAGAGGAGGGCTCAGATGGATACACATGCCACTGACCTTGGAGAACCCACCATTTTACCACAAGAGGTAAGGAGTGTTACTCTTTGTTCCAGAGGAACATTACTTCATTCCTCAAGGTTGTTCCCTGAAAATAAAACCCGAAGAAATGGCCCAGGTAGAGAGTCCTCATGGCCTCGTATTCTTGGTATACCCAGCAACCATGTAGGAACGTGAGAAATTCATGAGGTGTATCTCCCGACAAGTACTCCACATCAGGCAAATGTGTCAGATCTAAGACAGTACAAAGTGAAAGGATGCTGGCAGCCTGTTTATTTCTAGCACTGGCTAGTGGATTTGCTGATGAATTAAAACAGTCACCTTTCAACCCTACCTGGACATTAAAACCAGAACACTTAAAAAAATCCACATCCTAAATATTCTGATTAAATTGCGGTCATGTGGCTTGCCATTTTTTTAAAATGACTCTAACGTACAAAGTTGAGACTCCTAATTTAAACAACCCCTGTGGGATTAGATCATGTGTCCCCATCTCCCTGAATGCTAAGAATCATGTACAGAAATGGTTCTCAAACTTTAGCATGCATTAGAATCTCCTGGTGGGCTCACAGATTGCCAGGATCCAAACCCACAGTTTCTCATTCGGTAGGTGTGGGGTAGGGCCTGAGAATGTGCAGCTCCAAGTTCTCTGGTGATGTTGCTGCTGCTAAGTCTGGAAGTACCCTTTGAGAACCACTGATTTAGAGTGATGCCTCTTAAACCTGTACCAATACGAGGAGTACTTATTATAAGGAGTACTTACTATAATGCAAATTATGATTTAAGTCTGGGGTGGGTTCCCAGAGTCTGCCCTCGGATGCTGCCAATACTATTGGTACTTGGCCCACATATTGAATAGCAAGGGGTTCCAGTTAAAAATATAAAACCCAAGGCCCCATTCCAGACCCACTGAATCAGATTCTCCAAGGAGAGACCTGGGCTACACGACCAAACACCCCAGGTGATTCTTCTCAAGACAAGAAATCTTTGTAATCTTAACGTTGAATGTAAATAAAAACAATATAATCAAACCTGAACTTTCCATTAACTTATATGCAGTTCTAGATACATTTCATTTTATGATTTATGTTCAACTGGCAGTAACTCTTAAGTCCCAGCTGAAAGCTTGTGAAGGGTAGCAGAATATGCCACCCCAAAAATATGTCACTTTGGCTTAGAATTATTTTGAGCTGAAAGCAATAGAGAAAAAGCAGATACAAGAAAAGCTCTCTGCCCTCCCCCCTCCCTGATTTGTCTAAAAACAAGATATATACTCTCTACTAGAAAGGAGGAAAATTAATCACTAGAAACAATTCTTGACCCTTATCAGCCTAGAGATGGCACCGGAGGAATGTACCTAACGAATCTTGCTAAAACTAGCCTTTATATACCATTAGTTTCCCCATATATTTCCCGTCCCACAATCTGCTGCCCCAAGAAGTTCAAAGTCCTCTTCCCTTCTCTTGTCATTTCTCTAAAAATGTATCCTTTTGTTAAGATGCTATTTCCACCCAAGTTCTAACCATCCCTTTAAGTTACTCACTGCTGGGTGTTCCCATGTTTATGCACAATGCACAGGTTAATGTGGTACCCTTAGCACAGTTTCAGAAACATGAGGCTATATACCAACAGAGCAGAATAGCTTCCATTAAAGCTAGTTTGTGTTACAATTGTTTTAAGCCTCCGTACTCTGTCTCTCTCTACAAAATAATTTAATATCTGCCAATAAATGCTTAAATGCACTGAGTTAGCAATGCTAAATATTTATAAAGCAAATATTCTTCTTTTAATGCAAATCACTTCTCAATTAATGTTTATTAGATTTTTACATGTTTTTCTTAAAACACATGTCACTGGGGCTTCCCTGGTGGCTAGTAGTTGAGAGTGGCAGTGGTTGAGAGTCCGCCTGCCGATGCAGGGGACACGGGTTCGTGCCCCGGTCCGGGAAGATCCCACATGCCGCAGAGTGGCTAGGCCCGTGAGCCATGGCCGCTGAGCCTGCGCGTCTGGACCCTGTGGTCCACAATAGTGAGAGGCCCACGTACAGCAAAAACAAAAAATAAACAAACAAAAAAAACCACATGTCACTGAGTCCTAATATTTAGAAGAACAGCGTGTTTAAAAGAAGAAAAAAAAAGGAGAAACAGAAAAAAGCTAAACTATATTTTTATTATTCTTATGATATTTTTACCATGGCTCCCTTTTTAAATCATTTCTATCCCGTACTTTGTTCATAACTGTCAGTGAGTAAAATTTTTTTTTCAAGACTTTAGCAAGAAGCTGAAACAAATTTAAAGTGCTTTGAAGTCAGTAGATAGGAATCAAAACATATGTCTAATTACCTCCGATGAACTTCAGTATTAAATATATATTAAACATGATTTTTTCTCAAAGGATTCATTTCTATGCTTGGCATCACAATTTTTTATTAAAGCAGACAGCAAAAGATGAGGTTCACAAGATGACTAAAGAAGCAGAGGTATCAACTGAAACACACGTACTTTGGAATCTATAATTTTAGCAAATGTCTGACATACACAAGTATGGAAGAAAACTTTTGCCTTTGCAGGATCTAGATGAAGAGTAATAATTCTGATGCGGTGTCTCTACTATTCGAGATAGATTAAAAATCAATTGTTTCCTAATCTTCATTAGTTTCCAGGTTTCTCTCTTCTAACTATCTTCCCTTACTTTCCAGCCTCAATCAACACTTCCTACACAGACTAAACATACATCCTCATCTCAGGCCTATTTCTGGAGCTTCAGACGCACATTCTCAGCTGTTTATTAGCTGTTATTTCCTAGCTCACCTATCTGAACCATAAATTCAGCTTATCCTAAGCCAGTTTAATAACTTTCTTCCCCAGAGGAGATCCTTCTCTGGTTTGCAGGTAATAGGAATTCTTTTTTTTTCATACCTTCATGTTTATAATCACTGAGTTATTTTCAACTCTTCTTTCTACTTTGCCCCTTAAATTCTGGCAGTCGTCAAGTCACGTAGATTCTATCTCCAAAATATTTCTTGCATTCTCTCTCTTTGATCCTCACTTCCTCTGTCTTGTTTATGCCCTTCTTATTTTTAACTGGAGCTCCATAACAGGGGAGGGAGGAAGAAGTGCATCTTCTCTTCTCCTGTCCACTACTGTCAGATTCTTTCTTATCCTCAGCTCTCAACTCACTCTCTGGCTCTAAAGCCTTCAATGGCTCTTCACTTCCCATCAAATTAGCATTTTCACCCTGGTATTTGAGATCCTTCTAAATATGGACCCGGCACATATTCCCTGTCTTATTTCCTACTACTTTCCCTTAACTTCCACATGTTCCAGTCAAACCTGGTGGCCTCCCCAAATAGGACATGTGCTTTCTTCCTTCTAAGGCTTTCTTTCCTTCCTGACACTTAAAGACAGCACAACATGGTGGAAAGAAGAACTGTGAGCTTTGGACTCACTGCATTCAAGTCCCTACTCATCAGTTGCATAATTGTGGAAAAATTACTTAATTTTCAAACCCTCTATTTCATAATCTGTAAAAATGTACATAATTCCTACCTCACAGCTATAGTTTGAGCTTTTTTTTTTTTTTTTTTCTTTTTACCGCTAAACACCAGGCAGGTAAAAGGTGAATAAGAACCGACCCTGTGCTCAAAGATGTTAATGTCCTATTAAGGAAACAGACTTTAGACAATTAGGTTATCCCTCTCCTTTTTGCTCTTGGCATTTTGTTCTGTGAGCATCATGTAAAGGTGATGTGCAGAAGAGGATTCATGGAAACCTTCACACTGGAGCTAGTGCTTGAACTGGGTCTAAAAAGATATGAGGAATTTTGTCAGGTGGATCAAATAGAAAGCAGAGCTGTTACCAGACAGAGGAAAGAGCATGTGTGAAGGCAGAAGGAATGGCTTTATATTTGCTAATTTGATCAACCGGTGGATAAGGATGCCATAAACCAAGAAAGGGACCCATAAAAGGAGAAAATGGGATGCACGTTGGAAGCCCAGTTAGATTTTCTTTTTTTACTTATATATCTTTTTTTTTTCCAAGGTCACAGTAGTGTTTTTTTTTTTTATTGCACACATGTCTATAAACCTAATAGGTATTTTCTATTTCTTTTTATACAGCATGTTCTTATTAGTCATCAATTTTATACACATAAGTGTATACATGTCAATCCCAATCGTCCAATTCATCACACCACCACCCAAATCCCCCCGTGGCTTTCCCCCCTTGGTATTCATACGTTTGTTCTCTACATGTGTGTCTCAATTTCTGCCCTGCAAACCGGTTCATCTGTACCATTTTTCTAGACTCCACATATATGCGTTAATATATGATATTTGTTTTTCTCTTTATGACTTACTTCACTCTGTATGACAGTCTCTAGATCCATCCACATCTCAACAAATGACCCGATTTGGTTCCTTTTTATGGCTGAGTAATATTTCATTGTATATATGCACCACATCTTCTTTATCCATTCGTCTGTCAATGGGCATTTAGGTTGCTTCCATGACCTGGCTATTGTAAATAGGGCTGCAATGAACATTGGGGTGCATGTGTCTTTCTGAATTGGGGTTTTCTCTGGGTATATGCCCAGTAGTGGGATTGCTGGGTCATATGGTAATTCTATTTTTAGTTTTTTAAGGAACCTCCATACTGTTCTCCATAGTGGCTGTATCAGTTTACAGTGCAAGAGGGTTCCCTTTTCTCCACACCCTCTCCAGCATTTGTTGTTTGTAGCTTTGCTGATGAAGCCCATTCTAACTGATGTGAGGTGATACCTCATTGTAGTTTTGATTTGCATTTCTCTAATAATTAGTGATGTTCAGCAGCTTTTCATGTGCTTCTTGGCCATCTGTATGTCTTATTTGGAGAAATGTCTATTTAGGTTTTCTGCCCATTTTTGGATTGGGTTGTTTTTTTTTTTAATATTGAGCTGCATGAGCTGTTTGTATATTTTGTAGATTAATCTTTTGTCCATTGACCCGTTTGCAAATATATTCTCCCATTCTGAGGGTTGTCTTTTAGCCTTGTTTATGGTTTCCTTTGCTGTGCAAAAGCTTTTAAGTTTCATTAGGTCCCATTTATTCATTTTTGTTTTTATTTCCATTACTCTAGGAGGTGGATCAAAAAAGATCTTGCTGTGATTTATGTCAAAGAGTGTTCTTCCTATGTTTTCCTCTAAGAATTTTATAGTGTCCAGTCTTACATTTAGGTCTCGTATCCATCTTGAGTTTATTTTTGTGTATGGTGTTAGGGAGTGTTCTAATTTCATTCTTTTACATGTAGCTGTCCAGTTTTCCCAGCACCACTTACTGAAGAGACTGTCTTTTCTCCATTGTATACCCTTGCCTCCCTTGTCATAGATTAGTTGACCATAGGTGCGTGGGTTTATCTCTGAGCTTTCTATCTTGTTCCATTGGTCTATGTTTCTGTTTTTGTGCCAGTACCATATTGTCTTGATTACTGTAGCTTTGTAGTATAGTCTGAAGTCAGAAAGTCTGATTCCTCCCACTCCATTTTTTCTCCCTCAAGACTACTTGGCTATTCGTGGTCTTTTGTGTCCCCATACAAATTTTAAGATTTTTTGATCTGGTTCTGTAAAAAAATGCCATTGGTAATTTGATAGGGATTTCACTGAATCTGGAGATTGCTTTGGGTAGTACAGTCATTTTCACAATATTGATTCTTCCAATCCAAGGACATGGTATATCTCTCCATCTGTTGGTATCATCTTTAATTTCTTTCATCAGTGTCTTATAGTTTTCTACATATAGGTCTTTTGTCTCCCTAGGTAGGTTTATTCCTAGGTATTTTATTCTTTTTGTTGCAATGGTAAATGGGAGTGTTTCCTTAATTTCTCTTTCAGATATTTCATCATTACTGTATAGGAATGCAAGAGATTTCTGTGCATTAATTTTGTATCCTGCAACTTCACCAAATTCATTGATTAGCTCTAGTAGTTTTCTGGTGGCATCTTTAGGATTCTCTATGTATAGTATCATGTCATCTGCAAACAGTGACAGTTTTACTTTTACAATTTGTATTCCTTTTATTTCTTTTTCTGCTCTGACTGCCGAGGCTAGGACTTCCAAAACTATATTGAATAATAGCGGTGAGAGTGGACATCCTTGTCTTGTTCCTGATCTTAGAGGCAATGCTTTCAGTTTTTCACCATTCAGAATAATGTTTGCTGTGGGTTTGTCATATATGGCCTTTATTATGTTGAGGTAGGTTCCCTCTATGCCCACTTTCTGGAGAGTTTTTATCATAAATGTGTGTTGAATTTTGTCAAAAGCTTTTTCTGCATCTATTGAGATGATCATATGGTTTTTCTTCTTCAATTTATTAATATGGTGTATCACATTGATTTGCATATATTGAAAAATCCTTGCATCCCTGGGATAAATTCCACTTAATCATGGTATATGATCCTTCTAATGTTTTGTTGCATTCTGTTTGCTAGTACTTTGTTGAGGATTTTTGCATCCATATTCATCAGTGATATTGGTCTGTAACTTTCTTTTTTTTGTAGTATCTTTGTCTGCTTTTGGTATCAGGCTGATGGTGGCCCCATAGAATGAGTTTGGGAGTGTTTCTTCCTCTGCAATTTTTTGGAAGAGTTTGAGAAGGATGGGGGTTAGATCTTCTCTAAATGTTTGATAGAATTCACCTGTGAAGCCATCTGGTCCTGGCCTTTTGTTTGTTGGAAGACTGTTGACAGTTTCAATTTCATTACTTGTGATTGGTCTGTTCATATTTTCTATTTCTTCCTGGTTCAGTCTTGGAAGGTTATACCTTTCTAAGAATTTGTCCATTTCTTCCAGGTTGTCCATTTTATTGGCATAGCGTTGCTTGTAGTAGTCTCTTAGGATGCTTTGTATTTCTGTGGTGTCTGTTATAACTTCTCCTTTTTCATTTCTAATTTTATTGATTTGAGTCCTCTCTCTCTTTTTTTGATGAGTCTGGCGAATGGTGTATCAATTTTGTTTATCTTCTCAAAGAACCAGCTTTTAGTTTTATTGATCTTTGCTATTGTTTTGTTTCTATTTCATTTGTTTCTGCTCTGATCTTTATGATTTCTTTCCTTCTGCTAAGTTTGGGTTTTGTTTGTTCTTCTTTCTCTAGTTGCTTTAGGTGTAAGGTTAGATTGTTTATTTGAGATTTTTATTGTTTTTTGAGGTAGGCTTGTATAGCTATAAACTTCCCTCTTAGAACTGCTTTTGCTGTATCCCATAGAAGTTTTGGATTGTTGTGTTTTCATTGTCATTTGTCTCTAGGTATTTTTTGATTTCCTCTTTGATTTCTTCAGTGATCTCTTGGTTATTTAGTAATGTAGTGTTTAGCCTCCACGTGTTTCTGTTTTTTTCGTTTTTTTCCCCTGTAATTCATTTCTAATCTCACAGCACTGCGGTCAGAAAAGATGCTTGATATGATTTCAATTTTCTTAAACTTACTGAGGCTTGATTTGTGAGCCAAGATATGATCTATCTGGAGAATGTTCCCTGCACACTTGAGAAGAAAGTGTAATCTGCTGTTTTTGGATGGAATGTCCTATAAATATCAATTAAATCTATCTGGTCTATTGTGTCATTTAAAGCTTGTGTTTCCTTATTAATTTTCTGTTTGGATGATCTGTCCCTTGGTGTAAGTGAGGTGTTAAAGTCCCCGACTATTACTGTGTTACTGTCAATATCCTCTTTTATAGCTGTTAGCAGTTGCCTTATGTATTGAGGTGATCCTATGTTAGGGGCATATATATTTATAATTATTATATCTTCCTCTTGGATTGATCCCTTGATCATTATGTAGTGTCCTTCCTTGTCTCTTGTAACATTCTTTACTTTAAAGTCTATTTTACCTGATATGAGTATTGCTACTCCAGCTTTCTTTTGATTTCCATTTGCATGGATTATCTTTTTCCATCCCCTCACTTTCAGTCTGTATGTGTCCCTAGGTCTGAAGTGGGTCTCTTGTAGACAGCATGCATATGGGTCTTGTTTTTGTATCCATTCAGCAAGCCTGTGTCTTTTGGTTGGAGCATTTAATCCATTCAAGTTTAAGGAAATTATCGATATATATGTTCCTATGACCATTTTCTTAATTGTTTTATGTTTGTTTTTGTAGGTCCTTTTCTTCTCTTGTGTTTCCCACCTAGAGAAGTTCCTTTAGCATTTGTTGTAGAGGTTGGTTGGTGGTGCTGAATTCTCTTAGCTTTTGCTTGCCTGTAAAGCTTTTGATTTCTCCATCAAATCTGAGTGAGATCCTTGCTGGGTAGAGTAATCTTGGTTGTCAGTTCTACCCTTTCATCACTTTAAGTATATCATGCCACTCCCTTCTGGCTTGTAGAGTTTCTGCTGAGAAATCAGCTGTTAACCTTATGGGAGTTCCCTTGTAGGTTATTTGTCGTTTTTCCCTTCCTGCTTTCAATAATTTTCCTTTGTCTTTAATTTTTGCCAATTTGATTACTATGTGTCTTGCCGTGTTTTTCCTTGGGTTTATCCTGTATGGGACTCACCGCGATTCCTAGACTTGGGTGGCTGTTTCCTTTCCCAAGTTAGGGAAGTTTTCGACTCTAATCTCTTCAAATATTTTCTCAGGTCCTTTCTCTCTCTCTTCTCCTTCTGGGACCCCTATAATGAGAATGTTGTTGCGTTTATCGTTGTCCCAGTGGTCTCTTACGCTGTCTTCCGTTCTCTTCATTCTTTTTCCTTTATTCTGTTCCGCAGCAGTGAATGGCACCATTCTGTCTTCCAGGTCACTTATCCGTTCTTCTGCCTCAATTACTCTGCTATTGACTCCTTCTAGTATAGTTTTCATTTCAGTTATTGTATTGTTCATCTCTGTTTGTTCTTTAATTCTTCTAGGTCTTTGTTAAAGATTTCTTGCATCTTCTCAATCTTTGCCTCCATTATTTTTCCTAGGTCCTGGCTCATCTTCACTATCATTATTCTGAATTCTTTTTCTGGAAGGTTGCCTATCTCCACTTCATTTAGTTGTTTTTCTGGGGTTTTATCCTGTTCCTTCATCTGGTACATAGCCCTCTGCCTTTTCACCTTATCTCTCTGTGAATGTGGTTTCTGTTCCACAGGCTGCAGAATTGTAGTTCTTCTTGCTTCTGCTGTCTGCCCTCTGGTGGATGAGGCTATCTAAGAGGCTTGTGCAGGTTTCCTGATGGGAGGGAC
Source organism: Phocoena sinus (assembly GCF_008692025.1). NCBI lineage: Eukaryota > Metazoa > Chordata > Mammalia > Artiodactyla > Phocoenidae > Phocoena > Phocoena sinus. The sequence goes on from NC_045767.1 coordinate 21,743,049, forward strand.
TGGTGGTGGGTAGAGGTGGGGTTGCTCTGGTGGGCAGAGCTCAGTAAAACTTTAATCCACTTGACTGCTGATGGGTGGGGCTGGGTTCCCTCCTTGTTGGTTGTTTGGTCTGAGGCAACCCAACACTGGAGCCTACCTGGGGTCTTTGGTGTGGCTGATGGCAGACTCCAAGAGGGCTGACGCCAAGGAGTACGTCCCAGAACTTTGCTGCCAGTGTCGTTGTCCCCACGGTGAGCCACAGCCACCCTCTGCCTCTGCAGGAGACCCTCCCACACTAGCAGGTAGGTCTGGTTCATTCTCCCCTGGGTTCACTGCTCCTTCCCCTGCATCCCGATGCTCACACTACTTTGTGTGTGCCCTTCAAGAGTGGGGTCTCTGTTTCCCCCAGTCCTGTCGAAGTCCTGCTATCAAATCCCGCTAGCCTTCAAAGTCTGCTTCTCTAGGAATTGCTCCTCCCATTGCCGGACCCCCAGGTTGGGAGGCCTGATGTGGGGCTCAGAACCTTCACTCCAGTGGGTGGACTTCTGTGGTTTAAGTGTTCTCCAGTCTGTGAGTCACCCACCCAGCAGTTATGGGATTTGATTTTGCTGTGATTGCGCCCCTCCTACTGTCTCATTGTGGCGTCTCCTTTGTCTTTGGATGTGGGGTATCTTTTTTGGTGAGTTCCAGTGTCTTCCTGTCGATGACTGTGCAGCAGCTAGTTGTGATTCTGGTGTTCACGCAAGAGGGAGTGAGAGCACGTCCTTCTACTCTGCCATCTTGGTTCAGGCCCAGTTTGAGCTTTAAATAAGATAATTCAGCAAAGGAACTCAGTACATATTACTGTCCCCACCTCCTTTCTTCATGCAGACAAATCTCACACATACTGTTCTCACTCATTAAACTTTTCTTCATCTTCTAACCCTTCTATCTTTACTCTGTATTAAAATCATTTGCTAAGTAGCAAAATCTTTGATGTCAATGATTTTGTTTTATTCATCTCAGGATCTCTGGGGCACCCCACATAGTGTCTTGAATCTCGCTCATTAAATATTCATACAATTGAATTGATTTTATTATCTCTAATAAAAAGCAGGATGAAGGAAAGAAGCCCCTAACTGATCCTGGTTCTATGGGGACAATCTAATCAGCCACATACAAGATGAGACTGCAGAATAAATAGCAAGACCACACATTCAACTACAGAGGACAAGACTGCATGTCTTCTCACAGAATTCATTTCAACTTATGGGAACATCAAACTAAACCTCAGGGCCGCACCTCCAGGAGGGTGCAGAAGAGTAATTGCTCTGGCCCATAATTTGAAGGATCTATTGCCACTGTAAGGAAGTAGACTCCAAGAATTAAACATTGAGGGAGTTTATAGGGAGGACCAACAAGAGGTGATTTTACCAGTTGATGCCAAAAGTGACCTGAGACACAAACATTGCAAACAAAATCAGCATTGTCAGGACTGGATCCAACTACCAGGTTAGATATACCTTCAGGCTATTTGTTACCATTCTTTAAAGTATCTCTCTTCATTTTTCTTATATTTTGCTATTACTCCAGATTTCATGTGGATAAACATCTGTATGGTGGAAGGCCATTTACTGCATTTGTTTCAGGCCCCAAATCTTTGTAATTTGGTAAAGCCATTTCTTCTCATCAGCTAGAATTTCATCACATACACTTTTTAGACACCTTAAAAAGCTTCGGGCTTCCCTGGTGGCACAGTGGTTAAGAATCCGCCTGCCAATGCAGGGGACATGGGTTCAAGCCCTGGTCTGGGAAGATCCCACATGCCGCGGAGCAACTAAGCCCGTGAGCCACAACTACTGAGCCCACGTGCCACAGCAACTGAAGCCCACGTGCCTAGAGCCCGTGCTCCACAACAAGGGAAGCCACTGTGATGAGAAGCCTGCACACTGCAGCGAAGAGCAGCCCCTGCTCGCCACAACTAGAGAAAGCCTGCACGCAGCAACGAAGACCCAACGTAGCCAAAAATAAATAAATAAATAAATTTATTTTTTAAAAAAAGCTTGGAAGTTCCTCTTTTTTGGCATCAATTCAAAGGAAAATACTGCTACACATTTGCTTTTTGATATGGAGATTACTATGTTCTGATCTACATAGTGACTGATTCTATTTCAAGTGGGTTTCAATTGATAGCTATAAGGATACAAGCAACTAAGAGAAAAACAATAAACGTATAGACAACTTCTTAAGGTTTCTTTTGTTAATTATTTCACTTTGGGAGTTAAGAATAGGAAAACAAATATCAATTGTGTTCATAAGCTCATTAGAAAAAACAACAACTTTGTGCTGAAGACAACTGACCTGACTACAGGAATGTTTTGGTGCCAAAAGTTTCTAAGCTTTGTTTCCCAGTTGAGCCACAGTACTAGAAACCTGACTTGTAAAGAGTAGGTCCTGAGGGAAATGGAATTCCCTCTTTTAATGAAGCAGCCATGGAGAAGACAGACCAGCCAGGAGCAGGGCTCCACTGCTCCAGAAGCAAAGAAGGAATCACTGAAGAAGAACTGAGGCCTGGTCAAAGAAAACCCAGCAGTGTATGTCCTGCTTACTCAAGGACACAGGAAACCCATCTCACCCTTTTGGCTTTTGTTAGAACAGGGATCCTTGACAAAGATGCAGCTGCAATCACTAATATTCATCACCATTCCCACCTATTTCACTAAATTAAGCTTAATTCATGAAAATACCCTCCCTAGGACCAGGGGTGCAAAATTAGGAGAACTGGTTCTCCTTTATTTTTCCTTCTTTTCATTGCACCAGTAAATCAACTTAAAAAAACAAACAAACAAAAACAAATGAGAAGGATTCACTCAAATGAGTTCAAGAGGGAGGGAGTAGCATAAACTTCCTACTTCCCACTAGAAAAATGGTACAGATGAACCTATTTCCAGGGCAAGAATGGAGGTGCAGACGTAGAGTACAGCCATGGGGACACAGTGGGGGAAGGCGAGGGTGGGATGAATTGGAAGATTAGGATTGACATATATGCACTACCATGTGTAAAACAGAGAGCTAGTGGGAACCTGCTGTAAAGCACAAGAAGCTCAGCTCGGTGCTCTGTGATGACTTAGATGTGTGGGATGGGGGGGCGAGGGGGTGGGAGGGAGGTCCAAGAAGGAGGGATTCGCTTTGTTGTACAGCAGAAACTAACACAACATTGTAAAGCGATTATACTCCAATAAAAAAAAAAAATTAACTTCTTGCTCTACAGCAGTTAAAAAAAAAATTGCTCTAGCACAGGAAATTCCCTGGTGGTCCAGTGGTTAGGACTCTGTGTTTTCACTGCCAAGGGTGCGGGTTTGATCCCTGTTCAAGGAACTAAGATCTCATGAGGTGCAGCCAAATAAATTTTTTTAAAAATTGCTCTAGCATATTCAGTGGCCATCTTTAAAACTCCTTCACAATGTGCGTAAGTGAGTTAATCTTGACTAGAACATTATCAGTTTTAGTGTTTATTCAAAACAGTTTTACTGAAAGTTACTTTAAATATGAGTAATATAAACTTTAAAGAGTCATTAATAAAAGTATCAATTTTGTCTAGATGGCAGTGTAAAGTGTAAGTACTCCTGTGATACCAGGATTGAAAGTCACTATAGTGCCTGGGATGGTGATTCACACATAATGTTGTGGATCCAGTATCCATAATTTAAAGAGTATTTAAATCCATATTAAGACTGACATGAAGTTTAGTAAAATATGTTGAATATTCAGTTTCCCCCCAGATGAATGCTTCAAAAAAGAATGGAAGATTTTTGGAGCCTAAGGGAAAGGGAAATTTCTACTGTAGCCCACGCAGTAGATATTTCTGTTTTATAGGTGCTTGTTTTATTTTGTTGCTATGTGTTTAAAGTGTGTGATATTGTTAAATTATTATGTCTGAAATGTTTTCTATAAAAAAAATTCTCCTAAGGAGGGCTAAGGAAAACTCCCAATAAGTGGGAAGAGCTGAGAAATTCAAACAAGCAGGTATTGAGTAGCAGCTGGTCTCAGGATCTGTCACTCTCTCTGTTCAGCAAGTGACAATACACAAATAAGTGACAAATGTCTTTACCTGCCCAAGCCTCCAGCGGCTCCTATCTACCCTATGTAAAATTTCAAGCTCTACATATGACTTGCAGATCCTGTCAGGCTCTGACCTCCATCTCCTCTTCCATCCCCAGATCTATATATTTATTAAGATATACATTCCCAACAAAATGTTTCCATGTTCAATAATAATTTATCAATATTTATAGGAAATTCCCTGGTTGTCCAGTGGTTAGGACTCTGTGCTTCCACAGCAGGGGTCACGGGTTCCATCCCTGGTCGGGGAACAAAGATCCCACAAGCCACATGCCACAGCCAAAAAAAAAGAAAAAAATATAATTATGTTTCACTAATCAATTGTGTAATAATAATGATTATAATGCAACATAATCCAGAATAGAAATATTAATGTTTCAAGCCTTATGGCCAAAGTAAATTCTTTTAAAAATTCAATTTCAATTTAATAGACATAATTTATTTAAAGTATAGTAGGCTGATCAATAAAAGATTTTCAAGCAAAAGCATATATTACATCAGGATGACATGATGTGGGATAAATAGAATAGAACTATGTATTTTTAGGAGAAAAGAAACAATATAAAAATTCTTACAGTTAAAGAAGAGCTTGTCAAGTTTGAGTCAATTGTAGTACATCATCATATTTCTAGAACCTCAAACAATGTGTGTTTATTATTCAGTGAACCAGAGATATCCTCTAAACCCAGACTGAAAAAGAGAAATAAAATAATGGAAGAAGCAGAAGAGCACTAACCACTGTGTGCTCCACGCTAGCCAAACAGAGCAAAAACGTGTTAGAAGCAAGAATATAACTTTGAACCATAGAGAGTTCCAGGTGACACTGGAGAACTAGGTCTAACATGAACTCATCGAAATGAAGAGTCTTAGAGATAAATCACAAAAAGCATTTAGAACTATGCCTGGCATATGGCAAATCCTCATAAATATTTGCCATCCTTATTATTTTATCACATCATTATCATTATCAGCGGCCTTAGCCTATTTGGACTGCACCTAAGCATTCTCAGCAACTGGGGAATTTCCGAAGGACATTTTCAGTCTTCAGTCTTTAAGTGGACTCCCCTGTGCCACTTGACTGCCCTCCTTCTTGACTCCCATGACACTCACACCTGTTTCTATTTTGAAAATTCTGGTCACTATGTAATTCTTGTATAATTATATTTTCTTTTTCATAAGCTACCTACTGCCCTATACTTCCATCCTCAGCTCATCTCTCTTCTTAGCCTATATATTCTCTCTGAGTGGTGGGTTCAACAACCCCTTTGGATCATTTCTAAGTCTGTTTATCCAGCTTTACCCTGTCCTCAAACCTCTGAACCACATGTCCATTCGGAGCAGATTTGGATGCTCCTAGTGGACAAAATGCATTCACCATTTTGCCCCCCAAAATTTTCTTACCTTCTCTCAGCTCTGTTAGCTAGTAGCACAGGCATTTTCCCCCTCACCTAAAGGAAAGATCTAGCATACATCCATTGCTTCTCTTCTTCTGTCAGCACTATTTCCTCTTATCTTTAAGTCCTTCTCATATTACTCCTAGAACATTTGTTAATGCAGTCCTCTCCTCCTCCCCATTCCTTTCACGTCACTGCTCTTGTTCAGGCCCCACAATCTCTCAACTGGACTACTGTAATGGCTCGTTGACTGGTCTCCCCAACTGTAATCTGCCCTCAAATCCACACTCCCCGACCATGTCTGTCTCCCTTAAATATTATTCAGTGGTATCTTATCCAGCAAAGGATCAAGTATAAGCCCTTTAACACCACACGTGAGGGCCCCCATTTCCTCACCTCTGTCTCTTCCAACACAATGTGCCATATCATGCTCCAGAAAGATGAAACTACATGCAATCTTTACTTTGCTTGATCCTTTTCCTGAAATGTTTGGCCCCCACTTTTTATCTTAGATAATTCATATTCATTTATGCCAAGAAGCCTTTCCTGACCTCATCAGTCTGAGAGCTAGGGGTCTTGATGTATACTTCCTAATTATCTGTACAATATCTTTACCTATATATCCATAACTGTAGGTCTTCTATTAGACTATGATCCCAGTAGGACATGAATTTTGTCTTACACAAAGACAAAATTTTGTCTGTTTATCCCCAGCACCTTATCACAGTGCTTCAGCTATAGTCACTGCACAATGAATGTTGAACAAGACTGAAGTTTTGAGTAATTGCACACAATTCAGGGCCATACTTGGGTAAACAAACAGGATGAAATAGTTGCTTCCCGGTGGAACTTAAAATCTGTTTTAAATGAGGCTTCACCAAGAACCTAAAAGGGAAATGTAAGAAGGAAAATGCAAAGGCTTACAAAGAATTCTAAAATAATACAAACCTAGTTACACATTGTCCAGACACATCAATGTTTTTCTATTTCAACTTTATCAAGTTTCAATGCTAGTTTCAGGTTCCCTACAGAGAAGGACTGAATTAAATAGAGGTTTAAAATATGCCATGCTCTCTCTCATCTCCATGCCTTTACCCACGGTGCTATAACTTTCACAATTTTCTTCACCAGGTTAACCTATACGTCTTCAGTCTCAGCTCATCTGTATGTCTAAGGAAAGATGCCACAATAGTTAAATGCAAAAGGCATTTCACAAAACAGTATGTATACTTTGATTCTGTCTAAAGATGTATTTGTCTCTGTGTATATTCAATCCAAATGTATCCTTATTTTTACACAAAAATATTCAAAAGGGTACATTATCTACCTCTGGGAATTGGGATGGAAGAAGGACTGGTTCAGAGAATTTTTACTTCACCTTCATGATATTTGGGAGGAGTTCATATTTCACTTCTGTGACGTCTGACTGGACCTGCCCAGACTGGGTTAGGTGCTCCTCCTTTCTGCTCCACAGCATCCTGGACAAACTCTGGAGCATAGCATCATCCCAACAAGTTTTTATAGTATGTTATTTGAGTATCCGTGCCACTACCTACAAGTTTTTTGAAAGTGAAATTTATTTCTGTACTCCCAACTGGTACCTGACATATAATAGAATTGTTTTTATATTCCAGAAATTTTCAACAAATATGAACAACTGAATTGAATTCTCCATGACTATCAATCCTGGTGCTCTTTTTCAGGAACAGAAGTGGTCAGTTTGACAAGAAAAAAGTGCTCAAAGCTTTGAAATTCAAGTTTTTTTAGATACATCCCAAGATAAGAAAACCCTCTATATTCTGTCAAATTCGAAAACAGCTTTCCAAAATTCAGGAGACTTGCTCTTATATCCTTGTCTAAAGTATACCAACCCACTGAAAATAGGTAATCAAACAATTACTTATACATGAAATGTTCGTAGCAGCACTATTCGCAAGAGCCAAAAGGTAGACACGACCCAAATGTGGATGTATGGATAAACAAATTGTGGTGTATTCATTCAATGGAATATTATTCAGCTTTAAAAAGGAATGAAGTACTGATGCATGCTACAACATGGATGGACCTCATAAACATTATTCTAAGTGGAGGAAGCCAGACACAGAGTATCACATACTGTATGACTCTATTTAAATTAAATATCTAACATAGATAAATCCATAGAAACAGAAAGCAGACTGGCAGTCACCAGAATATGGGGGATGGTGGGGAAAACAAAGAGTATTCAGGGTTTCCTCTTGGCATGAAAAAAAACCATTTTGGAACTATATAGATAGAAGTCATGGTTGCACAACGCTGTGAATATATTAAATGCCACCGAATTGTTCACTTTAACAAGGTCAATTTTATGCTACACGAATTTTACCTCAATGAAAAAAACATGCCAACTGCTTATGACTTAGAAGTAAGACAGAAGTACTTACATAAGGGCTAATTTTATGTCTTTACCATCATACACCAAGTATTTAAAGGGAGGGAAGTTAACATGGGATATAAGTCTTATTCATTAATGGATAGCTAAATTTTCATGAGTATATTCTATTTCTGTCCAGTTTTAAAGGTTTGGGGGAGATGACAATAAAAGAACTACTGGGAGAGAAGGTCTACAGCAATTAATTTTTGGTATGTCCTAACTATAAAAACAGATTAGACGAATTTGCAAGGTTCATTTTTCTGCAGCTCTTAAATTTGTTTTTAAAAGCTAAATTTAGCTGAGCTCTTTCTGATAACTATCAGAATTAATTCTTTTATCATTATTAAATGATCTATCTCTATATGTGTTATAAACTTGAAACTGTAAAAATAGGTGACTCAAGAATATGAAACTTAGATTCCTTGAGAATGATGTAATCCCATTTGTTTGGATTCAGCTATTAATGTTATCCCAGATGGCACTGCCTTTGCTGTCATTTCCATGAGAAAATGGAAATGATTTTTCCATATGGAAAATGTTAAGGATTTTTAGTACAAAATAAAATATATACTTTGTTAATAATACTGCATGGTATCTTAAAGACATGGAATAGTAAATGCAATTCCTTATATGCTTACCTTATGGTGAAAATTACTTAGGCTTAATAGAGGGTTGCACAGGAATGCACAGTGCATAGTAAGGTGATTTTAAAATGTATGATATAATCTCTAGAAATACTATTAATATCCCAAGGGAAACTGTACAACTTATGGTTTCAATTAAGCTCAGCTCAACAAATATTGACCCTCTATTATATGCTGAACATTGTAAAAGGGGAGAAAAAGATAGTAAAAAGAGAGTTACTACCTTTAAGAAACTCACGGTCTGATGAGAGCCACAGAATCCAAACAAGTTGTAACTAGATAGTTTTATGCATAATAAAGTATGGACATATTATAAAAGTAGTACAAGGAAGGCAGTAATGAGCTCAGTTTGGAGAAATTAGAAGGAATGGTACATGAACTGGCCTTAGTAGAATGAATAGGAGTTCAAGGGGTGAACAAGCTGGGAAAAAATTTTTCAGATGGTCTAGGTGTATAAAACAACCTTGTCATCTTCAGAAAACAACAACCAATTTAATACTGAAGGAAGAGGAAGAAGAGGAGGGTGTGGGAAGAAAAGAAGGGGAGGGGAAAGAGGATGGGAGAAAAAGAGAAGCAGAAAAGGAAGAAGTAAAGAATTGAGAAGTGGCAGAAAATGAGGTGGGAGAAACAGATTGGGACCAGATTAGGAAGGACTTTGTTGAGCTTGAACTACCTCTTCTAAGCATCAGGTAGTTACTGAAGGAACTCACCTAGGGAATGATATGGTCAGATTGAATTGTAGAAAGGTCACTCTGGTAACAATATGGAAAAACTGCAGGGGCAAGTCTGAAATCAGGAGGATCAAATAACAACCTACTGCTATAGTTCAGGCTGGTGATGACTAGAGCTTGAACTAACATAAGGCCATTGGTGACACAACAGAGAAGACAGACTTGAGATACAACATGAGTGACCACTGGGTACTGAAGGTGGGACAACACAGGAAATGCCAAATAACTTAGAGTTTTCTGGACTTTGGATAGTGGTGGTGGTATATCACTAACGCAGACAGGAAAAGAAAAGTGCAATAGTTTCAAGGTAGAGAAAGGGGAGTCACATTGCTCAATTCTGGGTATACTGACTGAGGGACTTATTAGACCTCTAGCTGAAAATACATATTTAGGGTTATTCATCTTTAAATAATAATTTAAGACAGAGATAGATGACATTATCCAGGGAGAGAATATAATGAGAAGAGAACTAAAGAGAAAACCAAACTCAATCATATTTCAAGTAAGTGTTACTCTAAAGAAAATATCACAGAAATAGTAGGATATCCAGAAGAGCATGATGTCACGGAAATCATGGGAGGAAATACTTTCAAGGAGAAAATAATCAACACTGTTAAATGCCAGAGAAAAACTAAGTAAAATAGAGACTGAAAAATGTTCATTGGACTTGGCAACTATGAGGTGAAAAGTAATATAGTGGTAATTTCAGCAGAATAAGGAAGGCAGGATTCAGATGGTAAATTAAGGGCAAGGAAACAAAGGCAGTTTCTTTTATCCATTTATTAATTTAATCAACTTTTTTTTTTTTTTTTTTGCGTTACACGCGCCTCTCACTGCCGTGGCCTCTCCCGTTGCAGAGCACAGGCTCCAGACGCGCAGGCCCAGCGGCCATGGCTCACGCGGAGCATGGCTTCACAGCATGTGGGATCCTCCCGGACCAGGGCACAAACCCGCATCCCCTCCATCAGCAGGCGGACTCTCAACCACTGTGCCACCAGGGAGGCCCTTAATCAAATTTTTATGCTTTATTTTATAAAGGTATTATTCCAGTAAGATGTTAAAGAAGGACAGAAATAAAAGAGGTATTCACCATAGGAAAAATGTTTCAAAGAGTGTTTTAGGCTTCTTTTTAATGTTTTTAATGTCAGTTCAGTCTTTTTTTTAAGAAAATATAATCACTGGCAGGTTGACCTCTAAAATTCTCCTAGTAGCAGGACAATCACTGCTGAAATTTTTGAAGGGTTTTGAAACAGAAACTATAAAATTTTAGGAAATCCTTTGCAGCAGGGAAACAGATACCAGAGAGCAGGGCACCCTAATAACTTCACATACTGGCATGAACAGCAAATGAATGCCTTCAGAGGTGCTGCATATCAAGAAGCTGTTGACACCATGGAGGTGGTAACATGTAGTGGTTAAGAACAGCTCTGGAACCCATCTGTCCAGGTTCAAGGCCTGGCTCTACCACTTTCTCTCTCTGCGGCCTTGCCTAATTTACCTGTGATCTTGCCCAAGTTAATTACATTGTCTTCAGTCTCAGTTTTCTCACCTGTAAAATGGAGACAATAACTCAATCTACATAATAAGTTCTGCCAGGAGTAAGTGAGACAACATTTCTCTGGCATTAAGTGATTAGAATGACGATGTTGGTTTGGTATATTTTGCTAGATGGTGATGATGCTGATTATACATAGTTTGCAAAATCTTATTTAAAGCTATGAAACTGGATGAGACCATGAAGGCAATGACAGTAAACGGAAAAGAGAAGCGGTCTAAAGATTGTTCCAGGGCTATAAGCTATTAGGATCTCGAGGAAGAACCAGCAAAGGAGACTAAATTAGAGCCGCCAGTGAAGTAGGAGGAAAACTTGGAGAGTAGACTCATGGAAGCAAAGGGTAGAAAGTGTTTCAAGAAGGAGAGGATAATTGAGTCAAACAATACTAATAAGAAATAAAATGAGGACAGAATTGATCACTGGATTTAGCAAAGTGGAAATCTTTGACCTTGACAAGAGCAGGTTGGTGGACCTTTATGTCCTATGTTAACATGTGTATGGCCTTGATCACTTACATGCAAGCCACTGCACTGACTAGTATAGATTTTTGCTCATTACAGAATATGATCCAAATAGGGACAACGAAATGCGGCTGATGTTTGCTGGGGACTTCTGCAAAACATGTTTACATGCTGTTCTCAGAAAGCCAATGGAAAGATACATGTTCTGCCACTGGATGTGACCAAGAAAATGAGTATCACTGGGAATTGTTGGCAGACATTTTACAATCTTGAGAACTAGTTGTTTTGCCACAGAGGAATAGACAGAAGTCAGGCAGAAAAATAGTCACTAATGACATAACTGAATTACCAGTTATGTGAAGTTCAATGGAACTCTACTTATCCTCCCCAAAGTTTGCTTGGCTCAAGAAAGCTATAACAGTAAATAAATTCCATGTTTTATATAAGCCATGTTAGATTTTTCTGTTACTTGCACAACAGATATTCCTAACTAACAGTGCAACTTATCAAGGCTCAAACTACATGAGCTGGGTCAGGGGAGAGGCACTGGTTACTGGAAGGATTCTGGACAGTCAATAAAAATAACTCCCACCACAATCTATATATTAAACATGACCAAATCCTGCTCTTTTTCATTTCTGTTTACTTCCCCATTTTAAAGACATTCTAATGATTTATAAAATTAATTAATTGATTTTTTAAAAACTAGAATTCTGTTCTGAGAGGATTCTGGGAAAGATAGCAATCAAATCTAAATGTCTTACAAGGGAAAGATGGCAGAAGAGTAAGACGCGGAGATCACCTTCCTCTCCACAGACACACCAGAAATACATCTACACGTGGAACAACTCCTATAGAACACCTACTGAATGCTGGCAGACCTCAGATCTCCCAAAAGGCAAGAAAGTCCCCACGTACCTGAGTAGGGCAAAAGAAAAAGAATAAACAGAGACAAAAGGATAGGGACAGGACTTGCACCAGTGTGAGGGAGCTGTGAAGGAGAAAAGGTTTCCACACACTAGGAAGCCCGTTCGCGTGCGGAGACAGCGGGTGGCGGAGGGGGAAGCTTCAGAGCCGCGGCGGACAGCGCAGCAACAGGGGTGCAGAGGGCAAAGCGGAGAGATTCCCGCACAGAGGATCGGGTCCGACCAGCACTCACCAGCCCCAGAGGCTTCTCGGCTCACCCACCGGGGTGGGTGGGGATGGGAGCTGAGGCTCGGGCTTCGGTCGGAGCACAGGGAGAGGACTGGGGTTGGCGGCGTTAACACAGCCTGCAGGGGGTTAGTGCACCGCGGCTATCTGGGAGGGAGTCCGGGGAAAAGTCTGGACCTGTCGAAGAGGCAAGAGACTTTTTCTTCCCTCTTTGTTTCCTGGTACACGAGGAGAGGGGATTAAGAGCACTGCTTAAAGGAGCTCCAGAGACGGGCGCGAGCTGCGTCTATCAGCGCGGACCCGAGATGGGCATGAGACGCTAAGGCTCCTGCTGCCGCCACCAAGAAGCCTGTGTGCGAGCACAGGTCACTATCCACACCCCGCTTCCGGGGAGCCTGTGCAGCCCGCCACTGCCAGGGTCCCGGGATCCAGGGACAACTTCCCCGGGAGAACGCACGGTGCGCCTAAGGCTGGTGCAACTTCATGCTGGCCTCTGCTGCCACAGGCTCGTCCCACACTCCGTACCCCTCCCTCCCCACGGACTGAGTGATCCAGAGCCCCCGAATCAGCGGCTACTTTAATCCTGTCCTGTCTGAGCGAAAAACAGACGCCCTCCGGCGACCTACATGCACAGGTGGGGCCAAATCCAAAACTGAGCCCCTGTGAGCTGTGAGAACAAAGAAGCGAAAGGGAAATCTCTCCCAGCAGCCTCAGAAGCAGCGGATTAAAGCTCCACAATCAACTTGATGTGCCCTGCATCTGTGGAATACATGAATAGACAACGAATCACCCCAAATTGAGGAGGTGGACTTTGAGAGCAAGATTTATGATTTTTTTCCCATTTTCCTCCTTTTGTGAGTGTCTATGTGTATGCTTCTGTCTGAGATTTTGTCAGTATAGTTTTGCTTCCACCATTTGTCCTAGGGTTCTATCTGTCTGGTTTTTTTGTGCTTTATTTTTTCTTTAAAAAAATTTTTTTTCTTAATAATAATTTTTTCTTTTAATAACTTTATTTTATTTTATTTTACCTTCTTTCTTTATTTATTTCCTTCCCTCCTTCCTCCCTCCCTCCCTCCTTTCTTTCATTCCTTCTTCTTTCCTTCCCTCCTTCCTTCCTCCCTCCCTCCCTCCCTCCCTCCCTCCCTTCCTTCCTTCCTTTTTTCTCCCTTTTATTCTGAGCCGTGTGGATGAAAGGCTCTTGGTGCTGCAGCCAAGAGTCAGTGCTGTGCCTCTGACGTGGGAGAGCCAACTTCAGGACACTGGTCCACAAGAGACCTCCCAGCTCCACATAATATCAAACGGCCAAAATCTCGCAGATATCTCCATCTCAGCACCAGCACCCAGCTTCACTCAATGACCAGCAAGCTACAGTGCTGGACACCCTGTACCAAACAACTAGCAAGACAGGAACGCAAAATCACCCATTAGCAGGGAGGCTGCCTAAAATCATAATAAGTCCACAGACACCCCAAAACACACCACCAGATGTGGACCTGCCCACCAGAAAGACAAGATCCACCCTCATTCACCAGAACACAAGCACTAGTCCCCTCCACCAGGAAGCCCACACAACCCACTGAACCAACTTTAGCCACTGGGGACATACATCAAAAATACCGTGAACTACGAACATGCAGCCTGCAAAAAGGAGACCCCAAACACAGTAAGATAAGCAAAATGAGAAGACAGAAAAACACACAGCAGATGAAGGAGCAAGATAAAAACCCACCAGACCTAACAAATGAAGAGGAAATAGGCAGTCTACCTGAAAAAGAATTCAGAATAATGATAGTAAAGATGATCCAAAATCTTGGAAATAGAATGGACAAAATGCAAGAAACAGTTAACAAGAACCTAGAAGAACTAAAGATGGAACAAACAATGATGAACAACACAATACATGAAATAAAAAATATTCTAGATGGGATCAATAGCAGAATAACTGAGGCAGAAGAACGGATAAGTGACCTGGAAGATAAAATAGTGGAAATAACTACTGCAGAGCAGAATAAAGAAGAAAGAATGAAAAGAACTGAGGACAGTTTCAGAGACCTCTGGGACAACATTAAACACACCAACATTCGAATTATAGGGGTTCCAGAAGAAGAAGAGAAAAAGAAAAGGACTGACAAAATATTTGAAGAGATTATAGTTGAGAAGTTCCCTAATATGGGAAAGGAAATAGTTAATCAAGTTCAGGAAGCACAGAGAGTCCCATACAGGATAAATCCAAGGAGAAATATGCCAGGACACGTATTAATCAAACTGTCAAAAATTAAATACAAAGAAAACATATTAAAAGCACAAAGGGAAAAACAACAAATAACACACAAGGGAATCCCCATAAGGTTAACAGCTGATCTTTCAGCAGAAACTCTGCAAGCCAGAAGGGACTGAAAGGACATATTTAAAGTGATGAAGGAGAAAAACCTGCAACCAAGGTTACTCTACTCAGCAAGGATCTCATTCAGATTTGATGGAGAAATTAAAACCTTTACAGACAAGCAAAAGCTGAGCGAGTTCAGCACCACCAAACCAGCTTTACAACAAACGCTAAAGGAACTTCTCTAGGCAAGAAACACAAGAGAAGGAAAAGACCTACAATAATGAATCCAAAACAATTAAGAAAATGGGAATAGGAACATACATATAATTACCTTAAATGTAGATGGACTAAATGATCCCACCAGACACAGACTGGCTGAATGGATACAAAAACAAGACCCATATATTTGCTGTCTACAAGAGACCCACTTCAGACCTAGAGACACATACAGACTGAAAGAAAGGGGATGGAAAAAGATATTCCATGCAAATGGAAATCAAAAGAAAGCTGGAGTAGCAATTCTCATATCAGGCAAAATAGACTTTAAAATAAAGACTATCAGAAGTGACAAAGAAGGACACTACATAATGACCAAGGGATCGATCCAAGAAGAAGATATAACAATTGTAAATATTTATGCACCCAACATAGGAGCACCTCAATACATAAGGCAAATACTAACAGCCATAAAAGGGGGAATCGACAGTAACACATTCATAGTAGGGGACTTTAACACCCCACTTTCACCAATGGACAGATCATCCAAAATGAAAATAAATAAGGAAACACAAGCTTTAAATGATACATTAAACAAGATGGACTTAATTGATATTTATAGAACATTCCATCCAAAAACAACAGAATACACATTTTTCTCAAGTGCTCATGGAACATTCTCCAGGATAGATCATATCTTGGGTCACAAATCAAGCCTTAGTAAATTTAAGAAAATTGAAAATTTATCAAGTATCTTTTCCGACCACAACGCTATGAGACTAGATATCAATTACAGGAAAAGATCTGTAAAAAATACAAACACATGGAGGCTAAACAATACACTACTTAATAACAAAATGATCACTGAAGAAATCAAAGAGGAAATCAAAAAATACCTAGAAACAAATGACAATGGAGACACGATGACCCAAAACCTATGGGATGCAGCAAAAGCAGTTCTAAGAGGGAAGTTTATAGCAATACAATCCTACCTTAAGAAACAGGAAATATCTCAAATAAACAACCTAACCTTGCACCTAAAGCAATTAGAGAAAGAAGAGCAAAAAAAACCCCAAAGTTAGCAGAAGGAAAGAAATCATAAAAATCAGATCAGAAATAAATGAAAAAGAAATGAAGGAAATGATAGCAAAGATCAATAAAACTAAAAGCTGGTGCTTTGAGAAGACAAACAAAATTGATAAACCATTAGCCAGACTCATCAAGAAAAAAAGGGAGAAGACTCAAATCAATAGAGTTAGAAATGAAAAAGGAGAAGTAACAACTGACACTGCAGAAATACAAAAGATCACAAGAGTGTACTACAAGCAACTCCATGCCAATAAAATGGACAACCTGGAAAAATGGACACATTCTTAGAAATGCACAACCTGCCAAGACTGAATCAGGAAGAAATAGAAAATATGAACAGACCAATCACAAGCACTGAAATTGAAACTGATTAAAAATCTTCCAACAGGGCTTCCCTGGTAGCGCAGTGGTTGAGAGTCCGTCTGCCGATGCAGGGGACACGGGTTCGTGCCCTGGTCCGGGAAGATCCCACATGCCGCGGAGCGGCTGGGCCCGTGAGCTATGGCCGCTGAGCCTGCGCGTCCGGAGCCGGTGCTCCACAACGGGAGAGGCCACAACAGTGAGAGACCCACGTACCACAAAAAAAAAAAAAACTTCCAACAAACAAAAGCCCAGGACCAGATGGTATTACAGGTGAATTCAATCAAACATTTAGAGAAGAACTAACACCTATCCTTCTCAAACTCTTCCAAAATATAGAAGAGGGAGGAACACTCCCAAACTCATTCTACTAGGCCACCATCACCTTGATACCAAAACCAGACAAGGATGTCACAAAGAAAGAAAACTACAGGCCAATATCACTGATGAACATAGATGCAAAAATCCTCAACAAAATACTAGCAAACAGAATCCAACAGCACATTAAAAGGATCATACATCATGATCAAGTGCGATTTATTCCAGGAATGCAACGATTCTTCAATATACGCAAATCAATCAACGTGATACACCATATTAACCAACTGAAGGAGAAAAACCATATGATCATCTCAATAGATGCAGAGAAGGTTTCAACAAAATTCAACACCCATTTATGATAAAAACCCTGCAGAAAGTAGGCATAGAAGGAACTTTCCTCAACATAATAAAGGCCATATACGACAAACCCACAGCCAATATCGTCCTCAATGGTGAAAACCTGAAAGCATTTCCACTAAGATCAGGAACAAGACAAGGTTGCCCACTCTCACCACTCTTATTCAACATAGTTTTGGAAGTTTTAGGCACAGCAATCAGAGAAGAAAAGGAAATAAAAGGAATCCAAATTGGAAGATAAGAAGTAAAGCTGTCACTGTTTGCAGATGACATGATACTATACATAGAGAATCCTAAAGATGCTACCAGAAAACTACTAGAGCTAATCAATGAATTCGGTAAAGTAGCAGGATACAAAATTAATGCACAGAAATCTCTGGCATTCCTATACACTAATGATGAAAAATCTGAAAGTGAAATCAAGAAAACACTCCCATTTACCACTGCAACAAAAAGAATAAAATATCTAGGAATAAACCTACCTAAGGACACAAAAGACGTGTATACAGAAAAGTATAAGATATTGATGAAAGAAATTAAAGATGATACAAATAGATGGAGAGATATACGATGTTCTTGGATTGGAAGAATCAACACTGTGAAAATGACTCTACCACCCAAAGCAATGTACAGATTCAATGCAATCACTATGAAACTACCACTGGCATTTTTCACAGAACTGGAACAAAAAATTTCACAATTCATATGGAAACACAAAAGACCCCGAATAGCCAAGCAATCTTGAGAAAGAAAAATGGAGTTGGAGGAATCAGGCTCCCTGTCTTCAGACTATACTACAAAGCTACAGTAATCAAGGCAGTATGGTACTGGCACAAAAACAGAAAGACAGATCAATGGAACAGGATAGAAAGCCCAGAGATAAACCCAAGCACATATGGTCACCTTACTTTTGATAAAGGAGGCAGGAATGTACAGTGGAGAAAGGACAGCCTCTTCAATAAGTGGTGCTGGGAAAACTGGACAGGTGCATGTAAAAGTATGAGATTAGATCACTCCCTAACACCATACACAAAAATAAACTCAAAATGGATTAAAGACCTAAATGTAAGGCCAGAAACTATCAAACTCTTAGAGGAAAACATAGGCAGAACACTCTATGACACAAATCACAGCAAGATCCTTTTTGACCCACCTCCTAGAGGAATGGAAATAAAAACAAAAATAAACAAATGGGACGTAATGAAACTTCAAAGCTTTTGCACAACAAAGGAAACCATAAACAGGACAAGAAGACAACCCTCAGAATGGGAGAAAATCTTTGCAAATGAAGCAACTGACAAAGGATTAATTTCCAAAATTTACAAGCAGCTCATGCAGCTCAATAACAAAAAAACAAACAACCCAGTCCAAAAATGGCCAGAAGACCAAAATAGACATTTCTCCAAAGAAGATATACAGATTGCCAACAAACACATGAAAGAATGCTCAACATCATTAATCATTAGAGAAATGCAAATCAGAAGTACAATGAGGTATCACCTCACACCAGTCAGAATGGCCATCATCAAGAAATCTAGAAACAATAAATGCTGGAGAGGGTGTGGAGAAAAGGGAACATTCTTGCACTGCTGGTGGGAGTATGAATTGGTACAGCCACTATGGAGAACAGTATGGAGGTTTCTTAAAAAACTACAAATAGAAATACCATACAACCCAGCAATCCCACTACTGGGCATATACCCTGAGAAAACTATAATTCAAAAAGAGTCATGTACCACAATGTTCATTGCAGCTCTATTTCCAATAGCCCGGAGATGGAAACAACCTAAGTGTCCATCAACAGATGAATGGATGAAGAAGATGTGGCACATATATACAATGGAATATTACTCAGCCATAAAAAGAAGCGAAATTGAGCTATTTGCAATGAGGTGGATAGACCTAAAGTCTGTCATACAGCGTGAAGTCAGAAAGAGAAAGACAAATATTGTATGCTAACACATATATATGGAATTTAAGAAAAAAAATGTCATAAAGATCCTAGGGGTAAGACAGGAATAAAGACACAGACCTACTAGGGAACAGACTTGAGGATATGGGGAGGGGGAAGTGTGAGCTGTGGCAAAGCAAGAGAGAGGCATGGACATATATACACTAACAAACGTAAGGTAGGTAGCTAGTGGGAAGCAGCCGCATAGCAGAGGGAGATCAGCTCAGTGCTTTGTGACCGCCTGAAGCGGTGGGATAGGGAGGGTGGGAGGGAGGGAGATGCAAGAGGGAAGAGATATGGGAACATATGTATATGTATAACTGATTCACTTTTTTATAAAGCAGAAACTAACACACCATTGTAAGGCAATTATAGTCCCATAAAGATGTAAAAAAAAATGTAAATGTCTTATTTCCTATCCATTCCTACTTTGAATCTATTTGCCTATCTGAAGTCAAGCAGCAGTTGGTGATGGTGAGCCACTGAGTATAAGTAAGATACTGAGTTCTGGAAAGGCCTTGGCAGAGGAAATAATGTTGGACCATTTCCAACATGGGGCAAGCATGAGTCTGAAAACCAAACTCAGAGACCCTCAAGATTAAGTTCACACTTGGTGAATGCTGGTGAAAGCTTCAAAGTTCTGTGCACCCCCTAGTATTTAAGGTTAACATGGTCTCTTGTTACATTTCTTAGCCTGACTGAGGAATAGGCTAAACTTTCAATATTTCTGAGGGCAGAAAGTGTGAGTGGAAAGAGGAGCAGGAAAGATTCTCTCTGCTGTCTAGATAGAGTCTGGCTGTCTACCTGCTGTACAGTCCTTCAGGGAGTTAGACACAGGATGCCTTGCTTATCACTAATGAAACCACTGACACTCCAAGTTCTGTACTCAACTCCACAGCAAGAAAAATAACAACCTGAAAGAGAAAGATCAAAGAATAAAGGTTGCCAGTGAAACAGAGCTCCTGGGGAGATTAATGACAAGTTGAACAAAAAAACTTGAAGAGCACTTTAGTACAGCACAAACACACACACAATCTAAAAATGTATTTAAATCTAAACAGATAATGGCAGGCTGTATGGGAATGTGTTTTTAAAAGTACTAAATGAGAATTCTTAAAATGATACTCTAATGAGTTTACAAGTGTTTACCTCAGCAAAACCTAGAAATTAGTGACAGGGGCAAGGTGGGATTGAGATGAAGAGATTGGGGAATAAAAACATTCCAAACTTCTCATCTGGTGGGATGCAGTGCAGAAGATAAGCAAGTGAAAAGTATGCTTACGGGCATATCTTGTTGGAGTGAGTGGGATAATAATTAGAAGTGGAATGCCTTCGTAGAAAAAAAGACTGGTCTCTCCTTTCACAACGTATACGTATATCAAAGAATCACACTGTACACTTCAAATATATTATAGCTTTGTTTGTCAATTATACCTCAATAAAGCTAAAAAAAAGAGCGAGAGAAAGCAGAAAGGAGAGAGAGAAAGAAAACAAGAGTCTAGTGAAGTATTAATTTCTTCATCCTGCTGTACCTTTTGTACTTCCCTGTTCTATGAGTCAATATAGTTCCTCCTGTGCTTAAGTTTCGGGACAAAAAACCTAGGTATCTCGTTTTTAAACAATAGTAGCAGAGAAATATGTGTCTAACTTCAAGCAGCCAAATAGGGGTGCTTAAAGGGGTGAAGGGGAATGGAAAGAATAGCAACCTGAACAAACCAGGGAAATAAGAATAAATTGCAAATAATAAAGTAAAATAAGAGGAAAAATTACGGAAACAAATGAAAAGTATCAGACGATATGCACAATGTCAATGGACCATACACTTCCATTAAAAGATTCAGTCATGTAACCAGAGGGTAGACAGCAGAAGCAATAAGAACTACAACCCTGCAGCCTGTGCAAAAAAACGCACATTCACAGAAGGATAGACAAGATGAAAAGTCAGAGGGCTAAGTGCCAGATGAAGGAACAAGATAAAACCCCAGAAAAACAACTAAATGAAGTGGAGATAGGCAACCTTCCAGAAAAAGAATTCAGAATAATGATAGTGAAGATGATCCAGGACCTCAGAAAAAGAATGGAGGCAAAGATCTAGAAGATACAAGAAATGTTTAACAAAGACCTAGAAGAATTAGAGAATAAACAAACAGAGAGGAACAATACAATAACTGAAATGAAAACTACACTAGAAGGAATCAATAGCAGAATAAATGAGGCAGAAGAACAGATAAGTGACCTGGAAGACAGAATGGTGGAATTCACTGCCATGGGACAGTATAAAGAAAAAAGAATGAAAAGAAATGAAGACAGTCTAAGAGACCTCTGGGACAACATTAAACGCAACAACATTCACATTACAGGGGTCCCAGAAGAAGCAGAGAGAGAGAAAGGACCTGAGAAAATATTTGAAGAGATCATAGTCGAAAACTTCCCTAACATGGGAAAGGAAATAGCCACCCAATTCCAGGAAGCACAGAGTGTCCATACAGGATAAACCCAAGAAGAAACATGACAAGCCACATGGCAAAAATTAAAGACAAGAAAAATTATTGAAAGCAGCAAGGGAAAAATGACAAATAACACACAAGGGAACTCCCATAAGGTTAACAACTGATTTCTCAGCAGAAACTCTACAAGCCAGAAGGAAGTGGCATGATATACCTAAAGTGATGAAAGGGAAGAACCTACAACCAAGATTACTCTACCCGGCAAGGATCTCACCCAGATTCGATGGAGAAATCAAAAGCTTTACAGACAAGCAAAAGTTTAGAGAATTCAGCACCACCAAACCAACACTATAACAAATACTAAACGAACTTCTCTAAGTGGGAAACACAAGAGAAGAAAAGAACCTACAAAAACAAACCCAAAACAATTAAGAAAATAGTAATAGGAACATACATATCGATAATTACCTTAAATGTGAATGGATTAAATGCTCCAACCAAAAGACACAGGCTTGCTGAATGGATACAAAAACAAGACCCATATATATGCTGTATACAAGAGACCCACTCCTACCTAAGGACACATACAGAATGAAAGTGAGGGGATGAAAAAGATATTCCATGCAAATGGAAATCAAAAGAAAGCTGGAGTAGCAATTCTCCTATCAGACAAAATAGACTTCAAAACAAAGACTATTACAAGAGACAAAGAAGGACACTACATAATGATCAAGGGATCAATCCAAGGGGAAGATATAACAATTATAAATATACCTGCACCAAAATTAGGAGCACCTCAACACATAAGGCAACTGCTAATGGCTATAAAAGAGTAAATTGGGGGGGACCTTGAAGATGGCGGAAGAGTAAGACGCGGAGATCGCCTTCCTCCCCACGGATACACCAGAAATACAGCCACACGTGGAACAACTCCTACAGAACTCCTACTGAAGGCTGGCAGAAGACCTCAGAACTCCCAAAAGGCAAGAAACTCCCCACGTACCTGGGTAGGGCAAAAGAAAAAACAGAGACAAAAGAATAAGGACGGCACCTGCACCAGTGGGAGGGAGCTGTGAAGGAGGAAAAGTTTCCACACACTAGGAAGCCCCTCCGCGGGCGGAGACTGCGGGAGGCGGAGGGGGGAGTTTCGGGACCGCGGAGTAGTGCACAGCGACGGGTGCGGAGGGCAAAGCGGGGAGATTCCTGCACAGAAGATTGGTGCCGACCAGCACTCACCAACCCGAGAGGCTTGTCTGCTCACCCGCCGGGGCGGGCGGGGCTGCGAGCTGAGGCTCGGGATTTGGTTTTGGACGGAGCTCAGGGAGAGGACTGGGGTTGGCGGCTTGAACATAGCCTGAAGGGGTTAGTGCACCACAACTAGCCGGGAGGGAGTTCGGGGAAAAGCCTGCACCTGCCGAAGAGGCAAGAGACTTTTTCTTCCCTCTTTGTTTCCTGGTGCGCGAGGAGAGGGGTTTAAGAGCGCTGCTTAAAGGATCTCCAGAGACGGGCGCGAGCCGCGGCTAAAAGCGCGAACCCCAGAGACGGGCGCGAGACGCGGCTAAAAGCGCGAACCCTAGAGACGGGCGCGAGCCGCGGCTGAAAGCGCAAACCCCAGAGACGGGAGCGAGCCGCGGCTAAAACCGCGGACCCCAGAGACGGGCGGGAGATGCTAAGGCTGCTGCTGCCGCCACCAAGGGGCCTGTGTGCGAGCACAGGTCACTCTCCACACCCCTCTTCCGCGGAGCCTGTGCAGCCCGCCACTGCCAGGTTCCCAGGATCCAGGGACAACTTCCCCGGGACAACGCACGGCGGGCCTCAGGCTGGTGCAACGTCACGCCGGCCTCTGCCGCAACGTCACGCTGCCTCTGCCGCCGCAGGCCCGCCCCGCACGCAGTGCCCCTCCTTCCCCCATCCCCCAACCCCCGGCCTGAGTGAGCCGGAGGCCCCAATCAGCGGCTCCTTTAACCCCGTCCTGTCTGAGCGAAAAAACAGACGCCCTCCAGCGACCTACACGCAGAGACAGGGCCAAATCCAAAGCTGAGCTCCTGTGAGCTGTGAGAACAAAGAAGAGAAAGGGAAATCTCTCCCAGCAGCCACAGAAGCAGCAGATTAAAGCTCCACAATCAACTTGATATACCTTGCATCTGTGGAATACCTGAATAGACAAGGAATGATCCCAAATTGAAGAGGGGGAATTTAGGAGCGAGATCTATGATTTTTTTCCCTTTTCCTCTTTTTGTGAATGTGTACGTGTATGCTTCTGTGTGAGATCTTGTCTGTATACTCTTGCTTCCACCATTTGTCCTAGGGCTCTATCCGTCCATGGTTTTTTTAAAAAATTCTTTTTCTTAATAACTAAGTTTAATTGTAATAACTTTATTATACTTTACCTTCGTTCTTTCTTTCTTTCCTTCCTTCCTTCCCTCCTTTAGACAACGAATCACCCCAAATTGAGGAGGTGGTCTCTGGGAGCAGGATTTATGATTTTTCCCCCTTTACCTCTTTTTGTGAAGGTGTATGTGTATGCTTCTGTGTAAGATTTTCTCTGTATAGCTTTGCTTCCAACATTTGTCCTAAGGTTCTATCTGTCCCTTTTTTTTTTTTCTAAATATTTTTAAATTCAATAACTATATTATACTTTATTTTATTTTTACTGTATCATCTTTCTGTCTTTTTTCCTTCTTTCCCTCCTTCGTTCCTTCCTCCCTCCCTCCCTCCCTCCTTTCTTTCCTTCTTTGCTTCTTTCTTCCTTCCTTCCTTTCCTCCTTTCCTTCTTTCTTTACTCATACTTCTACTAATTCTCTCTACTTTTTCTCCCTTTTATTCTGAGCCGTGTGGATGAAAGGCTCTTGGTGCTCCAGCCAGAAGTCAGGGCTCTGCCTCTGAGGTAGGAGAGCCAACTTCAGGACACTGGTCAACAAGAGACCTCCCAGCTCCACATAATATTAAACGGTGGAAATCTCCCAGAGACCTCCATCTTAACACCAGCACCCAGCTTCACTCAACGACCAGCAAGCCACAGTGCTGGACAACCTATGCCAAACAACTAGCAAAACAGGAACACAACCCCACCCATTAGCAGAGAGGCTGCCTAAAATCATAATAAGGCCACAGACACCCCAAAACACACCACCAGACGTGAACCTGCCCACTAGAGAGACAAGATCCAGCCTCATCCAGCACAACACAGGCACTAGTCCCCTCCACCAGGAAGCCTACACAACCCACTGAAACAACCTTAGCCACTGGAGACAGACATCAAAAACAACGGGAACTACGAAAGTGCAGCCTGCAAAAAGGAGACCCTAAGCACAGTAAGATAAGCAAAATGAGAAGACAGAAAAACACACAGCAGATGAAGGAGCAAGATAAAATCCCAGCAGACCTAACAAATGAAAAGGAAATAGGCAATCTACCTGAAAAAGAATTCAGAATAATGATAGTAAGGATGATCCGAAATCTTGGAAGTAGAATGGACAAAATGCAAGAAACAGTTAACAAGGACCTACAAGAACTAAAGATGAAACAAGCAACGATGAACAATGCAATAAATGAAATTAAAACCACTCTAGATAGGATCAATAGCAGAATAACTGAGGCAGAAGAACGGATAAGTGACCTGGAAGATAAAGTAGTGGAAATAACTACTGCAGAGCAGAATAAAGAAAAAAGAATGAAAAGAACTGAGGACAGTCTCAGAGACCTCTGGGACAACATAAAACGCACCAACATTCGAATTATAGGGGTTCCAGAAGAAGAAGAAAGAAAGAAAGGGACTGAGAAAATATTTGAAGAGATTATAGTTGAAAATTTCCCTAATATGGGAAAGGAAATAGTTAATCAAGTCCAGGAAGCACAGAGAGTCCCATACAGGATAAATACAAGGAGAAACACGCCAAGACACATACTAATCAAACTGTCAAAAATTAAATACAAAGAAAGCATATTAAAAGCAGCAAGGGAAAAACAACAAATAACACACAAGGGAATCCCCATAAGGTTAACAGCTGATCTCTCAGCAGAAACCCTACAAGCCAGAAGGGAGTGGCAGGACATACTGAAAGTGATGAAGGAGAAAAGCCTGCAACCAAGACTACTCTACCCAGCAAGGATCTCATTCACATTTGATGGAGAAATTAAAACCTTTACAGACAAGCAAAAGCTGAGAGAGTTCAGCACCACCAAACCAGCTTTACAACAAATGCTAAAGGAACTTCTCTAGACACGAAACACAAGAGAAGGAAATGACCTATAGTAGCGAACCCAGAACAATATATAAAATGGAAATAGGAACATACATATCGATAATTACCTTAAATGTAAATGGACTAAATGCTCCCACCAAAAGACACAGATTGGCTGAATGGATACAAAAACAAGACCCTTATATATGCTGTCTACAAGAGACCCACTTCAGACCTAGAGACACATACAGACTGAAAGTAAGGGGATGGAAAAAGATATTCCATGCAAATGGAAACCAAAAGAAAGCTGGAGTAGCAATTCTCATATCAGACAAAATAGACTTTAAAATAAGGACTATTAAAAGGGACAAAGAAGGACACTACATAATGATCAAGGGATCGATCCAAGAAGAAGATATAACAATTGTAAATATTTATGCACCCAACATAGGAGCACCTCAATACATAAGGCAAATACTAACAACCATAAAAGGGGAGATCAACAGTAACACATTCATAGTAGGGGACTTTAACACCCCACTTTCACCCATGGACAGATCATCCAAAATGAAAATAAATAAGGAAACACAAGCTTTAAATGATACATTAAACAAGATGGACTTAATTGATATTTATAGGACACTCCATCCAAAAACAACAGAATACACATTTTTCTCAAGTGCTCATGGAACATTCTCCAGGATAGATCATATCTTGGGTCACAAATCAAGCCTTGGTAAATTTAAGAAAACTGAAATTGTATCAAGTATCTTTTCTGACCACAACGCCATGAGACTAGATATCAATTACAGGAAAAGATCTGTAAAAAATACAAACACATGGAGGCTAAACAATACACTACTTAATAATGAAGTGATCACTGAAGAAATCAAAGAGGAAATAAAAAAATACCTAGAAACAAATGACAATGGAGACACAACGACCCAAAACCTATGGGATGCAGCAAAAGCAGTTCTAAGGGGGAAGTTTATAGCAATACAAGCCCACCTTAAGAAGCAGGAAACATCTCGAATAAACAACCTAGCCTTGCACCTCAAGCAATTAGAGAAAGAAGAACAAAAAAACCCCAAAGCTAGCAGAAGGAAAGAAATAATAAAAATCAGATCAGAAATAAATGAAAAAGAAATGAAGGAGACGATAGCAAAGATCAATAAAACTAAAAGCTGGTTCTTTGAGAAGATAAACAAAATAGATAAACCGCTAGCCAGACTCATCAAGAAAAAAAGGGAGAAGACTCAAATCAATAGAATTAGAAATGAAAAAGGAAAAGTAACAACTGACACTGCAGAAATAAAAAAAATCATGAGAGATTACTACAAGCAACTCTATGCCAATAAAATGGACAATCTGGAAGAAATGGACAAATTCTTAGAAATGCACAACCTGCCAAGACTGAATCAGGAAGAAATAGAAAATATGAACAGACCAATCACAAGCACTGAAATTGAAACTGTGATTAAAAACCTTCCAACAAACAAAAGCCCAGGACCAGATGGCTTCACAGGTGAATTCTATCAAACGTTTGGAGAAGAGCTAACACCTATCCTTCTCAAACTCTTCCAAAATATAGCAGAGGGAGGAACACTCCCAAATTCCTTCTACGAGGCCACCATCACCTTGATACCAAAACCAGACAAGGATGTCACAAAGAAAGAAAACTACAGGCCAATATCACTGATGGACATAGATGCAAAAATCCTCAACAAAATACTAGCAAACAGAATCCAACAGCACATTAAAAGGATCATACACCATGATCAAGTGGGGTTTATTCCAGGAATGCAAGGATTCTTCAATATACGCAAATCTATCAATGTGATAAACCATATTAACAAATTGAAGGAGAAAAACCATATGATCATCTCAATAGATGCAGAGAAAGCTTTCGACAAAATTCAACACCCATTTATGATAAAAACCCTCCAGAAAGTAGGCATAGAGGGAACTTTCCTCAACATAATAAAGGCCATATATGACAAGCCCACAGCAAACATCATTCTCAATGGTGAAAAACTGAAAGCATTTCCACTAAGATCAGGAACAAGACAAGGTTGCCCACTCTCACCACTCTTATTCAACATAGTTTTGGAAGTTTTAGCCACAGCAATCAGAGAAGAAAAGGAAATAAAAGGAATCCAAATCGGAAAAGAAGAAGTAAAGCTGTCACTGTTTGCAGATGACATGATACTATACATAGAGAATCCTAAAGATGCTACCAGAAAACTACTAGAGCTAATCAATGAATTTGGTAAAGTAGCAGGATACAAAATTAATGCACAGAAATCTCTGGCATTCCTATATACTAATGATGAAAAATCTGAAAGTGAAATCAAGAAAACACTCCCATTTACCATTGCAACAAAAAGAATAAAATATCTAGGAATAAACCTACCTAAGGAGACGAAAGACCTGTATGCAGAAAATTATAAGACACTGATGAAAGAAATTAAAGATGATACAAATAGATGGAGAGATATACCATGTTCTTGGATGGGAAGAATCAACATTGTGAAAATGACTCTACTACCCAAAGCAATCTACAGATTCAATGCAATCCCTATCAAACTACCACTGGCATTTTTCACAGAACTAGAACAAAAAATTTCGCAATTTGTATGGAAACACAAAAGACCCCGAATAGCGAAAGCAATCTTGAGAACGAAAAAAGGAGCTGGAGGAATCAGGCTCCCTTACTTCAGACTATATTACAAAGCAACAGTAATCAAGACAGTATGGTACTGGCACAAAAACAGAAAGATAGATCAGTGGAACAGGATAGAAAGCCCAGAGATAAACCCACGCACATATGGACACCTTATCTTTGATAAAGGAGGCAGGAATGTACAGTGGAGAAAGGACAGCCTCTTCAATAAATGGTGCTGGGAAAACTGGACAGGTACATGTAAAAGTATGAGATTAGATCACTCCCTAACACCATACACAAAAATAAGCTCAAAATGGATTAAAGACCTAAATGTAAGGCCAGAAACTATCAAACTCTTAGAAGAAAACATAGGAAGAACACTCTATAACATAAATCACAGCAAGATCCTTTCTGACCCACCTCCTAGAGTAATGGAAATAAAAACAAAAATAAACAAATGGGACCTAATGAAACTTCAAAGCTTTTGCACAGCAAAGGAAACCATAACCAAGACCAAAAGACAACCCTCAGAATGGGAGAAAACATTTGCAAATGAAGCAACTGACAAAGGATTAATCTCCAAAATTTACAAGCAGCTCATGCAGCTCAATAACAAAAAAACAAACAACCCCATCCAAAAATGGGCAGAAGACCTAAATAGACATTTCTCCAAAGAAGATATACAGAATGCCAACAAACACATGAAAGAATGCTCAACATCATTAATCATTAGAGAAATGCAAATCAAAACTACAATGAGATATCATCTCACACCAGTCAGAATGGCCATCATCAAAAAATCTATAAACAATAAATGCTGGAGAGGGTGTGGAGAAAAGGGGACACTCTTGCACTGCTGGTGGGAATGTGAAATGGTTCAGCCACTATGGAGAAAAGTATGGAGGTTCCTTAAAAAACTACAAATAGAATTACCATATGACCCAGCAATCCCACTACTGGGCATATACCCTGAGAAAACCAAAATTCAAAAAGAGTCATGTACCAAAATGTTCATTGCAGCTCTATTTACAATAGCCCGGAGATGGAAACAACCTAAGCGCCCATCATCGGATGAATGGATAAAGAAGATGTGGCACATATACACAATGGAATATTACTCAGCCTTAAAAAGAAATGAAATTGAGCTATTTGTAATGAGATGGATAGACCTAGAGTCTGTCATACAGAGTGAAGTAAGTCAGAAAGAAAAGGACAAATACCGTATGCTAACACATATATATGGAATTTAAGGGAAAAAAATGTCATGAAGAACCTAGGGGTAAGACAGGAATAAAGACGCAGACCTACTGGAGAACGGACTTGAGGGTATGGGGAGGGGGAGGGGTGAGTTTTGACAGGGCGAGCGAGAGTCATGGACATATACACACTAACAAACGTAGTAAGGTAGATAGCTGGGGGGAAGCAGCCGCAAGGCACAGGGATATTAGCTCGGTGCTTTGTGACAGCCTGGAAGGGTGGGATGGGGAGAGTGGGAGGGAGGGAGACGCAAGAGGGAAGACATATGGGAACATATGTATATGTATAGCTGATTCACTTTGTTATAAAGCAGAAACTAACACACCATTGTAAAGCAATTATACCCCAATAAAGATGTTTAAAAAAAAAAAAAAAAGAGTAAATTGACAGTAACACAATAATAGTGGGGGACTTTGACACCTCACTTACACCAATGGACAGATCATCCAAACAGAAAATTAATAAGGAAACACAAGCTTTAAATGACACAATAGACCAGATAGATTTAATTGATATTTCTATGACATTCCATCCAAAAACAGCAGATTACACTTTCTTCTCAAGTGTACATGGAACATTCTCCAGGATAGATCATATCTTGGATCACAAATCAAGCCTCAGTAAATTTAAGAAAATTGAAATCATATCAAGCATCTTTTCTGACCACAACACAATGAGATTACAAATCAATCACAGGGATAAAAACGTAAAAAACACAAACACATGGAGGCTAAACAATACATCACTAAATAACCAAGAGATCACTGACAAAATCAAAGAGGAAATCAAAAAATACCTAGAGACAAATGACAATGAAAACACGACGATCCAAAACCTATGGGATGCCGCAAAAGTAGTTCTAAGAGGGAAGTTTACAGCAATACAATCCTACCTCAAGAAACAACAAACATCTAAAATAAACAATCTAAACTTACACCTAAAAGAACTAGAGAAACAAGAACATACAAAACCCCAAGTTAGTAGAAGGAAAGAAATCATAAAGATGAGAGCAGAAATAAATGAAATAGAAAAAAACACACAATAGCAAAGATCAATAAAACTAAAAGCTGGTTCTTTGAGAAGATAAAATTTATAAACCATTAGCCAGATGCATTCAGAAAAAGAGGGAGAGGACTCAAATCAATAAAATTAGAAGTGAAAAAGGAGAAGTTATAACAGACACCGTAGAAATACAAATAATCCTAAGAGAGTATACAAGTTTCTGCTGACAAGCAACGCTATGCCAATAAAATGGACAACCTGGAAGAAATGGACAAATTCTTAGAAAGGTATAACCTTCCAAGACTGAACCAGAAAGAAATAGAAAATATGAACAGACCAATCACAAGTATTGAAATTGAAACTGTGATTAAAAATCTTCCAACAAACAAACATCCAGGAACAGATGGCTTCACAGGTGAATTCTATCAAACATTTAGAGAAGAGCTAACACCCATCCTTCTCAAACTCTTCCAAAAAATTTCAGAGGAAGGAACACTCCCAAACTCATTCTATGAAGCCACCATCACCCTGATACCAAAACCAGAGAAAGATACTACAAAAAAGAAAATTACAGACCAATATCACTGATGAATATAGGTGCAAAAATCCTCAACAAAATACTAGCAAACAGAATCCAACAACACATTAAAAGGATCATACACCATGATCAAGTGGGATTTATCCCAGGGATGCAAGGATTTTTCAATATACGCAAGTCAATCAATGTGATACACCATACTAACAAACTGAAGAAGAAAACCATATGATCTCAACAGATGCAGAAAAAGCTTCTGACAAAATTCAACACACATTTGTGAGAAAAACTCTCCAGAAAGTGGGCATAGAGGAAACCTACCTCAACATAATAAAGGCCATATATGACAAACCCACAGCAAACATCATTCTCAATGGTGAAAAACTGAAAGCATCTCCTCTAAGATCAGGAACAAGTCAAGGATGTCCACTCTCACCACTATTATTCAACATAGTTTTGGAAGTCCTAACCACAGCAATCAGAGAAGAAAAAGAAATTAAAGGAATACAAACTGGAAAAGAAGAAGTAAAACTGTCACTGTTTGCAGATGACATGGTACTATACATAGAGAATCCTAAAGATGCCACCAGAAAACTACTAGAGCTAATAAGTGAACCTGGTAAAGTTGCAGCATACAAAATGAATGCACAGAAATCTCTTACACTCCTAGACACTAATGATGAAAAATCTGAAAGACAAATTAAGGAAACACTCCCATTTACCACTGAAAAAAAAAAGAATAAAATACCTAGGAATAAACCTACCTAGGGAGACAAAAGACCAGTATGCAGAAAACTATAAGACACTGATGAAAGAAATTAAAGATGATACAAACAGATGGAGAGATATACCATGTTCTTGGATTGGAAGAATCAATATTGTGAAAATGACTATACTACCCAAAGCAATCTACAGATTCAATGAAATCCCTATCAAATTACCAATGGCATTTTTTACAGAACTAGACCAAAACAATCTTAAAATGTGTATGGAGACCAAAAGACCCCAAATAGCCAAAGCGGTCATGAGGGAAAAAACAGAGCTGGAGGAATCAGACTTTCTGACTTCAGACTATACTACAAAGCTACAGTAATCAAGACAATATGGTACTGGTACAAAAACAGAAATATAGATCAGTGGAACAGGATAGAAAGCCCAGAGATAGACCCACACACCTATGGTCAACTAATCTATGACAAAGAAGGCAAGGATATACAATGGAGAAAAGACAGTGTCCTCAATAAGTGGTGCTGGGAAAATTGGACAGCTCCATGTAAAAGAATGAAATTAGAACACTCTCTAACACCATACACAAAAATAAGCTCAAAATGGATTAGAGACCTAAATGTAGGACCAGACCCTATAAAACTCTTAGAGAAAAACAGAGGAAGAATACTCTTTGAAATAAATCATAGCAAGATCTTTTTTGATCCACCTCCTAGAGTAATGGAAATAAAAACAAAAATAAACAAATGGGACCTAATGAAACTTAAAAGCTTTTGCACAGCAAAGGAAACTACAAACAGGATGAAAAGACAACCCTCAGAATGGGAGAAAATATTTGCAAAGGTAGCAACGGACAAAGGATTATCTCCAAAATATACAAACAGCTCATGCAGCTCAATACAAAAAAAACAAACAACCCAGTCAAAATATGGGCAGAAGGGGCTTCCCTGGTGGCGCAGTGGTTGAGAGTCCGCCTGCTGATGCAGGGGACACGGGTTCATGCCCCGGTCCGGGAAGATCCCACATGCCACGGAGCGGCTGGGCCCATGAGCCATGGCTGCTGAGCCTGTGTGTCCGGAGCCTGTGCTCTGCAACGGGAGAGGCCACAACAGTGAAAGGCCCGCGTACCACACAAAAAAAAAACGGGCAAAAGACCCAAATAGACATTTCTCCAAAGAAGACATACAGATGGCCATGAAGCACATGAAAAGCTGCTCAACATCACTAATTATTAGAGAAATGCCAATCAAAACTACAATGAGCTATCACCTCACACCAGTTAGAATGGGCATCATCAGAAAATCTACAAACAACAAATGCTGGAGAGGGTGTGGAGAAAAGCAAACCCTCTTGCACTGCTGGTGGGAATGTAAATTGATACAGCCACTAAGGAGAACAGTATGGAGGTTCCTTAAAAACTACAAATAGAGCTACCACATGACCCAGCAATCCCACTACTGGGCATATACCCCGAGAAAACCATAATTCAAAAAGAGTCATGTACCAAAATGTTTACTGCATCTCTATTTACAATAGCCAGGAGATGGAAGCAACCTAAGTGTCCATCATTGGATGAATGGATAAAGAAGATGTGGCACATATATACAATGGAATATTATTCAGCCATAAAAAGAAACGAAATTGAGTTATTTGTAGTGAGGTGGATGGACCTAGAGTCTGTCATACAGAGTGAAGTAAGTCAGAAGGAGAAAAACAAATACCGTATGCTAACACATACATTTGGAATCTAAGGCAAAAAAAAAAAGGTCATGAAGAACCTAGGGGTAAGACGGGAATAAAGACACAGACCTACTAGACAATGGACTTGAGGATATGGGGAGGTGGAAGGGTAAGCTGTGACAAAGTGAGAGAGTGGCATGGACATATATACACTACCAAATGTAAAACAGATAGCTAGTGGGAAGCAGCCGCATGGCACAGGGAGATCAGCTCGGTGCTTTGTGACCAGCTAGAGGGGTGGGATAGGGAGGGTTGGAGGGAGGGAGACGCAAGAGGGAAGAGATATGGGAACATATGTATATGTATAACTGATTCACTATGTTATAAAGCAGAAACTAACACACCATTGTAAAGCAATTACACTCCAATAAAGATGTTAAAAAAAAAAGGCACATGCACCCCAATGTTCATTGCAGCCCTATTTACAATAGCCAGGACATGGAAGCAAACTAAGTGTCCATTGACAGACGAATGGATAAAGAAGATGTGGTACATATATACAATGGAATATTACTCAGCCATAGAAAGGAACAAAATTGGGTCATTTGTAGCAGCGTGGATGGATCTAGAGACTGTCATACAGAGTGAAGCAAGTCAGAAAGAGAAAAACAAATATATATTAACACATATATGTGGAACCTAGTAAAATGGTACAGATGAACCGGTTTGCAGGGCAGAAAGAGAGACACAGATGTGGAGAACAAACGTATGGACACCAAGAGGGGAATGTGGCAGGGGGGTGCGGGGTGGTGTTGTGATGAACTGGGAGATCGGGATTGACATGTATACACTAATATGTATGAAATGGATAACTAATAATAACCTGCTGTGTAAAACAATAAATAAAATAATTCAAAACTTATAAAAAAAAGCAAATAGCAACTGAAACGTATCACTGTTAAAATTTTGCTAACTATCCTTCCCCAAGTATCCCTGTTCATTTATTCATTCATTCCTTCATTCAGCAAATAATTTTTGAGTGCCTACTGTGTGCCCTGCAACTCACAGTCTGTGTCCGCAAGGTGCTTCTACTCTAGTCATATATCTGGTAGTAAAAGTTTCAGTGAAGAAAAATAAAGAAGGGTATTAACGTTAGAGAGTGAAGATGTTATTTTAGATGAGATCATCAGGGAAATTCCTTTCTGATGTGGTAACATTTGAGCAAAGGTGTGGTGGTGAGAGCAGGAAGATGGGGACATCTGGACAAAGGGGTCGGCTGTGCTATTAAAGTTGTGAGACGGGACAGTATCTGACTAACAGTGAGGACAGAGGACCAGTGTCCCGAGGGAAGGGGAGAGTAGTGTGTCATGAGGTTAGAGAAGTTACAGGGGCCAGATTCTACTCTGACTGCAGTGGAATGCCACAGGAGAGTATTGATCAGAGGAGGCTCGCGATCTGATTTCTTTTCAAAGACCCACTCTGGCTGCTGCTTGGGGGATGGACCGTAAGAAGGAAAGTGTGGAATAGGGAGAAGACTGTGGTTGGAATCGAGGTGAGAGCTGATGGTGCTTGGACTAGAGTGGAGCAGTGGAAGAAGTATATATACATACAGGTATAGCCATATACTTACACCATTTTACAGAAATGGCACCATATCTATGCTGTACGTGTGGTTCATACTTTTCTTATTTACTCCTTTTTCTTTTGTTTGTCTCCCCATTACCTGATCTCCAGCCCACACCCCTCTGCTCCTCCCTTCCAGTAACTAACACAAGAAGCCAGCCAGATATGCAACCTTTCAAATTTATCTCCATTTTTAAAAATCACACATGGAGGACTTTTTGATAATATCTTTCTTTACAAAAACTGAATCATACTATCTTACTTTGCTGTGTGAATTGCCAATACTTTTGATAACTTTTCTATTTGGTTGTTTGCCTTTTTCTTACTTTGAAGGCACATTGTAAGTAAGTATTGACTCTTTTTGTATAATTTATTACAAACATTCTTTCTCATTTAGCATATGTATTCTGACTTTATGGTATTTTGCCATACTTTAACAATATTTTGCATAATAAATTATGTCTATCCATCTTGTAGTTTCTTGGCTTCCTTTCTTTCTTTAAATCATCTCACCTTAGCCATACATATATTCCAAATTTTCTTCTAAAATTTACTTGATTTTGCTGATTAAAGTGTGAAATAAAAGTCTAATCAATACCTGATTTAATTCTTTACACAAACTCCATTTTGAGTACCAAAAATCTTGTGTTTCAGTTGTTTTTTAATTAATCATGACACCCAGATGCCATTACCAAAGGTCAGCAATTTTTATGCCAGAAAGTGTTCTCTCTCCACTGAAAGTGGTCTCTCCTGTATAATGGTTACCTCTATGTATGTCTCCTTTCCTCTACTGCAATGTAAGCCCCTTGAGGACAGATTCTTGACATTTATCTTTATGTCCCTGTGCTGATTTTGAGTTTGTTTGCCCTCAGGTCCATTTCTTATCTCCAGACTAGGAGACTCAAGAGGAAGAGGGCTAATGTCTGCTGCCTGCAATTCCCTGTTCCCTCATCAACCGCCTCCAGCTGGGTTCCATTAATAGGAAACACTAGGTGAGATTAAAGAGTGGGAGGAAGGGAGAAGCCAGGGCATTCCTCTCCTTTTCTGAGTCAGCCAGCATCTCTGGAGACAGCAACTCTCCTCCATGATCCCAGTTCTGTAACCCTGGCCCCCAAAACCCTATATGATCACCCTCTCCTTTTGCACACCTAGACGGTAGCAGCTTCCTAATGTTGCCTTACTGTCCTCTGTCTGGCTTCTCAGCTCTTCCATCATCTAAGTAAATCAATTCTCAGCTTTAAATTCCCTATATTTACTTGATTCAGCCCTGATACATTCTCCAGTAATATTTAACTGTGCCTTAATCAGAAGAAAAGCTCAACTTTTTTTAAAGCAATGAATATCATGATGGCCTTCCACACAGTAACACAATTACTGGGAACTGCTCATTCTTACCGATTCAACACCAAATGCAATTTAATTGACCACACATTGCTAATTGAGTGTCACATAGCCACCACCTCCAGAAATACAGCATCCCGTTTTTCCATCACCACAAGCAATGATACTATCTTCATTCACAGATTCTGCAGACTCTGGATTTAGTTCACAGTATCTCTGTTCTTCCTTGCCCCTCAATAGCATCTTTTCACTTGTGATTCCACTAAATGTATAGATTATTAAAATCTTTCCTCTTTGGGCCTCCATGCTGTCAACTATCCAAACTGATCTGTCAAATTTATAAAGCAACTGATATCTCTTGAGAGCGCAGTATCTGCCAAACAGTATACAAACCAGAAGCTACAGGGTTACCATGATACAGTCTCTCTGAAATCTCAGTAAGCTGGTAATTATAATTCAGTGTGATAAAGGATGTTTTGGTAGGCAGAATTCTGAGATTCCCCAAGATCCCCTACCCCTGGTGTACACGCCTTGTACAATCCCTTCCCCTTAAGTATGGGCAGGATTTGTGAATATGAGGGGGAAGTCCCTCCCTTGTTTAGGTTACAGTATACGTCAAAGGTAATGGGTAGTCATTTCTGCTATTATGTAATGTTACGTAAGACTGAGTCTTAGAAGACTGAGAAGAAAGATTCTCCTGCCGGTCTTGAAGAAGCAAACTTCCGTGTTGTAGAGAGGGCCATGTGTCAAGGACCTGACCTGAGAGTGGGCCCAGTTAAGAGCTATTAAGAAAACAGGGACTTCTGTCCTATAGCTGTAAGGAAATGAATCCTGCCGACAACATGAGGGAGCTTGGAAGCCTAACTCTCCCTAGTCAAGCCTCCAGATGAGGACACAGCCAGCCAACATCTTGATTTTGGCCTTAGATCCTGACCCACAGAAACTGTGAGAAAATAAATTTTGTTTCAAGTGCTACATTTGTGGTAATTTGTTACACAGCAATAAACAATGAAAATAGATTTGACAGAGGTAAGCAAAGGATATTAGGGTACAGAGGAAAAGACCTAGCCCAGCCCATGGCCAGGGATGACTTCCTGAAGGAAGACCAAAAGTTGAGACCTGAACACTCTGCCAGGTTTAGTCAAGCAAGGGGAGGGAAGCACAGAAAGGAGGGATCAAGAGATAATTCAGATAGAGAATCCTAGAAGTGTGTGTGTGTGTGTGTGTACGACAGAGAGAGAGAAGCACAGACTATAAAATCTTTCTCATTAGGTCTCTAGTAATTTTATCATAAATTTTACCATAATATCCTAGGTGCAGAGAACAGCTTCTTTGACTCACAGTAGGTCTTCTCCATCTGCTTCACATAACAACTGTTTCATCATCTCCAGGATGCCACCTTAAAGTACCTCCTCTTAGCCTCTACCCAGAATCTCACACCTCACCGCCAACAGTGCATTTGTGTAACAACCGTGTGAACCCCTGTTCATGGTATCCTTGGCTTCTCGAGGGCTGGGACCACGTCCAGTTTATGTTCTGTCCTGTTTTAGTTTCTGTTATCATATCATAAACACCTGCTGACTGGCTAATTTATTTTCTGGCTAGCAAGGCTTAATGATATCTGAGCTATTCAAAGTAGAAAGAAACCTCTCTCATCCCCAGCCCCCAGACCACCATTTAGGTCTCCTACTCTCATGGGATACTGAGGGGTTTGGAAAAATGGATAATGGGGTAGGAATTTCATTTTTATCTTTGTTACCCATCAAGTGTATGTATAGTTAAGCTTTTTTTGAGTGCACATTATGTGCCCAGCATTGTGTAAAGCACTTTACATGGATTACCTCATCCTGTGCTCACAACAAACCTACAGATAGATGTAGCAGTATATTCCCCATTACACAGACATGGAAACTAAAGGTTAGGGAGATTTAGTAAGTAGCAAAGCAGGGATACCAGCCCCAGCATTGTGCGTCTAGAGCGCAGGCTCTCAATCACTATAGTATAGTGTTTCTTCAGGTCTCAACTTGGATATTACTCCACCCAGGAAGTCCTCCCTGACCACAGATGTACCCAAATGATTTTGGACATGGGAAGCTGTCTCCTCCTCAGGGGATTTTATGTTCAGGCACAGAGCTGAATTGACACTGCTTGGATTTAATCACAGTTTTGCCATTTATCAACTTTGTAATCTTAATCCCTTGAGAAAATATGATTACTCTTATTCTGATCCCAAGAGAGCTGAAGCAGGTACGTATACTTAGAGTAGTGCATTTCCTACTATCTGGAGACAAATGAAAATGAAAACACAATGATCCAAAATCTATGGGATGCAGCAAAAGCAGTTCTAAGAGGGAAGTTTATAGCAATACAAGCTTACCCTGGGAAACAAGAAAAATCTCAAACAATCTAAACTTACACCTAAAGGAGCTAGAAAAAGAACAAACAAGACCCAAAGTTAGTAGAAGGAAAGAAATCATAAAAGTCTCAGCAGAAATAAATGAAATAGAGACTAGAAAATAATATAAAAGATCAATGAAACTAAGAGCTGGTTCTTGAACAAGATTAAAAAAAAAATTGATAAACCTTTAGCCAGACTCATCAAGAAAAAAAGGGAGAGGGCCCAAATCAATAAAATCAGAAATGAAAAAGGATGAGTTACAATTGACACCACAGAAATACAAAGGATCGTAAGAGACTACCATGCCAATAAAATGGATAACCTAGAAGAAATGGACAAATTCCTACAAATCTACAATCTCCCAAGACTGAACCATGGAAAAATAGAGAATATGAACAGACCAACTACCACTAACAAAATTGCATCAATAATTTAAAAATTCCCAACAAACAAAAGTCCAGGACCAAATGGCTTCATAGGTGAACTCTACCAAACATTTAGAGAAGAGTTAACACCTACCTTCTCAAACTATTCCAAAAAATTGTAGAGGAAAGAATGCTTCTGAATTCATTCTATAAGGCCAGCATCTCCCTGATATCAAAACAAAACAAAGATATAATAAAAAGAGAAAATTATAGGCCAACATAACTAAATAACATAGATGCAAAAATCCTCAACATAGTTTTAGCAAACTGAACCCAGCAATACATCGAAAGCATCAAATACCATGATCAACTAGGATTTATCCCAGGAATGCAAGGATTTTTCAATATCCACAATCAATCAATGTGATACACCACATGAACAAATTGAAGAATAAAACCCATATGATCATCTCAATAGATACAGAAAAAACTTTTGACAAAATTCAATATCCATTTATGATAAAACTCTCCAGAAAGCAGGCTTAGAGAGAACATACCTCAACCTGATAAGCCCACAGCTAACATCATACACAATGGTGAAAGCTGAAAGCATTTCCTCTAAGACCAGGAATAAGACAAGAATGCCCACTCTCGGCAATTTTATTCAACATAGTTTTGGAAGTCCTAGCCACAGCATCAGATAAGAAAAAGAAATAAAAGGAATCCAAATTTGAAAGGAAGAAGCAAAACTGTCACTGTAGATGGCATGATACTATATACACAGAAAATCCTAAAGACACCTCCAGAAACTAGTAAAGCTCATCAATGAATCTGGTAAAGTTTCAGGATACAAAATTAATATACAGAAATCTGTTGCATTTCTATACACTAATAACAAACGACCAGAAAGAGAATTTAAGGAAACAATCCCATTTACGATTGCATCAAAAAGAATAAAATACCTAGGAATAAAACTACCTAAGGAGTTAAAAGACCTGTACTCTGAAAACTATTACACTGATGAAAGAAACTGAAGACAACACAAACAGATGGAAAGATATACTGTGTTCATAGATTGGAAGAATTAATATTGTTAAAATGAACATACTACCCAAGGAAATCTACAGATTCAATGCAATCCCTTGGTACCCAAAATACCAAGGGTATTTTTCACAGAAATAGAACAAGTAATTTTAAAATTTGTATGGAAACACAGAAGACCCCAAATAACCCAAACAATCTTAAGAAAGAACAGAACTGGAGGAATCACACACCCTGATTTCAGACTGTGCTGCAAAGCTACAGTAAGGAAAAGAGTATGGTACTGGCACAAAACAGACACATGGATCAATGGAATAGAATAGAGAGCCCAGAAATAAACCCATGCACTTAAGGTCAATCTACAACAAAGAAGGCAAGAATATACAACGGAGTAAAGACAGTCTCTTCTAAAGTGGTGTTGGGAAAACTGGACAGCTCCATGTAAAAGAATGAAATTAGAACATTCTCTAACACCATATACAAAAATAAACTCAAAATGGATTAAAGACCTAAATGTAAGATTGGAAACCATACAACTCCTAGAAGAAAACCTGGGCAGAACACTCTTTGACATAAATGGCAGCAATATTCTTTGGATCTTGTCTCCTAAAACAAAGGAAATAAAAGCAAAAACAAACAAATGGGACCTCATTAAACCTGAACGTTTTTGCACAGCAAAGGAAACCACTGACAAAATGAAAAGACAACCTACTGAATGGAAGAAAATATTTACAAATGATATGACCGATAAGGGGTTAATATGCAAAATACATAAACA
Source organism: Phocoena sinus (assembly GCF_008692025.1). Classification (NCBI taxonomy): domain Eukaryota; kingdom Metazoa; phylum Chordata; class Mammalia; order Artiodactyla; family Phocoenidae; genus Phocoena; species Phocoena sinus. The sequence continues at coordinate 21,784,141 of NC_045767.1, forward strand.
GCTAATAGGGATCAACATAAAACAACAATAACAACAACCCAATTTTAAAATGGGCAGAAGACCTGAATATATATTTTTCCAAAGAAGACATACAGATGGCCAATAGGCGCATGAAAAGGTGTTCAACATTGTTAATCATCAGAGAAATGCAAATTAAAGGTACAATCGGATGTCACCTCACATCTGCCAGAATGGCTATCATCAAAAAAAACATGAATAACAAATATTGGCAAGGATGTGGAGAAAAGGGAGCTCTCAAATACTGCTGGTGGGAATGTAAATTGGTGCAGCCACCATGGAAAACAGTATGGAGATTCATCAAAAAACTAAAAATAGAACTCCTGGGTACATATCTGAAAAAAACAAAAACACTAATTCAAAAAGATACACACACCCCAATGTTCACAGCAGCACTATTTACAATAGCCAAGACAGGGAAGCAACCTAAGAGGCCATCAACAGAGAATGGATAAAGAAGGTGTGGTGTGTGTGTGTGTGTGTGTATATATATATATATATACACATACATACACATATATATATATATACACACACATATATATATATATATATATATACACACACACACATATACACAATGGAATACTACTCAGCCATTAAAAAGAATGAAATTTTGCCATTTACAACAACATGGATGGATGTGGAGGGTATTATGCTAACTGAAATAAGTCAGACAGAGAAAGACAAATACTTATGATATCTTTTATATGTGGAATCTAAAAATTAAAACAAACTAAAGAATATAACAACATAAAAAACAGACTTACAGATTCAGAAAACAAGCTAGTGGTTACTAGAAAGTGGGGAGGGACAAGATGGGGTAGAGGACTAAGAGGTACAAACTATTATGTATAAAATAAAAAAGCTACCAGGATGTATTGTACAACACAGGGAATATAGACAATATTTTATAACTACAAATGGAGTGTATCCTTTAAAAATCGTGAATCATTATGTTGTACATCTGTAACATATAAAAATATTATACATTGACTATACCTCAATTTAAAAAAAAGAAAAATATGATTACTATTATTTTGATCCTCAAGGGGGTTAAAGCAGGCACATGTCCTTAGGATAGTGCATTTCCTACAGCGAAATAGAAAAATTCCTCTTAAGTCAAGCATTCCTTTCCAGGCATTAGGATGATAAATGTCAGGTATGTTGAAAGTTGAAATGTCCTTTGAAACATTACCTTAATGATACTTTTTAAACTATTTATAATAACCAGAGGGAGAAGGGACTATAAATGAGTATTTTTACATTTGTGATCTTTAACAGTGAACTTTAAATAACACTGTTGTAAACTATGAAAAATTTCAGCTGATTCCCAAATCCCCAATAACTTCGCAGTAAGGTAAAAAGGATGGTGTTCAGGAGAGAAGCTCTGAGCAGCTATATATGCAATATAGCAGAGGGTGAGTAGTATGTTCAAGACAGGAGGTCAAATTGGCTCTTTCACTATTTTCGATGCAGCCAATGAAGGGCAAATCTCAAAATGTTCAGCGCTCCATGACTTTTCAGATCAACATTGGAAGTTGTGAGTATAATTCATGTCAGATATTGATTTACTGAAAAATACAGATGTAGAGAGAAAATTTCAGCATTTTAATCTTTTCTAAATATGGTCTCCTTGAAATACAGCGGGAAAGGTCTCGACTGTGAGCCAAGACATGTGGGCTCCAATGCTGGCTCTGCCTTAACTAGCTGTGTGGTCTTGGCAAGTCCCACCGTCTCACTGGGCTTAGCATCCTTGTCTTTACAAATGAGAGGATGGGGAGCCTGACTGGAGGACCCCACAAGTTCCTTCCAGCTTTAATAGCAAGTGGAATAAACGACTTGGTATCTTTTATTTATTTTTGGTATCTTTTATTTTTAAAGCAGATGATCATCTTGGAGAGCATACACTTTAAATAAAGCAGTGGTTTAAGGCATCTTGGAAACGCATTTTCATGGCCACTGGCTAGAGGAAAATAGACTGCAATTAACATCTGGAGTCAAGACAAAATTAAGTGACATAAGAACAGTACTTAAATATTTTCCTGAGCATAGAAATGGAACTTTCAGGATTATCATTTTTAAAATTGTAACTTTTCAAAATGTACATGATTAGTAACCATGTGAAAAAATAAGTACAGCATAGTGTATATAAAATGTATTTTATAGAAACAGACTCACAGATTTCGAAAACAAACTTTCGGTTACCTAAGGGGAAATGTGTGGGGCGGGAATTAGGAATTTGGGATTAACATACACACACTACTATATATAAAATAGATAACCAACAAGGACCTACTGTATAGCACAGGGAACTCTCTCAATATTCTGTAATAACCTATATGGGTAAAGAATCTGAAAAAGAGTGAATGTATCTATATGCATAATTGAATCACTGCTGTACACCTGTAACTAACACAACACTGTAAATCAACTATATGCCATTTAAAAATAAATAAAATGTATTTTACATGTAAATCTCAACTATAGAAAGCAAAGCCTTCTTATGAATTATTTTCAAACATTCAAATTAGATTTTAATTCATAACAGCCAAAATTTCCAATGAACTTACATATATACATATATTTGTATATTCACATACTAATATATATGAATTATTGCTAATCGGCTTAGTGAATTTCTAAGCATTACACATTTTTTTAAAACTAGGCTTCAATGTAATTATACTTCTTGTAACTCATCGGGACATTTTTGCTTCAGAGAGCTATGCAAGCCCAGAGAAACCCTTTATGTCTGAGTTTCACACATGAAATGGGAATAAAGTAATACCATATTTCCCTAAATCTTTACAGAGTAGTATATTCCACCAGAGTAAACTGGAAGTAGGGACTGAAAGTGCTTGTCAATGGTCTAACAGCTAATGGAAAGTCATTTCAAAACTGATGGAATGGCATTTCCCTTGGGAATTCGTGTGAATTTTACTGGCATGCTCCAAAATCTCTGACTGACTCCTGGTTTACGAATCAAGTTTTTGTTTTCTGTTGCTGTGTTGATACTTATTTGTCTTATTTATTTTTGTTTCAGTTTTCCCTCTCCCAGGAACTCTTATGAGCAAATGTGATGATTTGTAGGCATATTTTGAAACTGCATCTTTCGTATCACTGCCAGAAGATTATCTAATCCCTGATCTAAATTATAATACAAATGCCCAATCTTATTTTTGTCCTAGTGAAATCAAACAGCTCAGAGATATCTCTCAAATCCATTATCTATCCTCTCTGCATTCTTCAAGAGACATAAACTAAATTGCCAAACCTCTCCCTGAGAGTCGGTAAACAATGAACAGGATGAAGGTACCCCAACAAATGAGAGGGGAAAAAATTAGAGAGGTTCTACACACTGAGCACACATACACACACATACACACACACATGGATGCTTATCTATGTTTTGACCAAATGCCACATTTAGAAAGTATTAGAAAAATTTATGTACGCTATATCCCTGTTAAGCATGGGATTACTGTGAATAATTCTAATTCTGCAGTTACCATTAGTAAATGGCAATTGTGTGTCTTCCAGGTGGTCTTGACAAAGAATGGTCTTGGTCTCCTCTGAATGGAAGGAGCTGCCTTCCAACATGGGTGATCTGCTACTTCTGAGATTTTTACTCTGGTTGCTCTGGGACGTTTAATGGTCATTTAATCAACCTTAAAGTACTCGTTTAACTAGCTCTAACTAAACATTGTGATTTAAGTGGTGAGATTAGTGAGATATTGCTCCAGGGAAATTGATGTTTTGAACGTTTCTAGGGCAACAGTTAATCTCTCCCAGCAGCAAGTCTGTTGGAAAATAAGTGGATGGGAATATTCAAACCCTTTTAAATTAAAGGAAACACTATATTTGAAGATTAAGGTCGATGGAGAGATGCAAACACATGCTAAGGATACGAAGGCTCATGCTGTTTACGTAATGACACAGTTACTCAGAAAAGCAGAAATCAAAACAATTTCACTTGATTAGTTTTTTGTTTCGGTAATTTTGGTTTGCTTTGGTTTGCTTTTTGGTAAGTTACTTTCTGTGGTTTTTCAATACAGTTTAACTGCTGATCTGCCTAGAGGTTTGGCTCTAGGAGAATCTGAAATAACTGTGTAGCCCTTATAGCAATAGACAGGAATCTATGTGCAGAGCTGTAAAATAAGCAGATGCAGAGGAGAACAAAGGCAACTATTTATTTGCCTTTCTTTTTTTCGTTTTCTATGATCCTACCATTCTTTTTAGAACTACCTTTCCTCTCTATTATTTAATGTCCGTTATTGATGAACCTGGAAAACAGATATTCCTCTTCTGTAACAGAATATTTTCAATTATAGTATTTTTTTTATTCCTTTCAAAATCTGCAAAGGCTGAATCAGGGACTAATAATCTCGAGTGTCATTTTTATATCTTTTTCCTCTCATTCATGTTGAGCAGGGGGTTGGGAAGTGGAAGACACAGTAGTTTTGGTTTCATATGCTTTACTGGGGGAGGAAGGAAGCCTTTCCACCTTCAGGAATCCTGCTGCATAATGCAGATATGGGTAAGAAGGATCAAACCTTTATCAACTGACATAATATTTCTCTAACTGATGACACTCCAGAGAGAAGCAGAAATTCAAAAAGGCTTTACAGAATAATGAGGGATGCTACTAAAGGAAATCTGGGAAGAAAATTAAAGGGGAACAAAATCACACCTGTAATCATATAACCTGCTAACCACCTGATTAGTAACCTCCCTAGATGGGTAGTTTGTTTGTTTACTGTTTGTTTTGGTGGAGAGGGGTCAGACTGTGGAGAGGGTACAGTTCTAAGAACATGAGGTTCTCCATTCAAGGAAAAGAAGAGCTCACTGAACACTTAACACTTGTCCTTGTATACACTAGTTTAGTGTACCAGCTTACCCCACCTTCTTTCCTTTTAAACAAGTTCATGTTGTACGATGTTCTCTCCTCCAATATCCACCAAGAAATGATTTTATTCCTTTCTTACCAAAGTAGCTACAGAGAAGTGCTTTATTTTGTTTAATAGAGTAATTTGAAAAACAGGTCCCTGAAGAATCAGAGTAATCTCAATATACATAGAAAGAAAAATATAAGTGAATGGAAAATTCCCAACAGCGCATTGTGTGACTGGCTGACCTCAGCAAAATGTGTATTTGCTTGTTTTTAACAAATGTGCTATTTTAACACCTACTCACTAATGAGAGCTATCAGTGTTTCCAACTGACAAACAGCCAATGCAGAAGGATTAAGAAGAACATGGATAATAATTTCCTTGTAGGTAGAAAGAAAAATTATCACTCATGGTGTGTTTAAAGGCGGTCTTTCTGCCAGTGTTAAGTTCCTTGGGGAAGGGAGAGCTCCCAGTGCTTTACAAAATAAAATTTAAAAAATCAATGTGTTCAACTTGTTTTACCTATCTGAGCCCATTTTGATGACCTTCTCAAGAAAAGTGTCATTTTTCTAAGTTTTCTCTGATACAATATTTTTTTAGAACTACCTCTTCTTTTCATTATTCTAGATATCACCATTTTGCTTCTCCTGTGTTAGAGCAAACACAAATAGATGAGAGAAGATTTAGCAAGTTAAAAGTAATAAGCACTTTAAAAAAAAAAAAGAAGACTTGGTAAGGATTATTTGATTATGTGTTCTTCAGTAAATCTATTTCTTGGCTACACCTATTAAAAAAAAAAATCACACCCAAGGACGATGTTAGAGTACAACTATTGTGAAAGTACTCTTTATCAGCTGCCAATTGAAAAAAAAAATCTCAGCAGGCAATGAATTCAGTCAACATAGACCTTCTGAGTTTCAGACCTGACCTGCTGAAAGGAATGAATAAAGTTAAGATGCTTTTACGTATAACTTGTAATTCTGCCAGATTAAACACCTACATCTCTTTTCCCTAAATTATTAACATGTCTAGGTAGGGTGAGATTATTCAGAGGTTATTTTTCAAAAAATTTCCCAAACTCTGGCACAGGACTGGCAATATCCCTGTAACGTTCTTTCATTTAAAGAGTGGTGCTGAAGGAGAAAAAAATCATTTTAGTTACACATTGTAAACTGTCTAGCTGACAAAGAGCTTTCATAAGGATATTTGTTTCGGTGAAATAAATTGGTACTGATGCAGAGAAACTGATTCCAGAGAAAAGGATGCCAAAGAGGAAACAATGGAGGGATATAAATCAAAAAGTAATATAAGGAAGAGATTTAGTGACTAGCAGTAAATTGCTTATTCATGGCCATTTATTGATATTATACTTCCAACAAGATGCTATAAGTAATACTAAAATCTTTATATTTTAGAGGCACATTTAATATTTACTCAAAGTCTTAAGGAACTCTTCACTCTATTTAATATACTTTTTTGCATATCTGATATAAAATTATAGCAAATATAGTGTATCAACTGAAAAAAAATACACAACCTAAAAGTTGAGAATTATGTTTTATTCAGTGGACTTTCTGAGGACTTAAGCCCAGGAGTCACCCTCTCAGATAGCTCTGAGGGACTGTTCGGAAGAGGTAAGGGAGGAACCAGGATATATAGGAGTTTTTACAACAAAAACCAGGTAGTCAAAACATCGAAAGATTACTGTTAATTAAAGAAAACCAGACATCTCAAGTTAATAAATTTAGCACTTTTCTGTATATGGGAAGATTCAAGAGTCTGGGTTCATTGAGATCATTCCTTTGATATGCACCTTAACTATCTAGGGCCAGCGTCCTGGTTTTTTCCATCCTGAATCCCCTCAAGGGTGCACAGTCAGGGCAGCTGCAGTAGCTGAGGGCTAGATGGCCCCAACATCCCTTGTTTACTGACATGGCAGGAGACATTCTTATTCCACAAGCAAAACTATCCCATTCTTATCCCTACTGTTTTCCCTTCCCCTACAGGTATTTGGAGGGTCATAAGGCAGAGTGTTTAAGATTTCATGTCCACACTTGGTAACCAGTTTGACAACCTCTTAAGGTCCGAGGATTATTTTATGGTCAGTACAAATTTAGTCTTAGCCAGTATGCCAGAGCTGGCTCATCCTGTCTGTATGACCCAATTATTAAACTTTCAGGAGGTTTTGGAGCCAACCAACAGCACCTTGGTAGTTTGAAATTGGCTATGTGGGAGTATTTACACCAGTTAATTGTCTCACACACACACACACCCAAGCCTGAGAGATGGTTAATAAACATTTACCAGTACACTACTGGCCAGAGCTATTCTTTGATTTTTTCATAAAACACCAAGGAAAATAAAAACAATTATATAATTCAGCTTTGACCAAAAAGCTCTCTAAAACATTTTATGTGTTTTTTTTAACCAATAATTTTAGAATTTCAGGAATTGGTACTATTAAATTTAAAGAATATAGGCCAATCAAATCATATTAGATTAGGCTTATCTGTAAATAATTCTATTTATTTTAAAGCTTGAAATAATGTATTTCAAAGAAATATATTCATTTTATGCAGATGCATTCAGTTAAGTGAGTTCCATGAACTCCAATCCCTTCCTTCTGTCCCTCGTCTGTTTTGAGGATTCAGCTCTATTGATTCCACAATTTGACATCCTCAGAATACATTTGTCTTATGAGTAACTTTATACATAAAAAAATATATTTACATTATTAGCCATTTGGGATTATTCCTCTTGAAGAAAGACCAAAAAAAGTCAGAAGACAATACAGTTGACCCTTGAACAACACAGGGGTTAGGGGCTCCAACCCCTGAGCAGTCAAAAATTCATTTATAACTTTATGTCAGCTCTTCATATCCATGGTTCCATATCCAGATCCAACCAGCCAAGGATTCAACCAACTGCAGATCATATAGTATTGTAGTACATATTCAGTGAAAAAAATCTGTGTAAAAGTGGACCCTCGTAGTTCAAATCCATGTGTTCAAAGGGTAACTAATTGTAGTCAAATCGATAGAAATCAGAGTGACTGATTTCTATCAGTAAATGTGAAATGTAAAATCCCCTGAGGAGGAGAGAAGGAGACAGCTTCCCAGGCTCAACATTATTTGGAGACAGCTGTGGTCAGGGAGGACTTCCTGGATGAAGTGATGACCAGATTGAGATCTGAAGGGACACCACACTATAATGATTGAGACACGAGCTCTCATAAATTCCTAATGGACAATAAAAAGATAGTAATACATCTGCACATGAACCTACTAAAATTTTCCCCAACTAAATTTTTATAGAAAAAACAAGGTTGTTTTATTCACTTTGGCTTTAGTTTCACATGTGAGGAAAGCACAATGCTGGTAAAGACATCTTCTCTTATTTCTCTGGTGAAAAATAGGCCCTGGATCTCTGCATAGTAAGTACTTAGCACCTTTGTGGCAGTGTCAATATAAACCAGATTCTGAGAGTATCGTCTACGTTTACAGGTGGACAGGGTTCACAGTGAGGTGAGAGAGCTTAAACTTTTCTTTTTTCCTGGGTTTGGCTCTTGCTTAGTAGCCCTCAGGAAATGAGCTGTTAAGGGATGTGCTGCCACATCAAAATTCTGAAAGAAGATACCTTAAAACCATCGAAGTAAACCTTCCTTTGGATAATTCAGCAGGCTGATTATAGCACATTTCATCACTGACCAACAGAACAGAAATAAGTACTACAGCCAAAGGCTTGTTCCAGAAACATTTCTGACCAAATAGTTTTCTCGAGCTTTAGCTTTGTGGGTTCCTATTTAATCACTTCAGCACTTTGCTGGTTAAACTCTGATACGAAATGTGAATCCCAGAAAAGTGTTTCATCCCAAACAGCTGGAAAATTGGTAATTCCTTTTCCCCTACCACTTGCTGTAGATTCAAAAAGATCATTCCAAATTCCCACTATTTATTCTGCTCAATAAATTGTCTTGTTCTGTGGTTTTTCAGGAACTTTAACCAACAGTCCTAGTACCTTTTTGTAAATGTTGTCTCATTTTAGATAACTGCTTTAAACAAATGACCTAAGCTCAGAACCAAATTTATGGCAGCAGATTCAGACTCAAGCCCTCCAGAGCACTGGTATCTATACTCCACATAACACGTAAGGACAGAGTTTCCTAGGTCAGGCAGGACAAGACCTCCACACCAGTGAACTCCTACCTCCTCTCTGATTCACATCACCATTATGTACAATTTTTCTCTAAATCGGTTTCTTTTAAAATAAATCAAGTATCTTTGTAAAATTACAGATATTATAATACTACTGATTTTCTTTGTTAAAATATTACTTCAATGACACTAACGCTGAAAAGTTATAAATGGCAAATGGCTTTTTCTTAGAGCCTACAAGATACCAGATACACTGCTGCTTTCTGTGAACCAGTGATATTCATGAACTTGATCAATGTATAATCATTTAAAAATCCATTAGGATAGAGTATGAGCCAGCTGGTGTGAATCTGGCTGTGTCCACCACTTTTTAACATCTGTTAGGGCAGTGGCCAAGTGTCACATACCACATCTGGATTCTCTCTGAGTGAATGACAGTTGACCAGAGGGGAACTGAAATGCAAGGGTTCCCTGAACATATGCTCTTGACTCTAAATAATTTATTTGAGGCCCTTGTTTTATATCACTAAAACCAGAGTGTCCAGGTATGAGGGGGTCTAGCCCAGATGGAAGCCTAATCAAGTGAATCTCTGAGTGGGCCAAGCAGAACCAACCCCGTCCAGCCCTTTCCCCAGGATCTTAGAGCTGATGGTCTCAGAAAGTGCTTTAGCCCTACCTCTCCCTTTAGTTCTGGGCTCTATGTCCAGCTCCCTCATCTAGACTCATTTTTAAACTGCTAGGAAATTCTGGGTAGACGGCATACCCATGTGGAGCACACATCTGTATGATCATTCTCTGTATGCGTTTGGACCCTTTACTATGAAAAAGCCATCACAGGCCCCATTTAGCCATCTGATTCCAGGTTGGTTCCCTGTCAGACTCCAGGAATTTTGTTAAGCAAAGGAAGAAGCCTCTCCCAGTCAATCTTAACCTTCTGATGCAGGCATGTTAGCTCTAGATAGCCCCACAGACCTAAGCTACAGTAAGGCCATCAGAGCATTATATGATGCAGGGCCTTTCTTTTTTTTTTTTTTTTTTTTTTTTTTTAGGGCCTTTCTTCACGTTAGCAGCAATAGCTTAGATACTGAGAACAAGGATGGGTCTTTTTCCTCCTGTTGTATTACATATTTTATTAGTAATCTAATAATCACAATACTAATATGTTTGTGCTGCTTAGTCAATGCCAGTGAGTTTACACTGTCAGTATTTTGTATCACTATTTATCCTTAATATTTTTCTTTGGGAGTGCCTTTGAACTAAACAAAGAAGGATAATTCTTCCTGTTTTTCCATTTCCTTCTCCATCTCCCGTCCTTTGGGCTGCTGTTATACAGAACACTAATTTATAAAAAGAATGGTCTCTCAGAAGTGATGAAATACAAAAACGTTAAGCCCCTTAATTGCTATGTTTGTTTCAAGTCTTACAACACTGAATTCCAATTTAGTCTCAACATTCTAAATTAACATTCCAAGGATTCTTTTATCTAGCAATCATGCAAAATACCAAGTTGAGAGTCAATCACAAGAAGAAGACATACAATTTCTACATAATTTATGTTTGGCTCCGCATTCAGGCGCCTGGGAGAACACTAGAACAATAATGTTTGCCATTTTCAGGTAGCTTTAGTTTCCACTGTGCAATATAAAACCATTCGAGTAGGATTTTTAGCATTCTTTTCATTACTTATTAGACTCTCATTTAGTGAGACATAGTGTGTATATGAATATGTCAGCTTATTTCTCGTTTCCCCCAAATACATGATATTATACTTTCAAGTTACGGGCTAAAAGTAGAAAAAAGATTCACAAACATTGTTTGTTTGCTTTTGCCTGACTAATGGCAGTTGTATCACATGGCCCTGGCCAATGCTTGGGGAAGGCTGCCAAGTACACACAGACAGGCCAAACGTCACTAAAGATAAGCAAGTCACAATGCGTGGTTTGTGGTGGCACCAAACACCTGCTTAAAATAATTCATCAAAATAAAAGAAATTCACTTAAGGGAAACGCAGCTTATTTTAAGAAATTTTCCTCTGGTATATTTCTTCTTTTGAAATTTCAATAATATCTTGTTGGATAGTCATTTTTGTTTGGGCAGCTTCTCATATGAGGGCCATAAATCACAAGGAGACACAGACTTGATCTCCTCTGTCCCACACAAAGGCAACCTGGGACGCTTGATTAATGCTTTGCTTTCAAATTAATGCTAACTGTTGTTACATTAACTTGGGAATAAATTAAAACTATCAATAAGAAATAATAAATCTTAGAAACGAAACTGAGTTATTTGTAGTGAGGTGGACGGACATAGAGACTGTCATACAGAGTGAAGTAAGTCAGAAAGAGAAAAACAAATACCATATGCTAACACATATATATGGAATCTAAAAAAAAATGGTCTGATGAACCTAGGGGCACGACAGGAATAAAGACGCATACATAGAGAATGGACTTGAGGACACGGGGAGGGGGAAGGGTAAGCTGGGACGAAGTGAGAGAGTGGCATGGACATATATACACTACCAAATGTAAAATAGATAGCTAGTGGGAAGCAGCCGCATAGCACAGGGAGATCAGCTTGGTGCTTTGAGACCACCTAGAAGGGTGGGACAGGGAGGGTGGGAGGGAGACGCAGAGGGAGGAGATATGGGGATATATGTATACATATAGCTGATTCACTTTGTTATACAGCAGCAACTGACACAACAATGTAAAGCAATTATACTCCAATAAAGATGTCAAAAAAAAAAGAAAGAATAGATCTTTAAAAATAACCATGCTCGCAAGGGGTAGGGGTTGTGGTGTGATGAACTGGGAGACTGGGATTGACATGCATACACTGATGTGTATAAAATGGATGACTAATAAGAAAAAATAATAATTAATTAATTAAAAAAATAATAATAACCACGCTTTAGTAGAATAAGCTGAGCTATCAAAGTGTGGCTATACCTAGAGAAACACTGCAGTGAATTTAACCCAAAGGAGTTACAACTTAATAAAGATATATGAGATGGCGTCAAAGCATTTTGGCAAAATATTTTCTGCCACTTTCATGTAGTTTATTTTAAAATATGTTAACTCAGTCTTCAGAATTTAAAAAAATATCTTAATATCTTCTATAATGTAACTGTTTAAATAGCATTAGCATTGGTACTTACTGGACTCTTTCCAACATTAGGGTTATGGGTTGAAATTATTGCTTTAATCTCTTGAGTTGAGACATCTCTACTTTCAGCACTTGAGGCAAAGGAGCAGGAATGGCGACACAACAGAGAGTACGCTGATTTTAGCGTTAACATGTGACTGATCTTAACCGACAAGTCTCTCTTGTCTATTATCACCGCTCTCACCCCATTATCTCTGTCTAGTTCCAACCTTCATTATTTCTAACATGGCCAGCGACAGTAGCTTCCTCTCAAGGCTCTGGGCCTCCAGTCTCCCTCTCCCCCAAACCACCCACTACTCTGCAGGAATCTGGCCATTTGATGCCTTTCCTTAAAGCTTTGGCAATTGTTCAACTGCCTATTGTACTTGACTCTATTAAGTAAACCAATTTTCTATTAGGTAAATCAAGTGATAAACCAATTTCTTCACAATTCATCTTTAACCTATTTCTTCAGCCTTATCTTTAACCATCCCTTATGCATTCTAAATACCCTGAACTGTAATTTTTACCACAATGGCTAAAACACAGACTGTGTGATCAGACTATCTCAGTTCTAATCCCAGTAGTACCACCTTCTAGACGTGCGAGCTAAAATTAAGCGCTTAATTTCTCTACATTTCAGTTTTCTCATCTGCAAAATTGGTACCAAAAGGTTGTTGTTAATATTAAATGACACAATTACTCAATAAAGAGTAGCTAGTACTAATCACAGCAAATTAACACTTTATTCACTCTCACTTACACGTCTTTACCCAAAGCTATTTGCCTGATGTGACCCTCCCACCTGGCATCCTTTTTTCAATGAATTCCTATCTGTCCCTCAAAGTCTGGTTCAAATGGCAACTCTCTTTGAAAGCCTTCCTGTACCGTTTCACTTAGAAAAAGGTAGTTGCCCCCGCTGTGGTAATCTTACAGCATTTTGTGCATATTGCACTATTACAACATGCGTCTTCCTAGATCTATATATACCTTCTCCCCTACACTGTAAGATCTGCATGGGAAACAATAATATCTTTGCATCCTTGTATTATGGGTTGAACTGTGCCCTCAAAAAAAAAGATATATTTAAGTCCTAATACCCAGTACCTCAAAATGTGGCTTTATTTGGAAATAAGGTTGTTGCAGATATAATTAGTTAAGATGAGATCATACTGGAGTAGGACTGGCTCCAATCCAATATGATTGGTGTCCTTAGAAGAAGGCAGCAATATGAAGACAAAGAGACAGAGAAAACACCATGTGAAGGTGGATGCAGAGGTTGGAGTGACACATCTACAAGCCAAGGAATGCCAAGGATTGCTGGCCTTCACCAGAAGCTAAGAAGAAAGAAAGGATTCTGAGGGCCTTCAACCAACACCCTGGTCTCAGACTTCTAGCCTCCAGAACTGTGAGACAATAAATGCCTGTTGTTTTAAGCCACCCAGTTTGTGGTACTTTGTTATGACAGGCCTAGGAAACTAACACATATTCCCAGATTTAGGGAAAAAACTCCAATATATTTGTGTTGAAGAAACAAAAGGCTTTAAGAATTTCACTTAATCAATTTGGATTTACAAAGAAAAATAGGAGCACATGTAGATGGCTGTATTAGATCATCAAAAATTCTGGCTCTAAGAATCTATGATTCTGTGTGATTTCCTATTTTAGAGTCATATTTTAACTTCCCCATCTAAAAATTTCTAAGATGATAGATTCTTAGGACTTTGAAAACTTTGCTACATTCCTCCTTGCCCTGTAACCTACACTGATTACTCATAAAATGAAAATTATTATTAATCATCAAGGCAGAGATATAAAGTTTTTCAACAGATGATTCATAAAAGTCACATACTTATTCACCTTTATATGTTATCTGTAATCTAAGGATATTGCGTCTGAGATGCTAGAAAATTTTTCTCAAAGCATTTTTACTTACAACATATTTGCTCTTAGTGGTCTATTAATCTATTACAGTGTTATGCTGATATGTGCCCTACACCTAGAAATATTAACTTACACAGAAATAAGAGTGGAGTGTAAAGACAGATAAAACTAACCTTATATTTTAGGCCAGAATCAAGGTCTACTCTCTACTTTAGAAACTGTAGCTAAGAAAGAGGAAGAAAAAAACCTAGAAGAATTTGGAACGAGAAATGTAATTTCAGTCATTGTCATTAGAAGGGATAGTCATTATATAACTAAAAATTCCAAAGTATACAAGGAAGGCAGAATGCCATACTATTTGTGCCTAAAATAACACATTATTATAAAGTAAAACAATTTCATTCTTAGAGCATCGAAAATCCAAGACTATGAAAATGTGCTTTCTGAGATCTCTCTAAGCCTTAACTTTAAGAATCTGCAGTGAAGGTGCTAAATCTGTCATAAAGTAGAAAGCTCTGCCCTCCCTGAGCCAAACAAATATCCAGTTTTCTGACACCTACATTTACTGCTGGCTCTAAATAAATATCTCATCTTTTATTGTTCAGGTCTGTGAGCACAAGAAGGAAGCCAGTTCAGCCAGCCGAAAGAAGAAAGCCAGAGTGACAGTCCAGTTCTCTGGCTTCTGGAATTCCTATGAGTGTACATGTTCTATTCAGTAATCCAATAATCCAACAGCCATGCAATAATCAATAATCACAGGTTATGTTTTATTCCAGGCCCACCATTAGTTTTCTGTGGCAGCTTTGGGTAAGTTGCTTTTTTTCTGAAGATCAGTTTCTTCGTTTGTAAGCCGGAATAATGACAGTGCCTGCTTCCCAGGATTTGTTGTGTGGATTAAATGAGAAAAAGCTCAGAGTGCTTAACATAGAGCCTGGCATATAATAATCACCCAATGAAAGTTAACTGTTATCTTCAACATCATTATTACTGGGGCGGGTAATAGAACCAGGAAGCAAGTTAAGGGTAGGACCATGCCTATTAATGGACACCTGATACTAACACTCTAGACCAGTGACTGGCAAACTAAGCCTGTGGTTCAAGTACAGTCCAAAGCCTGCCTCTGTAAATAATCGTTTATTGGAGCACAGTCACTCCTGCTCTTTTACATGTAGTCTATGTCCACCTTCCCCTGAAGGTTGAGTAGTTGTAAAAAAGACCATATAGCCTGCAGATCCTAAAATAGTTATTATTTGGTCCTTTCAAAAATAAATTTTCATGGCCTTCCCTGGTGGCGCAGTGGTTAAGAATCCGCCTGCCAATGCAGGGCACACAGGATCTAGCCCTGGTCCGGGAAGATCCCACATGCCACGGAGCAACTAAGCCCGTGCACCACAACTACTGAGCCTGCCCTCTACAACCCGCGAGCCACAACTACTGAACCCATGTGCCACACCTACTGAAGCCTGCGCACCTAGAGCCCGAGCTCCGCAACGAGAAGCCACCACAATGAGAAGCCCGCACACCTCAACTAAGAGTAGCTCCAGCTTGCTGCAACTAGAGAAAAGCTCTCGCGCAGCAACAAAGACCCAACACAGCCAAAAATAAATAAGTAAATAAAAATAAATAATAAATAAATACATTTGCTGATCCTGCACCAGGTCCTTGCTACCTCAGCATGTCAAAAATGTAGACATTCAGGTTCCCCAGACCTACTGAACCAGAATCTGCACATTTACACAACATCCCCAAGTAACTCACAGGCACATTAAAGGTTGAGATGCACTGGTCAAGGCCAGGAGTCAGCAAACTTTCTGTAAAGGCCCAATAGTAAATATTTTAACCCTTGGGGCGATGCATCTCTGTTGCCTGTTCAACTCTGCCTTCCTAATTCGAGAGCAGCCATAAACAACATGTAAATAAATGGGCATGGTTCTATACCAATAAAACTATTTATGAAAACTGAAATTTTAATTGCATATAATTATCTTACGTCACAAAATATCATTTAAATTTTTTTCAAACATTTAAAAATGTTAAAACATTTTTTAGCTCATGGACCATACAAAAACAGGCAGCAGGCTGGATGTGGCCCATAGTCTGCATTCTTAGTCTAGGCTACTGGCACATCACCGCTGAGCCAATACTTTGCCCCTCCCCACTAATTCTCCCCAAGACTCTAAACACCTATTTACATTTTCTAGCTCATGTGGCTTTAAAGAAGTTACATGTTACTTATCTGACTTATCCTAGAATACATTTCTGTTCCTCCTATATAATTTCTAACTTGTAATATATTTCTGTAAATATTTCTGTCAAATGATGTGATGGTATACTGCATCTTTTTTTCATGAGCAGAATAGAACATAGCACAGAGAAGCTGAGCTAGGAAGAGATATTTATAGATCTATCTACCTATCAATAGATTTCATATATATGTGTGTGTGTACACACACACACACACACACACACACACACACACACACACACACCTGCCTCTGAAGGAATGAAAAATTGATCTTGATGAAGAACTCTTTGGCCCTAAATTTGAATCAACCACGTTAAGCATTTCTAAATATGCCGTCAGGCTTCAAGAGTCCTTATTTGATATGCAAACCTTATGATATACTGAGATTTTAAACAAATCAGTATCATAAAAGAAGCTTAATTCATAGAAGCCTTTAATTAATGTTTAAAGCTTACTGAAGTTGAGTTCAATAGAGACCTGTCACTAATAATGGGTAGATAAGAGGTCTTGGTTGAATTAACATAATATTAATAATTTAGGATCAGCAATTTAAGGAACATGAAAGTACTCAAAGTTCATCAAGAGCACGATCTATACGAACTATCTGAACAACCTTAGAGGAAACATTTATATCTAAAATTTTTAACCTGAATGAATGTTAGAATAGGTTCTGACTCCTGGTCTAGGCTAGTGCCACATCTTTATATATACTTTTGTTTTTACCTTATTGACTCTTTTTTATCTTTCTAACATCATTCAGTTTTCTCTCTCCTTTCATTTGTTCTGTGAGACAGGCTAAGATAAAGACCTTTTTACTTAATCTGACAAATCCTTTAACTGTAAATCATTCACTAATGAAGTATTTCTCCCAGTGTATTAATTAGGAAGACTTCAGCTACAAGAAACAGAAAATCCTCGCCTAACAAGCTGAAGCCTTATGAAATTTATTATTTTATATAAGAAATTCTGAGATGAGGCAGCTTGGGGGTTGCTAAATTCAATGTCTCAACAACATCATGAAGTACTCAGGATCTTTCCATAGTTCTATACTGCATTCTTCAGGATGCAGGCTTGTCCTTAGGCCAACTACCTTATATCATAACCACACAAAATAACATCTAGTAAAAATAGTGTCTTTTTTTGTGTGTCTCCTTTTAATTGTGACAAAAATTTTCCCAAAGTTCCCCAGAAGATTTCACTTCTTGCACTAACCAGAAATGCATCATACCTATTGCTAAAATATGAACAGCCAAGAAGAATGGGAAAGCATATGGCCATATTGAAGAGGTTAAATTGTCTGCACAAAAATCCCATATTGGAAAGAAGGAAGGAGGAAGGGTGCAGGAGTTATTGAGTAGTCAAACAACACTAATACTGCAACTGGAATTTGTACTTAGCAAGTTGTCACTAATAAAGCATAAGCCATTCATCAGCCAGAGTTAAGCTGAAGGTAGCTAATTAATTTTCAAGAAACAGATAACACTGGGAGAGTCTGACTGTGACCGTATAACCCAAACATTGGCGTAATATAGATCTGAAGCAGCCAAAATGTAATTACAGAATTAAAGGCACATACCACAGTCTGAGAACAGCTATAGAGTTTGGCAAAACCTAACCCTAAAACCTTTCATAGATCAACGTCCATCATGTGATTCAGCCAGCTGGTATCTGTAACCACCACTCTGGCTCCAGCCAACTTTCTCAACGATATGATCAGTTCCAATTAAAATAATTGCTAACCGATTAGAATCTGCATTTTTTTTAGATTCCTTTCCATCCAGCTCAGTCAAATGTTTGTATTTTAATAATATTCCATTGGTTCCTGAATTCCCCTCACATTTTTGTTGGCTCTTGATCATAAATTTACACTCGTCAATAGCAACCAACACTTGCTTTTACAGGTGGGATATTAGGGAGCAGTAGGGGCTGTGGAAAAAATGAAGAGCATATGCTCCACTTATGGGACCAGCTGCTTCTCTGCTTAGGTCTCTTAGCTGATGCTAGTGATTTTCAATATGGTGAGATTTTCCAATTTTTCAAGAGAAATCAGGAATCTAGATGTTTAGGTAGCAATCTCCCAATTTGTCAGTGTTGGCAATTAATTACTGGGTACTGATTACACAAAGATATTCATTTTGTGAAAATTCCTTGAGCTATACACTTTGATTTGTATATTATTCTGCATTAAAGTATAATATGTACTTGATCACAAAGTTTACTTTAAAACAAGCAAAAGCGAAAAACCAAAATAAAGCAAAGTTAAGTTAAAAACACTCCAATATGATCTACAGGCTGTCAGTCCATGACCACTGGGGAAGCTATCTCCTACAGCTTCATTTCAGGGTGCTCCAGGTGGGAAGAAACAAGGATTGGTCAATTCAGTGGCTGATGGGCGATAAGAGGACTAAAATAAAAAGAGAAGTTAGTGTATTCTCTTCCTTCTGTCTCTCACTGTCCATCCTTAGTGTCTACCCAGCAGCAGAAAGTACAGAAAGCTTGATGAGAACAGAGCACTGTTTCTGAGACCCAGCTGGTGAAGGGGTAGCTATGCAGACTGTTACTGTTTATTTTTCCCAACTATTTCCTCAAACCAGGAAACAAAAACCTATTCTAAATATAACCTATTCTAAAACTACTCTAATATTTCCAAATATAACATAGAAAGTTCTCAAACAAATTTCCTTTTGTGTAATTTAAAAGTCTAAATTAGAAACTGACTGATATTTGTTAATATACAGTAGGACCTGACATGTTTCAGAGATACTTATCTTACTTTCCTGTTATGTTTTGCTCTTTTTCATAGGAATATAGTTATATGTTGGGTAATTTAGGATGGGGGTATCTCTCAGTGGGCTTCACAACAAGTAGTTTTGCTGACCTGCTTATTTTAAGTATTTTGCTGCTAAAAATGTGACAGTTATACTTTCTTTTTCCCATGAATGTGGGAAGACACATTTAAACATTTCAACTTGTGAGAATCTGCTTACTTCCTCTGCAGAACATTGAAGAAAAGAAAGTTGCTACTTGAACAGAAAGATTGAAGCATTTAAATATGATCAGATATCTAGAAATAACACACTCACATAAAGAAATTGTGAGAAATCACAACATAAATATATTGTAAATGAACAACTCAGAAATGTAATATAAGAGAATAGGAACATAAGTGATGCTACTAAAGCAACCTTATTAGAATAAGCAAAACACCACCAGACAAATTCTATTGGCTTTTTTTTTCACAAAGACTAGAGGAAAAAATAAGATAAAAACTGGTGGTATTAGAGTTTGCCATTCTTTAAACTTAAGGGTGAATTGTAGCTTGAGAATTTTCTAAAGGTTTAATGAATAATTACTTCCCTTTAAATCCAAAGTTTTTCCCTAATAGCTTTTTGGAGAACTATCTGATCCTTGACAGTACACAGCCCTGGCTTATGAATAAGGCAAAAATAGTTTATGAGGGAAGGAATCTTCTATGTATAGACTTGTGTGTGTGTACATGCTTAAACTGTTTACAATGGAAACGTAACCAGAATAAAGATAAAATTACCGACTGGATTCTTAAATGACATAACTACTGCCTCAGAGTCTTGGGAAAACTATTGCTCAGAAGCTTCCAGGATTCCAAGAAATCAACCAGGAAGTCTAAGAGAAAATGTAGGAAGATTTTAATTAAAAGTTCATTATCTAATCTAAGGTGATTTGAGTGCTTCTATAGATGTTTATAAGATTTTATCACCTGTCGTTAAGGTTCATAAAACACATCATTTATACACACAACAACCATATAAGTCAAACTCTCTAAACTTTCAAGTTACCATCTAGCTTAAGAACATCATTCACCTTGATTTAGTACATTGCTCTAGATTCTTCCTAGATGGAATAGACTAGATATTGGGAAAGCAGCTAAAGACACAGACAAGCTACTGACCTTTATCTTTTCTCTCTAAAAGGCATTTAAGGGCTTCCCTGGCAGCTCAGTGGTTAAGAATCTGCCTACCAATGCAGGGGACACAGGTTTGAGCCCTGGTCCGGGAAGATCTCACATGCCGCGGAGCAACTAAGCCCGTGCACCACAACTACTGAACCTGCTCTCTGCAGCCCGCGAGCCACAACTACTGAAGCCCGTGTGCCACACCTACTGAGGATCACGTGCCTAGAGCCCGTGCTCCACAACAAGAGAAGCCACCGCAGTGAGAAGCCCGCGCACCACAACCAAGAGTAAGCCCCGCTCGCCGCAACTAGAGAAAGCCCACGCGCAGCAACGAAGACCCAAAGCAGCCATAAATAAATAAATTTATAAAAAATTAAAAAATAAAAAATAAATACAAGGCATCTAACAGAACTTCCTGTTTCAGACAGGTAAGATGTTGGTTTATGTATATTTTCATCTATACTAAGTATTGAGGCTTTGGAATCGGAAAGATCATTTTGGTCTTTCAAAAAATGAAGGGAAAGTGAGGCAAAAGACATTTTGCGTGTGTGTACTAATCTGTTACTTTTGCTACTTTGGTTTTTGGAATGAAAGGTGAGATCCTATTGGAGATCAGACCCTAGCTTACTTCTTGAAGGCCCTTCCGATCCTGTGAAGTACATGACTCCATGAATACCTGCACAGACTCTAACAACAGCAAATTCAAATTGTCCCATAATAAGATGCCCTTCAGACAAACGATGACTCTTGTAGTCTATCTGACTTTTACTTCAAAACAAAATACAGGGTAGGAAATTTTCCAAGTTCTCATGCTAAAATTTATTGTCTGCTATTCACCAATGTTCCACATACCTTTATTTAAATCTTTCTTCTTATATTGAGAAAAGTTGAAACCTCCCCATCACCAGTATCAGCTGCTGTCATGAAGCTATAGTGAACAGCCTCCTGTGTTCACAAAGCACCTTACAGATCCCAGCATTCTTAAGCACTCCTGGTTCTTCGGCCTCAGACTCTTGTCCAAAGAGGTCACGAAGAAGCAAATTCACTGATCAACATTTAGTTTGTTGGTTTAAAAAGAAGACATTTTGTGATTTATAGAGAGCATTTCACCAACACTATAAGCCATGCATGTGGAGTTCCAGAATACATAAAACAAAATCTGTCTTATTTTTATAATTCCAAATATCAACATGTGATAGAACAAACAGTAATAACAAATACCTATCCTGTGAAACGCAAATCAACACATACTCTCTCACTTCATGCACACTTCTGAAATTATTTCCATACTATCTAGTTCTGTAACCTTAAGCCCAATGGATGGGGGTGGGGGAAAAGCACAAACACGAAACCATCACTCAAGCAACAGAAAGAACATACCCCAGACTTACTTGTTGGTAAGATTTCTAAAAGCTAAGAATGGAAAGCGTAACAGGAAATAATAGTTTGTTTATAAACAGCTTGTTCACGGACCAAACGAGTCAGTCCATGAAAGTACTGATGTGGTCAAATCCATTGTTAAAATATCCCCTTATCTTACACAGCTTACAATTACTTCTAAATGTCACTCGCCTTAGTGACATTTCCCTTTCCTTGTTCTCTATCGCAACATGGTGTGTAAGTAATAATGAACTGACCCAGGACTGGAGGCGCCTAGTGACCCAGATGGTTTTCCCACTGGCTATGCCGGGGCACGGCTTCTGCTCCTTCTGCGACCCTCCTAGTTTTTGAGAGTGAGCCTGTCCCTTTAACCACCCCCCCATGCCCCCCATAACCAGGTCATCTTTTAAGTCCTGAAGCTCCTCCGTTTTCTTGATTCCTGCCCTTTTTTGGGGGGGGGGTACGCGGGCCTCTCACTGTTGTGGCCTCTCCCGTTGCGGAGCACAGGCTCTGGACTCGCAGGCTCAGCGGCCATGGCTCACGGGCCCAGCTGCTCCGCGGCATGTGGGATCTTCCCGGACCGGGGCACGGACCCGTGTCCTCTGCATCGGCAGGCGGACTCTCAACCACTGCGCACCAGGAAGCCATTTCTGCCTTTTTTGAAGGAACTCTGGGTCCCAGTTTTTTGTTGCTGTTGTTTTGTTCTGTTTGGTTTTTGTTTGTTTGGTCCTCCTGGTCTCTGTGAATTTTCTTCGTATTTGACCCCAGGAATCTGAACTTCCCGCCCCCCCCCCCAGCGCCCCCCCTCCTTCCCACTTCAGGAGTGACTTAAATGACGGAAGGCAAAGTCCGAAAACGATCAAATTCCAACAGAGTCAGGGACCATTACAGACAGCGTTACAGCGGCCACACGCCTGTGACTGTATCCGAGGGCACCGAAAGGGAGGAGGATGCCCTCGAATGCACCGTTGCTTGGAGGAGTTGCTTAAGAATGGCCAACTGGTGTTTTGCCAGAAATTCGGTTTTCCCTTCTATTTTCCTCAACGTGCGAAGGACTTAAGGGGTGAACTTACTCCTTCTAAAACATGTATGCCCTTTTTATCTCAACTAACTCTTCAAGCCTGAACTTGTCAAAGTCTTTTGCAAAAACACATATCCCCATCACGGTACCCCTTACCCACCTCCCCTGGAACATTCCGTCACCGAGCTCGCTGTGTTGCTCCCTAGACTCGTCTGATATCCACCCCTCCCCCACCCCCCGGGGGCAGGCAGGGCTAGGACACCAGACTTACCTTGGTCACAGGAAGCACGGGGCAGGTGAGGGTGGCAGGGACAGAGGTTTCTGAGTGCTCAGGAGCGGGTGGTGTTTGGAGGGAGCCGTCCTCGGTTAAGCGGCATGAAGAGGAGACGGAGAGCAGCGTCCTGGCTCCGCAGCGGGAGGGCTGTAAAAGCAGACAGCGCTGGCACTTGCAGGCGGGCCATTCCGGTGGCCTCCTGCCCCACAGCCCCTAAGTTTCTGATTTTGGGAAGGAACGGTGGCCTTCCCATTGCTGAGACCTTCCTCGCTCCTTGACGGGCGCATGTGGGCGCCTGACCCGCTCTCTGCCCACAGGGGGCGCAGGGACTACGGGCTGCTGAGCGCCTTCAGCTTGCGCATGTGCAGTCTGCTTCCCGGAACTGGCCTGTGCCGGTCTGATCCTGTCACGGCCTGTTGGACCAGAGTCTGGCTCGGCACAGGTGAGCCTCATCCAGGAGGTAGACCCCACCCCGTAAGCCCCTTCTACCCATTGACTGGCGCAGCTGGCAGGATAGCTTGAGCCAGACCCCTGCTTGCCGTATCTGGGATGTAGAGAAATTGGAACCCATTTGGATGTGTGTGTGGCGGCCACTGCCCTAAACATCAAATTTACTGTGCTGTCCCCGCTTTCACTGGGGCCCAGCAGAGGGAACGGTTTTCACAGTACTTGGCGTGCCTCCCTCTCTATCAAGATTCTTTCTCATACCGTCAGTCCGTCAAACCTGTGGTCCATGGAAATGCAGCCAGGGACAAGCACCGAGGAGAAATGGGAATCTCTCCTTGGGAGAACAGGAGGAAAAGGCTAGAGAACTTGGTACCCGCGATGTCTCATGCCCTAGGAGAACAGAGGTCAGGAAGCGGTCAATGCTGTCTGGCCCAGCGGGCTACGGGAGAGGAGGAGGATGGTGACTCCAGCACAGCTGGGCTTGCTGCTTAGGGGCAGACATGTAGGGAAGAGACTGGGGCGGTATCAAAGGAGAAGCTTTCCCTGCAGATCCAAGAAAGGAAATTATTTTGGGAACTGGAAAGGAAAGACCTGGGATCCTTTCTTCTTTTCCAAGGTCCTTAGGAGCAGTCATTTTTAAATTAATATAGTCGTCCTTCCAACGGTATTATACGAATTCAATATGATATATGAATTTTAAGAATATAATTCCATTTTTCTCTCTCATTCCTTGTGCCATAATTTTCATGCAATTTATTTCTACTATATGTTACTAATTATTCAGACACAGTAGCTCCTATGGTAAGTTTTTATTTAACTTTTTAAGAAACTGCTGAACTGTTACCCAAAATGAGTGTGACATTTTACATTCAGCAATACGAGGGTTCCAGTTTCTCTACGTCCCTGCCAACACTTGGAATTGTTAGCATTTTCAGTGTAAGCCATTTCAATGGGTGTATAGTGATGTTTAATGGTGATTTTAATTTGCATTTTCCAAATGATTAATGATGTTGGGTATTTTTTCTGGAGCTTGTTAGCCATGAAGTGTCCAAATCTTTTTCTTTTGTCCATTTCTTAATTGGGATGGTCTTATTATTGAGTTATGAGAGTTCTTCATATATTCTGTGTATACATGTGCGTTTACACACTTTGTCAGATATATGTTTTGCAAATATTTTCTCCCATTTTGCAGCTTGCCTTTTCATTAGCAGTCTTTTGACAAGTGGGAGTTTTGGTTTCGATGAAATCCAATTTATCAAATTTTTCATGTATTGCTTATGATTGTTTTATCTAAGAAGTCTTTGGCGAACCCAAGATCATAAAGATTTTCTCACATGTTTTCCTCTAAAAGATTTATGGTTTTAGCTCCTATAGTTACATAAATGACCTATTTTGAAATATTTGTGTGTGTGTGTATGGTTTAATGAAAGAGCTGAGATTCATTTTTTTCCATACAGATACCCAGTTATACTAGTACAGTTTTTGGAAAAGACTATCCATTCCCCCTCTGATTTTTTGATACCTTTGTTGAAAATCAGTTGATTATGTGTATTGCTCTGTTTCTGCATTATCATTTCTGTTCCATTGATCCGTGTCTATTCTTCACCATTATTATATTGCCTTGATTACAATAGCTTTGTAAGCCTTGAAATCAGATGATATAAATCCTCCAGTTTTGTTACAGTTGTCCATTGGTATCCACAGGGAATTGGTTCCAGGACCCCTGCCCCCCCACAGATATCAAAAGCCATGCATGCTCAAGGTGCTTAGATAAAATGGCATAGTATTTGCATATAACCTTCACAATCCTCCTGTATACTTTAAATCATTTTTAGGTTAATTGTAATACCTAATACAGTGTAATGCTATGTAAATGATTGTAAATGCTATGTAAGTAGTTGCGTCGCTAGTGCACGTCAAATTCAAGTTTTGCTTTTTGGAACTTTCTGGATTTTTTGGGGGGCACAGATATTTTTGATCCACAATTGGTTGAATCAGTGGTTGTGGAACCCATGGATACAGAGGGTCAACTGTATTTTAAAAAATCATTTGGAAATTCTAGATCCTTTGAATTTTCCTAAAAATTATTCAATAAGCTTGTCAATTTCTACTTTCACTCATTTATGAAAGATATATTTACTGGATATAGAATTTTAAGTTGACACTTTTCTGTCACCATTTTAGAGAGATAAGTCCAGTATCTTTAGAATTGCAAATTTATGACAAGAAGTCTGCTGTTATTTTTATCTTTGTTTTTCTGGATGCAGTGTATCTTTCCTTCCTTGATGCCTTTAAGATTCCCTCTTTAACACCTTTTCAGCAGTTTGATTAAAATGAAACTTGGAGAGATTTTATTATGTTTATTTCACTCGGGCTTCATTTTGCCTTTTGGATCTGAGGGTTTATAGTTTTTTTTAATCAAATTTGGAAAGCTTTTGGCCATTGTTTCTTCAAATATTTTTCTCTTCCTTCCCTTCTTACCTGGAAATTCAGTTGCAAATATGTTAAATCATTTGTTATTGTCTCACAGGTCACTGAGAACTAACATTTTTAATCTTTTTTTTTCTCTGTGCTTCATTCTGAATACTTTCTACCACTGTTCAATATGTATGTTGGATTTGTGCTGTTTAAAAGTTCTTGTCTGTTAATTAATTTTACTATCTTTTTCATTTTGGATCTGTTGTGTTGACGTTTCTCCAAGTTATGGGTCATGTTTTTCTGCTTCTTCAAATATGCGGTAATTTTGTCTGGATGCTGGACATCATGGTTTTATGTTTTTGAGTGCTGCATTTTGTTATATCTTTTAGGGTGAATCTGAATTACCTATAGTGCTTATTTAGCCCCACTCTTAAGGTGAGGCTCTTCTGGGGTCTTTACTAAATGCATCATATATTCACGAAGGTCTCTTTACTTTAGATTATGGGAACTTGAATGATCTCAGACCTGAACTCCAGAAATTTTTACAGCTTACAGCTCCCTGATAATTGTTCTGTCCTCTGATATTGTTCGTGTCCAATGATAAATTTTTAGATTGATAATCAACCAAAGATTCAGTGGGACTCCTCTGAAGATATCTGGAGCACTTCTCCATAGCTCCCTCCTCCTAGGCAGTCTGTTCCACAAATTCTAGTTGCCTTGGCTTCCCAAGTGATAATTTCTGTCTCTTCAATTCACTGACATACCCAAGTGTTGTTTGTATTCCCCCCTTCTTCCTGTACTTCAGCGGAAGTTACTTCCAGGCAGAAAGCCTGGGCAACAGTAGGGCTCACCTAACCCATTTCTTTCTCTTTCATCCAGGATTACTGTCCTGTGTTGCCTACCATCAAGTATCTTAAAATAGTTATTTACTAAAATTTGTCCAGTTTTCTAATTGTTTTTGAATGGAGGGTGATTACATATCCTTGTTATCTCTCATGGCCAAAATCTGACATAACTTAGAATGGGGTTTGCTTTTAGAAAATTCTGAGATTTAGTACCTTTGAAATAGAATTAAAACATACATTTGGCTGTTTAAAAAAAAAATGCAGCTACCTTTATTATTTAATCTCACACATCCTCTGAAGTCTAATTCCTTCTACAAGCAGGAAAAGATAAAAATAAAATTGGACTAATAAAATTAAGTCAACTTCTTTTCATTTTAAAATATTTTGGGGAAAAAAATAAGTCAATTACAGGTTAGTCACAACCGTTTCTCCCCTCTTACAGAGAGACTTCTCTAAATCTCTTTCCTCTACAACTGGCTTGTGGGTCCAGGCCAACATGGTGGTATAGAGAAAGCTCTTTGGTCCACATGCTGTCATTTTTTTTTTTTTTTTTGTGGGGGGTGGTACTCGGGCCTCTCACCGTTGTGGCCTCTCCCGTTGCGGAGCACAGGCTCTGGACGCGCAGGCTCAACAGCCATGGCTCATGGGCCCAGCCGCTCCGCGGCAGGGAAGCCCCCACATGCTGTCTTAAGCAATTTTTCCTTTCCTCCCGTATCACTGAATAGCCCACACCAATGCCTGCTGATGTATGACTGGTCTGGTCTTTTTCCGTGGTTTCATCTGCCACTGCTGCCTCTGGATCTTATTATGTTCCCTCATCCTAAAGTCCTTATAGTGATTCTTTTCTGTTTTACGGATGGTCTCAATCTGTGACCTTTGTGGGAGGCCCAGGAGCCATCAGCAGATTTTCCTCACCATTTCACAATATGCAGAATTCTTTGAAGCAGTCTTCAAACATTGCCTCAGACATTGCTCTTCTTCCCAGAGACTACATAGCACCAGCACAATGCTAAATGTAGGGTTTGCTATAGAGCTTACAGCATTTCTTCTTCCCTCTCCCCAGGGCATTAGCACCCAAGCAGGTGAGTATGTCACTCATATCTATACTCTCCCACTTCTCTTTCTCTAGTTTTCAATTCCTGTTCTTAGTGAAAAGGAACTCCCCATCCTGTTATAAGGAAACTTTCCTTGCAGTATAGTCCTTGTTCTCTTCATGCTGTGGCTTATAAATACAATACTATAGGGTTGAGTGAACCAAACCCAGACTTTTACTTGTAAAGAGAAGCTTTTGAGCCTTATAAAACACTCTTGTTCTTTAACAAAGCATGACTTCATGAATAAAGTCTTGCAATGGTTTAAAAAATGTCAGCTCTTAGACTCAAAAGAGGAATAAAAGACCTCTTTGTTCTGCACCTACTCTCTGAAGCAATAAATGCCATTGATTCAACAGATAGGGCAGGCATTAAACACCCAGGGACTAGGGAACAAAAAAATAAACACTGATTTAATACCTGAAAAAATATTATCCCTTTTACCTTCTTTATAGTAAATCTTTGCATGAGGATTGGCTTTCCTCATATCCTCTTCCTCTCTTCTAGCATCCACATGTTGTAATAATAGTGAGAACTTAAATGTACTGATTGCATAAGTTATGTCAGGCACTTCTCTAAGTGTTTTAACTTCACTTAATCCCCATAACAATCCTATGTGGGATGTATTATCATTACCTCTATTTTACAGAAAGGAAAGCTGAGGCACAGAGAGGTAAAGCATCTTGCCCAAGATGACATAGACACTTTATCTTGGATAAAATTATGTAACCTTTAATTTTCAGAATTTTCATCTGTAGAATGAGGATAACAATTATAATAATATAAATGAGGCAGTATGTATAGCAATTAAGCAAAAGCTTCCCAGATCCAGACTACCTGGGTTAAAATTCTGTCTGAGTTACTAGCTGGTACCCTTGGGTTCCTTGAGCTCTCTGTACTTTAGTTGCCTCAACTATAAAGCAGGAAGGATGGTAAATGTATCTGCCTCTGAGGATTATTATGAGGATAAATGCATTAACATAAGTAGAGACTTGGACCCAAACATGGCACATTACAAGTTCTCAATAAATGTTAGCTTTTTTCAAAGGCTCACCCTACCTTATCTGAAATCCTGGAGACGAGGCAAATTTTAGAATTTGGAGACATTTTTTAGAATGGCAATATGGAACATTACCCTAGTAGGGTCTGAGAAACACCCCTTGATCAAACATTAAGACTTCTATAGCAAAATGTACAAATATTTGCTTTTAATGGGATAAATAAAAACTGAAAATATCCTCATGTCAGTTCAGGTCAGATTTTGCTGTTGAATCAATTATTTCAAGATTTTAGTTTTCAGAGATTTTTATTTTAGACTTCAGATGAGGTATTATGGACTGTATTATTTCATATTGTTCTGAGGATTAAATGAGGTGGTCTATGTAAGCTAAGTCAAGCACAAGGCCTGGCACATAGTAAGTTCTCTGTAAGTGTGCATTTGTCATTGTTATTGAAATTAATACCGTTAGTATTACTATTATAGTAAATCCACAAAATATTTACATTTAGAGCAGCAGCTTCATAGTTCCTTTATAGTATTCTCCTAGACAGTCTCACAGATAACTTCCTATGAAGTTCCTTGATTTCCTTATTCTTATCATATTTTATGCCTGGGCATGAAACTCGGCTATCCTCTTTATCTCCTCCACCTTCCTTGGTGAACAGTTCCTTATTTGATCCCCCAGCCTTGTCACTGTCTCATCAAGTCACAGTGAATGAAAGAACACAGCCTCCTAGAAAAAGGAAGAAAGAAAGAATAAAATAATGCCTGTCGGGCTTCCCTGGTGGCGCAGTGGTTGAGAGTCTGCCTGCCGAAGCAGGGGACACGGGTTCATGCCCCGGTCCAGGAAGATCCCACATGCGGCGGAGCAGCTGGGCCCGTGAGCCATGGCCACTGAGCCTGCGCGTCCGGAGCCTGTGCTCCGCAACGGGAGAGGCCACAACAGTGAGAGGCCAGCGTACTGCAAAAAAAAAATAATAATAAATAATGCCTGTCATTTGTTGAGTATTTGCTCTGGAATCAGTGCTAAGTACTTTATATAATTATTTTTTTATTGAAGAATAGTTGATTTACAAGGTTGTGTTAGTTTTAGGTATACAGCAAAGTAATTCAGTTATATATATATATATATATATATATATATATATATATATATATTCTCTTTCAGATTCTTTTCCTTTATAGGTTATTTAAAAATATTGAGTATAGTTCCCTGTGCTATACAGTAGGTCCCTGTTGGTTATCTATTTTATATATAGTAGTGTGTATATGTTAATCCCAAACTCCTAATTTATACTCCCTCCCCCCCTTTCCCCTTTGGTAACCATAAGTTTGTTTTCTGTGTATGTGTGTCTGTTTCTGTTTTGTATGTAACTTCATTTGTATCTTTGTTTTTAGATTCCACATATAAGTGATATCATATGATATTTGTCTTCCTCTGTCTGACTTCCTTCACTAAGTATGGTGATCTCTAAGTCTGTCTATGCTGCTGTAAATGATATTATTTCATTCTTTTTATTTATGGCTGAGCAATATTCCATTGTGTATATATACCATATCTTTTTTACCCATTCATCTGTCGATGGACGTTTAGGTTGCTTCCATGTCTTGGTTATTGTAAATAGTGCTGCAGTGACCATTGGGTGCATGTACTTTTTGGATTATAATTTTCTCCAGATATATGCCCAGGAGTGGGATTGCATGATTATATGGTGGCTCTGTTTTTAGTTTTTTTAAGGAACCTCCATACTGCTCTCCATAGTGGCTGTACCAATTTACATTCCCCCCAACAGGATAGAAGGGTTCCTTTTTCTCCACACCCTCTCCAGCATTTGTTATTCGTAGCCTTTTTGATGATGACAGTTCTGACCTGTGTGAAGTGCAAATCATTGTAGTTTTGATTTGCATTTCTCTAATAATTAGCAATGTTGAGCATCTTTTTATGTGCCTGCTGGCCATCCATATGTCTTCTTTGGAGAAATGTCAATTTAGATCTTCTGCCCATTTTTTGATTGGGTTGTTTGGTTTTTTTGATCTTGAGCGGTGTGAGCTGTTTGTATATTTTGGATATTAATCCTTGTCTGTCGCATCATTTGCGAATATTTTCTCCTAGTCTGTGGATTGTCTTTTCATTTTGTTTATGGTTTCCTTTGCTTTGCAAAAGCTTTTAAGTTTAATTAGGTCCCATTCATTTATTTTTGCTTTTATTTCTGTTACTCTAGGAGACAGATCCAGAAAGCTATTGCTGCAATTTATGTCAAAGAGTGTCCTGCCTATGTTTTCCTCTAGGAGTTTTATAGTATTGGGCTTTACATTTAGATCTTTAGTCCATTTTGAGTTTTTTGTGTGTGTATGGTATTAGATAATGTTCTAACTTCATCCTTTTACATGTGGCTCTCCTTTTTTCCCAGCACCACTTATTGAAGAGACTTTTTCTCCATTGTATATTCTTGCCTCCTTTTTCATAAATTAATTGACCACAGGTGCATGGTATATAATTATCTTATTTAACTCTCTCAAGTACTTTATGGAGTAGGTCTTGTCATTCCCTCTTTACAGACTGAGAAACTGAGACATGGAGAGGTTAAATGATTGCCCAATACTTTAGAAAGAAGTCCCTGAAATTTTTCTTGTGCTTCCTCCTCCCCTCCTCCCCTGTGGGAAAGAATCATAGTTTAGTCATGTTTTCTAAAGGATGCAAACTGTTCCAAAGTATAAGAACCACTGAGATTATAGATATTATTAAAATAGTAGATATTATGGGTAGGATTAATGAGTGCAATCAGCTTCTAGATTCAAGTGAGATATATTTGCAAGTCCACCTTCCAACCTAGGTGGTGTAACATTGTTGACTCTGTGAAATGGGGATTAAAAGACGTCTCCAACAACATACAAGGCTGTAACCCTTTCTTCTCAGCTCACCTTCAGCATTTTCCCCACAACCTCTATCTTATTCCCTCCCTAAATCCTTTTTGTGTATTCTTTCCAGTCTGTCACCCTCACCAGATTAAAATCTCCTTTGAAACCAAGGGCCATGTCTAATTCTTCTTTCTATCCATCCCCAAACTACAATGTTTTACACATAGTGACTTCTTGATATGCTTTTGATGAAACAGAAACTAAAGCAATACCTCAGGGGAAATCTCAGACTGGCATTTCAGCCTCAACTGTGTCCTTATTTTACACATACATCAGTCTCAAAATCAGCTACAGCCCTTACATTCCTTTGAGTTCCCAGAAACAGAAGAATCTGAGGTTCTTGTCAAATAACTATAAAAGAACATTTTAAACGGTATAGTATTTCTCCAGGCAAACATCCTCTTAATTATTCCTGTTCTCCAGTCTCAGAAATTATAAAATGCACTCCCCTTTTCCTCCAGTTTTGTGTGTATGATGCAGATGTGTAGAAATAGGCTGTGGATGGAAACCCTCAAAAATTAAGCCCAAATCAATTCAAGAATTAAAAAAGAAAAGAAATCCACAAACAATCCCTGTCATTTCTTTATTTTTCAGTATAGCTTTCCTATAAAACACACCTATATAAAAATGATACAATAAAAGATGTTTAAATGATACGACTTCATTCCAGTCATCTATGGAGCATATGCTATATAGCCATTTAATCTGAGTCTTTCTGTTCTCCAGAAAACCATCTTTGTCTCTTTTCATTTAGTAAGGACTTTATTTGCATGACAGTTTGGGTATTTGTGGGATACTGGCAATATTCTAGGATAGTGAACACTCAAATTTATGTTTCCATATTCACTTAAATATCTGCTGGGATCAGCATGTTCACATGGGGGATTGAGGGGCAGCAGGAAGTGGGGGGTGGGAAAATTAGGAGGCTTGGCTCATTTGTTTTTATCTAAATTACGTATCACAGATCAATGAAAATAAAAACTTTTTCAAAAGATGATTTTCATACAATTAAGAGAATGGTAATTGTTTAGCTGGTAAACATATTAATAAATTTGTGGAGGTAACTGGAGGGAGGGTTAGGGCACTAAAAGATGGTTCCCCAAGCCTCTTTTTGGCGTAGCCACCATTCATATGCTACTTTATATGTTAAACCACATGATTCCGCCACTGAAAATGTAAATAAAATTTGAATTTTAAATTAATAAGCATTGAGAAGTAGAAGACATTTCTTTTCTTTCTTTTTTCTATTTTTTTCAAGGGCATATCCATTGACCATGCTACATATTCTGGGTAATACAAAGATACCAGAGATTTCAGGGTAGAAAGTATATGCCTAGCCCAAACTTTGGCCCATAAAAGTCTTTAAATTGCATCTTATAACTGTTGTCAAATGAATTTATTCAAACAGCAAAATCAATTTAATCATATATTGTTTTAGTTTTTTGTTTTGTTTTTTTCTAATTTCTTTTTGGCTGTGCTGGATCTTCGTTTCTGTGTGAGGGCTTTCTCTCTCTAGTTGCGGCGAGCAGGGGCCACTCTTCATCACAGTGCGCGGGCCTCTCACTATCGCGGCCTCTCTTGTTGCAGAGCACAAGGACAAAAGTTTTGAGGAAAAGGAAAGTTTCTTTTCACCTTATTAATAGTAAATCCAAATCAACTGAATAAGTTAAGAAATTAAAAAATTCAATAAAGAGTTTCAGTTTTCATTTCATCTTGTATGCAATAAACATTAAATTCTAATTTAGAGAATTTAATTTAATCTAATCGTCTACTATTTAATATTTGTAGATGACATTTATTTCTCATTTAAAAAAATTTTAAATAAAATATATCTAAATTAGATTTTTTTTTTTTCTGTACGCGGGCCTCTCACTGTTGTGGCCTCTCCCGTTGTGGAGCACAGGCTCCGGACGCGCAGGCTCAGCGGCCATGGCTCACGGGCCCAGCCGCTCCGTGGCATGTGGGATCTTCCCAGACCGGGGCACGAACCCGTGTCCCATGCATCGGCAGGCGGACCCTCAACCACTGCACCACCACGGAAGCCCAGTAGATGATTTTTAAGCACTTCTATTTTGTATAATCAACTTTTAAATTAAAATTTTATAAAAAAGAGAAGAGAGCATTTTTAAAAAAATAAGGAAGACGGGTGAGACATTTTACAGTTTCTCAGTTGCAAGGAACAGCACTTCCTTTTCTCATGATGCCAAAAGCTCCCTGCGTGGTGTACTGTGTTTTATTAGATAGAATGTGTCTCTCCCTACAGCAGAGCAGTGATGTTACTTTCCCAACAGCTGATGGGGTCAGTCAGCCTCAGGGCACTCAGTGGACCACAGGTTATTACATTCCCAAGACTGAAGACCCTCCTTTTCTTTCCCCAGCACTTAATGCATCGTTTCTCTCTTTAGAAATTCAGGCTTCTTCCTCTGAGAAGTAATATGAAAGTCTGCTGAATTATGGCTCTTTCAAACTGGAGCTTGATCTATTTTTTCTTTTTTAATTCCTGGAGAGTAGATGGAAAAAATATGTTTAATTCCCAATGTAACTCTGACCTCCATTTAATAGAATGGACATTTGAAATTTTTGCACTGAAAAAATTTGTTACACAGTTATTTTAACTTTATTTCAAGAAGACTAGACTTCTGTTGGATTGAAAGTTATGGGTAAAATTGGGGAATAAACGATTCATTAACCAGGAATTGTCATTAACCTAGTTTATTTTAAATACTGTAGATTCTACAAGAGAAAAACATTCTCCTCCAGTTTACACAGTAATGAATGGAATTATGTATGGTGAGGGATCATTTTTGTGGCTCACAACTCTGGAGCCTGTGGAGCCAGAATGGACAAATGAAGTGAAGGTGCTTTGATGTCTAAATTCCATTGATAACTTTTAAACAAAAATAACAGTAGAGTGAGTTGTGGAAATAGCAGTGGAAGAGAGTGGATGTCTCAAGAAAAATATTCACACAATTGTTTAACATTGAACTGATCAAACAAAATAAAATTGTGAGCCATTTTCTTCTAAGGAAAATAGGATGTTTACATTCTTAATTTTTCTTTTTATCTGAGTCCAAGTATGGAGAATCTAAGAGTCTAAGGCTGGCTGGATCTCCCTATAATTCTCCTTCAGAGAAGCCTTCAGTGAGGAATTAAGAAAACCAATATTAGGGAAAGGGAGCTGTTTTAGTGGGAATGTGGAAAGCTGGGAGAAGGGGCTAAGAATATAAAACAATAAAGTCTAAAAGGGAAATACATCCAAAAATCTAAATTCTTTCTCTTTTGCTAGCTACTTGACTAGCGTCAAATGACTCAACTCTAGTAAATTTAAGGCAGTAGTTTATAATCAGGCATAAGCATCAGAATTACAGAGTTTTTCATAACACAGTTGCCAAGATGCCACCCTAGGCTTTCTGAAACAGAAACCCTGCAAGTGGGACATGGGCAGAGATCTTTTTTTGAAAAGTTCCCCCAGTTACTCGGAAGCATACTTCAGTTTAAGAACTACTTTTCTCATATAGTCCATATTTCCCCCAGGCCTCACCACTCTGTGCTTACAAACAAAACCACAATAACAACTCTGATCACCCTCCAGGTGTAATTGAGGGTCTCATCCACCCATTTCCATAGTCCCTAAATGCATAGCACAGGGTTGAAGAGCACTCCTCCAAGATTTTTCTGCCTGTCCTCCCTTGCTGAGGTCCTGGCTAGCAGAGTCACTTGAGAGTGGTACTTAACACTGGCTCCCTACTCAAAGTGCTGACTCCCATCCTGGTTCTTGCAAAGTAAAACCCCTCAAACCCAAACAGGCTTTGTTATCTCAGAACAAGGCTGTGTTATGCCTAGACATGGTGAAAGGATGCTCCTTCACAGTCCAGAGGCACCGGCTCACTGAAAGACTGATACCTAATCACAGAACTAGAGAACTACTCCCCTCCCCACACACCTCACCACCATATTAATAAAGGTCTATTTACAGCAGTTACTTTTACCACTAAATCACGTTCAGCTCTCAAGAAAAATTACAGGGCATACCAAATGGCAAGAAAACAGTCTGAAGAGACAGAACAAGCACCAGAACCAGATATTGGGGGGATGTTGGAATTATCAGACCAGGAATTTAAAACACCTATGAGTAATGTGCTAAGGGTTGTAATGAATAAAGAAGACAGCATGCAAGAACAGATGAGCAGTCCTCAAAAACCAAAACAAAGAGAACAAAGAGTGAACAAAACAGAACAGACTATCCAGGGACTTAGGACAACTACAAAAAGTGTAACATGCATAATGGAAATACCAGAAGGAGAAGAAAGAAAGGAACAGAAGAAATATTTGAAATAATAATGACTGGGCATTTCCCCAAATTAATGTAATATGCCAAGCCACAGATCTAGGAAGCTCAGAGAACACTCAGCAGGATAAATGCAAAAAACAAAAAACAAAAACAAAAACCCTACACCTTGGCGTATCATTTGCAAATTATGAAAAACCATAGATGAAGAAAATATTCCTGAAAAAAGCCAGAGGGGAAAAAACACCTTATCTATAGAGGAACAAAGATAAGAATCACAGCCGACTTCTCCGAAGCCATGCAAGAAAGAAGAGAATGGAGCATAATATTTACAGTGTTGAGAGAAAATGATGTTTTTCCCTAACCTCTAACCTGCTTCATCACCTTGGCCCCTAAGCCACATGATAGGTGCCTTGGTGCCAGTGGAAACAGATTCATCTTGCAGTCCATGTCACCATCAGGATTCATACTAATTCCATGGGACCCATTAATAGAAGAGACAGCCTCCTGTCCACCCATATCCCTTTCCATTTCTGTCTCCAGACACCCTCCTCTTTGAAGATACTTTCCTTCTATGTAAACTACCTCACCAAAATAGCCTCTTTGAAATTTTAGCTGTACCTTTTCATCAAACACATACCAAAATTCCAAATCCCAGTTTAGGTTGAGATGAGATCCCTATTACACTACTAATTCTTTTACGACAATACCCTTTCTCTCAAGTTACCTAAAATCTAGCTAAGTCCAAGGGGATCGCAAGGTCTTAGATTAAGTGAGTTGTTAAACCTCTGTGGTTACCCAGAAAATGCAGTTAACATCTGTATTTTCAAACCCAAGGACCAAGTGTCTTTCGGATTGCCCCATGGATAAGGGGAGGGAAAAAGATTGAGAAGGCATTGGGTAGAAAATGTATACTCAGGTCTCCAATCTTAAAAACTATTTGAAAAAGTCTTTAAAAAATGATACAATGACTTTATCTACAAAACAGAAATAGGCTCACAGACATAGAAAACAAACTTATGGTTACCAAAGGGGAAAGGAGGGGGGAGGGCTAAATTAGGGATTTGGGATTAATAGATACTACTATATATAAAAGAGATAAACAACAAGGACCTACTGTATAGCACAGGGAACTATGTTCAATATCTTGTAATAACCTATAATAGAACAGAATCTGAAAAAGAATATATATATATGAATCACTTTGCTGTACACCTGAAACATTGTAAATCAACTATATTTCAATAAAAAAATAAATTACAGAAACAGAAAAAAATATTAAAAAAACAGAAAACAAAAAATTGCCTGTATCATATCATCAGTTCCTGATCTCCTTGCCCCCTGCAAGCCTCCTCTGCTCCCTGCTTCACCCCCACTTCCCAAATCTTCTTGTCAGGGTTTTTTACCTTTGCAAGTGTCTCCACCATCAGCCAGGTGTTCAGGTTAAAAGCTAGTTGTCAAATCTGGCTCTTCCTTCTCCTTCCTCTCACCTCCCACAATGGATCTATCACCAAGTCCCATTATACTCTGAATTTCTATTGACTCTATTGTCTCTTTTTCTCCATCCCCACCATCTCTAGTCCAGACTTGACATCATGAAACTAATGCAATAAGCCACAACTGATTTCCTCAAGTCCACTTTCATACCCTGAAAATTTTTCTGTGGTACAAATAGAGTAATTTCTTTAAATGTCTGCTTCCCTCCCTATTAAAAATCTTAAAATCTTTTTTGAAGGTCAGAGTCTTCAAATATAAATTGAGTATAATGATTTCTACACTGATGGTTATTATAGTAATTTGAGAGAATGTAAAATATATGTATAGACAACATGTATATAAAAAGCCTGATACTTTACTTGGCATGTATCAGAAGTTATTATTTTTTTCTCTCTAAGGTAATTGAGGGCATTGGATTAAATGGAAAAACAAAAGTCCTTTTCAGCTCTAAACTTCTATGATTGTATGTTACTAAAAGAAGCTGGATGTACCTAAATTTTAAATTTGATGCCATACTCTTGAGATTTTCTATTGGTAATAAAATACTGAACCAGATGGATACAGATATGACTCATAATAGGCTATGTCAAAGATGATAAAAATCACTCTTGTCTACATATTACACTTTGCCAGCCCCAGCTCTGTCATCATTTTTCTCCTGGGTCATAGGTTGCTGAAGGATTGCTCAGGCTAGGGAGTCAAAAGGAAAGAGTCAGAGCTTCAGATAAGTCAAGCCTTAAAACAAACTGAAATAAGAGATTTAATATAAGCACCACTCATCTTATCTTTGTCTCAAATGGGCAGGGGTTAGAGGGGACAAGTTTCCAAAAGTGGAAGTGATGGATCATGTTTTTCATGTTAACCCTGAAGAAAGGAGAAAGGAACAGTCATAGGCATAACAGATGGTCTTCTTAGAAAGCTTATACTTTATAATTTAATCGAACTGAATTGAATTTAACCCCCACTCCCATTCCAGGTTCTCCTCCACAGGAATCTGAGGGTCAAGACACTGGGGAATGAGAAATTTGTAGTATTTCCTCTGGTTCCTAGAACTATTTCATGTCTTCTGAACCTGTATGTATATATATGGTAGCTGGTGAATGGGTTGGCTCCTAAGTGTGGAGTAACTAGGCAAGGGATATGGATAAAGAATACAGAAGGAAAACGGTGTTTCTCGGCACCTTGAGATTCAAAATGGAGCTGTGAAACATACATCTATATGTATATATATAGTAGCTTCTTCCAAATGCATAAGTCTATGTTCTGCTCTTTCCCTGATCGTCTTCTCCACATTCTAAACTCCTGCTTCATCATTCGTTTCTTGAAAGGGACCCCTTGGATCAATGACCTATCACATACTCAGTCATTCCTGGAATTTCCGCAGACTTGGGAATCACACCATTTCCTTTTCAATCTGTAGTAGATAAACATATCTCTCTCAATGAATGAAGCATGAGTTTATTTGCTTAAGATAAATAAATAAATGAATGAATGAAGTTTGAGAACTCCCCCAAAAGTTGGTTCTTACAGCTTGAATCTCAGAGTCTTCATCTGTAAATTGTGGGTAGAATGCCTACCTTGTTGATTGTCACAGGAAACTGAGAGTTAGAAATGAAAAACCTTATACTCTGCTTGGCAGAGAGTAGGCAGTTATCTTTTCGCTTAATAAAGCTCAGCGATATCCCAAATTTGGAAATTAAATTTGCACACAAATCCCTAGGACTAGCATCGTAAGGATTTTTTAAATAGTTCATAGCTCATGGTTCCAATATACATGTTTAAAAATGTCACATAATTGATGACATCCATTAGACTTCCAAGGACATACTTGGCTTTCTATTATGAATTCCAATACTTGAAAACCTTGGGGGAAAGTCTTCTGTAATAGGGTATGTCAAATACAAGCTCTGTTTTTGCTTATTTATACTAAATAGCCTGTAACCTCCGGTTCACTATGCTGTACGAGATTTATTTACAAAGTCTTCAGCCGGAGCTAGAGTTCTATGAGTTCTGAGTATACATGAACTTCCCTTTAGCAAATTATTTTGGGTCAGTTTCTCTGACGTGACTTTGATTTCAGCATGTTTGTCCACTTATGTTTAGAAACTACATAGTTATGAACAATTTTTTTCCAATGAGAGCTATTTTCTTTTAAGAGTATACTATTTACAACAAAAACTAAATTTATTGAATACATTCCCACTTGGGTTATAAATTAAATTCTGTAGACAATGATCATTACATCTTAAGCAAGTCAGGAAGTTATATAATTTTCAAAATGTGTAGTGAACTCAGTTGACCCATATTTTGAAAAGCATTCAGATTTCTCCCTGTGGAATAATATGAATCACACACAAACCCACATTTACCTAGCTTTTTTAAAATGTAGGAAAACTCAGGTTTCTTTTGCTAAGTAAATTACATGTTATTCTTCAAGATAATTGTCGTGTGACTGCTTTAGTTGGCTAACCTTGTGTTCTCACCCAGATATAATATTATTTTAAAAGAAATTGTTTTTATATGAGGTATGGGGTGGGAGATTCTGAAAGTACAAAAATCCGTACCCAAATCTTTAATATTTAATCAGGTTTTTTCAGCACATTCACAAATAAAGCAAGGTAAGCATATTTGAAAGTTACATTCATTCTTATAATTCATTTTGATACTATTCTTTGTAGAGCATTTATAATATTATTTCCAAAGTGACATGTTCACATATGAAACTTCATATACTGAAAATGCTACCTCCTGCAGAAATCTAACTCAACTACAGATTTAGTGATAAGCTGAGACATTGGCTTATCTTGAGACTATCAGGTGTGTGTAATGATAATGTAACCATAAGCACCTGTAGAACACTTTACACTATTGAAAGTGCTTTTACATTATCATTTAATCACAAATAGTTACAGACTTCAACAAATCTTTTTGGATTGGTCAAAATGTAGAAAAAAACCCTAAATTTATATCTCAAATAACTTCTATTAGTATTTTACTGATAAGGAGATAGAGCATTTAACCAGAAGAAATAAATACAGGTTATGAACAAATATGTCGGAAAAACGGTTTTTCATTTAACTATAAAAATGCATATACCATGACTACTATCAATTCTACTGAGTTTACTCTTTTTAATATATAACTACATTATAACTTGAATGGGTTCAACAAGGGCACTGGCCAGATGCCACAAAGCTTAGGGACTAGAGCCTGACGTGTTAAAGCTCAGTTAGGAATTCAACAAGAAGGAGCCAAAATCCAGAGAGGAAATGGAGGGTGCAAATCATTGTTCTTAAGAAGCACAGTAGTCATAGCTGGGGAAACCAAGTATGTGTAATAGAACCACAGACTAGAGCAGGGCTGACCATGAGAGGCTGATCCAAGGGGGCAACAAACAGATCCAACTGGAATGGAACGGGATCCAAAGTCCTGGGATTACTGGGTGTGGAGTTGGAGTGTGAATTGTATGCCCTCATGGGTCAGCTGGTACTCAGTCAGGTACAGGAGGTAGAACTTACTTAAAGGTGCACATTAGGGAAGACGGATAAAATAGATCAAGTCTTGTTGGTCTTCACTTTGTGGTTATGAAACAGTAGGAATAGTGATGCAATTGCTGACTTCTTATTGATTTGGAATATTATTCAGACTGAATTTTTAGGAATCAGTTTCTGTAATTAACATTTATAAGTAATTAGAGAAATTAGAATGACTATTAAATATCTACTAAATTCCCAATAAAATTACTTTTAGGTCATTTTGAAGAGGATAAAGCTTAAATCCTCCATCCTGATTAATAGGAAGAATAAAAGTATTTCATAAAAGCTTTAGGCCTAGCACATTGACATGGTAGATATTAAAAATTATTTGTTGATTGAGCCTGCATTATTTCTGATTTGTTGCAGTTTGGGGTGACTCCTTTAATAGTCTTTTAGTAAGTGAAAATAAATACTGCAATTCAATATTTTGTTGTTTTTTTTTTTTTGCGGTACGCGGGCCTCTCACTGTTGTGGCCTCTCCCGTTGCGGAGCACAGGCTCCGGACGCGCAGGCTCAGCAGCCATGGCTCACGGGCCCAGCCGCTCCGCGGCATGTGGGATCCTCCCGGGCCAGGGCACGAACCCGTGTCCCCTGCATTGGCAGGCGGACTCTCAACCACTGCGCCACCAGGGAAGCCCGATATTGTTTTGTTTTGTTTTCCTATTTACCTATGTGATTATATAATTCCAGCAAAGCCATTTGCAGGATTTTGAATTCTGATTTTAATTATACATATAGGGTCTTTTTTTGACTAAAAACTGTACTTAATTATCCCCTCTTTTGTTTTCACAGAGGATGTTTCTGCCTTATGTTAGTTTTGATCTTTAATACATACATTTTTCTGAAAAATGTTCTGAGAC
Organism: Phocoena sinus; assembly: GCF_008692025.1. Lineage (NCBI taxonomy): Eukaryota > Metazoa > Chordata > Mammalia > Artiodactyla > Phocoenidae > Phocoena > Phocoena sinus. The sequence continues at coordinate 21,825,988 of NC_045767.1, forward strand.
ATTTTTGTGTCTCATGAGGTTAAGGGAAATAAGTCTCCATCAGAGGATGTTGGTTGATACAGGGAAAATAACATGGTAAAATAGCAGGTCAAAGGTAAGTTTTCAAAATGCACACCTCCATTGACTCCATGTGAATTTGTGTGATCCACAGAATCAAACTCTGGAACTGCTGGGAAGCAAAGAAACTACAGAGCAGGCAAAGGAGCAGAAATATGCCAAGGACCCAAGGGAAATTTCAGGCATAAAGAATAATGACATCTAAGGGCCTAAATAAAAAATCAAAAGTTGCACCTTATTGCATTTTGGCACCAGTGTGTGCCTTGAATTAAATATTTGAAATAGCATTTTATTCAGAGACAAGTATATAAATTAAAAAGTGAAATTAAAATGCCTGCAACTAATACCAATATAGAAAATCCATTTCTTCTCCTCTTCTCCTGACCCCTACCCCACAGTAGGAGGTTGACCTTCACTATTTGTTGGCTCAGGAAGAGAAATCACACATCACCCCCAGAAGTTGACCTGACCAGGGCAGGAAACATTTCTCCTGGGAATCATACAGCATTTATAAGTCTCTTGATAACTGCATCAATGGTGTCTAGGTTTGCCTCTTTTAGCTCCTATTTTTCTATGCCCTCCAAACCAGTGCAAGCAGAGAGGCTTTTTTCCTAGTCCCAGTGCGGCCCCAGAATGGCTGCTGTAGAAGTGAGAGATTGGGGGACATGATGTTGATTCAGTTAAGTCTGATAAGACTGGATTTGTGAGAGGATTTGGGGAGGTAGATTTCTCTTCTGTGCCCAGAACAATATGTTTTTGCACTCTTAGATGCCGCACAGTAAATTTAATGGTAACTGTGTGTTTATTTGTATGTGGCTAGGTGTTTTCCAATATCCTGAGAGAGTGCTGAAAAATACACACCCACATAAACCCATACACACTTAGTGGAGAGGCAGAAAGACCAACTGAACTGTAGTAAAGCTTAGCTTAATCTTCAAACTAGAGAAATGGCATCACCATCAATTTAAAACAAAAAACGTTCACAGTCAGACTGCCAGAAACCTCACCCAGGCCAAAGGTCCTCATCATGGCAGCCTTGGAGATCATCAGGAAAATTCTCTTAGAGACTTTGGCTGCTTAGCTCCAAGCGTCAACAGGGACAGTGATGTTATTTTTTAATATTTTTTTAAAATATATTTTTTGCATTTGCTTTATTTATTTATTTTTTTGCTGCGTTTGTCTTCGTTGCTGTGCGGGCTTTCTCTAGTTGCGGCCAGTGGGAAGAACTCTTCGTTGCGGTGCGCGGGCTTCTCACTGAGGTGGCTTCTCTTGTTGCGGAGCACGGGCTCTAGAGCGCAGGCTCAGTAGTTGTGGCGCACGGGCTTAGTGGCTCCGCGGTATGTGGGATCTTCCCAGACCAGGGCTCAAACCTGTGTCCCCTGCACTGGCAGATGGATTCCTAACCACTGCGCCACCAGGGATGCCCCAGGGACAGTGATGTTAATCAACAGTTAGCTGTCCCGCCTTTGCCTCACCTTCACCTGCCACCACACCCACACATATACCCACGTGTATTCATGAATAGGAACTGTTTCTCTACAATCCTTAACACCTTCTGTATTGAGGTGAGTGGTCCCACATTTGTCTCCTTTCTGCTCTTTCCTCAGACCAGAGTGTCAAGATATGAGCATATGTACACAGAAACACATGGCAATCTCCTAAATATTCATTTGGCTAACAGTCCAGCAAATTCCAGTACTCTGAGGATTAACTAGTCACTTTATTTCTTTTGGAAAGCTCTACTATAACTGAAGCCCAACATTTTGTTTATGTTCCACTGTTTATCTTCCAAGGAACATGCTCAAATGTACTCATCATGACAAAGTACCTGCTGTGGAAATACATTTTACAATTGTGAGACATGAAGACTTTTTTTGGAGGAAGAAGGGTTATTATCGAATTTTTTAAGATTTTTGATCCCTTGTACGAGTGAACAAAATATAAGATTCTTAGAGATTTTAAACAACCTAACTTTAAGTAGTGTTTCCAGCCCCTCTTTAAAGTTAAGCAGATCCACCTTTATGTTAAATGGATTATTTGAAACCTGTAAATACAAACAAGTTTCATTTAATTGTTTTGACCTCCTCCTCCTGCAACAGCACTTTTTGAAGAACTGCTAACAAACGGTAAAAGAAAGATTTGCATTTCAGAGCCCTTTCTTTCCCCAACCTTGCACTAGTGTGGGTTCTAATGAATAATGCAAAAAAATTCAGTGGCAGTAAGCCAAAAGAGAATAAAGAAAAGCAAAGATGGAGATAAAAAAACAACTCCACAAACTATCCCATTAATCCTTGAATGACTGGGAATTGATTATTAGTGAGCTCATTTTTTTTTGTTTCAATTACTGACTAGAGAAGGCTGGCTTTGCCGAGCATCATAAAGCATGATTGAACAGAGGCTCTCTCAAAGGCTCAAGTCCCTATTTTTTCCCTAAATGGATGTTAACACTAGAACTATACAAGTCATATAACGTTGAGAAAAGAAATTAAGATTTTAGTTTCTTCTCTAAATATATTTTCATGAAAGTAAATTGGAAATAAAAGAACTCAGGGACTTTATTGCTTGTCTCAATGGCTAGATTTGGGGCATTTATATTTAAACAAATAACTCTAATATGATGTAAGTGCTATATTCAAAATATGTGCTATGGAAGACAGGCAATAAATTATATCAGTAGTAATTAAGATGTATATTCTTAGCCTTTTTGACCCACATTTTATTCAATTATCAGCATTCAACAAATATTTGTTGAGCACATATTATATGCCAAACATATCCATCTAACAATGCCAACTATTATCTCCAATTCTCTTTTAAAACAAAGATTATTAAATAAATGGGGATTAATAGAGAGAGCAGATGATTTATTTGTCTTAGGAACATGAGAGGGAGAAAGAATTTAGAGACCTGGCTGGACCAGAGGTGTGATGATAGATGTTTAACAACTGGCTGTCCAGGGTTTAAAAAAAAAAGGGAGCCCCATTTGTAGTGTTTGTTAATTAATGTGGTGTTAATACCACCACCACATTTGATTTCAGTCTACCAACCTGACATCACTGAATGTGGAGTTGGGAAGAGACAAACCTAATCCATTCTCCTGATCCCTTATGAGCCCACTCTAGCACATCATTGTTAGTACTCAACAATGACTTTCCGGGGTCACCCTGAGAGCCTATCTATGACTACATAACAGGAAGAACTGGGAGGTTAAATAGCTTTGCAAAGTGACTCATACATGCCCATAGATATATTTATATTTGCCTACATTGTCTTTATCTGTCTTCTGTTAGAGCATCCAGTCTCAACAGCTGTCTTTCTTTAGCCCTCTGCTACACTGAGCAACTGACCTCTGCTACCACAAACAGAAAAACAGCTTCTGCTATGGGAAGCTGGCAGTAACTTTGAGCTACTTCTGCAATATGTTCCACCGTTTTGTCACACAATATTAAAAAGAGGTGTACTAGGGGATGAGATTTAATAAAATCAGTAAACGTTTCTGCTTCATCAAGGACATTCTTAAATAAAACTTGCAGTTTTCAATGAGAATATGTTAAAATAAAGAATTCAATGACTATAAGCCTTAATTAGAGCTAAATTTCCAGAAGTTTACCCACTATTGCTTTTGTACCATCAGTACAAATGTCAAAACAATTTAAAGGGCCAATAATATCTTAGTTTTATCATGAAAATAATTTTTACCTTGCAGGCCTCATAAAAGCATCTCTGGGCCTGCTAGGGGTCCATGGACAGCACTTTGAGAACTACCACTCTAGTCTAAAGTCACAAATGTCTCTTGGTTTGGTTATTGCAGTAGGCTCCCCACATCCATTCTGGCTACCTTGTAATCTATTCACCAACAAACAGCCAAAGTGGACTTGTAATATGGCAAATCTAATCATGTCACTTCCTACTCAAAACCCTCTTATGACTTCCCATCACTCTTAGGATTAAATGAAAACCCTTATCATGGTTGACAGAGCCCTCTATGATTTGGTTCCTGCCTTACCGCTGCAGCCTCATCTCCCTCTGTTCTCCTCTTCAATCTGTTTGCAACAGCTACGTTAGCTTCTTTCTGTTCTTCAAACACAGTAGATTCATTCTAGCCCCCAGAGTCTGCATGTGCTCTTCTCTGTATTTGTAATGCTTTCTCCACTCTCCGTTGACCTGATTAACTGGACTTATCTTGCAGCTATCAACTTAAATCTCACTCTTAAGAGGATTTCCTTACCTGTCCCTTGTTGGATCCCCTGTCGTAAAAGCTCACCTTCTTGTAACAGTATAATTACTGATGTACTTGTTTTTGAGATCTGCCTCCTCCAAGACCATAACTGTTCTCAAGGAAGAGACTATGTCTGTCACGCTCTCCATAACAGATTAAGGGCTTTGAACGTTGTCTGATTTGATTGAAGGATGTTACCTAGTATGAAAAAGAAGGAATTGGAACTTTATCTACACATAAATGTCAGTCTTTCTTCTCCTTTCACTGTGTATAGCACTGACCGACCCTTTGGACCTCAACTGAGGGAGCAACAACCTTGAAAAGACTTTTATTATTTAAAAAACATTCAATCTGGAGGTGCAGAGAACATGTCCCTCATTGCCCCTAGGAATTAAGTTAGAGCCAGACCAGCATGGTTGTATTCAAAACTGAAACTCCAATAGTGAAGATTTTGTTATAGGGATAATTTTGTCATACCTAAATTTCTCTTTCCTTTAAGATAATGTCTTTCCAAGGAGATTTCTAAATTCTTCATTGAAAGAGACTTCAAACAATCTATAGATGTGTTCCAGCAAATATCTGAACTCTGGCAGTAAGCATAGCTCAAATGTGGACTTCCACTACACATTATCCAGTCATTTTATTATCTCATCCATTCCTCCATTTTAGTAAAAATATTGAAGTATGTACTAGCTCTGAGTCAAGTCTATAACTTTCTGACTTTCCGGAAAAATTATCATACTCCCAAGCTTAACACCACAGTAAGTCTTACCTCTAGAAGCTATTGTAGCTCTCCTTCTATTAAAGAAAAGTGTGCCAGAAATTAACTCTAGGAGGCTCAAAGTTCTTCTTTGGAGTATGCCCACTGTGACTTGCATGTGTCTTATGCCAGGTGGATGACCAGCAGGTGACTGTAAACAGCAGCCTAGGAAGGTACAATTAGAAGTTAAAAGTTTTAATTATTTTTGGTTGGTTCAAAATAAGGCACCAAAATAAGACTTCCCAAAATACACCTGTAAATATTCTTTATTAATTCTAGTCAAAATGAAATTGATGCATCTTACACAATGCAATGTATGAACAATTCATATTATCAGAATTCCTTGGTGATGAAAAGTGAAAGTTGTGGTTAAATGGCTAAATATTTTATTTAAAATGTCTCAACTACATTTAGAAGCATGTGAGACATTGTTTCCTTTTTCTATTTCCTGCAGTATTCCTCCCAAAGCTAGAGTTTGTTTTAAAAAGATAAAGATTAAACACTGCAGTGAATTACATCTGCGCTCATGTGCAAACATCTTTTTCTTTTTGCTTGTCTTTGTGAATATTTGAAATCTAATATTTATTACATTGTGTTTGAAAAAGAGACAGGTTAAAATGCAGCTTGAAAAAGAGAAGTTGGTAACTGTAAGAGATGTAATTACAACGAACCTCCCATAACTGGGTCAGCAAGAGGCTAGGAAATGAATTTATCTGTAATGGAAATAGGAACTTTTCTGGAACATTTAAATAGCTGATACTGTGCCATTGCCTTGGATGTAATCAGTCATTTTTTTAGATTAAGTTTGAGAAAGGAATCCCAGGTTGAAAAGTTCAGAGCAGAAGGATAGTATCTAGAGACGAGCTAGGAGTTGTGCTTGGAAAAGTAGACATCGCTGATTGCTGAAAGGAAGAAAGCAGCAGGAACCCCAATCCTGTAAGTGTGGAAGCATCAAGGAAAATTTCCATCCCCTGCAGCAGTTGGATGACATTGTTCCTGAATGGTTTGGAATTTACCTATGTCCTTTTATATTTACTGTTTCTAATTTCTTTTTCTATTTGTACTATTTGATTTTAGGTTGTTCACCCAACTGATGAGTCACATAGTGCTCCATACATAGTTCTCTTAGGTCTCCTCTAAGGAAATTTTTGCTCACAATAGCTGTAAGACTAAATGACTTATCTATGGTGTATTATACACAGATTTCTTGATCTCAAAAAAGCTGATGGCACAATTTGTACATTATCCTGCTTCTTGCTTTTGATTTTCTCCTTGCTTCCTTTAGGCATACTTTTCCCATGGTTATTGCCTTCTCCAGAGCTAGAGCAAGACTTCAAATTCATGCCAGTTATGTTATTAGATGAACACTTTGAGAAAGATATGGAAAATAAGAAAGTACCAGCAAAAGTGAGGTTTTTAAATAATCTATGAAGATAATTGATTCATGTTATACATTCTTTCTCTAGAATAGCACTGTCTGGTAGAACTTTCTCTGACGGTACAAATGTTCTGTATCTGTGCTGTTCAGTGCAGTTACCATTGGTGCAACTGAGTAACTAAATTTTTAATTGTATTTCATTTTAATTATTTTAAATTTCAATAGTCACTATATATATAACTGATTCACTTTGCTGTACACCTGAAACTAACATAACATTGTGAGTCAACTATACTCCAATAAAAATTTAAACAAAATTTAAATAGCCACATGTAGCTAATAGCTACTGTACTAGTCAGCACAGCTCTCAAATATACCTTTCAGTTATCATGCTCAGCTATACAATGTCATTTCATTAATTCCCAAACTACCAATTTAGGAACCATGATTATTTGACTTGAACTAGTATATCACTGACTTTTTGAACTATGAAGAAAATGGCTGATAATCAGATTAATAATGTAAAAAATTTATAGATCAAAAGGTCAACTTTTATAGGGACAGGAACTCATTACAAGACCTAGTTTAGAACTATTAAAACTATTTATAAATTAATATAGATAATTAATTTGTTAGATGATGAATCACTTTTAGTATTCATTGATGTGAAGCAGGTCTAAATGGACCTTTACTTGGAAACACTCTTGTGATGGTTAATTTTATGTGTCAACTTGACTAGGCTAAGGGAAAGCCAGGTAAAACTTATTTCTGGGTGTGTCTGTGAGGGTGTTTCCGGAAGAGGTTAGCATTTGAATTAGTAGACTGAGAAAAGAGATCCTCCCTCACCAAAGCAGGTGGGAATCATCCCATCAGTTGAGGGCCTGAATAGCACAAAAAGGTAAAGGGAAGGCATCATTCTCTCTTCTTGAGCTGGGACATCCATCTTCTCCTGCGCTTGGACATCAGAGCTCCTGATTCTTGGACCTTATGACTCTGGGACTTAAACTATCAGCTCCACTAGTTCTCAGGCCGTTGGGCTCAGACAGAATTATACCACCAGCTTTCCTGTCTCATAACTGCGTAAAGCCGATTCCTATAATAAATCTCCTATATATATATCTGTATATATTCTGTTGGTTCTGTTTTTCTGGAGAACCCTGCCTAATACAACTCTTTAATAGTTATTCATTTATTTGAACTGTATGCCAGACACTGGACTAGCGCTGGAGATTTTTAAAAAGACTTGCCTTCAAGAAGCTCATTTTTGTCCTAGAAATTAAATATGTATCTTTGACTTATTATAGTTTAATATTAACATAAATATAATATATTTACCACCTTGAAGATATGCAAGGACATTAAACCATTTAATGTCCCCCCAAAAAAAGCTCATTTTTAAAGATGTCACCAGCACTTTATATACTGTATGTCATATGTTTCTGAGCTTTTTCCAGATTAGTACAAAGTAATGTTTTTTAATATTTCATTTAATTGTATTTCATACTGATTATTATTTATATGATTTATAGTTTCTTTAATATATTAGCATATAGTATAGTATATATGTGTGTATAATATATATCTCCAATATTTAAAGTTTTGGCTACATTTTTAGGTAGCAATAAATTTAAAACTTTCCAATATTTAAACCGTGATTTAGTTTTATATATAGTATATAGCACTAATGTACTAGTGTAAGTACCATATTCCTCATAATAAGTACTATAAGTTTAACTATACTTATCTAACCATAAGAATAACTACATGTATTAAAATAGAGATAAGTAATAGTAATTTCTCCTTTTAATTTCTTGCATTATTATTTTAACACCTTATATGTGCTATCATTAATAAAAATGATGAATTGATTTGCATTTAATGAAAGGGACTTAATATGTTAGCCTTTTCAGGAATATTGAGCATTGGCTATGGGGCCAGACTGCCAAATTGTTCGGTTCCTAGCTCTCTCACGTACTAAATATAACCTTGAGCAAGTCATTAAACTTATCCGTGCTTCAGCTTCCTCACTGGGAAAGTAGAAAATAATATTTGCCTCTTCATGGAGTCCTTGTGAGAATTACCTTAAAAGATTCATAAAAAGTGCTTTACATAGTCCCTGACCCATGATAGTGCTCAATAAAACTTTATTTTTTTTTTTACTGCTACTACTATTGGGAGTATTGCAAGACATAGATACATTTGAGACCCTGTGTCACCTACTTAGAGGAGATATTTGAGGAAGGGGAGCTTGCCAATATTCATGTATTATTATAGTATACCAGGTAGTATCTGTCTTCACAGAAACAGAGTTTAAATATCAGAAGATTTTTACTCTAGGTATCTAAATTTGTAGATAAAATCTTCAAATATTTTCATTTCCTTATAGAAAGTTAATTTACTTATATTTTTCCTCTCAGTACGAGGTTAGAAATTCCACACTTTTGTAATTTTGTACTTTATTTTAAAGAATGTATGTTTAACATGGAGTCATTGCAGAAGATGTCTCCCATGTTGAAAACAAATTTATTTTTCTCTTAAGGACATGTGTAAATGAAGTTTGAAAATGTAGTATTTACCCTTATGCCTCTAAAGCCAAGGAATGGATATATTAAAAATGTGAAAAACTTCTAAGAAAACTTTTCCATAATAAATACTGTCCTAGAAAGGATGTAATATTTGAGAAAGGCTATGATCCAAAAGCATGATCAGAAATTTTCAAATAGAGCATTGAATTAGATCTCTAAATGCCACCATGCACTCAATAAACAGATTTAGCTGGCAATGCAAATCAAATTGGGAAAACTGAATACCTCAGTAATGCTTGCCAATTTCTCAAGCCTCAAAGATTTGTATCTTTAGATTCATGCTTAAGTCAGTATTATAGTATATGGAATGTTCCATTAGCTTAGTTTAAGCCCTACATTACAAGGTATGCACTTGTAATTCCACTCCTCAAACTATAGGCTTATAGGACATTTGAAGGAAATAATTGGCTCCAGATATAATCTATTTGCCCTGATTGATCTTAACTGTTTAAAAGTACATGCATAGAAAATAAATGGAAAGTAAATTTTAAAAAATATAATAATAATAATTGGCTACAAACTGGAGAGCTAAATAGGGAAATGTGAGCAGTAAGTGTGCTTTTGAACCCCTGTTTCTCTCTTTGCATTAATTTTGAGACCATTAGCTGCTATAACAAATAAACTTACAAATGTATGATAGCTCAAATACAGTAAACATTTATTTCCCACTCATGTTAAGTCCAAAATGGGAATTCTTGGTTGACAGATGGTCTTCTTTGAGCAGAATTCAGAGACCCAGGTTTCTTCCAGCTTTGGATCCATTATTTTCAACATGTTGTTTCAATATGTCAGGCTAGTCTTCAGCTAATCAAAATGGGATGGAATAGATATCATCAAGTGGAGTGGTTTCCTGGACCAGGCCTGGACGTAGACCAGGCCACTCCTACTCATATTCCACTGGTTGGAACTCAGTTACATGGCCACACCTCACTTCAAAGGAAGCTGGGAAATATAGCCCAAGATATGCCCAGGATGACAGGCAACAGTGCCACCCTCCTCTGGATAATCTGTACCCTGCAGACTATAGTTTCCTCTCCTCAGTCACTAGTGCTCTCCTGGTTGTTTCCATCACCTCTTCAATTGCTGGAGGAAACTAGTCTATTTAATTCACAGTTATGTGTCAGCCCTGGAGGTGCATTTTAAAAGCAGAAGACTGGAGAATGATAACTCCATAAGAAGACAAATGGAGGAGTTTTGTTGTTTTCTTTGTTTTGCTTTTGGTTGTTATTTTGTGGGCTGGGTTGGTTGGTTGGTTGGTAAAACAGGATCAAAAAATAAGCAAGCACCTTAGTCTACAAAAAAAAGACAAATTCTAAAAACCAGTCAATTTTTTTGGAAAATTGTGGGGGGGAGGATACAAATGAAAGAATAGATAGTATAAATAGCATCTATTTAATTCTGGCTTTTTTCTCATGTCTTTAGCTATTCACAATGTAAAGTACTGGCACATTGGTGTCTCTACTGGTATTAAGTAAAAGATGTACCTCATCAAGTCAACAATAGAGACCATGTGTCTTAATTCCTACACTGAGTTAGCATATATAAAAGTAGAAATTGTAAGTGCAGTATGTTCCAAAACTGAAATCTTGACTTTCTTTCACAAACTTGCTCAGCCCATGAACTTTCCCTTCTCTGTATTTTTTTTTAATAAATTTATTTATTTACTTATTTTTGGCTGCATTGGGTCTTCGTTGCTGCGTGCGGGCTTTCTCTAATTGCGGCGAGTGGGGGCTACTCTTCGTTGCAGTGCACAGGCTTCTCATTGCAGTGGCTTCTCTTGTTGTGGAACAAGGGCTCTAGGCATGCCAGCTTCAGTACTTGTGGCACGTGGGCTCAGTAGTTGTGGCTCGTGGGCTCTAGAGTGCAGGCTCAGTAGTTGTGGTGCATGGACTTAGTTGCTCCGAGGCATATGGGATCTTCCTGGACCAGGGCTTGAACCCGTGTCCCCTGCATTGGCAGGCGGATTCTTAACCACTGCACCACGGGAAGTCTTCCCTTCTCTGTTGATGAAACTTTATCCCAAAGTTGCACAAGACCAAAACTTTAGAGTTATTTTTGACTTCTCTCCTTCTCTCATACCTCTTATCCAAGCTTCTCTCTTCTCTTATCCAGGAAATCCTGTTGACTCTATATTCAGAATACCCAGAATATGAACACTTCACTGCTGGTTTGAGCCTCCATCCTCTCTCACCTGGATTACTGAAATAGACCCCTAACTAATTTCACTGCTTTTACTTTTGCCTACTCCCCATCATCTAGACCTCCATCTCCCCTACACACACTCAGAGACTACTGTCAGCCTATGGGGTGGGGGAAAGAAGCAAAAGTTGAAGGAGTGAGATTAGTTAGGATCTGCTGCAGTAATCCAGATAAGAGGCAATGAATGCTCCTACCACCTTCCCTCTCAATCAGTCCACTTTAGCCTGAATGTCCTATAAATATTTCATTGTGTTTCCCATCCTCCTACACAGAATTTCCAAAACCTCTTAAGCCAATTTTTCATTTTCTTTTTTTTAAATTGAGGTGTAATTTACATATAAAATTATGTTAGTTTCAGGTATAAAACATAATGATTTGATATTTGTATATATTGCAAAATGATCACTACAAGAACTCTATTAACATCCATTACTACACATAGCTACCAATTTTTTTTTCTTGTGATGAGTGCTTTTAAGATCTACTCTCTCAGCAACTGTCAAATATGGAACACACTATTTTTAACTACAGTCCCCATGCTGTGCATTACATCCCCGTGATTTATTTGTTTTATAACTGGAAGTCTGTATTTGTGCCTTTTGAGCCCTTTCACCCATTTGCCAGCCCCCACCCCCCACCTCTGACAAACACAAATCTGTTCTCTGTGTCTATGAGCTTGTGTTTTTAAATATTCCACATATGAAATCATATTGTGTTTGTCTTTCTCCGTCTGACTTACCTCACTTAGCGTAATTCACTCAAGGTCCATCCATGTTGTAGCAAATGGCAGGATTCCATTTTTTAAATGACTGAATAATATTCCATTGTTTGTATAATACCATATATTCTTTATCCATTTATGTGTCAATTAACATTTAAGTTGTTTCCATGTCTTGGCTATTGTAAATAATGCTGCAGTGAACATGAGGGTGCACATATTTTTTTGAATTGGTGTTATTGTTTTTTTCAGGTAAATACCGGAGAAATGGAAATGCTGGATCACGTGGTAGTTCTATGTCTAAGTTTAGGAGGACCCCTCCATACTTTTTTCCACAGTGGCTGCACTAACTTACATTCCCACCAATGGTGCACAAGGTTTCTCTTTTCTCCACATACTCGCCAACACTTGCTATTTCCACGTCCGGTAGTTTCTTCGTAACCATCTTTGCTGTAGACGTGTTTGCCACAAGCATTCTTGCTGGAAACATTTTCGCCACATAACTACTTAGCCACAAGGCAGTTTTGCCATAATAGTTAAAATAACAAAAAATAAAAGAGGGACATTAAAAGGGACATAAACAGGAAACATCAAAAATGAATAATGAAATTAAAAAGACTCGCAAAATACAAAATACTTGAATACATTTAAAATCTGTGAAGATTCTTGGCAATACTGTGCGAATAACTTATTTTATTTTGTGGTTTGTACCTAAGCACTTGTCTTCAAAGTCTTTTTTTTCATAGTACTTTGTATCTTTTTTCTTTTTTTTTTTTTTTGCCTGTTGATCCTTCTCCTTGTTGAGCACCACACTTTTTCTTTTTCACTAAAATTTCTTCCTTCATTAAGATAGACTTTCCAAATACTAGAATGCATATTTATAACTGAGCTTTGTATTGTGTTGTGAAAGCCTTCCACACTGTTGTTTGTTCTTGGAATATTATGTCACATGTCCATTGAGAGACATTACAAAATTCTATGGGAAATGTGGACCTGGCCTCTTTCTCCTCCCATGTAGTGTGTTTCAAAATAAAAAACCAATTCTTGGTGTAAAATCATCATCATCTGTCATGCTTTTTGTATGTCAAACCAAGCTATCAACCAGTTATTTTATCTTTTACAGCAAAATTGCCTTACAGCCAACTAGTTATGCAGCAAAAGTGCTTGTGGCAAAGATGCTTATGGCAAAAGTACCTAGAAACATTATTTCTTGGTTTTTAAATAATAACCATTCTAACAGGTGTAAGGTGATATCTCTTTTGGTTTTGGTTTGCATTTTCCTGATAATTGGTGAAGTTGCATTTTCCTGATAATTGGTGAACTTTTCATGTACCTGTTTGGCATCTGTATGTCTTCTTGGAAAAATATCTATTCAGATCATCCGTCCCCCCACCCCATTTTTAAATCAGATTGTTTGGGGTTTTTTGCTGTTGAGTTGTATGAGTTATATATTTGGGATATTAACCCTTTATCAGATACATGATTTGCAAATATTTTCTGTCATTCAGTAAGCTGCCTTTTCGTTTTATTGATGGTTTCCTTTGCTGTGCAGAAGTCTTTTAGTTTGATGTAGTTCCATTTGATTATTTTTGCTTTTGTTGCTTTTGCTTTCGTTGTCAAATCCAGGAAGTCATCATCAAGACTGGTGTCAAGGAGCTTACTTGATTTTTCTTTTTTATGTAATATATAGTACTCTCTAACATACCTTATGATTTGCATAATTTTTATGTTCATTGTTTGCCTCTCTTCCAGAATGTACACTCCACAGAGCAGAGATTTCTTTTGTCATTTTTTCCTATTTCTACCTTTCCAGTGCCTAGAAGAGTACCTGGCACATAATAGACACTCTGTGAATACTTATTGTATGTTGAATGAATTTTTCTAGACAGCAATATATAATTTTAAAAATTGATGATCCTGTCAGTTTTAAGCTTTTCTAGGTCACTATTACATGCTAAAGAAATTTAATCAAACTTCTTAGGACCGGGACTTCCCTGGTGGCGCAGTGGTTAAGACTCCATGCTCCCAATGCAGGGGGCCCAGGTTCGATCCCTGCTCAGGGAACTAGTTCCCACGTGCATGCCACAACTAAGAGTTTGCATGCCACAACTAAGGAGCCCATGATCCGCAACTAAGGAGCCCACCTCCCACAACTAAGGAGCCTGCCTGCCACAACTAAGAGACCTGGTGCAACCAAATAAATAAATTTTTTTTGAAAAAGAGAGACACCTAGTTCTAAAAAAAACCAACTAAAAAATTCTTGGGACCAATATTTCTCAAGATGTATTTGATGGAAAATTAATTTCACAAAGTGCTCTTGCCAGACAAGTTTATAAAACATGGCATACCATACCTCCCTCTTGGAGATTTGCAAAGTCTATTAGTATATTATAGTCTCTGAGATAGTATGCTGTAAAGAAACCTATTTAACTCTAATGCAGCTTTTCTCAAATTTACTTAATGTAACTCTTTTTTCATGGAGCAGCTATTAACATCCAATGGAATTATTGCTCTGAAGCTTATATTGGGGAAATACTGCTCTAGACCAATGGTTTAAAAATAAAAATATCCAAATAGGATTTAACCCAGAAATGAAAGATGGACTCAACATATGAAAATCAATCATTGTAATATACTATATTAACTAAATAAAAGATAAAAGCCACATGATCATCTCAATAGAGTCACAGAAAGCATTTGACAAAATCCACAATTCTTTCATGATAAAAACACTCAACAAATGAGGAATAGAAGGGAACTTCCTCAACCTGATAAAGGACATTTACAAAAAAACAAAAACAAAATCAAAACCTCAGCTTACATCATACTCAATGGTGAAAGACTGGATGTTTTCTCTCAATGATCAAAAATAAGAATGTTCACTCTTAACACTTCTGTATAACATTAAACTGGAGGTATTAGCCTGGGAAGTTAGATAAGAGAAAGAAATAGAAGCTTCCAGATTGGAAAGGAAGAAGTAAAACCATCTCTATTTGAAAGTTACATGATTTTTATGTCACACAATTAGAACTAATAACCAAGTTCAGCATGGTTGCAGGATACAAAACCAGTTTACAAAAATGATCATTTATATTAATATACACTATTAATTAACTAGGAAATGAACTTAAGAAAACAATTCTATTGATAATAGTATCAAAAAGAATACTTAGGAATAAATCTAACAAAATAAGTGCAATGTGAGTAGGCTGAAAACAACAAAATATCATTAAAAGAAACCAATGAATACCTAAATAAATGGAAAGACCTGTTCATGGATGGAAAGACTCAATGTTGTTAAGATGGCAGTACTCCCCAAATTGACCTACAGATTCAACACAATTCCTATCAAAAATATTAGTTGACATTTTATTCAGAAATTAACATGCTCATTCTAAAATTCATATGGAGATTCAAGGGAACCAAAATAGCAAAAAAAAAAAAAAAGGCTAGAAAACTCACACTTCCGGATTTCAGTACTACAAAGCTACAGTAACTAAGGCAGTGTGGAACTGGCGTGAGGATAGACAAACAGATTAAAGGAAAATAATTGAGAATTTTACAACAAATTAATTGTGGAGCTGAGATTCAAACCCAGATCAGGCATGAAAATCCATGTTTTCCCCACTACCATTTAATTTTTGTTGTTGTTCTCTGTATTCTCCAAAATACCTACCCCAGGATCATGTACCTAGGAATCAGTCAATAAGTAACCAATGCGTGAATGAACAATGCTTCTGGTGATGACAGCTATCTTATAAAGGAGTGAGTGGCATGTAAGGAAGGATAATTATATCTTTAAGTACAACCCACCAGTTACCCTGAAGTCAAAGAAAGAAATTAAAAGCTATAGTTGTCTGTGTGCTGAATACAAAACACAGATTGGGTTTCTATGCTCTAACATCCTTCACCCTTCAGAATGGATTGGTAAGAATATAAGTAAAAATTATCAGCCTGAAATATAAGACACTAAAACTTAAGATCAAAACTAAAATTAGAATAACCAGGAGACTTTCACCTCAGATTCTAACTTTTCCTGCCAACCTATCATTTTCAGCGAGATTAAGATCAGTGTTGGCTGTCTGGGAGGGGGAACATTACATATACACTAATACACATGAATTCTCCTGGGAAGTCCTGGGAGGCACCGTAACTTTTAAGATCCCTGGAAATTTTTAGTCTTGAAATAGTTTCACCAAGAAAACAATCCTGAAGAGTTTAACATCGTCAGTAACTAATGTGCACTATCTCAAACCTGGCTCCTCTGTCACAGGGAATGAAATGCTACCGCAATCAAGCCTGACAGTAATAGTGTTGAAACACTAAGTGGCTTTCTAACAAATTTAGACTTGACAGTTATTTTCTCTTTCTCTTGTCTTAGTGGATTAGTCCGCAAGAACTCTGCACATTTTCTGGCTGCTGAGGGAAACACACACTAACCTATCTGCCTGCAGGCAGCCATCCAGGATGGATGCCCTGCAGATGGGGCTGTAGGGTGTACTTGTGACAGCTGTTTGACAACAGTGGGGAAGGATGTCCAGAGGAGATTGTGGGTGACTGCTAGGCCAAACTTCTCAACTTCTCATTAGTCTCCTTTTATAGACTTAAGAGCTAACCACAAGCAGTTGCATGCTTTGATAAAAGTAGGTCATAGAAATGGAAATAAATGCCATATTTGACACACATTTTAAGCTCATTTCTCTGGACAGTTGAATGTGCACCATTGTCTTCTATGGGGCAGTAATGTCTAACAGGTATTTTTAAAGGCTTTATATTTTATCTAACATTATTATATAAATTAAGCCATTTTAGGTAAAACAAATAGCATCTGAATATTGGTATTTCAGTGTTTCTAACCTATAAAATCATCTAGAATAATTTGCTTCGTTTTTAGAGCCTAAATTTTCCTGCTTATGAAAATAGCAATAATAAAAATCGTCTTTCTGTTTCTTGTGTTACCAGGAAAGCTATTGTGCAGATAGTGTAAAATATCCGTCTGGTATGAATCTGGCCTTGAATGAATGATGTGGGCCTGAACTAAAAGAGTACAGGACCCTTATAGGGTGCCTTCTTGGGAGCCAAACTTAAAAGGTTAATTTGTCTTCCTCTGCTTTTAGCTTGTTATGTCATATATGTATTTTATAAGAACCTGCCCAAGCCCTTTTGGAATAAAGTGAGGGTATAAATAATCAAATTTTAATTAAATAGTATAATCGTTTAGTTGGATTTTCTTAAGCACATACTAAGTGATTACAGGGATGAAACAAGGAAACAGTAGAAAATTTTAGTGTTTTATTTAGGAACAGCAGATTGTGTACCACTTAAAATACATAGACCACGTACACATAAATAAGGCTCTCCTTAACATTTGGGAGAAATTTTAAAATGAAAAAAATACTGGGAGTGAGAATCAAATATTTATTAATACACTTTTATACTACATGTTATTGCCAGACACTATGCTGGTTGTTTTACATGTATGATGTATGTTCTATTATTACCACTATCCACATTTTACAAATGAGGAAACTGAGGATCAGAATGGCTAAGGACCTTGCCTGAAGTCACTCTGGGAAAACGTAGCAGCCAGGGTTTGAAGCCAGACAGATTGGCTACGGGGTCTATTACACAATTAGGCTACATTACCCCTCCAAACAGCACAAGACAGTTGTGTAAATAGCTCTGTGATTCTCAGTCCGGAAGGCTCAGTAGCATCACCCTGGAGAGGGGTGAGGGAAGATTAATACACATTCTGATATATGGGCCCCATTCAGAAATCATCACATATATTTTCTAAAATCCCTACAGGTGATTCTATTCTTGCACCCTATGTTAAGAACTACTGAAATAGATGAACCATCAATTTCAGTTTATAAACTAAAGAGCAGCAAGGACTTGGAAGGGATAGTCTATGTTCTGAGCAGGCTTTTTTTTTTTTTCAACAAACCTTTTCCAAATATTTATTTTCACTATTTCTTTTTTTAAAATTTTTATTGGAGTATAGTTGCTTTACAATATTATGTTAGTTTCTACTGTACAGCAAAGTGAATCAGCCATATGTATATATATGTCCCCTCTTTTTTGGATTTCCTTCCCATTTAGGTCACCACAGAGCAGTGAATAGAGTTCCCTGTGCTATACAGTAGGTTCTCATTAGTTGTCTATTTTATACATAGTATCAATAGTGTACATATGTCAATCCCAATCTCCCAATTCATCCCACCCCCCCCTTTCCCCCCATAGTATCCATACGTTTGTTCTCTACGTCCATGTCTCTATTTCTGCTTTGCAAATAAGATCATCTATACCATTTTTCTAGATCCCACGTGTATGTGTTAAAGTATGATATTTTTCTGGCTTACTTCACTCTGTATGACACTCTCTAAGTCCATCCATGTCTCTGAAAATGACCCAATTTTTTTTTTTTTTTTTTTTTTTTTTTTTGCGGTACACGGGCCTCTCACTGTTGTGGCCTCTCCCAGAGCACAGGCTCCGGACGCGCAGGCTCAGCAGCCATGGCTCATGGGCCCAGCCGCTCTGCGGCATGTGGGATCCTCCCAGACCGGGGCACGAACCCGTGTCCCCTGCATCGGCAGGCAGACTCTCAACCACTGTGCCACCAGGGAAGCCCCAAATGACCCAATTTTGTTCCTTTTTATGGCTGAGTAATATTCCATTGTATATATGTACCACATCTTCTTTATCCATTCCTCTGTT
Source organism: Phocoena sinus (assembly GCF_008692025.1). NCBI lineage: Eukaryota > Metazoa > Chordata > Mammalia > Artiodactyla > Phocoenidae > Phocoena > Phocoena sinus. The sequence continues at coordinate 21,844,621 of NC_045767.1, forward strand.
GATGGACATTTACATTGTTTTCATGTCCTGGCTATTGTAAATAGTGCTGCAGTGAACAATGGGGTGCATGTGTCTTTTTGAATTATGGTTTTCTCTGGGTATATGCCCAGGAGTGGGATTGCTGGGTCATATGGTAATTCTATTTTTAGGTTTTTAAGGAACTTCCATACTGTTCTCCATAGTGGCTGTATCAATTTACATTCCCACCAACAATGCAAGAAGGTTCCCTTTTCTCCACACCCTCCAACATCTATTGTCTGTAGATTTCTTGATGATGGCCATTCTGACTGGTGTGAGGTGATACCTCACTGTAGTTTTGATTTGCATTTCTCTAATGATTAGTGATGTTGAGCATCTTTTCATGTGTTTGTTAGCTGTCTGTATGTCTTCTTTGGAGAAATGTCTATTTAGGTCTTCCACCCACTTTTGGATTGGGTTGTTTGTTTTTGTGATATTGAGCTGCATGAGCTGTTTGTATATTTTGAATATTAATTCTTTGTCAGTTGCTTCATTTGCAAATATTTTCTCCCACTCTGAGGGTTGTCTTTTCATTTTGTTTATGGTTTCTTTTGCTGTGCAAAAGCTTTTTAAGTTTAATTAGGTCCCACTTGTTTATTTTTGTTTTTATTCTCATTACTCTATCTGAGCAGGCTTTTCAAAATCTTTGGAATATAGGAATGATTTAAATGAGTGCAGTGTCACAGTGATAAATACAGTAAAACAGTTTGAGAATAATCACGACCCAAAGAAACCAAGCCACATACATACAGGTCCCAAGCTGTCACTCTTCTGTCAACAAAAGACATCACAGTTGCAGCAGTAGGAGTTAGATTCTATATTCAAGAGAATACAGAAATTTAAGTCCAGAGGTGAAGGAAGGCAGACCAAGGAATACCTCTCTTACAGCATGTGTAGGTTGCACTTTCCATTAATAGAAATGGAAAGAAGTACCATTGTAAGGTAGCCACCCACCAAGCTAAATATACAGCTGCATACTCCATGTTTACTACATGAAAAAGAATATCCTTTTTAACCTATGTTTTATGGTCAAAACTCTGTGAAATATCTTTAAATTTGTGATAGAAGATCACAGAGATTGAAGGTTAATTTATTAAGTTCATTTATTCTGCACTTAAAAACAAGACTTTATTTGGAGGAGGAGAGAGTAAGAGTAAAGGAGCAAGGAAGAGATTAAGTGAAAGAGGCTAAGTAAAGTAGTAAATTAAAACTAACGTGTGTATTTACCTTGAGAGTTGTTGATTCCTCATGGAGACATATGATGCAGTGCCTTTCAGTGTCAACCCTCAAACCCTTTCAGTTATTTTAGTTCCTGGAGTTTTCCAGAGGCACAGAGGATTTAACAAATTACAGAGACTACATATGTGAATTATTCACTGGGTGTTTTTGGTGTATTTCATTCATATCCACACTGCTAAATGCAATTGTGTTAGGTGCCAAATTCCTGAAAAAAAAGGTAGTTATTTTCTCAATAATGTTTAGACGCTTCAGATCTTTGGGGCCATGGTGGGGGTATAAAGAAGTAAATTAATATCTGTGCTCAAAGGCTCCCGTGTTTATTCCTGCACTGATATCAACCTGATTTGCTAATGAGGTGACAATAAAATGGTAGTTATAGTTCCCTACTTATATTTCACTATGAGGTTCTTAACTTAAGGGAATAAACTGCTATTTGTGCCCAGAAACTCATTCTTTCACCTAATTTTATCTTGACTGCCATGTAGTAAAAAAATCCTTAGCCTTTATGTGGCTGATTTTTTCCTTTCTTTCTCTTCAGGCTTTACAGTTTTTTGGAGCAGTTTTACTGTTTGAAACTATAAAAGAGTTCCTTGAGAATTTGGAGGACTAGCTCCATATCAATATGAATAAGCCAAAGGACAACATTCTGCATCATCCTTCAAAGACTTCTATTTGCGAGGTATTATACCAAGTTGTTTGATGCTAAGGGGAGAATCTACCAAATGATAAGAAAAGCGATAGCCAAAATAATAATAATAATAATCTGTCATTAATGATCATTTGGGCAGGTTCTAGGTTGTCATTTTCCCTAGCCTAAGTAGCTTGAAGAGGCAGGCTAAACAAATTAATACTCTGGGTAAGATTACAGGGCAAATAGTATTTCAAATAAATATTTGCTGGCGTGGTAAAAGCATCTGGTGATCTACAAGGCATTGTTCAGGGGGGGAGTGTTATCTGAGGAGGGTCATTGCACAGAAATCACGAGGGCTCATCTTTCCCTCTTAACCTGCACTCCGCAGTGTCTGAGCTTGCGCGGAAGACCTAGACTCCTCCGTGAGGCAGGTGGGCGAGTGTAGGTGGAGTCAGCTTTGCCAAGCCAACACCACCTGCAGAAGGGCTCCAAGGTGTCCATTTTGAGTCAAAGCTACGGAACACTGCCTTGGGTCTCAGCTCCATTTTCGAATTCAGCTTTAGCAGCCATTAATACACTAACTCTTTCTCAACATTTGTGTCTACTTTCTACCACTTGGAACTCAGAGAAGAGAGGGTGTGACTCATTGACTCCTAACTTTTTTGTTTTTTGAGTCCTAACTTTCAATGGCCACCTTAGGCAAGTTGCTTCACCTCCCTATATTTTTTAGGAATAAAATGCTCAATACTAAGAGTCCCTTCAGCTATTTCAACTTTACTAAGTAACACATTTTTTAAAGCCAGCTGCATCTGGCCGTAATCAATAGTCGAATGTGCATGGATGTTGAGAAAAGGGAACCCTTGTGTACTATCAGTGAGACTGTAAATTGGTACAGCCACTATGGAAAACAAAATGAAAGACACTCAAAAAATTAAAAATAGAACTACCACATGATCCAGCAATTCCACTTCTGGGAATATATTCAAAGGAAACAAAAACACTAACTCAAAAAGATATCTGTGCAGCACCCTCTGCCCGCCCCCCCCCATTCATAGCAGCACTACTTACAACAGCCAAGACATGGAAATATCCTAAGTGTCCATTGTTGGATGAATGGATAAAGGAGATGTGGTGTATATATGCAATGGAATAGTATTCAGCCATTAAAAAAACAAGAAAATCCTACCGTTTTGTGAAAGCACAGATGGATCCTGAACACATTGTGCTAAGTGAAATAAGTTAGATAGAGAAAGACAAATACTGTATGATCTCACTTATAATCTTAAAAAACAAACAGAAAACGAAACTTATAGAAAAAGAGATCAGACCTGCGGTTACCAGAGGCAGAGGGTGAGGGAGGGGGAATTGGAGGAAGATGGTCAAAAGGTACAAACCTCCAGTTACAAGATACGGACTAGAGATGTAATGTACAACATGATGACTATGGCTAACACTGAAGAATGATATACAGGCATATTGTATTATTGTGCTTGGCTTTACTGCACTTCAAAGGTATTGTGTTTTTCACAAATTGAAGGTTTGTGGCAACCCTGCATTATCAGATGATGGTTAGCATTTTTTAAAATTTTTATTTATTTATTTTATATTTATTTTTGGCTGCGTCGTGTCTTCATTGCTGCGCACAGGCTTTCTCTAGTTGCGGCGAGTGGGGGCTACTCTTCGTTGCGGTACACAGGCTTCTCATTGCGGTGGCTTCTCCTGTTGCAGAGCACAGGCTGTAGGTGCACAGGCTTCAGTAGTTTTGGCACGCAGGCTCAGTAGTTGTGGCTCACGGGCTGTAGAGCACAGGCTCAGTAGTTGTGGTGCACGGGCTTAGTTGCTCCACAGCATGTGGGATCTTCCCGGATCAGGGCTCAAACCTGTGTCCCCTGCATTGGCAGGCGGATTCTTAACCGCTGCGCCACCAGGGAAGTCCCTGGTTAGCATTTTTTAGTAATAAAGACTTTTTAATTAAGATATGTACATTTTTTTAGACATAATGCTATTGCTCACTTAATAGACTACAGTATAGTGTAAATATACTTTTACACGCACTGGGAAACCAAAAAATTCGAGTGACTCACCTTATTGTGATATTCGCTTTATTGCAGTGGTCTGGAACCAAACCTGCAATATCTCCAAGGTGTGCCTGTGTAGGCAAGTTGTTGTGAAAGTAAATCCTAAGAGTTTGCATCACAAGGAGAAATTTTTCCCCCTTTTTTTCTTTTTTTGTTTCTCTTCTTGTTTTATCTATATGGATGTTAGCTGAACCTATTGTGATAACCATTTCACAATGTATGTAAATCAAACCATCATGCTGTATGCCTTAAACTTATACAGTGATGTATGTCAGTTATTTCTCAATAAAACTGGGGGGAAAAAGTAGCCAAATGTGCATTTCTCTAAAAACACCACACTTACGTTCAGGTCTACAAATCTGTGAGACTTTAAAATAGGAATTAAAGATACAAAATAAATTCTCATCTATACTATTTCCTTCTATTCCTTTAAGATAATAAATCAAATATTAAAATATCTTCTTTCCCATTAAAGGAATTTTACAATTATTATTTTCTTATCCCATTTAGGGTAAAGATTGCATCTAGAAAATTTAAAAGGTAAAAAAAAAAAAACTTTATGAAAAGATATATGGATCCAGCATGTATTCATGAAATAAATACTCCAGGGCCTATCATCTCCAAAGCCAAATTGCTGTGAATCAAAAACTCAAATATGATTGCAAACCATTGCAGTGACATATTTTTGCCTAGAAAGGAAAAGGATAGAAAAGAGAATAATTTCGTCTTTTGAACATCTAGATGTGCTAAATACTATGTTAGAGACATTTATATGTTTATGTAATTGAAACCCCTGCAACAGTTTTGTGATGTTGATATTTTTATCCCCATTTTTATAGAGAAGTCAATTGAAGTCCAGAGAGATTGAACACTTGCTCAAAAACACACTGTTAGTAAGATCTAGAGTTTGAATCCCTATCTGATGACCCCAGAACTCAAGTCTCTTCCAAATCATTCTCACAGTGTGCTGGCATGAGTTACACTGGGTGGTGGCAGTGGAAAGTGTGTGTGCACAGCTATGATGACAGCGTGGTTTTTCACTTCTGACAGGATAAACTCCCTTTATACTCCCATCATCTATGTTCTTTTTCAAAGAGCATCTATTCAGTCATAAGGCTCACATCCTCAGGAAGCAATTGTCCCATCATTCTTAGAGGAGTGTTATTTCCTTAAATGTTAGGTGGAATGAGGTCACACATCAGGCCCATGGCAACCAGTCTTTGTTTAATGTTTTATAATGCATTTGTCTTAAGGTCAAATGGGATTATTACCAGAACTGTACTGAAACATAAAAGCAAATGGAAAAGGGACACAAAACAGGGTTGGGTCAGAACTCAAAAAAAAAAAGAAAGAAAAAAAAACCATCACAGAATGGATTTGATATTGAAGAGACAAAACCTGGGGAACAAAAAAGCAGTAATAGAAATATATTTTACAAATGTCATAAAAATTTGTTTAAAAGACAGATTTCAGTTTTGCAAGGCAAAGGAATGAAATCAAGAAAATGCTTGCTTCTTTGCTGTAGAGGGAAAAAAACTAGTAACAGATGACATCAAAAACACAGACTTCAATTTTACTCCTTCATATATTACATTTTATTGAAAAAAATAACATACATATAGGAAAGTATATGCATTAGCCTACATATACATAAGTATACATCTCAGAGAATTTTCATAAAATGAGCATACCTGGATAACCACCACCCAGATCAAGAAATAGTACATTTCCAGGATTCCACAAGTCCTCCTCCAGCCCCTGGCAGTACCCTGCCCTGCAAAAGTAACTCTCCTGATTTATAACACTATAGATCAGTTTTGCCTGTTTTTGACCTTCATGTAAAGAGATCATAGGGGCTTCCCTGGTGGTGCAGTGGTTGGGAGTCCGCCTGCCAATGCAAGGGACACGGGTTCGTGCCCCGGTCCGGGAGGATCCCACATGCCGCGGAGCGGCTGGGCCCATGAGCCATAGCCGCTGAGCCTGCGCGTCCGGAGCCTGTGCTCCGCAACGGGAGAGGACACAACAGTGAGAGGCCTGCGTACCGCAAAAAAAAAAAGAAAACAGAAATCATACAACGTGTACTTCTCTGTGTCTGACTTCTTTTGCTGGACACTATGAGATTTCACCCTTATTGTTACATGTAGCAGTTGTTCATGTTCATTGCTAAATAGTATGTCATTGAATAAATAAAGTGCAGTTTACTTATCCATTCAATATTTATAGATATTTGAATCGTTCCCAGTTGTGGCTATTATGAATACTTAAGAATATGCATATTCATGTACCTGACTTTCTGTAGTTCACATATCTGCCATATATGTACCAACGAGTGGAATTGCTGAGTCATTGGCTGTGCATTTGTTCAGTTTTAATACTACGAAAAGCTATTCTGAAGTTGCTGTATCAATGTACATTCCTGCTAATGGTATGAGAGTTCTGGTTGCTCCAAACCATTGCCTGAGATTGGTATTGTCAGTCTTGTTCATTTTAGACATTCTGGAGGGCGTGCAGTGATATCTTAGTGTGGTTTTAATTTGTATTTCCCTGATGACAAATGAGGTTGAGAACATTTTCACATGTTACCGGCAATTTGGATACACTTTTTTTTTTTGTCAAGTGTCTCTCCGTGTAAGTCTTCTGCAACATTTTCTAATATGTTTTCTATCTTTTACTGATCTGTTGAAATATTTTTTTGTATTCTAATTCTGTTGGTTTGTGTATTGCAAATATCCTCTGCTTTGTGGCTTGCCTTCCTTAATATTATATTTTATCAACATAAGTTTTAATATAGTATGATTTATCAGTATTTTCCTTTTTGATTAGTGTTTTCTGTATCCTGCTTAGAAAGTCTTTCCCTACTCCAAGTTCATGAAGTTATTCTCCTGGGTTATCTGTGTAAACTTTTTTGTATTACCTTTCACATTTAAATCTTAACATCACTTTGAATTGATTTCTGTGTGTGGTAGGAGTTTCCTTTCTGAAAAAATACCTGTTCTAGTCAGTCATCCAGGACAAGAGGTAGCACAACAGGAAAATCACACTAAAGTGAAAAAAACAATTTAATTGTAAAGCAGTCTTAAAATATTGTATATGTTTAGATTACTTGTGCTTGAAGATGGGATCCTTATTTATGAAATATATTGGCAGCTGTCACTATAGAGTCAGCAGCTTTATTCTGAAAGGATAAGAAAGAAAAATAAAGTGACTTTTTTTGGACACTAAAGAATACAAGGCCCCTAGTTATTTATGGTGGTGAGGGGGTAGGCAACTCCCTATTCAGGATGAGTTCAGGATCTTTAGCAAGGGTTTTACAGTCAAAAAGAACTAGGTTTATATTTCACTCCTACCACTTACCAGCTGTAACTGCTGCAGTTATCTAACTCAGTGTGTGTTCTCATCTGCACAATTAGTCATACCCATCTCCCTGGGTTAAAGGGAGGAGACAATTAGATACCATATATGTTTTATTCATTGTTGTGTCTCCAGCACTTACCACAGCATATGTCACACAGTAGGAGCTTAATATTGCACTCCCACCTGTTTACACTGTCATTATCAGTTATCTACACTCTATTTAGAATAAATAGAGGGGCTCCCCTGTGGGTAAAAAAGCAAGAGGTCATGAAGCAACTTCGAAAACATGAGACTATCTACTTTCATAATTTGGTCAAAGCAAAATTAGTAAAACAGCTTAATGTTGATACTCAAGAAGAAAGTAGAATATCATTATTTTGAAATGTCCTTGAAAGGCCAGAAATAGAGTAATTAGCATGGCTTTGCAAACCCAAGTAGTGCTGGAAAGACCAATTTAATTTCTTTTCCTTATATATAGCAATGCTGATAAAGGGAAAACTCTTTAATCACTAAGGGCTTTCATTTCATCCTACCCAACATTCCTGGGAATATACTAAATTCTTGCTCCGCAGAGTGTGGGCCTTAGCCCTGTATCAGCAGTGTAAATATCACCTGGGAGCTTGCTAGAAATGCAGACTCTCAGACCTACTGAGTCAGAACCTGCATGTTTAGCAAAATCCCCAGGGGATTCTTAAGCACCCTAACTTTGAGAAGCGCTGGACCAGACAGCAGATTAAAGTGTCTACTGATCTGATAACCCACACTTAAAAAATAAAGCTGGGAATGGAAGCAAGGATAGAAAGGAGGCGGGGGGCGGGTGTCAAGCTGAAGAAATGGTAACCATCCTGTATTATAAGGTCAGTTTATTTGTTAGCAAGGTCATTTTGACTGCAAGTCCCAGGAACTGGGCACTGCATGCTCTCAGCCAGGGCTATTTATCACCATTTTTTGGTTCTTTTCTCCACACACACAAAAAAATCAAAATGATTGGATCTTACTTTTACTTTTGATTTCTATCTTAGCTTAAAGAGGACTGCAGGCAAACTGAAGGGAAATAAAATGGAGGAAAGGAAGGAAGCAAAGTCTCTAAAAGAAATTGCAGCTGACATGCTTCATGGTCTCTCATTCAGACTGATTTGGCCAAAAACTATTCTTCTCATTCTCTGACTTAGAGTCCTAAACTCAGAGTCCTAAACTCTTTATCTATACTTTCTATGTCCTCCCTTTGAAGAGAAAAACAGCACGAATGGATTGGGCTAAAGAGTTTCTACAAAAGTTTTTTTTTTTTTTTTTGCGGTACGTGGGTCTCTCACTGTTGTGGCCTCTCCCGTTGCGGAGCACAGGCTCCGGACGCGCAGGCTCAGCGGCCATGACTCACGGGCCCAGCCGCTCCGCAGCATGTGGGATCTTCCCGGACCGGGGCACAAACCCGCGTCCCCTGCATCGGCAGGCGGACTCTGAACTACTGCGCCACCAGGGAAGCCCCTGCAAAAGTATTTTTTGTTAGTTCGTTTGTAGAAGTAAACTCTGGTGAACTAAATAAAAGAAATGGGTGGCCCAGATCACAGTAGTGGTCTAAGAACCTAAATGTTTGTGAATTGCTAGGTGGTTAAGTCCATTCTATTAGTGGGTACCCCAAAGACTTACTGTTTACGGTTTAACTATCTTTCTTAAAGAATGTTGGTAAAAATAATGATAATAGTAACAATCACTGGTATGTATGGATTGGTTAATGTATGCCTGGCACTGTGCTAAGTGTTTTGGATATAGTCCCACATTTAGTTTTCTCAATAAGGTAGATGAGTTAGGGAGATTTTATATCAGTATTCATTTACTGAGTCCCAGAAGGTAAGAGGAAAGTAAAAGTCACAATAACACAAAATATTCACTAATAAGTTGACCACTTATAGAACGAATTCCCACTCAAACAAGCATCACTTCTATTTAATGCCAGCATCCCAGTCCAGGAGCCAAAGTTTTTGTCTCTCACTTTCTTGTTAATTGTATCACACATCCAGCACCACAGTGAAAACCAAAAACAAAGTATAATTGTAGATTTTGGAAAAGATGAAGTTGATAAAAAAAATATGTTGGGGGCTTCCCTGGTGGCGCAGTGGTTGAGAGTCCGCCTGCCGATGCAGGAGACACGGGTTCGTGCCCAGGTCTGGGAAGGTCCCACATGCCGCAGAGTGGCTGTGCCGGTGAGCCATGGCCGCTGAGCCTGTGCGTCCGGAGCCTGTGCTCCACAACGGGAGAGGCCACAACAGTGAGAGGCCCGCCTAACGCAAACAAAAAAAAAAAAAAAAAAAAAAATGTTGGAACACTGTTCAGATCACAGGCAAAGACATTAACAACTGAGGACCTGGCAGAATTTAGAATAGTTAACAACTGAAAAAGAGAAAATAAGCAAACTTTTAGCAGGTTATGTTCTTCATAAAAGAAGAATTAATCAAAAGATTATGATCCTGCTAAAAAGCCAAATGTGAAGTAAAGATTGTCTATCATGATATTATATAATTTTATCCCCAAAAGTATACCAAAAATTAATAACTGATTCATTCTTTATGCAAAGAAATAACTTTTTGAAATGTTAACTATGAATCAAGAGGAATTCATTTTCATATAGTTGAGCTTGAATTTTTAAAGATGAATTTGCAAACTGCATGCAATTTGCTATGAATAATATAAAATGATATTTGAAGTGTATTCATTTTAAGTGGGTTTTCCTTTCAGTATCAATCCTGCTCAGGATTATTATTATTATATTATTATCCTTTTTTTAAAAATTGAAGTATAGCTGATTTACAGTGTTGTGTTAGTTTCTGGTGTATAGCAAAGTGATTCAGTTATACATATATATATATATATACATATACATATTCTTTTTCATGTTCTTTTCCATTACAGTTTATTACAGGGTATTGAATATAGTTCCCTGTGCTATACAGTAGGACCTTGTTGTTCATCTATTTTATATATATTAGTTTGTATCTGCTAATCCCAAACTCCTACTTTATCCCACTCCCATCCCCTTTCCCCGTTGGTAACCATTAGTTTGTTTTCTATGTCTGTGAGTCTGTTTCAGTTTTGTAAATAAGTTCATTTGTACACTTTTTTTAGATTCCACATGTAAGTGATATCATATGATATTTTTTGTTCTCTGTCTGGCTTACTCCACTTAGTGTGATAATCTTTAGGTCCATCCATGTTGCTGCAGATGGCATTATTTCATTCTTTTTAATGGCTGAGTAATATTCCATTGTGTATATATACCCCATCTTCTTTATCCATTCATCTGTTGATGGACATCTAGGTTGCTTCCATGTTTGGGCTATTGTAAATAGTGCTGCTATGAACATTGAGGTGCATGTACCTTTTCGAATTAGTGTTTTCATTTTTTCCAGATATATACCCAGGACTGTGATTGCTGGATCATATGATAGCTCTATTTTTTAGTTTTCTAAGGAACTTCTACACTGTTCTCCATAGTGGCTGCACCAATTTACATTCCCACCAACAGTGCAAGAGGGTTCCCTTTTCTCCACACCCTCTCTAGCGTTTATTATTTGTGGACCATTTTTTTAATAATTTTTAAAATTTTATTTATTTATGGCTGTGTTGGGTCTTCGTTTCTGTGCGAGGGCTTTCTCTATTTGTGGCAAGCGGGGACCACTCTTCATTGCGGTGCATGGGCCTCTCACTATCACGGCCTCTCTTGTTGCGGAACACAGGCTTCAGATGCGCAGGCTCAGTAATTGTGGCTCACGGGCCCAGGTGCTCTGCGGCATGTGGGATCTTCCCAGACCAGGGCTCAAACCCGTGTCCCCTGCATTGGCAGGCAGATTCTCAACCACTGCGCCACCAGGGAAGCCCCTATTTGTAGACCTTTTGATGATAGCCATTCTGACCAGAGTGAGGTGATACCTCATTGTAGTTTTGATTTGCATTTCTCTAATAATTAATTAGTGATATTGAGCATCTTTTCATGTGCCCATTGGCCATCTGTATGTCTTCTTTGGAGGATGTCTCTTTAGGTCTTCTGCCCATTTTTTGGTTGGGTTGTTTGTTTTTTCAATATTTATTTGTATGGGCTGTTTGTATATTTTGGAAATTAAGCCCTTGTCAGTTGCATCATTTGCAAATATTTTCTCCCAGTCCATAGGTTGTCTTTTTGTTTTGTCTATGGTTTCCTATGTTGTGCAAAAGCTTGTAAGTTTGATAGGTCCCATTTGTCTTTTTGCTTTTATTTCTATTGCCTTGGAAGACTGACCTAAGAAAACATTGGTACAATTTATGTCAGAGAATGTTTTGCCTATGTTCTCTTCTAGGAATTTTATGATGTCATGTCTTATTTATTTATTTATTTTTGGCTGTGTTGGGTCTTCATTGCTGCGCGCGGGCTCTCTCCAGTTGTGGTGAGTGGGGGACGCTCCTCGTTGTGGTGCGCAGGCCTCTCACCGCAGTGGCTTCTCTTGTTGCAGGGCACAGGCTCTAGGTGCTCAGGCTTCAGTAGTTGTGGCACGTGGGCTTAGTAGTTGCGGCTTGCAGTCTCTAGAGTGCAGGCTCAGTAGTTGTGGCGCACGGGCTTAGTTGCTCAGCGGCATGTAGGATCTTCCCAGACCATGGTTCAAACCCACGTCCCCTGCATTGGCAGGCAGATTCTTAACCACTGCGCCACCATGGAAGTCCCATGTCTTTTTTTTTTTTTTTTTAATTTAATTAATTAATTTATTTTTTTGGCTGCGCTGGGTCTTCATTGCTGCGCGTGGACCTTCTCTAGTTGCGGCGAGCGGGGGCTGCTCTTTGTTGCGGTGCATGGACTTCTCATTATGGTGGCTTCTCTTGTTGCAGAGCACAGGCTCTAGGCACGTGGGCTTCAGTAGTTGTGGCACGCGGGCTCAGTAGTTGTGGCTCGTGGGCTCTAGAGCACAGGCTCAGTAGTTGTGGCACACGGGCTTAGTTGCTCCGCGGCATGTGGGATCTTCCCGGACCAGGGCTTGAACCTGTGTCCCTCGCATTGGTGGGCGGATTCTTAACCACTGCACCACCAGGGAAGCCCCCCCATGTCTTATATTTAAATCTTTAAGCCATTTTGAATTTATTTTTGTGTACGGTGTGAGATTATGTTCTAACCTCACTGATTTATGTGTAGCTTTCCCAATACCACTTGCCAAAGAGACTGTCTTTTTTCCATTGTATATTTTTGCCTCCTTTGTCCAAGATTAATTGACCTTAGGTGTGTGGGCTTATTTCTGGGCTCCATAGTCTGTTCCATTAATCCATATGTCTGTTTTTGTGCCAGTACCATGCTGTTTTGATTACTGTAGCCTTGTAGTATTGTCTGAAGTCTGGGAGGGTTATTCCTCCAGCTTTGTTCTTTTTCCTCAGGATTGCTTTGGCAATTCTGGGTCTTTTAGGGTCCATATAAATTTTAGGATTATTTCTTCTAGTTCTGTGAAAAGTATCATGGGTAATTTGATAGGGATCACATTATCTAACATCACAAATCTAATAGATTTCTTTGGGTAGTGTGGCCATTTTAACAATATTAATTCTTCCAATGCAAGAGCATATGATATCTCTGAATCATCTTCAGTGTTTTATAGTTTTCCCCATATAGGTCTTTTCACCTCCTTGGTCAGGTTTATTCCTAAGAATTTTTTTTTGGGTGGAATTTTAAAAGGGATTGTTTTTTTACTTTTCCTTTTTGATATTTCATTGTTAGTGTAAAAAAATGCAACCAATTTCTGTATGTTTCTCTTGTCTCCTGCTACCTTGCTGAATTTGTTTATTAGTTCTAATAGTTTTTGTGTGGAAGCTTTAGGGTTTTCTATATGTAGTATCATGTCATCTGCATATGACAGGTTTAACTCTTTTCTTCCAATTTGGATACATTTTATTTCTTTTTCTTGTCTGATTGCTGTGGTTAGGACTTCCAATACTATGTTGAATACAAGTGGTGAGAGTGGGCAAACTTGTCTTGTTCCAGATTTTAGCAGGAAGGCTTTTAGCTTTTCACCATTGAGTATTATGTTAGCTGTGGGTTTGTCATAAATAGCTTTTATTATGTTGAGATGTGCTCCCTCTATACCCACTTTGGTAAGAATTTTTATCATGAATCGATGTTGAATTTTATCAGATGCTTTGTCTGCATCTATTGAGATGATCATGTGGTTTTTGTCTTTTCTTTTGTTGATGTGGTGTATCACATTGATTGATTTGTGTAAGTTGAACAATCCTTGTGACCCTGGGATGAGTCCAACTTGATTGTGGTGTATGATTTTTTTTTATGTGTTGTTGGATTCAGTTTGCTAAATTTTTTTGAAAATTTTTGCATCTACATTCATCAAAGATATTGGCCTGTAATTTTCTCTTTTGGTATTATCTTTGTCTGGTTTTGGTATCAGGGTGTTGGTGGCTTCATAGCATGACTTGGGGAGTGTTCCCTTCTCTTCAATCTTTTGGAAGAGCTTGAGAAGTATCAGTATAAATTCTTCTTCATATGTTTGAGAATTCTCCAGTGAAGCCATCTGGTCCCAGACTTTTGTTTGCAGGGAGATTTTTTCATTTTGTTTGTTTGTTTTTAATTACAGATTCTATTTCACTTCTAGCAATTGGTCTGTTCAAATTATCTATTTCTTCTTGATTCAGTTTTGATGGGCTGTATGTTTCTAGGAACTTGTCCATTTCTTCTAGGTTGTCCAATTTGTGGGCATGTAATTGTTCATAGTATGGTCTTAATGGATTTTTGTATTTGTGTTGTATCAGTTGTTAGTTTTCCTCTTTCATTTCTTATTTTGTTTATTTGGTGGTGCTCTCCCTTTTCTTCTTGGTGAGCCTGGCCAGGAATCTGTCGATTTCGTTTACCTTTCCAAAGAACCAGCTCTTGGTGTTATTGATTTTTTCAAAAACTTTTTTAAGTTTCTATTTTGTTTATTTTCTCTCTGATCTTTATTATTTACTTCCTTCTGCTGACTTTTGGTTTTGTTTGTTTTTCTTTTTCTAATTCTTTAAGGTGGGAGGTTTAAGTTATCTATTTGAGATTTTTCTTTTCTTTTTTCCTTTTTTTTTTTTTTTGAGGAAGTCCTATATTGCTATGAACTTCCCTCTAAGAACTTCTTTTGCTGCATCCCATAGATTTTGTATGGTTGTGTTTTCATTGCCATTTGTCTCAAGGTATTTTTTAATTTCCTCTTTGATTTCATTGTTGACCCATTGGGTTTTTTTTAGTAGCATGTTGTTTAGTCTCCATGTAATAGTTTTTTTTCTCATTTCTCTTTCTGTGGTTGATTTCTAGTTTCATGCTGTGTGGTCAGAAAAGATGCTTAAAATAACTTCTGTCTCCTTAAGTTTGTTGAGGTTTGTTTTGTGTCCTGCTATGTGGCCAATCCTAGAGACTATATCATGCACTCTTGAAAAGAATGTGTAGTCTGGGTTTTGTTTTCTTTTTTTGGATGTAATGTCCTGAAAATATCAGTTAAGTCTAACTGTTCTATTGTATCATTTAGGATCTCTGTTGCCTTATTGATTTTCTGTCTGGGAGATCTGTCCACTGATGCGAGTGAGGTGGTAAAGTCTACTATTATTGCATTCTCATCAACTTCTCCCTTTATATCTGTCAATATTTGTTTTCTGTATTTAGGTACTCCTATATTGGGTGCATATATGTTAATGAATATAATATCCTCTTCTTGTATTGATCCTTTTTTCATTGTATAGTGTCCTTCTTCATCTTTCTTGATGGCCTTTGTTTTTAAAGTCTATTTTGTCTGATTTGAGTGTTGCTACCCCGCTTTCTTGTCATTTCCATTTGCATGAAATATCTTTTCCATCCCATCACTTTCAATCTATGTGTGTCCTTTGTCCTAAAGTGGGTCTCTTATAGGCAGCATATTGTAGGCTCTTATTTTCTTATCCAATCTGCCACTCTGTGTCTTTTGATTAGAGCATTTAATCTATTGCCATTTAAGGTAATTATTTATAGATAGGTATTTATTGCCATTTTAAACCTTGTTTTCCTGTTGATTTTATATTTCTTCTTTGTCCCTTTTTCTTTTTGTTTTTCCTTTTGTGGTTTGATGGTTTTCTTTTGTATTATACTTATGTTCTCTTCTTTTTGGTTTTTGTGGCTCTGTTTTGTTTTTGATTTGTGGTTACCCTGTTTTTCAAGTATGTTAATTCCTTCCTATCTCTATTTGCCTTAGACTGGTAGTCATATAGGCTCAAACACATTCTAGGGGAAAAAAGTCTACATTTTCTTACTTTCCTCCCCTACATTTTATGATTTTGATGTCCTCCTTTACATCTTCATGTTCATCCTTTTGCTGTTCATTGTGGTCATCACTTTCACAGAAATTTTTTTAATTCTTTTTATTTTTTTAATCTGAGTACTGGCTTATTTAAGTGATTTACTTTCCAAATGTGATTTTCTCTTTCCTATAGATTCTTACTTCTTTTCTCTTTAGAAAAGACCTTTCACTATTTCCTTTAGGATAGGTTTAGTATTGCTGTATTTTTTTAGTTTTTGCTTGTCTGAGAAAACTTTTCTCTCTCCGTATATTCTAAATGATAATCTTGCTGGTAGAGTATCCTAGGTTGCAGGTTTCTCCCTTTCAGGACTTTGAATATATCTTGCCACTCCCTTCTGGCCTTCAATGTTTTGGTAGGGAAATCAGCCTTTTGGGGGTTCTCTTATAATTACCTCTTTATTTTTCTCTTGCTGCCTTTAGAATCCTCTTTATTTTTAACATTTGCCATTTTAATTATAATATGTCTTTGGTATAGGTCTGTTTAGGTTCATCTTGTTTGGGACCCTCTGTGCTTCTTGTAACTGGATATCTGTTTCCTTCTTTAGGTTTTGGAAGTTTTCAGCCATAATTTCTTCAAGTACTTTTTTGATCCCCTTTTCTCTTTCTTTCCTTCTGGGATCCCTATTATGTATAGATTATAGTGCTTTATATTATCCCCTAGGTCTTGTATATTGCTTTCATTTTTTTCATTTGTTTTTCTGTCTGCTGTTCTGATTAGGTGATTTCCATTATCCTATCTTCCAGATCACTTATTCGCTCTTCTGTATTATCCAGTTTTCTATTGATTGCCTTTAGCTCAGCTTTTGTCTCAGCAAATGGGTTTTCTAATTTTAACTGGCTTCTCTTTATAGTTTCTACTTCCTTTTTCCAGTAATCTGCATTTCTATCAATAGCCTTTCTCAATTCCTTCAGTATTTTCATTACCTCCTTTTTGAACTCGGGATCTGGTAGACTGGAGATGTCTGTTTCACTGTTTGTTCTTTCAGGGGAATTCTCTTTATCTTTTAATTGGGAGTGGTCCTTCTGCTTCTTCATTTTACTTATATTTCTCTGAATCTATGAGTTTAGGAGAAGTAATTTTCTACTGTGGTCTTGAAGGGCTATTTTTATGTGGGAGTATTGCCTGCCACGTCTTTCCTCAGTGTGTGTTGGCCGTTATCCCCCTGATAAGGGGTATTTTTGCTGTTGTGGTGACCAGAGCCTGCACTGGATGTTGAGTGGGGCCTCATCTTTGCTCTGTGGTTGTCACAGCCCTGTCAGGAGCAGGTTCTGCTCCCCGGTTGTTGGAATAGACACCCCCCGATCCATTTCTGGACTGCAGTATGAGGTAAGCAGGACTAGAGCATTCCTGCTGGGAGAAGAGTCACTGAGTATTCCTCTGTAGGAGCTGTTCACCGGGAAGTGCACTCCGTGGTGTCACCTGTCACCCATTGTGTGGGCTCACAAAGTACATTGTGTTTGGCACTGCCCTCAGCCCGTGGTCAGGCACTGGGACTGCCATAGTTGCGCACCTGGACCTGCCTTGGGAGCTACTGAGTCAGTCCAGGCCCTGGCCCTGCCTCTGCATACTTGACTGCAGTAATCCACTCAGATGTCCCACAGGCACTGAGTTTACAAAGCTCCCTGTGGTACGTAAATCCACAGATCACACAGCTGCTGAGACACTCAGATTTCAGCCCTGCTTCTGAAGTCATGCGGCCCCTGGGAATCCACTAGGATTTCAGCCTTGCCTCTGTGTGCAACTTGATGGTGCTTGCATGCTCCCAGATCTGGTAGAGGTGGAGCTTCACCCAGCGTGTGCACACCAAGAATGAGACTGCTGTGGCTGTCCCTGCCCCTCCATTTGAGCGCACAACTTAACAATGGGGCTTCAATGGTGGAGCCAGGCTCCTTCCTGATCACACCCCCAGTTGTGGCTTGGACCACACTCCAGCCCCTTCAGGCTGTCTTCATGCAGCCAAGCCCAGTTCTCTCTCCAGGTCTGTTCTCTGAAGCTTGAGTTTCAGCACCCAGGCCCTGCGCTCACCAGCCACCGTGAGGCCTCAGGCTGGGGACTGCAGTGAGATGGTCAGGACCTTCTGTGCAGGTCTCTCTCTGTTCTTCCCACTATAATCCAGCTGCTTCACTCTCCTCTGAGGCTCTGAAGCTCCCTTTCTGTCCCAGCTCATCTTACTGCTGGTGAAGGGCCTCCCCAGGGTGAGTGAAACTTTTCTCTTTCACAGCTCTCTCCTAGGGGCGCAGGTCCCACCCTGATCCTACCCAGTTACGTTGTGATCTGTCTTGCAATTTTGGTTGTATGAGATCTTGTGCCAGTGTTCAGTAGGTATTCTGTGAGACCTGTTCCACATGTAGATGTATTTTTTATGTATTTGTGGAAGGAGGTGAGGTCCACATCCTTCTATTCTGCCGTCTTGATCTGGCTCTTATCCATTTTTTATACAGGAAAACTGAGGCTTTATATGGCTTTATAAATTGACTAAGATCACAGCCAGACATCCATTCTGCAAGATCCAGTCTTAGTCCTTCAGAGTATTACTACTAAAATTAGGATTCTAAAATCATTTCTAATAATAAGAAGTTGAACAATGAAGCCAACAAAATGAGACAGAAGAACTTTAAATTCCTGACCTCTAAAGTTGTTGAAAATAATATGATGATTTAAGACATAGAATAGGACCTGGGGAACTCACTGATTTTATTATTTGGGGGTCAAGATGCATCTTCTTCCTTAGAGAAAGTGAATGCAACTGGTAATGAGAGAAAAAGTTTTCTAAAGATATGGTATTTGGTGGATAATTTAGTACAAAGCAAATCGGAAAGATGAGAGAACATCTATAACCATAAAACCATGTCATCCAAGCCCAATGCTACATTCTGCTCAAGTTTATGGACTGTGACCATGTCATTGATTGCACATCCAAATTGAAACAAACGATGCAGTACCTATGGGAACTCTGGATACAACCTTTCATTTATGTACATAACCGTAGGTCCCAGACTACACAGGTGTACATGCTAATTGCAGCAGTGACAAATCCCCTCATGATATAAACTGCATGATAAATGGAATATCTGCTGGGCACCACATCTTTTAATTCCAGTTGCTAGAATACATAGCCTTGTCTATTCTTACTTTTCATATATTTGAGGAAATTTAATCTCAAATTTTTAGTTAGATAAACATGATATCCTTGGGGGAGAGGGGAGAGAGAACAGTTTTTTATGGTTCATTATCAAAGCTCCCACTGGCTCAAATTAAATGTAATTTTATTAAAGATGTAAACAACAAAAAGCAAGAAAGTTTAATGGTGAGAAAGATGTACTTGAACTGGGGAAGTTGGATGCTTTCCAATATCAATCTCAACTTGAAAACAATCTCAATCCTCTTAGTATAACAAAGAAATCGCAAGACACAAAATGCATACATAATTTGCTTTACTTTTTTAAAAAAAAAAGTCACTGTATATTAACAGACAGAAATATGAATGCTTATTACTTTAGACTTCTAGGACAAAATAAAATAATTGTGTATAGTTGGTAAGATGAATTACATGGTGATTAATGTTTAGTTGTACACATTTGCAAGGGTGAAGTGACACTAAACTGAATGTTCCAGCATGCACTCACATGAGGGTAAAGTTGTAATATTTAAGCTAGGATATCTAAGGTAAGGTTGCATAGAATGGGTGGATTAGGCTTTATGCAACTATACAAACGTATGATAGCTTGAAGGAAAAGTCAGGGAGGTTTTTGAGAATATAACGCTTTAATAATAATAATAATGAAAATCATAGGCACACCACTATGGATCCAGGGTGAATTAATTGTGAATGAATGAATAAATGAATGAATGAAGTATTTAGTCAATGACTAAGCTAAAAGCCTACAACCAAAACTGAGAAATGCTTAAAGTGTATGAATGCAAGATCACTGGACGAATATTTATGTAAGCATGGGAAAAACAGAGCAGTCACCCCAACAGAATATATTTGAACATGTCAACAGAAGTCTCTCAAAAGCCCTAACACTGCAGAAAATGGCCTGCAGCAACTGGCCCTAACTTACCAGCTTGGAATATCCATCTGGGCAAATCATTGTCACCATTTTTTTGTGTAAACTAAAATAATCGTCTCCTCAACTAGAGACTAGAGTCCTGGCCACAGTCACAGTCACCTCATTTGAAAGACTCAACCAAAGGAATGTGTGTGTAAAGGTACAAACAGGCACCATAGCAAATGTCACTTCACCCTACCATATGTTCAAATAAATCATCCAATTTGTAAAACCCACTATCTATATTGAATACCATGTTAGGCAACAGAAAGGACTTTATAGTATGTTTATGAAAGTTTTCAAATAATACTAAGACAGGTGGGTTAATTACAGACAAAAACAAGGTGATAGCTAGTTACCAGGAGAGACTGGTTAAGAAAAGGAAAAAAATCTAAAGCGTCACAAAGGACAACAAATTAAACGTGCTATCTCAATCCTTAGCCCTACACTGTCATATAACGCTTACATATAGGATAAATAGGTAGATGGGAGCTAGAAAGTATTTTTCCCTCAAAGTTAATCTGTGTCAAATCAAGAGCTTTGTATTTGGGGGCCTTATATTGCCCCCAAAATTGGGAAACAGGAGAGAGTCTTGGAAGAATCTTAGGAATAATAAATAATTTAAAATATGCTAAGTCCTGTGAAACGTTAAAGATGTTTAGATAAGAGAAAAGAATAGCTGTCTTCTGAGAGTCTTAACCTCACATTTATTTCAGTGTAGTATAAAACAAAATATTTGTTTACTGATTTTAGATAGAATGGAACTCTTTATAACTCTTTTACAGGAGGATGATATCAAACCCTTATAACCACAATGAGCTACTACTTCATAACCCACTAAGAAGGCTGTAATAAAAAAAGATGGACAATAACAAGTATTAATGAGGATGTAGGGAAATTGGAATCCTCATATATAGATCATGGAAAAGTAAAATTGTGCATCACTTTGGAAGACAATTTGTCAGTCCCTTAAAAAGGTAAACAGAGTTATCATGTGCCCCAACAGTTCCATTCCTTATATATACCTAAGAGTATTGAAAACGTATGGCCACATAAAAACTTGTACATTAATATTCACAGAAGCATGATTTCACAGTAGCCAAAAGTATCAAAACCCAAATGTCCATCGATTAAAGAATGGGTAAACAAGAAATGATATATCCATACAGTGGAATATTATTCGCTCATAAAAAGGAATGATATGTGCTACAACCTGGGTGAACCTTGAAAACATTATGCTAAGTGAAAGAAGCCAGACATGAAAGACCACATATTATATATTTCCACTTATATTAAATGGTCAGAATAGGCAAACCTATAGAGGTGGAAAATAGATTAGTTGATCTGGAGAAGGGATGGGGTTGGGGAGTGACAGGGAATGGGGTCAGAATTTCTTTTGGGGGTAATGAAAGTGTTCTAGGATTAGAAACTTTTGGAATCATATAGTGGTGATGGTTGTACAACTTTGTGAATATAGTAAAAACCAGTGAATTGTACACTTTAAAAGGGTAAATTTTATGATAGGTGAATTATATTTCAATGTAAAAACTGTATATGTGAGTAACTAATATTAGGAAAATAGTTATTATATTTTATAAAAATAATGTTTTGTCTAAACTAAACTAAACTTCTGCAGTTTAAAAATATTCATTAAAAGGATAGTGCACATCAGCTGTTCCCTCTTCTTTAGAAAAGATGAAATAAAAATAGTGGACTGAAATGATAAGATGAATTATACAAGGTCACTGCCTACATAGACTTCCCTGTACAGTGGAATAGACAACATGCAGACAAATAATTACACTACATGAAATACATGGGGGAAAAAATGAGAGATCTATACAAAGTAATATAACATACAAGAGAGAAGGTCTATCTCTTGGTGGCATCAGTGCTTAAGGAGCTTCAAAGTCAGTATAAATTGATCTGCGTCTTGATGGAAGTGCATCTTCCCCAGACACACAGGGTGTGCAAACACATGCAGATACAAAGAGCATGTCGGCTTCATGGGTCTGCAAGTCATTCTGTTGGGCCAGAACTTATAGTTTTTGCAGAAGAGCTGATGTGGCTCAAAAGGTTTTGTGTTTACAAGGAATGAAACTATGAGCTTTATTCCATAGGAGATGGAGAGCCATCAAAGATAATACTCAGGGGCTTCCCTGGTGGCGCAGTGGTTGAGAGTCCGCCTGCCAATGCAGGGGACACAGGTTCGTGCCCGGGTCCGGGAAGATCCCACATGCCACGGTGCGGCTAGACTCGTGAGCCATGGCCACTGAGCCTGTGCGTCCGGAGCCTGTGCTACGTAATGGGAGAGACCACAACAGTGAGAGGGCCGTGTACCGCAAAAAAAAAAAAAAAAAAAAAAGATAATACTCAAGGAAGTCAATTATTCAGATTTAATTTTAAGCAGATCATGCTGGCAGCAATGTGGGTCAAGGATTGGAGGACTACAAGGCTAGAGGCTGAGATATTCTTAGAGAGTAAATGGTTAAGGCAAGTAAATGATGAAGCACTATTGGCAGGAATAGAGATAAGGTGACCAGGTATGGAGATACTTAGAAAGGCACAGTGAGCTGAGGGAAGAGGAGGAATTGAGAATGACTCATTCCTGACTCAGGCAGGAAGATGTTTGTTTGTGTTGTTTCCATTTCTAATAAAATAACATTTAAATTGTAATGTTGAATTTGAAGTGTTTGCTCCAGGATTAGAAATCTAGTTGGTAGAACTTTTGAGTTTTCAGCGAGGGGGAGAATGTCTGGGCTGGAGATATATATTTGAGGGGTCATTAGAACATTCCTGAACTAATGGGGGTGGATAAGATTGAGCAAGAAGAACTGATAGGAAAAAGAAAAGAGGGCAAAGGCCAGAAGCCATTAGAAGCCTAGATTATGGATAAGGCAGCACAGAGCCTGGCACACATTGCTCAGTAAGTATTTGTCAGATGAGTGGACAAGTGAACATCACATTTGCTCCCAAGGATAGCAGGTAGGAGGAGGGACTGAATATGGAATCAAGAAAGAAGGATGCCACAGAATCTTCTTTCCTAGTTGTTAGTAGGTCACAATAAGAAATAACAATCAGTGCTCTACATTGGTTGGGCATAAAATTTTGGAAATTTTAAGCAAAGAGATGAGATTGCTGAGGAAATAAGTATGAATAAAAAGAAGGCTGAAGACTGAGTTCTAATCAGGAAGAGAAGGTAGATCCAGCAACTAAGAGAGACAAGCAGCCAGTGAGATGGGGGTAAAGGGAGATGGGAGTGGTGTCTTGGAAACCAAATGAAGAAAACAGAGAAGGGGTAGTCATTGCTCCAAATGCTGCCGATAAGTCAAGATGAGACTGAGAATTTTATGTTGGATATGGCAGGGTAGAGGTCATTAGTGACCTTAACAAGTGCTCTTCCATGAAGCTGAAATGGCAGAAAACCTAACTGCCGTGGGTTTAAGAGAGAGTGCTGTGAAGGAGTCAAATATGTGGGTTCAAATAAAAGATCCAGGCAGAGAATGAGGAAGTGAAGAAAATAGAAACAGGTATGGAGTTCTAGCACACAAGTGAGTAGAGAAATGGCAGAGCTGGTGTGGGATGAGGAGTTCTTTTTAATGAGATGGGAGATATTCCACATGCTTTTAGCTGGTGGGGATAATTTAGTGCAGAAAGAAAGGATGATGCAGAAGAGAGAAGAGATCAGCCTAGCCTCAGAGAGGTTAAGGAGGAACAGGACCCAGTACACAAGCTGGGGTGTTGGGGGGAGGTGGTTGGTAAGAGCCATGCTACTGCAGGAAAAGCAGAGGATGTGGATCCAGATGTAGGAAACTCAGTAGATTTGGTAGAATTTAATTTTGCAGATAAGAAAAAAAAATAGTAATAAATAACTTCCCAAGAACCAGGAAGCCAGGATAGTTAATTTAATTTCTGTCTAAAAATTGTGACATGTTAAATGTTGGCCTAAAGGAGACATAGTATTATTCCTTAAAAATAATACTATTATTTTCATAAAGTAATTTGTCTCTTAGTAAATGTAAGAATAAAATGCTATAAAAGTTTGAATATAGGAGGTAGCTGGTTTTTACATATCAAATAATATGACAGCAATTATATTGGAATCCATGTAAAGGAAACTTTAACACAACTGGAAGATTTCTAGGGTCACTTAACTATCCTGACATTAAACAGGAAGCCATCAATAGCAATATTTACTTTAGGAATACATATCTAAATCAAACTCAGAGGGGTACATTTCCTTGTAAAATAAACAGAAAATAAATGCCCTAATAGCTATCTTCCCAGTAATAGTGTATTTTCACAAAACACTTTTAAATAATTAGAATTTATTAACGTACCTTCACAAAACACTTACAAATAATTAGAATTTATTTTACATAGTAGGCATTCAAAAAAAATCCTTTTTAATGAATACACAGATGGATGAAGAAACATCGAGGAGTTTTCTGGATCCTATGAATAGTCCAGTTATTGTTCAAAACATGAGTTACCTTCCCTTATATTGGGCAATAGAGCATTGCCTATTTGGGTCCTAAAGCAAAAGAAAAAAAGTATTATAAGCTCTAAGTCAATTAGCTTTTGTAGAACTAATTAATATAAGGGATAAATTTATCTGAATAGAGTCGTATTTTTATCAGATAGTGGAAAAAGCCTTGAGCAGGCAAGGTAATAGAGATTTCAGAAGGCACTAGGAAACATTTATTTTCTAAATTCAATGCTCAACGAATGTTGGATATGATTATAATTATCACTATTCATGTTTTCACTAACTTGTTTTGCAACTAAAGTTTCTTTACAGTTAGTGATTAGTTTTTCTTTACTGTAAATAAAGCAGTTGGGATACTGTCTGCACCTTATCAGGTGACAATGTGACTTAAACAACCTGGATTTTTATGTCCAACAGGGAAAATAATACTATTTAAATATTACACTTTGCATATATATATATTCAATAAATATTAATTTGGTTTAAAGATTGTACCTATTTCACATGAAGTAATAAATGTTTAACATAATAAACCATCAATCCAAGAAAAGGTTAGAAAATAGTTACTATAAAATCAATTGGAGGACTTCCCTGGTGGTGCAGTGGTTGAGAGTCCGCCTGCGGATGCAGGGGACATGGGTTCGTGCCCGGGTTTGGGAGGATCCCACATGCTGCGGAGAGGCTGGGCCCGTGAGCCGTGGCCACTGAGCCTGCGTGTCCGGAGCCTGTGCTCCGCAACCGGAGAGGCCACAACAGTGAGAGGCCCGCGTACCGTAAAAAAAAAAAAAAAAAAAAAAGATCAATTGGACGATACTGTGATTATAGACGAACAAATTCTGACCAACAGAACAGATGTCCTGCTACTTAAAAACATAGAATTATTGCTTTTTGCAAAATACATAAATACAAAGTAAATGTATAATGCAAAGAAGAAATCTCTCTGGGATGCCAAAAGTCAGTTCTCTAGCTTACATAAGAGCTGGATTGTTTTTACCCCTTTATACCAAATAAATGTACCATAAATGCTAGTTGGGAAGGAAAGCAAGCAAACTTAATCTTTTTTTACACAAAAAGTAAATGCTTTTTTTAAAAAGTTAATAATTTGATTATAGACCATAAATAATCACTTAAAACAAGTTCATTTAAATTTTAAAAGTACATCTGGTTCCTATTTTTATACTCAAGAGCATTATTCAAGGCACAAGCGTACTTTTAAATTTGAGTGTAAATGAAATGGTATTTCATAAGTGCCAATTAGGCTTCTCTGCTAGATCTTTAAACAACATAGACACATAATTTTAGGTTAATTGCTTGAGTCAGTCTCACTTTGAAATCCCATATTGATAGTTCTGTGATCATTTCAATTCAGAATGCTTGCTAAAAATTATATGTATTGCTGTCATCTTCTCAAGGATCAAATGTTCTTTTTAAGGTACCATAACAACTTGAAACAAATTTTAATGGCTCTGATTCAATGATTCTTTTTAACTGTACCTGAAAAGGAACTCATGGCCTTTTCTTAATTTGTTGGATTTTTAAAAATCAGCTAATTTTTTAAAAATTTTAATCATGTCATGTGTTAAAAATATGCAGAGGTTCTACAGCAATTCATACACAAATATATACCCATCTTCACTCTTCACCTTCGTTTGCCAGGTAAATTATTACTTGGGCTTCTTGCTATCACAGGAAACTTGTAATTTCACAAAACACACAATGTACAATGTTAGGGAACTGAAACTTGATGACGTAAGATGAACGGGTATATTTGAACTGGCAAGTTTTTAAACTATTGCGGTCCTTAGGAGATGTTTATTTGGCTTGGTGGGTCCCTAAGTATAGACTTCTGGGTTTGCATAGGTCTTACCATTTTGATACAACGAGCAAGGACTATCTTTCTTACTTGTGTT
This sequence comes from Phocoena sinus, assembly GCF_008692025.1. Classification (NCBI taxonomy): domain Eukaryota; kingdom Metazoa; phylum Chordata; class Mammalia; order Artiodactyla; family Phocoenidae; genus Phocoena; species Phocoena sinus. Next base: position 21,870,702 of record NC_045767.1, read on the forward strand.
ATTGACTCAGCACCAGAATAAAGTGTTGACAGTACATAGATTAGGATACTTTCAGCAGCAAATGACAGAAAACCCAACTCAAACTAACTTAATCAGATATTTATTGGCTTACTTAGCCAGAACATGAGAAGAAGGAGAGATGTTTTGGTTTCTTTAAACACTCCCACTCTTTTAAACATAGGAGGAGACTGCAGATTTCTTTGTGACAGGGATGGGGTGGGGGGTAGAACTAACTCCCCAGAGATCAGGCAAGGTTAAGGGAGGGCTTGGCTGCTGTTTTTTTTTTGGGGGGGGGGTGGAGGGGGTACGCGGGCCTCTCACTGTTGCGGCCTCTCCCGTTGTGGAACACAGGCTCTGGACGCGCAGGCTCAGTGGCCATGGCTCACGGGCCCAGCTGCTCCGCGCCATGTGGGATCTTCCCGGACCGGGGCACGAACCCATGTCCCCTGCATCGGCAGGCTGACTCTCAACCACTGCACCACCAGGGAAGCCCGGCTGCTGTTTTTAAATGCAGTGTTTTTTGTTCCCTTTCTAGAAACCAGCTGCAGCTTTAGGCCAGAGCACATTAAAATGAGCCACTTTTGAACAAGCAGCGCCCAGGCCCCAGGCCCTGCTGTGAAGGCCCCGGCAAAGGTCAGGGCTTCGTCCACATGACGTTCCTTCCCGTGCACGTCCAAGTGGTGCTCTGCCTCAGAGTTCAACTTGCATCAGGTCACCTAGCAGAGATCAGCCATTCCTGGGCTCAGTGAGGAGGTTTGTTCATTTCTGGTGCCCTTAGCAAAAGACTCCCAAGACATTTAGTGGCCAAAGCTCATTGATTAATGAGGAGAGGTATGCCATGTATAACAGAGTTACGCAGTTCCTGGATCAGGAGCGAAGTTTGCTTAAGCAAAGCTTTTGTTACCATTAGCCTGTCACATCCGGATTTCAAGACTGGAAAGGATTTGCCTCAAAGGGCACTCCAAAAATTGAACTGAGAAATCCCAAGGAAGCTGCCTGAATCTCCCTGTATATTCTTATTCAACATCATGTAAGGGACCAGACAAATCAAATTGGTGGTTTTTGCCATGTGGCTGACAGGGTCTTGGTGCCCCGGCTGGGTGTCAGGCCTGTGCCTCTGAGGTGGGAGAACCGAGTTCAGGACATTGGTCCACCAGAGACCTCCCAGCTCCACATAATATGAAATGGCGAAAGCTGTCCTAGAGATTTCCATCTCAATTCTAAGACCAAGCTCCACTGCTGGACACCCTATGCCAAACAACTAGTAAGACAGGAACACAACCCCACCCATTAGCAGAGAGGCTGCCTAAAATCATATATAAGGTCACAGATACCCCAAAACACACCACCGGACTCAGTCCTGCCCACCAGAAAGACAAGATCCAGCCTCATGCACCAGAACAGAGGCACTAGTCCCCTCCACCAGTAAGCCTACACAACCCACTGAACCAACCTTAGTCCCTGGGGGCAGACACCAAAAACAACAGGACCTATGAACCTGCAGCCTGTGAAAAGGAGACCCCAAACACAGTAAGTTAAGCAAAATGACAAGACAGAGAAACACACAACAGATGAAGGAGCAAGATAAAAACCCACCAGACCAAACAAATCAAGAGGAAATAGGCAGTCTCTCTGAAAAAGAATTCAGAGCAATGATAGTAAAGATGATGCAAAATCTTGGAAATAGAATGGAGAAAATACAAGAAACGTTTAACAAGGACCTAGAAGAACTAAAGAGCAAACAAACAATGATGAACAACACAATAAATGAAATTAAAAATTCTCTAGAAGGAATCAATAGCAGAATAACTGAGGCAGAAGAACAGATAACTGACCTACCTGGAAGATAAAATAGTGGAAATAACTACTGCAGAGGAGCATAAAGAAAAAAGAATTAAGGACAGTCTTAGAGACCTCTGGGACAACATTAAATGCACCAACATTTGAATTATAGGGGTCCCAGAAGAAGAAGAGAAAAAGAAAGGGACTGAGAAAATATTTGAAGAGATTATAGTTGAAAACTTCCCTAATATGGGAAAGGAAATAGTCAGTCAAGTCCAGGAAGCACAGAGAATCCTATACAGGATAAATCCAAGGAGAAACACACCAAGACACATATTAATCAGACTATCAAAAATTAAATACAAAGAAAAAATATTAAAAGCAGCAAGGGTAAAACACAAATAACATACAAAGGAATCCCCATAAGGTTAACGGCTGATCTTTCAGCAGAAACTCTGCAAGCCAGAAGGGAGTGGCAGGATATATTTATAGTGATGAAAGGGAAAAACCTACAACCAAGATTACTCTACCCAGCAAGGATCTCATTCAGATTTGACAGAGACATGAAAACCTTTACAAACAAGCAAAAGCTGAGAGAATTCAACACCACCAAACCAGCTTTAAAAATAAATGCTAAAGGAACTTCTCTAGGCAGGAAACACAAGAGAAGAAAAAGACCTACAACAACAAACCCAGAACAATTAAGAAAATGGTAATAGGAACATACATATCGATAACTACCTTAAATGTAAATGGATTAAATGCTCCAACCAAAAGACATAGACTGGCAGAATGGATACAAAAACAAGACCTGCATATATGCTGTCTACAAGAGACCCACTTCAGACCTAGGGACACATACAGACTAAAAGTGAGGGGATGGAAAAAGATATTCCATGCAAATGGAAATCAAAAGAAATCAAATATCAGACAAAATAGACTTTAAAATAAAGACAAAATAGACTTTAAAATAAAGACAAAGAAGGACACTACATAATGATCAGGGGATCAATCCAACAAGAATATATAACAATTGTAAATATTTAGGCACCCAACATAGGAGCACCTCAATACATAAGACAAATGCTAACAGCCATGAAGGGGGAAATCGACAGTAACACAATCATAGTAGGGGACTTTAACACCCCACTTTCACCAATGGACAGATCATCCAAAATGAAAATAAATAAGGAAACATAAGCTTCAAATGATACCTTAAGCAAGATGGACTTAATTGATATTTATAGGACATTCCATCCAAAACAACAGAATACACTTTCTTCTTAAGTGCTCATGGAACATTCTCCAGGATGGATCATATCTTGGGTCACAAATCAAGGCTTGGTAAATTTAAGAAAATTGAAATTGTATCAAGTATCTTTTCTGACCACAATGCTATGAGACTAGATATCAATTACAGGAAAAAATCTGTAAAAAATACAAACACATGGAGGCTAAACAATACACTACTTAACAACCAAGAGATCACTGAAGAAATCAAAGAGGAAATCAAAAAATACCTAGAAACACATGACAGTGAAAACACAATGACCCAAAACCTATGGGATGTAGGAAAAGCAGTTCTAAGAGGGAAGTTTATATCAATAAAATCCTACCTCAATAAACAAGAAACATCTCAAATAAACAACCTAACCTTACACCTAAAGCAATTAGAGAAAGAAGAAACAAAAAACCCCAAAGTTAGCAGAAGGAAAGAAATCATAAAGATCAGATCAGAAATAAATGAAAAAGAAACGAAGGAAACAGTGGCAAAGATCAATAAAACTAAGAGCTTGTTCTTTGAGAAGATAAACAAAATTGATAAACCATTAGCCAGACTCATCAAGAAAAAAAGGAAGAAGACTCAAATCAACACAATTAGAAATGAAAAAGAACAAGTAACAACTGACATTGCAGAAATACAAAGGATCATGAGAGATTTCTGCAAGCAACTATATGGCAATAAAATGGACAACCTGGAAGAAATGGACAAATTCTTAGAAAAGCACAACCTTCCAAGACGGAACCAGGAAGAAATAGAAAATATAAACAGACCAATCACAAGCACAGAAATTGAGACTGTGATTTATAATTTTGCAACAAACAAAAGCCCAGGACCAAATGGCTTCATGGGCGAATTCTATCAAACATTTAGAGAAGAGCTAACACCTATCCTTCGCAAACTCTTCCAAAATATAGCAGAGGGAGGAACACTCCCAAACTCATTCTGCGAGGGCACCATCAACCTGATACCACAACCAAACACAGATATCACAAAGAAAGAAAACTACAGGCCAATATCACTGATGAACATAGATGCAAAAATCCTCAACAAAATACTAGCAAACAGAATCCAACAGCACACTAGAAGGATCAAACACCATGATCAAGTGGCGTTTGTGAACCCAGGAATGCAAGGATTCTTCAATATACACAAATCAAACAATGTGATAAACCATATTAACAAATTGGAGGGGAAAAACCATATGATCATCTCAATAGAGGCAGAAAAAGCTTTTGACAAAATTCAACACCCGTTTATGATAAAAAACCCTCCAGAAAGTAGGCATAGAGGGAACTTACCTCAACATAATAAAGGCCATATATGACAAACCCACAGCCAACATCATTCTCAATGGTGAAAAACTGAAACCATTTCCTGTAAGATCAGGAACAAGACAAGGTTGTCCACTCTCATGACTATTATTCAACATAGTTTTGGAAGTTTTAGCCACAGCAATCAGAGAAGAAAAAGAAATAAAAGGAATACAAATTGGAAACGAAGAAGTAAATCTGTCACTGTTTGCAGATGACATGATACTATACATAGAGAATCCTAAAGATGCTACCAGAAAACTAGTAGAGCTAATCAATGAATTTGGTAAACTAGTAGGATACAAAATTAATGTACAGAAATCTCTTGCATTCCTATACACTAATGATGAAAAATCTCTAAGAGAAATTAAGGAAACACTCCCATTTCCCACTGCAACAAAAAGAATAAAATACCTAGGAATAAGCCTACCTAGGGAGACAAAAAAAGACATGTATGCAGAAAACTATAAGACACTGATGAATGAAATTAAAGATGATACCAACAGATGGAGAGATATACCATGTCCTTGGATTGGAAGAATCAACACTGTGAAAATGACTCTACTGCCCAAAGCAATCTACAGATTCATTGCAATCCCATCAAACTACCACTGGCATTTTTCACAGAACTAGAACAAAAAAATTCCCAAGTTGTATGGAAACACAAAAGACCCCGAATAGGCAAAGCAATCTTGAGAAAGAAAAACAGAGCTGGAGGAATCATGCTCCTGGACTTCAGGCTATACTACAAACTACAGTAATCAAGACAGTATGTTACTGGCACAAAAACCATAAATATAGATCAATGGAACAGGATAGAAAGCCCAGAGATAAACCCACGCACCTGTGGTCACCTCATTTTTGATAAAAGAGGCAAGAATATACAATGGAGAAAAGACAGCCTCTTCAATAAGTGGTGCGGGGAAAACTGGACAACTACATGTAAAAGAATGTAGTCAGAACACTCCCTAACACCATACACAAAAATAAGCTCAAAATGGGTTAAAGAACTAGATGTAAGGCCAGACACTATAAAACTCTTAGAGGAAAACATAGGCAGAACACTGTATGACATAAGTCACAGCAAGATTCTTTTTGACCCACCTCCTAGGGAAATGGAAATAAAAACAAAATAAACAAATGGGACGTAATGAAACTTCAAAGCTTTTGCACAGCAAAGGAAACTATAAATAAACAAGACCAAAAGACAACCCTCAGAATGGGAGAAAATATTTGCAAATGAAGCAACTAACAAAGGATTAATCTCCAAAATTTACAAGCAGCTCATGCAGCTCAATATCAAAAAAACAAACATTGCAATCCAAAAATGGGCAGAAGACCTAAATAGACATTTCTCCAAAGGAGATAAACAGATTGCCAACAAACATATGAAAGGATGCTCAACATCATTAAACATTAGAGAAATGCAAATCAAAACTACGGTGAGGTATCATCTCACACCAGTCTGAATGGCCATCATCAAAATATCTGCAAACAATAAATGCTGGAAAGGGTGTGGAGGAAAGGGAACCCACTTGCACTCTTGGTGGGAATGTAAATTGATACAGCCACTGTGCAGAACAGCATGGAGGTTCCTTAGAAAACTAAAAATAGAACTACCATATGACCCAGTAATCCCACTACTGGGCATATACCCTGAGAAAACCATAATTTAAAAAGAGTCATGTACCACAATGTTCATTGCAGCTCTATTTACAATAGCCAGGACATGGAAGCAACCCAAGTGTCCATCGACAGATGAATGGATAAAGAAGATGTGGCACATATATACCATGGAATATTACTCAGCCATAAAAAGAAACAAAATTGAGTTATTTGTAGTGAGGTGGATGGACCTAGAGACTGTCATACAGAGTGAAGTAAGAAAAAGAATAATGAAAACCGTATGCTAACACATATATATGGAATCTAAAAAAAAAAAATTGTTCTGAAGAACCTAGGGGCAGGACAGGAATAAGACGCAGACGTAGTGAATGGACTTGAGGACACAGGGAAGGGGAAGGGCAAGCTGTGAGAAAGTGGCATGGACTTATATATACTACCAAATGTAAAATAGATAGCTAGTGGGAAGCAGCCACATAGCACAGGGAGATCAGTTCCGTGCTTTGTGACCCCCTAGAGTGGTGGGATAGGGAGGGTGGGAGGGAGACCAAGAAGGAGGAGATATGGGGATATATGTATACGTATAGCTGACTCACTTTGTTATACAGCAGAAACTAACACACCATTGTAAAGCAATTATACTCCAATAAAGATGTTAAAAAAATAAAATAAAAATAAGGGACTTCCCTGGTGGCGCAGTCGTTAAGACTCCGCCTGCCAATGCAAGGGACACAGGTTCAAGCCCTGGTCCAGGAAGATCCCACATGCCGCAGAGATACTAAGCCTGTGCTCCACAACTACTGAGCCAGCGTTCTAGAACCCACGAACCACAACTACTGAGCCCGTGTGCCACAACTACTGAAGCCCACCTGTGTAGAGCCCGTGCTCCACAACAAGAGAAGCCATGGCAGTGAGAAGCCTGCACACTGCAATGAAGAGTAGCCTCCGCTCGCCACAACTAGAGAAAGCCTGTGCGTAGCAATGAAGACCCAACACAGCCAAAAATAAATTAAAAAAAAATTTTTTTAATAATAATCCTTTTAATCAGTTTGAGTTTACCCTCTATTTTCTTCAGAGATCCTGACTAAAACAATTGTAAATAATCATGCAAGCCAGGTTCTCCAAAATAGTAACTCCTACAGGTAAAACCACATTTCATTTTGTGGGTAACCTTTCCTCTAAGCACTTCTGGAATCAGAAAGAGGGTAGGGGGCTGTGAGGGGTTTTCCAGACTACAGACCCAGCTAGGCCCAGTAGGAGTGAATGAGCCTTCACATGGTTCCAACCCCAGCCTGCATGGCTTCCACCTGAGACTCCAGGTGTAGTGAATTAACAACCCTGATGTACCCCATCTGAATTCCTGACCCACAGAAACCATGAGACATAAAAACTTATTATTGTTGCTTTAAGCCACTACATTTTAAGGCACCTTGTTACACAGCAACAGATAACTAGTATATTTGTCCTCTCCAGTGTCTGTCCACTGAGGAACTCCCAACTTCTTTCTCTTTTTCGCTGTCCATCATCTCTGACACCTGTGAGAAGAGGCGGTACCAGCACTCACTGACCCTAATCACACAGCAGAGCAGGGTGACTCATTTCTCCCATTTCCTGTCTTTCCTGGCAAGACTTCACAGCATAGCACAGTGGTAAAGAGTGTACACCCTCTAGCTGAACTGTGTGGCTTCAAGTACTAGCCTAGCTCTGCCACTTACTAGCTGTGAGCCCTTGAACTAGTAATATAATCTCTACATGCCCCAGCGTCTTCATTTGTAAAATGGCTGATAGGGTTATTAGGAGGATCAAATGAATTATTATTTGTATATTGTTCCAGAGCGCCTTAAATATAGAAAGTGTGACATAACTGTTTGTTAAATAAAATAAGACAGTATGCCAGAAAATGACCACTTTCCTCACAAAGCAAAAGAATGGGTAAGAGTCACTGAATTCAGAAAACGTAAAGGATGGCATTAAAAACCTAGTCTCTTCTAAAGTATTCTAAAGTATTTCATTAAGGGTAACATACTAATTACCTGATACGACTATATACACATACTGTTTTGCTAATTTGTCTCTGGCTTTCTAAAGCATAATTTTGAACCTCCTTACATAGACTGTATGTAGCTTTCTCCCCTGCTCTTTAATAAATCTTGAGACCTGTATATCAGGTCTGGCATATAAGCCAAGATCCTGACAGGAAACAGATGACACTCGGAGAATTTAATTGACTTTTTTTTTGAAAGGTGGAGAAGATTTTTAAAAGGCAATAACAAAGGATAGTACAGCTAGAGATGGCAGGGAGCCGTTAGCTCCCACAGGCTGTAAGGCAAGTGTAGTTATATGGAGAGGGTTGTCTGGAAGGGACTTTGGCAGAGGGACACTTCCAACCAGGGCTGACCCAGTTGGGAGGTTACCAGGTGTTTGGTTACTTATTGCTGTGAAACAATAATCACGTATTGTGCTCACAATTTTGTGGGTCACTAACTCTGGCAAGGGCACGGCAGAGATGGATTATTTTTGCTTCACAAAAGCCTGGAGTCTCGGCTGGGGTGGTTTGAACAGCTGGAGATGTTTGAGACAGCTTGACAGGGGTCATATATCTGGGGCCTCAGTACGGTTGTTGGCTGGGTTCCTTGGTTCTTCTCCATGATATGTCTGCTGGGATTGCAATATCCTCCAAGATATTGTCTTCACTCACATGTCTGCCTCGGAAGGCTGGAACAGCTAGGGGATGGCCAGCATTGCTCTCTCTCCTCCGGCTCTCCCTATGTCTCCCTCCAGCAGGGAAGTCTCAGGGTAGTTGACTTCTTACAAGACAGCACAGAGCTCCAAGAGTGAGTGTTCCAAGAGAGACCTAGGTAGTGGGGGCTTCAAGGCTTCTTGTGATGCCATAGCCTCAGAAGTCTCAAAATGTCACTGCCACTGCATTCAATTGTTCAAGCAGGCTACTTAGGCCAGCCCTGATTAAAGGGGAGAGGGGAATTGGACTCCACACTTCCATGGGAGAAATAGCAAAAAAAATTGACGTCATGTTGAGTTTACCATATCAGGTTATTAAAGATTCTGAGCTCATTTTCCTCCATGCCTGCCGTCTCTTTCTGATGCTCCCTATAAACCAAGGCAGCCAATAGCCAGAGGGCAAAAGAGCTTGTTTTTTTTTAATTCTGCTAAAATCTAATAAACTGAGAAAATTTACATATTTATAAATATACAAATTTATATTATACTTTTATAATCACATATATTATTAATATCAATACAGTCATATTCATATTATTTTTTAAAATTGAAGTATAGTTGATTTACAATGTTGTGTTAGTTTCAGGTATACAGCAAAGTGATTCAGTTTTATATATATATGTGTGTGTGTGTGTGTGTGTGTGTATATATATATATATATACACACATACACACACACATATATATATATTCTTTTTTCAGATTCTTTTCCCTTATAGGTTATTATAAAATATTGAGTATAGTTCCCTGTGCTATACAGTAGGTCCTTGTTGGTTATCTCTTTTATATACAGTAGTGTGTATATGTTAATCCCAAATTCCTAATTTATCCCTCCCTCCCCCTTTCCCACTTGGTAACCATCTGTTTATTTTCTATGTCTGTGGGTCTATTTCTGTTTTGTAAATAAGCTCATTTGTACCTTTTTTTTTTTTTAGAATCCACATATAAGTGATAGCATATATGTCTTTCTCTGTCTGACTTCAGTTAGTATGATAATCTCTGGGTCCATCCATCTTGCTGCAAATGGCATTATTTCATTCTTTTTTATGGCTAATATTCCACTGTATGTATATATATATATATATGTATATATATATATATATATACCACATCTTCTTTATCCATTCATCTGTCGATGGACATTTAGGTAGTTTCCATGTCTTGGCTATTATAAATAGTGCTGCAATGAACATTGGGGTGCATGTATCTTTTTGGATTATAGTTTTCTCCGGATATATGCCCAGGAGTGAGATTGCAGGATCATATGGTAACTCTATTGTTAGTTTTTAAAGGAAACTCCATACTGTTCTCCATGGTGGCTATACCAATTTACATTCCCACCTATAGTGTAGGAGGGTTCCTTTTTCTCCACACTGTCTCCAGCATGTATTGTTTGTAGACTTTTTGATGATGACCATTCTTCCTGGAGTGAAGTGATACCTCATTGTACTTTTGATTTGCATTTCTCTAATAATTAGCGATGTTGAGCATGCTTTCATGTGCCTGTTGGCCATCTGTATGTCTTCTTTGGAGAATTGTCTATTTAGGCCTTCTGCCCACTGTTTGATTGGGTTGTTTTTTTTGATATTGAGCTGTGTGAGCTGTCTGTATATTTTGGAAATTAATTCCTTGTTGGTTGCATCATTTGCAAATATTTTCTCCCATTCTGTAAGTTGTCTTTTCATTTTGTTTATGGTTTCCTTTGCTGTGCAAAAGCTTTTAAGTTTAATTACATCCCATTTGTTTATTTTTGTTTTTATTTCCATTACTCTAGGAGATGGATCCAAAAAGATATTGCTGCAATTTATGTTAAAGAGTGTCCTGCCTATGTTTTCCTCTAGGAGTTTTATAGTATCCTGTCTTACATTTAGGTCTTTGATCCATTTTGAGTTTATTTTTGTATATGGTGTCAGAGAATGTTCTAATTTCATTCTTTTACATGTAACTGTCCAGTTTTCCCAGCATCACTTATTGAAGAGACTGTCTTTTCTCCAGTGTATATTCTTGGCTCCAAAGGAACTTGTTTATATGGTCCTTATAGGTCAGCCTTGTGGGGAACAGAGTAGGACCTGGAGGAACAAACAGAAGATATCCAGCATACCCAATGAGTCTCTTAATCCTCAAATACTTGTTTTAAGGGTTTCAAGCACTGTGCTAGAGTTATATAGGAGTGTGTTCTTGAGAACATAGGAATGACCAAGAGGAGAGGATCATATAAGCCCTTCATTACCTACATTTGTATTTCCTATTATTGTACCTTTCATTCTTGCAGTCTTAATCTGTGTTCATATAGAACAGTGTTCTTTGGTTTGGGCTAGAATTTCATTCCCTACATACCCTCAATTTCTGGTGCTTCAATATCCCCTCCAGTTAGACTCCCCTCCAACTGGAATCCCACCATTGGAATATTCCTGGCAAATCGTTCTTACACAGGGTGGGTAGCAACATGTTAGTCTGTGTGTGCTAGCATGCTGGGGCTTGGGATGCGGTGCATTTGTACCCCAAGAGTCTAGCAATGTCAGATACTATGTCCCCTTCCATCATGAGGTTCTATTTAAAAAAAAAAATTTCTTTTTGATGGAAGGCATGGAATGGTAGAGTATCAGGTGAAGGCCTTAAAATCATACTCTACATCCTTTTCTGTTTGGTTTATCATCGGAATCAAATAGTTAATACCTTTTTCAGCAAAGACTAGGAAAGTAGCATTCTTCTTCTATATCTTCCAGAATTTTTTGCTATCCAGTAATTTTAAAACATATTACAGTTTCTGTTTTTTTTTTTTTTGCGGTGCGCGGGCCTCTCACTGTTGTGGACTCTCCCGTTGCGGAGCACAGGCTCCAGAGGCACAGGCTTAGCGGCCGTGGCTCACGGGCCCAGCCGCTCCGTGGCATGTGGGATCTTCCCGGACCGGGGCACGAACCCGTGTACCCTGCATCGGCCGACTCTCAACCACTGCACCACCAGGGAAGCCCTACAGTTTCATTTTAAACTAAGTCTCATCACAGTTTTCCAGATTCCCCAAGTCAGAAAGAGCTTTTTTCTCCTGAACTATCCATGTACTTCTAGTGACAGGTGGTGTAAGACACATTCATATTTCAACAGGATGTCTGACCATTCTTGTCCTGAGATTAGGTGATTCTGAAGAATGGGTGGTAGGAATATTCTTATAATTCATTCGTCCAGCAGGGCAGCTAGCAAAAACTTAACAATAAAAAGAATTGACTTTGAATCAGATAAAGATATCCCCCTTAAACCAAACTAAATGTATACCTATGAACTTCCTCTTAGCTGGATCCCCAAAACGCCTTCAGCCACTCCAGTGATATTACTGAAGAAGTCCGAGGAGGAATTTTGGGTGGAAAGAGTCAGTTGTCTCAATCAGTCAGCAGTTCAATAGTTGCAATGATGTGGTCACATTGCTAGGGGCCCACTCAGAGACTCAGAAGGGGTCCTGTAAATGAATGATCCTGGAAGCTTCTGTAACTTCGGGATAAATCCACCTCTGCCCCTTTTGCAGATGATTTTTCCTCAGGGGGAACCATTGCTCTTCTCTGCCTTTGTACCTAGATCAGGGGCATCCTGATTCAGCTTGGCACACTGTACCCCTCAAAGTCCCACCGCCCCCAGCCGCCTCCCAATGCTAAATCACAGGTAATAAAGATACATGTTTTAGTTCCTCTCTTCCAGATGTTCCAAATTCCTTATACGAATTCATTCCATCCTAGGGACCTTTTTTACTCAAGGGGTCCTAGGGCATGGCAGCCTTTTGTTTCAACTGTCATTCCCCTTTCAAACAAAGGAAACCTTCCTATACCACATGTACATAACTAAAGGCAAAATATCCCGTGATTTTTAGCAGAAGACCTGATTCAAAGAAACTGTCTGCCTCCTTTCTTACAGGTTGGAAGTGCTCACTTAATTTTTAATTTCCCCCCCTCAAAGTTTACCTACAGGTATTGCCTGCCTCAACAGGCACCCTGTTACTTTTTTTTAGGTGACTACAGCAAATACATGTACATATATTTATCAATTACATACTATAATATTTTAGGTTATTATGTGGAGCATACACAATTTACTGTTCTCAAGGACCTTATAATCTGGTATTCAATACTTTACTTAACATTAAGCACCCAGCATGTGCCAGACAGTATTGTGGGAGCTGGGACCCAGTGGTGAATAAAACAAACTCAGCTTTACGGAGCTTACAGACATCAGGAATAAACAAACAAATAATAAATATAGAATATAATGTCAGAGTAGATAAGTGTATCAAGAAAAATATAGCTGTGTTTGACAATGGTCTGATCGTGTGTCCTATTTACTTACTCAGAAGACCCTTCCGAGGTGATATGTGAGCAAAGATCCACATTAAGTGAGAAGTTGAGCTATGCAGCTCTGGGTTTTTTCAAGTCAGAGAGGGCAGGTGTGAAAGCCCAAATTTGGGAGATTTATTTTATCTTAATAACAATAAAAATCGTTAATGAGCTACAAGAGCAGTGAGTAAGACATCAGAAACATTATTCGTTAATTCAATAAATGATTACTGAGCCCTATTATGTTCCTAGGGATATAAATATGAACACAAGGTCCCAGGGGTGTTCAACTAAGACTAGCATGAATAAGACACAGGGCCTGCCCTCCAGAAGCTCATGTCTTGATGTGGAAATAAATTTCAATTAGAGGATTACAATACAGGGCAATGGTTGAGCAGGTGCTATGAGATTACTTAAGAGGTATACCTAAATGAGCCTTGGGTGGGAAGTGGGACCCGTAGAGGGCCTGGGAGTGTGAGTTTCCTGGAGAACTTAATCTCTAAATTAAATCCAGAGGGAACAGTAGGAGTTACCCAGAAGCCAAAGAGAGCAAATTTCAGCCTCTTGCAAAGTCCTGGGAAAGTGAGAATATGCTACATTTAAAGAAATGTGGCACTGATGCTTCTAGAATAAACCAGGTTCAGATCACAAATGGCTTTATATGTCCCACTGAGAAGACTGTCCTCTATCCAGAGGATAATGGAGAAACACTAAAATGTTTTAAGAGGGAAGTGACTCCATCAGGCTTACACTTTGGAAAGATCACTCTGCCTGCAACATGGAGAATGCATGGCTTCAAGGATAGAAGACAGGAAGTGGGCTGGAGAAAAGGGGATGGATTTAAGAGTCATGATGTATGATCAATCTTCAGGACTCCGTGATTGTTGGAAAAAGAGAAAATTACGAAATGATTTATTTACACCAAAAAGGTGACTTCAGAGAACAGATTTGGAGTCAGTTTTGAAACTGACTGTGCTGGATTTGAATAGATGGAGTAAGGAGTTTAATAGAAAGGAGAGGGCTAGAAATCCCTTCATGTAGCTATTCTCCAGGTAAGAACTATTGAGCTCTAACTGTGTGCTGGGCACTCTGACTACTAAAGTATATTTATTATATCCCACAATGGAACAAGTCTATGTGAGCCATTGTTACTACTGTTACAGAGAAGGAAACTGAGGCATTGGGCAGTCACACAGCTGGCAAACAGGGTTGTGTAAATTTCCAATCTGGATGACAAAAAGCAGTGCCACTACTTTATAAACATTTCTCATTTTACCAAAAAGAAAAAAATGTGTTTCCCACCAGATCATAGATGAAGTAATTTGGCTATTTAGAATACACGACAAAACAGGGCTTCCCTGGTGGCACCTTGGTTTAGAATCCGCCCGCCAATGCGGGGGACACGGGTTCGAGCCCTGGTCCAGGAGGATCCCACATGCCGCGGAACAACTAAGCCTGTGCGCCACAACTACTGGGCCTGCACTGTAGAGCCCGCGAGCCATAACTACTGAGCCCACGTGCCACAACTACTGAAGCCCTCGCGCCTAGAGCCCGTGCTCCACAATGAGAAGCCACCGCAATGAGAAGCCTGGGCACCGCAACCAAGAGTGGCCCCTGCTCACCACAACTAGAGAAAAGCCCGCATACAGCAATGAAGACCCAACACAGCCAAAAATAAAATAAATAAATTTATTTTTAAAAAACATAGTAAAATATACAAAAAAACAAATTCACTCTCAGCATAAAATAAAAACACCAAAATAATGTCACTACTGAAGAGATGCAAAAAGTCTAATGCAGACTCTGAAAGCATTCAAAGAGGAATTTCCCAAAATGTTTTGAGCAATGGCAACACAGTTCATAAAAACATATGGCTGGGCTTCCCTGGTGGCACAGTGGTTAAGAATCTGCCTGCCAATGCAGGGGACACAGGTTCGAGCCCCTGTCCGGGAAGATCCCACATGCCGCAGAGCAACTAAGCCCGTGCGCCACAACTACTGAGCCTGTGCTCTAGACCCGGTGAGCTACAACTACTGAGCCCGCGTGCCACAACTACTGAAGCCCGTGCACCTAGAACCCATGCTCTGCAACAAGAGAAGCCACCGCAATGAGAAGCCCATGCACCACAAGGAAGGGTAGCCCCCGATCACTGCAACTAGAGAGAGCCTGTGCCCAGGAACGAAGACCCAATGCAGCCAAAGATAAATAAATAAATAAATATTAGAAAAAAAACAACATATGGCCTTCCAAGGTAACTATTGCAAAGAGAAAATCACTTGCATTGATCAATTCTAGAGTTTTAAGACATTATTGAAATGTTTTTCGGGTTCCCAGACCTAATATGAAAGAAATTTTGCAGGCTTTACTCTCATGCTGGAATATCTTGCACAATACTTCTAATATATGCACCACCTCAGTGATTTCATTGACAGAGAAGAATGAAAACAAACTGAAGGAATTGGGGCCTGTTCTGTGGGGTATCTCCTTCTTTCGACTGACTTACTGATTAGCCTTCTTGGAAGTGCTATTATTTAAAGACAACATTTTATGTAAGCATAGCTGGAAATTTTATCCTAGAACTTCCAAATATTATGACTGCATGTTATCACCTTTAAATATATTTTTCATTTCCCTATAAAGAAAGGAATGGGAAAATTGAGTCACTGTGACTATATCTATCAATAAAAGGACTGAACTTCTAGCTTCATCTAGATCTCTGTACAACCTTTGTTTATTTAAAAAATGGAGTATTTTCAAGGCATGTATCAAAGTGGAGTGAAAATTTTTGTACACTTAAGTATCCCTAATTTGGCGGTCTTGTGTGAGTTTTAATTGATTTACTAAATTGTAAAATGTTGATTTTTGTTTTCAAAGATTGAGTCAAAGAAGTTTATCCAAAAAGTTACTCCTAAAAGATGAAATGTTATCTCCAGTCATGAGGTTCTTTCTTTTTCTCTGGCATATAATTAAGTCACACTTTTTCTTATATATTTGGAAAGAGGCAGGCTTCACAATGGTGTCTATGCAGCCATCTGAGATTTTTTTAAATGAGGCTGAGCATCAACTAAAAAGTTTTTATCTATAACTTATAAAGGAAAGACAAATGATTCTCTAAGCTAGAATCAAGATCAACAAACCTGTATCTCTTGGCTTTCTTGTAAAAATACACATTTTGTTCCTTTAACCTTCAAAGAGTTTATTTTAAATGACCTACTTTTAAACTGGTTTTTAGTTAAGTGTGTCACACCTGGATACAGTTAACTTAAAAGTGTTTCACTCCTTGCTATTTCTTCTAAACTAATTATTTTATTTTAGTCATTCTGACTAGCACAGGATATTTTCTCTAGAGAATGAAATCTTTCTTTAGTAGGAAAGTGGATGAAAAAAATATAGATTTGTTCTGGATATAGGTGTTTTAGGTTATTTCGTGTTTCTGTGAATGGTTAATATTATATATCAATTAAAACAGTATCATTCCTCTGTTTTAACATATTCTCCACATGCCAGTGAAAGGGCAGTGAGGAACCTCCAGGTTCCCCTCTAGGGAAAAAGTCCACAGTTGTTTTTCATCATGAATCCATCTGTGTTGCATCCCTCTGTCAGGAAAGTGTGTCTAGTATCTGTCCAAAATCTCTCCTGTTTTAATGGAAGTCCATTTCCTCTATGTGTGACCTTCCTTGATATGAAGAACAGCTGCTCGCCATCCTCTGTGTAATGTCTTTTCACATGGATCAGCCTTTGTATATCAAAGTGAATTCTTGGCTGCTTCAAGAGGCTTCGGTAGAAAACCCTATGTTTGATTTGAGGGGAAAATACTGTGTACTGATTGGAATCATGGCACTGCACTATAACACGGTTTTATTATTCATCGGTTGGCTCTGTCTTTGAAATTGAGAATTATGGTCTGATTTAAATTCACGCATTTAAAATATTAGGCTGAGCCCTACTGTGCAACAACTTGAAACATGTGCTCCAACACTGTCCTCAGAAAACTGCTATATCACATGAGCCTAGTGCTGCTAAGAGTAAGCTGATCTTATTAAGTGTGATACGACTTCTAAAGACCACTAAAAGAAATAACCCTTCCCCAGAGATCAACTGCTGACATATTTACATACATACAATAAGCAAAAGTACTGCCAAAGTACTCTAAGAAAAATCCCACATTTCTTTTTAAATTGACCCAGCAAATATCTACTGAACACATGCTATGTCCCAATCATGGTGCTTTATTATACAGTATTATTCTAGTTGGATTCCTGAGGGGGCCTCCACGACCCCCTCATCCTGCTGTTTACACCCTGGTATGATCCCCTCCCCTTATGTGAGGGCAAAACCTTGACTTGCTTCTTTCAACTGAAAAAAATGTACAACCTGAAAGTTGAGAGTTATGTTTTATTTGGTGGCCTTACTGAGGACTATATCCCAGGATACACCCTCTCAAACAGCTCTGAGGAACTATTCCATAGATGTAAGGGAGGAACCAGGACATAGAAGAGTTTCTGCTGGGAAACAAAACAAAACAACAACAACAACAACAAAAACCACGTAGTCGAACATCAAAAGACTACTGGTAACTAATCACATACACACACAAAAACAACAACAACAAAAAACAGACAAAACCCAGACATTTCATCTTAATGATTTTTAGTGCTTTTCTGTTTATGGGAAGATGCAAGAGTCTGGGCTCACAGAAATTGTTCCTTTGTTATGCATCTTAACTATCAATATCTAGGGCCAGTATCCTGCTTTTCTCCATCCTGTATTCCCCTCTGGGCACACTGTTGAGGCAGCTGCAGTGGCTGATGGCTTGATGGCAGGCAACATTCATTGTTTACTGAAATGGCAGGGAACTTGTTTTTGTCCACATTTCCAACAAATAGAATATGGCAAAGGTATGTATGTATTTATGTGATTATGGGTATGTGACTGTTTGATTACATTATTATAAGCTTATACTGCCCATCTTGATGGAGGCTGCCTCCCTTGCCGGCTTTGAGGAAGCAACTGGCCATGTTTGGAAAATCCATGTGGCAAGGCACTGACAGTGGCTTTGAGAAGCAAGAGATTGGCCTCCAACCAATAACCTGTAAAGGTCTTCAGCCAGAACCCAGCAAGAAAAAGAATTTCTCAGTTCTACAATCACAAGAAATTGAATTCTGCCAACAGCCTGAGTGATCTTAGCTGAGGATCCTTCTCCAGTTGAGCCTCAGATGAGACTGAAGCTCTGGCTGATACCCCAACTGCCTTGTGAGACACCTCTGAGCGGAGGATCCAGCTTAACCAACCTAGACTCCTAATTCACAGAAACAGAGGTAACGAACGTGTGTCGCTTTAAGCCACTAACGTTGTGGTAATATCATTGCATAGCAATAAATAATGAAGAGCTCCTCGGTCTTTGTCTTTCTTGACCTTGAAATCTTTGAAGCATACAGGCCAGTTATTTTGTAGAATTTCTCAGTCTAGGTGTGTTTTATGTAAATCCCTCAATCTCATCCTCGTGATTAGATTCATGATTTTGGCAGTAATGACACAGAAGTAACATTGTGTCCTTCTCAGGATATTCTATTAAAAGGTGTACACTGTTGGTTTGTCCCAGTATAAGTGATAATAAATCGAATCACTTGGTTAGAGAGGCATCCACAAAGTCTCTTTGTTGTAAAGATACTATTTTCCCACAGTAAGTAATAAGAAACCTGTGAGGAGATACTTTCATTTTATTTTATTTTACTTATTTTTTATTTTTTATTGGAGTGTAATTGATTTACAATGTTGTATTAGTTTCTGCTGTACAGCAAAGTGAATCAGTTATACGTATACATTTATCCACTCTTTTTAAGATTCTTTTCCCATGTAGGTCATTACTGAGTATTAAGCAGAGTTCCCTGTGCTATGCAGTAGGTCCTTATTAGTTATCTATTTTATATATAGTAGTGTGTATATGTCAATCCCAATCTCCCAGTTTATCCCTTCCCGCCTTACCCCCGGTAACCATAAGTTTGTTTTATACATCTGTGACTTTATTTCTGTTTTGTAGATAAGTTCATTTGTACTGTTTTTTTTAGATTCCACATATAAGTGATATCATATGATATTTGTCTTTCTCTAGAAGTCTGACTTACTTCACTCAGTATGACAATCTCTAGGTCCATCCATGTTGCTGCAAATGACATTATTTTGTTCTTTTTTGTGGCTGAGTAATATTCCATTGTATATATGTACCACATCTTTACCCATTCCTCTGTTGTTGGGCATTTAGGTTGCTTCCATGTCCTGGCTATTGTAAATAGTGCTGCATTGAACACTGGGGTGCATGTATATTTTCAAATTATGGTTTTCTCCAGATATATGCCCAGGAGTGGGATTGCTGGATCATATGGTAGCTCTGTTTTTAGTTTTTTTAGTAACCTCCATACTGTTCGCCATAATGGTTTTACCAATTTACATCCCCACCAACAGTGTAGGAGGGTTCCCTTTTCTCCACACCCTCTCCAGCATTTGTGTGTAGACTTTTTGATGATGGCCATTCTGACTGGTGTGAAGTGATACCTCATTGTAGTTTTGATTTGCATTTCTCTAATGATTAGTGACGTTGAGCATCTTTTCATGTGTTTGTTAGCCATCTGTATGTCTTCTTTGGAGAAATGTCTGTTTAGGTCTTCCACCCATTTTTGGATTGGGTAGTTTTGTGATATTGAGCTGCATGAGCTGTTTGTATAATTTGGAGATCAATCCCTTGTCAGTCACTTTGTTTGCAAATATTTTCTCCCTGTCTGTGGGCTATCTTTTTGTTTTGTTTATGGTTTCCTTTGCTGTTCAAACCTTTTAATTAGGTCCCATTTGTTTATTTTTGTTTTCATTTTCATTAGTCTAGAAGGTGGATCAAAAACGATCTTGCTGCAATTTATGTCAAAGAGTGTTCTGCCTATGTTTTTCTCTAAGAGTTTTATAGTATCTGGTGTTATATTTAGATCTTTAATCCACTTTGAGTTTATTTTTGGGTATGGTGTTAGGGAGTGTCATTCTTTTACATGTAGCTGTCCAGTATTCCCAGCACCACTTTTTGAAGTGACTGTCTTTTCTCCATTATATATTCTTGCCTCCTTTGTCATAGATTAGGTGACCATGGGTGTGTGGGCTTATTGCTGGACTTTCTATCCTGTTCCACTGATCTATATTTCTGTTTTTGTGCCAGTACCATACTATTTTGATTACTGTAGCTTTGTAGTATAGTCTAAAGTCAGGGAGTATGATTCCTCCAGCTCCATTTTTTCTTTCTCAAGATTGCTTTGGCTGTTTGGGGTTTTTTGTGTTTCCATACAAATTGTAAAAATTTTTGTTCTAATTCTGTGAAAAATGCTATTGGTAATTTGATAGGGATTGCATTGAATCTGTAGATTGCTCTGGGTAGTATAGTCATTTTGACAATATTGATTCTTATGTGAGGAGATACTTTAAGCTATGTAGATATCCCACCCATCATCACAGTCTCATTAATTAGTTTTAGCAACTATTAATAATTTTCTAATTACTTGATTCCTTTTATATTTATTAGTTGGCATTCTACTGTAAGGAACATTCCTTTCTCTTCTATTTATTTGCTTATCTAGTTATTTATTTATATCAGTATGGAATCACAGTTTCTTGTTTTAGTCAATGGTTTAAAATTTGCTGCTATCAGTATATATTTTGATATTCCAATTGCTTCAGACTTGTACATTTGAAGCCCCTTTCATATATGTCCTCTGTTCTGATATGTTGGTATCATATTTAAGTCTTTCTTATTTTCTGTCAAAACAAGATTTTCCAGGCATATTTTGTACTTTCCCTGTCACAAACCTGGAATCTTTTCTCCAAAGACTCCTGGTTTCTTTTAAAGTGAAGAGTGGTATTTAGAAACCAAAATCTGGGACTAAGTGTACTCATTGTTACATGAATGTCATTGCTTCTAGTATCTCTCAGTGACAGTGGAATATATACTGAGATAAGTTTATTAAAATATGTGCAAGACATGTACACTAAAAACTGTAAGACATTGCTGGGAGAAATTTAAAAGATCAGAATAAATGGATAAATATACTATGTTAACAGATTCTAGGACTCAGTGTTATTAAGATGTCAGTTA
This sequence comes from Phocoena sinus, assembly GCF_008692025.1. NCBI lineage: Eukaryota > Metazoa > Chordata > Mammalia > Artiodactyla > Phocoenidae > Phocoena > Phocoena sinus. The sequence goes on from NC_045767.1 coordinate 21,891,885, forward strand.
TGAAGATGTCTTCTGCTTAGCATCTCACAAGGCTGCAATCAGTTTATTGGCTGGGATCATGGTCTCATCTGAAGCTTGACTGGGGAAATATCTGCTGCTGCGCTCACTCCAGTTGTTGGTGGCATTCAGTTCCTTGCCGTTATAAGAGTGAGGAATTCATTTTTCTTTCTGGATAGAGCTCCTTGTAGGCAGTCAGCTGGAGGCTGCCAACAGCTCTTAAAAGCTGCCTGCATTTCCTTGTCATGTGGGATTTCCCCACATGACACACACACACCGACACACATTTAATTTTTAACCTCCAATTCCATTTCAACACCACAATGTACCTTCTAGGCTTCCTGTTCAACAATGGGAAACCTAGATCCCATTATATGTGCAAATGTATTTACTCAATTTTTTCAAGCCTGGAACATATAGGTTTGCTGCAAGGAAACAGAAGATATTATGTGGTATTTGAAAAAAAAAAGGCAGGAAAGATGTCATGATTTTTATAATTCTTGTTCTCTTTTTTGGAAAAGGAATTTGATCATCTGTGGTTTTGTTTGTTTTTTCTAGTTGTTTGAATAAAACCTTTAGCAGTAGAGGTCAGTAAAAATCATGCAGAAGCTTGTAAGCCATGTTAGAGAGTTTGGATTTTATTCAATGGGAATACATTGGAGGGCTTTCTGTTAAGTCATTGCATGTTTGTTTGTTGTAAGTAGCATTCACATCATTTTCCAAGTTATTTCCTGATAATGTTTATTATTTACTCATTCTTCAACTTATTCTAAAACAAGATTTGAGATGGTTAGAGCAATCCATACCAAAAAGTTAGAACATACATAAAATAATGGGGCAAATCGGAATAAAGAATAAATGGAGCTGGAGAACAAAAGGCCAGGGTGAGCCGGTTCAAAATATGCTTAACTTAAAGTACTTTAAAGTCACAAGAGGTATTGTTTTGTCTGAGTTTTCTAGAGACTAGAACATTTTGAAATGCCTCATCCCCCATCCCTTGAGATATACTCACTCAGGTTAACAGGCCTTCACAGTAACCCTCAACCCAACATCTACACCACACAGAAATGAGACTCATGATGGGATAGTCCACAGATTGTTTCTCTTGCACAAACTTTTCGGAAGCCTTCCTGATTTCTGATAATTTAACCCTTTGAAGTTAGGAGAGAAAATGGACATTTGGATAATGCCTGTTTATTTAATCATGGTAGCCAGCCAAGGCAAGCAATTCAAGCCAAAAATCCACTCCATCTTTAGTAGGACGTAGAGTTTTAAATTATAATTGACCTCTTGAGAGGAGAAACGCATGGCTTTCCACAAGGAAAAACTGAGCACTTTTGTTCATGAGCACTGCAATCACTATCATAGTAACAAATTAGAAGAGAACTCTCATTTTAAAATCTGATATAATTTATTATACATTACTTCATTCTCTACTCCCTTGCTTGGTTTTTAATGGTTTGTGGCTACTTGCATACAACAATGAAGTTTCAAAGAAACTGAAGTTACAAAAGGACAATTATTTAATGCAGGAAGTATAAACCATTGCATTGGGGGATTGGAAGACATTTTTTAAAGTTCTCATATTATCTGTTTAATGATGTGTTTCTATGTGGTGAGTAATGTCTTACATTCTTGCCAAGAATATTTTGAAAGGAGTTTGTAAAAAGTATGTCGGCTAGATCACTTTTGGTATATCACTGCTAATGGTGTCATTCGCACGTTGTGAAACACAGCTCCAGTTTAATTTTGCCAAAAAAATTAGGTCATGGCAAAATACCATACTAAAACTGCATGGAGATGGGGATGAGGATAAAGCAAAGGAAGACACCAATTCTTTTTTGTAAAGCATGATAGGGATTGGACAAAACAGGGTAGTAAGGCTGAGCCCTTTTAAACAGATACTTTTTTCGTGGTGTGTGTGTATTAATTCCAGTTCAGTATAAATGATGAATTAACTTAAAATTGGGCTAACTGGCTGCTCTGGTACCTGGGTAGTGCCCGTACTCTCAAGTTAACCTAATTGTACGGAGACGCCCTTGTTTTCTGACTTCATACACAAACCATCGTGATTATTGTATTTCAATCTACCTTTTTCTTTTTCCAGTCAGGAAAAGGGGCTTAATGCAAATTAAGCCTTTGATGAGAAGGCACTCAATTTATAATTATTATTGTTGTTATTATTAACATTAAATCACGGGAATGGTATTGTTGGAAGTTACCCACCAGGACCTGCAAATCTATTGAGGTGACACACACCCCAACTCTCCTTACCCAGGAGTGGTCCTTGGCTGGGGCGCTTTGAGCCACTGCGCTGGCAGAGCTCCGAGGAAGGTGCGTCCCCGCTCCTCCCAGACCCATGCGCTGGGCTGATGGAAAGCGAGGCGGGACAGTCATTGTTCTCCCAGGCCTGAGGAAAAGTGCCCGGGCTACCACCACCTCTCATTTTCGGGCGAAAATAACCCCAGCTACCGCTCTCTGGGCTTGGGATGGTTCTCCACAGCGCGACCTTCCCTTTCCTAGAGTGGGACGCCCAGCGAACACACCCAGAGTCACCTTTGCGCGCTCCTCTGGAGCCGGCTCGGCACACAGCGCACCCCAGCGGCCGCCTTGGCTTCCTTCTAGTCCTGGCCATTAGGCTTCCGGAGAGCTCGCCAGTCGCCGCCGCGGCCGCCTCGTAATCTTGGGACTGGAGAGACTGCGAGAGCTAGTCTCAGCCAGAACCCAGGGAAAGCGCGGGGCTGCTGCACCCCGCCACACCTGGGAGCGGTGAGGACCGGGAGAGGCAGGGCACGGCAGGAGGGTGGCCCGGTGCCTGAGCAGCTTCGCCGAAAGCCGGCCGGACTGGAGCAGGGCGAACGGGGAGGGTCTCGAGGCAGAGTCCAGCTCCTCCAAGGGAGGGACCCCAGCTGGGGTGGAAAACCAGCACCAGCAAGCCGCAGAGACGCGCCGCGCCGATCATGGAGCGGAGCGGCCCCGGCTCCGCGCGGCCGCAGCAGCAGTGGGACCAGGACTCGGTCGAAGCGTGGCTGGACGATCACTGGGACTTTACCTTCTCTTACTTTGTTAGGAAAGGCACCAGGTAAGAAGAGGACCCACGGAAGACCCTGCCGGGGCCTGGAGCGTGACCTGGGGCTGATCTCTCTCCCCTATTGAATTTTCCCCTTCGTTGACCATTAAACCGTCTCCACTCTCAGGCCCTTTGCTTTTGAAGTAGGGCCATGATCCTGTTATGGTGTAGAGACCTCGACTTTAAGGCCAGTACAGTCGAAAAACCGTCGGATTCGATCCAACTTGCTCACAAAGTTCAAATACAAAAATGAACGTGCCGACTTCCCCCCCCCCCGCCATACACACACACACACACACACACACACACACACACACACGCTGGCAGCCCTGGTATTCCCTGGGAGCAAGATTATTTTCATATATCTGCGCTCACAGGCCTTCCTCTAGCCCTTCTCTAGACTCCTGGTTCCCCCAAATCTCCTTAGCGAAACCAAAACAGTTTTTAAGCCCCTTCCCTGCAGCTCCGGAAGCACCGTTTCCAACGCGTTCCCTGTGGCTCCGCTCCTCCCCCGTCTCTCTTCGCCCCTGCCCTGGCGGGGCGGGGAAGCCAGGGTAGGGGCGAGACCACGCAGAAGCCCAAAGGCAGCAACATGCCGGAACCTTCCCAAAGTGAGTGCTGTCGCCTTTTGCCCCCTTCCAGTCCCCTGGTTGTTCCGCGCTCTCCTTTTCCTTCGCTTTTGCGCGCAAGGCGGCGCCGCCGAACGGGCTCCGCGGAGGGGTTCGTGGCGTGCACACAAAGGGCGGTGGGGAGGCGCGGCGGTGAGCGGACCTCGGCGGGTGACAGGTCCCGCGGCCCGAGGCGACCCCAGAGGCCAGCTCTTCCTGGTCCGGAGCCAACCGCTGGGGCGCCTGCTGCGGAGGGCGGGGAGGAGGGAGCCTGTCCTTTGGGAGGCGGGGTCCTGTCCTTTGGGAGGCGGCTGCTTAGCGAGCAGTCGGGGCGCGCGTGGGAAACGCTCGCGGGAGACTTAGAGAGGAATTGAGGCTGAAGCCGAGGGGCTAGGAGGGTGGAACGGATAGTACGTGGCGGGCTGGTGCCCCGAAGCCGGAGGAGTTGGTGCGAAGCCGGGGCGCGGGCAAGGTTGCTGCGCTCGGACTCGGGCTGACTCCCAGACGCACCCCTTTGGAGAAGGGGCCCGAACCTCGCCGTCGCCGGCTCCCGGCAGCGGCCTTCGGGCAGCTGACGCTGGCCGCCTTGCCGGGAGGGAGACGCACGCGGGGCGGTGATGGTGAAAGGGCCGGCCGGGGCTGGGCGCTGGGCTCCCACTCGCCGGCGCACCGCTGCGACTCGGCCGGGCGCTCCCAGCCAGGGGGCGGCGCAGCGCTGGGCGAACGGGCGGCCGCGGGCGGTGGCGCGACCGCGGAGGCGGTAGGGGAGCCGGCTTCGCGTTACCGGCCTCACCTGGGCACGTCGTCGCCCCCCGGCGCCTCCTGGAGTCCAGGGTCCGTCGAGGCCGCCTGATCTGCACCTCCAACTCACCACGTTTGCTATGTTGCCTTTTGGGGACAAAACAAGGTACTTCCTTCAGCATCTCCCCGTCTTTCCCACTTTCCCCGGGGGCGCGGTGGGGGCCGGGTGCTGGGGGGGTGGCCCCCGGGTCACACCGGCGGGCGACGCTTCACTGAAAATGGACTCTATGAGATTTTTGTCTTCCTTTACTTTCCCGTGGATGTAATACTTTTAGATGGGGCTCTTTTTAACTCTACGTCTTATAACGAACGTTCAGAGTTGGTGTCGATTTGATCACTTTCGGAGGTTTTTAGTAAGAGGCGGTGGCTTCGGCGCAAATCTTATCTCTTCTGTTTAATTACTCCGCTCTCCTTTTAAAATCCTGTTCGCCGCTTTCGCCTTCTATCAAAATCCTAAATCTGGAGCGACCAGAGGATAAACCCTGAATGGAAAGTGGTTTCTTTTCGAAGAGGACTTTTCTGCGAGTTTGGGGTGAGGCACTAAGACCATCTAGGTCTGGAATTATCGATTTCTGGGAGCCAACAGTTTTTAGAGGTCACCTTCTCGTAGGCCATCTGTCCCCGGTTTGCTTTCACCCTTGCACACTTCCACTCTTCCGCCCTTAATGAACTAGCGCATAGAATGGGGAATGGGCAGGAGAACTGGGCTGATATTTTAAATGTGTAGGGGGATGTTCTTTAGAGATGTTCTTCAGGCAGATTATTAAGAAAGAACAAAATTACTTATTTTAAAATCAGCGTAAATGTCCTTTGTCTCCCCCCCCCCTTTTAAAGACATAAACTTGGGGTTGTTTGGCGGTAGGTTTTAACTCATACGTAAAAACACTTCACTTTGAGAGCCTGCCAGAACTTTGAGTTACTTTTTTTTGGAAAATAAATTGAATGAGTTAAGTTACATTTCTTTTCACATTACTTTTTTTCCCAAGTAGCATAGGATTAAAATCCCAGTTCTCAAAAGTACACTGCTTAGTGTAAAATTTAGACCTTCAGTTACGGTTTTTATATTACAGTTGATGTTGACAAGAGGCTGAACCCTTTCTGTGATATATATGTGTGTGTATACAATCTTGAGAGAAGAGTTTATGTTGAGTGTAAGCCGGAAAATGAAAGTGTAAGACATTCAAGAGTAGGGCAGGCCCTCAGTTTTAGGAGTTGCAAGGCGCTGAAAGTTGTCAGTGTGAAGAATATAATCTAAGTCTTATGCGTAGCCAGAGGTTTTTCAAGAAACAGTATTCCAGTTTGGGCTTATATTTGATGGCATTAACTGGAAACTTAAAATAAGAATCAGAGATTGGGCACTAGTTGATTATAAAAAGGCCAACCTGCTGAACACGGTGTGATTCACATGGTTGTGGTCAAATCTTATTACAGACACCTTAACTTTACAGCTAAGTCGTTTGTTTGTTTGTTTGCTTTAACAAGAAGATCACATTACTTTGCTTTTTTCCCTTTTGTTACACAATGTAAAAAATGAATACTGTATGTGATTCAGGAAACCCATGCAACAGAATAGCTCTGTAGAGGCATTTGGCGAGTTTTAAGATTTTAAATAAATTTGAATTCACTGAGATTGGCCATCTGTGCCTGTGAACAGTCTCATTGATAGAACTGTTTCTACCTTATTTGATTTAATTGTTGTTTGACATTCATGCATGCTTCTCTATTCTCTCCCCAGACTGAATGGTCTGCACTCAATAGTAGTCACTGAATAGAAGGAAGGTTCTGGCACTAACTTCTCATTTAAACACCTGTGAATTTTGGTTGACCTTGAAAGCAATTATTGCTGCTGTATTACATTGTTTCCTATAATTATCTTCAAATACAGAGCTAAGCACCTCCTTAAAAGCTATAGCTTAAAAAAAAAAAAAAAAAAAAGCTATAGCTTGCAGCACACAAATAGATGCTTTTCAGCAATCAAAACCTGTTTAAGTGAATTTTGAGAGTGTCAGTTGAACGATTCGTAACATAATCTATAGGCATAAAAATTACTTGGAGACTAGTAACTAAAACCTATGGAAAACCTCCACCCTCACTATCATAGAAAACTTTGCAGTCCTACGAGTTTGAGATGCTGCGTTCATTAAGGGCTTTAATGCTTGTGCATTCACAGATGAAGCCTTTCTGGTGCTAATGCCACTTTAACAGCTGTTGTTATTCTTGACAGCTTATTAGAATAACTTACCTTTCATTAGTTACTAATCAGCTCTGTGACTGTGCACGATGTTTTAGATCATTTAGAATTATAGGGGTAATATGATTGACTTTTTATTGCTTTGTTTTGTACTAGACAAAAGCTTGAGAATATTTGGCATATACTGGAAATAGGAGATACTAATAAGTGAGGACACCTTTTTATGACCACTTGGATCAAAGTCCAGAAACAGAAGTTTTACACTCGCATGTAGTTTTCTATGATAGACCTTTTATTTGAGACTGCAAAGCTGTGGTGAATTAGTTGATGTTCCAGGTCCTGAGTTTGGGATTCTTTCTTTCTCTCTCTTTTCTTTCTTTTCTTTCTTTCTTTCTTTCTTTCTTTCTTTGGGATTCTTTCCTTCTCTCTCTTTTCTTTCTTTCTTTTCTTTCTTTCTTTCTTTCTTTCTTTCTGTCTGTCTTTTATTTTTTCTCATCTCTAAAAGCTGTAACTTTTTTTTGCAAGATATTATCTTAAAGTCAGATAATAGGTGTAAAATAAATATTGCTATTCAATCTTAAAAATGATTGTTTCTGTGATCATATAGGAATATAAACTCACAATTTTCAGACACGTTTTGTTAAGCATATTTTGTTAAACATTCACTAGTGTTGAAGATAATAAAATCCTGTGGGTATTGACTCAGTCTGGCTTTGATATTATTTCTAATATTTTCATTATGGTAATTCTAGTGTAATAATGTCCTTTTATCCTTGTATTGCTTGTAACCAGGGTCCTTATAGCCAGCTCGAAGGTACCTTTTAGTGGCCTAAAAGTACTCATGTGGATTGAATTTGGATAGGATTGAATCTGGAAGAATCTGTAGGAGCCCCTGAAATAATGTTTCTCATTGCTCTTCTATGAGTGTTCTCAAGGTTTCATATTCAGTTCCATTTTTAAAGCCCCCAATACAAGATCATGATTCCTAAAACTGTGGTACAACTAATGCATTGCAATTAGTCATTCAAAATAAATCTATTTGCTTAGTATAACACTTAAATAGGCTTGTGGTACAATTCAGTAGCTTTTTTTTTCAGTTTGTGATCTGAAGATCTATTGGAATTGCCAATATTTTCTTAATATCATCTTCAGTACCTAAAGATGAGCAGTTTTTGGCATTTTGATTATGTTGTGCAACAAAATTTCCTTTTTAAATAGTTCCACCTAAAGAAATGACTTGAGTCTGGTCTCTGATATCATTTCTTTTAAAATATTTGAAAGTGCTTCCAAATTGTATGGGTAAAGTTTGTACCTTCACGCTCATCTGATTACAGAGAGTATGTCTTACTAAGTTGCTTCCCTTCCTCTATATTTGAAAATATGAATTAACTTAAAACTGATTGAACTTCCTGCTACATTTTAATAATGCTTGGAAAAGAGTTCTTTCATACTTGAAAAGGCTTAAAAAAAAAGTGCTTGGTATTTATTAGTTTGTCCCCCAAATATTTTTCAAACTAACAGTTTATTAAACCTGTAACTGTTGTGTTGAGTTAGATTTTTTTCTTTGTTCTCAGGGCTAATTGTAGGATAAAAACTCATCTTAGGATAAAAGCCTGTGGTAAGGACTGCAGGGCAATTAAATAAATCACCGAGTTGATTGATATTGGAGGGTTGAAAAATGACTAAGTTTTGAGTTTAGAATGCAGACTAGCTACTGACTTTGCAGGACTTCCTGTGAGATTACTTTAGCTGGACAGATGTAGATTCAGTTGACCAATGTTATAACTGATTGATGTGGCCTTGGAAATATCTGTTAAATCAGGTTCTCAGTAAAAAAAAAAAAAGTGCCTGTGAATTACAACATAAGAATAAAAATTGAAGAAAGTCTTTCCACTTGAGTCATTCATTTGATATTTAGTTCTGTAATCTTATTTACCGACTTGGTATTCTCATTTTATTTTGAATCATATTTTTTTTCATGGTGTGAGTGCTTTATTCATTTTCTCTAACTGGTAGGAATTTATACTTATTGCCAGCTAAATATTTAAGGCAGGTAAAGAAAACTGAGTGTTAAGTTCATAAGAGTCATTCCGATGAATATTCTAAAAAGCTTTAAAAAAGCCATATATATGGAGATATAGATATCCATGTGCCCCATTTGTAGTTTGTAGTGAACATGCTTTATGAAGTCTTAGGTGCCATTGTTAGCTTCTGTGTTCTTTGAGACCTTTCTCTTGATTCTGAATTGTAAAGTAAGATTAACATTTTGCAAATTGTCTTCTCTGAATAATTTTGTTATTATATTTTGTAATAATAAGTATACTGAGGTCATAAGAAGAGAAAAGCTCCTGATTTTTTTTTCTTTTTAACGTCTTTATTGGAGTATAATTGCTTTACAGTGGTGTGTTAGTTTCTGCTTTATAACAAAGTGAATCAGCCATACATATACAGATCCTGATTTTTTAAGCTGATGAAATAATTAAAACACATACAAGGATCTTTGAACTTAGAGTTGGAGGAGATCATGTAGTTCAGTGTCTTTCAAATTTTTTTTTTTTTTTTGCTCGGGCCTCTCACTGTTGTGACCTCTCCCGTTGCGGAGCGCAGGCTCAGCGGCCATGGCTCACAGGCCCAGCCGCTGCGCGGCATGTGGGATCCTCCTGGACCGGGGCACGAACCCGTGTCCCCTGCATCGGCAGGCGGACTCTCAACCACTGCGTCACCAGGGAAGCCCAAGAACATTCTTATTGATCCCCAGTATCTTAGTTAAAAAGCTTTTGGTCACAAGTGACAAAAACTCAACTTGAACTCGTACATAATTAACTCACATGATTGACGTTCCTGGAGATTGGTTTGGGTGTGAAATAATCTTGTCAACATTCTTTTTGTCTGTATGTCTATCTAGTCAATCTGTCTTCTTTCCTTCCTTTCTCCCTTCCTTTCTCCCTTCCTTCCTTCCTTCCTTCCTTCCTTCCTTCCTTCCTTCCTTCCTTCCTTCCTCCCTCCCTCCCTCCCACCCTCCCACCCTCCCTCCCACCCTCCCACCCTCCCTTCCTCCCTCCATCTGTCCTTTTGGCCCTATGCTGCATTGGCTTTATTCTCCGGTAGACTTTCTTCGTGAGCTGGAAAAGTTTCTTCTTGGCAAGTTTATGTGGGTCTTAAATTTCTCATGTGTGAAAAGTACCTTCTTACCCATATCAGCCCTCTCAAAATTATTTGGCCTTGCTTGCATCACTTGCCTGCTCTGGGCCAGTCATTGTGTTGGGAAGAATAGGGTTGTCTCACTGTTGGGGCAGGTAACGCATAGTGTGATATGTCAGTGGGGGGCGGGGGAGGGGAACTCCCCAAAGAAAGTGATGTGAGTGCATCCAGAAGTTCCAGATATCTGCCATACCTAGTATTGACTTTCTCTCATTTTAATGTGAGTTAAATGAGGAATTCTTAAGAGTAGGTATAATTTAATCATAGCATTTATGCAACTGTAATACCAAAATAAATGTATAAGTTAATTATGAATAAAATGATAAAACTCTAGCCAAATGCAAATTGACAACATTCATACTTGTAGAGTGAATGTGGCCCTGATTGGGATGCAGGGGGGTCTGGTAAGGTCAGCTTGCCTTTGCTACAGTTGCCTTGTGATGATTCATTTCTCCCACTGGGTCTCTCATAACAATCATGCAACTTTTAGTCCTATAGCACAATACACCAGCTTTTGGTTTTTATTTGGCTTGAAAGTACATTTACATATTAAATCTACCTCTTTTCTTTTCTCTTTATCCCAGAACCATTGGGCGGCAGTGTGATTGTAAATACAAATATAAACTTGACTGCTAAAATTGCAGGATAGTATTTGATTATAAGGTGGTCATCCCAGTAATTTAAAGTATACATCTTTTACTCTTTTTCTTTGGTTTTAATTGTCATTAGTGTGAAAACGCAAAATTGAAGCATTTCCATAGACAAACTACAGATCTTCAAAACATAATTGCTCTGGACTCTCAGGGCTTCTCATACCGCATATTGGGCCATGCCAATCTAGTCCAATCTTTCCCGTCTCTAAGCTGCTAAACAAATCGGTTTACATATTTACGGCATAGATTTCGGTTATTAGGTTTTCTTTCAGATGCAAGGAAGTTTTCCTTTAAGGAACATTTTCCATACATGTGATTGTGAATGCATGGAAAATTACAAAACATTTCTCTTCCAACTCTTGGTCAAATTTGAATGTAAAACCATGTGAAGCAGTTCTGCATTTTATTTATATTTGGTCCCAGTAAGCTTCTCAGATGTTTTCATAGCTGGAGAAAACTTGGGAACATTAAATAACTTTAGACAGCATTTGTTTCTAATCCATGCCAGAAGCAAGGGAACTACTCACTGTAACATCAGAGTAGAGATTATTGGAGGAATCACTTGGAGGTGTCCCAGATAGCCCCTGTTTCATTTGATACACTGTTATAGTAGGTTAATCTTTTATTCTCCTAAACTGTTGCTTTCTTTCTTTTTTTTTTAAATTGAAGTATAGTTGATTTACAGTGTTGTGTTAGTTTCAGGTTTACAGCAAAGTGATTAATCTTTTTCATATTCTTTTCCATTATAGTAAACCATTGCTTCTTAAAGGGGATGCTGTTTGGCTTTGGTAGTGATACTTTTTGTTGTTGTGAGAAACTGTTCAGCGTATTGCAGGATGTTTAACATCCCTGGGCCCCAGACACTACATTTCAGGAGCACCTGATTATTGTGACACACACTTCCAAAAGCCCCCAAAAGCTGGCACCACAACTTGGTTGGGAGCCACTGTTCTGAACTCTTTAAAATTTACTTCAATTTATGGTGGTTAAGGGCCCCAGATAGGACAGATTTAAGCTTCAACCCCAGAACTACCTCTTTCTTAAAAGTATGACCTTTAGGTACTTTATTTGCTTTCTCTGTGAAATGGGAATAATAGCATTTACTTCTAGGGTTCTTAAGAAATTTAAAGGAATTAATACATATTTCCTTATCTTTTTTAGAGTGATTTTCAGTAGTTTACTATTTATTTTACCTTGAGAATCATCAGTACCTTAATTATAATTGCAAACTTTGAGAGTCATCCCCTTATTCTGATAAGTGGGGATTAGAACAACAGAAAAGGGATTTAATAGACTTTGTGTCCTTCTCATTTTTTAGAAGAATTTTTGTTAATGGTTTAAACAGAACCTTTTGTGGATTGTGTAAGGTACTGGAAAGGGAATTGGAATGGGAGTCCAGACCTCCCGACTGTGTCCCAAGCTTTGTGACTGGCCCAGGTTAATAAATCTTGGCTTTAAAATGGGAGGTAGGAGGGGATGAGAAATCAAGGCAGAGAAATTCATAAATGAGTTTAAAAATCTCTTTCAGCTCTAAGCATTCTTGAGTCTCACCAGAGGAGCAGAGTATCAACTTCTTAGATTGAATAGTTTCCTTTAAGTATTTTCCAAGTATGAGTGGTGGATCTAGGTCAAATTTTACAAACAACGCAGCTAGAACTGTGTAAAATAAGGATCCAAGAGCAGGCGAAATATCTAACATTATATTTTATGTGAGTTATTTTTATGTTTTTCCTACAGATAAAGCACATTTCCATATAATTATCAACCATCCCCTTTTTAGACAGGAAACTAACACATTCTTTGTAATTCTGGATTTTTAGTGGTTAATTCATATGAATGATGAAAAAAGCACTGGAGATAAAGAGAAAGGGGTGAAGTTTAATAGGAGACTTAAAAAAAACACGACCATGCATTGTGTTTTGTGGGTCATTCATGGCTTGCAACTTTTTCCTCTGTTTTGTTTGAGGCACTCTGTAAATCTCCCCAAATGTTACTGTTCCTGGGTAACCTCCTTGAGACCCAGGCATCAACCTACTTACAGAATTCCCCCAAGTAAGCCCCCTTGAGTAGGAACTAAAAATGGATCGGCTTTAATCCCCAGATCTCTTGTAGCAGAGTGTTGAAGCATTGTTTTATCAAGTATTAAATCATTCTCCAGTTTAGAATTATGGTTATTATGAAATATTGCTATGGTTTTTATTATAGATAATTAGTTGTATATCACATTTGTTGTCAAACAGTTTTATTATATCTGTGATATTTTGAAAAAATTGTCCCCCAAATTCTATAACTTATTTTTAAAAATTAAGTTCTGAGTAGTAATAGAAAGTGATTTTTCTCAACTACATGTTCAGCTCTTAATCTTTATGTGTTATTCAGAAAATTTGTTATATGTAAGTGTGGTTATTGGTCTAGGGAGTCTATGTTTTTTCAATTCTAATTTGAGAAAATACCAACATTAAAACAATTTTTTTTTGCACAAGTGTTTCTATAGAGAAATTAGTGCTTTTAAACTAGGAGCTTAAAAAGGAATAATGGCTAACATCATTATTCTGTAGAAACCCATGAATAAATTCTTTTTATTTTTACAAAAAAATTAATTGCTTTTGAAAATATATTCCAGTTAATATTCGATTAACTTGGGAATTCCCTGGTGGCCCAGTGTTTAGAACTCAGTGCTTTCACTGCCAAGGACCCAGGTTCAATCCCCAGTCTAGGAACTAAGATCTTGCAGTCCCTGTGGCACGGCCAAAAAAACAATGTTCAATTAACTTAAAAACAGTAACTATCACATATTAAACACTGTGTACCAGACTCTATGCTATCACTGTATAGGCATGATTTCCCTTAATTTTCTTAAGAAGCCTGTGAGGGTTAATGCCATTATCTCCATCTTATAGAGAGAGTAAATAATGCACCTGAGGTCTTATCTTAGAAGCAGCTCTGGAGTTGAAGCCTAAGTCTGTCCCACCTAGGGCCCTTACCCACCATTTTCTACTGAAGTTCAGTATCACTGTTAATGGAAGCAATGCAAAGACTCGTGGATTTAATGTCATGAGGAATTTAACTCAGGAAGAGGCTAAAGACCCTGGTCTAAAGACCCCAAATGTCTGACAATGGAAATGTCGAGCTCAGCCTTTTCCTGCAGCAGCTGCTAGGACCTGGCCGCCTGGCCTTTTGAGTGCATGCACTCATTTAGTTTCGTAGTGTGCTCTACCCACATTGAAGCACTGTCTTGGAGAATGCAGTGCTGTTAGTGCTATAAAGAAGCCTCATGAAATCAAAATGCGTTCAATGTTATTCCTCGTGACACTGACTTTTATATTAAATCATCATTGCATGGACAGTTTGAGCTGCAAGAGTCTTCAGTAAAGTAGAATATTAAGACAGTAAACTTCTGATTGGATTCATTGTTTTTAAAGAGTTGAGATTTAAAATCCAAATCACATTTATGGTAAACTCATGACAAGTTTTTATCTTGGCTTTATTTCCTGGTGTCTAATTAATATCAATCTTTTGGGTTTGTTACTTGCTCAGTATGGGAAAGGGTTCCTTAGTGAGCGCTGAGCAGCAGCTGTGATACCCACAAGTTTGAAACCACAGATGGTTTTCACGTGAGTGTTACCTGAGAGCAATAACTCCCAGCATTGATTCTGGTACCCTCCAGGGTTTCTCTAGTTATTTTAAGACATATTGTAAAAGTTCAAAAACAAAACTAAATAGAATTTACCCATTTTAAAAAGATATATAATACATCTCATTTTTGAGGTAAGCAATTTTTTGTGTAATAAAATATGGAAGGAAATAAATGACTGGAGGATAATAAACAGATTTTGGTGAGGAGAGAAGGAATGATTGGATGGGATGTTAAACATCAGGATCTTGTCATCGATTATAAATTCTCAGCATTAATTTTTATTGTATTTCCCTTGGCTGTGGCTTTATTTCAAGGGTCCAGGGCCTATTGTTTTTCATTAACAGCCTTGTAAAAGTTAAATCAACTCAAAAGACTTCAAGAGGGCCACTCTGCTTGTGATTGCAGGACAGTTAACAAGGACTTGCTTATACATGAAAGCAGAGTCTCTAAGTTATTAGCACTTGGAGCAGAGGGTAAAATACCTTTGTGGAACTTGCATGCATTTCATTCTTTCTGCTCACATAGCTAGGATGTAACTTATGGGGAGTTATGGTGTAACTCTTCTATTTAGGGGGAGAACTTAGTGGGATTCTATAATAAATGACAATCTGCAGTATCTGCTTTGGACAAGGACTTTGAATGCTCAGGATGCATGTAGCCAGCCGATTTCCAAATGCTATTAGACCCACTCGGCCTGTGGACCCATACCACCTGGAACACGACCTCTTTCCCCCTCACTTCCTCTGATTCTCTTGGCTGAACTTTATGAGGAAATGAACAGCCATTGCTCTTTACCCCAGCCCTACGTCTCCATTGGAATGAGTACTAAGGGTCTAGGAGATAGCAACATCTTAAAAATATGGAAGAGATTTTGAAATGCTTCCACATGCATTTTCTTTTCCTTTTTTAAAAATTTTATTTATCTATTTATTTTTGGCTGTGTTGGGTCTTCGTTGCTGCTCGTGGGCTTTTCTCTAGTTGCGTCGAGCAGGGGCTACTCTTCATTGCGGTGTGCGGGCTTCCCATTGCGGTGGCTTCTCTTGCGGAGCACAGGCTCTAGGCACGTGGGCTTTGGTAGTTGTGGCGCACAGGCTCAGTAGTTGTGGCTTGCAGGCTCTAGAGCACAGGCTCAGTAGTTGTGGCGCACGTGCTTAGTTGCTCCGTGGCATGTGGGATCTTCCTGGACCAGGGCTCAAATCCTTGTCCCCTGCATTGGCAGGTGGACTCTAACCACTGCACCACCAGGGAAGCCCCACATGCATTTTATAACTTGTCTCAGACATGTGAGTGAAGCAGTAAGAAGTCTTTCCCCTGTTTGAAAATGGGGAAGCTGAGGGGCAAAAGGAGATGACCGGAGTTGACCAAACTAATAATCATCACCTACTGGCCTATTGATAACATAAGAAGTTGTGGGAGTCTTCATGACCTGTTCATACAGCTGACCATTTTTATAATGAAGGACTTGTACTCTGGAGAAAACGGCCTCCAGC
Source organism: Phocoena sinus (assembly GCF_008692025.1). Classification (NCBI taxonomy): domain Eukaryota; kingdom Metazoa; phylum Chordata; class Mammalia; order Artiodactyla; family Phocoenidae; genus Phocoena; species Phocoena sinus. Next base: position 21,907,533 of record NC_045767.1, read on the forward strand.
GAAGTTGTGGTTGGTTCAGCCTCACATCTGTGTATTCTTATAGTTGGAACTAGAGTTGTTTCCTGATGGCCAGTTTGGTATTCTTGACTTTATACTGTGCTGAAGACAGTCAGCACCTTGCACTTCATGAAGAAGGTAGAACAGGCAGTATTTCCCGTATTATGTAGAGGATGAAATTGAAACTCAGAAGAAGAAAATTGTTTGTCACTGGTCACAAATCCCATTGGCAGCAAATGCTAGAATAATGATTGGAATCTTGGATTTATGGCTGAAAAACACAACTTCTCGGGGTGCTTTGTAAGTCCCAAGAATTTTTAGCAATTAGTCAACCTCCGTTTTATAAGTAGATTGCAGTTTGTTTTTTTCTCTGTTAAATATATGGTATGGTTTGGACAGTAAAATGAAAAGGCTTGATTTAAGGAAGAACTTTATGCCACAAATTATTAATCCAAGAGCTTTCAAAAGGTTCCGTTATCAAGCACAGGATCACAATGTGGTGCACAGGATCCTTTGTGCTCTTTAAATGATAAAATTAGTATTAGTGGTTTAATAGCCTGGAGCTCATTAGTATGCTCCACAGAACCTACCTTTTCTTTGTTGTCTATCTGCCAATAATTTCAGTTGGGAAAAACAGAATATCGAACGACTAGTGTGGCCAGCTAAAATACAGGACACCCCGTACAATTTGAATTTTAGATTCTACTTATATTAAAAAATTATTCATTGTTTATCTGAAACTCAGTTTTAACTGGGTATCCAGTATTTTTATTTGCTAAATCTAGCAGCCCTGAGAATTACTCTTCTCTTGAACACATTTATTATACATTCTTTTCAGTGCATCATTTTAGGTTTATAAACCATGACCTGTTTTCAGAGAAACATAGGCATTGGATTCAGTTAGATTTTTTCAGGACACAATCCTTAAGAACATTTGTTCTCTGAGTCCCTTGGGGCAGTGTTTTTACCCCAGTGGTTTAGTGTGCCATCCTTTTACGATCTGGATGGAAAGAATTAAGTTAGAGAATGTGTATTATAAGTGATTTTATTCTCTCTATTCCTTGTGTGTTTAAATTTGATTTTTGATTCTTTCAGATGCAGCTAGACATTATGAAGTGTCTTCATGACAAACATTGGTGTTCTGGGAACTTCTATAGTCTTACAGGCTGTAAGACTGGGAATAGGAGACCTAGATTTGATTCCTGATTTTGCTGCCAGCTAGCAGAATGTGTGTGGTTCAGCCATTTAATTTAGCTGCATAATTGAGAAAGTAGGATTGTTAGTGCCTGCCTCACCAGGTTGAAATAAAATGGTGCTTTTTTTCCTTTCAGTATCACTAATGTAAATACTTTTCAAAATCTCATAGACTCAAGGAAGAGAAAGAAGGGAAAATAGAGATCCTGTCTCAGGCCATAGAGGTGATTTGCTCCAGTCAGAGCTACCAGCCAGGTTTCTTGAATCTCATCTGGTATATTTACCCTCGTATTTGACATGTTCATCTCTCCATCTTTCTTCATTCACATGCAGTTACGTATAACTTCATATGACAGCGAATACAGTACGTGTATAAATTAACTTCTGGACACAATATAAGCCTCAGTTTAGGGAGGAGAGGTCTGGGCTTGCTCACTCCTGTATCCCTGGTGCCCAGCCTAGTTAGTGCTAGTTAGTGACACTCTCAAGGACCTTCATGAGAATAATCCATTCTAGAGAAAAAAGACACTTAAAAGTGAATCCAGTTAAAAGCGAAAAATATCACTGAAAAGGTTTTGATTGGAACTTTATCTTGAAAAATGGAACCACAGGTAATGAAAGTAAATTTACCTTATTTTGGACTTAGTAAAATTTAGATTATAATGAAAACTCCAAGCTAATTTGTAAAATACACAATTTTCTGGCAAGACTATGCCATAAACCAATATCTTTACTTCTTATTTGACATTTGTAGCAGAATCATAGAGTCTTTTTCCCCAAATACAGGTTTTTAAAATTAATATTTGAAGATGTCATCAGTTCTTCCAGCAGCCCTTCTTAATCTAGAATGCAGTTATTTGAATAGAATTCTCTTTTCAGGTATTTGTTATGTCATGATCCTTGCTGTTTTTTAATTTTTTGATTGTTCACAGTTTTTTTATTGAGCTTAACCCTTAATTATCAGTGGCTTTATGTAATATTAGAATAGTTCTCCAACATCACTTTGGTTTACTTCTAGAAATTCTGTATCTTACATAAGAGTTTAAATTTCAGTCTGCAGGTGATTTGTATTTGCAGAGATTGAAGTATTAAAAAACAATCAGGGCTTCCCTGGTGGCGCAGTGATTGAGAGTCTGCCTGCTAATGCAGGGGACGTGGGTTCGTGCCCCGGTCCGTGAAGATCCCACATGCCGCGGAGCGGCTGGGCCCGTGAGCCATGGCCGCTGAGCCTGTGCGTCTGGAGAGACCACAGCAGTGAGAGGCCTGCGTACCGCAAAAAAAAAAAAAAAAAAAAAATCAACAGGAAATGATAGATATTAGTCTTAGGAAGGACGGCCCACTTCATACAGCCACATAGGTCATGCACTGCAAAACGTCAAGGGATGCCTGAAGGGAGAGAGGTGTGAGAGATGATTTAATTTTATTTACGGTTGGTTTATAAGTGATTGTTTTGATGTTATGATAACATATGTTTTCCATACACAGGGATATATCTACAGGGACTCAGATAATCAATAATGTGGTCATGAGAAAACCCTTTCCCCCATGACTGGTGATTAATAAAAATGGTTGATTGAATCACTGAATATACCAGATCTACTGTTCCTGTGTCATTTAATACTGAGTTAATCTCTCCAAGAGAATATCTAGAAATACAACACTTGTAAGACTATTAAATATAATAATACAAAACACCTAACGAAGAATTTTTGGACACTGGCTCTGTTTAAGACATATATTAGGCCCTACAGGATATATGAGGGTAAATTAGCCGTGGTCAGTTATGAGGCTTACATCCAAGGGGTGATGAACATTACTAGCTAAAACACAATGTTGATTTTCTGTAACAAACATGTCAACATTCACATTTTCAAAAGACTGTTGTCCCCTTTAATGCAGGTGATTTAGGAGTCGTCATTTATTCATTCTCTTCACTCAAATATTTATCAAGGACTCAGTATGTGACAGGCGCTTTCTAAGTACAGGAATGCAGTCGTGAAGAAGACAGACAAGTATGAAATTTACATCTCATCGGAGGAGGCAATAAACCAACAGATTAATAAACCAGAAGAATAGATGACAGTAAGAATTCAGATAGCGTGGGGGGAGAACATAACGTGTCGGCACCACCTGAGGTGGAGTGATCAGGGAAGGCCTGTCTGCACGGGAGGTGAGGAAGCTGTGATCAACCAGGTGCAGGTGAGGAGAGCTTTCCAGACTGGGAGCAGTCTGACGTGCTTAAGGAACGTCAGGGAGGCATGGGTGAGAGGGACTATGGTAAGGGATTGAAAGAGTTTGAATTTTATTCTCAATTCAGTGAGAAGCCAAGTAGGGTAGTTAAGATGTTAAGGTTTACTTTGTTCGAAGATGACTCTGGCTACTGTGTGGAGAGTGGATTGAAGGGAGGCTAGTATAATATCAGAGAGACCAGTTAAGGGGCAGTGGCCGCAGTCCGAGGTGAGAGATTATGGGGTTTGGACCAGGGAAGTGGTACAAGAGATAGAAATGAGCAGATTGGACTATAGGGTTTTAGAAGTCAAGGTGACAGGACTTGGCTGCTGGATTAGAAGAGAGAGTTGAAGGAAACAGAAATCCAGAATAATTCCTAGATGTTTGGTTGAATAACTAGGGAGATGATGGTGCTACTTACTAATACGAAGAAACCTGGCAGGGAGTGAGGCTGGTGCAAGATGAAGGATGGGGCATTAGGAATTCTGATTTCACCATGTTAAGTTGTCTGTTTAGACATTCACATGGAGCTGTCAAGTAGGTGGTTGGATTAAAAAGTTGATCACCATTTTCCAATGAGAAGGTAAGAAATAAGAGGAGGCTGTGTTTCAGGTTTGTAACTGAAGTAGTTAAAATGCCTCTTTTTATATTGATTTGAGAATTTAAGTTGCATGTACATATTTTTAAATAACATGTTAATTTAAATGTATCACTTTTTTCCTGTCTTACATTTTACAAAACAGTTTATTCAAATGCTTCCTGTACATTTTTCACATGCATGTCTGACATCAGTGTCTTTGGCACTACTACTGTGATTTTGGAGGTTATGTAAGCATTTCCCAAAGTATGTTCCCCTCATTTCTATCGAAGTTTTTGAGATACAGCATTATTTTAATATCAATGTATGTTCTCATCACTGGAAGTTTTGTCTCAAGCCATGGCATGCATTTATAAAACATTAGGCAATTGTATTTTAAACGACTCTGTGCTAGAGGTATACACCGGAGATGTGTACAATATACTTACTGCATTGCTTTTTAAAAAACTTTTGTTTATTATTATTATTATTTTGGCCGTGGTGCATGGCATGCAGGATCTTAGTTCCCCGACCAGGGATCAAACCCATGCCCCTGGCAGTGGGGACACAGAGTCTTGACCACTGGACCACCAGGGAAGTCCCTACATAGGTTTTTAAAGAGAGCTTTAAAATTTATAACTATATCTAACACTTGGAATTATGAGGTAATCCTGATAGTATCTGTGTCATCTCTTTTTGACCCATTTCATTCTAGACCGGTGCCATTTCTGGGTAATATATATTTACCAAACAATAGAGTGTTGTTCAAACTAAAATAATTAAGGGAACATTCTATAAGTGAAAGACTTAGTAGAGACTCTGAAAAAAGGCTAACTCTTCTTTCCCCCTTCTGGATCTTCTTTTTTCACTTAATAAATTGTTGTGATTATTCATATCAGTATCCATGACCATTTTTAAATCTTTGTCTAGTGTTACATTTATAAATGTGCCATGATGTGTTTTCCAGGCTTCTGTTTGTGGTATTAGGTTTCTTCTCATCTTTGCTGTAACAAACAGTACCACAGTAAATAAATACCCTGGTACTTCCTTTGCCACATGTGTAAAATCTGGGGAACAAAGGATAAATGCATTTTAAAACTTGTTAGATATTGCCTACTGGCCCTCTGAAGAGGTGTTATCAATTTCTACTGCATCCAAAAGGATGAGAGAGTGTCTGTATCCCTACACTGTCCAAAATAGTACACTGTCAGACTCGTTTATCCCAGCTCTTTGGTGAAAATAATCAGTAAGTCATTGTAGAGTGGAGATTGCATTGCTCTTATAGGCCAGTTCTTTTAAATATCCTCAGTGGTAGCAAGTTTTTGTCTTTTGAAAGTAAATTTGAGTTTTGGAAAAAGTCAAGTCTAATGCATAAGCTATATATGAAGTTAGCCATTACTCTAGGTTTTTTGCGGTTTTATTTGCTTGTTTTGAGAGGAAGGCTCAGTGAAAAAGAAGATGTAACTTTCAGATAAAACTAATATTCTTATATGGCTTATGAAATTTTTTAGAAGTTAGTTTCAAAAGAAGAGTTTCAAAAATGTCTAAAGTAATGGCACCATCAGTTGGCATAAGATTACAGCTGCCCAAGAGGAATTATTTCAGTTGAACAACAATCATTTGGTTATATATGATCCGGTATATTTGTTTTAAAAAATCACCCACTGTGAAGGCTTTATCTCAGACAGGTTTCTTCATGGGATGGCACATTCACAACATAAATAATTTAAGTTTTCTCGGGCTGAATTTTTTATACTAGTTATGCTTACTTTTTTGTTTTCCTCCTTTATACGAGGAATAGATAATCTAGAAGAAGAGATCATTTTTACCATTATCTGAACAAACATTATCAGGATGATATTAATGAAAATCTACAATCTTTTTACTACATACCAGATCAAATTGTTTATATTTTTCATTTCCCTTTCTAAATCTAAAGTATATATAGCAATATAGATAACAATTATCTAAAATTAAGCATATTAGCTAGCCAAATTCAGATAAATTTTTAAAAATATTTAACTTCGGAACAAGACGTGCGTTTTAAATAGCAAATTAATTTCCATATCTATGTTTTCCTAAGACTATTGTTAAATTTAGTGTCTTTTACTTGAATACAAATTGATTTTGAGAGGAATAGACTTGACACTTGATGTGTGGTAAATCAGATATCTGAAAATACATGTATATAGGAGTCAGGCTTTATCAAAGTGTTCATTGAAGCAACTGTCCTCTACAGATTTTCAGAATAAAACTGTCTTAAATAAACCATCTTGTTTTTATTTTCTATGACAGATTGAACCATTACTGCCTCAGTTTACCATGAGAGGATTTTTAGAAGCTTTCAGGGCTAGCAATATTTAAGGAGGGGTGTTCTTCCTTAAGTATTTACTGTGTCTACATGTTCTTTTCTGCAGAGAAATGGTCAATGCATGGTTTGCTGAGAGAGTTCACACCATCCCTGTGTGCAAGGAAGGCATCAGAGGCCCCGTGGAGTCTTGCTCTTTACCCTCGGAGCAGAGTCCCCGTGCAGAGAGCAGTGTCCCTGGAACACCAACCAGGAAGATCTCTGCCTCCGAATTTGATCGACCTCTTAGACCCATCGTTGTCAAGGATTCTGAGGGAACTGTGAGCTTCCTCTCTGACTCAGAAAAGAAGGAACAGATGCCTCTAAACCCGCCACGGTTTGATAATGATGAAGGGGACCAGTGCTCGAGACTCTTGGAATTAGTGAAAGATATTTCTAGCCACTTGGATGTCACAGCCTTATGTCACAAAATTTTCTTGCATATCCATGGCCTCATCTCCGCTGACCGCTATTCCCTGTTCCTCGTCTGTGAGGACAGCGCCAACGACAAGTTTCTTATTAGCCGCCTCTTTGACGTTGCAGAAGGTTCAACACTGGAAGAAGCTTCAAATAATTGTATCCGCTTAGAGTGGAATAAAGGCATCGTGGGACACGTGGCAGCTCTTGGTGAGCCCTTGAACATCAAAGATGCATATGAGGTAAATAAACTGTTGGAACAGAGGCGGGGTGAGGGGTGGAACACAGTTGGGGCATTGGACAACTACTGTGAATCGTGGGGATATTTGACACTGAGATGTAATAATGTGTGTACTTATTTAAAATGGGAATATATGGCAAGAACTTTCCCATCTTTTAAATGTCAGAGTTTCTTCGCTAATGTCTGGGTCAAGGATAGAGGCCCGAGAGAATTCTTGTCCTGTTTTTCTCCTTAATGATAATTTAACATAGGTCATCTCATAGTTGTATTCTTTCATCTTTTTACCTGATCACCTACATATCCCCTATCTATGTTATCTCCATGTGAACTTCTGAGAATTTACTAATATTCTAAAATGATAGTTCCAAAAGCCATCAGAAAACCAAATCCATAGTCTTTTTAAATTCATTTATTCAGTTAATCATATTCATTCCTTTGAACTCCCATTGACAGCAAAGTCTGATTTTCTTTCTTTCCACTCTTTCATTTGTTTTATTAAACAAATAAATTTACGGATAGCTTCAAAAAATGGAAATTTTTGCCCTACAGTATTTCGATGGAAAGATTTGATATTTATTCCACTTTTACTTCAGTTATGGACTTAAAGATTACACTATATGATTCTTGAAATTTCCCAGTTAAAATTAATCTTTTATTACTAGAAATAGAGGTTTTAAACAAAGCATCTTAATTGAATGATACTTACTATGTTTATGAATTATGTTCTAGCTACTTATCACGTGGTACACTATGAAGTTTCCATAGTAATACTAGCTTGAGGCTCCTCTGTGTAATTTGAGGGGTCACAGATGTTTTAGTCACCCCTGTATTCCTGATGCCTAAGACAGTGCCTGGAACATAGATAAGTCTTAATAAATAGTGATTGGGAGAAAATTATAGTAGATGAGATAAATAAGTAGAATGGAAAGCAGGTCATAATAGATCCAGGGAAAATGTGTTAGGTTCAGGGAAGCAGGAGATCACATATAATTGGGGAGACGGAGAGAGGTTTCTTTGAGGAAGCAGTGATTGATGTGGACCCTGGAAGATGGGTGAGATTGGAGTAGATTGAGTTGTGTGCATAGTGAGATCCAGATGTAAAGAGAAGTTTGCAGAAGAGACAGGAAGTTGGACCATGTGGTGCTCGTATGGAAATGTGTGGGTGATAGTATAGATGTTGAGGAGCTGCTGGAGATTACTGGGGTCTTGAATGCCAAGCTGAGGAGTATATGTTTGATTCAGAGCTATGAGGAATAACTGAAGATGGTTTGAAAGGGGAACCGGCATGATTCAGACTGTGATTTATTTTATTTTTATTTTTTTTGCGGTACACGGGCCTCTCACTGTTGTGGCCTCTCCCGTTGCGGAGCACAGGCTCCGGACGTGCAGGCTCAGCGGCCATGGCTCGCGGGCCCAGCTGCTCCGCGGCATGTGGGATCCTCCCAGACCGGGGCACGAACCCGTGTCCCCTGCAACGGCAGGCGGACTCTCAACCACTGCGCCACCAGGGAAGCCCCAGACTGTGATTTAGAAAGATGAATAATATGGTGGTCATAAAAGGAATTGGGCAAAAATACTGGAAACTGGGAGGATAGGTTATTTTAATAGTCTGAGGAAGTAAGGACCTGAACCAGGGCACTGGCCTTCAGGACCAAAAGGAGGGAATGGATTAACGATGAAGAAGCTGAATCTGCTAGACTTGGCTGGCAGCTAACAGGAGATGGAAGTGAGGAGAAGAGAGGAGTTGGAGAAGACTCGGGTTTTGAAGTTGGTTGAATAAATAATGGTAACTGGTGGGGAATACTGAGGGCAGGGATCTGGGGAGAGATGTGATAGTTCGGATAGATTAGATCCTGAGATAGGTGTCAGAATCCACTCTATACCAGCAGTCTTTTCCATTTTGATTCTTCACGGAGCTATCTCCATGACCTCTTTGAGCTCTGTGAGTAACATCACACCATGGCAAACTCCAAGAGGGGTATTAAGGACACAGCTGCAGAATCGCTGCCAAGTTTGCAGAATTCCCTTCCTGTCTTAGGTGACAGCTGGGTTTCCGCTTTTCAATGGCACTATAGTCCCAAGTACAGTAGGACCATAAATATGCTTCAGCTTTGCTGAGAAAGCCTCCATTTGTCTGCGTGATCCTAAGTTTCTCCAGCCCTGAGGATTTCTTCATTTATATACAATTTATTTAATCTGTTTACCATCTTTAGAGTTTTGATGGTGTAGTTTTTGTCTTGCAGTTAGTAATAATTTAATTCTTGTACTGCCATCTGAAATAGGCCCAGTGTCCTTGATTTGCAGTGACCCCACGGTGAAGCCTCTTAGCCTGTGGATTTCTCCTGTTGCTGCTTCACCCTTGACACCCTTGATCTGTGTTTAATAGAGGCCTTGCAGAAGTTATTCCTGTCCCAGGAATTTCATTAGAAGTTGTGGGATTGATCTGTGACATAATTTACATTGGTATTAACAGTGGAAGTCAGTTGGCTAGTGGCTAATTCATTACTTAGCTCACTCATAGCTTGAATAGTCAAAATACTGTCTCATAGCCTTTTGTGAAAATAATCAGAATATCAAAGTATATTCTATGTTTTCTGAGTCCTACTTCTTTAAATATGTGTCTGTAAAAATGACACATTTCTTTAGCTTATGTGACCGTAGAACACTTAAAAGTTATGATGTAGCAGTAGAAAACCAAGAAGTGGCCATGAAATAAGAGTAGTGCTCAGATTGAAGCTCAGAGTGAAATAATAGTCTCCTAGATAGATTAATTGTAAGAAATGGTCAACATTTGATTCACTTTTTAAAACTTTGTAACAGAATGATATAAACTTGGAGATTCAGCTGTTTTATTACTAATAAAATAACACATCCATATTTTAAAATATAAGACAAGATCAACACCGTAGACCAGTGAGTCTCAATTAGATCACAAATACCAGTGATGTTCAGTCACACATCATCTCCTCCTTCCTCAGCCCATCCTTCACGCAACTTCCTTGAATATGGCAGAGCATTTCATAATAATAAAATATTAACACATAATAATCAGAGCAACTGTATAAATGTGTTGGCATTGTCCTCATATATAAAAACTAGATATCATCCAGTATCTAGATTGGATTGTGTATTAGTCAGTGTTCTTCAGAGAAACAGAGCCAGTGGGATAAATAGAGATAAATAAGAAGTGATGTACTCTAGGAATTAGCCACTTGGATATGGAGGCCTAGAAGTTCCAGTCTGCCTGCCATCTGCACGCTGGAGAATCAGGAAAGTTGATGGTGGAATTCAGAGTCTGAAGGCCTAAGAATGAGGGGGGCCAAGAATATAACTCTGGTCTGTGTCTGAGGCCAAAAGCTTTAGAACCAGGAGCTCTGATGGACAGCAGGAGGGCAAGAGAAGATGGATATCTTAGAGAGCAAATCTGTCCTTCCTCTGCCTTTTTTGTTCTATTCAGGTACTCAAGGGATTGGCTGATGCCCACTGGCATTGATGAAGATCTTCTTTACTCATTCTACTGATTCAAATGTTCATCTCTTCTGGAGACATCCTCACAGGCACACCTGGAAGTAATGTTTTATCAGCTATTTGGGTATCCCTTAGCCTAGTCAAGTTGACACATAAAATTAACCATCACAGATTGCCTGAACCCCTGGTTCCACGTCTTATGGAAGCCTTAAGACTCCGCAAGATTTCCTATGTCAGATTTCTATTGTCTACACAGCCCTCTTTTTCCTAAGTCAACTGGAATGCAAAACCTGGGCTCTTCTCCTGTTTCCATGGGACAGCCTCTCCATGGATACTATGATTGCTAGGGAGAAAACTTGGAGGATCTTAGGGAAGGGTCACATTGTCACTCATGTGGCCTTCACCGTGGAGCCGCTACTCCTCCCACTCGCACTTCATTCCTTCCTTTTCAGTCCTTTTCCAGGTAAATAAATCTTCACCATCTCTCATCCTGCAGGTCGCACTTGCTGCTCAAGTGAATTTCTGGTGAATAAAATTATTTCCAAAATGAATTTCAGAGGAAAGAGATAACAATAGCAACTGTTCTAATTTTGATAAATTCTTTAGTTTTGATAAATTATTAAATTTGATAATTTTGTCATGGTGTAATTGTGCCCCAGGGAACACAGTTTGGGAACTGCTATATCTTTGTTCAATGTTCTAATAATCTCTAGGTATTCCACTTTGTGGAAGAAAACCAGTGCATATAATTTGGCAAGTCTACTGTATTATTTCCTTTTTGTTTCCTGTTATTCTTATACCATTTCAAGCTTAAAGAAAAGTTGCAAGACCAGCATCAGAAACTTGTGTATATGCTTTACCCAGATTCTCCAATCGTTTATATTTTGCCCCATTTGCTTTATTCTTTTCCTATATATAATACATATAAGTAATATATGCAGATTATTTTTTTCTGAACCATTTGGAGACATTTTTACTAAATATTTCAGTGTATAGTTTATAACAAGAATATTCTCTTACACAACTGTGATACATTTATCAAAATCTGGAAATTTTATGATACTGTACTATTATCAAACATTCCATAGTCAAATTTGGTCAGTTGTTCCATGAATGTCCTTTATAGTTATTCTTTTCACTCTGATCAAGGCTGTAATTCAGGATTACATATTGCACATACTTGTCCTATCTCTTTGGTCTCCATTAAATCTGGAATAGTTTCTCAGTGTTTCTTTATCTTTCTTTACATGTAGTTTGGAAGAATACAGGCCAGTTATCTTGTAGAATGTTTTTCTTGAATTGATTCAAGTCAGGCAGTTTTGGCAGGAATACGACAGATGTTGATCTTGAGACCTAGTTTGGTTTTACAAACAGCAATCAATTCTTTACTTCTCCTACACCAGCTGGGGTGTCCTACAATCCAGCTCAATTCTGACACTAGCTCCTGGAGTTCATGCAGACCCCACAGGTTAAGGACTCAGTCCCACAGTGCCGTCCCCACTTCAGATACCAGCCCTAAATAGGATACCCAGGCTAGCCACACTTATGTCTGGCTGACTACAAATTCCGGGGCTCCCTGCTCCGGTTTAATAATGTCCTAAAATGACTCAGAACTCAGGAAAGCACTAAAGCACTACTTAAAATTACAGTTTTATTATAGAGGATGCAATTCAGAAATAGCCAGATAGAAGAGGTGCATAGGGCAAGGAGCAAGGCAGGCGGGGGACACAAAACTTCCATGACCTCTCGGCGGGGGCCGGGGAAGGGAGAGGTGCACCACCATCCCAGCACACAGTTATCTCCACCAACCCAAAAGTTCCCTCAGATCTGATGGCACGGTTGATTAAATCATGGCCACTGGTGATTGGACTCAAGCTTCAGCCCCCTCTCTCCTATCCAGAAGTCAGTGGTGGGGCTGAAAGTTCTAATCCTCTAATCACTTGGCAGCCAGCCCCCATCCTGAAGCTATTTGAGGCCATCTCCCCCGCCCCCCCCACACCCCCGTGGGTCTTCTCATTAGCATGAACTCAGGTATGGTTGTAAGGGGTTTGTTATGAATATAAAAAGAATCTCCTATCACTCAGGAAATGCCAAGGGTTTGAGGAGCTCTATGCTAGACCAATATGTTTTTTATTATACCACAGACCTTCTTAGCATATGTTACCAGGTAGCATATGATGTTACTCTACCCCAGTATTAATGATGTTAAATTTGATAACTTGGTTAAAGCGGTATCCACTAGGTTTTTTCACTATAAAGTTATAATTTTCCCATTGTAATTAAGTATCTTAAGAGGAGATATTTTGATATTGTGTAGATATTCTATTCCTCATCAGTACCTTTACCAGTTTTGTCATCCACTGATTTTCCAACTTCATAATACCTTATATATATATTAGTCGGCATTCCAATGTAAAGAAGAGCTTTGCCTTCTTTATTCATTCATTATTTATTTATTTCTATCATTATGGACATTTTTATTTTGTTTAATGAGTTATGCTCTGTTACTATCTTAATTTATTCAAATTCTCAGATTATATCAGATTTACCGGCTCCTATGTCTTTTTGATATGTCCCCATCACTCTTGGCATTTTCTTGCTTTCTAGGGGAGCTGAAAGTTTTAACTGCTTAACAAGATGTTCCAGACTCATCTTTTACTTTCCCTGCCCTAGCCCTATGATCATTCTTTTTCCCAAGGAGCCCTGGTTCCTTTCAGTGGAGGGGATGGTATTTAGAAACCAGGATCTAGGCAGTAGGTGTGCTCACTGCTACTAGTTTATCAGCAGACAGAGCTAGGAAAAAAATATATACACAGACACTTATATTTTATTTATTCCTATATGTAACTACTCACTATATGATAAACAATGAATTCTTACCTCCAACTTCAATCTAACACCTCAAGGTATATTTTTTCTTCCTCTTTTCTTAATATATATAATATAATATTATATATATTATATATGTAATATATATATATGTTCTTTCTCAGATTCTTTTCTCTTATAGGTTATTAGAAAATATTGAATATAGTTCCCTGTGCTACACAGCAGGTCCTTGTTGATTATCTGTTTTATATATAGTAATGTGTATATGTTAATCCCAGACTCCTAATTTATTACCCTCCCCTTTCCATAAGTTTGTTTTCTATGTCTGAGGGACTGTTTCTGTCTTGTAAATGAGTTCATTTATGTCTTTTTTTTTTCTTTTTTAGATTCCACACATAAGTGATATCATATAATATTTGTCTTTCTATGTCTGGCTTACTTCACGTAGTATGGTAATCTGTAGGTCCATCCATGTTGCTGCAAATGACATTATTTCATTCTTTTTTATGGCTGAGTAATATTCCATAATACACACACACACACACACACACACACACACACACATAACAAATCTCTGACAAAAGAGGCAAGAATACACAATGGATAAAAGACAGTCTCTTCAATAAGTGGTGCTGGGAAAACTGAACAGCTACATGTAAAAGAATGAAATTAGAACATTTTCTAAGACCATACACAAAAATAAACTCAAAATGGATTAAAGACCTAAATGTAAGACCAGATACTATAAAACTCCTAGAGGAAAACATAGGCAGTACACTCATTGACATAAATCATAGCAATATCTTTGTGGATTCGTTTCTTTATTCTTCATATATTTGTGCATGTGCTTAAGCCATGTTCCAAGCTCTTTACTCCCTTCTGTAGAATCTCTTATCTTTCTCTTCAAGCTGAAGAACTCTCATTAACATTTCTTTAGTACTGGTCTGGTGGTGACGAATTCTCTGATTTTGTTTATCTGAAAAATGGCTTTATTTTGCCTGTAATCTTGAAAGATATTTTCACTGTCTAGAAGATTCTCACTTAATAGTAGTTTTCTTTTAACACTTAAAAAGTTCTCCCACATTTTTCTGATTTTCACTTTTCTTATGAGAAGTCTGCTCAGCTTCATTTTTCACCTTATATGTTTCATAGTATATATCATTTTCACACTGTGTATATATTTAAGGTTTTCACTAACTTTGGGAAATTTTTGGTCATGTGTTTAAATATTTTTTCTGCTCCATTCTCTTCTCTTTGGACTCCAGTTGTATATATGTTAGACTATTTGATGTTGTCCCACAGAACACTGAGGCTCTGTTAACTTTTTACAGGTTGTTTTTTTTTTTTTTTTGTCCTCTCAGTCCTTTGGATTGGATACTTTCTGTCCATCTGTCTTCAGGTTCACTGATGCTTCCATTGTTTCCAATCTGCTGTTAAATCCGTCAGTGAACTCTTGGTTTTAGACTTTGTACTTTTCAGTTCTAGAATTTACATTTGGCTTTTTAAAAATACTTTTTCTTTCTGCAGAGATTTCCATCTGTTCATTATTACCATATTTTCTCTTCAGTCCTTAAATACATTTATAATAGCTGCTTTGAGGTCCCTGTTTATTAATTCCAACATCTGAATCATCTTGGGGTCATTTTCTATTGACTGCTTTTTTTCTTCACTGTGGGTTTCAATTTCCTGTTTCTTCACATGCATTGTGATTTTCTTTATTGTATGCTGGACATTGCAAATGTTTTGTTGTAGGGCATTTGGATTATATCAACTTCCTTTAAAACAGAGCTGACCTTTGTTCTTGTAGACAGTGGAGTTACTGGAAGATCCTTTCAGTCCTGTCAGGTTTGGTGTTATTATTTGTTAGGATGGATCTACTTTAGTTTTAAATTTAGTCTTAGGGAATGCTGCTCAGGTCCTTACCCCCCAAGGAGTAGCCTTTCTGTGTCTCAGCTGAATGCCTGAGGTGCCTAGTGAGGTATCTCCTCTGGTGGGTAGAACCCCAGTGTCTTCAAACATTTTTAGAATTGGTTATCACCATTCACTTTCAGCCTTCAACAAGTAATCTTTGCTAGGTCTCTTAGAGTCTTGCCAAATACATGTCTGTGAAATGACTAGCCACTCACTCTTCTGCCACTCCTCCTTTATACCCCTAACCCCACCCAAAGCACAGCCTCTCTTATCAGGTACTTTGCCTTGCACATACCAGCCACTTTAGAAGCCCTGAATTCAGTTCTATTTGGAACTGTTACTCTGCCTGCCCCCAGGATACCACCTGCCTGCCCCCAGGAGGAACCGGATTATTGCAAGGCCATCATGTGTATTCCCTTCTTCACTGTGTGTAGTTTAGTTATCGCATGTATTTTGTCTAATCTTGTATTTTTCAGCAGGAGGGCAAGTCTGGTACTAGTTGTTTTAGTATGGGAGATGGATATCTAAGCTTTGTGGGTTTTTTTACACTGTCATGTTCTCATAAACAGTGAAAGAAATAATCACAATAATAATGAAATAATAGTGCTCCATTTTTCTTTCAATGTTTACTTGGACCTAGAGGGGTTAGAAGTTCTCTATGTGTTTATAGCCCCTGCACTGGGTACATTATTAAAGGAAAAATTCTTTGAGATGCCAAAATTCACTTAAAGTGATTTTGAAGTATACATTACTCCTACCTCCTTCAATGAAGAATGAAATCCAGGGCTGCTGTTTATTTTAAACTTCCAGTATGCACAAAAAAATTCTATGAAAGTGCTACTAATTTCAGACTCTTGCTTTGATTAGATAGTTGGGTTTAATCCTCTTTTTTATAAATTGGTCTTGTAATTCAGATATTCGTTAACAAAATAATTGCTGAGGATACATTTCTATTCGTAATTTGATTATTAGCTTGTAGAATAATTCACTATATAAATTCATAATTTTTATCTTCTTTTAATTTGTCCGTGTCAGTATCCTGTCTGCTTTCTTTAGATACCTTGCAATATAGTATGCTATTTAAGAACTGTTTTTTGGAAACATTGAGCCAAGGTTTTCTCTGTCTTTCAGTATAACTTTGAGCATGTTTGCAGAAAAACTAAAAATGCAGTCGTGTATATTTATAATATAAAATATTTGTATTGATTTTCTACCATTTTATAACTCTTCTTTTGAAATTGCCTTTAATGCCATGTTTGATCCTCCCATGGGGAAAATCGGCCTCATTTCTGACCCGAGTTGATGGAATCGTTTACTTCATTCACAGCTTTGGCTTTGCATGACTTTAGACTAATTAAAAAAAAAAAAAAGGGGGCTTCCCTGGTGGCGCAGTGGTTGAGAGTCTGCCTGCCGATGCAGGGGACACGGGTTCGTGCCCCGGTCCGGGAAGATCCCACATACCGCAGAGCGGCTGGGCGCGTGAGCCATGGCCGCTGAGCCTGCGCGTCCGGAGCCTGTGCTCTGCAACGGGAGAGGCCACAACAGTGAGAAGCCCGCGTACTGCCAAAAAAAAAAAAAAAGGAAATGACCTTCAAAGATGAGGATTTTTCCAGTGTGACTATTCCATATTTTCTGAAGGGAATTCCAAAAGCAGAGTTTTTAGAACAATAATGCTATTATTAGGTCGAGCATGTAAGTTCCCAAGGCTATTGCTTTGAAGGGAACAATATTCATTCAGATGTTTATGTTCTGGTATGTTTGCTTCCGTTCTAATTGTATCTCATGTGCTGGTCTGTGTCCATTTCCTTGAGTATATTTTTCCTCCTACCTATAAGGTTTGCTTTAAACTATAGTAAGCTAAAAGTGATCATGTTGGATAACTGTGATATCATTTGTTAATGAATTTGTTTAACAGATGTTTTTGAGTTCCTATGCTAATCTTGGGAATACAGTGTGGTGAACCAAAAAAAGACCCTCATAGAATTTACAGCCTACCTTTGATCTTCTCAATCTGGTTTAATGGAAGATAGCCTGTATCTTTCTTTCTTTAACCCACATTTAGAACTTTTACACCTTTCAGCAGTCCTTTGTGATTATTGGATGTGGGAAGATGTACTTTGTAAAGGGGAAAGAGATTCAAAAGACTGAGGAATTGTTTGTAGTCTGATGAAGGCCATGCAGTTTTATTATATACAAAAAGAAAGATAAGATTTTAATTCTTACGAAACAACAAGGGAAGTCAAGTCAGTATTGAAAAGGTCATTTTGGAGGTGGTGGGTTTTACAGGAAAAGTTTCAGACCAAAGATGCTTTTCTTTTTCAGAAGAATCAGTGCGATGGGAATAGGCAAATTGTATTACAGAGGAGGAGAGTTGCCACTTTTTCCTGAGTTTAAGTGAGGCTATCTAAATTGGTTAATATTTTGAATTTCCTTTATTTCTTAACATTTGTTTACATCTGTATTTTTTTCATAAATACTAGCTGCTAAAAAACCCTTAAATTTATCTTTGTCAAAGACGATATGTACTTGTATGCTTCGATGCCTTTTACAATGATGAAATTGCCATTCAGAGCAACAAGGTGAGTCGACAATTAGATTTCTCTAATCCTATAAATCAGAAAAATCAAATCAGTCTTTGAACAGGTCAGTCACTAAATTGAATTTCTTCTTCCTTACTAGGATCCTCGGTTCAATGCAGAAGTTGACCAAATTACAGGCTACAAGACACAAAGTATTCTTTGTATGCCAATTAAGAATCATAGGGAAGAGGTAAGCCAATTTTCCATTTTATTCTAAAAGGTCATTTAGAAACATTTTTCTTTTTGAAAACAATTTTTCACTTTGCACACTTATGAAATAATGCTGTCGTGACAAGTTAACTATAAAGTGCTTAAATGTTCTGCTTGATGTTTTTTATTTAGACTTTAGTAATAGGGTTGACTCCTGATACTTTACTTTGACTTAGAAATAAATTTTAGACATGTCATTTCTTTTTATTTAATAAATTTATGTATTTATTTATTTATGGCTGTGTTGGGTCTTAATTGCTGTACATGGGGTTTCTCTAGTTGCGTTGAATGGGGGCTACTCTTTGTTGCTGTGCACGGGCTTCTCAATGAGGTAGCTTCTCTTGTGGAGCACGGGCTCTAGGCTCGTGGGCTTCAGTAGTTGTGGCACACGGGCTCAGTAGTTGTGGCTCACGGGCTCTAGAGCGCAGGCTCAGTAGTTGTGGCACATGGGCTTAGTTGCTCCACGGCGTGTGGGATCTTCCCGGACCAGGGTTCAAACCCATGTCCCCTGCGTTGGCAGGCAGATTCTTAACCACTGCGCCACCAGGGAAGTCCCTAGACATGTCATTTCTTTACCCTTCTTTCCTGAGGACCTTACTGAATCCTAGGATGTATAATTGTGGTTGTAATCAATTTATTTCATGTTATATTTTACACATCTGAATAACGCTTATTTCATAAATGGTTATCCAATGGCAGTGGTAATCAGCTGATTTTTTTGTTTGGGTTCAAAATGAGGTTTTGAAAAAATAGAAATTGTATATAACACCAAGCAAAATTTATTGTGAAATTGTAACAAGCAAATGAAAATAGGTTGGTTTATATTTCACCTAACTAGAAGGTTTGGATTCTGTAAGCACTGAATTCTCTCTTCATTTTACATTTATTTGAGAAAAAAAATAGTTAATCATCATTTAAACTGAATGCTTCAATTGAGTGTCCTCAGCCCTGTCTACACATTACAATCAACTGTGAGACTCTAAAATATTACCAATTAAATTAGAATCTCGAAGGGCAGGGTCTAGATACGGATACATTTTTAAAGATCCCCCAATAATTCTAAAGCGTAACCAGGGTTGAATCATTTTCCTAAGTGAAAACAAATAGGTTGAAAGAGCCCATATTTGTGGTTCTTAACCTTGGCTGCACATAAAATCACCTGGGGAGCATTTTGAAAGTCTAATGCCCAGGTTTCACCTTAAATCAGAATCTCTGGTGTTGGGACCTAGGCATCGGTATTTCTTAAAGCTCCCAGGTGGTTATCATGTGCTGCTAAGGTTGAGAACCACTGCCAGGGATACAGGAAACACTTTGCTGGTTCTACTTGATTTATATTCAGATTCTGACATCTTTCTTCTCCGTCCTCCATCCAGTCCTTTACCAAGTCCCATTGATTTTTTTTTTTTTTTTGTCTGTTACTGTTTCTCATTTTGATCCCTTTCTTTTCATTCCTGCTGCCTGTACCATAATTCAGATCTTGAAGTAATGCCTGAACTTTTAAAATATTCTTGTGAGGGGTTTCTGTACTTTAAGTCAATTTCCCTTTAATCCACCCTGCATATGCCCTTGGGAATTTTCCTAAAACACGGTTTTCTAAATCAGTGCTTCTAAAACAATAATGTGCATATGGATGTTAAAATGCAGATTCTGAATTCAGTAGGTCTAGGTGAGACCTGAGTGAGATTCTTTTCTAACAAGCAACAAGTTGATGCTGATGCACTGGGTCTACAGATATTTTGATGAACAGGATCCTAAATCAGTCACTTATCAGTAGTCTAAGATAAGTTCTCAGTGCCTTAGAGTCGCTACATGGTCTTTTAAGAGGGTAGTTACAGCCACAGTTACTAAAAATTCCTGCAGCTACAACATGCATATGAGATTCAATAATTAATTAGCTAATTAATTGTGGATGAATAAATAAAATTGAAAAGCCCATGCATGGACCAGTGGTGTTCTTAAGCAGACTGCTAGATAAAGCAAATAAAAAACATGTCTTATGCAATATTGGGGACATAGTTATACTAAAAAATTATTTGTTGTTCATCTAAAATTAAATTTGACTGGACATCCTATATTTTATCTGGCTGCCCTAGTTATAAACCAAGGATTATGATTGTGTGCACTTAAAAAGATGATGTTCAGCTTTTAATTTGTAAGTATGTTTTAAAACCATGGCCTGAAAAACAACTTTGTACTGGGTGAGAGATTCAGCTTGAATCATGCTCTGGTTAAATATCTCTTTTTAAATAGCATGAACAATGGGGATTGGGGGAACCCATGAGAATGTGCAGCAAAATCAACAGGGTGAAGTAGGTGAGACTGCCCTTCTGTAAGAGAGCATCCTCTGGATACACGCGTTTCTGTCTTTATGACTACCAGTGAGGATGATTTAAACTAAAACAACAATAACAAAAATCCCCACTGTATTGAGGTATAAATTACGTACCATAAAATTCACCCATTTTAAGTGTATAATTTGATGAATTTTTGACAAATGCATGTACAGTTATATAACCACCACTGTAATCAAGATACAGAACATTTCTGTCCCCTCAGATATTTCCCATGTAGTTGACCTCCTCCTCCCTCAACCCCCAGCCCCTGAGAATCACTGATCTGTTTTCTGTCACTGTTGTTTTGCCTTTTCTAGAGTGTCATATAAATCATATAAGTGGAGTCATACAGTATGTAGTCTTGTGTGTCTGGCTTCTTTCACTTAGCATAATGCTTGTGAGATTCATCCATGTTATTGCGTGTCAGTAGTGTGTTCCTTTTTATTGCTGAGTGATTATTGCTTGGTATGGATCTGCCACAATTTGATAATCCATTCATCTGTCGATAGACATTTGAGTTGTTTCCAGTTTTTGTCTGTTAGAAGAAAAGCCACTGTTTGCATACAGGTCTTTTTGTGGACGTGTTTTCGTTTCTCCTTGGTAAATATATAGGAGGGGAATTTCCAGGTCAAATGGTGGGTGTATGTTTAATTTTATAAGAAACTTCCAAGCTCCTTTCCAAAGTGGCTGTACCATATTGCTTTTTTACCAGCAATGTATGAGAGTTGCAGTTGCTTCACATCCGAGGCAACGCATGGTATGGTCAATTTTTTAAAAATCTTAGCCATTAAATTTGATTGCATGAATGAATAACCCCACTCTCAGTCGGGGGTCGTCTGCTCATTAACAGACCTGATTAAAGTGGGTTCAGCTGCAGGTCCCCAGATTGTGATTGTCCAGAGCTCTCCTTAAGATTTCTGCTGGGCTCCTCAGCATCCTCAGGGCGATCTTCCTCCATGCTCCTTCATCCTCTCCTACTGTCTGTTTCACCCTATGATAACTTGATATGAAGGCTGAGCTCTTCACTGGTTTCCACAAAAGTTTTTTCACATGAAGCATTTCATGAGATAAACAACCTTCCGTAACTTCACTGGAGTCTTAGTAACTTTACTGATGGGAAGGTTTCCAAACAGCTTTTTAAACATCTTGCTGACCCTCCCTATTCTCTGTCCTCTCCCCCTTGTTCCCTCTCCTCCCACGCTCACCCTGCCTGGTTTGAAATTATTTCCTGTGAGAATTATTTCTTCAGAAAAAAAGGAATGAAGAGAAACAGTCAGAAAAACAGGCATACTCTCAGCATGGCTGTTGAAGTATAAAAAGTACTTTGGCTGACCGAGAACCAAGGCCCCTAAGAAGATGCCATATACGACTTCCAGAATTATCCTTAAATTTATAGCTATATAAACAAACTCAGGGCAATGTTTGCTGTTGTGTACACGTAATAGAAAGTACTCTTTCTCCCACGAAGCTTTTGAAATCAAAATGGAGAGTCACAGTAAGGCTTTGGGGAGTAATTGTTAAGATTGCTCGCTCTGGGCTTGAATCCCTCACCACTTACATGATGAGTAACCAGGAGGGAGCTGGTTAATCCCCTTGATCCTCAGTTTCCTCATCTGCAAAATGAGGGTTATGAAAGGACCTGCCTCACAGGGTTGTTGTAAAGGTTGAATGTGTTCGTGCATGCAAAGGGCTTCCCATACTTTCTGGCACACTGGGAGTGATCAATGAATGTCAGCTGTTATTTTTTAAAGGAGACATAGAACTAACTGAACTCTTATGAGAAACAAGGAATGATAAAGTTGTATGCAGAGGTCATCAGCCACATAATAACCAAACAGCTGGGATCAAATGACAAGCAGCTCGGTCCCTGACTTAACTGGTCTGTTACCCTGTAACAAACTTTAAGCGTAAAAGAAAAGTACTTTTCATTGTTTTTCCTCATAATATGAATGAGGCAAAGTAAATTTGGTTTCTTCTCTTTGTATTAGTCTAGTTGTATTGAGTAAGCCAACACTGATTCCAACTAATTACCAAGGAACCTAAGAAGAAATGTCATTACTGACTGTTTATAAAACAGTCCTTGGTACCTTTTAGTGACCCCAGTTACTTAAGGTACCAACTCTGGAGAGCTGCCTGAAGGGAGCAGTTGAATACTGAACACTAAAGTCTGAACTACAACATAGTCCAGAAAATTCAGGAAGATTTTTAAGATTCAGTAAAATGTATAATCACTTCATCCGCCTCTAGTGAAGTATCTCAACCAATTAAAATTTTTCAGGAGTTCTTTTCATTAGTGTTATAAGCATAATAGTGCAATGCTTTTTTAGAAGTCAGGATCATAGATATTCCTAAAACTTCTGTGACAGATTTTTTTTTTTAAATGACAGAGGATAAGTTTTTGCAATTTTCCCCTCTCCGTACTCCCTTCTAAGACAATGGTGTTAACTGGCAAAGTGTGTGTGTGTGTGTGTGTGTGTGTGTGGGAGTGGGGACTGAAGAAGCTAGAGGAAGCTGAAATAATTTATTTTGGAAAGGTCAGAGAGCTACTGGCTAGAGAAGATGAATGAAGACAAAAAGTAAAGGGGTCTGGGGAGAGAAGAGAGCCAGCCCAGGCTCTATGACAGAATGGCTTGAGGGACAACAGAGTAGGACTTTGGAAATAACTGCCTATCCTGTGGAAACTATTCTAAGGACTTGACATATATTAATTCATTTAATCTTCATAACAACCATAGGAGGTAGTCATTATTTTATTCCCACTTAACAGATGATGAAACTGAGACACGGGACATTTAGGGAACTTGGCCAAAGTCACATAACTAAAAACTGGCAAAGCTGAGATTTAAATCTAGGCAAGAGGGTTTCTTAAAATTCTGCCGTGGATGATGACTACACTCTCCTTTCTTCCCCCTCAGTGTTTCCTTGAGCCGCTGCAGTAAACATTTAGGTTACTGTTGATTTGGGGGTGGGAGGTGCACTGATGTGAGATGTGGCTCCGTGTAGAAGCAGGGCTTGAAGGTGGAGACAAGGAGACCTGGCTATATTCTGATGGCTCTTCAAAGTTCAGTGTTGCAACCACCCTGCAGAAGGACTCTTTAAAATGAGACAGAGTGGTGGCGGGGAGAAAGAAGGGCAGGGAGCAGGGGCGGGGGAGAGAAAGAGGGGTCAGAGTCACATCCTCTATAATGTCTTAAGAGGAGTCCATCCAGTAAACAAGAAATCTTTACCAGGGATGAAAGGGTTACAGGAGCATGTTTGATGTTAATCTGGGCCAGTGTGCTCTGTGATATGCACAGGAAGCATCATGAAAAAAATGTGCAGCAAGTGTGTGAATTTTTAGAGCTGCTGTTAAATTTCTTTCAGGCTTAACACTGGATTTTTCAGACCTGGGCACTTGGATCAGTTTTTTAATTTTTGTCACATGCATTAGTTATATCCATAATCAGATGGTTCTTTTATGTTTAGTAAAGAAGTGCAGGGAAACTCAACTCTTTCTCTCTAAGCTCAGATGACCTATTTCTGAAATACTGCCCTCTCTTGAAGTATTGCTTGTTATGACATGGTGGAGATGAGTGCTTTTTTTTTTTTTAATTTATAGGGGCTGCACCAATGAGGTAGAAGCCAGGACATTGTGAAATAGTGCAAATTCTGTGAAAATTTCGTATTGATCTGAGGTAGAGATTATATCCAATAATGTCAGGCTAGGCTGATACCTGTTTTCTCTTGATTGAATGTCAACTCCAGTTATTAAGTAAAAATCTAATTTGGAATCAGAGCTCTTATCCTCCTTCTCTGTTTTTATCATTTTGATTTTATTTTATCATATTTGATGATATAATTCTTTGATGCAATTCTTTGATGTAATAAAAGAATTATGATAAGTTTTTTTTTTTTTTTTTTTTTTTTTTTTTTTTATGCGTTACGCGGGCCTCTCACCGCTGTGGCCTCTCCCGTTGCGGAGGACAGGCTCCGGACGCGCAGGCCCAGCGGCCATGGCTCACGGGCCCAGCCGCTCCGCGGCATGTGGGATCCTCCCAGACCGGGGCACGAACCCGTGTCCCCTGCATCGGCAGGCGGACTCTCAACCACTGCGCCACCAGGGAAGCCCTGATAAGTTTTTTTTACAGTGTAATAAAGGAGCATTTTTATCTAACTATCCAATTGTTTATACCTTCTTTTAAAAGAACAGTGAAAAATTTCAAAACATATCAGCGAATTTTATGAGATTTTTATGAAATAAATATAATGCTTTGATGAATCAATGAGATTTAATGCCTGCCAAAAATCATAAAGTAAAGCATTAATGGAAGCAAATGTGTAATTCCAACTTATATAAAAGTAAATGTTTTCTAGAATTTAAGCTACATAACATTTTTTAAATTTTTATTTATTTTTTTTAAGCTACATAATTTTATCTGCTCATCCCCCGCCTAAGTTAAAAATATTCTCATCCCCCCCCCAACAAATTATCTTGTCTTGAAAGTAATTGTTGAATCACTGCACTGCAATATGTAGAGTCCTGGTCTAGGCAGTGAGGATATTAAAAAAATGAAGCACGGAAGATACTTAGAAACTTTTTTTTCAATTTCAATAAGAGGGAGGTCTTATATACCAAAAAGCAAATATCAATACAAGGTAACAAAACAAATGTTAAATGAGTTAAATATTCAGCACCCAATTTCAAAGGAAAGTCTGTAACTTTCAAGAACTGGAGGAATCACAGGAAGAATGAAAGCTGTGGTTTCATACAGCAGATCCCTGCTGTGTTTATCCCACAGGCTTAAGAGAGAAAGCTTGAACATGCTTTCTGTGAGAGGGCGGAGACAGGGTAGATGCTTGCTTATGATATTCTGCTCTCACTACTGACTAGGGCTTTTCTTAAACTTGTCATGTAAGCTTGGAACAGATGAAGAACATTACAGCTTTATACATAATCCTACAATTGCAAGTCAGACTGGATGAAAATACAGCTATAAGAATAAGCAGAGTTTAATTGCAGACTGTCAGCTGATCTAGATCTATTTTAGTCTTAAAGAATTGGCTAGTTACGTGTTTTTTGAAAACTTATAAATTGTCCATTGCATTTATTCCCCTGTGATATTTTCTCATAGCTTTGTTTTAGCAACAAAACTAAAATACTCCGAAAAGTTTCCATCGGTTCTGGACTTGATATGGTGATGGTGAAGATCTTTTCTTTTTCTTTTTCCACATTACCCTTTAAATAATAAGTGTATTTTACAAAGAAGACGGTAACCGCTTTCCTAAGGGAAAAAACATTTCTCAAGAGCATCAGATGAAAAACATAATGCTAGTAGGTTCAATCCCTGAGGTTACACTACTGATCCAGGAGAAGAAGAAAGAGTGAATAAAAGCTTGAGGCTGAAGATTAAGTTAATGGTAGGCTATATTTACCCAAATCTCATTTTGAATGCTCAGAAAATTTGGTTCAGACTGAATGCTCTGATTTATTCAATATGGGGTTTATCTTCATTGGCAGTTTTAGAATAACCATTCCATCACTTGTTGGAATGCATTGCATTTTTAATTTGATAGAGCATTTGTAAGTTTAATTTTGAGAATTTTTATATAGATCCTGAATTATGACTAGGAGAGGTCTGGAACCAGTTGCAGATAAGCATAAACGATTTCTTTGTATAATATCTGACCCAGAACCACATAATTAGACCTGGGGATGGATTTTGATTATTAAATAATTTTCATGCATTCCTAAAGAGTTAAGGTGGTTGTCAGTGAAACTGCTGCGCGCTCTCTCTCTCTCTCTCTCTCTCTCTCTCTATATATATATATATATATATATGCAAACATCTATATTCATCTAAGAGCCAAGATTATATAGGTAAAGTGCTTTATAAACTATGTACTCTGTATTCCTTCTTATTAAATCCTCATCTAAAAGTTCCTACTTGTTTCTCATCTACCATAGAGTGGAAATTAATATTCTAGGCAGAATTTAAATAAAAGTATAAATGTTATCTTATAAAATTTTTGAATCATAATTTTCTTTTTTTTTTTTGGTGTCACTTGGTAGCAGTGATAAAATGAAAATGACCTGGATTTAGAATTCCAGATCCATTTGATTATTACAGATTATTTGATGATCGTAAGTATATTAGTGATCTCTTGCAGCATAACAAATTACCCTAAGCTTAGTGATTCTGAACAACAGCCTTCATTATCTCAGTTTCCGTGGTTCAGAAATGCCAGAGCGGCCCAGCTGGCTGGGTGCTTCTGGCCCAGGTTCCCTGCCTGTGGCCGCACTCAGGAGGCAGCAGGGGGCGCCTGACTCACGCTCGAGCGTTCACTTCTCAGAGGGCTCACTCGCGTGGCTTTTGGCAGGAGGCCTCAGTTCCTGGCCAAGCGGGTCTCTCCACAAGTCACTCCGTGTACTCAGCACGTGGCAGAGTGAGCAAGCAGGAAGAGGCACTGCCTTGTATGACCAAGTCCCCAGACCTGTTCACCTTCGCCTCACGATAACCATTCATCAGAAGCCAGGCATCAGGTCCAGCCCGAACCCGGGGAGGGCAGTTAGGCTCCACCTCTTGAAGAGAAGAGTATCAAAGAATGTGTGGAGATGTTGTGAAACCACCAAAAGTACTATGCGCATTTTGAGGCTTTAGTCTCTTTCCTTAAAAAACTGTTCAGATGATAAATGAGGAACTCTGCTTGTTAATTAAAATAATATCTTAAACAAAGGCCTACTGTATAGCACAGGAAACTATATTCAGTATCTTCTAATAACCTATAATGGAAAGAATCTGAAAAAGAATAGTGTGTGTGTGTATGTGTGTGTGTGTGTATAAACGGAGTCACTTTGCTGTACACCTGAAACTTTATAAATCAGCCATACTTCAATAAAAAAATCTTAAAACTTAGTACTTCTCAACCTTTCATATACTGAAAATAATATGAACTACCAGAGGTAACACAGACTAGGTTTAAATAAGGTGGCAAGTTGGGGTATGTGCTCTGCCAGATTGGCTTGAATCAAAGGGAAAAGAGGAAGTAGAATTGAAAGAGGAGGGCTGAGGAGAAGAAGAGGAAGATGCTTGCTGTTTGAGCTGCAGCAAACCATCGAGGTATTAAAAATCTTCTAAAATGTTATGTCGCAAATGCAGGTCTTCATGAGATCAATGTTTGTGTGTAGCTTAGGTACTTTGCTTCTTTTTTTTTTTTTTTTTTGCGGTATGCGGGGCTCTCACTGTTGTGGCCTCTCCCTTTGCGGAGCACAGGCTCCAGACGCGCAGGCTCAGCGGCCATGGCTCATGGGCCCAGCCGCTCCGCGGTATGTGAGATCTTCCCGGACCGGGGCACGAACCCGTGTCCCCTGCATCGGCAGGCGGACTCTCAACCACTGCGCCACCAGGGAAGCCCGGTACTTTGCTTCTTAATGCCCATGGAAAATGCTCACTGGTGCATCCTTATTATTTCTCTGCACCATTGTTTTCTGCCTCCCTCATGGATCAAGATTGGAGGGAACGTGTCTAGTAAATACCTTAGCACTGGAGGCGAGGCTGTGCAGCCAAGCTGAGGCAAGATCATGAAGCGTCCTCAAGCTGCCATGCGAAGGAGGTGCTGGTTTTTTGTTTTTTGTTTTTTGTTTTTTAAGCCAAGAAACATTTGCTGTCATTTAAAGATCTGTGTGGCCATAGCATTAAGGGTGAAGAGTTTTCTTTGTTTAATCTCTAACCAGAGCCACATAATTTGATACTTGATAGGTTTTGATTTCCATATTTGTTCATACATGGAGAAAGCCCTGGGTCTGGAAGCAGGGAAGTTGGTAAGGAGACTTTTGCATAATCCAGACTAGGAGTGGATTTGTTACACTTCTGTTTAGGTGGTTGAGGGATTGATTTGGTGGAGGGTTAAGTAGAAGGAAGAATCTAGAATACTTTCTAGTGGGGAGAATTGTGATATTCCCTAAAATAAAACATGCAATGGAGAGAATTGGTTTGTGGGGATCAAAACCATTTTTGTGGGGGGTGTTATTTTACTGTCTGTTCCTTTCTCCTCTCTCCTCAAGTCTTGGTGTTGCATCACCATCTCCACTTTCATCCGGTGGTCTTGCTCACTCTTCCAGTGAAAAATAAAGCAGTTACGGGAAGAATTCCACAGGAGAACTTCCCCATTGTCTTTCCCCCTGCTCTTGCGTCTGAGTTTACATCCTCTGGTTTCCCTTTTACATTAACCATCTGTGAAATAGCCAAAGTCAGTCTCGCACTTGTGCACCAGATCACATCCCATCTCATGTGCTCCAAGACACGGCTCAGCAGCTCTCCCCTCTGTGACCAGAGTCACCAAAATTCCCCTCTCTACCAAACTGGTTTATCAGCATACAGACACGCTGTTATTTCTCCCATCTTAAAAACAAAAGCAAACGCTCATTGGACTGCATATCTCCTTTCAGAGATCACCATTTCTCTGATTACCATCAGAGCTAAACTCTTTGAAAGAGTTGTCCACGTTTGCCATTTCCATTTCCTCCCACCCTCCGGAGCATAATCCACCCAAGCCTTCACCCTCACCGCTCTGTGGAAACCACTCTTGGCAGGGTCGTGTGGCGTCCACAGGGCAGGAGCTTACGATCATTTCTCAGTACTCACTTTACCCGGCAGGGCGGCAGCATGTGGCCTTGTTGATCACTCATTC
This sequence comes from Phocoena sinus, assembly GCF_008692025.1. Lineage (NCBI taxonomy): Eukaryota > Metazoa > Chordata > Mammalia > Artiodactyla > Phocoenidae > Phocoena > Phocoena sinus. Next base: position 21,936,532 of record NC_045767.1, read on the forward strand.
CTCCAGGACAGATTGTCTTCAGTTGCTCTCCAGGACCTCAGACTCCCCAGTTTTTTCCTTCCATCTCTCTGACTGCCTCTCTGTCTCCTTAGCTGGGGCCCACTCGTCACAACACTGCTAAATGTCTCAGCCCTGGACCTTCACTCACTGCTTATGTGATCCTATTTGCTCTCATAGTTTTAAATACCATTTGTGTGCCAACTGAACTTACATTGCAACTGTGTTGTTTCTTCAATTTAAACTCATATATTCAACTGCTTACTGGACTACCTATATGTGTCTAGTGGGCATCGTGAACTTAATATGTCTGAAACATCACTGCTAATCTCCCTTCCCACTAAACCTGCTCTATACTCAGCCCCACCACACTTAACTTCTCTGTCATCCCAGCTGTTCAGGCTAAATTCCTTCTTTCTTTCTCCCCCAGTAGATATCCAGCTGATCAGGAAACACTCTTGACTTTCCCTTCAATCACTGCTCTCCACCTGTACTTCTACCACACTGGAGCTTCAGTGTGGAGCCATCAGTATGGAGCACCTGAATTATTATAGTAGCCTCCCTAACTAGTGTCCCTGCTTCAAGCCTTTAACACCCTTCAGTCTATTCTCAACACAAATTTTAGAAAACATGCTAGATCTCATCCCTCCCCTGCTCAGAACCCTGCAGTGGATTTCCACTTCACTCTCTAAGAAAGGTCCCCCATGACCTGGCTTCCGAAGCCCCTCTGATATCACCTATTGTCTCCCCCTGCTAATCCTCTCTAGCACACTGTTGTTGTTTTCTCTGCACCCCAGGGCCTTTGCACTTGCTGTTTCCTTGTCTGAAGTTCCATTGCCTAGTTCTCCACATGGCTCAGTCTGTCACCTCCTTCAGGTTTTTACTCAAATGACATCTCAGGAAGACTTTCTTCCGCCGTCCTTATTGACTATCTACCATTATGTCTATCCCTGCTGTTTTCTTCATGACACTTAAGCACTTAATCACCATATTAACTCACGGGTTGATTTCTGTTTCCGCTCCCTAGACTGTAGGCTGCCATGAGAGCAAGGTGAAACAAGAATGCTTCACAGAGGAGGTGACATTTAAACTGCATCTGTGGTATGCAATAATGCTAGCTGACCTGAGAACTTCTTTTTCAAAAATGTTTCTCTGCCATCTTGAAGCATGGAAACCAAAGTAGATTGACAAATTAAGGGATTTCAGGTAGAAATTTAATCAAGGCTATGTGGTAAATAGTAGTAGGACTAGGATCTTCCTGCCAACCCTTAGAGATCAGTAATAACTATTCTGTATTGATGTTATCCTCCCCATTTTAGATGAAGAAATGTGGACTTCATCAAGTTAAGGAAACTTCCTGATATTCCATCTCTATTAAGTAGCAGAGCTGGAATTGATACCCATGTCATCTTATTCTAAGGCTGCATTTTTCTCACTGTGAAATAATTACCTTCTTTCATCTTTATTCATGATTGGACCTGAAAAGCTACCAGCCAACTCCTTACTGTTTTAGTTTTTGAAAATGCAAATTATGGACTGGAATAATAGAATGACAAAATCTAGAGTTGCCAACAATGATTCCAAATTAATTGCTTGTATATTATCTGGCATAGCTGTGTGGAGGAGGGCATGTCTTTTTGTGCTGGTAACACCTACAAGCTAGGAGTTCTGCTAGTGAGACTGGTGTCTGTCTGCATCTGAGCTTTCATATGTGATTATCTTTTCAGGCTCATCTTCCATTTGGAGGAAAAAGCACTTAGAGGTAAAATATTATAAGTTATATTCTCTATACGAAGGATTTGTTGAGTGTAAAACAATTATAAACACACATTTTTCCCCTGGATCTCTGAAGTTAAATGTTAGGAATATCTAGCTTCTATGATGTGAATATCTAACTGGCTAGGATGCAGTTAGATGGTCCAGTAGAGGCAAGAACACTGATCTGAACATTTAGTTCAACTCCCACTGAGATGGCATTCCTTTGATACCAACTTTAATTTGCAAGTGAGATTCAGCCTATTCAGTGTTTTGATGCATGAAACTTGCTTTTTGCCACTTTTGCTGTGTTATTTCTCCTCTGTTTGTATTAGGCCCACATTTATGAGCACACCCTTTTACCCTGTAATTATCAGGAAGCTTTACTAGCACAGCACCTGGCCAGGGTATAGAGGCATGGACCTGTTGTAAGTGCAGGCAGTACTGGAACAAACTCAATCCTGGGTTAACAGAGTCCAAATCCAACAACACTGTCCAGGGTGTGCTTTGCAGGCCAGCATCTGGCGGAACGCAGGACACCACCCTGAAAATAAATCATAGTTATTAAATAGATCCAAGGCTCTGAAGTCATTTTTGGCAATGTCATGTGTAGTGGTGGGCATAACAGTGATAGAGTTATTCTGATACAAAGTGCAATTTGTACAATATATATTGAGGACACATTTTTTTTAATTGTTATTTTGGACTTATTCCCGAATAGGCAGAGAGATAGAGTTTGAAAGAAAGAGTTCCAACTCTAGCAAAACAACTGTCTTGAGTGCTGGTTTAAGATCAGTGATTCCTTGAGCAACTTTCTTCACCAATCTGTGCTTAAGGTGACTTGTCTGTGAAGCTTCAACATGAGGTACAGACACACAGTGGGGGGTTTGACAGTGGTCATAGTGAGACGAGAAACGTGACAGTGTCCACCACAGAGCTCGTCACCTAGTGGAGGTTCAGAAAATGGCTGTTCCCTCCCTTTGCAGTGTTGCAAGGCCAGACAAACGGAGGAATGGAAAGTTAAATAAAAATGGTGAACACTGAGCGCACCCTGCCGTGGGAAAGACAGCAGGCTCCTGTCTGCTATGTACCCTTTGTGTCTCTGCAGTTTTTAAAGGGCATAGGAGGAGACTCTGCTCACCATGGTTATGTGCTGCTCTGTCTCAGGCCTGAATCTCTGTATCCCAATGGACAGAAAGATCTGATTAGAAGGCAGCAGGTCCCTGTGGTTCTAAGACCTTTACACCTCATTGCTTAAAAGCTGGTGTGGCAGAGAGTTTGGTATTTGGCAGGGAAGAGGAAATTGTGTGTGTGTGTGTGTGTGTGTGTGTGTGCGCGCACGCACGTGTGCAAAGGGATAAGAATAAACGCTAGGATTGAGAATTATACCCAGCTTCCCCTTGTCTGGAAGGAATGCAGTCTCAGGTTGGCACCTCTCCCACTCGACATTCCCAGGGCAGGACAGCTACTGACCCCCAGCGGTGGATTTGTCCTGGTGCCATCTGGGGAGCATCCGTCCTGTCTGATAGCACAGAGCAGATGGTCAGGACCTCAGCACGCTCCAGGACAGCTGAGGGCTCAGCACGTGGACCACCACTTTCAAATGTCATCAGCAATTACAAATTTACTTTTAAGACTTTCAAATACTTTTTGAAAAACAAGGTAAAGTTGACATACAGTGAAATATGCAGATCTTCATGTACAGTTTGATGAGTTTGACAAATGTTTATTCATCTGTATAACACCCCAGTCAAGACAGAGAACACTTTCATCACCTCTGTCAATGCCCACAACCCATGGGCAGCACAGTTCTGATTTTTATCATCATAGACTAATTCTGCTTTTTCTTGAATAATCTGCTTATTTTTGAAACTGCATTATTACCTGTTTTCCCCTGAAACATAGGATTCTTTATGTTACGTAAGTAGTTCTTGGCTATAAAAATGTGTCTTTAAGGTTTATTATGGAAGTCAAAGAAAGCAGAACTTTTAGCAGCCACTTTGGATTTGTCTTTGTTTCCTTCTTTCTTTTTTTTAAAAAAATTTATTTTATTTATTTATTTTTGGCTGAGTTGGGTCTTCATCGCTGCTCATGGGCTTTCTCTAGTTGCAGTGAGCGGGAGCTACTCTTCGTTGCAGTGTGCGGGGTCTAGGCACGCGGACTTCAGTAGTTGTGGCACGCAGTCTCAGTAGTTGTGGCACACAGGCTTAGTTGCTCCGCTACATGTGGGATCTTCCTGGACCAGGGCTCGAACCTGTGTCCCCTGCATTGGCAGGCGGCCGGGAAGCGCTGTCTTTGTTTCTTAAAGTTATAGTTTTGAAATTGTTCCATTCCCTTTGATGAAAGCATGCCTTAAAAAGATAAGCGTATGGGGCTTCCCTGGTGGCGCAGTGGTTGAGAGTCTGCCTGCCGATGCAGGGGACACGGGTTCATGCCCCGGTCCGGAAAGATCCCACATGCCGCAGAGCGGCTAGGCCTGTGAGCCATGGCCGCTGAGCCTGCGCGTCCGGAGCCTGTGCTCCGCAACAGGAGAGGCCACAACAGTGAGAGGCCCGCGTACCGCCAAAACAAAAAAAGATAAGCGTATGTATGGGGTCTGAAGACAGTCTTGGATGTACTGGGAAACCGGTGGTCATCATGATTCCTCTAGTTTAAACAATAGTGCTTACGAACCTGTATTTTATATACATAGTGCTGGTTTCACTTTCCCCTGCGGGGGAGTAGCAGGAAAAACACAAGCTTTGGGATCAGACCTGGAGAGCATCTGGGTCTGTACATTCTTGCACTGCCTATTTAACTTTTCTGAACATCAGCTGCCCTTGTGATAAAATGGGAATAATAATATCTACCTGAAAGGGTTGTGACAAAGGTTAGATGGATTAACAGACAAAGTGCCTGTTACATAAGAGGCCCTCCCTTTTCCTTTTTTTAAGTGGCAAACTTCTTGACATTATAAGTTTTTTTTTCTTTCTTTTTTATTTTTGGCTGTGAATAGGTTTATTAATTAAGGCCACTGGCCATCGGTCATGTATTTCTGATGCCAGTCATCTTCAGAGCATTGCTCTTTATATCTTTCAACTTCCTAGAAGCTTCCCTTCACCTTGGCTCCCTCTTCCTGGCCACCCAGGCTGTGAGAATAAACTAAAATCATCCACTTCTATACGTGTTCCTGTCTTGTCTTCCAATCCTGGAAGATCGATAGACATACTCCTGAGAGAAATAGGTGTAGCGGTGCCTGTGCATACAGAGGGATAAAATGAGTCCCAACCAAGTAAAGTCAGTCTTACCATTTAAAGCAATATCAAACCTTGATTCTCAAACTCATTAACGAAAGCCAGACAACCCAAAACAACAAAAAGGTCAAAATTGGCAAACGTACACATAGGCAACACAGAAGAAGAAAACCAATGTAGCCAATAATAATTAAAAAGCTCTCTAGTAATCAGGAAAATGCAAATTAAAGCAATAATGAGATACGTTTTTATACCCAACAGATAGACAGAGGTTAGAAATTTAGCCTCATAATACTAGGGGTTGGTTAGGATGTGAGGTTAGCAGGAACCCTTATACATTGCTGATAAATATAAATTTCTGTAATCCTTTGAAGATTTCATCAAAGAAACTCTCGCACTTGTGCACGAGGAGACCTATACAGAGACGTTCAATGTGGATTATCTGTAATAGCAAAAAATTGCAAACAACCCAAACATTTGGGGATCAAATGAGCAAAATTTGGCATGGAATACAATGAGACTGGGAAGGAAAAAGTCCAGTTTGTTGTTATCTTAATTGAACTTAAAAAAAAAGAGGAAACATTAACAAATATTAATGCTTAGTAGTTCTATATCAATGGCTCTCAAAGTTTTTTCTCCCTACACCAGCAGCCTTTGGCATCACCTGAGAACTTTTAGTAAAACAAGTTCTCAGGCGCCAACCCAGATCTCTGACTCTGAAACTCTGGGGGTGGAATCCAGCAAGCTGTGTTTTAACAAGCCCCATTTTACCACTGTTCTAGATGACAAAGACATGGATACTTACTGTACTTTTAAAATTAAAAATTAAAACTAACAATCTCAAGCTTTTCTTTCCCACTCTCCCAAAGCCGTTTTAGGCTATAAGTTTCAACTCCATAAGTAAAGGCTTATTAAGAGTATGTATTTCTTACTCACACACAAAGTTTTTGTATGTGGACAGATCTCTTAATATCAAGCAAAGAGCAGAGAAAAAAATGGGCAAAAAAATTTTTTAACATCTTTACTGGAGTATAATTGCTTTACAGTGTTGTGTTAGTTTCTGGTGTATAACAAAGTGAATCAGTTATATGTATACATATATCCCCATATCCCCTCCCTCTTGCTTCTCCCTCCCACCCTCCCTATCCCACCCCTCTAGGTGGTGACAAAGCACCAAGCTGATCTCCCTGTGCTATGCAGTTGTTTCCCACTAGCTATCTATTTTACATTTCGTAGTGTGTATATGTCAGTGCTACTCTCTCACTTTGTCCCTGCTTACCCTTCCCCCTCCCCGTGTCCTCAAGTCCATTCTCTACGTCTGTGTCTTTATTCCTGTCCTGCCCCTACGTTCATCAGAACTTTTTTTTTTTTTTTTAGATTCCATATATATGTGTTAGCATATGGTATTTGTTTTTCTCTTTCTGACTTACTTCACTCTGTATAACAGACTCTAGGTCCATCCACCTCACTACAAATAACTCAATTTTGTTACTTTTTATGGCAAAATAATATTCCGTTGTATATATGTGTCACATCTTCTTTATCCATTCATCTGTCGACGGACACTTAGGTTGCTTCCATGTCCTGGCTATTGTAAATAGAGCTACAATGAACATTGTGGCACATGACTCTTTTTGAATTATGGTTTTCTCAGGGTATATGCCCAGTAGTGGGATTGCTGGGTGGTATGGTAGTTCTATTTTTAGTCTTTTAAGGAACCTCCATACTGTTCTCCATAGTGGCTGTATCAATTTTCATTCCCACCAACAGTGCAAGAGGGTTCTCTTTTCTCCACACCCTCTCCAGCATTTATTATTTGTAGATTTTTTGATGATGGCCATTCTGACTGGTATAAAGTGATACCTCAGAGTAGTTTTGATTTGCATTTCTCTAATGATTAGTGATGTTGAGCATCCTTTCATGTGTTTGTTGGCAATCTGTATATCTTCTTTAGAGAAATGTCTATTTAGGTCTTCTGCCCATTTTTGGATTGGGTTGTTTGTTTTTGTGATATTGAGCTGCATGTGCTGTTTGTATATTTTGGAGATTAATCCTTTGTCAGTTGCTTCATTTGCAAATATTTTCTCCCATTCTGAGGGTTGTCTTTTCGTCTTGTTTATGGTTTCCTTTGCTGTGCAAAAGCTTTGAAGTTTCATTAGGTCCCATTTGTTTATTTTTGGCTTTTTTTCCCATTTCTCTCAGAGGTGGGTCAAAAAGGATCTTGCTGTGATTTATGTCATAGAGTGTCCTGCCTGTGTTTTCCTCTAAGAGTTTGATAGTGTCTGGCCTTATATTTAGGTCTTTAATCCATTTTGAGTTTATTTTTCTGTATGGTGTTAGGAAGTGTTCTAATTTCATTCTTTCACATGTAGCTGTTCAGTTTTCCCAGCACCGCTTATTGAAGAGGCTGTCTTTTCTCCATTGCATATTCTTGTCTCCTTTATCAAAGATAAAGGTGACCATATGTGCGTGGGTTTCTCTCTGAGCTTTGTATCCTGTTCCATCCATTGATTTTTCCTGGTTTTGTGCCAGTATCATACTGTCGTGATTACTGTAGCTTAGTGGTATAGTCTGAAGTCAAGGAGCCTGATTCCTCCAGCTCCATTTTTCTTTCTCAAGATTGCTTTGGCTATTCGGGGTCTTCTGTGTTTCCATAGAAATTGTGAAATTTTTTGTCCTACTTCTGTGAAAAGTGCCATTGGTAATTTGATAGGGATTGCACTGAAACTGTAGATTGCTTTGGGTAGTATAGTCATTTTCACAATGTTGATTCTTCTAATCCAAGAACATGGTACATCTCTCCATCTGTTTGTATCATCTTTAATTTCTTTCATCAGTGTCTTATAGTTTTCTGCATACAGGCATACAGGTTTTTTGTCTCCTTAGGTAGGTTTACTCCTAGGTATTTTATTCTTTTTGCTGCAGTGGTAAATGGGAGTGTTTCCCTAATTTCTCTTTCAGATTTTTCATCATTAGTGTATAGGAATGCAAGAGATTTCTGTACGTTAATTTTGTGTCCTGCTACTCTACCAAATTTATTCAGTAGCTCTAGTAGTTTTCTGGTATCATCTTTAGGATTCTCTATGTATAGTATCATGTCATCTGCAAACAGTGACAGCTTTACTTCTTTTCCGATTTGGATTCCTTTTATTTCTTTTTCTTCTCTAATTGCTGTGGCTAAAACTTCCAAAACTATGTTGAATAATAGTGGTGAGAGTGGGCAACCTTGTCTTGTTCCTGATCTTAGAGGAAATGGTTTCAGTTTTTCACGCTTGAGAACGATGTTGGCTGTGGGCTTGTCATATATGGCCTTTATTATGTTGAGGTAGGTTCCCTCTATGCCTACTTTCTGGAGCATTTTTATCATAAATGGGTGTTGAATTTTGTCGAAATGTTTTTCTGCATCTATTGAGATTATAGTATGGTTTTTCTCCTTCAGTTTGTTAATATGGAGTATCACGCTGATTGAATTGCATATATTGGAGAATCCTTGCATTCCTGGGAAAAACCCCACTTGATCATGGTGTATGATCCTTTTAATGTGCTGTTGGATTCTGTTTGCTAGTATTTTGTTGAGGATTTTTGCATCTGTGTTCATCAGTGATACTGGCCTGTAGTTTTCTTTCTTTGTGACAACTTTGTGTGGTTTTGGTATCAGGGTGATGGTGGCCTCGTAGAATGAGTTAGGGAGTGTTCCTCCCCCCTATTATATTTGGAAGAGTTTGAGAAGGATAGGTGTTAGCTCTTCTCTAAATGTTTGATAGAATTTGCTTGTGAAGCCATCTGGTCCTGGGCTTTTGTTTGTTGGAAGATTTTTAATCACAGTTTCAATTTCAGTGCTTGTGATTTGTCTGTTCATATTTTCTATTTCTTCCTGGTTCAGTCCCAGAAAGTTGTACTTTTCTAAGAATTTGTCCATTTCATCCAGGTTGTCCATTTTATTGGTATATAGTTGCTTGTAGTAATGTCTCACGATCCTTTGTATTTCTGCAGTGTTAGTTGTTACTTCTCCTTTTTCATTTTTAATTCTATTGATTTGAGTCTTCTCCCTTTTTTTCTTGATGAGTCTGGCCAATGGTTTATCTATTTTGTTTATCTTCTCAAAGAACCAGCTTTTAGTTTTATTGATCTTTGCTATCTATCATTTCCTTCATTCATTTTCCTTTATTTCTGATCTGATCTTTATGATTTCTTTCCGTCTGCTAACTTTGGGGTTTTTTGCTTTTTATGTCTCCAGTTGCTTTAGGTGTAAGGTTAGGTTGTTTATTTGAGATTTTTCTTGTTTCTTGAGGTAAGATTGTATTGCTGTAAACTTCCCTCTTAGAACTGCTTTTGCTGCATCCCATAGGTTTTGCGTCATCATGTTTTCATTGTCATTTTTTTCTAGGTAATTTTTGATTTCCTCTTTGATTTCTTCAGTGATCTCTTGGTTATTTAGTAGTGTATTATTTAACCTCCATGTGTTTGTATTTTTCACAGCTTTTTTCCTGTAATTGATATCTGGTCTCATAGCATTGTGGTCAGAAAAGGTACTTGATATGATTTCAATATTCTTATATTTACCAAGGCTTGATTTGTGACCCGAGATATGCTCTATCCTGGAGAATGTTCCATGAGCACTTGATAAGAAAGTGTATTCTGTTGTTTATGGATGGAATGTCCTATAAATATCAATTAAGTCCATGTTGTTTAATGTGTCATTTAAAGCTTGTGTTTCCTTATTTATTTTCATTTTGGATGATCTGTCCATTGGTGGACCTGGGGTGTTAAAGTCCCCTACTATGGTTGTGTTACTGTCGAATTCCCCTTTTATGGCTGTTAGCATTTGCCTTATGTATTGAGGTGCTCCTATGTTGGGTGCATAAATATTTACAATTGTTATATCTTCTTCTTGGATTGATCCCTTGATCATTAGGTAGTGGCCTTCTTTGCCTCTTGTAATAGTCTTTATTTTAAAGTCTGTTTTGTCTGATATGAGAATTGCTACTCCAGCTTTCTTTTGATTTCCATTTGCATGGAATATCTTTTTCTATCCCTTCACTTTTAGTCTGTGTGTGTCCCTGGTCTGAAGTGGGTCTCTTGTAGACAGCATATATACGGGTCTTGTTTTTGTATCCATTCAGCCAGTCTGTGTCTTTTGGTTGGAGCCTTTAATCCATTTACATTTAAGGTAGGTATTGATATGTATGTTCCTATTACCGTTTTCTTAATTGTTTTGGGTTTGTTATGGTAGGTCTTTTCCTTCTCTCGTGTTTCCTGCCTAGAGAAGTTCCTTTAGCATTTGCTGTAAAACCGATTTGGTGGTGCTGAATTTTCTTAACTTTTGCTTGTCTGTAAAGGTTTTAATTTCTCTGTCGAATCTGAATGAGATTCTTGCCGGGTAGAGTAATCTTGGTTGTAGATTTTTCCCTTTCATCACTTTAAATATGTCCTGCCACTCCCTTCTGGCTTGCAGAGTTTCTGCTGAAAGATCAGCCGTTAACTTTATGGGGATTCCCTTGTATATTATTTGTTGTTTTTCCCTTGCTGTTCTTAATGATTGTTCTTTCTTTGTATTTAATTTTTGATAGTTTGATTAATATGTGTCTCAGCGTGTTTCTCTTTGGGTTTATCCTATATGGGACTCTCTGCGCTTCCTGGACTTGATTGACTCTTTCCTTTCCCATGTCAGAGTGACTATAATCTCTTCAAATATTTTCACAGTTCTTTTTTTTTCTCTTCTTCTTCTGGGACCCCTATAATTAGAATGTTCCTGCATTTAATGTTGTCCTAGAGGTCTCTGAGACTGTCCTCAGTTCTTTTCATTCCTTTTTCTTTACTCTGCTCTGCAGTAGTTATTTCCACCATTTTATCTTCCAGCTCACATATCCGTTCTTCTGCCTCAGTTATTCCACTATTGATTCCTTCTAGAGTATTTTTAAGTTCATTTATTGTGTATGCATCACTGTTTGTTTACTCTTTAGTTCTTCTAGATCCTTGTTAAATGTTTCTTGTATTTTGTTCATTCTGTTTCTGAGATTTTGGATCATCTTTACTATCATTACTCTGAATTCTTTTTCAGGTAGGTTGCCTATTTCATCTTCATTTGTTTGGTCATGTAGGTTTTTACCTTGCTCCTTCGTCTGTAACATATACTTTTTTGTCGTTTCATTTTTTTTTTTTTTTTTGATGGGTGGGGCTGTATTCCTGCCTTACTGGTTGTTTGGCCTTAGGTGTCCAGCGCTGGAGTTTGCAGGCAGTTAGATAGATCTGGGTCTAGGTGCTGAGATTAGGACCTCTGGGAGGCCTCAGTCTGATTAATATTCCCTGGGGTCTGAGGTTCTCTGTTAGTCCAGCGGTTTGGACTCGGAGCTCCCAGCACAGGAGCTGGAACCAAGATCCCGCAAATCGGTTGCTGGGGGTTCCTCCCGTCCCCTTAGGTGTCCGTGGTCCCCCACTGGTGCCTGGTAGGTGCTCTAGTTGTGCGGAGACACGCATTCTACATCCTGCTAGTCCGCCAGCTTGACTCCGCCCTTTGTAACAACTTTAAATGGAGTATAATCTAATGCATACAGATCAGGAAGCTGTCTTAGAGAACAGCATTCTCTGGCCCATTTCAGTTCCTCCTAGATCAACAAGCAGGGTGACGGCTCTGGCCCAGACCAAAGAAATCTACCACCTCGCTGAAGGCGGGGGCTCAGGTCCGGGTGACCGTGAGAGGAGGGGCCAGACCTGTCCAAGGCAACCCCTCTGAAAGCCTGAGCCAAACCTGTCCTTTAGTGGGCTCCGTACATCCCAGAGCCCTCCCTTAACATAGGCCTCACCAAGCACACCGAAATGGGCAATTTTTATTAACTATTATTCAGATGTGAATTGTCCAGTAAGTACATCACCTAAATAAAACTTTGATATCTGACACTTCTCCCATTATCATCAAGAACAAATATCTGTGAAGCATTGAGTACATTCAGACTCTGATGCTTCCTTAAGACATAAGATATAAATCATGTCCTTAGGAAACAATTGAGTTGGATGTGAACAGAGAAAATGAGGTTAAAAATGAGAATAGCTCATTGTCAGATCATAGCACCCTCAGCTGTAACACAGAATTTCAGAGGGCTTTGGAGGAAGGCTTTCTGGAGGCAGCCTCAGCCGAGAAGCTAGAAAGTAGTATTTCAAGGAATGACGTGAGCAAAGGTCTTTGTAGCGTTCTACTTCAAAGGCCCATGTAAGTGATTTTAGTTCAAGTTGAGCCTATGGAATGAGAGTCTTCAGTTTTTGTCCTATAGATGGACGCATGGAAGTATTAAAAGCTTTGAGCAATGAGATGACTTGTATGTGCAAAGTAGTGTTCCAGGAAGGGAAATTTGGACTTAAGTGTCATAGACGGACTGAGGCAAGAAAACAATTAGCCATGAGATGCCAGGGCTTTCAAAGAAAGTGAGGATTTAGGTGGTGAAACACAAGATATAATGTGGGGTCAGGAAGAGCGAACAAGGAATGGGGGCATGTTAATGGAACATATTAGTTTCTTATTGCTGCTGCCAAAAACTACTGGAAATTTAGTGGCTTAAAACAACACAAATGTATTATCTTATAGTTTTGGAGGTCAGAGTCCAAAATAGTTGTCACTGGGCTGACACAAAGGGTCGGCAGGGCTGTCTTTCTATGTGGAATCTCTAGAGAAGAATCTATTCTCTTGCCTTTTGCTGCTTCCACGGGCTGCCCACATCACTTAGCTTGTGGCCCCTTTCTATCTTCATAACCTGCAGCCGCAGGACTTCCCTGGCGGCCCAGTGGTTAAGACTCCACGCTTCGAATGCAGGGGGTGTAGGTTCAGTTCAATCCCTGGTCGGGGAACTATGATCCCACATGCCTCGAGGTCAAGAAAAACAAAAAAAAACATAAAACAGAAGCAATATTGTAACAAATTCAATAAAGACTCTAAAAATGGTCAACATCAAAATAACAAAAAAGATCTTATCAAAAAACCCCAAAAAACCCTGCAGCTGCATCTTAAAATCTGTCTGACTCTCCTGCCTCCCACTTTCCATCATAAGGATTCTTGTGATTGCATTGGGCCCACTCAGACGATTCAGGATAATCTCCCTGTCTCCACATCCTTAACTTAGTCACATCTGCAAAGTCCCTTTTGTCATTAAGGCAGCATAGTCATAGGTTCCAGGGATTGGGATGAGGACGTCTTTGGAGGCCATTCTTTTGCCTATACCACAAGGAATATGACCATAATTTGCTGATTGCCTAGGATTTGGAAGAGAGGTGGAAAAGCCTGGATTGGTCATGTCAACCCTCTCAGTTTCATTTTACCTGTAAAACAGGGGTGGGCAAGAGGATGGGGGTGGGATTCCCTTCCAAGCCTAACACTCTGACTAGAATGTCAGCTCCATGAGTATAGGGATTTGTGTCTGTCTTGTTCACTACTGAGTCATCTTCATTGTCTAGAAAGTGACTGGTATATTAAAGGTACGTATTAATTATTTGTTGAGTAAAATATTTGTTGCTGAATGAATGACCGAATCAAGAGAAAGTTTGAAAAGAGCACTGGGAAGAATTCTCCACTGGCTCCTGTCTACGTTAAGTTCTTGTTTTCCTGGTGAAGTAAGGTTTTCAGCTTAGGTTACAGATGGTCTAGAATCCTGTCATTATAATAGAGACATTCTGCAGGTGGGACAGAGGGATAGCTAAGATTTGTAGAGTTTGTTCCTTTTCTCCCTGGCTTTTAGCCTCCATGCTGAGCATCCCCTGGAACTAGGAACAGGGAAATGTATAGTAGGGATTGATGTATGGCCTCAGTAAGGGTCGGGGCAGCTGCTGACTGAAGAAGAAATTGCTCGCTGTGGCAGTGATCACTTGTCCCTGAAGCGACCAGCTGTCACGTTCCTCACTGATCACCCAGCGAGAGTCAAGTCTTGCCCTTTGCATTCCTAAAAGAACACTTGACCCTGTGAGGACATAATATTCATTTATGCTCTCAAAAGTGCCAGTGAAATAGAAAACAGAGAAGCTCCTTTGTGCTTTAAAAAAAAAAAAAAAAGCATAAAGTATTGGTGTTTGAGAGTACTGCAGGTAGATAGCAAGTAGGCAGAAGTGATTGGGCTTCTGATATGGAAGCTAAAATTTGTAGGGGCTTTGCCTCTCAGATATGAGGTCTGACAAATTCTTGCCATAAAAGCTGTCTTTGAAAACTGACATTTAAAAACCTTGTCTTGAAGAAAATTAATTTGTTTAAAGGAGCAATAGATGGTAGAAGGAGGAAAGACTTTTTCTCAACACAAGGAGGTCAGGGGGTGCAGGTTTTGCTAGGCTCCTTGAAATTTGGAGAATCAAAGTCTTTTTGTCTTTTACTGTCTTATGTTACCTTGAACAAACACTATACCTTTTCTCTGATTTTTATCTGTTGTTTTTATCAGTGGTATTTTTAAAATGTCATCCAGCTAAGTATTGAGGCACATGTGAGTACCATATTTATTTTCCTGATCTAATAGTCCCTTGAAAGAACTTGCCTGGCTTTTAAAAAAATAATTAATTATATTTAAATAATCATCCCTTAAACAAATTAACCTCTGATGTCTAAATCTATAACATTACTAGCGAGAGAAATAATTGGTCACCGAAAAGGGTGAAAAATTCTTCACTGGAAGTCTTCATTCCATGAAGTTGCCTAATGATTAATATCTTGCTCTAATGTTAGGGGGACAAAATTAAATATAGTAAAGAGCTGGTGTTCAGGGGGTACAAAGTAGGGTTTAAAGCCTGTGAACAAGACTTCTGATCAGTTTGCCAGACTGAACAGGTGCAGAACACCACCCACCTCCCCATTCTGCCAACAAGTAGAGAATAAAGTTTCACCAAAAGCGATTTTAAAAATTACAGATGAGCTCAAGAAAGGGAAATCCCCAGGTATCAGAAACAAAGAGGGGAACCCAAGGTAAGCAGCGTGAATGACCGACGTCCAGATGGGCTTCGGAGATGTGAGATTCAGGATGGTAGGGTGAATGCCTGCGGGTAACATCTGCAGGCAGGGGTGATGCGTCCCCTCCACAGGCACGGGTGAGGGCAGGGAGGGGAAACTAAACTCCCAGGGGAAGCCTAGGTCTGTAAAGTTTCCATCCGTGGAACCAGGCCTGGAAAATTTTTCAGCAACGAGGAAAGCTTGCATCTGCCTGCAGCTGCGAGACAAAGAAGAGACACCAGTGAGCCAGGAGAGCAGGGCTTGTGCCCCACAGGGTATGGAGTTCAAGTTCATGCCACCAGTGCAGTGCCAGACAAGCAGCAAGTCGCTATGCCTGACACTTCATGACTCAGGGGACTAAGGCTCCCATGGAGAACAGTCCCTGCTGTGGGTGAACTTACACTCAAAACTCAGTATGTTCTAAGAGACGAAGGACAGCTGGCACTAGTATTTAAAGGAAAAAAAGAGGAAGAGGGGAAGGAGGAGGAAGAGGCGGGTCTGAGAAAAGAATCAAATAGAAATTCTCGAAATGGAGAACGGTTATTGAACTACGTGAGCAGTGTTGTATTGGTTGAAAATCGTCTTGCTTGTAGTACATTGACTCACACGGCTCCAGGTACCAAGAGCACATCAATACATGCTTCTTTTAATACTGTATAATTATCTGAGAAGGTTTGCATAACAGTCTCTTTATCTGTTTTAATCTCTTCTTCCTTAAAATGAAGATTTAAAAATTTAACTCTTTTATCAAACCATGTATTAAAGACAAATAAAAACCCAAATGTCATCATTTCTGAGAAACCTTCTCTTTTATGCATATTTGGTCTCCCTTCTGTGCTCTTAACAATCTGTGGGCGCCTGTATCATCAAAGTGATCATATGTGTGCTGTAAATATATGTTTATGTATCACCCATTCTTGATTCTTGAGCTCCTTCTGGGTAGTCTTTCTCCCAGTTTTTATCACTCCTTGGTGCACGGTGGTCACCACAATATTTGTTGAGTAAATGAATGAATGCTTAAAATGAAATCACCGAGTTATACTGGTAGCACTATGTATTAGACCCCAGTGACCCTCAAGAGGCTCCCATCAGTTATATTCAAGTGAATGTGCCTGGCTGCAGTCCAGACGTTTTGACCTCAGACAAAAGCTTTTGTAGGCATTTTGTCATTGAGATTGGAGCATCGAGAAATCTGTTAGCCAAGAGCTAAAGAGTGTAAAATAGGTACAGGATAATTGGATGATTCTGCTTTTTAAAATCAACATCTCTTTACTCTGTCGTAGGGTGGGGAGGAAACGTGTTAAGAACAGAAAACTACATCAGACAAGAATGTATTTCTCTGTCCTTGCTCTGCTATCTTGGAAGGCCATTTTTTTATATCCATTTCTTAAAGCTATGGGCTAGAGTGAGCTGAGAAAAAACGATGGACCATTCACACAAAACTCAGGACTTTAAAGTATAACCATTTAGAGGATAATAGCTTTTTACACTGATATTATATTGTAGAAGGAGGAAACAAGTAGAATTTATAACTAGTAAAGAGGAAGCAAAAGTAAGTTGAAGGTCTTTAAAAGACTAACAAAGTAATAACACAAACTTCAAGTTGGAACTAAATGGGTAAGTAAAATATACTTTTAAGTAGGAAGATGAGAAGGTTCTTAAAAGTCTTGCTAAATGTGTTGTGGAAACTTAAGACATATTCCCAGAGTTTAGCTCAGTCTTCTTAAGATGTAGTTTATCTTTCAAACACCTTCTGATTTGAAATAAGGCTCAGTCTGTTTTTCAATAAAACTTCTTTCCACCAAAGTAAGTCTATTGAAGGTAAGATAATTTTCAAGTTCAGAAATTCCAAAAGAAGTTGGACAACATCCCTACATGAAGAATTATTTTTACCCTAATTGGTCCTCCTGCATTTTCAATTCTGTGACTGGCCATTGGTCCTATTTCATTTTTAGTAAAAGATCATTTAGCCCACTTGAAATATTATATTTAAAACCAGTATAAAATGTTCGTTTAATCATATATTCTGTTTGAAATGTGATATAAATTTAATGTTTATTTTTTATTCAAAAGCCATGAAAAATATTCACATAAAAAGTGATTGCCAATAATTTCTTTCACAGGGCAGCATGAAATCCCAGAATGAAATACAGTTTGGGACGCAAGAAGTTAGAAACATTTGAACTCTTATTAGGAAAAAAGAATGTACAAAATGATACAGGACTAGTTCAGATGCTATGGTGTTGGTTTTGATTTTGTAGCTTATCGTTATTGTAAAGCACATGTAGAAATTATTCTGTAAACACGCTTTGGTGAATTTATACCAATAATTTCAGTCAGCGAAATTACCAATGTTCTCTTCTTATACCAGGTTGTTGGTGTAGCCCAGGCCATCAACAAGAAATCGGGAAATGGTGGGACATTCACCGAAAAAGATGAAAAGGTACCAAAACTTGGGTCTGGTATGATCTCAATTTAGGAAGGTGCTTTCTCTTTAGAGTTGTATAGACCTCTGGTATTAGTGATTGCTGAAATTGTTGACCACAAAAACATTATGGTTTAAAATGATCTGAAATGTTCAAAAGTGTCTCTTGCCTCTGACTAAATCAGTGCTGACCTGAGTTGTGGAGTAGTTGTGGTCTTCAGTCAACAGAACCCCATCCCCACTGCCTCCTCACCATGCCACCAGGCCTCCCCCGGGGCTGTGTGCATGTTGCGGCCATCCGGAGGGTGATACGGTGTTCTAACTCTCTCATTTACCTTTCATCACTGCTATAAAGAAATTCAACCTTACGTAAAATCCCTAAAGCACTGCTCCAAGTTCAGTGCTCCAGGTCAGCTTAAAATTAGAATTGCCTCCTGGTGAAGCAAATGCAGAATGTTTTATAAGCTTTGCACGCAGACGGTGGGGTGCCAAGGTGTGAATTCAGGCTAAATGATGTGAATTTAGCTTCAGAAAGAGTGCAGTCAGCATTATTTTATTACCCTTCCCGTCCAACTCTGAAGGAACACATTCCTCATACCACATCAACATGCTTTCCTTTTAAGGACAGAAGCCCTTAAACCTGTTTATAACTTCATTCTGTCAGTAGGTCTTGTTATTTCTCTCCTTGAATATGCAATTATATGTATATCATGGAGCCCACTGAGTTCTTCCTATTCAAGCCCATTGCTATTTCTGTCACTCCCCTGAAAATTAGTAGGAGCTTTTGGAAGACATTCCAACAAGACAGGGTTATTTTTGTCTCATGTTGTAGGCTGTGTTGGCACTAGTGTTGGTCCCTGTGTCTTAATTGCTTCAGAACATAGCAAGTACCTTTTTAAATCAGTGTAATAGACATCTAGTCTCCTATTCCGTTAATGACACCTGAGGATATTTGGCGGGGAACATGGTTCTAGATTGGCTGTTTATTCCACTATTTGTTTATAGTCCATTAATGTAAACCCCTCTTGAAAGATTTGAATTCTTAGGCTGTATCATCTCTTGGCAAAATAAATTCATGATTGTGAATAAAGTATGCCATGTAAGGATTTCCTTTCATCAATAATTAGTATAATTGTGAGCACATCGCCTTCATATAGTATAATGAGGGTGATAGATCATCTTTAAAATGACATATTTAAACTAATACTAAATTTGCAATTTAGTATGGGACTAATATTGGCAATATTATTGCCAGTATTCTCCTAACAAGACTGTGAGCTTTCAGTTTGCCCCAGTAATAAGTTACAGGCTATTTTTATGGTCTTAGCTGAAACCCAAGTCTTAATATCATTTAGAGACTACACCAAATTTTGCATAGATTGAATTTCAGTTTCACATGGTGTAAAGAGATCTGTGTCTCCTCTCTTTCTCTTTGCTAATTTCCAACTACTGTATGACTTTAGGAGACTGTGTTAACAATTGTCATCTACTGGTTGTACCATTTAGCTAACAGTTGCTTTGCATCGGTTCCTAATTTTATGCAGAATAAACATCTGCACTGTTGGTTTCCAGATATTTATTTGAACTGTAAACATTTTTGAATGTTGTTTGCGTTTCAAGCAATCTAACAAGACAGGTTATTGACAGTTCTTATTTGGCTGTTGTCTTGCCTGTTTTCTAGGACTTTGCTGCTTACTTGGCATTTTGTGGAATTGTTCTTCATAATGCTCAACTCTATGAGACTTCACTGCTGGAGAACAAGAGAAATCAGGCAAGTCTGATTACTAAAGAGAGAGTGTAGAAATTCTTTTTTAAAAAATGGTTAAATTGTTATCCAAGTTTTATATATATATATATAATATATATATATAATATGTATATTATATATATATATATATATATCATTAGAAATCCAAACCGTGCAGATTCAATTTCTAAATATTTTAACTGTTTCTTCTAATAGTTATTTTTTCCATTTTGTATTTTCCATGAGCTGTGGCTTTATCACTGTTAACAGATGAAGATTTATTTAACTTATACCACCCTTTACTTTGCCGTTATGGTACCAGTATTTTTATGTCACTGTTTAAAGTTATTGGATAAGTTGTGCGTGTAATATTAAGAGTTTTAGTTCTTATTCTATCAATTAGAGACATCATCTCTTTTTTTTTTTCAGAATATGCTTCTGTATTTTATTATTCATATTAAAACAAAAGGTACAAAATGTGAACATTATTGTAGAGAACTTCTAGAAGCATGGGAATAAGCTCAGGAAACACTGTAGAACACTGTTAGACATCATTTCTTATTTCATGCTTTATAAAATGATGATCTTAGCATCCCTCATCTCTCCTTCCCAATTACTACTCCTTACCTCTGCTTTTCCTATCTGGACTTTTTCATTTATATTGCCCACATTGATAACATATTTACAGATGGCCCTCAACTTACACTGGTTAAACTTACAATTTTCCGACTTTACGATGGTGTGAAAGCTATACACATTCAGTAGAAACCATACTTGGAATTTTTAATATTGATCTTTTCCTGGGATGGTGATATATGTCATGGCACTCTCTCATGATGCTGGGCAGTGGCAGTAGCCACAGCTCCCAGCAGCCACGCCATCACGAGGGTAAACAACCGATACACTTAAAACCACTCTGTCCCCACACAACCATTCTGGTTTTCACTTTCAGTACAGTATTCAATAATTACATGAGATATTCAACACTTTATTATAAAATAGGCTTTGTGTTAGATGATTTTGCCCAACTGTAGGCTAATATAAGTGTTCTGAGTATGTTTAAGGTAGGCTGGGCTAAGCTGTGATGTTCAGTAGGTTGGGTGTATTAAACAGATTTTCAAATTTAAATATTTTCAACTTAACAATGGATTCATCAAGATGTAACCCCATCATAAATCGAGGAAGATCTGGTATTGTGCTACAACCATGTTTGACTTTTCTAAAGCTTTGTCTAGGTTAATTCTAAAGTTGCAGTTTAAAATAAAGTGTTTATAAGTACCATGATGTAAATGTTGTTCTTACTAATTATGTAAATGTTGTTGTTCATATTACCCTTGTTATATAACTTAGTTTTTCTTGTTGTTTCTGAAATCTCTTCTTTTTTCCTTGAACTGTTTGCTCTAGTGTAGCCTCATGTTGTTGGTCCCCCTCCCCCTGCAAGCTCTCCATTATTTAGGCATTCTCTTGAGTTCTTTTTCATGGAGAATCCTCAAATTGAGATTCTCTCTCTTTCTTCTTTCAAGCAAAACTATTTTTCCCCATGCCTGCTGCAGAGGGGTCATCACAGAACTTTCCTTCAGTGCTTTCTTAGAAAGACTCCACTGGTTATCCACTGGATCCCAGAACTTTTTTTCTCAGTTTACTCCCTTGTTCTAGTGTAGCACATTCTCAGTTAACTGCTTGAGAACCTGTATTGGGGAGGTAAGCTCTCTGAGTCCTTGCATGTATGAAAATATCTATTGTACCATCCTACCAATTTGGCTGGGTATAGAATTCTGCATTGAAAAATTAGTTTCTCAGAATTTAAAGGTAGTACTGTCTTCTATTAGCATTCATATTGTTCTGATTCTTAGTGCTTTTTTTTTCTATAAGCTTTTTGGATTATTTATTTATTGTTGTTTTGTAACTGAATTTCGCCATATGATTCTTTTTTTCATTCATCATGCTGGTACCTGGTCATTCCTTTCAGTCTGAAGACTCAAGCCCTTGGGTTTTATGTAATTCTTTTTCATTATCTCTTTTTTTTTTTTTTTTTTTTTTTTTTGCGGTATGCAGGCCTGTCACTGTTGTGGCCTCTCCCATTGCAGAGTGCAGGCCCATGGCTCACCGGCCCAGCCGCTCTGCGGCATGTGGGATCTTCCCAGACTGGGGCACGAACCCGTGTCCCCTGCATCGGCAGGCGGACTCTCAACCACTGTGCCACCAGGGAAGCCCTTCATTATCTCTTTGATAATTCATCTCCCCCACCCTTTAATTTCTCTGTTTAGAACTTATGTTAGATTGTGGACCTTCCGCGGACTTCAACTTCAGCATATTCCTGACGTCTCCCTGCTCCATTTTTGCCACCCATTAATCCAGTCCTCATTTTTACAAACATACTTGTGATTCTTGTCACTTCTCTCCTGCAATCCATCACAGTCCAAACTGCTTGAAAAGAAGATAGGACTTTTGAGGTTCTTTCTTCACTTACCTCTGCAATTTCATCTCCCTAGTTCTCCTCTTTACACTCTATATTCTCATAAAATTTGATCAAAACTTGCAATATGCTACTTTCTCTCAATTCAGCTCTTTTTGATTGAGATATTTTCCTTCCCCACTTAACCTGAACAATTCCTGCTCATCTTTCAGGCCTCAGCAAGGATAGTATCACCTCCAATAAATTTTCCATAATACCCTTTCACCCCCGCTCCTTGTACAAATACTTTGTGAGACTAGATGAAATCCTGTGTAAGTAAAGAAAAGAGAAATTATCAGGAAGAACACAAAAGGAACTCTTAAAACTTCGTTTATTTTGGACAATATTTGCTGTGCTCTTTGAAAATGTTGGCAATGTTGATAAATGTTGATCTCAGAAGTTTGGATCACCAAAAACAACAGTATATTTTATGTATCAGACACTGTTCAAAATGCTTTATAAATGTTAACTTATTTAGTCCTCACAACAGCTCCACGATTTTGGTACTATTATTATCCCCATTTTCAAGAAACTTGCCCTAGATCACAAAGCTAGCAGGAGAGGAAGCCGGGATTGAAAACGGTTGGCTTTGGCTTCAGAGTCTGTGATCGTAACCAGTGTACTAATTGTACTAACAATCAACAGGGAAATTTTGTTAGTAAGCAGAGACTTATGTATTTAACACTTGAATGGGAACTTGGTTGTAACTTGTTAGATTATATGTAAACAACTTAACAGCCCATATAAATCATTGTATTGCTTTAATAATCACAAACAATTACTAATAGTAAGCTCTTAATTGTTTTGTCTAGGTGCTGCTTGACCTTGCTAGCCTAATTTTTGAAGAACAACAATCATTAGAAGTAATTCTAAAGAAAATAGCTGCCACTATTATCTCTTTCATGCAGGTGCAGAAATGCACCATTTTCATAGTGGATGAAGATTGCTCCGTGAGTACAGAGTATGACTTTTTTATTTTTAGAAAGACAAAAATTTATATTCCTTAAAACACTGCTTTAAACCTCAGGTTGGCCTCAGAACCCTCTCTCAAATCCAACTGAATATGGTTGTTTATGTAAAGCCAATCCAAGTATGAGCTGTTCTGGTTGAAAAGGGGTAGAGGTGAGGTTGGAGGATGCCTTCAGTGCACCCTTTCACCTTGTTGACCCTCCACTAAGTATTTCAGTTACCATTGGTAATGTCAGTGTGTTGCTTTTGTCAATGGCTACACTACCTTGATGGAGAAATACATTGTCACTACAGTGTGCAGACCTTTTTTGGTTGAGAATAGTTGTGCTCTATTGCTATGAACAGGTAGACCACCTTCTGAATGGGTTGGGTTGACTATAAAAATTTCTTTTCACCAGCGATTATGTAGAAACCAAAAGGCATGGCCCAATGGAGGCAATGCTGCTAAAGGTACCTATTAGTCCCAAATTCTTTTTTTTTTTTTTTTTTTTTTTGCGGTACGCGGGCCTCTCACCGCTGTGGCCTCTCCCGTTGCGGAGCACAGGCTCCAGACGCGCAGGCCCAGCGGCCATGGCCCACGGGCCCAGCCGCTCCGCGGCACGTGGGATCCTCCCAGACCGGGGCATGAACCCGCGTCCCCTGCATCGGCAGGCGGACCCTCAACCACTGCACCACCAGGGAAGCCCAGTCCCAAATTCTTTACCCACCGTGGAAAGCCACTAAACTGTTCTGATTGGTAGATTTCAAGCCATTGATTTGTAACGTAAAGAGACAGGATGTGTGTGTAAAGATGGAGTGTTCTCATACAGTGCTGGTTACTTCTAGACAGGCCAACTGAGTTTGCTGTTAGCATCAGGGCCTTTAGCCCAAGGTTGTTTTCTTTTATGCAGTTTCTTTTCCTTCACAACCAATGAACCACTGTTTCTGGTATATTTCTTTTTGATGTAGTTGTTTGCTTCCTTTTTCATTTAGACCCTGAGAACAGGCTCTTCATTGGTGGGTTAGGAAAAAGAATGGGAATTCTCAAGTGTATAAAGTCAATTACAGTCCACATATGATATCTGAATTGATGGTTTTTTGGGAAGTAGAATAATAAAAGGTATTTAAAACTTATATTTTTAATTATTTTATTAGATAGTAAGATCGTACTGTGTGATGCAACATTATCTGAATCATCGTGTGTGTGTGTGTGTGTGTGAGAGAGAGATTCTCATTAATAGGAAATCAAATAAGAATTCACTATGCTATGAGATAGTATTCTCATGGATATTATTTAATATTTTCAATCAGTTATAAGCTCCTTAATATAGAGATAATTACAAGATTGGAACTATCCTTTTACAGTTCAGGTCAGAACTCTTTAATGCAGTATGTCAGTTTATCATTTTTGCTCTGTGACCTGCTCTTTGGCATTTAATTTTTGAAAGTTATACATAGGGCACTCCTTTTTTTTAGACAATTTAAATATCACTTTAATTAACATTCAGCTCATCCAGTTAACCCCTATCACGGCAGCAGTTGACTGGTGTCAGTGTTGCTTTAAAATATAGCTCAGCAGTATTGCCCATTAATATTTTTGCTCACTTTTTAATGACTTAATTTAGTGGGTGTAGCAATTAAGTGACTTGATGTTCATTTATACTGTAATTATTTTTTGATTAAAAATATTTCAACACATAAGCAAAAGTCCAAATGTGAACAAGAAAAGAAATGTACTTAGTTCTTCTGTCCCCAAATTAAACTGATATCATTGTTTTCTTTGTGTTTCCTTCTAATTTTTTTATTCAGTTATAAATATAGTATGGGTTCAAATGTGTATTTTGCTTTTTAATTTAACTTCAAAAATACTTCTCTATGTTGTTAAAATCTTCATAATTTAATGATCTCATAAAATATTACTGAATTAGGTGTCTTTTCAAAAGACCCAACAATAGCAATCAATGTATGCATAAAAGCTTGAGGATTTTGAATAAATATAGAGAAAATCTGAAGCTAATTATTTATTAACAGCTGGCAGAAGAACAAAAACTCAAATAAGCATTTTTGCAAGTCAGTATCAGAAACAACAGCAGCATGTTCTAAGTAATAGGAGGTAGACTTGAGGATGTTGTGAGCACTTAGGTCAGTTTTGTCTGAAAAAGTGAAAAGAAATTGCGAGGATTGGTGTCTTCAGTCAGTTCCACAGGCTCATATGTCTGTATTTAGATAGTTTTCATTATATTCTCAAACTTATTTCTCGGTCTGTGTCGTTGCTCTGTTTTCAGGATTCTTTTTCTAGTGTGTTTCACATGGAGTGTGAGGAATTAGAAAAATCGTCAGATACTTTAACAAGGTAAGAAAACTTAATTATCTGTCTGTCTTTATCACAAGTGTGTAATTCTGGCTACATAGTTATTTCACGACCTATTTAACTTAAGGCATAGAAGCTACACCTGCTTTTTTCCTCCCACAAATAATTTCATTTGTGAAAATACTTTACTATTTGATGTTATATGTCCAGGGTTTTTTCCACTGCATTTGACATGTTGGAGAATTCTTTCACAGAGTGAGTGGTGTCACAATTAGTATAGGCCTGGGTACAGTGTGTTTTGTGAACTGACTCATTTAAGACCCACAAGTACTATATTTCAATTATATTTTTTCATTGCATATTAGACCCTCACTGGAAATTTGACAGGCTTCTGAACACATTTTTTTCTATGCGTCTATTCTGCTTTGGAATCAGCCATAGGATTTAACTAACACCAGAAGGAAGCCTGTGATCTCAGTCACACCAATACATGTACCCTATGGCTAGAATCAGACCAGATCTCTATTGTAGTTCATTTCTTTTTCATGTTTTTTTTTTTAATTTTAAAATTAGTATTCACTTTTTGGTGGTTGTTAACTGGTACACAGGAACAATAGAAAGTATTAACATATCAAGGTTATACTTGTTACTGGCCCAACTGTATATTTGCTTTCTGAAAAATTTTAAAAAGGATTTAGAGTAAATTACCAAGTGTCCTTGTCATATTTCCTTTTGCACCCTTAGCAAAACAGTGGTGGTTTTTGCTTAAGCAATAAAATAGTCTAAGGAATATAAGTCTGCCAGGGTAAAGCGTCAGGAATTCTTGGGCATAATGCTGGTTTTATCACATTATTCCTTATTCATTTGTTTCAAATTATTTCACTCCCTAAAA
Source organism: Phocoena sinus (assembly GCF_008692025.1). NCBI lineage: Eukaryota > Metazoa > Chordata > Mammalia > Artiodactyla > Phocoenidae > Phocoena > Phocoena sinus. The sequence continues at coordinate 21,962,247 of NC_045767.1, forward strand.
TAATTTGTGTCAATTTATATTACTCCTAATTATTGATAGTATAACCGAAAAGCCTCATATGATCATGGAAATAGAACATTATTTTAGCTTTACTATTTGACATTAAAGTTCCAGATTTTTTACTCTTCATTGACTTGTCAGAGAATTATTTCATATAGGTGAATGATGCCACAGTTAGTACTGTCCTCAGTAACCAAGCTCCTTGGTGGTGATACTTCAAAAATAACCTCTGTGCAAATCTAAACTATAGAACATTCTATAGGATAACTGGCCTGGTCTCTTCAAAAAGTCCATGTCATTGAATAAAATGGAGGCAGGGACTGTTCCCAGACCTAACAGCCAAATGCAGTATGTGAACCTTGATTAGATCCTGGTTAAAAACAAATAGCTATCAAAGACATTTGTTAAGCCAGTTGGAAATCTGAATATGGACTGGATACTAGGTGTTGGTGGGGAATTATGCGTACCTTTTCTTTGGAATTAGGAAGATATTGTGGTTAGTAGGAGAATGTTCTTATTTTTAGGAGATTCAGGCTGGTGTATTTAAGGATGAAGTGTTATGATGTCTGCACCTTAGTTTAAAATGGTCTGCCGGGGCGGGGGTGGGGGTGATAAATTAGAAGGTCAAGGCTAACATATACACACTACTAAATATAAAATAGATAACCAGCAAGGATCTACTGCATAACACAGGGGCCTATACTCAATATTTTGTCATAAACTATAAGGGAAAAGAATCTGAAAAAGGGAAAAGAATCAGTTATACATATATATGTATATGTATAACTGAATCACTGTGCTGTACACCTCAAACTAACATGACATTGTAAATCAACTATACTTCAATTAAAAATTCCCAACAAAAAATAAAATGAAATACGGTTCAGCCAAAAATAAATAAGTATATCTAAATTAATGTATTTAAACAAATAAATGTTTGCACATGCATATATAGATATAGCAAATGTGGCAAAACATTAAAAATTGTTGAATTTAGGAATAGGATATTCATTTTACTTTCAACTTTCTTATGTATTTCAAAAGTTCATCATAAAAAATTGGAAGAAAATGTTTGTGATAAAAACTTGGAAACAAAGTAAAATGAAAATCACCTCTGTAGATCATGTAAAGTGCCTGAGTTTGCAACTGCAAGAACAAAATCCTTAAGTGCACAGCCTGGTTTTGTTCCGACCCTCCTAATTAAGACTGACCCCATGGATCAGTGTGAGGTCTACAGAAGCTGTCTTCTGCCCTCTGTACCCTTTCCTTTCTTCTCTTAACTTTTCTCGCATTTCCTGTCCTCTTCCGTGTTCCCCATCAAGATGGAGAAACTGTTGACTACAGTGATTTAGAGTTGTTCGTTTAAGTGATTATATTTAAATCAAAACTCATTTCAAGACTGTTATTTTAACAATATGATTATTTTAACAATATGAAAGACCTTTTCTTCTATTAAAAGAATTTCAGGAATTAGCAAAGGAGCAAGTGTAACTTGGGGGCAGGTGAGGAATGGGTTTGACTCATTGACTCAAGGTACACCTAACTTAGGCCTTGACTGGTGACTTGGGCGTGGGATGGGTAGTCAGGGTACATAAACCATGGTATCTGTACCCAGAGATTTTCTGCTACGCTGGAGTTTTTGGTTCACAAAGTTAGAACAGAATAGCTGATCTTTATTTCCCTCTTGGCATTGCTGGTAGTGAACTGAAGTTTATATCCCGTCTCCACATCTATTCTTTTCTAAGCTTCTGTGTGTATATTTTCTGGCATATTTGACATTGTTTTAGTTGAAATCGAATCCTTTTTGAATATGTGATAATATGCACATGTCCTGGAGAGTGTGTATGTATCTTTCTTAAATACTGGTATTGGGCTGTACTGCCTAGGTCAGTTATGAAGTCTTATTCTTAGGAGGAGCATTAATAGATACTGTTTTGATTTTATGATACCATACATTTTTGTTGCTTTTTATAAAGAACATTTTAGAAAGCTTCTAAACCTGTAAATATTTGATTATTTTACTATTTGGCTTGAATAATAAATTGCTATATAGACAAATAAAAAAAGAAATATATACATGTATATTTATGAATTTACATATATCCAGAGGACAGTAGGAAAATCAGTATGATAATGCATATTAAATGTATAAAATGATGGGAATTCCCCGGCGGTCCAGTGGTTAGGACTCAGCACTTTCACTGTTGGGGCCTGGGTTTGATCCCTGGTCAGGGAGCTAAGATCCTGCAAGCCGTGCAGCATGGCCAAAAAGAAAAATATTTATATAAAATGATGAATCATCTACATTTACCTTTGAATATTTGTATAGCAGCATATGCCTGTGTAGTTTTATTTTATGTATTCACATTTGATTTTTGTTGTGAAGTCAGACGAGTCCTCTTATTTCTCTGATAGCTGAACAAGCCTGTGACTTGGTATGATAGTGACCTCTACTGGTCAATATGCATTAAAAAAAAACTGAGGTCCTACTATATATATATTTAAGTCTTAGTATTTATTTATTTATTTATTTATTTCATCTTGATCTTTTGTTAGCACTTTTACTTTGTTTCTGATGAATATCACGTTCCTTCTCTGTAGGAAAAATGGAAGATATCTTTCCACTTTTAAAAATTATACCAAGACAGTCTTAGTATAAAGATTGTTTTATAAAGGATAAATAGGTCAGTGTGGTTACCTTAAAAGAGACTAATTTACATGGATCATTTAAACTGATTCATTAACTGATTTTACAGTAATGAAAATTATTCAACACCAGTGCCTTACATTAGCTAATAGTTAGCCTTTATTATAATGATGCAATAAAAGTCCTCTTAGTGATGTAAATATGGTTTTATTTTAATAAAATTAGATTTCAGGCTTAATTTTGTGAAAATTCCGAATTAAAATGGTGTTTAGTAACTTCAGCTTTTTGAAGGACTAACTGGTATTGACACTTGACCAGCAGATTCTGTGTTATGTTTCTAAAATTGCTTATTGATAGAATTTAGGCCTCTCCAATTCTCACTATTAAACACTTTGTCAATCCAACCACTCTTCCATGAGATGAAGTGCTAGGCAATTTGATGATGTTAGCAGTAAGCAAATCATCCTTTTTAGGCAGTTATGTATCAGTTAGGTACTTTTCCAGCCAACCCACTAATTGCCTTTTATAAATTAAAATAATGTATTGAAGACAGTTTTGAAAGAACTGTTTACACTTAATATTTTGAAATGTTAAGTGTAAAAATAAAAAATATTTAGGGTGAACATTACACATAATTGTTAGAATCATATCATCACTGGGATAAAGCACAGTAAACTGTTGGAGTTTGGGTCACCCAGGAATTCAGAAGGGAAGCTCATTTCCAGATGGTGGGAGGTTTTAGAGTTTCTATGCTTCGATTCAAAGGAAAAAGTGAGTGTGATGGGGTACAGTTTATGTTAGCTCTTAATTTTAAGAAATAGGTATTTTAGTGCTATAATTCCATATCAGTTAACTTCATGTTAATTTTAAATGCACATTTTGTCATAAAATGACAAATACATAGAATTACTCCTTTAAACTCACTTTCTTGGAATACATATACTAGTTAATACTTATTAGTTATAACTATATTGGAAAACAATTATAGTTAAATACAGTAACACCTACTATTTTTAAAATAGTAGAAAGGTTTTTACTACTTTAAAAACTCGTAGATACAGAGTGTAAGAGTATAGACTCTGAAATCAGACTGATTGTATTTAAACTTACGTTCCACCACTTACTAGCTGTAGTGCTTTGTGTGAATTATTTAACCTCTCAAAGCCTCAGTTTCTTCATCTGTAAAATGGAGATACTGATGGCAGGATTGTAGAAAGGACCAAATGAGTTAATGCACATAAAATGCTTCAGAAAATTTCCAGCACATAGTAAGTAGTCAGTAAGTGTTAGTATTTCTGTGTCTCTTTGATGTGTTTTTTCTGTCTTTGGTTCACATAACCTGAAGTGATTCCCATTTACATCTAAAAGCACAGAAGTTTCTCAGTGTTTCCAAGCTTCGTGTCCCTGACTGTCTTCCCAAGGATGTACTCACGTACACCTCCCTCGATATCCACTGTGCAAAAAACCTTAGAGGTCTGAGTTAGCCCAGGCCTTCCAAGAAGCAGATGCCAAGACTAGATTAAATGTGTAAGATATTTATTAGGGGAACCCCATGTGAGAGTAAAGGGGGAGGGAGCTGGGAGGGGATGAGAGAGCCGTGAGCTCCCCACACAAGTCTGACCCAGAGTGAAAGAGAGGGTAAAGAAGGAAAGAGCATTGTGTGGAAGTATCTTAGGCAGCCGAGCAGTTCTAAGGAAAGTTTGGCCAGGCTGTTGGGGAGTTCTGTAGCCAAAGCCTCCTGTCAGAAGCATCCTGGGTCTCCCAAGCCTGGGCTACCTTAGTGCCCCTGCTGTGTGTGCTCCATCTTTTTCCAGGAGCAGCCCTGGGAAGTGTGTCTGCAGTACAAACACAGTCCTGGGTTTCAGAGCACAGTGACTAGAGACACTGGTCATTTAGGTCTCCTGCAGTTGTAGGTCTGAGAGGCACATTTGCAAGACTACCAGAATATTCCTGTTATTTAAAGGAAGATCCTATCCCTTTGCATTGCACTTTCAAAATCATCCACTACCTGTCCTAACATCTTCAGCCTGAAACCATCACTTTATTCCTAGCAATCTGTAGCTGTTTAATGTTTCCCAAATATACCTAGAACTCTTCCATTTCAGCAATGTTTTTATACTGTTTTTCACCCTCCTTTTCATTCTTGACGTCTTTCTGTGCATCCTTAAATCTTACCAGCCTTTTGCGCATTTCCCTAATACCCCGTCTTCTCCAACCCACTCCACCAAGGGGTTATCTGTCCATCTTCTCCACATGTGGTGCTTTCATTGTTACCAATTGTATTAGTCAGGATTAGGTTTGAGTGTGAATCATAAAAACCCAAAGTAAAAATAGCTTAAATAAGAATGCAATATTATTACTCTCTCCTGTAAAGACCCAGAGGCAGGCAGCTCAGGCTCTGTGTTGCTGCTCTGTTCTACAAAGGCCTCAGGGACCCAGGTACCTGCAAGCTTTCTACTCTGCATCTCTAGGGAGTGGCCCTTCCCTTCCAGGGTCCAGGATGCAGCTCCAGCCTTCATATCCACGTTTCAAATGGTAGGATGGGGGGCAGGGAAAGAAGGGGCAGAGAGCATACATCAGCTGCCTTTTAGGTAAGCTTTCTAGAAGCAGTCACATTTCCTGTTGCCTAGACCTTACATGTCCCATGATGATCCCAAGCCACTAGGGCGGCTGATAAATGTAGTCTTTGTCCTCAGCGGCCGTGTGTCTAGATAAAGAGAAAGGGAGAAGAGCTAGGGACAGCTGGGGGCTTCTGCACTAGACTCTGCTCAAAGAGGACATGCAACTAGACACTGTATTATTATTCATTCTCTGACACAGTCCTCTACGAGATTACAAGCGCCTTATGACAGCTACTGACCTCTAGAAGTTTGTCTCCCCGTGATGCTAAGGGTGCCTCTCATGGACGAAGTGCTCAGTCTTTTGTTATTGAGGGGAGGAAGTAAGAATTTATTAGCACTTTTTACAGAGTAAGAAATAAGATGCGATCACATAGCCTTAACAAATCTCATACTAATTTTTCACTAAAGTAACCATCAGGAAAACTTAAAATTTTCAGGGAAGTGAAAAAAGAGTTAGGTTTCTGTTGATTTAAAAGTAATTTTAATACTCCTGCTTCTCTGTATCAATGCCTATACATATGAATTTATGACCTCTGGCAAGTTGCTTAACTATTTGGGTTTCATCTGTCTCCCACTGTTGACATAACGATGATGATAAGAACAATAAAAGTCGTCATCATCATCATTTTAAAAGAGGTTTGGACAAAGATACCCTCTCCAGTGTATTTCTTTCTCTCTGTAACTACCTTTTCATTTTTCTTATCTTTACTGCAGTTTCTTGTTCTCTTTTCGTGAGACTTTTGCTGTCCATGAAATATTTGTGGTTTTAAAATAGTTTTGTTAACCTACATCCTACACTTATAACCTTTTCTTGGGATTCTACCCGAATAATATGTATGAAATAGAAACCCAGGAATGTCCTAGGTCTGATGTGTCTGACATTTTGCATGCCTTCCCACATTATCAATCTAGGCTCAGAAAATGTTAAGTCTGAAGTTCATGTATTCCTGTGTTACTATTGTCATTTCCCTTTCATTCTTTATCACTTGTATATAATACTGGACATACGGTCAGTACCTATTAACCTAAAATGTACAGCAAAGAAAGGAAAGACTCAATTATCTTGGCTAGGAATGAGGCCACGGCTTCAGGAATCTTTGTGGAATCACGGTGATTGAGAACATCATTTGAAACCACTGTCCTAGAAGCAGTTTGGCAGGCTGAGTGAGAAGGATGGAAGACAGGAAAAGATTAGCACTTGGAGAACTCAGACCAAGTGGACATTTTTCCTGAGGCACATATTTTATTTTGAAATGTCTCCCACTATTAGACTTTCCTATTTTCTTCAGTTAGTGATCTTACAGTTAATACAGGCACATACTTATAGCTGGGGTAAATTTCTATAACTTGACCCTCTTTGCGGAATTCATCCCCATCACCAAGGAACATAGGAAGTTTCCTGATGAAAAGATGCGTTCTGTTCTGTTTTCCCAACTCCATTACTGGCACTGCACTTGTGAACCCTGTGACATCAGGTTAACCTTTTATGATCAACCTATTAAGCAAGAAACTGGGAAAATGTTGTAAGTTCAAAAATTTTTTTTTCAATTTAAAGCAGAAAAAAGAAGAGAGAAGAGCTTAATAAAATTATTCTAGGCCTGCTCGATTTTTCCCTTGGTCTGAAATGTGTAAAAGATTGTTTTATTGGAATGGATAGACTAAATAAATAACTGAGGAAGTAAAAACAGACACTAGACTTTAGTCATTCTATAATCTGATGAGAAAATAAGACATAGGGAAAATTCATATGGATTTTAAACAGCACAAAAATCGACATGCCCATTAACAGTGGTAATAAGATTACTTAATGACATTTTAAACTTGTTTTAGATAGCTGAAAAATTGTGGGTCTTTGTTTTTTCAAAGCATTTCAGTTATAGTAACTACCAAAGTTGTAAATCATCAAATATGTTTAAAGCTGCATTTTCCAACTAAGATATACACTTTGCTCTATAATTTAAGACTGGTATGTTTCCCTTATAATCATCTATTTGACTCTGTTTTGCCTGCGTTTTTTCACTGCACAGAAAGAACTCATCTCTGTTATCTCCACAGGGAACGTGATGCGAACAGAATCAATTACATGTATGCTCAGTATGTCAAAAATACTATGGAACCACTTAATATCCCAGATGTCAGTAAAGATAAAAGATTTCCCTGGACAGTAAGTAACCCAATTTTAGACTTGGAGCTTGAAGGCTGTTTTCCTATCAGATCTGCACTTAAACTAGTTACTCTTTTTTTTTTTTTAATTTTTAAAATTTATTTACTTATTGATTTTTGGCTGCATTGGGTCTTCATTGCTTTGTGTGAGCTTTCTCTAGTTGCAGTGAGCAGGGGCTATTCCTCGTTGCGGTGTGTGGGCTTCTCATTGTTGTGGCTTTTCTTGTTGCAGAGCACGGGCTCTAGGCACGTGGGCTTCAGTAGTTGCAGCATGTGGGCTCAGTAGTTGTGGCTCACAGGCTCTAGAGCACAGGCTCAGTAGTTGTGGCGCACGGGCTTAGTTGCTCCGAGGCATGTGGTATCCTCCCGGGCCAGGGCTCGAACCCGTGTCCCCTGTATTGGCAGGTGGACTCTTAACCACTGCGCCACCAGGGAAGTCCCAAACTAGTTACTCGTAACTGAAGGACTGGCCCTAGAATTGGCTCTTTGGGAGTGATCTGTGCTTTCCGTGATCTGAGGAAAGAGAATAAAACAGCTTATAATATCTGTTGAGAGGTTATCAGGTGTACTTGAGTATTTTTCTCTGTACTTTTATTAGTTTTTTAAACATGTATTAATGAACTATCATAAACTAATTTTGAGGTAATTTAACTATTACCTACTTAATGACATTCTTTAGATAGTATGGCTGGAGTTCCTGAGTTTACCCTCAACGGTTAAGTTTCATATGGCTTAAATGCCTATAATTGGTAATCTACCGCAGTGAACAGCTCTGTGGAAAACTGAGTATCTGTTTTCCTCGAGAGCAAAGCTACAAGGGTCAGTTTCTCAGACACTGAAAACTTTGAATTCTAGTATTTTTTCTCATCTAACTTCAGAAAAGCATTGCAGTTTGAGGCAGCTGCCTTGACTTTGTTATTTGCCTACCTAGGAGACCTTTTTAGAACGTTAGCGATATGGGCAATAGATAACAGTGGGAAAACTAAACAAGGACAAATTTGTAACATGTAGAATCCTAGGTGGTGTAATGCTTTTGACTTCTGCCCCTCTTGTTAAGTTATTTCAGACATCCACTACACAGGGATAGTAGAAACTGAATAAATACTTTGCTTACTATTACTGTAAGCTGCTTGGAGAGTTTAAAATGGAAAATAAAAGAAATACAGGTAAATAAAATGGAAAATATGGAAAAAAAATTTTAAAGAAAATAGGATATTTAGTATTTTTAATAATGTAAAGACTAATTGCTTTATAGTACATTTATGTGAAATTCATTATAATTTGTACATTTTCTGCACTCTGATGTTATCTCCAGCTAATAAAAGATGAATATATTAGTGGCTTCCGAGGTCCAATATAGTTTCTATAGCATCTAATGGACAAACAGTCTTCTCATAATATTTAGCTGTCTTGTTTTTGTTTTTGTTTAGAATGAAAACACAGGAAATGTAAAACAGCAGTGCATTAGAAGTTTGCTTTGTACGCCTATAAAAAATGGAAAGAAGAATAAAGTGATAGGTAAAGCCTTTTTGTTGACCTCTACTCTGCACTTATTAAAGAAAAACATGTAGTCTCAGAAACTTCTTTCAAGTGTAAATTTAAAGACTAAAATGTTTGAAAAAAGATAAAAATTGGAATGATAAAAGAATTTTGAAATAATTTTATATTGATAAATGTCAACAGACAGTTCTTAAATATCTTATTAACTATGATGTATTTTGGTAATTGTAATCCTGTTTCAATAGAAGTTTGGTTTAAGAATGACATGTTGAAAGTTAGCAAACAGAGAGATCAAGTCGATGATGTATATTGTTTTAGGGCCTTACTTCTGGGTTTCTGGTTTTTCTTTTTTGAATACATGGTTTAGATTGTAGGTTGTATTCATTGAACACTCCGCTGCTTTAGGCACTTGGGATAAGTCAGTGAACAAGCAAAAACCCCTGCCTCAGGGAGTTTACATTCTTACATGAAGGTTAGTAAAATATGTCTACTGTAGGAATGATGGAAGGAGGCATTCTCAGAAAAATGAGATGATGTTTCCTATTATCGACATATTTATTTCTTGGCATTGCAGGTTATATTAAACGTAGAACAGAAAATGTGAGGTTTTATATGCCAATCGTGCATGATTGACACTGTGAAAACAGTCTGAACTGTTAAATATTCTCCCAAGAACTTGGAACAGAGGCTAAACTTTTAAATAAAAACCCTAACGGAGCAAGGCTTAGCTATATAAATTTACCTTAAAAATTCTGATGAGTTTCCAGGTTGTAAGATTTGACTGTAATTTTATTAAAGAAGAGTGTTGGTCAGAAAGGTGCGGGGGTGGGGGGGAATCGTTCATGAAAATGGGAGGAAAAAAGGACAAATATTGAAAGTGCCTCTCCAGTTGTGTGCAGTAGTCAGGGAACCTTTGCCTCTCACATGGAGATGGATGAAAAAGGTTGTAGCAGTGTATAGGGTATGCTGACCACTTGGCAAGGCCAGCACTTGCGTGGCGATGGATGCAGCAGGTTGTAGCTGGTACTGCTCGGTGATTCCAGTCCGTCTGCTGGCATGCGTCCTCACTGTGAGATGGATACACGGGCTTATGCCATTAAATAACCCACCAGTCTGACTTCCCTTGTTCTGATTATTTTCTTTCCAAGATATGTTAACTCATAGGAAGAGAATGCATTCTTCATATCCTCTCGAATACATTGCTCGCTTTGCCAGTTGTTTCTTATTGTAAATCGGTGAACTGGGCTTGAGGCAATGGGCTGAGTTGCAGGTGCGCGTACTCGGGTTCCTGGGACAGATCTACTTCTTGTTGGACATTGATACTATTCTGGTTTTATAAATCAGTCTTGTGAACTTAGGTACTGTTCTCTACCCCAGAGAGTGGGATCTGTCCTCAGTATGGTAAGCTAGTTTGTAACCCTTCAGGGCTGGGCTTGCTGACTCCAGTGCATTGCCTCATAAAGCCTCTTGGAAGCCAGCCTGGCGATTCCCTGAAGGCTGTTCATCACCTGCACGCTTCTCAGCTCTCAGAGAAAAAAGTAGAGCTTAGTGAATCCGTATGTCAGCTCTCTTTTCAAGATTATCACCGATCAGATCTCTAACATAAACAACAGAAGAAAACTGACAAGGGTGCCCTACAATATGAAACTACATAAATGTTTAGGATATAAAATTTTATATTCTAGGAGTTAGGTAGGTGAAAACTACATTATATATGTTATGCTTCCTTTTTTTAACATTTTTTTTGAATTTTATTTTATTTTTTTACAGCAGGTTCTTACTAGTTATCTATTTTATACATATTAGTGTATTTATGTCAATCCCAATCTCCCATGTTATACTTCTTTAAAATGCTTTTTGATATAAATATAGAGCTTACCACAAGCTGCCTTTGACCTTTGAAAATGTGAAATGGATTCCAGAAGCGATGCATCATTTACTAATAAGTTCTGATAAGAAGGAGGACAGAGTGGCAACTTGCCACATCAAGGCACATCATTGCTTTTTCTCAGCAGCATCTCTTTGGAATAACTGGGAATGGGGAGTGGCCGAAGGAAGTTATACATCAGGCTTTTTCATCACTTTACACATGTGATAAGTAAGAGGATTTGGGGGGAGTGCAAAGGTCCCTGGATGGGAATAGGGCTCACAACATCCGGCTGGCTCCACTCTCCCTTTAAGCATTTAAAAGGTTATGGGTGCTTCTCTGGTGGCGCAGTGGTTGAGAGTCCGCCTGCCAGTGCGGGGGACGCGGGTTCGTGCCCCGGTCCGGGGGGATCCCACGTGCCGCAGAGCGGCTGGACCCGTGAGCCATGGCCGCTGGGCCTGCGCGTCCGGAGCCTGTGCTCCGCAACGGGAGAGGCCACAACAGTGAGAGGCCCGCGTACCACAAAAAAAAAAAAAAAAAAAAAAGGTTATGGGCTTCGAGCCCTGGTTCGGGAAGATCCCACATGCTGCAGAGCTACTGAGCCTGTGCGTCACAGCTACTGAGCCTGTGCGTCACAACTACTGAGCCTGCACTCTAGACCCCGCGAGCCACAACTGCTGAGCCCCTGTGCCACAACTACTGAAGCCCACACGCCTAGGGCCCATGCTCCACAACACGAGAAGCCACCACAGTGAGAAGCCCGCGTACCTCAAGGGAGAGTAGCCCCCGCTTGCCGCAGTTAGAGAAAGCCCGTGCGCAGCAAGAGCCATCACAGCCATAAATAAATAAATTTATTTTAAAAAATAAAAAGGTTATGGCCACATTATTCAACTAACTAACCTTTCAGATCCCTTCAGAATCCACATTCTGTGTTCCTGTCACTGTTTCAGACAAGTGAACAAAGAAAAAAATACCAGTTGAAATAATCAGACTTCTCTTGGCATACATTTTGTGTCACCCTGCTTGATAACAGACTCAAAAGTAAGTAAATGTTGTCTTTGGAAAGGAAAAATTCCCTGCCAATAAAAAGAAAGAAAGAAAAAATGATTTCCCTGGTGGGGTTTCTGGGGGGGCATTTTCAGGTTAATTTCAAGAGGGAATATTTCCAGTATTCCTTGCTGTCTTTATAAGTGTGACAAAACAGAGAATTTGAATTCTCAACTATACTTTGTACTCACAGATGCAGCATGGAAAATATCATGGCCATAGATCATTTTTCTTACATGTCACACAGACCAGATTCTGCTAGTATGTAATTCTAATACAGAATCCCCACAGAGTTTCCATGCAGAAAGACAGACGGGCCCATGTGTTCTTGGTAATCTTCTTTCCCTTCCTTTTTTTTCCCATTACTGACAATTAGATGAAATTATAGACGTTAGACCAGTATGGGGCCTGTTGTATCACCACATGTATTCCCTGAGGTATTTTTTCATATCAAATGTTTTCTCAGTGCTCTGGCTAACACAGAGTGTTTCCACCACTTTGTTTTCAACACTATTAAGAAAATACTTCCTCATTCAAATTCACTTATTTTAACCAATTATATCCCCTATTTATTAGACTAAATTTTCCATGTCAATTTCAGGGCATATTTTGAAGAAATTAGTTCCATTCCCATCCAAAAACTATTGTTGAGAACATCTCCACTTTAAATAGCTTACATTTTCATCTTTTTTTTTTTTTTTAGTGAAAAAGTAATAAAAATCATAGTGTTATACCACACGTTGTTTGACAGTGAAGTATGAGAGGGGAATATGTATTTCTTACTGAATATATTTTCTAAACTGATTTCCGTCCTAATGCTCTGCTCATCTATGTGTTGCAGTATGATCCCAAGGCATAAGTAAATATTGTAAAATTATGTAAGTTTAAATTTGACTTCTTAATTTTATTTTTCATATTAAATTATATCATTTGGCAATATCACTAACTATTCATTTGTTTTTAAAAATATTTGCTGGGATTTTCCTAATGCAAATATTACACTGTGCAGTGTCGTCCATGGTACATACTGCTTATATTGCTTCAAGTATACAGTTTTTCCCAATTAAAGAATTGTTAATTATGATTAGTGATAAGAAGTGCCAGGAAATAAGGCTGTAGGGGCAGTAATAATGGGAAGAAAATGAGAAAAAAATAAAACTAGGAGATTATAGCTTGAAATTATAAAAGTGAAAATCTATAAAATAAAAATAAATATAAGGATTATAGTTTCAAGAATTGATTGAAGAAATAGAAAAATAAGAGAAACCTCATAGTAGCCCTGGAAAACAGAGACGCTTACCTTTATTGGACCAGAAACATTGAGGAATTTCTAGAAGATAGGAAGAATATACTATTTGTAAGAATACATTTTACACAGAATGGGAAAAATTTGAGTAGAGATATCAATATCAGACGATGTAAATTTTAAGGTAAAAACATATAATATACAGAATCACTTTGCATTGATTAAGTTAAATTCACAGAGGAAAGTGTAATTGTCATAAATGCTTCTATAAAGTAAATAACATCATTGACATACAAAACCCAAAGCTATTAAAAATACAAGGAGAAATGGACAAAATGGTGATCATAGTGAGAGTCTTTAGTACCCTTTTCATAGAATGTTAAAGTACAGGAAAATATAAGGAAACATTAGAATTGATTAATACAGAAAATGAAATGGATTTAACTGGCATATAAATATTTACTTTTATATTTCATAATTTAAAAACACAAATTCCTATCAAAATATTCATCAGAAATTTACAAATATTAGTGATACACACACATGCAACACAAACTTAGTCATTTCTGAAAAGTAGAATTGACAACCACTGTCATGGATCACAGTGCATTAAAACTAGAAATGTGTAATAAAAGGATAAATTGGAAGGAAAAAGCTCACTTAGAAACTGAAAAACATTCTTCCAAATGACAAAGAAGAAATCAAAAGTCAAAATGAAAGTATAGCATTTTAGAAAATTAGTGGTTGTATCAATTTAACATAAAAACTCAAGGTACAAGGTCAAAGCTATATATATAGGAGTTATATAGCTTTAAATATTTTGCCATTATTAATTAGGACATAATGAAGTTATTTGAACTAAGTGTTCAACTGAAGAAATTAGAAAGACAGCACCTTTCTCTTTCTCACCCTCTGTGCTGCCCCCAAAGTAAACAAATAAATAGGAAGAAAGTGAGCAAAGAAATTGAAAAGATAAATTTATGAAATGAGAGGGGATAGTAAAACGAGATAATGGGCAAACACAATAATAATAAACACAGATAATGAGGGAAATAAAAGAAACACAAATAGGAATGAGAAAGGAAATGTAATTACAGATACAGAAGAAACTTTAAAAGATGTTAGATAATACAATGTACCAAAAAAATAATATGTTTTGATGAAATGGAGAAATTCTATAAAAATTGGTAATAACCAATACTAACAGAAGGAGAGTTTAAAATTTTTCATAGAAGAGGGTGTGGGGAAAAGGGAACCCTCTTGCACTGTTGGTGGGAATGTAAATCGATACAGCCACTATGGAGAACGGTATGGAGGTTCCTTAAAAACCGAAAAATAGAACTACCGTATGACCCAGCAATCCCACTCCTGGGCATATACCCAGAGAAAACCATAATTCAAAAAGACACATGCACCCCAATGTTCATTGCAGCAATAGTTACAATAGCCAGGTCATGGAAACAACCTAAGTATCCATCAACAGATGAATGGATAAAGAAGATGTGGCACATATACACAATGGAATATTACTCAGCCATAAAAAGAAACGAAGTGAGGTGGATGGACCTAGAATCTGTCATACAGAGTGAAGTAAGTCAGAAAGAGAAAAACGAATACCGTATGCTAACACATATATATGGAATCTAAAAAAAAAAAAAAAATGGTTCTGACGAACTTAGGGGCAGGACAGGAATAAAGATGCAGGTGTAGAGAATGGACTTGAGGACATGGGGAGGGGGGAAGTGTAAGCTGGGACGAAGTGAGAGAGTAGCATTGACATATACACTACCAAATATAAAATAGATAGCTAGTAGGAAGCAGCCGCATAGCACAGGGAGGTCAGCTCGGTGCTTTGTGACCACCTAGAGGGGTGGGATAGGGAGAGTGGGAGGGAGACGCAAGAGGGAGGGGATATGGGGATATATGTATACATATAGCTGATTCACTTTGTTATACAGCAGAAACTAACACAACATTGTAAAGCAATTATACTCCAATAAAGATGTTAATTTTTTTTTTCATGGAAGTAGTTGAGAAAGTTATATTTTTAAAGTCACTAACAAAACAAAACAAAACAACTCTTGCCCAAAGTAAATTGTTACCAAAGCAATCAGAGGACAGGAAAGGATGAAATAAGGTGAGGCATGGAAAACGCAAAGGCAAAATAACTTACAAAATGATATGATTGTTGAATGAAAAAACCTAAAAGAATCAGCTGAAAGTACCTATCTAAAAAGAGACTTGCGGAAGTTCCTGGCTATCAAATTATTAAAAGAAAATAACTTTTTACAAGCCAAGACAAATTTGTTAGAAAATAATAATGGAAAAATCATCCTGTTTACAGTAGTAACAAGGAGTAAACTTGGTCAGAAATAGGAACATCTATATGAGGAAAACTATAAAAGTCTACTAGATAACTTGAAAGTCTTTAAGTTATCTTTAAGTAAGTGAACTGATATAACACTTCCTGACAATAAGAATCTATTATTTAAGATGTTAACTTTTTGCAGATCAGATTTAGATCAATTTTAATACATGTCCTCATAAGATATTTTTTTCAGGGGGTAGAGGAGTTCTTGACCAACATATATAAAATTCATCTGGAAGAATAGCATAAAAATAATCAAATAATCAGAGTTGATGGATAGAGAATTGCCTTGTCAGAAATTAAAATAATGCTGTATAAGTAACATTATTAAAAGTATTACATGTGTGCTAGAAGAGATGGCAGGATTGATGGAACACGGTAGAAAGTCTAAATGCAGACTCACGTCTGATAGAACAGTTGTGTTATTGTGCATAATAGAGTATATTTCATTGTTTCTAAGGAGCCATTGGTTGAAAGACACCATTTTATATATCTTTAAGAAAGAGAAAAGTGATTTCAATTACATAATGACAAGCAATTGATGAGGATGCATACTGATTTCATAACATTTAAACGTGAAAAAAGTACATAGTTGAAATAAGTATGAATTTATTATTTAAGGTGACAATTCAAATTACTAAAGAATGGATAACTGTTTATGTTTTGCAAGAATCCAGGAGCAATTTAGGGAAAAAATTAAAAGATTAAACGTGATGGAATGAATCTGTAAAAGTGCCAGAGGAAAATATAGGTTTGTATGTAATTTTAAGATGGGGAGGCTTCTTTTAAAAGCAAGACACTGTAGTTGAAAACTTAAAAGATAACTGTTTTAGTTACTTGAGAAATGAAATCTTTTCTACAACCAAAAAACTCCCTAAGTTAAGATAATTGACAAATAACAAGTGCGAAAAAATTATTTGCAAGGTAGGTGACAAGGGTAGAAGGGTAAGTCTTACACATTAACAAGACAGGATGCTAATTTTGGAGCCCATGTTGTGCAGGAGAGAGGACAGGAGACCACAAGCAGGATGTAAGAATTGACCCCCTGCTCTGCCAAGAGGCCAAAAGGAAAACTGTGGTTGGTAACAACATCTGATCCCTGGAATTATAGAAAAGGAAACATAAGTGTGTGTTTAGAAACTGTCTAGTCCCTTCAGCATAATTTCCAGAGATGCCTTCAGTGCCATCTAGCTCTCAGAGCTGCTGTGATGACCGTGTGAAATAATGTCTAGACGAGTACTTTGTGAACTCTAATATTAACACTGATAGTTTGCTATCTAACTGTACTGCTTCTTGGTTTTCTCCTAATATATTTTTGAATGTTTTATTTTATTTTTGTATACAGTTATTGGTTTTTGTTGAGTGATTTTGTTTTGTTTTTGGTTCTGCAATAACTACTTTGTTTTTATATATAAGTGATTCTGATTTTATATGGCTTACTAGTAGATGAGGCATTTCAAATGACCAGTTTTAATTTTCATTATTGTATTCTTCATCCACTCTTCCAGATCTTTAATGAATAAGCTGTGAAAACCATCTGTAAACGGGCCCAAGCTTTACATTTTCTCAAAGAACCCTATTTGTTTGTTATGAACCTTTTCTTCTTCATAGCTATTTTTTTTTTTTTCCGACTTGGGTATTTTTGTTTGATAGAATTAAATTTTATGAAGGGTGTAAAGAGATCAACAGGATTGTCTTGAATGCTGTATAAATGTGACTGCTTTCAAAGAAGGATTAAATTATATTCCTAAAGGGATAATTTGTCTTTACCCATTTTCTCGCCCTGAGCGTAACTCTGTGTCTGCGTGTCTGTATCTATAGAGGTGGATTGTGACACAGACACACTTTAGCTGTTCTGCCCTGAGCTGTGGTTGTTACAGCCAACTCTTCCTACTTGGACACTTAACATGCCATTTTAGTAACTTTCAATTCCTGAGGTATTAGTTAATACCGCTTAATATATTCATTCAATGACTGTTGGCTGAGGCCCAGATTTGAACCGCTGTCCAGGAAAGAGTTCCTTACCTCGGTCCCAGGCCCAGCAGACTGCCTGATGGCCACGTCTCAACCCCTCCGGGTTGTCTTTTCCTTCCCATACATGCAATCAATCTTATGCAGTGATAAAAAGAAAAATCTTGGTTATGAAAAATGGCCATCAACTAGGAGAAAACTTTAGTAAAAATTGAAAGGCAGTCACATTGTGATGTGAGGATAAGGCACAGAATGCGTGACCCTCAAGAAAATGTGATTTGGGAGATAGCCAGAAACCTATATAAACAGTTCCATATTTATAATTTGGGGATTCACAAAGGTTGGAGGATATAACCCAGGCGTTTTTACCGTACATGGGACATGGTCTTTTAAGATAATGAATACCGGTTGCCATATTTACTCACAGTTTTTACTTGCAGTGTCCAGATTCATTATGTCTTGTTTAAAATTTTTCTTGATAATGGAATGTGTTAGAGAAGTAATCTCTGCTGTACTAATACAGATAGATAAGGATGCCTTTACTGTCTAAAGTAGAAAAACTCCCACAAACAAAAAAGAGCAACGTGAGAATACAGATAATTTGTAGGGTTAAAGATAAAGTGCACACCAGTTGTATTTCATTTACTAGAGAGGATAGCTTTTGTCTTAGCCTGGGATGCCCAGGAAACAGAGCCTAAGAAGCTTACACGTTAAAATTGTTTAAAATTTTTCTTGATAATGGAATGTGTTAGAGAAGTAATCTCTGCCGTACTAATACAGATAGATAAGGATGCCTTTACTGTCTAAAGTAGAAAAACTCCCACAAACAAAAAAGAGCAACATGAGAATACAGATAATTTGTAGGGTTAAAGATAAAGTGCACACCAGTGGTAATAAAGGGATTTCATGTGCAACCATGCATCATCACGGACGCTATAAAATCCTTTTGTGCTCCAGGAAAAATAAGAGATAACAGAATATAGTCTTCATGGGAAAGTGGTTTGGGTCAGAGACGCAATCCTTCATTCTTTCATTAACTCAGTAAACATTTTTTGAGTCCTGCTATATGCCAGGCATTGCTGGCTGAGGAAGTGGAACTGAAAAAATAAAATCTCTAAGCCCAAGATATGTACGTCCAGAAAGAAAGACAGAAATAAAATCCCCCGTGATACTCCAAATGATAAAGTTAAGGAGATAGAAAGGAGAAGTGCCTGCCTCACCCGGGAAGTGGGAGGCCTGTGGGAGCTCGCTGTGAAGGGCATGTAGGGATCTATTGGACAACAGGAAAGAGAGCAGTGGGGAGCAGTATAGGCCAGCGGAAAAGCATAGGCAAAGGTGTGGGCAAGCAAAATGCAGTCAGGGAACTGCTAGCAGTGATCTGACGGGGGTGAAAAGGCACAGAGCAGCAGTGTGGTAATAAACTAGCCTTTGGGGCCAGGCTGAGCTGGGGTTTCAATTTTAGACATAAGCATACTAGCTAAGTGACCTGGAGCATATGACTTAACCTTCCTGAGACTCAGTTTCTTCATCTGTAAAATGGGCGTGGGCACACCTTTCTCCCAGTATAAACTGTGCAGACTAGAGTTCATGTGTGTATTAAAGCACTGTACCTACATGCACATGACGGAAGTCTATATTACATATGCAGAGACAGAAGAGATGAGGACTTTAACAACAGTGTGTTACCCAGAGGTAGGAGGTCATCAAACTCCTCACAGAGACCACTAGGCTCAGAGTCCCATAGAACAACTAGTTCAATAAAGATTTGATGTAATCTTCCATTCATATCGACTACGTGTTTGACTTTCTAAGAAAGGCCAGGATTTGGGAGGTTAGGTTACGATTGTCTCCAAAGATTAGTTCTGCTTTTATTTCTAACTAAATAGACATTTCTATGTGCATTTATTTGTAGTATCAAAAATGATTGGAAATATGATTCTCCTGGATGCAGAGGTGCATATTTGAAACTTTAGACTGTCTATGTAAATTGTCTGTTTCATCCATTCTATTTTGTATGTAATTGTGCTGTTTAACTTCTGGTTTCTCAGTAAGGAAAGGCAGTCTGTGTGACCCAAAATTCTGATGTGCATCAAAATTGCTCTCTTGGCAAATGTACAAAAATCCAATTAGTCTCCAAAGGACAAATTGTCTTTGGGGACTCAGCTGATCTGAAATTCGCGACCGAGTCTGGAAGAAAATAGTACTCTAGGATTTTTTGAACACAGACAACATACATTTAGGGCTATGTGAAACAAGTTCTCATGTAAATTGATTCAGATGACTTTTCTAGCTTATATTTGTGAGGATTCATTTACTTATTTGGAGATACCAAGCATTCCTAAGAGAAAAGTGTAAGACAGTCTTGGTGGGGGGGGTCTTAAAGTCAGTGAGAGCTGCGATGATGAATAGTAACATTTGCTTGATTTCTTGGATTCTTACAGGGGTTTGCCAACTTGTTAATAAGATGGAGGAGACCACTGGCAAAATTAAGCCTTTCAACCGAAATGATGAACAGTTTCTGGAAGCTTTTGTCATCTTTTGTGGCTTGGGGATCCAGAACACACAGATGTACGAAGCAGTGGAGAGAGCTATGGCCAAGCAGATGGTCACATTAGAGGTGGGCTGACACTTACAGGACTTCTCAGTCTCTATGGCCAAACTCTCAACTTACACCTCTCCCTGTAACAGCTCTTGGTGTCTGTTATATCACTGTATCCTTACGACAGTCATGTGCTTTAGATGATCAGATCCTTCTCTCATTTAAACAGCTGAGGAAACTGAGACCCAGAATATTTTAGAAACTTGTCAGGGGCCTTATGACCAAACCAAAGCTCCAGCCGTTGGTCCCTTCATTCCTCTGCTTTTTCGGCCAGAGGCAGTCCTTGACCTTAATAATCCATTCACACAGATGTCTACTGCCACTGCACGCCGTCTGTCCCTTCCCCATTGCCTGAGCCTCCCCATCTCTCCTTGTGAGCAGTTGTATTCACACATTTTAAAAAACAGAAACAGAAATCCTAAGCACTCAGAATCAGAAATGAGGAAAAGTGAAAGTCTTTCAAATTACAGATTTGTGGATCCCACTTCTGAAAATTCTGATTCAATAAGTCTTGGGTAGAGGCTGGGAATCTGCATTATTACAGAGCTCCCCCAGGTGACTGTGAATGTGAACCACTGGCTTGGGGCACTGACCTCAGGCAGACTCCCTCCCAAGCAGGACAAGCCTACCGAAGTGGGCCAGCCCTTTCCAGATGTACTTCACTAACTGCCTGAAGATGTTCACTTCGTGTAACATGGAAATTTCTTACATCATAGACCAACTTAGGGAAATAGACTTCATAAAGGGCATTACTTAGTCCTTCATACACTGGTATGAAATATACTTTAATGTTTGCCTACTCTTAGCTAGTAGAGATCAGTGGAAATCAATGTTTGGGATATGGATCATTAACTTTTCCTCCAACCCCTAATAAACAGATACCTAACCTAAAGAGCTAGAAGGATATATAAGTCAAGATTTACCAATAACCAAGATGGTATGCTTTACTTTCTAATGTGAATATATAACACTAATAGTTTTGCTATAGTGTTACATAAGAGACCTTGGCTTAGAAACCGGTAGAAATCTGTTTCAAATACACACCCACATATGTATGTGTGTGTATATATACAAACAAATATACATATATTTCAAATTACATATATGCACACGTACATATATGTACGTGTGTGTGCATGTGTACATACAATTTTTAAGCAAATTTTTTTTTTTACTGTTTCCATGGCTTTGCACTGAAGAATTGAATCTAAGCCAGCTATCAATTAGAAGTTATCTCTTTTTAAAAAAACTTCCTATTTGGGAAATTTCAAACATAATGCTAAAGTAGAGAGAATAGCTTAAGGAGCCCCCATGTGTTCATTAGCTGTCTTCAGTAATTACTGACCTGTGGTTACTATTATTTGTCCATACCCTTGCTCACTTCTCTGCACTCTTCTTCCCTATTAATCCATTGATTATTTTGAAGCAAATCCCACATATCATTTTATTCAAAATCTCTGAATATTTTCCTGATTGAGATTTATTTCTATTTTTACACTATGGTTTTACTTCAGTTAAATATGAGTCATTAGGCTTTCACTTAATATATACATTTCAATTTCAATTCATTATAGGAAGGCATATGTACAATCACAGGTTTAACCTTGAAAACATTTTTTCTTCTGATGTATTGGATAAAAGCTAAGGACATGAACCCCTCATGTTTTCTTATGACAGGGAATTACTTTGACCTGGAAAACATCATTATAATGACAGTAAAACAACAACAATAATAGCTAACCTTTATCAAATGCTTACTCTGTGTTCTCACTTGTGTTAACAAAATTAATCCATACAACCCTACGAGTAAGGTGCTATTTTTATCTTCAGTGTGTGATGAAATTAATTTTTTTTAACTTAGAATGTCATGTTATTCCTTTATTCACTTATCCATGTTGCACTGCACTGATTTATATTAGACGAATTCATGGTCATAGCCTTAGCCTTTCTCAACAGACCACCTCTGTGGTGTCAGCGGCAGCTTAGCCATGACCTGTCCATTCCACAGGAGCAGGAGACAGCAACTCCAAGGTTCCTGAGGTTTCCTAGTGATTAATGGTTCAAACACTAAGACACATCAGGTGTATCATAGTATTATAACATTCTGAATCACAAGATAGTAGATGTATGTACCATTTGGCTTTAGAGTTTGAATTGCTTAAAATTTTAAAAACTAGCTCAAGGGAAACTAGTTTGGGCTGCTGAATTACTTGGCTCACCATTTAAAGTCTGAACATGGGATACCTTTTTATCACTGATTTTAAAACTTTGAGGGATTTTAGTAAATCTGTGTTGACTGTCAAAAATGAAGTTTTAAAAATGTGTTTTTAAAATATGATAGTTTAAAATGCAATCACTACCTTGGCTTAAAAGAATGTCTAAAATATTATTCCATTACTTAAAAGTTATCACTTTTGAAAATGGGAATGAATGATTCTCATGTTAAGTTATAAGAAGACAGTAAACCTGCCTTACCATCTTCTTACAACTTAACTCACTAGGGTGATGGGAAGTGTACTAGATTGGGAGTTGAAAGCTGGGTTCTAGGCCCTCTTGTCTTCTCACTGGGTGTGAGCTCGCAGCCAAGTCATGAGGATCCCTGAGCCTAGGTGTCCTCAGCTGCTAATGGATAGATTTATAGACCAGCCCTACTCTTCTCAGTTCTTGAATCATATGAGTGTAAAAGGATCCTTGAGTCTGTGTGACATTATATCTCTGCTGTGCAGTTTTTCCTTATGAATTCTGTAGTGGTTACATACTTCATCTGAGAGCCACTTCTAGGCTACTTTCTTTCCAAATATCAACGTTAAAATGTCAGTTTATGCAGAGGTCTTTTATCTTGATTCTGTACACAAGTAAAAATAACTGAAGTCAGTTTTTTTTAAAAGAAAGTGACCCAAAATTTTCTGCCAAGTTTGACCTAATCGTGTGGCTTATAAATAATGTGTTTGTTATATCAACAATGTCAGAGGAAGAGTGACAGTTTTCTTTGAACATAGGGAGTATAACTTTCTGTTTCCGTAATAAGCATTTGAATCAAAGTCTGGGATTTTCTCTCTGTTGAAGAAAGCAGCAAACAAGATATGATGTTCTGAGGAGTCTAGCTGTCTCTGCAGGAAGTTTTAGCAGAATCTCAGGCTTGAAATTGTGGTCTGTGTTTGGTAGTCCTCTCCTGTATAACCTGCATTCCTTCTTTTCTCGCCCTGTAGGTTCTGTCATATCATGCTTCAGCTGCAGAGGAAGAAACACGAGAGCTCCAATACTTAGCGGTAATCCTCTTCCTCTTTCTTTGTAGAAATGACTAACTAGAGGCATCTAATTAATACATAAATATGCTTCTCTTAGGACAACTGCTTCTACTGGTAATGGTCCCCTAGACATTTAATTAAATGTGGTACATATTTATATGGACATTTATAAAAATATCTAATCAAATCTACTTTCTTGCAGGGCTAGAAACTCACTAATAACACAGAGCAAAGGATAGCATCATATTGATTTTGTAATACATTATATGATTCTGATATTTTCCCAGTAATTGTTATAATCTTTACATCTTTCTTAAGCCAAAATTAAATTTAGTTTTCAGTTCACGGGGAAGTGTGGACAGGCGACTGCAAGGTGGTTGGTTGGTTAGAGTAATAACAGCAAAGATTTTATAGCTTGTAACTGATAATGTACTCTGTGTTATTAAGAATTGAGAGTGATTTTAATTTCTGATCATATGGCTTACAGAATGTTATTTGAAATTGGGTTCAAATAAGGTCAGTCGCTGGATTCTCACTACATTCTTATTTAGGATACGATGAGAGAAAACCACATTGATATGTAAGTGGAATATCACGTGTTCTAGGTCTTGATTGAGATTGCCTTGGATGAGATTAATGAAAATCCGAGCCACTTACACATTGACAACCAAGACTGACCCTCTGAGTTTAAATTTACTTGAGACAACATAAAGTCTATATGAGATTTGATGAGAGTCACGTAAGGAATGAGAAGCGTCACTGAGATCATTGAGATTCTTTTTCTTTGTCGTCATCATCATGGCTTGCCAAATGTTCACCCTCCGTGCCCTTACATACATTTTCTCATGTAAACAGGACAGCTGTGCTATGAAGCAAGGGACGTGCTCACGGTCGCAGTGGCAGGAAGTGGAGAGTCAGGATACAAACTCACACTGTCTCTCTCCAGAATGCATGCATATAATCACTGTCTTATCTGTGATGGGCTGTTAGGGAGAGAGAAGGCTAAAGATGATTCAGATGTCCTGACCTTGGTAATTCAGAGAGTGATCATCCCATTCATTAACAAAAGTGGAAATATTAAGAAAGAAAATGGATAGATTTGATTTAGAACATGGTAAGTTTGAGGTAAGTGAACAACCAAATAGACATCTTCAACAACCAGGA
Source organism: Phocoena sinus (assembly GCF_008692025.1). NCBI lineage: Eukaryota > Metazoa > Chordata > Mammalia > Artiodactyla > Phocoenidae > Phocoena > Phocoena sinus. Next base: position 21,986,688 of record NC_045767.1, read on the forward strand.
AGGGCAGGTCTAGAGTGGGGAGGGGCTGGTGGGCAGAACTAGAGGCGGTGATTTGGAAGTTAAATCATGGGATCTGGGGGAGTCCCGTGGTAGTGAAAGACTGGGAATGGAGCAAGTTGGGGAGAGTGCAGAAAGATGTGCAAGGCTGCAGGCAGAACTCTTGTGGGTATAGGTTTAGATGGAAGGTGTAGGAAAAGAAACCAGCTAAAGCAGCGAAGTGGGAGTTAAACTGGGAGGAAGGTTTAGGCTAGGCAGTGGCACAGAAGGCTAGTAGAACAGTTTTTACAAGAAAGGAGATCCCATCATTTGTTATAGGAAGGTTGAGAAATAGGACTGAGAAGGCTGCTGGATTCAGTGATTAGGTGATTGTTTAGAAGGCAACTTCAGGAGTGAAACTGCAAAGGGTATGAGTAAATGGTGAGAAAATGGAGGAAATGAATACAGACTATTTTTAAAAATATGGTTTGTATGAAAGAGAGTGAAATAGCTAAGACAGGTGTTGGCTGCATCATGTGAAGTTTTTTACTTGTTTTGTTTTGTGTTTGTGAGCAGGGTTTGCTCACAAGCAGGAAAGCCAGCATGTTCTTGGACAAAGGCGTAAGGTCCAGGGTGAGTGTGAGACTAAGAAATTTAGTCAGTTTCTTTCAAGAAATTGAAAGAGGTCTGGACCTTGAAGTGGCCTAGATATTAAAGAGACACTTCTCTGGCCAAGACGAGAGAAAAGGGATAATAATAATAATAGTAGTAGTAATAGTAAATAATAATAGCTACACTTAATTGAGCACTTACTATATACATGGCATGTTTGAAGTTCTTTGTGTGTGTTAACTTAAGTGTATTAAATCCACAGCCATACTATAAGGTCGGTTTTAGCATTTTGAAAATGGAATTTGAGGTTGAGAGGGTTTAGATTGTCCTCCTCAGGATCTCCCAGATCGTGAGTGATGGTGCCAGGACTAAATCCAGGCAGTCCAGACCCAAAGCCCACACGTCATTGCACAGCACTGGAGAGAATGCGCTAGGAAAGAAGGAAAGAGAATCAGGACTTGTAGATGTTCTTGATTAAATCACCAAGTAGGAAGCTGAGTCATCTGCCAAGAACAGTTGAAGGAACTTGAGATGATTTCATCTGAAAGATTAAGCTTCTCTAGGGGTTAGCCTCATTCGAATTGGCTGTATTTCTTTTGTTCACGGTGATGTTTGAAGGAATGAGACGTTTTTCAATTATTTACAAAGGTTTAGAGGTTTAAAGTATCTCTCACATCAGACTTAATTGCCCGTTTGTGTAATCCTTGTAGAGTGATAAAGTTTTGAACTAACTGCATACTGTGAGCTGGAAATGATCGCATGGAGAGATACATTTTGAAGTGCTTGCAGGCTTTGTGGGATTATTAAGTTAGCTCTAAAATGAGGGCAAGGGTACACTTCGTTGTTTTAGATAAATAAAAACTAGCAAATAGAGTCATTTCTAAAGATAATGCTTAAAAAAATCCATTAGGATATTAAACTTTGCTTTTTACTTTGAAAATAGCATAGTCTTTCAGAAAAATTTGAAAATTATTTTCTCAATTATGTTAATAATTTTAGCCAGAGAAAAACACTTTGGAAAAACTGAGAATTGCTATATTGCAGTATTGTTCAAAACCATCTGTTGTTCCGTTTGGAAAATAGATTTCTGGCAGCTGCATTGAGAAATTTAGGATAACATAGCTTGTAGGTCAAATAATTCATTTGAATTGGTTGGAATTCAGCAACTGATTTCAATTCCGTTTTCTATCATCCTAATAAAAATTCCTTTGCAGCCCCAAATACACAGGTGTCTGCATCATCCAGAAATTACCAAAATTGCTGTCTTAGTCATGTGTCTGATGGTTTATCTCAATTTAAAACCTAAAATAAATTGAAAAGCTGTCAAATGCTTCTCAATTTTTATTTTTAGAAATCAGTTCTTGAAAGAATTAAATAATGTGCTTAAGTATACTAAATATTTATGCCTATGTTCAGAAAAGTTTTCTAGTCATAAAAGTATAACAAAGTTGATAGGAAATTCAGAATCCTTTTTTTCTCTTGCTTAACTTGAGTTTTTATCCCATTTTTTATCTTATTTTCTCTTGGCTTAAAATTGGGTGTAGCAGAAATAGGGCCTCAAACAAGCATTTTGCCGTATACCTTTTAATGATCCTTACAAGTTACCGAGCTAAAAATAAAAGGACCCCAGCTGACCTGGTTATGGTTATTAGAAAGTTGTTAGTTAAGATATCAGAATGAAATAAATGTTTCTGTATTACAAGTAACTGAATATTTGATTGATTGATTGCCTTTTCTGCCTTCTCTTGCTAGAAGAACAGTAAATAAATACGTTTTAGAGTTTAGTTTTTTAAAATAAACTTCTCAGTTTTGTCATGGAGTCAGTGCTGATTCAGTTCCAATTCCTACAGCTTCTGCTTTATAGCAGTTTCTTTAATCACACGTAATGTATCTCAAAGCAAACTGAGACCCTGTTGTGATCCTGAAAGGTCTTCTGTATCAAAATAGAGAGAGAGGGAAAAGCTGGCCACTTAGGCAGGATTTCCTAGGACAGAATTTATACCTCATCTTGACCTTAACCTTTCAGAGCCAGAAACTTCAAGTGAACCCTCTTGATCAGGCATGTGTGTGAATGCTGCAGGTAACAGCAGTAAGGGGCAGAGCCAGATACCTGACCCAAATCTCTATTGCCTGAGGCAGCGTTAGAGTATAGAGCCACTTCCTTATGTCAAGATGATCATCACATTCCTTCACTTTGGGGGAAAATCTCTATGGATAGTCAAATTATAAATGGAAAATTTTGAGCAGATAATAATAAAGAAGAGTTGACCCTATGATCTAGATAACTAGTGTCACTGAACTGTAGCCAACAAGGCATCCAGTAAGGCATCTTCTTCCTTAAAAAGTGCTAGAAATACTCTGGAACAATTTGGGTCCTTTGGACTTCCTGTACACTGTCAGTTGATGCATTCATTTTCATAGACGTCTATAACATGAATATATCTTTTCCACGTTGCAAGATTTAATAGATTGTTTGGTTCTTCCTACTTTCATTTGACAAGCAAATCTTACCTATTTTGCTTTGATTTTACTAGTGGATTACTTCCAGTGGTAGTCTTAGCTCCAAAGTATGGTGGCACTGTTCTTGAGCTTCTTATATACTAATTAGATGCTAACCAAATCTGAGTGTATTAGTCCCAATTGTAGTCACACATTTTCTCTGAGGTTTTACTTATAAGCATATATGTATTTTATTGGAATCTTGACATTATGTGCCTTCATTACATGGTTTTGAAAAACCTTATGCTCATTATTCAAGTTGTTTTTATAGTCTGTGCCTCTTCCCTATTGAGATTTAAAGGAATCCATTTATATAATGTTAGAAAGAAGGAAAAATAATAAAACATGTTAATATAGTTATTGAAGAAAATATGCTAATCTAGTCCTGCTAGGCCTTATTCACGTCTTTATTCTCGTTAAGATTTGGTTCCACATGCAGAGTTGGAATATTCACCTCTCTTTGTATTAGTAGGTTTCTTTCTCATTCATATTTGGATCCAATTCCTTCTTAGAGAAAGATATATTCTAACAGCCTTGTAAACTAATTGTGTGGGGTTTTTTTTTTGAAAACACATTTTCTGTGCATGTTAAACATGGGGAAGAGAGACATTAGCCTTCTGTAAAGAGACCCAGACCCAAACTGCTCTGCATAAAAGAGTGCCCCAAGAGGCAGGCTAGTGATGGGGACTGATAAGGAGAACTTAAAATACCTGACTGAGCATCTCTCCTTGTGGCTACCAATAAACTCATCAAATACCTACATTAATTTTATTCCTGAAAATAATTTCCTTAAAGAATGGATCCTTGAGGAAAATCTCCTTCCCTCTTAACATCTGTATCGAATAAACATCAAGGAGTAATGTAACAATGTCTTCATAAAACACTGAAGCTAATTGGAAGAATTTGACATTTTATGGAAGACCAAGTTCAGTGGCTGCCTTTCTTTCAGACTGAATTTAATAAATAACTTTCTGAATAAGGGCCTTTCTTAAGAGTTGACAATTAGGAGTTGTTTCTGTCATTTCTATTTTAGCTCTTGAGATTTGATACTTCAGACCTCAGGCAGGCAGAATGCCTTTGATTGCAGTGTGACCTTTTTTGTGTAAAGATTATACAGTTGAGCAAATTGTGTAGCCACATGTCTTTATTTTCCTCCAAGGTTACCGGAGACTTTGCCACAGGCTAAATATATAAACCTTTTTCACGAGACATCCGCCAAAAATATGAAACTCAATAATTTTTAAATGACCCTTATATTTACCATACCCAAGTGTATTATTTTCCATGAACATGTGATTTATAGGCTTCAAGGAGACTATACATTTTATAAACGTATTATTTCCTATAAAGTTTCATTTCCACACTTGTGTAAAAGGGACCCCAGTGTGTCCCTTTTTGTTGTGTAAATGGACTTATTTCATAATAAGAAATAGTTGAATAAAAGAAGGGCTGTCATTTGTCTTAAGTAAGGTACTGATAAAGCTCAGGAACAATTCTCTTTGACTTTAGAAAAATAGGTGACCTTACTAGTCAGGATTCTCCAGAGAAAAAGAAGCAGAAGGAGATTTTATATATGCGTAAATGAGAGAGCGAGAGATTCTGAGGAGTTGGCTCACATGCTTGTGCGGGCTGAGAAGTCCACAGTCTGCTGTCTGCAGACTGGAGACCCAGGAAGACCAGTGGTGTCATTGAGTTGAGTCTAAAGGCCTGAGAGCAGGGGAGCTGATTGTTGAAATCCCAGGCCCAGTGCCTGAGAAGATAGGAGATGCCCCCATTCCAGTGGACTTGGAGGAAGCAAGAAGGGGCACGTTCCTCCTTCTTCCACCTTTTGTTCTGTCGGGCCCTCAGTGGATTGGATGATGCCCTCGCACGTTGGGGAGTACAGTCTCCTTTACTGAGTCCACAGATTCCAATGCTCGTCTTATCCAGGAACACCCTCACAGACACACCCAGAAATCATGTTTCATTTGGGCACCCTGTGGCCAGTCAAGTTGCGACATAAAATTAACTATTACAAGTGACTAAAAAAGGTAGTTAAATGTGTACTTACATTCTCTGTCATTGTGTTGTTAGGGATCACTTACGCAAACTTATTAGCATCCTTGTGTTGTTGCACTTAAACGATATATTTCAATTTTTTGTGTGTCTGTCTTCTCCATCAGACTGTTAGTTCTTGAGTCATAATAATGATAGCTACTATTTAGTGATTGCTTAACAGGAACCTGGTTTACATGTTTTGTTGAGTAACTGAGTGAATGATTCTGGAAAATTCAGACTTTTAGGAAGCCTATAATCTAGCATGAAATAACACAATTCACGATCCTTCAATGCATTCCACAAGATTATGCTTTCTTTTTTCTTAAAGTGATTATGAAGCTAGAAATAATTTAATAGTTGTTGAAATGAATAAAACAGCGGCTAACTGGTCATAGAGCTTTCATTTTCATGAATATAGCATGATGGTTAAGAACGTGAGTCTAGAGGGAGATGTCTAGGTTCAGATTCCAGCTCTGTGATCTCGGGTAAATCTGTGACTTCTCTGAGCCTCAGTTTCTTCATTTGTAAAAAGAGAATAATGAAAGAACTTACCTCAGAGAGTTGTAGTGACCAGAGTTCCTGGTACATACGCCTCCCCCGCCTATTATGTGTCAGTTATTATTAGTAGTGGTGATAGTGAGAGGAAAAGCAGTTCTCCTAATGTAGTAGGAGCAACATTGAGGCCTTCATCTTCTCCGTCATGTTCCAAGCCTTTTCCAAGCCATTCTAATTATGCACCATCAAGAAAGTTGTTGGGGGATGGAGGGAATGAAAAGTGCCCACCAAACTGAGAAGGTATCTTGAGACTGAAAAACAAGGCAGGCAGCTCCATACAATCAATGGATCAGTTCATCGTAGTGTAACTTACAGGGTAGGATCGCATGGACAACAATTTGGAAGCATTCTCAGCGGCACTCCACACCACCGAGGGGCCGCTGGGACAATTTTATGGTTAATCTAGGGTATACGGGTATGTGCTTGGAAACAGGGAGTGCATTCCTAAGTCAAGATTTATGAATGGGTAGCTAGTCTCAGGGGCACTGGGAATTCATCAGTGAAGGTCTTCATCATTGTTTGGAGCTAACAGAGCATAGAGGCCACCTGGACCTAATGATTGTTAAAAATATCTATTAACTACAAAGCCCTTGATGATTGAGAAATGATTTACCATAGAGTACAGTCCTGGGGAGGGTCAGTGGAAGGACAGGAGGAACTGTATGGGCCCAAGATGGTGTCAGTTATGCTAACAACCGTACAAAAGTATGCACTCATTTTTGAATTAGCCAAAAAAGAACAACAGGTGGGTGGAAAACAGGAAGAAAAAAGCACCATGTGTTCTAAAATAAATGTAAACCTGTTGTTTGTGAAGTGTAACCAATTCTCTACTTGAGGGGAGTTATCTAGAGTTGACCATTTTAAGTAACATCCTACCCAGAGCTGCTAAAAAGTAGAAAACTTTTGGTCATTGCTTTCCCATCCTGAGTTTCCAGTGTTCTTGCAAGTGAATCAGTCAAAATGTAATGACACTTAAAACAAGCTGAAGCTGAGTTTTTAAAATTACAGTAGCGAAGTATTCATTGTGCAGATGAAAGAGGGAATTCAGCTATAAAAGAATTTTCAAAAGTGAGTAATTGAACTGTAAGAGAAGAAGGCATAGTCTATAATTTATCCATTGTGTCTCACTCAGCATGGTTCATTACTAATGTTTGTATTATAGCTTTTTGCCAAATTAAAGTAAATATGAAGAACTGATTAGGTGCTGGATGATCACAAAAAGTTTTTCATTTATACATTCACATTTATCTCCTATTTTATGTGGGTATTATATTAGGTGTTCCAAATATAACAATAAGTAACCAATCTCTGTCCTCTTGGAGCTTAAAGAATAGTGAAGGACTATATGTATAACTTAATTATATAATATTATATAATTATCAGAAAAAAAGCTGTGACTGTAAAGTATAGGCATCATGAAATTATATACTATAGACACATATTCTAGAGTGAATGGTTTGGGATATGTGTAGTTATCCACATCTTCTTAAATGTCTCGGTTCCATTCTTGGTGCCCCACTTGCTCCTGATCAATGCTCTAACGTTCACATAAGAGATACGGCAAGTCGGTGATTTCATCCTACACCGTCATTCAGCAGCCCACAGGATAAGATTGTGTGTGGGTTTCGAGATCTGGCTCACTTTGGAAACTTTCATGTAAGCCAGAATCAGAAAGCCACTAGGCCATCTCCTTCCAGAATCAACCATCGCAGCATATTTTGGGAGTGAGAAAGCTGCTGCCAGAACTGAAGTCTCCACAGCTGCATAACACCCGCTGGAACCACATTTTAGAAAAACGGGTTCCTCATGTGGTAGGCACTGTGTTAGTTTGAAATTCAAGTATAACTCATTGAAGAAACCAAATTTCATCTGGAACCCTAGCTGAAAGGGAGTCAGGGAAATGTATTTTTGAGCTTTCTTACCTCTTCAGAAAATGAAGGCTCACTAGGAAAAGGTTGAAATAGATGTTATGTTAATGGAATCTTGCTACAGTATCTACCACAGAGACCCGGAAGTGAAAGAGACAGCATTAATTAACCTTGAAAACAAATGGCAAAAACATAGACACCTCTCCCCACCTTGCATAAAAAAATCAAATGATGGCAATTTCCAAAAACTCAATTTTTCATTTAGAGCATTATTGCAGTAAGTATAGAGGCTACCACGTACCCATGAAAAGCATAGTATAACCGTAACAGCTAAGGAGCACCATCCATTTACCTTAAATGGTGAGAGTCAGAGATGGAGCTTGGGCCTGTACAGGAAGGTCACTGGCAAGATTTAGATGCCACTCACAGGGTGGCCTTGGATTCCAAAGTGAGAAGGCAGTTATAGATCCTGGAGTCCTGTGGACACAGAGATAAATTAAACCTTAGAGACAACCCCCTCATTTTACAGGTGAGAAAATGGGCAGAGGTTGAACATCTTGTTCAGGGTGACAAAGTCAGTGGGACATCAGGACTAGAACCCTTAATAGCAAACATTCCTTTACCATGTGCTTCACCTTGCGTACAGGTTTCTCTTTTTATGATCATTATCTAATGCCAAATGCAGATGTGGTAGCTGATCTAGGATAATGCCGGCTGGTGATCAGTTTATTATATAGATCCTCATCAGTCAGATGGTACTCAGAACAGCTGGTTTTAATTAAAGATCACTGAGCAGTTAAAGTATTTTTATAGCTCTGAATACTGCTTCCTTTAACCCAATCCAGTCCTACTCCCGAGGATATGTCCAGTTCCACCCTTAGTGAATTTCACTTCCACAGTTTTGTTTTGTTTAATTTTTGCAAGAATGGTGAAAAGGGATCAAGACTTTAGAAAAAAGAGTCATAAAAAAGGAACTTGAATGAAGAATTTCCTCTAAAGAGTCACGAGAGGTAACTAGTTTCTTTATGAGTTTGAGTGGCAGATATAATTAAAGAACTCAGAAGAAAAATGACTTTGTACTACCAAACGGTTTGCCAGGTTGAATCTTTAACCCAGGGAGCTTTGTATATCCTTTATATTCCGTATTTGGTTAATTTCACACAAATTAGAACTCCCGACCCTAGAAAGGCTTAACTATATTCAGACGAAGCACTAAAATGTCGAATTGCTGTTGCCTGAGCGTTCACAGGCGCTGTGCTTTCACGTGGGGAAATAAGCAGTATTGTGCAGTGTTAGGTGGTATCGTAGTTCCAGAAGTTCAGATTGGATTTGTCAACCATAATACATATACACATTTATAGCTTTACAGAATCTATAAAATATGTTACTTGTTTGTCTTCAGCATCATGATGCAATAAGTTATATTATCCCCCAAAGAAAAACCAAGTCAGAAGTCTCACTTTGCAAATTCTAACAAATCAAACGGTCAGTGAAGGAAGCTATAAAAATCCAGAATTGTATATACATAACCTCTCCCAGAAATACCACATATTTTTTCCCTGCTATTAGTAAGATGTAGACTATTTCGTTTTATAAAATGGTAAGTTAGAATGACAGGCAATATGTTTTACTTAAAATCCCCTTTATCCCAAGCCCTTTCAGGGCAGACAGAAAGTTGAATTCTCTTGTGATGGTCAGAGAAGCAGTTTACGAGAGCTTTAAATGATGTGTGACTTTCTCATGGCTTATTAGCAATTGATCCCAAGAATTCCGAACCTCTGTATCACTGACCACAAGGTTCTGAAGGAAAATGTCTGCACATCCCCCCAGGTCAGCTTAGAAAGGTTGAGTCGTGGTGTGACGTGGCTGAACAAGCAGAAGAGAAGCGTCTTTGCTCTCAGGAGAGAGCTGTCGAGAGTTAGAGTGTACAATAGAGCGAGGCACAAGCCATGTTGGCCGTCTTCATCCCGTAGTGTTTAGAATATCCTTTGTGGAAGGAAAGAGGGAAAACTTCCTGCTCTAAGAATAATGATGCCCTAAGGAACAAACATCTGTTCTCTTGTGCAATGTTTAAGGGAAGCAGCTGTCATCTGCTCTGAGTTAAAAGGTGGGCCTACTCCCACCTCCACACTTCCCCAGTCCCCTCAAGCTGTCTGCTCCGTCTTGATGTTGGAGGCTGGTGTAAACAGCGCTACCCTTTCTCGGTGCATTTTCAGCCCTCCTTTCTTTCCCTAGTTCAGCCCACGCATTAGGCTGTCGAATTGACTGAACAGAAGGCGTATTTCCTCGTGAATTTTGGGCTTGGGCAAAAGAGTCTTGGTTTGGAGTATGAAGAGGGTGACATTCTTTTAAAGTTTAATCAGGTCTGGTATATGTACGTAAAACACGAGGGTCCCGATGAGCAGAGAATGTGCGCGCGCCCTCAGGCTGGTAGGGAAAGTTCTAGATTGCTCCATAAGGTTTTAGTAGTTTTGACCTTTTTACTTCACAAAAGATGGAGGGAAGGCAGAGAAGTGATATACCAGATTCTCAGAAGAAATTTAAGGGGTTTGGAGGGAATCAAGGAAAAAACATTGGAAAGAACCTGATTTTCTTCCCTCTGCCCCACACCAAGTTAAAGCCTCTTTTCATCATGTCAATCTCAGCCACATCTGGCTAAGGCAGTTACAGTGCTGGCAGAGTGAATAGTCAAGGGGATGGAGGAGTGGGGTTCTTACAAGTTCTCATGCCGGCAGGGGCGCGGCAGGAAATCTAGGAGAGAAGCCTGACAGCTTTGCTCAGTGTGAGGGAGCCGGGGGGCCTCGGCTGTGGCCAGCATTGCTTCATGGGAATTGGGGCTCAACGTGGCCGGATTTTCCAGGAGACGCCAGAAATCCTGTTTTATTGTTAAAACTCTCCCAATTTTTAAATAGTATAACAAATTCGGTGGTTTTTTAAAAATATTCAGTACCAAACCAAACAAATTGGAATGCATTTGCCAGGTCTGCTAGTTTTCTAACTCAAGTTCATGGGCTCCACTCTCCTAAGAAGTTTTGGGACCTTAAAACCAGAACTTAAAACTCAAATTAAGTGAAGGGAATAAGATTTTTTCCCTTCCATTCATTTAATAAATATTCATATTAACAAATATCAAAACTGTATCCATCAGTAGACACAATGGATACAAAGACGTGTAAGGTACAGCCCCACCTGTCAGTCGCAGTGTACTTAGGAGACAAAACAAGAAATTACATTATAGTGAACTTCGTGTAATTAAACAGGCATTCCCAAGGTGGGCTTAGCTCTGAAGGGCATTTAACTCTTTTTTGGATGGGAACTGTGTCTTAAGTCCTTTAGTTAAAGAAAGTAGGAGAAGCAGGAGGTAAAAGGAACATTGATTTAAAAAAAAAAGAGCAAGGTGTATTTGAAGAAATTGCAAGTGTTTTACTACAATTAAATGACTAACAAATCAAAACTGAGGATGTTAATTAAAAAACAGATCCTCCTCCAAAAAACCAGTTTCTTAACCCATCCCAGACCTACTGAATCAGAATCACTAATTCTATTTTTTTTTTTTTTTTTTTGCGGTATGCGGGGCTCTCACTGTCGTGGCCTCTCCCGTTGCGGAGCACAGGCTCCGGACGTGCAGGCTCAGCGGCCATGGCTCACGGGCGCAGCTGCTCCGCAGCATGTGGGATCCTCCCGGACCGGGGCACGAACCCGTGTCCCCTGCATCGGCAGGCGGACTCTCAACCACTGCGCCACCAGGGAAGCCTGCTAATTCTATTTTTAATAGGCACCCTAGGTGATTCTTGTGGTCAGGCTTGGGTAAAGTAGGTTCTGTTGGTCTCTAGATAAGAGATTGTGTCAAATCTGAGAGCAGCATAGTCTGTCTGCATTGGAAGCCAGGCTCCAGTCCTTACCTGGCTGTGCTACCATGGGTAAGGAAGTGTTCATCCATGCTCACGTTTCTGTACTTGAAAAATGGAGCTAGAGTATCGATTTCATAAGGTTGTCTTGAGAATTAAATGTAAAATGCTTAGAACATTATCATTATCCTGCTCACCACTTATCCTCTGGGACGGGGCCAATAATTACTCAATAAGTATCTGTTGAACGAATAACACTGAGGAGGTATAAAGGGGCAGGATCACTGGAGTCCTTAGTTCTGCCTACTGTTCTAGGTACAGTTACTCTCTCTCCTCCACCTGGCCTACCTAGAACCATATTAGTTACCCACATGTGGCTCAGTTTAAAAAAAAAAAAAAAGGAGTAACTTCTACATTAAAAGATTTCTAGTATATGACATTAAAAGGAAAAAAAAATAAACACAGTGTGCTATTTCCCCACAGCAAAGCAAGAAAACTTTGTGAATCGCTGCTGCTTTAACAGCTTTATCTCACTTTCTTCTTCTCCCCTTACCTAAGGCTGCCATGGTACCATCTGCCCAGACCCTTAAAATCACCGACTTCAGCTTCAGCGACTTTGAGCTATCTGACCTGGAAACGGCACTGTGCACAATCCGGATGTTCACTGACCTCAACCTTGTGCAGAACTTCCAGATGAAACATGAGGTAGGAATGCAGTGATGTCCTCTGGAAAGCATGTGTGTGTGTGTGTGCGTGTGTGTGTGTAAGGGAGAGAATTAGTTCTGGACGCTAGTATGGAATAAGGATTTTTAAGTTTCAGAGATTCATATACTGTCACCTAATGCATACCCAGGGTGTTTAAAGAAAAGTTATCAACCATTAAAAAGACATGTATTGGGTTCCCACATGTATCAAGCACCACGTTGAAGAATAGGGGAGAATATTCCCAACAGTGAGAGCAGCATGTGCAAAGGCAGGATGGCGAGAGTGGGGCTGGAGGCATAGAGCACTGGTGAGGGGGTGAGAGTGGTGAGAAAAGCAACCAAGAAGCAGATTCTGTAGAACCTTGTACACTGTTCAGAGGAATTTGGATTTTATCCTGAAAACAATGGTGAGTCACTGAGGAATTTTAAGTAGGGAAGTAACGTGATCTGATTGTGGAGGTTACAATAACACAGTAGAAAGAAGGACCAAAACAGCGTGAACTCCTTTGGAAATGAGGGAGTGAAGAGGTTGATGTGAAGCCAAGCTCTTGGTTCAAACAGGGTCACCCATATGGAGTGAAGATGAAAACTGATTTTAACCCCCGTCGATTACCTTATTCACCTCTCAGAAAATAGCAAGACTGAAATCAATACCTTCTAATACCAGTTGGGAGATATCAGGGAATTCTATTGTTTCATAATGGCTACGTGTATCTCATCAAAGAATAAGGGAGAATAGAAAGGCCGATATGAAAAAAAAATTAGTAATTTGCCTTTAAAACTACTTTTTTTCAGGTCAGTTGAATGTCTAGTCTCCTTGTACAGATTTCCTATCTGGAAATGTAAATATCTTGGAGGCCTCCACTATCCAGCAATCCATTCATTCATAAAATGAAAATTTATTAACAGTAAGCAGTGTATCCTGTACTGTGCTAGGTACGCATTTCAGTGATGATTCGTCCCTGCTCTCAAAGCCTCACTGGGGCATGAAAACTGAGGGCTAATATAGCTAAGGTTAGTACAGTGTCATTTCTGGTATTACTGGGGGCCCGAATCTAGTTCTTTCTTTAATTTAACCGGTTTATATTACTCTTGGGTGAAAACAAAGACCAACTGTCTGTAGACTCTTCTCTAGTAATACTTCACTCCTATAAGAGCGTGTTGATTAAGAGATCATATCATTTAATTATTTTAAGAAGCTCTCAAGAAAGGTTCTTTGGTTATTATTGTCCCTGTTTTACAAATGAAGAAATTGACATAGCATGGTGGAGTAGAAAGTTCATGGATTTTGAGTCATAGCTCGACTAGTGATTACCTCTAATTTCTTTGGGCAGTTAATCTCTCACATTCTGAGTTTTGTAATCTGTTAATTGGGAATAGTGGTATGACCTCCCCAACGGGAGTCCTGTGAGAATTACACATGCATTTGTGAGATTGTCTATTTGCATGCATGTGTATGTGTGCACACTTGTATATTTCGGTTAATACACAGGTGTAGAGTACATGTCAGTTATCCCTTCCTTAGACCAAATTTGACCATGGTTATATTTCCCTATCAGATTTCTCTGTTGTAGGTTATAGGGCTCATTTTAAAAAGCCTTTTCTATTAATGGAATGAAGATCTCATTTAGAGCCAGAAGTTCTAAATGCAAATCTCAGTTCTGCTTCTTGCTAGTCACGGGACTTATAAACCTAGATAGCGACTCAAATCCCTTTCCAGTCCTGAGATCGCCCATACTTTACACTAGTGCTGATTCTGTTGAAAGGGCCTGGACAGAACAGGAATAACCTATTTATGAAATTCTTATATAAGTTGATTTATTTCTTATTTCTTAAAAACATAAGCTTTTAGATAGCATTTGAGTGTTGGGTATGAAGATAGTCACTAAGAATTTCTTTTACAGTCTTTATTTGTACCTTTCCTTGAATGTTTATCCATTAGGCAGATATTTCTCCTCGATGTCTCATTCATCCACTCTCCTTTTCTGTTTGAATAACTACTATTCTAATTCCGGCCAACATCAACACGAACATTGCTATTATTCTGGTTGGCCTTCCTGCCTTAGTGACTCTTCTGTTTTGTTTATTTGAGATATTATTGTCACTGTACATTTCAGATATAATTTTAGGATGATAAAATTAAAATGTTACTGCTAGAGAGGATGTTAAGCACCATGAAGTGCCCCGACAAAGAATATTTCCTACTGAAAGTTATGTCAGATCTTCCTGTCTCTGCTTGGCTTCCAAATCTTGAGTTACTCTCCTATAATTCTTGCTGATCTCTGAAGCAGGTTCTTCAACTCTACTCCAACAAATCTGCGTGTGCTGTACTTGTTTTCCTTGACCTCCTGTCTTTTACGTGTCATTCCTCCCCTGAATGGACAGGATGGCTCCACTTCCAAGTCTGCTCCAAGTATGTTGTGCCATAACATACTTTTCCTCAGAGCCTGACTTAAAAATCTCTATTTCTGGGAGAACCCTAGGATTGACTTCATGCCACTTGGAATGCTATTGACAGTTTATACATTTGTGCTCTCATTTTTATGTGAATTTATTTCCGTTATATGTGCGCTTTTGTTACTTTCAGTCACTACTGATTGAAATTCTTGAAGGCAGGAGCTGAGCTGTGTTTTTTCTTTCTTCGCTTTCTCCCATAGCATCTTAAGGATGCCGTGCAGGACTTAGGAAGCCTTTGTAATGTTGGAGACTGATTCAGTGTATTGAGCATGCTCCCTAGGGTCTTCCACAGTGCACATAATTACTCAGTAGTCCTGTACAAAAGATTGTACTACAGATTTGAACACGCCAGGCATATCCACCAAGCATTAAGCAGATCTGACCATAATTTTCCTAAACGCTGTTAAGAACATTTGATAACAGAATCCAAAACTGTACTTGAATCTAGTTACTAATTAGATACAGTTGGGTATCCATTGGGTTACCTAGTTCAATAGGCCCATTTCCATAGAAGCAGTATAGGGAGTTCCCTGGCGGTCCAGTGGTTAGGACTCAGCGCTTTCACTGCCATGGCCCGGGTTTAATCCCTGTTCGGGGAACTAAGATCCCACAAGCCGCGCAGTGTGGCCAGATAATAAAAAGAAGCAGAATAGAGTAGTCCATCAGGAATTAGGTTTCATAAAGTCATTTTGGTCATTATTTCACATTATATGCATAAGTGCCTATTTAATTATATCTACAGATTTATGATTAGTAAAGAGATATGTCCATAGGTTAAATTTCTGGGTTTTCCTGCTTATTTTCCTTGACTCTTTAATTAGTCACCAGTAATTTTCCATGACACTTCACTTTCTAAGCATATCAAAGAAAATTAATTGCTCTTACTTAAAATTCTCCTAATAAGATAAATCTATCATCTTCGGGGTCGACTTTGTTGAGAAATGGTCATGCTGCAGTGTACTTCAGGTTAGCATGTCAACCTTAGGCATACGGAAATCCTCTGGGAAATATGGTTACTCGGGGGTGAAAGAGCTAGGGGACATTTGGGTTCTTTTTATCAGAATTCCCTGTGAACTGCGTCATAGAACAGGAACAAAGAGACCTGAAAAGAAAAGGGAGGATATGAAAGCATTGATTTTTCTGCCAAATCCTCTATAAACAATTTCTACCAACAAAGAAGAAACCTTGTTTTTGGCCTACTTTTGCAGCCAACCAAACTGTGTTGAATATTGTTAAAGCAACATTCGTTTCCCTGGTACTTTTTCTATTCCCCAGGGCAATGCCCTTTGTGTTTGAAATATCTCCAGTGATACACGTAGGGAGAAGCACATATTTATTTTTAGAGATCCCCAAAAGTATAGTAAATCATGCAGTATTGAAGAGAGGCAGACTCTGATGCTAACACAAACACAAAATTATCAAGCTTACAGCCCATGAGTCCCTGGGGATTTTACTGAATACACCACTTAGGAGTTGAATTAAACCCAGCTTGTGAGATTTTTCTGAAATCTATCCTTTTTTTCCCCATCTTTTAAAATATGTGTATAACACACACACACACACACACACACCCCCCAGGGCTTTATGTTGCATATATTATTTTTTGTTAATTGCTTCTTGGTAACCAAGCAGTAACTCTGCCTGCATATTTAAGCATAGTTTCAAAGGGACAAAGATTGGCACTTGGAGCTCCAGTTTGTCCTTGGACATGTGCTGTGTGCCTTGCCCCCAAGCCATCCCCGGAGCCTCGCACAATTACCTTTGCAGACATACAGAATGGGAGCGTGAGAAGAACTGGAGACTGGCTGCTTGCACGGCTCCCTGAGAGTGAGTTCATGCACCTGTGACTGCCTACTTGGACTCTCCTAATTGATGACACATGGACATAATATCTTTTAAAAAGCTAGTCTGTGCCCTACCCATGACAAAAGTACCTTTCTTCCAGCTGCCTTGCATTTCACATCTAATTTAGTTAGCATGGTGGTTTGCGTGGTAGGCTCTGAAGTCAAACTGCTGAGGTTTGACTTTTGGGCCCACCCTTTACAAGCACTGTGACCTTGGGCAAGTCTCTGAATGTCACTTTCCTCATCTGTACAATAATCAAAATGGTAGTGCCTCCCTCAGAGTCCCGGGAGTTAGATGTAAATGCTTTGTACATTGCGTGAAGATTAATAAATGTGTGATAAACGTCAGCAGTTATTTTTACTACTTACGCTTTATTTCCTAAAGGTTCTTTGCAGGTGGATTTTAAGTGTTAAGAAGAACTATCGGAAGAATGTGGCCTATCATAATTGGAGACATGCCTTTAATACAGCTCAGTGCATGTTTGCCGCCCTAAAAGCAGGCAAAATTCAGGTACTTCTTAGAGCCATCTATATATTTAAGACATTCTGTTGTTTGCTGCAAGAATACAGCATGTTCTTTCAAGCGTTTTTAATGTGCACTAATGACGACTGAGAATAATATTTAACGCCACTTACAAAATAAATTACACTTTGTTAATTAAGGAAGACTGGTATGGCAAAATGATTTCTAATTTTCTTTCATATATAATATATATGGCCTATTTTTAAAAATCTTTAAAATAGCTTCATGTTAAACTTAATAGCCTTTGGGCAAATAAATGCTTCCTTCAGAAGAAAACTCTACAATATAAGAAAAGTATCAAATTTCTCATGTTCACATTCAACCTGCTCCGTAGTAGAATAACTCAAAAACCACTCAGGTCCTGAACTTGGCTCCATGGGTGAGTCCAGGGTTCTCTGTCACGTTTTCTCTGGAGCCCTCTGTTAATTTTATAAGTACTATTTCATGGAAAAGGTTTTGGTTTCACATACATTGACCAGAGACTGTTTACAGGAAGATCAGTGCAGAAAACGTTCAAGTAATTCGTTCTTTTCTGGGCCAAATTTTTCATATCTCTGTCTTTAGATTCTAACTTCAATGGGAATCGACAAGTTATTCTATGTCAGTGATTCCAGGCATACATCATAAAACTGTTTTTAATTCAGAGCTTCCATGCTCTTTTTTATTTAATAAATTCTAAAAATGTTATTCTCTGTCTCTACTTTCATAGAGTGCACATTTTAGCTGGCTAGAGCTAAAAAAAGTGATTGTTGTCCAAGAAGCCATATCAGATACCATAGTAGTACCTTCCTGCCATAGCAAACATTTATAAGAAATAGGGTGGGGCTTCCCTGGTGGCGCAGTGGTTGAGAATCTGCCTGCCAATGCAGGGGACACAGGTTTGAGCCCTGGTCTGGGAAGATCCCACATGCCGCAGAGCAACTAGGCCCGTGAGCCACTATTACTGAGCCTGCGCGTCTGGAGCCTGTGCTCCGCAACGAGAGGCCGCGATAGTGAGAGGCCCGCGCACCGCGATGAAGAGAGTGGCCCCCGCTCGCCACAACTAGAGAAAGCCCTCGCACAGAAAACGAAGACCCAACACAGCAAAAATAATTAATTGATAAACTACTACCCCCAACATCTTCTTTAAAAAATATATATAGACTATAGGTGGACAGGTTATTGATTATTTGAGGCATTTGAACTTTTTCTGTTGATAATGATAGTCCCATTCTGAAAACCAAGTACGACTGATTGCCTGCAGAATAGGATTCTAGCATGAGTCCTATGTGACTAGAAAGCACATATGTAAAGCACTAAGGAGAAAACCACGTGACTGGTGGAAAGAGGTGGTATAACGCGCTTTACCGAATTGTTCCTTCTCTTTCTTTCTTCTGCTCTTCGGTCGTGCAGAACAGGCTGACTGACCTGGAGATACTCGCACTGCTGATTGCTGCCTTAAGCCACGATTTGGATCACCGCGGTGTGAATAACTCTTACATACAGCGGTAAGGCATTCACCCCAGCGACAGAAGAGATTGTTTCTTTTAAATTGTAGTTTTAAAAGTAAAAGCCACAGCATAATTTGATGGTACAAAATTTCAGTTGGTCAAGGTCCCATAACATACTCTGGTTTTATTTAAGGGAAATGGAAAAAATAATGCAAGTCCAATATTGTGTTGGTAACATCTCCGGCCTGAAGTTCAAGAACTATTTATGTTGAGAATCTTATTTCATTAGATAATTACCAAGCGTTTTGCTTTTGTTTATATACACCCAGCTTAGGAGCTTCATTGGAAAACTGTTAAGAGTAGATCAGAAAAGGTAGAATTTCACCCTGGAATAAAAGATAATAGTTAAAAAGTGCTTAGCTCTATCCTAAGTACTTAGTAAATGCTGCCTAGAAAGAGGCTTTTGGTCTTAGCAAAGGCAGTGGAACACAGTGTTGGAGACTCTGGGCTCTGGGGTCAGACTTGGATTCAGATCCTACCTCTGCCACAGAGTTCCTGTGTGACCATGGGCAGGACACTCCTCTCTCTACACCTCCATTTCCTGGCTTGTGAAATCGAGATAACAGCATTCCTACCTCATAGGGTTCATGTAAGTTTTAAGACAACACACATCACTACCAGGTAGAATGCCTGGTACATACCTAAGTGTTAAATAAATCTTAGGAGCAGAAGCCTGCATTTTGGCTGATTTTGCGAGTAAGATACTAACTCTTCAGACAAGCTTTTCAGGCTCCCTTCTGAACCACGCTTAAGTAACATTTGCAATGACAAATGAGATAATAAAGGTGATATCACTTTTCATCAGATTTTGGAGCCACTGTGACATTTTTATTTTCTTGAAGCAAGTTAGTTGAAAGGCATACGTTTTAATGGTGAAATCTCTTACTACAGAGCATTTTTAAGGTATGCAAGTGATTCAACTAATGCATAGATCTCTCTAGGAAATTCCACATGTCTGATATCTTGAGGGAATTTCAGAAAGCTCTCTAATCACATTCCCTTTATCTAAATACAGTAAACGGAAAACTTCATGTAAAAAGAATTGTAGCGATGTAGCAACCGTGTCCTCTGCTGACCTTTGATGGGAAAAGATAGCAAGCTCTTGCCTGACTATCAGAGGCTTGCTGTCTCCTCTTTAAAGTCTAATGTTTTGGAGAACTGACTGGGTGACATGTCCTTCGTACCCTGTGCTTTGTCATGTGATTGTGGTCCTGAGCCTCACATCAACACAGGAGTAATTATGGAAGGAAACAACGACGTGAAAAGATTTACAGCGCGGAGTCAAGCACTGCCTAAGGATAAGAGCCAGCGGTGCTGCCTTCTCTTCCTGCCTCAGCACTGAACATCATATCATTAGGATATGGATTATTAGTGTATGGATTGCCATAGTGCCCTGCTTTGGAGTGAAAAAAACCACTAAGCTATTTTTTCCTTTGTTTATTTAAAATTAATTACCCGGAAAAACATCTGGAGAAACGTCATCCTCTCTTTGAAAAAAAAAAAAGTCCTGGGAAAAAGTCAGACCGCACAATCTTGCTTTCACATACACCGCAGAGCAGACTTACACTAAGTAATAATAACTTTTAAAAAAATTAAAGGAGTTTCAGAGATATTTATTTCTTCCTACATCCTTGTGGTTTGAGTAAAGGAAACCAAGAATTTCCCAGGGATGTTTCTTTTTTTTCTTTCCCTAGTGGTAAACGAGTGATACCTCCAGTAGGATTTTCTTAACCAGGGGACTCTTTGGAGACTAAGAGTATCAGAAACATTTCCATATAAAGAACTAACTTCTAAAAAGGTGTACTGTGTCCAGACCTCATCAGATATTCAAACACTCTATAAAGAAAACCCAAACAGTAAGACACAAAAATAAAAGTAATATATCAAAAAGACAAAAAAGCCCTCATATGGTAGCAAAGTTAGAAACTGAACTCTGTCATTTGTGCTTGTTGAACATCTTTTCAGAAAATTAAATTGAAGTAAGATATTCCTTGTTTAGGAAACTGTGTTTTGATTCATTATCTGATTCTTTGATTCCTTCCTGGCTTAGGAAGATTGCCATTATGAAGAGTGCTTCAAGTACGCCAGTGAAATATTTGAGAGAAGAGTTCACTTCTTGTGCTTTCTTCTCCCACATGGGTGGATGGAGGCAAGAGTGATTCCAGATAGTTATTGAATTATTCTTTTAAAAATAGGCAGTCATAGGAACAAAATGGCTGAAGCGCAGACATCTGCTTATGTAGAGAAATTTCCCCATGTTAGGCCTGCCTTCAATATAAGAGGACTCTTGTAGATGCATTTATTTGGTTAGATTCAGGATTGGTGTTTTATAAATATAGTGAAATTATCCTACATTTTAGGCAAAGAGATAATGTGCAGTTACTGGGGCCTGGTACTTTGCTAGGCAGAAAGAGAGCTATAAAAGTATAAAATTCGGCTTCTGTTATCAAGGAATTTGCACAGTTTCATGAAACAATGGTGATTAATGCCAGAAAGTATCTAGTAAGTCCTGTGTTGTTTGATAACGTGAGCTATAAGTGGTCAGTAGAGGAGACTGACGATGATCAGTGTAGCCCATCCTTACTGTTAATGGAGGAGGTGAGACGACAGCCGGATCTCTGAAGTGTGTAGGATTTGGAGAGGGGAGAGCATGAAGGTACTGCAGGAACACCATGAAGTGGGCATATTCATGGAACAGACATGATGGCTAGTCTGACTGGTCAGAAGGCTCACTGACTAGGGATGGAAAGTAAGAGGATGAACAAGTGGAAGTTAGAAGACCCTTCCGAGGGAGAGCTGGAAAACCAAGCCGTGCATTTTATATTCGGTGTAGTGAAAAGACAAGGAGCCATTGCTGCAGTGGGTAATGAAGACATTGTTCAGGAAGAAAAGTCTGTAAGTAAGGTACAAGGTAAATGGGTAATAATTAGAACCACAGAGTTCCAGCCAGAAAGCTGTTAGGTAGGGGAAGCCAGGTGTATGGAACATCACATATTAGCTAGAGAAAGGAAGAGACTGAAGGAGAAAATTGTTTAAATATTGAACAGCTAGTTATATGCAGGAACGAAGGGGTAAAATCATGACTCTGGGTCCAAGAAGTTAAAAATGATGGTGCCATTGACAACAATGAAGAGCTGAGAAGTGTGTCTGCACGTGTGTGTCCTTTGGGAGGGAGGATGGAGGGGAAAGGAGTTGTGGCAATGAGGAGAAAGTAATGCATAGTATGGAGGTTAGAAGAGGTAGAATGACCAAATGAATGTTTTTTTCAAGATTAGAGATTCAGCAAAATCAATAAAAAATTTCCTGGTACCGACAATCAGATCATGTATAGTTGTCCTGGAAGAACTTGCCCTGCACCATGGTCCTCTCTGCTCTGTGACAGAGGAACAGGAGTGAGCTAAGGTCGTGAATAGGCACGGTGGTAACAGGGTCAGCAGGCTCCTAGAGGCTTAAAAGAGCAGTAAAGACAGCACCGGAATCACAATTTGTGAAGTGCACACTGAGGAGAGTCTATGTTAGCCAGTGAGATCATCCTTGGTAAGGTCGGAGGGCTTGAGAGACTAGAGATCTGAATATGAATAAAGTGCAAGTTCAGTTAATCGCTCAATAATAGTAATAATAATAATAGAAGCTAACACTTAATATAGGTCTTATCCCATGGCATTTGGAACTCCTTCTAGCACTTATGTACATGAGCTCATTTGGTCCTTAGACGACCACGCAGGAGCTGTGATGGTTATGGTGCAAATTCGAATCCTGACTCCTCTCACCTTGTGACCTTGGGCAAGTCATTTAAACTCCCTCTCTATGTTTCCTTCTCTGTGTAGTAGAATAATGACAGTGCCTGTCTCACAGGGTTTCTTATAAGGATTAAGGAGTATAAGTAGATGTAAAGTGCTTGGAACAGTACCTGGCACAGACTACATGCTCAACACATTTTAGCTATTTTCACAGGGGGATACTGTTAAGGACAGATGGGAGTTGAAGATCTTGCTTTTTTTTCCCGAGGGAGGGACAGGGAGTAGCAAAGAGACTATGCCTGGTAGCAGCTAGGAGCTGTGGAACAAAGAAGGGACTGTCTATTGTTGATGTGAAAAAAGGGCCATCAGCAGAGTCAAGAAGGTCCAAGAACTGGGGTCACAAGGTCAAATGAATCATCAACGTGAATATCTGTGATCACAGAGAACAGGAACATAAAATAACCCCTGACTCATAGAAGGCAATAGTGATGATTTGCATAGAAATGGTCAAGTTAAGAATTAAATGGGTTGGGACTTCCCTGGTGGCGCAGTGGTTGGGAATCCGCCTGCCAATGCAGGGGACATGGGTTCGATCCCTGGTCCAGGAAGATCCCACATGCCGCAGAGCAACTAAGCCACAACTACTGAGCCCGCATGCTGCGACTGCTGAAGTCCATGCACCTAAAGCCCGTGCTCTGCAACGAGAAGCCACTGCAATGAGAAGCAACAAAGAGTAGCCCCCCGCTCACTGCAACTAGAGAAAAGCCCGTGTGCAGCAACAAAGACCCAATGCAGCCAAAAAATAAAAAAATAATTTTTTTAATGCCAAATTTAAAAATAAATAAATACATTACCAAAAAAAAAGAATTAAATGGGTTGACATGGGTCACAAAGAGTAGCTAAGAGATTTGAGCCCAGAGCAATATATATGGATGAGAAGCCAGATTAAGGACCGTCGTCAGAATCAGTGAAAAGGAGTACTGTGCTGGGGTGGCTGTGTTTTTCTCACAGAACTTTCATTTTCTATTGATTTCTAAGATTCTGTACTCCTGAGACATTGGTTTGATTTCTGCATTGGCATCCTTATGCCACTCTCAGAGATGGACCAACAACTGCAGGACAAGAGGAGATGCAGGGAGGGCGTGCTAGCCCATGACTGCTCACTGACGTGTGGGAATAACCCAGCAGCAGGAGTGGTTTAATGGGCCCTTGTGACACACCCTCAAATAAAGAGGCAACGAAGCCTTGTGTTTGAAAGAGTAAAAAGTAGCAGGATATAGAATGCATTGGTTTCCATGAATATCTTTGTAAATGGGAAATTTGGGGAATTTGTCACCCTTTCATTGATTCATAAATCCATATTTTTAGAAGTAAAGGCAAACACATAATTTGCATTCATCTATCTCACAAGCCAAGAATTTTCTCTAATGTGAAACCGTCCTTTCTGCACTGTCTAAAAATGTAATGTGCGTTAGAAGTTTTAAACGTGTGTTATATCCACCTAATCGCATTTCTAGTCCAGCTTCTAACTGGGTTGGTGGGTGGATACTGTGTGCAGAGTGCTGTGGGTCACAAGCCAGTGTGATGCAGTGAGAAGGATGCGTGTGAATCCCGGCTCTGCCTTTTCTGTTGACCTTGAACAAGTTAGATAATCTCTCTGTACCTTTGGTCATCTAAAAAACAAATGCTAAAATGCCAGTTTTAGAGGTCTCAGTCTGGGTCACCCAGGAGGCACAGCCTGAGACAAAAGCTGGCGTGCATATAGCTTATTAGTGCCTGCGATCCCAGGGAGCAGGAATGCAGGCCTGGGAGTGGGAAACAGAGAAGGGAAAGCCAGGAGAAGGACGAGGTATCCAGCTGTCCACCCATGCAGGCAGCTGGTGCTCAGTCCCACCAGGAGCTTTTGAGAAGTCTTACGACATGAGACCCAGAACTGTTCGCAAAAGGACAGAGACTGCAGGGGGAGGGGCAGCTCCACAGCCAGCTCCACAGGCTGCCATACCCCACTGGTCACAGGGGACCTCCAGAGGCCTTAACTCCACACGCTCCAGGCTGAGTGAGTGTGAGTGCAGAGAGCCCTCCTGTGGGCAGAAGTGAGAGGTATTCTCGGCGGGCCAGGGCAGGCGCCTTCTGACGGGCTCCTCGTGCAGTTTGTTAGAGCAGGCGTGAAGCTGGACACTACATCAATGGCTGCAGTGTGAGGTGGGACCGAAGATTCTGATGTGGTGAGCTGAAGTGTCCTACAGAGGACTATTGTAAAAATTAAATGTAAACTACTTAGCACAGTGCTGGACAGGGCATAGGCTCTCAGTAAATAGTAATTGGTAGATTCGTTTTCCCTAATGATAACAAACTCAAAAGGAATACAGGCTAACGGGTAACAGACTTATAAACACCTAGCAGAATAAAACTGATACTAAGCTAATACTGGATGTGCTTGGATTCCTCGTATAAACGACAATAACAGATACTCTAGAAGCTTTTCCTTTTCTAAGCGAAGGGAATGAGGAAGGCGGTAGCTGTACTGAAGTTGACTTGAGCTTATCCGGTCTGAGTGATGAGAAAATGCTATTGCCAAAATAGAGACTATAGAATACAGGCAGGATTTGGAGGGAGATCATCGATTCTGTTTATGCTAGGCCCTCTCTTATCCCGGGCCATCTCCCTGGAGCACCTCATCCACTCCTGTGGCTTGGATTTCCAAGCATGTTGATGTGATCCACATCTCTCTCTCCAGCCCAGACCCGAGTTCAGACCGTTATACCCATTTGGTTGTACCTCAGGCACCTTAAAATTAATAGATCCAACACTCAACTAGTCCATCTTCCCCTCCTTCATCCCCCATCTCTCATCATCTTCTCCCTTTTTTCCTATGTCAGAAATGACAAAGCAGAAGCTTAGCCTCCATACTTTCCCCCTTCACCTCCCGCATCCCCACTAGCTCCCAACATCAGGATTCATTGCCAACTCCTAACTAATCTACCTCCTAAGCAGCTCTTTTTATTTGGGATTCCACCACTCTAACCCAGGCTGTCTCTTACCTGGGTTACTAGAACGGTTTCCCACTAGTCTCCTAACTAAATCCCAGTAGTCTCCATGCATCTCCAGTCTTGGTTCCAGCAAATTTATCTTTTCTTACAAATCTGCTCATTTTAGTCCACCCATTGCCTTCCCACTGTCCAGTGATAAGCACAGTATCTGACCCATGGTACAACTCACTAAATACGGAAGGAACAAAGAAGACAAGGCAGGAGTTCACTTGGGAAAGGTTACAACAACAAAACATGGCAGTTTGGAAGTCAGCAATATCCGTGGTGGGTTAAACACTAGTAGGTGAGATCACCCATTCTCTTACCTTTATTTTCATTTTACTGTTTTTGTTTTCCCTTAAGCTTCTCTCACTCCAACTCATTTTTTCCTGTGTTACATTTCTTGTCTTGGGTAGGTTCTCTATCTTCAGCAAATTAAGTGCAAAGTAAAATAATGATTCATGTACTAGTACAGAGGAATAACAAATCAATTGTATTATCTAACACTTGTATCGTGCTTTACAATTCATAAACCCCTGTCCTATTAATTCAAGAAACAGAGACTTTCAGGAGCTATAACTTCCTGTCTTCCTTTTAAAGAACAAAGAGTGCAAATGGTGCTTTATGTTCACATGTGAAGGGTCATGAGAAATAGGTGGAGGACTCTGCTTGTCATGCTTTAGAACTTGATTTGTGACTCTGTTACATATAATGAATTGACTATAATATTCCTCCCCTCACTTCACTCAGCCAAACGGTCTTTACCATTTTCCCCAAGTTCATTTTAGAGCACCGCCAGGATGTCCTGCATTGAAATAACCTGGATCCCACGTTGGGAACTTTTTCTGACTCAGCTGTCTCCTTCCTTCCTCCAGAAGGGGATGTGCACCCACTGTCCCCCATTTCCTCGCCTCTCATCACTCACACCTCAGCTAATTCCATCTCAGTTGACTCTTTTCTTATATACAGGCACACATAGGGACGCTGACCTTCAGCCTTATTTCAGAAGAAAGGCTTGCATGGAAATTTATTTCAGATTTTAAATTAATTGCACTTTTGAAATTGAAAACTATTATTGGCACAGCTATTTCAGAGATTTTTTTCGTGTGTAGAGAAAGTAATCCTTTGTCCTTATTCCTTCTACTATTTTAATAAATATTAAAACCAATCAAATTGTTCATACTTTGAACCGGCATCCGTTAACATTGGTATTTGAAAACAATTTGACTCTTTATATGTATTTCCCAGAGATTCCCTCACTCTTCTTAGCAAAAGGAGAGAAAATTGTTAGCTGGATTAATTTTTGTGAAGTAGCCTCTTTTTCAGTTAACCAATAAGAAGAAGAAATTGATAACTGATATACTGGGGAAACTGATAATTTTTTTAAACTTTCTTCAACAAACCCAGAAGTGAACACCCACTCGCTCAGCTCTACTGCCATTCAATCATGGAGCATCATCATTTTGACCAGTGCCTGATGATCCTTAATAGTCCTGTAAGTACCTAATTTATGGTTGTAGAATTTTAACAGAGCGCTTTATAAATTCAGTTTTATTTTTAAGTTTTGGATTTATTCCCAGCAACATAAATTCTTGAGCATGCTTTATTCCTTTTTGGGTAAGAAAGGCAAAGCCAAAACATTTGAGATCTTCGCAGCCTCACTTCTCTAGAAACCAAAACTGTCTAAATGTTGCCTGAAAAGGGAAAACTGGTTACTCACCTCCATTTGGTTATTCCAAATTAGAAACAAACAAAACTGGTATTTTATGGCTCTCAGTTCTGTTTTTGTTTTTGTTTTTGTCAAATGAAGTGGTTTATACTACTCTCAAAGGTTTTCTTTCATAAGGCAGTACCTTTTCCTCTTTTTATGGAAACTTCTGACCACTAATAAACATTTTCATTAAGGAATAAAGCTATTCAACAATTTGGCTAAATGAATATTTATCAATGTAAGAAAGCATATAGTATGTTACTCTAGTCATATTTATGTTAAGGAAAATAAGGTTAAAATGATATATGCCAAAATGTTCACAACGGCTTTGTCTAGTTAAACTATTAATACTTTTTTTATTTTCTGGTTTTGATTTGTTGTTCATTATTCACATTACCCATTGTATGCGTGTATTACCTTTATAATAAGAAAACAGTGAAAACTGTAGACGATTACGTTGAACAAGCACAAACGCATGGTATATAATTTTAAAGCAATTTTACCTCCATCTCTTCACATTTGCCCAGTGGCACTAGTTCTTCCCTGAGCCCCAGAAAACACAGGCGGCCCATGACTTTTGTGGTCACTCTTTGATAAGTTTTACCCTCTAGTTACTACTTCAGGTCCTAAAATATAGCATACAGTTCTCAATTTAGAAACCAAAATGTGCAGCCCTATGTAGTAGTCCAGATGTGGGGCTTGATTTAGTTTCAGGTTCTCTCTCCCCACCCTGGTTGGCTCCTTTCGTCCCTCCCTTATGTTTCTTCTGACTCCTTCCTCACCCCCAAACCCCCATGTCCCTTCCTACTCCCCCAGACTTGGAGAATAGGAAACAAGAGACTGGTAGTGTGATGAGTGTCCCCGTTTGTGCCTGGTAGGTGTTTAAACCTACTTCTTTTCTTACGAGTAATTCCATGATCCTGGCCGAGCGCCTTAACTGTGTGGCTTTTCCACTGACGTCGCCTTAATATGAGTGATCGTCTCTGTCCAGTTTATCACCTTACGGCTCCTTCCTCAGCTCCTGGAACTCTGATTGTTGGCTTTCAGCTCCTTTCTGCTAAGGTTCTTTTGCCTTCTTTGTGGTCCTCTTGAACAGGACAGGACTTAAACCAACCCCATGCCTCCAAAACTCAGAGAAGGCAGCCCCGTCCTGTTTGGTAGCAACCTCTCCTTCACTGCTGCATCAGAGCATCTAGCCAGCTTGTGTCTTGCCTTGTAGATTTTCCAGACAGGAATCAGACACAAGGGTACTGGAGCCCACCCCACCCAGTAGACTCCAGCAGGCATACGCCGTGACTTCAAGCCACTCTCTCTTACTTGAGTGAAAGGGAACGCAATCACACCTCTTGGTGCGGGTGAAGGGATAAGAGTTATGTGGCCAGTTTGGGCACCTCCTTATAAATTCTGCACATGCTCTAGTACAGTCTGCTACAGATGTGACTGTTTAACGTGAATTAGTTGATGTATGATTGGGAGGTAGGGGAATGATGTCAGTAAAATGTATAAGTTGTACTGTTTCATGAACAAGTTCTCTTGGGTGAGGTGCCAGAATTATGGGAGTTGAATTTTGACTTTCAGCAAGGAAGGAAGAAGCCCTCTGCTTGGCTCCTGCATGAGCAACCCTTTCGGTTGTTTTAGGAATATTGAAAATGGGCACTTAGCCCTGAGGCGCTCTCCCTCGCCTTGGGCTGCTCTGGGCCCACGGGAAGGAGGTTGCTCTTCCGTCAGCACCTCCCTTAGTACAGCCCCATTGTCTCCGCCATCCAGTTCCCCCTGTGCTGCCTCTGGGCTTCCACAAACCACCATTTCCACTCAGCTGTTTCTGTGCTTCTTTAATGTCCTCAGAGGCAGCCCCCAGACTTGCTAGCCTGGCCTGTCCAAGTTACCTCCAGAGGTGCCAGTTCTTGATTTGGTTTGTGCTCTGGTTATAAAGTTACATAGGCTTTGAGTGGTCTGCCCTAACACTGTTTCTCCCAAAAACCATGTTATTTTTAGTGTGGGGCTTTTCCGAACTGAGACTTCTCAGGAATGTGTGTGTCAAGTTATAGCAGCAACACCTGTACCTTCATTGGAATTTGCTGTCTTTGCCCTTCAGCTCAAACTTCAGTTTAATATCCTATTTAGTTTTAAACAAAATATGCTAACCTTTTATAAAAAAACATATTTTACAGTATGCCTATCATAGCTCTCTCTGTTATTAGATAACATAAAACTTATGTAATATATTATTACTTAACATAAAAGGAATCTGGTTGTATATATGGCTGGCCTCACATTATAAGGCCCATCTATATTCTGTCTTTGTAAGCACCAATACACAAAAATTTACAGCCTTTGTTTTTGGAAGGGAAAATAAAAATACAATACCAAAAGACATTTCTACTTTTCTACTTGAAATAGTTTTGTCTTAAAATAAATAAAAGTATCAGAATATAGTTTTGTTTTGCCCAGAATCTAAAGTGCCTTAATATTTAAAAATAATGTTTCTTGTGTAATCACATATTCATTAATTAGACGTATACCACAATTTCAGCATCAGTTATCCTCTAACCAATGTTTGAACCTGGCTCAGCAGTTTCCTTTCTTCAGAACAAATCCTTGACCTCCAGACCCTATTTCTAAGCTTCTGGGGTTTTTTCTCAGCCCTGAGGTTTAGGAAGCACATCTGACTCAATTTAAAGATGTTGTTTTGAGTATATTCTGGGTACCCAAGGTATGTTTTACTTAGTTCAAGATTAGAGAGTCACTGTGCTTTAAATTACAGCCAAGAAATAAAAAATGATTACATAGCAAAAACTTTAGATAACTTGCACATGGATTAGCCACCTTTGAAATATTCCTTATAGATATTTCAACTCTTGCTTTCTTTATACCACCAGTAAGCACATCGTTGCTCACACCCTCTACCCATCTGTATTGGCATGTTCCTGAGGAATACACACTGTTCTCAATATGAAATTAAAATTATATGAATCTGCACCAGAAATGTTATTGGATTTATTACAGAAGCCATAGAGAAATGATTTTTAAAATAATCAATTGTTTATAATTTCCTCACCCTGTTCTTCACATCTATTAATATAGTTTTTGATTTTTCAAAGTTTTACTTGTTCTCAGATCATAGCAGTTACCCTGCCCAAAGGAAAAAGGTATATAATTATTAGATTTGGGGCCTGGACTAAAGCCTAAGGAGTAGAAGAGTTGGAGAAACATGCATACTTCGGCCCGTGAACCATCATGAAGCTGTTTTTTCTTGTATGACAAGGCGATGAGGGTGGGTGCATAGAGAGGAAACATTATTTCACGGTATTTACTTTATGTAAGCAGGTGTCCTCTATCTTCCTGAGTTCAGAATACTAGGCATGTGTTTAAGAGATGTGACTATTTTTTCAGATTTTGTTCTTAACAGCAGCTTCTCCAGGTGGAATGCTAATGATGGTTTTCTTTTTTTTAATAAAGGGCAATCAGATTCTCAGTGGCCTCTCCATTGAAGGATATAAGACCACGCTGAAAATAATCAAGCAAGCTATTTTAGCTACAGACCTAGCACTGTACATTAAGTAAGTTTTAAGAAATATGTTGATAAATAGGTCTTGGATGTGTTTGCATTGTTTCAAACTTTAAAAATCCACACTGGGGTATTTTTAGATTATAAGGACAAATGTCCTGGCAAAGCTGTCTATCAAACTATGGAGCAGTTTCTCAAAGGAAGCCAGAAAAGTCTACTTCTTCTGCTTACTTAATGCTATAGAAATTACAGAATACAGAGTTATTTCTGATGTTTGTCTCTGAAATAATGTGCAAAGCAAATAACCATCTCAAGGTCATTCCAAGCTGGGTCGGCCAACCTAAAGATTATGTAGGCCATTTGCTTTTCCTCCTTTCCTTCTCTCCCCCAACTTCTGACCATTTCACAATTCCTTTATACTGTCATCCAAGCTTACGTGGGCTGGAAAAGGAGCTGAGTGCCAGACAAGTACATTTTGTTTCTTTTTATTGGATTTTGGCAAAAGAAGGATATTAATGCAGAACTTCAATGAAGTTAATGATTCAAAAATTAAAGTATGCATTAGAGTGTATTAGGGATGTAGGTATGTTTGCATCATTAAACTGCCTTTCTAAAAGCAAGGAAAGATGTTGCTGCCTTTGGGCAAGCATTCGTTTCCCACACAGAGACTGAGGTCTTTGCTGCAAGTTTGGGAGTGAGGGGAGTCCGGCAATCACACTCAAGGGATTTCCCAGGAACACAGGCCTCTCTCCCTCTGTACAAGGATGTGCATTATGGTTTTAGCCACTCTTTTAAGAAGTAAAAACAAACAGAAGAAACACACAAAACCATATACCAGATATCCACTGCTGTGCATCTGAAAGTAACTACATCTAAGAGTCTGTTTCCTTGGATTTTGGAGCACTTTAAAGTTAATTAGGGTAAAAGAAAATATAGTAAATTTCAGTGTATTCAAAATGATTGCAGAATAAAGATTATCAAATTACCAAGAATCTGAAAAATACCTGTAACCACAAAGGCTTCCCGACCCTTGTGGAGACCCACATGGGTCTCCCCTCTGAACCCTTTTGAAACCTCTTTTCATTTTTGGTACTTACTCACAGACGGGCAGTTTTGTTATGTAAGTTTCTCTTATGTTTGTGTCTTTGACTAGATTTTAAACACTGAAAGGAACTCATGTCTAATAATTTCCCAAGACATCTAACAATGTTGAGCACATAGAGGTACTCACTATACAGTGAATGAATATTAGTTTATACTTTACTTGGTCATTCTTTGCTTCAGAAGGACTTCACAACTTTATAGTGAAAGAGTAATTATTATGAACATTTTTTACCCTATACCATAATATATGTGAATGAGGTATAAGAAATTAAACTGAAAGCATATAGATCTTATTATGCCATACGCAAAATTTCTTAAATCATTCTTGGCATCAGACTTCTAACTCATATTGGTTCATTTTCTTAAAATTATGTTCAAGAATTGAAATTTCAATTATTTGTGATTCGTAGTTAAAAACGAGGTGAGATTTAATGTTTCAACCAAAGAATATGGTAGAAGAGAAGGTAAGGTATTTAAGATTTTTAAATGATAATTTTTATTCTAAGATGAGAAAAAACCATTAGAGACTTTTTCCCCCTAAATTTTACTCCATGAGTCTTTCTAGACCAAAGGGATAAGAGCCTGGGGGACTCATCATAACTACGAAATATTTTTCTTTATTTTAAAGGAGGAGAGGAGAATTTTTTGAACTTATAAGAAAAAATCAATTCAACTTGGAAGATCCTCATCAAAAGGAATTGTTTTTGTAAGTAGGATTACTATCCTTAAAGCTGAAGTTTTGCTACCTAATTAATTTTATTGCAATTATTTGTTACAATGTGATGATCTTAGAGGCTGTCAGAATTCTTGAGTGTTGTACAGAAATGAATATTTACTTGAAAAGAAATGCATTTGCAAATTCAAGTGAATGAATCACTTTTGTCCTAGAAGGACCTTTAAAATGTGGTAGAGTATCAGTACCAGGCTATAGAGTTCCCTTGTTCATACTCACAGTTCTTTGGAATTGAAGACCTGAAAATAGCATCCTAAAGGATGCAGGAGCGGGAACATGGCTGTGAAGTGTTTACTTCTCTTACGTGATAGCAGAGTAGCACTGTCAGAACTTAAGGGTTTCTGTTTTTCCTCACCTGTTCCTCTGTCCCTCCCTCCCATCCTTTGCTATTACTATCACTGCCTTTGTCATGACAAGAACTGGATCAATAAAAAAGAGCTAAGTGTCAATAATAAAGAAAAGACAGAGGTAGTAATACTGAGGATAGTGCTGTATTACAATTTTATAACCAACATTTCTTTAAATAGATTGGTATTACTTCACATGCAAACAAAGATGCAAATTATAAGGAAACGTACAAACGCCCAGCTGTCTGTTCTCTCTAGTCATGCTTCACCTAAGAGTCTCAACGTGTTTTTAGAACAGTGCCTTAGAAAAGTACAGACACGCTACTGTGATTCGTGAACAGTTTTTCTCAATGACAAAAGTGGAATCTGACCACAATCCAAGACTGTGCCACAGTTTTCACTGCTCCACTCTCCTAACTTCTGACCTCTCGGCAGACAAGCACTCAGGACATCTAGTGCTTGCGTTGCCTCTTCCACTCTTCACAGTCCAGACTGTAGTTAAGCTCACACAGGTGCATAGTCTTCTTTGGGGGAGGCAGTTTGTTACTGGCAAGTATTATTGAAATCCTTCATGATTAAAGATTTCTCTGGTGCACTCATTACTTGCGAGGGAGTTGGTATAAGAGATAGAATTAGAGGCAGAAAACTATTTTCTTTGTGGCCTAATATGGTTAGGGAGAACTTTTAGGTTGGGTTTCCCTAGAGGGACAAGTGATACAGTCCTTTACCTTAAGTGCTTCTATATGACAGTGATGGCCTTTTTGCCTATGTCTTCAAACAAATTAAAAGGATTAGATGGCAGATATTTGGACCTGACATGGGAAAACACTGCACTAAAGAGAGAACTATTTTCATACAGTAGTTTTATATAGTATTGAGTTGTAGAGCACCTTGTCACAGACTCCAGACTCCAGTATGGTTTTCAACTTCTCTAACAAGCGAAGGAATAACCAGCATCATCCTTTCATTTCCCTCTTTTCTCCAGCAGATACTGTTCAATAATTCAAAGGCTTTTCACATAGGAGTCACTACATGTGTTCAGTGAATTAGGATGACCCACCATAGTTCTTGCTGTCATGGAACTTTTATCAGTAGGACAGCTGAAGTTATCCTTTAATGGTTAATTATTAGTAATCAGTGTGTTTTCATCATACTGTCACTGAGATTGGAAGACCAAAGTAAAAAAAATAATAATAGCAGGCAAGTTTTTGCTCAAAGGTTAATAACTTCTCTCCTGCTGCTAATCTGGAGATAAATGAGGCAGTGTGAAGGCAAATACCAGTAGTTCACTGGGTAACCAAAACAATGACACTGTGATATCACTGTATCAGCCCTGCTTCTATGTAAATTCTATTTCTGTTTCTTTAGTCTATAAACTGCCATCCTCATAGTTCAGAGGGTTTTAACTTTTTTATTAGTAACTATTTACTAGGGTTTATATTCACATAAAAGTAAACAGGAGTATTGGGCTTCTTCTTCCCTTAACAGAGCGATGCTGATGACAGCTTGTGATCTTTCTGCAATTACAAAACCCTGGCCTATCCAACAACGGGTATGTTGCTTAGTGATGATAAAAGTAATAATTAAAAAGTCAAAATAAGAAAAATCTTTGCTCTTAAATATAGTTTTTGAAGTATTTGGGGAACTTTTTATCTAAATTTTAAGTAGTATTAAAAGCAGATAATTGGACATAAACAGGTTTTCTTTTTTAGAGGACTCATTAGCACTTAATAATATTTGTAAGATATATTAAGAAAGAAAGCATCTATATTAACACAGCAAAACCTAGCTGTTGATAAAGCTTAATTCCAATACTACTGCTGGCTTAGTTGGGGATTTTATTTTTAACACATCCCTTTAATAATATTAAAGTTTAGAAGAAGCAAACTTAATTTTCTTACGGTTAGCGTATTAGGCTATACCTCAACTCTAAATAGGCATTAACAAGTAGAACTTAAACACTTCTGGTGCTTAGAAGTATAGAACGTGTTGATATAAGATGTCAGGAAGGATCTGATCAGGGCCTGTGGCTAGGAGGCTAGAAATACATCCTCTCTCTAAATAAGTAACTGCTGTAACATTTTGCAGTGGCGATAAAGGCCCTAAGCTAAAAGAAGGGGTGGGTATATATGCAGTGATGTGTATGTTGTAGTTTTATTTTTTGAGATTACATCTTGAATCCTAAATGTACTACCTGAGATTATCGACCACTGCTGTTGGTCACAGCTCTGGGCTGCATAGTCATGGAGCCCAGTAATGACAGGCTCATCTCATGAAACAAATGCTGAGAAAACAGTATCAGGAATGCACTCTCCAATGTCCCAAAGCTGACATGCCACAAGCACTCAAGAAATGTCTTTATAAACCTTCCTGCTCCATAATAAATAAGACTATATGCCCATTTCCAAATAGGAAAGAGAATGGAAGAGGGAACAATTTGTCTTTTCATTTACTCTTTCTTTTTTCTGAATGAAACCCTGAAAAAGTACAGCAGTGAAGTTGGGGTCCAGACATAAAAAGCAACACTATAAAGCCTCTATAATTAAAACAGTTTGGTATTGGTGTCAGACCAGTGGAACATAATAGAACATTTAGAATTGCATAGAACGTTTAATATATAATAAAGATAGCATTTCAAATAACTGGGGGGGAAACAGACTTTACTAAATAAGGTTAGGATGATTTTCCCATCTTCCATAGCCAGATGGCAAAAGACGAAATTGGATCTATTCTGCATACTTCCAAATGGGGCATAGAGCTCAGTGCAGAGAATTAAACCATACAAGTACTAAATAAAAACGTTTATGGATTCTTTTATAAACAAGGAGTGAGAAAAGTTTCCTAACCATGGCTCAACATGCAGAATCAATAAAGGAAAAGACTGACAAATTTGATTACAAGAAAATTAAAAAATTAAGAAAATTTTTGCATGGCAAAGACACTATAAGCAAAGAAAGACAATGAAAAACAGGTAAAAATATTTGCAACTTTTATCTGATAGATAGTTAGTATCCCTAATATTAAAGAACTTCTTAAAAATAGAGAAGAAAAAGGCCAACAACCCTACCGGAAAATGGGCCAAAGATTTGAACAAAAAGTTGATAGAAAAAGAAATGTGAATGGCTCTTACTCATTTGAAAAGGTTCTCAGAACCTCAATCATAAGGAAAGATGCAAGTTAAAACTACACTGACACATGGAACTTCCCTGGCAGTCCAGTGGTTAAGATTCCGTGCTTCCACTGCCGGGGGCAGGGGTTCGATCCCTGGTCAGGGAACTAAGATCCTGCATGCCACGTGGTGTGGCCTTAAAAAAATGAAACAAAACAAACAAACAAACAATCAAAAACTACACTGACACAAAAGAACTTGTACAGAATCTCATTACAATAACAGCGTTACTCCCAATAGTCAGAAACTAGAAACAATCCAAAAGTCTCAACAGGAGCGTGGATAAATGTATTGTAATACACTACTCCTTCACACAGTGGAGTACTGCTCAACAGTGAAAAGAAACTGAAACTGATACAGGCAACTACATGGATTAGTCTCATCAACAGTAAACTGAGCAAAAGAAGCCAGATACAAAAGAATACTGTTATGTCATTTATGTGGTGTTCTGGAAGAGGCAAAAGTAATTGATAGGATAGCGGTTGGCTGGGGAGGGAGGGAAGAAGGTGCAGGGATTCACTGTGCAAGGGCCTGAGGGCACCTTCTGGGTGACAGAAATATTCTGTTTCTTGGATGGGGTGTGTGTTACCTAGTTACATGCATTTATTAATATACTGAACTGTATACCCATGGTCTATGCAATTCACAGTATGTAAATTCTACTTCATTTAAAAAAAGCACTGAGACACCATTTCTCAATTGTCCAATTGGCAAACACCCAAAGGTTTCACAACATACTCTGTTGGGGAAGCTGTGGGAAAAAAAGGAATGCAAAATACTATAACCCTTTGGAAGTATATGAATACACAAATTCATTTACCATTACTCCTAAGAATGTTATCCCAAAGATGTACTGGCAAGAATATAAAAAGACATTTACACAGGCCTATTCATTTTAGTTCTATTTGTAATAGCAAACACTGGAAATAACCCAAATGTTCATTAATAGGTTACTGATTGAATAAACTGTAGTACATTTACATGATGAATCCTTTGCAACAGCAAAAAGAAATGAGAATTCTCTATATACTACTAGGGAGTGATTACAAAGATATAAGTAAAAAAAAAAAAAAAAAAAGCAAGGCAGAGAAAAATTGGTATGGTATCCTACCATTTATCTGAGAAGGAGATGAAATAATATATGTACATATTTGCTTATATTTTAAAAAAACAGAAGGATTAATCACAAAAAAGTTAATTTTTTCCCTCAGGGTAAGGAGGGAATAAGATAGAGGGAACAGAGATATAAGCTAGAGTTGCTTGCATGTACTTGTTTTGTAGATTTAATTTAGAACCATGTAAATGCTCTTATAGTTATAAAATAAATTGAATTTTTAAAAAATCACTTAACCTTGAAAGTAAAATGAAACAAAATGATTTTGGTTGCAGAAACACACTGAGAGGGACTGTTTTATTCCAAGTGACATTAAAACAGTAATTTGACCATATAACTCTGGTGAGATGTACACTGAGAACAAAAAGAACTCCAAAAAAAAGAAACCTTTAAAACTGTTTTTAATCATGTTAGTGGTAATTTTGTATAGATATTCAGTCATCATTGTGGGTGATGTGGGATAAATGCAAATGAAAAATTATATTGGTATTGTTGAGAAGTAGGATTTTCAGCATGAGTAGAAAAAGATCTAAGGTGGATAAGGTTTTGCAGAAATCCCGTAGTTCTGAATTTGAATAGGAAATACTGTATGAACTTACATTGTATCTTAGAGCTCCATCCATTAAAAGGGCTTAAAAAATAATGATCACCCTGGTAGTAATGAATGAACCTAGTGCCCAGATTGAGGTCTCCAAATACTTCATTTTAAAGGAATTAGGCCTCCACAATGAAATGGCTGATTGTGGTTCCAAAGCAGGCAATGTACAAGATGAGCCTAGAGCATCTTGTTATAGCAGAAAGCAAGGACACTATCAAAGACTGATGAAGCCATGTCAAAAGAACAAAGAAGCTAACTTAATATGCTCTCAACTGGCCAAAATGGAACAATGTCTGAGTGTCAGTGAGGATTGAAATACATTATAATGTTTAAATCCAAGAGTTCAAAATAATAATAAAAACAATAAAACAAAACCTTCCATAGCCATCTTTGGTGGATGCTTGAGAACCAAGTTATTTTTTTTTTTAATAGTAACTAAAGTAGAGAAAAATCAAGTATTTCTCGTGCTTTACTTATACAAATTGTACTTTAGGGCAGGGGTCCCCAACCCTCGGGCCAAGGACTGGTACTGGTCCATGGCTTGTTAGGAACTGGGCCTCACAGCAGGAGGTGAGCGGTGGGTGAGCGACTGAAGCTTCATCTGTATTTACAGCCGCTCCCCATCGCTCCCATTACTGCCTGAGCTCTGCCTCCTGTCAGATCAGTGGTGACATTAGATTTTCATAGGAGTGCGAACCCTACTATGCTCTGCGCATGTGAGGGATCTAAGTTGCATGCTCCTTATGAGAATCTAATGCCTGATGATCTGAGGTGGAGCTGAGGTGATGCTAGCGCTGGGGAGTGGCTGCAAATACAGATTATCGTTAGCACAGAGGTCTGACTGCACAGAGACCATAATAAATCAGTTGCTTGCAGACTCATATCAGAACCCTATCAGTGAGTGGCAAGTGAAAACAAGCTCAGGGCTCCCACTGATTCTGCATTATGGTGAGTTGTATAATTACTTCATTATATATTACAATGTAATAATAATAGAAATAAAGGGCACAATAAATGTAACGCACTTGAGTCATCCCAAACCATCCCCCCCGACCCTGGTCCGTGGGAAAATTGTCTTCCACGAAACTGGTCCCTGGTGCCAAAAAGGTTGGGGACTGCTGCTTTAGGGTAACTAAATAATTGATATGGGGAACTTTATTTCAGCTATAAAGGAAAAAGGAATGATTGCTTTGCATATTACCTTTTTGCAGCCTCTTAATTAGTGAATCTAGACAAAGATCATGAAGGGTTGTTAATCTCACAAAGAGAAGCAACCAGGCATTATACAGCCCTTGAGAGAAGTACAGGGCAGTGCCTGTGAAACAGTCATGGCAAAAAAAAAGAAAAATTCAAGTCTCAATCTAATCAAGTGTCTAGATCTCATTACTGGTGTATGGAAATACAGGGTACAGAGAAACATTAAATTTCATCATGCGAACACAATCAACAAAATCCAGACAGTGGAATACTGCAGGATTAACAACCCAGTTTATTCAACAACAACCAAAATTATAAGGAATATTTTTAAAAGGAGAAGAGGAGGAACTGGTAGATTAAAAGAAACCTAAAAGGCATATCAATCAGTCTCAGTATATGGACCTGTTTGATACTGTGTTTTACACAGCACCACATACAACAGATGCTTAATAAATATATCGTTGATTATGCATACAGATGGGCACACGGCACTTTTTTTCCACTGATTGATGAAGTTGAAATAATGTTGCTTTTTTCTGTGTAATTATAGAAGATTACAAACTCTAGCCTTTGTGATTAGGTACACATTAAAACAAATAAAATTTCTATTAGTTGTTACTGCTTTATTCTAATTTTACTGATGTGGTTGAAAGCTACAGCTTTGATAGATTTTATCTTCATTTAAAGTCTCTGTTTTACAGAGTAATATGCTTTTATTTACCCAAACTTAGTCTGTTATTGATTTCAGATAGCAGAACTTGTTGCCACTGAATTTTTTGACCAAGGAGACAGAGAGAGAAAAGAACTCAACATAGAGCCTGCTGTAAGTATGAGACCTTGCTGGTAGGAATTATTCATATACATTTTTTATTGTAGACTCTTTTTATGCTTCTATGAGATCTTAGGAACAGAATTTCTCGTTATTTTTAAAAACTTTTCTTACTAGAAGATTATACATGTTTGCTACAGAAAACGAGCAAATAACAAGTCATCATATTGTACCTATATTTTGTAATTTACTTTTTGCATTTAAATATCATAAGCCATTTTTCATTCTAACAGATGCTGTCTTATATATCATATATAATGATTACATGAAATAGATGTAACCATAATTTACTTTTTGGTACAATGTTTGCCGAATTCACTATTACAAACAGCACTTTGATAAACATCTTTGTTGCTAAACATCTGTGGGCCATTTTTCATTACCTTGTTAGGATAAATTCCAGAATTGCTGTGTTGTAGGGCACACAGATTTTAAAGATTTTTTGATACATACTGCCTTTTTGTATAGTGTAGGGAATCTCGAATACAAGAAGATTCTTCTTAAACCACTGGAGAAGTTTTTCCTGGAAATGAAGCATAGAGTCTTTTTTTTCAATTCAAATGAACATTTACTGAGCATTAAATGGGACATGGTTACGAGATGCCCCTCCTCTGTCTGTGTACCATTCCTTCCACTCTGCTTTTGCTTTTTTTTTTTTTTTTTTTCTGTGGTACGCGGGCCTCTCACTGCTGTGGCCTCCCCCGCCGTGGAGCACAGGCTCCGGACGCACAGGCCCAGCGGCCATGGCCCACAGGCCCAGCCACTCCACAGCATGTGGGATCCTCCCGGACCGGGGCACGAACCCACGTCCCCTGCATCGGCAGGCGGACCCTCAACCACTGCGCCACCAGGGAAGCCCTCCACTCTG
Source organism: Phocoena sinus (assembly GCF_008692025.1). NCBI lineage: Eukaryota > Metazoa > Chordata > Mammalia > Artiodactyla > Phocoenidae > Phocoena > Phocoena sinus. The sequence goes on from NC_045767.1 coordinate 22,027,048, forward strand.
CTTTTTATCCTCCACTGGGTACATCCTATGTCTCATTAGTCTTTTGCAGTTATTCAGTCTCCTATTATGTAGTAGTGGGCTTGTTCAGAAGCTCAGAATCTTCTCAGAAAATGGTGGGTAGCAGAGTGATGGTCGCAGCTAATGGAGAATTTGCTTCATTTTAAACAAGCACTGACACGTACTTTTTGCTCCCCATGGAGGTGCTGGGCTCGTCCGCTGCACCAGTCATGAGCTCCTGGGAATAAGCAGCAGTGACATCTGCATAATCTTCACTCAAAAAGCTCTCTGTGTGAATTGAATTGTAATCAACTGTGGCCTCAGTGGCTTTCCCACAAAGCTGAGAGTGTTTGATTCCACATCAGTAGACAGTTTGAAAGCATGTGTGTTCTCCAAATACATGTCAGCAGTGGACTCTAGGTCAGTGCCTGACTGTAGGTCAGCAGTTGATTCTAGGTCAGTGATCAACTCTGGGGGTCATGTGGGGAAAGTCACAGCCGAGGCGAACACGGGAGAGAGGACCAGGGCCTTCCTGAGTGTGGTAAGAAGGCAGGTAGGCAGGTATCTAGCCTTCCTCAGCTAACCCAGTGATTCATCTTTTTAGAGCCAACTTGCACTGTGTTCTTTAAGTAAATGCAGATCTGTGTGTGTCTGTGTTTTCAGGACCTAATGAACAGGGAGAAGAAAAACAAAATCCCAAGTATGCAAGTTGGATTCATAGATGCCATCTGCTTGCAACTGTATGAGGTATTTATTATGAAAACTACTAGACTTGCTAAAATTTGACCATGTTATGAATTAAAACCTAAAGTAAATTGAAGCGACTAACACCAGGAGTATATTTTTTGCGTCTTAATCAACAAACTAGAAATAAAATTATCAGGATAATTCCTTTTGCTAATGAACATGCTGTTTGTACTGAATAAGGAACACATTTTATATTTACTGTTTCTCAAAAATGTTAATTCATTAATGTATAACTACCTAGCGAGTGCCTACCACGTGCTGGGATCCAGCAAATTCGTGTAGGGAACGCTAAGAAAAATCATGTGCGAGCGCTACTGCCCTCAAGGAGGTATACTGTGCATACTCTATGTTCTTTTTAAGAGCATATTATTTTTAAGTCTGACTTTTGGCCTAAATAAGGAAAAATAGTTATCTAACTTTTTCTCATTGTCATAGTGTGGCTTAAGAAAATTTTTATGATGAGTAAAAGGCAGCGGCTAGAAGAATATTGCAGGTTCCCATTTCCATATACGTGCTGGCTTGGGTTTCGTTTTGGGTTTTTTTTTTGCTTATTTATTTATCTTTTGGGTAAAGATATTCTCCCTAAAACATCCAATTTACTAGTTTTGATGTTCGTGCCCAAATATAGAAAGTAGATGCTGTCCTTGTCTTTAGAAGTTTAAACAGGAAACTGTCTTAAGTTTTAAGTATTTGGGAAAAGAACATTTATCATGGTATAATCATAGACTGTCAAGACCAGAAGAAACCCTAGAAATCTTCTAATCCAGACATTTTCACAGATTCCGTCATTGAATCTGTTAAAAGGCCAACTTGCAGGGAGATGAAATGTTTGTCCCAAACAGGTAGTTAGTGGGAGAACTGTATTTAGAATCCAGTTCTCAGCCTGAGTCCAGGGTTCTAGCCAGTGGATGAATTTAAGAAAGAAGCTGTGGCTGAGGAGGGAAGGACAGGAGAGACAGCAAAAGAAAACAGGACAGAAGAACACTGGGTGTCAGGCCTCTGCACCACTGTCTCCCCACCTTTCTCGGCAATCTGTGCAGAAGTGTGTTCAGAGCAGTGTCTCCAACATCTCTGAATATCTCATTCTTTCTATAACAGATGCTTTTCTTGTGGATTGGATTAATAGTTCCTCAGTTGTAGACACTAATGTCTCTCTTGATTTTTTTTCCCCATGCCTGTAAATATAGTCAAACTAACAGTCAAATCACCCATTATAGATTTCATCCTTCTACATTTCCTATTTGTGCAAAGATTGATTTTATTTGACTCTCCTGTTGAATTCTATTTGATAAAGACATGCATTTTTACCATTATTACAGAAGTAATATGTTGTTATAGAAAAATCAGAATACGAAGAAGCAAAAAGATAAAATCACTTATAATTCTACTACTCTGAGATAACCACTGTTATCTCCTTTCAGTGCATATGCTTTATGACATTTTCACAAATTTTTCATTTAACAAAAATTGCTCTTTGCAATCCATAATATAAGATACATCTTTCTGTTTCAAATGTGTTTCTATGACATTTTTAATGGCTGCCAAATAGTAACACGATATTCCTAACCCCGTTGTTGGGTATTTAAGTCATTTTCAATGTTTGTCTATTACAAAGAAATCTGCAGTGAACATTCCTGTAGCTAAATATTTATGGTACTGTAGTTGGTAAATAATAATGTTGTTACATTAAACATATACACATAGTTATAAATTAACCTTTATTATAATCTTGGATAAAAATCTACTTAAGTACATTGAATAAAGTCATTTTATAGAAAAACAGAAAAACTAAGCAGCTCTCAAGGCAGTCAACACTTAGGGAGAACCATTTGCACTACATAAAAGCAAATGGATTATTTCTCTGCAGAGCCGATTCCACACAGATCTGCCTCCATAGCTCAATAATGTTATTTTGGAATGTGTGTTTGCTCTCTCTCTCTCTCAGCATGTACTCCCTGTCTGTATAGCTTAAGAGGAGTCATTCATAAATGATCTGTGCTCACACAGTTTGTGAGAATCCCAGCAGTGGGCCTGCTTATGAAGTGAGTGTACAATGTGGCCCTTTGTGTCAGGCCTGGGGAGAGGGCTTATTTCCTAGCTGCCATCTAGTTGTTGGCTTTCTTTTCTTTCTTTAGGCCCTGACCCACGTATCGGAGGACTGTTTCCCTTTGCTGGATGGCTGCAGAAAGAACAGGCAAAAATGGCAGGCTCTTGCAGAACAGCAGGAGAAGACATTGATTAATGGGGAAAGCAGCCAGGCCAAGCGGAACTGAGTGGCCTATTCATGCAGAGTTGAAGTTTACAGAGGGCGTATTCTGCAGTATGCCTAGTTTTGCTATACACTGTACAGATTTGGTGTATACTTTGCCACTGCTGTATTTTTATTTTTGCACAACTTTTGACAACACAGCATGAAATGTTTTTAGAGGACTATTGCATATTTTCTGTATATTTGTTTTATGCCACTGAACTGAGATTATCCGTGACACCTACTCTTAGCACATGGATAAGAGCCCTGTTTGTGATATTTTGTGTACTGCGAGGTACAAGTTGCATTCTTGCACTGAGGCTGGTTTTTTTGGTTTTTTTGTTTTTTCTTGCTGGGGATTTTAAATAATTGGTTTTGTGTTTTCTGAATTACCAATCTTTCAAGAATGTTTGGAATCGTTTTTCTTAAAAACAGGCTAGGAGCAAAGTGAATATATTCTGTGACATTTAAAACCTTCATAGAATAGAGAAAAATATTGGCTGAGTGGATTTTAAGAGGAATGGGGTATATTTGTCAACACTGTATTACCTTAACAAAAAAAGTTAAAACTCTAAACAAATGGAAAGTACTGTAAAGAAAAGGCATTATTTAATTATTTTGCTTTTTTTGTTGTTAGAGAACAGGCAGGAGAGAAATTTCTCATTTCAATGCAATAAATCTATCCAAAGGCTACCCATAAACTCGCTTTGATCTAACCTACCTGATGGAAAGCAGGGGAAACCTTGGGAGAAGATCCAGTCACTGACTTTGAGGGATGAGTGTGACGCAGAAATGGAACAGCCGAGGATGGCTGCCAGTGAAGAGAACGTTCTGCTGGAAGACACTCCTGACAGTCAGTGAGTGTTCTGAATACTGAACTTCCTTTTTTAAATAAATTCCTTATCATTCACCTTATAAGCCACAGCTTGTAAGTCAACGCTTTAAAACTCAACAGGAGAGCGAGAAAAAGTGATCATGGGAGCATTAGCCTGAAGTGAGAGATGACTGTATAAGATAAGAGGGTACAAACTGAATCATATTTTTTTCTGTTTGTTAAATGGAGTACAGAGAAAAGTACAAACAGCAAAGGGCTGTCCTTGATATTAGGGTCAAAAATTAAATCGACAGAACAATATGGTAAGAGTAGCTTACCATATTGAGTAAACTTAGCAGTATTGAGTTTGTGACTGAGAAACTGCCATATCTTAGTTTACAGGACTAGTCAACCCAGAATCACAGAAGTTTGGGTATGCACCCTAAACACTGGCCCTGAGCTTGTAGTTAGTGGTATCTACTTCTCACAGCTTTTAGTACATTTAGAAAATGTTAACATTTTCTTAGAATTTGAGCCCACTTAATTGTATTCCCACTGTACATGTGTGCCCCTAAAGACACTTTTATTACATATTGGAGAAGTAGATAATGGACTGACAACCTAGTTCAGGAAAAGAAAATCTGCTCTAAATATGCAATAATGTTTGTGGGCAAGAGTAGGAAGAGAGGTATTTGTTTGATCTGTTCACCCCCCTCCCCACCCCTGAATAAAGTTTTTGAGTTTCTATAACTAGTTTGTATAGAAAAGCTCTTGGGGATATGATAATGCAGCATTCTCAAAGACTTTTCATTAAAACATGTTTTCCATTCATAACCATTTGTTCCCTAAACTACCTAAAATTCAACATATTCGTTAAGTTTTTAAAATTCTGAGTGTGTATACGTATCTTGACATAACGTGGCTTTATTCTTACCCTTCAGGTTTTAAAAAGAAAGCAGAACAAATTGTATTGCCATTACTTTGTAGCGGTAAGGGCTATGTATTACTGTTGTGACACCTGTATTTTCAAGATGTTATTCTGTTTTATGTAATATACATGAGGTCTGTGAGGTTGCCTCTTGGTGGCACTGGTGTGTAACTTACAAAGACTGTCACTAAAATAATGTATCTACATACTGGTATACACCTATGCATGCAGACACAATTCCTTAGTACAGAAAAATTGTCTGAAGAATAGCAGTCTTTAATAACCTATCTTTTTGCCGTACACATTGTGATTTAGCAGTTATGCTAAAATCTGTAGTCAAATACTTTAGTAGTTGGTTTAGAGCCCTCTAATATATGTCACTGAGATTTTTAAAGACACAGTAGACTATGTGCGGAGGATTTGTATGTGTGTCATTTTAAAAAGCAAGAAAGTGTATTTAGATTATAAATTTTTGGTTTACTTTTAGATAATGGCTTATTTTACCTTACGAGTTTAGAAACTGAAAGAAGTGGGGCAGTGACATACCTATTTCATTTTGGGGTATTTTAGTTCATACAGAAGAAGAATGCTTCTTTAGGACTGGTTACTTGGTTCAAATAATTCTTAATTTTTTAGGAAAATCACTCCATACATGGATTATTACCTGGTACATGGGCACAAATTTTCTTCTTATGTGGATATTTCCTTTCCAGTATCTTCTCAAGTTGGAAAAAATATATATATGTAGTCTTCTCTCACCCTACCCTATATTTATATTACCTGTAACCTAGCAAGAAGTTGTTTTTGCTCTAGATTAGTTTGTTTGTTTTCATTATAGCTGAGTACCATGATACCATTTCATTTCAATTTTCAGCCCCAAAAGTTCCCACTGTTTTACTAAGTTGTGAGAAGATGTCTATAAAATTGCCTGGTCTTGTACTTTTCACAGGATTGGCCTTTGCCAGCCACAATCCCGTGTGAACTTGTGTAAGTCTCTTTAACCTCTGTGAGTGTGAACAAGTTGTGCTGTTGAAGGAGTTATGTTTGGGCTAAGCCTTGTCTCAGAGGAGGATGTCACAGAAGGCAGCTACTGTGTAAGCCCTAATGGGCCCTGGAGACCACTGTCAGAAATGGGATAGCAGGCCAAAGAGCAAGGTATCTAATCCCTTAAGTCATTTCCTGTGTTGAGTTTCCAAGACTGAGAAAAAGATAGTACATTTCTTTGGCTTCTCATGCAGATCACTAGATGTGTGAGATTTAGAGCTGTTTGAGCACCTCATCTCACGGTACAAACCCTGGACGATGATGTTTCACCACTGATCTCTTTACTATGAAGAATGGTTTCCTTCCATAGGAGTGTTGGAGAAAAGAAAGCGTATGAAAGTGTACTGGAAATAATGGATTGCGGGAGGAGACCGGTTACAGATATATTCTTGCCTAGCAGTGAAGTGCCTTTATTTTCAGCACAGAGCACAAATGTTAGACCTACTCCAATGTGATGTTCAATTTTCCTGTGTTTTCCACCTGATTGTACTCCTAAAGCTTTACAGGCCATCAAAAGAAATGCTGCTTGTTTTGTTTTACAAGATTGATTTAAGAAGGCGGGGTGGGGGGAGGGATGTAACTGCTCTCCTCTCCTGGGAACAACTACAGTTAAAACAAGGTGGTATAATGTAACTGCTCAGTGTTAGACATGCCTCGATCCACCTTTTATTAAGTTCCTGCTACATGTCAGGCACTGTGCTCCACTGGGGAAAGAGAGCAGTGACCTCAAGGAGCTCACAGTCTCGGCAGGGAGTGCTGGATAAGAGACTTACCAGCTTCTGATCCTGCCGATTTAACATGAAAATATAGGGTACAGTTATCACTTTCATTTCCATCTATAACATATGTATTACGTAGTTTTCCAAGGACCTTCTTTACCTGGAACTTATTAAGGATCTGTCAGTCAGTGAACATCTTGTCTTCTTGCAAGCATGAATCACTTAGCCTGCTGATAGCTTAGAGAACACCTTATGTAAGTAAGGAGTCATATATTCCACTGTGTAGGTTATTTTTCCCTATGCTAGCCAGGTAGAGATTACTCAAGAGTTCTCTTAGACTTAAACTGCACACAGTTTTGGACCCCTTCTGCTCCAGCGTAGGGAGTGAGGAAGAAAGTATTAAAGCTCACTATGCCCTTCCATATGCTTCTCAAAAGTCTGTGTAAACATATCTTAACAGATGTTAAACACCATGTAAATAGATGAAAATATAAATTTCTATTTCAGTTTAAGAAAAAGCTTATGAATCATCACTAGCCACTGTTAATATCTATTTGTATTCTTACACCTTTTCAATACATTTGAACAAATATATAGTTTCTGGCACTATTTTTGTACTAGGATAAAGGAGTTACTATGTATATTATGTTTAGCTTTTAAGTCATTTTAAATAATTGTGAATGTTGATTTCTTGTCTTTCCTCTCCCCCCACCATGAGAACCATTTCATGTGACTGTCCTATGACAAAATCACTTTAAAGGAACACTTACCCACCTACGATCCCTGTAAAGTCAAGAGACGGTCAGGGTGGTTCTCCACTGCGCAAACTCTTCGCTTGTTAGTTGCCTCCTCATTTTGCCATGCTTTGTAAGAATAAAAAGAAGAGTGAACAAGCAGGTATGAGTGTTGTGTGATTATTAGGGACTCTGAATTTTAGGCAGGGAGAATGGGCCCAATAGTTTGAGAGACTTTAATCAAGCTAACCTGTGGTCCTGTTAGCTGAAAAAGATGTGTGAAAAAGACTCCTTTCTTTCCTCAGCCTAGACACCTCAGTAATAGTCTTCTTGTTAATATTCTTTGCTACCAGTTTGAGGGCAACATTTTCCATACACCTCACCACTTCTCAAGTCCCTAACAATTCTATACAGGGTGATGATTGTTACCATCCTCAGGTTGCGTGCGGAGCTAAGGCTTAGGAATTAAATACTTGCCAAACGGCATGAGCTGCATTCGATCCCAGATCTGTCTAGTTTGAAAGCAGGTATTTATTCCACTTAATTCTCTTTTTGAATTTTAATAGTAAAAGGTCCCAAATCCACTCTTAGTGGATCAAATGGGCTACCTAGAAGCATTAGGTACAAGATTTCCCACACCCAGCAGATCTGGTTTTGTTCGGGGTTTTAGAGTTGTTATCGTTCCTTTAGTTCATCTAGTAATAGCTAATGCCGTGCCATCACAGGATCCCAGGGACCACCATGCTTCAGTGCTGCTAGTCTAGAGGCATGGAGGTATAATTAGATGCAAGATTTCTGACTCGTTATTTACTTTTGCCACTAGACAAGCCCTCTTCACGTGGAGCAGAATATCTAGGCTATGCCTAAATCACAAAGCTAAACGCAAAAGTAAAATGAAAGCTCATGTAAAGCAATATTTTAGATCTTCTGATCACTAGAGTGCGCCAGTTTCAGCTGTATTTAAAGAAGTAATCTTACTGGGTACAAACAATGAATAAAACTGCTTTTTTAAAGATTTTTACCAGCTAAAGAAAAACAAATGGAAAAAATCAATGGGGAATTAAGATTTGCTTACTTTCCTTTGTCCAGGATCATTTCTTTAAGATTTTCCCCAAACAGTAACTGATCACCTGAAGTCTCTCTGATTGATACTCAATATTCCATGCACAGAGACATCATCCCTTCTTGTAGAAAAGGGAGGCATTTGACAACTCTCTTGAACCCACATTCTTGCTATCCGCCGTGCTGCCTTCTCAGCAAACAGGGATATATTTGATATATGCAAATGTCAGTATATAATTTTCTGTTCTTTTAAGGCATATAACAAATTAACAGAAACACTTTGAACCTGCAGAGAATATTCCTTGATTTTAAGCTATATTCAGCCTTGGCAGGAGAAAGACTATGTTTCTAATTTACAACCCATTTTTTCAAAATAAACATCCACAAGAATTATGAATGGCATCAAAATAATTATTTGAATCAAAAGAAATCTAATTAAATGGCATGTTTGCCTCATTTTAAGTGTACGTATGAGCGTGCGTGTGCGTGTATGTGTGTGGTGTGTAAATATTCAGGAACTGAGTTGACTCAGTCATATCTGACAGAATCCCAATGGCACATTTTAGGATTCATCTTTCTAAGTGAATTTAAGGGACAAGATTGCATGGCTAAGGGGGAGAAAAAAGGAATGAACATGAACTATCACAATAGCTTTAAACGTTAATACCCCCTGTATTACTTTTAGAGCCATATTTCACTTCATATCACTGTTTCCCCTACCCAACAGGAGTGTTTTTTAGGCTTTATATGACGCCAATCCAGCATATATTCCTCTAAGACACTAACTTCCCCCTTTACCAACCAGCTCTCTGAAAGTCACGAATTCCCTGATCTCGCTGATGCACCCTGACCAAGGAGAAAAAGCATAAAATATGCTTAACAACTACCTCGGCTACAGCTGCTCTCTCTCCGGAAAAGCCAACAGAAGTAGTTACTAAGGGTGCTCTACCAAGTCTGTTAGAATGAGTAATGCACTTGGAGGAGTGTATGAAGGCAGGACCATGTCCTATCATTATTTCCTCTGTTTCTTAAACCTCTGCTTCTCTTTTTCTGTTCTGGCTCCATTCATAAGGGCTTCAAACATACTTGATTCTCCCCTGCCCTAAGAACACCTACCTGAATCACACAGCCCTCCCACCAGCATCTCTGTACTCTGTCTTGTACTTTGAAGGTACTCAACAAACTCTGAAAGACTAGACTTCTCTCCTTTCCCATTTGACATAAAATTGAATTTTTTATAAAGAAAGGAGAAGGTAATTCCAATGAAGGACAACAGAAAACTCAATACAGCATTTTTAGAAATTCTCAGTTGGAAAAGAGCTGAATTTTAAGATGAAAAAAAAACTGAATAAAACAATTTGGGGTAAGAATATTTGTTTTCTATTGTGAAAAATTAGTTACCAGGCTTTAATTCATAAATTGATAACCATTGGTGAAGTTACTCCCAGGGAGTTTTACCATATTGCTAGGACCCAAGGAAAATTCACAAAGGCTAGAGGCCAATGATCTTGCAGAAAAGACAAGATTTACATTTAAAAATAAAAATAAGCAAACAGAAGACGTTCATTCATTCATAAATACTTGATTCTCTCCTGAGTGTCAGGCTGGGGTAAACTAATAGGCATGGTCTCACAAAGCATCTAGTCCAGAGGAGGCTACACACCAGGGCAAAGAGACAGCCATGTCTATGCACTGAGGATGGGAGTGGAGGGTTTACAGATGGTTCTTTAAGTGTGTGACAACTGGTTTATAGCTAAGTGAAAAGGAAGAAGAGTATTCCTAGGCAGAAGAAAACATGTGAAGACCTAGGAGTAGCAAACTTGAGAACTTGAAAGCCTTCTCACAATTTATTTAAATAATTATAAATTTTATATTTTTAAATGATAAGGGTTAAAAATATATTTACAAATATTATGAATACTTATGAATGTTATATAAAATAAAGCAAATGTCATTTTTTTATATTGAAGTGTAGTTGATTTACAGTATTATTACAGTTAGTTTCAGGTGTACAACATGATGATTCAGTATTTTTATATATTATACTCCAGCTAATGTCCTTTAAATGTATATTTGAGCTTTTAAGAAAATAAGAGAAATCCCCACAGGCCAAAATAAAGCAAATTAAAAATCCAATCAGCAAGCATGTGAGCTGATACTATGTCAGGCCTGGGAATATTTGCAGATCTATATAATGAAGGGGTTTTAAATCAGACCAGGAAACATGGTCTTGAGATCCAGTGAAGCACTTGGGGAATGGCCCTCCAAGAAAGACTGAAAACTCTGAAAGCTGTGCTCTCAACATGTAGAAAGGGGAGGGGGGGAAATTCACTCAGAGACACAGGACAACTGAAGGAAGCATGCCTGTCTTAATCTGAGCTCTGGTTAAAAAAAAAAAATTGTAACATTGAGTCCATCCTCATATTAACACAGATTTGGGGTTTGAGTGTGATGCAGGACTACCCAAGTTATTGATAAATAGCAGAAAAAGAAGTCTCAGGCAGGTAATATCCCTGAACTGGCAAAAGCAAAGGCAAAATGTCTTTGGAAGAACACAGCCTCAAATAGGCCCATGAAATTTCCACAGAAATAATGCCACTAAAGAAAAATTCATAATTGCAAAATACATGAGGAAACAATTCACAGTGTACAAAGTCAGAAGCCACAAGACTGTACGATCAGATACCCAAGAACTTCAGGCAACAGAACTCTTTGATAGAGGTGGTTGGGAGGAATCATTGACTCCTCACTCTTGTGTTTCCAAATGAAGGGAGACCCCTAAAATGGCACTCTTGGTCTCCTGTTCCACCCTTAACCCAGTCAGATATGTGATTGGAGGGTGACAGCCATCAGTCCACAGTCCTAAAACGGGTGTGATTAATCTAATAAAAACAGTAAACACTGGGGATTTGTTTCTTTCTACCCTGATCCAGTGCAAGTTGAAAATCCTAGGTAAGTGTGTTCAGTATGTGCGCTGTCCCAAGGTATAGCCTACAGAGGGGTGGGGGTCAAGGCAGGGAGTGTCAGTAAACCCATCTGACCACAGCATGCTCTCCAAAGGAACTTATTTACAGGACCACCTCCACAAAGCTCCATACAAGCCAGTGTCGCCACGGTTTTCTTGGAGTGCTATGCCTACCTCCTGTTAGGGTTTAGAGACTTGCTCATACCAATGGGTCTTTTCAATCAATGTCCTCTCCTGTGTCTGATGAATGTGGTAAATCAGCGCTTTCCTGGGTCTGCTTGTAAGCTGTGCCCTTTGAGAGCACAGAGAATGTGCAAATAAGAACATCTTCCTCCTCTCTCCTTCCGGCTGGTGGCTGTATAGAAGGCAGGAGTGAAGTCAACACTGAAAGAGATCCCATTTTAGGAATGCAGTGGATTCACTAAAGAATTCAAGAGAAGCATAGTTGGAAGATATGTTGTTCTATTTTATATTAGAAAATTCTGAAAAGTAAATTTCACAACACCAGAACTTATCGTTCACATTTTTTTCCTGCCTATCCTGTTTAAGACTTGCATCTGTGATAATCAGCACTGAAGCACACGAACAAACGTTGAGTCATTGGAAGCGAGTATTCACAGGCAGCACAATGAATGAGGCAGCGTCATGAGTAATCATATAACCAATATAAATAAATGGTATTAGGGAACTGCAGAGGCAAGAAGATCTACATTATTTTTGTACAAACTGGTTTTAAAGACCACAGCATTGTGAGTATAACAGTCACTGTTTTCTTCTGTCAGTGGGAGTTATGAAGTTAGAGACAAAGAACACATGTGACAGTAAAGAATACAAGCAGGTGGTTCCTGAAATTGAACACTATCAACATGAATTGATTTTTACATGGTAATGAAATATGTACATATCTCTTCTGTATTCAATTTCCTAAATTTTCATTGAAAAAAACATGATATTAGTTTCCTACTGCTGGTGTAGCAAATTACCACAAATGTACTGACTTAACACAGATTTATTATCTTATAATTCAGGCGATCAAAAGTCTAAAATGTGTCAGCAAGGCTACATTCCATCTAGAGCCCATTTCCTTGCCTTTTTGAGCTTTCAGAGGCTGCCTGCACTGCTTAGTTGATGACCTCTTTCTCCATCTTCAAAGCCAACAGCATAACATCTTCAAATACACACACTCTTCAAAAACACACACTCCCCCTGACCCCCGCTTCCATCCTCACATTGTCTTCTCTAACACTCCTGTCTCCCTCTTATAAGGATCCTTATGATTACATTTGGCCCACCCAGATAATCCAGGATGAGCTTCCTATTTGAAAATGCTTAACAATCATATCTGCAAAGCTCCATTAGCCATGCAAAGTGGCATAGTACAGGTTCCAGGGGTTAGGATGTGAACATCCTTGGGGGCCATTATTCTGTCTAACACAGTCACTCTCACATGGACTCACGAATTATGTAATACATTTTTGGTGTGTTCTTTTAATAGACCATTTTTCAGAGCAGTTTTGGGTTGGAAGAGGATTGGCCAAGATAGCAGAGTAGAAAGACCCTGAGATCACCTCTCGTGAGCACACAAAAACACACAACAACTAATTGCAGAACAATCACTGATGAAAAAGACTGCACCTACCAAAAAAGATCTTCTACAGCTGAAGACATAAAGCAGGGACCACAGTGAGACAGGTAGGAGGGGTGGACTCATGATATAACCAAGTCCCATAGCCCTAGGTGGGCAACCCACAAACTGGAGAATAATTATACAGCAGAGGTTGTCCCACAGGAGTGAGAGTTCTGTTGGGCTCACCAGCCCAGGGATCCTGCACTGGAAAAATGAGCCCCCAGAGGATTTGGTGTTGAAGGTCAGTGGGGCTTAATTTCAGGAGCCCCACAGGATTGGGGGAAATAGAGACTTCATTCTTAAAAGGTACACATAAAATCTCACACCAGGACCCAAGGTAAAAGCAGTTATTTGATAGGATCCAGGGCCAGACCTACCTGCTGGTCTTGGAGAATCTCCCGGATAGGCAGGGGTGGCTGAGGCTCACCCTGGGGACACAGACATTGGCGGCAGCCACACTGGGGAGCTCCTTCTACCACACGGACCTGCCTGCTGGTGGCCGCCATTTTGGGATCCTCCCTCTAGCTCATTAGTGCCAAAACCTGGCCTTACCCAACAGCCTTTAGGGCACCAGTGCTTGGACACCTCAGGTCAAACAACTAACAGGGCAGGAACACAGCCCCACCCATCAGCAGACAGGCTTCCTAAAGACTTCCTGAGCCCATAGCCATCTCTTGACACTCCCCTACACATGGCCCTGCCCATCAGAGGGCCAAGACCCAGCTCCATCCACCAGTGGGCAGGTACTGACCATGCCCTCCAGGAAGCCTGTATTAGCCTCTAGACCAGCCTCAACCATCAGGGGGCAGACATGAGACACAAGAAAACCACACTCACACAACCTGTGGACACAGCCTACCCACAGCAGGCCAGACCCCACCCTGGGACAAGCCAGGCCCTGGCTGTGCCCACTAGCAGGCCAGCACAAGCTTCCCCAGACCCCATACCCAACTGTGTCAGGAACTGGTGTCCCCTGCCACCACCACTCCCGCCTCTGCCCCAGTGACCTGACACCAGCTCCAGGATTTCTGGGCCCTGCAGCAACTTCAGGACCTGGCTCTGCCTGCCAGTAATCTGGCACTAACCCCAGGACCTGGCTTTATCCACCAATGAGTTGGCACCAGCCCTGGAGTCTTCTGGACCCAGACTCCACCCATCAGTGAGCCAGGACTAGCCCCAGGGCCTCCTAGGGTTCTGCAGCCAGCCGCCTCATGACCAGGCCACACGAACTAGCAGCCAGCAACATCCACATGAAACAGGGCCTGGCAACCAACCAGGCTAGGGGTCACCCAAACCTGTAAGACCACCCACATAGTCAGCCCATCAAAACAGAAGGACCCACGCAGCCCTCTTAGGGGCAACCCCTAGAGCATATAGCTTGAGTGACAAGAGGGGAGTGTGCTGTTGTGAGGTGTAGGGCATTTCCTACAGAAGGCCACTTCTCCAAGGTTGAGAAACATAACTAACCTACCACATACATAAAAATATAAATAGCAACTTAAACAAAATGAGGCAGCAGAGGACTATGTTCCAGATGAACGAACAAGATAAAACCCTAGAAGAAGAACTAAGTGAAGTGGAGACAGACAACCTACCCAAGAAAGAGTTCAGATGTAAGGATGATCAAAGAACTTGGGAAAAGAATGGATGCACAGAGCAAGAAGTTAGAAAATTTTAACAAAGAGTTAGAAAATATAAAGAACAACCAAACAGAGGTGAAGAATACAATAATAGAAATGAAAAATACACTAGAAGGAATCAACAGTAGACTAAATGATACAGAGGAACACATCAGCAAGTTGGAAGACAGAGTAGAGGAAATCACTGCCACTGAACAGAAAAAAGAAAAAAGAATGAAGAAATGAGGACAATTTAAGAGACCTCTGGGACAACATCAAGCCCACTGATGTCTATATTATAGGACTCCAAGGAGAAGAGAAAGAGAAAGGTGCTGAGAATATAGAAGACATAATAGCTGAAAACTTCCCTAATCTGGGAATGGACACAGTTGCCCAAAACCAGAAAGCGCAGAGAGTCCCATACAGGATTAACATGAAGAGGAATAGAGCAAGACACAACATAACTAAAATGACAAAAATTAAAGATAAGGAGAGAATATTAAAAGCAGCAAGGGACAAAAAAAGACAACAAATAACATAAAGGGAACTCCCATAAGGCTATCAGCTGATTTTTCAGCAGAAACTCTGCAGACCAGAAGGGAGTGGCATGATATATTTAAAGTGATGACAGGGGAAAACCTACAACCAAGAATACTCTACCCAGCAAGGTTCTCCTTCAAATTTGAGGAAGAAATCAAAAGCTTTACAGACAAGCAAAAGCTAAAAGAGTTCAGAACTACCAAACCAGCTCTACAACCAATTAAAGGAAATTTTATAGGTGAAAAAGAAAAGGCCACAACTAGAAACAAGAAAATTACAAAATGAGAAAGCTCACTGGTAAAGGCAAACACACAGTAAAGCTAGGAAATCATCTACACACAAAGCTAGTAGGGAGGTTAAGACAAAAGTAGTAAAATCATCTATATCCACAATAAGCAATTAAGGGATATACAGAACAATGAGATGTAAAATATGATATCAAAAACAGTAATCATGAAGGGAGGAGAATACAAATGCAGGGTTTTAAAATGCATTTGATGTTAAAAAAAAAAAACTGAAACCTGGGGATATATGTATACATATAGCTGATTCACTTTGTTATACAGCAGAAACTAACACAACACTGTAAAGCAATTATACTCCAGTAAAGATGTAAAAATGAAAAAAAAGAACACATGCTATGCCTCAGGCTCTAGACCTCTTTCATTTTCACTAGTTGCTTTGTTCTTAGCCAGCTTGCTTTGAAATTAAGAGATCAGCAACTTAAAACAATCATGTATATATATATATATATATATATATATATATATAGAGAGAGAGAGAGAGAGAGAGAGAGAGAGAGAGAGAGATTACTATACAAAAACCTCACAGTAAACACAAACCAAACATCTATAATTATATATGCACACAAAAAAGAAAAAGGAATCCAAAATAACACTGAAGATAGTCATCAAATCCCTAGAGAAGAGGAAAATAAGGGAAAAAAAAGACCTACAAAAACAAATCTAAAACAATTAATAAAAAGGCAATAATGACTACATATCGATAATTATCTTAAATGTAAATGAACTAAATACTCCAACCAAAAGACACAGAGTGGCTGAATGGGTACAAAAACAAGACCCATATACATGTTGCCTACAAGAGACTCACTTCAGATCTAGAGACATACACAGACTGAAAGTGAGGGAATGGAAAAGGTATTCCATGCAAATGGAAATCAACAGAAAGCCAGAGTGGCAATACTTATATCAGACAAAAGAGACTTTAAAATAAAGACTGCTACAAGAGACAAAGGACACTACATCATGATCAAGGGATCAATCCAAGAAGAAGATACAACAATTGTAAATACATATGCACCCAAGAGAGGAGCACCCAAATATATAAGGCAAATATTAATGGACATAAAGGAGAAACTGACAGTAACACAAGAATAGTAGGGGACATTAATACTCCATTTATATCAAGGAAAGATCATGCAGACAGAAAATCAGTAAGGAAGCACAGTCCTTAAATGACACATTAGACCAAATGAACTTAACTGATATATAGACAGCATTCCATCCAAAAGCAACAGAATACACACTCTTTCCAAGTGCACATGGAACATTCTCCAGGATAGATCACATGCTGGGCAACAAAACAAGCCTTGGTAAAATTGAAGAAAACTGAAATCTTATCAAGCATCTTTTCCAATCACAACACTATGAGACTAGAAATCAACTACAAGAAAAAAAACTGCAAAACAGCCACAGACACATGGAGGCTAAACAATATGCCACTAAACAAGCAATGGATCAAAGAAATCAAACAGGAAATTTAAAAATACCAAGAGAGGGGGCTTCTGTGGTGACACACTGGTTAAGAATCCGCCTGCCAATGCAGGGGACATGGGTTTGAGCCCTGGTCTGGGAAGATCCCACATGCTGTGGAGCAACTAAACCCCTGCGCCACAACTACTGAGGCTGTGCTCTAGAGCCCATGAGCCACAACAAGAGAAGCCACCACGATGAGAAGCCCATGCACTGCAACAAAGAGTAGCCCCCACTCACCGCAACTAGAGAAAGCCTGCGCACAGCAATGAAGAACCAACACAGTCAAAAATAAAATATATAAAATAAATAAATTTTTAAAAAATACCAACAGACAAATGAAAATGAAAACACAATTCAAAACCTATGGGACGCAGCAAAAGCAGTCTAAGAGGGAAGTTTATAGCAATACAATAAAAGAAATAAAAGAAATCCAAATTGAAAAGGAAGAAGTAAAACTGTCACTGTTTGCAGATGACATGATACG
The DNA here is from genome assembly GCF_008692025.1 of Phocoena sinus. NCBI lineage: Eukaryota > Metazoa > Chordata > Mammalia > Artiodactyla > Phocoenidae > Phocoena > Phocoena sinus. The sequence goes on from NC_045767.1 coordinate 22,044,354, forward strand.
ACACATAGAAAATCCTAAAGATGCCACCAGAAATCTACTAGAGCTCACCAATGAATTCAGTAAAGCTGCAGGATAAAAAATTAATACACAGAAATATTTTGCATTTCTATATACTAACAACAAACTAAAAGAAATAGAAATTAAGGAAACAATCCCATTTACCACTGCATCCAAAGGAATAAAATACCTAGGAATAAACCTACCTAAGGAGGCAAAAGACCTGTACACAGAAAACTATAACATGCTAATGAAAGAAACCAAATCTGACACAAACAGGTGGAAAGATATACCATGTTCTTGGATTGGAAGAATCAATATTGTCAAAATGATTATTCTACCCAAGGCAATCTATAGATTCAATGCATCCCCTATCAAATTACCATTGGCATTTCTCACAGAACTAGAACAAAAAATCTTAAAATTTGTATGGCGACACAAAAGACACCAAATAGCCAAAGCAATCTTCAGAAAGAAAAACAGAGCTGGAGGAAATCAGGCTCCCTGACTTCAGACTGCAGTCATCAAAACAGTGTGGTACTGGCACTAAAACAAACATACAGTTCAATGGAACAGGATAGAAAGCCCAGAAATAAACCCATGCACCTATGGTCAATTAATCGACAACAAAGGAGGCAAGACTATACAATGGGAGAAAGACAGTCTCTTCAATAAATGGTGTTGGGAAAACTGGACAGCTACATGTTAAAAAAAGTGAAATTAGAATATTCTTTAACACCATACACAAAAATAAACTCAAAATGGATTAAAGACCTAAATGTAAGACTGGATACTATAAAACACCTAGAGGAAAACATAAGCAGAACACTCTTTGACATAAATCGCAGCAATATTTTTTTTGATCTATCTCCTAGAATAATGGAAATCAAAGCAAAAATAAACAAATGGGACCTAATTAAACTTAAAAGCTTTGGCACAGCAAAGGAAACTGTTAACAAAATGAAAAGACAACCTACTAAATGGGAGAAAGTATTTGCAAATGATATGATCAATAAGGGATTAATATCCAGCATATATAAATGGCTCATACAACTCAACATCAAAAAAAAACAAACAACCTGATTAAGAAATGGGCAGAAGACCTAAACAGACATTTTTTGAAAGAGGAAATGCAGATGGCCAACAGACACATGAAAAGATGCTCAACACTGCTAATCATCAGGGAAATGCAAATCAAAACCACAATGAGATATCACTTAACACCTGTCAGAATGGCTATCATCAAAAAGAAAACAAATAACAAATGTTGGCAAGGATGTGGAAAAAAGAGAACACTCATATGCTATTGGTGGGAATGTAAACTAGTGCAGCCACTGTGAAAACAGCATGAAGGTTTCTCAGAAAACTAAAAATAGAACCACCATATGACCCAGCAATTCCACTCCTGGGTATATATCCAAAAAAACACAAAAACAGTAATTCAAAAAAAGATACACACACCCCAATGTTCACAGCAGCATTATTTATAATTGCTAAGATATGGAAGCAACCTAAGCATCCATCAATGGATGAATGGATAAAGAAGATGTGGTGTGCATATATATATACACACACACACATATACAATGGAATATTACTCAGCTATAAAAAAGAATGAAATTTTGCCATCTGCAGCAACATGGATGGACTTGGAAGGCATTATGCTGACTGAAATGTCAGACAAAGACAAATACTGTATGCTATCACTTATATGTGGAATTTAAAAAATACAACAAACCAGTGAATATAACAAAAAAAGAAGCAGACTCAAAGAGAAGCAACTAGTGGATACCAGTGGGGAGTAGGGGAGAGGCACTATAGGGATGGGGGAGTAAGAGGTGCAAACTATTAGGTATAAAATAGGCTACAAGGATATACAACACGGGTAATATAGCCAGTATTTTATAATAACTATAAATGGAGTATAACCTTTGAATATTGTGAATCACTATATCGTACACCTGTAACTTATATAATACCGTACAGCAACTATACATCAATAAAACACGCACACACACGCAAAGGAAATAGAGCAGTTTGGGGTTCACAGCAAAATTGAACAGAAAGTACAGACTTCCCAGATACCCCCATACCCACCCACGCACAGTCTCCCCCACCATCAACATCCCTTACCAGAGTGGTTCATTTGTTACAGGTGATGAACCAACACTGACACATCATTGCTACGTAAAGTCCAAAGTTTACATTAGGGTTCACTCTTGGTGTTGTACATTCTATGGGTTTGGACAAATGTATAATGACAAGTATCTATCATTGCAGTATCAAACAGTAATTTCACTGCCCTAAAAATCCTCTGTCCTCTGCCTATTCATCTCCCCCAACATCTGACAACCACTTATCTTTTTTTTCAATTTAAAGACTATTTTTTTAGAGCATTTTAGTTTCACAGCAAAATTGAGAGGAACATACAGAGATTTCACATATACTCCCTGCTTGTATCCATCACTATGGTATCATACAAAGTAGTTCCACTGCCCTAAAAACCCTGTGTGTCCTACCTATTCATCCCTCTCCCCTCCCTCAGCCCCTGGCAACCACTGATTTTTTTTTTTTTTTTTTTTTTTTTACTGTCATCACAGTTTTGCCTTTTCCAGAATGTCACATGGCTGGAATCACATACTATGTAACCTTTTCAAATTGGTTTCTTCCACTTAGTAATATACAGCTAAGTTTCTTCCATGTCTATTCTTGGCTTGCTAGCCCATTTCTTTTTAGTTCTGAATAATATTCCATGGTATGGGTGTACCACATGTAATACATTTTTAGTCATATTGTTTATATAGACAGGGGCCTCACACACCCAAGGAGGCTGCCCTACCCTGAGGCCTCAAGAAAAATTTAAATTCTGTCCAGTATACTCCTTTTAGATAGGCAAAAAATTTACATGATAAAGTAGATTTTATGAGGTTTTTGAAAGACATAAAGAAAATGTGTTAAGTGCCCAGTACAGACAGTGCAATGAGTAGACTAGTAGACTTCTATCAATATTATTGTTACTGTTATTATGATGGTAACAATGAAAGACTTCAATCCCAGAAGTTAAAATAAAAGCTTTCATTCTTAAGATAAAAGTTGACTATTAAAAGTATATCTAGGATGAATTAAACTTAGATTGTGTTTTGCCATTTACCAAGCTCTTTCACATACATGAACTTATCTCACCTTTATAGCAATTCTGTGATGCAGGCATTATTTTCATTCCTGATTTTCAGATGATGAAACTGAGTCTGAGAGACTCAGTTTTTTCACCTTTTATAATTTGCAAAGTTGCCACTTGAACCCATATCAAATATGGTATACTTTGCATTATAAAATAATTCCACTCTCTAAGGTTCCAAATGGTCAGGTTTTTATTATACAAATCAGTAATTTTCAAAGTGTGGTTCCTGGACCAGCAGCATCAGCATCACCTGTTGATGCAAATTCTTGAGCCCTATGCCTGACCTACAGAGGGTCAGGCTGAGCAATCTGAGTTTTTTATTAGCCCTCCATTTTATTCTGATGTACGCTGAAGTCTGAGAACCACCGATCTAAGACACTGCTCTTTTCTTCTAACTGCTAACAATCCCAAGGTTAAAGAGAAATAAGATATCGCCACACAAAGGCATTTAAGCAATGATTTAATGATTAAAGTAACAGTTTTATTCAAGAGAAATCTGAGACAGCAAACTCACTGAAACTTTGTTCACTCTCTAATTATTTGGATTTTTCATCTTAACAAAAGCACAACATATTCCATCTATGTAGGGAAGAGAGAAGTCAAAACATGGGGGGTTTGGATTGAGTTTCAGCAGGGCAGAAGTAGGATATTCATGATGGTTTCCAAGGTTTCCTCTCCTCCTGTATTATCTACAATTGCTTAAGCAGGACTTTGAAAGATTAGAATAGATCACATCTTTGGAGAACACTTAACTGCAAAAGGCCAGGATGATGAAATTAAGTCCTCTCACAGTTGGAACAAAGACAAATTGGATGTGGCATGTCATAGGCTGAGATGGGCAAAGGGAGAGCTGACATTTCATATTTTACAGATACTGCTTACTGATAATTCTCCCCATTATTTCTAGATCTGGGAGAAGAGGGCAAAGGTGCTCTTTCTGATTTATCATCTAAATATGTCCAGATGGCTTGGATCAATATCCAGGAGCAATTTGGGAGGGCAAAGATTTCTGCCAGCTTCCGCCCCACAAGTCTTGACAGTCACTGTGCATTATCAGAACCAAGGGATCAGTCCAGCTTTGAAGAAGGCCCTGGCAGAAGACCTGGGAAAAAAGCATCCCTGAGCATGCAGTCTGTTTCAAGTCTATCAGAGACACAAGCATTTCAAAGGAGATTTAGGAGAGGAGGTGAAGCCAGTGGTGCTTTCATCAGAAGCCAGAATCTGAGGGGGGGCGCTGGTCTCCTGCTCAGCCCTAGGCCTTCCTAGCTGCTCTAGTTTACAGGCTCTTCAAAACCCAGGGTAAACTCCAGATGAGGACGGGGCCGTCCCAACTACGCAGAGAAAGAGAGCTCTACCTTGGCAAGGGCGGAGGTCCTCAGGACCATCCTGCTGCAGGTAAAGTGAAGTATCTTTCTGGCCTGAGCCCTGCCCCTTAGAGGGCTCTGAAGAGCTGTGAAGTCTGTGTCCTGGGCACACCTGGCAGATGATTTCACACTAAAGAGGCCTTTCCTATAGAATTACCAGAGGACAATTCTTGGTGTTACAGAAAGGCCTTCTAACAGAGTGGAGGGAAGGAGGTGAACGTTTATTGAGCAGCAACGATGTGCCAGGCCCTTTCCATACATTCACTCATTTTATCCTTACAACAATCTTATTAAGTAGATAATTTTGTCCCCAGTTTTCAGAAATGAAAACAAGGCAGAGAAAGGTTACCTACTCAAAGGCACACAGCTTGCAAGTGACATAGCTAGAATATGAACTCAGGTCTGGCTTCAAAGTCCCTGCTCTTGTCACTACTGTGCTGTGACAGGAGAAGTGACCCAATGGGCTAATCACTGGTCTCTGAGAGGCCACCTCAGGCCTTCCTGTGTGAGCTGTGGCCCACAGATCAATGGCGAGTACAGTGTATATCTCACCTGTGCCATCTTTCTTGGCCTGCAAATACATCATAATTACCCTGTCCAGAGAGAAGAGTCACTATGCACTTCTACTATCTCAGAGGGCACTGGAGATCAAAGGCAGCTGAGCTGGGAGTCCTTCTCATGGATGATCCGAATGTGTGCTGTCTACTCCTCTTTCTCCATCCAAACCTCCTTGCTCCAAATCACTCCCATACATCCCAGTTAAACAGAAATCCATCATCTTTTTTTTTTTTTTAATCCCTTACGCAAGGGAAAAAAAAAAGGCTGAGGTGAATGAGCTTTTTATTGCAACGGTAACCAAAGAGCATTTGCTGCAATCTGCTTATTTCAGCACAATCCCCTAAGTGCTCTCTTACTTCCCCTGATCAAGCTTGATATACAATACAGTCATAATCATCAATGAGATTTCGGCCAGTTAATCATTCATTTGTGATTACCTAAGTCATAAGAACCGTTTCCCATGAAGTTTGTTTCCCCATTTTCAAGCTGGCCAAACTAACTTCTTGTAGAAACAGACTCTTTTCCTGGGGTATATATCTATCATTCCCCATTGGAGATTTGTTTAACTATTACAGAATAGTGAAGTTATTACCTAATACTTCAGTTTGTATTTGTCACCTACAATAATATCCTTCCCTTAATAATCTATATGCCAGGACAATTCCATGATAGAATCCAGTCCCCTACGGCAGGGTTCCTGCACAGCACTAACCCAGGGTAGCACTTACCAGGCAGAGCAAACAATTTGGAATGGAAAGGGGGTGGTGGGCATTTGTAGGCAGCCCAGTGTGTTCTGTCATGGCCTAGACGTAGGAACACTTACCCTCATCTGTATGAAAGCTGATTTTACTGCGACCATTTGGCCAAATAAATACACTTTATGAATTTCTCCTAAGGAAATAAAGGTATGCATACACTGCAAGGGTGGGGATCAGTCTCCAGGGTATAGTATACTTATTAATAAACATTATATGAGACTCTGTCATCGATAGGTAGAATATCCGGTGCTGGGAAATAAAGAGTAAAAGTAGACGTTGCCATTCTGGCATCACTTCCCACTCCTTCAACTCTGGCTTCAGCAAGTTAGGAATCCTGTTTCCCAAGAGACCAAGACAAGGCAAGAAGTCACCATCCTAGCAGGAGTAATCGACCCCGAGTATCAGAAGGGTTGCTCTTACACAATAGGAGGAGGAAGGAATATGTTTGGTATCCCCATGACCCACTGGAGAATCTTTTAGTATTTCTTTGCCAAATTTTATTTATTTATTTATTTATTTATTTATTTATTTATTTATTTATTGCGGTATGCGGGCCTCTCACTGTTGTGGCCTCTCCCATTGCGGAGCACAGGCTCTGGACGCGCAGGCTCAGCGGCCATGGCTCATGGGCCCAGCTGCTGCGTGGCATGTGGGATCTTCCCGGACCAGGGCTCAAACCCGTGTCCCCTGCATTGGCAGGCGGATTCTTAACCACTGTGCCACCAGGGAAGTCCCAAGCCCTGACTTTCTACACAAGATTTTGGAAGAGTCTTCTCTGTGGGAGCTGACCAGCCCGTGTGGAAAGACCTAAAGAAAACTACATGGCACTTTTCCCAAAAAATGGCCCACCCAGGTCACCCTACAGGGAGTTCACGGTTGGCAAGCTCACCCGGCCTCTAAAAATGAACATTTAATCAAGGAGACATTTGAGAAAAAAACTCTAATATGAAAGATAGAGAGCAAACCAAATAGATGAAATCATTTTAGATATATGTGGGAAGTATAAAACCTCGAAAATCAAAACAGGAATATATCTATAATTAATATCCTCAGATATAAGAGAATATATGTATCTCTGGGGAAAAAATCAGGGTGCCATGAAAAATTAAACAGAGAACCAAAAAACCAGCTCTTGGAAATTAAAAATGTGATGCAAGAAAAGAAATACTTAGTAGAAGAGTTAAGTGATAAAGAAACATCTCAGAAAATGTATGAGGGGCTTCCCTGGTGGCGCAGTGGTTAAGAATCCGCCTGCCAATGCAGGGGACACGGATTCGAGCCCTGGTCCGGGAAGATCCCACATGCCGCGGAGCAACTAAGCCCGTGCGCCACAACCACTGAGCCCGTGTTCCACAACAAGAGAAGCCATTGCAATGAGAAGCATGCGCGCCACAACGAAGAGTAGCCCCCGCTCACCACAACTAGAGAAAGCTGCATGCAGCAATGAAGACCCAATGCAGACAAAAATAAAAACAAACAAACAAACAAATAAATAAGAAAATATATGAAAGAGACAAAGAAAAAATATGCTGCTGGAGGATAAAATATGCATACAAAAGCTGGATTAAAAAAAACTTTAAAGTATATTTTAAAACGGGGAAATATAATACTGAATACTTTTTCAAAGTGAAATATCAATCTACCTTCCCTAAAACAGTGTACGTAAAAGTTCCCTTAGGTCACATCCTCATCAATAACTATTTTTCCTTTAGAAGTTTATTATAATTCATTGTAAATCTGTCTGAAGCTGATATCTTCTTGAGAAAAGTTTTAAGACAACAATTTAATTATAATAATATACAGTATATATGTAATAAAACAATATATAGGACATATGATATAACATATGTAATATGTATATTCTATCTATATGTATATTCTAATCTATTGAATCAATTCACTATATTTCAGCTAACCCCTTTTATCCCATCTTCCAGAGGTACCAATCATGGAGCCTTTTGAAGATTCTGCAGTATAAATTAAGTTGGTTCCCTGATTCCCATCCACTGCCCTTCACCCTATCCTAGATTTGGCTTTCTCAGTTCTACCAAGTAATTTGCCACTTACCATCTACTTTCCAGATTTAAAACTTGCATTGATATTGTCTCATCTTCTCTTTTCTCCATCTCTATGGATTTTTGAAAAGCTTTAGTTGAGTTTTGAAAGAAAATAAAATTGGACTTTTGTATTAAATCTACTGTCTTTACTAGGAAATGTGACTTTAAAAAAAAATGAAAATGCAGATTCTATGACTAAACAGTTTTGCTCCTAGGTAAACTCTTGACATGTGTACCAGGAGAGATGTGCAGAAATATTTACAGTAGCATTGGCATAATGGCAAAAATCCAGAAGTAACTCATGAATGAATCTTAGAAACATAATGGTTAGTTTTAAAAAACTGCAAAAGAATGTGAATAGTATGAAATAAATTTAGTCAGTTCAAACAACATTAAAGAAAATCGAAGTAGTAGTTAGCCTTGGTTGGGGAGAGACAGAGTTGAAATTGGGGATGAAGATGAGGAGCTTCAACAGTACTGGTGATTGTTAGAATACCCCAGGAGCAAACTCTGATGCAAGAATTTGGGTGTAATTACATTTGACCCTTGAACAACATGAGTTTGAACTGTGTGGGTCCACTTACACATGGATCTTTCTCCACAGTACATATTACAGTGCTATATGATCCAAGGTTGGTTGAATCTGTGGATGTGGAACCAGGGATATGGAGGAACCACGAATATGGAGGAACTGCAAATACGGAGTGCCAATATAAGCTATATGTGTGAATTTTTGACCGTGCAGAGAGTCTGCACCCCTAACCCTGTGTTGTTCAAGGGTCAACTGTAGCTTATTTGGGAGACTATCCCAGGAAACACTGGTAAAGGAGTAGGGAAGTGAGATGGGAAAGGAAAGGTAGGAAGTTATAAAGGGTGAGTTAATAAGCAGATTATTACCATGAACAACCAAGGCTCAGTTTCCCTGGGACCTCTTGGAGACTGTATAGAATATATCTCAAGGTCATCCTACCTGAGGGGCAAGGAAACTTAGATATTTATTTACCACCTCCGTCCATTATTAGTTGAGGGCTGCTCCTGGTGGCCTTGATCCTCTGGCACTTCCAGCATACCATATTTGCAGGGGCTAAGCATATTTCTGTGACCAGAGGAAAGCCTGAAGGCAAAGCACCTCAGGTGCTTACAGCAGATGCCATTAGTGCTTTTCAGGAATAGTGAGCACTAATGGGATAGGCCTGCTACAGTACCACTCTACTTTTTAACCTAGAAGGGGCTAAAATGGGATTTATTTGGTTACTGTTTGTACTATATATGTGAAATGTATTTTCATATCAGTGCTAATGTTAATAAAAATATTAAGTAAACGTACATGTTTCTTGAATTCCCATTTTATTCTTTGCAAAATGTTCTGTTAGAAATGTGGACTTTATAGTATGTGTTCATTCTTCATTTTCACTGACCTTCTGCTCACATGCAGCAACAGGACCACAGACTCCCTGGTGTCATTGGGCCCTAAATCATTTTTTGAACATGAGCCTTTCACTGCAGGAGGGATTTTGTGATTAGATTTAAATATGGCCATTTATATAGCAGCAGGAACTGATTTGCAAGAACTCTTTAGACAGTATATTTTAGGAAAACATCATGGTGTGAAATTCAATTCAACTTATGTGTTTGGTTTTTTATTATATGGATCATTTTTACATAGTAAGATTTTGGCATTTGGGGTCTCAGAGGTCATACGCCTTGGGCTAAGACAACTTTTTGGATTATAATTAATTCAAACCCCAATTATGCTCTTCCAAGCAAGAATGGTTCTATAAAGTCCTAGTTTCTGTGGCCAGCATGTTACAGTTTAGTTTATTTAATATATTAAGCCAAATGCACTATAGGCTGTGCTTATGGAGCAGGGTCATTCAACTGACCAAGGCAACTAGAGTAGACAACTGGACACTTTACAGAACAATACACTGCAGTGGACTCAAGAAGGAAACTCACTAATTTGTACCTGGTTACACAAATAGGCTGAAGGTGACTGAATTGATTTTAGAGAATTGTCTTTGACCACTCAAAATCAATGGAGCCAACTGCTCTGTATGAAGTAAGCTAAATAAACAGATAACAAATGTTTACTGATTAAATTAATCCATCAGCTTTAAAAAAACAAAACTTTGAAAATAAATTTCAAAAAAAAAAATCTCAATACCTACAATGACATACATATCTGTACTCCTTGATACAAAGTTTGAGTTAATCCTTTGTTAACAACTACCTCTAAGGCAGCTGAAGGGTAATAAAAACACTCCTTACAAGGGAACTGACAATCCACTAGCTTGAAGGGCCCTTAACTTTTCTCTGGACAAGATCAGGCTCATCACTCTACTTCTGAAGATCTCTATTTACATTGACAAACCAATCAGAAACCATGAAATGAGCTGTTTCAAAACAGCTCACAAGGGCTAACTCTACACAGATAAGCAGAATAGAGGAGTTGGTAACATGAAAATGTTTTATGGGACATTTCTAACAGGAAAGTAGAATGCATTGCAGATCCCTTTAATTTTACAAATCTATCTCACGGCCTACTTGGTGAGGCAGATCAATTTGGTATTCCCTTTGTAACTGTAAACATTTCCATTTAACAGTCATTAGCTTAATCATCTCTTAAAATGAATTAATCATTAGCATTTGAAGATTGTTTTTATTCTCCTTCATACAAAAGCCCATTAAATGAATGGATAGATGGATAACTATAATTTAAACTGGAAATTTTGACTGATGCAACAATATACAAAAACACATTTCAAAGTGAGCTGTTAGAACACAGAGACTAAATTTCAACACATATATAAAAAATGATGGCAATTGAGAATTTTTTTTTTTTTTTTTTTTTTTTTTGCGGTACGAGGGCCTCTCACTGTTGCGGCCTCTCCCGTTGCAGAGCACAGGCTCCGGACGCGCAGGCTCAGCGGCCATGGCTCACGGGCCCAGCCGCTCTGCGGCATGTGGGATCTTCCCGGACCGGGGCACGAACCCGTGTCCCCTGCATCGGCAGGCGGACTCTCAACCACTGTACCACCAGGGAAGCCCGAGAAAATTTTTTGAGGAATACTTCATTGGAAAGAGAGAAGTGCTATGGGGGAACAATGATGAGGCTTGTTTGCAATGCACCTCAAGACAGTCACAGAACTCAGTAAGCATCTCCTGTACTAATCCTGTCTTTATTTAAAGTTTTGATATCTTGTTCATCATGCTTTTTTGCATTAATATTTACTTTAAAAATATTTCATTAAAATATTGTTTACCTTGACTGCTGAGTTTTTTGGCACTCTCTTTAATTCTGCACTCAAGGTGAGTGCCTCACTAGCTTCACAGTAATCCCAGTCCTGATTGATGGGCACAAGGTAATAACGTCTGACCCTCACCTGTATCTGCAAAAGCCACCTATGACAGCAGGACATAGGTGGGTGACTAGGAAGGTACTGCACTCTCCTCTAGTAATGGGTCAAAAGTATGGGAATTCCAGGGACTAGATGAAAAATAGTGGTATAAATATCTGCCTGGGGTCACTTAAAAAGGTATCCTCTCCAACAGGATGGTTGACACCGAGAGAGTTGACAACGACCTAGGAGAAAGGGACTTTGGGAAAACTGCTGCAAGGGAGAAGCCAAGGGGCACTGGGGTGACCAACTGAAGATGAGGTACTGCTGCATGTGGAGAGTTAGGCTGAGGGCCAGGGCAATCAGAGGGGCCACCTTTCCACCCTCCTCCCAACTATACAACCCTAGGAGTTGAGCAAGAAGGTTTATAGCATACTCTTCCCGGAAGACTGCTGGCATGCCTGTAGCCAGGCCCTGGGATGAAGGTGGGGTGGGGAGGAGAAGTCTTAACTGAAGGAAGAGCAAAGTGTTCTTTAATATATTACACAAAACCTAAATCCTAAATTAAAACTATGATTTTGATATTCAAGTGACCCTAGGACTCAATGTTGCCATGTTGCAAAACTCCAGCGGCACCATTCCCATTATAATTTATCAGAGCTGGGCTCCAGGAGACTCATTTACAAAGATTACAATGCAAATGGTACCCCCGAGAATTGTGCAACTTGGAGGCCCCGACAGAACATTTTATTACTTGAATGGTCAGAAAAATCATGGGACTGCATAGGTTTTTATACAGGCACAAGAAAAACTCCCAGTGAAAGTTAGAGACAAAAGTGAATTTGCATTTTAAACTCCATAAATTATGCTTATTCCACTTAACCGTTACAGAAGGATGGATGGGGGGAGAATGAAATGAATTTAAAAAATAGATAGTAAAAGGAAATTTAAGTTACTGAAGAGAGTGATTCTGTTTAAATTAATCTGTTTCCTTAACAGTGAGTTAAGAAGAAAATTCCTGTTGAAAAGGGTAGAAACATTCATTGGGGGCAAATTTCAATGTCTGATTGACTGATGTTATTTAGAGACTTTATCTGTATTTCAAAAGTTGTTCTCCCATATAGATGAGCTAGCTGAAAAGAGAATACTGTGCCCTGATGACCTTGGGAAATACCATACCCATCTGGTACAGCTGTCATCTACCGTCTTGTTTGCTATTCTAGTCTCTGATAGCACCAGGGTGTTCCCACATATCTGTGGTTATCTTTTCTCCAATCTCATTTTCACCATCTTATTTTCAGTCCTCATTTCTCACCAAGATCACAGTAATATTTAATTAGCCTTCTCTTCCAGATGTGTGCCTCAGATCTTTTCTATATTTTGTGCCAAATGAAGCCTTCTAAAATATAAATCTGATCAAATGAAAATATGTGTGTAGGTATACACACACACACAAACATATGTGAGTATACACATATGCATACTTATGTATTCATATATATACAAGATGTATATACATACATATACACACATGTATGTACATGGAATGCATGAAAATATACATATATGTATGTGTGTGTACATACACATATACTTAAAACCAGAAGAATCACACATAAGCATTACAGTAATTATGTTCAGCTGGTAGGATTATGAGTCCTTGATTAAATTTTTCTTTATGTTTTTTACATTTTCTAAGTTACTGCATTGACTGTTCATTAATATAATTTTTAAAAATTTCTTAATGATATAGAGAACATTTAATGAAATGAGAAAATTTTAAATAGTTGTTAATTTTTGAAGTGTTTACGAAATAGTATATATAGTATGAACCCATCTATCTGTGTAAAATGTATATTTTATACACAGTAAGTCCCCTACATATGAACCAGTTCTGTTCCAAGAGAGTGTCTGTAAGTCCAATAAAGTTAGCCTAGGTACCCAACTAACACAATCGGCTATACAGTACTGTACTGTAATAGGTTTATAATACTTTCCACACCAATAATACCTAAAAAAAAATAAAGAAAACATTTTTAATCTTACAGTATAGTACCTTAAAAAGTACAGTAGTAGAGTACAACAGCTGGCATACAGGGGCTGGCACTGAGCGAACAGGAAAGAAGAGTTATTGACTGGAGGAGGGAGAAGACATGGGAGATGGTAGAGCTGAAGGATTGTCAGCAACATGAGACGGAGGGCAAGCTGCAATTTCACTCACGCCTGACGTCGATGGCACAGGTTCTGGTTCCTTGCTGGATTCAATTCTATCTACCCGCCTGAGAAAACGATCCAGTGATGTCTGGGTAGTAGCTCTTTTTATCTCATCATAGATGACATGGTAGCACTGGATTGCATTCTGAACGGCTGCTGCAAACTTTGTGTACCGTTCTACGTTCAGGTCCTGTGCCTCAAAAACGAACAGTGCCTCCTCAAATAGCACCAACTTACGTGACTGGACACATGAACGCATATTCGTATCTTTGAAAGTTCACAACTTGAAGGTTTGTATGTAGGGGACTTACTGTAAATGAATGGTGTGTGTATATACATATATATATCTATAAACACATACAGGTAAATGCTAGCACTGATTACCTTGGGAGATGATACCTTGAGCAATTTTTACTTCTCTTTGTGCTTAGCTATATATTCAAAATTGTCTACAGTGAGTATATATAGTCATGATAGTCTCCCCACTAAGTGTGATTCTCTGTGGCAAGGAGGTAAAGCTATATAAAAGGTATAGCAACGCCCATTGATGCTTTTCCTAAAACTGGTAACATGTTCTTTATTTCTGCAATATTACTTCTGCCAAACCTAAAAAGTAGCACTTTGGCAACATCATTCTTTCACTCTGAGATGAAAATTCACTTCATTTCATCAAGGAGCCAAAATCCCTTGTAGTATTTTACCAACTAGATAGCTTTTGAGCCAATTATCTGCAACTAACTTTCTTTTGGAAAGCTTGCAAATGCACGCTCCTCACTTAGGCTGCAAAGTAGGCAGGGAGTCAAAATACTACACAAGGTAAACCCATGACCTTAGCGTCAGAATAGAAAGCAGTGAGGTAGAGGAGGGATCAAGATGGCAGAGTAGGAGGATGAAGAGTTCACCTCCCCCCACAAACACATCAAAAATACTTCTACATGTGAAACAATTTTCATGGAAAATTAACTGGAAACTGGCATCAGAACTCCTGTACAACCAAAGCTGCAAGAAAGATCTCCATGTATTCAGGTAGGATTAGGAAAAAAAGGCATCAAGCTGGGACCTGTGCCCCCTGGGAGGATCTGTAAGGAACAGAAGGTCCACATGGGTGGACCCTCACCTTGGGGAGAGAGCAGGTGGAGCCACAATCTGGGAATCCCAGTCCTAGGGTCCTACATGGAGGAGACAAGCCCCCTTGCCTGCTGGGAAATCCACTGAGACAGATAGGGCTGGAGAAGCCTAGACTCTACTCACAAAAAGTGCACATGTGCTGGCTTGCTAACAGTCAGGGTGGAGAGAGCCTTGCACTGGCAGCTGCTGCCTCACCGCACTTCCCAATCCAAAGGGGCAAAGATCCCAGCCCTGCTCACTCCACACTACAGCCTGGCACAAGATCTGGGCAAAGACTCGGTCTAGTCACATGGAGACAGACCAGGGTGCCTGGGGAATGATCCAGGTGGAGCCATGAAGGCCACTGTCAGTGCACACATCTGGCAGCAGGTAGGGCCACAGTAGCCATTGTTAACACATGTAGGGACAGCACCACAGAGCACTTAGCAGCTAACTGCTGAATCTCAGGCAGAGAGCCCTGGGAGAGAACTCGTCTAGCTACACAGTGACAGCCCAGAGGGCCTGAGGTATTGTCTGAGTGGGGTGGCAGAAGCCACTGTCAGCACACTCAGGAGTACAGAGCAGCTCCTCTCCCATGGAGAGCTCCCTGACACCGCCTACTCCACACCACAGCTTAGCACTAGATCTGGGGTAGACAGGTCCTGGGAGAAAACTGCCACAGAGGCATCCCAGATCTGACAGCAGCACAGCTACCTCAATTCCTGCAGCCACAACACCCCAACCCCCAGCCCTACCCTACTCCACACAACACTTTGCACTAACTAGGTCTGGGACAAACACAAGAGAAAGAGATGTGACCTTGGGCTGCTTCTGAGCAGAACTGCAGACGCCTACACACATGGCGCATAGGTTCTCAGTGATCACACAGGCCTCACTGCTTCAGCAATCACCTCCTTTGAGGCAGGGCACACACTCAAGGGCAACAGAGCCTGATCAATCCCAAACTTCAAAGCTTCTACTTCAACAACTGGGGAGCAGACACTGGCCCTGACAGGGTGACAACAGCTACAGATCAGAGAGGAAGCCCCGCTTCACATCCCACACAGGCTCTAGACACTACGACACCAACCACTCCCCCATCAAGAG
The DNA here is from genome assembly GCF_008692025.1 of Phocoena sinus. NCBI lineage: Eukaryota > Metazoa > Chordata > Mammalia > Artiodactyla > Phocoenidae > Phocoena > Phocoena sinus. Next base: position 22,060,035 of record NC_045767.1, read on the forward strand.
GTAAGAGCCAGCACACCCTGAGGAAGGCACGGCTGGCATCCATACCAAAACCAGCCCTCACACCAAAAACATTAGACACACACAGTGTACACAGGGACTCTCCCACATAAAAACACCCCTTCAAGGCCACAGTAGATAACTGTTTTTCCTAAATTCATAGAGACAGAGAAGCTTAAGTAAAATGAAAATGGAGGGGAACTACTCCAACTAAAAAAAACCAAAGAAATCCCCTGAGAGAACAAATGAAACAGAGCTTATCAGTGTACTATACAACAAGATCAAAAAGGAGGTAATAAAAATGCTAACTGAATTTTAAAAGATTATTGACAGAAACACAGATCACTGTAACAAGGAACTAGAAACTATAAACGTGAACCAATCAAAAATAGACAATTTAATTGCAGAGATGAAAACCAATCTAGAGGCACTGAATAGCAGACTAAATGACACAGAAGAATGAATAAGTGATCCAGAACAGCAGACAGAAAGACAAATGCAAAGAAATGAAAGCAACATATGAGATCTACAGGATAATATAAAATGTGTCAATCTACACATAATACAGGTTCCAGAAGGAGAGAGAGAGAAGAGAATTGAAAATGTATTTGAAGAAAGTAAGGCTGAAAACTTCCCAAATCTAAAGAAGAAAACAGATATACAGGTACAGGAAGCAGAGGATCCCAAAATAGATGAACCCAAACAGACCCAGACCAAGACATATCATAATTAAAATAACAAAAGTTAAATGTAAAGAGAGGATTCTAACGGCAGCAAGAGCAAAACAAAGAATCTGTTACAAGGGAATTCCCATAAAGCTATCAGCTGATTTCTCTGCAGAAACGTTGCAGGCCAAAAAGGAGTGATATATTCAAAGTCCTGAAAGGGGAAAACCTGCAATCTAGAATACTTTACTCAGCAAGATTATCATTTAGAATAGAAGGAGAGATAAAGAATTTCTCAGTTTTTTAGCAGAAACTAAAAGAATTCAGCAATACTAAACCTATCCTAAAAGAAATATTGAAGGGTTTTCTCTAAATAGAAGAGAAGCAAAAATCTATAGAAGAGGGAAAATCACAGTAGGAATGAAGGAAATACATAAAAGGAATGAAGATCACTTAAACAAACCAGTGCATAAAAAAAAAATCAAAAAATTGTAAAAACGATTATAACTGCAATTAATAGTAAAAGGATAAGCATGAAGATGTAAAATAGGACTTCAAAGTCGCAAAATGTGGGGGAAGGGAGAATAAAAATGTAGATCTTTTAGGACTTGTTTGAACTTACATGACTGTTAATTTAAAGAAAGTAGATTTAGTTACGGGTAAACATACTGGAACTCCACGGTAACCACAAATCAAAAACATAAAATAGATTCACAAAAACCAAAAAAGAAAGGAACTTAAGCATACTACAAAAGAAAGTCATCAAACCACAAAACGAAAAACAAAAAGAAGAAAGAAATAAAGAAAAACTATAAAAACAACCAGAAAACAAGGATTAAAATGGCAATAAGTACATACCTATCAATAATTACTTCAAATGTCAATGAACTAAATGCTCTGATCAAAAGACATAGAGTGGTAGATTAGATAAACAAAAACAAGAACCTAGAATATACTGCCTACAAAAGATTCCCTTCAGGGCAAAAGACACACACATAGACTGAAAGTGAGAGGATGGAAAAAGATATTTCATGCAAACGTAAACAAGAAAGTGAGGGTAGCAATACTCATACAAGACAAAAAAAACTTTAAAACAAAGACCATAAAGAAAGACAAAAAGGGCATTATATAATGATAAAGGGATCCATACAAGAAGAGGATACTTGTTAACATATGTGCTCCCAGTATAGGAGCACCTGAATATATAAAACAATACTAACAGACATAAAGGGAGAAATGGACAATAATACAATAATAGTAGGAGACTTTAACACCTCACTGACATCCATGGACAGATAATCCAGACAGAAAATCAATAAGGCAACAGAGGTCCTAAACGACACAACAGACTAGTTGGACTTAATTCATACCTACAGGACACTATATCCAAAAAAACCACAAAAAAACAAAAACCAAAAGCAAAAACAGAATACACATTCTTTTCAAGCACATATGGAACATTCTCTAGGATAGAGCACATACTAGGTCACAAAACAAGCCTCAACAAATGTAAGGGGACAGAAATTATTTTAAGCATCTTTTCTGATCACAACAGCAAAAAACTAGAAATCAACCACAGAAAGAAAAACAGGAAAAGAATGAACACATGGAGACTAAACAACATGCTACTAAAAAAACCTATGAGTCAATGATGAAATCAAAGGAAACAGAAAATACCTTGAGACAAATGAAAACACAACCTTACAAAATTTACAGGATGAAACAAAAGCAGTTCTAAGAGGGAAGTTCATAGAGATACAGGCCTTCCTCAAGAAATAAGAAAAAACTCAAATAAACAACCTAACCTACCACCCATAAGAATTATAAAAAGAAGAACAAACAAAGCCTAAAGTCAGCAGAAAGAAGTAAAGAATAAAGATCAGAGAGGAAATAAATAAAATAGAGATTAAAAAATAGAAAAAATCTGTAAAACCAAGAGATATTTTTTTGAAAAGATGAACAAAATCAACAAACCTCTAGCCAGGCTTACCAAGAAGAGAGAGGACTCAAATAAACCAAATAAGGAGAAATAACAGCTGATACCATAGAAACACAAAAAATTGTAAGAGAATAGTATGAAGAGCTGTATGCCAACAAATTAGACAACCTGGTCTAATTTGGACAAGTTTCTAGAAACATACAGCCTGCCAAAACTGAGTCAAAAAGAAAGAGATAATCTGAACAGACTGGTCACTAGATGTGAAATAGAATCTGGAATTTAAAAAACTCCCTGCAGGGCTTCCCTGGTGGTGCAGCAGTTGAGGGTCCGCCTGCCGATGCAGGGGACACGGGTTCATGCCCCGGTCTGGGAAGATCCCACATGCCGTGGAGCGGCTGGGCCCATGAGCCATGGCCGCTGAACCTGCGTGTCCGGAGCCTGTGCTCTGCAACGGGAGAGGCCGTGACAGTGAGAGGCCCGCGTACCGCAAAATAAATAAATATATAAATAAAATAAAATAAAATAAAAAACTCCCTGCAAACAAAAGTCCAGGACCGGATACCTTCACTGGGGAATTCTACCAAGCATACAAAGAAGAACTTATACCTATCCTTCTCAAACTATTCCAAAAAACTGAAGAGGAGGGAACACTCCCAAATTCATTCTATGAGGCCACCATCACCCTGATACCAAAACCAGAGAAAGACACTACCAAAAAAGAAAATCATAGGCCAGTATCTTTAATGAATATAGATGTGAGAATCCTCAACAAAATATTAGCATACCAAATCCAACAATACACAAAAAGGATCATATATCATGATCAAGTTGGATTCATTCCAGGGCTGCAACGATGGTTCAACATACACAAATTAATCAATGTGATACACCACATTAACAAAAGGAAAGACAAAAGACACACGATCATCTCAACAGATCAGAAAACGCATCTTACAGAATTTAACACCCATTCATGATAAAAACTCTCACCAAAGTGGGTATAGAGGGAACATATCTCAATATAATAAAAACCATTTATGACAAATCCACAGCCAACATAATACTTAACAGTAAAAAGCTGAAAGCCTTCCCACTAAATTCAGGAATAAAGCAAGGAGGCCCACTCTCACTACTTCTATTCAACATAGTATTAGAAGTTCTAGCCACAGCAATCAGAGAAGAAAAATAAATAAATAAATAGATAGATAAAAAATAAAAGGTATCAAAATTGGAAGGGAAGAGGTTAAACTGTCTCTATTTGCAGATGACATGATACTCTGTACAGAAAACCCTAAAGTCTCCACATAAAAAGCAATCAGAACTAATAAATGAATTCAGCAAGGTAGCAGGATACAAGATTAATATACAGATATCTGTTGCATTTCTTTATACTAATAGTGATATATCTGAAAGAGAAAATTTTTAAAAAATCCCATTTAAAATTGTGCCAAAAAAATATCTAGGAATAGAAGGAAAAAAACAGGAAAAACTAAAACTACCTAAGGAAACTTGACCAAGGAGGTGAAGGACCTAGATGCTGAGAACTATAAAACACTGATAAAGGAAAGTGAAGATGATTCAAAGAAATGGAAAGATATCATATGCTCTTGGATTGGAAGAATTAATATTGTTAAAATGGCCATACTACCCAAAGCAATCTACAGATTTAATGCAATCCTTATCAAAATACCCATGACATTTTTCATAGAACTAGAACAAATAATCCCAAAATTTATATGGAACTACAAAAGACCCAGAATTGCCAAAGCAAGTCTGAAGAAAAAGGACAAAGCTGGAGGTATAACCTTTCCAGACTTCAGACTATACTCAAAGCTACAGTAATCAAAACAGCATGGAACAGAACAGAGAACCCAGAAATAAACCCACACACCTCTACAACAAACGAAGCAAGAATATAAAATGGAGAAAAGACAGTCTCTTCAACAATTGGTGTTGGAAAAGCTAGACAGCCTCATGTAAATCAATGAAGTTAGAACACTGCCTCACACCATATACAAAAATAAACTCAAAATGGTTTAAAGACCTAAATGTAAAACATGACACCATAAAACTCCTAGGAGAAACATAGGCAAAACATTCTCTGATATATATTGTAGCAATATTTTCTTAGATCAGTCTCCCAAGGAAAATAAATAAAAGTAAAAATAAACAAATGGGACATTATCAAATTTAAAAGCTCTTGCATAGCAAAGGAAACCATAAACAAAACGAAAAGACAATCTAGAGAATGGGAAAATATCTGTAAATGATGTGACCAACAAGGGGTTAATATCTAACATATACAAACAGCTCATACAACTCAATATTGAGAAAACAAACAACCTAATCAAAAAATGGGGAGAAGACCTAAATAGATACGTTTCTAAAGAAGACATACAGATCGCCAACAGGCTCATGAAAAGATGCTCAACACGGCTAATTATTAGAGAAATGCAAATCAAAACTGCAATGAGGTATCACCTCACACAGAAGATTATACTTAGTGAAGTAAGTCAGACATGTATTATACTTTGTGAAGTAAGTCAGACATGTATCAAATACTACATGATATGACACATGTGGAATCTAAAAAATAATACAAATGAGTCTATATACAAAACAGAAACAGACTCAGACAAAGAAAACAAATTTATGGTTACCAAAGGGGAGAGGGAGGGTGGGAGGGACAAATTCGGAGTATGGGATTAACAGATACAAACTACTATACATAAAATAAACAACAAGGATTTACTGTATAGCACCGGGAATTACATTCAAAATCTTGTAATAACCTATAATGGAAAATAATCTGAAAAAAAACTGAATCACTATGCTGTACACCTGAAACTAACACAATATTGTAAATCAACTATACATCAATAAAAAATCTAAGAAAAAAACAGCACTGGTGTACTGTTCATTATCAAACAACCTGTTAGCTAGTCAATATTCACATCCTGTAACCAGAGTAGGAAAAAGTGACACTTCTAAAGGGGCAACAAGGGCTTTAATTAGAATACATGAACTTATTTCATTCATACTATGTATCCATTTTACGTCATCTCTACCCTCAAATCTGAAAGTAGAAGAGTAGAAGAAACAAACAGGGTAACAGACTATTAAAATCAATACAATAAGTGTAAAGAAATAGGGTTATGATGATGATACTGATATGAAGGAAAGTTAGCCCAGGCAAGGAGGAAGGACATAGGCAAGTCAGGCCTATTGGAGAGGTGACACTGAGCCACTTCTTAAAGGCTGAGCCACTTCTTAAAGGCGGGAAAATCATGGCAAGAGGGGTGGGATTTCCATGCAGAGGAAAGAGGATGTACAAAGAGAGATGTGAGAGATGATAGCATCTGGTGAAGGAAGAGTAAATGGGGGTGAACAGGAGAGGTAAGGAATCTGGAATTTTATGCTGATAGCAATAGGGTATCAGTGAATGTTGATAGGCAAGGACAGAAAAGAAAAACATAGGCAAGGACAGGATATGGTCAAATTAGCATTTTATAAAAATATTCTCTGGATAAACTGGATTCTGGGAGAATAGAGAGAGGAAAATCATTTAGGAGATCATTGGAGTCACCTAGGTGAAAAATGGTGATTATCTGTGAATACAAAGAAAGAAGGGATATATTTAAGTGATATTAAGGAGTAAAAATTGTATTGATTTGTTGATAAAATGGAAAGCCAAGGATAAAGGAGTGGAAAGACTTTAGAATGATTCCTAGGATGGCAGTATCATTCACTGATACCAGGACATACAAGAAGAGAGAACAAGGCTGGGTGGAACATCAAGGTCCTTTCCAGTTTGTGGAGTTTGAGCTGCCAATTGAACATGCACACAGAGCAACTTGGTAAGGAATAGGTCCCTGGTAGGAGAGAGATCTGGGTTGTACCTTAAAATTTTAGAGTCACGTAGACGGAAACCGAAGCCATGGGAATGGCAAAAATAGCCCAGGTAAATTGTGTGGAATAAAAAGAGATCTTAAGATGCAACCTCAAAATATAAAGTGTTGGTTGAGAAAGAGTTGCCTGTGAAAGAGCCTGAAAAGGACATTCAGAGAAGTAAGAGGAATATCAAGAAAGAATAAAGTCAAGAAAAGAAAAGCAGAAATTTCAAAAAGGGAGGAGTCAATAGTCTGGAATGCTGTAATGACATAAAATAAGGGCCAAGGGGTGTGCACTGGATTTGACAACAAAAAAATTCATCAATGAGCTTAGTAAGTAGTTTCAGTGGAGGGGTGAATATGAAAGTCCCACTGCAGCAGACTGAGGCTCTAACAGAAGATAAGAATGAGGAGACAGTATAGATTACTTTTTCAAGAAGCCTGGCTATCAGGGAAAGGAGAAAGATTGAGTAGGTTCTAGAAATGTCAATAGAAGCCAGGGAGACTTTTTTTCATTTCTTAAGATGGGAGAGACTGGATTATCTTAATGTGAAGAAAGAAAAGATCCCACCTCAGCCAAATAAATAATTAAAAGGGAGATATGGAGATAGGAAAAAAAATCTTTATATGTACCAAATTATTGTAGCTTCTCTTGAAACTGTATGTGTTCATCATTCTATCTCTATAATTTAGCATAGTGCTTAGGTTATAGTGGGAATTCTAATATATGTTGAATGAATAAGTGCATGAAAGAATTTACAGAAGTAAAGTAGTAACAGATAACACTGAAAAGGAGAGCACATAAATTGGGAGAATTACTGCTTGCTGTTTTATTTCACCTGTGGAGTAATACCCAGGTCATCTGCTGAAGGCAAGGGAAGAAGACTATAGGAGAACGAATAAAGATCCAGTCACTGTCACAAATGAGGAGGGAGTTGACTGAGGTACACAAAAGTCTTGCCAGGCAGAGCAGAGGATTCAGTTGAAGCTGGAAACCATGCATGTGTAATAGCACCTGGAACAGCACAGGAGTTATTTTATTTGCAACAGGTATTGACTGGATAGAGAATGTAAACAAACCAGGAGGGGATTCCAACTTGGGGGAAAATGGAGGCGACAATTGACTGAAGTTCTCTCCCAGCTAAGAGCTGATACTGTGGGAGAAAATGAAGGAGCTGAGAGGATGAAAAGTTGTGACCGGAGAGCGGCATGTTAAATTTCACAGAAGGAACAACTCTAGTAGTGACAAACCACAGGTTACAGCCCTGGACCTAAGTGGATAAAGTGTAGAGGTAAAGATTATTAGAGATGAGGAGGTTAAGGTACCGTGAGGCCAGAGTGACAAGTAGCTTATCCACATGGCCTTTGAGCTCACCCAGGATGATGGCAAGACACAGAGGATGATGGTGAGCCTGGTGCCATGATTTTCCGTGACAGATGGTAGATAACAACGATAGATGGGATAGATAATGATGATGAAGTTGGCTGGAAGGTGACAGCCAAAATGGAAATGGTCTCAAAGGAAAAGATTTTCTTTAAAAAAAAAAAAAAAAGCAGAAACATAATGGATGTGGGAGTGGGGAGCTGAGATAATGCACACCTATCTTCCTCTGTGGTATGAGGCGTATAGGAGTTGAGAAACCTCCCATTCAAATTGCTTGAGGGAGACTCATTATTTGGGGGAAGAGACCCAGATTAAAAACGATAAGACAGAAGATGACGTCATAAATCCTTCATGCAACATCATTCAACTGCCACTGACGGCTGTCTTGTTATTAATGGGAATCAGCAAGTTGCACTCACCATTATTTGGTAGATACCTCCCTGTACACTGCTGTAACTCTATAGTCTTTTCGGAAGAAAATCAACCAGCCATCTCAGGTACAAAATCCTAAAACATAATTTAAAAGGTCTTAATATTTCTAAAATTTAGAGGCTTATGGTTAAAACAGAATGACGTAAACTCTTTAGGCAAACTTTACAATTCTCCCTCATTCCCCATTCACTGCTAGGGATTGGACAGTAACCTTAAGAATTTCCTGTTGCTCTTTCCATCTGTCCCTCAAATCCTTCTCTTACATGGCCCTAATAGAGAACACTATTTTTTTCTGACATGTAAAAGTTAAATAACTTGGGACTGAATAGGAGGATTCAGAAATTCTGAAGTGGTTAGTAAATGCCTGAAAATGCTATATCCCATAAATTTTATATATATAAATGCTCTATAAAAACTTTCTGGGCTTCCCTGGTGGTGCAGTGGTTGCGAGTCCGCCTGCCGATGCAGGGGACACGGGTTCGTGCCCTGGTCCGGGAAGATCCCACATGCCACAGAGCGGCTGGGCCCGTGAGCCATGGCCACTGAGCCTGCGCGTCCGGAGCCTGTGCTCCACAACGGGAGAGGCCACAACAGTGAGAGGCCCACGTACCGCAAAAAAAAAAAAAAAAAAAAAAAAACTTTCCCTTCTGCTTTACAATGGGGTAAAAGGATTTCTGTGATCTCCAGAAAGCTATTCCTTTGAAATGAGCTTGAAACATCATATTGCCCCTCCTCGTGATATCTCTGGACTTCATGATGATACTGTTTCCCTGGTTATTATGAACCAGCTGCTTTTGCCTCTTATGAGCTATGCTGAGACCTTTAGAAGGTCATTGTACTTGGGAGAAGTAGACTTACCTGACCCATTGTTGGTGGTTCAAGGCAGCCTTCTTAGAGCACTCAGTGACCAAGCTGTGACCTGAAGCAACAGAAAGCAAGCACATTTAACAGACTGAGGCCTACAAGAAGTTTGATATATTTAGATTTTAGAGTACACAGTAAGGAATGGCAGGAGACTGGAGATATAAGTAGGGGCTTCAGAAGCCATGTTAAGGAATGTGGTTTGTACTTTCTCTTGGAGGAGTGGGATAGGTATGAGCAGGAGTTTCTGCTGATTTCCACTTCTTCCATACCACTCAGTGGCTGATGCAGACCGCAGAGTCCACACAGAGAGTACAACTCTACTTCCACAGCATCTGCAACCCCCCCAAACACACACCTAATCCACCCACTTTCCCAAGCTGCAGGACCTTAAATCTTCAAGTATTATCAAACAAGAAAATAAAGGACTGGGTCTGCCCTCAGCTGATAAGTCCAACTGTATCATCAGTACGAGAGGTCTGTAAGGGAAACTGGTCTATAGGTTCTGTACAACCTTTTCTAGATGGGGTCCAGGTAAGTGATAAGAATCGGGGAGTTACAGAGTTCAGAAGCTGCAGAAGGAAAAGTGTAATGTTAAAAATTTGATCTAATCATTTAAAAAAACTCCAATGATGCCACAATGAAGAGATAACAGGGATTCCTTACCGACTTTAAATTAGGTTACTGCCACTGATAAATGCAAGACTGAAAGTTTAACATGTCCATTCTGTTAGCAGGTTTGCATGAGACCAAGTGCTATTTGCTTTCATCTGATCCTATTCTGCTCTTCCTGGGAAGCTCAAGGTGGCCACGAGAAAAAGGGCACTGTTAGGTGAACAATGGTAAGAAGCCATTCTAGTTTCCTCCTCCCCACCTTCCTGAGTCAGGCAGTTTTACTTTCATTGCTGTGAGATCATAGAGAGAAAAGTTGTATTCCCAGAGGGGTCTAAAGTATCATGCTAACCTTAACAGGCAAATCCAAGTCATACCTAGTCCCAAGTTAATCACTAGTGCAAATCAAAAAATACCTAAATAAATAAATTTCAGGTGACTTTCTAATAAACAATAGAAAGACATAGATTTCCCTTTGCAAATATCAAAGTTGTTTGGGACCTGGGATACTTCTAAAAATTTATTATTGAGATTGATTTTCTTTTTCAGGGAACAAGAAGAGAAACAAAGGTTTATTGAGTACTTGATGTCTATCAGTTGCTCAGGCTCATGCTTTATATAATTTTTATATTGATCATATACCTTGATCATATCACTCACTCTGAGCCTCAGTTCCTCATCTATAAAATGAGAATAATTATTAATTATTAGTAATGATTTAGGCTCACAGAGATTGAGTGATATGATCGAGGTCCTGTACAGTGTATAATGCGTTTTGCAGGCAGTACTGAAACCAACTCTTTTTGTTTCTAAAACACATGTTCTTTTTACTGCACTACACTTCTATTCCAGTGACCAGATACATCTATTTTTTCTAATCTAGAAAAAAAAAGATTGGATCCATTATCCATGGTCTTCTAAATTCACAAATCACCATAAGTAGTGGATTACCTGAGAGACTATTTAAACCCTGGCTCTAGAGTAACCATAAACTTTTCTTCTCTTCTCCAAGTTGAAAGTACACTAGGGTGATGGTTCCCAAATAATGAGGTTTTCATTATCTTTGGCAAAAGAGAGAAGTACAAAGATAAGGTAGTCAATTTTTTTCATATGTAAAGGACTTCCCATTATTCTCAAATTATGATCTCTCTTCCCTGACCCACCCACTTTCTCCCTCTCTTTCTCTGTGTGTGTGTGTATGTCTGTGTGTATATTTGGATGTATTTTCCTTTTTAAATGAAATAACGGATTTGGTCGAAGGTAGTTTACTGTTTAATGTGCTTGAGAAAATAAAAAGTGGGCAACTCCTCTGAAAGAGTGTGCCCAATAGATATCAAAATTTTAAAAACGTGGACTTCCCTGGTGGTCCAGTGGTTAAGAATCTGCCTTCCAATGCAGGGAAACGTGGGTGCGATCCCTCATTGGGGAACTAAGATCCCACATGCCGTGGGGCAAGTAAACCCACAGACTCTAGAGCCCACGTGTTGCAACTACTGAGTCCGCACTCTCTGGAGCCCATGCTCCACAACTAGAGAGCCCATATGCCACAACTACTGAGCCCGCACACTGCAACTACTGAGCCCGCACGCTCTAGAGCCTGGAAGCCACAGCTAGAGAGAGAAGACCACGCAGCACAGTGAAAGATCTCACATGCCACAAAGAAGATCCTGCATGCTGCAATGAAGACCCAATGCAGCCAAATAAACAAATAAATAGATAAATATTTCTTTAAAAATTTTAAAAACTTTATTCTATTTCCCAATGTCCTGTTCAAATCTGTTAGATACGTCCCTCCCCTGACCCTGAATGAAATCTTGGGCATGCTCTATAGTTTCTCTACTGAGCTTTAGTTAATAAGAGGTTTTCTGGTCACATTCATGCACAATAATAGTCTCTTTTTAATAATGAGTATGTTCGGGCTCACTAATAATCAAAACTGCACACTTCACACTAAGTTAATGTTTTTTCCCACACCAGCTAGGGCATGCTCCAGGTTGGAAGCCTGCAGTGGGGGCAGGGACAGATACAGTGACCTTCTTCTCTCTTCACCTTTCTAGCTACCCTCTATACGCCCAACCTACCCAACACACACATTGAGTTTTGGCTTAGGACAGCACCAGGTTTGAGGATGAGAGGGAGTAAGAGTAAAACAAAGGAATGGTTTTAGTTAATGGCATAGCTGACATCTGGCTTTTGTTTTTTCTGCACGTGGCAGATGTTTAAAGATGTTCTTTCTCTTATGGGAGATGTCATGTTATCCAGCCACATTGCTACCTCTTGAATTTTTTCTCAGTGGCCTATCACCATTCAAGACCAAAACAAAAACATAATGGGTCCCTATTGTGTGTCACGCACTGTACCAGGTGCCAGGATATTTACCCAAAGCCCTGGCAACCCAAAAACACAATGCAAAAGGACATATTAGAAAAATAAATATTCAGTATCAATATCCTATTAACCTTAACTTTTCAGCTGTGTTTGGTCATGAAGTCTTACTTTACAAGGTAATTGCTATTGTAAAAAAGGGATACGTCATTAATAGTCTCACTTCCCAGATGTTATTTGATATGTGCTCTAAATTATGTTACATTCAACACAGTGTGCACTTTGAACTTGTAAGCGGAAAAACTATCTGCAGACAATATGCATTCTAATCCTTGAAATAAATGTGCCCACAATCATAGTTTAAGACACAGTAGGTATGTATGCTTATCATGCTTTAATGCAGCTGAATTTCAGGAGAGGAGCTAAGAAATTTATAGAAACTAGAGAAACTATGATGGTTTGGCATTAATGTAGTTAAGTGACCTCTTGAACTTTAAACTTCCACATCACAGTATGAAGTTGGTTCTAAGATAAGAAATAACATAAATTCTCTCCTAAGGACAGCCCTGAATCTCCGATTGCCTAGAGGCTCAATCAGCTGGAGACCATGGCGTTCGATGGTACTTGGAAGATAGACCGAAACGAGAACTATGAAAAGTTCATGGAAAAAATGGGTAAGGGCTTAATACTTTAATGGCTTGTTCTTTTGTTTCTCACAGGCATCTTTCTAACTCCTTCTAAACCTTAAGGCTTAGAGAATGACACCTGCTGTGGAGGTGCGGCTCAGGAATGGTTGATGGTTCAGAGTAGCAAAAACCATATTCCCACTTCTTACATTGGAAGGAATACACTGTCTCACCACTGGAAGAAAAGATTCTTGGGTGCTATTCTCTGAAACACAAAAAACATCCAGATACGTTTCATTCACATTAACTGCTGATTGAAAATTGACAGTTTTTTTGTTTGGAAAGTAAAATATGGCAGTGTGTAATGATAACTTCCAGACTTTAAAACATTAAATTCTAGGGAATGGAAAAGCAAAGTCCATAAAATAAAGCAATGAAAATGAGTTCTATCAAAAGTCACAGCTCTGAATAAATGAGACTTAATTCTCTTTTCCTCTGACATAATAAATTTGACTATAATGTTTGCTAATTTTCTCATTTTTTAGACAGTTGGAAATGCCACAAAAAACAAAGAGAATTATGAAGTTCAAAATTTTAAAGCCATTATGGAAAGCAAAAGGACATTAAAAAAAAACAAAGAGTACCATACATGTAGAATTAAAGTTGTATATCCTTATAAATGTATAAATATACTTTTAAAATCCTTCACTTGACACTCCTGGAATTTGGTTTACTTAGCACTGAAACAAAAATATTGATAATTTTTTAAAAAATTACTCAGTTCTAAGATTCAACAATTCTTGCTTCATTTAATTTTTCTTAAGTTTTGGAAAAACAGCTTGATATGATTGAGCCTGAACTTTTTCTACAGAAGCAATCTGGATGCTCTTGTGCAGAGGCAATGCTATCAGGTTTTCCTCCCCCCTCAAAATATTAATTGATTAACTAGTTAAAACAAAACTTGGAAAAGTAAGCATTTTCCATGGCATTTTTTTACTTTATTTCCTTAAATCTCTTTCCCTTTGCAGGTATTAATGTGGTGAAAAGGAAGCTTGCATCTCATGACAATTTGAAACTGATAATTACACAGGAAGGAAATAAGTTCACAGTCAAAGAATCAAGCACTTTTCGAAACATTGAAGTTGTGTTTGAGCTTGGTGTCACTTTTAGTTATAGCCTCGCAGATGGAACTGAACTCACTGTAAGAAATTTTTTATAAGCAATGTATTCTTGATTTTTCTACACAATACTAAAATAATCTCTGCTTTCTGTCATTGGATGGTTTAATTAATGTAGGTCTCCTTCATTTACTGAAGCAGCCAATGGAGTTTATCCATATTATATATCAAACAAGTTAGTTAGCAGAGTATTTAAACATAACATTTTGATTTTCATACACATCTGTAAAGGATTAAACAATAAGAATTAGAAAAATATCTTTGAATGACTGAGTATACACCTCTTCATAAAGAAAACTAAAGTTCAGTGTTTTCAACTTTACATATCTGACAGCAACAAAAGCTTTTAGAGTTATCTAACAAACATAATAGACATTTAGTTAATGTAACTGAAATAATACAATAAATGAATAAATTAGTGAATGAATGTGTGACCAAATGGAAAGGTCTAATGCTACAATCTAGGTCATTGGGAATTCAACTTTTAATATTTGAAATAAAATTTTATGGAGTCACATTTTTCAAATGAGTTTTGAAAAACTTTTTTGCCCTTAGAATTTTTCTGGTTAAATTAAACATGTTTCCAATGACAATTACACTGTCAAATATTTTATCCATTGTGGTAATGTTTTAATTACTACAACAATTACATAAATTAAAACAAGCACAAGCTTGTTAGCTTCTCCATGAAACTAATATGAACTACGACTAAATTTAGAACACTCTTTTTAATGTGAAAGGTTTAGAAAAAAGAAGCCCTGATGATCTGCCTTAAAATCTGGCATTTGGAAACAATTGAGTGAGGACAGCATGATGGTTACCAGTGCATACTCTAGGGCCCAATAACCTAGGTTCAACCCTGGCTTTGTGACTTTAGGTAAATTACTGTATTTCAGTTTTCTCATCTGTGAAATGGAGATAATATTTACTTCATAGTGAAGTTTGAAGAAGTAGACCTGTAGGCCTCAAAACAGGGCCTGACACATGTAAGACCCTAAAAAATGCTATTTTATTATTTTTTTTAATTTTATATAGGGGACTTGGAGCCTAGAGGGAAATAAACTTGTTGGAAAATTCAAACGGGTGGACAATGGAAATGAACTAAATACTGTCCGAGAAATTACAGGTGGTGAAATGGTCCAGGTGAGTGGTTATTATAGTTATTTTCCAAAGACGAAAATAATCACACAGCAATGATTTTATTTTGGGGGTTGTTGAGTTATATCATCAATAAATAGACTATTACTTTTCTCATTAATCTTACTGATTTTTAAAATACAGATATTTTCTGATGCCTATTTATTGAAGAAAACATATACATGTCAATACATTGAGCCTATTTTAACTAAAAATGTGACTAAAAACGTGTTTTTAAATGGATGTATCCTGTATCTGTATAAAGTGTTGTTATCACGTACAAAAAAAAAAACTATAAACTTATTTCAAAGCTATAATACTACTAATATTTTTCTTAATTTAGCCTTTAATCTTAATGGCAAATTCTTCTATGTTTGTTAACACGTTTCAGACTTATGTATATGAAGGAGTGGAAGCCAAGAGGATCTTCAAAAAGGAGTGAGCATTGTTCCTGGAGCAGAGCCCAGAACACATATTAGATGGAAAATCTATACTGAACCAGAACTTATTTTCCTCTCCTCACCAAGTATAAAGTTGCTGACTGATTAGGCCTTTATAAACATTAGCCAATGGCTTATATTTCCAGTCTTGCTAAAGCAAAACATGTAAAAGCTAATTAGGATTTAATTTGTTTTACATTCTCTAAGATGTACATTTATTGGTGTTCTAAAAGAATTTGTGACATTTTAAAAAAAAGATGAATAAATATTGTTCCCACATTGCTTTATAAGTTGTCTCTCCTTTAAAAAAAAAAAAAAAAAGCTATGCAGCATACGCACTGATAGATGGTTTTGGGTTTTTTCCCACATTTGGTAAACTAAAAACATACATTGCATGGAGGTCTTTAAAATCTTGTACTGGTGGTAACTATTTTCCTTAGTAACATTTATTATAAAAATAATATACATTCAACCAGAAAATTCAGAGATAAAAAAGCAAATGAAAAATAAATATTTCCATAAACCCATAATCCAGAGATAATCACTATTCTGATTTTAATAGATATCCTCCCAGTCCTCTTCTCCCAGTGTGGATTTGTATATTTCCCCATACATACCACTTTGAATAATCTGGTAGGAAACAAATGATGTACTAGGGTAAAGAACTGTATTATATTTTTCTATATTGTCAGTGATTCCTAGACCTGGGTAAGCATCAGGATCATATGAGAAACTTAAGAAATGTTTGCATGCTTAGTCTCCACTGTTATCCTACTAGATCAGAATTTCTGAAAATAGAACCAGGGATTTTAGAACACTCTCAAGTGATTCTGATGCAGCAGGTACACTGACCAGTGTTTGAGAAAAAGTGGGCTATCAGATACCGAACATCACCTTCAAGTGTCATCTCCCCTTTACTCATAAACACATACACTGACGGACTTCTGGGCCTCAAAAGTTTTCTTTCACTCACATGCTCACATGATACACTCTTTTATGTATTTCAAGCAATTGCATTTTAGGTGGTTGTGTATTACAGGGCACAGAGGGTGGTCAATTTTTTAAGCATTTAACTCTACGGACTTTTGTTTTGACTAATTTTTCACACTGGTGAAGGTAACAGCTAATATTTATATAGTTCTTACCAAGTTCCAGGTATCATTCTAAGTTGTATATAAACATGGCAGATACATTACAATGTGGGAAGAAAAATGTTTGGTGTACATGATGAAGATGAATAGATTAGAGAATATGTAATCTTTTGCAAAAACAAGAACTTAAATCCACTGTTCATTTTGTAACTTCATTAAAAACTTCACATTGAAAATAGTAATTATTTAGATTTTTCACACACTTTTTAAAAATAAAGGTTCAGGGCTTCCCTGGTGGTGCAGTGGTTCAGAGTATGCCTGCCGATGAAGGAGACACGGGTTCGTGCCCCGGTCCAGGAAGATCCCACATGCCGCGGAGCAGCTGGGCCCGTGAGCCATGGCCGCTGAGCGTGCGCGTCCCCAGTCTGTGCTTCACAACAGGAAAGGCCACAACAGTGAGAAGCCCGTGTACCGCAAAAAAATAAAAAAAACAAAGGTTCAAAGTGCTTCTACCTCTCTGATCTAATCTACGTATGTGAAATAGGAATAGGGCAGGTATTAATCTCACCTGAAAGTGGAGAAACTAAGGCACAGAGAGGTTTATTATCTTGTCTAATGTTGAACAGAGTCCATGAGGAACACAGGAATGAAATGTAGGTCTTGACTTTTAGTCCAGTACATTATGATCTATGCTATTACTCAGCCTATTATAAACAAAAATATCTTAAGGAAAAAAAAGTCCATTAATTCCTTAGTGGCACCCAAGAATAGCACTCCAAATGAGTCAGGTCAGACTGTAAGATAATGGCAATTAAGTGGTTAGGCACTTATCTAGTTCTAGCCTCACTGCAGGCTCACTTTTTTTTTTTTTTTTTTTTTTACAATTTATATCCTTTCTAGCATTAAATCTCCACTATTTATTAGTATTGGAGAGCAGCCTATTGTTTGCTAAGTGACTACCATTGCTATAACCCCTCTTTGGGAAACTGACCTTGATATCACGCCAATCTGATTGACCAAGAGAGGGTGCCTGACCCAAGAGCAGCCAATCTAACACAGTTTGGCCAGTTTATGTTCCTTCTCTGTGCAGAAGGAACAACACAATGAACTGAACCTAGAAGAACCTCCCTTTAGGGAGTTTGAATGCGAGAAATACACAGTAATTGGTAGAAGGAAAAAGGTTTACGGAATTCCCTGGCGTCCAGTGGTTAGGACTCCACGCTTTCACTGCTGAGGGTGCGGGTTTGATCCCTGGTTAGGGAACTAAGATCCCGCGAGCCGCACAGCACAGCCGTGCAGCACAGCCAAAAATAAAAAAATAAAAATTTTGAAAAGGTTTAAAGAGGACAAAGAGGGCAGGCAGTAAGTAAAATACATGAGTATGCGAAGCTATGAACAAGCAGGAGCCACAGGGTAAACTGCAGAATAGAGGAGCAGTTAGAAGCAGCTGGGGTAGTAAAAGCTGAAATATTTACACATGAAATATAGTATCTGGGGTCTCCTTCAAATTGCTTCCTCCCCAGTCTAGGGTCAGGGAGGTAGTGGGGAGGAGTATAGAAGAAACAAGATTGGTCACAAGTTGACAACTGTTGCAGCTGTTGAAAAGTGCCCGACACACGCTGACACATGGATAGGTTCATGGGGTACCTAGTAGGAACATGGCAATTCATTAAACTTTTCTCCCTACTTTTGTATGTATTCGATATTTTCCACAACGAAAGGTTAAAAATTTTAACATATTTCATTTCCACTGCTATCACCTTGGTCAGTCACCATTTATCCTTCCCTTGATTACTGTAATAATCCCTAAAAAGCCTCCTACTTTCTTTCTACCTTCCTTACTCCACCCACGTAGTCTCTTTTTCAACACAGCGTCACAACGATCCTTTAAAAATCTAAATCAGATCATGTCACTCCTTTACACAAAGTACTGAAATGTCTCCCATTTCATTCAGAGAAAAAGCCAATGTCCTTACAATGGCCTGCAAGATCCTATGTGATCAAATCCCCTATTACCTATCTGACATGTGTTCCTGTTTTCATGGAATATCTGGAGGAAGAATGTTTCAGGTGGAGGAAATACCCTGGAGCAAAGGCCCTAAGGCAGGAGCAAGGCTGGTAAATTTGAAGAACATGGATTACCTCGTAAGAGTCCCCAAGATCATCCAGAGATGATCAAAAACAAGACTGATGTTCAGGAAATATAGGCTGACTCAGTCTTCCTAGAACTCAGGAATGATGTGGTAAAAAAGGAATGGGTTTTAGAATAACACAGACTTACCTAAACACTTATCTTTCCAGTTACTAACTAAGATTCAAGTTCTGAGCCTCAATTTTTCTCACTCGAAAAATAGGGAAAATAGCACTGATTTTCTGAGTGTTGTCAACTGACGTATTATATATAAAACATCTAGCACAGTGCTCAGCACATGCCTGGTACTCAACAAATGTTACTAAGTAATACAAACCTGTGCCCTACTCTTGAAGAGAAAGCAGAGCAAAGTCTGGCTTAGGTAGATGGGAAAACTTTTCTTAAAATATCTCT
Organism: Phocoena sinus; assembly: GCF_008692025.1. Taxonomy (NCBI): domain Eukaryota; kingdom Metazoa; phylum Chordata; class Mammalia; order Artiodactyla; family Phocoenidae; genus Phocoena; species Phocoena sinus. The sequence goes on from NC_045767.1 coordinate 22,079,157, forward strand.
CACAGGGCCTGTGTGGTAAATGGAGCCTTGGCTGGTAGAGCTTTGGGCAAGTCACTTCACCTCTTTGGAATTTAGTTCAATCATCTTTAAAATGAGTTAACTGGACCAGATGATCTCTAGTGCTAAGATCCAGTGCTGAGATTCTGTATCTGAATAACAGTCAGTGACTCCTCCTTTAAGTAGCCCCTCGGGTATGTATCACAGGGAGGTGTTGCAATGACAGAGGGTGGGGTGGGGAGAAGGAGGTATCTTCTAAATTCTGAAGCCTGGCTTGCTTCATGGGTATGTGACCTGTCTAGGCTCAGAAGGGCTGTGTGCTTAATTTAATGCTCTGCTGCTAGTGTCTCAAAATTCTCAATAAATTTTGAACAGGAAGACCTGCAAATTATGTAGCCAGTCCCGTTCCTAGGAGATGACTATCAATAAGTAAGTATAAAAGATATTTTCCTGTGATTAATTAGACACTAGCAGTAAGACATCCCTGGGCACCTGAAGAGAGGTGACTAGATGGGTAAGATAGTTGTCTGGGATAGAACTGAAGTGGGAGGAGGTTTTGTGGGGATCAGGAGGGAAGGATGATGATGGATGAACATGTCAAAGTACAGTTGACCCTTGAACAAAAGTAGGGGTTAGAGGCGCCACCCGCTCCCCAGTCGAAAATCCAAGTATTACTTTACAGTTGGCCCTCCGTATCTGCAGTCCTGCAACCACAAATTCAACCAACCGATCGCCTAGTATGTATTTATTGAAGAAAATCCAGGTATTAACTATAGCATAAGACTGCCATCTACTGGTTAATGATATGAATTCTTTCAAAGATTTCCAATGCAAGGTCTTTGCATTTCAGTATCTAGAGGGTTCCAGAAAGGTTTGACATACTATATTGTACAGTTTGAAATAATTATTAAATGCTTCCTCAGTTCCAACTTCCAAAATAATCAAAGACTCCTTTTCTGTTTTCCTTAACAGTTCCCTAAGGCTGCTTTCATTTGTTCAAAAAATAACTTCTAAAAAGTACTATGTGCCAGGTATCAAGTATTCAATGATGAATGCCATTGGTAGAGATATTTAGGTCATTAAGAACTTCATCAAATAGATTCAAATTGTCAGGTTCATCCTGGGTCTGAATCAGAATATCTAGAATAGCATCATCTTCAAAACTGGATGGTCATTTAGGGGTAGGGTTATGCTTTCATTCAATATGAAATGCTATGAAGAGCTTTGGGCAAGTCACTTCACCTCTTTGGAACAATATGAAGTGCTAATATGCACGGATGTTCAGGCCCAATGACCAACATTCAGGCTACTGGCTTGAACAGACATTATTGGAGAATTGACTGGAAAAGAAGAGTAAGCAAGGCTGTGATAGAAGATGAAGGAAGTTAGGGGCATGGGGCAAACTAATAGTCACAGATAAAGAACAGTTTTCCAGGGGGCTTCTCTCATCCATAAGCATCCCCACTGAGAATTCCACTAGAATAAAGGGTTACCAGAAGTCCCCTCTTCTACAATATCTAGATTACCAGGAAGAAAAGAGGGAACTTAAATACTCAACCAGTCATTAGTGGTTAGGACCACTGTGAAGGGAGAAGAGTAGCAGAAATCTAAATAAGGGTGAGGAAGATCTCTCAGGATCTCTGCCCAGTTTTAAGTCCACATCCCTCATATTACAGGTAGTGTAACTGGTTCTTTTCAAATAATTCTGATATACTCACTACACTGACTGTAGAAAATATCTGAGAGCCAAAGAATAATACTCTCCCTCCACTCAAAAACAAACAAGAAAAAGTCCTTTACGTAAACGATTATATACTCAATGCCATTTCTTGTTTTGCTTTAGGTAATTTTTTAAACATCAAGATAACAAGGATATCAAAGGACATAAATGTTGACACTAAACTTCCTCTCTTTAACATATACTTAGGGCAGAAAAACCTGAGTGAGGATGGGGCTTATTTCACACTCCCAGACCCCACTGAGTATTCATCTGTGTTCCCATAGCACAATGTACTCACCAATATCATACCATTTTTCTGCCTTCAGTTTGCTTGCCTGTCTCCTCTAGTCTGTGAGTTCCGTGAGGGCAGGACAGTCTTATATCTATACCCCTCCCTCCACTATATCCCTTTAACACATAGTAAACATTAATAATTGCAGTGGAGTAAATAAATGGGGCATGCTGGACAGTCTCAGACTCAGCAAGCCAGCCTTCCCATCCTATGTTCTGAGAACTTACATACAGAAGCTCTACTGAAGGAATCAGCCCCAGCTGTTTCTATACACAGATAACCTTTTTCTGAACCAGACCAACACTACCTTGGCCATAACAGATTAGGCCACTTGCTCCAAGGGCAGTCAATCTATATACTTAAGAACAGCCTCTGAGAACTTTATTCAAGACCAATAATTCTAATTAGCTAAACCAGTTAGGGTCTGATTCTTGGGAATTTGACTTCAATACACAGAAAAAGTCATCAGCTAGTAATGATGGTTACAATGATGGGAACAAAATTTGCCACTCCAAAATGTATCTCTTTGGCATTATGATTAATTTAGGCTGATTATCTTTAAGAAACAGAAGACTCAGAAAGCCTTTCTTTTTACTTCCCTCTTAGCTGCCTAAAGTATTTAAATAAAGGGCTTATTCCCAGAATAGAGGTATCACCAGAAATATCTGCAAAGAATATGGGCTAGATGTGGTGGGGGAAACTCAGTGTGGTCTAGAGATCAGAGTCCACCCAAAAGGGGCCTAGGGACCAGAGCCCACCCAAAAGGGGCCTAGGGATCAGAGTCCACCCAAAAGGGGCCTAGGGATCAGAGTCCACCCAAAAGGGGCCTAGAGACCAGAGTCCACCCAAAAGGGGACTAGGGACCACAGCCCACCCAAAAGGGGCCTAGAGACCAGCGCCCACCCAAAAGGGGCCTAGGGATCAGAGTCCACCCAATGTCCCATTTTCTCTGCAGGGCCCAGCAAACATTTGTTTATCAAACATTTGCTTTTTCATCTCCATGAGCACTGCCTTCCTCCCCTCTGAAGTCCCAACATCCTCTTTTATCTCTAGCTGACGATGGCATTTATGGTGAGCTTTTGGCCAATTTGGCAAGTTACTCCATGTTCCTGGGTCTCTCCTATGTCTACATGTTATTTAATTTTGGTTTAATTTTCTCCTGCTAATCTGTCTCATGTCAATTTAATTCTTGGACTAGCCAGAAGAACCTAGTTGGGTAGAGGAAAATTTCTTCCTCCCAGACAATGGGCAAAAGTAGAAAGGTACAGAAGGAAAGGCAGACAACAGAGGCCATGAGGCAGAAGGGATCATGTTGAGTTCTAGTAAACAGAAACTGGATATAAGAAAAGAGGGTGAAATAAGAGCTTCTTAGAAATGGAGATAATGAATTCTTGCTTCTGATGAATAGAAATATAACTTGTTCACTATAGCTTCCTTGGATCCTGAGTGGCCAAAAGTACGTATTTCTTAAACAAATATGAATTAAGCACCTACCAGGTGACACATATGACATGACTTTTACAGGTAAACAAATCAATTTGGTTCCCATGGAGATTTGAATCCAGCTCAGAAACACAGCACCTAGAGTTTGAAGACTGACATTAAACAAGTAAAAACAATTGTGATAAGCATTACAAAGAAGTAAGTAGGCTCTCACAGAAACACATACTATCTTGAATTATATTTTCCATTGGCCTAACTTTGCTAAGTTGACTGATTATACAGCCTTTCCTGAATTCTACGAGGCCTAACTTACATTTGAGATTCTTTTCATCCTTTTTTCACCTGTAACCATACATAAAAAGGCTACTTCCCAGGGTCTACAAAATCTTCAGAATACAAATTGGCTCCAAATTCAAAGAGAAAATCGTAAAATCTAAGTAAGTATATGTTTTATCCGCAAAACATAGCACTAATTCGAACACACTACAATTAGATGCTCCAGCCAGGCGTCAGGGCTGTGCCTCCAAGGTGGGAGAGCCACCTCCAAGGTGGGAGAGCCAAGTTCAGGACACTGGTCCACAAGAGACCTCCCAGCTCCACACTAACACTACAAGGTAACATGTACCACGCTTACAATGTACCAGACATTGTTCAAAATGCTTTATAAAAATCAACTCATAGGCGAAGCTTCAAGATGGCAGAAGAGTAAGACGTGGAGATCACCTTCCTCCCCACAAATACATCAGAAATACATCAACATGTGGAACAACTCCTACAGAACACCTACTGAATGCTGGCAGAAGACCTCAGATCTCCCAAAAGGCAAGAAACTCCCCATGTACCTGGGTAGGGCAAAAGAAAAAACAGAGACAAAAGAATAGGGATGGGACCTGCACCAGTGGGAGTGAGCTGTGAAGGAGGAGAGGTTTCCACACACTAGGAAGCCCCTTCGCGGGCCGGGTGGCGGAGCGGGTAAGCTGCGGAGCCGCGGAGGAGAGCGCAGAAACAGGGATAAGGAGGGCAAAGCGGAGAGCCTCCCGCACAGAGGATCAGTGCCGACCAACACTCACCAGCCCGAGAGGCTTGTCTGCTCACCCACCGGGGCGGGCGGGGGCTTCGCAGATCGGACCCCAGGGAGAGGACTGGGGTTGGCTGCGTGAACACAGCCTGAAAGGGGCTAATGCGCCATGGCTCGCTGGGAGGGAGTCCGGGAAAAAGTCTGGAGCTGCCGAAGAGGCAAGAGACTTTTTCTTGCCTCTTTGTTTCCTGGTGCGCGAGGAGAGGGGATTAAGAGTGCCGCTTAAAGGAACTCCAGAGACAGGCGCAAGCCACGGCTATCAGCGCGGACCCCAGAGACGGGCATGGACGCTAACGCTGCTGCTGCCGCCACCAAGAAGCCTGTGTGCCAGCACAGGCCACTATCCACACCTCCCCTCCCAGGAACCTGTGCAGCCCGCTACTGCCAGGGTCCCGTGATCCAGGGACAACTTCCCCGGGAGAACGCACAGCGCGCCTCAGGCTACTGCAACGTCACGCTGGCCTCTGCTGCCGCCAGCTCGCCCAGCACTCTGTACCCCTCCCTCCCCCAGGCCTGAGTGAGCCAGAGCCCTCGAATCAGCTGCTCCTTTAACCCCCTCCTGTCTGAGCGAAGAACAAAGGCCCTCAGGCGACCTACAAGCAGAGGCGGGGCCAAATCCAAAGCTGAACCCCAGGAGCTGTGCGAACAAAGAAGAGAAAGAGAAATCTCTCCCAGCAGCCTCAGGAGCAGCGGATTAAATCTCCACAATCAACTTGATGTACCCTGCATCTGTGGAATACATGAATAGACAACGAATCATCCCAAAATTGAGGAGGTGGACTTTGGGAGCGATGATATATTTTTTTCCCTTTTTCTCTTTTTGTGAGTGTGTGTGTGTATGCTTCTGTGTGTGATTTTGTCTGTATAGCTTTGCTTTTACCATTTGTCCTAGGGTTCTGTCTGTTTGCTTTTTTTTCTAGTATGGTTTTTAGCACTTGTAATCATTGGTGCGTTTGTTTTTTGGTTTGGATGCTCTATTCTTTTTTTCTTTTACTTAAAAATTTTTTTCAATAATTATCTTTTATTTTAATAACTATTTTATTTTATTTTACTTCATTTTATTTTATCTTCTTTCTTTCCTTCTTTTTTTTCTCCCTTTTATTCAGAGCCGTGTGGATGACAGGCTCTTGGTGCTCCAGCCAGGCGTCAGGGCTGTGCCTCCAAGGTGGGAGAGCCAAGTTCAGGACACTGGTCCACAAGAGATCTCCCAGCTCCACGTAATATCAAACGGCAAAAATCTCCCAGAGATCTCCATCTCAATGCCAAGACCCAGCTCCACTCAACAACCAGCAAGCTACAGTGGACACCCTATGCCAAACAACCAGTGGAACATAACTCCATCCATTAGCAGAGAGGCTGCTTAAAATCATAAGGCCACAGACACCCCAAAACACACCACCAGACGTGGACCTGCCCACCAGAAAGCCAAGATCCAGCCTCATCCACCAGAACACAGGCCCTAGTCCCCTCAACCAGGAAGCCTACACAACCCACTGAACCAACTTTAGCCACTGGCGACAGACACCAAAAACAACAGGAACTACGAACCTGTAGCCTGCAAAAAGAAGACCCCAAACCCAGTAAGTTAAGCAAAATGAGAAGACAGAGAAACACACAGCAGATGAAGGAGCAAGGCAAAAACCCACCAGACCTAACAAATGAAGAAGAAATAGGCAGTCTCTCTGAAAAAGAATTCAGAATAATGATAGTAAAGATGATCCAAAATCTTGGAAATAGAATGGAGAAAATACAAGAAACATTTAACAAGGACCTAGAAGAACTAAAGAGCAAACAAACAGTGATGAACAACACGATAAATGAAATAAAAAATTCTTTAGAAGGGATCAATAGCAGAATAACTGAGGCAGAAGAACAGATAAGTGACCTGGAAGATAAAATAGTGGAAATAACTACTGCAGAGCAGAATAAAGGAAAAAGAATGAACAGAATTGACGACAGTCTCAGAGGCCTCTGGGACAACATTAAACACACCAACATTTGAATTATAGGGGTCCCAGAAGAAGAGGAGAAAAAGAAAGGGACTGAGAATATATTTGAAGAGATTACAGCTGAAAACTTCCCTAATATGGGAAAGGAAATAGTTTAAAAAGTCCAGGAAGCACAGAGAGTCCCATACAGATAAATCCAAGGAGAAACACGCCAAGACACATATTAAACAAACTATCAAAAATTAAATACAAAGAAAAAATATTAAAATCAGCAAGGAAAAACAACAAATAACACATAAGGGAATCCCCATAAGGTTAACAGCTGATCTTTCAGCAGAAACTCTGCAAGCCAGAAGGGACTGGCAGGACATATTTAAAGTGATGAAGGAGAAAAACCTAAAACCAAGATTACTCTACCCAGCAAGGATCTCATTCAGATTTGATGGAGAAATTAAAACCTTTACAGACAAGCAAAAGCTAAGAGAATTCAGCACCACCAAACCAGCTTTACAACAAATGCTAAAGTTACTTCTCTAGTCAGGAAACACAAGAGAAGGAAAAGACCTACAATAACAAACCCAAAACAATTAAGAAAATAGTCATAGGAACATACATACTGATAAATACCTTAAAGGTAAATGGATTAAATGCTCCAACCAAAGGACACACACTGGCTGAATGGATACAAAAACAAGACGCGTATCTATGTGGTCTACAAGAGACTCACCTCAGACCTAGGGACAAATAGAGACTGAAAGTGAGAGGATGGAAAAAGATATACCATGCAAATGGAAATCAAAAGAAAGCTGGAGTAGCAATTCTCATATCAGACAAAATAGACTTCAAAACAAAGACTATTACAAGAGACAAAGAAGGCCACTACATAATGATCAAGGGATCAATCCAAGAAGATATAACAATTGTAAATATTTATGCATCCAACACAAGAGCACCTCAATACATAGGCAAATACTAACAGCCATAAAAGGGGAAATCGACAGTAACACAATCATAGTGGGGGACTTTAACACCCCACTACACCAATGGAAAGATCATCCAAAATGAAAATAAGTTAGAAAACATAAGCTTTCAATGATACATTAAACAAGATGGACTTAATTGATATTTATAGAACATTCCATGAAAAAACAACTGCATACACTTTCTCCTCAAGTGCTCATGGAACATTCTCCAGGACAGATCATATCTTGGGTCACAAATCAAGCCATGGTAAAAACTGAAATCGTATCACGTATCTTTTCTGACCTCAATGCTATAAGACTAGATACCAATTACAGGAAAAAATCTGTAAAATATACAAACACATGGAGGTTAAACAATACACTTAATACCCAAGAGATCACTGAAGAAGTCAAAGAGGAAATCAAAAAATACCTAGAAACAAATGACAATGAAAACACGATGACCCAAAACCTATGGGATGCAGCAAAAGCAGTTCTAAGAGGGAAGTTTACAGCAATACAATCCTACCTTAAGAAACAAGAAACATGTCAAATAAACAACCTAACCTTACATCTAAAGCAATTAGAGAAAGAACAAAAAAAACCCAAAGTTAGCAGAAGGAAAGAAATCATAAAGATCAGATCAGAAATAAATGAAAAAGAAATGAAGGAAATGATAGCAAAGATCAATAAAACTAAAAGCTGGTTCTTTGAGAAGATAAACAAAACTGATTAAACCATTAGACAGACTCATCACGAAAAAAAGGGAGAAGACTCAAATCAACAGAATGAGAAATGAAAAAGGAGAAGTAAAAACTGACACTGCAGAAATACAAAGCATCATGAGAGATTACTACAAGCAACTATATGCCAATAAAATGGACAACCTGGAAGAAATGGAAAAATTCTTACAAATGCACAACCTTCCAGGACTGAACCAGGAAGAAATAGAAACTATGAAAAGACCAATCACAAGCACTGAAATTGCAACTGTGATTAAAAATCTTCCAACAAACAAAAGCCCAGGACCAGATGGCTTCACAGGCGAATTCTATCAAACATTTAGAGAAGTGCTAACACCTACCCTTGTCAAACTCTTCTAAAATATAGCAGAGGGAGGAACACTCCCAAACTCATTCTACGAGGCCACCATCACGCTGATACCAAAACCACACAAAGATGTCACAAAGAAAGAAAACTACAGGCCAATATCACTGATGAACATAGATGCAAAACTCCTCAACAAAATACTAGCAAACAGAATCCAACAGAACATTAAAAGGATCATACACCATCATCAAGTGGGGTTTACCCAGGAATGCAAGGATTCTTCAATATATGCAAATCAATCAATGTGATACACCATATTAAAAAATTGAAGGAGAAAAACCAGATGATCATCTCAATAGATGCAGAGAAAGCTTTTGACAAAATTCAGCACCCACTTATGATAAAAGCCCTCCAAAAAGTAGGCATAGAGGGAACATTCCTCAACATCATAAAGGCCATATATGACAAACCCACAGCCAACATCATTCTCAATGGTGAAAAACTGACACCATTTCCACTAAGATCAGGAACAAGACAAGGTTGCCCACTCTCACCACTCTTATTCAACATAGTTTTGGAAGTTTTAGCCACAGCAATCAGAGAAGAAAAAGAAATAAAAGGAATCCAAATTGGAAAAGAAGAAGTAAAGCTGTCACTGTTTGCAGGTGACATGATACTATACATAGAGAATCCTAAAGATGCTAACAGAAAACAACTAGAGCTAATCAATGAATATGGTAAAATAACAGTATACAAAATTCATGCACAGAAATCTCTTGCATTCCTATACACTAATGATGAAAAATCTGAAAGTGAAATTAAGAAAACACTCCCATTTCCCACTGCAACAAAAAGAATAAAATATCTAGGAATAAACCTACCTAAAGAGACAAAAAACCTGTATGCAGAAAATTATAAGACATTGATGAAAGAAATTAAAGATGATACAAATAGATGGAGAGATATACCATGTTCTTGGATTGGAAGAATCAACATTGTGAAAATGACTCTACTATACAAAGCAATCTACAGAGTCAATGCAATCCCTACCAAACTACCACTGGCATTTTTCACAGAACTAGAACAAAAAATTTCACAATTTGTATGGAAACACAAAAGACACCGAATAGTGAAAGCAATCTTAAAAAAGAAAAATGGAGCTGGAGGAATCAGGCTCCCTGACTTCAGACTATACTACAAAGCTACAGTAATCAAGACAGTATGGTACTGGCACAAAAACAGAAAGATAGATCAATGGAACAGGATAGAAAGCCCAGAGATAAACCCACACACATATGGTCACCTTATCTTTGATAAAGGAGGCAAAAATATACAATGGAGAAAAGACGGCCTCTTCAAAAAGCTGGGAAAACTGGACAGCTACATGTAAAAGAATGAAATTAGAACACTCCCTAACACCATACACAAAAATAAACTCAAAATGGATTAAAGACCTAAATGTAAGGCCAGACATTATCAAACTCTTAGAAGAAAACACAGGCAGAACAGTCTATGACATAAATCACAGCAAGATCCTTTTTGACCCAACTCCTAGAGAAATGGAAATAAAAATAAACAAATGGGACCTAATGAAACTTAAAAGCTTTTGCACAGCAAAGGAAACCATAAACAAGATGAAAAGACAACCCTCAGAATGGGAGGAAATATTTGCAAATGAAGCAACTGACAAAGGATTAATCTCCAAAATTTACAAGCTACTCATGCAGCTCAATATCCAAAAAACAAACAACCCAATCCAAAAATGGGCAGAAGACATAATAGACATTTCTCCAAAGAAGATATACAGAATGCCAACAAACACATGAAAGAATGCTCAACATCATTAATCATTAGAGAAATGCAAATCAAAACTACAATGACATATCATCTCACACCGGTCAGAATGGCCATCATCAAAAAAATCTACAAACAATAAATGCTGGAGAGGGTGTGGAGAAAAGGGAACCCTCCTGCACTGTTGGTGGGAATGTAAATTGATACAGCCACTATGGAGAACAGTATGGGGGTTCCTTAAAAAACTAAAAATAGAACTAACATACGACCCAGCAATCCCACTACTGGGCATATACCCTGAGAAAACCATAATTCAAAAAGAGTACCAAAATGTTCATTGCAGCTCTATTTACAATAGCCAGGACATGGAAGCAACCTAAGTGTCCATCAACAGATGAGTGGATAAAGATGATGTGGCACATATTTACAATGGAATATTACTCAGCCATAAAAAGAAATGAAATTGAGTTATTTGTAGTGAGGTGGATGGACCTAGAATCTGTCATAAAGAGTGAAGTAAGTCAGAAAGAGAAAAACAATTACTGTATGCTAACACATATATATGGAATCAAAAAAAAATTTCTTCTTGGTCATGAAGAACCTAGAGGCAAGACGGGAATAATGACACAGACCTAATAGAGAATGGACTTGAGGATACGGGGAAGGGGAAAGGTAAGCTGGGACAAAGTGAGAGAGTGGCATGGACATATATACACTACCAAACATAAAATAGATAGCTAGTGGGAAGCAGCCGCATAGCACAGGGAGATCAGCTCAGTGCTTTGTGACCGCCTGGAGGGGTGGGATAGGGAGGGTGGGAGGGAGGGAGACCCAAGAGGGAAGAGATATGGGAACATATGTATATGTATAACTGATTCAGTTTGTTATAAAGCAGAAACTAACACACCATTGTAAAGCAATTATACTCCAATAAAGATGTAAAAAACAAACAAAAACAAAGAAAAAAAGAAACAAAAGGATATAACCAATATGACTCATAGCAAATGAGAGGACATGGCCAAACGTCATATTCCAGGCTTTGACTTCCCTTTGGTGGCTATTGTCTGGGTCTGTAATGCTTTATTATAAGAAAAAGGAAGCAATGAGAAACATGTCTTCAAACTACCTGTCTTGGAGAACCAGAATAATCTACCATGCGTGTGGAAAAGAGCAAGAGAGCCTCATGGTCATGATGCACACAACAGGGCCCCGTCTTGATAAACAATCACAGATTTGTTCTTTGTCTTATTCTCTTATATTTCAGACAACTGTGAACTAAATTTCAAAAACTTGGCTGGAATATCAGCTATTTTTTCTATTGAAAACTCTAGTGTTTTGCATCATTTTGATTCATGGACCAAAAACACAGCTAGAAAGGTTACCTACTCTATGGTAACTAAGCAACAAAGAATTTTTTTCTTCATAAAAGAGTTTCACACAACTACGTTCTTCATCATTTAAGAGCAAAATTCTTTCATTTTTCGTAAATAATCCAAATAATAACTAACACTAATTATGCTCCAGGTATTACTTCTAGTGCCCTTCTTAAACTATTTCATTTAATTCTCACAACAACTCTATGGGCTAAGACTAATATTAATTCTATTTTACAGATGAGGAACCTGAGCCTCACAGAGGTTAACTAATTTGCTCATGCGGATACACTCAGCCAGTCCTAAAGTTGGCATTTTAACTCAAGTAGTGTAGAACATCATGAGAGTTCGCATTTTCATCACTCTGCTATAGAGTCATTAAATAATTTATAATGCTCAAGGTCAAGCTCAGTATTTCAATCTCTTCAACCTTTTCCTCATTCTTTTTCCTATATTTGAATACCTCACAACCAACCCCTCCAACTACATCTAAGCAGTCACCAAATCTTACTGTGTTTTTTTCACCTTTATCTTTTTCAGGAGGCCTATGCTCATATATACATCTGCCTAATAAAATTTTCCACTTGAATATCCCACATGTACTTTAAACTCACCATAACTCACCAGTATCTTAATCATGTATTTATTACAGTGAATAATACCATTATCCCCTCATTTGAGGAAAAAAAGTAATTTGATGGACATCAGAAATTAGATAATTTCTGCCTCTTGGACTATCTACCCACCAAACACATATGGGTTGCACACACATATACATGCATGCAAATACACACAGATACCACCCCACCCATCTGACCAAATCACTAATCCTTGCTAATTATCACCTAAACTATCACAAGTGTCTCTTTACTGATTTTCCTGCTTGCTTCTTATTTCACTCCACATCACCTCAATCTAACTTCTGTACTGCTGCAGAAAGGCCTTCATGGTGTAAACATCTTCCGTCTTCTTTTTGCTTGCATTTTCATAATGGACTATAAGATAAATTCTAAACACTTTCACAAAGAGTACAAGACTTCAGAATCTGACATCTGCCTATCCACTCAGATAAATTTTCCAATTAATTTGAGTTTCCTTTGTCTGGAGTATCTCTTCTCTGGGATTCCCACAAACCGTACAAGCTTCACTTGAAATGCTGCTTCCTTCATGAAGATTCCCTGTCTCTTGAAGGCATGTTTAGATACTACTGCTTGCCTTTTCAGTATTTTTTTTAACATATCACTGTTATAACTACCATATTGTTACATTGGTTGTTCACATGTCTGTCTTTTCACTAGGGTTTTGGGAGGCAAAACAATATATACACTTTAAAATTAGAAAAAAAATTTAAATGTGATATACTGACACTATAGACACTTTAGAAAATTCAATAATGTCTAAAGAAGAGTAAAATTATTTATATTTCTTCCACAAAGAGGATACCATTATTTTAAAAATATTTATTTTTTTTCATACACATACAACATAAGTTATATATTTTTTATTTGTCTAGAACATTCATGGTTTGGTTTCATTTTTTCCTAACAGCTAGCACAGGGCTCACAGCTAGCACATACAAAATAGTCTATTTGTTGAGTAAATGAATGATTCTAAATGTATGCCCTTTTCCTCTATTTCCCCAACTACTGTCTTATAATCATTCTTCTGAGCTACTCTAATTATATCTTCAATTGGTCTCATTGTCTCCAGTTTCTTCTCCCTTGAATTCATCCTCCACATTGCTGCCATGGTTATAATATAAAATAAAAATCTTGCCACATTATTGTCATATTTATGAATCCTTTGATGACTTTTATTTCCCATGAAATAAAATGTAATTCCTTATCAATCCAGACTTTTCACAATTTAGTCCTACTCTACTTTCTTGATTCTTCTTCTGTTATTTCCACTTCCTGTATTGGCATCAATCTAGTCTAGTTACACTAGACAATTCACAGTTCTGAAAGATTCGCCATGGAGTCTCACTCTTGTACCTCGACTCATGCTACTTCTGTCTAAAACATCCTTCCCTAGTCTTCCTCATCAGGCAAATATTTGATTCATCCTTCAAAGATAATTTTTTTTAAAAAAAAAAACCTCTTCTGTGAAGTCTTCTTCAACCCTACCTCCATTTTTTTTTAGCCAAATAACTTGCTCTCTCAGCTGTTTCCAAAGAAGTATTCCCCAGAGCTAAAAGTACAGTTTTGTAAAACTGCATTCCCTCACCTCCCCTTATGCACTCATGGAGGTTCAGATTTGGTAGGTCTGGAGTGGAGACAGGAATACATTCTTTTAAAAACACGCTACATCCCAAACCAAACAATGTGACTTCAGGGCCAGACCGAACTCTGGGTTGCTAGGTGCCAGACTGAACTCTGGGTTGCTAAGTGCTAAACGTTCTTTTTAAAGCATGACTCAGAATCGCGCTAGAAACAGAAGTAGAGTATGTTGGGGTCCATGCTTTCAGATATAAACAAAACCAATCATTGTTTTTGATAGGTTTTATGGGTATGAGTCCTTAGGAAATGAAATCAGACTCTTATTTCAAAGTGTTCAAAATACCAGAGAAACAGAAGGATCGAAAACAAAGTGAAACAAAGGCATACAACTATTAAGTATTAAAAAAAAAAAAAGAGGAAAGGACATGAGGCCACATAAGCTGCTTCTATTATATTGTACTCATACAAAAGTGAGGAGATGAAGCAGCACAATGAAACTAGTTATAAGAAAATATGATATGTGCCCAAGAAGCCATCAAGGGCCTTGGCTCATTCAAATCCTAGAATGGAATTACTGGCTCTAAATAGGTCACTTAGCACAAAATGCTTGAGATTTTCCTCATTCACAAAGACATGCAACTCCTTTTAAAGATTTCAGTTCAAAGCAACTCTGTGTAAAACCTATCCCCATTTTCTCTTGCATACAATATACTCATTCACTAAACAAGTGCCCAGAGAGGAAAAGGAAAATTAATAGTTAATTTTTTAAATCAAGAGTTTTAGAGACAGAAGGACTGTTAGAGGATCATCTAGACCACGCTTCTTAACCTTTTTCACAACAATAGTGCACATGGAAAATTATGACTGTCTGGCACTGGGATAAAAAGATGAGACTGCTAGGGACTAACAGTGATTGGCAAAGAGTTCATGCTGCTCCAGGCCACACTTGGGGATCATAGAGATCAAGATGTCGTACAACCTCTGTAACCCATATTGCTTGAGAAGATATACTAGATAAACCAATACATCATAGAGATGAGGAAAAAACCAAGCCCCAAAGGGTGGCTTAACACCAGAGGGGTTAACAAAATCCCTTAGTGGGAAAGTGAGTATTGGGTTTTCACAGGCCTCATATGAACAATGATTCTAATGTGTGCTATTCAGAATTCATCAATTCTGAGCATTGATGGCGTCATTTTGAGTGGTACACCAATTCACACCCAACATGAGCAATAGAAAAGACAAAGATCTCTCCCACAAATATCTGTACCATTTTCCAACTGTATTTAAATGCTACTTGAAAAAATAAAAGAGAAATTCATTCATAATTCTCTAAATTCATTGAAAAATTGCTAGATGAAATACTAGAAACAATTTTTAAATGAATGCAAGAGGCTTCCAGGAAAGCAGTAGTATGAATATAGGGAAAGAAGTGAGAACTGAAGCAGTTGGGTGCCCTGGGAGAACCTTTATACCCAGGCTGCCCAGAACTGTACATCTTCCAAGAGCAGAGAGCTCCATCTAGCATAAAAGCCATGCTCAGGAAAAGCCATTCACAGGGAAGAGAGTTCACTAGAAACAAGTGAATAAATAACCCTTCACAGAGGTAAGCAGGAAAGAAAACTGTCTAGAAGAGGAGGGGAGAAAAGCTCTCCTGAGAATTTATAGCCACTGGAAGGTTCAGACATGGATTTAGGATCAAAATTTATACTGTTTACGTGGTAAGGAATATCATACACTAAAATTCTTCATTTCTGGACTCATTTAAACTGGACTCAGGTCTGTAATGTCCTCATACCCATGGCAGAAAGAAACACAAATCCTCCCTTGAGGAATGAATTTATTCTTCCCAGTTTCTAAAATCAATACACTCTCTATTTTAGTCTGCCTGGGTTACCAACTGATGTGGTGCACTCTGCAGTTTTTGTGTGGGGTATTCTATATGTGTCTGTTACATCTCATTGCTTTATAATGTCCTTCAAGTTCTCTATTTTCTTTTCCTTTTTTTTAAATTGAGGTATAGCTGATTCATAATATAAGTTTCAGGTGTACAACATAGTGATTCAAAGTTTTTAAAGGTATATTCCATTTATAGTTATTATAAAATATTGGCTATTTCCCTGTGCTGTGCAATATATCCTTGTAGCCTATTTATTTTATACATAGTAGTTTGTACCTCTTACTCCCCTAGCCACCATATTGTCCCTCCCTGCTTCCCTTTTCCCACTGGTAACCACTAGTTTGTTCTCTATATCTGTGAGTCTGTTTCTTTTTTGTTATATTCACTAGTTTAGTTTTCAGATTCCACATGTAAGTGATATCATACAGTATTTGTCTTTATCTGAAAGTCCTCTATTTTCTTATTGATCTTCTGTCTAGATCAGATGTTTTGCCCATTACTGAAAGTGGAGTATTGAAATTTTCAATTATTATGGTAGATCTATTTCTCCCTCAGTTCTATCCATGTCTTCACATATTTTGACTAGGATTTGCTTGGTTTCTGTAAACCTTTGACTGTTTCCAGAGTTCTGGCAAACTTATTTCAGGTTGTTTCTGCTTATTTTCAATGTTTCGTGGAGGGACAGAGGTGTGGAGCTGCCTACTCTACCATTCTGAACATGGGTCTCCCAAGGTGATTTTTTGACAGAGTTCTCATCAGAGCAGAAAAAAATAAATCTGTTTTCTAACAGGGCATATTTATAGATATGAACATAAAAGCTGAGTTTCTCCAGTAGAGGCTTGAAGCCTCATTCCCTGCATCTATTCCTCCATTTCATGTTGGTCTCTTTCGAGTTCTCCCTGAGGAAACATGGAGCTCCATGAAACACAGTTTGAAAAACACTGTTATAAATCATTATAATCCCCTGATACTTATGTGCCTAGTGCCTGCGATCTGATGTTAGAAATATTTAAGTAATCATTTTGACCTAGACTTATCTCTTGCTTGTTTCCTAACTTATTTCAAAAAACTTTCTTCCCATCTTCCCAACTTTGTGAAAAAGCACAAAGAATAAAATGTTCTGTCATTCCATCTCCCAGAGTTAACTGCTGTTAACATGTTGACATTTCTCACACTTATAAAACAAGTGTAATTCAGGTTAATATTTTATATATAGCAGTTATCACCTGGGCCTCCGTTTGCTTAACACTGTTATTCTAGCTCACACCTATGTCAATATTGTCATGTCTACTCTTGGAAGCCTATTACATGACTTTATGAGAGAAGACATGTCATGTATTGACTAACCTTTCAATCTGCACCCTCAATGACCATCCCTCCAACACCTTTCAATAAAACAAAGGTTGATTGCTCTATTGGTTAGCATAATGAGACTTCAAGGCTGTGGGTTTTAACATCTTTGTCCTCTATGACTACCAATTAAGCTTGACCATATTGAAGTTGTTTTTAAACTTCAAAATGCAGCAGAATGCCCTTTTTATTTAGAAATAAAATCTTTTATGAAACCCCAAAATATAAAATAAAACTGAGCTCTTAAGGTTGAAGTCTATATGTGTGCGAGTAGGTAGGGGGAAGAGGGTAGGCAGTTTATTCACAGCCAATCCTGCTTAGCCTTCCTAACATCCCAACCATGATGCAGAACCCCAGGGCTCTGGGACAGAGTGTTTGAATATCCCGTATCTGTGAGATGTCCTCAGCCAGTACTTCTAAAGAATTGGATGACTACTGCATCTGTATCTCCTATGGCTCCTCAGATAGTGCCTGACACACAGTAGGCATTCAAGGAGTATTCACTGAAATAAAAGACATGAAATCCAAAATGGGGGAATGGATTAGTGTATATCCATTACTGGTACTTGAGAAAAATCTCAGAAAGTATCCTCACTGACAGTGGTAGATCAGTAGTGGTAGATCTCAGTGGTATCATTATACTACTGTGTTACAAAAGAGATAATTAAGATTGTATTAGTGGCTGCAGAATACAAGAAACATAACTGAATAAATATTTAATTTCTTCCACTTTCAAGGTACAGTTTGAGAGACTATAGAGGCTGCAAAGATGGTAAAGATATAGGATAGGTAAAATATCCCGAAGAATATTTAATACTCTGATAGGGGAGATAATTTACATAAAATTTTGCTACAAAGCAAGCCAATGTACCAACCTATGTCAAGAAAATTTCAATGTTTTTTGAGCTGAAGGTAAAGTTTTGAAAAATGACCAGTAGACACCTCATCAACAGGTAGCTGTTACAGAATGTAGAGGGTAATTGATGCAGAAGAAAGGCAAAAAACTATGGGAACAAATACTCACTGCATAATTTTCAGAAGATAACTCTCACCCTAAGAAGAAAGCATGACATATGAAGTAGTTGGAGATGAGTTAAATGTGAACTTTTTTGCAATTGGTGTGTTAAAAATACTGAGAATGGAGAGATCAACGTGAACTGTAGCGAGGGAAACTTTCTGAAGTTGGCAATTTGAACTGAAAAAGGATGGGAAGGATTAGGATAGGTGGGGAAGCATTTCAGTTTAATGAAGACAACATGTGCCAAAGCCTAAAGGCCAAAAGGAGAAGAGTTTCCATGAGGAAGAAGAAGAAATCAATCTGGCTGGAGCAACGGGTGTTTGCTGGGCACCAGGTTGGCTGAGTGGGGTGGAAACATTAATAGTGGGAGCTGCTAAAGGTCAAGATGAAGAGAAAAGAGAAGCTGCGGGATTCCCTGGTGGCGCAGTGGTTGAGAGTCCGCCTGCCGATGCGGGGGACACGGGTTTGTGCCCCGGTCCAGGAGGATCCCACATGCCACGGAGCAGCTGGGCCCGAGAGCCATGGCTGCTGAGCCTGCGCGTGTGCTCCACAACGGGAGAAGCCACGACAGTGAGAGGCCCGCATACCAAAAAAAAAAAAAAAAAAAAGAAGAGAGAAGCTGCAACAAATAGCAATTAGTTTTGATGACTGTACAACTCTCAAAGAAAACTATCATAGGTATGTAAAGTAGTAATGATGGAAAAGAAATAAGAGAAATGGAAGTCCTAAGGATATTGAGGTGGCCTGAGATGTGGACAGTGAAATAGATTACCCAGAGAATTCGACAGCTTGAATAGAATCAGGGGTGACAGAGATAAATCCTCTGAATTGACGGTAAAGTTGCACCAGTGTCAATTAAGAAAACCAGTTTCTGATTCTCTACTGTAAGTTTAATGGTGAGCTCTGGGGTGCAGCTGAGGATCAGTTGACCCTGTCATTTGGTGGGGTACTGTCCCTCAGAGGGGTAAAAATATACCCTCTGAGGGTACTGGGGTCTAGGGAGATTGTTTTTTAAGCTTTTCTTTCTCTACAGCCATTAAAAATAGAAAACAAGAGTATTCATAACAGAAGACACCAGAGTCACTATAACCCCCCCAAACAGTTCACACAAATGTTTTCTCCTGTTAATCTAAATTCAGAAAGAGAAAAAGACAAGAAGAGACTCTTACCATTCTCGTTTATTGGATACTACAGGCAGAAATCTGGGAGACTAACTGGTCGAATTCTCATCTTCTGCCGGCTTATGTTAGAGGTCCCAGGATCTGTCACCAGCAGCAGCCCTGGAGTGAGCAGTGTCTAGTTAGTGACATCCATCCTTGATATCAGAATTGTGGGCAAGGAAATGTTCTCTACCACACTGTCCCTTGCAGGACTCCAAATGGATTTCACAGTTTTACCTCCAGCTCTAGGCTAATCCCAGTGGTTTACTGTCTGTATACTAGTAGATGGACTAAATGCTATCTGACTAGACATGACAACACCACATAGCAGTGAATAAATTAATTAACTAGATTATTTCTCATTTTGGTATTCCTTTATGGATTGAGTCAGACCAAGGAACTCATTTTATAACAGAAATAAACTATGTGCTTGCAAAAACTTTGGGGTACTCATTAAAATTTCATGCCCTGTACCGTCCCCAGTCCTCAGGGCAAATAGAACATAAAAATCTAGACATCAAAAGGACTTTAGTGGCTTCCCTGGTGGCGCAGTGGTTGAGAGTCCACCTGCCGATGCAAGGGACGTGGGTTCGTGCCCCAGCCCGGGAAGATCCCACATGCCGCGGAGTGGCTGGGCCCGTGAGCCGTGGCCGCTGGGCCTACGCGTCTGGAGCCTGTGCTCTGCAGCGGGAGAGGCAAAAGGACTTTAGGAAAAGTCTATCAAGAAACTGGACTTAATGGCCAGAAGCACTACCTCTGGCCCTTATAAAAATCCAGAATACTCCAAATAGAAGGTGTGGATTAACCCCTTTTGAAATAGTGTTTGGTCACTCTGTGCCTACTGGTGTCTCTAAACCTCCCATTTCTGGATTGAGTGAACACTATAGGGACTTAAGTGAACAATATGATACTATGACTAGCCATATACAGGAACTAACTAGTATACTTGGGGGATATTATCGACAGTAAAAAGGGCATGGAATGCACTGACTTGCTATCCCCTTTGACCAGGAGATTGGGTATACATCAAGGTTTTTAGAAGAAAGCATGCATTGTCATCTTGCTGGGAAGGCCCTTACAAACTGCTGAACACTTACACTGCCATCAAAATAAAGGAAAAATCCTCCTGGATTCACGCGAGCGCTGCCAGCTTTGACCCAGATCAGCAGCACTCCCAGGACAACTGGAAGACCATTCCTAAGGTGACCTTAAACTAAGGATTTCCAGGACCAATTTCCAGGTCCCAGAAGCAGACAAAATCATGAAGTAGACAGTTTTTCCCATGATCACAGATCAAGAAACTTCCTTCTACCTATTTTCTCCCCTATTGCATCTCCCTAGTCCCAGATGAAAAGAAAAAAAAGTGCTTCCTTGTAACAAAGCCCTCCCTTTCTTTAGCCATTTATTAAAAGGCTGACTGGAGGGGCTTCCCTGGTGGCGCAGTGGTTGGGAGTCCGCCTGCCGATGCAGGGGACACGGGTTCGTGCCCTGGTCTGGGAGGATCCCACGTCCTCTCATCCCACAGTGAGAGGCCCCCGTACTGCAAAAAAAAACAGCAACAAAAAAAACCCCTTTGGCTTCTTTGTTCATAAACTAGCGCCACATAAACACACTAGACCAGATATTATAGAAAACTGGCTTGTATACACAAGTCTAAGTTCTTTTCAGTACTAAGATCCTTTTTCTTAGGCTTTGGAACTTATGAGTTGGAAAAGGCAGTTCTAAATCTTTCCATAGTAACAGAACAAGAGTTTAATATTGGTATGCAAATGTCAGAAGCCTTTCAGTCAAAAGTTAGTAGCCTCTGCTGGACTTGAAAATCTTCTTGCCCTGGACACACTGACAGCCCAAGAAAGAGGAGCTTGTGCCATCACTGATGAAGCATGCTGCTTCTATGTAAATCACCTGGGACAAATAGTGTCTAATCTGCACCTTTTGAAGACAAGATAAACACCCTCCATCAGATAAACGAGGCTCAGCCATTCTATTGGACTGACCTATTCCCAGGGATGGGAGACTGATTTAATGGGATATGGGGAAGTGTGCTTAGATGTGTTATTTTCTGTTTATTCATCCTCATTCTAATCTATGTTCTTCTCTCCCTTTGCAGATCCCTTGCCACTCTGCTGCTAACCCAATTCTTCTCTCCACAGCCACTAACTCAGAGTTTATGTGAAACTTCTAGGGAAGTTTCAGACAGGGGAATGAAGGAGTTCAGAGCATATCACCCCAAAATATGTCACTTTGGCATATTGAATATTTTCAGTTAAAGGCATTTGAGAAACAGCTGGTGCTAGAAGGGCACTCTGACCTTCCTTTTTCTTCCTGAAGGAGATAAAATTCCCATGTAAAAGATGCCCTCCCTACATCAGGAGGAAGAAAAATATTTTTATCACCAGAGATGGGAAATTGGACCAAAAAATCCATACAAACAAACCTTGTTAAACTAACCCTTATCTTCCTAGTCATTTCTCCACAATTTACTACCCCTAACCAAACCTCTTTGTCTTACTTGTTTCTTTTTCTAAAAGGTAGAAAAGCTTTCTGCGCTGGTCACTTCCTCAGGTCTTCATTCTCTTGTGAAGGTTCCCATGTACATGTAAAAAAAAAAAAACCCTAAAAACCACTTCTATGCTTTTCTCCTGTTAACCTGTTTTGTCAATTTAATTCTTATGCCCAGCTGGAGACCCAAAGAGAGTAGAGGAGAATTTTCCCTTGCCTACAATGGTAAATCATTTTCTTTCTGCTAACATTCTAATGTCATGGGGGATCACACTCCCAAACCCTTGGATTATTCTTAAATTCACTCCTTTGAGATACATACAAAATTCTCACGTTTTGCTCTCAGGCCCCTTTAGAAACTTACGCTCACACGATGTCAACCTCATTAGAGCTGTTTACAGAATTTAATCAAATAAGTGTAACATGTCAGGGACAGTACAAAACCCATTAGAGGAGGCTCTTTTAAAACCTTGGCATAAGGACCCAAAAGGAATACAGGGATAAGGAGAGGCGACCATGGTCACTTCCAAGGTGGAATCAATCACCTGTCAGGAATGGGACGTGAAGTGACTTCCGGTCCGGCCAGAGAGAATTTCTTCTAGCGAAACCTGAATAACCGGCTTCCCACCTGGACGCTGCAGGGCGGAACGGGCGGACAGCTTCGCCCGCCTCCAGGTGGAGACGCCGCTGTCCGTCCGCAGTCACGGAGGTAGCGGACCGACGGGCGGCGCCTGCGCGCTGGGAGGGGAGGGCACAGGACCCACTTCCGGGGCGGGTACAGGGCCCATTTCCGGGGCGGGGAACAGCGCATGCGTTGTGGGGGATGGGGGGTGGTCGGATTTCGTCCACTTTTCCGGCGAGGTGAACGCGGAAGAGCGGGAGCTGAGGATTTCCGACTACTCAGATTGTGGCGCGGCGACTGCTGCAAGATGGAGGTGGGCTTGGCGGCCGAAGATGGTCGGGATGGTCCCCGGGAGCGGCGAGGCTTGGGTGAAGCCGAGAGGCCGCAGCAGAACCACGAAGTGCGGCCTCAGTCCGGGGCAGACCGGTTACCAAAACATTCCTACTGGTTGGATCTCTGGCTCTTCGTCCTCTTAGACGTGGTGTTGTTTTTCTTCGTGTATTTTTTGCCCTGGTGAGTACTCTTAACGCAGCGTTGAAATGGTAAGGGGCTTAAGAGACCATCTACCCCAGTTTGGGGAGGTGGGTGCGGCAGAGGCGAGGAAATTGCATTACGGAAAGTTACGGCCTGTCCACCATCATCCAGCTGGCGAGTGCTAGGATAGGGTAGGCGCGGGAGTGGAACGAAGACCAGAGTGAAAATGTCCTTCCTTGGCACCTCAGTTGAGGGTGTTCAGATGAGGTGTAGAGGAAACTTGGCTTCATAATTTTTTTGTTCTATGTTGGGAGGAAACCGGCTGGGTTTGAGTTCCTGCACTACCACGAAGAAACTGGAGACGTTATTTGGCTTTTTGGAGCTTTATATTCACATTTACCATTTGGGAGCTATAGTAACCAGGTCATAGGGGTGTGGTGTGGCGTGGTGTTTTAGATAAATCGCCAACTTATCTAAAAGCGATTTATTTGCGTATTGCCTGGCAGCAGTTAGCGCTCCACTAAAGCCACTGTTACTGTGCGACGGTTTGACCGTGAGCAGGCCGTGCACGGTTATCTCACATGGGTCCAGAACTGGACTCCTGACTTCGTACTCAGATGACCTTACTTTTCAGTGTCCCCATTTCAGTAAATGTTAACTTTATTCACTCACTTCACCTCCCGGAAGCCTGGGTCTCGTTTTCTGATTTCCCGCTTTGCTCTATATACACACCCGCACACTCCAAAACACCAACTGATGAGTCACAAAACTCTCTAGATTCCATTTGGAAAATCCATGCTCTCCATTTTCATTGCCACCCCCTCTGAGAAGACAGTTTTGGCAGAGGATAAAGGAAGGGGACTTAGAGAAGGGGCTTGGGGGAGCAGAACAAGAAGGAGGATACAGGACTGAGATGATACAAGGGACAAGTTCAGGAGAGGAGCAGTGCGCTGAAGGAGGAAAAGCGATGCAGCTCATTTAGTCATTAAACAGCTCCTTTGGACTTCGGAGCTAATCCTTTATGCACTGTAAGTTAATTTCTCTCAGCCATCATGCTTATTGAATTTGCGGTCATTATGTCTTCTTCTCTCACCCCCAGCCCCCAATTTTGGCAAAAATTTGGGCATAAACTCACTGTTGGTGAGGCCCCATTGTCTGTGATTCCTTGGATTTCTTGAGTGGTGTGGCCGAGGGTTCACAGTGGGACCAATGGAAGATGGGTGTTTCTGTAAAATCCTCTGTCATTTGTAAAGGAGAATCTTTCCACCCACTCCTCCTGGTATTTGGTAGAGTGATACTTCAAATGCAGTGTTTTTTTGTTTGTTTTTGTTTTTTTTAATGATCTGAATTTTCAGCTCTGGATAGAAAATGGAAGACTTATAAAGAATAGTCAGGCCTTTTTTTGCTCATATCAATATGAAAATCATTTAGGAATAGGCAAATGACTAAGACAATCAAAGTTTTCAAAAGTTGGCATAAAGTATTTAAAGGGAAAGAAAAAGGAAACATTGTTGACAATTATTTGGTTTTTACAGAATGGTTTGCCTGATACCTAAATTAAGAATTTTGGCTCCTGGAGTGGATCCTGAAAATGACTACAAACTTCTAGAACAAAGAAGACAGGATTGTGCACCAGAAGAATTTCAGACTCTAAGGGACCTTCATTTCATTTTACACATTCTGTTATTCTTTGCGGGAACTATATTAAATGGGTAATGATCTCAGCCATTCATAGCTAAGTTCTTAAAACTCGGCTCTGATTCACATTTTAAAACTTTTTACAGATTATTTGGTGGCTTTACAGGGGCTGAACATAAAAGGTATTTATACATGAAGATTTATTATACTCATTAGGAAATAGATTGTTTTTCCTTTAACATTTTAAGGGTTGGCCAAGGTTTAGTATGATGCAGATAATATGGTGAAATAATAAATTATCCAAAAGCAAGGGAAGAATTTTGAAAAAAGGAGTTAAAAGCTATACAGAAAATGCAGGTCCACAATATATTTGCTGTAAGTGCCAGTTTAATTTTTAGATTAAGTGGACCTCTGTTATGGTTGCTAGGTTGGTACAATCTTAGAGAAAGTATATAATATCCAGTAATGGAAGGCTAGAGTGCATGGGGTCTTACCTGGATGCTTCCCCTCACTTTTAAGCTCTTGAACTCTGTAAAGTAGGACTGTGTGTTTCAAACCTAATTTTTATTGTGGTTGCATTAAGAATGTTTGTGGCCAAAACATGTTTATTATAATGTCTGTAACTTACTTTAATACTCCAGCAAAGTCACCATATTTACTCTTTGAGCAAATGTTTGAGCACTTACTGTGGGCCAGGTACAACACTGAACGAAACAGACAAAAATCCTTGCCTTTATGGAGCTTACATTCTTTTTTATCTAAGTATGTTAACAAGAATTTATTTCCCAGGAGTGATCAGCTAGTATTTAGTCAAAAAGGTCACATTCCCAAAGCAGCTACTATAAGCCCTTCAGAAGCTATTCCTATTATATAACAGATGTTAGAAATGGGCTCTTGTCCTTGAAATTGGTGACATTTTATATATTGGAATTGCCTAAATATTTTTCCCGTCCCTTAGAAGCAGGGTATAGATCTGGTAAACTCTACATCCTCTGTTCTTCAGAATGGCATTTAGGGTTAGTGTGAAATCTGGGATTGATTTTGGAGGCTTTTAGCCTAATGCTGACTATAAGTTTAACAATTACGCCTTCAGAGAACCTAACAAACCTGCCTGAGGAGAACTTTTTAGGCAAGGTTGAAGCATCTAGAGAAACAGAACTGGGATTTCATTGAGGGTACCAAACAGATTGTATGAATTGTTTTGTGCTACTTGCTAGTAATTTTGTCCAATAAATGTTGATTATACAGGTAAATTGGGTCTGATTTCATTTTAACAAATTACTTGTGTGTTAGGTCACACACAAAGATTTATAATCCATACTACCTTTCTGAGCCTAGAATCAGCCTTCTACCACAACTATTGAATATTCTGAAAATTTCTAATACAGGGAAGATACTACTAAGAAGAAAGATCGTAGTATTGTGACATGACTGTAAATGGTATCCAAAATGGTGGCAGTATGAGGTTTGAATATTTCCTACAGATGAAATTGTGCCTACCACTGAACTGTGCCATCTCAGGGTAACATAGTATACTTGAAGGCTTTTAACTGGGTAAATGGGACACCAAGAAGAATTGGCGAACTTGCTGTGATTAAAAATAGAGACATCAAAAGTATTTACATCAATGTGACTTTAGTCTGATAAATTCCTTTGTAAATTTCATATAAGTGAAATGATTGTTTTAATAACCGTTTGAAATCAACTGGCCAATGAGCAATTGTGAGGAAGTCTTTAGAGTTATGTTAACCTGAAAATTTTAGGATGTGAAGTGCTCCATATACCTAGTCCCTAAATGTAATGGGAATACATTCAGAGACTACAGAATATTTAGTAAGGGCATTTAACGTAGAGGTAATTATGCTCTAGGAAAAGGGTCATCAAACTACACTAATGTTTGAGGCCAAAACATGTTTATTATAATGTCTGTAACTTACTTTAATACTCCAGCAAAGTATTGCCTCTCTTTAAAGGCCTGTGAGCCAAGAATGATTTTTAACATCTTAAAATGATTAAAAAAAGTCAAGACTATTTCATGATGTGAAAATGATGTGAAATCCAAGTTTCAATGCTTACAAAGTTTTACTGGAACACGGCCATGCCCATTCATTTGCATACTGTTATGTAAATGTTACCTTACAGCTGTTTTCACACTACAGTGGCAGAGTTGAGTAACAGATCCTATGGTCCACAACGCCTAAATTATTTACTATCTGGGTTTTTAAAGAAAGTTTGCCAACTCCTGTGGGAACGCTCCTTTAGGCCTTGAGGGGGTTGAACTCTTAGGAGTCTCCTGTGATAAATATTTTGATCAGTGATATTCCAAGTTCACCCCTAAACTTTAAATTGACTTACATTTCCCATAAAATATATAATTCAGAGGTGAAAGGAAGCCACAGTTTATGAATGCAAAGAAAAGTCCCAACCATATTAAATTAAAAATCAGTTTATCCCCCCCCCAAAATTTTGAATCAGAAGAAACTGACTTCACACAAAGATACTCTGAAGTATTCTGAACATTACAATCGTTGGCTGTGTTATTTTAAAAGTTATAATAAGCTTATAACCAGAAGAAAACATCTATAAAAATAGACACCCTAGAAATAAAAAATTCACATGTGCACGATTAGTAAATACATATTCAATCTATATTTGGAGTGTTGAATCAACAAAAACATGGTCAGTTTCTAGTCTATTAGTACTATAACATGATTCAGGAGGTTTCAACTGGACAGTACTTTAAAAAGAGCCCAAATTGGACGTTTCTATTTGATATTTGCAACTCAATTGTGAGTTGAATCCCATACAAATCTATGAGATTGTTTATAAGTATCAGAAATCAGTTTAAATGTTTCAAATAATACATTTTCAACTGGACAAAACAACTACACAGTTTTTGAAAGCTATTAAAAATACTTGAAGCTCATTTTTCTAGTATTTTACAATGTTATAAAAGCGGTAATTAAATACAGTGACATTTCAAATACAATTTTACAAATTTACAATATTTACAAACCCCCATACTAAAAGCTATGTTAAAAAAAAAGCTTTCTTAAAAGATAAAATTTTATTTAGTTGATATTCAAGTATTTCTAAATTAAGAGAATATAAAGTAATAATCACCTACTGTTATAGCTAGAAAAGGCTATTAAAAGCTTCTCTAGGTGGAAGACAAAATTTGGCCAAGATTTGATAACTCAGTGAGCTTAGACTTCTACAAGCAATTATTTTCTACTTATCTAGAAAATAAGATTCATTTACATTTTGGAATATTTTAACAATTTATGGGATTGGTCAAGATATTAAATTTACTAATTAGTTTATGGAATTATTATGTTTTATATATAAAATTTAAATTCTCAATTCTCTAGTGTGGACAATATAAAACTATTCTAAACTACAATTAGTTTACCAGCTTAGTACAAAATTAAATGACAACTATGAAATAAGGCAATTACTTATTTTCACTTGTAAGGTCATCATAATAATGGAAAATCCCTTTTTTTTTTTTAAAGAAAGACTTCTCCATGAAAATGGGGTAAAAATTAAATTATTTGTTTAGAAAAAAGGGAGGGATGCTCAAATTAATACATTTCATTAAAAATTAAATCTATATGAAAGGCAAAAATTTAATCTGGAAACCCAGAAAGATTTTCAAATTCAAGAATATGAAAATTACTAAAATGGGCTGACAACCTATAAACAGGTAATATTATAGCAGGGAAAATTTAGGCAGTCACAGTGATATTCTTAAAAAGAGGACTATAGGTTAATTCCTAACACTGGTTATTAGCAGCCCAAAGTAAACCAAACCAAAATAAAAACCTTTCACATTTCATATAAGATTAGAAAAAAATGTAACAAATAAATATACTAAAGTGAAGTATTTTTAGCTTACATGACTGAAGTAATGTTTATGAATGCATACAACAAAGGATATTCTGAAGATAAAAATTCTAGGAGCAAAACTGTCTTCTCTTCTGACCTTGAGAATTTAAAAACTGTTTTATCATTAAGGCTTTTTTTCCCCCAAATGCCATCAATTTCATGGGTCGATACATTTTAAGACACTTAAAGGGATCATATGTAGTAGACTATCACAGAAGTCAAAAGCAAATGGGTGAAGTCCTCTTTTGGCTCCCCATTAGAAAGTGCTTCCTCACAAAGCAAATATTGCTTTGACTACACAAGCTACATATCATCTATCTTTCAGTTAGCAGAGTTTACCAATCTACATATGAGTACTGGTTAGTTTAATACCTATGGGTCTACCAGTCAGAAAATAAAGGGACAAATTACATTTTTACTCCACTGCAGCATATGATAAATGACTTTCTGCATACCCCCGGATTTTCTATTTTTTGAGGCATGCCAAGACTATTCAGAGGGAATTCCAAAATATCCAATAAGTAGATCTTCACAAAATAAAATATCTGTATAGAAAGTTAAAGTGATTAATGAGTTAAATATTGCCATGGTTTTAATTTCATGTAGCACTAGGTTTGGTCATTTGATTCCTAGTTAATGGCCTCAGAAGTAAAAGCCTGTCGGTTTCATCATTTATCTATCACAATGTATACCAGGTTTATATCTTTGCTTGGAAGGGCAGTTTGAACCAAGACTACTATGTAACACAGGCCCTAGCCCTCTTTCATTCTGAGAAAGTGAATTATCATTACAAAAGCCGCTGCTCTCTGGAAAACAGAGCTTGGGCCTCTGATGGTATTTCAATCTATATGTATCAGTCATGCAGTTATCCACTGAAAAATAGGTAGTTAATGAAACTGTCTCATTTGGACAGGTAGAACTAGAGTCTATTTCTGGCTGGCAAGAAGCACCAACAGCTGTACCCGAGTCTGCCTGAAAATCATTAGCTGAAGAGCTGGATGGGGTGTTTGATGTGTTGCCGACATACTCTTTTGCTTGAAATGTTTCCTTAAGTCTTTCATCATTCATATATGTACTCACTTCTAAACCTGGTTCTGAAGCTGTACTCAAACTGTGCTTTGGAAGACTAGAAGAATTAGCTTTAAACATCTCTGTTGGTTTGACAGCAGGTGGAGCATCATTTTTCTCTGACTGTGGCACATCATTTTTCTCTGACTGTGGCACACTGGTTACAGCATATTTCTTTGGTGGCAGAGGGGGTGGGGTATTCTGGCAAACAAGTTCTGGCATCTGACAACCATCAGATCTGCTGGTTGACTGAATGAGATGTTCCCTGGATAGAGAGTTCTCAGAGTAACACTGTTCTATCATATTTTGCTGCTGGATGAGGGGAGCAGTTCCTGGCTTCAACCCCACAGTTCTCACGTGTGAAGACCACAATGAAGATGGTGAGACTGTTCCATTACTGTTCACTCTCTTTGCAGAAGCAGAATTATCATCAACGTGAAAAAGCAAACCTGTTCTCTCAGAATTTTCTATATTAAGCCACTCAGAAAATTTGCATTCACTTGCTTTTTCAAGTTTCTGTTCATCTGACTGGTGGGTATGCTCTCTTGCTGTATGGTCCTTGAGTATTTGTGGATTGGATGAAGGGAATAACTTTCCATTGGTTTCACGTATATGTGACCTGAAAAACAAAAACAAAGCTAAAACGCCATACACAAATATGCAAAATTGGAGGGAAAACAAACATTTGTAGCTTAACTTCCCAATACAGCACTTATGTTATTTGTGTGACACAGCAGAAATGGAAAGATATTTGCAACCATTAACAATTTATACACTCTCTGAATCCAAAATCTTTATGCCAGAATACATAAATGTTTATTAGAAACATCCGTCATTACCAAGATCAGATTTATAACCAGAAGTATAATTAAAAAAGCAAATTTCAGGGGCTTCCCTCGTGGCGCAGTGGTTGAGAGTCTGCCTGCCGAAGCAGGGGACAC
Organism: Phocoena sinus; assembly: GCF_008692025.1. Classification (NCBI taxonomy): domain Eukaryota; kingdom Metazoa; phylum Chordata; class Mammalia; order Artiodactyla; family Phocoenidae; genus Phocoena; species Phocoena sinus. The sequence continues at coordinate 22,109,595 of NC_045767.1, forward strand.
GGGTTTGTGCCCCGGTCTGGGAAGATCCCACATGCCGTGGAGTGGCTGGGCCCGTAAGCCATGGTCGCTGAGACTGCGCGTCCGGAGCCTGTGCTCCGCAACGGGAGAAGCCACAACAGTGAGAGGCCCACATACCACAAAAAAAAAAAAAAAAAAAAAAAAAAAGCAAGTATCAGAGAATTCCCTGGCAGTCCAGTGGTTAGGACTCAGCGCTTTCACTGCCCAGGCCCAGGTTCAATCCCTGTTTGGGCAACTAAGATGCCACAAGCCACACAGTGCAGCCAAAAAAAAAAAAAAAAAAAATTCAACTTAAAAACACTGAAATTACATTTATTGTGATAAAATGTAGCACAGACTTAAGAAAAATGTTACTAGCAAACAATTCAATATTCTAAAACACTTCCCACCCAAAGTTTATAGCAATAGAGGTACTTTAATGTTGATATATAATGCTATAAGGATAGTATACTAATTAAAAATAATTTGGTTAATCAAAGACTACCTTTATTTAAGTAATAGTTAACTTCTAAGGTGAAGAAAAATGATATCACATTGCAAATTATTTATCTTCATATGATTAAATTATTTTTCTCATGTGAATTGCATAAAATTCAATTAGAGCACAAAGATGAAAAGAGTTGAGGCTCTGCTAAGTAGATAAGAGCTATATTCAAATCTCAACTCCGTTGCTTTGGCCAAATTACTTAATCTAAGCCCCAAATTTTCTCTTTTGTAAAACACCATACATCTCAAAAGAATGCTGTGAGGTTTAAAACAAACAATCATATATTGTACAAGGTACTTTGTAGGCCCCCTATCATTAAGGTTTACATCCTTTTAATGATCCCCAATAAAACATGCATCATAATACTCTAGACTAGCAGTCCCCAACCTTTTTTGGCACCAGAGACCAGTTTCGTGGAAGACAATTTTTGCACTGACTTGGGAAGGAGCGTGTGGTTCAGGCGGTAATGCGAGCGATGGGGAGCGGCAGATGAAGCTTCGCTCACTCGGCCGCCACTCACCTCCTGCTGTGCGGCCCAGTTCCAGTATCAGTCTGCAGCCCGGGGCTTGGGGACCCCTGCTCTAGACCCATTGCTTTCAGAGTAGTGACAGGTAGTATGCCTTTCTGATAAAGAGTTCCTATAACACATGCATTTAATTTAAAAGATTTTAGTATTCCAAATAGCTAGGATTACCTTTTTATCAAAGAATCTTTTATTTGTAGATACGATTCTGGGTGGGACTCATAAGATTTATAGGCTACTTCCAGGTTCTTGGGTTCTTTTCTAAAGCCTGAGGAAGGGAATGAGAAAAAATTATTTAAGTGATCTTTTAGAATTTACTCCATCTATACTTCTCCATAATTTACAAAAGGTTTTCTATAATCAGGTAATTCTCTTCCAAATTAACAGATGAAAACTAGTTCTTCAAGCCTCAGCTCAAATAATACCTCTTTCCTGAACACTTTATACAAAATCAGTGGCTCTTTCCTCAATTTTTTTTTTTTTTTTTTTGGTACGCGGGCCTCTCTCTGCTGTGGCCTCTCCCGTTGCGGAGCACAGGCTCCGGACGCGCAGGCCCAGCGGCCATGGCTCATGGGCCCAGCCGCTCAGTGGCATGTGGGATCCTCCCGGACCGGGCACGAACCCGAGTCCCCTACATCAGCAGGCGGACTCTCAACCACTGCGCCACCAGGGAAGCCCCTATCCTCAATTTATTATCTCTTGAAAATGTCAGCAATCCCCAAAAAGTGTTATTCTAGATGGGTCGTGTGGAGCTGTGCTTCCCTTGTTTACTCTTTACTGACAAAATGGTGGGAAAACGCTACATTTGGAGACAGATGGCTTGAGTTGAAGTTTGGATTCACAGCTTATTGGTTGGTAACTTTATATTCCTAAAACCAACTTTACAAACTTATACCACCTTACAGTCTAGATTTCTGCCTTTAAGTAATGAGATGCTGATATCTATTTTACCAACGTCACAGAAATATTAGGAACATCAACTGAATTTAAATGGGTGGGAGGGTATTATGATAACATAAAATGTTATCCCACCACTAACTAGCTTCCATTTATTGACTGCTTACTCAAGTTGTAAGAAGTTGACAATAATTATTTCATTTAATTTTTACAACTGAACACCTTTTTACTTGAAAAGACAATGAACAAACTTCAGTTATTCAGACTTGAGTATGTGTCAGAAATTTTCTTGAAAATAAGAGAAGTGAACCTGTCACTTCGAATAAAACAACTGGCAGTATTTATTGCCAATGATAAAATTTAACCTTTTACATGAAAGAGTTTTAGAAAATTCGTATTTACCACCATGAGTTCTGTACTTTTCCAATACTTATAAAGACTTCCTGATAATATCTGTGGTGATGTTTTAAAATCTGTTCTTTAAACATATAGAGAGAGGGCTTCCCTGGTGGCGCAGTGGTTGAGAATCTGCCTGCCAACGCAGGGGACACGGGTTCGAGCCCTGGTCTGTGAAGATCCCACATGCTGCAGAGCGACTAGCCCCGTGAGCCACAATTACTGAGCCTGCGCGTCTGGAGCCTGTGCTCTGCAACAAGAGAGGCCGCGATAGTGAGAGGCCCGCGCACCGCAATGAGGAGTGGCCCCCGCTTGCCGCAACTAGAGAAAGCCCTCACACAGAAACGAAGAGCCAACACAGCCATAAATAAATAAATATATATATATAGAGAGAGAGAAATGGGACTTCCCTGGCAGTCCAGTGGTCAAGACTCTGCACTTCCACTTCAGGGGGCATGGGTTCAATCCCTAGTTGGGGAACTAAGATCCCGCATGCCGTGTGACACGGCCGAAAAAAAGGATATATAAAAAAATGTATCCAGATAAATGACCTGGAAAACAGAATGGTGGAATTCACTGCTGCAGAAGAGAATAAAGAAAAAAGAATGAAAAGAAATGAAGACAACCTAAGAGACCTCTGGGACAACACTAAACGCAACAACATTCGCATTATAGGGGTCCCAGAGGAGAAGAGAGAGAGAAAGGACCAGAGAAAATATTTGAAGAGATTATAGTCAAAAACTTCCCTAACATGGGAAAGGAAATAGACACCCAAGTCAAGGAAGCTCAGTGAGTCCTATACAGGATAAACCCAAGGAGAAACACGCCGAGACACATAGTAATCAAATTGGCAAAAATTAAAGACAAAGAATAATTATTGAAAGCAGCAAGGGAAAAATGACAAATAACATACAAGGGAACTCTCATAAGGTTAACAGCTGATTTCTCAGCAGAAACTCTACAAGCCAGAAGGGAGTGGCATGATATACTTAAAGTGATGAAAGGGAAGAACCTACAACCCAGATTACTCTACCCAGCAAGGATCTCATTCACATTCGATGGAGAAATCAAAAGCTTTAGAGACAAGCAAAAGCTAAGAGAATTCAGCACCACCAAACCAGCTCTACAGCAAATGCTAAAGGAACTTCTCTAAGTGGGAAACACAAGACAAGAAAAGGACATACAAAAACAAACCCAAAACAATTAAGAAAATGGTCATAGGAACATACATATCGATAATTACCTTAAACGTGAATGGATTGAATGACCCAACCAAACGACACAGGCTTGCTGAATGGATACAAGACCCATATATATGCTGTCTAAAAGAGACCCACTTCAGACCTACGGACACATACAGACTGAAAGTGAGGGGATGGAAAAAGATATTCCATGCAAATAGGAATCCAAAGAAAGCTGGAGTAGCAATACTCATATCAGATAAAATAGACTTTAAAATAACACAATAATAGTGGGGGACTTTAACACCTCACTTACAAAATGAAAATAAATAAGGAAAGCTTTAAATAACACAATAGACCAGATAAATTTAATTGATAGGACATTCCATCCAAAAACAGCAGCTTACACTTTCTTCTCAAGTGCGCACGGAACATTCTCCAGGATAGATCACATCTTAGGTCACAAATCAAGCCTCAGTAAATTTAAGAAAATTGAAATCATATCAAGCATCTTTTCTGACCACAACACTATGAGATTAGAAATGAATTACAGGGAAAAAACGTAAAAAACACAAACACATGGAGGCTAAACAATATGTTACTAAATAACCAAGAGATCACTGAAGAAATCAAAGAGGAAATCAAAAAATAACTACAGACAAATGACAATGAAAACACAACAATCCAAAACCTATGGGATGCAGCAAAAGCAGTTCTAAGTGGGAAGTTTATAGCTATACAAGCCTACCTCAAGAAACAAGAAAAATCTCAAATAAACAATCTAAACTTACACCTAAAGGAACTAGAGAAAGAAGAACAAACAAAACCCAAAGTTAGCAGAAGGAAAGAAATCATAAAGATCAGATCAGAAATAAATGAAAAAGAAATGAAGAAAACGATAGCAAAGATAAATAAAACTAAAAACTGGTTCTTTGAGAAGATAAACAAAATTGATAAACCATTAGCCAGACTCATCAAGAAAAAGAGGGAGAGGACTCAAATCAATAAAATTAAAAATGAAAAAGAAGAAGTTACAACAGACACCGCAGAAATACAAAGCATCCTAAGAGACTACTACAAGCAACTCTATGCCAATAAACTGGACAACCTGGAAGAAATGGACAAATTCTTAGAAAGGTATAACCTTCCAAGACTGAACAAGGAAGAAATATAAAAAATGAACAGACCAATCACAAGTAGTAAAATTGAAACTGTGATTAAAAATCTTCCAACGAACAAAAGTCCAGGACCAGATGGCTTCACAGGTGAATTCTATCAAACATTTAGAGAAGAGCTAACACCCGTCCTTCTCAAACTCTTCCAAAAAACTGCAGAGGAAGGAACACTCCCAAATTCATTCTATGAGGCCACCATCACCCTGATACCACAACCAGACAAAGATACTACAAAAAAAGAAAATTACAGACCAATATCACTGATGAATATAGATGCAAAAATCCTCAACAAAATACTAGCAAACAGAATCCAACAACACATTAAAAGGATCATACACCATGATCAAGTGGGATTTATCCCAGGGATGCAAGGATTCTTCAATACACGCAAATCAATCAATGTGGTACACCACATTAACAAACTGAAGAATAAAAACCATATGATCATCTCAATAGATGCAGAAAAAGCTTTTGACAAAATTCAACACCCATTTATGATAAAAACTCTCCAGAAAGTGGGCATAGAGGGAACCTACGTCAACATAATAAAGGCCACATATGACAAACCCACAGCAAACATCATTCTCAATGATGAAAACTGAAAGCATTTCCTCTAAATCAGGAACAAGACAAGGATGTCCACTCTCACCACTATTATTCAACATAGTTTTGGAAGTCCTAGCCTCGGCAATCAGAGAAGAAAAAGAAATAAAAGGAATCCAAATTGGAAAAGAAGAAGTAAAACTGTCACTGTTTGCAGATGACATGATACTATACATAGAGAATCCTAAAGATGCCACCAGAAAACTACTAGAGCTAATCAATGAATTTGGTAAAGTTGCAGGATACAAAATTAATGCACAGAAACCTCTTGCATTCCTATACACTAATGATGAAAAATCTGAAAGAGAAATTAAGAAAACATTCTCATTTACCATTGCAACAAAAAGAATAAAATACCTAGGAATAAACCTACCTAGGGAGACAAAAGACCTCTATGTAGAAAACTGTAAGACACTGATGAAAGAAATTAAAGATGATACCAACAGATGGAGAGATATACCATGTCCTTGGATTGGAAGAATCAATATTGTGAAAATGACTATACTACCCAAAGCAATCTACAGAGTCAATGCAATCCCTATCAAATTACCAATGGCATTTTTTATGGAACTAGAACAAAAAATCTTAAAAATCTGTATGGAGATACGAAAGACCCCGAATAGCCAAAGCAGTCTTGAGGGGAAAAAATGGAGCGGGATGAATCAGACTCCCTGACTTCAGACTGTACTACAAAGCTATAGTAATCAAGACAATATGGTCCTGGCACAAAAACAGAAACATAGATCAATGGAACAAGATAGAAAGCCCAGAGATAAACCCACACACATATGGTCAACTAATCTATGACAAAGGCGGCAAGGATATACAACGGAGAAAAGACAATCTTCAATAAGTGGTGCTGGGAAAACTGGACAGCTACATAAAAGAATGAAATTAGAACACTCCTTAACACCACACACAAAAATAAACTCAAAATGGATTAGAGACCTAAAATGTAAGACGGAACACTATAAAACTCTTAGAGGAAAACATAGGAAGAACACTCTTTGACATGAATCACAGCAAGATCTTTTTTGATCCACCTCCTAGAGTAGAGGAAATAAAAACAAAAATAAACAAATGGGACCTAATGAAACTTAAAAGCTTTTGCACAACAAAGGAAACCATAAACAAGACGAAAAGACAACCCTCAGAATGGGATAAAATATTTGCAAACAAATTAACGGAGAAAGGATTAATCTCCAAAATATATAAACAGCTCATGCAGCTCAATGTTAAAGAAACAAATAACCCAATCCAAAAATGGGCAGAAGACCTAAATAGACATTTCTCTAAAGAAGACATACAGATGGCCAAGAAGCATATGAAAAGCCACTCAACATCACTAATTATGAGAGAAGTGCAAATCAAAACTACAATGAGGTATCACCTCACACCAGTTCGAATGGGCATCATCAGAAAATCTACAAACAACAAATGCTGGAGAAGGTGTGGAGAAAAGGGAACCTTCTTGCACTGTTGGTGGGAATGTAAATTGATACAGCCACTATGGAGAACAGTATGGAGATTCCTTAAAAAACTAAAAATAGAATTACCGTATGATCCAGCAATCCCACTATGGGGCACATACCCAGAGAAAACCATAATTCAAAAAGACACACGCACCCCAATGTTCATTGCAGCACTATTTACAATAGCCAGGTCATGGAAGTAACCTAAATGCCCATCGACAGACGAATGGATAAAGAAGATGTGATACATATATACAATGAAATATTACTCAGCCATAAAAAGGAACGAAATTGGTTCATTTGTAGAGATGTGGATGAATCTAGAGATTGCTATACAGAGTGAAGTAAGTCAGAAAGAGAAAAACAAATATCGTATATTAACGCATGTATGTGGAACCTAGAAAAATGGTGCAGATGAACCGGTTTGCAGGGCATAAGTTGAAACACAGATGTAGAGAACAAATGTATAGACACCAAATGGGGAACGCCGTGGGGGAGTGGGGATGGTGGTGTGCTGAATTGGGCGATTGGGATTGATGGGTATAAAACTGATGACTAATAAGAACCTGCTATATAAAGAAATAAATAAAATAAAATTCAAAAAACATGAGTTTTAAACAAGAAACACTGCAGGTACAATGTTACCAAAAAAAAAAAAAAAAAAAAGAAATGTATCAACATTTGGAAGACTTGCATAATTTAGCAAACCAATATTTTCCAAATGAGGATACATGGATATTTCAAAATCATGCGTGAGTAAAGGATTTATTCATTCTTTAAATGAATAAATAAATATTTAAGATTTTCAGGTTTAATGCCTAACACAGCGAATCTTAATAGATATAGCAACAAAAGCTGTTTGAGGTCCTCAATACCTTTTGAAAACAACCGTTCCAGTTAATTGCAAATAGGTGTCTTTTTAAAATCTGAGTCACAACTATTCTGTAAAACTTCCCTTTTTATAACCAAGGAATTGAGACTTAGGGAAATGAAGTGTCCTAACCGATGCCATATAGGTGGTTAAGTGGCAACACTCAAACAAACCCAGGATTAACTGCAAAGCCAGTGCTCTTTCTACTACCTGCAGGCTCTCTTTCATGTATGCCTAAAACACAAGGTCATTATACAGAATCTCCTTCTGATGAAACTAGGCCATTAGTAGGAACATCAAATAACAGGATATACTTTAACATGCTGATGCCCACAGAAGATACCAAAATATATGGCATTAGCTTGAATATTCAATTCATTCCCTATCCTTCTGTACAATTCCAGTAAATTTTTCTGTATTTTCCCTTATTTTTAGTTGACCTTTTCATCATGTTAATTTATTTCAGTTTCCTCTCATTCTCATGCTTCTAGTCTACTATACACCAAATCTGTGAACCAAAGATTGCAAAGAAAACAAAATCAAGTTATTAAAAAAGCAACTTTTATTTTTTAAACAATAGATAACTTTATCTTAGATGCCTTTTTATCTCTAAATTGATGTTCTAGGTACATTTTTTAAAACTACCCTGTCACTCAAAATTCACCTGGAACCTATAGTTGATCATAACATCTAAATATTACCCTATTTTTAAAATCTATATTGGTTATTATATGGCTCTGCGAGTTAAATCTTAGAAGTAATTTCCAAGAAAGAGTAATGTAATATACATGAGAAATTAATACCCTATATGCCATATTGCTCACACAGTAAATGGCAGCTCCCAATAAAAATGAGAAACACTGTTTTTTCTTCTTTTAAATCACCTCCACACTGTCCACCATATTTCCAACTCACTGATCCAAGACAAAATAAGTATAAACTGAGACAAATTCTTCTTACCTTCCCCTTCGCCAACTATTTCTATATCTACCAAGTGCCATACTAATAAAGTCTCAGAAATAAAAGGCAATATAATATATCACAGAGAGTCTCATGACCCTGTAACCTTGACACACTGCCTGAGTCTCAAAAACTAAGCCTCCCTCTGAAGTGAAGTACGTCAGACAGACAAAAACAAATATCATATAATATCACTTGTATGTGCAATCTAAAAAAATGATACAAATGAACTTATTTACAAAACAGACAGACTCACAGACATAGAAAACAAATGTATGGTCGCCAAAGGGGAAAGCAGAGGGTGGGGGAGGGAAGTAAATTAAAGAGTTTGGGATTAACATACACACACTACTATACGTGAAATAGGTAAACAATGAGGACCTGCTGTACAGCACAGGGAACTCTACTCAGTATCTTGTAATAACCTATAATGGAAAAGAATCTGTAAAAGAATAGATATATATATATATATACATGTATAACTGAATCACTTTGCTGTACCCTTGAAACTAACACATTATAAATTAATTATACCTCAGTTTAAAAAATGGTTGTTAAAAAAAAAACTAAGCCTCTCTCTTTGACAGCTACTTTATGACTAAAGAAAAAAAAAAGTAATATCAGAAGGAATCTTGATTATTTTTTAACCTGTAAAGTCTGAAAAATTTGTAAGTTAAAGTTACATTATAATTTCCCACCCACTGTGATTTTAACTTTGGAATGTTTATTTACTTCTTAACTTATCCAGAACTTCAAGTTTAATATTCACAAATACAAAAAAAATTAAATACTTAATTCTTAAAGATTTCTTTACTTTTATGAAAGTATCCACGCAATGGGCAGCAGGAGGCAGCAGAGGTTTTATAAATATGTTTGAAATTTTAATATCACTATGGCAGGCATTCAACCAAGTGGTTTGACTTCAGAATTCCAACTAACTTAAAAATAGATGTGTTATTTTTCTCCTCTGCTGACATAGACATCCATGTGTCTTTACTGGGAATTTTGGCTTCAGGTTCTTTGCAAATCTAAGATAGTCAGATTTTAACACTTGGCACAGAAAACACTTCAACATCAAGGCAAGACTCTTTAATTAATAATGCTAATTTTGGTACTGTATACAAAAAACCTAAAGCCCAATAGTCAAGAAATAAAAATATGGGGCTTCCCTGGTGGCTCAGTGGTTGAGAGTCCGCCTGCCGTTGCAGGGGACACAGGTTCGTGCCCCGGTCCGGGAAGATCCCACATGCCGCGGAGCGGCTGGGCCCGTGAGCCATGGCCGCTGAGCCTGCACGTCCGGAGCCCGTGCTCTGCAACAGGAGAGGCCACAACGGTGAGAGGCCCGCGTAACGCAAAAATAAAAACAAAAACAAAAAACAAAAAAAAAAAGAAATAAAAATATATATACTTAATCTGAAAAGGTGACCTAGATTTAAAACAGACTTACATAGCAAGAAAACCAAACTGCTAGTCTAGACACCGTAATCCTCATTCTTGTTGCATCGGAAGATTTCAGACTATAATAATAATACTGCAATTACAAAGTCTAAACATTCAAGAGCAATAACCTAATCAATGACCTGATTTACTATAAAAAGACAGTTAAGCAAAATTTGAATATTTTAGAAAAAAATCACAAAACTTTAATTATATAAATATTTCTGGCTAAATTTACTACATGCCAAAAGGAACAGAGAGATACTTTAATATGTAATAATCTACCCTATCAGATACTAAACTTGGGGATGATACAAAATAAAAAGGCAAGAGTCAGTAACTTCTTTCCTCACTGGGATTATAATTTAAAGAAAGAGCAAATAATGCTACTTTGTTACAAATTAAATTTCAATACTGAAAGTTTATGGTTTTAAAACACATATAAACATTTGGTGCTGGGCCACAGCAAGTGCCTCTCAACGGTCTACGAAACTCTTAGAGAAAATAAATTTAGTATGCACAGAAACAAAACCAACTGTGAAAAGTACCTCATTCTTCAGATATACTCTCTAAATGAATATACTCTGAGGTTTGCAAAAAACATCTTAGAGGAAATAAACTTATGTATACGAATAAACTCTTCCAGTAAAATTTTTTTCATTTACTAATTTTAGGATTTAACAACATTAAGGGTAGTATATTTCACTTAACATAATGGAGGTACAGATTTTTTTACAATAAGAATTAAGGAAATTAACAGATTTTTCTGACCACTGATTAACTTCTTTCACTCTTCCTTGTCATTTGCAAGATCAAGATTCTCAGCTTGAACTAACCCTGACTTCTATGATTAACGGAGATTAAGCCAAGTATTACAGACCTCAAAGTAAATGGCCAAAGTTTTTTGAAAGACCTAATAATTCCTTTGTGATTTGTTATTTACAATCTATAAATATCCAAACACATATTTATTCAGTAGATAACCTTACTCCATAGAGAAAAGAGTCCATTAGGTATGAACTCCTTCAACTGACTCATCTAACACAATATACACTGAATGGTACCAACACTCACCTTTATCTCTCCCATTACAGAAAAACTACTACTCCCTTAATTCAAAGCTTTCCTTTGAAGTTCCATTCTCACTCTACCTCCAGAGATCTTACTCCATTAATTATTGTTCTGGTCTGTTCTTATCTTCACACCTTTCTCACCCTCTGTACATCATTAGTTCCTTACCCTCTGTAACATAAATGCAAAACTAAGCTCTTGGTTTCATTTTTCTCCTTTAGGTAGGGCTTCTTTACTATTCACAGCAAGGGTTTTGACAGACGTGCACTTATTTACTTCTCTTATTTACTTTTTATTCTACTGTAACCTTTTTTGAAAAACTTTTAATTTGAAGATAATTTCATAAAGTTCAGAGAAGTTGAAAGATATACCTACCTGCATATCCTTTACTCAGATTCACCTATTATTAACACTTTACCCCACTTTTCTTTCTGAACCATTTGAGAGTAAGTTACAAACGTCATGACCCTTTACTTCTAAACACTTCAGTTCTACCTTAATCTTGCTTCTATTCTAATGTTCCCTCTATTCTAATGTTTCTCTAATACTGCTTTTACTAGGTCACTAATGACTTGCTAACTGTTAAACCAAACTTGGACTTTTTAATCCTTATTCTGCTTAATCTGTGATCACTTTTCTTTTTGAAGCTCTCCATTTTCCCAGTTACCGTGTGCTAACTCCCTCTCCTGTATTTTCTCATACTTTCCAACTACTCCTCATTCTTTTCCAAAGTTGCTCCTTCTCTCTACTCTTAGCTCATCTCTTTTAGTCAGCAAACCCCATGTTTCTTCCTTTGTCTATTTTATTTTCCCTGAAATCTCCCATTTTCCTGCATGATGTTGTCCATGTCTACCACATTCAATTCCCATATATGTTGATGGCTACCAATACATAATCTTTCCTGCATTCCAGACATTTGTTCCTAACTAATCTACTTACCTAGATGACAAACCAAACAAATCCAAAAATAAATTTGCCATCCTCTCTCACCCTCAAAATTTGTCCCTTCTTCCTATATTCCTCCATTTGGTAAATGGTGAATCCACTTATGTAATACCCAAATACGGCCACCCCCAGCTTTCTCCTTTTCCCTCACTGTGCACATCTGTCACAGAAAGTGACTCCACTGTCCACACATTCTTATAATCTCTCAAATCTTCTTTCTTGACATTGATACTGCCTTAGTTTATACCCTCATCTTTTCTCTCCTAGGCTATTATTCATCTAAATAATTTTTCTCCCACTGCTCCAAATTCACCCCCTACACTGCCACCCGAGTCCTTTCTAAATGCAAACTGGAGTATGCTACTCTCCTTGTCCTTAGATGCCTTTCCATTTACTTTTCCATTTTACTTTTATGCTAAAAATAGCATAAAAGTTTCATCATGGTTTGGCTTCTCTCTATCCTCTAACCATCATCTCACAATTTCCAGGTATGCATTCCAGACTTGTATATAACAAACTAGCTGTATCCTTCCAATATGTGATAGTTTCTCCTGACCATGTACTTTTGAACATGTCATTTCTTCTGTTTTGAATGTAATTTAAGGCATTTGACATTCTCCCCATTAGTGACCCATTTTTAAAAGAGGAGCTAAAATAATCTAAGTGGCATTGTGGAATTTCAACAATGTTCTCAAATAATAGCTTTAGGCAGTGTAGGTATGTTTGTTTGCAGCAGAATCCATAAATATAATAGGCTATATAATATCTCTATCAATGAAAAACTATCAGTGAGATAATTACAATGGCATTGTTATAGATTTTAATTTCTCTACCATCACATAAACTTGTACAGACTAATATTGAAAGCTGACTTAAATGTCAAACAAAATATGAAAATAAAAAAATTTCTAAGGTTTCTTAACTTTGTAAAAGTCTTTTACCTGTGGATAGAAAGTCATTCTTCAGGTCAATAATGTAAGTGTACCCCCATTTTATAATTAAGAAGTAGGAGAAATCCAAGAAAATCATACCAAGCCACAAAAAATTAAACTGTGCCTTACTGAAAAAAAGGAAAAAATCCACACAGGGTCAGTTTTTAGCTTGCAAAAAAAATTCCTATACCCACTTTAACATGTTCTCAAAGACTAGGGGAGGGAAATACACATACAGATACCATAAGGCATGAACATTAATAAAGTTTCCCTAAACAAACACTAGCTTAAAGAACTATGGTAGGCTTTGAAGTTTATTAAACAAGAAATAATTTTAATGTAATGCAATTTATGTAGTTAAATAAAACGTGGGGTACATAAAACCATAACAAGATACCACTTCACACCCATTAAGATGGCAATTCTCCAAAAAAAAACCCAGAAAATAACAAGTATTGGTGAGGATATGAAGAACTTGGAACCTCTGCATTGCTGGTGGGAATGTAAAATAGTGCAGCTGCTGTGGAAAACAGAATGGTGGTTCCTCAAAAAACTAAACAGAGAATTGCCACAGGATCCAGCAATTGTGCTTCTGGGTATATACTCAGAAGAACTGAAAGCAGGGATTTCAGATATTTGTACACTAATATACATAGGGGCATTATATACAATAGCCAAAAGGTAGAAACAACCCAAATGTCCATCAACAGATGAATGGATAAACAAAATGTGTTACATCATATAATGCAGTATTATTCAGCCTTAAAAGGAATGAAATTCTGATACATGGATGAACTCTGAAGACGCTGTGCTAAGTGAAATAAGCCAGTCACAAAAAGACAAACCCTGCATGAGTCCACTTATATGAGGTACCCAGAGTAGTCAAATTCAAAGAGACAGAAAGTAGAATGGAGGTTGCAGGGGCCAGGGGAGGGGGGAACGGGGAGTTGTTTAATGGGTACAGTTTCAATTTGAGAAGATGAAAGAATTATGGAGATAGATGGTAGTGATGGTGGCAAAACAATGCACATGTACTTAATATCAAACAATGGTAACTACGGTTAGAATGACAAATTCTGTGGTGTATATTTTACCACAATAAAAAAAATTAGTTTTAATTGGCTACATACATACTATTTCATATTAAGTGGGGAAACCCAGAACAAAGCTATTATAGCAATGCACTCCTAACCATCGAAATTTCTATGACCTGTGTTTTTATTAATATCAGGAAGCAAGCATCATTTTATAAAGAGCACTGAACTTGCAGTTATTGTTCAGTTTTTACTGACTTCTGCTGTTGATTTCTGGCCAGCCTTTTACTGTTTCCTGTAATACTTGGTTACCAGACTTTTATCAGATTTTTTGAACAGGCGAGACATTTTATATGGGAAAGGAAGGTTATTTCCTTAATATAAGTGTTTCCTTCTGATATTATACCATTTGATGAAAACAAAATAATTAAACATTTAATCATATTCAATATCTGCAACCTGAAAAATAATCTCCACAAAAGCCTTAAGGATGATAAAGACTAAAAACAAACTTTAAAATGTGTTCTTCATGGCTATTTTTTATCATGAAAAATTATAGCCCTTCTAATCCTCTGAATTCTAAAATTTGAAGACAATGACTTTGATTCCAACCTCAATAATCCCCTTGCTCATCATTTTCCTTGATCCCTGTTCCCCAAATCCTTTAGGTAAAACCTCTCAGTAACAATGCCGAATTCTGTATACAAACATCTAATTTTCTTTGCTTCTGGGCCTCTGTGTGTTGCTAACAAATCACCTATAATAATGTCACACCATTACATATTTACTGTTTCCAAAGTGAACTTTTCTAGCAGGCTGTTTATCAATTTTTCTATCTGTCCTTAACGCCTGTGGTAGACATTAGGACTGTTCATACATATTGCAGTGCACCAGCAAATTACCCTTTTCCACCCTCTTTGAAATTAGGCCTGGCTGTTAAGACTTGCCTTGGCCAGTCAGATGTGAGTGGAAGCACATTTATCACTTCTGGGTTGAAAGTTTTAAGAGCTTACATGTGATTCACTATGTTGTGTCCCCTTCAATCTCCTCTCCCCCCAGTACTGCAATGATCAAAGAAGTACTGGTAGAGTCCCATTAGCCTCAGGCCCTGAGTGATTACTAGGAAGAGACTTCATGCTGACATTCACAGGACACGTGCTGTGAGCAAGAAACAATCTTGTACTAAGACACGGAGATTTTCAAGTTGTTACCACTGCACAGCCCAGAACCTAGCCTAGCCTGACTGACACACTTTCCCTTTTTCCTATTCCCTGAGGTAGCTATTCCCATCTTTTAAGACTTCAAGCATAAACTCTCCTAGTTTCCATCCTCATTACTCATAAACTTATCAGTAACAGGACTGTCCTTAGCTTCTTTACTCGTAATACCATGATTTATTCTTTACTGCTACTATGATAATATATTTAAATAAAATTTTTACCTTCCAAGTAGTTTTTGCTCTGTTGGGAGGTATAGTTCATACGATCTATGTTTAGATTGCTTGTCTTAATCTGGTTGCTAGAGAATAGAATAAAACACACACCAAACACATCAGCTATAATGGATTATTATTTAGTTTACCCCAAGAAAAAGAAAGGAAATAACATTTGCTAAACAATTATTATATACCATGTGCTGTTCTAGGGGATTAATGTACATTATTAATTTACATCTCACAACTTAAAATACTTAAAAGGAGTTATTATCCTCATTTTTCAATAGGAGATTAAGGCTGTGAAAGTCAAGTTAATTTGCCCAATAACTAAAATCCAAGCCTATCTGATTACGAAGTTCTGATCTTTCTAATACCCTAGGCTACCCCTTTCGAAGAAGCATTATGAAATTACCCTGCAAAGTAAAAAAACTTCCCAAGTCTTTATTACAGTGATTATTTCGGTAAAACATGAGCGGTCGCTTTTTGCAAATCTGGCTTTTCAATAATGAATGTAATAAAACACCAGCTAACATCAAATTAAGATGCTTTAGACTGATTAAGAGCGGAAATAGTGGCTAAATTGACCTAAGTGGTGGACATGTTTTAGAGGTTACACAAAGAACTGCAAATAGACTGCTAACAGTAATATAATAGATGATTTCAGAATTAATTAAGAATTAATTGAACACAAACTTAGTTATTTGGCTGTATTCTTTAATACTTGCTAAAGGAAAAATATCTCTTTCATGGAACTGGGTTGTGACAGAAGAAAATAACCCCAGTTCTGAGTTACAGATGTTAGAAATGGGATAATGAACATTAACTAGGTTGAAGAATTAAACAATTAGCTTAATGACTGAGATACACCAATTTAAATCTATGGTTTAAAACCTGTAGTATATATACATCAATAGTTTTTAGTGGCAACAATGATAATGTATTTTACTTTCTAAATTTCCCCAAAATAAACAGTTGTTATTTTTGGAATCAAGAAATAACTATTAAAAATAGAAACTTGATATATCAAATAACCTGCAATATCCCAGGATACTCTGAGCTCAAGCTCTTTCCCTTTCATTTAACTGACCCCAACCTTTGAAAGTTACTTCAAATAACTAAAAAGAGAGAATGGTGGGGGGAAATCATTCACATAACTTGTGTATTACCTGAAGGATGCGGTTTCTTTAACACCACTGATATCCATCACTGTACCATTTCCATCGATAACAGGTGACTCCAAATTAGCAGAGCCATTACTGATATGATCACTGCTTTCATATCCAGACTCTGTCCTTTGCATCTGCCAATTGTCACCATGAACTTTAGTTTCTTTGAGGGCTTTATTTTTCTCTGCTCCTTTTCCATTAAATTCAAGGGAACTCCTGCTTCCTGTTTCCTGCTTCATTTCATCTTCATATATAGTCATTAAACATTTTTGCTTTGGATTCTCTTTTGGACAACTGTTAAAACTCTGATCTTTGCTACATTTAGATTTGTTACTAATATTTGATTTATGTCTTGGACTATGCTGCCTTTTTTCACTTTCATTAAAAATACTATCGACATTTAACGTTTCTCTCATAGGTTTCCAACCTCGATTTCGGCTTTTAGTGCTGCCATTACAGCTGCTTCCTTTATCCCTAGAATCTTGGCTACTGTCTGTATCATATCCAGTACCACTGTCACTCTTAAATTTGCCAGTTATTTTCTCTCCTGAAGCAAGAATCTGGGATTTACTTGAACTTAATGTTTGTGCAGAAGCTCGACTCTGATGGGCAATTCGGTCATGCTTACACGGTCCTTTTCCTTGACTATGAAATAGATGTGGATTCCCATATTGTCTAAAGCCATTTGGGGCAGGAGGTGATCCAGACTTGAAATGTGGAAGGTCTTCATTAACCAAATCTTTAAAAATAAATAAAAATACAAATGAGCTACTCTTCAGAGCCACTTTTTAGTCACAAGCCAAATACCTTGTTTGAGAAGAAATGTTAAACAGTAATAAGTAAATCATAACATAAATGGTTATATAATGATTTTAAAAAATGATCTCTAAAGTAGATCATAAGATAATTACAGCAATTTTAAAAAACTATTCTATCTCATTCATAATTAATAAAAACCATAAAAATAAAAATATTTCCCACCTATTATATTGGTAAAGATTTAAAATTTATTAAACCAACTGCTGCTGGAAACAGACATCTAATCACTGTTGGTGGGCGTGCAGACTGTCAAGTATTTTAGGAGGACAACTGAGCCACACCTACCAAAGTTCAAAATAAATAAACATACCCTAAACCCAGCAATTATTCTGAAAGAATTTTATGCTAATGGCTGTATGCAAAAAGTACCTGTGAAAGGATTTCACTGCAGCAAGAATCTTAAATCAAGTTCTAAAGTCTAGCAATATCAGTTAAATTACACTATGTTCATAAAGAAAAGAGCATAAAACCATAAAAAGTAAGACGTGCTCATAATGAACTGGAAACTATTAACAGTGGAACAGAGTGAAGGTCAAGGGTTGCAGGAAAAGAAGTTCTTTTCACTTAACTTTATAACCTTCCTTATTATTTGAAAGTACCATATGGGTGAATTGAATTTATAGTTAAAAGTAAAGTTGAAACATAAAAAACACAAGTATTCCACGCTAGAATTGAATAAGAACTAGGAAAACTTTACAATTATAGGTTTAATAGGTATATTAAAGAAATCATACTAAGATACATAATATCTAAATAAATATATATAATATATAAAGAAATTATATTAAATTATATTAAATTATAAAACTTAGCTTTAAAATAAGATTTTAGCTGCCCCTTTTCCAATGAATGCTGTAAGTTCTTAAGTTACCTCTATGTCTGCCCAAATCTTTTCTTTGTCCCCTTTCCAAATCTTTCCTTTGTGAGGAAAGTAAGTTTTTCTGTTCAATGGCTTTTAGAGCACATTCTCTGGAAATGTCTTTTATTTTTTCCCTTTGATCATTGTGACTTGACTTAACTGTAAAAGAAACCATTCTTTAATAATGATACAGATCATTTTTCAAATTGCTCAATAAAAGTAAATTGAACTATATTAAAATTTAAGATGCTATATATTAACAAAATACAGATTAAACTATACAATGAAATCATTTTTATGCTTAACTAAAAACTCAATGTGATTTATGCTGACACTAGAGATGCAAGCTGTGTTTTAAAACTTCATGTATAGCTCTACAGCAAATGTAAAGGAAAACGAGAACTTTTCTTGAAATAATGAGAGCTAAAGGTAACTGAGTGGTTAGTATGTGTCAGGCGCTATTCTAAGTGTCTAAACTCATTTATCAATACTTCTCTGAGGTGGGTACAATTACTATCTTCATTTTGGATTAGGAAACAGAGGCATAGAGAAGTTAAGAACTCGCCCAAGTTCACATAGCTTGTACGTGTAGAACCAGGATTATTAACACAAATTGCCTGGCTCCAATGTTTGTGTTCTTAAACACATACAGTTTCTAGTAAAAGTAGGTATCTTTGAAAAATAGATAATGGCTTAATATAAGAGTATCAATAGGGTTTCCCCAGTGGTGCAGTGGTTGAGAGCCCGCCTGACGATGCAGGGGACACGAGTTCGTGCCCTGGTCCGGGAGGATCCCACATGCCGCCGAGCGGCTGGGCCTGTGAGCCATGGCCGCTGAACCTGCGTGTCCGGAACCTGTGCTCCGCAATGGGAGAGGCCACAACAGTGAGAGGCCCGCGTATTGCAAAAAAAAAAAAAAAAAAAAGAGTATCAATAATACATAAAATGGAAAAAGTTCCATTAAGAACTTTTAAAAGCATTTATCGTAAATGGTAATTGTTAATTCTGAATCTTATCACCCTTGATTAAATGGGTTACTTTTAGGGTTAGACATTATTTCATTAACATATTTAAAGTTCCTTACAAAATCATCCTCAACATCCACCCACTTAGAGTTTTGCATATTTCTAAACCATAACTGACATCATGCTATGATTGTTTCATGTTGGACCCTAATCACAGATCTTGGATTGTGAAAATTAAAGTTGTGGAATGATAATAACAAGAGACAGTTGAATAAAAATGAGGTTAAAAATAAACTACAACTATAGTAACTTCAAACTATTGTTGCATTCACTAATACTACATTTAATTTTGGCATATGAGCCAAACTATTAACTAAATGTTTTTCCTCTACAAGTTAACAATTAACTCCTTGAAGGAAAGGCCATATCATAGCTTTCTCTGGTGACAGTCCAGGTTGCCTCCACCCTATTATGTACAGCCTTGAGTGCATGGAGAAACTCAAACACTAGTCACATCAAACTGTTCAAATAAAACTATAGGTCTCGGAGAAATGCTTAAGTCAAAATACAAAATTTTGTTTCTACTTTTTATTTTCTCTTCATGGCCAAGGAAAGCTAGTTAAGGACTCTCCTCTTGGTCCTTACCAAGAATTACAGATTCAGTAAGTGAAGAAAGAGGGAAGCTTAACTATGAAGAGAGGGGGAAGCTTAACTATTCAAGGACAATGTAAAAATGACAATTTAAAGACATACCTGTTCCTCTACTGCCACTTGTTTGAATGTGGCTCCGATTAAATGATGAAATACTATCTGCTTGAAATTTTTGATTTTCTCTCTGTTTTGTCTGATCACCAAATCCATTTTCTTTTGAATTCTCCGGCTTATGAATTGAGGACTTTTCACATCCTTAAAAAGACCAACAAAACTGTATAATCCCCTTCCTCCTCTCCACCAGCAGAGGAGATATTTGAATCATCTTTTCAGACATTTTTAATAATATAGAGAAAATTACTTAAAAACTTAGAGGACTGACATCTTTTAAGGACTTCTACATGCTTTGTAAGGCATTCAAAAATGGCCTCGCTGCCCTGGACTTTTCCAGTGTACTAACTCACTTTAAATCTCAATATTTACTGCTAGTAAGAGCTACCAGCCAAGTATCCCCTCCTGTGTTTGTGTGACCATAGTTGTGGGTGGCTGCTGAAGGTGCTTCTGAGGCCACAGAGGAGGAAAGGTTTCTTTATAAAGACTAACTCTAAGTATTAGAATTTTCCTGAACTCTACTTTACTGAAACTAAATTTTGAAATTATCCTCAACATTCATTTCATATTCAGTATATTAGTATTCCTAGTGTGATTGTGATAAAAGAAAAACACTAAAAAGAACTTTTAAACAATTACCTATATTTTCTGCAACAGATTTATGATGTGACCAGTGGATGACCTGCTTGGGCGCATCTTCAGTGGAAACTGCTGTGCCATCTGGGTTTGCGTAAAACAAAAGCAGTGGTTGGAAGTGGCATCGGATACACTTGGAGACCACATCTTTCCATCTAGTTCCAACCTTAAAAAATTACAAATGAATAGAAACAAAACAAAACCTTGTAATCAATGTGTTACATGAAAAGGCAGAGACTAAATTACTTTGTATATTAAAAAATTTTAAAGACACTCAGACACTAGCAGTTCAACTGTTCATCATACTATATGATTAATTTTATTTTATTTAGTAACTAGTCTAGATAAAAATCATATAAACATTATCATTAAAAAACTGATGGGCAAGACTGTACACTTTCTATATCAAGATCTAGATTATCAAAATTTTAAAGGCTTTGTTCATACATGTTGACTGACTTTTGACAAAGACTTCAAGCAATTTAATGGGGAAATATAAGAGTCTATTCAACAAATGGTGCTGGAACAACTGGATGGCCGTATGATGACTGGATGGCAGTCGCTGCTGCTTCTACTTTCAGTGGATTCCAGAGACTGACGATCTACTATGTGACGTCAGGGCCAACATGGCAACTGATGCAGCAAATCCAGAACCACGACTTCCCACTCAGAGTAGAGGAGCAGGATGTTGGCACTCTGCCTGTGTCCTGTGCTTGGGAGAGTGGAATGAAACAGCATCCAGAAGCCCGTGCTTCAGCTCATATTAATGTGTAGATACCATTCTTGTAGCTGTTAACTGCGAGTTTAGCTTGATTTAAGAGTTTGGGGGGGACCATTTAACTTAATTTCTGCCAGTTTTGAGGTGTCTATGTAAATAGGGTTGGCACCGATGCAACGATGTGTAAGACTAGGTGATGGGGTCACACTTAACCGTGTTCCTATGGAAACTACTTGAACATTTGTTTTACATGGATTTTTATTCACTTTTCAAACATGCTACTAATGTGTGCCCCTCAACTGCTGAGCAAGCATTTGTAGCTTGTGCATTGGCAGAATGGGCCAGAAGCTTAGTGTTGTGACCTGTTTTAAAATAAATAAATAAAGTACCTTGAAATTAAAAAAAAAAAAAGATATTATGCCTAGCAAAGGAAGCCAAACACAGAGAATGTCTATTGTAAGAGACCATTCACATAAACTGTAGAATGAGATCAATGATTTCCTGGGACCCAGGGTTGAGGACAGTAAAGGGACGTGACAGGATTTTCTGGAGTGATGAAAATGTTCTATACAATGATTGTGGAAGTTAAACAGGCATGTATACAGTTGTCAAAATCCAAACTATACACTTAGAATGGGTACATTTTAATGTTTGTAAATTATACCTCTATAAAGTTCATTTAAAAACAAAACAAAACCAATGAAACAAAAAACAAAGCATTCTAGAATATTCGCTTTTTATTAGAGAAGGGGTTTTTAAAAAAATTTGAGGAGTTTGTTCAAATTACACATTTTTACTTTTTTTTTTCCGGTACACGGGCCTCTCACCGCTGCAGCCCCTCCCGCTGCAGAGCACAGGCTCCGGACGCGCAGGCCCAGCGGCCATGGCCCACGGGCCCAGCCCCTCCGCGGCACATGGGATCCTCCTGGACCGGGGCACAAACCCACGTCCCCTGCATCGGCAGGCAGACTCCCAACCACTGCGCCACCAGGGAAGCCCCAAATTACACATTTTTAGCTGTTTACCCTCTTTACCTGGGATTCTGAGATACCTGAAGAACTAGAGTAGTTTGAAAACAAAAGAAACCTGAAACTCAGAGAGTGACTATCCAGTTCTTCCTTCAAATTTTGACAATTTAAACTATGAGGATGCAAAATTGGAGTGCCAAAATGTTGCTGCATACTGACTCAAGATGGAACTTCTTAATAAACTGCCATATCAAAGTACTAAGTAATTCAAGCAAAGTGTGGACTTCAGAATATGAATTTCCAAATTTTTTCACTGGCTTTATTGAATTTAATAAAATAAAACCATCCAATTACACTGTACAAGTCAGTAAGTTCTGCTAAATGTCTACAATCATGTAATCCTCACTTCCAAAACTTTCCCTGTACCCCTTTGCAATGCCTGGCAACCAATGGTCTACTCTGTCACTTTGTTTTTTCCTTTTCTAGAATTTCACATAAGCGGAATCATATTATTTAGCTGTTTGTGTCTCACTTCTTTCATTTAGCGCAATGCTTTTGAGATTTTTCTACATTGTTGCATGTATCACTAATTCATTCCTTTTTATTGCTGATTATTATATTCCACTGTATGGTTGTACAACTTCTTTATATTCACCTGATGATAGACATTTGAGTTGTTTCCAGTTTTGGTTACTATGAGTAAAACTGCTATGAATATTGAAGTACAAATTATATATGGATACATGCTTTCACAGGAGTGGAACTGCTAGGTTGTATGATAAATATATGTTTAAATTTATAAGAAACTGATAAACTGTTTTCTAAAGTGATTGTTCAGTTTTGCGTTTCCATCAGCCTCACAAGAGTCCTTGTCAGCTCTTGGTATGGTCAGTCTTTTTGATTTTAGGCATTCTAGTAGGTGAGTAATGCAATCTCATTGTGAATCAAATTTGTACTTCCTTTGTGCCTAATGATGTACTGAATATCATTTCAAGGGCCATTCATGTATCTTCTTTGGTGAACTGTCCAAATCTTTTGCCCACTTTTTAATTGATTTGTCTTTTTATTATTGAGTTTAAGAGTTCTTGGGCTTCTCTTGTGGTGCAGTGGTTGGGAATCCACCTGCCAACGCAGAGGACACGGGTTCGAGCCCAGGTCCGGGAAGATTCCACATGCCGTGGAGCAACTAAGCCCATGCGCCACAAATACTGAGCCTGCGCTTTAGAGCCCGTGAGCCACAACTACTGAGCCCACGTGCCACAACTAATGAATCCTGTGTGCCTAGAGCCCATGCTCTGCAACAAGAGAAGCCACCGCAATGAGAAACCTGCGCACCGCAATGAGGAGTGGCCCCTACCCGCTGCAACTAGAGAATGCCCGCGCGCAGTAACGAAGACCCAACACAGCCAAAAATAACTAAATTAAATACATAAATTTAAAAAAAGAGTTCTTTATATATTCTGAATATAGCCTTTATTAGATATATGCTTGACAAATATTTTCTCCCAGTCTATGGTTTGTCTTTTCATTCTCCTAACAGTACCTTACTGAAGAGCAAAAGTTTTGACAAAGTCCAATTTATCAGCTAGTTTTATGGTCCATGTTTACTGACTGTTATCTAATAAATCTCTCTATAGCCAAGCAGCAGTTTTAACCTTCTTATCTGATATGTCTACTTCTGTCATTTTTGGTCTTTTTTTTTCCTAAGGCAATTTAATATCAGATCTGGCCTGGAACTGACCTCCGAGATCAGTTATTAGTATGAACCCTCGTTTTTGAGGTGCTGAAGTTTCTGAGAGAAAAGAAGGTGTGCTCCATTTCCCTACTCTGCCTGCTCACCCCATTTCATGTGATTTGAAGAAATGAAATGGCAGAGAAGGTCTGTTGTTACTGATATTCCTTCAGGGCATGGGTCATGTCTTCCTACTTTTTTGTATATTCGGTCATTTTTTAGTGAATGCTACTTTGAAATGGCATATTGAAATTTCACTGAATTTTACATTTTTGGCTATTGAACTATTTTGTTTTCCTTTTAAATTGTTGACATGTAGTTATGTGTTATGTCATATGGTATCATCTTGGTCCTTTGAAGGCATCATTTTAAGCTTTTTATGTCAGGTCCAGAGCAATCTTCAGTCTAGGAATAATTTAGCCCCACCACTAAGGTGATATTTTTCTGAGGAGTCAACTTGATGTCCTGGGTACCCACTCTTGCTAGTACGGATGCAAACTATTCTAGCCCCATATGAGTTTAGGGAATTGTTTTCCAGTGGTCCCTTCTGCCACCTTGTGCTCATTTACCCTACACATGGTGGATCACTATTCAGCCAAAGATTAAAGGGGATCCCTCTGCCAATCTCCAGGACTTTCCCTCTGTGCAGCTTTCTTTCTGGTAATCTGTCCAGCAAATTTTAGCCATCTTGGCCTCCTTGAACTCTAATTTCGGTTTCTTCAACTCAGTGAGACTACTAGGCTTTGTTTGGGTTCTCCCTCGCTGCACTGCAATCCAGAAACTACCTCTAGGCAGTAGGCAGGGATCATTGTAGGGTTCATCTTGTTGGTTTCCCTTTTTTCTGTTTAACTGCCTGTCGTCCGGTGTCTAAAGTAGTTGCTTCATCTATTTGGTTTTCTAATTTTTAATACTGGAGGGCTTTAAATGATGCTATTATAATTAAATTCACTTATTTCTATTTTATATACTTACATATAATAATTATTTTATATAATTATTTCATTATTATATCATTTATTCCTAAAAAGTAAAAATCACAATAAATATTTCAGTTACTAAAGCGTCACTTACCTCTTTCACATTTGCATCATCAAAAAATACCCATTTGGAACTCTTGGTATGAAAAGCAAAGGCACAATAATGTCGGCTAGTGTAGCAAATCACGCCAACAAGGTGAAGTTCACTATTTTTGGCATTTTCATCAGTAACCCTATAAAAAAGCTGTTTAAAAATAATGTATATTTAATACTGTATCTTTTTTAAAATGAGGAACAATTATTTGATGAGTCATGCATTTGGTTCTCTATGAAAAATATTTCTCATGCATACTGCCCCAAACTAATATTATATTAGTACTAAAGACACCACATTGCCCTGTTAACAGAATTACTACTTTCAATTAGTCCACAAGAAACATTAAGTCCAATAAAATGTATTTACTACAACTTAGTTTAGTAGCACAGTATCTCTAACACAGAATTGACACTTTACATACATAAACTCAAAATGTGAGGTAAATTACACATTTCCTGATAATTCATGATTGAATCACATATTTTAACATACATTAAACATACTACCTCAAGATAACTATTTAAAAGTTTAATTGTAATATAAACCAATTCAAAATATATTAAGATGGTAAAAAGCATATTAAGAGATAAGAGCTGTAGATGAATTTTAAATCTTAAATTTTTCTAGCTTAATATTTATATTTATAATCATTATCAAACACACACATGCACACACGCATACAGTATCATATCATCATCACTCTATAGTGATACAGGGATAGAGCACATGATGGTTTAGTTTGTAACTGAAAGACATTCCTAGTCTAAGCAAGAAAGGCATTCCAGTTAGCCTGATTTGATTAACTTTATCAGAGTTACATCTGCAAATTATTTCCTTTAGAAAGAAAATTTAGTTCTGAAAAACAAAGTGCCTTATAATATATGAAGATGTTTTAGAGGAATTTAAAAATAAAAAGGAAGAGAATGAAAAGAGTTGATATACCCCGGGAAGATAAAGATGTGTCGCGAGATTCCGAACAACATCCTCGGTCAAGTCAGAATGCTCAGAGTCCCAGACTAAACCAATTGTAACAATCTCTGGGCAATTCATTAAAACACGCCGAATTTTTATTTTTTGGCCACAGTTACTCTAAAGAAAAACACAAAAGACAACTTTTGAAATTATCAAAACAGATATACCACAGGTAATGCCTTATACAGTTTGTATTATGCAACAACATTCTTAACATGTATCAGAAATTTACTTCTTCAGCATATTAAAACAGACTTCTAGCAAAGTATTTGTCTTAATTATTGATTAAACATAAAGTTTACTTTAAATCAAAGTACTTTTCTTTGGTATTTTTGTAAATCTGTTAAAACAAGAATTCAACCTAAAAAAAATAGCAGATATAAAGCCCTTGAAGCCATTAATAATGTTACATGAGGGAAGAATAATACCATCTGTAATGTTTATTTAAAGAAAAACAAAACAGAAATTCTCTTTAGTCAAATGATAGACTTCAGAACTTAATCAACATATGCTACCTTAAATCCTTCACAGTGTTACAAGTTTTTAAAGAAATAAGAGCTCATATGGTATAAAGAGTTACCTAAGAAAACACTGAAAAAATAAATTCTTCAAATTAATTCCAGATATAATTAATATTTGCATGGTAATTTCTGAATGTCTGTTTTCAAATTTACAAATACAGAAGCACACTAATGTTCTCCAAATTCTACTTACAGGACATTTCCTATAGTCATCAGTTGTATTTGCTGCTTGCAGCAATTCTGCAAACATTTCAGGCTTAGAGCGTTCATGCCTTTCCATCATTCTTTCAACTTCATTGCTACAAAAGAAAGAAGCAGTCCCAAATCTGGCCTATGAACTTAAAAAATATCCAGTAAATTTGCATCAAAAATACTAGTTATCAATATAGGTATGATCATTTTTTCTGTCTTAAAACACAATTTTGTTTGAAAAATTAACCATGAAGTAAATTTCCATGAAATGAAAAATTATGATATTTGGCAGGTTATGATGAAAAAAGGTCAAGAACAGAATAAAATAACATGAAATCATACCATTGTTTGGAATTAGATGAATGAGGAAAGATGTTCCATCTGAAGGTAATTCTAAGATAACAGTTTCTTTTACGTTATTACTGAACAAACAGGGACTTGAGTTTAAACTTTTGCATAACAAGAACAAGAAACTTTAGGAAAGGCTCCCTCTCTGGCCTAAAGTTCCCATAAACAAAGTTATTTTCAGCTAAGAGAAGGGCCTTTTGCTGATTAATGCAGAAGTCACAACCAAAGCTACTTAAATGAGGCTTGTGCCTTTTGTTCCTATTATGACTACTAACCATTTCATTAGAGTCTAGGCACGGTATCAGTGCCATTTTGTATCCAACTTCTCCTAGAGTCAAATTTTTACATATCAAGGTATTAAGTATCTTTAAACAACTATTTAAACATTTCCAAAAAGATATATAATGTAAGCTCAATACGCCTACTAGTTTCCATTCGTAGTGCTCTGGTTTTACTTAATAGTAATTTTAACTGTCCTAGAGCTGGATATATTTTACAGTTCAACGGTAAGTAATATACAATATTCAATAACAACTAAAAGTACAAATTCTTCTAAAGCACTTCACAAGTAGACTAGAAAGCACTAAATCTGACAGTCTCATTCAAAATGCAGATAATGGTTTTTTACAAAATTGACAGCATCAGAGTAGTGGTTAACCAGATACATTTTGAATTTGAAATGAACCCAGACCTGGATTTCAATCTTAATTCATCCATTTACCAGGTTAATCATATTAAGCCTATTTCTTGATCAACAAAAGTTTTTGTTAAGATTAAAAGCAACAATTTATGTAAAGCCTGGAACATAGTAAGCATTGAATAACGGGTATTCAATACTTATCACCAATAAAAAGAGAGAGATTATAATTAGAATTCAAATTCTGGGCTTTAGCAATTCATGGCATGGACCAGAGAGAGACTGATGGAACTCTAATTCTTATTACCTGATACTGTCTCAGAGCACTGTCATTTTACACAAGAGTTTCAAAGTAGACTTAGTTTTATAGCTTTTAATTTGTGGTCTATCCTGATTCAAACACCACCCTACTCTTCAAACAAAGTGAATGAAACTGACTACAAATGACTGAAGTTTAAAGAATGTTCCTCTAAATCGATGTTTCCCAACTCTGTATATATCCAAATTACCAACTTGCTATATTCAATGATCTTTAAGAAATAATGTGCTATATCCAAAATAAATCAAGGAAGTTTAATAATACAATGAAATGGATGAGCACCTAATATTCACTTTGTGCAATGATAAAAATATTGGTAGCATTTAGCAACTAACTGCTGTACTGATGCATTCTGATTAATAATTATTGACCCATGTTTTGTCTTTTGTACTAAAGTATCTGCAAACATTTATGATCTCATTCAATGTTTATCATACATCAAATATTTACACTCTCAAATACCTGTTGCCATGTTCAAACAACTCTTACTATGTAAAGTCTAGAGATCATTTTTGGATCCCTAAGCTGATGTTTCATGGCTAGGGAGGGAGGGGACAGACAAGCATGGCAAATTTTTATTTCAGGTGAATGTTATGGCCTTATATGCAATAAACCTAACAGAGGATTATTTTCACTTTTTTCTTTCTTGTCTGCTTACCCTAGCTTCCATCACTATGCAGGGACATGGTGGAGCCGACAGGAGACATGGCCACTACAAAGGTAACACCTTAGCAAAAATGAAGAAATCATGTACAATTCCATTTACCCTTGAACTTGTCATTTTAAGCTCTCCTTCACGGTTTCAAAAACTTGCTATAAATATAAATAAATATACATTTTGACTAATATTCTGTACATTTCACTGAGTGACATCTATATTTGGTTAAGTCAGAAACAACGGAGATAGACATCACTTAGTACCCCTGATGGTAGCACATTTGTTAATCTCAGAGAGTAGATATTCATATATGCTACAGTTTCATAAAATAAAGGCTCAGTGTGATCACATACATGACTAACATCTTTGGTAAGTATGCTTTAGTGGGTTCTTACCATAGGGCCGTTGTAGAAATGTACCGCACAAATTCTGTAAAGGGTAGAGGATCTGATGATGCTCCACAGCTACGACACACACACTGCAGGTAAAAATATATGTCTAATTTATCAATCATAAAACATAAATATAGTCTCTAATAAAACAGTTAAGCCATCTCACCTGTTCATACAGAGTCATAGCAAACTTCTGGTGAGTGATACAAGATTTAGAGGTACACATGTCTGCATCTCTGCTGGGCACTATGTGAAAATGAATCCTCTCCAATATATTTTCCTAATTAAAAAATTAAAAGACAAATGAGTTGCAAATCTTGCATAGGACACTTCAAAATACAACTCTTTTTAACTTTACAAATTGAAAAATCTAAGTATTTTCCAAAGTGTCAAACTTGGAAGTGCCACATACATTGTCAGCTTTTCAGCTTCCCTCTTTAACCGAGCCTTCAAATGTTGCTCAATTATTCACCTCTTGCAGCATTCGATTTTAAAAACACTTTAGCAAAACATTATAATGTAACATGATTTTAATAAAGATTTAAAAAATCAATTCATGGTGGCTGACATCTAGAATTTAATATTAGAAAACAAGATTTCCTATGTTCCCAGCATTCCTACATTGAGAAAAAGCAATTAATTAAAAAAAATCCTACTTGGATCATTTGGATAGTCTGTATAACTTAAATCAAAACATCAATGATAAAGGCTTATAATACCTGCACTAACAACCCGAATGCAAGTAATCTGCTCTTCAACAAACTTCTTATGAAAGTGTGGATTTGTAATATAGATCAATAAGGGGTATTAATTTCTTTAACAAATTATCCTTTTTACCAAAACTTAACCAATGGATTATTTTAATTAGTTAACTTCCCCCTCCTCTGCCCCAGGACATTTATAACTATTCAATTATTCAAGCCTGGATTTCTAGATATCCCATGAATAATCATATCATGGATTAGTATACTTCACTTAAGTGAAAGTAAGACTATAAAGTTCAGTATTGTACAAAATATATCCCTTTATATTTTAAGCAGTGGAGCAATTATAAACATGAGAAGTATGAAAAGCATATTTCATGACTGTGTGTGTTGTTTTTGTCATATTTTAGTCAACATGGCAAGTGTGATAAGCATTCGAGATGTTCATTTAAAAAAAACACAAACGCCAAGTGAATTCTATAAAGAGTAATAAATTCTTCAAAAATTTGGAGAACGGATTGGGATGCTTTGATGATGCATTATCTAGTAGATGTGACTTATGTTGAACTTTAACAAATAATAGATTAGGAAAGTTTTGAATATTTCAGGAACTTGAGCAAAGGCTATAAAACAGGAATTTAAAAGACATGTTTGAGGAATGGACTGAAACTATCTCACCAGAAGGGAAAATTCAGGAAGGAAGCAAAGAGATAAACTGGAGTTTGAATTTAAAGAGCCTTAAATGTCAGAAGAGTCAGATGTGAATCACAGAAATATATGAAGTGCAAGCATTTATCTGAAAAAAATTATATTAATATGGTGGCTGTTAAAAAAGACTCTTAGGATATAGGTTAAAAGGACGCTAGTAAGGAGGCTTAAATAATGCTGAGAGTAGACGCCCGAGCTAAACAGAAATGGTGACAGGGAAATAACATGGCGAGGCAAACCTTAAAAGGGTTTCTGATGAAAGAATTTACAGAATTTGCTGAAGAGATATAAAACTAAGAGAAGAAATAGCTATCTTAAATATAGGTGACATCTATTTTATTGAAATGATTAAACATCAACATGCATATTTAAGAAGGTATATAAGGTACATCCCTGATCAAAGGAATGCTCTACTTATCAATATGGTGGTAACACAGTCTCAGAACATCAACCTCAGTGAGTGATTCTCAACCTGGAGTAAGGTGTATATCAGAATTGTTGCCCCTGACAGCTGCCCATCAAGATCCTGTGCTCTTCAAAGACAATCATTGCATGTAATGAGAAATGTTACTGGGAGAGTGTGTTGCATATGTAAATCCCATGGAACAGAACGACTTAAGTGCTATGATTTATACATAATAAGCCTTTTTGCTCCAATAACTAAATTTTAAAGTATTTTAGTAGCCTAACTGAAAAATTAGAGCAGCACAAATAATCAAAAGCAAAAGTACACAAAACACATGTGGACTTAAACTGAGCTTTGAAGGGTAGGTAAGACAGGGATCTACTGAGCAGTTCTGATACTTTTCTACTGCTATAAATTTATGTTTCATTTGTCTCAAAAGGTGCATAATTTAAGGAATGCAAACTGCCATTCTAACTTAAGGATTATCAGAAATACTTACAAAGCACTCTGCAGCATCATCCATAAGGCCAAGCTGAAATCGCTGCTCATCTTTGAAACTTTCTGCAAGAGCATGCCTTATGTTATCCGAAGGAAGTGCTTTTTCTCGACTGTGTTGAAACTGTGCAAATATCGTCTGGGAATCAACAAATACATCAACCAGTAAGTTTAACACCAACAACTAAAAAACACTTGAGCAATTTCATTTCAACAGCGAAACTCGAAACTCTATACTCAAACTAACAGTCTTTTGCTTTAAAATTCCATACAAAAAATTAATTATTTCTATGAGTAATATGTAGAAATGGTTGCCCAAGTCTCTAAATCAAATGTTAGTGCATAAGAATTAAACATGTAAAGTTCTCAGATACCATCCTCAGAGATTCTGATTGAGATGAGGCCCATTTTTAAATTGTTCCCTAGCTGACTATGATCTAAGTTATTTAGAAAGAGCTTTGAGATAAGTTGCTTTAAATCTTAAAGTGTACTGCAGGAATTAAAATTATGTTATACAAAAATAAACATCATATAATCAAATAAAACAGTAGGAACTCACTAGACTTGAAACAGTGGGAACATCATTCAAGAACATTAAATTATAGGTGTTAATCTGGTCTTCTATTTTCTTTATTGAATTTAAGCAAGAAAAACTTTTTAATAAGTTCCAGTTTTATGACAATCATCTTAGGTGAGTGAAAGTAGGGAAAAAATAAAGTTTGCTGTGTGATAAACCACCAAATAAGGATTGATCATATTAAGTTCTATATTAATTAGCTCAAGAGGTATGTCATCTCAAAAAAAAATTGCATTTAAGATGAACATATGGTAGGAAATATTTCAAGAATCTGTTCCACTGATACAAGAAAATTTAATTTACAAATAAGAAATTAAAAAAGAAAGATGCCAAGTGATTAGATATTCAGAACCAAAAGTTTTAGCTGCAATTACAAATGATAAAAAATGAAAAATATTTTCAAAAGTCATTTCTTATTTAGGTAGTCAACTTTTCCAGGTAATGTTTAAGATATTAATCCTACACATTTAACATCTATTTTTTTGATTGTCTAGTATATGTGAGGCATTGTTCTACACCAGAAAACAAAGACCCTGCCCTCATGGAGCATACATTCTAGTTGTAGTAATGAGGAGAGGGCAAATAAGTAATTATATGTCAGAATGTAATAAGTACAATAGAGAAAAACAAAGAAATACAATACAAGAGAGAAAGATAAAGTAGTGCAATAGGGATAGGCATGCTGGGGGTAGGAGAGAGGAAGGGAGCTTACCTATTACCAAGGGTAGTCAGGGAAGGGTCTCACTGATGGAAAAATAACATTTAAGGAGAGGCATAAAGGAAATAAGGGTGTTAGCCACAGGAACATCTGGAAGAAAATCATTCTAGACAAAAAGAATAATAATGAAAACACTCAGAGATGAAAGCCAGCTCTGAGAAACTGCAAGGACAGTGCAGTGTGTGTGTGTGCGCGCGTGCGTGCGCGCACGCACAGGTGTTTTGAGGCAGGGGACGCAAGCAGGGGAAAGAGGCAAGTGATGTGTAAGCCTGTGGGAAGACCCGAGCTAGAAAATTTAACTAGTTTTTACAACTGGACAAAACATTCAAAATTTACTGCAGAGTAAATAAAATGCAATACTGTAATCTGATCTAAGTTCATTCTTCATCAACCCTATTTTTACCATATAAAAAAGAGAATATAAAATCGCCTCCTGATTGGGATTGACATGTATACACTGATGTGTATAAAATTGATGACTAATAAGAACCTGCTGTATAAAAAAATAAATTAAATTAAATTTAAAAACTTTAAAAAATAAAATAAAATTGCCTCCTTTGGTGACTTATTCAAACAGCCTTTTTAGGAATGTAAGTCAAAATAAAGCATGAAAACCACCTTTTATTTTCCTGTATTATGTATATGTGTGTGTACTAAGAATATTCAAGAATGTAAAAGACTGAAATATTTATTTCTGAAAACATATTAATCAAATCTTAAATTCTTGGGCAAAAATTTCAACGACATAAATGAGTTACTAATATATACTGGACTCCCTGTTTCTGCCTTTGTCCCTAATCTATATATTCTCATCCAAGCAGCCAAAGAGATCTAGTCCAAATATTATACTTACTTAACACAGGTTATATCACTCCTCCACTCAAAACAATCCCACGACTTCCTAAATCACTCAGGAGAAAAAGTCAAGGTCCTCACAAAGGTCTAGAAAGCCCTACACAATCTGGACTCCTGTTCCAGTTATCTACTGCTGCATAACAAAACCACCCCAAATCTTAGGTCCTAAAAATAACATTTATTTTGGTCACAAGTTTGCAGTTTGAGTGAGGACAGCTCAACTCTGCCCCACTTGCAGTCATCTGTAATAGTCTGAATGCTGGAACTTGGGAGTCATCTGAAGGTCACTCACAAGTGTCTAGAGGTTGATGCTGGTTGTTGGTGCTGCCTGTTGGCCAGGAACTTGGCCGTAGCTATGACCAACTTGGCTTCCTCATAGCATGGCAACTCACTTCCAAGGATGAGCACCCCAACAGACAGAGCCAGGTGGAAGCTTTATCACTTTTTCTAATCTACCCTAATTTCATTTCTGCCACATTCTATATGATGGAAATGAAACATTAGGGGCAACCCATATTCAAGGAATTAGACTCCACCTTTCAACAGAAGAGTGCAAAAGAATCTGCAGACATTTTTGAAGTCACCACAACTCACCTTATCTCTGAGCTCATCTCCTATCACTGTCCCCCTTGCTCACAAAGCTTCTGCCACCAGTCAGGTTTCCTTGAATATGTCACGCACACTCCCACCTCAGGGCCTTTGCAGTTGCTGTGTCCCTGCTTGCCTGGAAGGCTCTAGTCCACTCCATCACCTTTTCCAAGTTGTGATTTAAATGTCATTCTCTCAGTGAGGCTTTCCTTGCTACTCGACACTCTCTAGTACCTATCCCTGATTTATATTTCCTCCTTTGCAATTATTATTACCTAACATACTTTATATTTTGTTTATTTATTTTCTTCTCCCTTACAAGAATATAAGCTACATGAGAACAGGGATTTTTATTAGTTCCGTTCACTGCTGTATCCTTAGTAACTACAGCAGTGCCCAGAATTCAGTAGTAACTCAAAAAACATCTGTTAAATGATTATTTCAAAATAATGAAAAATATAATGTTCCTAACACAGAAAAATGGATCCATAAACCTGAATAAGTCATACTTTAAGAATTTCTCTTCAAAACTGTAAGTCACTTGACAATAACTTTAATTACAAATAAACTAACCAAATATGTCAAACAAACCAAACTATCAAATAAAATTAAATCTTTTGAGAAACAATAGTAATTTTTCAGAACTATTAAAAGGTTACCTTCAATGCACAAAATATGCAGGCATCTCTCTGACAAACATGTCCACTCAGAACCCGCAAGCTTCTTCGGAATATATCTAATTGCCATAAAACCTAAAAAATAGTGAGATGTGAAGAAAGAAAGAAACACAGTAATATTTTTCTCACTGGGATGAAAGACAGATTTAAATATTTTTTAAATTGTGGGAGGCTAATAGCTTCTTTTAATCTCTTGTACATAATCAGATATATACTACTAAAAATAATAAGTATAAAACTGCTATATACATGTAGTTCATATACAAAAGATGGATTTAGAAAATATTACTATGGATTCACATGTAAAAACCATGACAGGCACAGAACAAGAAAAAAATAACTCCTCAGTTAAGGAATTTATATGAACAGGAAACAAGGGATACTGAAAGCAGGACTTGGCAGAGACTTGAGAGAGGAAGTGATTATAATACTTGGAATGAACTGAAATTTAGGAAGGAAATATAATTGCAGTTAAAAGTCAGGGTGTACCAAATAAGGGTCAGTATGTAGTGGCAAGAAAAAAGGGCAGAGGCCTGTGTGGTCATTGTATATTGAGTGAAGAAGGGGGCATCTGTGTAGTCATGGGGGTACAGCATTATATGAAGCAGCAGTTAAAAAATAACCTGAATATATTTGCTGTAATTATCCAATCATCATTTACTACTAAAAAAACAAAAACAAAATAAAAAAGACTGTAGTTGTTTAAATAAATCAGTCTAATACTTAAAATCATTCTAGAAAAACCTGATATTTATACAATGGGGATAACTGTGTCAGCTTCATAGACTGCTTGTAAGGATTAAATATATGTATGTAATATGTGAAGTGTTTAGAGCAGTGCCCAGTACACAAGTGGCATGCATTGAATGCAACCTGCTATTTGTTGCTGTAAATACTATTACAACAAACAATTAAGATATTTCCTCAAATAATAAAACCAAGAAAATCCGTTCACCATCTCACATTTCTCCCAACCAAAAAAAAAAAAAGTTAATAAAAACAAATAATTTTAAAAGTTTCCTATTTTTTAATAACTCAGTAACTGAAAGCCACTTGAGAATTTCTGATAGTTGCTTTTTCTTAAAGCATAACTAATAGGATTCATTTAGTTATCACAAATAACTCAGTGTTTTGCAAAGCACTTGAAAATGTTTAATAACGTTCTTGTATATCATATTCTATCATACCATAAAATATACATTAAAATTCATTCATTTGTCAAGATGAAGGTCACGACAGCACAGCTGTGAGAAGTGCACAGCACTGTAGTTAGTGATACACCCTCTGAAGACAGGCTGCCTGGGTTCTAATTCTGGCTTTACTGTTTACAGCTCTTGGGCTGACTTGAGCAAAATATTTCCTGAAACTTAGTTTCCTCATCACTGAAAGGAACATAAAAGTAGTACCTATCTCTTAGGATCACTGTAAGAACTAGATTAGATAAAACACAGTGTACCAATGCACAGTAAGAGCACAATAAATGTTAGCTATTAAATATTTTAACTTTGCTTTTAACTTACAGAACTCAAAACCACACCAGTTATGTCATACCTACTTAACTGTACCACTTTCTCATCAAATAAAAGTTCAAACTATTCAGCCAAAAGAGAAAACTCTATAATCTGCTTATAAGGCTTACGAATTACGTCTTTCAAATGTAATGTTTTCTAGGGTTATGAAAATGTTTAACTTACACTGGATCTAAACTACAGAAAAAAATATTTCATGTGACTTCTCTGTATACTACTCAATATAAAAGTTTAAAAGTGATTTTCACAAATCCATACCAAAAATTATCTGCATTATAGTTAACCTTTATCCTATTTCATTTAAAAATGATTATATTCTACCACCTGTTTTAAGTTAAAGCCTAAGCTAGTTGTTGGACTAATTAGTTTTTAGCAATATAATTTTATAATATAAACATTTTTCTTTTGCATTATTTCCATGTTTCATTTTAACATGGTACCTAACAAAATTAGTGTAGTTATTTTGAATGTTTATGCATGTTTCTTATTTAGTTATTCCCCAAAGATTAATACATATATGCATATGCATTTAATAAAGGAATATAAACCTTTCATCATATTCCTGACCTCAAAATAATATAAAAAATAAAAAAAAATTAAGAGGAAATGGCATATAAGTTCATTTTTCTTACTTATATTACATCCAAAACATTTTAATAATGTCCATTTTTAGTAATTTCTTACAAAACGTATTTCACAATTTATTTCTCAGCAGTTTAAAAAGTACTCATCAAACTGCGTATTAGCATTTATATTCTGAATTTTTAAAAATGAAGTCAGGCTTTTTCTGACAGAAGTCTACTTGAATAGCTGTTTTGTCAGTGAGGACTGGCTTTCTAAATTAGTTTATACACTAGACATTTTAACATCAGGGGCCAGCAGATTCCCTGGGTTGAAGGGATGGAGCTGGGAGTTCAGGGAAGCCAAAGCAGCTAGAGTTGGTGGGACACAGTGCCGCAGTGGGGAGAGCTGCACACAGTTAACACCAGAGCTCGCAAGGGGGCCTCTCGAGTATTCAGGTAAGCACTGTGAGGAAACTACCTGAGACCAGGAAAGAAAATCCCAAAAGATTAGATGTAATGCCCAAAGCACATATCAGTTCAGGGCAGTGCCTGTTCTCAACAGCCAAAGTGGAAAACATCATAATTCACAGAGCGTCAGTTAAAGAAAGAACTGTCCCTCCCCACTAGCAGAGAAATTAACCCCAGAATAAACACAGTTCTGGTACTGCCTACAAAGCTTAAACATAAAATGATCAAACTGTTTCTAAATAAACTAATCCTATCCCAGAACAATGTTCAAGAATATTTTTAGGAATATAAAAATACCCATCACCCAACAAAGTAAAACTTAAAATGTCGTCTGACATCCAATCAAAAATTACCAGGCATGGGCTTCCCTGGTGGTGCCATGGTTAAGAATCTGTCTGCCAACACAGGGGACACGGGTTTGAGCCCAGTCCAGGAAGATCCCACATGCCACGGAGCAACTAAGCCCGTGCACCACAACTACTGAGCCTGCACTCTGGAGCCCATAAGGCACAACTACTGATGCCCACATGGCACAACTACTGAAGCCCGCGTGCCTAGAGCCTGGCTCCACAACGAGAAGCCACCAGAATGAGAAGCCTGTGCATCGCAATGAAGAGTAGCCACCGCTCACCTCAACTAGAGAAAGCCCACATGCAGCGACTAAGACCCAATGAAGCCAAAAATAAATAAATAAATTTTTAAAAATTACCAGGCATTATAAGAAACAAGAAAATATATTCCAAACCTAGAAAAAAAAAAAAAGAACAGAATTTGCACAGACAGACTTAGTAGACAAGTACATTAAAACAATTATTATACCTGTATTCATATATTCAAGAGGTCAGAGAAAAGACTGGACATGTTAAGTATAGACACGTGATTTTTGAAAGACACAGAGCAAACTTCTAAAGGTGAAAATTACAATGTCTGAGATTTAAAAATACACTGGTGATATTACTAGCAGATTAAATAAACACTGCAAAAGAAAAAAATTAATGAACTTGAAGACACAGCAATAGAATCCTATAAAATGAAAGAGAGAAAAACAAAAGAATGAGAAAGACAATGAAGAGCACATCAGTGAACTGTGGGACCTAAAGCAACCAACTGAATATGTATCAATAACTGGAATCCCCCAAAGGAGGGGAGGGATAGAAGATTTTGAAGAAATAATGGTCAAAGAGTTTCCACATTTTAAAAAAATTTTTTATTTTATTTATTTTATTTTGGCTGTGTTGGGTCTTCACTGCTGAGTGCCGGCTTTCCCCAGTTGCGGCAAGTGGGGGCCACTCTTTGTTGCAGTGCGCGGACTTCAGTACTTGTGGCACACAGGCTCCACAGTTGTGGCTCACGGGCTCTAGAGCACAGGCTCAGTAGTTGTGATGCATGGGCCTAGTTGCTCTGCGGCATGTGGGATCTTCCCGGACCAGGGCTCGAACCCGTGTCCCCTGCATTAGCAGGCGGATTCTTAACCACTGCGTCACCAGTGAAGCCCATCCACATTTGATTAAAATTATAAAGCCATGGGTCTAAGATGCTCAATGAACCCAAACACAAGAAGCATGTAGAAAACTATAGCAAGGCACATCATAACCAAATTGCTTTAAACCAGTTAAAAAAAGAAAATCTTAAAAGCAGCCAGAAAAAAGGGGGCACATTACAAACACAAGAACAAAGATAAGAATGACAATAGTTTTCCAGGAGAAGTAATACAAGCCAGAAGACAGATGAGCAAAATCTTTAAAATACTAAAAGAAAAACTGTCAACTTAAACTTCTTTAATGAAGGAAAATATTTTTCAATAACAAAAGTCATCCTTCAAGCAGAAGAAATGATACCAGAGGGAAAGCTGGATCCACACAAAGGAGTGATGAGCACCATAACTGGTAGCTACGTAGATAAGTAGAAATAACCTTCATGGCAAAGGTCAGTGGACTGTTCATTTTTTTTCTAAATATATCAACATAGGAATACTTCTCCATTTTCTTTACCACGTAAGTGTCCTTGCTCAGAGTTTTCTTTTGTTATAATAAGCTTTTCATCTCCCTAAACTATACACAGTATTTTGGGAGCCAAAAAAAGGGACAGACACAGAGGGAAATACATAAATGTAAAAAAAAGAACTGGAAAAGGGTTAACAGGAAAAGATTTGAAATGACAGAAGCTCTTTCTCAGAGCCTGATTCAATAAAAGCATATAATACCATGTCTTTTGGAGTCTGGTATTTCTCTATATCAGGTGTCATTCAATAAATATTTTCCTGCCCTTGTCACAGCACTTAATGCCAAAGGGATCCTTCAGCCAGGGCAGAAAAGTGACTGTCATTTAAAGGTCCCAACATAAACTAGAATTAATGCTTTTCTAATACCAATTGCTTCTGTTTCCCTGAGTGAGTTATAAAACTTTCAAGTTTGACATATGTCCTGGACAGCAGACAATTAAGAACACAAGTCTGAGTCAGATGTCTGAGCACCTGACACATTCTAGATGTGTTCATTTATCAAATGAGTTAATTAAGCAATATTTCTCTTTCTACTCTCAGTTTTCAGGAGGAAAAAAAAAGCAATAGAAAGAAAACACGTGAAAAGCTATTTATTTTCAATAAAATCTTTTAAGGTATATTCTAGCGTCAATAGAGTAACATTCCAATATTCTAAATCTTCCTCATCCTTAGTACTATACAATCAACAGTCAGACGGATATAGGCCCCTAAAAAATCTGAAAATGTTAAATAAAAACTATCATACATAAGAAAAGATATTTATGTAAGGCAGAAAGTTGGATTAATACATATTTGCTAATTAAAAGAATTTCAACAAGGACTGAAGCAAAATGAATTAACCGTTAATTTAACTACAACACTGGTGTCCAAATTATGATTCTACAGAGGGGATTTAAGGTCACGGTGTGGTGGGGGGTGGGGCGGGGAAGGAATTTGAGTACTGAGATTAAAAACTCTGCATTCTTGGGCTTCGCTGGTGGCACCGTGGTTGAGAGTACGCCTGCCGACACAGGGTACGCGGGTTCGTGCCCCGGTTTGGGAAGATCCCACATGCCACAGAGCGGCTGGGCCCGTGAGCCATGGCCACTGAGCCTGCGCGTCCGGAGCCTGTGCTCCGCAACGGGAGAGGCCACAACAGTGAGAGGCCCACGTACCGCAAAAACAAAACAAAAAACTCTGCATTCTCATTTCAATCCACACAGCTTCTTTTTATGCTGTCTATGGGGATCCTACTGGTTTTCTTAAACAAAAAAAAAAGGGGGGAGAGAGGGGTTGACTAGCTAATTCAAAAAAATAATTTTATGTATTTTAGAAACATTCTTAATTTACTAAGTAAACATTTTAAGCCACAATATATTTTTATATCCTAGCAATGTATCATTCTGTTGAAAACAACATTTCCATTTATTATAAAAACCAAAATGCCCAGTCAAAATATTTTGCTACTATTAAAAGTGATATTAAAAAGTCATTCTAGTCAATAATAACTTTATTCTTAATTTACAAGTTAAAGAAGGATTAAGCAAAGAATTTCCTGAAAGGCACTTTTTAAAATTTAACAAGAAAAAAAAAAATTTAACAAGAAATTATGGTCTTACCTGTACAGCACTATTAAGAAAGCAGCTGTTTTGTCCTGGTTCATTCAACAAGCCTTTGGTAGGGGCTAGGGACAGCATACTCCCAGGTTGATAAGCTTTTCCAAGATTGCCACCAGGTTTCCGTAAGAATTTTACCCATGCCATTTTCAAGCAACTTTGTTTGCATTAAAGCTAAGAATTATATACTTATGTGACACTTCTGATGACAAAATGGATGGTTTCTTGAATGATCCACTTAAATTCGCTGCAGTCTATTACCATAACATAAGTTTCCAAGTCCATATCTTTCCTGATGCTGTAGTTTTGAGGACTTTGTCAAGTAAAAAAAGGATACATTAAGCATTGAAATTCTGAAAACTAAAAAAGAAAGCTATTTTAAAAAAGGTATTAAAGATTTTTAAATCTTTGTGTTAAATTTTATAAGAGTACAGTTTAAGGTGAAAAAGATTTTTTAAAACTGCTAAAGTAACATTGATGAACAAATCATATTCTTTAAAGCACAAATCATTTGTCTTGATGGTTTTAAAAACAGATGATACAAAAAGATGTAGAGTTAGCATTTGGTATGATTCATTTGGTCATTTGTTTTCCTTGTGTTTCTTTAATAAGAAAGAAGTCTTTCTCTTTCCCAGGTGAAGTTATTAAAGGTGACTTCATATTTCATATCAATGTGACCTCAAAGCAAACCTATAAGAAAAAAAAGAAATGTTTAAATAAAAGTAAAGGCTAATAAAGAAAATTCCTACTTTACTATATGGATACAAATATTGAATACATAATTAAAATATTATATATATAATCATAAAATGATTAGAATAATGTTCTTAAAATATGAAAATGAAAACACAGTTCATCATTTAAATTTTCAAAACATATCAAGGTGACATCAATCGCTACCTACTTCAAGATTTCAATGGTCATATGATGGTTTCATGTTCTAAAGAAAACTAGAATCAACTTAGATCTCAGGCAGTGTTTTGAATAATACTAACTTTGCTACCAATACTATATTGCTGTTTACTAAACAGAGACTCTACAGAGACTCTATATTGTTATCTATGTTACAGAGAATCATATCATTTCTGCAAGAAAGTCAATAGATTTTATGTAAATTGATATGCGTTAAAACTCAGAAGAGGGCTTCCCTGGTGGCACAGTGGTTGACAGTCCGCCCGCCGATGCAGGGGACATGGGTTCGTGCCCCGGTCCGGGAGGATCCCACATGCCGCGGAGCGGCTGGGCCCGTGAGCCATGGCCGCTGAGCCTGTGCGTCCGGAGTCTGCGCTCCGCAACAGGAGAGGCCACAACAGTGAGAGGCCCGCGTACCACGAAAAAGAAAAAAAAAACTCAGGAGAAACATTAAATTGATAAACAAATCTTAATGAATTAGAGTAAATTTCCATACTATTCATGAACACATACTGCTGGCTAAAAGGACTTCAAAATGTTCAACTTCTAAAGTAAAAACAATCAAGTATTACTA
This sequence comes from Phocoena sinus, assembly GCF_008692025.1. Lineage (NCBI taxonomy): Eukaryota > Metazoa > Chordata > Mammalia > Artiodactyla > Phocoenidae > Phocoena > Phocoena sinus. Next base: position 22,152,141 of record NC_045767.1, read on the forward strand.
CCAAAGTTTAGTTTAATCAATTGAATTTCCTTTCTGCATTCATTCTTTCAACAAGTGTTTATTGAGCCATGTACTATGCCAGGCACTAGAACTGGCATTTTAATGAGGAAAGACAGACCATAATTCAGTGAATAATAAATTGTAGAGTGTTCTAGAAGAGTTATGCTCTGAGTGCTAATGGAAAAACAATTCAAGCAAAGGGGATCAGAAGTGTATATAATGGTAGATGGTTTGCACTTTTAAATAGAATAGTCTCAGAAACTGTAATTGAGAACGTTACCTTTGTACAAAGATTTGAAGGAGGTGAAGATGCCACTCTGGAGAAGGCACTTCTAGCAGAGTGAACAGCATGCGTGGCATACTGGAAGGTAGTAAGAAGCCCAGTGTGGCAGAATAAATATGAACAAAGAGGAGAATAGATGAAAAGGGTGGATGGGAAAGAGAGAGAGAGATCATGAAGGGCCTCAAAAGCCCTGTGTAAGGACTTTGGCTTTAAATTTAAACTCTAGATGAAAGCCATTGAGTTTCACTTCACAGCACAAAAACATGAGAGGACAGAACATTATAGGTCAGTTCAATTCCATTGATCAAATACCCACTAAGATAGCAAAGCACTGAGGAATAAAGAAGAAAGGCATTAGTCTTTACAGAATTCAAGTCAGGAGACTTTTGTTTGCAGCCCCACGTATTAGCTCATCACTTATTAGCTGTTTGGTCTTAGATAAGTTCTTGTCATCTCTGATTCATAGCTTCATCTATAAGATGGGGACAAGAATAACAGCCCTGTTTAACATAGGTTAAATGTTTCAAGAATTATAAAACACTACATTATGTTAGTTTTTTTCTTTTTGTTGTAACTCTGTGGATTACAACTTCCACTAAAGTGATCTAAATAATCCTAAAAACTTTCATACAAATTTTTAATAAATGTAGTTATGATTTTACAACATTAAGAAAGCTCTGTATCGGTAGTTAACTTGTGTTTTTAATGGAAGAATCCTTTGAAATGGTATTCTTTCAACAATCATTTAACTAGGCACCAGGTCTTACCCTGAACTGTGATAAGATACATGAAACAATCCCTACCGTAATGAGTTGTTTTGTGATGGGCACACACACAAATAGATAATTTTAAAATACTGTAGTTTCTGTTCCTGTGCAAGATGTCAAACTATATGTCCTCCTGGTTCCCTTTCTCCAACCCAACTCCAGAGATTATACAAAAGCAACAGATAGTATAAGGAGAAACAGGGAGAAACATTAAGTAACTGGCTTCCAGAATGTGAGGGAAACAGCAGTCAAGAGATAAAGAGGGCCAAGTGTTACAGACTGGGAAAGTCTTCTTAGTTGTGACCTTTTCCATTCTTCATATTGCTCTGGGCAGAGAATTCCCACCCCACACAATGCAATGAAACAGGAAAGCTCTGTTACCACCCCAGGGCCATCTGGAAGGTAAAGGAAATTATAACATCAGGTAAGCATGGGAGGAAGATGCAAAAGGGAGGAGATATGGGGATATATGTATACGTATAGCTGATTCACTTTGTTATACAGCAGAAACAAACACACCATTGTAAAGCAATTATACTCCAATAAAAATGTTAAAAAAAAAATCAGGTAAGCATCAGAGAACAGCTGGTTTGGGAAGTGGTAACAAGTGCAGACACCTGCAAGGCCCCTGCGTGTTCTATCCTCACCCTACTCCACAAATAGAACAGAGGATGGTAGGACCTGGAGAAGATCATGCCTTTAACCGAGTAAACAGGAAGTTCCTTTTGGAATCAACTCTTAAGCCATATCACCCCAAATCAAGCCTTTACGTCCCCACCTCTGCTCTCTGAAATTATCCAAAGAAACACAAATCAGAGCCTAATGCTTTCATTCTTCTCATCATGTAAATATTACTAGCTTATCACTTGGTACTCCCAGGAAAAAGATAACCAGATACTTGCAGAGTATGAGCATTATGAAAGAAAGGCAACAAACTGAACAATCTACACCACAGGAAACAGAATGAACAGACCAAAGGGAACACAAATTTAAAATAAACTTAATACGTATCCACCAATTGAATGAGTACATTTTTGAAACTGCTGAAATAAAAAACTCAAAGGATGAGTTAACTAGCAAAATGAATAGAAGGAAACATCATACTAATGAGCAGTAAGTCCAGGTCTAGAAATTCTCCTAAAAGTATTAAAAAAAACAGAGTGGAAAATATAAACATTTTCAAAAAGCTAAGATACACAGATGAAATCTAAAAGTGTCAAAAACTATCTAAAAGGATCCCTAGAAAGAAAGGGGAGAAAGTAAACAGAGTAGACACTTTTAGAAAGATTAAGATTTTTCCAGAATTAAAGGCTGAAAAACCCAGAAAGAAAAACAATAGATAACACAAAAATCCAAACATGATGTGAGGAAGAAAGGAAGTAGGATGAAAATTGTGAAACCTTGAGAGAGAGAGAGAGACAGAGAGAAAGAGACTGATTTTTCAAGCCCATTAATAGGCAAACAACAGAAAGAAAAAATAAATCTAAAACTAAACTTTTGAAAAGCTAATAAAAAGAAATCTTCACAAGCATGATTAAAGAAAAAGGAAAAGAGAAATATAACGTGAATAGGATTTTTTTTTTTTTTTTTTTTTTGTGGCACATGGGCCTCTCACTGTTGTGGCCTCTACCATTGCGGGGCGCAGGCTCCGGACGCACAGGCCCAGTGGCCATGGCTCACGGGCCTAGCCGCTCCACGGCATGTGGGATCTTCCCGGACCAGGGCACAAACCCGTGTCCCCTGCATTGGCAGGCAGACTCTCAACCACTGTGCCACCAGGGAAGCCCCGATGAATAGGATTGATAAAGGAGAAATGACCACATATAGATGAGCAACCAAAAGAAATACAAAAGAATACCACTTAAATCTTATGACAATAACTTTGAATATCTAAAGGAGCAGGTAATTTCATAGCAAAATTCAAATTACCAAAATTAACTCAAGTGAAGTAGAAAAATTTTTTTAAGACTACAAGAAAATGGAAAGGAGACAAAAGTTCTTCCATTGAAAATGCCATCTGGATCAGATGGATTCAAAGTTAAATTTTACCTAAACTTTAAAGAACTGTTAATTCTAATGTTAAAATACCGCAGGCCACATGAAAATAAAACACAAAGAACCCCAAATCATGTCATGAAGCTAACATAACCTTAATATCAAACCATGATAAACCTCAGACCAGTGTGACATGTGATTAAAGATGTAAAACTTATAAATAAAACACTAACAAACATAATCTATCACTGTGTCAAAAGAATAATGTACCATTAAAAAAATAATAAGGTTTATTCTAGGAATTTAAATGTGATTCTATATTTATTCTTTCAATAAATATTTGGGAAGCTGTGCAGAAAAGAGCTAACACAGCAATATTTATAACAGCTGAAAGGTGGAAAAACAACCCAAATGTTCAACTAAAGAATGAATAAAATACAGTGTGTGTGTGTGTGTGTGTATACACACACACAATGGAATATTATTCAGCCATAAAAAGAAACAAAGTACTTAAACATGCTACAACATAAACACTGAAAACATTTTGATAATTGAAAGTCAGTCACAAAAGACCACACACTGTAAGATTCCATTCATACAAAATGTCCAAAAGAGAGAAATCCAGAGACAGATAGTAGATAAGTGGTTGCTTAGACTGGAAAAGTGGGGGCTATGGAGAACGAGTGGGAACGGGCACAGAAAGTGATAGCTAAAGGGTACTCAGATTCCTTTTTTTTCCTTCCAGTTTTATTGAGATACAACTGTCACACGCACTGTGTAAGTTTAAGGTGTACAGCATAAAGATTTGACTTACATACATTATAAAATGATTATCACAATAAGTTTAGTGAACATCCATCATCAAATATAGATACACAATTAAAGAAGTAGGAAAAAATATTTTCCTTATGATGAGAACTCTTAGGATTTACTCTAACAACTTTCATGTATAACAAACAGCAGCGTTAATTCTATTTATCATGTTGTGCATTACATTGCTAGTTCTTAGTTATCTTATAACTAGGAGTTTGTACCTTTTGACAACCTTCATCCAGTTTCCCCACTCCACCCACCCCCTACCTCTGGTAACCAATCTGCTCTTTGCCTATTGAGTTTATGTTTGTTATTTTTGAAGTATAACTGACCTACAACATTATGTTAGTGCCTGTTACACAACAAAGCTATTTGGTATTTCTATACATTTCAAAAAAAAGTTACAATATGTCACCTTACAAAGATATTACATAGCTATTGACTATATTTCCGACATTGTACATTTCATACCCATGACTCATTTATTTTGCAAGTGGAAGTTGGTACCTCTTAAGCTCCCTCACTTACTTCTTTCCTTCCTCCAACCCTCTGCCCTCTAGGAACTACCTGTTCGTTCTCTACATCCATAACTCTGTTTGTTTTGCTATGTATGTTCATTTGTTTTTCAGAGTCCACATATAAGTGAAATCATACAGTACTTGTTTTTCTATGTCTGATTTATTTCACTTAGCATAATGTTCTCTAGGTCCATCCAAGTTGTCACAAATGGCAAGATTTCATTTTTTATGGCTGAATAATATCCCATTGTATGTATATAAATATATGTAACATCTCTTCTTTATCCATTCATCTACAATGGGCACTTGGGTTGCTTCCGTATCTTGGCTATTGTAAAGAATTCTGCAATAAACATAGGGGTGCATACATCTTTTCAAAATAGTGTTTTTGTTTTCTTCAGGAGTGGAATTGCTGGATCATATGGCAGTTCTTTTTTTCTTTCTTTTTTAGGCAGCTCTATTTTTAATTTCTTGAGGAATCTCCATATTACTTTCCACAGTGGCTGACCAAGTTACATCCTTACCAATAGTGCATGAGGGTTCCCTTCTCTCCACATCCTCACCAACACTTGTTATCTGTTGTCTTTTTTAATGACAGCTATTCTGAAAGGTGTGAGGTGATATCTCATTGTGCTTCTGATTTGCATTTCTCTGATGATTAGTGATGTTAAGCATCTTTTCATGTGCCTGTTGGCCATCTGTCTGTCTTCTCTGAAAAAATGTCTATCCATATCCTCTGCTCATTTTTTAATCAGGTTGTTTTTCAGATGTTGTATGAGTTCTTTGTATACTTTGGATATTAACCCTTATCAGATATATCATTTGCAAATATCTTCTCCCATTCAGGAGGTAGTCTTTTCCTTTTGTTGATAGTTTCCTTCACTGTGCAAAAGCTTTTTAGTTTGATGTAGTCTCATTTGTTTATTTTTACTTTTGTTTGCCTTACCTGTGGAGACATATCCCCCCAAATATTATTAAGACTGATGTCAAAGAGAGTATTCCCTATGTATTCCTCCAGAATTTATGCTTTCAGGTCTTATATTTAAATCTTTAATCCACTTTGAATTTATACTTGTGCATGGTGTAACAGATTAATCCAGTTTGATTCTTTTGCATGTAGCTGTCCAGTTTTCCCAGGACCATTTATTGAAGATGTTGTCTTTTCCCCTGTATATTCTTGTTTCCTTTGTTGTAGATCAATTGACAATATGAGTGTGGGTTCACTTATGGGCTATTTTGTTCCATTGATCTATGTGTCTGTTTTTCCACCAGTATCATACTGTTTTGATGACTGTAGCTGTGCAGTATAGTTTGAGGTAAGGGAACATGATATATCGAGCTTTGTTCTTCTTTCTCAAGAATGTTTCAGCTATTCAAGGTCTTTGTGCTTCTATACAAGTTTTAGAACTATTTGTTCTAGTTCTGTGAAAAATACCATTGGTATTTTGATAGGGATTGCGCTGAATATATAGAGTGCCTTGGGTAGTAGGATCATTTTAATAATATTAATTATTCCAGTGCATGAACACAGTGTATCTTTCCATCTGTTTGTATTGTCTTCAATTTATTTCATCAGTGACATAATTTTCCAAGTACAGGTCTTTTACCTCCATAGTTAGATCTATTCCTAGGTATTTTATTCTTTTGGATGCAATTGTAAATGGGACTGTTTCCTTAATTTCTCTTTCTGATAGTTCATTGTTAGTGTATAGAAATGCAACAAATTTCTCCATATTAATTTTGTATCCTGAAACTTTAATGAATTCTTTGATGTGCTCTAGTAGTTTTTGGTGGCATCTTGAGGATTTTCTATGTATAGTATCATTTCATCTGCAAACAGTGACAGTTTTACTTCTTCCTTTCCAATTTGCATTCCTTTTATTTTTTTTTCTCATCTGATTGCTGTGGCTAAGACTTCCAATACTATGTTGAATCAAAGTGGCAGGAGTAGGCATCCTTATCTTGTTCCTGATCTTAGAGGAAATGCTTTCAGCTTTTCACTGTTATGTGAAATGTTTTCTGTGGACTTGTCATACATAGCATTTATTATGTTGAGGTAGGTTCCTCTATACCCAAATTGTTGAGAAATTTTATAATGAATGGATATTGAATTTTGTCAAAAGCTTTATCTGCAGCTACTGAGACGAACATGTGATTTTTATTGTTCAATTTGCTAATGGGGAAATCACACTGATCTGCAGATACTGAACCATCCTTGCATCCCTGGGATAAATCCCAATTGACAATGACATGTGACCTTTTTAATGTATTGTTGAAATCAGTTTGCTTCTGTTTTGTTAAGGATTTTTGTGTCTATGTTCATCAGTGATATTGGTCAGTAATCTTTTTTTTTGCAATATCTTTGTCTGGTTTTGTTATCAGGGTGGTCCTGGCCTCGTAAAATGAGTTTGGAAGTGTTCCCCTCTCATCAATATTTTGAATAGTTTGAAAAGAATAGGTGTTAACTCTTCTTCATGTGTTTGGCAGAATTCACCTGAGGCCATTTGGTCCTGGACTTTCATTTTTTGGGAGTTGTTTAATTACTGATCCAATTTCTTTACCAGTAATTGGTCTGCTAATATTTTCTATTTTTTCCTGGTTCAGTCTTGGGAGGGTGTACATTTGTAGAAATTTATCCATTTCTTTTAGGCTGCCCATTTTATTGGTGTATAATTGTTCATAGTAATCTCTTAGGATCCTTTTTATTTCTGTGGTATCGATCGTAACTTCTTTTTAATTTCTGATTTTATTGATTTGGGTCCTCTCCTCTTTTTTCTTGATGATTCTGGCTATTGGTTTATTAGTTTTGTTTATCCTTTCAAAGTACCAGCTCTTAATTTTATTAATCTTTTCTAGTGCTTTTTTTTAAGTCTCTATTTCACTTATTTCTGCTCTGACCTTTATGACTTATTTCCTTCTACTAACTTTGGGTTTTGTTTGTTCTTCTTTCTTTAGTTCCTTTAGGTGTAGGGTTAGGTTGTTTGAGATTTTTCTTCTTTCCTGAGGTAAGCCTGTATCACAATAAACCCTTCTGAGAACTGTTTTTCCTGTGTCCCACAGGTTTTGGATTGTTGTGTTTTCATTTGTGTCTAGGTATTTTTAAATTTCCTCTTTGATTTCTTTAGTGATCCATTGGTTGTTTAGCCTCCACATGTTTGTGTTTTTTTGTAGTTTTTTTCTTGTAGTTGATTTCTAGTCTCACAGAGTTGTGGTCAGAAAAGATGGTTGATATGATTTCAATTTTCTTAAATCTACCACAGCTTATTTTATGGCCTAGCATGTGATCTATCCTGAAGAATGTTCTGTGTGCTCTTGAAATAGCTCTAATGACCAGAAGGGAGTGTGCTGTTGTGGTGGGCTGACTATTGTAGGCAGTCTAGTAGGCATGGCTGGCTGCCATTTCTGGTTGACTGCCAGGCATGTTTTGTGTGGAGACTGCCAGCTGCTGGTGGGTGGGGCCAGTTCACAAGGCTGCTGGCTGTGGGGCTGGGGTGGAGGTGGTCCTGTAACTATTGCTGCCCCACTGGTGGGAGGAACCAGGTTTTGGAGTGGGTCGCTGCAAGAGTGGGGGTCTTCATTCTAGAGTCAGCCTGCTGGTGGATGGGTCTAATTCCTGACACAGCTGTCTGCAGGGTCCATGGTGTCCCAAAGCTGTTGCTAGCCCACTGGTGAGTGGAGCTGGATCCTGGGGCAGCTGGCTGAGGGGTCCAACGTGTCTCCAATCTGGCGGCGAGCTGCTGGTGGGGTGAGGCCAGGCCTAGCAGATCCCAGGTTAGCGCAAGCTCACTGGAGGACAGAGCTGACTTCCCAGGTCTCTGGCTGCAGGGCCCTAGGGGATCTTGGAACTGGTGTGGGCATGCTGGTGAGCAGAGCCCGTTCCTGACACAGCTGGCTGTGGGGTCTGGTGTATCCCAAAGCTAATGTTAGCCTACCAGTGGGTGGGGCCAGATCCCAAGGTGGCTGGCTGAGGGGCTGTGTTGGTCCTGGGGCTGGTGTCTGCCCACAGATGGGTGGGGACAGGGCCCAGGGGTTCCCAGGCCTGGTTCCTGCCCAGTGACTAGTAGGTAAGTGCGGATCCTGGAGCTAGTGCTGCCCCACTGGTGAGCGGAGCCAGGTCCTGGGGCCTGGCTACAGGTTCCTGGAGCTGGTGTTTTGGCCTGCTGGTGGGTGGGACTGAGGCCCAGGGGATCCCAGGGTTAGTGCTGGCCCACTCTTGGGTGGAGTTCTAAGATCCCTGGCTGTGGGGTCCTGGGGCTAGTGCCAGCACACCAGTATGTGGAGCTGGGTCCTACAGTGGCTGTGGGCTCATAAGATCTTAGAGCAGCAATCCTGCTGGTGGGTAGGGCTGAGCCTCAGGCCACCTAGTTTCTTGGCCTGAGGCATCCTAGTATTTGTGCTGACAGGCCAGTGGGCCTGGCCGGGTGCCAGCACTAATAAGCTAGAGAAAAGAGTCCAAAATGATGCTTGCCAGCACCAATGTCCATGTGGTAGAATGAGCTCCCAAAAATGGTGCCACCACTGTCTATGGCCAGGACGAGCCCCAGCTGCCTTCTGTCTCTCCAGGAACACCTCCAAGATCAGCAACTCAGACTGACCCAGGGTCCTTTTTAAATTACTGCTTACCGTGGGTCCTAGAACATGTAAGATTTTGTATGTACCCTTTAGGAATGGAGGCTCTATTTCCCACAGCCCTCTGGCTCTCTAGAAAGTAAGCACCACTGGCCTTCAAAGTCAAATGTTCTGGGGTCTCATCTTCCCAGTGCAGGACCCCCAGGCTGCGGAGCTCGATGTGGGGTATGGACCACTCACTCCTTGGGGAGAACCTCTGCAGTTGTAGCTATCCTCCCATTTGTGGGTGTCTAACCTGGGGTTATGGGTCTTTACTATACTGCATCTCCACCCTCTTACCTGTCTCGTGTATATCTTTAGTTGTAGAAGGTATTTTCTGCTAGCCTTCTGGTTTTACTCACCAATCGTTTCTCTGTAAATATTTGTAACTTTGGTGTATTCATGGGAAGAGGTGAGCTCAGGGTCTTCTTACTCTGCAACCCTTGGCCACTCCCCCAGTATCATACTGTTTTGATTACTACAGCTTTGTAGTACAGTTTGAAATCAGGAAGTGTGATGCCTCCAGTTTTGTTTTTCTCTCTTAGGATAGCTTTGGGTCTTTTGTGTTTCCCTACAAATTTTAGAAGTGGTTTTTCTCTTTCTGTGAAAAATACCATGGGAATTTTATAGGAAATGTGCTGTATTTATAGATGGCTTTTGGTAGTATAGACATTTTAACAATATTAATTCTGCCAATCCACGAACATGGGGTATTTCCATTTCTTTGTTTGGCTTCGATTTCTTTCATCAACATCTTATAGTTTTTAGTGTACAGATCTTTTACTTCCTTGGTGAAATTTATTCTTAAGTATTTTATTGTTTTCAATGCTATTATAAATGGGACTGTTTTAGTTCTTTCTTTTTCAGACAATTCATTGTTAGTGCATAGAAATGTAACAAATTTCTGTATGTTGATTTTGTATCCTGCAACTTTACTGAATTTATTTTTTAGTCCTAAAAGTTTTTTGGTGGTTTTTAGAATTTCCTATATACAATATCGTGTCATCTGTAAACAGAGAAACTTTACTTTTTTCTCTCTGATGCAGATGTCTTTTATTTTTTTTTCTCACCTAACTGCCCTGTCTATAACTTCCAGTATTATGTGGAATAGGAGTGGTGAAAGTGGGCACCCTCATCTTCCTGATCTTAGAGAAAAAGCTTTGGAGTTGAGTCTGATGTTAGCTGTGGGCTTAAAAATATGGCCTTTATTATGTTGAAGTATGTTCCCTCTACGCCCACTTTGTTGAGAACTTTTATATTGAAAGTAAGTTGAACTTCGCTAAATGCTGTTTCTGCATCTATTGAGATACTCATATGATTTTTAACTTTCCTTCTATTAATGTGGTATATCACACTTACTGATTGTGCAAATGTTGAGCCACCCCTGCATCTCAGGGATCAATCCCACTTGATCATGGTGATGGATCCTTTTAATGTGCTACTGAATTTGGTTTGCTAATATTTTATTGAGAATTTTTGTATCTATATTCATCAGCAATAGTGGTCTATTGTTTTCTTCTCTTATAGTGTCCTTATTTACCTTTGGAATCAGTGTAAAGCTGGCCTTGTAAATGAGTTTGGAAGTATTCCCTCCTCTTCAATTAATTGGAAAAGTTTGAGAAGGATTGACAATTTTATCTTACGCAAGTATTTCAAACTTATGATTTAAAATTTTGAATTTGAACTTGAAAATGTGCCAGGAGTTTGAAAGGGAAATAAAAAGAAAAAAGAGAGAAAGAAAATCACTGCTGCTTTCTTATGAATCAGTATTTTACCAGTAATAAGTTAACCCCAAAAAGCAAGACTCCAGGGCTTCTTTCCTTCGTTACCCTAGATACTAACTCCATTTTCTTCCCCCAAATTTTAAGCCCAGTATCTTAAATAATTAGGAAATCTACAGCACACTAAAGTCTTTAGTTGAGGTAAATTTCCTTCCCTATTTTTAAAACGGAGAGGACTAGGCTACATAGAATTTATTCAAATTCTAACAAACAGTGATTTGATTAGGCTACTAGAACAGTCTAGGTAAATGGTAATAATAGCTTAAATTGAACTCATTTTATGGTTAAATTGTGTGTTCCCACACACACACACCAAGAAAAAAAAAAAGATATTTTGAAGACCTAACCTCTAGAACCTCTGGACATGACCTCATTTGGAAACACGGTTTTTGCAGATATAATTAGATTACAAAGAGGTCATCAGGATGAGGCCTAATCCAATAGACTTGCAGAAGTCATTAGAAGAAGAGACACACACACACAGAGAATACCATGTGAAGATGACAGGCAGAGGTTAGAATGATACAGCTACAAGTCAAGGAAAACTAAGAATTGAGAGCCACCACTGGAAGCTAGAAAGCGGCAAGGAAGGATTCTATGCAGAGCCCTGAGAAGGAACCAATCCTGCCAACACCTTGATTTTGCACTTCCAGCCTCCAGAACTGTGAGAGAATAAATTTCTATTGTTTTAAGCCATCTCGTTTGTGGTAATTTGTGACAGGAACCCTAGGAGACTAACACAATAGCTGATAAAGCCATGAGGCTCCTTTATTTGTTCTTTTCAGTATATTGGGTTTTGATTATAAAATAGTATTTGTTTTTTATATAGATATCTAAAATACATATAAATACTGCATAAAGGAAATTAGAAATACCTACAGTCTAGGTATAGTAGGATAGAATAGTAGTAGTATAGTAGTACAGAATCACTGTTAATAAAGCAATTGAAATTATTCTTAATAGTACCCTGGCCCAGCCATCAAACTGTAAAGTGAAATTTCATTTTAATATCTTTTCACAAATAAGCAATACAGCTACTCAAGGACACACTTAAGACTTTTCACTGATATATTACAACTGTTCATCTTATTAGTAAAAGTATTTAAGGCTTTATTTTAGATAACTAGATTGCAAGCTATCTATAGGTATACAGATACATATACCTATATATAAATATGTAGCAAGTTAAAGCAATAAAAAAAATCTCATTCGTTATAGAGGTATCTCATTTTTATAAAGTTAAAGGATTACAGTAAGAAAGACAACCGAAGAATAGATGTCCTTTGATAGAGAAAACCACTGTCATTCTACAAATAGAGGAACTGGAGAAGACTATACTAGAAAATTTATCAAACAAACACAGAAAATAAAACTAAAGTAATAAGGACAATCTATGCCACCACCACCAAAAACAGCAAATTTTAAGTAATTTTCAATGTTTTGTATTTTCTTTGCTCAGTTTCTTTGTGTACAATAAAGAACTGTGCTTTATTTCTTCTGGCTTTTACTAATCACAGGTTTTCACTGGTAACTAATTAGAGAAAAACAAGAGTGCATGTGTATCCAGGACACAGAGTATGAACATTAAAGGCAATGGCTTATGGCAATCTGCTTTAAGACATCATGTTCAGAAGAAAAGCATGCCAAAGCAGGCATAACCTAACATTCCTTTGCCTTGACAAAGCCCCAAACTGAACTCTGGCTTTACCTATATCTTCTTCCCCATCTTAGCTGATAGTAACTTCATCATTCCAGTTGCTCAGAAGAAATATCTTGGTATCATCTTTGACTCCTCTTTCTTGCATATCTCAGTCAGAATGTGACCAATTCTCACCACCTCCACTTCTACTATTCTGGTCTTAGCCATCATCAGCTCTTCCCAGGACTGCCAGAACAGACTCCTAACTATCTCCTAGCTTCTGCCCTTACCCATTACAGTCTATCCCCAAGATTAGACCAAGAAATCCTTCTAAAATTAAATCATAATGTCATCCCTCTGCTCAAAACCTTGTAATGGGTCCTTATTAATTCAGATTAAAAACCAAAAAGTCTCTATAATGGCCTGCAAAGTAAAAAACCTGCTAAAAGTAAAAAACACTTTATTCTATACTCTCATACCACTTCTGAGCCCAGATGTGTGGGTTTTTACACAACAAGCAATTCTCTAATTCTCAGCAGAAATCACAATTTAACTCCATTTGACATTACCAGAGTTAGGGTCGGATTCCACAAGGCAAGGGCTCAGTCCCACTAGACTGACCCCCCCCCCCGACTTCAGACACCAACCACAAGTTCCAAGTTGTCATCTGTACTTCTGATCAATAACCAATAAGTTAGGGGTTCCCACTGACCTCTTCCATGGATTCAATTCACTTGCTAGCACAGCTCTGGAAAATAGCTTACTTGAGTAGATTTCAAGTTTATTATAAAAGGATACAACTCAGGAACAGCCAGATGGAAGACCCGCATAGGGCAAAGTATGTGGGAAGGGGAGCTTCCATGCCCTCTCAACAAACGCCACCCTCCCAGCACCTCCACAAGTTCCCCAACTCAAAAGCTCCCTGAACCCCTTCAGTTAGGACTTTTTATGGAGGCTTCATTATGTAGGCATGCTTGATTAAAGGGGGGGCTGAAAGTTCCAATCCTCTAATCACATGGTTGGTGTCCAGGCAGTAAGTTCCCACTTTGAGGCTAACCTCCAGCCACCAGTCATCTCATTAGCACACAGAAAACATTTATCACTTTGTAGATTCCAAGAGTTTTAGGAGTTGTGTGCCAGGAAACAGCCAGATACCAAATATATATTTATTACGTCACACCTGTCCATCTTCTCACCTCTAACTTCATCTCTAACTACTTTCCCTTTACATTCTCCTTTTCAGCTTCATGGGCCACCATGAAAACTCCCGCTCTAAAGCCCTTACACTATCTATTCCTCTGCCTGGAATACACTTGCCCTTGATACCCACAGGGCTTCTCCTTGGCTCACTGCATGATTGCTGTGCTCAAAAATCACCTTCTTTATGAGGCCTATACTTATTTAAAATTGCAACCCACTCCACATTCCCAATTCCCCTTTCCCTGCTCTATATTTTTTCTCCTTGGCATTCTTTGCCAACTAATATAGTATACGATTCATTGTTTTTATTATTGTTTCTCCTCCCAATCCTCTTAGAATATAAAGTGAATTCCAAGCATCTAGAACAATGCATAGTACATGGTAGGTAGTTATTAAATACTTATTGAATGAAGCTCAGGAAATAAAGTGAAACCTCAATCAATAAACCCTCTGAAATCAACAAAGATGACCTACGCACTAAGGGTACAGGACAGTTTCCTATCACCTCGCAGCTAGGTTAGTGTCAGTACTATACTGACAAGGAGGTAAGATTATCTCAGGCCTATACAGCAGTACCTATGGGAGGAAAAATCTTCCAGGGTTCAAACAGCCTGCTCACCTAAAAACAGGGAGGGCCATCATTAGAGGGGCAGAAGTTTATTATGCAGGCTGAGAAGTTTAGAAGAAGCCAAAGCACAAAGTACCTGGTAAACAAACAATGCCCTGATGGGTTCCTGACAAGGATGGAATCCATGTTTTGATACTAACCTCATGAGTCTCAATTATTCTACCTCTGAAAAGCTTCCGCCAACAAAGCTCATTACTCAACTACTCAATCATTAAAAGCAGATGAGTTCCATCATCTGTAATCATAACCTATATAAAAAGGTTCATAGAATTATTATAAGAATCATCAACCATGTATAAAATACCTAATAAATGCCCAAAACATAGCAGGTACTCGGTAAAGGCAAGCTAATTATAATGACATCAAAACCACAATCTTTGATATAAAATGATTTTTTAACAATATAAATACACATTTGAAGAAAAAGTAAAAGCTGTATTATGATATTTTATACCCCATTTTATTATTTCTCCATTTCCTTAAACTGACATATCAATCTTGACTAAAGCCTTAATCCAGATTAGTGGCATCAGATAAACTGTACAATAAAGTATTAATTTCTAAATTTTAAAATCTATTAATAAGTCATTCTTAAGTAGAAAAAAGCACATTCATTTATAGAACTATCCTACTTTAAGAAAACTTAAAATATGAAAAATTCTAATTTACAAAAAAATGTTTGGGAATGCTTCATTTTACAAGTGGATTCACCATAGTATTATTTTAAACATTCATTTACAAGCTGTTTGGGCTAGAGAAAGAGAAATAAGTTACAATATTAGAAGGCAATGCATCAGAAATAAAGGGAAAGCAACTCTGAAATAACAACGTAAGCAACAGAGAAGATTTAATTTAGAAAAATACAACCTACGTACAACTTTTCAGAAAAATAATTCAAAACTTCCTTAATGATGATTTTAATTCATAAATAACACGACAATCCATCCAGCCATAAACAATAACTAGAGCACCCAAAATGCCCCTTGACATTGCTCACATCATGTCTCTGAGTCGTAAGAATGCTCCCCGCACCTGCATTACCAACCCTTGTGCTGTCCATCCAGTATTCTCCTTACACTTAAGATGCAATACACATATCATCTTCATTCCCTTAGTTTTTCCCTCTTCCCTCTATAAATCTTTAACAATGAGATGTAAAAAATACAGTGGTAACCAAAAATGAAGATAATTCACAGGTGTGGCATAGATGACTGGGAAGCTGGAAGAGAAGGGAAGCAGCACGTTGCAAAAGCAAGGGTGTAAGAAAAAGACTGTTTTACCTTTGTAAACTCAATGCAGTTGGGGGAGGGCTGGGAATAGCCAAAGACAAGGCTTAGGAAAGGTAGAACTCTTATTTCTGACTACTTCAACATTGTCTTATTAATTTTCCAATCTCTAGTGCCTAGCATACAACAATAGGTCAATAAATATTTACTGAATAAATTTGCTAGCTTGGAAAAAAATCACAAAAAGTAAAAAAAAAAAACCTTCCAAATTCCAAAGGAAAAGTATTTCTTCAAACTGCTTTTTGCATGTCAATATTTGTAAAAAATAGAAGACTAAAAGACTAATGTAATTATTTCCAAGTTAATTCAAAAATACCACAACAGCTCAGATAACTGACTTTATTCATTAAAACAGCTAAGATATTGAAATATGATTTATGTTGTATAACATTTTATTTTCTGATGAATTTCAAATATATGAAGCAACTTTTCTGAAGTGACTCATCTAAAACAAAATTTCTTCAACCATATGCAATGTTTTGTGGCACTCTGGGGTATGTCATAGACACCTTTGATGGCCTAATGAAGCCTATGGACGCCTCAGAATAATGTTTGTAAAGCACAAAATAAAATTCATGGGACTAAAATTAAAAAGGAAGAAAAAAAAAAGAATGTATATGATTCCAAAGAAAACCAATTACATTAAAATTCAGTCCTAACCACAGACCACAGTTCTAATCATGTACCCTTAGTTTACAAAAGAACTGCTGATAGAGGATATGGATTAACTTGGAAAAGCAAAGAACAAATACTTTTGCCTAAATATTCTATATATGTAGTATTCCTATTATTTAAAGAAAATAACTAGCCAAGATTAGGATATTAAATAGTTATTTAAAGTTTAAATAACCTCTGAAAATTTTATCTGTGGTAGAACGTTCCTTGTTACTATTGTGTGCATATACTGTAATGCAAAATTTTCTAAAATCGTTACATCTGTACAAAATTAATAATACACTAATGCTACATATGTATCATCACTAATTTGTAGCTATCTCTCCAAATATGACATAAATTAGCACACTTCCTCCTTTAATCCAAGAGCTCATGAGCAACAGTAGGCTATACTGACAATCTTTTGAGCCCAAACACATCTAGCACACCCTGTGTTCAAAACACTTCCATGTGAAATATCTAAATTACCTTACTGTAGCGTGCCTTAGGGCTTATAATTAAGAAAAACCTTATAGTTAAAGCTGTCAAATACCAAGATCTGCTAAGTATTTTAGTAACTAAACATCCTTGTAGGATAGCTCAATCTACCACTTTATAGATTTCAAACATATTTTTGGAAAATTGTAGGGTAAAAAATGTCTTTTCTAGCATGATAGGTGAGTTCCAAACAGTACCAGCAGGGAAAATAACTGTGATTTTGACTTTTGAATGTGTACACTACCTTAAAACAGAATTTTCATCTTTAAACTCTTTGTCTTGCTAAAACAAACTCCTAAACCATGATCCCAAAATTGTATTTGATACTATACAGTTTAAAATAAACATGACAGGGCTTCCCTGGTGGCGCAGTGATTGAGAGTCTGCCTGCCGATGCAGGGGACACGGGTTCGTGCCCCGGTCCAAGAAGATCCCACATGCTTGCGTACCGCAAAAAAAAAAAAAAAAAAAAAAAACATGACACTAAATAATAGAAAAGATCTTGACCCACAGTACATACTAAAACCATAAGTTTTGTGATTTCTTTTTTTTAAGAAAAAGAAAACTAGGAGAAAAATGGTGCCCTTCCACCATTAAAATTGCTTTCCTTGTAAAAACTACTTTTTTGTATCTTCTAAAGAAAATAATATTAATGAATGACTATTGGTGTCAAGTTCCATGAACTATATGCAATCTACATACATTTATAAAAGGGTTTTTTTAGTTAATAGGGAAAAGGAAAGATCTGTTCTTGGTTGCTTATTTTTCACACTGTAGTAAAAAATACACTACCAGTGAGTTGAGTTGAATAAATCACCATCATGATTTATCACCAGTAATCATGAACCTAAACAAATTGTCCAAAGAGCTCATTTTAAAAAAGTCTAAAATGTAAAATAAAAACAAAAACCTTGTTTTTTTCAGAACATAATTAACTCCTACCTACAGTGAGTTTGTCTATTTGGAATTATGACAATGGTAGATAAATCATATATTCTGATTTTGCAAAATAAGTTTCATTTGTTTTAGTTTCTCTTTACAAGATTAAGGATTTATGCCTAGACCATCATCATGGAACTGAAAAGACATAGAAAATTAAACTAACAAGAAGTGTTAACTTAGCCAAAAGTTCATTTCAATCAGAATTTTGTTAGCAATTTCTCCTCCTTTTAAATATTGAGAATTAGCAATGCTTTCCTTTAAAGAACAGAAAAGTGAATCAGACCCTAATCACAAAGACCCTGCTAAATTTAAACATCCCTCAGAAATAGCCTTGAAAACTCCTTGCAAAAAAATACATATTTTTTTCCAGATGAGAAAACATTTGGCAACTCTGCTATCTAACAAATAAAGCCTTGCAGTACATTTTGCAAGCATTAATCAGGCTTCGCATTGATAAAGAAAACCTTGTAGCAGGATAACAAAACCTCAGAGCACGCTCAGATTGCAGGCTTTAGAAACGGAGGGTATTACACCTGTGCAAGTACTTCCTGTTCTCCAACGATGTTTAAAAGTAGTTTGGTAAACGTCCCATAAGTCGCCATTTAGAAACTAAACATTAACTTTCTAAATTACCACCACCACCCAGAAACCACCAGCCCAAAGATTCTCACGAATCATCTCTTCTCCAAAGAGGGCAACATAACTACCAGGACCCCTTTCAAAAGCTGTTGCTCGGGAGAGGCAGTGGCTTGAAAAGTGAGGGGCAGGCGCCAGGTAAGCGTAATATTCATAATCGCAATGCAGTAAACGACCCAGCAGGATCCCAGGTTCTGCCCCTGGCCAGCCCTCAAACACAGCAGCAACTAACAACCACGACCCAATAAGTACAGCACCTCCTCCCTTCGCGCGCGCCTCCAGCCTGGCCAAAGGCATCTCCGCCAGATCCCGGACGCGGCGGGAAGGAGGCGGGGAAGCTGCGTGACCTCGGGCGCTAGAACCCGGGCAAAGACCCCTGAGTCTGCCCCGAGGAGGGTGGGGTGGGGGAGGAGGTCGCGGGACTGCGAGGGGAGAGACGAGGCCTGGGACTGGAATGAGGGTCTCCGAGTCAGGCCCATGGGGGTAGCAGGTCGTCGGACCTCCATCCAGGGACTAGTTTTGGGGACTTACCTTGAGCTCTGCCCTTTTAGTGAGGGGAGCGTGCGGCTCAGGTAGAGAAATACGGGCCTTCTACCTCCCGCTGGCCCAGCTCCGCCTCAAGCTGACAACAGGCTGACACACCAACAGCTGCCACCGTAACCGGGGCTCACCGAGAACTAGAGCAGAGGAGACTGCTCTCCGCCGTCCAAAGCGCGATCCTGCGCACGGAGCATGCGCACACGCCTCAACACTGCCAGTCAGGGCAGTGACACCTGCGATCAACAGGTCCTGGGAGCCCCGCCCCAATCCCCGCCTCGCCCCCCCCCCGCCTCCTCGGAGCGGGCCCCGCCTTCATGCTCAACGAGCTGGCCCCGCCCCCGCACGCGATTTCCCGACTTTCGGGACCTGCCGAACTGTGTTCCCGCGGGGGTTCGTTGGGGCGCGCGATCCAGTTGACTTACTCGGAGGCGCAAGATCCCGCGAGAGCAGGAGTTTGACCATTTTTCCTAAGGCGGGAGCGGAGCGCTGTGGCTTAGCTGTTGGAGAAAGGTGGCTGCAGGTTGGTCTGTGTGGTGTAGAGGGGAGGAAGGGATAGCTCCTCAGGTGGAGGTGATTATTCCGATACTCTTGGTCGTTTGTTTATTCAGTATTTTCTAAGCTCAGGGACGCGGATCCACCAAGGACTGGGCTTTAAGTTAGGAGTTGTTACCTCAGAGAAAACCTGTACTGCCTGGCCTCGAAACCCTTACGAATACTCAGTTCTCTTTAGCATCTGTTTGCAGTTAAATGACTTCCATTGGTATGAGTGTATATCCCCCAGCTGGTTGTTTCGTGACTATTAATAAATTGAAAGACTTAATAAACACGTTGACCCGGTTAATGGTTAATTGTGGTGAGAAAAATGTGTCTGCCTCCTTACTGTGCTTTCAACAGGTTTTAAGTTGCAAGCTAATGCTTGGGGAATGGGCTAAACTTTGTTTTAGAATAACTTGTTTCTTAGGAACAGTAGTAAATGAAAAACCCACTGTCTACAGATCCCTCTCAATAAGTAGTAAGGTTTTGGAACTCATGTCAAAGCTGTTGCAGATACAACAGAGAGATTATAAAAACTGATTTAACTAAACTCGTAGGTAACTCTAAACGTTTATTTGAAGAAACAGAACGAAGAAACGTTTTAGGTCGGTATAAGCGAAGAGTACCTGGGACTGAATCAATGAGAATTTACTGAACATTTAATGTTCCCTTCACTGAATTGAGCACTCAAGAAAATAAAATGAAATTTCAGACATGGTTCTTGCCTTCAGGAAATTTAAAACGTTTGGAGCATGAGGGAAAAAATACTCTACATTTAAAAAATAGCACCATTAATTCTACCCTTGGTTTCCTTAGTGCCACTTTCTCCTGCTTCTGCAACTACCTCTTTGATGCACTTTAAATATTTTTCTTCTTATGTGTGCCCTCTGTGTTTCCAAACTATCCATTTTCTTTTGTTGTTAGTCCTCGTCTCCTTGAGCAATCTCTTCCCCCTGATGGACTTACCTACTAAGTATCCTGGGCACCATGGACTCCCAAATGTATATCTTCAGGTTAGACACTTTTAAGCAACAGCATCTTCGTTTGGATTTCATATAGGTACTTAACTATGTCCCAAATTGACGTGGGCATCTTTACCATTCCCTATTCTTACTGCCATATCTCTTCCCAACCATCTGGAACCTAGCCTGCTTTCATTCCCTATTTCAGATAATAGCACCCAGTTGCCCAAGTCAAGAATCCATGGGTACCCCTCTATTACATTTCCTCTATCCTAATATCAAATTCTGTTGACTCATCTCCTTAAGGATCTCTCAAATCCACCTCTCTTTTTAATCTCCATTCTCACTATCTTAATCCATCAAGTAATCATCTCTCCTAACTCATCTCCCTTGACTATTGCAATAGCATCTAGTTATTTCCCACTCCAGTCCAACCTCCAGCCTATTAGTAGTTTTTCTAACATGAAAATATAATCGTGATATTCCTCACCAAGATTTTTTCAGGGGCCCCCATCCTCTTCATGATCTAGCCCCAGACTGTTAATCTCATCTACCATTCTTGCCCATTTACTCCACACTAGCTGTACTGAACTCCTTGCACTTCTTTGATTCTACTAGGTTCTCTCAAGATCTTGTAGGTCTCAGTTGAGTACTTATTTCTTCCCTGGAACCTTTCATAACTTCCTGAGGCAGACTTGCCCTTCTTTCACCATTTCTGGACTTATTTATATTATAACAATTATGTTGTACTATATTTCTTTGCAAATGTAACTGACAGAGCACTCTTGAAAAATAATTTGGACTGTGGAAAATGAAGATTCATACAATCTCCCTTCCTCATTTTGAGATTATAGAAGAATGCCCTTCAGTTCACCTTGCTCAAGAATTTGACTAAAGGCTTCCCTGGTGGCACAGTGGTTAAAAATCCACCTGCCAATGCAGGGGACACGGGTTCGATCCCTGGTCCGGGAAGATCCCACATGCCGCAGAGCAACTAAGCCCGTGAGCCACAACTGCTGAGCCTGTGCTCTAGAGCCCACGAGCCACAACTACTGAGCCCACGTGCTGCAGCTACTGAAGCCTGCGCACCTAGAGCCCGTGCTCTGCAGCAAGAGAAGCCGCCACAGTGGGAAGCCTGTGCGCCACAACAAAGAGTAGCCCCCGCTCCCCACAACTAGAGAAAGCCCGTGCACAGCAATGAAGACCCAACGCAGCCAAAAATTAATGAATTAATTTAAAAAATTTTTGACTAAACCCTGACTGTACACTTTTTTAATCGTGTAATTTCAAACTTTCTACCAGTTCTTGGCATATTTAAGTACTGAGTTTTAAATGATAGACTTATAATAGGTCACAAGTTAAGCATCAAGAGGGCAGCCTGAAGCAAACATAGAAAAAAGGAAAATTGACAGTGCACTGCATTTTAGGGCAGGAGTTGCTCCTAGAAAACTTTGTAGTTAGAAATGTCACAACATAGGTTTTAAATGTATTGCCTCTGAGAATTACTGTTTGTCCTTGGGGGATATGTGTGTATGTTTGATTCAATAGTTATTTATTGGGTGGAACCAAATTAATAAAAATGTCTGCACCTCGCACTGGCTTGAGATCATGAAAGGGAGTAGAGTTGGAATGCCAAAGATCATCTTACACTGTTTGAATGAGGCCTACCCAAAGATTACATCATCAGCACCACCATACTTAAACGCCTCTTAACTATTATTCTGGAGTGATTATAACTCAGACTTTGGGAGATGTACCATCTTGAGGATATATTCACCCTGTCACTGATAAGTGGTAAGAGTAGCAATATTCTTTCCTGAGGAGCTGTGATCCAGTAGTTCCAGGAGGTAATCAACATCTAAAGGCGTGGCAAAGCATGAATCAGCTGGGTGAGGTAAAGTGAAATACAGTATAGAGAAATAGCTGAATGGCTCCCTCAGGATTGGATATGAGGCAGACTCCTTTTTTCCTAAATGCATCAAGGAAATATTGACAAGTGTTATTTTCTTAGTAAGCTTCTAGAGAGCAGGGACCATATTTTTTCATTGTTGTATTTCCAGGCAATGAGCCTTAACTAATGTGTTCAGCGGATAGAGTGAAAAACTGGAAGTTTTGTTGATTTTTTAGAAAATAGAGACATCTATGTGGGCGAAAATTGTTGGGGAAAGCTTCTGTGGGAGATCAGATATGAGCTTCAGCTTGGAAGGTTCATAGGTAGGCATATTTGAAGGCACTGAGGAGGAAACATGTCTACTTCAAGAGCAAAGTTTTAGAAACAGGAATGAACAAGGCCAATGCAGGGCTATAATAGGAAGCCTTTATAAGTTCTTGAACAGGTTGTTTAGTTTGGAATTATGTACAGAAGATTTGTAGAGGAAATTGTAGTTAGGAAAGAAGATGAGCTAAGCCAGTGCAATTCCAGAGAAATCTTCAGTCTGTGACTTGATGATGAGGCCAACCAGAAAAATCTAGTTACAGTCGACCACTTCCTCCTTGACTCACCTCCCAGTTTTTGTAACACCATCCTCTTTCATGGCTTTCCTCCAACCTCTTTGGTTGCTCCTTTTCATACTGTTTTTCTCTTACACTTTCCAGTCTACTTTTATCTTCTAAATGAAGATAAATAATGTTCCACAGTGCCTGGTCCTGAGATCTCATTTATCCTCATGGTTTTAAATCTATTTCCCACACAGGAGCCAAAGTAGCCTATTGTAAATGTCAACGTGTTACTCCCCAACTTAAAATTGTTCAATGGCTTACTATTTACATAAAATAAAATCCAAATTCTTGCCAAGGCCTGCAGACCCCTGAATGGACTAATGATCTATCCTTACTTCCCTAACAGCATCTCATGCTATTCAAGGATTTTACATTCTTTATTCCCTTTGCTTAGAACAGTGGCTCTCAACTGGGGATGATTTTTTTCTCCCAGGGGACATTTGGCAAAGGCCAGTACATTTCTGGTGGTCACAGTTAGGGTGGGGAAGGGGTGCCACTACTGGTATCCAGTTGGTTGAGGCCAGTGATGCTGCTAAACATCCCACAATGGACAAGACAGTCCCCCACAATAAAGAATTGTATGGTCCAAAATGTCAATAGTGCCAAGGTTGAGAAACGCTGACCTATAGCACCTTCCCCTGAGTCTCCAAGTGGCTGACTCCTTTTCATCCTCTATACTTTAGTTTTAACTTCATCTTCTTGGAAAAGTCATCCTTGACCTAGAACTCCCTGCTTACCTCTATCACAGTGTTCTGTTTATTCATCTCATACCATTTTTCACAACATGTGATTATTTAGCTTATTTATTTGCTTATTTGTTTATTGTCTTCCTCACTATCTAGGAAGAAGATCCCATGAAACACCTCTCTCTTGATCATCATTCTTTCTGTAAAGTCTAATACAGTGGCACAGAGTAGGCATCAGTAAAGAGTTGTTCAACACCTGAATCTGTATCTACAATAAGTCACTGAATGGAAACTTAACAATAAGGCTTTCTTTTCTTCTTTTTCTTTTTTTCTGTCAAATTAAAATATAGTTACCAAGAGTGAAGACACCTGGAAAGAAGTTGTCGTCACTAAGAGTGTCTTCTGGAAGGCTGCTGGTCTGCGGTCAGTATTCAGATGTGTTCCATGAATACCCTTCCTTCCTAAGTAGCTTCTCACAATCAGAACCAGAAGTAGAGTCATATTATGGCCAAATTAACTCATGTCTGTGAGATGATAAAAATCTGGAAGGAAAAAAAGAAATAAGGGAGAATAGAACCAAAAATGAGGTAAAATTATAATATTTTTGATCAAGTAATGTCTAAGTTTAGAAGACTTAATTTTTAAATATATGCACATCTAAAAAAAGCCATTTCAAAGATGTATTTAGAAGTGCCTGGTTATTATACATTTCAGTTATTTCAATTAAGAAAATATGTATTGTGGACATACATTGCTTTGTCTTTTCCTGCTTTTAGTAATCCACACCACTAAACCACAGGATGGGCACAACTCCTTGTGGGGCATTTCACCATTTTCTGGCTCTGGTGATTGGTATATGGGTGATTCATGCTAATCAGCATTCTTTCCCAGGAGTTTTCAAATTAGAGCTTACAGGAAAGATCCCTTTTTTCTCTGATTGCAAAGCTATAAAACTGTGAGCTCAGAGGTCCTTGTGGCAGTGTGCCTTGTCATTTATAGTATCTGGTCTGAAAGAATAAGGCAGAGATGGGGAGAGTGGGGAGAGAGAGAGTCCCTGAAGTTTCTGTATCCTCTTATAAAATAGGTAATTCAGGAATTGAGTGTTCTCTGGACTCCTCAAAGCTCTGCAGCATGACATGTTGTTAAACATCAAAAGATCAAATTCAATATCCGTGGCATCTCAGCCAGTTCTTCATTAGGCAAAACTTAAATCTCAACCTTTCTAAGCCTCTTATATACTAGAGTCAACATTAGCTAGTTAACCACAGTTAGTAGTTTAGCCAATAACCTCCTTAATTTTTGCTGACTTATTGTCAGCTTAGGCAATTTCATTACCTTTGTTTGTTATTTCACTTTGAAACGTCCTAATTTTCTTATCTGTAAAATTGGGATGAGAAATAATGCTTATATATGATGTCTTTTGATGATGCCCCAGATATAAGCAATTGTAAAGTCTTATACTGTGTTATTATGGCCATTAGTGTTGTTATTATGATTACCAATACTGCTCTCATCAATGATAACATGATGCTATAAGAACCTATGTATTGTTTTTCTTGCCGTAATATGTATTTTATTCCATGTATTTTATTACAATCTCAAAGATACAGGAGGCTTTAGATTCCAACTGTCCAGCCTCCCACTCACTAAAGGATCATTCCTGCTGGTGGTTGTCCAACGTCTGTTCAAATATAGTGACAGTGATAGAAAACCTGATGCTTTGTGGGGCATCCTGTTCCTTTTTAAGACCTCTTTAACTGTTAAGAAATTTTCATCACAGTGAGTTGAACTTCACCTTCTATTAATTTCTACACACTGGTCTTATTTTCTGTCCTTTATAGCAACAGAAATCTATATTCTCTTTTCTGTAAGATGCTATTGAACTTTGAAAACATCTTTTGTGTTTTCAAGCTAAAAGTACTCAGTTCTCTCAACAATTTTTTGAAGGCCTAGTAAATATTAAACTAATCCACTCATTCATTCATTACACTTCACCTTATCCTACAAAGATTTAAAGTAAATTCTAAAAAATAAAATAAAATGAATTCTAGTATATAACATAAAACAATGGTCAAATGTAAATAAGAAAAAGAATCAGAGCTATGGGAAATTAAAATACAAGTAGAATGTAAAGAATGAGAACTAAAGAACATAAATATGCCTGAGCCCATGGTTTAAATTTATTTGACTTTGATCTAAAATCAAAAGTGAAAAGGAGGGCTTTCCTGGTGGCGCAGTGGTTGAGAGTCTGCAGGGGACACGGGTTTGTGCCCCGGTCCGAGAGGATCCCACATGCCGCGGAGCGGCAGGGCCCGGGAGCCATGGCCACTGAGCCTGCGCGTCCGGAGCCTGTGCTCCGCGACGGGAGAGGCCACGACAGTGAGAGGCCCGCGTACCACAAAAAAAAAGTGAAAAATATATTTAAGGTATCAGTAACAGGAAGACATTTTTCTGTCATCATCTAAGATGCTTTTTCCTCTATGTGGGCCTTCATCTAAGGAGGCTCTTACCTATGTTCACTGACAGTGGGTGGACTCATCAACATATCCCTGGAGAATGCAGTTAACAGTCTTCATAATCCATGAAACTGAATTCAGGATTCACTTTTGTTGTCAACTTCTGAAAAAATGTGGTGCCCAAAAATAAAAGCAGGTTTTTGCAATTAGCTTGATTATGGTTTGGGGAAATTATTTCCTTTTTTGGTTCAGACACTGTTTTTATCAGGACAGTTTAAGTAAGATTGTTTTAACCTATTTTGTAACTATGTCACTTTGTTAGCCAATATAAGTTTATGTTCAAAATACTAAATTTTTTGTTCCATTATTTTGTTTTTATGAATTGGCATTAAGCTGAGTTTCACAAATTTTAATGCCATTAGTTTTTTTGGACACAAATGCTTATATTGCCTCAGAACACAAGCATCTTCATCATCTGTTTCGTTCATTTCTTTAAAACGTCCTATTAGGTTTTAGCCCATATTTCTTAAAATTCACTATTCTTCCTCAGTTTTTATATTGCCAGAATTAATTATATCTTCTTTGTCTGCAGCTAAATCATTGAGGAAAATGTTGATGAAGGCTGGATTCCTGACATTCAGCTCCAGCTGTAGCCCACGTTAACCCTCATGGCAGCATTAAAATTGTTTAGAAAGCCAAGCAGAGACCGTGTTTAAGGGCAACACGGTATCATAAAAGAGCATGGCCTTTAGACTTGGAAAGACCTATGTTCAAATCCTGACTTTACCATTTATTGTTTGTGTGACCGTGAGCAGTTATTAACTACTCTAAAACGCAGTTTCCTCATCTGTACATAGCAAGGTGTCCTAGCTAATCCCTAACTGGGTTGCTGTTGACAGGATTAGTAGGATTGCCACCCCTGTGGGCATTTATTTGCATGTTTTTTTTTCTAGTAACCTTTTGTAATCTGAGAGAAAGAATGAAAGAAACAGATAGTGGAATTGCTTAAGTTCAGAAGCAGCATAATATGATAGAAAGAATGGATGGAGAGTTATGGAACTCTTTTGCTCTCAAGGAGCTGAGCCTGTGGGAGGTCAGCTCACCTCTTTTAACCTCTTAATCCATAAAGGAAGGGATTGAGCCACGTGGTTCTAAACGCTGAAGATGTGAAATGGGGCCTTTTCCCAGTTGTTACTTAATTCCAAAATACACCACGAACTAAGTGTTTTATGCAAATTATATTATTTAACTTTTATTATTAATATCCTTATGTTAGAGACAGTGAAAGTGGGGTACCTAGTACAGTGTCTGACATATAGGAGGCACTCAATAAGCAAACTGAATGACTAAGTAAAGGAACTTATCAGTTAAGTATGACATCTGGTTACAGCCATGGAAATACAGTAGAGTAAGTAGGAATGAGGAAGGCAGTATGTGCCATACTAACAGATCCAGAATTAAAGGCCAAAAACATCTAGGTTTTGATTGAAAGCCTAGGATTCACTAGGATTTTTGTACATTAGTATAATTTCTCTTTAATTTTTTTCAAAAACAAGTTTTATAACGTTTTGTTTATACAATTCTTTAGAATCTTAGAGATAAAGAGGATCTGAGAGATTAGTTTGCTAAAATCCCTCACTGTACAGATGATAACACTTAAGCTCGAGGAGGTAAAGTTACCTAGGCTCATGCTAGACACTGATAGAAGCAGGGCTAAAATTCAATTCCTAGTCACAGAATTTTCCTGGTGTGAAATATTTTCCCTGAAATGTTCTAAAAGTTTCATAGGAGATAGTACTCTTTTGTTTCTTAAAGTGCAATCAGATTTCTTCTATATTCAAATACTGGTGATAAACATACTTGACACCTTTGTGCCCTTCTGAAAGACACGGGAAAGGGAACATAAGGAAGAAGTCAAGAGCACTTCACAGGAAAAGATGTTCTTTTTCTCAATTGTGATATCTGTGGTAGTACTCTGACTTTATGAACAACACTATGGCGTTTGGAATTTTACCAAACTTACTCTGTGACGTTGTGTGTGCGTGCACACACACACAACTATATATCTTAGACTGACTTGTTTTTGAGGTAGTTCTTCAAGAAATACAATAGTAAAATAACACCATATCTTTTGCTCATAGCGTATTGGCTAAAGCCATGAACCCAAAGGAAGTTGCCCTGGAGAGCAATTTTCTTTGTAAAGATGACAAAAATATTCAGGGCACCATTGTTTTCAAGTTGAACTTCCTTGTTGAAATTCACTTCACAGTCAAAGGAAAAAAAGGTTTACTTTTTAATACAGTAATAAAATTGTTGGAAAATATTCAGTGATAGAAATAATTCAAAGAAGTATAGGTAAAGGCAGAAATTTTAGAGTATTTAATTTCTTTATTTCTTAACTGTTAGTGCTCTTGAGTTTTTTAGTCTCTTATCTGTAAAACAAGCCCTCAAACTGAAATTGTGCTGGAGGAAAAAACAAACCAACTCTTGGCAAGTAATATCCCTGGAATGTGTGTTAATGCCATTTTGTACATTTTTAAATCAAGGTTTTCTGATTAAATTGTTTTCTACAAGTTTTGTTCTGCTACTGTTTCAAATTCTTTTAATTCTGAATAACTCTTTATCAAATTAGTTATAATAGTTTTGATGTGATGGAGAAAAGCCATTCCACTTGCTATTAACAGTGCTGACATTTAAATTTTAAACAGCATTTAGTAGTAGGTACAACAGTAACTTTCAAACATTTTAGACTGCAACCTAGAATACGCAATATATTTTACATTGTGATCCAGTTTGCATGAACATATATATAAAGCAAAATCAGTAGTTTCCTGAAATAATACTATTTCTATGAATGATATGCTCTGATGTTTTCTTTTCCTTTATTCTGTTTCATTTGAAAAGCTGCTGATCATAACCATCTAAGTTAATTTTTACACCACCTAACTGAACACAACTATAGGTTGAAAGACATGGACCAAGAGGTTTCTGGTGGAAGGAACAATGTTTACTCTTTTTTTTTTTTAATACAGTATGGAAATTTACCCCCTTCCAGTTAGGAAAGAATATTCATTTTGGTTTGATATTGTCACATTAAAATTTTTTACTGATTAAAGTAAAACTTCTTGATATTGTAAAAAAAAAAAAAGCCTTTACTCTCTGGTTCCACATTTTATTAACATTACCCCAATTCAGAGTTTTATTTCTCTGTGGCTAATAAATAAGGTATACAAATTATATAAGGCTATATTTATATAGATATAGATAAATATTAAATCATGTACAGTATGTTATGTCACCAGAAGGTGTGTGGTTTGTGCCCATCATCTGGATGATTGTGTTCTCCACTGAGATAGGAGAGAGAATAAGTTAGTGGGAGGAATGTTAGATCAGAAGCAGGACTCTTGGGTTCTAATTTTAGACATGCAACGTGAGACTGATCCAGTTCCTTAACTTTTCTGATCTAAGTTTCTATTCTGTAAATGAGGGAATTGATCTAGAGTATTTCAAGATAGAGTCTAATTCTAAAGTGCTGTGATTCTAAGTAAATGGTTGTTTATTTAAACCAAAGAGAGTATTTCGTTACACTATTAACATAGTACTAGTGGGTTGTATTTGGTAAAATATAACTTTTTTGCTTATTCCTATTATATCTTAAATATTAATATCCTTTTGGTATGCTAACAAGAGGACACTTAAGTAAACATCAGGGTATGGATTTGTACATAGGCTAGTACATAGTAATGCATAGTCTAATACATTATGATAATTATGATCATTAACCATAATTAATACATTATACATATATGCATCTAAAAACATGATAATTTTTCTGCATTGCTATGTGTCTTAATCTGTTCAGGCTACTATAACAGAATACCATAGACTGGGTGGCTTATAGACAACAGAAATTTATTTCCCATATTTCTATAAGCTGGGAAGTCCAAGAGCAAGGCACTGACAGATTGGTGTCTGGTGAGAGCCTGCTTCCTGATTCATATTTGGCTATGTTCTCTCTGTGTACTCACATGGGGGAAGGGGCAAGGGAGCTTTGTGGAG
Organism: Phocoena sinus; assembly: GCF_008692025.1. NCBI lineage: Eukaryota > Metazoa > Chordata > Mammalia > Artiodactyla > Phocoenidae > Phocoena > Phocoena sinus. Next base: position 22,182,125 of record NC_045767.1, read on the forward strand.
TCTCTTTTACTAATCCTATTCATGAGGACTACGCCCTTATCACTTAATCACCTCCTAAAGGCCCCACCTCCTAATATTATCACATGGAGGTTAGGATTTCACCATATTGATTTTAGGGGGGCCATGCACATTGTCTATAGTATTATGATAAGTTTAATGTGTTTTTAATAGATTTTGATGAGTTTGTGAGGAAACTTATTGTAATTAACCATAAACTATATCTACATCTCTTTCTATGCATCAGAAGTAAAGAATGTTTTTTGAATAAATGTGGTCCATGTTTATGTTTGACTTTATGTTCCAAAATAGCAACTGAGCCTAGAGTGCTGTATGGCTCAGAAGACAGCCTTGCACAGGAGGCCTGGAACCTGAGGCAAATCAGTTGTGTTACAGAAACTTCATTAGCTCCAATTTTTCACATAGGTAGAAGTAAGGTAAAATAAATATTAGGAACTGAGTTTAAAATTAAGCTTAGGAAGTATTCCTTCTTTTTCAAGATAAGTTGGAAAAGAAGAAAAAGTTGTTTCAGGTTGATTGTATTTAAGTGAATTTTCCATTATGTTAGCATCAGCTCATAGAGGAATCACCTCCTTTCCATGCTTATGACTACCAGATGCCTAATTTCTTTAAGCAACATGGAAACCCACCAGAGAAGGGGACTTGGGGTGATTGTTTTTATTCATTGTACTCTAGAGATGACTGTGCGAAAACATTAGGATTCTGGGGCAACATACTTCCTGATTTGAAATATTCCAAACAGGTATTTAAATGAAAAGTTTAAAAAAAATGAAGGATTATGTAGCCATCTGTCCATAGGAACTCCTTTCTGATTGTATAATGTATTTTCTAAAAAGGTAGTATATACTGATCAAGGAAAATATCCACTATATCGATTTTTAAAAATTCTCAAGTGACCTACAAAATATGTGAATGCTCACAAGAAATAGTACTATTTTAGCAAGATCCTAAAAAGTCTCCCTTAATTGCAGTTTTGAGTCTGGAGAATAGAGCTGGCACAAGCTTATCCTAAAAAGTAGTCAGGCCAAATTAGTGTTTCTGATTATGTATGTATTTAATATACTCATTGCGCCAACATATATTAGCTCCAAATCAGGGTCAAATATATTTATCCCAAAGCAGTTCCAGTGTAACCTGTAATCTAACTTCATTCTAAATACCTTTGCTTTCTTACTGCGTGATAATTTTTTATTTTATTAATAATAATAGCTAACATGTATCAAGCATTTACAATGTATTTGGTAATATAATGTATAATATATAATTTTTAAGATAGATACTAGTATTATCCCCATAATTAAGATACATTTAACGAACTTTTATTGTTCTTTACTATATACCAGGCACAGAGGATACAGTAGTTAATAAAAAAGCAAAGTCTCTACCCTCAGAGAACATTCATTCGAGTGGGCGAGATAAATAATAAAGGAATAAATACATACATTGTGTGTGGCGGCTACATCTTGTGGATCTTAACGTAGTTGTCTGAGGGCCCCAGTTCTACTTCCTCTGACCTCCATCACTGCATTCTTGCTGAGCCTGCCTTCCACAGTCTGCTCCCAGCCACTGAGGGACCATGACAGTGACCCTAGGGCAAACTCGTTTCTGGGAAACACTAGACCTCTCCTACAGGTGACTTGGGCTCACAGATCCTCCGACAGCCTTGCTGAATCTTCCCTAGACTGCTGGGCAGTCTAGAACATATCCATGCAGTCCCATCTGAGGTCCCTTGGGTCTCTCCCAGCCTTTCTTTGACTCTCCCCATTTTCTTTCATGTGGGCAATTTTCCTAATAAAATTTTTGCAAAGTTTAACCCCATCTTGGCATCTGCTCCTCAGAGGACCCACACTAACACATTATGTTAGGAAGTAATAAGGGCTATAAAGGAAAAAAGCACAATAAGGGGTTATAAGTGTGCTCTCTTAAGGGTGGTCAGGGAAGGTCTTAGGCAGAAGTGGCCTTTGAAACACATAAATAGTTGGAGAAAACTTCCAGAGTGAAGTAAATTGCTTGAGATTATATTACTAATTTGTGGTAGACTAGCAGATAGCTGGCACATTTAAATACAACTGCTTTAATATGCAATTTATAAGTGCGTGTTGATAAAGAAAATGTAATGAGAGTTATCTATTTTGGGTGACAATTCACATTAGACAATTGATATACATATAACAAAACTTCTTCAAAGGGGGTAAGGAAAATGCTCTAGAAACCACAGAATATCAGTTATTTCCTTTCGGCCTGCTCCATTCTGGCCTTCCTTTTTTCCCCCTGTTCTTTTAGATTTATTTTGCTAGTGCTGCAGCTTCTATACCAATTCTTCAATTAGTAATTGAACTTACCTTTTGTCCTTCTGACTCTTTCCAATTCTGTTTCCTGAGCTGTCTTCATCTCCTACACTGCCTAAGTTGTCATTGAAATGTGCTTCAAAATATTACACAATCCAGAATAATAAGCACATTGTTTTTGAAACTGAATTGTAACCTCTTAGAAATAATTTTCCCCCCTCTTTGCCCATACGTACCAAATCTTCCTATTGAAATCACATTATATTGAGAAGTCAGAGAAAATTTATATCCTGAGTTGAAATCTAGTTCTTTTATTTAAGGAATTCAAATAGGGACATACCCTTTTATTTATCTAATAATACTTCAATGTGTAAGCCATTGAAATTCTTACACAATTTTACTTTTTTCTTAGTTCTGAAAAGTTTAACTTTTTTAAGCATTATAATTTTCTAAAAATCCTTTGATACATTTGTGAAGTGCTTTGATCAGTTAGTTAGTTTGGAATAGATTCCCCTTGCTTGTTCTTTTGGCAAAAGCCTGGAGCTTTTCCACCTTTCATAGAAAGTGAGCTGCCCTTCTTCCTACAGAATAGAGCAAGTGGAGGTTGAAAGTATTTTTCATAAGAAAAGGGGCATTCAGAGCAATACTTTCCTAAGCTTAATAAAAAGCAGTTGTGGCTGGGAAACTGCAATGATGTCATGTAAGTTTTATCTTGCATAAGCAGCAGAGTGAGGAAATTCCAGAATTAATAAGTCGGCTGGTACAGCTGTGCCCTGAGTTGGAAAGTTCAGGATGTTCTTTTCACACTCATGACTGGACATTCTGCTCCACTTTAGCCTTTGTGAGAATAATTTGCTCCCTCCATTTCCACGCTGCTAAAACATTTATAAATTGGTCTACTTAGAAAATGTAAAATTTTAAGTGGATAAATGGTCATTTTGACTAAAAATTATTGTCCATATTTGCCTTGATTTTGTAATAACTGATAATTAGTTATTTTAAGTTATCTAGTCCTTTCAAATATTGAGTTAAGAAATGGAAAATACCTGCCTTGAGAAATGATTGAAGGGAGTGGAGAGTTAAAAGCCAAGAATGAGGACTTCCCTGGTGGTCCAGTGGCTAAGACTCCTCACTCCCAAGGCAAGGGGGCCTGGATTTGATCTCTGGTCAGGGAACTAGATCCCGCATGCTGCAACCAAAAGATCCCGTATGCTGCAACGAAGATCCGTGTACCACAGCTAAGACCTGATGCAGCCAAATAAATACGTAAATATTAAAAAAAAAAAGCCAAGAATGATCTAACTATTGCTGTAGTTGTTAATGCAGACCTAGTGTTATCCAGAAAACAATTGGCCAGCTGATCATCAAGAAACTGGCTAAATAAAATAGGAGATAAAATTTTATGACCCAGAAGTCAGTCTGTTGAACAGTATAATGGAAATTCTTCTAAAGTTTTGAAAAGTTGAAAACATTTTCATTTAAAGGAATGTTTTTGGAGTGTTATCACACTAGATGATTTCGTTCAGCCTTATGGTTAGTGTTGTGCATTTCTGTCCTCTTTATTTCTTCTTCTTTCTCCCTTCTTTGCCCCTTACAGGGGAAAGAAAAAAAAAAAGTTTATATCGATCAGAAGTGTGCACAATGCTGAGCAGAAACAAGCAGGTTTAATCAGAGTATGCTTTTGTGTTTCTCTGATTTCATAATTAAACATGCACATTGCTTGTTTGAAAGTCTGAAAGTTCAACTTGTTATGATTATGAGTGCCTGAATGACTTTAGAGGGTGACTCTAAAGTTACTCAATTTATAGCTATATTTTCCCAAAATTAATATAATGGAGATTTTTTATTATTTGTCTAGACATAATAAAATAGTTTAAGGCTGAAATTATTCTGAAAGAGAAGTTATGAACCATGAGTTCTTAGAGCATATATTTTAGAGCCAGACTCACCTATTTCTTCTACTTTAGAGCTAGAATTAAGCTAGTCACCTTAGTTCTCTGAGGCTCAATTTTCTTATATAAAATGGAGATTATAATACATTTCTCACAGGATAATCATGAAAATAAAATAATGTTTAAAATATAGGGAATTCCCTGGTGGTCCAGTGGTTAGGACTCAGTGCTTTCACTGTGGTGGCCTGGGTTCAATCCCTAGTTGGGTAATTAAGATCACACAAGCCATGCAGCACAGCCAAAAAGTAAAATAAAATAAAATAATACACATTAAATAGCCTTTATAAACCAGTGAGTATAGTGCTTGGCATTTAGTAGTCCATCAGCAAGTATTATCTTCATTCATTTACTTTTAATTTTCTTTCTCCTTTATTTCATTTTTCACGTATACAAATGTGGGTGGAAAAAATGCCACAGTCTTTCTGCTGTTCTAAAAAGCCTATCATATTTCTTCAGGCTTTGAAAGATTTAGCTGCTTTTTAGGTCAGTGGAAAACCCATCCAAAATTCCTTTCAAATTCTAATTGTGTAGCAACCAGATTGTGAAATTTGGCATTTCTAAAGGTGTCAGACAACTGAATTAGAATTAATAGATACTTCCAGGAAAGGAAGAAATATGATAGTGAGCAGAGGGCTATTCCATCATTTTCTAACCAATCTTAAAAAAAAACCTTAAGATTTCCCCTTTTAAAATTCTCCTTTATGATGTGGAGAATACTGTTCTATAACTAGCATATTTAATTGCTGGCCCCTTTTTGGTGGTTGACAGAGTGGTGACACTGAGCATAGAGTTTAACTATTTGGAGATAGTTAAAATAATGCAATAAAATTTCAGTTTAATGGAAAGTAGTGACATTTCAAATTGCTAATAAAGAACTAAACCATTTCATCAAAATGTATAATAGAATATGACTCATTTTTTATTTATTAAAAGATTAAAATGAACAAAAAAATGGCATGATGGGACCCTCATATCTAGAGTTATCGTAGATGCCAACATTGTTATTTTAAAACAGGTAAATACCAAAACATAAATAAAACTAATATATCTTTTTTTTAATATAACTTTATTTTTTTTATTATTTATTTATTTATTTATTTGTGGCTGCTTTGGGTCTTTGTTGCTGCACGCAGGCTTTCTCTAGTTGCGGCAAGCGGGGGCTACTCTTCATTGTGCTACGCAGGCTCTAGGCGCGCAGGCTTCAGTAGTTGTGGCGTATGGGCTTAGTTGCTCCGCAGCATGTGGGATCTTCCCAGACCAGGGATAGAACCCGTGTCCCCTGCATTGGCAGGCAGATTCTCAACCACTGCGCCACCAGGGAAGCTCAAGGTATCTTTTTTTGGTTTTCTTGTTTGTTTTTTTATATTTGAATTTTATTTTATTTTTTTATACAGCATGTTCTTATTAGTTATCAATTTTATACATATTGGTGTATACATGTCAATCCCAATCTCCCAATTCATACCACTACCACCACCCCCGCCACCCCCTGCTTCCCCCAAACTAAGATATCTTAAAGATATACTTTAGATTTTACAAATTCTCTACAGTGATAATATGCATAAGTAAGATACTGTTCCTTTCTAGGCACTGCATTTTTCATAAGCAAATTTGTAAAGACTAGAAGATGATCAAAACAACCACCAATTTCAACATTACTTGCAGATTCTTTTGTAAATATGCGATGTTGCTACACAGCATTTTCATTACTCTGTTATACACTTTCCTTCTTCCAGTCTCCTAAACTTAATGTGGTAGATAGTTTTCTATGGATAAGACATTTCTTCTCTGGTATAAACATCTGTCACAGAACTTTTAACTGAATTGAAATGGGAAGAATTGATATTTATGTCTTACCAGTTCCATAGCATATATTTCTTCAACCATATTTTAAGATATATCTATAACTTTATATTAGTTTGAGTCTTTTATACAAATATATTAATATATTTCATGATAGATGTGTGCTATATTACTTTCAAATGCTTTTGTGTTCTTCCATTTCTTTTATTTGTGTTTTAGGTATATACTCCCTCGTGCTTAAGGATTTGAGCAGAATTTAAAGATTCAGCAAAGAAAGCTGCCAATTCAAATTACACACTCTCTTTTTCCCCCCGTCGTATACATATATTTATTTGTATGTATATTAGCATGTATTTTGTTATTACTCTTCTAAAAATGCATACATAAAGTTGAACCTAATCAACATACAGCATTGTGGAACTTGAATTCCAAGTATACCTTGATCATGAAAACTGCAATAGTATGACGTTCTTTGAGTCATTGTCTCTCAGTCTCCTTGACTTAATACTAAACAAAAATAATAACCCAATTGAACTCTGGCAAATGCCATCTGGAACAATTACCTAATGATTCAAAGCACGTTGAAAAATACAAAGCACTTTAGAAATTCTAAGAACGACTAATGAAAAGACTTCATCTAGACAAGTTATTTTATCATGGAAGCTTGTCAGAAAAGAAGAACCCAACCCTTTTCTCCATCAATAATGTTTGTATATCAACTTCCATAGCTTTCATCCCTTAAATAAAACTCTGAATTAATCTAAATATCTTGCACTATATTTTGATTCTAGATCCATTTGAAAAACTTATTCAGTAATAGCTTATATTAAAGGCAAAAAAGATGAAACCCTTTGTTGTCAGTAACTTTTCTGGACTTTCTCATTGAAAAGGCTGGATTGCTTAGACCAGGTGAAAACAAGATTATGAATAAAGACGAGTGACTTAAAAGGTTTTAAAATAAGATTTTTAATTATTTATTAGATTTTGATCTGAGATTGAAATTAAATGCATAAAAGGAAAATTGCTAAATTGCTATTAAATTATTGCTACTAATGAAGAGTGTAAGTGGCTTTGCAAGTAAGTAGAATAATAAAACAGCAACATTCACGTTTACAGGTTTTTGTGTCACATACAACTTTCTTTTCATAGGTCTTCTGATTCCGGTATGGTGGTATCCTCTGTAGGTTCAGTTGTTACCACTATAGGAATATTCTCAGATATCCATCCCTTAGGAGTCCTATTAAAGGACCGTCTTCCAGAAAGAGGATTGGCAAAGGCCATGAACCTGGGATCTGTTAGAAGTAGTAGGTCAAAATCTGGAACCTTAAATTTAACCATTTTTGATGCTTTTTCAAAACCTCCAAATGGGGTGGCAACTCTGTGAGAAATGAAAAGAAAAAATTAATTAATATTCAAATTTATTTGACAGAAAATAGAAAACAATTTAATGCATGGTCTTATGGGCATGTTGTTGTGTTATATTCTTAGTAGGGTTTCAGTTTTTGACCTCTGAGGCAAGCATTTCCATTCAAGGACCGTGCCTTTATGATAAAACAGATATTTGATAATAAATTGGTGTAAAGTCCTTATGTACGTACTCTTAGTTTTGGACTGAACTAATCTGTTCCCTGGACATCACAACATTTCTTGCCTTTGCGCCTTTGCTGACAATGTTATACTTGCTTAAGATATTTCCTCTGTGCCTCCTCTCCACCAGCCCTCACTCCTTTTCTTAACCAAATTCCTGTCACGTTGATTGTCTTATGTGAGTCATTAGGTGCTTATAATATGGTACTTTGTATTGTTAGCTTCTCTTTTTCAGAATACGATTTTGTTTGGGTCATCTGTGAATTATAAGCTCTTTGAAGGCAAGAGGTATATCTTTGCATCTTTCCACCTCTATCTCAAAAACCTCAGAATCCTGCTCATCTGAATAAAGTCCACCTTCCTTACCTTGGCATCCAAGGTCCCATGTAACATTCTAGCTTCGTTTGATTTAGCCATTAATTATTCATTCACTCAGTGCCTGGCACAGTTCTAAGTGCTGGGGGTATACCAGTGAACAATGTAGTCAAAGTCTAAGCTTTTATATTCTAGCGAAGGAGACAGACAATTAAAAAACATAAACAGAGTCATAGAGAGTGAAGTAAGTCAGAAAGAGAAAAACAAATACTGTATGCTAACACATATATATGGAATCTAAAAAAAAAAAAAAAACAGGTCATGAAGAACCTAGGGGCAGAACTGGAATAAAGATGCAGATGTAGAGAATGGACTTGAGAACACGGGGAGGGGGAAGGGTAAGCTGGGACAAAGTGAAAGAGTGGCGTGGACATATATACACTACCAAATGTAAAATAGATAGCTAGTGGGAAGCAACCACATAGCACAGGGAGATCAGCTCGGTGCTTTGTGACCACCTAGAGGGGTGGGATAGGGAGGGTGGGAGGGAGATACAAGAGGGATGAGATATGGGCATATATGTATATGTATAGCTGATTCACTTTGTTATAAAGCAGAAACTAACACACCATTGTAAAGCAATTATACTCCAATAAAGATGTTAAAAAAAATAGAAATTTTAAAAAAAACAGTGGATTACAGATAAAAAAACATATGTAAGTTAACTATATGTCAATAAAAAACTAATAAATTTTAAAAAACATAAACATATAGACAAATATCCAATAATGAAAAGAGCTATGAGAAGATTAAAATAGGATGATATAATAGGGCACAACTGAATGACTAGATAGGTAGAGAAGACATCTCTGAAGAGGTGACATTTAAACTGCTATCTGAAGGTCAGAAGTTAGCTATGGACCGTATGCCTGAAGCACTTCAGCATTTCAGGTGGAGGGAGTAGCTAATGCAAAGAATCTAAAGCAGAAATAATGTTGATCTTTTCAGGAAAAGAAAGAAGGCCTATCTTGTTAGACAGGTGAGGGGGATGGCAGAAAGGAGAGAGGACAGAGAGGTAGATTGTGTGGAACTTTGTCCAATAAGGAATATGGATTTCATTCTAAGTGTGAAAGGGAGCCATCATAAGGTGTTAAACAGGGGAGTGATAAGTATAATCTGATTAAATTTTTATAAAGATCACTCTGGCAGCTGATACTATGTGAACAATTATAGGTGGACAAGAATGGAAGAAGGGGAGATATTGTAGCAATTCAAGTGAGAAATTATGGCAGCTTGTATTTCAGGTGTTTTCCTTGAAGAAGTGGGTGGTTTCAAGATGTGTTCTATGGGTAGAGTCAACAGGATTTGCTGACAAATTGGATAAAAATTGTGAGAGAAATGTAGAAATCAAGAATTACTCCTAGGTTTAGAGTTTCAGCAACTGGCTGATAGAAGACAAAGAGGAACAGGGTTGGTGTACGTGTGGAAAAAATTACTTTGACATCCCAATGGAAAGGTCCATGCTGGTATTTCCCTGTTCACTTTCGTATACTATTTGTTCCAGTCAAACTGATACACTGCTTGCTCTTTTCCTTATGCTTTCCAACCTCATTGCCTTTACACATATTCACTTTTCTCTGCCTGGAGTGCTCTGGCCCTTATTACTACATTTCTAAATCCCCTTTAAGTTCTTTAAGTTCTAAGTATGTTATATAAGTAATTTATATTTAAGTATTTACTAATTTAACTTTCTTCTTGAAGCTTTCCCTGATCTTCCACAGCCAGAAATAAGCTCTTTCTCCCCTAAATTTCCATGGACTCTATTTTTACCTCCCCTGTAACCCCATTTTCCATCTTTCATTATATCCACTGGTCTGACTGTTGTATTTCTTACCAGCCTGCACTCCAAGAGGACCGGAATTCTCTCTGATGTATCTTTGTAACTTACTCAATATATGTACTTGTATAATGTATTGTACCTAGAAGATTCTTATAAACGTTTGGACAATGGAATTGGCAAGACTATATAGATAGTATTGCAGAGACTATTTTAAAGCCTGGAAGAGATCTGATTTTCTTCAAAGCTCAATCACCTATGATCTTTCTTGAATATCTTAATTTCTGGGTGATAATAGTGAGGGACCATGGAGTCTGATAAAGTAAGGAGAAAATGATTGATAGACTTTGAAAAGTGAGATGGCTTTGATGTGTGGAATTGAAACATTATTGAAATAAAGAATAAATGAAAAATAAAGATAAAATGTGATAGAGAGTGGGATGCTTGAAATTGAGATTTTGAAGGTAATAATAGGTATTGGTAGTGACAAACTTTAAGAAAAGCCAAGAGTGACTAAGGTGGGATTGAGAGACGGATCCTTAAAAGCAAGACAGTGAAGGACATGAAAGGGCCGAGAGTTCGGTGGATTTACGTGGATACTTAAGCCACCAAAAAGTGATGACAGGAATAGTACTGGGGAAGAAGAGGGAGAGCCAGATAAGATCTTCAGTGTCCACAGAGTGGATAGGTGACCTCAACAATGGCTGTAGCAGATGTAACTGTGTCATATAGTATAGAATCTCATGTCTTATTGGCCCATAATTTTCTTGTCTTCCAGTGTTTTGCTCCCTTCTGAAGAACAGTATGTTTTATTTTCTATTGCATCTGTTCTCAAGATAACTGACCTTATAATATTTCCCCCAAATTGCTGTGGAAGATATGGATAAAAACAGATCACTGACTGATGCAGTAACCTCAGTCTAATGTAGTATTTCAGCAATCATATCAGTATAGACTTTCACATCCAGGACCTAAAACCATTTCTCTGGAGGTGAGAGAAATAGTTTAGGAAAAGAACTTTAAGAATTTAGATCATCAGTCAGGTGCTTTATGACTGTTAAAGCTTCAGAAGGCATAGTAATAAAGCTAATATTTATTGACAGGGTGCTGTGCACCTGACACTGTTTTAAGTGCTTCTCAAACTCTTTTGGTATAGGAATCACCTTGGGATCTCGTTGAAGTACAGATGCTAATTCAGTCAATCTAGTGTGTGTCCTGAAATTCTGCATTTCTAACCAGTCCCCAGGTGATGCCAGCACAGCTGGTCTGACTACACTTTGAGTACCAAGCTTTACATGACTGTCTCAGTAAATTCTCACAACAACCTTATGAGTTGATTCTTTTTATATCCCCATTTAATGGATGAAACTGAAGCACAGATAGTTAAATGACTTTCCCAAAGTCACCCACCTAGTAAGGTGTAGAATCAGGATTTAAATCTAGGCATCCAAACTCACTGAAGGCCTTCTCTTCTATACTACCTTATATCATACCCGCACGAGATAATTCTTAAGGAGTATTAGGCCTTCTGAGATCACTTCCTAAGTAGAGCAGTATATTTAGGAATCTCAACCACTTGTCTGTGTCTAAATGGTGTCAAACCAGGTTGCTATCACATTCGTGATGTAACTAGGTGATTAATGTCCCACATTTTGTTACATGATTTAGTGAACTGAAGAGTCTTTATGACTCAAATTTGACTCAGTACATAAGTAAAACTTATTCTTGGATGTCCAAGACAACATTTTGTCATTTTAGAAATTTACCACTGTAAAGCAATAGTTTGTTCATTTGTTGATTCATCCATGTATTCATCTAACGAATTACTGATTGCTTATTATATCTAGACACTCTGCTATATGCTAGGAATTCAAAGATTGTAGTAGGTCTTAACCTCAGTGAACTCACAGACAAGAGAAGAGTGAAACGTGAGGGGGGAAAACAACACGTATGGACCAATGTAGTTACTTTAAGGGAAAAGTTTCCTGAATACAGAGGAGCTTAGGGTAAAGTTTAGAACTTGGGATCAGGACCCGTCACATAATTTTGTAGGGCACAGTGCAAAATGAAAACTCGAGCCCCTTTGTTATAAAATTGTTAAGAATTTCAAACATTAAAACAAAACATTAAACCAGCCATGGTCTTTTTAATTGTGGGGCCTCCAGCAATTGCACAAGACATGCATTCATTTGCGGGAGTTTTAGAGTATAGATATCCATTGGATACAAGAGGCTGGAGTTGAGCATTTCTAGATTTAGGCTGAATTTGGTCAATTTATCTTGTATTTATTAATTCCAGAAATCACCTTTACTTATTTATTTATTTTTTTTCTGAATTAAATGAAAAAAGAAATGTTCCCGTGCCACTGAAATCCAATATTTGGGTTTGGCATTTAGTGCATTAGCTTTTCCCTTTTTATCCAGTTCTGTTTTGTTTTTCCCACCCAATTGGTGGGTCATTTTCTTCTGTAAATGAAAACATTCCCTTCTGTTCATCACCCATCTCCTACCTCCTACCACTTATCCAGAGAAAGGTTGCTCTTTGAAAAGCAGTTTTCTTTTCTTTGGCACCATTGAGACTATATCCTGTTTAAATTTTTATTGCCCTCGGACACAAAGTAAAGAAAATCTTTTAACAGAGATGTTAAGCATTCAAAGTGAGAGACCATTTGTAAGATTTTTAAGATCTCTGAAAATAGTTTCAAGTTTTAGTTAGTGAAGCAAAAAATTCCACTGAAAGATTTGGAATATTCTACTAAAAGATCACTGTGCATCTCTGTGATTCCTGTAACATAATTTCTTCAAACATAGATCTGACTTAAAATGATTTTTACACTTTATCGTCTATGTAGTGACTAACAAGCTTGTTTCACTCAGATTCAGTTAATATATGCTTTGTTGTTTATTTCAATTGATCAATAATTGGTTTGCATTTATAAAAATTAATAGTGCTGGACATATAAAACACCCATAATAATTACTGATTATTCTATAAGGTAAAAAATTATGTAAAATGGTTGTATAGACGTTAAAATAAATTGCTCTACTAAATAGATAATGCATGTAATATATTTAAAGGTACTTAATCATATAATCATACAGTGTATTTACAGATGAGGAAATTAATACAAGGAAAGGTTAAGTGACATACCCAAAGTCATACAGCTTTTTGAAGCAGAGCTGGAAACCTCCTTGCTCCTAGTTTACTTTTCCTCACATGTTACATAGGTTTAATATAGTGTTATTTAAATATAACATAAATATTTAAATATCTCAAAATGAGTATAAGAATACAAATTTGTATTAAACTATGGGCTATTTTGAAATTATGATTAGACTTGGGAGCCCATTCTCATCTAGCCATTACTACTGCTGAAGGCTATAAGACTGTATCTCACTCTTACGTGCTTTATTAACAATATCTAGTAATTATGTATAATAATATGGGGCTACCAAAGAGCATTATTTTACTCTTTGCAAAAGACTTTGAGAATATTTGGAAACTACTTATTTCCTCCCCCTTCCTCTCCCTGTCTCTGTTGTTCTCATTTGTTTTGACAAAAAGAAAAAAATAGATATATTAAAATAAAATTTTCTCAGGTAAAGGCGAACTACTAGCAAGTTAAGTTCTCTCCCCCCTCCTTCTCTCTCTTTCACACACACATACAGTGTTACATTTACAAAAGCCTTGATTTAACACAGGGAGCTACATTTCCTAATTATATAGTATTGTGTTCATTGTTATAGCACTCACTTGGTCTTTATACAATCAATAGGCATCTCTTTATAACCAACCCAGATACTATAGTGTGTTTGTAGAACTGGAAGCAAGATGCTCAGCAGGTATGGGGTACTGAAGCCACAAGGTATACAGAAGTCATATGGCATCTCTAAAGCACTAATCTCAAAAACAAGCCTCGCGTATTCCATTAGTTTCCATTTCTTCCTAGTGTTTTACTTTTATAATTTTCTACATTCTCATTTTTGAAAAAAATTATATCATTGATTAGAATGAGCTTTCAACATCCTTTCTTTGCCACACCTCAAACCCTCCTTAAATTCTATGATATACCTCATTTATGCAATAGATGTAGTACTAATACTATTAGCATTACTAATAATGCTAGTAGTACTAGATGTAATACTAGTAGATGTATTACTAATAATAGATGTAGTACTCATACTATTACTATAGCAATATGTGAAAACTAAAATGTTACTAGTACAATAATTTGAAAAGTACTAAGGAAGGTCACTATTTAAATGCAGCCTTTGTGGCATTCTTTTGTAAATCAAAAATGTACTCCTTAATTTATTAATTTTTAAGTGAGTAATCACTAAGCGGCCTATAAATTGAGTGGGTGTGAGACAGGATACCGGAGATATTTTACTCTAAAATGAAAATCTAGTGGTCAAAGAATGGATTATGAGACCATTAAAAATATATGGAAATTATAAAAAATGGATAACAGGGAAAAATAAATGTCCATTGTGTAAACTATAATGCAGATATTATTTGGCAGTATTTTTGGTAGCATAAGTATTGGTGTGTATATGTGCTGGAGTCTTGGCCCTAAATTACCTTAAATCTGGTTTAAAGCCTACGCAAATATAAATCGGAACCTAGAGTTAGATGGTAATTCTCACAGTCCTGCATGCAAATTATTTCTGAAATTCTTGAACAGCATTGTCATTTGGAGCAACACATAAACTAATATCAACCTTCAAATTAGAAATTATTATTAAAATAACATTTTAAAATGTGGGAGATGATCTTAGTGATTGTTTCTGTATTATAGCATTCATTGTTATACTAAAAAGGGACTAAGGTTTGACATATTAATAATATTACAAAAATGAGTCTTTGCCTAGGCTAAGGAGATATTATATATTGCTATTTAGAGTCTTTAAAAATTTTTTTCTACCAGAAGATTCAGTTCTCCATACCATGATATAAAAGCCTTGGTATTGCATGCTGAAGTGTCACCCAGGATAATTGAATTACCTGTTAAAGCTCCTGTAATCAGGCAGTTCTGCCTTTCCTTCAGGCTTGAAAAGTTTAGGGTATAAAGCCTCTAAAAGCTCCGGATCATTGCTAATGGCCTGTTCCCAGGGTGACTGGTAGTACTTAGGGACAGCTGTGGTGTTGAATCTTTCAGGAGGAATTTCCTTCAGTGGTCCAGAATATCCTTTGGAAAAATATTGCAAGAATAAGTAAACAGAGTGCCTAAGAGTTTCTAAACTCCACCTAACATTTTCCCATGTTTAATTTTTCATGCAGGGGTAAATTTATGAAGAATGCATTCTTTTTATGATCTCTCAGAAAAGAGTAGTCTGAAAGTGTGAGACATTTTTAAACCCCTTTTAATTCATGGAATTTTCAAAAGAAACCACTTAGTGTTTAATTTTACCAAATCATAGTTAATTTTTTCCTTGACTATCTTAGTATGTATTTGTTCAGTGAAACTATTAACTTAATTTTTTAAAAATTGTGCCCCTTATATTAATTTATACTAGGCCTTATATACCACACTTAATGGATTAATTTAGAAATGTAAATTGAGTGTCTACTGTGGTCTAGGTTCTGGGGAAATATCAATGGAGACAAAATCTCCCTCCTCTGGAGCTGATTCTTTAGAAGTAACGTTCAGGTGTTGACTATCCTAAATTTCTGAGTGGTCTGTAAAATGTTCAAGCTTCAAAATGGTGAAGCAATTTGTTTCCACTGTCTTAATCAGGCCCTTCTTATTCCCTGATGTGTCCATCCCTTGTTTACTTTGTTCCTGAGGATTTCTAACTTTTCTGCTTCCAGTCTCACCTCCTCAGTTTATTTTCACATGAGCTAGAAATTTTCTGTAAGTACCATTTAAAAGTCACACAAATTCCTGGCATAAATGTGAAAACATTTTCACACGCATTAAGTGACATTCTTCAAGTCTTCAAAGGCACAGCTGTTTACTCTCCAGCTATACTGCCATACCACCTAGTTATGTCTTTCATATTCTTCCACCATGTCAAAACCTCTCTACCATGTGATCACTCCTACTTTTGGGTTTCCCTGGTGCTCTTTTCCTTCTCTAAAATGTTTTCAATTTTCTTCTGTCAAACCAATGCCTATCCTTTCTTTACACTAAAAATTACTTTTTCTTTTCCAAAAACTCTTGATAATTTCACCAGTAGACAGTTATTTTTTGCAGTAATTTAATTTTCTTCTGATTGTCTCCGGTATCAAATGGTAGTCTCTTCGGTAGGCTGCTTCTCTCCGCTTGCCACTTAAATGTTGGTGTTACTCAAAGCTCTTTTCTTAGACTATACACTCTGCCTAGAAAATTTCATTTATATTCTTGGCTTTAACTGTGACCTACATATTGACGATTCCAAGGTTTGTTTTTGATCTCCAGGCCCTTCTATTCAACCACCTATTATATTTGTCCAAATTAATACTCTCCTGGCACTCTTTATAACCTATCTAGACCTACATGTATCCATTTTCCAATACATGCTGCTTCTTTTTGTATGTTGGTCATCTTAGCAAGTGTTATCACTACCCTCAGATGTCCAAGACAGAAGCACTGTCCTAAACAATTCCTTATTCCCACAACAAATCAATAAGTATTACCAACTATATTTGAGGATTTCTAAAATAGGGGCCCTCAACTTTGTGTTTCTGAATCACCTTGGGCACCAACTTAAAATGTTGATAATGGAGTCTTCCCTCCAAAGACAGGAAGTTTCAGATATTGCTTACAAATTGTATGCAAGTGATTTGCAAACAGAACATCGGGAGATCTTGTTCTAGCAAATTACCTCTTTCCTCCTCATTTCCATTTTTACCTACCAGGTTCAGGCCCTGTGCATCTCTTGCCTGGGTTTTCACAGTAGCCTTCGTACTTATCCTTTAGCTCTCAACCCTTCGTCCAGGCACCTCCCTGTTGCTGCCTGAGTGACCTTTTTAAGTGGAAAACTTTATCAGGTCACTCACTTCCCTTACTCCAGGTTCTATGATAGATTCCCAGGACAAAAATCAAAACTACTCAGCAAGGGAATTCCTTGGTGGTCCAATGGTTAGCACGTTCACAGCCATGGCCTGGGTTCAATCCCTGGTCAGGGAACTAAGATCCCACAAGCCATGCAGTGTGGCCAAAAAAAGAAAACTATTCAGTATGACACAAATGGCCCTACCTAGCTGTCCAGCCAGCCTCATCTCCTGCCCTCTCCTCTCACATTTTATGTTCCAGAACTGTGGATCTACTTGAAGCTTGTATCCCGTTATGCCTCCCTACTTGTTCCATTTGTTCCCTGTGCCTGGAATACTCTAACTCTTGTCACCTACAAATTGCTATTTTAAGCCTTAGCTTGAGGTTATCACTTCGGTTTATTCACTCCTGACTTTCCCAGGAAAGCAGAGTTACCTTTTACCATGTCTTTTCTTTGTATAGTATACATAACTCCATTACCATGACTACCACATTTTATTTCCTATTCCTTTCCTAAAATTGATCAGAGTCAACCACATAGAAATTGGAAATTTTAAAATTCTGTATTTTTAAAAATGTATTGAAATCCCACTACCAAAACACAATTTTTCCCCAGTTTTTCTTCACCTATAAGCATAATGATCACATAACTATAATTCTAGTGCACATGGAATCTTGTATTTTATTGCAAATCAATTTTGTTTGAAACACTTTTGAAAGCTTCTACATCATGTTCATGATCATTTTAAGGGTTTTTTAATAATCTAATAATAATCTATTGGCTTGAGGAACTATAAATGGTCTATTCACATTTTTGTACATTCCAGGTTTTCAGATTTTTTAATAGACAGAATTAACTAATAACTTTTTTCTTTTTTGATATGCTGAATTATTTACAAGAAAGAATCCACATAGTTTAACCTCTCAGAAATAATACAATTCAACAATGCTATATGCCAACATTTTTGTTTGATTTTTAAATATATTTTTAATATAACTTATTTAAATTCAAAGGAACTTCATACCTACAGTATTGTGGCATCGTAAGACTTATTAATTCATATTTGAGATAAGTTGGCTTGTGGAGACATAGTAGGTTAATCAATAAAAATTTTTGCTAAACTGGAATAAGCTATAATTTGCCCCCTGAATTTGTTATACTTTTCAACTCATCGACCAAGAAGGAAGGATCCATTACTCTTGCTTCATCACAAGCTATCTGATAACCTCCAAACTCTCCCTTTTCTTAGTCTATATTACACAGACATATCCAAATATTTAATAATTGAATATTTAGCTTTAAATAGCTATATGAATTTGTATTTTCAAAATTTCTCTCTCTCTTTATATATATACATAGATAGATAGATATTAATAGATAGATTCCTGATGGTAAATAAAATGTACATATGACATTGAATTATATATGCAGAGAGAAAATGAGACTACAAATATAGTGTGGACATTTGTCCTGTCTCTCTATGTATGATTCCTTGAGGGTAGAGATGAATTTTTCTATCCCTTTTGCAATTTCATAGTTTATGATAATGATTAATAATAAACATTTTAACTTAGTAATGGGAGTACCACATTGAATCAACATAAACTTTTCTATATGTCTTCTGTTTCCTATTAAAAAAAAAAACCCGGGCTTCCCTGGTGGCACAGTGGTTGAGAGTCCTCCTGCCGATGCAGGGGACACGGGTTCGTGCCCTGGTCCAGTAATATCCCACATGCCGCAAAGCGGCTAGGCCCGTGAGCCATGGCCACTGAGCATGCGCATCCGGAGCCTGTGTTCCGCAACGGGAGAGGCTACAACAGTGAGAGGCCCGTGTACCGCAAAAAAAATACCATTCCAAACATTAGAAAGCAAGAGGTTGCGATATAGTGGTTGGAGCTAAAAGAATATGTATATAGTCTGTTGAGTATTAAGAATATAAAGGTGGGTAGGGAAAGGATTAATTTTAACTGAATACTTTATTATATGTTAGGGACTACTACTTACATTTTCACATTTAATTCTCACAATGACCATGTGCAGTGAGATTTATTTTCTTTATTTTACAGATGGAGAAAACTGAGACTCAAAGAGATTTATTTTCCTTCCCAACACAGTAGTAAAATGGGCAGAAATGAAAGGAGCCTGCAGGTTGAACCCAGGTCTGTCTGATTCTAAAGCTTCTTTTTCCCCCATGTGCTTAATGTTGTATTCGAGAACTTAAAATTGTAACGCTCTTTGAGAACTCTATTACAATGCTTCACTTCAGAATTCTGTGCATTCTAATTGTGTATTTGGTTCCCTTCAATGTTACTTTATTATGTCTATCAATACCTTTTCTCATTGTGTTCAGTAAGAACGTCCTGATAAGTCTAAGCTCATCAGTGACTGACATTCAACTTACTTTTAAATAAGATTTAATATTATACAGTTGCTTTACTTATATATTTTCAAAAACACTAGTGCTATTTGAGAAAATTTCCAGAAGTACTCTTGCTAAATTTAACTGTTTAATTTACAAACATATGACATAAGTATTGCTAATTTCAATATAAAAGTAGTTGAAAATTTTATAAACCTACTTTATACATTACTCTTGAGGAAAAACTTAAGGGTATTTGCTTTAAGTTGTTTTGAAAAGTTATTGTCTAAATAGATCAGATAATTTTTCTGATTGAATATTTCAAAATCAAACAGTACTTCTAAGTAACATATACTGATTTGGATAGCATTTGCTTCTCTTTTAAGATAATAAACAAATATATAGTATTAAAGGATTGCATTTAAGGTTCTGTAAGAGAGTAGAAAATAACAAAAGCAATCTCCACAAGGTCGCTTCACATGAGGCATCTGTAAATTTGGTACCAGATCTGGATTTAATTCTTGAACAGTCAATATTGGCTTATAGCTATTCACAACCTCAGGTTCTTAATTTGTAAAATGAGGATTATAATAAATGTCATAGAGTTATTATTAAATTAGACAAATATATATCATAGCACTTCATAAATTGTACAGTTCTATACAAATAGGATTTCAATATAATTACAAACAACTTAATTTTTAATATAATAGGTGATTGCCAACAAATACAATGGACCATCTGAAAGAACGTAAGACTCGTGTAAATGTTTTACAAGACTCCTCTAGGTCTAAATCTTTACATTTGTCCTGAACTTATCTACAAAGTGGATATATACTGAGAAAAACTGTATCATTTAGATACCATTTACTAAAGAATCCAAATGACTTGAGTCATATATTTAAGTGCATAACAACTTTATTGTTCTATTTGTAAGGGGATTAGTTACCTGGTGCAATGTTTTCTGGATTTGGGGGACTTCGTGGATCCGGGGTGTTAGGAGGAGTAAATGGGGCTTGCTGTGAACCACTTTCCAAGTTGCTTCCATCCAATTTCTCATTCTGCATGGCAATATTGTGCTGTATTTGATCAAAAGTAAACTCAACTGAAAACTCAAAAATATTAGATACACTAATAGGAGAAATCATATGTGCAAGGTGCCATTTGTATACTTAGAATTTAAATACAATGCCACTTCATTGTTACATGAGGTCTCAATAATTTATATTGTAATTAGTTGAGCTATTGAATGAGAAATTTTACTGATACCAATCTAAGATCTGTTTTGTGATGGCAATGCACTTAATTAATTGAGCCTTACTGTGTGCCAGGCACTGTGTCTAGGGCTTTGTATCAATTATGTAATTTGCTATTCACAACATACCTAAAAGGGAAATCTAAGTATTTAATTTTTAAGTCTTTACTAACTTAATATCATACAGCATACTCACCAAACATACGGCTTAGTCATTGTTACATTACTGTTTTATTTATACTTGGGATTTAATGATATGCTTTAATATGCCTTGTTTTAAAATTTAATCTGAAATTTGGACAGCAGTCATATATAACAAAAAATATTTGCACTTTAAGCTGCGTGAACTTACAGAAGGAAGAATTTGGGGTTTCTAGAAAATAAAATGCTTAGAAGAGCATTTGTCTTTAAAGTTTTAGGTGAATTTGTTTTACTCTTATAATTTGGGATTTATTCTATGGCAATATAGCACTTTAAAAACAGTCAGTTTGGGCTTCCCTGGTGGCACAGTGGTTGAGAGTCCGCCTGCCGATGCAGGGGACGCGGGTTCGTGCCCTGGTCCGGGAGGATCCCGCGTGCCGCGGAGCGGCTGGGCCCGTGAGCCATGGCCGCTAGGCCTGCGCGTCCGGAGCCTGTGCTCCACAATGGGAGAAGCCACGGCAGTGAGAGGCTCGCATACCACAAAGAAAAAAAAAAAAAAAAGTCAGCTTGCATTTTAACAGAGAAAAACAGACATTGTAATAGGTTATATCCTCAGAAATATGGCTAGGACTTATCTCTATGGTAAAGTATTGTTTTAATTATATATGAGAAATATATATATGCTTTTTAAAAAGCCAATCTATTTAAGAAGTGCGTAAAGTCAAATCATCTTTTAACTTTAGAAGGAAAAGTTTATTGAAAGGCATAGCAAATAAAGACCAATTTTGACTTTCTTCTGTGTGACATAAGCAGAAAGTATTTTAAAATATTTTTTCATTTCTGTATTTATTTATAAGATGATAAGGTAAAGTACAATTTTACAGTTTAATACTTATTCAACTTTATAGAAATGTGAGGATAAAAGACTATTTTGTCCTAAAATCCAAATACTATAATTAAAGGCCATAAATTAAGGCCTCACCTGATAAAATTATGAAGAAAATTAAGTTTATTGCATTTTCAGGCTTCTCCCACCCACAGCCACTCTCCAGGTGCCTTTTACCTTCACCTTACTCTAGGCAGCACCCTGGTAAAGTTGATTTGGAAATGAGTAGGGCAATGTTAGTAGGGGTAAGCTGGCTTGTGGAGCCATGCAAGAAGGCATGAGAGGCAACATCAACTAGGTGAGTACAGGGTCTTGATTACTGGGCATGAAAGTTTGCATTTTATTCAACAGGCAATAAGAAACAATTTCTAGAGATGAGTAATGCTATACTCAGATACATCAGTTTTCCATGTTTTGAATTTAGCTCTTGTCTTAAGTGTTCAACTTAATTGACTGGGTTAATATCTTTTATCACTTCTGAACCTACACCACCTCTTAGAAAAGAGAAAAGTTCTCCCTAACTTTAATTATAAATAAAAGCCAGTTGACATAAATATAGAAAGTTTAATTGTATCACGCATAAAAATTACTTTTTACAAATTACTGAAATGTGCCCATGAAATGAATTTCACCTAAACTTACAAATCATTCTACCTACATTAATTTAAAAATTGTCACACTAACCTCATTTATAGATAGGAAAATCAACTCTTTCTAAATAGTCATTAATTATCAGGAGACACCTAGTAGCTCTATTGTCATTGTTAAGTATACAAACAAAACCTTTTAATAGTTGGGTAGTGACTTATTTTAGTTATGATATGAGCCTTAAATTATTTTTTATAAAGTTATTTTTTGAACAAAATAAATAAATGTTCAGAATCTCAATATATTTAGTTTGGTCTTATTTCAGAATTACTTGTTACAGTATACTTCCCCATTTCCCAGTATTATCTAATATTTTAAGGATTTTGAAAAGTCCATAGTTACTAAAAGCAGATGTAGTCTTAACTGTAAAATGTGAATTGTTTTGATTAACATCCTTTTGTTGTGATTTATAGAAGGGACTTAATTCTGATGAATCATTCTGCTATTTTATTTTCACTCTAATGCTCATTTTCTTCATCCTTTTTTTTTTTTTTTTGCCTATTTCTGTAAGAAGTTGATCAGTTCATGAACTAGGGCTTCAAAATTGGCATATGTAGCAAGCAACGTATCTTCATTTCTTTTTAAAAATGCCTATTTTCTGTTGTTATTTATGACATAAGAAGTTTTGTGTGGCTTCAGTTTGCCAGTTTCTCAGCAATAGAGTAAGCCCAAAGCTGTGCTTTTTTTTTTTTAATAACACTTAATATTTAAACCAATGGCATTCATTACCAGGGAGTTGATTTATATTTTCATCTAATGATGTCCTGAAGGTTATAATAAAATAAGAAATGCATAAATATAAGTTAAATAATTATTTTGACAACATCTATAGCTCAAGGGAAGCAGTAAAAGGAAAAGGTCATTTCAGAAAATGTAGTCAATAAGTTAATTTGATATAAATCATATAAAGATGATTCAAGAATTAGATTATAAGTAAATAGTTGTTTTCTATTTTTCAGTGTTATTTTGTCTCTCTATCACTAGACAAGGGCTATTTATCTTTGAAATCCCAGCATAGTTTCTAGAACATGGTAGGCAGTCAATAAATTTTTGCCAGAAGTATAAATAAATGAATGGAACTAGACCTGAACCTAATATCTTTTAAATCCCTGTCACATTATCAATGCTTGCTTCAAGTTGCAATCTAATACCGTGATAAAGCAAATGTGTCATCATACAATGTAGCTCACTACCTTCCTCAGTGATTTATTATGCAGGTCATTTTTAGAATTAGGATCAGAGAACACAGATCTTTAAAGCCAGAAAACACCTTACAAAACCATTTGCATCAATCCCTTATTTTATAAATGAGAAAACAGGTCCAGAAAGGCAAAGAAAGTTTTAAATTGACTCCAAATTACACAGATTATGGGAGAGCCAGGACTGAACCCTGGTCTTCCAGTTTCCAGGCCAGAGTTTCTTTTAATTACACCATGACAAGTGTCAGTGCAAGAACTCTAGAATTCTGAGAGCTGGGTTTCAGTCTACTTATTATGGTGTTACTTAAGCCAAATAAATATATGTACTTCCTTGAATACTACTTTCCTCATTTCTGAAGAAGAGAGAGTAAATTTCATCAGACTTCAGAGTATGTTATGTAACTCAATGACATGTGACTTTATTCCATATATTATTATTGTTTATTGCTCTATGTTATTTATCAGCATTTAATTATTTACTTCAATATAGCTATTTGGGATTATTTTATTTATTTAGTTCCCAATCTTCTAGGAACACTGAAAAACTATCAAGACCTGTTCTTAAACATTTTACCTATGACCAGAACATTTGACCACAGGTGTATAAGATTATTGTCAGTAATTGGAAATACTAGTGATAAGAGAATATGCTTTATTCTAATGGACATTTTAAATCTCATTGTACCTTCCACCAGAACTGTAGTTAAAGCATTATACTTAGAGATATAAATGTAAGTTATGAAAACTAGATTTATTCATTTATTCAGATGTCTAGACTTGTAGATGACTTTTCAGAGAATCTCCCTTAAGCTGCTATATTTCATATTATTCTTCAAAGCTGCTTCTCTGTTGTCATTATTGAAAGAATATGATTATATAATTATACTCTGTCAGATGAGTTAGGGGTTATTTTAGGCTCATGCTGTATTAGCTGCAGACATTTTCTGATAAGATGATACTGGGCATAATTATAGGGTAGCATAACATTGCGTTTATCCATGACTTCAAGTGAAAACCATCCTTCCTAAGTGTAAATACTATGGTTGAGTAAAATTTGATGTCTAACTGAATTCATAATTATAACTAAATTCAATTCATGGGTGTTGAAGGATGCTCATTAATGTGAAAAAAAACTGTTTAAGATGTTCTCTAACCATTTATTGTTAACCAGCATCATAACAAGGGAAATAGAAAGTTCAGGAATGAAAAAAATTTTGTTTGTGAGTGCGGTTGTTAGTTCTGTAATGTGTTTTAGTAATTATGATAAAAGATCAGTGAAACCAGTCTGTTTGCTGTAAAGAATTTAGCTGTCCATTCAAAACAACTTAACTAGTGATGGCAGCTGGAAAGCTTTCAGGTTTAAATTCATAAGTAAACTTATAGACTTTTCATAGCTACAGGAAGAAACCCTCAATAAAAAAAACACAAAAGACAAAAAAACAACTAATATTTGTTGTAGTCTCTAGCATCTCCTCAAATTTAGAACCAATGCACTGTTGCTTTTTGATTCTTCATACCTGGTATTTTATTTTTAAAGTCATTTTCCCAAAGCTAATTGTTTTTCTACTATGAACTTCTTCCTCTAAAATCTCTCTGAATGACAAGAGAATATGGTATTCATGCAATATGTAAAATGTAATTTAATTAGTTTGTTTGCTTTTTTAAACTTCTGGTTGATGAAAACTTTTGTCCAAAGAGTTTTGTCCACATTGGTTTTGTTGTTAATAAATAACAGACTTCTCTACACAATGTGGAATAAATGCTTTGAAAGGAGATCAACTGTGTCTGTAGTTCCCAGGCATGTTTTACTGCCAGATGTATTCAGCCAATAAAATGCTTATACTTACTTTATGGAGCACTGTGTGCTTTGGAAATATTTCCATCCCAAACATTTAACCAGTGGTGATAAGACCATGGAAACTTTTAGTACCACAATGTCCACTCCCTCTCCCTGATCTTAGCAGAACAGAGGAGCTCTTCAGTGCCAAATCTACAAACTTACAATGTCTGTACTGAACTAAAAAGAGACTCATATCATGCATAATATTTCCTTTGTTTATCCACCTAAACTATTCATTATCATGAAAAAAAGTCTAACAGAATCAATGAAAAGAAAATTTGTAGAATACTTGTTTGAGAATCTAATAACACATATAAATTTAGAAGTGCTGCCCATTTATTTAGATACCACATTATCAAGTTATACCTACATTTATTTGTGCTTTAGATTCATAATGGAAATTTTCAAATGTATATTTGTCAGATCTTCTTTGTCGCATCTTAAATAGTCTGGCACCACGGTTACTGAGATGGGATAATTCTTCCAACATGATGTCTCTGGGGATGCTGACTTTTTTGCCCAGGTCCATGCCATCTACATCTGTAAAACAATATTCATGTGCATGAAAACCCCAAGATAAGCATTTTTAAGTGCTTTGCTAAATTTCATAACTTATTGCCCGCTCTATGCTAGTATAGTGACTAAAATATAGGCTCTTTACTCAGACTGCCTTGGGTTGAATCCTGGCTCTACTACTTTCTAACTGTATGATCATAGATATGTTACTTATTTTTTGTAAACCTCAATTTCCTTATCTCTAAAGTGGGGCTAATAATAACACCTACTGCATAAGGTTGATTTGAGGATTAAATAAAATGTTTCTTATCAAACACTTAGCATCATACCTGGCACATAGAAAGAGTGAATGAAAGTAAGCTAATGACACTATTAATTTAATCTTTCCTTATTTAGTGAGTTTTCAAACAACACTGATCATAATTCTCTTCATAAGCTCTGTTTGACTCCCAACATTTTTCTGTATCAATTTTAGTAGTCTCTGTTACAAGAATGTCTACCCTTTGGCCCATGCCACCCATTTTCCTGTCCCTGTCAGAATGCTATTCATTCTGCATCTAGCACCAAGGAGCCTAACATAAAGTAGGTAGGTGATAAGCATTAAATGAACAAATCCTTCTCAATCTAGCTTATGTGCCATTTCTGTCAATTCCTTCTCTAAAATCTCTATTCATAATTATTCATGCCTTTTCTGTATTCCCATAGCATTGAATCACAATTACTTGATTCCATTTTACTTATTTTATGGCTTGCACATTCTTTATGTTTTTGTCTTTGTGTCCCCCATGCCTTAAATATAGGAGATGTTCATTAAACAACTGTTATTTTCTATTTCTAGTACTGAAGGACTTTTCTAAAATCCCAAAGAAATAAAACTCCTCCACTTGCACCTTTAATCAGAAATATCTTTTTGTGTAACCCACAGAGTTCTTTTGCCACTGTGGACTGCTCTTAAATGCAAAGAAGAAAAATTGGACCATTGGTAAAATAAATAATTATGCTGGTTGATGGGGACAACATTTTCTGATGTAACAAATTAACCCTAATAATTAGGCTTTTGGAGGTCTTTAGGGATAAAATAATAAAATTACTTACAAATTTTCTCCCCATTTTGCCTTGAAAAAAAATCAATTTGTTTATATAGTTTGATGTTACCCAGAGAGGAGCTCCACTAATTATAAAAATTATAATATCAAGACTTCTGCTTCTGGGAAGATAGAATAGATCTACTTTTCCCTATACCTCTACTAAGTAAAACTAAAAATCCTGGACATTATGTATAAAATAAACATAAGAAGACTCTGGAAGTTGGAGAGAAGAAGGCAGACCAGCTAGGGACAACAAGGTCCTTCCTCAGGATCCAAGGAACAACAAGGTACTGAATTCTCTGGGTTTTCTTTTAGCCCCATATATCCCAGACTTGGAGCTGAAGATGCTATTAACCCAGAAACACCAAAAGGTGCAGCCTAAAGCCTCCAAAAAAGATTGTTCTCACTAGCCAAGACCAGGAAAGAAGCAACCTAGAAAGACAGAAAACTTTTAGACAATAGCTACTCTACTTCAGCCAAATACCACAGGAAAAACTTTGACCTCACCCATATCAACAAAGTTCAAGTGGGGAGCCCAGAATTTTACCCTTGCAAGGCTGTAATGAGGTGCCCTGATGCTCCCATAAGGGTGGTATCAGAGGGGCTAAGGAGGAAGCTGGGACTTTCATCCCTGTCAGCCAGTAACAACCCTCCATCCCCTGTAGTGTTAGTGGAACTCCTACCCCCTCCTACTAGTAACTAAGTGACCCTCCTCAAGTTTCAGTAGGGGCCAACTGGGAAACCTTGACTTCCTACTTCCACCTGGCAGTGATGAGGTGGCACTCTCCTTCCCCTGCTGAAGCAGTGTCAGACTAGGATAGATAAAACAGAAGGCTTAAATAAGAGCAAGATTCTTAGAACATAATATGACAATATGCAGGCTCAAATAAAAAAATCATTTGTCATACCAAGAATCAGGAAGATCTCAAACTGAATGAAAAAAGACAGGTGCCAACATGAGGTGACTGAGATATTAAAATTAAATAACAAAGATTTTAAAGCAGCCATGATAAAAATACTTCAAAGAGCAATTACAAATTTCTGGAAACAAATGAAAGAAAAATAGAAAATTTTAGCAAAGAAATAAAAAATCATGGCAGAGAAATAAAAGTTGTAAAGAACCAAATGGAAACATTAGAACTGAAAAATAAAATACCCAAAATAAGAAGTTCAGTGGATGGATTCAGTAGCAGAATGGAGGGAATAAAGGAAAGAAATGGTGAATTGAGAGATAGAACAATGGAAATTACCCAATAATAACAACAGAGAAAAACAAATAGACTGGGAAAAAAAAAAAAAAAGAAAGCCTTAGGGATTGGTGTGACTAGAACAAAAGATACAGCATTTGTATCACTGAAGTCCCAGAAGGAGAGGAGGAGGCATGTGGGACTGGAAAAGTACACAAAGAAATAATGGCTAAAAACTTCCCCAATTTGGCAAGAGACATAAACCTACAGATTCAAGAAGCTAAAAGCATTCTATAAAAAATAAATCTATAGAACTCTACAACAAGACATATTATAAACTTCTAAAAACTAAAGACAATGGGAAAATCTTGAAAGCAGCCAGAGGAAAATGACAACTTACCTATAGGGAGAAAAAAATGAGAATGACAGTGGATTTCTCATTAGAAATCATGAAGATCAGAAGGAAGTGGCACAAAAATGCTGAAAAAAAAGAAATGTCAACCCAGAATCTGATACCTGCTGAAAATATTCTTTAGAAATAAAGGGGAAATTGAGACATCTTCAGATGAAGGAAAACTAGGAAATTTGTTGCCTGGAGACCTACCCTAGAAAAATGGTTCATGCTGTTACAACAAAATAATGAAGACTGGTGGCTAATAAACAACAGAAATATATTTCTCATAGGCCTGGAAGCTGAAAGTCTGAGATCTGTGTGCCAGCATAGTAGGTTCAGTTGAAATCATTCTTCTGAGTTGTAGACTGCCCACTTCTTACTGTGTTCTCACATGGTAGAAGGGACAAGAAAGCTCTCTTGGGCTTCTTTCATAAGGTCTTTAATATCATTCATGAAGACCCCACCCTCATGGCCTAGTCACTTCCCAAAGGCCCCATGTCCTAATACCATCAGGGACATTAGGATTTCAATATTTGAATTCTGGGGGGGCCACAAATATTCAGACCATAGCAAATAACTAAATTAAGTTCTTTAAACAAAAGGGAAACAATAAAATAAGGAATCTTAGAACATCGGAACAAAAAAAGATTACAGTAAGCAAAAACGTGGATAAATACAGTAAGCCTCCCTTCCCCTCTTGAGTTTCTAAATTATGTTTGATCATAGAAGCAAAAATTATAAAACTCTGATATAAATATATGTAGAAAATAGTTAACACAATTTTATTATAAACAGGGGAGGGTAAATAGACATGAAGGTAGATAAGTTTTCTGTACTTCACTTGAACTGATAAAATGACAATATCCATAGAATTTGATAAGTTAAGCACATATAATGTAATAGAACAACTACCAAAAACTACACAGGTACACTTGAAAAACTATAGATAAATAAAAATGGAATTCTGAAACATGTGCAAGTAATCTGTAGGAAGCTAGGAAAAAGAAAACAGAAGGGAAAAACAGAGACAACAAACAGAAAACAAAAAATAAAATGATAGACTTAAGCTCTACCACATCAGTAGTAGAGCTTAAATAAAAATGCTCTAAATACCCTAATTAAAGGATAGAGACTAGCAGACTGGATTTTAAAACATGACCCAAGGGCTTCCCTGGTGGCGCAGTGGTTGAGACTCCACCTGCCGATGCAGGGGACATGGGTTCGTGCCCCGGTCCGGGAAGATCCCACATGCCACAGAGGGGCTGGGCCCGTGAGCCATGGCCGCTGAGCCTGCACGTCCAGAGCCTGTGCTCCTCAACGGGAGAGGTCACAACAGTGAGAGGCCCGTGTACCGCAAAAAAACAACAAAAACAAAACATGAGCCAAATATAAGCTGTCTAGAAGAAACTCACATCAAGTAAGTGCCTTGAACAATATAGGCAAGTTGAAAGTAACAGGATAGAAAAAGATATCAAGCAAACATTAATCAATGGAAAGCAGAAGCGCTTATGTTAATTCCAAAGTGGACTTCAGAGCAAAGAAAATTTCCAGAGACAGAGAACGTTATATAATGATTAAAGTGTCAATCCATCAAGAAGACCTAGAAATCCTAAATGTGTATGCACCAAAAAACAGAGCTGCAAATGGAGTAAAAATTAATAGAATTAAAAGGAGAAATAGATAAACCCACAATTAAGAGTTGGAGACTTCAACATTCCTCTCTCAACAAGTGATAGGACAACAGAGAGAAAATCAGTAAGGATATAAAAGAAATCAACAACACCATCAACCAGTAGGATATAATCCTACTGTTTATAAAATATTTATAAACAGCATAAAATATTCTACTGAACAACAATACAACACACATTCTTTCCAAGTGCACATGGAGTATATACCAAGATAGACCAATATCTTGGACCATAAAGTAAGCTTCAACAAATTTAAAAGAATCAAAATTATATACAGTATGATCTCTGATCACAATGGAATCACACTAGAAATAAGTAACAAAAAGTTTACAGAAAAATCTCCAAACATTTGGAAACTAAAAAAAAATCACACTTCTAAACAATCCATGAGTCAAAGAAGTCTCAAGGGAAATAAAAAATTCATTGAACTGATTGAAATTAAAAATAGAGCATATCAAATTTATGGGGCACAGACAGTACAGTGCTGAGAGAGACATTTATAGCACTAAATGCATACATTAAAAAAAGAGGAAAAGTATCAAATCTATACTATAAACCCAAAGCAAGCAGAAGGAAGAAAATAATAAAGATAAGAGTAGAAATTAAAAACAGAAAAACAGTAGAGAAAAATGAGTTGAGCACAGAGTTGGCTTTTGAAAAGATCAGTAAAATTGACAAACCTCTAGCTAGACTGACACAGAAAAATAGAAATGTAGAAGATACAAATTACCAGTATCAGGAACAAAATAAGGGATACCACTACAGCCACTGCAGATAGCAAATGGATAAAAAGAGAATACTGTGAACAACTCTACATGTAAATTCACATAAATTTGAAAACAGAAAAAATATGACCAATCCCTTGAAAAGCAGAAAGTAACACATCTCACCCAACATGAAGTAGATAATTTGATTAATCCTATAGCTATAAGGCAATTGAATTTATAATTCTAAAATCTCCCCCAAAAGATATCTTCAGACCTAGATGGTTTTACCAGAGAATTCTACCAAACATTTAAAGAAGAATTAACGCCAATGCTACATAGTCTCTTCCTGAAAACAGAAGATGAAGGAACACTTCCCAATTAGTTTATTACCTTGATAGCTAACAGAAACAACACACAAAAAAAGAAGCTACAGATCAATATCCCTCATGCTTATAGAAGCAAAAATCTTTACCAAAATATCAGTAAATAGAATTCAACAATACAGAAAAAGAATTCTATACCATGAATAAGTGGGGTTTATTCCAGGGATACAAGATTGGTTCAATATTCAGAAATCAATGTATTCTACCATATTAAATGGCTAAAGAAGAAAAATTACATGATCATACCTTTGGGATCTAGGGCTGGACAAAATGTTGTTAAACTTGACACCAAAAGCACAGTCCATAAAAGAAACGGTTGATAAATTAAGCAAAATTAAATACTTCTGCTCTGAGAAATACTGTGTTAAGAGGATGAAAAAACAAACTACAGAGTAGGAAACAATATTTGCAAACCACATATTTGAAAACAGACTAGAATATATAAAGAACTCTTAAAAGTCATCAGTAAAAAAGCAAACAATCCAATTAGAACATGGGCAAAAGACAGGAAGAGATATTTCACTGAAGAAGATATACAGATGGCAAATAAGCATAGGAAAAAACGTTCAACATTATAGTCATTAGAGAGATGCAAATTAAAACCATGAGATATAACTATACACGTATAAGAATGGCCAAAATGAAAAATAGTGACAGCATCTAATGCTGGGGAGGGTGTGGAGAAACTGGATCACTCATACATCACTGTTGGAAATGTAAAATGGTACAGCCACCCTAGAAAATAATTTAATAGGCTCTGTTAAAAACTGAACATAGGACTACCAGCAATACTGGGCATTTATCCCAGTGAAATGAAAGCTTATGTTCATACAGCTTTATACATGTTCATACAGCTTTATACATAGCAGCTTTATTCTTAATAATAATAAAAGAAACAACTCAAATGTACTTTAATGAGTAGGTAAAAAGTTAAAAACACTGTGGTCCATCCAAAGCATGGTACTCAGCAATAAAAACGAACAAACTATTGAAACACAGCAAATGGATCTATCTTGAGGGAATTACACTGAGTGAAAAAAGCCAATCCCCGAAGGTTACATACTGTATGATTCCATTTTATAGCATCTTAAAATGAAAAGATATATATATATAAATGGGAGACATTAGTGATTGGTAGGACTCTCTTGACTGCATGAATATCAATATTCTGATTGTGATATTGTACTATACTTTTACAAGATGTTGCTCTCGTGGGAAACTGGGAAAAGGTACGTGGGATTGCTTGGTATTCTTTCTTACATCTCCATGTAAACTACATTTATATCAAAATTAAAAGTTTAATAGAGCTATCAAGCCATGAAAAGACATGAATGGCCCTTAAATGTATATTGCTAAGTGAAAAAAGCCAGTCTGTAATGGCTACTATATGACTCCAACTCTATGACATTCTGGAAAAGACAAAACCTTGGAAGACAGTAAAAGAATCACTGGCTGCCAAGCGGCTGTCTGGAGGGAGTGGAGATGAAGAGGCTGAGCACAGGGGAATCTTAGGGCAGTGAGACTCTTCTGTATGATACTGTAATGGCAGACGCGTGACAGTGTGCATTCATGAGAACCCATAGGACAGTGCCGCACAGTGTGAAACTTTATGTAAACTGTGGATTTCAGTTAATAATACTACGTCGATATTGGTCCGTCAATCATAACAAGTATAACGCACTAATGCAAGATGGTAATAATAGGAGAAACTGTGTGCTGGGAGGAGAAGGGGTATATAGGAACATTATACTATACTTTCTGTTTAGTTTTTCTGTAAACCTAAAACCGCTCTAAAAAATAAAGTCTATTATTAAAAAAATGTTCAATTTAAAAAATTTCCATAGCCCTTCCTAATGCAGCGCAGAGTGGCATTGTCTACTCTCTAAGGTGAAAAAAACAAAAAAATTCTGTGCTTTACAGTCCCCAGAGTTGGCAGAAATAGCTTATGGAAGAGGAATGAAGGCGCACAACAGGGTAGATGAGGGTATTTTACAGTTTCCTGGGATTTGTTTGCCAGCTCTGCTGAGTTCTACAGGGAATATTCACTATTGTTTATTTGCAAGTGTTTGGAGGCTGTTACTGTGTGCTAGCAACATGGAAGGAGCTGGATTGTTTTTCAGTGTGTCTATGAATATATCCCTCAGTGTTCTAGAAAGTGTGACAGGAGTGGACTATTTCAGCTTTTTGATTCTGGAATCAAAATAGCAACTTCCCTTTAGATCACAAATGATCAAAAAGACACAATATGGCTTATAGTAATTTGATGCAATACTACGGGGTGGAGGGGAAATCTCCTTTGCTTCTTAAATGCTTCTTAAAATAATTCAATTAGCAATGCAAGAGAGAGAAACAGAATAAAATAATAACACAGAAAATCGAAATCAATAGATTTTTTTTGTCCATTAACCTTCTAGGAATACACATTCTATGTAATGTATTTATATATTACAAATAATGTTTTTAAACAAATTTTTTAATGGGACATTTTCAGGAAATAAAAATGCCCCAAAGCAGGCAGCCACTAGAAAATGCAAAGACAACAGTCTTTATATTATAGCAATGGAATCTCTCCTTACAGTTAAGGCTACAAAGTTTTTTCATAAGGAAACCAAAACAGGGATGCAGCTTTTCTCTTTCTCTCCTTTTCTGTTGCCAATTTGAGTCATTATAAACAGTTAAATGAAAATAGAGGAGCTAGAAAAAGGAATAGCATATTATTATGTTATTTTCTATAAGTTCTAAATTTCAAGCTATGGCATAAGTTTAATTTGGGGATCCCAAGACAAAAATTTGAGAAAATGTTTTTATCTCATTTTCCTCTTCCTAATGGCCACCAATATTAGCTGATTCCACCAATGTTTCTGAAATAACCACATGCCCTACTTGAATTCCATCCCTATGGCCACTTAGATTTACAATAGTTTTCTGGGGTATATTTGACAGGAATTAATTAACCTTTGTGATTGATACAGGAACAGGTGTGTGACCTGACCCAGGTCAATGAGGCAAAATATCAGGACTTTTCTTTGTGTACATTGTGCCAAAGATACTTTC
Organism: Phocoena sinus; assembly: GCF_008692025.1. Lineage (NCBI taxonomy): Eukaryota > Metazoa > Chordata > Mammalia > Artiodactyla > Phocoenidae > Phocoena > Phocoena sinus. Next base: position 22,216,250 of record NC_045767.1, read on the forward strand.
TTTTCCTGCTGCAGGTAAGCACGGATGTATATTGCCCAGGAAAATGTTGGTATGTACTTGATAAAATGATAGAGCCAGATGTGGGGTGAAGCTTACCCCAAGAAAATCAGAGCAGAGGGAGAAAGAAACCTGGTCCTTAATGGCATACTTGAGCTGCCAGATGAAGACTTAACAAATCACCTCTGAACTTTTCAGTTATGTGAGGCAATAAATTCCCTTTAGTTTGTTTCTGATTTTCTGCTATTTTCAACTAAAAGCATGCTAACTATGGTTATTCTCTTCAGATCTTCATCTCACTGATGTAGGTCCAAAAAGTCTATTAAGATTGGAATCAAGAAAGAGTAAAGAAGAATAGCCTAGAAGCCCAGCAGTGGGGGCCTCGAAGAGGAGAGGAAAAATAGAGCAGAAGTATAAAATATGGATATACCTCTGGCCAGACTCCTTTGGGCTCATAAGAAACATTCACTCCTTTTTAGCAAAACACAGTAATCATCACCCAAGTTGCTACAAGGAGTAGATGTGCAGCAAGAGCCATGAGGAACTTACCTACCCTCAATAATCAGTTGGTACAATCCATTATTACTAGTAAATTTATACCACAAGAGAGGAGACAAAAGAGACAAAAAGGAAAGAGGAGAAGGCACACAAAATAATTGACCAACTCTCAACTCTCTTTGCTTATTCTTCATACTTCCTTCTACTACCTTTAAGCCTAAATTTTCTCCCTCTTACTCTGTAAGTAACAGACAGTGAGTTAATAGTTGGCTTTGAGTGACCATCTAAAGGTCCTGTGTATCTCTGGGACCAGAAGCACTGCATGAGAAATCTAGTGGTGTCTGGAGCAGGCTTGTACTGGTTCACAAGAGTCGATTGATAAATTTTCAGAAATTCTGTTAGCCAGTAGTTAAACTCAGTGAACATAACCACTATTAAAATTAAATTATATAAACTTAATAATAAGTTATATTAAAAAGAAAGCAATAAATACTCAAAAATATCACTTTCTAAATGTTTTGCTCCTTTTTGCTATTATCTATGCTCTTGATGTTTTCTTATATCTATTATATCTGTATGGTGGAAATACTGTATAGTGTTGTATTACTACACATCTCTTTCCAACTCTGCATTCAGTTTCTCCTTGATGGTAGCTCGAAATTGGCCATGGCAAGAGTATTTATACCACAGAAATTGGCAGATTCTACAAACCAAGGCATTTTTCCCCCCAAAGAACCAGTTAAATATTCACTAGCAAACTGATAGAGACATAGGAACATTTTAAGTCAATATATTTTGCATAAACAAACAAACAATAAAAGACATAAACTAAATTCTCCAAGGTTTTTTTCCCCTTCCCTTCCAGTAGTTAAGTTTATGATGTAATTGGAGCTGGAGTTCCAGACCATCTGTGAGTTGGGAAATCTAATGTATGAACACTTTCATTTACTTAAACTTTCAGAGTGAAAAGAATGGTGTCAACTGAGCAGATAGAATCCAAGTTCAGCTGTTCCCTGCCCTTTATTGCAAACTCTGTGCAGGGTCTTAACAGTGTGTTTAATCTGGATGCCTGATAAATGATATAACTTATTCAGGGTTCATATCCTTGCCCTGATGGATTAGAAGGTTGTCTTTGTGGCATTAGATCATCTATTGAAAATAATATTGCTAGGCATGCTTTCCTGTTAATGTCGTTTATAGTGATCCAGAATTTTCCATTTATTCTTTAAAGATTTTATAGGACTTAATCTATTATAGTTTGCTATTATTTTAAGGAAATAATGATTATTTTGGAATAAATATCTAATTATAAAAAACTATTACAATATAACTTTAGGGTCTTGACCATTATCAAATTAATTTCCACAAAAACCTCCACATTTTTCAATCTACTAGAAATATTAAATAATTGTAATCAATATTCTTTCTCAGTAATGTCCTCAAATGTGCATTATTTTTGTAGCCAAATTAAGATTTAAAATCTTACATTAAAAAGTTCAAACTTTTGATTTTTGAATATACTTTCCTTCTACTTTAACCATATTACTATGAGTACTGGAAACCAAATGGAAAATTGCATTTTATTGGGAGAGTATCAGTGATCTTTGAAAATGTGATCAATTCCTTTTTCAAACCTTTCTTCAATATGCAGTCTTATGAGCAGACACTGAACCTAAATTCCTCCAAAAAACTTTTTTTTTCACATTTATTTCATAGGTTAACATTCTAAAACTTAGTCAACAAGGATTTATGTGTGCACAGGTAGTTCTGTATTTTTAATTTGTAATTTTGATCCTACCAAAGTTACATATTTAGTTAGATCAGTGAATCCAATTCATAGTTTGTAAAGATACCCACTTATAAATAATAGTAGTAGGACAAAAGATCTTTTAAAACTGTTTCGCCATGATTCACGGGCAGCTGCAATTCTGGTAAAATGGGCAAAACCACAGAAGGGGAGATAACTGAAATTTATTTGCTTTAGGGTGGTCCTATCAATTTACTTAAAAGCCTGATTGAAGCCAAGAGATTTTCTCTACACTTAACAGGACCCTTCTGCCTGTTTACAGACAGTTGGCCTGTGTAGATTGAATAATAGTCCATAAATATACATTATTGCATACTGCAACATGCATATATACATATTATATAAAAGTTAATAGTCCAGACTGTGGTTTTGAATAATACTTGAGAAGTCTACATTTGATTAAAGGTTTATTAGTAATCTTTAATAATTTTCTCTAGATTAAAAAGTTGATTTTGAAACTCATCTGGGATTCTATATTTTCCTATTTCATATCTCTTTGCCTTGATTTGAGTTCAAAAATTTACTGTTAATATATTACCGTTCAATAACTGTGCAAATCTATAAACATTTAAAAAATGAGATTACCAATGTATTGAATTATGCAAATTGAGTTACACAAACCAGTAATTCATCTAGTACTGTTTATAGGATGTATATCTAGAGCATATTAGAGTGAAAAAGGCAACAAAGAAATGATGTTCATCATTCTTCTAGGATGATAGAATATGGCAAGAATTAAACATTATAATTTCAACTTTGGTATAAATTGGAATTTAGCCTAGTTCTCTGCTGCTACTTTGCTGGAGAGCGTTATTAGAAATCTATGGCATGCTTAGAAAAATCCATGATTTCACAACATATTATTGCACACCAATTTTCAAGATAAAGCATGCTTTTTCTTCGGGTTATGAGAATGCTAATGTGAAATTTTAAACCAAAGAAAACTAACAAATTTGTACATTAAGCATTAGGTTAAGTTCTTTTTCTCCCCTAGACTTTTTACATTTGATCTGTAGTGTTTAAGTCCTTCCTGGTGTCCTCATTTTTATATTGATGACTTGATTAATTACAGTTTAAGATATGCTTATACAGGAAAAGTAAAAGGGGTCTTCACATTATCTTTTGTCTGAAAGTCAAGACATTATATCTATGCTTTTCAAAGTACCCCTGCAATTTGTGTTAATATTATCACTGCCTCTGTTATTGGTGGAAAAACTCAAATACACTGATGTTTGAGCACATAGCTCAATATAATAGAATCATGAAATTTTAGAATTAGATGACTCAACAGATCCAACCTCTTCATTTTCAGATGAGGTATCTGCTGTCTGGTCTGGAACTCAGGGCTCCTGGTACGATATCAACAACAGCACTCCATTTAGAACCTGGCTTCCTGTTTTCAGACCACAGACTAAACTCTTTTCCTGAAATCGCAAAAACAATCTGCTCAGTCTTCTTCTGTGTGCTGGGAAAAGCTGTTCACCAGTCATGAGGGAAAAAACAAACAAACAAAAAACATACCAAAAAAGTCCTCACAGAGCCCAGGTGCGAAAACCGTAGGGTGACTGAAACAACTGTAGTCTTTTTATTTCTGAAGCTCTTCTTCTAAACTGTCAGCAATATCTGTGCTTAAGATCAGGGGACAGCATACTCCCAGTTCTTAGATAATTTTAATTCCTATTCCTTTTCCCCACCATTTCCGGACAGATGCCAGTTGCTCTAGAGTGCCTCTCCTTCCTCCATTCTCATTCCCCATTCTCTTTCTCTATAGACTTATTACTTCCTATTCTTTTATCCTTCCCTCTCTCTCTCTCTTCCTTCAGTAATCAAGTCTCAAATGAGTTACTGAGTGAGAGAGAAACATGATCACCACTGGAGAATATGTACAGCATCAGGAGTAAATAGCACAGGGCTGGTGGGCATGGAACCATTATAAGCCATCTTTTCTTGCCTCCACAACTAATTCATGACAGATAATGGCAAAGTATTTTGGTGTTTTTGTCTTTTAGAATAGCACTTGTTATACAGTTGCAACATGGCTCTGATATTTCTGTTTAAAGCTTCTGGGTTTTGCATCACAGTAGTAACACAAAACAGCTACTAATCATCAGCTCTAACACTTTTAATATTGATGTTGATGACCATGTTGATGATCATCATGATATGATGCTGAGGATGGTCTGTCTGAAGGTATAGAGCCTTAGTGTTGGGAGATACTTTTTATTAATTACTGTTGCTTCTGGTACATTATTTGACACCAAATCATTATGGATCCATAATGAGTGAACAATTGGCATATAGTTAGTAGAGGCTCTGAGTTATCTACATTTTTACTTGTGCTATCCAGTTCTATGTATTTTAGTCTATATGGGTAGGATTTCTCAGTAATTCTTTGAGGTTATTTCTCCTTCAGATTCAATGAGTGCTCTGATGAAAAACTCTCCTTTTTGATTCTTATATTTTCCTACTGATCATCTCAAGGCTCACCAGCTATAGTCTCTCTCCCCACAGCAAGAACTGGACTGAACTCCTAGCTCAGGTTTAGAAGACAACTCATTGTCACATTTCATTCTCCTCCAGGCTAAATTTCTTTGAAAAGTGATATAAAAAATAAATGAATTATAATACTGAAAAAAAAAATCTTGATGCACAAGGGGAGAAGGGAGTGGGAGAAGAACTTCAAATAGCTTCTCTATTCATTTTTATAGAGGACAATCCAGTCCAAATTTTACTTAGTCTTAGAATTAAGATCAAAAGAGTTGCATGCTTTATCTTAAATTATACAGGTTTTTGTTGGTGTGAAGTGTTTGAAAGTTTGCAGAATTATTCCCAGAAAGGTTTCTCTGCAGTCCATGTCTCATTTCTGCCTCCTTAGAAAAAATGATACTCCCCTAGCTCCAGATCTCTAAACACTATGTCATATACAAATAGTAAAGTTCCATGTAAAATGTCAGAGGAAATAAAAGAAGGAAATTATTTAAACTGCTTCCTAAAGTACTGCAGCTGTTTTATCTGAGATGAGTTAAGAAAGAAGTCTGTGATTATCCCTGTTATCTGTAGTACTTGACCTCCAAACAAAGGCAGAGCATGTGACTCCATTTAAGGGACTGGAAATCTTCCCGTGACTTGGGAGGGAGGGCTTCAGCAGACTTTACTTGGCCAGGACCTGTTGGTGGTGAGATTATAGTCTTGAGGTTTTTTTTCCCCTTGAGATATAATTGTACTTTTTCTTTATATTTCATAAAAAAACAAAAGTTATATTATAAAAAAAGGAAAAGATACTCTTATAGGTCTATGTCAGAAATAAGAGAGTAGAATCCAACACATGATTTAAACTGGGAATACATTAAAATGATGGATTGATTTGTGATTATGATGCAATTAGAAAATGATAACTTATCCCAAGCCTAGTTTTAAGATAAATAATCTAGTCTCAAACTCAAGTGATTATCTGATTTTTTCCTTATTGATCAAGGAAACTATTAAAACAATTTCAAGTAAACTACATGAAGCAGGAAATACAAAGAAGTGCAAAAATTTAAAAGAAGCTTGAATTTTGGAACCTTGCATTGGTACAAATTTAGTTCTGGTGTCTGATTCAGAATTATTTTCACTTTATTCCAAACTAGTTTGACATCATAGTAAAAATGGGTCTAAGTTGAAGCCAGTATGGTGATTTTGTATTGCAAAAAAATAGAAAGCAAAACTTAATAACAGAACCCTTTAGATATGACTGCATTATGGGGGGAAGCATCTAACACAGTCTCTGATTGGTTCTATTCAGCTTGCTTTATGGAAGGTGAAATATAAAAATGCTATACTTATGCCTTTTCCCAGCTACCTGGTGAAAGATCTCATTGCTCTAGGTCTTAGTATTGTTCAGGTAAAAGGTCACATTCCTTGTTAATAGAAGGGAAATAAGGAGGTGCCCTGAAAACTCCACAAATATATTCTGGAATGGCTCAAATCAGCCCTTAAAACTATCTAGATATTCTACTTATTAACTTTTAAAATTGATGCTATCCTTTACTCAATTTCCTTTATAACAATCAAAGTTGAATTTCCTTTATAACAATCAAAAAGCAATGTATAAAGCATTACTTTCTAGAGTGTTTTGCTAGAGCTTAGAGAAGAGAGTGGAATATCATCTTGCATCTAATTTATATTAAAATTTTTTTGAGTTATATGCTTGAGACTATAAGAAACCTATATTTTCCTAGAAATTATAAATAGAAGTAGATTTCCACACAGAATATCTCGGTAAATCAGTTACTAAATATGAAGACTGGTTTCAGGGTTAAAGAAGTTCACAATGAATATGAATTCCAACTTAACACCTTTTTAAAAAAAAAAAAAAAGGACGCTAGAACAGATTTTGAATGATTTGTGTAATATAAGGTAAAAGAAATCAAGATAGATCTTGTGGGATGGACAATGAAGACAAAATTGTATGAGACCTGTCCAAAAAAGAGAAAAAAAGATCTGAGAGTGGTGATATTAACTTATAACGTGAAATGTGAAAGGCAAGCCAAGTAGAATGTACATCAGCTGTCAGATTGCTTCATTCCTTTAGAGCAGTTGTTCATCTGAAAATAGCTTTCAAATGAGAAAGGATGACTACAAAAGGATTAGTTACCATAGGCTTTTATACACCCCCTAGAGCTCCAGGTTTGTTATGACAGAATAGCAAGAATTTAAAGGAAGTAAACTATAGAATATTAAATAACATCAGGAAGAGTCTACATTAATGCTGAGCTATATTATTGCTGTGAAGGGTTTTCACTGATACCATTTCCATGGATTTCCTTCATGATGGCTGATGCTTGCTGTTTCCTCTGCTTCACCATGGTATTATGTGATAGCATGATTTTTTTGTTCCCTCCCTGTGAAAAATAAAGGAACATTATTGAGGCAATGTCAAGAACTCATTTGGAGTGTTTTATAATCATCCTTTTGAGAGACAGCATCTTTGTTCTTTATTAAGAGTTTATTATTGCTTTCTACTGAAAGACTTTAACACCATTCCTTGTCTGGTGACAGAGCATGCTATTCATTGACAGGCAATGTCACAGTGAACAGAGGCTGTTTCTCAGAGTTTCCAGCCCAGTCTTATCTATATACTAGTACAATGATTATTGGGCAATGAGAAACGATGAAAGAGCTGGACTCCTTTCCCCTTCCTCTCTCTTTTCCACAGTTTATTTTAATCTGTCATTATTTCCTTACTGGCCTTCATTTGTACTAACATCACAGTACATCAATTCCAGCAAATTGTAAGAATGAAGAAAGGACGCCAGATTAAACCAGAACTCTTTGGTGGTAGTATTTTAATATTGGCATCAACAGCTGTCCTTTAAAGCAAAGAAAGCCCATTAATGAGTCACAACTCTGAACTTCCTTGGACAACTGACTAATAGAACATTTTAGGAAACAATATACTTACCTTGCTCTTAGACCGTGATTTTCAGGAAGGATGAATCCTGATTTGTGGAGGAAAGACTGGAGATGGAATATGGATGGCACTTGGGCCCGATGGTTTTTATCCTTGAGCCTGGGATAGCATGGTCCCTAGCTCTGACTCAAACTGGGGACTGAGCCTTTCTGAAGAGACTGGCATCCAGCTGACATCAACTGACTATATATAGCACCAAATACTTCAGCTACTCATATCTTCCTGGCAAAAGGGAGGAACCAAGAAAGATTAGGTTCTCTCCATTGTGTTTCTAGTTTGTGAGATGTTTGAATGAACATACAGAAGGTTTTTATGGAGTACCTTCTGTTTGAAGAGATACTAGCCAAAAAAGATTTTTAAAACTTTTTAAGATGTAGCCCTTACATTACATCTTAATTGAGGTGGCAAAAGATACATATTGAATACGTCAATTAGAACAGAATGATAGATTATTAACAATTAACATGAAAGTATTGACCATAATATCTAAGGAGTTTCAAGAAGAAAGAAAGCAATATGGGGCAGATCAATAGTGCCATCCCTTAAGCAAGAGTGAGAACCTATAGTAAGTTCAGAAAAATGTGTTATATTTGAATGGCGAAGTGGGGGAGCATTCTGTAATGGGCCTTAGAAGTTGAGCCTTGAAGCTATCTGAGTAAAAGCTTAGACTCACAGCTGGGTCATGAGTCTTTCTGAAGAGACCCTGTAGAGAACAGTGCCTGCAAAGTTGACTGATCTCTGCAAGGTCTGGAGTCAAGGATTTCTGTTTGGGAATCAGGATAAGAAGTTGGGAAGGTAGGCCATGTTGGAACACAGAAGCATGTTCCTTCCCATATCCAGGCTTTGGCTCTTACTATTTCCCACTTCCTGGAACATGCTCTCCCCCTACCACTTGGCTTACTCATGCATTCAGGACTCCCCCCAACTATTGATTCCTCATAAAGTCCTTCCCCAGTCACCCTGTCTAAAATATCACATGGGGCTTCCCTGGTGGTGCAGTGGTTGAGAGTCCGCCTGCCGATGCAGGGGACACGGGTTCGTGTCCCGGTCTGGGAAGATCCCACATGCTGCGGAGCGGCTGGGCCTGTGAGCCATGACCGCTGAGCCCGCGCGTCTGGAGCCTGTGCTCCGCAGCGGGAGAGGCCACAGCAGTGAGAGGCCCACGTACCGCAAAAAGAAAAAAATAAAATAAAATATCACATGGTGCCACACTCTAAGCCCTTACTCTGCTTTATTTTTTAAATATTTTTGTATTAGTTAAGATTAAAGTCGAATGGGAGTGACAGAAAACCCTAAAAACAGAAATTTCAAAAAGATGGAAGTTTGTTTTTCTCACACATAAATTTTGCCCAGAGGTAAATAATCTAGGGTTTGTGTGATTGACATAATTATCAGGGGTGCAGTCAACTCTAACATTTTGCTTCGTTGGCCCTAAAATGCAGCCCCTTGGGCTTAAATGATTGCTTCAGCTCTAGTCAGCATGCTCTTATTTCAGTCAGCAGGAAAAAAGAAAAAGTAATGAGAAAGGCAGCAGGAAAAAGAAAAAGAAAAAGTAATGAAGGTCTCCTTCAAACATGTCCTGATATTGCTCAGATCTCTTTTGTTTACATCCCTTTGGCAGAACTTAGTCACATAGCCAAACACAGCTCAAGAGATGTTGGGAAATGTAGATTTATTCTGGGTGGCCACGCCCAGTTAAATTCAGAGGTTAATTTACTGACAAAGAAGATAATGATTACTGGGTGACAACTCTCAGTTTTTGCCACAAGGGCATAACACTATTTTATCTATACCTATATCTATATCTATTTGTCTAGCTAGCTAGCTAGCTGTCATCCATCTATCAATCTATCTCTATCATCTATCTGGTATCTCTTTTTCCTATTGAACTTCATAAGACTTAGGCTTTATATCTTCAGCAGCAAGAATTGTAGACATTCAATATTCATTAAGTGAATGAATAAATGAGTGGGTTGGAGATTGTGGAATGCATGAGTTTGGAATTATTTTCCTGTTATGTCAAGCACTTGGGGGGAAATAGAATTGTAATAAACAGTCAGTTGAGTATAAGATGATGGTGGCTACTTAAGGGAGAAGTTGTTTTATATGCAACCAAAATAAGTGCCTGATCATAGGATTGACAGTTCAAGGTAGTAAATGGTAGGTGTAAGCTAACCTGTTGCAACTGCTTCTAAGTAAAAGTTTGCATTGAATTTATTAATTAGGTACCAGTGAGAAACATTTAGCCAAGCCAATAAATTTAAGTTCCCTCTCAAGATCTCTAAATTGCTTTTATATTCCTGGCTTAAGCATTTACAGTGGTATGCTATTAGTAAAGTCTCTCAAACTCTTAGTTTTTTCGTCTGTAAAATGGAGGTTACAGTATCTACCACATAGAACCATGGACATTTTACATGTAACAATTTTAGAAATTGTTACTTAATAAAATTTAGTAAGTGTTAATTTTTCCTTTTACTATTTTATTCCTGCAATATGGAAGAATTTAGAACCTTAGAATAATCAACTGCATTACTCAGTAAAAAAATTAAAATATATTCAGAAAGACCATTTTCCTATTTGGTCACCTTTATATGTTTCCAATTTTGTGTTATATACAGTTCTATAGGTTGAAATGGTGTCCTCAAAAGACAGTAATTGTTATGTTGATTTTGGTTTCCAAAATGAAAGATTATTTTAAAAGATTTTTAAAGTTTTGAAGAATAGAATAACTTACTTGTTTTTGTTTATTTCTGAATTATACCAAAAATTGTTTTGCCTTATATTTTAAGCTCATTTATACATATCTCTGATAGCTTTCTGGTTTTTGAGTTATTATTTGTTCTCAAAAGAAGAAAGAATTAGTCACTGGTATCATAGCTTTAAAACAATGTATACTATCCATTTGCTTCATGACACAACAGCTAAATTTTTTTTTTAACATTTATTTATTTATTTTTGGCTGCGTTGGGTCTTCGTTGATGCACATGGGCTTTCTCTAGTTGCGGCGAGCGGGGGCTACTCTTCGTTGTGGTGCGCAGGCTTCTCATTGCAGTGGCTTCTCTTGTTGTGGAGCACAGGCTCTAGGCAAACAGGCTTCAGTAGTTGTGGCGCACAGGCTCAGTAATTGTGGCTCGCGGACTCTGGAGCGCAGGCTTCAGTAATTGTGGCGCACGGGCTCAGTAGTTGTGACTCACGGGCTCAGTAGTTGTGACTCAGGAACTTAGTTGCTCCGCGGCATATGGGATCTTCCCCGACCAGGACTCGGACCCATGTCCCCTGCATTGGCAGGCACATTCTTAACCACTGTGCCACCAGGGAAGTCCCAACAGCTAAATTTTAAAAAGAACTTTAATGGTTATTATGCAGCATTTTCAGATGGTCCATTCTGAAAGTCAGTGCCTTTCAATTTTAAATCAAGTCGCAGTTAACGTATTTCTGTTTCATCTACACAGAGGTCTGGCTCTAGATTAAACTCCCCTCCAGTTTGTCATGTTGCAGTCTTTCTTTGGCTGTAGCCCCCACCCTCGCACCTCTAAGACCCAGGACTGCCCTCCTCCCTGTGTCCTCTCCACACCCACACATCCTGTACACTAGAGAAGAATCTCTCCTACCCCCAGGGTCTCAGTACCTACACTGGGCCTACTAATCATTCCTGTCCTTGAAGTGTCTCCCTAACCCCAAATGAAACAGAGTAGGACTTTATTTTCCCCCCAAGGCCCTAAGTATTTTAAACTAATTGATGCTAAAGATAATGACAGGACCTTTTACTGTAGGCAGAATAATGGGATTCTAATGATGGAACCTGGTGCCTTAGGAGGCTAGTGACGATGAAGTTTTTGGCAGAGCTTTTCAACACCCCTATAACCAAATCATTTCCATTTCTGGGCCTGCTGCATTTCCAACTCTTTTACCACTTGCTAAAAGAGAAAAAAAGAATAAATAAGGTGAATTTTACTGCCAACAAACCACCTAACAAAAATCCACACCATTAGGACCCATGAAAGGCAACTTTATTCAGCCAGTGGTAAACATGAGCCCTTTAGCCAAGTGGTAAACAATGTCTACATTGATATTCCTTTGACTGGGCACTTGTTTTTTAATCCTGTGTTTCTCCTTGTCCCATTTTGAGTCTATATTAGGTGACTGTAGGCAGTTGGAGATTAGGGCAGGATCCGGGGGGCCCAAGATGTAGGGACTGACCGTCTGTTAGGTGGGCAGACAGCACATTACCATTACTGAGGCTCAGTTCTGGATTATTGCACGGAGAATCCAAACAGGGCAGCTCCCAGGCTAGTGCTGAATGACATATCTGAGAGGACTATCTGTTCTTTACCAGCCTTCAGGTCCTTAGATATGGTGGTAACCCTGGGAGGAAAGAATCTGCTTGAAAGGATAAAAAAAATGTGTAAAAACTCACAGCTGATGAGGCTGTCTATGGAAGCGTGGGCTTTGGTTTGTGCAAAAAGCCTTTGCGTTCTCCTTAATAGCTAATTGCCATGCCTTCCATGGTTTCTGTTTTCCTATATTGAATAAGGTCCAGCTTACAATTGATCTCCTTACCATCCCATAGCAAAGGCAGAATAGTTATAAGCAGAGCTGTGGTGATTATCCTACTGGCCAAAGTGAGATAGTACAAGACAGAGACCTAAGGGCACCAACTAATAGTAAACAGAACTATTACAGCCACTATTTAGTTACTGTTTGCTAGGCAGTTCCTTTGTTTTGCAGATGAGGAAATTGAGGTTCTGAGAGATTAAGTAAAATCCCCCATGCAACATACTTGTAAATTATAGAGATGAAATTAAAAGTTGTTTCTCAGGACTTCCCTGATAACGCAATGGTTAAGAATCCACCCACCAATGCAGGGGACACGGGTTTGAGCCCTGATCTGGGAAGATCCTGCATGACACAGTGCAATTAAGCCCATGCGCCACAACTACTGAAGCCTGCGTGCCTAGAGCCCGTGCTCCGCAACAAGAGAAGCCACCACAATGAGAAGCCCATGCACCAAAACAAAGAGTAGCCCCTGCTCACAGCAACGAAGACCCAAAGCAGCCAAAAAATAAATAAATAAATAAATACATTTATTAAAAAATAAATAAATAAAAGTTCTCATTTAAAGGCTTTTGTGTTTTCATTATACTGTGCAGAAATCTCCAACTTCTTGATCTCTGAATATCTCTGTATTGATACCTTCATGATAAAAACAGAGTTAAGAGTTGTCAGATTAAGTATTTCAATGTGCTCCTATTGGATTCCCTTTGGAATTTAGCATCCCAACACTAGGTTTATCTTGGCTGAGGTGCTTTTTACTTATTAACATTTATGGCTCTTTCCCAACTCATGTTTTTCTGGTTTGCAAACTTCTAGAGTTCCTCATGGTGTCTATCCTCAGGGTGCTTTCCTTTCCTTCAGCTGTGCAAATACTAACGTTATTAAAATGCTGAACATAAACAATGAAAACGTGCCAGTTGCTGTGCAGACCTCTCCTTCCTTTCCTGGCCCATGTACCACACACACAAACACACTTACCACCTTCACTGCCAAAAATAAGGATCAAATCCAACGCCATCAAAATAATCCATTTATAGGCAAGCCCAGTGTTTTACTTGTCTTCCTCTGCAAATTTATGTCTTTTAGTTAAGCATTTCCTTCTAGGCTCTTAAATTGAGCCTTAAGGTAAACTGGGGAGAAAAGGAGAAGTAAACAGAGCCCGATAACCAGCTTGTCAAGGACAGAAGCTAACGTAATGAGGTTGGGAACCTGGAAAGAGAGAAAGTTTCATTTACAGGAATAATAAGAAAGATGTTGCCAAAGAAAACCTGCAAATTATTTTTTTTCTTTTGCTTGTATAATCCCAGCATTTATCCAGAACTTTGTCACATTTTCTTTCACGATTCTAGCCAACCTGTATTTTTCCTGTTGTCTACAGGAGCATTTTCTTTGACAGTTTTCTCACCTGCGAGAAGTCACCCCTGCTTTTATATACAAATTTAGCATGACCTAATTAAACAAAAGTTAATTAAAGAAAACATGAAGTTTTTTAAAAGAATGTATAGTCAATGAATTTAGTGACAGAATCTGGACTTCACAGCCATGTATCACATGCTAGAGTCTCAGCAGCATGGTTATAAAATGACAATCATAATATCAACATCATAAGGCTGTTGCATGGCATAGTACTTATCTCAATGCCTGGCTTATATTAATTGTGTAATAAATGTTAGCCATTATTATTATTATCACCAAAATGTTTAACTTTAGCATAAACATGAGAAAGGATGACATTCAAAATATGTTGTCACCTTAAAAAATAATGGCTTAACCCCTGTTTGCAGACAAGGCACAGAGAGGTTAAGTCACATGTTGAAGGCCACACAGATAGAAAAAGAATAGTTCCTTAAGTGGGAAAGATATAAATATGAATTGAGCTGTGGGATTAATATAAATAAAGCATGTGTAGATCAAAAGAGGAATTGCTAAGAAATAAAACAGAAAGTGAAGGGTCTGGTATACTTGTTAAGTATATATCCTATGTGGGAGTGATTTATCAGTGCATCAGAACCTAATGTCATTAACAAAATCTGAATTGTATGAATAACTCTCCTTATTCTGATTCTATGCTCCCATGCAAATGTCCACTAATCTACTGGTTTCCCATGTAGTTTGCCTGAACCCAAATCCACCTACTACTTTATCTCATAAATTATGACACATTTTAAGAGTAAAAAATTCAGTGCCTAGTAAATGTTTATTGAAAGGATGAATCAGAAAAAGTTAAAGAAATCGGGAAAAGAAAAAAACAGGAGAGCAAAGTTCAAGAGAAAAGAGAATTTTAAGGCACCGTCAAATTCTCCACAGAGATTATAGAGGATGACATATGAGAAAAGGTCACTGGATTTAGCAAGAAGTAGGTCACTGGCAGAATTTAGAGACACTTTTTAATGTGGTAGTAACAGAACCCAAATAGAAAGGATTTAAGGCAAGAATGAGTGGATGGGAAGTGTAAGCTGCAAATGGAAACCATTTATTTAAAAGAACTGTTTGTGAACTAAAGGGGAGAGAGAGTTCAGTAGCTAAAAAGAAAGCAATTTGCATGTGTGCGTGCTTGTGTGTTTAGAAAGAGGAACCTTTGACAGTTTGGAGATAAAAGCGAAACAAATATTGCTGTGTAAAACAATAAAAACTCTGATAATTTGAGATTTGGGGTGGTTCACTTCAGGATAGATGTAAGTCTATGATGGTTGATCATTGGAGAGAAATCCTGGTAGGAGGGAAGAAGTATGTGCCATGCAAGGTTGAAAAGGAAATGTGCATGGACGTTTGGCATCTGGGCCAAGTGGTGCCGTCAGAAGGCCTTCCAGCATGCCATCATCAGGGTAAATTTACCAGGGCCCAGGTGCTGAACAGGTCCAGACATGCCAACTTCCCGATTTCATTAGTCTTAGGCTGTGCCCCGTCAGTTCATTGAAATTACTTTTGACACAAGTGACCTCCTTGACGGCAGATCCTAATCTATCTCCTGGCCTTCTTAACTGTATTCCAAATTGCAACTAGAAAACTCATTTTAGTGTCCCACAAACATCTCAACATTAACACGCCCCAAACTGGGCTTATCATCCTCTTATATGAGCTCCTCATCAGGAATTCCCAATCTCAAACAATATACTTATCACTACCTGCCCAGTAGACCAAGCCAGGAATCATCCTAGAATCCTCTTTCTACCTTTTCCCTCTTACAATCTAATCAAGCTCTTAAGTCATTTTTAGGCTGGGGGGATGGAAGTCTACCTCTACCGCACCCCTCTTACCCAAAGAAAGAGAGGAAATAATAATCTGATTGTTGGTTCCCAAGGCACAGATCTGGTTATGTTGGGTGGTGAAATGTGAAATTGTCAAAATGTGTTCAGAGGATATATAACTAGGTATTGTTTCATTCTTTGCTGTCTATTCCAAGCAAGCAACAAAAGTTGTAAGTGACTGCAGTCCCAGTCTTCTTGCTGTTCTCTCCTGTTTTCATTTTTATATGACTGATAAGATTATATTAAAACTATGTTTGGGCTTGAGGTTGGTAGGCTCTTCATTGTTTGGAACTTAGAAGTTTTACAAACAATAGTTTTTCCCTCTACTTGATGAGTTCTCTTACTTGGTGAGTCTCCACTGATTTTTCTACAGTCCCCTTCTACAAATATTTCTACCTCCTTGAAACCTTCTCTGACCTTCCTAAGTAGAGTTTGTGCTTGCTCTTGGGCTACTTGCTCTTCTGGGCTTATGTTGTATTATGTTTATATGTACAATACATCTATTATTATATTCAATCTCTTTGTTCTAACAAGGCTTTGTTCTAGCAAGGCCTTCACCACCATTAGCTTAATAATCCATTCTCCATTCTTACCTCCTGATTCCATGATATGCAGTGGTGGGTCAAGAAGTGATGTTGGTTAGGGGACCTTTAGCTCCCTTATTTTGTATCAAAGCTCTTGATGCCAAAATGGCATGCATGGCTTCAACACATCTCAAATAAACACATCTTAAGTCAAAAATGCATCAATATTACCTTTTTTCTTGAAGAGATTTCATTCCTGATTCCAGAAAACCATATAATCTTGGTTTTCCTCCTCTCTTCCCTCCTAGTTTATTCACTCAACAAATATTTATTGAGCACCTATCATATTAGTTACTATTCTAGGCACTGGGTAGTAAATAAAAAATTTTAAATTCTCCCCTTCATGGATCTTACATTCTAGTAGGAGAAATAGGCATAGGGCAAGATAAACAAATAAGAATAGTGTATGTTAGATAATGATAAATACTAAGAAAAACAATAAAGCAGGGAAAGCAGACAACATTGCTGGGAGTAGGGATTGTGATTTTCGATAGAATGACTGAGGAAGACCTCATTGAAAACATGACATTCAACTAAAGATCTGAAGGAGATGCAGGAGGAAGCCAGAAGTATATATTAGGAGAAGAACATCCCAGCAAGAAGGAGCAAGTACAAAGGCCCTGAGGTGGTAACTTGTCTGGTATATTGGAGAACAGTGAAGAGGCTAGTGTGACTAGGACAAAGTAAGGGATAGAGAAGTTAGGAGATTGGTCAGAGATAATGTAGGCCTCATCAGCCATCATAAGGACTTTAGTTGTACTCTAGGTTGGGAAGCTGTTAGAGGGTCTTATCCAGAGAAGTGACATGATATGACTGCAGTTCTAATAGGACAACTCTGGTTGCTCTGTGGAGAACAGAGCACAGTGGAGCAAGGACAGACCACTTAGAAAGGCTGTTGCGATAATCTAGGCAAGAGATGGTGGTGGCTTGGTCCAGGGTGGGGAGCAGTGTAGGTGGTGAGGAGTGGTCAGATTCTGGATATATTTTGAAAGTAGAACCAATAGAATTTGCAGAAGAATTGGTTATAAGATATGAGACGGAGAAATGACTCCAAGTTTGGGGAGCTGAGCAATGGGAAGAATAGAGTTTCCACCCTCTGAGACTGAGAGGATTGGATTTTGGGGAGAATGTCAAAAGCTCAAATTTGGAAATGTTAATTTTGAGATGTCTATTAGACATCCAAGTGAAGATGTGGAGATTGGGATATATGAGCTAGAATTTCAGGGAAGAAGTCTGGGGTAGAAATATAAATTTGAGAATTGTCAGTGCTTATGTGATACTTAAAGCCTTGAGACTGGATGAGATCCTCTTTGCTGGTTCCTATTCAGCAACCCAGACTCTTAATGCTGAAATGCTTAGGGCCTAGTCTTTGAACCTCTTCTCTTTTCTGCCTGTACTCACTCATCTCTTGTTCATTCCTTTTTCTCTCATACTCCTTATCAAATCTGGGCAGCAAATCCTGGGTATATCCTGGATTTTGAAGGCTTCAAAATAAATCCAGAAACTGACCCCTTCTCACCACTTCCACTGTTACCACTCTGATCTATTTCTTTTGCCTAGATTATTGCAATAACCTCAAAGCCAATCTTCTATTCCTGAAACTGTGTCCCATAGAGTTAACAGAAGCTGATGACTAACAGGAATTCTTGAGCTTGTCTTGCAGAGCAACAGATAGGGGAACAGCTTGTTAAAATCCCTCTGCATGTAAACTGCCTTCACTGATTAAGCTCGTTTTAGTCATTGTTTTCTTTCTTTCTTTTTTTCTCCTCTTTAAGTAGCCCAGTTGTATTCAGAAATGTGGAGTTAGCTCTTGTCTGGTGAGAGCTGGCTAAGAGTGATTAGACCACCAACCTTAAAACTAGGCCTGCTCAGGTGTCTGACGAATGGCATTTTGATGTCAGAGGGCTAGAAAACTTAGATCATATGAAGCACCCCCATTTCTATGCAGAAGACTGTAACCTGAATACATCTGCACAAGACACTGATTACCTCACCTTTTCCCCTACCTCTAATCACCTTTCCCCTCGCCTAAGACCACCCTGCCCCTCCCATAAATATTCCACTACCCTTGCCTTCAAGGAGGCAGATCTGAAACTCGTCCTCCTGTCTCTGTCTCCTCGCTTGGCTGCCTTATGAATATACGCTTTCTTTGTTGCAAACCTCCGCATCTCGGCATTTGGCTTACTGCCCAACAGGGAGATGGACCTGGTTCAGTAATATTTCCACATGTATCTCACTTAGGTCTGTTCTCGAAAAGTAGCTACAACTTTTTAAAAAAGTAAAATAAATTTTACTCCTCTGCTGAAAATGCTCCAACGGTTCCTATCTTAGAGTAAAATCCAGTCCCAAACATGGCCTAAATATATCTTCCACAATCATATTATCTGATAACTCACTGACCACACCTCCTATGCTCTCTCCTACTTTTGCTGCTCTAGACCCCCAGTCTTCTTTGCTTTTCTCAAACATCCCAAGCTGTTCCCTCTGAGAGGAACACTGCTCCAGATGTTACCGAGTCCAAGCTCACTCTGCTCGCTGCATGACAGGCCAATAAATAGGGAGACGAGGTGTTGAGGCAAGGAACACGACTTTACTCGGAAAGCTGACAGACCAAGAAGATGGCGGACTAGGGTCCCCAAAAACCATCTTATAGGGGTCTGGATGCCAGTTTCTTTTATTTTTTATCTTATTTTTTTTTAATTCTTTTTATTTTTTGGCTGCTTTGGGTCTTGCTGTTGTATGCGGGCTCTCTCTAGTTGCAGCGAACGGAGGCTACTCTTCGTTGTGGTGCGTGGGCTTCTCATTGCGGTGGCTTCTGTTTTTGCGGAGCATGGGATCTAGGCGCACAGGCTTCAGTAGTTGTGGCACGTGGGCTCAGTAGTTGTAGTGTATGGGCCCAGTTGCTCAGCGGCATGTGGGGTCTTCCCAGACCGGGGATCTAACCCATGTTCCCTGCGTTGGCAGGCGGATTCTTAACCACTGGGCCACCAGGGAAGTCCCCAGTTTCTTTTATAGAATCAAAGAGGGAAGTAAAATAAAAAGGCAGAATAGAGAGGGAGTGGCAGGGATGAAGTAAAGTAAAAAGTGCCATCAGTCTTGGAAAACATTTCCTGAAATGGCCAGCCTCGGGGAGGGGATGTAAATTTCTTCTTCCTTACAGCCATTCAGAGTTTGGTAGGGTTCCCTGAGGCAGGCCATTATGTATGATTATAATAACAAAAGCAACAAAAAGCAAAGGCTAAAGTCAAAGAAACAGATCCAACATGGAGTCAAAATGGGCTCTTCTCTGTTATACAGATATCTGTGTGGCTCTCTCCCAAACCACATTGGGCCTTTACTCAATGCCACCTTCTCAGTGAAGCATCCCTTGTCTACCTTGTTAAAAAATACACCACCTCCTTCCTCTAGAATTCCCTATCCTCCCATATTTTTCTCCATAATACTAATCACTGTCTTCATATTTACACAAACCCCATGAAGGCATGAATTATTGTCTATTTTGTTCTCTGCTGTATCCCTAGCATTGAGAATAGTATCTGACACATTAAGTTGGCACTTAATAAATATACTTTAATAAATGGATGAATGACATAAACATACAATCTAAGTAAAAATGGTCTGCTAGCTGTGTGAATGTTGTTTCATATTATAGTCTCCTGGACCCTCTTCCCTCAAAATCCCCTCTAGGCTCCTAAATGAAATGTGGAAACACCCACAGATGGTACAGTAGAAAGTACATGCTGTGGGGCTCAAGAGTCATACTGAGTGCTTCTTTAGATCATACCTATGGCAGACATTTATAAAAATGATTAAAATATTGTTCCAGGTTTTGAGGAATTTGTAGTCCAATTAAGGAGAAAGTTGTGTACAATGTGACTTGCATAAAAAGAACAAATTTTAACATAAGTATTCACAACTTTCCCTGTGGATGCCAATTCCTAAAGAATATTTTGAGCATTAGGCCTCAGAGAGCTCAAATTTGAAAGAAGCTGGGTGGGCCTCCTTCATTTACATTAAAAAGGGGAGGAGTGGCTCAAGAATGCTTTTCTTCTGAAAGGCCAGATTAGAAAGGAAGGAATTGGGTAGTGATAATAAGAAGGAAGGAGTATGATCAAGTAATAATCGTGAGCTTAGGTTTTGGCAATAGGGTGCATGGAGGGGAAAAAAGAGAAGGATTTTGGAGCAGCTTCCATAAAAATTGGAGGAAACCATGTAGATAAAGAGAATTTTTAGATTATTTATGGGTCAAATAAAGGAAGTCCTTTCTTTCCTCTAGAATATCCCAGTTTTATGACCACTTTTTATTTCTAAGAGCATCCAAATGACTTGGTTGTAAATGTACCTCTAGGAGGCTGAATAAATTCATCTAATGTTTGCTATTTGACTTGGAAAATACCTTGTTTCAAAATGATAATTTCAGTTTTGTCTAATATACAGCAATTCATTCTGACTATAAGTAGCAAAGATCAGAGGCTATCCCTGGTCTTTTATCAAACCATACCATCAGCACAGAGGAGAATGTTTGTGAAGGAACTATTGCATCTGGTACTTTTACAAAAGAAATCTATGAGTCTATACATATACACAAAACTCCCTTTTATCTAGAAGGTACTGCATTTGTACTTTCATTGTTTGCTCTCTAGAATACTTTCTTCCCTCTTTTTCCTTTTTTTGGCTGAAATGTTAAGGGTTTTTTGGTTGTTGTTGCTGTGCTGGGTCTTAGTTGTGGCAGGTGGGCTCTTTAGTTGTGGCATGTGGGCTCCTTAGTTGTGGCAGTGTGGGCTCCTTAGTTGTGGCATGTGAACTCTTAGTTGCGGCATGCATGTGGGATCTAGTTCCCTGACCAGGGATTGAACCCGGGCCCCCTGCATTGAGTGTGGAGTCTTAATCACTGTAAACCACCAGGGAAGTCCCAGCCATTTTTATACCATTAAAAAATTATAAAATTTTATTAGTGTTAGATGTTTTTCTTCTTAAATTTTTCATCCTTTTATACAGGGACTCATTAACTGACTGATGAACTGAGCCAAGCAAGGACTAGAAAGACACTTTTCTACCTCCTTTGTTAAGGTATCTCTGAGTGTGGGATTTCTACATCCCACAAGTGGATTATCATTGGATCAGTATTGTTTCTATATATGGTTGTCTGTTTCTATGACATCTATCATGTTCCACTGGTCTGTTAGTCTGTTTCCATCCCAATATCACACTCTCTTAAATTTTATAACTTTATAATGAATCTATATCTGGCAGGGCAAGCAGTATCCTCTCTGTTTTTCTTCTTTAAGAAGATCTTAACTTGTCTTGGATCTTCCACATACATATTAAAATCATTTTGTCAATGTCACGAACTGTGTGAGTTCTGAGATTTTACCATACTTACAAGCCACCAAGTTAGCTTACCACAGTTTCATGAATGCTGGCAGAAGACATGAACTCCTGAGTCAGAGATAAAAGACTTTACTTAAGGCACAGCAAGCAGCATGAGCTTCCTGTTTACATCTATTCTCCTTGTCTCCAAGTCCCATGGGGCAATGTGGATGGGCTCAGATGGATGCCTGCATATGCATTGGGTGCCTTATAGAAAAGGAGCCCTAAGCTTAGGGAACCTGAATCTTTTATACTGGGCAGTAAGTATGAAGGCTGTTTGCTCCAGAGGGAGACACTATACCTTCTAACATTGTTCGTTATACAAACATCCCAGACAAGTTAGTCCAGAACAAAAGCAGTCAATGTCTCTTATCTTTTAGTTTTTAAAATATTCTCTTATTTTAAAAACCTCTGCTGTATCTGCAGTGTTCCCCTTTTTCATTTCTAATACTGTTAATTTTTACCTTACCTCTTTTGCCCTGGATCAACCTTTCTAGAGGTTTGTTAATTTTATTAGTCTTTTCAAAGACCAACATTTCATTTTGTTGCTCCTCTATTATATGTTTGTCTCTATTTCCTTATTTTATATATTATTTTGCTCCCCAACTTTTTGTGGGGGGTTATTTGTTATTTAATTCCAGTAATTAAAAAAATTTATTATACTCTCCTCTTTAACTCTTGAGTTACCAGAATTGTTTTTAAAAATTTGCAGACAGAGAGGATTATTTTTAGCTCTTATTTTATTTTTAATTTCTGTGTTCTCATAGTAAACTATCAGCGGCAGCAAACAATTCCAAATCTCAAAGGGCTTAACACACTACAAGTTTATTTCTTGTTCATTTGAAGTCCAACCTGAATGTTTCTGTATATGACACAGAGAATAAGCTTCTTCCCTTTTAGGCTGCCAAAATTCTCAACACGCTGCTCCTTACGTTTTTGAAGAAGAGGAAGCAAGAGCGTGGAAGGTTGCACAGGATATTCTGTATTCAGGCCTGACAGTACATGCAACACTTTTGCTCACATTCCATAAGACAGAGCTAAGCCTCCTAAATTTACCAGGGACTGGAAATGGCATCTAACTCTCATGTCCAGGACAAATAGGAAAAGCAGAATCCCTGCCATAATTTCTAATGTAATTATATTATTATCAGAAAATGTGTTCTGTATGATACCAATTCTTTAGGAAATGTGAGACACAGTCAATTTTTGTAAATGTTCTGTGTGTGCCTGAAAATAATGTATATTTTCCAATTACTGAAGGCAGGTTTCTATATACATCAATGAAATCAAACTTGTTAATTGTTGAAATTATCTACATTCTTACTGGTCTTTCTTTTTTAAAAAAAAATTTCCTCCATTTTATTTTATTTTTTATTTAAATACATTTGATATATAGAATTGTGTAGATTGAAGGTTGAAACATGTTGATTTGATACATTTATATATCATAATTTGATTGCCATTGTAGTCTTTATCATATCACATATTATCACTTCTTTTTTTGTGGTGGGAATAACTAAGATCTACTCTCTTAGCAAGTTTGGTGATTATAATACAATATTGTTGTCTGTATTCAGTATACTGTGCTTTAAATCTACAGGACTTATTTATCTACTGGTTACAGCCTTATTGGTTGTCTTATCTACTTTAAGTATTAATGACCAAGAGATATGAGGTAGAAATTTCCCACAATGTTGATGAACTTGTCAATTTCTCTTTGTAGTTATTTTATGTTATTTATTTTGAGGCTATGATATTAAACAGTATACATTTACAAATGTGGTATCCTTTTGATTATATCCTGTTATTTTTATACAGTTCCCTTCTTTATTGGTGGTAATTTTTCTTTAAAGAATACTTTGATACTTATTATGGCTACATTACTTTCTTTTGGTTAAATTTTCCTGATTGTTCTAAAATTCTGACTAGATATATTTTGGACTTTCTCTGTTCTCCTTGTGTCTTCAATTCTTTTTTAGAATTTTTTTACCTTGATTGCTTTATTCTGTGTAATTTCTCCTTTTAAGTAAAAATCTTCCATTTTATTAATTTTATCCTCCATTGTTACTATCTGCTATTTAACTCTTACATTGAATACTTACTTGTAATTATCATACTTTTTATTTCTAGGAGATCTCTTCCTCCAATTCTGCCTAATCTCTTGCTGATTAGTCATATTTTTACTTCCCTCCCCCCATTTTAAAACTTCTTTAAACATATAAATATATTTAATTTATTTTCTAATATATTCCTTGTATTTGTACATTTCCAATATTCCAAGTTCCTGTTGTTTATAATCTATGTGACACTTGATTATGGTGGCCTAGTTTCTCATGTGTTTTGTGATTTTTCTTTTATTGTGAACTTGTATTCAAAATGAAACACAATCTTTTGAACTTTTAAAATTCATTCCTCAAGGGAGGATTTGTGTTTCTTTCTGCCATACGTATGAGGACATTACAGACCTGAGTCCAGTTTAAATGAGTCCAGAAATGAAGAATTTTAGTGTATGATATTCCTTACCACATAAACAGTATAAATTTTGATCCTAAATCCATGTCTGAACCTTCCAGTGGCTATAAATTCTCAGGAGAGCTTTTCTCCCCTCCTCTTCTAGACAGTTTTCTTTCCTGCTTACCTCTGTGAAGGGTTATTTATTCACTTGTTTCTAGTGAACTCTCTTCCCTGTGAATGGCTTTTCCTGAGCATGGCTTTTATGCTAGATGGAGCTCTCTGCTCTTGGAAGATGTACAGTTCTGGGCAGCCTGGGTATAAAGGTTCTCCCAGGGCACCCAACTGCTTCAGTTCTCACTTCTTTCCCTATATTCATACTACTGCTTTCCTGGAAGCCTCTTGCATTCATTTAAAAATTGTTTCTAGTATTTCATCTAGCAATTTTTCAATGAATTTAGAGAATTATGAATGAATTTCTCTTTTATTTTTTCAAGTAGCATTTAAATACAGTTGGAAAATGGTACAGATATTTGTGGGAGAGATCTTTGTCTTTTCTATTGCTCATGTTGGGTGTGAATTGGTGTACCACTCAAAATGACGCCATCAATGCTCAGAATTGATGAATTCTGAATAGCACACATTAGAATCATTGTTCATATGAGGCCTGTGAAAACCCAATACTCACTTTCCCACTAAGGGATTTTGTTAACCCCTCTGGTGTTAAGCCACCCTTTGGGGCTTGGTTTTTTCCTCATCTCTATGATGTATTGGTTTATCTAGTATATCTTCTCAAGCAATATGGGTTACAGAGGTTGTACGACATCTTGATCTCTATGATCCCCAAGTGTGGCCTGGAGCAGCATGAACTCTTTGCCAATCACTGTTAGTCCCTAGCAGTCTCATCTTTTTATCCCAGTGCCAGACAGTCATAATTTTCCATGTGCACTATTGTTGTGAAAAAGGTTAAGAAGCGTGGTCTAGATGATCCTCTAACAGTCCTTCTGTCTCTAAAACTCTTGATTTAAAAAATTAACTATTAATTTTCCTTTTCCTCTCTGGGCACTTGTTTAGTGAATGAGTATATTGTATGCAAGAGAAAATGGGGATAGGTTTTACACAGAGTTGCTTTGAACTGAAATCTTTAAAAGGAGTTGCATGTCTTTGTGAATGAGGAAAATCTCAAGCATTTTGTGCTAAGTGACCTATTTAGAGCCAGTAATTCCATTCTAGGATTTGAATGAGCCAAGGCCCTTGATGGCTTCTTGGGCACATATCATATTTTCTTATAACTAGTTTCATTGTGCTGCTTCATCTCCTCACTTTTGTATGAGTACAATATAATAGAAGCAGCTTATGTGGCCTCATGTCCTTTCCTCTTTTTTTTTTTAATATTTAATAGTTGTATGCCTTTGTTTCACTTTGTTTTCGATCCTTCTGTTTCTCTGGTATTTTGAACACTTTGAAATAAGAGTCTGATTTCACTTCCTAAGGACTCATACCCAAAAAACCTATCAAAAACAATGATTGGTTTTGTTTATACCTGAAAGCATGGACCCCAACATGCTCTACTTCTGTTTCTAGCGCGATTCTGAGTCATGCTTTAAAAAGAATGTTTAGCACTTAGCAACCCAGAGTTCAGTCTGGCCCTGAAGTCGTATTGTTTGGTTTGGGATGTAGCGTGTTTTTAAAACAATGTATTCCTGTCTCCACTCCAGACCTACCAAATCTGAACCTCCATGAGTGCATAAGGGGAGGTGAGGGAATGCAGTTTTACAGAACTGTACTTTTACCTCTGGGGAATACTTCTTTGGAAACAGCTGAGAGAGCAAGTTATTTGGCTAAAAAGAAATGGAGGGGGCTTCCCTGGTGGCGCAGTGGTTGAGAGTCCGCCTGCCGATGCAGGGGACACGGGTTCGTGCCCCCGTCCGGGAAGATCCCACATGCCACGGAGCGGCTGGGCCCGTGAGCCATGGCCGCTGAGCCTGCGCGTCCGGAGCCTGTCCTCCGCAACGGGAGAGGCCACAACAGTGAGAGGCCCGCGTAACGCATAAAAAAAAAAAAAAAAAAAAAAAAAAAAAAAAAAAAAAGAAATGGAGGTAGGGTTGAAGAAGACTTCACAGAAGGGGTTTTCTGTTTTTTATTTTTTTAATTATCTTTGAAGGATGAATCAAATATTTGCCTGATGAGGAAGACTAGGGAAGGATATTTTAGACAGAAGTAGCATGAGTCGAGGCACAAGAGTGAGACTCCATGGCGAATCTTTCAGAACTGTGAATTGTCTAGCGTAACTAGACTAGATTGATGCCGATACAGGAAGTAGAAATAACAGAAGAAGAATCAAGAATGTAGATTAGGACTAAATTGTGAAAAGTCTGGATTGATAAGGAATTACATTTTATTTCATGGGAAATAAAAGTCATCAAAGGATTCATAAATATGACAATAATGTGGCAAGATTTTTATTTTATATTATAACCATGGCAGCAATGTGGAGGATGAATTCAAGGGAGAAGAAACTGGAGACAATGAGACCAATTGAAGATATAATTAGAGTAGCTCAGAAGAATGATTATAAGACAGTAGTTGGGGAAATAGAGGAAAAGGGCATACATTTAGAATCATTCATTTACTCAACAAATAGACTATTTTGTATGTGCTAGCTGTGAGCCCTGTGCTAGCTGTTAGAAAAAAATGAAACCAAACCATGAATGTTCTAAGACAAATAAAAAATATATAACTTATGTTGTATGTGTATGTGTATGAAAAAAATAAATATTTTTAAAATAATGGTATCCTCTTTGTGGAAGAAATATAAATAATTTTACTTTTCCCTTCTTTAGACATTATTGAATTTTCTAAACTGTCTATAGTGTCAGTATATCACATTTAAATTTTTTTCTAATTTTAAAGTGTATATATTGTTTTGCCTCCCAAAACCCTAGTGAAAAGACAAACATGTGAACAACCAATATAACAATATTGTAGTTATAATAGTGATATGTTAAAAAAAAAATACTGAAAAGGCGAGCAGTAGTATCTAAACATGCCTTCAAGAGACAGGGAATCTTCATGAAGGAAGCAGCATTTCAAGTGAAGCTTGTAGGGTTTGTGGGAATCCCAGAGAAGAGATACTCCAGACAAAGGAAATTCAAATTAATTGGAAAATTTATCTGAGTGGATAGGCAGATGTCAGATTCTGAAGTCTTGTACTCTTTGTGAAAGTATTTAGAATTTATCTTATAGTCCATTATGAAAATGCAAGCAAAAAGAAGACAGAAGATGTTTACACCATGAAAGCCTTTCCGCAGCAGTACAGAAGTTAGATTGAGGTGATGTGGAGTGAAATAAGAAGCAAGCAGGAAAATCAGTAAAGAGACACTTGTGATAGTTTAGGTGATAATTAGCAAGGATTAGTGATTTGGTCAGATGGGTGGGGTGGTATCTGTGTGTATTTGCATGCATGTGTATGTGTGTGCAACCCATATGTGTTTGGTGGGTAGATAGTCCAAGAGGCAGAAATTATCTAATTTCTGATGTCCATCAAATTACTCTTTTTCCTCAAATGAGGGAATAATGGTATTATTCACTGTAATAAGAAATACATGATTAAGATACTGGTGAGTTATGGTGAGTTTAAAGTACATGTGGGATATTCAAGTGGAAAATTTTATTAGGCAGATGTATATATGAGCATAGGCCTCCTGAAAAAGATAAAGGTGAAAAAAACACAGTAAGATTTGGTGACTGCTTAGATGTAGTTGGAGGGGTTGGTTGTGAGGTATTCAAATATAGGAAAAAGAATGAGGAAAAGGTTGAAGAGATTGAAATACTGAGCTTGACCGTGAGCATTATAAATTATTTAATGACTCTATAGCAGAGTGATGAAAATGCGAACTCTCATGATGTTCTACACTACTTGAGTTAAAATGCCAACTTTAGGACTGGCTGAGTGTATCCGCATGAGCAAATTAGTTAACCTCTGTGAGGCTCAGGTTCCTCATCTGTAAAGTAGAATTAATATTAGTCTTAGCCCATAGAGTTGTTGTGAGAATTAAATGATATAGTTTAAGAAGGGCACTAGAAGTAATACCTGGAGCATAATTAGTGTTAGTTATTATTTGGATTATTTACGAAAAATGAAAGAATTTTGCTCTTAAATGATGAAGAACGTAGTTGTGTGAAACTCTTTTATGAAGAAAAAAATTCTTTGTTGCTTAGTTACCATAGAGTAGGTAACCTTTCTAGCTGTGTTTTTGGTCCATGAATCAAAATGATGCAAAACAACTAGAGTTTTCAATAGAAAAAATAGCTGATATTCCAGCCAAGTTTTTGAAATTTAGTTCACAGTTGTCTGAAATATAAGAGAATATGACAAAGAACAAATCCGTGATTGTTTCTCAAGACGGGGCCCTGTTGTGTGCATCATGACCATGAGGCTCTCTTGCTCTTTTCCACACGCATGGTAGGTTATTCTGCTTCTCCAAGACAGGTAGTTTGAAGACACGTTTCTCATTGCTTCCTTTTTCTTACAATAAAGCATTTCAGACCCAGACAATAGCCACCAAAGGGAAGTCGAAGCCTAGAATATGACGTTTGGCTATGTCCTCTCATTTGCTATGAGTCATATTGGTTATATCTTTTTGTTTCTTTTTTTTGTTTGTTTGTTTTGTTTGTTTTTTACATCTTTATTGGAGTATAATTGCTTTACAATGCTGTGTTAGTTTCTACTTTATAACAAAGTGAATCAGTTATACATATACATATGTTCCCATATCTCTTCCCTCTTGCCTCTCCCTCCCTCCCACCCTCCCTATCCCACCCCTCCAGGTGGTCACAAAGCACTGAGCTGATCTCCCTGTGCGATGCGGCTGCTTCCCACTAGCTATCTACCTTACATTTGGCAGTGTATATATGTCCATGCCTCTCTCGCGCGTTGTCACAGCTTACCCTTCCCCCTCCCCATATCCTCAAGTCCATTCTCTAGTAGGTCTGTGTCTTTATTTCTGTCTTACCCCTAAGTTCTCCATGACATTTTTTTTTCTTAAATTCCATATATATGTGTTAGCATACGGTATTTGTCTTTCTCCTTCTGACTTACTTCACTCTGTATGACAGACTCTAGGTCTATCCACCTCATTACAAATAGCTCAATTTCGTTTCTTTTTATGGCTGAGTAATATTCCATTGTATATATGTGTCACATCTTCTTTATCCATTCATCCAATGACGGACACTTATGTTGTTTCTATCTCCGGGCTATTGTAAATAGAGCTGCAATGAACATTTTGGTACATGACTCTTCTTGAATTATAGTTTTCTCAGGGTATATGCCCAGTAGTGGGATTGCTGGGTCATATGGTAGTTCTATTTGTAGTTTTTTAAGGAACCTCCATACTGTTCTCCATAGTGGCTGTACCAATTCACATTCCCACCAGCAGTGCAAGAGTGTTCCCTTTTCTCCACACCCTCTCCAGCATTTATTGTTTCTAGATTTTTTGACGATAGCCATTGTGACTGGTGTGAGATGATACCTCATTGTAGTTTTGATTTGAATTTCTCAAATGATTAGTGATGTTGATAATCCTTTCATGTGTTTGTTGGCATTCTGTATATCTTCTTTGGAGAAATGTCTATTTAGGTCTCCTGCTCATTTTTGGATGGGGTTGTTTGTTTTTTTGTTATTGAGCTGCATGAGCTGCTTATGAATTTTGGACATTAATCCTTTGTCAGTTGCTGCACTTGCAAATATTTTCTCCCATTCTGAGGGTTCTCTTTTGGTCTTGTTTATGGTTTCCTTTGCTGTGCAAAAGCTTTGAAGTTTCATTAAGTCCCATTTGTTTATTTTTGTTTTTATTGCCATTTCTCTAGGAGTTGGGTCAAAAAGTATCTTGCTGAGATTTATGTCATAGAGTGTTCTGCCTATGTTTTCCTCTAAGGGTTTGATAGTTTCTGGCCTTACATTTAGATCTTTAATCCATTTTGAGCTTATTTTTGTGTATGGTGTTAGGGAGTGATCTAATTTCATGCTTTTACACGTATCTGTCCAGTTTTCCCAACACCACTTACTGAAGAGGCTGTCCTTTCTCCACTATACATTCCTGCCTCCTTTATCAAAGATAAGGTGACCATATGTGCGTCGGTTTATCTCTGTCCTTTCTATCCTGTTCCATTGATCTATCTTTCTGTTTTTGTGGCAGTACCATACTGTCTTGATTACTGTAGCTTTGTAGTATAGTCTGAAGTCAGGGAGCCTGATTCCTCCAGCTACGTTTTTTGTTCTCAAGATTTCTTTGGCTATTCCGGGTCTTTTGTGTTTCCATACAAATTGTGAAGTTTTTTGTTCTAGTTCTGTGAAAAATACCACTGCTAGTTTGATAGGGATTGCATTGAATCTGTAGATTGCTTTGGGTAGTAGAGTCGTTTTCACAATATTGATTTTTCCAATCCAAGAACATGGTATATCTCTCCATCTATTTGTATCATCTTTAATTTCTTTCATCAGTGTCTTATAATTTTCTGCATACAGGTCTTTTGTCTCCTTAGGTAGGTTTATTCCTAGATATTTTATTCTTTTTTTGCAATGGTAAATGGGAGTGTTTTCTTGATTTCATTTTCAGATTTTTCATTATTAGTGAATAGGAATGCCAGAGATTTCTGTACATTAATCTTGTATCTTGCTACTTTACCAAATTCATTGATTAGCTCTAGTAGTTTTCTGGTAGCATCTTTAGGATTCTCTATGTATAGTATCATGTCATCTGCAAACAGTGACAGCTTTGCCTCTTCTTTTCCGATTTGGATTCCTTTTATGTCCTTTTCTTCTCTGATTGCTGTGGCTAAAACTTCCAAAACTATGTTGAATAAGAGTGGTGAGAGTGGGCAACCTTGTCTTGTTCCTGATCTTAGTGGAAATGCTTTCAGTTTTTCACCATTGAGGACGATGTTGGCTGTGGGTTTGTCAAATATGTCCTTTATTATGTTGAGGAAAGTTCCCTATATGCCTACTTTCTGAAGAGTTTTTATCATAAATGGGTGTTGAATTTTCTCAAAAGCTTTCTCTGCATATTTTGAGATGATCATATGGTTTTTCTCCTTCAATTTGTTAATATGGTGTATCACGTTGATTGATTTGCGTATACTGAAGAATCCTTGCAATCCTGGAATAAACCCCACTTGATGATGGTGTATGATCCTTTTAATGTGCTGTTGGATTCTGTTTGCTAGTATTTTGTTGAGGATTTTTGCATCTATGTTCATCAGTGATATTGGCCTGTAGTTTTCTTTCTTGTGACATCCTTGTCTGGTTTTGGTATCAGGGTGATGGTGGCCTCGTAGAATGAGTTTGCAAGTGTTCCTCCCTCTGCTATATTTTGGAAGAGTTTGAGAAGGATAGGTGTTAGCTCTTCTCTAAATGTTTGATAGAATTTGCCTGTGAAGCCATCTTGTCCTGGGATTTAGTTTGTTGGAAGATTTTTAATCACAGTTTCAATTTCAGTGCTTCTGATTGATCTGTTCATGTTTTTATTTCTTCCTGATTCAGTCTTAGCAGGTTGTGCATTTCTAAGAATTTGTCCATTTCTTCCAGGTTGTCCATATTATTGGCATAGCGTTGCTTGTAATAATCTCTGATGATCCTTTGTATTTCTGCAGTGTCAGTTGTTACTTCTCCTTTTTCATTTCTAATTCTATCGATTTGAGTCTTCTCCCTTTTTTTCCTGATGAGTCTGGCTAATGGTTTATCAATTTTGTTTGTCTTCTCAAAGAATCAGCTTTTAGTTTTATTGATCTTTGCTATCATTTCCTTCAATTCTTTTTCATTTATTGCTGATCTGATTTTTATGATTTCTTTCCTTCTGCTAACTTTGGAGTTTTTTTGTTCTTCTTTCTCTAATTGCTTTAGGTGAAAGGTTAGGTTGTTTATTCGAGATGTTTCCTATTTCTTAAGGTAGGATTGTATAGCTATAAACTGCCCTGTTAGAACTGCTTTTGCTGCATCCTATAGGTTTTGGTTTGTCGTGTCTCCATTTGTTTCTAGGTATTTTTTGATTTACTCTTTGATTTCTTCAGTGATCACTTCATTATTAAGTAGTGTATTGTTTAGCCTCCATGTGTTTTTATTTTTTACCGATCTTTTCCTGTAATTGATATCTAGTCTCATAGCATTGTGGTCAAAAAAGATACTTGGTACAATTTCAAGTTTCTTAAATTTACCAAGGCTTGATTTGTGACCCAAGGTATGATCTATCCTGGAGAATGCTCCATGAGCACTTGAGAAAAATGTGTATTCTGTTGTCTTTGAATGGAATGTCCATTGGATGATCTGTCCATTGGTGAAAGTGGCTTGTTAAAGACCCCTACTATGAATGTGTTACTGTCCATTTCCCCTTTTATGGCTGTTAGTATGTGCCTTATGTATTGAGGTTCTCCTATGTTGGGTGCATAAATATTTACAATTGTTATATCTTCTTGGATTCATCCCTTGATCATTATGTAGTGTCCTTCTTTGTCTCTTCTAATAGTCTTTATTTTAAAGTCTATTTTGTCTGATACGAGAATTGCTACTCCAGCTTTCTTTTGGTTTCCATTTGCATGGAATATCTTTTTCCATCCCCTTACTTTCAATCTGTTTGTATCTCTAGGTCTGAAGTGGGTCTCTTGTAGACATCATATATATGGGTCTTGTTTTTGTATCCATTCAGCCAATCTGTGTCTTTTGGTGGGAGCATTTAGTCCATTTACATTTAAGGTAATTATCGATATGTATGTTCCTATTCCCATTTTCTTAATTGTTTTGGGTTCGTTACTTTTGTGTTTCTTGCCTAGAGACGTTCCTTTAGCATTTGTTATAAAGCTGGTTTGGTGGTGCTGAACTCGCTCAGCTTTTGCTTGTCTGTAAAGGTTTTAATTTCTCCATCAAATCTGAATGCAGTCCTTGCTGGGTAGAGTAATCTTGGTTGCAGGTTCTTCTCCTTCATCACTTAAAATATGTCCTGCCAGTCCCTTCTGGCTTGCAGAGTTTCTGCTGAAAGATCAGCTGTTAACCTCATGGGGATTCCCTTGTGTGTTATTTGTTGTTTTTCCCTTGCTGTTTTTAATATGTTTTCTTTGTATTTAATTTTTAACAGTTTGATTAATATGTGTCTTGGCATATTTCTCCTTGGATTTATCCTGTATGGGTCTTTCTGTGCTTCCTGGACTTGATTAACTATTTTCTTTCCCATATTAGGGAAGTTTTCAACTATAATCTCTTCAAATATTTTCTCAGTCCCTTTCTTTTTCTCTTCTTCTTCTGGAACCCCTATAATTCGAATGTTGGTGTGTTTAATGTTGTCCCAGAGGTCTCTGAGACTGTCCTCAGTTCTTTTCATTCTTTTTTCTTTATTGTGCTCTGCAGTAGTTATTTCCACTATTTCGTTTTCCAGGTCACTTATCCGTTCTTCTGCCTCAGTTATTCTGCTATTGATCCCATCTAGAGTATTTTTAATTTTATTTATTGTGTTGTTCATTGTTGCTTGTTTCATCTTTAGTTCTTCTAGGTCCTTGTGAAATGTTTCTTGCATCTTGTCTATTCTATTTCCAAGATTTTGGATCATCTTTACTATCATTATTGTGAATTCTTTTTCAGGTAGACTGCCTATTTCCTCTTCATTTGTTAGGTCTGGTGGGTTTTTATCTTGCTCCTTCATCTGCTGTGTGTTTTTCTGTCTTCTCATTTTGCTTATCTTACTGTATTTGGGGTCTCCTTTTTGCAGGCTGCAGGTTCACAGTTCCCGTTGTTTTTGGTGTCTGTCCCTAGTTGCTAATGTTGGTTCAGTGGGTTGTGTAGGCTTCCTGGTGGAGGGGACTAGTGCCTGTGTTCTTTTGGATGAATCTGGATCTTGTCTCTCTGCTGAGCAGGTCCACGTCTGGTGGTGTGTTTTGGGGTGTCTGTGGACTTATGATTTTAGGAAACCTCTCTGCTAATGGGTCGGGGTGTGTTCCTGTCTTGCTAGTTGTTTGGCATAGGGTGTCCAGCACTGTAGCTTGTTGGTCGTTGAGTGACGCTGGGTGCTGGTGTTGAGATGGAGATCTCTGGGAGATTTTCGCCGTTTGATATTATGTGAAGCTGGGAGGTCTCTTGTGGACCAGTGTCCTGAAGTTGGCTCTCCCACCTCAGAGGCACAGCACTGACTCGTGGCTGCAGCACCAAGAACCTTTCATCCACACGGCTCAGAATAAAAGGCAGAAAAAGAAGAAAGAAAGAGAGAGAGAAAGGAGGGAGGCAGGGAGGGACGGAGGAAGGAAGGAGGGAAGATAAGAAAGAATGAAAGAAGATAAGATAAAGTAAGATAAAATAAAATAAAGTTATTAAAATAAAAAGTAATTATTAAGAAAAAAATTTTATTTTAAAGGAAAAAAAAAAAAAACAGACGAATAGAACCCTAAGACAAATGGTGGAAGCAAAGCTATACAGACAAAATCTCACACAGAAGCATACACATACACACTCACAAAAAGAGGAAAAGGGGAAAAAATCATAAATCTTGCTCTCAAGTCCACCTCCTCAATTTGGGGTGATTCGTTGTCTATTCATGTATTCCACAGATGCAGGGTACATCAAGTTGATTGTGGAGCTTTAATCCGCTGCTTCTGAGGCTGCTGGGAGAGATTTCCCTTTCTCTTCTTTGTTCTCACAGCTCCCGGGGCTCAGCTTTGGATTTGGCCCTGCCTCTGCGTGTAGGTCGCCGGAGGGCGTCTGTTCTTTGCTCAGACAGGACGGGGTTAAAGGAGCAGCTGCTTCGCAGACTCAGGCCAGGGGGAGGGAGGGGTACGGAGTGTGTGGCAAGCCTGCGGCGGAAGAGGCCGGCGTGACATTGCACCAGCCTGAGGCGCGCCGTGCGTTCTCCCAGGGAAGTTGTCCCTGGATCCCAGGACCCTTGCAGTAGCCGGCTGCACAGGCTCCCCGGAAGGGGGGTGTGGATAGTGACCTGTGCTCGCATACAGGCTTCTTGGTGGCGGCAGCAGCTGCCTTAGCGTCTCATGCCCGTGCTTTTAGCCGCGGCTCACGCCAGTCTCTAGAGCTCCTTTAAGCAGAGCTCTTAATCCCCTCTCCTCGCGCACCAGGAAACAAAGAGGGAAGAAAAAGTCTCTTGCGTCTTCGGCAGGTCTAGACTTTTCCCCGGACTCTGTCCCGGCTAGCCGTGGTGCACTAACCCCCTGCAGGCTGTGTTCACGCCGCCAACCCCAGTCCTCTCCCTGAGCTCTGACCGAAGCCCGAGACTCAGCTCCCAGCCCCGCCCGCCCCGGCGGGTGAGCAGACAAGCCTCTCGGGCTGGTGAGTGTCGGTCGGCACCGATCCTCTGTGCGGGAATCTCCCCACTTTGCCCTCTGCACCCCTGCTGCTGTTCTCTCCTCCGCGGCTCTGAAGCTTTCCCCCTCCGCCACCTGCAGTCTCTGCCCGCGAAGGGGCTTCCTAGTGTGTGGAAACCTTTCCTTCTTCACAGTTCCCTCCCACTGGTGCAGGTCCCATCCCTATTCTTTTGTCTCTGTTTATTCTTTTTTCTTTTGCCCTACCCAGGTACGTGGGGACTTTCTTGCCTTTTGGGAGGTCTGAGGTCTTCTGCCAGCGTTCAGTAGGTGTTCTGTAGGGGTTGTTCCACGTGTAGTTGTATTTCTGGTGTATCTGTGGGGAGGAAGGTGATCTCCGCGTCTTACTCTTCCGCCATCTTCCCCTCGTCTCTATACAATATATTTTCACCCTTAAAGTTTTATCATTAATGGTGTTCAAACTCTATAACACAACTCAGATTGATCCTGATTCCAGAAGCATAAAGTTCCTGATCTTGCTCTCAAGTCCTTCATTTTGTTTTCTGATTATTTGCAATAGTAGCTCTCAAACACGGGTAATTTTGCCCCTCGGGGCATTTGGCAATGTCTGGAGAAATGTTTTGATTATTACAACTGGGGGTGCTACTGGCATCTAGGGAGTATAGGCCAGAGATGCTGCTAACCATCCTCTAATCCACAGAACCCTCCCATCTCCCACTGTTACCCACCGAAAATGTCAACAGTGCTGAGTTGTGAAACAGTGGTTTAAAAAAAACCTTACTGGGAACATTGCTTTGTTATCTTTTAGCTACTATAGAGGATTTTCTAGGTACTATATGAAAAAAATGTCAGATTTATAAGAATTTATACATTCAAATGAAAGTTGTGCTTCGAAGTCTAAGAGACAAGAGGGTGACAATGGGAATCAGAACCTAGGTTGAGGGGGTTTGTTTTCTTCCAGAAAATGGAGGCTTTTTCATAATGGAAGGAGGAAAGGAGGAAACAGTGGATGTAGGTGCAGATAATTTCGAAGATGTACAGATATAAAGTTGAGGTCACCTATTTAGAGGGAGGTGGCAGTGGTGTCCTAGGAGGTTTATAAATAATGGAAGTTGAAATAGCCACTGTAGGGAATGGACAGTGGCTGTGCCCGAAGTTAAATGCATCGGGGCATCACAGTTCAGGTAGCTCATCGAGTTAGTGTTAAACATAGGCTTCAGGAGAAAGAGACTATGGAGGAATAAGGAAGGGCTCATTTCTTACCAAGTGGACCAGGGTACAGGACAGAGTCCTAGCCATAGCAAGGGGGGAAGTAGTAAAAGAGAGAAGCCCATTTATAATGGCTGGACAAAAACAGTGGTGGTTAAGGGAAACGATTGGAACTTGATGGGCATGGAAAAGCCCAAGTTTATACGAAGAGATTAATTCTTAATCTCACCTGCAGGTGGGAATGAAAGTCTTATTCACATATGTTTCAAGCACTAGCTCCCACAGTTATTGGAATAAAGGCTGGCACACTGTGGAGACTCAATAAATATTTGTTGAATGTGTAAATGCTACACACTGTTCTAGTACTGGAGATGCATACTTTGCTGAAGAAAATGGTCTTTTCTTGCTTAAACTGCTTTGATTTGTGTTTTCTGGCATTTTGGTACCGAAAGAGATATAACTGATACAAGGTACAAGCACACTGTACTCTGAGATCCAAAGGAGAGTCATTTGACAGCCTTGAGGGTCCAGGGGAGGCTTCCCAGAGGACGTGAGCTTTGAGTTTGTGTAAAGCATGCCAAGGATGAGGCAGAATCATTTTATTTTTGTAAGGATGGGTCCAGGTAGGTTGTGGTAGGCAAGGTTGACACTGAGAAATTCACCCTTTGCCCTAAATCCCTTTACCCTCCTGCCAGAGAAAAGTTGTATAGGACAGGAATATTCAACAAAAGCTGTAAGTCTAGGGAGACCTTACACACGTTAATTGTGAGCCAGCTGCCTGTTTTACACACTTTACCAAGGACCATGTGTATCAATTCCAAGGTCAAATTACACCAAGTTAAGGACAGTCAATTGAAGAAATGGTGAAAGTCCTTAATGTGAGGATGGACAACAAAGCTTTTGTATTGATGTCATCACTTGAGTAACGTCACTGAGCTGCTAAATATTCCTACCTCAGTTTCCTTTTTAGCAGCATGAAATTTGTATTATCTCTTGACATTAATCAGTATCAAAAACAAAAATTCAGAATGCTTGGAGTAAGGAGTAGAAAGTAAAATTTATTTTTCTATTCAAGATAAATATTCAGATACATTATCCAGAAAACACATTTCTTTGTATTAATCCATAATTTAGATATTATGTTATAAAGCAGAAACAGCTATATTTTTTGGCTGAGATAAAATACATTTTTGCTCTTTTAGGCTTGATGTTTTAAGTTGTTGGACCTAATTCTTCGTAACATGTCTTTTCACATTTGATCTTGCAACAACTTGCAACAAGTAACCTGCTAATTATTAAAATACTTCCCAAGGAATCTGATGCACAAAATGGGGCCAAGGGAAAAAGTCCTTTGATGGCTTATACCATATTCCAGAAATCTACTAGTCTGATGAAAAAAACTAAAAATGCATTTATTTTTTAAAGCGTTTTGTGTTTTTCAAGATACTTTATCATATATTAATTTAATAACTCCACAATAATTGTGTGAATTAATAAGTATTATAATTTTACCCATTTTATAGTTTAGGAAGGTAAGGAGGTTAAAAAACTTGGCCTAAGACCCAGGGGCTACTGTGGTAGAGTCAAGTCACCAGGATTGCTTTTCTCATGGGTTTCATGTCCGTGCTACCTTCTTACTTGTGGAAAACCGTCCTCCTCTCCAACATGTGGTCTGATTGGCAGCTGCCTCATCTTATATAACCTCAATCTTCTGAGCTATCCTAACCAACCTTGGTGTGGCCACTTGACCTAAGCTGGACTAATAATAATAATCTTCCTGACCCAACTCATGAATGCACGAATAGAGCCTGGAATCTCTCTTATAGATTAGGGTCTTTCCTTTTTAACTTGGATGAGGAGATGGATGGAGAAAGGTGAGAGAGGTGATGTGGGGAGAACATCCTCTTCTCTGATTGCGATGCTATTTAGATGAAAGCCAGAGGAAGCCACTGTAAGTTGTCGTGGTAGGCACATTGAGAGCACTGGTCCACGAGAAGGAAGCTGACATACAGACGGAAACAGAGATGAAAGAGAGGGAGCTGACAGCATTCATGTCTCTGATCCAGTTGCCCCTGATGACAATTATGTTTTTATCCTTCTGCCCATTTGGTTTCCTGAGCCAATAAACGCCACCTTTTCCTTTGCCTAAGCTACTTCTAACTGGGTTTCTTCAACTTCAGACAAAAGTCCTGACTAACACAACTGTGAATAGGCAGAACCAAAATTTAAATGGATACTCTTATTCCAGTTTCCCTGCTATTTCCACCAAACCACAATATTCATCATGCCTCTACTCTGGGGTCCTCAGGTCCTTCTGGAATCAACATGTCATTTATACTGACAGTAGTAGACAAGTTGTGCCAGGTGCAAGTTTCTGGCTTTCTGTCTTGTCTCTCATGATTTATGCTATCTGATCATTCCAGACTGGTTTTTCCGGTAAGAAAAGCTGAACATCCAGGTGGACTCAGGATAAGCTAAGTTCTAGGCTGAAGTTAAGTTGTTCAGATCTTGCACATTTAAAACTAGCTGGAAATCTTTGCTGTTAGGTCTCAGATCCAGTTTTCCCCCTTTGAGGAATTAAAGCCAAAGAAGTGGAAACATGAAGGATATTTTTCAAATGTGAATTTTAATGGTCTCCCAGAAGAATTAATTTTGGAACTACAGCCAGCTCATTTGGCTTAACTATATCCTTTGTCATCTTATTCATTAGAATAAGATAGCCTATTCTTCCTGAATGACAGAAAGTGGTTGTTTGTGCTTCTGAATTCACATTATAGCTACCACTGCATATTCCAACAGCTTTTAAAAATCTTTAATCCATTTCATTTTTTTAAGGAAAATATTGGTTATTTTGTTATCATAGAATCCTTGACCAAGAACCTTAATTCCCAAATAACATTACTTAAAAGTAGATTTATACTGAAAAAGTATTTATGTATTCATATACGTAAAATCATGTATTTCATATATGATGTAGACTTTGATAAATTGCAATTTTTTGCATAGAAATAAGACATTGAATTAAATGACTTACCTCAAGCCCCCAAATTCTGATTATACAGTATTCTTAATAATAACTCTCTGTGATTGATAAGTCCTTTTTAACTCTATTCAACTAGCAGGTGAAGAATTCATTTACAAGGGCTACGTAATGCACTCTATAGTATAAGTTAACATAGGATATACCATTCATGATAAGAAAACATATACACTTAGTTGTGCTTGACCATTTTCCCCCCTAAGGATTTACTCTCTTAACAACTTTCATATATAACATACAGCATTGTAAATTATATTTACCATGTTGTACATTACATCCATGGTACTTATTTATCTTACAAAGTGTTTGTACTTTTTACTGCCTTCATCAAATTCCCCCTCCGTACATCTCCTGCCTCTGGTAACCACAAATCTGATCTCTTTTTCTATGAGTTTATGTGTTTGGTTGTTCATTTTTTGAAGTATAATTGACCTACAACATTATGTTAGTCCCTGTTACACAACACAGTGATTTGGTATTTCTATACATTTCAAAATGATCACCACGATAATTCTAGTTGTAATATGTCACCATACAGAGATACTACATGGTTATTGACTATATTCCCCACACTCTGCATTTCATACCTGTGACTCCTTTATTTTCCAACTGGAATTTTATACCTCTTAATCTCCCTCACCTATTTCTTTCCTCCCCCCACCCCCTCATTCTTGGTAGCCACCTGTTTGTTCTCTGTATCTGTGATTCGTTGTGTTTGTTCAATTGTTTTGTTTTTAAGATTCTATATATAAGTGAAATCATACAGTATTTGTCTTTCTCTCTATGACTTATTTCACTTAACACAATACTCTCTAGGTCCATTCATGTTGTTGCAAATAGCAAGATTTCATTCTTCTTTATGGCTGAGTAATGTTCCATTGTATATATACATACAACATCTTCTTTATCCATTCATTTATTGATGGGCACTTGATTGCATCCATATCTTGACTATTGTAAATAATGCTGCAATGAACATAGGAGTGCATATATCTGTTCTAACTAGTGTTTTCATTTTCTTTGGATAAATACCCAGGAATGGAATTGCTGGATCATATGGTAGTTCTATTTTTATTTTTTGAGGAATCTCCAAACTGTTTTCCATAGTGGCTGTACCAATTTACATTCCCACCAATAGTGTATAAGACTTCCTTTTTCTCCACATCCTCACCAATATTTGTTATTTGTTGTCTTTTTGATGATAGCTATTCTTCTGACAGGTCTGAAGTGATATCTCATTGTGGCCTTGATTTTCATTTCCCTGATTAGTGATGTTGAGCATCTTTTCATGTGCTTGTTGGGCATCTGTATTCTTTGGAAAAATGTCTATTCAGATCTTCTGCCTGGTTTTTAATCAGTTGTTTGTTTTTCTGAAAGCTTTTTAGTTTGAGGTAGTCCCATTTGTTTATTTTTGCTTTTGTTTGCCTTGCCTGAGGAGACATATACAAAATAATATTACTAAGACTGATTTCAAAGATAGTATTGCCTATGTTTTCTTCTAGAAGTTTTATGGTTTCACGTCTTACATTTAAGTCTTCAATCCATTTTTAATTTGTACTTGTGTATGACATGAGAAAGTAGTCCAGTTTGATTCTTTTGCATGTAGCTGTCGAGTTTTCCCAGCACCACTTGTTGAAGAGACTGTCTTTTTTTCCATTGTATATTCTTGCCTCCTTTGTCAAAGGTTAATGGCCTATATAAGTGGGCTCTCTGTTCTGTTCCATTGATCTATATGTCTGTTCTTGTGCCAGTACCCTACTGTTTTGATTACTCTGGCTTGGTAGTATAGTTTGAAATCTGGGAGCATGATAACTCCAGCTTTGTTCTTTCTCAAGATTGTTTTGGCTATTCAGGATCTTTTGTGTTTCCATACAAACTTTAGAATTATTTGTTCTAGTTCTGTGAAAAACGCCTTTGGTACTTTGATAAGGATTGCACTGAATCTGTAGATTGCCTTGAGTAGTAGGGCCATTTTAACAGTATTATTTCTTCCAATCCATGAACACGGTATATCTTTCCATCTGTTTGCATTGTCTTCAATTTCTTTAATCAGCGTCTAATAGTTTTCCAATTACAGGTCTTTTGCCCACTTAGTTAGATTTAGTCTTAGGTATTTTATTCTTTTTTTTTAATTTATTTATTATATTTATTTTAATTTTGGCCGCGTTGGGTCTGTTGCTGCATGCGGGCTTTCTCTAGTTGCGGTGAGTGGGGGCTACTCTTTGTTACGGTGCGCGGGCTTCTCATTGCGGTGGCTTCTCTTGTTGTGGAGCACGGGCTCTAGGTGAGTGGGCTTCAGTAGTTGTGGCTCACTGGCTCAGTAGTTGTGGCTCACTGGCTCAGTAGTTGTGGCTCGCGGTCTCTAGAGCGCAGGCTCAGTAGTTGTGGCACATGGGCTTTGTTGCTCCGCAGCATGTGGAAATCTTCCCGGATGAGGGATCGAACCTGTGTCCCCTGCATTGGCAGGCGGACTCTTAACCACTGCACCACCCGGGAAGCCCCAAAGCTCAGGTACTTGACATCTCATCACAGAAAGAATTCAGTGAGAGACAAAGTGATAGGTAAGAAGTGGATTTATTCAGAGAGAAATACACTCCACAGACAGAGTATGGGCCATCTCAGAAGGTTAGAAAGGCCTATTTTATTCTTTTTAATGTTATTGTAAATGGGATTATTTTCTTAGTTTCTCTGATAGTTCATTGTTAGTGTACGGAAATGCAACAGAATTCTGCATATAATTTTGTATCCTGCAAGTTTACTGAGCTCATTGATGAGCTCTAGTTTTGGTGGCATCTTGAGGATTTTTTTATATTTAGTATCATGTCATATGCAAACAGTGATAGTTTTATTTCTTCCTTTCCACTTTATATTTCAATTTAGAGTACAATTTAGATTTTCTTATCTGATTGCTATGGCTAGAATTTCCAATACTGTGTTGGATAAAATTGGTGAGAGTGGGCATCCTTGTCTTGTTCCTTATCTTAGAGGAAATGCCTTCAACTTTTCACTGTTGAGTATGATGTTAGCCGCCATGGGCTTGTCATATATGGCCTTTATTATGTTGAGGTATGTTCCCTCTATACCAACTTTGCTGAGAGTTTTTTTTTTTTTAAATCATAAAAGGATGTTGAACTTTGTCAAAAGCTTCTACTGCATCTGTTGAGATGATCATATGGTTTTTCTTCAGTGTGTTAATGTGATATATTGATTGATTTGAACCATTCTTGCATCCCTGGGATAAATCCCACTTGATCACTTGATCCTTTTAATGTGTTGTTGAATTTAGTTTGCTAATATATTGTTGAGGATTTTTGCATTTATGTTCATTAGTGATATTGCCCTATAATTTTCTTTTTTTGTGATATCTTTGGTTTTGGTATCAGTGTGATGCTGGTCTTGTAGAATGAGTTTGGAAGTTTTCCTTTCTCTTTGATTTTTTAAAACAGTTCGAGAAGGATAGGTGTTAACTCTTTTCTAAATGTGTGGTAGAATTCACTTGTGAAGCCATGTGGTCCTGGACTTTTGTTTTTGGGGAGTTGTTTTATTACTGATCCAATTTTATTGCTGGTAATTGGTCTGTTAATATTTTCTATTTCTTCCTGGTTCAGTCTTGGAAGATTGTACATTTCTAGGAATTTGTGCATTTCTTCTAGGTTTTATTGGCATATAATTGTTATATTTTCTTCTTGGATTGATCCCTTGATCATTATGTAGTGTCCTTCTTTGTCTCTTTTTACAGTTTTTGTTTTAAAGTCTCTTTTGTCTCATATAAGTATTGCTTCTCCAGCTTTCTTTTCATTTCCATGTGCATGGAATATCTTTTTCCATCCCCTCACTTTCAGTCTGCATGTATCTTTAGATCTGAAGTGAGTCTCTTGTAGGCAGCATATGTATGGGTCTTGTTTTTGTACCTGTTCAGCCACTCTGTGTCTTTTGATTAGCGCTTCATCCACTTACATTTAAAGTAATTATTGCTAGGTATGTACTAACTGGCATTTTGTTAATTGTTTTGTCTTTCTTTGTTGTTCCTTGTTTTTTACTCTTCCCTTGTGATTTGATGATTATCTTTAGTGTTATATTTGGATTCCTTTCTTTTTTCTCTGTACCTTGTATAGATTTTTGGTTTGTGGTTACTGTGAGGTTTATATATAGCTATATAC
Organism: Phocoena sinus; assembly: GCF_008692025.1. Taxonomy (NCBI): domain Eukaryota; kingdom Metazoa; phylum Chordata; class Mammalia; order Artiodactyla; family Phocoenidae; genus Phocoena; species Phocoena sinus. The sequence continues at coordinate 22,259,930 of NC_045767.1, forward strand.
ATACAAACATATATAGATGTATGTGTGTGTGTATAATTATTTTAAGTTGCTGATCTCTTGTTTAAATGCATTTTAACAACCCTGGATTTTTACTCCCCTCCCTACCATGATTACAGTTTTTTTACATCATATTTTACATCGTTTTGTTTCAGGTATCCCTTAACTATTTAATGTGGATGTGGATGATTTTACTACTTTTGTCTTTCAACTTTCCTACTAGGTTTTGTGTGGTTACTACCTTTACTGTATATTTACCTTTACCAGTGAGATTGTTCCTTTCATAATTTTCATGTTTCTAGTTATGGCTTTTTCTTTTTCACTTAGAAAAATCCCTTTAACATTTCTCATAAAGCTGGTTTGGTGGTGCTGAGCTCTTTTAGCTTTTGCTTGTCTATAAAACTTTGGTATCTCCAACAAATCTGAATGAAAACCTTGCCAGGTAGAGGGTTCTTGGTTGTAGGTTTTTCCCTTTCATCACTTTAAATATATAGTGCCACTCCCTTCCACCTGCAGAGTTTATGCTGAAAAGTCAACTGGTAGCCTTATGTATGTAATTTGTATGTAATTTGTTGCTTTTCCTTGTTGCTTTTAATTTTCTCTCTTTATTGTTAATTTTGGCCATTCTAATTACAGTATGTATTGGGGTGGTCCTCTTTGGGTTGGGGTTCTTTGTGCTTCCTGGACCTGAATGTCTGTTTCCTTTCCCAGGTTAGGGACGTTTGCAGCTATTATGTCTTCAGATATGTTCTCTGCTCCTTCCTTTCTCTCTTCTCCTTCTGGGACCCCAGTAACGCAAATGTTAGTACATTTGATGTTTTCCCAGAGGTCTCTTAAATTGTCCTCATTTCTTTTTATTCTTTTTGCCATTCAGATTCAGTGATTTACACTACTTTGTCTTCTAGCTGGCTGATCCATTCCTTCGTATCATCTAATCTACTATTGATTCCTTCTAGTGTATTTTTCATTTCGGTTGTTGTATTTTTAAGCTCGGTTTGGAACTTCTTTATATTTCTAACTCTTTGTTAAGAGGGAACAGAGAAATATATTCCAAACAAAGGAACATATTTTGCCTAATTTGCTTTTTAAAATTTCTATGTATTTGGTAGGTTGGTTACGTTTCCTAACCTTAGGGAAGTGGTCTTCTGTAGATGTTCTGTGCATCCCAGCAGCCCACTCCCTTCTGGTCACCAGAGCTATATGTTCTAGGGTTGCCTCCTATTTGGACTGTATGGGTACTTCTGTTGTGGTGGCCTGACTACTGTGGGTGGTCTAGTAGGTGTGGCTAGTGCCTGGTTCAGTTAGTTGCCAGATCCTGTCTTGTACAGAAGTTGCTGTCCACTGGTGGGCAGGGCGTGGTCACATGGCTACTGTCTGTGGGGCCCTAGAGGATTTCAGGGCTGGTGCTGGGTCAGTGGTGGACAGAGCTTGGTTCTGGAGTGGTTGGTTGCAGGGCCAGGGGTCCCAGATCTAGTGTCGACCTGCTGGTGTGTTGGGCTGTTTCCTGAGACACTGGCTGCAGTGTACAGGGTGTCTCAAAGCTTGTGTTGGCCTGCTGATGAGTGGGGCTGGATTCCAGGGGCAGCTGGATGAGGGGCCCAAGATGTCCCAGAGCTGCTGTTGGCTTGCTGGGGGTCACTGCTGGAGTCCAGGGTGTCCCAGGGCTGGGGCCTGCCTGCTGGCAGGTGGGCTGGGTCCTGGGGCTAGTAGCGGCCCACTGTTGGGCAGACTCGAGTCCTGGGATCTCTGGCCGCATGGCCCTGGGATTCTAGATCTGGTGTCAGCCTATTATTGGTGGACAGCTGAGGCCCATGGGGACACAGGGCTAGTGCTGGCTCACTCATGTGTAGAGCCAGGTATTGGGGTCTCTGACTGCAGGACCCGTAGTTGGTGTTTGACCCACTGGTGGGAGAGGCCAGGGTCCAGGGCATCCTGGAGCTAGTGCCTACTCACTGGTGGGTGGGGCTGGTCCTGGGGCTAGTGCCAGTGCACTGGTGTTCAGGGCCAGGTCATGGGCTCTCTGGTGGACAGGGCTTGGATCTGGGGTGGCTGCAGGCTCAGAGGGTCATAAGGGAGCAGGCCTGCCAGTATGTGGCACTGTGTCTCTGCCTGGCTAGTTGCTTGGCCTTAGGCGTCCCAGTACTGGTACAGATAGGCTAGTGGGCAGTGCTGGGTCCTGGTGCTTACACTAGAGGGAGGATTTCAAAATGGAGCTTGCTAGCACCAGTGTCCCTGTGGTGGAACGAGCTCCCAAAAATGGCTGCCGCCAGTGTCTATGTCCCCAGAGTGTGCTCCTGTTGCCTCCTGCCTCTCTGGGAAGCTCTCCAGTATCAGCAAGTGGGTCCGACCCAGTCCCCTTTCAGATTACTGTTTCTGCCACATGAGAGCTTGATGTGGGGCTCAGACTCCTCACTTCTTGGGAAGAATCTCAGCAATTGTAATTATCCTCCCATTTGTGGGTCACACACCTGTGCTTATGGGCTTTGACTATACCACCTCTTGACTCCTCCTACCCATCTCATTGTGGTTCCTTCTCTATATCTTTAGTTGTAGAAGATCTTTTCTCCTAGTCTTCTAAAACTTCTCATTAACAGTTGCTCTGTAAATATTTGTAATTTTGATGTGCCCATGGGAGGAGGTAAGCTCAGGGTATTCCTATTCCACCATCTTGGCCACTTCCTCCCAATGGTCTGTCCTTGACCATTTGGATGTGGCCATTTTTATTGAACTAATTATCAAAGCAGCGGTAACAACAATTACAACAACAAATACTCATTTAATAAAAGTATTCAGTGAAGAACATTAAAGACAGAACCAACCTTAGATCCATAATTCAGTTAAGAGAGAGACCAAAGTTAGAGTGAAGATTTTAAAAAGGTGAAATCAAATTCTGTGTTCTCATTGACCTGCAGGACTGAGTGCCAAGGCAGCTTTAGCTATCTCTTTTTTTCCTTACCATGCTCACAGTTTCTTTTGCCATCAATAGAGACAATAAAAGGCAATAGGAGCAAGAGGCAAAAACAATAATAGGGCAGTAGACTCTTGCTTGAGTTTAAATTTCTCATCAGTCCTGGTTTATGGGCTTTCCATGAATATACACGTTATTTATTTTTCTTTGCCAAGTCACCTGATTTCTCAAGTCCTGGCTTAGGAAATGTGACAGGCAAGGAGGCATGTCATTGGCTCTCAGAGAACAGTGTTTGGTCACAAGTGCCTTTTGTTTTATTTTTATTGTACAAAGCATAAAGTGCTATGTAATTACAAGACTGGATTATTTATACTCTCAGGCTAAAGAAGGTAAGGATTAGTCCCTCTATTTTTTTTATTCCTATTTTTCCTAGACATTTCTGCTTTGCTAAACTCTTAGATTACAAGATATTATTTGCCAGAACAATGATCTACATTTTGATGTCTGATGTGCAAATACTAACCTCTTCAGAATAACTGAAAATTTTAATATTTTGCGGATATGAAATAATACTTTGAGGTAAGCTCTAGGATTTGATATAAAATTCATATTTGTCCCCAAGGAAAAGCAAAACACTGATGTGATACCTACTCAAAACTTGGTGGGTAATTGTGAGGAGTTTGAGAAATTGCTTCTTTCTAAAGAAAAATTTGTTAAAAGCATTGAGTAGCTGAAAAGTAAATAAATAAAATTATTCTAAACTCATGCTATATATATATACTTTATGTGTAATTTTTTGTACACGTATTTTTCTTGTTTAACTATCACAGCAATATGAATGGATGAGGCTTCACTGCCCCCATTTTGCAAATAAGTCTGAGACAGAGTGATTAAGTAGCTTTCCTGCCACCTATAGCTAGTAAACAAAACCAGGATTTGAAGCCAGGTCTATAAGTTCTAAAATCTACATACTTAATCCCTATGTTATACTCTTTCCTTTTTTATTTGTTTATTAAAAATAATAATAAAACAAATTTTTAAATCTACTTTTTATATTGTGGAAAAGTGACCTGCCCGAAGCCCTCACTCTTTCTAGTGACTAATCTGAATCCTAACAAGTGAGGTCATGCTTCCTGAACTAAAGCTGGAACTTTTGTTAAATTGGTGAGAGTTCTTTAATTAAACTAGCAGATTAGGACTCAGATTCATGAACACACAGTATATGAATTCAGAAAAAGACACTGGCACACTTATTCTCACCTAGACAAAGAGCCATAGTCTGAAAACCTGTTTGAGTAGAAAAAATTGAATCCTAGCTCTTGAATGAACTATTCCAGCACCCACACTAAAATACCTCAAAAAGAACATTTCTAGAGAAAATGTTAGTAACTTAGTGGTAGAGATACTATAATAAAGAATGAATTACTTTTGCTTTGTCGATCTTTCTTTCCTTCTTTTTTTCCTTAGTCATCCATTACTCTTAGCTGCTGGTAATCATAAAAAAGACATTGTCTCGGATTTTCAGGATTTCTTAGTATTAAGTCATTGTTACTAGGTGGAAGGAAGTTGACTACTTGGAATTTAAGTGACTTACTCAAGATTACAACAGTGAGTCATTTACTTAGCTGAAAAGGGAGCATGGAACTTCCTGGTTATAAGTGTTGTACGTTGGCAACTCAATCTGCCTTTTCTCCATTGCTTCCCCTTCAAACCCATGGGCTTTTAGTGCAGGACAAGAGGGCTTGTTCTTCAGTGTGACCATCACTGCTGCTCTCTGACGGGACATCAGCTTGAATTAGGATTTGTTTCTATGGTCAGCATACAAACCTCATGGTTTTATTTTGAGAAGTTAGATCTTGAAGTGAAGATTCCTTGTCAGTTGCTAATTTCTTTGGACAAACATTGCCTTAAGAGTTGATTGTTCCTGGAGAACAAAGGTTTTGCAGTTCAGGCAGTCTAGGGTCAAACTGTAAGCAGGCATAAGGAATGAGACAGCGTGACCATTTGCCCTCTTATTTTGAAATACAGTTTACACCCACTAACTATCCACATGGTATGATGTAATATTTCAGGGGAGGCACTGTTAGCTGTAACTTACAGGTATCACTGTTGTCTGGACATGAGTGATTTCTAGAATTTATTTCTCATGAAGTAAGATTTTATATGTAGTGCTTTAGTGCTTAGAAATTAATGTTACATACATATTGATAATTCTTAAATATCAAGTTAATTTTTCTTTATATCTGTTCCCAATTCTGAACTATATACCATATTCTTTCCTATATTGCAGTTGTCTCTATCATAATTTTTCTCATGAGTTTTGATTACATAAAATTAATAGAAAACGTCACCTTTCTTTAAGTATTGCCTTTTACTTCTCCCTGCATGGCCCCCAGGGATAGATAACATTGCTGATTAAATATTTAAACTTTTAATAACATTTTCTGAATTCTTCTGCTCACTTCCTACTTTCCTTAAGTAATAACAGTCACTGCACATCAGAATACATGCTCTCAGTCAAGCAATGTGATTTTGATTCCTAGGTCCAGGTCACATGATATTCTTCAAAGCTGTTGCACCATCCACTAGTCATTCCCGGAATGTACTTCCTCCTCAACTACATCTCTTGCCTCCGTTAAAAACTGCTATTAAATTTCCTTCTATAGATTTCTTACCTGCCCACAATACTTACTGAATTTATTGTCTTCAGAGAATAAAGGATAGCAATAACACTAAGAGAAGAGGGTAAGTGTGTTCATTGTAGCCCTAATCCTCACTTTCCATCAGTGATCCAGGAAAACATCCACATTCTTCCAACCATATATGCCAACTTACCTGCTTCTGTAATGTTATATTTTGCCTTCTTTCCTATTATAACAGGTTAATTATCCATGCTGTTATTTAGAATCAAACCCTCCACTTGTGCACTGGATCCTGTCTAACAGCCTCACTTCATTCAGGTTCACTGCTTCATTGTCATTACAAAGACCTTCTCTAACAATCTAAAATAACAGCTTTCCCACATCATTGCCTTCTATCCCCTCAGCCTGTTTTACTTTTCTTCAAGGCAATTATCATTACCTGAAATGATACTATACATTTTCTTGTCTCCTTCCACTTAGAACAGAGGTTGGCAAACTATGGCTTGAAGGACAAATCTGCCTGCCATCTGTTTAAATTAAAAAATTTAATTTTAAAATTTAGGCTTTAAAATTTTTATTGGAACTCAACCATGGCCATTTGTCTGTCTTTCTCTGATGGCTTTGACATTTACAACAGAGTTAAGAAGTCATGAAAGAGACTGTGTGGATCACAAAGCCTAAAATATCTATTGACACTTTATAGAAAAAGTTGGCCCACCCGGCACTAGACCTCAAGCCACACAAAGGAAAGTACTTTATTTTGTTCCCTGCTGTATCCCCAGTGCCTAGAAGAATACATGGCACTCGATAATTATTTGTTGAAGAAAGAAAAAAAGAAAGAATGAATAAATGGATCATCCCTGCACCATCTTGATTCAGTCTTCTCTGTTCTCATTATCCTTCTATTTTCCATAAACTCTGTCCTCTGATTTGTTTCTTCCATTAACCTTTTTTTTTTCCCCCACATGCATCAAATTTCCAGTTGGAGGAAAAACCCTAAAAATAGCTAAGTAACTTTTGGAAATATGAAACTTAAGTTAGAGGAATTTTTTTTTCTCTGGCAATAATATATATTTTTTTCTTTGCTAGCATTTGTATCATTGTGTTCATTTTGGAGCAAAAACTCTGTCAGGAAGAAATGATATTTCTTTTAATAGTCATCCTTCACAACTAGTTACCTAACATATTTCTTGATACTCTTGGCAATTTTTGCTAATAATGTTGGCATTTTTTAAACCTTTTTTTTTTTTTTACTCATTTTATGGAGTTTGATTTTTATAGAGTAATCTCCTTTTATATTTTGTTGACTGAGCACTTTTTATTTTAATATGTATTATGCTTACCCCTTCTTCAGTTTTTGCTCATGAGTGTCTATCCAAAAAGTAAACTCTCCTGACACATGCAGTTGTTTTGATTTCACAACTTACCCATGCCGGAGATACTTTCCATACTAACTTTGATCTCTTGCAGATGGGGAGCAAAACCAGTACTAGATAAGCGAAATTTCTATGCCTATACTTAAAACAAAAGAAAACAAACACAAATCTCTGCTGGACCTGATTACTCCTAGGTGACTAAAAATTCTGTGAACCTGTGAAATCTGGAATGTGCTGGCAACAGAGAGCTGGAATTATCTATTAGAATCTTGGATTATGTATTTGAAATAGGAGGTTAAAGCTCTAATGTATCCAAAAACAATCTAAAGTGTGAGTTATTATTGCTCCCTTAGAGGGAAATTACAACTGTATGATATCTGTGGTAAAAATATGTGACTCTGAATATATAATTATTCACGTGATAAGAGTGGATGCACCAAATCAGATCCATCAGAGCTGTCCTGACATGATCACTTCTGTAATTTGCTCCTAATACCAAACAGACCTTCATGGTTCCTCAGTCAAGGTGATTTGCTGCTGCCTTATCATGAGTAATGATGAAGACACTTGTCTCCTCTCTCTGTCTCTAGCTCTGACCTCACTTATTTAAATTCTGAGGTTCACTCCTGACAGACCTTCAGTTCACATTCCACCTCACCTACATACAGCTCTATAGCTCCTTAGTTATAATTTATTTGAGTCTCATAAGTAGTGATAATGGCCGAGAAGCCGGATGAAAAATTTTTATTTCTAAATATCTAAGTAAATTCCTAAGTCTATTTCAAAATATAGAGTTTGTAAATAATAAAATTTTTTTCTTTAATAATAATGACATCCCTAACTAACTTTGATGTTTCCTAGTTTTCTAATTACTGTGCTGGTAAAGACAACTAAGATACTGGGAAACAGAAAGATTAACCTACATCATGTAATGGAAAGGTTTTTTTCTTAACTATTGGTTTTTGTTTTATTTTTGAACTCCAGTAGATTGTTTTTGCTTGTTTTTCATAAATCTCTGGCATTAGGTACTCAAAATAAACAAAATTTACCAAGCTTATTAAACAGTATATGATTTTTTGGTAAAAAGGGAACCTTCATATTACATGACAGCATAATATAATTGAAAGAAGTAAGTTCCTGGGAATCAGGAGACCTTGACCTGGAATTCCTTCCATTGTGTGATGCTAAACAGGTCACATAACTTCTCTGGGATTTGATTTCCTCATCAGTGATGGGCGAAGTTTGAATTACGTGATCTCTCTTCCCTTGCAGTCTTACACTGGAATAGTCTCACACTCTATTTTAAGGGCCTCTGTCATGTGTGTTGTGGAAACAAACTCACAAGCTGGAATCCAGGTATATATTCCTACTTCCAATTTTTATTGCTTACTTTCAATATTTAGCTCAAAATGAGGATCAAATTAAATTCTTTTACTCATCTTTTGTTATTACAAAGGCACACCCAAACATGGGTGTGTGAGAAAAATGTTCAAACATTTGTAAACAATCAACTTTCCTAATGTGAAGGCCAACCAAGCAAAATCCTAAACAGGGCAAGGCAATGAAAACAGTCTAAGTTCTGGCTTGGACTCCTTTAAGGGGTCCAGAATTAGGATTCTTTGTTAACTGTATCTTTTTTATCTCTCATTCTTCTACAGCTGTGTTTTATTGCTTAAGGCAAAAATGGTGCAGAAAGATAATACAACTGACTCACTGAAACATAAATCTCAGCATAATGATTTAAACACTATGACTTTGTATTAGGCTGATCACCAAGCAATGTGATCAGGCAACTTGACTCAACGTCAGACTGCACAAACTGTGAAGGGCAACCTGATGTTTTGGGTGCCCAGACCAAGCCTGTTGCTAAAAACAGCTTAAAGCGTTGGTTGAAAAAACTCTTGATTTGTTTGTATTCATGAGCTGGAATACTCAGACCATGAAATCAGTGAAGTTGGGAAGCCAGAGGAGTAAGCATAGTCCATCTTCTGAGTGTATTTTCTGACGTGGATGAACTTGAGGGTTGATTTTTGCATCTTTGCAATTTTATGGGGACGGGTGACACCAGGAGGAGAAAGAATGGCACCTTTGCTGGTAACCTGGCAGGAAAGGGAATCTGGAAAAGAGAAATGGAAAAATGTCTACAAGGAATTTTCAAATGGTCAGCTCTGGAGTGTGTGCTCTGAACTTTCTCTTCCTTTGTTTCCATAAAATACTTTGTCAAGTCCACATTTCTCAGCAATATTTTTCTGTGAAGTGGATTCATTATTTTGTGTGTGGTTGGGAGAGGATGTTGAGGAGCTCAAAGAGAAGGACCAGGAGACAGATGAAATCCGAGTTACATTTACACACGATCTCCTAATTTAAGCTGCCAAGGATACTTTTTCAAACATAGGGGAGAGGGTGGGGAAGATTGAATGGGCTTTGAGTAAAAACAGGAAGGTTGTTTTCTCTGAAAACTCAGTATGATGTTTGGATAGTGCTGCTTAACCCAGACGCCAGAGTAAGACACAAAATGGGAAGACTCATCCTTCCCTCTTTGGCCTAAAGCTGGACATCCTCTGTGGAGGAAGTACACAGCCGTCTTTTTTGAACCCACAGTCCTGAGCAACCCTGAGCCACAGCACAAGATCTAGCAGTAAAACAGTCATGTGTGTCAGGAAATATACCCTGGGCATGTGGACTTGCTATTGTTAGCCTGGAGGAAATAGCAGGACAGAGAGGCTAAGAAACTTGCTCAAGGTCACAAAGCAAGGAAGTGACAGCACTGGGATTTGAACCTAGGCCACCTGACTGCAGAATCAGCTTCCTCACCACCATACTAGATCCTAGAGGATAGGTTCTGGAAATCAGATATCTGGGCTGTTCCCAGGCTCCACAACTGTATTCAATAGACTGCAAGCTCCATTGAAGTAAACTGGACAAGGCAAGGAGTATGTCTGCTCCACTCATCACTGTACACTCAGCAGCTGTTAAATGATAGGTATTCAGTGTAAGGCCAACTGGCCCGAGGCAGGGGAACACAATCACATTAACAGGTTGCATCAGACAGAAACTCTCCGGACCACCCAGTTCCGGAAACTGACCTGGAGACATTCCGGACCACCCAGTTCCAGGAACTGACTTGGGGACTTTGCACCCGGCCCAGCCTTCCCGCCTTTCGAGGGGCGGGACTAACCGTTCCCCAGGATACCCGAAAAGACCACCAAATAAGGAATACCCTGCGCCCTCTCAGATTCACCACACCCCTTTCCCTTCTTCCCCTACAAAATCTTGCCCAACCCTCGCCCGGGTGCGACTTCTCTGGCCCCTTTCTCTCGAACCAGTGAACCTCGCCCGGGAGCGCTCCCTAATAAAGCTCATTTGAAGCTTTCCTCTGTTTCGCGGTGCCGTTTGTTAAGATCCGACCTTACATTCAGTAAATATTTACAGAATGAGTAAAATGAAACATATCACTATATACACAGGATGTCTTCTCTCATCCAGACTGGAATTCTCTATGCTGTACAAGTCAGTAGGATGTACAAACTAGAGCAGAAGTACTTTATTTAATTTATTTTTTTAGTTTTGGCTGTGTTGGGTCTTTATTGCCGCTCGTGGGCTTTTCTTTGGTTGTGGCTAGCAGGGGCTACTCTTCATTGCGGTGTCCGGGCTTCTCACTGCAGTGGCTTCTCTTGTTACGGAGCACGGGCTCTACGCACGTGGGCTTCAGTAGTTGCAGCATGCGGGCTCTGTAGTTGTGGCTCACGGGCTCTAGAGCGCAGGCTCAGTAGTTGTGGTGAATGCGCTTAGCTGCTCCGCAGCATGTGGGATCTTCCCGGACCAGGGCTCGAACCCATGTCCCCTGCATTGGCAGGTGGACTTTTTTTTTTTTAATCTATTTATTTATTTTTGGCTGCGTTGGGTCTTCGTTGCTGCCCGCAGGCTTTCTCTAGTTGCAGCCAGCGGGGGCTGCTCTTAATTGCGGTGCGCGGGCTTCTCATTGCGGTGGCCTCTCTTGTTGTGGAGCACGGGCTCTAGGCGCATGGGCTTCAACAGTTGTGGCCCGTGGGCTCAGTAGTTGTGGCTCGTGGGCTCTAGAGCGCAGGCTAAGTAGTTGTGGCACATGGGCTTAGTTGCTCCGCGGCATGTGGGATCTTCCCCGACCGGGGCTCGAACCCGTGTCCCCTATATTGACAGGCAGATTCTTAACCACTGCGCCACCAGGGAAGCCCGGCAGACAGACTCTTAACCACTGCGCTACCAGGGAAGCCCCAGAGCAGAAGTACTTTAAATAGTTATTTTGGTTTAAAAGATGAAAGAGAATGATCTCTGATAAACTCATAGGGGTTAAAGGAATATGACACACCAACTTTATAAATGAGTGACCAGACCCAGAGTGATAAGGAACGCTGCGAAAATCACACCGTCAGTAAGGGCCAGGACGGTGTTAGAATAGGCAAACCAAGCATGTATCAGAGAGGGTAGAGAGAGAGAGAGAGATCAGCTCTAACCAGCTCGTTCAAAATGTAAAACTCACAAAATCTAGAGAAACAGTAGTCCTAATTTCAGTGTACAGGTAAGTTATGTGTCATTAAAAATATTGAAGTGTTATTTGAATTACATAATGGGAGCAGTGGTGGACCCATAGTCTTTTCTGTGCTGGGACCTAGAAAGATCTAAGTCCTACCCAAGCCAGAACCAGGAAGTGGACTCAGATGCCTTTCCCTCCTCCCCAACCCCCCCAACTGTCAGTCTATGCGTTACTCTTGAAACCAAGCAGGGCCCTGTGGGGCCCTCCCGGGTATAAAAGCCCCTCCATGCCTTCCATTTCTTGTTTGCAGAAAAAGGCTTTAGTCTCCTAGGCCTTCCCTGACTTCCAAGGATTCAAGCAGTAACTAATAGGGAAGTGAAAGAATGCAGAAACAAGGAAAAGCAGACAAGAAACGATAATAGTTCAGTGATAAAACACAATCCTAGCCCTTACTGATGGTGTAAACTTGGAAGAGTCCCTTACCGCTCTGGGTCTAGTTGCTCATTTATAAAGTTGGTATGTCATTTTCCTTTAATCCCTAGTTCCTCCTCAACGGATATCCGTAACAATCCAACACGTATCTTTAAGTTGTTCTCCAGGAACTAAGACCCCCCACCCAGGTGGAGGGTGGTGACTTCATGCTGAGCACAAGCTTGTAGACCCCAGACTGGTCAGAACCAGGTTAATGATTGAGATTCCTGAAACACCACCCTGTTACCTCACCACCAACCAATCAGAAGAAAGTCATGCACTCTGCAACCTTCACCCCAAATGTTGCCTTTAAAAACTCATCCCTGAAAGCCATCGAGAAGTTTGGGTCTTCTGAGTATGAGCTGCCTGTTCTCCTTGCTTGGCCCTCGCAATAAACCTTTCTCTGCTCCAAACTTGGATGTTTCGGTTTGTTTGGCCTCCCTGTGCGACAGGCACACAGACTTACGTTCGCCAACACTCTTTCTCCGTTTTGTCACATGGAGCTATTGTGTCAAAGGCCTGGCTTGATTCTGAAGAAAATGCTGAAGGAGGGGTGAAGTAGGGAGAAGGAATGTGGATGACAGATTCCCAGCCCATTATTCCTTTTGCTCATTATTCCTTGAGGCCACAAATGACACAAGGAAGAACTGGACTCATTTGTCATGTTCTTTGTCTTTGTCATATGTCCTTCTTCCCTTTTTCTCCTGCTTCGAACCTCCCTCTTCCCCTCACTTCTTCACCACAGCAAACATGTTTTAATCTGAAATTTCAGTCAGGTCACAGGATCAGTGTGAACCTGATGACACTGAGTGAGCCAGCGTGATGCATTTTCCGTTTGTAGCTCAGAACCTCGGTATTCTGCTGTTCCTGAAGTATTTGTCACCTTTCTTTTCCTTCACTGTTTTCTAGTTCACTCCTCTTTTAGGGCATGTGGGTGATAGGAAAGGAGGGAGACAGTAGGAGACTGGGTCGGAGGCCCCACCCTCCTGCTCTACTCCAGGGGAGGACTGGGGGGTGGCGCTGAGCCACTCCCACTCAGCGCTCAGTCTGCAGGCACAGGAGGAGGCCTGCGCCACGCCCACAAACCCTCCCAAATCGCTGTTGACTTTTCTTTAGGCTTTATTTACAAAAATTTGTGACTACAGTTAATCATCTAAGTCTTGGAACCAGAGGTGGGTGCAGGTTTTGTGGAGCCTCAAATATGTCCAAATTTGGGGCCCACTTTAAGAAAATAAAGACCTAAAGTTAAACATATAAAATTAGCACAGAACTTTAGAAGGGGCCTCTATAAATCAAGTCCCTTAAACTACACAAAACCAGCTTAAACTATATTAACTTCAGGCTAAATCCTGGGAGGGCTTTTGACTTTTAGACTGAAGACTTTTATTTTGTGACTGTAAATAAGTTATGAGGGCAAAGATTGTTTCATATGCCTTTTCCACTTCTCCAACATTCAGCCACAGCACCTACTACTGCTGGACAATAAGTACTGGTCCATGAATTGTGTTGTTGTGGATGAAGCTATCTGATAGGCAGGCATCGTGCTAGACTGATGGGATCACTATAATGAATTGCTCTGGAAACATTTGGCCCTAGAAGTGGTGGGGACATAAGGGAGGAAAAGGTCAGTTCTATTTGGGGCAGAGACAGAGTAATCAAAAAAAACTTCAGAGACAAGTTGATCCGTGAGTTGAGACTCGAAAGATGGGTCGAGGTGGGATAGTGTTGAAAGGCGTTTAAAGCAGAGAGAGAAGTATGAGCCGAAGCTTGCTGTCTGAAACCACATAAGGAGTTCATGGAATTGTAAGTAGTTTGGTGTGGGAGGAGTGTGAAGCACTAGAAGAAGAGGGGTTATTAGCAAAAGGTAAGGCTGAAAGGCAGGAAAAGATGAAATACCAGAGGGCTTCACAGGAGTTGGGACTTTAGTCTGTGAACCATGGGGAACTGTTGATGGCTTTGATGCCAGGGAAGAACACGATGTGCATTTTTGCAATATTCTGGCACTTGTATGAAGAACAGACTGGGGATGCAGCAGCAAGACACTTAAGACCCCACTGCAGTAAAAGGCTAGGAGGGGCTGATCGAATGCTGTGACAATGGTGGTGGTAGGGCAGACGAATAACAAGAGATGCTAAGGAGGGAGCTCACAGCGTTTGGTGACTGATGTGTTGAGTAAGGGCTGGGGTGAGGAGAAAACTAGGGCAATGATTTCAGTCCTGGCTTAGGTAGTTGGGTGGATGATGGTGGAACCAGGGCATGTAGGAAAAGGAGCAGGCTATGGGGGGAAAGGAAGTGAAGTCTCTTCTGAATCAATGCTGTTTGAGAATCACTCAAGCAGTAAAGTCTAGTGTCATTCAGGGCTGAAGCTGAAGGGATCATTGAGTCAAGCTTGGATATGGATTATCTGTCATCACGATGAGGTGGTTGTAATTGGGTTACTCAGGGAGAGCCTCCAGAAAGAGGAGGGCAGGGGCAGGGTTGGAGCACTCATGTTAAGAACAGGTAAAGGCATTTCCACATTTGCTCCGTTGGAAGTTTTGGAAACCTACTAGCTGCTACCTGTGTCAAATGGCACAAATGCTCCTGTAGCAGGTCCAAAGTACTCTGTCAGTTCCTTCTCTTCCCTGGCTAAGAAATATTGAGCTGTGTCCTGATTAAATCCTACCTACTGTCCCCCATGTATGGTTGGGTCCCCCAGCTGTGTGTACTACATTCAGCACATATCACAGTTTAATTGGTGGTTTCATTTTTTTTTGTCTCTGTCTCTAGTCGGGAGCTCCATGAAGGCAGGGAATCGTAGATCCCATGCTTACTCCAATGCCTGGCTCATTATAGGCGGTCAAAAAATAGTTTCTGAAGTGGTAACTGTGGATGGAAATGGGTGTCTGCAGGTGATTGCCACTGGATAAGAGAGCTAAATGGGGATCCAGTTAATTCCTCTGGGAGAAGTCCTTGCTGAGCAGTAATCTCTACTTGGTGCCTAGTACATAATGTGATTTCTATAATGGCATTCATGATAAGAAAAGTTATTTATTTTAGCAACAGATTTGTTATTTATTAAAAAATCAGTGTATAATAAATCCTATCGTGTAATGTGTGGAGAGCTGTGCTCCTGTTGGTTTTATTTAGAAATAAGTAAGATTTAATTACATTCCTGGCACCAGGTCATTACTTTTTCTTTATACAGAGATTAAAAGGCCAGTCTCTGGAATCAGAATGCCTGGATTTGCATCCTGAATCTGCCACTTACAAATGTGAGGCCTTGGGGAGGTAACTTGACCATTCTATACCTTACTTTCCGTATCTGTAAAATGGAGGTCACAATAGTAACTTATTTATAGAGTGATTGTCTGGGGAATTATATAACTTAATATGTAAAGAAAGTCTGACATGGTAAGCACCCAATGATCATTAGCCATTCTTACTGTTATCTGGTGGTTTGTTTACTTTAAGAGCAGTTTTCCATGGTAAAGTTTAAAATGTCCACTCTTAATATCAGTTCAGTATGTACAAACATAGAACTTTTTATTTTCCCTCCTAAATTTATTTCTCACTTTAAGTCTTCCTCATCTCAGTAAAATTATGCCATCCAACCAATGATTCAAACCATAAAATCTAAAAATAACCTGCAATGCCTCCCTTTCTTTTTCTGCCCACGTCTAATACATTTCCAAGACCTGTTGAGTCTATCTCCCAAATATAACTAAAATCTGTATGTGTTTCTTCCATCTCCAGTGACTCCGCTTTAACCATTGTTTGCCTGGACTTCTGCAAGAACTTCCCAATTGGTCTTCCTGTGGTTACCCTTGCCCTGCTTCAATTCATTTCCCTCATTTTTAAATGCACAGGTTAAATGTGCATTTAAATGCCAGTTCCACTGGCTAGGCACTCTTGCATAGCTCCCATGGTTTTTAGGAGGAAATCCAAATTCCTCATTATAGCCTACAAAGCATGCAAAGCATTCATGAGCTGTGGCTGCCCTTACCATCTTACCTCTCCAACCATTTTCACCAATGTGGCTAGAGCCACATAAGCCTCTTTCTTTCCTTGATCATAGTGATCATTTTCGTCCCTACTGCCTTGTAGTCCTCTCTGCCCGAAATGCTCTGCCCCAACTCTTTACCAGGCTAGACATCTTATCCTTGAGATCTTCATTAGAATACTACGTGCTTAGAGAAGGCTTTTCTGACCCCTCTTTCTAAGATGGCCTTCCTCAGTTATTCGCTCTCTTATCTGCTATCTGTTACTTCCCTGGTATTATTTGCTTGTTATTTTCTGTTATCTGCATTTCTTGGTAGAAATAGCTCCATGAGGGCAAGGACATTATCTGCCTTTTTACCACTGTGACCCCTCTGCCTAGCAGAGTACCTGGCACAAAGAAATATAATAAATATTTACTGGAAGAACTAAAAGACTGAATGAAAGCTATTGTGGCAAAAATTGACTTGGAAATCAAGAAACCATAGTACTCTCAGTGTATTCATTCATTCATTCAAGCATGTATTGAAGACCTACTATGAGTCATCCATGTGATTTATTAGGTGTTAGAATAAAAGATAAGCACGAATAAAAGATAAGTCATTGTCTCTAATATTGAGTATAACTGAAATATTATAGAAATGCAGAGGGAGGAGTTTGGAGAACGAAATGATTTAATGAGTGATATTTTAGCTGCTTCTTGAAGGATGAACAAGTTCACAGGCTAGGAAAGGAGAAGGCATTTTAGACAGAGGGAAGAGTATACTCAAACACATAAGGGAAAGAACCCAAACAGCAGGATTGTGGAAATGGATTATTGACCAGCTGGAGCAGTGGTGGGAGCCAGAGCAGGAAGAAGGATAGATTGGTGCTTGATAAGGCAGAGCTGGGCCTTCAGGAAAAAGGAAGGAAAACCATTATGAAGAGTTTAAGGAATTCAACATTAACAGGTCTGAGTTAATTATAATTATAATAAAATTATATATAAATATAATTATAATAGAAAATAATGGAACTGGGGATGGAGAGACACAGTATGATGCTATTTTAATAGTTCAGGTAACAGATGAGGAGGACCTAGACTTGCAGAGTAGCACTAGGAGTAAAGAAAAGTGGTTCTGCACTCCACTGGGCATTTTGTCCTACCTAGGTCTCAATTTTCTTTCTGGAAAATTAGAGTTTTGACTAGATAATCACTATGATACTTTTCAGCATCATGATCCCATACATGCCTTAGAATTTTTCTTTTTTGGATATTTATCTATCTAGTTTCCTAAACATGGAGAGGCCATGCCGTCTACATCTTTTTATCATGTATATATAGATAAGTGCAAATAGAATGGGCTGTGAAACAGAAATGGCCAAGTTCAAATCCTTGATCTACCACTTTCTGTTAGTATGACCCTGTCAGTTATTTATGCATTCTATGCCTCAGTTTCTTCATCTGTAAATGGGGATATTAACAGTATCAAATGTAAAAAGTTAGGAAGATTAAAAGAGACAATAGAGTTAAAACGTTTAATACAGGATTTGGTACATTTCCAGTATCTATAGTGACTGTCGTCATCATCACTCTTTCTACTTAGCAGAGTGCTTATCACCTAGAAAATACTTACTGTATTCTTTTTTTTTTTTTACTTACTGTATTCTTGATGAGTGATTGGATGAATGCAGTGAAAGAGAATAATCATTCAAGTAAATTATGTCAAATAAATCTCTATTAATTGTTTTCTGGATTATTGAATAAGATTGTTGTTAATTCTGTGAAAATAGATAAGCAACAGCTAAGTATTCAGTGCAAATCTGCACCTTGCCATGTTTAAGAAGGTTCATTTGGATTGACATATGTGATGAAATCAAAGCAGATCAGAAGCATATGTGAAAGAATTGCCTAGATTTTGTGACACTTCTCCGATTTTTTTCTGTTTTTGAAAATCCATAATAATTAAACTCTTGTGACTTTGTCATAATTTTTCACATATCATCCTGTTGAAAGATATTCACATCATTCTTGAACTTGAACTGTTTATTTATGTGGGTATAATAGACTGGCAATTTCCAGACTTCAGAGCTGCTTTAGTTAGAATGTGTTATTATTGTAGTCAACTCTGACTTTTTCTGCTTTACTCTTTTAGAAGCACAAATATTATACATCTTCCACTACTTCCACTCCTTCTCCTTCATTTTGTGTTTCTCCACTTTGGGAGGATTTTAGGATGGAGATAATGATAGAGTGCACCATAAAACTATCCCCTCGATTGCCAATGACATCATCTCTTGTCTGTAGAACAGGAAGGGAGGAGGGATGTTAACATGGGCCGTGTCTGGAACAACATAACATTGGTTCAGGTCTATACACATCAAGCGCCTTAAGAGCTTAAAATGGAATTGGTATTACAGCAACATTCATGTTTGAAAATGGCATTGTACCAAAGGTAGGATAATACTGTCATCTTAAATTTAGCAGATATTGGGTTAGAAAAGCTCTGCAATCAATTCTTTGAAGAAGGAACACAACATTGAAAGGAAAGAAAACCTGGTACTCATTTTGGCTTTCAAAATCCCTCCTGTGTTTCATTATATGGTGTCTAGGTCCCCTTCTCATTTTAATAGTCCGTACCCTAGTGTTGACTGATTTAGTACAAAGTGTTCAAGGAGGCAAACCGTGCTTCCTTTTCACAGGAAAGACTTGACAGCTTTCCATGTCCTTCTTTCCTTGGACCCTCCTCTCTCAAATGTATCTTCCCCACTGCTGCCAAAATGAACTTCCTACCAAGATGACTAGGTCAGGCCAGTTCCTGTTTAACATCCTTTAATGGCTCTCCATGGTTGCCTGACAGCAGGAATACGCAAACTATGGCCAACAGCCCAAATTTGGCCTAATGCCTTATTTATTTATTTATGGCTGCATCGGATCTTAGTTGCAGCACGTGGGATCTTCGTTGCTGCGTGTGGGATCTTTTCGTTGCGGTGCGCGGGCTGGAAGCAACCCTTTGCTGACTTAAGTGGTTGGAAAAAAATTTTTTTAATAATATTTGATGACTTGTGAAAATTATGTGAAATTCCAATTAGAGTCTCCATAAATAATATTTTATTACGCCAGGCTCATTCATTTTCATATTAGCTGTAGCCACTTTTGTAGAGTTGAGTCAAAGCCATATGCTTCTCTTAGCCTAAAGTACTTAGTAACTGGCCTTTTACAAAAAGAAAAAGTTTATCCTTCCCTGTGGGATAAAATCCACTGCTTTCTGACTCTCCCTTTATTATCCAGCAATAACACAGAACTTCCTGGAGTTTATTAGCTGTGCCCTCTGTCTGGAATGGGCTCTTTCTTTGCTGTACTCACCTCTACCAATAGAGGTGAGTACAGTCACTCAATCTTTAAGACTCAACTCTGCCATGAATTCTTCTAAAAGGCTTCTCTGAGGACCTTTTCACCCCGCATACAGCAATCCTCCTACCCTTAAGGCTGG
The DNA here is from genome assembly GCF_008692025.1 of Phocoena sinus. NCBI lineage: Eukaryota > Metazoa > Chordata > Mammalia > Artiodactyla > Phocoenidae > Phocoena > Phocoena sinus. The sequence continues at coordinate 22,279,288 of NC_045767.1, forward strand.
ATTTTTTTTGTTTTGCTTTTTGCTCTTCTCTTAATCTCTGTGTACAATCCTATCAGTATTCTTGTCTCCTTACATTGTACCTTCTATTAGTACTATCAGCTCCCTGGGGACAGAGGCCACATTTTATTCACTAATACATCCCTGGCATGAAGCATTGTATTTAGCCCTGAGTAGGTAAATGATAAAGGGTTGCTGACTGATAAGTGAATGCATCCATCTCCCCATGACAGTAGTTCCTGGAGCTGCCAACAAAAGGGCTTTATGTGCCCTGGTTAAAAGTGATACATTCTAGCAGAATTACTAAATGTCCACCAATTGTGACATTCCATTCTCCTTCCTCAGGTTCTCTACTTAAGATCTGCAGAGTCTATAGCCATAGACTATGGTGAGCCCATTTATATTAGCTTTCCACTTAGGGAAAGGATTTGAATTTGCTCTTCCTTTAAACCCAATTCTGGGTACATTCACTGTACCAAGAAAAAAAGTCTAGGGCAGAACAGAAATATCATTCAGTGTTTTTAAACCTGTTCAGGCTGATAAAATTTAATGTTTCCTTTTGTCACAGAAATTAAAAATCAGGATGAGCATTACTTGCTGACCTTATAATTCTGCTGTATTCACCAAAGTCACAATTTTCTTAGATTAAAATCAAATCTTACTATTGGTAACTTCAAATAATAATAACTTGGGAAAAATTCAAAGTTGGGTAATTTAATGCCTAAAGGGAGATCTCTTAAAGTGAATGCAATGCATGTTCTATGGAAATATTTGTGCCATAAATATCAGTGACTTCATGGTAGTAAAATCATTTGTTTTATACTTATGGCTAAAATTCGCCCCCCTTTCTTTTATATTCATCTTGGAATGGCCCTCTTTTAATGTGCTTTGTTAATTTTATAGCAGGGTAATGGTGAAATAAAAACGTGTTACAAATCATTTTGCAACTTCCTCAAGTAAAATATCTATAGAATTTGTTCATACCTCTGATTTTTTTCTACCTGATAGCACTTTAGACCTTGAACAGTTATTTCTTTCTCAGTGTCTTCCTTTTTATGCAAAATGAGAAATCCAGATACTTTGCTTATTAAAACATCTTGTGGAAGTTGAATCTCTCTTGGAAACACTATAAGATTTTCAAACACCACTACTGCAGAACACTGCAGGACATGAAACCTCTGCCCTCTTTTTGGTTATTTTCTTTATCAAATTCATGCTGGACCTAGGGCTTGGCTTAGCTGAGCATTGAACTTTGGCTGTTTTATCACAAAATCAGGGTTCTTATTCCTCTTCTTAGCCCCCTAGTAAGTATCAGCTTCAATAAATTAAAGGCATTTTGTATTGCTGATAATCAGAGCTGTAGTTACTGTAGATAGAAACCAGAGAAGATATCATTCGTATTTAAGGACAAAATTTAACTGGCATAAAGTTCCAAATAAAACCAAGTTATGAAAAAATAGGTAAAACCCCTCCCCATTTATTTATTTATTTATTTATTTTAAAAGTATTATTCTTCTCTGTCCTATTTACTTACTGGTCTGGCAGAAGGCTATGGTATGAATGACATGTAGAATAACAGGAAAAACTACCAACTTCTTGAAATGAGGCTAGTCCTGACTGGGTCAGGGATTGGCCCCGGGTCCTGAAAAGCTGCTGTGGACTCCTGTCATAGATTTCTATGCTGCTTAAAAAATGGTTGCTCCATCCAAGTGGGAGTAGGGGCAGTACAAACAGTGTATCTTCCCTAGTTTAAGGATGGCACTTTACTTTCCAGCGTATGCACTATACCTGCAGAATACACCTATAGCTCAGTTGTCTAAATGGATAATTTTTTCTAGAAGAGGTGATGCTGACGAAAGGCTAAGCAGGATCCTCTGAATGTTCGTAGTAATGTAGACAGAGTTCTTCAAGGTCAGTTTGGGCTTACATAAAATTGTGCCTTTGCCTACATATACCCCATTATAATTTATTTGGTAATTTAGGGCAAACCTCACATTTATTCAAATCATCATGGTGAGGCAGTCCTGCTCTACAAAGCCTTTTCAGACCCTCAAGTAATGAGCATAAATCTCAAAATCCTGAAGAGCTGGCGAAGCTTTTTCCTCTTGGCTGGAGGGGGGAATGGAGGACAGTTTATTTAGAAGAGTGACAGAGGGACTTCCCTGGTGGCACAGTGGTTGGGAGTCCACCTGCCAATGCAGGGGACACGGGTTCGATCCCTGGTCTGGGAAGATCCCACATGCCACGGGGCAACTAACCGTGTGCCACAACTACTGAGACTACGTGCCTAGAGCCTGTGCTCCAGAACAAGAGAAGCCACTGCAGTGAGAGGCCCACACATCACAGTGAAGAGTGGCCCCTGCTTGCCACAACTAGAGAAAGCCTGCACTCAGCAATGAAGACCCAACGCAGCCAAAAATAAATATAAATAAATACATTAAAAAAAAAAACAAAACGAAGAGTGACAGAAAAGTCAAGGACAAAGAAGGTACAATGTAGCAACTCTTCACTACAACTTTAGAGAGGAAAAAAATATCAGAGCAAGATACACTGGTGGCATTTCCTCTTTAAGTGGTTTTCATAAAATTACTTGATTTTTATAGGGGGGATTGCCAGACTCTTTCTAGAAATATAAACTGTCACATTTTATAGTGCTGTGAATAATGAAATGTCCCTTTGTGAAAAATACTGCTCCATTAAATTTGAGAAGTCACAGATCCTGTTATTTTCCAAAACCACTGAGGAAATGTACTTTGCACTAAATACTTCTGGTATTATGTGGACTAGGGAAACACTGGCTAGTCCTGAAGCATCTCTGTTGCTGTCTTCCTGGTGACTAGCCAGGGAATTGGACTCTCCTTGCCCGATGGCTCCACGTGGAGATAACATAACTTATCTTTTGGCATGTCTTGAGATTTATAGTTTACTGAGTGCTAGGAATTCCAAAAAGAAAAGGGGCTTTTTCTATGGCATTAGCATCTTCAGTCATGTGAACAAAAAAAGAAGAGAGTGTCACTCATCATCTAGTTATACAAAAGGTTAAGTCGGAATCTACTGCAGTTGGCCCACCGACAGAACAGTGCACCCTGAGGGAAATACAGCATGGAAAAAACGGTATGAGGCATTCTGTGCTTTGGATAAACAGGCCCCTGGGTAGTTAAGAAGCACATCTCAGGAAGAATTTCAGTGAGCCCAGTTTCTTGCAGTAAAGCACAAAAATCATTAATTTGAGATATCTGTTCTATGTGATTAGCAATAATCTTTTACTAAGATGTTTGCTTGACTACCAGTATTTCCTAGCAAAAAAATTCATAGGTATACTGGCTCCTACCCTGCCTCTTCAGAGCAGTTTCTCAGAGCTACTGAGAGACTGTCTTCCTGGCTGTAGTCCTCAGTAAGACCCTGAATAAAACTTAAACTCACAACTCTATGTTGTGTGTTTTTCTTTAAGTTGACAGACAGTATAGTGCTACTATCTCTTAAGTTATTTAAATCTTTAAAATGGTCCTCATTTTTAAAGAATGTTTCAAGTGCTGGCCGTTTAAAAAATATGTTTTATCAGAATGCCAAAAACAGCCATTTTATTCATAATTTAAAAAAAAAAGAAGTATCAAAAAGCTGTGCTGCATAATGTCACTGACCAGGGAGCTCACATTCCAGCTGATGGTTTTAATAGTATGTAGGAAAATCCAAAGTCATTTTTTAAAAGCTTTACTTAAATATGCTTTATTATAATGAACCCTTCAGTTTAATCGAGGTGAGGGATCAGAAGCCCTGGAATGACAAACATGGTAGATTCTCTGAGTCCAGGGTGGTTTCAGAAATCCAATCAACACATTATCAAGTCATATTACCACTGGCCATGCTTATGCTTAGGACTGATTTTCAATACTATGAAAGAAAGAATTAATAGAGAATAATATTAAATTAATAAAGAATAATATTCTAATATTAAAATATGGATCCAAAACCTCTTAACTTGCATGTGAAATTGATCATATTTTGAGGTAAATTTTTTTTTTAAGTTTTTAAATGTTATAGCTAAAATGTTACCAACCAGCATGAAATTCTTTTGATGTGTCTGGAAGCTGATACAGTAGAAACTAAAATTTAAAAATATGTAGTAGATAAGGTTAAATCTTTGGAGTGAAGACTATTTCAAAACAATTTTTTATAAGGAAAAATGAAAAGGCTGTTTAAGTTGATTTTCAAGTTATTTTTATTACTAATACAGTTTTGATTTCAGTATGAATCTTTCAAATACAGTATTGGGATTAACAAAGGTGGAAATGTTAAGCTAATAAGCAGGAGAACATAGTCTATTTTAGTAGAAAAGGTGTGGACAGTGTAGATACTTCTACTTTAAAAAGAAATCAAATGTGAAAATCTACTTTCTCTTAAAAACAAACATTTCTACAGTTCCTATCTAATTATAATAACTGAGCCTATTTGATATATTTTTTATCCAAAGTTTCAATTGATTAATATATATATGTATATGCTTGAGCCCTAACTGTGTAGCCCTTTCCAGTGTGGGTGATGGGGCCAAAACATGAGACATATTCAGAGATAAATGGACTAGAATTGTGCAGTTATAAAACTTAAAATATAGCACAGTATTTAAGTCATCTTAATAACAGACACTTCACACACATGCAATGATATATTTAAACTCAAGATGGAAAGGAGGTGCCAAATTAGTGTACTTTTAGAGAATGCTTTTTAATCCATGGTAGAACAGAGCTCTTTGTACCTATGTGACTGCTACTAGTAGAAAAATGTCTTACAACACATGTGGTATATATTTACAAAGTAACAGCTCTTCTCTAAAAAGACTATTATTTGGAATATAAGACAAACTGATTTTATTTTTGTGAGAACAGTAGTTATCTAGGTGTTCTCAAAAGGAATCAGATATCAGCATGGCAACCTTAGCGCAAACACTAGCTTGAGTGTAAGCAATCTAACTTTACTCCTTTTTGAGTAAACTGGAGATAAATACCCATACATTTTGTGATGATTTGACAATGGCACTTCTGCTTTTCAGAATTATGTCTGCAAAGTATGACTTCTTGAAACATTGACTTCTAATAAAAATATGAGACAGTCATTTCCTTGTGAATGAAAAATGCATAACTTTCCTGCCATGTACTGTCATTTTCATGATGTCTAGAATAAATTCAAATAGCTTAATACCATGATTGTTTTGATCTAGTGCATGCAAAGAGGGAGATGGCTGTTTTACAATAATGTTTAAGTTTAAAATGTCTGCTTCTCTCTATTTTGAGTCTAGTGACAGTTTTAGTGAATAATATAATGTATATCAACTTCTGGAATTGAAGTATCTAAAATCTAAGGAGTAAAGGAAATAACTTCTAGCATTATAAAAGAAAGCAACAAAATAGGATATGATCCTGTCACACAAAATCTTTTCTGCTAAATTCTGCATATCTTAAAACATTGACATGTAGAATAACTGGATCACTATAAGAATTTTTATGTGGGGATTCCTGAGAATTCCTGACAGATTAATCAATATACCAGACATTATTTTTTTAAGATTCCATAGGAATTCTTTAGGAATCAATAATTATATCTTATAATTTGAGAGAATTAATGCTGTATCAATTTAAGATAATTTAACAATATAAATTTAGAAAGTACTCTTCTTAATAACTGAACAAATTAGTATCTGGGTGACGCCATTACCAATAGAATTTACTGTGATTTCTTCAACTTTTTATTTCTTTGTTTCCAACATAAGGGATTACTTGTATCCTGGCAATTTAAAAAAATTTTATCCTGTGAAAGAGACCATCATAGTGATAAATTCAAGAGTCAAAAAAAGTAAAACAAAACAAAATAATCATATTTAGAAACCTAAGAAAGTTTTGAACACTCAAGATGTTTTCATTTTAAAATTTCTCAATGCTTGTTTATGATGTAAAATACTTTGAATTTCCTTGTATTTAATACTTTGTGGGTATGGCAGTGAGGAGCAGGTGTTTGACTGATTGTCTCATGGTCATGCTAACAAGGCATGGGTCATGGAATTGTCCAAGCAACTGTTTAACTTCCTTTGAACATCCTAATGATGTCTTTCTAAAGAAGCACCACTTGTTGCATAGGCTTCTGTGGCATGCTTTCCATAACTAAATCAATGGTCATGACCTATGTTTGCATAATAACAGACACATCCTCTACCACTTCCTTAAATCCACTAATAGCTTTTTTTCTTCACATCAACCCTCACTCCACATAACACATAGCACAAAACCTGCTGCCCAACAATTACTCTTAGACCTTTAATGATACATGTAGTGACACCAGGGACCTCATCCACTCCTAAACTTAATCTGATATTTATATGATGAGCAATAAAAATGAATAATGCATCAAGGGTCATTCTACAAATGAGAGAAACTCAGAATATCAGAGCTGTTAAGGATATAAGAGATTAAATAATCTGATATTCTCATTTGACAAATGAGAACGCCTGAACCCAGAATCTATTCCTGTCTCAGGCTACTGGCTTTAAGTAGATTAAAAATAAATCCTGTAGGGCTTCCCTGGTGGCGCGGTGGTTGGGAGTCCGCCTGCCGATGCGGGGGACACGGGTTCGTGCCCCGGTCCGGGAGGATCCCACATGCCGCGGAGCGGCTGGGCCCGTGAGCCATGGCCGCTGAGCCTGGGCGTCCAGAGCCCGTGCTCCACAACGGGAGAGGCCACAACAGTGAGAGGCCCGCGTACCGCAAAAAAAAAAAAAAAAAAAAAAAGTAAATCCTGTACCTAAATCTTTCAATTCCCCACATATTATGCCATTTATCTCAAAAATCTGCCTGAAATGTATAATTGTCTTACTCTCAAATATTTCTTTCTTTCTGAGAACATCTATATTTCAATTCCAAAAACCAAATTTTATTAGATTTTAAAATATATTTCAGAGAAATGCTTAAAATACCACCAAGGAAATCCTTTTTATGTAATTATTACTCATTGTCATATCCCCATTGAAAAATTCTCCCATGTTATATTCTTGCTGTTACTGCTAATGACAATTAGCATATCATATTTCATTAATTCCATCCTAGACTAAGGCACATAAAGAAAATACTTAAATTTCATTTTAATTGAGAGAGTTTAGTTGCCTAGACTACTCCATATTAATGAAAAAAATGGAATTAAGATCATGAATTACGTATAAGTGCCATCAGCACAGAAAATGAATTTTTCTTCAAAGAAATTCTCTATGCATCTGCAGAGAAGGAAGTGATTCACACTCACATGTGCATATACACACACACACACACAAACTCAGATAAATGACCTATGAGAAAAAGCCAAGATCAAAAGAGAATCTAAATCTGTTGGAAAAGTCAAAACCACTGCAAAGAAACATTAAAAAAAAATTATAAGTGGCACATGATCAGTTCTTCTAACTTTCATGTTTGGCGTCTCCATCCCCTAGGGTGTGGGTTATAGTTGCAATTGGTTACTGAAACACAGTAATCAGACCTGGTCTCCATAGACATTATTTCAGAATCATTTCTGGAAGGCTGCCTATAATATGCATATGGTACCTGTGAATCATGTTGGGAGTTGGTGGGCATACTATTATTGGGTAGGAATGCAACATTATACTCTTGCCTTCCAAATGAGCCCATATTGGCCTTCTGGGTTTGAGGGACATAGGACGGTCTTTCATTCCAATCCTCAGACGGCCCTGGAAGCACCTTCCTCCGAGCTGCTGAGACCACATTTGCCATAATGGATTCCTGAATGTTTCTGGGTCTGAAGTCATCATCCAGTAAACCAAAAGAAGACTTGGCTGCTGCTTCCCCAGGAGTTAGTCTCTTGTTTGCTTCCTCTAGCCCATCAGTTGGTTTGCTAGAGTAGCTATAAGCAGGCTGGTATACCCAAGGAGATGTTGTAGAGATGGTGGGTGGGACTGGTCTTCCAGGAAGAGAAAGAGAGCGTCCACTCTGCTAGAAATAATGAAAATGTTAATATATCTCATTCATGTTGGTTTATGCTGATTGACTGTTATTCCAATGTATTCTCCACACCATTACTAAGCACTATAAAAATCAAATCACCACAATGCTTAGTCCTAAAGCCAAGATAGGCTGCCTCTACCCGGTGTATTATTAGCGCTGGTGTGGGACTTGGCCCTCATTTAGGACCTCCTCCTTGCTCTCCTTTTCTGAATCCATAGCTCCAATTGCTACCATCTTTCTTAGTCATAACCACCATGGCAGGTGCCCTGTCATCACTGGGAGCCACCCTTACTCCTGTCTGCACTCTTCATATTCATGTCTATATCCACAGCCCACCCTCATTCTAATCCTGTTTTCCTGATACCAAATAAACTTAACATACTGATAACTCTGGAAACAGACCATGAGCTACTGGGCTTTGTACTTTTCCCAAGTGACTTTTAATATGTTATATTGATCCACTGATTACAGCAAAAACAAAGAAAAACTACTTAGATGTATTCAGTGTTACTGGTCTGATGGAGCAGATCGCCTTTCTCCAGGCAAATTCTTTTTATACATTCGTGAAAATCACATCAATCTTTATTTCCTGAGTGTGGTGTATTGCCCATGTCTTGAAGGAAACATTTCAGCCACGTGTTTCATTTGTGCTTTGGTTCCTTTTGTGTGTATTACATTCCTTATTTCCTTGAGAGTGTGTGTCCCTGAAATATTCCCTTGTATATGCTAAATGTTCAGTTTGTCTAATATGCAGAAATATAAATTACTGAAAGCTCTTTTATTCTCTCTTTTTACCCATTCTGTATTTCCAGGGACCTTGAAGTCTGGTTATATACATTATATTCTCACACATTCCCGTTTGCATGAGACCCTTAGACAAACTCTTGGCAAAAAGTATCAAAGGCACACTTAAGAGAAATGAGTCAACTTGGAAGTATCATAACATTGTGTTTCTTGAACAAAAAGCATTGCCATGCTTAAAAATGTGTTCAGATACTATAAATGGTTTCAACAGCTTTTCTTTCTTAATCAAGTTCTTAAATTTAAAATGAATAGCAACACCTGGATTTGGACAAAATGTCTCAGATTAAAATGTTTAGGTATTCCTGTTGTTGTTATTCCATTAGGCACACAAAGAAGGTGGGTGGTTCAATCTTGGTTTGCATATAAAGAGTAAGGGAGTCAATATAATGAATCTTGATTCTCTCTTTTCAGTCATTAAAACTTTAGTAATAATGGGGAAATTTCCTGGCAGTCCATTGGTTAGGACTCAGCACTTTCACTGCATGGGGCCCGGGTTTGATCCCTGGTGGGGGAACCAAGATCCCTCAAGGGACGCAGCCAAAAGAAAAAAAAACTTTAGTAATAATGGTTGACTTTTAGCAAAAACTTGTTTTCATTAATCTCCTTCTCTTAATCTAAATCCAGTAAGTCACTATTTAAGGACTTGGTTTCTATTCTACATTGTTAGTGCATTGTTTTCATTCATTTATTCATTTAACAAAAATTTTATTGAATAGTTAATGTTTCTAGGCACTTTCCCATGAGCTAAAGATACAAAGATGCTTCAGATAAAGTCCCTCTCCTCTGGAAGCATACAATCCAGTACAGTTTTTAGCTCTGCAATTGTGAGTTAGTCAATGAGAGGTCAATTTAGAGAAGAGACTCTTTACCTATCTTGACAGGACCAATAGCCAGTTTTGTACACTGTGAGAAGTATTAACATTCAGCATGATAAAGAGGAATTAGCTCTTCTCTCCCACAGTATGTGTCTATGTCTCCCTTTTGTCCTTATCTCTGGAAGAAAGAGAACAACATTGGTCTATAGAGTCCCTGGGACGCTTTTCACATTCCAATGATATCTGTTTTCCATCAGATACAGCACCTGCTTTAGTCTGGTCTTTAAAACCATAGAGACGTAAAGGATGGCAACAAAAAGGCTCAGGTCTCCACAGAAATGTAGGCGAGGCTCCTGAATATACATACAGGTAACTAACATCACTGGCTAATAACTGGAAAAATAAATAATTATCAATATATTTGGAAGTATTAAGTACAATGTGAAGGCATACACCTCAGTGATAGGGCATGAAAAACACTGGATGAAAGAGAGAACTTTATTTTCTGGTCTTTGTTCTACCCACTTAGTTGGGAAATCTTCAAAAGAATGGAATCTTAACAGAAATGTAAAAGTTCAAAACACTGTTGAATGATACTCTAAAAACAAAGACATCAGGGATTGTTTTTCAGCTAAGGCAAAAAACATTAATCAGTTGAATGTGGGGAGAAAGAGTAAAACTTTGAAGTATAATGTTGAAAGAGTAAGTCGTAGTTTTCTGAAGAGAAATTTAAAATAGCATTGAAGCTTTTAAGAAAAGTCTCATGTAGAATAGACATATGCCAAATATAGCAGCAGTGCAGGTCGTAAAGGAAGAGGGCAATGACCTCAATGAACAAAATGACAATTGCTCTTCTATATACTCCTCAGACTGCCAAATGTGACTTCATGCTCCTTTAAATGCTAACAATAGAAGAAAATTACAAATTGTCTTAGGTTAGAGATGCAACTGTGGTATAAATAAATAGTTCTTTAGGTACATTTTTGTTTCTGTTCATGCCAAAAATATTTCAGGCCTCTAGTCTCTGCCTGCACCCAAACCCCTAATTCTAACGTATTTCCCCAAAGCAATTTTCACATCTTGTTCTTTGGTGCTATTTCCTTCTGTCAATCTCTGTCCCAGGGCTCATGCTGTTCTCTGCTTGGCTGGCTAAATGAAGCCATGTGATCTATCCTGAGCCAGAAATGACCAAAGGGACCTGAAAATAACAGAAGTGTTTCTTCTGTTTTGGAGTTTAGATGTCTGATGGTAGAATCCTAGCCACACATGGGTTAGATTCTGTGTTGGAGTTTCTATCTTGGGTTGTATTATTATCAAAAGAATTTAGTTTTGATATGAGAGCACTTAACTGTAACCAGTATGTTAAATTGGTTATTTTTTTGTGTATTATTATGTATGATGTGTCATCAGAATGCTTATTTCTTTTTGTCTCCTACTACCATTTAAGTTTTTTTAATGAAAGAAATTTTTTCACTGCTGCTTGATGAAAACTTAGCAGGTCCTGTGACATTCTGCTTCCTTTTAGGACTAGTCCTATCATTACCTTAAGTTACCCAAACCACTTGATTTCAACACAGAATATTCCAGCCACTGGAATAACAAACTCTGATCTCCTCTTAGAGTTAAATCTCCTCTCCTTCCCCAACTGCGGCCCATTTCAGGAGGATCACCTTCCTTCAGGGAAGGCACTGTGGTTGGCTTCTTCATGCTTTCTTCCTCTTCCTCTCCTAGCTTGCGAGCCCTGACTTCCAGCCCCCTGGGGTTAGAATGACAGGATAGAGAAAAAAAGAGCAGAAAGAAATTTTTACTTGATTTGGTAACATCATATTCTGGCTTTTCACTCTCAGAGCCAGGGAGGCCCAGAGAAGAAAACTTTCAAGGGATATTTGAAGATTCTTATTCCTATCAGATAGCTCATCTGTAGTCCTCGGTTCATGCCAATTCGTCTCAGTTCTAGGGGTTAACTTGTAACTCAATCTGCACCCCCTAGAAAGCTGTCTACCTACCGTTGTAGCTACTAGGGTCTGTTTGCACCCTTGGAGAGGCCCCAAGATGACCCCATCCAGCTCTTCCTTACTCCTGGACTGCTCTGGTCCATGGGGAATGCTCACATCATTTGCCTTTGGCAGTGCAGCAGCAAATTTCCTGGTTCTTTGCCAAAACAGTTTTTCACACCATCTCTCACCCTGTAGATATCCTGGGAGGGAGTCAGACTGACTGCAGCCCACCCACTCTGACCTCCCATCCATCTGCATGCTGACATCTCGGATCAAGTTCCCTAAGAAGCCACTTTGAAACTCTTTTCTCACAAGGCTGGAGGTGAGAGGGTAGGGCCCCCCAACTCCACCTACTCCAAGCACACACTTAATCTGCAGCATTCCAGAATTCCTCCTCACAAAATCCTCTCTCCTTACCAGACTCTGACCCCCTTTAATAACCTGGACCTAAGGAGTTCAAGAATTGTGGAAGCGGTTTGCTATTCTGTGAACACACTGGGACACTCATGTCTGCTATTTTCTTTGTAAAGTCTATGTTTTAATCTGGAATCTCACTTCAGTGTGCAGCATCTCTTAAATTTGAGGGCCTTGGGGGAAATTTCCACTTTAATATTCTGTTATATAACATTATCATTTTCAGTAGAGCATATAGTTCTTTCTCTTATTTTTCTTTTTAAAATGAAATATAGGTTAAAAATAGAATGAAATGTGTTTTTTTCTACTAATTAATTGCAAGAAATTTATCTAATAACTTCAAATAGTCTTAAAAGTTGAAACCTTACACCGCACCCAGGCCTTGCCCTAGAGAAGGTGCCTCACTCATTTCCAGGGCATCTCAGGCAGTGCTTAAGCTCTAATCGTTGAGAACATCTTCCATATATTGAACCAAACTTTACCTCCCATAACTTTACCCCATTGATCCTGATAACATAAAGTACATCTGCTTATACTCCTCTCCAGCCATTCCTTCACACATTCCAGGCTGCTTCCGCTCTCTCGGAGCACCTTCACCACCTCATGCTCTTCTTCAGTTTTCCAACGAAGGGAAAATAACATCTATGGTGTTCACTCCCTCAGGTTTTCTGCATCCCTTTTTCTGCCAGTTTGTTAGATAAAACTAATGCAGATATAATGTCTTGATCTCCTTAAGTAGATGTACTTCCAGAAACACAATCACCAAAAGCAAACCCATGAAGATATCATTCAAACTGACTGAGGGGCCATGTCATCTGGCAGGTGGCATAGTTAATATTGCACGTAGAACAACAGTCTCTGTGTATTTAGACCAGTGTGCCATTTAAGTGTTGAATCCATGAGAGTACCTGTCAGTCTTTAGCTCGTCCAATAAAATGCATGCAGTAAAGGCTGCAAATATTCACACTGAACTCACGAATCACCTAATGTTATGTATTCCCATCAAAAGGATAAACACAAAGGAAGCATTTTCCTGCTTCTGCCTTCAGCAATAGCCAACACTAGTAGATCACTTACTGTGTGCCCAGTGGCGGGTGCTAATTGCTTTGCATGGAATATTTCATATATTCCTCATAACAACCCCATGAAGTAGGCACTTTAAAGATCCCTATTTTCCAGATGAGGACAGTGACACTTAAAGAGGGTAAGTAACTTCCGTAAGGGTAGAAAGCTAAAAAGTGCTAGAGTGGGGGGAGTTGAACCCAGGCAGTCTCATATCAGGGTTCTTAATCAAATACATATGACACTGTACTTGGAATGCAACTGTTTTGAAAAAATATCTTTTCAAAAAAAGATTTGAATCCAAGCAAACTAAATGGAATGAGATGTTAGAAATTTTGGAAAGGGTCATTGAAATCTTAATTTTGGATTCATTGATACTGGCATCTTGCCATTTGTCACAAGCACAAGTAGGCAGGCACCAGTGAGTAGCGAATACATCACATGAGATGTACTCCCTCTCTCTTAAGATGAGACACTGGGCACTCTGCATTCAGGTCAGCTGAAAAGCTCAGAGGAGCGGGGGGCCTTTCTCCACTTGACATGAACTATCTTTTATGTCAGTTAGATGTTGACTTATCCACATAGCTTGTTAATGAAGCAGCTTAGTGAGCTTCCTTGTTAAACTGTCCAGTAACCAACTTAGCTGCCAGGAAACACTTGACATTTAAAATAAGGAAAGGTCATCTGAGGTTTACCTAGGACAAAGAAGTGAATTCTAAAGCAATGCAAATAGCCCTAGAAGCCAAAGAAGTTTAATGTGATATACGTTTTGAAGTTCAAACTGTTTCATACCATACACCTTATAAGCTAAAAAATTCTCTTGGCTGAAATCCTGCTTACACATACACAGTAGAGAATCTCCAGCTGACAAGTGTTATTTCAACTCCTTCGACTCCTTTCTCTCTAAACACACATGATCAGTAAATATTCATCACAAACATATACTTTATCATAAGCAGATTCTAATAAAAGCCAACAGGAATAAATGGCATTTCTTTTGACTTATAAATCACTGATTAGAACTTCTACAAAGCAGAGGTCCATGAAAGGGCACATGAATAGAAGAAAGCACCAGGCATCTGCCAGTTTTCCATTTGCTCAGGTTAAAATATTTGGAGTGATTGTTGACTCCTCCCCATCTCTTACACTCCACACCTGAACTGTCAGCTTTAAAATACATGCAGCATCTGACTATTTCTTACCATCTCTATTGGTACCATCCTGGGCTAACCCACCATACTCTTTTGCCTGGATTATTGCTATAGTCTCCTAATTAGTTTCCCCAGTTCACCCTTGCTCCTTTAGTCTAGCCTCAATACGGCAGCCATATTGAGAATCCTGTTGAAACCTAAGTCAGATTATGTCACTTAGTCCTCTGTTTAAAACTCTGTCATCGCTTCTCATTTCACAACAGGAAACAAAGTTCTTTCACTGACCCACAAGGCCCTACAAAATCTGCTGGTTTCACCCCTCCTTATACCTCTGATTTCATCTCCTCCTGTTCTCTCCCTACCACTTTGCTCCAGCTACGCTGGCCTCTTTGCTATCCTTTGAACAGATCAGGTACCCTCATACCTCAGGACCTTTATACTCGCTGATCCTCTGCCTGGAACACAGTACTCCAGATATTAGGGTGATCCTACTTCATTTCCTTCAGGCCTTACTCAGATATCTTATGATCACTATTTGGCTACTCTCAATCTCTCTCTCTCTTCCCCCCAACCCCAATATTCCCTATCCCCCTTCCCTGCTTTATTTCTCCCCTTAGGCTTATGCCTATCTAACATAATAAATGTTTATTTAATTATTTGGTTTATCTGCTTCTCCCCACTAGAATTTAGCTCCATCTAAAGTAGGGGTTAAAAAAATAAATAAATAAATAAAAATAAAGTAGGGGTTGTTCCAATGCAACAATGGGCAGAAGACCTAAATAGGCATTTCTCCAAAGAAGACATACAGATGGCCAAGAAGCACATGAAAAGCTGCTCAACATCACTAATTATTAGAGAAATGCAAATCAAAACTACAATGAGGTATCACCTCACACCAGTTAGAATGGGCATCATCAGGAAATCTACAAACAACAAATGCTGGAAAGGGTGTGGAGAAAAGGGAACCCTCTTGCACTGTTGGTGGGAATGTACATTGATACAGCCACTATGGAGAACAGTATGGAGGTTCCTCAAAAAACTAAAAATAGAATTGCCATATGATCCAGCAATCCCACTACTGGGCATATACCCAGAGAAAACCATAATTCTAAGAGACACATGCACCCCAATGTTCATTGCAGCACTATTTACAATAGCCAGGTCATGGAAGCAACCTAAATGCCCATCGACAGACGAATGGATAAAGAAGATGTGGTACATATATACAATGGAATATTACTCAGCCATATAGAGGAACAAAATTGGGTCATTTTTAGAGATGTGGATGAATCTAGAGACTCATACAGAGTGAAGTAAGTCAGAAAGAGAAAAACAAATATTGTATATTAATGCATATATGTGGAACCTAGAAAAATGGTACAAATGAACCGGTTTGCAGGGCAGAAATTGAGACAGATGTAGAGAACAAACGTATGGACACCAAGGATGAATTGGGAGATTGGGATTGACCTGTATACACTGATGTGTATAAAATTGATGACTAATAAGAACCTGCTGTATAAAATAATAAATAAAATTAAATTAAAAAAAATAAAGTAGGGGTTATTGTTTTATTCATTAAGACATCCCTTGACCTAGAATGGTGCCTGTCAAGTAGATGTTTAGTAAGTATTTGTGAAATGAATGAATAATAATTTCTTTATCAGACTGCCATAATCAGGAAATTCAGTTATCTTCACCAAACTTTTTGGTCCTGTCCCAAGATGTAGCCCTTCTCACAGGTCATTTACATGTGATGAGGGACTCACACAAATAGACCCATCCCACCACCCCCAATACATGCACACCAATATGCACATCAAGACATGTTTGGCAAGACAGATAGGATTAATCAATGTTTATGAAAAATCAGATTTTCTAAACAGGTAAAAGATTGTAACATGCTTCAAATAAATGATTTGCATTTAGGTCAGTGGAAGTGTAAGGGTTTTAAACTGCTTTGATTCCCCAAATGAGAAAAGTCTTAGAAAAATGATTCATGAATCCTAAAGACAGCCCAAAATCTACTTGTAAGATTTAAAAATAAAGACCGAAGAAGAAAAAGATAATGGAAATTGGGATGGGTTAGAGTTGGAGAAGAGAAGGCTGAAAGCTAATTTACCACTTATCGTGAGATTGCAAGCAGGTGTGGGAAATGGCAGTTTCTAGTATCTGATCTCTTGGGTCAATTCCAGCTCTAAAGAGTTTTCGATTACAATTTTTCTGACAATGGAAGCAGGTCAACATTGGAAGGAAGTTCTCCATAGGGATATAGAATTCCATTACCTAGAGATCTTTTTTTTTTTTTTTTTTTTTTTTTCTTTTTTGCGGTATGCGGGCCTCTCACTGTTGTGGCCTCTCCCGTTGCGGAGCACAGGCTCCGGACGCGCAGGCCCAGCGGCCACGGCTCACGGACGCAGCCGCTCCGCGGCATGTGGGATCCTCCCGGACCAGGGCACGAACCCGTGTCCCCTGCATCGGCAGGCGGACTCTCAACCACTGCGCCACCAGGGAAGCCCTAGAGATCTTTAAGTATAGGACAAGTGCTCCCTTGATGTAATTTAGATACAATTAAGTAGTCAGGGGGATAGTAGAATTTTAAGGTCATTTTTGTTCTAGTCTCTTAATAAGACAGTCTCTATCACATATTCCCTGCCTTCTCAAGTGAACCTTAAATCTTCCTGGTGGAAGAAGTGGAGTTTTGGGAAATTCTGTTGTAGCTGTCTCTTATCTAAAAAATGGAAGTGTCCATTTTTTTAAACTGAAATCAGCAATATTATTCTGCTTACCAAGAATAGTGCAGATAACCAGGACTAATAAATTGTACTATTGAATAGAAAAGTAGCCAAGTAACCATACATTGCTTAAATAGTTCCATGAATGCAATAAACATACTTAGACATCAAAATAAGAGATAATGTCTTGTAGCTAGAGCTTCTCATCTTGGCTTTGCCATTAACCATTTATCTTAATTCATCTTAGATTAACTATCAGATTAAATTTTTGGTTCTAAAACAATAAACTTTAAAAATTTTTTATTTTAGGTTTGAAGGCAATCCCTTTGTGAGAGAGGCTAAGAGTTATAACTGACAATAGAAGCCAGCATGTTATATTGGAAAGAATGTGAATTTGGACATCACACTGACCTGGGAGTCCTGCCTTTGCCTCTTTTTACCCATATGATTCAACCTCTCCCAGCCTTACTTTCCTTGGTTGTAAAACGGTAAGATTGCTGGCTACTGTTTCAAGATTATGGGTAGAGTAGAGATTGTGTTTATAAGTCAAATGCCACGTAGCACAACAGATTATTCTTGTTATTGTGAGAAGAGTCTGTGAGGCCTTAAAAGGTGTCAGAGACCTGGCAGAACCTTTTGTTCAAGAGGCAACTGCATAGGCAGGCTCCTGCCCTAGGATAAAAATAGGAGGGAGCTGCCTTTGAAGTGGCATTAGCACCGCACGCCTCAGATATTGCTGTGCCAGCCACTGACTCCCTCCCACCAGAACGCCGGCAGCAGGGCTGGCCAGAAACATCGCCACTGACCTCATCTCTCTGCTAGCTCTGGGTGGGCCAGAGTATAGACTTCTTGATCTTTTTTAACCTTCTGTTATAGAAGAATAAAAATAACCACATTAATTTAAGGTCATGAAGACTGATGTTAGGCAGGAATCTACACTTATACTTCTGTGGTCCCTTTCATCTTAGAAGCAATGATAACAATAACTAAAGTGTACAGAATTTTTACTATGTACTAGTCACAGTTTTAAGCATTTTGTCTATTAACTCATTTAATCCCCCCAACAATCCCCAATTTCTGCAAATATATAATCCCCAATTTCTGCAAATAAGGAAACTGAGGCATAGAAATTAGGTGATTTACCTGAAGTTACACAGCTCATTTTTGTAAAGGGAAATTGAAGAATTAAGGCCATAGATAATAAAATTTTATCTGAGTAATGTGTTTTAAGGCATTATATATGTTACTGGAAAAAAATTACTACAGCAGCAATTTTTACCCTCTCATTTTCCTCTATCCTCAGAAAAGAAGTATGTCACTCTCAAAATTATAATCTGTGAAAATACTCCTATTAATATAGACTGTATTATATTTAAGTAGCTGGAATTGCCATTTTAATTTTTTATAATTCTTGGGGAAAAGCCTTACTTAAGTATATTTTTATAAAAGTCTAATTTGGTTTGAACATAAAAATAAAATCTTTTAAACACATTTCAAAATATTTTCTGAAAAGAAGTTTTCTCTCCTCAGAAGATTTAAACAGTAAAAGTTATATAGATTTCGCACTATTGAAAAGAATGAATAATAGCAAAAGTTCAGCTCTCATCAATTTCTATAGAGAATTTCACAATAAATAAAGGATGCTGATCCTGTATGAAATAAGTGAATTTTTGACCTTGTGGGAGGTTTTTGTAGAGAAAAATTATCAGTGCCTGGCATATAGAAAGCACTTCATAAAAGAGAGTCATGTGTATTAGTATAAAATTAATACTTATACTATATCCCTAATTAGAATTATATTTATGATAAATTATAAAACCCATTTAAGGGTTTCCCTGGTGGCGCAGTGGTTGGGAGCCTGCATGCCAATACGGGGGACACGGGTTCGAGACCTGGTCCGGGAGGATCCCACATGCCGCGGAGCAACTGAGCCCGCAGGCCACAGCTGCTGGGCCCCGCGCACCTGGAGCCAGTGCTCTGCAGCAGGAGGGGCCACCGCAGTGAGAGGCCCGCGCGCCGCAGCGGGGAGCGGCCCCCACTCGCTGCAGCTGGAGGGGGCCCGTGCGCAGCAGCGGGGACCCAACGCAGCCAAAAATAAAACAAATTAATTAAAAAAAAACATTTAAAATGGTTTAACTATGTGAATATAGCTTTGGCTGTCCATAATATTCTAAACACCTTCTTTCCTGTAACAAATCCAGGCAACCGTCTCCTCCCTCCCTCATTCACATAAAGAAAAGTTACCATGAATGTGCATTTGTCCCTAGAAGGAAAGTAGGGATAAGAGATATTTTTTATAGCTTATGTGCCTGCTATTTGAAGTGGAGCTAATATCCCTTAAGCAAACTCATTTCCCAACTACAATGGCTTTCTCAGAGGAAAATTTTGTCAGTTAAGGTATTAAGAACAATTCTTAAGATATGTGTGGGTGCTATAGAACAACCTTGCTCGGGCCCTCTGCATGATAACATTCTCCAAATTTCCTACTGGCAGCTTTTTAGGCAATCCTACTCTTACAATTCCTTATAACATTTTTAAAAAACGGGAAATCCAAGCTGGTTAATGGTAGTGACAGACACATCAACAACTACACAACATGTGACATTATTTCATAAGGATGCAGAGGATACAGCATGAAGAAAACAACTTACTTGATCTTTGTAACTGTTCTTCTATCCATTACATTTTTAAGCTTATTAAATAGATCCTTTGATTCATATCCTGGGCCTTGGGGAAAATGTTTAACCTACTGTTCTTGGAAAATTTAAGATTTTTTTTCAATATTTATACTGTGTTAGTTTCTGTTTTACAATAAAGTGAATCAGCCATATGCATACATATGTCCCCATATCCCCTGCCTCTTTAGCCTCCCTCCCATCCTCCGTATCCCACCCCTCTAGGTCTTTGCAGAGCACCGAGCTGATCTCCCTGTGCTATGCTGCTGCTTCCCACTAGCTATCTATTTTACATGTGGTAGTGTATATATGTTGATGCTACTCTCAAATCACCCCAGCTTCCCCCTCCCACCCCATGTCTTCAAGTCCATTCTCTATGTCTACATCTTTATTCCTGCCAGAGAGAAAAACAAATACCATACACTAACACATATATAGGAATCTAAAAAAAAAAAATGGTGCAGAAGTTTAAGATTTAGTGCCAAATCATATTTACATTTCCTTTGTCAAAAACATGGCTCCAGAGTGATGTTTAAAATTAGGAATAAAAAAAAATATAACTCTTCATCTGGGCAATCACCAACTTGTTTCCTTAAGTGCAGAGTAGATAAAAATTTTGCTTAATTGCCTTACCATATCTCTCTGGAACAAATGGTACATTTTATTTAATGATAACTTTCTTGTTTGAGGGAATTTACACAATAATTTCATATATGTCAGTTCATTTTAGAGACACAAGAACGCCATAAAGTAAGTGGGAGTTTCAAGTGAATGATGGTTTTTCAAATGAAGAGATAAAAGACCACTAAGGGGGGCTTCCCTGGTGACGCAGTGGTTAAGAATCCTGCCAATTCAGGGGACAAGTGTTCAAGCCCTAGTCCAGGAAGATCCCACATTCCATGGAGCAACTAAGCCCGTGCGCCACAACTACTGATCCTGACTCTAGACCCCACGAGCCACAACTACTGAGTCTGCGCATCACAACTACTGAAGCCCACGTGCCCTAGAGCACGTGCTCTGCAACAGGAGAAGCCACCACAATGAGAAGCCCGCGCACCGCAACAGAGTGGCCCCCGCTCGCCGCAACTAGAGAAAGCCCATGCACAGCAACGAAGACCCAAAACTATCCAAAAATAAACAACTAAAAAAAAAAGACCACTAAGGGGTAAAATAGATTAAAGCAGAGTGTACAGTGATAGTCCTGATGGTGTGCTTTGCAAATGCAAATGCGAAATACAGAAACATCTTTTATCAGAAGTGCCCCAGGTACATTTCTTCAAAATTAGGAAGCATTTACTTTACTTGAAGATACTAATCCCAGGTATAAATGTAGTTCCATTAATGGTTCAAGGGGATGTCTCATAAGGTATTAGGATGCTTGTCTACTTATCAAACTTTCAAAATTAGAGAGCAAATTTTTTTTTTTTTTTTTTTTGCTGTACACGGGCTTCTCACTGTTGTGGCCTCTCCCGTTGCGGAGCACAGGCTCCGGACGCGCAGGCTCAGCGGCCATGGCTCACGGGCCTAGCCGCTCCGCTGCATGCGGGATCTTCCCGGACCGGGGCACGAACCCGTGTCCCCTGCATCGGCAGGCGGACTCTCAATTATGCGCCACCAGGGAACCCCTAGAGAGCAAATATTTAATTTTGCCCTTGACATTAGTTATTACAGCTTTTCCTATTGGCATAGCTTTCTTAATGCACTTATAAAATGGCAGTATGTAATTATCTAGACATAATATTGCATATTAATACTACAGCAAATTTTTCTATGTGGGCCACTCATTTATTCAAAAGATCTCATTCCTTATTATTTCCCTGACCACTCCTCATTACCAAGTTCACCTTCATTTTGATATGATGTTAGGTAGCTATTGACTATCCACTTGCTAAACAATTGTTTCACTTTCAGTATTGATTCATACAAATGCATAGACGAATTAACAAAAGCCTTATGAACTAACTAACACTTCATCAACCCTCTAAGCCACTTTGGTTGTATAGTCTTAGCCTAATATAAAAGGTAAATTCTTCTGGAGGTACTAACATGTTTAGGCCATCATAAATATACATTTGAGATTGAGAGAAGAGAAGAGATCCTTCAGTAAGATGTATGTTTGAAGTTCTTAAGCAACTATCCATTAAAGAAAAGAAAAATGCTGGGGAAGGGATGGAAAAAAAATGTCCAGAGCTTATCTGTTTGTAAAAAGATTCCTTACTTATACCAGTCAAAAAGTTCCTCTCAAATCTGTTTTGATCTGTTTTGTAAATATTATGAGACACTTTCTGATAGTAGTATTCAGATTTTCCAGTTGATGGTTGTTTTCCCATTCCATTCTTGTCCTTAATCTTGCATCTCTCAATATTGGTAGATCTAATGAGGATAAGTCCTTTTTAAAATATAATTAATAGGTCAGCAATGATTGACCACCTGGAATCACATATGCTAGTGACCTAGGCTAGAGCTTTTGTGTGTTTTAGCTGGGAGGAAATTTATCTCCCAATTCCTTCATTTAAAGAGCCTGAAGGAGGTGTGGGTAGGGGGAGCAACTCTTACAATTTCTCACTGTGGGACAGATAGTCCCAGATGAAATCCAACTCTGATGTTACAACTAGTTGTCTAGACCAGTACATTTTTTGCAAAAAAAATGAAGTCTAGATGAGACAAAATGAAGTCTGACAATGCAATGCATCCCCATGATACACTGATAATTAAACATCTATGCACCATTCACAAAACAGGATTTTCACTTTGCCCGTGGTTGACAGTGGTAGGTAGAATATCACAGAAGTTTGGAAAAAAAAAAAAAGACAACAAAACAGAGGTTGAATAGTGAAAGCAAAGAAGGTAAATACTAAATGGTTCTTTGTAAAAAATTGCTTTTTGTATGAATGCATGATATGTTTGACGTAATTTCATAAAATGGAACATGTGCATTTTAAGAGCAAAGGATGGAGATCTACTGATTCAGGTGAAATGATAAGCAAAGAATAGCAGAAGTTCTGCTTTACAGAATTGCAAGCCCTTTTCTTACTTTACTCCAGTGTGCCCAATGGCTGCCCTAGGACTAGAGGTGTCTCTGAGTTTCAGAATGCTCTCCATTCTCAGGAAGTATCAGCGTGTGTCGAGAATAGACAGGAGGAATTATAGTCACACTTTACAGACACTGGAACCAAAGCAAATCTTCTGGTCAGGGCTTCAAGGAAAGAAAAATTATTCTCTAACCTCCTAAGCTCTGCTTTTTGTCTCATTAGAAAAATGATGTCTTTAAGATTTTTTCTTCAAATATTTTGGAATTAAAGTGGTAAGGAACAAACAAATTTTGTCTTGTCGGGTTTTAAACTGACCTTGGTTTTTAAAAAGCATTGAACTGCATCAAAATACTCACAACACTTAAAACCCAAATGTTTTTAAGGAGCTATTTATATAGAGAATTATAAAATCTTAGAGATGGAAGGCATTTTAGAGATCCTGCAATCAAGCTTCCACGAGGTATAGGAGTTCCTTTTATAACACCCCTGATAGGCATTGCAATGGAAAAAGCACAGGCTATGAAAACAGATAGACTTGGATTCAGCTGGTGAGTCTGCCACCTTACTGACTGGGTGACTTTGGGCAATTTTCTTAAGCTCTCTGAGCTTCAGTTTCCTTATCAATTAAAAAAAAAAAATGAGGATGATTTCCACCAAATAAGGTCGTTGTGAAAATTAAATACATGGATTAAGACCCTTAACACATTTTATATGTCTAACACATATGTTAGTTAGTTCCTTCTCCATTCCTTCCCCACAAGTTTTTGAAGTTTTCTTAAGTTAAACTGAAATTTACTGTCTTGTAACTTCCATTCACTAGTCCTGTTTTTCTTTTTCACAATGGAGACCTTTACTCTCTCATCCATACCAAAATTCCTCAAATATCCAGCTCTCCTACCTCCTTTTTAGTCTTTTCTCCTCCCACTGGTAAATGTACAAGCATATATCTCATATTACAGAATTTCCAGACACATCACCATCCTTTTTGTTTTAGAAATAAACTTTAGTGCGTCAAAGGCCTGAAAACAATACTCCTGTTAGGATCAAAGCTGCTACTCAGTGGGCCTACCTGTCCCTTTGTTCTGTTCACTCTTCTAATGTTTAAGCAGCCTCTTGACTGACTTTGCATTTTGTCAGTCCAGCACACAATCTGATTGTCTTAATGTTAAGGTTAAACAAAAATATTGGGATCTTTCCCTGTGATCCATAAAGCGCACGAACTTCTTTTTAGTTTTGAAGATTTTACAATCATACTTGTTTCCATTTTAAAAAGCTAATTAGCATTCAAAGTGCTTCAAAATTCTCCTTTAGTCTAGATCCCAAAATAAGAATGTTTTGATTACTGCCAGAGAGATTTCAGTTATTAGTAAGAACATTTTTGATTGGAGATAAGAGACTCTACTGCCCTACAGCCAAGGGAAGTCATACAATCCCTTTGCCCAGAGATAAGAAAAATCAGCCAGGGAACTTTGTACAGTCGCTTCTCTAGATGATAAAATTGTATCATTCTATTCCTAGAAATATTTATTCTCAGACTTGATTAGAAGCAGGGGGTCAGATAAAATCACATCTCAAGGCCCTCTTTATTCTTCTATTTAAAAAACAAATTTAAAAGACTGTTCAAAGCAAATTATTTGCAACACACTTTAGAATGGTTGCCTGTGAAGCACTCTCTGAGCGGGAAGAGAGTTTGCTGCCACCTCCTGGGCTTTTAGAATAAAGCTGTCAAGATCAGCACTTCAGGGCCTGTTCCCTTCAGACAAGGCATCAAGAGCATTTGAAAGCAGGTGCCGTTTACAAGTCTGGCTGTCCCGGACTGAATGAACTAGAAAACTATTGATGGGTTTTAAAGAATAAAGTTGAGTTCAGTGTTTTGTGTGTCAGAAAACTGGTTTTCAAAGTGAGGTTCACAGCCCATTACCATCAGAATCACCTGGGGTATATGTTACAAAAACAAATTCCTGGGCCCCATCCAGGGGCTACTAAAATCATAATTTCCCTGGGGCGAGGGGAATCTTAATTTTTCCCTGGGAACAAAAGTTGGAAAACTGCATATTAGAATACTGTGAAGCCAAAAAAAATAATAATAATACTGTGAAGGCAATAGTTTGCTCACACTAAAACACTGTATATAAAGGAAATAGTTGGTGAACTGAAGTGAAAAACTAAAATTAAAAGTTCTAAGAGATATATTTTGTTTTGCTCTTAATTTCAGTAATACCACCTGAAATGAATTGTGACATTTTGCTGGACATTTCATAATGTAGAATTCAAAATCTATTTAGCCCATATTGAGTTTATATGAAGGATTATAAGTGGCACCATCTGATAAGCATTAACAAGTAGTCCAGTGGGCCAGACCATCAATAAATTCTGAGTGTGATTAAAACAAGAAAGAAACTTCCAACTGTGAAAGGGTTGGTATGATACTTTAAATTATCATTTTATTTATATCAGTCCAGCCAATTCCTTAGTGATTTTTAGCTCTAGAGGATGGTTTTGTGAATACTTCTTTATCAAACTGAGATATGCTAGCAGAAAAAAGAACTAATGCCATGTAAGAAAGAAACCTAGTTGTTTTTTACTTTTTAAGAAAAAGTGTAATTAAACGCCACAAAAGGAAAACTTAACTAAGTCAATTTAACTGTATTTGAAACTAAAGCAATTTTAGATTCAGATGAAGTTTTCAGAATCTCATCTTCTTGTGATTTTTCTCTCTTCAAGATCGTCCTAACTTCTGCTTCTGACTCAGAAGAATTCTAGAAGTACCAGAAAACCCACAAAAATTCCCTGTGTTTGAAAGGCAGCTGGAATTTTAAGTTCCTCCCTACATCAGTCGTTCAGCTTCTGAGAATTGTTTTTCATCACTTGCGCTGTGAGCTGGGAGTTTGCTCTGTTCAGACCGAGGTTTCACTCTTTCTGGTTTTGGAAACTGATCACGCTTCTCAGGCAAGGGGATCAATTACTCTAAAAAGACCAGGTTGCTGACCCTTCATCCTGGGACAGTGTTGAGGAGGAGGGATAAGAACAGCTGCCTGCTGCATCGTCAGAGGCCAGCCAGGTTCTCTCAGAGCCCCAACTGTTGCAGGCCTGAATTGGGGTAGCTTCGGGGATTGGGTTGCCAACTGTTCCACTTTCTGTGTGATAGGCCTAGTTAAGCTTCAACTATCCTACTAGAACCTTGCTCAGGATACCAGCTATTCTATTTTGAGAATATATTTCATTTACAAGCATTTCCCCTAAGAATTCTCTCTATATTGCTAAATACACCACACTTATTTTCTTTAATATTGGTACTTTGAATTTATCACAGTCCCTTTATAGTGAGTCTCAAAGCTGATATTAAGTTTCTTTTTTAAAAAATGCTGTACCAGTCTTTTTGAATCCTGGTCTCATCTTTGTATACCACTACAACAATGCTAGTACAATAGATGAAGACAAAAGAGAAAAAAATTGACCAATAGGCTGAATACAGAGGAATATAGAAAAATAAAACTTCAGTAAAAAGAAAACAGTAGAGAAGAAACAAAGATGTCTCAGTAAAAGACTCCTGGGGATATATTATTCTTCATGTCAGTATGAGATTTACACAGACACTGCTGCTGCTTTTTCTATTTTAGTTCTCTTAGATCCCTTAAACTGGGATTCATATTAACAGAGAAAACAAAAGAACTTTTTTAATCATTGTGTGTGTTTCCCTCCTTGGTAGTTTATGAAATAGTAGCTATTGTTTATTGAGTGCCCTTTATAAGAATATTAAGAGCTAACATATGTTGAATGTTTTCTATGCACCAGGCACTGTTTTATACCCATCGCACATATTGGTTTGTTTAATCTTCACAAATCGTGAGGTACACCTATTATTTTCTCCATTACATAGCAGAGTGTACTGAGACACAGAGAGGCTGAATCGTTTGCCTAATGTCTCCCAACAAGCAAGAGGCAGCCTGGGATTCAGCTGCAGGCATTTTGGCCCAAGTCCACACGCTTACCCACTACAAAATGTTGTCTCTGTGTACTTGGTGTTTATGTGCATTATCTCACGTAATCATAGGTGAATTTCATTTAAAAAATGGTTACCTTATGCTTCCCCTAAATCAAAATCATTGCTTTAATTTATTTATTTTTTAATTTAAATATTTGCAGGAACATTTTTCTGCATTATTGTCACTAAAATTTGAGGAATTTCTCATCACTATTCTTTTTTTCCTTAATTTACCTGGTGTAAAGTAGTACAGCTATAGTAATATATGATAGCTTGAAGTGGGTGTTTGAGGAATTTAGTCAAACACATCATGGGTATTCACTCAATGGAACTAGCAAAATGTTAGACTTCCCCCTACCATTTGAGTTATAAGCAAATAGGCTGGTAGAAATAAAAACGACACCTTTCTCCCTCCCTTTGTACCTGTTCACAAGTGTCTATCATTTGGGGCTACCAAACTCTAAGAAGTTTTTTCAACATTTCTTTCTTTGATTTGGAAGGTATAAAGTAACTTTTGAGTTATTCCTGAGACAGGTATAGCTTATCACCTCTGATGGGCAATTCCTTTCATATGTGACCTTTGTCTTGTGATCAAGTGAGGTAATGTAGCCTTGTGATTAGAGAATAGCTCTGGAGTCTGACTGTTGGGTCTTGAGTCTTAGCCCCATCACTTTAGACAAGTTTCTTAACTTTTCTTTACTGTATTTTCTCATCTGTAAAGTAGAATGATAATAGTACCTTCTTCATACACTAGTCATTTTGTGATGACTAAAAAAGTTAAAATTTGTTAAGTCTTTAGAATGGCACCTAGCGTATAGTAAGTCCTCGTAATTATCACTGTATTAGTAGATCTATGATTTTAAATTAAGGCAGTAAAGCTCTGCAAATATAATGAGGGTTTTTTTTACAATTAACTCAGAAGTTCACATCTTCTCTCCTTGAAGTTAGTGACGAGAATGTTCATACCCACATTTAGAATCCATTACAGTAGTTCTTTAGGAGATGTTTCCAAAATGACAATGAGACATAGTTTAAAGCAAACAGAACAAAACAAAAAACTACTGGAAAAAACATAAGGTATAAAAATGTCCTCTCTGGGAACTTTTCAACAGAAATACCTGTCGAGAAACCTTCCATTGAGGACATTGCAGCAGGAAGGGTTTGCTGCCTCATCCATATCCAGGATGAATGCTAGCTCAGCCAGGAGACACTTCATGGAACTCTAAGATTCCAGTGACGACTACTTTTTTGATATATTTTGAAACACTGAAAACTGTGATTCTCTCAGCATTATTCTGTGTAGACTTATTCCTGTTGAAATGTCTCAAGTTATTATTGGTTTAGTAGCAAACCAAGCTGGGTGCTGATTCACTATGATAAGCAAGTTCCCTGAATTACTTTTAGTGGGAAAGGCATGAAGCCAAGGGGAGTACTTTCTTTTATGTAGAGCCTTTGATTTTGCTTTATTTTTTTTTAATGGCATTCCTCACCGCCCCCAGCCCATGAATATCACCTTTTCACCCTGATATAAGTGAAAGAATTTTGGGAACTCATACAAAATCACTGTCAAATCCATCATTTCTACTTATAAAACAGATGCTTATTTTTCAGAGACTGGTTTTCACTTCCAACATATTATCATAGCATCTGATTTTATGAGCAATCTTATGATAGTAGGGTCTTTTCTAATGTCTCTCAAGTGGTCAAAGCCATCCATTAAGCATATGTAGAGTAGGCTCTTGGTGCATGGTTTGCTGAACACATAATTAACAGGTCTCAGGGAGTGGGATTCTGGGGTCTAATGAGACTGTGGAAATCTTGTGGTACTGAAGGGAGAGCCTGGACTTGGATGTCAGATAAGTATGTAAGTCCAACCCTAGCCCATTACTTTATAAGCTTAGTGATTGCCGGACAAGTTGGTTAGCCTCTCTGGGCTTCAGATACCTTGTCTACAAAATGGAAATAATAATAATACCTTCATGTTCAGGGTAATTCTGAGGAGTAAATGAGATCACAGTGTAATTGGTTAAGGGTGTAGGTCCAGACCAAATCCAGGGTCCACTACTTAACGCTATGTGATCTTGGGCAAGATATTCAGCCTCTTTGTGCCTCAGAATCCCATCTATAATCTATACACTGAGGATTATGATGGTACCTATCTCATAAGGACTACTGATTAAAAAATATAATCTATGGTGGTTGCCAGAGGGGTGGAGGTGTGGGTGGGCAAAATGGGTGAAGGTGGTTAAAGGTACAAACTTGAGGTTATCAGAAATAAGTTCTGGGGATGTAATGTACAGCATGGTGACTATAGTTAACAATACTGTATTGTATATTTGAAAGTTGCTAAGAGAGTAGATTTTAAAAGTTCTTATCACAAGAAAAAGAAATTTGTAACTATGTGTGATGTTAATTAGATCTATTGTGATGATCAATTTGCAGTATATACTAGTATCAAATCATTATTGTACACCTGAAACTAATGTGATGTTATATGTCAATTATATATCCATTAAAAAAAAAAAAGAATCTATGAAGATACTTGGCACAATTCAGGGCCCAGAGTTTGTGCTCAGTGTTAGTTATTGTTATGATTTATGTAAAGTATTAACATTGTTCCTGGCTTTTAGTAGAAACTTAATACATCAACCCCCCCACCCTACCTTCTGTCTTTTCCTTAGACCTCATGAGCTTGTTTAAATGGCTGCCACAGCTTCCATCCCCACACATGTCATCCTAACTGAGACGGTAATCTTGACTCAGGGCCTTTGGGTGGTCTTGAAAACAGATCATTCCACTAAATAAAGATACCAAAGAGCCTCCCTGACTTCTAAAATGTCTCCTGAAGAGCAAAAAAAAACACTTTTGCTTTTTGATATTTACTTGCAAGAAGAAAAATTTTCTCAGTTTATACCTAAAATGTGCATTTCTTTTCAACTTAGAGCTAATTGCAAGTCTATGTTTGTTTGTTTGTTTTCCATGAACAACCATTAATAATTATCAAGGAGCTCAAGAAGTAGGGGCTGTGAAAGCAGGATTCCTCCATGGTATATTGGAATGTTATTATTTTAAATACTATTATTATTATCAGGTAGAGGAAGAAGGGTAGGCTGGAAAGTAGGTCCTTGTGATTATTTTTATTAGGACCCTGAATGTATATCTTACCAGTCATAACACACACATAATTTAGATAAACGTGTCAAGAATGAGGTATAAACAGAGATACACATGAGGAACTTTACATTTAGAACCAAAACATGAAAATTTAAGAAATTCTGTGTATCAATAACAAACAATTATTTGTTTGTTAGAAGTCTAACTTTTTTTTGTACTTGAGAAATACTTTATTAGCTGGCATAGCTCTGATAAAATCAGGAATCTGACAGGATTTGATATTTTAAAATTAAATTTCTCTTCACTCCATTGCTTCTGAGTAGTAAGGTCTATGATTTCCAAGTGCCAAATGGTAATTTAGTGTACAAATACACATACCATAGAAACATTAAATTTTTTTTTTTTAATTTAAGAAATTGGCTGTACCTGATAACATCAAGGAAAGAATAGTCTGATTTGGGGGCTTCTGGTTTTTATTGGTCTGATGCTCCACAGGATGGCCTGTAATTTTTTTCCTTTTTTTTAAACTCAGACTGGCCTCTTTTAGCAATTTTGCCTGGTGTTTGGGTCCTGTGGGAATTTACTAGCTTGCTTTATGGCCTTTGGCCAATCCTGGTGGGAAGTCAAGAGAAGAATTCATTTCTGCTTTTTCCCAGAATACTTGTTGACAAACTCAGCGGCACTGAAGTGTTACACGAGTCTTTGTGTCCCCCAGAGTCCAGTGATAAGGGGACATGAGACCAGCAAGGGTCAGTGCTTCTGGGAATATAATGTTGGCTCTTAGAATTTACATATTTTTCTCATGAACTTTTAACAATTTTTAAAACAAACTCAGCAACTGTGATTTTAGGAGGGAATGAGAACACAGCCCACTGCTTCCCTCTGGAAGCATTTTAAGCGTTTAGCTTTTCAGAAAACAATCACTTCTTTTTGATGACCATGACTTCAAATACCCTTCCTGCCAGGCCAGTGATGACTCATAAAATAGCAATGGATTTCAGGAATTCACTCTTTGAATTTGGGTGCTTGCAGGTTCTCGAATTTGTAACTGGATGAAATGATACACAGCAAGGGACTTCTGTTTGAAAGATTAAATCCAAACTCAGACACTAACAGCCATGTGTCTTGTGCTCTCAAGAAACGTCTGTGAAAGTGCTGCATTCTGAGTGTTTGATATGCCTGTCAGCAGCAAAGAGCCTTCAAGATTTTTTAAGCTAGTAACTGTAAACAAAACAATGGCCCCACATCACTTAGGCCACTCCCTTTAAATGCAGATCATTTGTTCTTGACATCTCAGATGCGACTCTTGTGGCCAGGCTAGAATTCAACTGTGTGATAATACTCAGTTGCCCTATGAAACCCACTTTTTGAAAGGGGTCAGCACTATCTAGAAGAGTTAAAGAATCCTGGCTTACTCTCAAGAACTACTGTAACTCAGTCAGTTTTCCTGTGGTTAAAATGAGTTGCTTCTTGTGAAGATTAAATGAGGTACATGTAATCATTAACAATCGTGCTAGATATATTTTGAAGTACAAAATTTTACATGTTCCAGAATGACAGCCCCAATGTGTCTTATAAAACATATTCCTAAAAATGTATGCTTTATACTATCAATGAAGAGTCAAAATACAGAAACAGTGTGATTTTCCTCTCTCAAAGCAGAATGTGTTTATTATTGAAATATTAGAAATAAGACTGTAACTGTTCTAAGATCAAAGTGGCAGTGCTCAGATTCTCAATCTTACCAGTTCTGTGATCCAATCTGCCCTCCTATAAGACTGAGAGGAATATGTATACTCACATTTACATAGCACCTTTCTTCCTAGTATATCTAGTGTTGTTCACATTCACTATGGCACAACATTCCAGGAAGAGAGGTTTGAGACATCACTAAGGGGACACTGGTGGAAAGAAATTTGCATAAGGTCCTGCAGTAAGTGAGTGACTGTGATTACATTTTATTTTATATTCCAATGCCTGTTAACCACGCAGTGGATTCCTTAGGATAATGTATGTAAGGCACCTATCATAACGCAAGCACTCAGTAAATGATCATTGCTATTGTGTTGACGATGACAACTGGACTTCATGGGTGGGGTGCTGTACCTAGAGCTTAAGCTGACAAAGGACAAAGATAAAGGCAAGGTCCTAAACTAAACAAAAACTGCTTCCCCATGCCCTCAAACTAGCCAAGCAACCAATCCGAATATCTGCCACCACAACAAAGCCAACACCCCGAATTCAAAGGGTGCCCAGTGGGAGGGAAGCTGAGGTCATGAGTCCTAAGTCTCCCACCTGCTGCACTGACATCATTTCCAGAGCTCCAACCTGAAAGGTGGTACACCCAACTTATTCTGCTTGCAAGCTCCCACGGGACTCCCCGGCTGGGGAGAAGAGGCAAATAAATCCCTGCTTCTCCAGGGAGCTAGCTCAGTCCTTCTCCCTCCCAGCCCCCATCTCTCAGGGTGAGGTTAGACTCTGCTGTGGATACAATTTTGGAGGAGTCCCATGCCTTTTCCACAATTTGGGACTGTAAGGTTCCAGATGAGATCTGTGCTACCAGCTCCCAGTCGAAGCTGTGGATGCTTTTAGTGCATGCCTGACATGCTTCTTAGAAGCTTTTTTGGGAACCCCATGACGTCTCAGTCATGTTAGTTGTGTCTTTAGTCATCAACTCCAAACAGTGGCTCTGATAAGATGGCCACCTGTCCAACAGGAAATGGACCCCAAACACTTCTCATTCCTATATACCACAAACCACTGGACAACTGTAAATACTTGTGGGTCATTACCATTCTAGGCTACTGTTGAACCAGTGATCTCAAATTGACTACTTTGTGTTCCATTTTCTTCCCTCTAATTCATGCCGTTCTTTAAATGCTATGTTAAGAATGCAAAGTTACAAAAATGATCTCCTTTCCTGCTTCACCTTAAGATGCCTTTTTTGGTTGTTCTATTAGAAAAGAATGCAAAACGCACAGCATTCAACAGACTTCCTTTGCAAAGAACAAGTAATACAAACAATAGCCTTATATAATGGATAGATTGCTTTTTCCTTTATCCTGTATGAATCTTCCTAATTGATTTCCCAAAAAGGCAAATAAGAGGCCAAGCTACATCCTGTGGTTCTAACCTCTACATAAATTGCCACCAAAAGCAATGGAAGATTTTCCAGAGAAAAAGCAGAAGAATAAGCCCCATTGTTCTGTAGCTGACTTAATTCTCCTCTGTGTTATGTCATACAAATACCTACAGCTTGCAGTTTTACAATGTACAGAGAAATGGAAATGTTCACAGAAAAGAAATTCAGATGTTTGGGAAGCAATATAAGAGAAATATCAGAGAAATGACTTAGGTCAGAACAGCTCATACAGGGAAGTATTTTTTTTTAATACATTGAACAGATTAAAGAAGAAAGTAATATTTTAATAGGGTAGTGAAAATATAGCAGATTGACAGTGACAGCAGAAAAGGAACAGGAATACAGATATTTTCAGAGGATTAAAATGGTACCATGTACCCTCACACCAGGCAAGCTTTTATGAGAGGTCTCTAGACATATCTCTTGTATCAAGTAGATGGTTTTCCTTGGAGCTGTCAAAAATGCTTTGTGGGGCTTCCCTGGTGGCGCAGTGGCTGAGAGTCCGCCTGCCGATGCAGGGGACACGCGTTCGTGCCCCGGTCCGGGAAGATCCCACATGCCGCGGAGCGGCTGGGCCCGTGAGCCATGGCCGCTGAGCCTGCGAGTCCAGAGCCTGTGCTCCACAACGGGAGAGGCCACAACAGTGAGAGGCCTGCGTACCGCAAAAAAAAAAAAAAAAAATGCTTTGTGGTTCTCTACATTAATTCATGTTGAATATTTTCCATGGTTGGTCAGACTTGGACTTAAAATAGATATGAGAAAGTTCTTCAGGTTTACTGTCAGTAACATTATTAACTTCAGAGCCAGCTGGATGATGGCATGGTGTATGACCAATCCAAATGTAAAGGTAACCTTGTCTGAATCCTCCTGGTCCATCAAATATAAATAATAAGGTGAAGGTGCAAGAATAGAATTGCAAGGAACAGTGGGAGAAGCAGTCGTCAGAAAGCAAAACAAACACAAGAAAAAAAATCTGTGACATCACTCAGAAATGATGCTAATAATTGTGAGTTCTCACCCTACGGCCTCCACACACATGGGATTACTTGTGCTTCACAATCAGGCCCTGGAATCAGTAACCCTTCATGCCCCAATCATGTGATTTCCCAAAGGAAAACAATAGCCATATGTACCTTTAGCTGCAGCCTGCTCACCTTTTTATATGTTACTCCATTTTACTGTACTCTACCACTTGCCTCAGTGAGGAAAACAAACTTATGCCTTCATGGGCAATTGGAGATGTACTCAATTTCTTAGGTAACTGGGGAGAGAGGATGGGAATCAATCTCTAAGGATAATTATCCTTCTTACCCATCCAGTTTACTTTAAAGAAGTCTTCTGAAATGAGCTAATATATGTAAAACATCTGGCAAGGAGCCTAGTACATAATAAGTACTCTGTAATTATTAATCCCCTCTTTCTTACCTACCTTACTAAACTATGTACATTCCAACAGTCCCCAAGGTACCTTCTCTGCAACATCAAACAGGTGGCTGAGGTTGACAGACCAGAGCTGATCCCTGTCCTCGATAAATTTCTTATCCTTTAATACTAGTAATAGAGATAAAGCACTACTTAAAAAGGAAATGTCAGTCAATACATGTTATGTTTTCACCTCATTTGAACCTTTTCACTGTAGGAACACAGCTGTTATGTTACATAAAGACTGTGTCCTAATGTTGATAACACTGATCACTGTTCTTTTGTGGCTAAAGCATAAACCCTAAGGATCTGCTTACTTAATATAATGGCCCATGTCTATTTAGGGGTGCTCCCAGACTTTTTAAGTGTGCAAAGAAGATAAATATGTTTTAAGTCAATCTGAGTTAGATTTTTGACTCACTAAAAATATTCTCCTTGGACCCAGACTGGGAGGTGACATCTGAAATTAAATTAAGTTGAGGACTTGCTAGGCATTCTCAGGGACTCAAGTAACACTGCAAACAATTCGTTTCAAGCAAAGTGGACACTCAGCTTCAGCTACAAGATTACTCTTCCGCAACAGATGGTTTCCACACCTGAACTGTGACACCACTTTTCTTTGCTGAGAACTTCGGCCTTGGTGCCACAAAGTAAGATGTCGAGGCTGATTCTTGCTTTGGAGAGGTGGGAATGGCCACGGGCACTGGGGAGGCGCTTACTGGTGAGGTGGCCTCGGCAAAGAAGGAAAGCTGAGAGCTATAGGCTGGCACTGAGTACACAGACGAGGCCTGCACATTAGTGGGCGAGCCAGCATTCACTGGCCGAGGAGGAATAGCTTGCTTCATGGCTGGCAGTGAACTGACCTTGACTGATGACTTTGCAGGGAGGCCATCCTTTGCATCTGGAGGTTGGAAAGTAAACAAGGATGCATTTAGCTGATAAGGTTGGTGCTTCATGACATCCAAAGCATTAAGGGGTTTCTTGCCCTTTTTCTTGCTTGTTTTGGAGGCCTGTGGGGCTGATGGCTGGGACTTGACAGCAGCCAGTGGGTAGGAGGGGGAGTGGATGGGATTGTAGGCCACAGGAGGAGGTGCTCGGACATTGGAGGAGTACTTCCAGCCGGCCGGGAGAGATGGAGTGGGAGACTGAGCACGGGCAGCATGGGCCTGCACGGTGTCTGAATCTACCACGTACTTTTTCATCCTCGACTGCCTTTTAGCAAAGAGCTGGGCTCCTTTCCCACTCATTCCTGGAAGCTCATTGGATGGTCCCATTGCGCCAGTATGAGCAGTGTTTACC
The DNA here is from genome assembly GCF_008692025.1 of Phocoena sinus. Lineage (NCBI taxonomy): Eukaryota > Metazoa > Chordata > Mammalia > Artiodactyla > Phocoenidae > Phocoena > Phocoena sinus. Next base: position 22,314,929 of record NC_045767.1, read on the forward strand.
GTTGGTGTGGGAGCTGATGGTTTGGGAGTGTAGTTCAGACTGGCTACCGATGCTTGTGGTCCTTTGAAGGGACCAGCCAGGCTCAGAGCACTAGCAGGCCGGGCAGTAGGGTAAGAAGGCTGCGCTATTTTGATGGAGGAAACAACGGTGCCATGTGATGGGTTGGATGTGGGGAAGGCAGGAGGTTGGGCTGGAGCCACTCCTGGCGACCAGACTGGAGAAACTGGAGTTACTGGTTGGGAGGATGAGGACTTGACAGAAGGCTTTGGAGCGACAGGAGGTGGGGTCTTTTGTTTTGCAGTGGGGCTTTGCATGAAATTACAAGCCTCTGCTCCTAAACTGAGGTAGTCTTCTTCTGGTCCGGAATCTCCTCCTGCCCCAGTGCCCTTTTTGCCTTCCGAATTTTGAAGAAGTGACAAGAGTTCAGGATTTGGGCTTACTTTGGGCTCTTTAAAAGTGAACATGGGTTTTGTCGTGCTTCTCCTTTTGGCCTCCTGCAATATTCCTGTTCTTTTTGCTGGCACCGCGATCCTTTCATCCCGGGAAGCTATTTGTTCAGATGAATCGTAAAAGGCTGGCTGGGACCATGGGCCAGGCTGGGGCCACGGAGGGGGCTGTGCTGGGCCAGCTGTCGGACTTGACACTGCTCTGGAGAAGGTTTCAGGTGGGGGTGTGACTGCAGAATAAGGTGGAGGCGCAGGAAAGTCTGCAATGGGACTGGTCATGTTTCGCGTTGGAGAGAAGGGGGTTGCTGGCTGGTTCACGGACCCCGGGAAGGGTTTGGCCGTTCTATTCATAGGGATCATCCTCTGAGCCTCTGCTGTCTCGGACAACCCAGTGAAGCCATTCTGTTGGGGCACATGGCCAAGGCCATGGCTCACCTCGATGTAGCTTTTGCTCGCAGATCTCTGCACTCTCACCGATTCTTCTTCCTTCCTTTGGTAAGATATCATGGTTCTCAGGCCATCCATCTGGGCAGCATCTGGTTCTCTGCTTGGCATTCCACTCATCCTCTCCTCCTCTTTTTGGGCTGTGATCTGATCCATCCTCTCCCTCCTCTTAGCAAACATGATGGCCCCCTTGCCTGTGGTGTCTGGCAACATCTCCATCTTGTCCCCTCTGTTCAGTTTCTTTTCAATGTCCACTAGTCCAGAATCCCAGTCAAAGTTCACAACTTGTGTGTTGTCGTCAGTGTCAGACAACAACTCTTCCTCCACCTCGGATTCGCTTGCACCCAGAAATGCTACTTCACATGTATCCTCTTTGTCGCCTTCTTCCTCCTCCTCCTCTGCCTCTCGATCAAGTTCACCAGTCCCGTAACTGACTAGGGTGTATTTCCTGGCCCTCCGACGGCGCTTCTTAAACATCAACACCCCCTTGGAGTTGGGGTTGGGGGCATCTGTCAGAAGGAGGGCAATGCTTTTGCATTTAGATTTTGCTTCTTTCACCTGCTTTTCTGATAGGCTTTCACTCCTCCTGAGCCCTAGGGAAAATACAAAAATTATATTGAGCTGGCGAGTTCAAGGAAGACTCCATGGCAACCCAGAAACCAACTCTCCTGGGGGAAAATGAATGCAGAAGAAACATGTTTACAGTTGGGTACTGAATTTTGAAGCAATGCAACTCATTTCTCCTTCTTATTTCTTTTAAAATGTATACTTCTGTAATGATATACATGATGGTATAATACAGATATAATTTGTATATATATAATATGCCATTTCATTTTTTTCCTGTAAATACATTTTATATATGTTGGTTAGAATATATGTTTCATAATTTGTTTCTGTATGGCTCCTTACACTTTAACAATAAACACTGGAAAATAAATGTCAGTTAGTCGGATGTAATTAAAATTACAAAGGAAAGAATTTAAGGACATAATATTTTCTGAAAACAAGTTAGGACATACCTTGCATTTCCATATTTATAAAAAATAAAATGTTGATATAAAACATTTCCAAGCATTTTTAAAAAGTGGGAGGGGGAAACAAGAAAATATTGTTTACCTAAATGTTTCAATGTAATAAGTTTAAATATTTAAGTTTTCTGTTTCTTTTTTTTTTACTTTGCCATTCTCCCAAAGTCTTTGCATTCACAGCTACTAAATTAATATAAAGTCAAAAAACTGAATGAATAATAATTGAAGGTACTGAATCAATAATTAATAGTAATTCAGAATACAAGATTATTGTGAATACATTTAAGAAATTTTAGCTACAAAGTTGTCTAGATAAATTTGTTTGTAAATGTATTACCATCTTGGAAATATAATACTACTTTAGTTGCAGCAAGAATAAGTGTAAATCTTGGGGAAATTTTTAAATTATATTACTAGTGACCCTTATAACTGTGGGTAAAAACTGATGCGGAAATTAAGTCATGTAACATGAGAACTTGACAGTTTTAAAATAACAAAAAGCTATATTTCAATTTTTAATTTTATTATTATTGTTATAAAAAATAAATTGGTGGCAAATTAATTTATAGTACCAGCTAATTATAATCATGTGTTCCATGATAAATGAGCATGGTTCACAAATAATTTTTGAGTTCCTCAAAATAGTTAAATGGAAATTTCAGAAAATCTTTTTGAATATTTTTTTGATTGGAAATCAGCTCTATTTTTCACTGGAAAAAATCAGACTTAATGGTTACTTTTTCAAAAATAAAATAGAATCAGAATAGTTTTATAACAAAATTACAGATATTCACTGGTAATCAAATTTTATTTAGAGAATATAGTAAAAAGTGGGGTCATTCCTAAATGTAATTCCTTTTTTGACTAGTGTTATACAACTTACTATTAAATTGACAGTCACAGTTGCACAGTTGTTGCCAACTTCACTGCCAACATGTAAAATATGTGTGAGTGCTGCCTTAATGCACTTGTTTAATATGCTATAAATGTGAAGATGCATACAGATGCTTAAAGTATAAGGAATGATTAACATCACTTGCCAATTCAACTACAAATGGTTATGCTAAAAATACGCTTTAAAAGGAATAACAATAGTTAGGAGACTTAATATACTTTGAATAACCAAGATCATTACTTTTGTGTATCATTCATACATTCAAGTGCCTTTGACAGTCAGTTTTTACCTCCTCAAATGAAATTCCAAATTTGTTTCTAAAAAGCACATGAAAGAAAATAGCAAAAATCATAAGACCTAACTGCCATTCTTATCTTCATTCTCCAATCTGTAATCGCTCCCCTGGGTAAAACAAAACACTGTAAAAAGCCTTGACTTTAAAATATATTTTGTGTTGGGGGACATTTAAATGCCTCCACATGGCCCTGGGGATTGACTTTTGTGTCTAGAAGGTAGATGAAACGCTTTGCGGTCTAGTGAAGACTTGCAAAACGGAGAGGATCATGTAACTGCTTAGCATTCCACATGTCCTTGTCCGTCAAACTCACTTCTGCAAGCATCATCACGCTGCACAATGATTTATTTTCAAAACGAGGATCTGCTTTTAATATCAGTGGTGGAGACCGTATTTTAAAGACACCTCTCAGCAGCAGACTCAACAGTTTTTGACGGTTAAACTCAGCGTCCACATGACTTCAGATACTCTCAGATGCTATTTTAACATGCAATATCACAATATTCTGAGAGAAATCAGAAAGGCACATTAACAGTATTATTTTCTTTAACAGTTCCTGTGTCTTTGGGAATAAAAGAAAATGCATTAAAAACATTTAAGTCTACTACAAAGTTCAAACTTATTACTTCCAGTTCAGAAATTGGTATTTTCCACAATTTCATGTTTGTTATTTTGTGCATTAATAAATTAAAAAAAAAAAGCCAATGAGAGACGTAAGAAAATCTTACCAAAAAGAAAAAGAAATTCACGCAGGCAAAGCAGGAGCAAAATACCCTATCTCCCAAGCCCCTTCCAACAGCCCAGCAGTGGCCCCCTGGGCAGGACTTACGTGCGTGGCGTGCTCTGTGCTTGTGAGGTCTGCTGTGATCCCTTTCTGAGCGTGGATCTTCTCCCTGCTCTGTGCCTTCTGATGAGACTGCAAAGGATACCAGAGAAGGAGGTGCTTCTGACTGCCCTCCTTCCACTGGAGAATCCACACACCCCTTTCCTGCCTGAAGCCTGCTCCCTTCCGTCTTCTGCCTATCAGAGCAGTCGAAGATCACTTCCACTCGGGGCAGCCCGGTGTCTCCTGCTTCACTTCCCTGGATCACTCTCAACTCTTGGCCACCGGAGATCTGGATTATCTTGCTGGACCTCAGACAAGGCTCCCCTTTCTCATTAGTGGGGACAGAATTTATGTGGACGATCCCGTCATGCTGTAAATTAGGATCTTGGTCAGGAGGCTTAGATTTTTCAGTTCCCAGGAGAGCCACTACAGGGGCACTAGTGCGCTTGTGTCTCTCTTGTGAAAGGGACAGTTGTAGCTCAACCACAGTGCCTGGCCGCCCCGCTTCTGCCTTCTCCCTTAAGATAACCTCCTCTGGTAAGCGCCCACTTTTAGAGTCATACGTGTGAGGAGCCAGGCCTGTTTCTTCTTTTATGCTCCCAGAAAAACCAGCACCACTTGCTTGGTCCTCAGCTAGGGGAGCTCCACTCTTGACCTGGGCGATGTAGAACTCCCTGTACTGGCTCTTTGTGGCTGGTCGAATCTGTAGGGTGGTACTTTCCATGTACCCTTCATGGATGAGATGCTCGTGGTTTTTGTTTTCTGTTTCAGAGTTCAAAGTCTCACTTATTCCACTGGATGGTCTGCACACAGAAAAATCAGTCCAGACAGTTAAATCAGAGTGTGTTACACCTGCCAAAGAACTTCGTGACACTTTTATGATGTCTAATACAGGATACAGTAAAAATATTTCCTCTTAAATGTCAACTGCAACATATTTGAAAACAGAAATTGGCAACATGTTTATATTATTATCTAAAGATCTTCCAAATAAACTTGTCTTTTAAAGCAAAGCAAAAATGCTCACAAAAGGTTATGAAACGGAAATCCATCCTAAATTCAGCTTTTATTTTTTTCAAAGCACAAGTTATAGCTACATGGATGCCCTTCATCTATAATTATTGGGGTGTTTACAAATAACCATGCTTGTTATAATATGACAAAGCATTTTAATGTCTTATTGACTAAGTTTAGGTCTGGACATTATAAAGTCTCATAAACATATTCAGCAGCTTCAGAGCAATATTAATATACAGATAACTCAAGTAATTCTTTTAGAGGCTGTGCTTTCTTGAAAGGAATGAAATAGAAGCTGTTTTTTTAAGCTCCAATGAGCATGTGTTTTGTAATAAGTGGACCCCAGCCCAGTACTCTTGTGTAAAGAGAAATCCTTTCCATGCTGCAATGAATCACTGAGTCATGGAGTATTTATAATCTGAGATGCCTCCCCTTCTCTACTTGAACTTGCTCTCTTGGAGCATTTTCCTTATAGGATCTCTGAAGTCAAACTGTTCCTTAATCTCTCAGCTAAGGAGCCCACAGCTGTTCACCACAGTCCTTTGAATTTGACCTTTACCATTCCCAGATGGTTTTGCAAATTTGGGTTTGCAAGAAGCAGTGTCAGTTAAGGGTTAAACAACTTCTTGCTAAAACTCTAATTTAAACTTTAGCTGCTTTTAGAAGAGAAGCATCATTCACAGAACAGCTGTAGGAGATGCCTTCATTTCTTACATTTGTAAGTTTTTTAAAGGAGCAGCAGCGCCTATCTTGGCCCCTTTCTTCTTCCCACAAAATGTACCCTAACTAGTGCAGGGTCATCAATTGAAGGGAGTGAGCCCCTACTTCTATTCTACTCAAGGGAATTTACCTTAGAATTTATGTTGTAGTAAAATTTAAGACTAATATTCAAAATAATTACTCCTAACTTTGCTTTTGACTGCATTTGGCAAAACAAAAATAAACAAAACACAAACTAACAGTCAAACGAAATGCAGCTTTCTCTATACAAGTAATCTGTAAAGCTTCCTGGTAATACCAAAAAAAACCATTATAATATAGTATTTTTTAAACATGTTGAAAGCAAATTAGATCCTCCTTTTATAGGAAATGATGAATACACTGTATGCAACTGAATTTGAGGGTACCAAAAGGCCAGAGAGTTTTAATTTAGGAAGGCCTTGAGATGGAAGTAGATTAAATCACTTTGAATTATGTTAGCAATCAGTTATGAAGCTGAGAAGAGAAAAGTTTGAATTCGTTCCAGCCTTACACACTGTAATACAGGCAAATGGGTCAGATAAATGTTAACATTTATTGGTAGCCAAGGTAAAATGGATAGCTATACATGAATAAAAATCATAAAAGAACTAGAGGTTAAAGCTTTATACCTTAACATGCTCATTTCCATTCAGGGCACATAGGGGTACTCAATTCCACAATTTATGTGTCATAATTATATGGGTATATATATATATAATCATTTAAATGAAATTTACCATAATAGAGACAATGTTAAAGGAGGATTTTTTTAAGGTAGTCTGACCCAGCTATCTCTGGGCAATAGTCCAGGAAAAGTAAATCGCTTGTCCTCTAGGGATAGACAACAGTTACATGAGTGAGAGAAATATTTAATTCCAGGAAACAATGTTCAGTTACCCAGATTGGTAGTGGTGGTGGTGGTGGTGGTGGTGGTGGTGGTGATGATGATGATGATGACCTTTGGGCTGATTTTAATTTGAGATTCCATTTTGAATCTCGTCAATTATTTATTTATTTTTTTAAAGGAAAAATAATAATAATCATGATTCCAGTTCTTAAAAGTAGCAGAGAACGAGTCTATTTATTTCTGAAAGTAAATAGGTACCTAAGACTCAGCTTTAAACCATCAAGGACTTTCCCAAAGGTAGTCAGTCATAATCAAAACAAAAACTAGTAGGGGATGTCTCAGACTACAAGTGTGTTCTGAAGAGACTGGCCTCATTAAATCAGCAAAGACACTACAAGGGAATGAGTTAGAAAAGGTTTTTCTCCCATTTTGGATGTGATTGAACACTTCAGATACCTCAGAGATTGATGCATAATAATGGCCAACCCTGTGACTACACTTGGCAACATTCCTGTTAGATCCCTTTTAAAAGCAAATGGCAGCTTTATAAATAAGTAGGATCCCAGGGGCTTAAACACTGGGCTTGAAGGGTAAATATTTAGATAGGAGATTCTGAGACAAATGCTAGATTTCTTTTATTTTCACAAAATTTTGGCCAAAGTGAGTTCACATTTGTATAGAAATGGAATCATATTGAATGATCATCAGAGGGGTAATGCTGTACGTAGTCTTTCTGCAGAGTTAAGGCAAAACCTAGAAGGTTTTGAAATTCTGTGTGAAAAGTCCTTCTCTTGTCTTTCTGAAGGCTGCTCTCTAGGAAGCCAGAGTGTTCCTTTGTGGATTCATTATAATGCCATGGTCAGGGCCTCATTTGCAAAGTTAATGTGGACTATACTTGCCATTTGCACATGGTAAAAATGTTGATGCTATAGTTTTTTGTGATCACCCTCATTGTTTTCATGTTTAAAGTTTACTTCTGCATTTTTAAGCAACTAGGTGAGGAGGGTGGTATTTGGAGAGATCAAATTGACAAGTGATTTGCATTGATAGTCCAAAAACTAACCATTAGCTTTTGCCCATATCCAAATACTGGTTTTTCTGGCAAACAGAAATTGGACTGCTTTTAAGGGTTTCTTGGTTCTTTTCCTTCTCCTAGGCATCCTCTTTCTATTCAAATAAATATTATACAGTATAATATTGTGACATTTAAACATTTTAAATTAATCTAGGTAGGAATCTAGGAATTTTAATTTAGTGATCCTGACCCACCAAAAAATCTTGACCTAGAAGTATTATGTTCAATATACTGAGCTTCTTAAGGAAGTAGTCTAAAATACCTAAGATTTTCAACAGAGTTCTTGAAACAAAATTTTCAAGTTAATTCTCAATTAACCAGAAAATTCAGTTGATTAGAATTGCCATTTTTCAAACACTATGATTTTTCTGTTTAACTGTACTGACCTACGGAGCACCCTCATTTCCCCATAAATAACAATTTATATGGTAGTAGGAGCTATAGCTTTCCCATGTAGCTTCGGGAGAAAATATACATTCCAACGAATCTTCTTACCTTTTGACGAGCATTTGGAGAGAGTCTGTTATGCTCTCCATGAGCTTGACGACCTCTGGGTGGGTGAGGTCTGCACAAGGGCTGCCATTGATAGAAACCACTTCATCCCCCTCACAGAGCCCAGACCCGGAGGCTTTGCTCTGGCTTCGGATCTGAGTGGAGTGAAAAAGGAGGCAACAGTTAGAATTATATAACATAAAAAAACGCGCCACTATCTCTGAGAAATTTCTACTTGGGAGAGGTAAATAGATCTTCAGACTGTAAAAGCAGCCCTGATTTTTAATTTATCTGTTAACCTATAAGTCCATCTTAAACACTTTTCACCCATTACGCACAATTTATTATACACCATAATGTCAACATTTAATTCATAGCATTTTAAGTAAACAGAAAAAAAGGAAATCAAATCTATGGTGAAGGAACTAGAAAAACAGAAGTAAAGAATAGTGAAGAATGGAGGAAGACAGATGTTTAAACTGATTATACGTTAAAAATAATTATTTCACACTGTGAAGCTTGATCCAATCAGAAAGTGGCTTCTCCCATTAAAATAAAATTTAAAAGCCCTTCTCATTGCCAGGGTGGATGGAACACCAAATGTAAGAAGGACGTGTAGGGCAGGACAATCAATTTAAGGAGATAGCTGTACAGCTCAGTGAACTGACGAAAGCCATCCCAGTAAAATGGGGAAATTAGGCAGCAGGATATTAATAATTACATCAGAGGAAGAAATCCTTCATTGAAATCAACTATTCAGGACTTGATAATAAGCAAACTGTAGCAAAAAAGAAAGAAAAAAAAGGGATTATTTTGCAAAAAAATAGAAACAGCCCTGCTATAAGGATTGCATCATATTCCAGCACAGATTCAGTGGGACAAGAAATGACTAAAAACCTAGAAGAGAACCTTCAGATCCTGGAAGAAAAGAAATTCAGAGTAGTAGAATAGCAACAGAGCTCCCACCAGTCCTTAGTGAAGAATAACATTCAGTTATTCCTGGAGGTTTACATTCTGTATAATTATGATTATGGTAAATTGCTGTGCTGGTTATTATCCATCTGCCCTTCCAGGCCCATTCTCTACCCTCCCTGGCGCCTCTTTATGGCAGTGGGAGGATTGGCCTGTAGAGACTGCAGTGACCAGGTTCCCTTGCCTGCCAACCCCTGGTTGGATTTGGTCAACAGGAAGCCCCAGTAAGAGATCAAAGAGCAAGGAAAATGAGAGGTGAGGGAGGTGTTCTCCCTGCAAGACCTGCTGGGCCACGATTTGGCAATGGCTTTGCTCCTTGATCTAGACAGTTAGAGCTCTTGTCCGTCTGTCCTTCTACCATGCCTTAACTCTTGTTATATTCCAATAACACACACCATCTCTTTGCATCTTCAGGCCTAAGGGTAATAATAGCTTCCTGCTCTTGATCTCTGGGTGCTTCATTATCATTTGTTGGTTCACTTGAGCCTGCCTTTAGTCCCTGCATTACATTATCTTTAATTACTCCTTTGAACAGGCCACCTATTTCCTGCTAGGACCCTAAATGATACTAATGTGTTTAGATTTCATTTTATAACGTGAATTTAATAGTTCTCAGTGAACCATGTATCATGATCATACAATCTCAAATTTAAGAATACTTTAAGATAATCTTATATACATTTTCTACCAAGGGGATCCCTGTTTGACCACTAAAATTAAGATTCTGAGTCCAAAGAGGCCCAAACCAGGTAAGCAGTGCTTCTTGAAGAATGTTTTCATAGCCAGGCTCATTTCTGATTTGGCATAAAATGTATTTCAATTTATCTCTAACAGATGCCCACAAATTCTTGCTAAGGTCTTAAATGATAATTAATATGCTGACTGAAACAGGTTTAAAGTTTATATCTCCAAGTGCATTTATATTTTAAGTGATACTCTTGGAAGCAGAAGCATATCTTTAAGTGCCAAAGCAATGCTGCTATTGAAATTTGAAGTGATTCAGTTAGTTTTGTTCTGGGAGTGTCTATCCTTTTATTGTTATAAGTTATAAGAAGTCCTTCCCCTTTTTCTGAAAAATCAATCTCATTCCTTTTGTTTTGAAAGAACACACTAATTTATTGCAAAAATTAAATGAACTCAATATTTCCAAGGCTATAAGGAAGCAACAAAAGCAATGAGAAAGAGAATTTCACCCAGTTTTGAAAAATATTTGTTTATTGACTGCCAAATATATTTTTTGTTGTCTTGCATGAAATTATTAAAATAAAGAATCATGAGAGAGTTGTTAATAAGTCAAGAATAAAACAATGCTCAACAATGAACATTTAAGTTAGGAATAGAGTTACTCACATTTCATTCAAATTTATTTAATTTTTTTAAATAAAATAAGATTAGGTGGATAATAAAGCATGTTTCTGAAGCATAAAACCATTCATCCAGTGGAGTCAGATGTACTAGAGTACAAACAGAAAATTCATCCTTTTGAGAACCAAAGGGGTTTTATGTTGATAAAGCAGATGCACCATTATACCCTGTACCCCGGCCCCCACCAGGCCCAATCCTGAAGCTGGGGTTCTGTTTATCAGCAATAAGTTGTGTGAGTTTTGAGCAGCTTCATGGGTTTGCAGAGCAAGATGAAAAATTGGTCCTTGGAAAAAAACCAAATCCACAACTTGATAGAGCTGTCTATCATCCAAACATGTGTTGCTTGATGGGAAAAGTGCAGTTCATCATTATGCTTGTCAAGTGGAGCTTTTAGTGGTATCCAAATAAGCAAAAGCACTATGGTAGGAGCCATTAGCATTCCTTCAGAGCATACATTCTGAGGTCAACATTTGGAATCAACTGCTGTGATTGTGTTTAGCTGACCTTTTACATTTGTCTGAACAGAAGGAAATATTTTTTCCCTCAAGAACCATGTTAAATATGGTGATACTTTCCTTGCTGCAGAGACTTTTCTAAAGGACTACTCTTTCTCCATTATTAATAGGACTAAACTAAACAAAGGTTATATGCCAAGTCAGTTATGCCCAAACATATCCCTTGCAATCACCAACTTCACCAATATGGTTCTGTTCATAGGTGTATTATGAAGAATAAACATTTATTAGGATACAAAAGATCTTTACCTTATATTGTGTATAATTATGTATTTTTATAATTTGTATAATTGTGCATTATTATGTATCTGAGTAAAAATTCTATTCCCTGAAAACATTCTTACTTGTCAAAATGAAATACATTGTCAGTAAAAAGAGTAAGTTTGCATGTAAAAATCATTACTATTTATAATGCTGAATCTCTATCAGTGAAATTATCAACCAGTCTTCTCCTCAGGCCATTAGTCCTAGATTCATAAAATATGTGTCCTAGTGGAAAAGAACACCAACTCTGATGAAAGAAGACATAGGATTCAATTGTGTGGCTCCAAAGCTTGCTAACTCTCTGAACTTAGATGAGTTACATTACATCCTTAAGCTCTAGCTTTCTAAAGTGTAAAATAGAACTAATAAATTTGATCTCTCTAGATGGTTAATAAGGATTAGAAATAATATGTGTTAAGTTCCATGATGCACATACAGCTCATAGAAGTGCTCAAGAAGGGACTAATGAATAAGAATGCATTGACTTCCTACACACACACACACACACACACACACACACACACACACACAAACAAAAAGAACATGCCAAGTAAAAAGAAAAACTGTAAAATGTTAGTACTTTGTCTATAAGATGTTTGAAAATATCTGGATTTATTTTCAGTTTTTATCCATATATTTGGCATTATCTCATCATAATCTAAGATAAAAAATGTTTTATCTGTCTTTTCCTCAGTGAGTACACATTTCATAACTGAAATATGGAAGAGAAGACAAGCCTATTTATTGTTTCCCAGCAGAAGTAATAATACAAATATTTAAATATTAGTGGCTTGTTTTTATTGAGCAGTTACTATACTAAGCCCTTTACATCCTTAAACCATTTATCCCTATAAAACATTAATGAGAAGTATAAATGTACTTCTACTTGTATGTGTTCAGATGTGCTGTCATTACTCTCATTTTTATGGATCGGAAAACAGAGACTCAGAAAAGTTAGGTACTTTGCCTAAAATCACACAGCTAGGACCAGAACTTGAACACAGGGATTTTGACTCCAGGGCTTGTGTTTTTAACCATTACACATACTGCCTACCTAGTCGATAGTCTAAATTCTCTACCATGAGCCCTACAGTGAAGAGAGAGAGGAGTGCAATAACAATTGACCTACAGTGAGTAAAGTCAGGGAGGAAATGGGAGAGACTAGGAAGAAGTGACCGAAACTTGCCTGGTCAGTCCATAAACCAATGTTGGGAAGGACAGGTTTTTTTAATTTTGTTTTCCTTCTTCTTCTTCCTCTTTTATTATTTTAAGAGTTATATATATGTAATATTCTTTAAAGATTTTTCAATCTTTAATTTTTAATTGTCAATTTTATGACCCAATATGTTACAAATTCAAAATTGAATAAAACTGTGTTTTGCAAACTGTGATTTGAAACAACGTACCTATGTGAGCATGTAATATAACTCCCTTTCTTTGAAAACATTCCCTTAGAGACCTCATTCCACACCTAATACATTAGTCAGATGAGTGAGTTTCTATCCATAAATCCTGTATTCCCTTTCAGTGTCTCTCAATTTAATCAGAGCACAAAATGAAGAGAGATATTGGTAATGTAGATATTTACCAAATACTGTGTTGTATTGTTTACAGCCCCTTGATCCACGTCAGGAAAGATTTATTTTACTGCAACCAAGTGAAAATGTAAAGTCAAGCCTTCTTTAGGAAATTTAACAACATTATTTCATTTCATAAACTAAATCTGAGAAGAATGTCAGCTACGCTCATTTACTTTTATGATAAATAATTCCCTGGTAAAATGAAAAAAGCTCCATTTCTATTAACTTATTATTGCTTCATGTCCACGTCTTCCAGAACTGACTAGAAAGCAAGTACCAGGTTTGAGTTCTCACAGAACCTTGTACTTAAACTACTTTGTATTGTGTATATGACATATCAAGCGTGTCAGATTCCTGTTAGCGAAACTAAATCTTGTCTCATGGGCTGCATTTTCACATAGAGTTCACTGACAAGTCCTCTTGGAAGATGTCAGAGTAAGTGGTAGAACCAAGACAGTCTCCTCTTTAAATTCCACTACTATATGTATTAAAATACATGAAAGAGAAAGAGAAGATAGCATAAATTAACCTATCTTATGCAGGGCTATTCTTAATCCATAAAATAAAGTCTTGGGACCTGGAGATAACTAAGACAGGATGAAATACATGATCTCAGACAAGTAAAAACATTTTGATGGAAGCTGGAAAATAGTCTATGATCTAGTAGCTCTTTCTGAAGCCCCAGCCCTTCCTCAATTTTCCACTTCAGGCCTTTGGCAAAACTTCCCTCATACTTCTAAGACAAAATTTAATAAGCATTCCCTCACCCCAACTGGCTCTTAAACCAAAGACTTAGATAAGTCCGTGTTTATCAGCTGTCCAGTGAAATGGTCAGAATGGTCACTGGAAGGTACAGCGAGAGCAATGATGATGGTTAAAGTTTTAGAAATAAGTAAATAATCCTACTTTTAATGGGCTTGCTTTCCAAATTCTGAACTCCAACCTCAGCCCTTGAAGGGGGGTTTCCTAATAACAAAACTGAGTTTACAAGTTGTTGGGAATTCACGTTCACAGTGGTACAATATTTTTGGAAGTCAATAGCAAATAGCAATGTAACAGTTTCCGAATGACAAGGCGAAAGAAAACAAGGACCAGAACACAATGGAATAAAAATAATAATAAACCAAGAAAAATCTTAATAGTAGGAAGCAAAAAGCATCTTGGAATTCAGTGCAGAAATTCAAACAGCAAAATGGAAAAAAAAGACTTGAGGACATATCTAGACTATGGGGAAAATAAACAAGAAATATAACCAGTAACTGAGTAAATAAAAAGTCGGAGAAAACTGTGGCAAAGAGTTAATGGATTCCTCGACTTTTGTCCCAAGCCCCCTTGAATGTGCCTTGTGTGCAACAGAAGCTGAGAAGATAAAATAACATTTCCCAGACTCTCCTTCAGCTAGGCTTCTGGGTGTGATTTAATTTCAACAAGCAGGTGTACCTGCGAGAAACTTGCACTTGAAATTGAATTAAATGGAGAGAGGCATTACACTGTGAGGCATCCATCTTGCTGGTGCAGATCTGGGAGATGATTTTCCTCTGGCTACAGCAGTTCTACTGGCAGTTTCTTAATCCCAGATCACAGCTAAAGTGTGTAATCCTAGACCTAGCACTGGGCCAGACCAATAGCTTCCTGACCCCTTTAGCTTCCTGATTGTGGCACATGTTGCCAATCCCTTGGGTAGCCAGTTCTACAGTGTCGTTTGAAGTCATTTCTGGAGGCCCTGCCTAAAGCCTGCCTTTCCAGATCTTTCAACAATTCTGTAAGTACTTCTTATATTCCTTTTCTCCCTAAATTAACTAGAGAGTTTTCTATTTCCTGTAAATGAACCCTGAGCTGATACAGAAAGATAGAATCAAGGGCAAACATAGAAGGTAAAAAAGGACAAGAGCTAAAACAGCAACTATTTCTCAGATACAGAAAAGAAAAAAAGATGGACACAGATGCTGATATCTCAAGACAGAAAGGAGAGACAATGCAGGAAAATGCAGGAACCAACACCAGATAAATTGTACGAGGTCACCATCTGCTAAGAATACAGGAGGAAAGGCAGAAGGGGATTGAAACTTGAGGACAATGAAGTTCAGAAAAACCACTGTAGAGTACGTACTAGGAAGTTAATATGAGAGAAATAAAAGCTTTGTGAAGAACTTAGAGGGAATAAAGTAAAATGATTATTAATATGCACTGTTGTTCAGACAAATGTTCTAAAAGGAGAGTAGATAATTCCTAAAATGAAGCGAGGCTTTTCTCCACTAAAGCATTGATAAGTATATGAAGAATTGAATAAGAAATTCAATTATACAAATTGCCTAAAAACAGTGAAAATAATTCTTAAAATGTATATTCAAGTTGGGTCATGGATGTAAATACAAGTAGACACTAGGATTTTTCAGTTATTCTATACTCAATTCCTCAATTCAAACTCAATAACCTGTTTCTCATATTGAGTTCTGAAGATTATGAACTTTTCTGCTCTGGTCGGTAATATAGGTCCAGATACTGGGCAAAAAGTTTTCCTTTTGGATGATTGTCTTTATCCTTAGGGACCAAGTCACCATAAAAGTAAAAAGCATTCCTGGTAGCAACTTTGGAAAGATTCCTGAATTAAATAACTCTCTTTAACAGGAATGAGGGCCCTAATCCATGGGGCTGCATACTTAAGAATCTGCATACCAATGTGATTCCACAGGCAGAAACGATGCTGCAATATAACTGCTATGAGCTGTTATAAAGCAGCCACCATGATGCTAGAAAACCAAGTACAAATATGGAATGGTATTCTCTGCTCTTCTTTTCTCCCTAAGAATGTAAACATCCCAGCTCTTTCAGAAAAACACTGATGGACCAGAGCCTTAGGTAGGACATGTCCCTGTCTACTCTTTTGTTGGATTAAATTGTGAAAGATTGCACAGAGGCTTTGAACTATAGGCAGATTCTTTTTATAAATATTTATACAGAATATTTTTTTAAAACTTTTAAAGACCTCATTGAAAAAGCACATGTAAAACCTAAAAGATTAGATAAATAAGTAGTCAGTATAATCAGGATGACTCAGAAAAGAGAGCAGAACTAGAACTCACTGTTTGGGTTTCTCAAGTCTCTGTTCATATTTATTAACTGCACGCCCAACAGTTAACTAAATGAGTATTATGCTGCAGTACCTCATCTATTAGGAATTTAGTTATCTAAAAAACTAAGTAACCTCAACAGTCTTTTGAGTGGTCAAAATACAATAAAAAAGTTCACTAAAACGTCTACACATCACTGTAAGTGTCTGGGATCACTTTTCGGTCTATTTGCTCAATTTTAAACAATTCTGATAAGCATTTTGTTTAGTTTACAGAAAATTAGAAATGGGGAGACAAACATGCACACTGTATAAAGATGTCACAGTTAACACACCACCAAAGCAAGGAAGCAAAAGGCAACATTTAAAAACACATGAAAATCTTAAAAAAAAAAAAAAAAGACTCAGAATACATTTAATGAAAGTGTAAAAAACTTTCACATGCTCAATGGGACTTAGTGGCTCTGCTGTATTTGAGTAAAATAATGGGCATTAATAATAATGATCGCAATTCATTTAAAATATTTAAATCACCTTAGTAGCCTAATTAGATGCAAAAACACATGTGACATCTTTTAGAAAGAGTACCATTCCAAACAGCTAAAACAGAAGTTTTTTCATTTAAAGGTAAAACTAGGCCTGAGGCATTGTCATATTAATAAAGTGAAGGAACTGGATTAGAATTCATAATCTGAGGTCCTTAATACTTTGCTTGTGTTGGTGTTTTTACTGAAATTGTTTCATTTCAGACACTGAATATGTCTCATGTACCCAGAAAAATGTATCTGTT
This sequence comes from Phocoena sinus, assembly GCF_008692025.1. Classification (NCBI taxonomy): domain Eukaryota; kingdom Metazoa; phylum Chordata; class Mammalia; order Artiodactyla; family Phocoenidae; genus Phocoena; species Phocoena sinus. The sequence continues at coordinate 22,331,594 of NC_045767.1, forward strand.
TTTCCCTACCTCTAGATATGCTCGTGCAGGGGCCGGGAATGTTAATCAAGGACTATGCTCTTTCAGGGAAGGGCCAATTTAAATAACCTCCTCCACAGTTTTAGTTAACTGGAACTTCATTTAGTCAATCAGTAGTATATAAAAGTGTGTGACCTAAAGCAGCAATTCTCAAACATTTTGGTCTTAGGACCCATTTACACTCTCAAAAATAACTGAGTACTTAAAAAATATTTTGTTCTTGTGGGTTCTATCTATTGGTATTCACCATGTTAGAAATAAAAAGATATTTAAATCTTTTGTTTATTAATTTAAAAATAAAATAACAGTATGTTAACACAAATGTTTTATGAAAAATAATCATGCTTTCTAACACTAAGATAATTTGATGAGAATAGTGACATAGTTTTCTATTTCTGTAAATCACTTTAATGTCTGAGCTTAATAGAAGACAGCTGAATTTTCATACGTGCTTCTGCATTCATTCTGTTGTGTTACATTGTGTTGATTGAAGTGTATGAAGAAGATCTAGCTTCACATAGATAAACAGAAAAGGGAAGAGTATTTTAATAGCCTTTTCAGATAAGTTTGGATATTCCTTGATACTACATCAAACTCAGTAAGTGGCAATTTCTCAAACTGCAATGTGGAATCTGAAACCATAGCAATTGAACTTTTCATACTTCATTATATTAAAATTCTCTAGTCTGTTTTGCACTTTGTGGTACGCGGGCCTCTCACTGCTGTGGCTTCTCCCGTTGCGGAGCACATGCTCCGGACGCGCAGGCTCAGCGGCCATGGCTCACGGGCCCAGCCGCTCCGCGGCATGTGGGATCTTCCAGACTGGGGCACGAACCCGTTCCCCTGAATCGGCAGCGGACTCTCAACCACTGCGCCACCAGCGAAGCCCCTGTTTTTACACTTTGGATAGATCTTTAGTCCATCATGATTCTGTTACATCACGCACTAGTCATAGAAATATTGGTTCACTGAGTTATAACAGATCTTCCAAACGTTGACACATTTAATCCTACAGTATACAAAATCACACCTATTAATCTCATCAGTGATCTCAACAGAGAAGTCTTTAAGTATTGGGAGCTGTCAAATTCATGGTGGCAGGTGCAACTTTCTAATTTCCCTTGGAAAGCGCGATACTGTCAGTTGTTTTCCTTGAAGTGACAGGCTCACTTTGCTCATTTTCAGAAGGTGTCTACTGAATACCCAAGTCTAAATAACCATAGTTTGTCTGTCAGTCATTCTTTAAGTAAAAATGATGTTCCATGAAAAAAATGACTAGTTGAGTTTGCAATTCAAAAAATTGTGCACGTGCTTCCTCAACACAAATATTCAAAGTGCTTTACTGTATCCTCATTTTGTCATGCAGAATATTAAAAGATGGTGCTCAAGATTTAATAAATATGCAAACTTTTACGGCTTTACCAGGACATTCTTATCATGAAACAGCATCTTGTTTCTAAGTCAATGGTGACAGTGATGAATACAACGACTTCTGGTACAGGTAGGTGTCACTGCCTCAAATGTATAAGGTGTCATCCACCTTTGCTTTTACACCATCAGTGCAATGTCAACAGAGTGAAAAAAGACAAACAATGTCTAGTACCATTATGAAAATCATATTAGATATCACAGATCCCCTGAAAGCATCTAAGAGACCCCTAGAGGTCTACAGACTACACTTTGAGAACTACTCATCTAAAGGGACAGGGATGCGTGATATGCATCTTTGCCCTCTTGGGTATCTGAGTTTGAGAAGAGGAAATTTCATCAAAGGCAATTCAGAGACAAACAAGAGTAAGGTCCAGCCTAGGGAAGAAAGGCTGACAGAAGCCAGGAAGTGATACCTTTTAAAAGCATGTGCTAAGAGAGCATGCCACAACCATGAATTCAGATAAAACATCACTCTGGTGATCTGAGGAAAAGGAGAAGCAAGCAGTTTCAGCCCAGATTCCAAGTACATTCTCAGAAGAGAGGAGAACAAAGGGGAGAATAAAATCTTAATTGGGCTGGAGTGTCAAGGGTGCTTTTTTTAAATTTAACATCTTTATTGGAGTATAATTGCTTTACAGTGGTGTGTTAGTTTCTGATTTATAACAAAGTGAATCAGCTACACATATACATATGTTCCCATATCTCTTCCCTCTTGCGTCTCCCTCCCTCCCACCCTCCCTATCCCACCCTTCTAGGTGGTCACAAAGCACCGAGCTGATCTCCCTGTGCTATGCAGCTGCTTCCCACTAGCTATCTATTTTACATTTGGTAGTGTATATATGTCCATGCCACTCTCTCACTTCATCCCAGCTTACCATTCCCACTCCCTGTGTCCTCAAGTCCATTCTCTAAGTCTGCGTCTTTATTCCTGTCAGAAATAACTTCCATTCAGTTTCCAAACTACTGGCTGGTTGAAATTCATTGAGAGCTGTGACTGCAATACAAAGATCTTTGTATCTTTTATAACCCAATGTATGTATTGTGTATATAGGCGTGCAATAAATATGTGCTAAATACTATTTTCTATGTGGTCTTTCTTTGTAGTCTCTTTTAGGTTTAAGATTACTACAAAAATATCATGTGATTAATGGGAAATTCCCAGTGTATTTGTGGAAGAGAATTGGTCCTATCGAATACTGGACATCAGAGATAACTGAGTTTTCCCCAGCAAAGGGGATGGCCACACCATGACTCAATAAGCAGCTCTGCAGCTGTTCCTGCGAATCGCTCCATTTCACCATCAGTCCCCTGGCCCCATAAGAGGTAAGGTCACAGGCAACCAGTAAAACATAAAACTTTATGTGGGTTTGGTTGCACTTTATGGGGATAAGCACATGAGCAGAAGCAGTGTGAGGCGCTGGAGCTGAGGCACTACCACAGGTGCTGTTGCAGTTTCTATGTGCTCTGTCTGCCTTGGAAGCTCCACGTGAGCTGGGTAGGCTATGGAAGTGGATTGCCAAATCCCGTACTTCAGGAAGGGAAATCAGGGTCATGCCAAATGCCCTCTGTGTCCATGTAAGTGTTCTGTTGATGCATTTTAAAACCAGTCATGCTCCTTGCTGGGATTGACCAATTCTTTTCCTATTTATTTCTGATTAAGGAGAGCCTACCTGAATGTCATCCCCTTGCCAAAAAATTCTGGGTCAGAGCCAGCCAAGGAGAGCCTTCCAGAGGCAGGCAAGAACCCTCAGCTACTCTCACTTTTTACCTAGCTGGAGGTCAGTGTTGAATTTACAAAGGAAATAGAGTTGGAGCTTGAGGCTTTGCTTATGTTACCTTATTTAATTAATTAGTTAAGTAATAATCCTACATATTCACTGATTGTCTTTCATGGACAGAGTTCTGAGGTCTGAAGTACAATCATGAGTATTGCCCTCAAGAGCTTTATATTCTAAGGTAGATAAGAAAGTAGATAAGTGTAACCCAATATGACAACTGCTATGATTAAAGTTAACGCAATATGCAGGGGGAGCACACAGCAGCGTCACAGCCAAGGATTACTGGAGGAGGGAAGATTTTCTAAAGGACACATAAATGTTAGCCTCACGAGGAAAAGTCAAGGGGAGTCAGAAACACAAAGGCCTAAGAACCTAGCATGCAGCAAATTCTCAGTCAATGCTTGTTGGATGAACTATCTTTTCACAATGCAATGCTGCCTCCTATTAATACTGCAGTTTCTTGTAGAGCACTTCAAAACCAATGCCTGTTAGCTCACCTACAAAATGGCTAGGAAAATCCCATCATTGCTATTTAAAGTGAGGTTTACAGACAAGCAGCATTGGAACCACCTGGGGACATGTTAGAACCACAGAATTCCAGCCCCCAACCCAGATGAACCACAGTCTGCATTTTAAGATCCCTGGTGATTTATATACACATTAGGGTTCAAGACCGTGCTGTTCTAAAGGCTTGTCAACCAGTGATGGCCTTCTAGGACAGTGGTTTATAACCTTTGGGAACATCAGACTCTATGGAGAGGACTTTCAAAATGCAGAAATCCAGTTTTTATTCCCTTATCTTCCACAAAAACCAAATCTTGGGAGCTGGGACCTATGTATCTGCATTTTTAACAAACTTCCCAGGGAACCCTGAGGCCTGTTCTTTGACACAACCTGGTATTATTTTCTATAGAATACTTTAGGGAAATATGTTAGGGGCCAACCATTTTTCTGTGTGTGTGTGTGTGTGTGTGTGTGTCTGTGTCTGTGTGTGAGACGAAAAGGCAGATCTTCATTGAATGACTTTCTTCCAAGTGATTATGTTATTAACTCTTTTGAGCTTCAAATAACCATACTTTTCAAGGAGACTAGAAGATGAGTTTATGATCATTAAGTGGTTTTTTTTTGCACATACTTTTATTTTAACTATATAATTTTTATGGTTCTGAAAACAAACATGATCCAAAGTCAAGACTTTCTGGATTAGAAGTGGTGAACATAATATAAGCTAGAATGCTGCTAAAGGCCGCTTATGGGGAAAATTATAATCCATGTTTTATCCCTAAGCAGGTCATGCAGGCAGCTAACTAGCTCTTCAAAACTACTCTATGTAGCCTGCAGCCATATAAAAACTCCAAGTACCATCTGACAGTACTTGTGCTAAATGTATAATGCAAATATAACAACACATTCAAACTTTGATTTATGTCAACTATCAATATAACTTTTATTCTCTAGCTGGTCATAAAATTTAACAAGCTGAAGACAAGGAATTCCCATTTGTTCTTGATTTTCATTTGAAACTAAATATGATGAAATTTCCATTTCCTCTCTATTATTACATAAACCTGAAGCAAAGAAATGGCATTATCAAGCCTTGTTTTATAGGAAAAATGATCTCCACATTAATTTAGTTGAGCATAATATAGCATCTTCTAATATTTGAAGGAAATGGAATAGTCAAATGGCAGATAAATATATTTAAGTATTTTAATGAGTTGAAGTTCAGTATAAAAGCACTTGGTATAACTCAAGCACACTACACAACATCCTCTATAAATTATACTTTTAAAGGAAAAAATAAACCATATTAATTTCTTCAGACAAGGACTTTACTACTTTTACAAATTGTTTGTAAAAGAAAATTTAAGCAATATTGTCTCCTCCTCTTCCCATGAAACAATTGGGATTTGAATGAAAATATCAAATCACTACTTTTTTCAAATGAAATGGTTTGGCACTATCTTTCATAGTAACACAACATCTCTGTTACTGTTTGATCACATTTGTATTTGTTAAGACTCGCTTTCATTCAGAATTTGCTTTAGAGAGAAATAAAAAGCCTCCGTTTTGAAGGCATTCAACCATTCACCAAGTACTGTCTCCAGGACTGGGTACTGCTCTGGGCTTGCCTTCCCCAGGCTAACTCTGGAGACCAGGAAGAACTTAGCAATTGAACCTAAATCTTAAAAGGCTGGTTATATGACATGCCTTGATAACCACAGAGAATCATCAGGATCCAGAGTGAGAGGGGCACTAAACCCACGAGGATTGATTTCCTCCAACAACAAATTATGTATTAAGCATGTAGTATATGCAAGGTACTGTACTCTGAAACATATTAAGATTTTTATGGCAGAGTTCCTGAGCAAAGCTCTCAGAAGTGGAAAGCTGTTGCATTATCTGCTGCAGAATTTAGTCACCCATTTCTTTCATTTATTTATCCGTCCTTCCTCTCCCCTCTCTCCCTTTCCTCTATCCTCTCCTCCCCTTCCCCTCATCCTTCTCCCTGCCAATCTCTACCCCCCCCCCACCTCTTTCTCTCTCTCTCATAATGATGTCTCTTATAAATTCTCCATGGACTACAATTATAGTTGATGGACTCAATCTACTTGTCATTTACAGTGGTGTGAAAAGAGGTATCTTATGCTTGAGCCTACATTTAAGATCCATTCTCACAGATTCCTTTATTAACACACTTATATTTGACATGTCTATAGTCCTTGAAACAAAATATACACAGCAAAAGTATAAGATGATGTTATTAGCATATAAGTATATAAGCCAGATGTTCTGTCTGTTCCCCAAAATCAGTGTTTAAAAAATTGAGGGCTTCCCTGGTGACGCAGTGGTTGAGAGTCCACCTGCCGATGCAGGGGACACGGGTTCGTGCCTCAATCTGGGAGGATCCCACATGCCACGGAATGGCTGGGCCCATGAGCCATGGCCGCTGAGCCTGCGTGTCCAGAGCCTGTGCTCCACAATGGGAGAGGCCACAACAGCGAGAGGCCTGCGTACCACAAAAAAAAAAAAAAAAAATTGAAATCCATATTAAAATAGGAAAATATAATTGGAGGAAATATGAATTGACACTGCTGCATTAAGAGCTAAGATAGAAACATGAAGAAGACCCAGGCCACAGGGAGCCTGACACTGGTGATGAGTACAATACTGTGCTGTGCTTTATAGAGTCCAAACTGAATTGTGGATTTGATTCTGAAGAGTGTAATTATTTGCTAAGAAAATGATGAGCATATTATGAAATCTAGATTCTGGCTTGTGTCATATAGGGCTTATATATAAATCTAAGTTCTTTATTCAGTCTCTGTTGTTCAATAATTTAAAAGCCAACCTCTAAGATAAAATGGTATTACTTTCAGTTTTTTAACATTTTACTATGACCCTTTTCGCCCCATGCCCTCCATTTAAAAAAATGTTACTAGATCCACCAGAGGGCAGACAGCAGAAGCAAGAACTACATTCCTGTAGCCTGTGGAACAAAAACCACATTCACAGAAAGATAGACAAGATGAAAAGGCAGAGGGCTATGTACCAGATGAAAGAACAGGATAAAACCCCAGAAAAACAACTAAATGAAGCGGAGACAGGCAACCTTCCAGAAAAAGAATTCAGAATAATGATAGTGAAGATGATCCAGGACCTCAGAAAAAAGAATGGAGGCAAAGATCAAGAAGATGCAAGAGCAGAAACTAATACATCATTGTGAAGCAATTATACTCCAATAAAGCTGTAAAAAAAAAAGAAGCAAGAAATGTCTAACAAAGACCTAGAAGAATTAAAGAACAAACAAACAGAGATGAAACAATACAATAACAGAAATGAAAACTACACTAGAAGGAATCAATAGCAGAATAACAGAGGCAGAAGAACAGATAAGTGACCTGGAAGACAGAATGGTGGAATTCACTGCTGTGGAACAGAATAAAGAAAAAAAGAATGAAAAGAAATGAAGACAGCCTAAGAAGACCTCTGGGACAACATTAAATACGAAACCATTCGCATTATAGGGGTCCCAGAAGGAGAAGAGAGACAGAAAGGGCCCGAGAAAATATTTGAAGACATTATAGTTGAAAACTTCCCTAAAATGGGAAAGGAAATAGCCACCCAAGTCCAGGAAGCGCAGAGTCCCATATGGGAAAAACTCAAGGAGAAACACACTGAGACACATAGTAATCAAATTGGCAAAAATTAAAGACAAAGAAAAATTATTGAAAGCAGCAAGGGAAAAACAACAAATAACATACAAGGGAACTCCCATAAGGTTAACAGCTGATTTCTCAGCAGAAACTCTACAAGCCAGAAGGGGGTGACATGACATATTTAAAGTGATGAAAGGGAATAACCTACAACCAAGATTACTCTACCTAGCAAGGATCTCATTCACATTTGATGGAGAAATCAAAAGCTTTACAGACAACAAAAGCTGAGAGAATTCAGCACCACCAAACCAGCTCTACAGCAAATGCTAAAGGAACTTCTCTAACATAAGAGGAGAAAAAGACCTACAAAAACAAACCCAAAACAATTAAGAAAATGGTCATAGGAACATACATATTGATAATTACCTTAAACATGAGTGGGTTAAATGCTCCAACCAAAAGATACAGGCTTGCTGAATGGATACAAAAATGAGACCCATACCTACACTGTAAAAAAACACAAACATATGGAGGCTAAACAATACGTTACTAAATAAACCAAGAGATCACTGAAGAAATCAAAGAGGAAATCAGAAACTACCTAGAGATAAATGACAACGGAAACACGATGATCCAAAATCTATGGGATGCAGCAAAAGCAGTTCTAAGAGGGAAGTTTATAGCAATACAAACCTACCTCAAGAAACAAGAAAAATCTCAAACAATCTAACCTTACACCTAAAGGAACTAGAGAAAGAAAAACAAAGCCCAAAGTTAGCAGAAGGAAAGAAATCATAAAGATCAGAGCAGAAATAAATGAAATAGAAACAAAGAAAACAATAGCAAAGATCAATAAAACTAAAAGCCGGTTCTTTGAGAAGATAAAATTGATACACCATTAGCCAGACTCACCAAGAAAAAGAGGGAGAGGATTCAAATCAATAAAATTAGAAATGAAAAGGAGAAATTACAAAGGACACCACAGAAAGACAAAGCATCCTAAGAGACTACTACAGGCACGCTATGCCAATAAAATAGACAACATGGAAGAACTGGACAAATTCTTAGAAAGGTATAACCTTCCAAGACTGAACCAGGAGGATATAGAAAATATGAAGAGACCAATCTCAAGTAATGAAATTGAAACTGTGATTAAATTCTTCCAACGAACAAAAGTCCAGGGACCAGAAGGGCTTCACTGGTGAATTTTAGTCAAATATTTAGAGAAGAGCTAACACCCATCCTTCTCAAACTCTTCCAAGAAATTGCAGAGGAAGGAACACTCCCAAGTGCATTCTATGAGACCATCATCACCCTGATACCAAAACCAGACAAAGATACTACAAAAAAAGAAAATTACAGACCAATATCACTGATGAACATAGATGCAAAAATCCTCAACAAAATACTAGCAAACAGAATCTAACAACACATTAAAAGGATCATACATTATGATCAAGTGGGATTTATCCCAGGGATGCAAGGATTCTTCAATATACACAAATCAATCAATATGATATACCATATTAATAAAATGAAGAATAAAAACCATATGATCATCTCAATAGATGCAGAAAAAAGCTTTTGACAAAATTCAACACCCATTTATGATAAAAACCCTCCAGAAAGTTGGGCATAGAGGGAACCTACGTCAACATAATAAAGGCCATATATGACAAACCCACAGCAAACATCATTCTCAATGGTGAAAAACTGAAAGCATTTCCTCTACGATCAGGAACAAGACAAGAATGTCCACTCTCGCCACTATTATTCAACATAGTTTTTGAAAGTCCAACATAGTTTTGGAAGTTTGGGGAATGTAAATTGATACAGCCTCTATGGAGAACAGTATGGAGGTTTCCTCAACATAGTTTTGGAAGCCCTAGCGATGGCAATCAGAGAAGAAAAAGAAGTAAAAGGATACAAATTGTAAAAGAAGAAGTAAAAACTGTCAGTGTTTTGAAGATGACATTCTCTATACATAGAGAATCCTAAGATAGCACCAGAAAACTTCTAGACCTAATCAATGAATTTGGTAAAGTTGCAGGATACAAATGAATGCACAGAAATCTCTTGCATTCCTATACACTAATGATGAAAAATCTGAAAGAGAAATTAAGGAAACACATCCCATTTACCATTGCAACAAAAAGAATAAAATACCTAGGAATAAACCTACCTAGGGAGACAAAAGATCTGTATGCAGAAAACTATAAGACACTGAATGAAAGAAATTAAAGATGATACCAACAAATGGAGATATATACAATGTTCTTGGATTGGAAGAATCAATTATTGTGAAAATGACTATACTATCCAAAGCAATTCTACAGAGTCAATGCAATCCCTATCAAGTTACCAATGGCATTTTTTATGGAACTAGAACAAAAAAATCTTAAAATTTATATGGAGACACAAAAGACCCCGAATAGCCAAAGCAGTCTTGAGGGCAAGCAACGGAGCTGGAGGAATCAGACTCCCTTACTTCAGACTATACTACAAAGCTACAGTAATCAAGACAATATGGTACTGGCACAAAAAACAGAAATATAGATCAATGGAACAGGATAGAAAGCTCAGAGATAAACCCATGCACCTATGGTCAACTAATCTATGATAAAGGAGGCAAGGATATACAATGGAGAAAAGACAGTCTCTTCAATAAGTGGTGCTGGGAAAACTGGACAGCTACATCTAAAAGAATGAAATCAGAACACTCCCTAACACCACATACAAAAATAAACTCAGAATGGATTAGAGACCTAAATGTAAGGACTGGACACTATAAAACTCTTAGAGGAAAACATAGGAAGAACACTCTTTGACATAAATCACAGCAAGATCTTTTCTGATCCACCTCCTAGAGTAATGGAAAATAAAAACAAAAATAAACAAATGGGACCTAATGAAACAAAAGCTTTTGCAAAGCAAAAGGAAACTACAAACAAGAAAAAAGACAACCCTCAGAATGGGAGAAAATATTTGCAAACGAATCAACGGGCAAAGGATGAATCTCCAAATACATAAAACACTCATGCAGCTCAATATCAAAATAACAAACAACCCAATCCAAAAATGGGCAGAAGACCTAAATAGACATTTCTCCAAAGAAGACATACAGATGGCCAAGAAGCAAATGAAAAGGTGCTCAACATCTCTAATTATAGAGAAATGCAAATGAAAACTACAATGAGATATCACCTCACACCAGTTTAGAATGGGCATCATCAGAAAATCTACAAACAACAAATGCTGGAGAGGGTGTGGAGAAAAGGGAACCCTCTTGCACTGTTGGTGGCAATGTAAATTGATACAGCCACTATGGAGATCAGTATGGAGATTCCTCAAAAAACTAAAAATAGAATTACCATATGACCCAGCAATTCCACTACTGGGCATATACCCATAATTCAAAAAGACACATGCACCCCAATGTTCATTGCAGCACTATTTACAATAGCCAGGTCATGGAAGCAACCTAAATGTCCACCGACAGACGAATGGGTAAAGAAGATGTGGCACATATATACAATGGAATATTACTCAGCCATAAGAAGGAACGAAATTGGGTCATTTGTAGAGACGTGGATGAATCTAGAGACTGTCATACAGAGTGAAGTAAGTCAGAAAGAGAAAAACAAATATCGTATATTAACACATATATGTGGAACCTAGAAAAATGGTACCGATGAGCCAGTTTGCAGGGCAGAAATTGAGACACAGATGTAGAGAACAAATGTATGGACACCAAGGGGGGAAAGCGGCGGTTGGGGGGCGAGGGGTGGGATGAATTGGGCGATTGGGATTGACATGTATACACTGATGTGTATAAAATGGATAACTAATAAGAACCTGCAGTATAAAACAAACAAACAAACAAAAACTAACACTAAACTTTCTTTGGGTTATTTGTATGGAAATATGTTAATATAAATGTTTCAGACATTACATGAAATTTCTAAAATTCTTATATGTTCTGGTATAATGTTATAAGTCATAATTCTAATTATTACTTTAAAATGTATATCTAAGAAATAACTAAATTTCCTTGTCAATTGCATTATTATGAACTTTCATCAAATCTTTAACCATGGTCATTTTTAAGTCTTTTGTCCTTTACATACAGTTCTGGGTGTACTCTGATGCTTTTGCAAATATGTTCTTATAAAAGGGTTTCATCTTCAAGGAATTCATGGAAAAGACTCTGACAAGTACAGGTTTCTAGTAACTGACTATACTGCTGAACTGAATGAATAGTCATTTTCAGAACTCCAATGGAAAACTGATGAATTCATAAAAGTGCTAACAAAAGGTCAAAATTTTAAAATTAATTACATGGGACTGAGTGAACTGATGAGGATGGTTATAATTTTTGTGGCTTTCTGTTTGAATTAAAAAAAAAATCCCACAAGGACTCAGGCAAAAAATATACAAATCAATTTTCACTGCAAAGTAAAGGAGCTGTTACAGTGGAGGATTACTGGACTGAATGTCAATATTATGACGTAGTATGAGTATGTTTCGTGTTTGGTGAATGCAATCATTGTTGCTTTTATTGTGGTCATCCATTTACAATGCTTGGTGTTAGTTTATTTATCTCTTGTAAAAATAAAATACTGTGTGTGTGTGTGGAAAAAAAAAAGTTACTAGTATTGGATTGGCCAAAAAGTTCCTTCTGTTTTTAAGTAAAATAAAAGACACATTTTTCATTTTCGCAGAGCTTTATTGAACAATATATTCACTGTTTTGTTCCACTACCTTCTGCCATTTTTCAGGCAACTTCATAATTCCATCTTCCCAAATTTTATCTTTTTGAACAAAGAACTGTTCCAGGTGCCTTTTACAGTCTTCCAGGGAATTGAAATTTTTTCCATTAAGAGAATTTTGTAAAGACTGAAATAAATGGAAATCCGAAGGTGCAGTGTCTGGTTAATATGGCGGATGAATCAGAACATCCCAGCCAAGCTGTAACAGTTCTTGCCTAGTCATCAAAGAAACATGCGGTCTTGCGGTATCCTGATGGAAGAGTATGCGTTTTCTCTGGACTAATTCCAGATGCTTTTCGTCGAGTGCTGCTTTCAGTTGGTCTAATTGGGAGCAGTACTTGTTGGAATTAATCATTTGGTTTTCCGGAAGGAATTCATAATAAAGGACTCTCTTGCAATCCCACAATATACACAACATCACCTTCTTTGGATGAAGATCGGCATTTGGTGTGGTTGGTGGTGGTTCATTTTGCTTGCCCCACAATCTCTTCCGTTCCACATTATTGTACAGCACCCACTTTTCATCACCCATCACAATTTGTTTTAAAAATGGAACGTTTTTGTTACGTTTAAGTAGAGAATCACATGCGGAAATATGGTCAAGAAGGTTTTTTTCGCTTAACTTATGTGGAACCCAAACATCAAAGCGATGAACATAACCAAGCTGGTGCAAATGATTTTCAGTGTTTGATTGGATATTTTGAGTATGTCGGCTATCTCTCGCGTGGTATAACATGTCGGCTATCTCTCGCGTGGTATAACATTGACTGTTCTCAATATCTCGATTTGATTGCTGTCAACTTCAACTGGTCTACCTGACCGTGGAGCATCGTCCAGCGAGAAATCTCCAGCATGAAACTTCGCAAACTACTTTTGACACATTCGATCAGTCACAGCACCTTCTCCGTACACTGCACAAGTCTTTTGTTGCGTTTTTACCTTTCTTGATATAATAAAGCATAATATGCCGAAAATGTTGCTTTTTTTCTTCCATCTTCAATATTAAAATGGCTACACAGAAATTCGCCAATTTTGATTTTTTTTTTAAATGCACACTGATAACGACAGCTGTCACAATACAGTCTAACAAAATTGTTTCGAATAAATTAAGACAACTAAGCACTAGTAGAGCCATCTTATGGAAAGAACTGAACGAAACTTTTGGCCAACCCAATAAAATAGGCGTGTGCCTTCTCATATACCTTTGGGTTTTTGGTTTGTATTAGGAATTTTCTGGGTCCTCCTTATCTCTTTTTTCGTGTGTGTGTGTGTGTGTGTGTGTGTGTGTGTGAAGAGAAATGTCTGTGAGCCGCTTGACAGTAGACATGACATCTTTCTACCTGGTACAAAAAGCCAAATGCACTTCCTAATGTGATGTCTATTAGCCTTAGAAGCCCACAAACGCAATTAAAAAACATTAAAATGGTGAAGCAACAAGGCAAAATATCAAGGGGGCCAGAAGAAATATGAACTAATGTAGGTGGCCACAAAAATTGTTATAAGCATACAGTAAAGGAAAGCCTGGTAGATAATAAATGTAGATTGAAAGACAAATGGTAATTAGGGAAACAGTGTCTGCGTGTTATAATACGCTGGCTACAGCAGATTACCCTAGCTCTCATAGCTAAATGGAAAAGCTATTAACATAATGGAGCAGATGTATCTGTTACAAAATAAAATATTACAAGTATTATAAAGAAAATTAAAAAATAAACAACAATCTTGTTTTGGGGGGATTACCTAAAATTCAATTTATTGTTTTATATACAGATATTAGTGATGCTCAGTAGGTCTTTAATTTATTAGTTTCTCCTTTGATATTGACATTTTTTGATAGAATAAGTATGTCAGATTGTGAGGTGGTCATGTTTTTTCCCAAAACACATTCCTTTATTTTCCTTGTAAAACTGCCTAAGAACTGGGCAGTCATACGATTTCTCTTAGTATATCCTAAGGCTTCCATGAGCATTCCTAGAGCTTACAGCCAAAGAAATAGTCCTGGAATTTCAGATATTAAAACTTTCTTCACAGCCAGAAATTTCTGTGATATTTGGGTCATTGCACACAAATTTACTGGATAATTTGTATTCTAGTAAAAGACCTATGTAGTCCACTTCTGATCCTAAGAGTATTCATTGTGCTACCTTTTCGATGAACACTCTGATTCCATCTTGAACAACTTCTTCATCAGAATCTTTTGTCTTCATATATTGTAAAGTATAAAAAAAGGCAGTGGTTAGGACATCAACTTTCACACCTTCATGTTCAGTCTTAACTTTAAGAAGTTGTTTTTTGTTTTTTAATTAATTTATTTTTGGCTGCATTGGGTCTTTGTTGCTGCGCGCGGGCTTTCTCCAGTTGCAGAGAGCGGGGGCTACTGTTCGTTGCGGTGTGCGGGCTTCTCATTGCGGTGGCTTCTCTTGTTGCGGAGCACGGGCTCTAGGCGCGCGGGCTTCAGTAGTTGTGGCTCGCGGGCTCAAGAGCGCAGACTCAGTAGTTGTGGTGCTCGGGCTTAGTTGCTCCATGGCATGTGGGATCTTCCCAGACCGGGGCTCGAATCTGTGTCCCCTGCATTGACAGGCAGACTCCCAAACACTGCGCCACGAGGGAAGCCCTTAACTTTAAGTTTTGTATTGTTTACTGCTGATAGTGTCAGGGTGAGTGTGGCCTGAGTGGGTTGCTGCTTCCCCTTCCCCTCAGCTCAGATCTTCTTGCTAAGGAAGACGACATCTTTGCCTTTCTGGTGCCCCAGAGACTCTGGCTAAAAGCTCAGTCAGCCCAGATTCCCTCCATAGATAGACAGTGGGCCAATGCATTTTTTTTGTTGTTGTTTTTTTGCTATCAATGCTATTTTTTTTTTTTTTTTGCTATTCTCTTTGTAGAACATAATAGTTATATTTGCTGAATGCTCCAACTGGATATGTGTTCCTAGACTAGCTTGGTGTTAATGTTATTTCAAAACAATTATTTGGTTATTCTCAGCAATGTTATCTGCACATATTGTTTTCCAAAGGTAGATATTTATTTTCCATTTTAAAAATTGCCTTGGTTATAAAGAAAAGTAATTTTTAATAGATCTACAAACCGGCAGACCTGGGAACACTGACTCCTAAGTCAGAAATGGAGAAAGCCAAGAAGCAACATAATTTGCTCTGTAGAATTCCCTAAAGACTCAGGAATTTGTGGAAACAGTTCCCTCTTGAAGTAAGGATGAGGGTAGGGATGAAAACAGCAAGGCTAGTTTAAAAAAAAAGACATGAGAACCTCCCAATACCATTTTCCTATTCCCCAAGCCAAGCAAATGTCCTTTATTCACCCTGCAGGACAGCAGGCACAGCTGAGGTGGGTGTACCATAGGGAAAATAGAGGCTTATGTGAAAGATTAACTTCTAGATCTTCTTCTTCTTTTTTTTTTTGGCTGCGCTGGGTCTTCATTGCTGTGTGCGGGCTTTCTCTAGTTGCGGTGAGCGGGGGCTACTCTTCATTGCAGTGCGCAGGCTTCTCATCACGGTGGCTTCTCTTATTGTGGAGCACGGGCTCTAGGCGCACGGGCTTCAGTAGTTGCGGCACAAGGGCTCAGTAGTTTAGGCTCGCGGGCTCTAGAGCACAGGCTCAGTAGTTGTGGTGCACGGGCTTTGTTGCTCCACGGCATGTGGGATCTTCCTGGACCAGGGCTCAACCCGTGTTCCCTGCATTGGCACGCAGATTCTTTACCACTGCGCCGCCAGGGAAGTCCCTAACTTCTAGATCTTAAGACAAACCCCGCCCCCAGCCACGCTCCCATCCAGGCTCCCAGAACTCTGGCAGCTGGACTTTATACCCTTCTAGAAGGAGATTAGGAGATTCTGATTAGCCTGTTAATTAGATATTAGAGCTTCACCAAGAAACAATCCCACCTGCTCACCTACAGTAAGCAGGTAGCAAGAAATTGGTCTTCTAATCTAAGGGAAAGCCTCTATTATAAAAGAGACCAAAACAAGCAAAAAGCAAACATGGAAATTATGCTGGGAGAGGAAAACATCAAAAAACTTATCACTAATATCTCCAGAGTGATATGAAATTCATGAAACAGAAACAAGATGGTACAGAAAATAATGAGAAAGACTCTTGGCAATTAAAAATATCTCAGCAGAAATGAATAGTTTAGTAGAGAATTTGTAAGATAATGTTGAAGAAATTTTCTAGAGGGTCCTAGAACCTAGCAGGTTTAAACAGCAAGACGAAGAGATGAAAATAGAAGAAAAAAGCTAAGTTACACAATGGATACTAATAGTCCAATGTATAAATAATAGAAATTTCAGAATGAGAAAACAAGAATGAAAGAAATCATCAAATAAGTAATTCAAGAAAATTTCCCATTATTGAAGTACAAGTTTTCTAGATTAAAAGGACCCATGCAACAGATGAAAATATACCCAAACCAAGGCACATCATTTGAAATTTCACAAGAAAATCTTCTGTTTCCAAGAGAAAAAGTTACATACAAGGGATCAAAAAAATCAGAATTGCTTTGGACTTCACAACAACACTGGAAACTAAAATACAGACTAATACCTTCACAATTCTGAGAAAAATATTTCCAGCCTAGATGTTATACCTAGATAAATTATCAATCAAGTTTGAGGATAGAATAAAGATAATATCAAAAATACTAGATCTGAAAAAAAAAAAAAAAAATACTAGATCTGGGCCTTCCCTGGTGGCGCAGTGGTCGAGAGTCCGCCTGCTGATGCAGGGGACGCGGGTTCGTGCCCCGGTCCGGGAAGATCCCATATGCCGCGGAGCAGCTGGGCCCGTGAGCCATGGCCGCTAAGCCTGCGCGTCCAGAGCCTGTGCTCCGCAACGGGAGAGGCCACAGCAGTGAGAGGCCCGTGTAACGCAAAAAAAAAAAAAAAAAATACTAGATCTCAAAAATCTTAGCTCTCATCACCGTTTCTTAAGAAGCAATTGGAAGAAGAATGCCATGAAAATGAGGAAGAAAAAGAAGAAAAAGGGAGACATGGGGTCTAGGAAATAGGGAATTGACTCAAGAGAAAGGAAAGGGAATCTCCAGTATGATTAAGGGAGATTCCAGGAATTAGGTGTATACCTGGCAAAGAGAGCTACCATTCCAAATTAGAACAGGTCAGAAGACTGTAGGAAGGATGTCTCCAAAACAGACAATATTAATAGAGTTCCTAATACGTTTGAAAATATCAGGAGGATTACTTAGATGCAGAGAGTTTGGGGGTGAATTAATGATAAATACTTAGAAAACTGAAAAGAAATGACGGCTGTTAATTCTAAGGAGAAAAAAGTTGTGAAAGAAAGGAAAAAGTACTCATAGCATACTATATGGCTTAACTTCATAATATAAGCACTGGATATTGATTCAATCAAAATATGATACAGTTATATCGGGAGGATGGAGCAGGGGCAAAGGGAATTATGTGAGCTTGAGGCAGGGAGTAGGTAGGGATAACAGAGCTATGGTCTTCATTTTCCATAGTGGTGAGCAAAAGGATAATGTTTACAACTAAAAAAATAAACAGCACAATAAGTGTGTATTTTATAAATAAGAAGGAAAATAACCAAAGGTAAAAATGTTGCCTTTGGGAAATCTAGACTTGATGGTTTTTCATCACATCCTTTAGAGATATTTGACTCTTTAAACTAGGTGCATGTAACTTTGATAAAGATTAAAAACTAAATTTAAAAAGGCATCATGGCTTTTTTCCAAATTTTTGTATTTTTAATATTCTGGTTCTAAGGTATACTGGATTCAAGTAACCTGTGAATCTAAACTTTGTGTAAATAAAAGTTGTCTTGATTTACTCAAAATTCCACTGTAGAATATTAAATAATCCGTGGGATTTATGGACATGAAAGATTAGCCACTTGCCTAATTCTTCAGTGAAAAATGAGTATCTAGCTAAGGAAAATACTAAAGAGCTGTTTTTATTTCGGTATCTGTCCTTAATCTACCAACCAGTATCAAAACATGAGTATATATAAATGTGCTTGTGTTTTATCTATAAAAGACTGTGTTCTAAGATTTTGAGGTGAAGTGGTTTTTCTTTTTCTTTTTTTTTTTCCTGTCAGTTGATCCATTCTTCCTTTAGCTGTACATGGAAGGGGCAGGATGGTGCACAATTTCAAGGGACATGCATCACATTAGATACACATTAATGACACCCCCTATAGGGCACAAAGTCAAGGAGAAAAAATGGTGGTTATGAAATGGGAGTGACCTTTGACCTCTTGAGAGGAAAGTGTGAGGGTAGAAAGAAAACCAGTGTGGAAAAATATTCTACAATGGAGAGCTAAAGAAAATTCCACTTCATTCCACTCATTTCAAACCTTAGACCTAACAGACTTGTGCCCCAGTGAATGACTTCAGAGTTTTGGTGCTTAGAGATTTTCTAGATTTATGTCTCAGCAGCATTGAGAGAGAAGGAAGGGAGGGAGGGAGGGGAGAAGGGAAAAAGAACAAGAAGACACAGACCCTCTGTGCAAATGATATAATTGAATTCTAAAGGCGGAATTAAATGTTTTAATAAGTTCAACTTGCTGAACTTTTGCTTCCTCTCCCTCCTTTCCTCCTCCCTTCCCCTTTCTCCTGGCATCTAGCCCTGGCAACTCAGACAGTGATGAGGTCATAGGCTCCAAAATATGGCCATGGTATGAAGGCAGCAGCAAAAATTTTTAAACAGCATTTCAGCACCACACTGCAGGGCCGAGAAGGAAACCTTGTGTAATGTGAGCAGCTATGAGCTCGTGCTATTTTATTAAGGTTGGCCATCCCAGGGGGTTTCATTACGTGTGTGTGTGTGTGTGTGTGTGTGTGTGTGTGTGTGTCTTCTGCAGTCTCCTATTTTATATGACAGTCATCAAGAAGTCTTCCTTTTCTCAGACATGCCAAAAGGAGAGTGGAGATAACTCGGTATTAATCTTAACTCTGGGGTTCTCACCTTTGAGCAAGGTCTTTGACATTAAAAGCAAAGAAAGATTAAAATGAGAATGACCTCTGACATCCCCTACTTCTAGACTTAGCCTCTGTATGTGTCAGTTTCCTGCTCCTTATCACTTCATTAAGTCACTAAACCTTGCTACCTGGAAGGAAAGATTGATGGAGTGATAATGGATGGCTCTCGTCACATTGTGGCTGTGCTCCCCCATTTGCTTACTAAAGGAGCCTGGCTTTTCCTCCAGGTGGACCCAGATTCTGGAGCTCCTTTCTGTTAATAGGCCATTCTCCGAAGCTCTTTAACTTTTCCCTTGCCAGATCCTTCGAAGGAAAAACAACTTCTTAGGCCAGAACATGGTGGAATTTAATATCTCTACTTCAAAACCTTTTAAAAATACCAGGCAACAGTGCAAAAGCTTGAAGATAGTAGTAGATTAGAAGGAAATTCTTCTCTGTGTTTAGAATCTACCTTGTGTTTCCCAGAATGTCCATCTTGTTTTCAAATCTGATTTTTCCTTCAGAACCCAGACCAAATGGCTGCTCTTCCTTCATGGAGCCCTCCTCCTGATCACCCCACTTTACCTTCCAGACAGGAGTATCTGCAGTCTATGAACTCATTAAAAATGACTTTGGGGGCTTCCCTGGTGGCGCAGTGGTTGAGAGTTCGCCTGCCGATGCAGGGGACACGGGTTCGTGCCCCCGTCCGGGAAGATCCCACATGCCACGGAGCGGCTGGGCCCGTGAGCCATGGCCGCTGAGCCTGCGCGTCCGGAGCCTGTGCTCCGCAACGGGAGAGGCCACAACAGTGAGAGGCCCGCGTACCGCCAAAAAAAGACTTTGAATTTATCTTCTGGCACTATTTAACTTTTATTTTAATTATTAGAAAACACATTATCTCCACTTCTAAATTATATCTTCCCCTAAACAGGAAACTTGTTTAATCTCCTAACTATCCGGACGTGTAAATTAGTAATAAAAATAACCACAGCTAAACCATTTGCCATACATACACTATTTCTCACCCTCACAACAACCCCGAGAGGCAAGGACTATTAAGTCTATTTTGCAGAGGAAACTAAGTCTCTGAGAGAGTAAGTGGCTTGCCCAGGATCACCTTGTCAGGAAGTGGCCAGCATTTCACTGAACTTATCATTCAGCCAGAATCTGTCTTCCTCACACTCTGCTACAAGTTAGAAGGAAAGAAATGAAGGAAGGAGAGAGGGAGGAAGGGAGGAAACAAAAAGTTAAAATCTCAGGATTTTACCCATTTATTGGAATAATACTTCACAGACTCCCAGAGTAGTGAGAGATTGAAGAAATTTAACACAACCTATCCTCTGCTTTTTACACAGAGAATAATTGAGACCAAAGTGGTTAAGATTGCTGGTCAAGGTTACACAGCCAGTGACACAGCTGGGACTAATGCAGACCTTAAGGATCCTGACTCCAATTCCCAAGTTGCTTTCTCTTTTGAAGCAGGCACTAAAACATTAAGATATTTAAAACAGGATAGCAGTTCATAGACATATAAGCTTGATCATTTGCTTAAACTTTTGTTTACTAAAGTCCTCTGGCTACTAAGAAGCAAGGATTTGAATTTCTGTGTTTTCTTGAATAATTTTCTCATCTCCAAACAGATAGGATAATATATAAAGTATACAATATAACATAATTTTCTTTTGTCGGATCACCAAAAAGGCATGTTATGCCTTTAAAACGCCCTTCACTACTTAGCAGTCCTAACAATACAAATAGTGAATGCTTCATCTGTGAGCACCCTGCTAAATGCATACTTTTGAACAGCACAAAGGCAGCAAAGTTTAGAATATGACCAAGCTAGTGAGGTGTGGGTATTAAAAATCTATATATGGAAAAAAAAAAATCTATATATGGGCTTCCCTGGTGGCGCAGTGGTTGAGAGCCTGCCTGCCGATGCAGGGGATGCGGGTTCGTGCCCCGGTCCGGGAAGATCCCACATACCACGGAGCGGCTAGGCCCGTGAGCCATGGCCACTGGGCCTGCGTGTCCAGAGCCTGTGCTCCGCAACAGGAGAGGCCACAACAGTGAGAGGCCCGCGTACAGCAAA
Source organism: Phocoena sinus (assembly GCF_008692025.1). Taxonomy (NCBI): domain Eukaryota; kingdom Metazoa; phylum Chordata; class Mammalia; order Artiodactyla; family Phocoenidae; genus Phocoena; species Phocoena sinus. The sequence goes on from NC_045767.1 coordinate 22,352,782, forward strand.
AAAAAAAAAAAAAAACTATAATATTTAAGGTCAAGTTCAGGGCCTTGTAATTTCCCCCAATTAGGTGATATATACTTTCTGGAAAATGTGTTTAGCAAGCATGGGCAGTTGACCAAATCCTAGATGACTCCAAAATCTAACAAGCAGAATTGTGTGCTTTTATAGCTTCATGCCAACACCTCCACCCCACCCCACCCTCTCTCAGAATCCTAATACTATCTCTTCCAGGAAGCTTTCCTCTTCTTCCTACATTCTTTCCCTCCTCCCCCAAAGCGAAATGCATAGTGGCAGGAATCTGAGACATCTAAGATCCTGGGAATAAGGGAAAGGGGGCTGCCTCTGAGAGAGAACTCTAAGATCATCAGCAACAGATGAGAATAGGAATTTTCAAAGTTACTTTAGATAAATGGACTGAAAACAGACCAGAGCAGCCTAATGGAAGGAATAAGCATATGGAAAGAAAGAGCGTATCTTTCTGAATGGGCTGTTCAGAAATAGAAATTAGACAAGGGTAGGAGGCAAATGGTGCCCAACGAAGTACTGCCCAGAGGAGAAGGTATCCAGATGAAGGGCCTTGAGCTGCACAATACCAGGTGCATGCAGTTGTGGAGGTGAGTGCAGTAGGTACCCACAGTTGCATCTTTCAACTCACACTCTTTGTTCTGATTCCACACACAAAGCCAGCTTGAAATAATAATGTTTTGTTTGTTTGTTTGTTTTTGCGGTACGCGGGCCTCACACTGTTGTGGCCTCTCCCGTTGCGGAGCACAGGCTCCGGACGCGCAGGCTCAGCGGCCATGGCTCACAGGCCCAGCCGCTCCGCGGCATGTGGGATCTTCCTGGACCAGGGCACGAACCCGTGTCCCCTGCATCAGCAGGTGGACTCTCAACCACTGCGCCACCAGGGAAGCCCAATAATGTGGTTTTTAAGGGAAGATACAGCACTAAACAGAAGATGCAATTATTCAGGTTCCTCGTCAATGTGTTTTTACCTCTTTCTAAAGGAAGAAATCAGAATTCTAGCTTACCATCCATCTTCTTGGTGTTTAAGAGCATGAATCAGTATCCCCAGACTGGGTTACTGCTTGAACAATGACAAGACTGTTTTAGATTTTGGATAATTGAGGGTCAGGCCCTGGACTATGTGAGATTTACAAAGATCAGACCACCTTCCGGAGACCTTTTGTCAGTCTGTCAGTCAAACTTTCCCTACCTCATTATATCTTCTTTCAAATTTCAGTTAGAGTTCATTGATTTCTTCTCTGACCCACTGATAGACTTTGATCCCTCTCTCTTAGGGCATATCTTATGCCTGGTATTATATTTACTTTACTGTAAGAGAGTGTATCTCCTTGAAGGCAGGTATTGTTTTGTTTTATTTATTCAATTGCTGTTTTTTAGTATCAGTATAGAAATGAATAAGATACAGTCATGTCCTCTATATACTCATGAGTAGGGGTAACAGACAGAAAAACAAGTTATACATGTGGCAAAGTAATAATGAAAGTGTGTATAGAGAACTGAAGTATTGCAAAAGAGGAAGAGATGAATGATGTTGGGAAGCCTCCCTAGAGGAGGCGATGTCCGAATTGGATTGTGGAAAATAAACAAAATTTCACCCAAAAGATCAGAAAGGGAAAAAGTATTCAAAACAAAGGGGAAAACATATGCAAAGGCAAAAAAAGTGTAAAATGACTTGGGAATCAGAACACAGCTCAGTACTGTAAGAGTGTGAAGTGCAAGGGAGAGAGTCACTCGAGATCCGAGATCTGAGGCTGGATAGGCAGAGAGAGGATGAAACGTTCGTGTATTCCCCAGATGGAGTATGGACTTTCCATTGCAGATGACAGAAGCTAGCAAAGGCTTTTTATTACAAAAAAGACTGGATCAGATTTGTGTTTAAAAATATGTCTTTTGTACCCATGTGGACAAGGGAACAAAGAGAGGTAAGACAGAAAATAACAAGATTAGATGGATAAATAGAGGAATAGATAGTGTTAAATTAATTAAACAAGGAGGCCATTAGACTGAGGTGGCCCTAACGCCATGGTCACCAACCTAAGCAAACCAAAACCTAAGCCTCAAGGCTACAAAATCAAAATGCTAAGGACAAGCAGTCACAAGTAGCCAGTTAGGCTTTAAGTTACAGCCAATCAATAATTACCTTACTTTGCTTCTGCACCTTCTCTACTTGTCTTTCCCCTGGCTCCTGCTGGAGAGAGTGCTTCTAACCACTTCTGGTTTGGCACTGCCCAACTGGAATCTACAAATGCTCAAACAAGCTCTTAAAACTTTCAATATGCCTCAGATTGCCTTTTAATAATAGGTAGGTAGGTAGGTAGACAGATAGATAGATAGATAGATAATGGATAGATAAAGTAAGAAGGCATTTGGAAAAGTCCAGACCAGCACTGGCCAATAGAAATATAATATTGGCACAAATGTAGGCCACATGTGTAACTTTAAATTTTCTAGTGCCCGTGTTAAAAAGAAACAGTGAAATAAATTTTAATATATATTTATTCCAATATATATAAAATATCCTTTCAACATGTAATCAATATAAAAAATTGTTAATGATATAGTTCACATCCTCTTTTCATCCTAAGTCTTTGCACTCTGGTGTGTATTTTATATTTATAGTGCATCTCAATTCAAACTAGCCACAATTCAAGTGTTCAATAACCACACGTGGCTATTGGCTACCATATTGGACAGCACAGGTTCAGACAATACATGATGAGGCAGTGACAGGAAGGACAGGATACATTTATAATATACTTATAAGATGAATTTGACAGAAATTAGGGACTGATTTATGTCAACGATGAAACACTAGTTGAATATAAAGTTTTCTAGTTTGGAAAATCTTGCTGGATGACAATGCCATCAGCCAAGTCAAGGAAGCAAGTTGGGGAAAATAAGATGATGAATTTGTTTGGGACTTATGAATCTGAGGTGTGTGCAGGACATTGTGCCTAGTGGGTATAATAATGCCTACAGACTACACTATATAATGCTTCTATGTTTTAAACACTCTTCTAAGAGCTTTTTGTACACAAATACATTTAGAGACTTCCCTGGTGGCACAGTGGTTAAGAATCCGCCTGCCAGTGCAGGGGACACAGGTTCGAGCCCTGACCAGGAAGATCCCACATGCCGTGGAGCAACTAAGCCCGTGTGTCACAACTCCTGAAGCCTGTGTGCCTAGAGCCCGTGCTCCGCAACAACAGAAGCCACCACAATGAGAAGCCTGTGCACCTCAACAGAGTATCCCCCTCTCTACGCAACAAACTAGAGAAGTCCCACATGCAGCAACGAAGACCCAACACAGCCAAAAATAAATTTTTTTAAAAAACACACATTTAATCTTCAGAACAGCGCTACAAGATGGGTACTACCACTGTCCTGCAAATGAGAAAACTGGGGTACAGAGAGTCACTTGGCCCAGGCCTCATTGTTATCAGATATCAAGTGACGAGCAAAGATTTAAACCCAGGCAGTGTGGCTCCAGGGGCAAAGGTTACAATAACACATTGCACAGCCACTCTCAAAGCAGGGCCTATGGAATCAGACAAGTCTGGGTCCAAATAACTCCTTCACTAATTGTGTGGCTTTGAGCAAGTGTATTAATCATTGGTTTTCTCATCTGTAAAATGGGAATGATATGCGTATCCCATGCTGAGAGGAATTACTGACATAATATATATAAAATGTTCATCACAGCAATAGGTATACAACAAATAGTAAATAGTAGCTGCTCTTATTATTACATACATTGGGCTTGGAGCTTAATGTAGAGCTCCAAGTTGGGATATACATTTCCCTTCAGATACCTAACATGGGATCTGGTGTGAGTTCTGTCTGTTGAAAAAAAAAATGACTTTGATTCATTACAAAGACATGTATTTAAAGAACTGCACAGATGAGAGCTAAAGGCTGGGATCATCCTGCAACAATAAGCTAAGACAATCATGGGCATTTACATCATGAGACAGCACTGCTGAGTGTTCATGGCAATTAGATCCTATGAAGAATTGCATTGGAAGTAAAAATCTTGCTCTTAACCCTCAAGAAACCTGGAAGAACAGACTGAATACATCATGAGAACACCTTTGTTTGTGTGCACTTTTATTAGTTAGTGATAAAAATAATCAATATAAATTATTTATCATATAGGGATCTATGGTTGTTTGGTTAAAACCCCAGACAATTTAATCATAGGGTTTAGGTTTATCACATCTCCCATCCAGATAATCTCATTCTTGTATGGGCAGGCATTTGGATAAGAAAACAAAAGACAAAATTAACTAAATTAAATAGCCAAAACCATAAACAAAGGACATCTTGCTCCATAATCTCTGGCATTTTTAACTTTAGATTTCCAACACATTCGTGTTAATTACATGCCATTTCCTGCCAAGCCTACAATCATGTGATCTTAGTTAGCACTGTAATTAGCTTTGCCTCTTACAAAACACTGATTTTTTTTCTAGCTGATGAGCTGCTGGGCACAGAACCTCTTGAAGAGTTTTAAAGAAAACTTTAGCAGCCAATTAGCACCCAACTCTCATGATCCCCCAGTTCACATTTTGAATCAACAGTGCTCATATTGATCCAACCAATCCCATGGATTGGCTCAACTCTCCAATCCCTCAACTCTCTACATTCCATTTAGGTGATGGGTCTCCTCATTCAAACCAGGGCTGAGCCAATAACACAGTTTAATGCTCTGAAGGCCGAGCTCATGTGATTCTTCTCATCTCAGGTTCCGTCCAGAGGCCCGCCTAGGAAACCTCTCCACTACAAGATGTTCAAGTGAGCCACATACCTGGCTTGCCCAACAGGCACAGCAGATGAGTAACAAGTGCGTTTATAGATTTCGTGGTGCTCCAGCTGTCGCTGATGTAAGTGTTTTCTGCTAAAATTGGTATATTTTTGGCCATCTGCTTCATCCCCTGAGCAGTTCAAACATCACCATCAGGGCCCAGTGGTCTGAGGAGGCCATACTTAGATTCTTTGTAGGTATAAAAGAGTTTGTCAGAAGGTTGCCTAATATGGTGACAGTGACTGACCCAGAGGCCTCCTAGAAGAACTAAATGTTCAACAGCAATAAAAGGGAACATTAATTAGCTCAGGGACAATACGTGGGACTGGAGATCAGCCAGTCAGGCTTTAGACCATGTGTCTCCCAACTTGCTGGGTAAGACTAGGTAAAGCATGAGCTCACTCCATGCCTCCATCACTATAGTCCAGGAATCAAACTTGCTGATAGAATAGATTTTCAGCCCATCGAATACAAGTGAACATTCATTTGAGGATCCTTTACAATTTAGAAAATTCAGAATAATATTTCAAATGCAAAAACCATATATATATATATATATATATATATGGAGGAAAAATGTGGGGAAGAAGAAAAGACCCCCTAGAAGCAGTTAAATAGGTTCTCAACAGACACCTAGAGACACCTGACGAAGCTGCTGGTTGGGTATAGGAGGAAGCCTTTGTCATGGGAGTCTGTTAGCCAAGAGATGTGTCTGCTGAGAGAACTGTGCTTGAAGAGTAAATGGATGGGGGGAGGGAACTTGCTGGCTTACATAAAAGTATTCAGCAAGTGGACGGATCCAAGAGCTGAGTGGTGAGTTGTTCGAAGATGTCAGAAATTCACGCAGACATGTTAACAAGCTGCACTTGACAATCTGATCAAATGGACTACGTTTTTCCTCTGAATTTTAAACCAAGTGAAATCAAACAGGCCTCATAAAATGAGGTAAATCTGTGTAAAGCAAAAAGTTTCCAGATAAATTTCATCCACTAAAATTATTTCTCTACAATGGCCAGCCCTACACACTCTATTGTGTTTACTGTTTCATTTCTACCCTGTAAAGGACTTTTTCCTTTTAAAAAGAACACACAGGGGCTTCCCTGGTGGCGCAGTGGTTGAGAGTCCGCCTGCCGATGCAGGGGACACGGGTTCGTGCCCCGGTCCGGGAAGATCCCATGTGCCGTGGAGCGGCTGGGCCCGTGAGCTATGGCCGCTGAGCCTGCGCGTCCGGAGCTTGTGCTCCGCAACGGGAGGGGCCACAGCAGTGAGAGGCCCGCGTACCGCAAAAAAAAAAAAAACACACACACACCCACACCCATACTCCTACCCCGCCCCATCCCCACACACTACACATTTGGCTTCCTGCCTTCAGTCTCTTCCTTCTTTAATTAATTCTGCAAACCAGTGTCAAATGGATTAATAAATATTTCTCTCATGTCGCTTTACTATTCAAGGACTAACGCTGGCTTCCCATTAATTCTCAAATCTACTCTGCTTGGTTTTAGTAGTTATCTTAAGAAAGTGAGCCTAGCTTTGCCTGACCACTTGCCCAGGGTTCACAGTGGAGGATGCTTTCTCTATGGTCAGAGCCAGAGTAGAGCCTCTAGATAACAACAGAAGATGCCTCAGATCTGAGTAGAAAGAGAAGCTGAAACCATGCAGAGGAGTCAGGATCCCAAAACTGGAGGGCGGTTAAGAAAGCGCTGTAAGTGGGAGGGCTTAGAGACAGGCTTGGGAGTTTGGGCAGGGGCTGCTGAGCCAGGCCGGAGTTCCAAACCTAAGAGCTAATAGCAAGTCCAATCTAAACGTCTTCATTTATCATACAAGCAAGACCCCCTCAGTCTGACCCCCATCCCCTGGCACCATCTCCTGCCATGCTTCTCCCTCACCCCACTCCTTCCTCCAGTCTAGAGTGTGGTCACACTGAAGTTCTCCCAATTCTTAGAACACACCAGACTCTTGTGAGACTCTACACCTTCACACACACTACCCGCTCTGGAGTGAACTCCCCTGAATTCTTTTTTGTTGAACTTCATTAAATGCTATCTTCTCCCTTTTTTATTCTATTCTTTCCTTGCTCAGCCAAGCCCATCCCTGCTCCAGCACACATGTACATGCCATTTCTGCCTAGAATGTTCTTCCCTTCACTCTTTGTATGGCTTGCTCCTTCTCATCCTTTGTTGTTGGCTAATATCAGGACCGACATCCTGCCAGCCTCTTTCCCTGCAAGCACAGATGTTAGAGCTACAGCAGCCTCCCATTTGGCTCTGCCCAAGCACCCTTCAGACTTCTCTGCAAAGGTCAATGACTGAGGAGCCTCAGTGGCAACATGTATCTGTCTCTTTCTCGCTCTTCATTCTCACTCCTCTCTCTTCTCTTTTTTATTCTCTCTCCCAAAGTCCAGTCACTTCAGTCTTAAGGGTCTCCAAACTTTGACAAAAGGCTCAACTTTGATTAAAACTTCTCTAGAACATCACTCACCTGCTGTAGATGATGAGCAGCAGCCCTTCCTTAATTAAAAAAAAAAAATGAGTAAGGTGGTCACACCAAAAGGAGTCACTGAATTAGGCCAGAACTGGGCTTTGGGAACAGAATTTGAAGCCATGGAACCAGTGATCTTACCTGCCTAATTTTATGCTTATACACAAGGTAGCTGATTTGCAAAGACGTCTTAGCCTGGTCCGGGCTGAGTCCCAGGCTGTGTTAGCCTGGTGCTCTTGCCAGAAGACTCTGAATACATTTGAGAGTCACAATTCCCTATCTCAGCTACCCTGCTCGTACTTAGTGTGTCCATTTGTTTGGTTTTGGCCTGTCTCTCCCTCTGGCAAATAAACTCTATGAGGTCCAGAGTCACATCTGTTTTGTTCTTCATTGTGCCCCCAGCGTCTGGCACCATACTTGGTACATAATCATGCTCTGCAAATATGTGGTAAAAAAGTGATTGAACAAGGGACTTACTTACTCTTCAAGATCAAGAAGAACGTTAATTCCTAGGTAGAGTCTCCCCTCCCTTTCTCAGGCAGCTATTGGTTCTTGCCTCTAAGCCTCCACAATATTGTACATTCTACTATCACAGAGCAAGGGATCAAACATTTTCTGAGGGTCTATCATAGGTACTGTGGCAGCTGTTATTATATATGCTTCTCCTTTCATTCTTTCAAGAAGTCTAGGAGATAGTATTGTTTTCCAGATTTACAGATGAAGAAACAGGCTCAAAAAATCCAAGTCACACAATCCATAATAGGTGGCAAAGCCTGTATCCAAAGGTAGGTCTGCTTCCCTCTTTTGCAAAACCCCTTTTCATTAGATCATGCTGCCATACAGTTCTAAGCTTGATATCGTAATTTATCTGTTTACAGGTTTGTCCCACCACTGGAAGCAGAGACCATGCATATACATCTGTGTATTCACAGCATTGAGCATGGCACCTGCCATACCATATTTAAGATCAGAATTAAAGAATATATGAACGAATGACTGTGGGTCTGTCTACTGATGGAAAGAGGACTTTGTGGCCTCCAGCCTTCTAGGCTTGCTCTCAGACACTGCCTGTATTGACCACATACTCTCTGGAGAGCTTGTGCCCAGGTCCCTGCCTAAACACAAGTTGGGCCTCCTCCACCAAGTCTCTGACCCTTAATCCAGCCACTTGTTTCTTCTGTCTCTGCCACAAGATTCCTGAATACTGAGTGTATTTGACAGACTTCTGCCTCATGGGGTATTTCTATCTTAGTGATCAGTGTAACACCACAGAGGCATGACTACATGACACACTCCTTTATTACTTGGAACATAACCTATTTTTCTTTATTTGCAGCTGAAGTCACTGCTACCAAGGGGCTGTCAGTCAGTCAATAAGGTGAGCCCATGACTCTGGCAGATTCTTTTGGGAAATCAAAAATAGCATGCGCTCTGTCTTCAGATGCTTTCAGTCTTACTAGGGAGGTATGATCATACATAAAACAATGAGAGAATGAATGGTACAAACCAGTTTAGAGGAATAGGCCAATTTGAGTCACAGTTTGAGGCCCCGGCTGTCAGTCTGAAGCTTGCCAAAGCCTTAGCTATTCCCCATTGCACTCCAAAAAGCTCTGCACATGCTATTCACTCCCCAAGAAGCCGACAATCTCCTCCCCAGGTTGGGCACAGGGTCTCACAGGCAGAATCATGACCCAGGGCCTGATGCTTTCAAATGTAATCAGAGTCTTCTGGCAAGAGCACCAGGCTAACACAGCTTGAGGCTCAGCCTAGACCAAGCTAAGATGTCTTTCCAAATCAGCTACCTCGTGTGTAAACATAAAATTATGCAAGTAAGATCACTGGTTCCAGGAAGTAGAATGCATTTCCAGAGCTTGGTTATGGCCTAATTCAGTGACTCCTTTTGGTGTTTTGGTGTGACCACCTTATTTTTTTTTTTTTTTTTTTTCAATCAAGGAAGGGAACTGCAAGACCTGCTGCTCATCATCCACACCAGTTGAGTGACCTTTAATCACTTTTAACCAGTTGAGAGAAATTTTAATCAAAGTTGAGCCTTCTGTCAAACTATGGAGACCTTTAAGACCAAAGTTACTAGACTTTAGGAGGAAGAATTAAAAAGAGAAGAGAAAGGAGAGTAAGAAAGAAGTGCACATTGCCTTTTGAAGCTCCTCGGTCATTGACCTTTGCAGGGAAGTCTGAAGGGTGCTTGGGCAGAGCCAAATGGGAGGCTGCTGTAGCTCTAACATCTGTGCTTGCAGGGAAAGGGGCTGAGAGGTCTGGATCTGGAACTCTTCATTTTACTATACATTGAATTCCTTCCCTCTCCCCAAATGAAAGCTATGGTCATTTATTATCTACAAGCAGAAGTCCAAATTCTTACACATTTTCTTCAGAATAACTCATAAATAGAGAAACAATCCTTGGAGCTTTCCGAAAAGAAATACTGAATGCACTCTCCAAAACGTCAGTTAGAAATAAAACAGAATCTAAATGTCCCACCTTGCAGAGTCCAAGCAATTCCTAATTTTAGAAAGAGGTGTCACCCAACCTGCTGTATAAGGCTGTGCTAAGAGCCTCGGCTTTTAGGGAAGTTCCCTGCTCTTCCCTAGAACAGGGCTGCTTCATTTCACGTTTATATGCCTCTCTATTAACACCTTCCTCGCATCTCTGGGGAAAATAAGCATCCTTCTTGGTCTAAAGGTGCCCTTAAAAACATGACTGTATACAATACGAAAAGCTAAAAACAAAAACAAAACAGAATGAAGACACAGGCGCACAAGTACATAAATTAACGTTAGAGATATTGACAGACAATTAAATGTATACAGTATTTGCTCTAGCTGTTCAAATAAACAGTATGAAAATAGCTTTTTGCTCATGAAATTGAGTCTGAAAATTGAGGCAGTGTGTGCATAGTAGCAAAAGTGCTCTGTTTTACTTGAGTTTGAACTCAGATTCCCCCATTTAGTAGCTTGTATGAACCTGGGGAAAATAATGATAATTTTAGCTAATATTTATTGAGAAATTGTTACACATCAGGCACTGAGATAGTAACCTCACGTGTTACATAACTTTTCTGAGTCATTTTCCTTTTATGTAGAGTCATGATGATAATATATCCCTTATATGTTTTTGTGAATATAGAAAAGCATGTAAAACACCTAGAGATGAGTAAATACCTAGCGATGAATGCTAGGTATTCCATTAGAGATGGAATAAGTGACTATAAAAATGACTGTTTTAAAAATAAAAATGGAACATAGCAATAGCACTGCTAGTATATTTAAACAGCCATCTAATTCTTTGTCTACTCTTAGATGTATCAGTATTAAGTGAAGAAAAGTGTCTAAAAGCAGAAATTCTGGTGCATATTAGATATTTTAATAAGTGAAGAAAGTAAAACTAGAAGTAACTAAAGCAACATTTTCTTTGAATCAAAGGGAAAGTCTAAAGAATGAAAAGCATATTTTAGATTTTTCCTTGATGTAATTTGGGTGGATTGCTCTGTGTTCTGAGAGAAAATAAATTTTATTATATTCCTAGAAGAAAATTATTAGACCTTAGTTCTTCATCTGTTCTACCTTTATTAACTTGTTCTGTGAACTTGATCCAGTCAATTAACTTTTACATTTGTCCATCTGGATATCTGTAATTAACTCATTAGAGATTATTTATTTGTAATTTCACCTAAAACAATGATATGGATAATGAGATATCTAAAGAAGACTTTGTCTTGGCATAATTCAGCAAAACTGTGGTGGTTTTATTCAGAGACACATAGATCACATGTGCAATACACATGAATGGGCAACAGCAACCCACTGGAAGTTTTTGGCCCTTTCAGAGATGTTGATAGGGGAAGTTGTTGGAAGCTTTAAGGGGCAATGTCAATAGCACTGAATAACATTCTGTTTCCTGGTTCTTCTGATCCAGCCAGGGCATTTATTTAATGGCTAGATGAGATGGAAAAAGGAAGAGCGTGTACAACCGTCAGCCTGAAATAGAGTGTGGGACGATGTGGAGGTAGAGTTACTGGCCGAAATCCCTCTCAGTAAAGGACTGTGCTCCCTGCCACCCACAGTGGTTCAGCCTAGTTCTAACTCTAGCCCACTTGTGGACTGAAGACAGTGGAAAGGGCCACATATGCCTACTATCACCTCTCAAACCTGGAAAAACATGAGATTATTGTCGAAATCTGAGGCGCCCCTCTCCAGTCAAGAGGTGCCAGTGCCAGCTACTACAGGGAATCAGCTTGACAGCTCTGCTGTCAATGCCCTGAAAGGAGAGACAGAGGGCGAGTCCTGTTCCAGGAGCACGAGGCACAGCCAGGCACATGGAGCAGGCTGGGCAGCAGGGTTGAAGAACTGGCAGAAGCTGAGGAATGTTGAGCAGACAAGCAGGATCAGCTTGAAAATCTCGGGGAAGAAATCACAGGGATTCTCTCCTCTAAAAACCTTCCCCCAAACCCTGCTCTATCCGATTAGAGCAGAGGCTCTCAAACTTGAGTGCATGTGAGGATCACCTTGAGATGCTTGCTTTTTTTTTTTTTTTTTAATATTTATCTATTTATTTTGGTTGTGCCGGGTCTTCGTTATGGCATGCGGGATCTTTAGTTGCCGTGTGTGGGTTCTTTAGTTGCAGCATGGGGACTTCTTAGTTGTGGCACGCATGCGGGATCTAGTTTCCCAACCAGGGATCGAACCCAGGCCCGATGCATTGGAAGTGTGGAGTCTTACCCACTGGACCACCAGGGAAGTCCCAGGATGCTTGCTTTAATTACAGATTGCCAAGCCCTACCCCCAGAGATTCTGGACCAATCTCAATTGGAGCCCAGAAATCTGCATTTTAGCAAGCACTCCAGGTATTCCTGTAGCAGGTGGTCTAGGACCACAATTGGAGAAGCACTGACCTAACGGGGACCCATCAAGCTTTGTACTTCTTAATGACAATGCCAAGCACCAGTAATGACATGAAGATGCCATTGGATCTCATATCCAAACAATTCTAATTTTGGATTTCTTGGTGTATCAAGGGCCAATGACGTTCAGAAAACATTTTCTGAGAACCCATCATGTGAAAAGCATTGAACAGCATTAAGAATTGTCACGTGCACAGATAACTCCAAAACCAGGCTGACTTCGTTAGAATCAAGTGCTTAGGCTCGGAAACCTGCAGGTGAGGAGTCCTTCTAAATGCTGGGATTTAAGAAAGCACTTTGGGAGCAGCGCCATCTGAGGTGTAGCTGGAAGGAAGGTAGGACTGCATCTGGTATGAAGAAAAGCACCTCAAGCAGAAGGAAATATTTAAACAAAGGCAGAGACGATTGATCCAGATTGATGGCATGTGCCTGGCCTGTGGAGTGTGTTAAGAGCGGAGACAGAAGCAGAGTAGAAGTGAAGGCTAGAAGGGTGGGCTGTGACCATACCTCAGAGAGCTTTGAACAATAGGCCAAAGTTTGATTTTTGTCCTAAAGGCAATGTATGCAGGATTTTGAGAAGATGAACTGAAATGGATGTTTCTTTTTTTTAATTTTATGGGTAACACAGTGTTTAACTTAAACAGTATTCTTTTTTTATTGAAGTTTAGTTGATTTATAATGTGTTAATTTCTGCTGTACAGCAAAGTGATTCAGTTATATAAATATATACACATTCTTTTTTTTTTTTTTTTTTTTTTGCGGTACACGGGCCTCTCGCTGCTGTGTGTGGCCTCTCCCATTGCGGAGCACAGGCTCCAGACGCGCAGGCTCAGTGGCCATGGCTCACGGGCCTAGCCGCTTCGCTGCATGTGGGATCTTCCCAGACCGGGGCACGAACCCGTGTCCCCTGCATCAGCAGGGGGACTATCAACCACTGTGCCACCAGGGGAGCCCTATACATTCTTTTTTATATTCTTTTCCATTATGGTTTATCATAGGATATTGAATATAGCTCCCTGTGCTATACAGTAGGATCTTGTTGTTCATCCATTAAACAGTATTTTTTTATTTTTTTTTTTTTTGCGGTACGTGGGCCTCTTACTGCTGTGGCCTCTCCCATTGCGGAGCACAGGCTCAGCGGCCATGGCTCACAGGCCCAGCTGCTCCGCGGCATGTGGGATCCTCCCGGACTGGGGCACGAACCCGTGTCCCCTGTATCGGCAGGCGGACTCCCAACCACTGCGCCACCAGGGAAGCCCTAAACAGTGTTCTTAGTAGCTAGTATATCCATGGAGCACAGAATGTTAAAGAAACAAGATAGTACATAAATGTAAAATTTCCCTTCCTTCCACCCTTGTCCCTCAGCCATTTGTTCTGGAAGCCACTAATGCTACCTATTTCTTTTGTATAGAGAGGACTGTTTGGGAAAATAGCTTATGGCCCAATACTGGTTGGATAGTAATGGAGAAGAGACAGGTTAATGACAGAGACACCAGTTTCGCATTGCAAAAGTCCAGGTGATGAAATGAAGGCTTGAAGTAGAGTACAGCCGCTGTAAATATAAAGGAGACTCTAAAAGGATATTTCATCATCCTTTACTCCCAATGTCCAATCAATTTACAAATGGCACAGTAGGAGTCGAAGATGACTGAAATTTTGTCTTGAGACTTGAGGAATGGTAGGGAGGGGAAGTTATTTTGTGACAGGGAGATGAGGAGGCTGTGTGGGAAAGATGAGGTCTATTTTGGAAATTTTTGTTTGAGAAATGACAAATATCCCATTAGAAGGTGAACTATTGATACATAGCTTGGAAGAGAAACATATACTGGGAAGTCAAGGGCAAAGAGGTGGTAGTTAAAGCTGTGGGATTGGATGAGCTCGATAGAGGAAGATTAAGGGGCTACTGAGTACTGAAAAATTCCCACATTTAAGGGGGCTGTAGAAGAAGTGGGGTCAACAGAGACTGAGGAGAAATGGTCAGAGAGTGAGGACATGTGTTATTGAATCTAGGGGGAGAAAGAATTTCAAAGGGGGAAGGGTGGGAGGATTTCTGGTCAATACCAAGCCGTGGTAATAGGGATGTTATGCAGTAAGGAGAAACCGCTGAAAAGAAATCAGTGGACCACCTGGTGACGAGCAGATTACTGATGAGCTTTAAAGGGTAACTGCTGAAGAGTGGTGAGGGCAGAATCATATTAAGGGAGCCAGTGAAGGAACACAAACGTACGGAGGCCCTGGGGAGAGCTTTCTCTCAAGAAATCTACTGTGAATGGAGGGAGAGAGGAAAGGACCTGGAGAAGGGAATAAGGCAGATAAAGGTCTTTCTCCGCAAGTGTAGCAGAAAAGGTTGAAGAGAAAAGGGTGGAGTTAGGAAGATATTTGATGGAACAAGATCCTGTAAGAGATTGAAGGGGAAAAATTGAAACGAAGGGAGGAAAACCGAGGAGTTCATGCACGCCATGTCACCTTGGCCCTCTCAACAAAGTAGCTGAGCTTACCTCCATGCTTGAGAGAGACTGAGTTTGCTTTTGGAGGTTTGCTTCCCCACCATCACAATCTCTAAAGAGCTGTGCTGAAAGTAAGTTTGGTCTCTTTGAGTAATCTGGGAAATGTGTTCAAGAACTATCATGTTCTTTCTGTAGCCCATAAAGAAAAGCAGAGGCAGGAACGTAGAATTCCTTCCAGATGACTTTCTGGGAGACAGCCATTGGTCTCCGTCATTTAGGTAACTTATGCAGTGATATTTGGAGAGAGAACTTAAACATCACTATCACACTAGGCTGATCAATTGCAATTTGCTTATTAACATCCTGTGAAAACTACCAAAAGGTATGTACAGTTTACTGGGGAGGGGTGGGAGATGAGTGGAGTCAGTGCACCTCCCTGTGATTTGGGTCAATGTAGACTTTTCCCTAGAATTCATTACCGGTGATTCTCCAAGGACAGAGTGCAATGCCTTCTTCCTTCTCCTCCTTTTCCTCCTAAGCCTCCTCCCTTTATCTTCACTTGCCCATCCTGGATTTACTCCCAAAATATGGAAGAAATGCAGAGAGGCAGCATTTCTGCTTAGGTTAAAAGAGGTTATACTAGGGACATGTTAGTTGTGAAGTACTGTGTGTCCCCCAAGAGGAGCATAAGGACCTGCAAACATATCTGATTTTTTTTCCCAGGTTAATATATTTTACTTTAGCTGTTTTTGTTTTTAGCTTTTTTTTTTTTGATGGCACTCCAGTTTTAAATCTCACCTCATGGTTTATATTGTGCCTGCCTCAAGCAATTATGTTATATAAGAAAATTATGTAAGTACATTTAAAGTTAGGCATCTATTCGTTCATCCTTAAATTTGAGATGACTCCCAGGGAGTGTTTTCTCATTGTTCACGGTTTATTTCCTGAATTCCAGTAGCAGTAGTGTGTATGTGGAACCCACACTGCCTATTCCCTCCTTAAGGCTGCATATTAGCTGGTCAAAACACACACTCTTAAGGTTATGCTGCCCTCAAATGGTCTAGGTTGGGCATGACCAACTATTTTTTTCTGGATGGAAACCAGGTTTCCAATCAGACCTGTCTGACTGAAGCGTTAACTCCTGACCAGGAGAAAAACAACAACAACAACAAAAATTCTTATGTGCCAAGTCTGAGGAGCATGAGGGAAAAGGAAGATTTTATTTCCCAATATTCCCTCAAAAGGTATAGAGTAAAAAGTACAATAGCAATAGTCACAGGCTTGTTTTTGTTAATTATAGAGTAACTGGCTGCACGTGTGTGGCCACAGGGATGCAGCTGCGGGATATGAGTTGCACTGGCTCCCTTAGGCCTTTGGGGCCAATCTTCAGCTTCTGTAGGGCATCCCCCTCATCAGAACTTATGACATCATGTTCCACTACTAAGGACATACAGTCCTTTGGAAAGAATGCATTCAGGGAAAATATTCATCTCTTCCCCGTGTGGCCAAGACTCAAAAAGGAGGCCAGCAATTATGGTGATTACATTAATCACAAAGATGGCTTGTGGAGGAGGGTACCAATGTGGAGGGCCTATAATGGTAGCTCTGTTGGGACTCTGCTCTAATTGGCCACCCCCAAGGCCCGCTAATGCCTATGCTTAGCTTCCCAGCTTGTTGATGGGGAAAAGAGGAGACCACCCTCAAGGGGATGAGCAGACTCAGGGTGTGCTGGGTGTTCTGGGCTGGGCTTATGAGGCAGGTCGGCTATGGAGCTGTTGGCTACTTAGCTAGAGAGCCCATCCTGGAACAGGTGGGCCAACTAAAAATGCAGGCAGTGCCGTCCCTTGTGTTTTGCCACATTGTTTCTGATATTTTGGGTGATTTCGGTTAATCGTGAAAATCCTTCAATAATGAAAGATTTTCGGCTAGGAAAACACTAGTTCTCGTACACTGCTTTTGGGCTGGGCACAGAGATGAATTGGGCTAGTCCAATGAGTAGAAATGAGCCCTTGATTTAGCAGTTTTCTGGTGCTGTGGGAAAGCCCGGGAAAGAACACTGTGCTTAGTAACTTGGGATCTAGAATCAGCTCTGTCATACACTGGTTATATGACCACGAGAGAGTCACTTAACCGAAATTTCTGGGCTCAGTTTCCTCATCTGCAAACTGTGACATTTAGCTCAGATTAGTGGTTTATAGACTGCTCTGTGGGGAGGCTGTGCTTCACAGGCTGCTGCCAGGACACAGAGTCCTTTCTTCCTTCCCTTTTTAAGCATAGCAAGCCCACTTTGATCCATTTTATAAATCTAAGTTTGAAAACCAATGGATAAGTGGTCTATACACCTTTCCTTTCCAGCTACATTATACTGTGATTGGGACAGGTACTCTGAATGGTGATGGTGACACTTACTGGTGGAGTTCTTTTTCTTCTTTTTAATCTTAAATGAAATCACATATGGCTCTAAATCCAAACACTTTCCTATAAAATGAGTCCCATCTGATTCTGGGATGATGGCTTGTGTGTGTGCTGGAAGAGGGATGAAGAAGGAAGGAGTGTGAATCACTGCAGTCCCACAGCTCCTGGGGGACACAGGCCAGGGAAGGAACTAGGTAGAACTCACTAAGCAAACACCAGACAGTTTTAGGAGTGTGGGTATGTGCATAAGTGTGGTTATACTCTATCAGGAAAACCAGCCAGAAAATGGAAGATCATGGTTAAGGAATGGTCTGGAAAAAATACAAGGGAGCATAGGCAGAATAACAACTTTTTAAGGAAGAAGATATATTAATATATATATTATATATAAGATACAACAACTTTTTTCTCAGGAAGGTATAAGTACTGAATGGGCCCCAAAAGGAAAAATACACTAAAAAGAGTTGAAAATTTTCCAGAAAACAGAGAAAAAGATTTTAATACACTGTACATATGTATCATTACTAGTAGGAGCCATCATTAATAAAATTATTTGTTTTCATCCAGGAAGCTTTCCCTTTAAGTTCATTTAAACACAGGATATAATATAAAATGTGTACAACTTTATTTCTCAACCACCGAGAGTTTTTTTTCCCTCTGTAGTGTTTAAGTTGAGATCGTACAAGTGTGGATGAGTGATAATATGGGATACAGATTAAGTATCGGACCAAGGGACTCAGAGTTATGAAATAGCAACTGTTCTGGTTCAAGTATGCTGAGTGAATGCAGAAAAAATTTCTTTTCCACGTGGTGTTTTCATATCGCCATCTGTAATCATATTTCCTGAGATTATACTTTATGAAATTGCTCAAACTGCAGTTCATAGTTACATGAATTTCTGAGCTCCGATTTGTATGCCCCCCAATAGATTTCTCTATTGGTGTATCCCATTATTGTGCTGAAAATATAATATAGTTAGAGAATATTCATCTGGTGAACAAATATTTACTGAGTGTAAACAACTACAAAATAAGGCAGTAAATAGTGACTACTAGACACATAGTGTAGTAATATGTGCTTATGATATAGGGTTAAGGGTGGGACTTTAGGTAATTTGTTCAGGAAAGGGTTTATGGAGTAAACTTTTGGTCCAGGCCTTGAAGTGTAAATAAAATTTAGCTAGAGGTGGGAAGAGAGAACGTGGCAGGTGGGAATGGCAGGAACAAAGCTATGCCAGTGAGAAAGTACAGCCAACATTCAAGGGACAGCTAGGCAGGCAGAGGGTGTGCATTGCAGGGGATGGGAGGGGGAAGGGATGAAGCGGAATAGAAGACAAGTCTGGGCAGGAGGTTGGATTTATATTGTAGAGGCCTTTGTATTTGTGCTGAGGGCAGGAGCAGGGTTATACAGCTGCAAGCACAGAAGCAACGTACAGAATGATTTAAAAGGAAAAGTGACCAATCCAAAATTGCCTCTGGAAGACTATCAAGGTAGTCCAGGTGTAAAATGATGAAGGTTTGAGCTAGAGTGATGGCACTGGAAATGGTGTGTGAATGTGTGTGGGGCGGGGAGTATTAGTGAAAAACTGGAATTCAATCCAAGGCCACTGCACAGGGTAAAACAATAAGTTGGACAAAATAGAAAAGGTTAGAGTCCTACACATAAAAACGTTATAGCCACTTTTCAATGGATGGGCTAAATGTGTGTGTGTGTGTGTGTGTGATGTCAGGAGTAATTCATGTGTTATATTTGTACCCATAATTAGCCAGAAAGTCCTGGTGTCATTTTCCATAGTAAAAGAACATTCTTTAAAAATGAAAGGGAAAAAAATAATCTGGAAGCAGGGAGATGTGGTTGGGTACTGATAATCATTACTTTGTGAAGGAGGCTGAGTATTTTTCCATTGCAGCAAGTCATTAGAACAAGTGGAAAATCCATTGGAAGACAGATATACAGTCTGTAAACAGAAGGTAATGTAAATTACCCTGATTATTCATAAGCCAACTGGTGACAAGGATGATGTGTAGCCAAAATTTCCCTGCAAATGGTTTGTAGTGCTTTTCTTGTTTAAAAAAAAAATGAGTATTAGACCCAATTCTTTTGTATTTTACTTCCCTTTTTCTCATGCTAGGGAAAATGTCATAGTTTATGTCAGATGTCACTAGGCGATTGAAGAAAATGACTATCTAGAATTACAAAAATTAAAATGGTAACAAGATGTAGTCATTGAATCAATTCAACAACTGCAGGTTGAATGCTCATTATGAAGGCAACTTTGGGCTAAATTTTGGGAGAGCCAAGAGAAAGAACAAATTCGGCTCATTCATAGAGAGGCTTGAAATTAGCTGAGCAAATCTGGCTAAAGAACAAGAGGAAACTAAAAAACAATAAATTATATTGTGGGCCATTGATGTTATCAAGGAATTCATCCAGAGAATTTAGAAAATTCCCAATCCTCAAATTCCATAATAGCATATAACTCCCCCATAAAATATTCATGTAGCAACAACTTGATATCATCTAAAGTATGTTGGACTGCAATGGGGGCTGATTTTCTGGATTCACTCACTTGGCTAGTGACCCACTACCTCAAACCAGCTTTGCAGAACTCTTGAATGGAAGTTATGCCTTTGCCAGATTGCAAATGTCAATGCTATGAACCTTAGGGGTTACTTGAAAGAAGTCAAAACTGGGACTGTAGTACTATACACGGTTAAGTATAGTAAGATGCCTGTTCAAAAGGGGCTAAAAGAACAGAGAAATCCCTAGAACAGTATTGGCTTCTCAGAAGATGTGGGGTTGTGTTGATAATGAGTCATGTTCAGGATTGGTAGAGATGGGGGGAGGGGGGAAGAGGAGAGGGGAAGAGAGGCATCCCAGCATCCGGCCTTGCCTGATTTCTTGCCTCTGGAATCTTCTCTGCCATCTGTGGAATGGCTACACCCCACCCACAGGCTTAGCACCACCTCAACCAGTAGAGTCAGTCCTTTGCTTGGGCAGGGATGATTTCAGAAGCTCTGACAGAGGACAGCGAGCCTATTATTAAACAATAGATACCATAGAAGGCACTTTATTTAATCATCATACCAAATCTGTAAAATATTTATAATTTACCCCACTTTTATATATAAAGAAATCAAGCCTCACAAAAGTTAAGGAACTTGAGCACGATGGCAGGAGAATGAAATTCAAATCCAAAGTTTTTTACTATGGTAGATTCCCTCTCAGGCTCTGGAACACATATTCTTAGCCCTGGGTTTTGGGGGGCAGTGGACTCTGTTACTGATGCTGATCAGCTTTGACTGTGTGTCCCCGTTTTGACAAGTTTATGCCTTGTTCTAGAGAACCATCCTGTAACTATATTCCTGCTTGTCTTACTCTTTGTGACTTATCCTGCCCTCGATAAATTGCATGAAAACCATCTCTTCTACAATGGGAGACTTTTCTTGCCCCTATCATACCTCCTCTTCCCAGGATGGAAATCCCATTTCACCTGAATGCGTGGACTCTCTACTACCACCAGGTGCTGTCTGTATACCTAGGTTTCTCGGAATGGCTGTCTTGGATCCTTTGTCTCTGTCTGTCATCCATATACTAGTCCATTTCCACTCTTGAAGTTTGGCTCTTTCTGAAAAGAACTGCTTGCCCAGACTACCCCCAATTTTATGTTCCCATATATTTCCCAAACTCTATTCTACTTGTTACACTTGTCTTCCTTCTAGTACTAGTACTAGATAGATTTGGGAATCTACCTCCCAAATTATTTATCATTCCTTGTGCAGGTCTTTGTCCAGCTCCTTTAGCCCTGTAGCTGGGCTATGTGTGACTCATAATGTAAGTATGGCAGAACAGTGGTGGGAAAAAGCATGGTGTGTTCTTGAGAGGTGTGGAGCTTGACCTAACAAGGGTGGGAGGGTATGTGTGACAGGTCGTTGAAAGTAAAGGTGGATTAGTGAGGTGGAACCACATTAAAAAACAATTTTAGGGCCTCCCTGGTGGCGCAGTGGTTGAGGGTCCGCCTGCCAATGCAGGGGACGCGGGTTCGTGCCCCGGTCCGGGAAGATCCCACACTCCGCGGAGCGGCTGGGCCCATGAGCCATGGCCGCTGAGCCTGCGCATCCGGAGCCTGTGCTCCGCAGCGGGAGAGGCCACAGCGGTGAGAGGCCCGCGTACCGCGAATAAAAAACAATTTTAAATCCAGGATGAGACACTTGGATATAACCCAGTAGTGATGAGAAATTATTACTAGAGCAGGATGGACTGGAGAAGAAAAGAGTGAAGATAGAGAAACTGAGAAACCATTAAAGTTATGCAAACATGAAGGGATGAGAGCCTGAATTGGAGTTTATCTATTATAACCCATAGGAAGGAGATAAGAGACACAATGTGAAGCAAAAACTGTAGACTCCGTGAAAGACTGGATTTATAGAGAGGCAGAAATCAATAATGACTGCAAATTTGTAATTATGGTGGCATCATTGGTAGGAGCAAATAAATCTAGGAAGGGGAATCAATATATTGGGGAAAGGAGCCTAAAACCCCAGCTCTCTTTCCAAGATGTTTCAGTAATAGCACTGATTATATTTGAGTACATTGTTAGCAAGTATTCCAGCAGAGGAATGTGTTGAAATCAGGTGAATTGTTGAAGTGAGACTAGAAGGCAAATGAGAGGATCAGGGCTAAACATATCAGTTTGGGATAGATGTGGGAGTAGAAGTCATAAATATGGATGAGGGAACTGTAAGGGAATTCAAGCCTAATCTGGCAAGAGGTCCACTGTTTTACACAATCTTCTGGGGCTGGGCGTTTGCTGGGCCAGTGGCCAAGGATAGGCAAGGGAGTTATGGATGGACTGAATATTCATAACGAGAGAATCTGTTATACAACGTGGCTCTAAAAAAGTCCACCTCTGTGCCTAAATATGGCATCTCTAGTGCATGAGAAACCTGATGATATAGCGCCTTTGTGAGCATCTCCCATCTCATCCCACTGAGGAAAGCTGCATACAGGCTGCTGCTACAATTCCCTTTGGGTGCTAAAATGTATTCTCCTACTGAAGGTATTGCAAAATGCCTCATTTCTAGATCAAATGTAATAATTATCTGAGTTTAACTCTCAGCTGTGTTTAACTCTCATTCTCAAATTTCCTTTCCACAATGTAGATCAGGTGACCAAGATGAGCAAGTTGTTGATTTTATAGCTAAGGCAATGTCCTCAGCTATAAAATGGGAGCCTCAATACCTGATTTCCCTTTCTGTGAAGAGAGAGGAATCTGAAAATAGGTCAATACAGAACTTATATTTTGTCTGAGTGATGGCAGATTGCTTATTTTGATGTGGTTCTTTTAGCTTGTATGTTCAGAGACTAGTGATGGGTGTAATCAATATAACTTTTATGTAACTTCAGGACCAAACTAGGCTTCTTTTAGTTCTGATCCTAATTAAAATTTAAAATTTTGTTTAAAAAAATAAAAGAGGGCTTCCCTGGTGGCGCAGTGGTTGAGAGTCCGCCTGCCAATGCAGGGGACGCGGGTTCGTGCCCCGGTCCGGGAGGATCCCACATGCCGCGGAGCGGCTGGGCCCGTGAGCCATGGCCGCTGGGCCTGCGCGTCCGGAGCCTGTGCTCCGCGGCGGGAGAGGCCACAGCATTGAGAGGCCCGCGTAACGCAAAAAAAAAAAAAAATAAAATAAAATAAAAGAAAAGAAAAGAAAAGAAAAGAAGGAAGGAAAAATGTGGATATTTACCATGGGTTCTTTTGTGAGGAGGGAATTTTTTGGATACAGACTGGCATTTGCCCGGTAATATTCTGAGTTCAGCAAATAACTCAGCACACATGCATTAAGTTTCCAATGAAAAACATGAAGCTTAAAAAGTAAGTGGAAAGTACTTGGCAGGACACACACTTACACTTGATGAAGGGAAATTTTTTGGTGGTTGGCCAAACCTGACAGGCATAGGGATGAACCCATCCTCACTCATCACAGTAACAGAAATTGCCAGTTATCACTGGCACCAAGCTGTGGCTTTCCCAAAGAAGTCGGCACCACCCAGGAAGGAAGCTGACCTCTGTGTGAGTGTAGTGTGTGCGTTTGCACGAACAGTGCACAGGTATGCCTGACAAGTGAATGAATCATTAAAGACATGAAACTTCTCTAATATATAAACTACTTTCTAAAACGCAGAAAAAAGTCTGATAGTTGATGTTCTATAATTCTTTCAGATATGAGTCTGAATATAGGTCTCTCTTCTCATTGTGATAACATTTTTTAGCACAGTAAAAAAATGAGACCTTTCGGATGATGTACCCATAGTCACACAGCTAATGAACGGCAGAACAGAAATTCAAACCCATGACGATTTCATTCAAAAGTTCAAATATTTCCCACTGCATTTGCTGCCTGCAGAAAAGTGGTGTGGATGGGAAGACAAAGCAGGAGGCTGGCAGAGATAGCCAGCCTTACAAAATATATATTTCTAATTCTATGATATCTAATTCATTTCTAACGTTCAAAGGAAAGGCACTAAAATTAATAAGCACTTGCCCTGTGATGAAAAATAAACTCAGCCTCAGAGAGATTGTAGTGGCTTCTCCAAGGTCACAGAGCTAGTATATGAGAGAGCCAGGATCCAAACCCAGAGATATGTGACTTAAAATGTTAGGCAATGGGCGAAACATTTTCAACTATGATACCTCTTTAAGCCTGACAACAATCCGAGGAGAAGAATGCTACAGTGATGGAAAGAAATTGGAATCAAACACAAGAGGCAGATTTACTAGGCTTCCTTATGGGTTACTTCAGACAAATTAGCTCCTGCATTTTGGGAGGAGGGGAGGGAAGAAAAAATATATTAAAAATGGTTTATTTTCCCAAATGGGAAAAATGAGGAGATCAGATTCTGCTTGGAGGCTCAAATCTCTTTCTTTACGTATGGTAAATATTATTCTGTCTTCTTTTATGTTCTGATGAGGGTCTCAATCAGAAGTTAAGATAGTTCTTACATCAGAATTTCTGCAGAGATTAAATAGAGTTCTACAGGAAAGCCTGCAGTTGTGTTCAGGACAACCTGCAGAGCACCATGACGGGTCGCTGGGACTGCCCTGTGAGGTCTACCCCTGTAGAAAACTTTGGTGTTGGGGAGAATTTTATTCCCCTTTTCATTCTTTTTCAAAAGAGGGAAATTCCATTCCCTTCACAGATGGGACAATATAACGCTTCTGGATGTCTCCTGTCACTTTTCTCCTGGGAAGACGAGCTAATGTGATTGGTGAAGGGCCTGAAAGCTACCGAGCCATGATTTTTCCAAGGACCCTGGTCATTGAATTGAAAAGTAAGTGACAGCCAATCTTTTCTCTTACTGGTTTGGACGGGCTGTGCTCATGGGCAGTGGGTTCACCTGTGCTTCAAGATCCAGGAAGTAAGCAAACTTTCCCCAGGTAGGGTCAGCTAGGCTTCTGATCTTCTTGCCAGCTTTCTTGTCTGTGAACGGGTGAGTCAGGAGGCCCATCACCAGAGGCCAATTAACTTTAATTTAATAAATCTTAATTCCCTACAGGAAGTGCTATTTTAGCCTAACTTAATAAATGTTAGTTCCCTAAAAGGAAGTGCTACTTTAGTCTCAGGTCCAAGTCACATTGTCCTGTCCACCTTTATTGTGAGTAAAACTGATAATTTAAAGTTAAAACCTTAAAGGAAGGTGGACTGTGTGAGGGCTACTCTAAGGCTAGAACTCTTGAGATAGGCCTTTCGGTCCTCTGCTGTCTTGAAAACACTGGCATAACATAACCATCAGCTGGATCTGGCTCCATGTTCTTAAGAGTCGTAAGTTTGTTTTGCATTTTTCTTTGTTTTCTGCTTAAAAGGCACATAATAAATACCTGTTGATTGATTAGAGTAAGTTACTAAACAGGAGCTGGTGTTTAAATTAATCATACTTGAGCCAAAACAGCTGGTCTAAGGCACTGAACCAATCTCAGAAATCAAATATATCTACCTTCCCACCAGAAAATAACATGTTGTATTTTAAGATGAAGGGAGAGGAGGAAGAGGAAAAGGTGCTGAAGGGACCTCTTACTGGCACCATAAGTGCTCAGTCTGAAAGCCACTCCAGCTTTCTGCCACCTCTGAGAGTGTCATGCTAATAGCCGGCAAGTCCGAAGAGGCAAAGGGTCATCGAGGGTCAAAACAAATGAAAAGATTCCATGTACTGTGGAATTTATGTTGATCTTCCTCTGAGGAAAGCAGAAGTAACTTTTGATTGACTGCTTCATTCATTCATTTATTGCAAGGAGGTATAGAGTACCTATAACGCTTCTAGGTAGAACAGTTTTCTTTGCACTTGCAAATGCTTCCAAGATGAAGGGAACCTGTAGAAAGCCCAATGTGGTCATAGATCAAACCATGTTCTCCAGGCCAACTTTACCAATAATAAAGCTGATTTTTCTTTTTCTTTTTTTGGCTCCATCTGTCTAATTCTGGCCTGTTTCTTAATTGGTTCCAAAATTAAAAGGGAGAGAAGGGAATGATTCATTATTGCCCCCTAAAATTTCACAATGTTTATTTGTATAAAAAAAATTAAATTTTACGGAACTTGTTCTTAAAATATTCCTTAGTTTAGACTGGTTTGCATCAACCAAATTTTTGGTAAGTGCCAATGGACAGTAGTTAGATGTTACACTTCCTGCCATGTTCCTGTGATGCAGCTAGCTGAAGAACCATGTTGGCTGTAGGATGGAGGAGACTGAAAGAAGTTGCCCAAATAGAAGGCCACTCTGCTTCCACATTGGAAGATGGAGGTGGCCAGTGGAGACAGGCTGGACTTGGCTAAGATTCTGAAGAAGTTTAGGGTTTTCATTCAGAGCTCATATATATGGAAAGGCAACAAAGGCCCCCCTGCACATCTTACAGTATGATCTCCTCGACTTAATCCTGGAAACCCTTTGGAGCAAATATAACTAAATGCCTACCTTAACCATAACAAAATGGAAAGCTTTATCAAAGCATTTAACACTGAGCAATAACTTCCCGAGTATTCCTTATATGGCATTTGAGGATTCAAGCAAAGCCCCTCGAGTATTCCTTGTGTTTTCAAAACACACTCTTGGTAACCAAATAAACTAACTTGCTAAATAGGTTTATTGACTCCTAGCCAGTTAAATGACCGAATCATTTACCAAAGTCACTCACCTTGGTTCTGGAATGTTGGATCTGTACTCTCTGTTTTGGCAGTAATTGGATATAGCATGGTCGGTTTTCTATTACAACTCCTCTCAACTTATAACAGTAAAATAAGGTTATCTGCATTTGGAAGTATATTTATCTTTTTATTATTTACAAACACATTTGTGATTGGTGAGTTAGGGTAGATGCACGCATGCATCTTGTCCAAGGGAGGTATCAAGTTATTAAAAAGTATACAGTGGAGAAAAAAAAGCTGCAAAACCTATTCCTGTTTTTCTTAGTGAGTATTAAGGAATACTACAGGACAGAATTAGTCACTAGTGCCCTGGATCCTGAAATAATCAATAAATAATCAAATGAAATAATCAAACTACTAGAACTCTAGATTGGCACAAACGGAAGCACAATCTGTGGAAATTTCTCAGTAATACATCTGTTTATCTACACTTTGCTCTCACTAAATCGTTGAGTACCTTAGGTTAGAAATTCAGTTTACTCATCCAAGAGTCTGTGCCTGGTACATGGTAGGCATTTGACATATAATTGTTAAGTGAATGAAAGCAGTTGATAATTTATAACTCAGGAGTAAAATAGATTTCAGGTAGAAGCTTCTGCTAGGTGAGTAATGAACACAATTTACAGGTACCTCTCCAGGAAGCCTCACAAATGTCAGTTATTATCCTTTGCTATCATTATTAAATAGAAGTCCTAAAGAATGAACAGAAATGGCACCTAATATTGTTAATTAAAAGTAGACAAAGAGGGCTTCCCTGGTGGCGCAGTGTTGGGAGTCCGCCTGCTGATGCGGGGGGACATGGGTTCGTGCCCCGGTCTGGGAAGGTGGCGCGGCTGGGCCCGTGGGCCCGTGGGCCATGGCCGCTGGGCCTGCGCGTCCGGAGCGTGTGCTCCGCGGCAGTGAGAGGCCCGCCTACCGCAAAAAAAAAAAAAAAAAAAAAAAAAATTAGAAGAACAAGATATAATTGAAACTATAAAAGCACTCAATCTTTTTCTTATGGTAAGCACCCAATATTAAATGGAAACAATAGAACATTCCCACAAAGCAATTCTATTAAGCTTCACTCTACTTTTTAAGAAGGAAGGTTTTCATCAGTTTTGTTGCCATTTCTACTAATTTTTCATGTTTTAAAAGATAACTGATTTTTTTTTAAAAAAAACACCCTGTAATCAACTTCTAAATAAACAGCTACTTCCACATATTAGTGATCTTGTAGAAAGAACACCCAGAATTTAATAAAACCCCAGAAGACTTTAGAAAAATCTGAATCACAAGAACGTAGTGCTTATTTGGTTTCAGGCCATGGGCTACTGCATTGTTGGGATTTTCTAAGTCAGATAGTGTTGCATTTGGAATATGCCAGCAAGCATTAATAATAATGACCGTAAAAGAAAATCTGGCCTTCCCCAGTCAGATGTAAGACTAGGCTTTCCAAAGCCAGTGTTCTGCTTAGGGCAGCAGAGGGCAGTAAACGCATTGTTAATTGATCACATAAACCTTTTATTACAATCTGGAGAGAAATGTATTTCCATACAACTGCATTTTCCATTTTAAACACTACACGTGTAAGTGGTTTGAAAGACAATACATTTTTTTTTTTGGTCTCAGATGCATTTTTGGAGCCATACAGAACGTTTACAAAGTACAATGAGATATCTATATAGTAATTCAGGGACTTACAGTTCATCTTAATATAACAGAAAAATGAAGACAATACTACATTGGAACCTTGGTCTAAAATTTACCTGTGTAGTGTAGGAGATACTAAATGTGGTAACCTATCAGAGACAGAGTGCTGTGTTTATATTAGCAATGAATTTAAGAGGTGCAAGGGCCCTTGAGGTCAACTAATTAGCCAAGCCCCTGTTTTTAACTGACCTGGAAAGTTTACTGGATTCTCTCAACTGGATAGAAGCTAAGCTATAATCAGAACAGCAGTCTCCTCATTCCTCTCATTCTACAGTTTTTTTTTTTAATTCATTTATTTATTTATTTTTGGCTGAGTTGGGTCTTGTTTGTTTGTTTGTTTGGCTCCACTGCGCAGCATGTGAGATCTTAGTTCCCTGACCAGGGATCAAACCCACACCCCCTGCATTGGAAGCGCAGACTCTTAACCACTGGACCGCCAGGGAAGTACCATGCGTTGGGTCTTCGTTGCTGCGCGTGGACTTTCTCTAGTTGCGGCGAGCGGAGGGCTACTCTTTGTTGCGGTGCGCGTGCTTCTCATTGTGGTGGCTTCTCTTGTTCCGGAGCATGGGCTCTAGGCACGCGGGCTTCAGTAGTTGTGGCGCACAGCCTTAGCTGCTCCACAGCAGGTGGGATCTTCCCCGACCAGGGATCGAACCCGTGTCCCCTGCATTAGCAGGCAGATTCTTAACCACTGTGCCACCAGGGAAGCCCGTACAGTTTTTTATTTTGCCACAAAGGTCTAGGAATCTAACTTGGAAATGCAGTAGTGTTCAAAATCACTCGATCTTGTCTCTGCAAAAGTTTCTTTTCAAGAGGTGGGGAGAAAATAAGCCCAGTAATGTCACATATTTGAAGCTTTAAATTTTTCTCTACCTATGGCAAATCAATATATATATTTCATGATCTTCGAAAGTAGTACCCTGTCACTCCCTAACCTCAACCCCAGGACTAGGTAGAAGACATTGCTCTTTCAACCTCAGCAAACTCACATAAATCTGGTCCCCTTTCCTTCTTGGCATCCTCCAGCACTGTATCATGATTAGAGATGTTACTAAATGAGACCAGAATTGGCTATCGATGCTTTCTTAGTTGTGACCTTCCAAAGCCTGGGCTTCAATCTGGAACATCTGTCATTCATTTTCCCTACTAATTTAGGAATGTCAGCATCAGGGGAAACGGTTAAATGACCAATGGTAAAATGACCTCTGGGAGAGAAGACATCTCAGTGAAGCCAGGACACTGCTGTAACAGTCACACTGAGACATTGCATTTCTGGACTTTGTTGATCTATCTGGAACAGGAGGTCTGACTAGCATTGGTAAGTTCAAGGGCCGCCAGTGACTTTCTTCTGACCCCCGCAGCAATTTCTTCCTTCTTTAAAGAACACATGCTGCAATGAACATTGTGGTACATGACTCTTTTTGAATTATGGTTTTCTCAGGGTATATGCCCAGTAGTGGGATTGCTGGGTCGTATGGTAGTTCTATTTTTAGTTTTTTAAGGAACCTCCATAGTGGCTGTATCAATTTACATTCCCACCAACAGTGCAAGAGGGTTCCCTTTTCTCCACAACCTCTCTAGCATTTATTGTTTGTAGATTTTTTGATGATGGCCATTCTGACCGGTGTGAGATGATATCTCATTGTAGTTTTGATTTGCATTTCTCTAATGATTAATGATGTTGAGCATTCTTTCATGTGTTTGTTGGCAATCTGTATATATTCTCTGGAGAAATGTCTATTTAGGTCTTCTGCCCATTTTTGTTTGTTTTTTTTTTTGTTTATTTTTTGTGGTACGTGGGCCTCTCACTGTTGTGGCCTCTCCTGTTGCGGTGCACAGGCTCCGGACGCACAGGCTCAGCGGCCATGGCTCACGGGCCCAGCCGCTCCGCGGCATGTGGGATCCTCCTGGACCAGGGCACGAACCCGTGTCCCCTGCATCGGCAGGCGGACTCTCAACCACTGCACCACGAGAGAAGCCTTTCTGCCCATTTTTGGATTGGGTTGTTTGTTTTTTTGATATTGAGCTGCATGAGCTGCATGTAAATTTTGGAGATTAATCCTTTGTCAGTTGCTTCATTTGCAAATATTTTCTCCCATTCTGAGGGTTGTCTTTTCATCTTGTTTATGGCTTCCTTTGCTGTGCAAAAGCTTTTAAGTTTCATTAGGTCCCATTTGTTTATTTTTGTTTTTATTTCCATTTCTCTAGGAGGTGGATCAAAAAGGATCTTGCTGTGATTTATGTCATAGAATGTTCTGCCTATGTTTTCCTCTAAGAGTTTGATAGTGTCTGGCCTTACATTTAGGTCTTTAATGCATTTTGAGTTTATTTTTGTGTATGGTGTTAGGGAGTGTTCTAATTTCATTCTTTAGCCAGGACACAGAAGCAACCTAAGTGTCCATCCACAGATGAATGGATAAAGAATATGTGGCACATATGTACAATGGAATATTACTCAGCCATAAAAAGAAATGAAATTGAGTTATTTGTAGTGAGATGGATGGACCTAGAGTCTGTCATACAGAGTGAAGTAAGTCAGAAAGAGAAAAACAAATACCACATGCTAACACATATATGGAATCTAAAAAAAAATGGTCATGAAGAACCTAGGGGCAAGACGGGAATAAAGATGCAGACCTACTAGAGCATGGACTTGAGGACACGGGGAGGGGGAAGGGTAAGCTGGGACAAAGTGAGAGAGTGGCATGGACATATATACACTACCAAATATAAAATAGATAGCTAGTGGGAAGCAGCCGCATAGCACAGGGAGATCAGCTCGGTGCTTTGTGACCACCTAGAGGGGTGGAATAGGGAGGGTGGGAGGGAGGGAGACCCAAGAGGGAAGAGATATGGGAACATATGTATATGTATAGCTGATTCACTTTGTTATAAAGCAGAAACTAACACACCATTGTAAAGCAATTATACTCCAATAAAGATGTTAAAAAAAAAAAAAAAGGAACACATGCTAAGCCTCGGGCTCTAGACCTCTTACTTTCATTTTCACTAGTTGCTTTGTTCTCAGCCAGCTCGCTTTGTTCTAAGTCTGTAGTCTTTCAGCAAGTCAAGGGCCAGGCTGAAATCCCAGAGCAAATTTCTCCAAGGCCAAAGAAGGAAATGTTCTACAGTCTTTGGAAACCAAGAATAAAGAACATTAGTTTATTTTATTTGGATGTTAATATATTGGATGTTACACATTTTTCACGAAAATTAGACATTTTATGGATTAGCTGTGTATCTTCATTACATCATATTCTCTAACAAAGGTTAAAGGTGCATGGATATAGGTCCATGTTTTTTTTGTTTTTGTTTTTGTGGTACGCGGGCCTCTCACTGTTGTGGCCTCTCCCGTTGCGGAGCACAGGCTCCGGACGTGCAGGCTCAGCGGCCATGGCTCACGGGCCCAGCCGCTCCGCGGCATGTGGGATCTTCCCGGACCGGGGCACGGACACGTGTCCCCTGCATCGGCAGGCGGACTCTCAACCACTGCGCCACCAGGGAAGCCCCGATAGGTCCATGTTTTAAGTAGACGCTACATTTTTTGTAAAATATAAGGTTTTTCAAAGCAAAGTCAAAGGGAATACCACCATAGAGGCTCTGGTGTTATAAATTTTACTTAAGATGCTGTATATCTTATGATTTCTTGAGGAGATGGCTAATATCTAAGGGAATTATCCAGAGCTGTGCCAGAAACATGGGGGGAAAACATGGAACCTCTTTGTATAGAAACTACCAGGTACTATTCTATATTCATTTTCCCCAGATGGCAAATGGTTATCTAGAAATGACCATGGATGAGGGGTTTCCCATTGTGCTTTTGGTTGGGTTGGCCAGAAAAGCCACAGAGCCTCAGGCCAAGGACCAAGTGGAGCTTTGTTTTCTTGTTTGTGTGCTGAAATGTATTACTGCCTGGCAAGGATTAGGTGTGGAAACCTGAAGCCAGGGTTTTCAAAATTCTGGCTCTGAGGCAAACCCCAAACAACAAAGGGAAGCAATTTGTTTGGAAAGCCCAGTGTCTGGGAATATCAGAGCTAAAAGGTCAATTGTAGAGTTATCAGGAAGTTCAATGAATACCTTATTAACATGAGAGAGACAGAGACAGAGAGAGACTGAGAGAAAGGAGAAAAAGAAGGGAGGGAGGGAAAGAAAAGGGAATAGCAGCATAGAGTGGGAGTTAAAATGGGCTCCAGGTTAAAAACCACTTACTAGTTCAACCACCTAAGCCTCTGTTTTCTGAAACATTAAATGGGAATAATAATACCCACCTAGGTTACAGGGTTATTCTAAGAATTCATTGACTTAATCTCTGTAAATGACTTAGTGCAGTGTCTGGAACCTGTCAAGTGTGCTCAGTAAAAGCTAACCATTGTTACTCTTATTTTAAAGTAACTGGATAAGAAGGAGGGAAAAGATGTACCCATTGTGAGGTACAGTTCCTTAAACACTCCCATGTTATTAGCTAATCATTTAGAGCCTTGTGAGGAAGGACCTACTCTTCAAGTAGTACATCAGTGGATTCAGGTCCTATAAGAATCTCATCAATTTATTCAACCTTTTGAATTTATAGAATCTATACAACCTGGGACAGACTGGGTCACCATTTGTTCAGTTTGCACCCTGCCCAAGAGGAACAGTTTAGGGG
Organism: Phocoena sinus; assembly: GCF_008692025.1. Taxonomy (NCBI): domain Eukaryota; kingdom Metazoa; phylum Chordata; class Mammalia; order Artiodactyla; family Phocoenidae; genus Phocoena; species Phocoena sinus. The sequence goes on from NC_045767.1 coordinate 22,385,397, forward strand.
ATCTTTCACTTTCCAAGTCTTGCACCCCAGATTTGGATTGCATCATCCCAGAAGAAGTGGCATTCTTTTTTTTAGTTTTGCATAAATGTTCCATATGACCTAGCAGCAGCCCTGCGGTCCAATCCCAAATCCCACAGCTTCATGACCAGACCTTCCAGTCATACCCTGGCTTCCCTTCTCCATGTGAAACTGCAGAGAAGTTCCTCCCTTGGGATCTGCTGGGTAAGGAGGGAGCTGTGCTCCAGAGGCGCAGCCTCTGGGGAAGAGAAATGAATTCAAGCCTCTCCTAGCTGTTGACTCCACCCAGAAACTGCCAGGGAGAGGGAGACTGCCTTTTCTTCCTCCCTAGAGAGCTCATATCTCAATTCTGGCCAAAAGGTATTGCTTGAGTTCTGAGGTGTGGGAGCTAGAGGGAGAGATGATGGAAATAAACCACATTTTGTTTCCCTTTTCACTCCAGCAGCCTGAATGGATGGTGGAGAGCTTCACAGCCATTGTTATTGAGTCCCTCTGTCTGAACTGCCATCCTCTGACCCACCTAAGATTAACTGTGCTTGTCCTGTCAGACTTGGCTTTCTGTGATCTGCAATCCCATCCCCTCTCTATTTCTTCTTAGCATCTCAAATGTAATAATTTAATTCATCCTCAGACATGTTTAACTCTCATTCTCTACCCTACTTTCATACATGTCCTCTCTTTCATTTCTCTTTTCATATGATGGGACAAAATACACCACCACGAGGCAAGCTCAGTAATGTGTATCTGCAGTGGAGTAAGTTCTCACCCAATGGCTGCACCCGTAATTTCCCTCAGTTTGATTTGCCCTCAGCTTTTGGACATTACAGACAGTTTGCATTCCTCAAGCCCAGGATCATGGCTAGTAGGGTAGTAGGGAGAAAAGTGCCTGTCATTCTCCAAAGATACGACCTGCCAACAAAATGTGGATAAGCCCAAGAAACCATTTCCAAACATGGAAACATGAGTGGATCAGTTTGGGGCAGATGGAAGTTTCTGCCAGTTCTGAATTTTGCCAATCTCCCTAGCTGATTTCTCAACCACTCAACACAGGATGAAAGGGGAAAAAATGACTTCTATTTCCAACACTTAGGCTCTATTAGAAATGATAAAAGTTTTTCCATAATAAGTAAAATAGATAATAGAAAAATTAGGGGCCTGAGGATTATCCTGAAACCCTTTACAATTATGGAGAATTCATAGCAAGGTTAAGGTTTTTTTTTTTAAGTAAGAACTGAATATTTTCATTACCTTCTCTGTTTGTAGGTACTTTACAGCTAAGTTTATTTTTGCATTGCCAGAAAATTTTTAGCTGTGCACTGATTAAGGGAAGGAACATGTACCCCCAACCCAAAGGCATAAAAGTTCCAAAAATGCATTATCAATGCTTCCTTTATAAATTGACTGTCTTCTGTCACTCCGTGATTGGGGCTTCAGAAACTTTTTCTTTTGTTTTCCTATTACTTTTCTAATCAGATTTTCTCTATTTCCTTTGCTGACTCTTCTTTCTCCTCTATTCCTAACAGTAGGTTCTCTCAGGGCAAATTTTTGGCTTTTCTCTCTGAAAGCAATCCCTCAGTGGGCTTCTCTGCTCTCAGGGATTCAGCCATTGCTTCTACGTGGATTCTTCAAATCTACAACCACATTAACAGCTGGTTGCCAGTCATCCACTACATGAAAGCCTGCTCTGTCTTCAAAACAATAGATTCAAAAGTAAAATTACATCTTTTCTACAAACAAGGCCCTAGCTTGTTATCCTGTCAGTGGAGTTAAGACTTAAATGAAGGTAACATCCAAAGAGCCATATACTAGAAATTGACAAGGGATTAGAAATAAGCTTGCCTTCCTGGTGATTCACTGCATCACTTTTGGGACCAAACATTTTATGGGTTACTTAATTCTCTATTGCTTTACATTTGCGTGTCAGTGATTTGATGAATATTTATTAAGCACTTACTCTGTGCCAGGTGCTGCTCTAGATGCAGGCAAACAGCAGTGAACGTGAAAGACCCTAAAGGACTTTGCAATTTTAGAGGGAAGAAGCCAATGATAAACTCATAAAAATATAAAATAAAGTACCAATAAGAGCAATATAGAGGGTAAAAACAGGCTAATGCAACAGAGCAGGGATAGGATGGGGTGGAGGCTGCTTTAGATGGGTGGTGCCTCTCTGAGGAGGTAGTATTAGAATTTACACCTGGATAACAAAGATACAGAAATGCAAAGATGGGATGCAACATACTAGGAAAAGTATGTTGCAGTCCAAAGGGAGAGTATATTCAAAGGCTCTGAGATGTGGACAAGCTTAGCATATTTGAGGAAAAGTAGAAGGAAATGAGGCAGTAAAAGGCAGGTATCAACTCATGTGGACTCTGTAGGGCATGGTTTTTCAACCTTGGCACTATTGACATTTGAGACCAGATAATTCTTTCTTGTTGGACCCTGTTTTGTGTAGTGCAAGGTGTTTAGCAGCATTCCTGGGCTCTACCCACTAGACTCCAGTAGGCTCTCCCCAGTAGTAGCAACCAAAACACGTCTCCAGAAAGTGCCAAATGTCTTTGGCATTGTGAGGGTGAAATAGTCTCCAGTTGAGAACCACTGCTGTAGGCCAAGATAAGACATTTGGATGTTATCCTAAGCGCAGTGGGAAGCTATTAGAACATCTTAGGCAGAGAGTGATAAGAAATGAGTTGCACTGTAGGACGTTTACACTGGCTTTTGTGGAAAGAGACAAGAGTAGAGGCAGGGAAGAAATCAGAAAGCTACAGCATAAGCTTAGGTCAGACACAATGGACTGAAATGGTAGCCAAGAGGATTCATCTAGGAATTAGGTAGAGGGGGTTGAAAGGAAGAAAAGAATCAAGCATGTTGCTTAGGTTCTTTGCTGGAGCCATGAAGTAGTTGGACCTAAGCCTTAAGCCTGAGATGGTAGTGCCATTTATTGACAGGGAAGACTAGGAAACAGAGCGGTGGGTGCAGGAGATAGAAATCAAGAATTCTGTTGGCCATACTAAGTTTGAGATGTCTATTAGGTATCCAAGTGCAGATGTGAAGCAGGCAGTTAGATACATGAGTGTGGCACCTCATGAGGGGGTGTCAAGATTGGAGGACAGTCAGGACAGAGGACAGTCAGGATTGGAGATTTAAATTTATAGGTGGAATTTGAAGATGAGAACTAGATGGGATTCCCTAGTGTATTAATTTCCTGTGGATGATATAACGAACTGAGTACACACTGGTGGCTTAACACAACACAAATGTATTCTTTCACAGTCTAGAGGCCAGAAGTCCAAAATCAAGGTGTCTGTAGGGGCTGTACTCCCTCTGGCGACTCTAGGGGAGAATCCATTCCTCACTTTTTCTAGCTGCCGGTGGCTGTCAGCAATCCTTGACTGCGGCCTTTTGGCCACACCTCTCCAAGCTCTACCTCTTTGGTCACAATGCCTCCTCTTCTGTTTGCCAAATCTCCCCTGTGTTTCTCTTATGAGGACATTTGTCATTGGATTTAGGGCCCACCTGAATAATCCAGGATGATCTCTTCATCTCAAATTCCTTAATTTAATTACATCTGCAAAGATTCCTTTTCCAAAATCAGGTAACACTCACAAATTCTGGGAATTAGGATGGTGACATCTCTTTGGGGCCACCACTCAGCCCACTACACCTAGGGAGAGAGTACAGATAGAGAAGACGAAAGGCTTGCTCCAAGGCTGGCACTCCAATGACAGCGCCTTGGAGACTCCAACACACAGAAGTTAGTAGAGGATGAAGAGCTAGGAAAGAACAGCCAGACAGTGCAGGGGCCACAGACGACTAGAGCGAGAGCCTGGGGTTCCTGTTTCTTTTCTCTCTCTCATGTTTCTTTGCACCATATTTGTCCCAGAATAACTTTGAAAGATACTCCTTGAACTGAAATGAATGTTTACAGTGATCTTCTTAAAAAGCACATTGTTCAGGCCATTAAACTTCCTTGAGCTTGTTGGAAAAACTCAGGGGTAATCATCCACACGTTTATTGCTTTAGGTGAGCACATGGAAAAAGAGCGAGAGAAAAAAACCGTTTCATTTTGTGCCAAGTTTTTACTATAAAAGTAACCATCATTCTTCTTTTAATTCTTTATTCCCAAGGCACAAAGGACTAACATTTGAAACCTATTTAGCAAATTCTTTGAAACTTGTAGCAAACTTCCAAAGTTAAATTTAGGATTCAAACCTCTGTGATTGGTCAGTGAAGTGAAAGGGACAGAGAGTAATGGTTCAAGGAAACTGCTTTCCTCTGATGCCCTGATATGGTAACGGAAAATATATCTTCACTCCGGGGGAAGAATATTCATTGTCTTTTCATAAAAGTAATAGATTCAGTGTTACCAGTAACTTTAGAGTCGATACTTCTCAGCTTTACATACTAATGAACAAATATATCCTAAAACCCTTTGAATAGAAATATATCATGTAGGATCAAAATGTCATCTGTCTTACAGTATAAAAATTGGTAACTTGGAGAAATACATTTTAAATCAGAGTAAAATGAATGTATGGCATCAGAATGCAGGAACACTAGTCCTTCCCCCGCACCCCCAGGTCTGGCTCTCTTACTGGATGGCAAGGTACTCTAGGTCCTACCTCTCAAAAACTCTAGGGGGAGCAATTTGAGGGAAACTTTCAACTTTTCTTCTAGTCATCTTCCTTCTAGAAGGAGAACGATGACTGAAGCAGTCTGTTTCCTGAGATGATTGAAGACTGCAAGAGGAGGCTTGAAGAATTCTCTGTAGTTTCCCTGGGCTCACACAACCGTGGACAAGTTGTAGGGCGGAGCTATTCAGGATCCTCATCCCCTCCACTGGAGATGGATTCAGTACTTGCAGTCTTGTACTTTTGACCCTCTCCTCCATCTCCCACCCTCACTCCTACCTGCCACAGGGTCCTAAGAGGTAAACAAAACTATATAAGGCTGAGTTCTGCTTGTCTAGGGCCTTACACCTCCCAATCAAGTACAAAATCCACTAAGTAATGGACCAGTCAATTAACTTGGTGTACGAAGTTGAAGACAAGTGCACTTTATCCTTAAAATCGGAGGATTTAAAGTAATATGACGTGTCTGAACATCTTTGAGATCACCTCCCACCACCCCCACTACCATACACGCACCACATATATCCAAACCAATATTCTGATCTGAATAAGCATTTGGATGGTAATGTCAACTAATGGAAACATAAACAAACCACATTTTTTTGAGATGCAGAAAGGATGCAAACAATGCCTACTAATCGAGAACACAACAGAGTAAATTGAAAAGTGCCTTGAAAAATAAAAGTTAAAGCAGGAAAAGTGTCAAGGAATTGCTGAAGCTAAGAAATGATGCACGACTTGCCAAAAGTCGAAAGTTCAACAAGCAGCTCTTTGATGTGACTAGAGAATTAACTCGTCTCTGCATTGTGTTCACTACATAAGTGGAGGGGTATTTTGGCAAGAAAAGTGGCAGCAGATTCTTGGCTTTTCCCATCAGGCTCTGACAGGAGGGAGCAGCCCTGGGTTCCAGTGCAGACTCTGTGACCTTCCCCTTTTGTGACTGAAATAAGTCCTTGTCCCCTTCTGAGGCCCTCTTTCTCCATCAAAATAGGAGCAATAACGAACACACACACATTCGAAGGTTTCTTGTAAGGATAACATGTATTAGCAGATACGAAAGTGCTTTGAAAAAGTTTAAAGTTGCAAGTCATTTTATCATGTAGTAAAGGGAATCAGGATTGAGATTTTTCTGACACTACTCAGTCCTCGTAATCAACTAGGATAATCATTGTTTGCATCACACGTCCTCAGATAGTAATTAGAGTAGCTACCATGTATTTAGTGTCACATGAACAGAGCATTTAACAATAATCTTTGATATAGGGTTATTACTTCCATCTTCACAGATGACAAAAATAAAGTCCAGAGGGATTAAATGGCTTTCCAAACCACAATTCTGATAAACGGAGGAGCTGGGGTTTGAATCCAGATCCGATTCCCAGGCACATTCTCTTACGTAGTAGGTCACACAGAATGAAGACCAGAGAGATGTGAAACATGGCCCCCAATTGCATGGGTGTGTGTATTGGTGGACCCCAGCCTACCTATTCTCTTCACTAATTCTCAAGAGCCTTTCAAGTCAGCAGCATCCACTAGGTCCCTGACATGGAAGATCACAGGGAACTTCCCTTGGGAGGTGCCTCCTGTGTTTGTGGGGAATGGTTTTTCCAAATAAAGATCCCACTTTCAAAGACCTTTGCCAGGACACTCTTTGGACCTATTGTGAGTGAGTTCATAAGCTTTTTATCACCATGTTATCTTCCTGCATCTATTCTCCATGTACCTAAAGAAAAGGAATAAGATCACCCAAGCTCTATGGCTTAGAAACCATTTTATTTTACTGTTGAGTTACACTTGCTTCCACCCGTCCCACCAAGCTTCCTCCCTGTTGTTTTATTATGAGTGCTCAATAAGTATTATTGATTGACTGGGTGTCTAAGTAGGGACTGATTTACCCAATAAGGAATATTTTTTTTTCAGGTTCAACAAATGTTTTGTTTGCTATTTTGATGACTACAGATAAATGTTTCCACTATGGAAAAGAAAGTTAGCACAGTACATTCTCACGACTGGGTAACGGATTTTCTGAAGTCGTTTTCATTAGGGCAAAAACTTAGAAAAAAACAACCTGAATACTGGAGGCCAGTACTTTATATAAAGTCCCTTGTAAAAACAAAACAGAATAAAAACAAACCAAAAAGAAGAGGGCAGGGCAAAATTTAAAAAAAGAAAAAGGTAAAAGACAGGGAGAAAGGACACAACGGGAGCCGACTCATTGCTCCTCTTCAGCCGCCTCTTTGGTCTCGTCCTCGGGCTCCCTGCCCTCCTTCACCGAAAGAGCTTCTAGCTTCTCAGCTACTTTCTCGGCACTGTCATTTTTGCCTGTTCCTTTCTTTTCTCTCTCTTCAATCTCTTTCCTGCATTCTTCAAACTTCGAATTTCTGTACGTTCTCGGCGTTAAGGAAGCGGATGGCCGGCAGCTCCTGCTTGGGGCGCTGGCCGGCGAAGTCGGCGTGGGTAGTCCAGACCCAGGCGCGGTCACTGCCCGCGTTCGGCTTCAGCTCCACCACCGGCATGATGCAGTGGTTGGCGCAGGTCTGGAGGGTCTCGTCCCTGCGCATGAGGAAGCGGATGGTCCCCTTCTCCTCGTGCTTCAGCAGCTTGACATGCCTTGTACCCAGCTCCTTCCCCTCCGGGAGGTCGTTCTCCGGAAGCGAACCGGAACAGCTTGGCCCGCATTGGAAAAAGCTCCTCTTCATCTTCTTCCAGCGTTTTAATTTCTTGCTCAGGAAGAGAAACTATGGGCTCAAACTGGGGGTCATGGTTGGACTCGTCGGCATTCTCGGTGGAGGTGTCGTGCTCCTCGTGGGTGTCCTTGGCGGCCGCCATGAGCGCGGCGGCGGCGGCTCGGCTAGCTCCGTGGTCGCGGCCTCCGCGGCCTCCCGGCGGCCGGTCGCAGTTCCTGCCTCCGCGTCTGGCGCCGGCGCCTCCCTCCCATCCGCTCTTCCCTCCGCCCCGCGACCCGAACCCCGACCGCTGACCCCGGCGGCGGGAAACGCGCTGCCGGGAGTAATGGTGATGTTGACAAAATTACGGTAATTACAAGCTAAAAGAATGAAGTTGTGACTACTTATATCTACATTGTGTAATGTGAGTGTGCTGGTCCGATAACTTGTTCTGTGTTCTTATGTCTCCTCCTCCTGTCTGCAACTCTTGGAGCTGTTGGCCACAGTTTACTCCTTGAAACCACTTCCTCCCTCGGCTTCCATAAAGCTTATACCATCCCGATTCTCCACAGCCTCTACTTTAATAACTGCATCTTCTCAGTTCCCTTCAAGAACTTTTCTTCCACTTCGTATTCCTCATACATGGACATTACCTCCGGTCTTATCGGTCCCCTAGCTTCTCTTCAAAATCAGTCCCCATCTATGGAGATGGCTTCTGAATCTGTCTTCAAACCCCTAATCTCTCTCCTCATTTCCAGTTTGTATCTGCTTTTCATCTGGATTCCATCTTACTCTGTGTTTCCCAGGTTAAAAACCTTTGAAATAATCTTTGATGATTTCCCTTAGGTTTCCAGAACAGTTCATACAATTCCTCCTATTTCCTTAGTAATAGTTCTAGAATGTATTATGCCTTCTTTTTTATTTATTCAAAATATATCTATTGAATTCCAGGCCCTCATCTTGAAAAATGCACAAACTTCTGAGTAAGGCCCTGTTTCCTTTTTCTTATCCCTTCTATTTTTGCACATGGTTGCCAAATTTGTATTCCCCAAATACTTTTTTTACTTTCCCACTCTTGCACTTGACCTCTTAAGACAGCTCTGCTTTATCTATGAAATGAAGTCCAAATTCTTTGCCTGAGAGTCACATCCTTGTAACATCTGGATTTAAGCAACCTTTGGAAACACATCTATCTTTCTCTGCTTGAACCTGTTGCTTTGGTTAGGCTGGTCTTCCTGTTCCTCCCCTATAGTAATGCTTTGTTCATTTTGATCTCTGAATATTGGCTCAAGCCCTTCCTCTCACCTAGAATGCCTTCTGTTCTCTCATCCAATTCTTCCAGTTAAAAAGACCCAATTCTTCAATTCTTCTCTTCCTAAAAAGCTTCTCCTGGTTACTTCAGTCCAGAGTAAAATAGGCAAGGGAAACATTCTCTAAATCTGCAGCTCTCACGGCCTCAGAGCCCATGCGCCACCTAGGACACACTATTGTGGGACATTTCATATTGTGGAACTGAGTTATCATTTAGCTTCTCACATGTGAACATTTAAATTTCCCATTATGTTGTACCTTCTCTGACAACAGAAGCGGTTTGGCATGGTGGTAAAGCGTATGAAGTCTAGAGCAAGACTGTCTGGGCTCAAGTCATCACTTACTATCTATGTGATCTTGGGCAATGTATTTTATTACACCTTAGTTTTCTCATCTGTAAAACTGTGGATAATATTATACTCCCCTCATAGACTTATCATGGGGATTCAATGAGTTAGTATGTGTAAGATGCTTAGACAGTGCCCAGCACATAATAAGTACTTTGTAAGTGTTAGCTATTATTCTTCCTTATATATTTCCCCACGTATAGATACATAGATAGATAAACATATCTATCTATACACACACACATTGTATCTATATCAACATCTATATCTATATATCTGAAAAAATAGTTAATCAACTAACCAGTTAATTTGGGGAGTGTGGAAATACCATCTATTTCAAGAATATATATATGTTTCTCTCTAGCTCAGTTTTGTGCCTGAATTATGCCTAGAGTTCCTTCAGCTTCTCGTTCTTTTCCTGACTTAACATGAGTGTTCTTCTAAGACAGAGAGATGGGCAGCAGACTTAATTTCAGTTAAGACTTTGACCAGAATAGAAATGCCCATTTTTAGTTGAACATCCTTTCCCATTTGAGACATAAATATTCCCTAAATGGCAATGATGAGTCTATATAAAAGGATGCTTTGTATTACAATTTGTGTTCGGTTTGGAAATAGGATCTAGGACTTTCCCCTGAAGTTAAAAACAAGAGAGAGAGAAAGAGAGAAATGGGGAAAAAAAAAAAAAAACACTTAAATGATGAAGACATTTAAGGCACATCTGTAGCCAAATTGCCTTTTTTTAAAACACCTTCTTTTGTTTTAAAGATGTGTACAGATGGTAAAATATGATTACATGAAATTTTATGTACTTAAATCTTTTAAAACACTGAAATAAAAATGTGATTTTATAACATAACACAGTAAAACCTACATGAGAAGAGCATACATAATTGGTGATGCTAAGGAGAAGTTACAGGCAGAATCTGAGGAGAGAGCTATAGACACCATGTAGACAGATATGGGCCATGTGTCAGGAGGGGGGAGATGGACAAGGACCTGAGCAGGAATCCTGGCCTTCTGGGAGGGGTGAAGGGGACACAGGATCTGCTCCACCTTTCTGCATTCTAATGCACTCTTCACCAAGCCCGGAGGAGTTCAGTTTTGTTGGAGAAAAATTCACTGGAGAGGACCAAGAGAGATCAGTACCTCTGATTCTCCATGGAACTCATCAATACTCAATTTCACGCTGGCTTATGGTCTTCACTTTGGTGATCTTTGGCAGTCTATATTAATTCCAAGGAGTCTATAATAAGCAGGGTGGTTCTGCAGTTACACATGAAAATTATGAAAATACAACAATAGGTATTATACATGGCACAAAGTGTTCAAAGCTTCATGGTGTGCACAATTGTGAGCAATTTTTGATTTTCAAAAGGAATGGCTATAGTTGGAGAAAGGTTGGGTCCTGCAGAATCTCTCCTGTTCTTGCCTGAAGTTAATACCCTCTAACACCACTTCTGAGACCCCTATGCCTTTAGTCATTAATTAGTGCATTCAAATAATCAATGAATAATGAGCACCTATCCTGTCCCAATGTGATGAATCCTATGAAAGGAGAAGTACAGGGTATTGGTGAACTTTAGAAACAATGGTGTGCCCATTAAAAGCTTCAAATTATAATAAATGCAGGAGAACTTTTATCATTTTCTCTGAACTCTCAACATAGTTTGGATGAATCAGCTAAACATTTTAGTTCAAAATGAATCATGTGTTTAAACTCATATGTGAGGGTTAAAAAAGGGTTGTCTTCCTACCCCTTATTACAAAACTTCCGTTAAATGAAGTGCCAAGGTCACTTATTAGTTATGCTAATGGAACTACAACCTTGTTTTCTTTCTTTTCGCCTTAGGTTCTTGGGGTGGGGGGAGGCAGAAGGACTTATTTAAAGGAAAAAATGTAGGCTTTGCAGGGTTCTGCGTTAGAATTCTGACTTTCCTAGTTTCAATCTGTATCTACAACTTTGAAAATTACTCAACGTCTCTGAACTTCAGTTTTCTCTTCTATAAAATTGGCATAATAATAATTCCTTCCAGGGTTGTTGTAGGACTAGAAATAAAGCTTTATAAAGCACCTGGCACAGTGCCTGAAACTTTATAAAACACTTAATAAATAGTATATGTTAGTATCATTGTTGAAAGCTACCAAATTCTCCTTTGTTGACTTGTATGTGTAATAATAGAAGGTGCCTAATTGTTCTATCTGGAAAGATGAATTAAATACCTACCATTCAATGTGATCAACTAAAATACCAACAAAAACAACTGAATAGTAAGATTTAATACTTGTGTTTACAGATTGCTATTACCTTATTTCTGGCATTTTTTTTTTTTACCAATCTACATTCTTACTGGAATGGAATTTGAGAATTATATTTAAAATCAATGAGTTAATTCAGAATACATAATTACAAGTAACTCGGATTCAGACAGAATATCCCCTTTTCTCATAAGTAAAAAGTTTAGTGTTGAATATTATATAAGAGAAAAAAAGAGAGCTATTTCACTAAATTCAATACCAGAAGAAGGAATAAGCTATATGTGATAAATGAAGTCTTGGTGAATTTATCTCTACTGAAAATGCCTGTTGCTCTGGTTAGGCATCTTGCATATCTTATCTGTAGTCTATCTTCATAATCATCTTCAAAGTGGTATAGGGAGATTTCCGCCCCCACTTCTAATTTTTCCAGGGTGGGGAGGTGGCGACCTATTGTCTCCTCTTTACCACTCTTCACTCACTCTTGGAGGAGGAGGAAGAGGGCCTTGCCTGATGGTTGAGACTGGGAGCAGGGACTGGGCAAGCCCAGCTCAAGTCACACCTCCTCTTGCTCTTCCCAGGTCAGGAGACACCTTACCCAGGATCTGTTCTCAGCTAGATCATGTGATAAGTTTAGAAGAGTGGCTGGGAATTCCCTGGCGGTCCAGTGATTAGGACTGCTCTGCACTTTCACTGCCAGGGCCCTGGTTCAATCCCTGGTCAGGCAACCAAGATCCCACAAGCCACAAGGCAGGGCCAAAAAAAAAAAAAAGCAGCTTCTTTGCCTGAGCCTGGTTGAGGAAGTTTAATGGTGGGATGAAATATTAAGAAGCTCATTATGTCTATCCACCTTGGCTACATCCTCAAATTCAGCTTAATTTAGTTTAGTTTTTTTTTTTTTTTTTTTTTTGCGGCACGCGGGCCTCTCACTGTTGTGGCCTCTCCCGTTGCGGAGCACAGGCTCCGGACGTGCAGGCTTAGCGGCCATGGCTCACGGGCCCAGCCACTCCGCGGCAGGTGGGATCTTCCCGGACCGGGGCATGAACCCGTGTCCCCTGCATCGGCAGGCGGACTCTCAACCACTGCGCCACCAGGGAAGCCCTTAATTTAGTTTTTAAAAGTTTTTATATTTAAATCTTCATCTGTTTCCTGTGTTTTGCTTCTTAATTATTTCCAATCTCTTGGCCACATCCTCAAATTCAGTTTAATTTAGTTTTTATATTTAAATCTTCATCTGTTTTGCTTCTTAATTGTTTCCAATCTCAAGACTAGATATAATTTGCATTTTATGATGAAAAAACTTATGTTTGGAGAAGTAACATATATAGCCCAAGATTACACAGTAAACAGCTGAGTTAGAATTCCAGCCCTGGCCCACTTTACTGTACACTTTAGTTTCTTTTCAGGATACAATGTTGCCTTCTTTTTGTTGAACAGTAAAAATAACATAACAGCAGTAATAAAACTCCTGGTCCTATTTGGAAGCTATATATTTTCACACTTGCGCCGCAACAAACTTGCTATCTCTTTATGTACTGGTCCCGTCTGGTAACAGAAAGTGTCTGCTCTGAACTTCCGTCCTTATATTCTGTCTCTGCACAAACCAAGTACATAGAGAAAGAAGACAGGAGACAGACTTAATTAGGCCATAATGTTAGTCAAATCCTCCCTCCCCCAGCTCCCTCCAACATATCTCACTGTTTAGGACTAGTGATTTTTCTAGATTTATCTATGCAATAGCATGAAGCCTTGAATAACTTTATACTTGGGTAAAACTTTCTACGTACTTGTGTAGAAATGGACCTTCAGAGTGCCTGGTTACATTATTTGCACACTTGAATATCTTACTCCTTTTCCACAGCTGATTTAGTTTATGGTTCTGACTTTCTGGGACACAACCCTGTATTAACTGTATTTAACTACATTAACTGTATCTTCTTATCTTCTATATTCTTGATGCTCTAACATCGGGGACCTCACGGACTAGAGAGGGACTGCCTCTCCCAAGTTAGCTAATTCCTAGAGATAGTGAACAACGTGCTTTGCCTTTGAGCACAATGTTGATGCAGAGCAACCGATTCTGAGCGCACACCCCCACCTGCCTCCTCTGTTCAGTGCTCCAGGAGGCAGCACTCCTCTGCCCTAATCAGCTCAGGACCAGGTACCAGACAGCGAGGGGCCACCTTGATAATCCAGAGCCCTCCAAGATCATCCAGACTATCCAATCCTAAACCTGCTCACCTGGCCTTGCCCATTCCCTCCCTGGAAAGCACCGTAAAGGCTTTGCCCAAGGTCTCCCTCTCGCCCCTCCTCCTGACCAACCCCGGTTGTTCCCCATGTGGCCCTTCATGGTATGGCATGTCCCCTCCCCTTGGGAACTGTGAGTGACAAACTACAGTTGACCCTTCAACAACACTGTGTGGGTTCACATATATGAGAATTCTTTCCAACAGTAAATGTAACAATACTCCAGGATCCGTGGTTGGTTGAATCCAAGGATGAGGCACCGTGGATACAGAGGACTGACTATAAGTTATGCGTGATTTCCAAATGCAAGGAGGGTTGGAGCCCCTAACTCCCACTTTGTTCAAGGGTCAACTATATCTTTTCAGTGGCAATTATCTCCCGATCTTTTGGCCTTACCATGTCTGAATATAAACAAAATCCTGAGTACATTTAAAACAAATCCGTACCCTTGCAAATAGCAAAAGAATACATGCAACCATATATATATTTTAATATACTTGCCTTTTTGTAGCAAAGTTATACTACAAATATACTATATATTCAAGTCTTAAGTTATACTGTAAAGCTGTATTACCATAAATTAATGAAATAATAATTTTCTATGATTCTTTAGATAAAATACTATTGAGACAAGGATATGGAGGTTGTTTTCTATTGTGATTTCTTTTAATGGAATGTTGTTTTCTGAACTTCATTACATGCATTTGATAGTGGTTTAGAGTGAAAGCAATTTGAAGCCACCTGGTTGCCTTACAGATTCAAATGGAATTTTTCTGTAAGCTTCATGAAGACAGGGGTTATTTTCAATATAAATATTATGAAGCCAGAATGAAACAAAACAAATTATAATTTTTATGTACATTCTAGAGGAAAAATGCAGGATAGCATTACTCGATACTATATGTAAAAGCACCTAGCTAGGTGATCAACATGTAGTAGAATTTTTTTTTTTTTTTTTTTTTTTTTTTTTTGCGGTACGCGGGCCTCTCACTGTTGTGGCCTCTCCCGTAGTGGAGCACAGGCTCCGGATGCGCAGGCTCAGCAGCCATGGCTCACGGGCCCAGCCGCTCCACGGCACGTGGGATCTTCCCGGACCGGGGCACGAACCCGTGTACCCTGCATCGGCAGGCAGACTCTCAGCCACTGCGCCACCAGGGAAGCCCAGTAGAATTTTTAAATGCTATTTTTCCCTACCAATATCTATAAGAGCACCCAAAAAGATTTGTGTTCCATTTTAGAGGGAAGTTGAAGTATTGAAAACTAACAGCAGTCTACCAGGGTTAGGGTAGTATTTCTCAACCTTTTTTCATGATCATTTTCTAAGGGAGTCTTTTTTCCTAATTGTCCCCAACCCATGAAATGCTAATGCTACAGATATACTACACACATGTGTACGTGCTGTGGTCCTCTGGAGGCCCACAAACCAGTATAACAGCTAAGGTATTTTTTTGCCCCTAGAGAACTAATTTTTACCCCCATGGGGGCGATCTCACCTCACTGATAGCCAGTGAGAATACATGGTTAGAGTTACCAATGGTTCTTAACCCTGGCTACTCAGTAGAACTACCTGAAAGGGATTTAGTTACCAGGTCCCCATTCTGAGATTTTTATGTAATTCATCTGGAATGGGACCCAGGCTTTGTTATTTTAAAACTCTCCAATGGGTTAGATCTAGAAAGATCCTTTACTGCTAACCAGAGAGAAGCAAGTCTAAGTGCTTATTCAATACTTTAAGCCTGTGACAAGTTAATCAAGTAACATGACATGGTGTGTTTGTGATTTACCTTCATTGTAAATTGACATATAATACATCAATTCTTTCACACTGTAATAAAAACTTGTATATTTATATGAATGTCCCATGTACAATTAGGGGACAAATGTGGTGGAGAAAGTGAGCAATGATCATGATTCCGGGAATGTGGTATTTAAAGGAGGAAATCCCCCCTTTTCATTTTGGGGCAGCAGAGGGACATTACCTGGGGCAGGAGCATGCTCAGTTGACACTGTGACCGCAGGAGGGCCTGTTTTGGTAGAATTGTAGTTCTCAAACTGTGGTTCCTGGACCTTAGAACTTACTAGAAATGCAAATTATTCGACCTTACCCCAGACCTACTGAATCAGAAATGTGTGGAGTGGGAGACAGTGATCTTTGGTTTAACAAGCCCCCAGGTTATTACTGTGATCCACTCTTGAGTTTGAGAACCACTCAGCCATGGTAAAACATGGTTCCTGAGCATCGTATGTCCCAGCTGCTACTTTTCTTCCTTAAGAAAATTTGCTTTTTAATCCTACTGCTGATTTTTATCCTGTATTTGATTAATTTGTTCTTAATTTTGTTCCTATGAATCAAGATCTTGACAATCTGGACCATATTAGTGCCATTAATGAACTTCAAGAATTCCATCTTTCATAAACCACCGTTGGAAATATTAAGTGAAACAGAGCTCTAAACCAAACACTTTGAACCTCTCTTTAAACAATTCTACAGAGGGAAAAGAAGAAGGTTTTTTCTGTTGTTTATTTTTGTTGTTTATTTTTTTTTCTTTTGCTTCCAGAGTTAATTAGCCAAAGAAGTATTCTTTTGGACTATTATAGACATTTAAAATTATTTATGTTTTGCTGGAAATGCCAAACGTAATCAGATCCCCAAAACTAGGGTGACATTAAAGAAAAAGCAAGTTAGGTTATGGTGATAATTATATCTTGTCTCTCATTATTATTTAAATCATGCCAATTCCAAAGCTACACTGTCCTTCTTTAAAAAAAAAAAAAAAAGTGCTATGGAAGCACTTCCTACCAGAACTTAAAACATATTCCACATGCTAGAATTAAACTGTTCCATTCCCTTAAATTGTTTTACTTTTCCACATAGTTCAAAATTGTCTTTTAACAAGGGAATAGATCCAAAATCAGAAGTGTGATGATTACTCCTTCTGCGCCAGGCCTTTTAATAGAATGCTGATTCCTCCCATACAGAGAGAGGAAGAGGACCTGAGACACAGAGGATAAGAGTAGAGTTTGAGGCAATAAACTTATTTCGGGTGGCTTTAATCAAACTTAAGAGGACTGGAATGAAGGTCATCCTCCTCCTCTACACTTTAAGAGGAAATGCTGCTTTAAATAGGCTCAGGTTGTTAACATGAACATGCTTAGAAAATAATATCGTATGGGAATCCAGGCATAAAAACAAAGTGCTGTGTCCCATTTGCTATGTAGCTTAAAGGGGAAGGCTGTAACACGTTACATGTCTCACTGCCCATAAAAGATAATACATCTCTGCTTGTGACCTTATTGTTCAAATATACATTGTGCCTGATGTAAACCATTTTCCCCATCTGGCTGTAAAAGAGATAATACAGAGATGACAGAGAAGTTTATCACCAGAGACTCTGAAGTTCATAGAACTCAGTCAGTCTGCCTAAAGATGAATTAAATGGATTTGAAGCCAAGTAAAAATGTGATCTGTTATAAAACCTGAAACACCAGCAAAAAAAAACACCTCATCTTGATAGAACAGAGGGATTAAGAAGAGTGTTTGGTTAAAAATTTTAGCTGTAACCTCACAAGAGTAAGACAACTAATCAATTCAGTAAAAAATTGGTCAACTCTTCAGTGCTTGACCCAAAAGTCCTAGCCTAAATGTATTTCTCCTAACCATACTGATTTTTAAAGAAAAATAGAAAACCTTTTATTGATTTCATTCTTAAAATACCCATGGCACTCTCTCAGCACTTTACATAAGACATTTAGAAAAGAGAACATGCTCAATTATTTTATGATGAATTTGAAATGTTAGAGGAAATTATAAGGAGACTAACATACCTTAGTGTAACTTTTCAGGATTTTACAGTCTCCAACAATATTAATGAAGACAGAAAATGCACTGTACCAATTCAAATAGAGTTTAAAGAACATAAAAAGAATAACCAGTTACTGCCTTAAATTTACGGTCAGAATGCAACAGAGAGTGAGCAAATGATGTGGAGGCTCACGTAGGAAAGCAGAGGCTAACCCGGGGTCTGACTGCCAGAGTATGGAATCCTTTGAGAGCTGTTCTCTTCTTTCTGGGTGGCAGATTTCTAAAACTGGGTCACAGAAAAAATGAGATAGTCAGTGACCTCTCCTAATCATCTGTCAGCTGTATTCCAAATAGCACTGGAGCTCACCAAACAGCACATCTTGAGCCCTCATTTGGCAAGAAAGTGCTGGTTTTGCCTCATGTCTTACCTTTCTTTCTAAACCTTCAAAGTCATATCTTGCTTTTTCCAGGTATTTTCCTGATAATGGTTTTAAACAGTATTAAACTATTCAGTCAATATCTGCTTTCAAAACAGCCGTAAGAGAAACTTTTGAGGGACAAATTGTTGACTATTTCAATTACATATATGTAACACACTAGTTTTGAAGTCATCATGTTATGGAACTTTGGAGATAATTATACAGGACAATTTGGGGCACATTATCTTCCTTTTTAAAACCTGTGTAGCAACTATCTTGGGTTGTTATTACTTGGTTTCTAACATCTTTATCTTAATACACACCTTGCTTTCTTGTCCCAAGTAAGATGTCTCAGTGGCTCCCACCTAAGGTATACATAAAGTTGCTTGCACGGTGCACTAGTAGTTCAAATCTGGATCTAATACTTATTGACTCTTTTTTTTCTTCTACTTGTTTGGTTTTAGTTTTTAGAATTTCTTTTTTTCTTTCTTTAACTCATCCTGATTTGGGACAGCCAAGGGTTTTGTGTCATGGGTGATGTTTTCCTATCAATATTCTCTTAGAGTAACACTATATTGATCTTTGGAACCTAGAATGATACATAGCAAAACATCTTTTATCAGAATTCTTTGTGTTCTTTGTATATTTCTTAAACAAGATCCTTCTACAAAGAGTAATGGATAGGAAATAAGAAATTAAAGAAATAACATGACTCTTAAATACAGTCGGAATATACTATTACAGAAACTTTTGGCAGGTGCAAATGATAATGGTTTACATTTATTTCATGCTTACTACATGCTGGGCACAGTATTAAGTATTGTACATTCATTATCATTTAATAAACAGCAGTTCCAGGAGATAAGTACCATAATTGTGCCTGTTTGTTTCATGAAGGAACTGAGGTTTAGAGAGGGCAACAACTAGTTCAAAGTCGTACACCAGTTAAGGCAGGATGCCAACACAGCTCTTCCGGACCCCAGTGCTTCACTGCCACACCATCTGCTTTCCTATCTGCATAACCCTAAATGCCCCCTCAATGATGTATATTTTTAATGTTAACTTTCAGCTAAACTCCACCATAATTCATTTTTCAAGCATTGTATGTAATTGCTAGATCCACTGTACAAAGCCATTGAAGAACTAAGTAACCTATTATTTCCTTGCCCAAGGACATTAGTTGTCAAAATAGCTCTCCTAAAAACCAAAACAAATATGATAAGCATGATGGTTGAAACATAAAATTTTATTTTATTTTTTGTTATTGCTGTTGTTCTTGTTATTGGTTGGTAAAACATGGCCTGCAGCATTGCCATGAAATAGAACTTCTGACTTCAGTTTGAATCAGCATAAAAGTTAGCCATTAGCTCAGCCTACTTTCAGCTAACATACGTTGCTGTTTGACTTGAGTTGCTATGCTACTCCCAATAGGGGTATGTCCTTTTCCTTTATTTATTATGGGAAGGCAGTGTTTTGTTTTCACTGTAGATAGTCCAAAAAGAACAGAGGAGTTAGCTAAGCGACTGGTAACCATCCCGATTTGCCTAGGACTAAGGGGTTTCCCAGGAAGCAGGACTTCCCATTTTAAAATCAGGTCTCTCCCTGGCAAACTGTGATGCATTGCTATTCTACTAAGAGTAGACTTGTAGTTTTATCAATTCTTCTTCTATAACACTAACTTATCTCATGTACACTAGACAGGCACTTGATTTGATGTTGAAAAGCCATCCTAAATTAGGTCTATGTGGCCAAAGTAAAGTTGACATCTGAGGAAAAAGCTTAAATACCTCCTTGCCTAAAGTAGAAATTCCCAGATTTTGAAGTATGTGTGGTATCACAACTTAAAAATTAAACTTTAACAGAGAACAGATTGGTGGTTGTTAGAGGTGGGGGGTTGGGTGCAGAAAATGGATGATGTGTACTGAAGTACAAACTTTCAGTTATAAGATTAATAAGTTCTGGGGATGTAATGTACAGTATGGTGACTATAGTTAACAACACCATATTGTATATATATATATTTAAATTATCTATTTATTTATTAGTATTTTATTTTATTTTATTTTTGGCTGCGTTGGGTCTTCGTTGATGCACGTGGGCTTTCTCTAGTTGCGGCGAGCAGGGGCTACTCTTTGTTGCAGTGCGCGGGCTTCTCATTGCGGTGGCTTCTCTTGTTGCAGAGCACGGGCTCTAGGCACGCAGACTTCAGTAGTTGTGGCACGCAGGCTCAGTAGTTATGGCACGTGGGCTCTAGAGTGCAGGCTCAGTAGCTGTGGCTCACGGGCTTAGTTGCTCCACGGCATGTGGGATCTTCCCGGACCAGGGCTCGAACCCGTGTCCCCTGCATTGGCAGGCGGATTCTTAACCACTGTGCCACCAGGGAAGTCCCCATATTATATATTTAAAAGTGCCAGAAGAGTAGATCTTAAAAGTTCTCATCACAAGGAAAAAGAGTTGTAACTATGTGAGGTGATGGATGTTAACTAAACTTACTGTGGTAATCGTTTGCAATATACACATATATCAAATCATTATCTTGTACACTTTAAATGAATACAATTATATATGTCAATTATATCTCAATAAAACTGGGGAAAAGAAAACATTTAAACTTTTACATATAAAAAGCACTATAAGACCTGTCCTAAACATCCTCATGCTGACAGAAATTTGGTTGTGTGCAAACCTGGCATTATTTCCACATATATTTGTGGCACTGAAATCAATATGAATATCAAGTAATGTTTTGCTAGCACTCATACCTCAATATGAGCATTTCTCCTGAAAATGGTCATCCTGAGAGGTTATACTCCAATGACAATGACTTAGCTCAAGACATTTCTAAAACTCCTTTTTAGAATTGCCTTTAAAGTCAGATTCATATAGTTTATAGCCTGTCCTCAATTTTTATGAACATGGTATTAGGAGCAAGGATGATTTTCCTTATTCATCATATATAGGTCCAAATAACTTGATATTTTTCCCCCCAAAGCAAATTCCTGCCTAAAAGGGCAATGCTTGCAACTTCTGATGTTATTCAAAAGAGCATGACAGGGCTTCCCTGGTGGCGCAGTGGTTGAGAGTCCGCCTGCCGATGCAGGGGACACGGGTTCGTGCCCCGGTCTGGGAAGATCCCACATGCCGCGGAGCGGCTGGGCCCGTGAGCCATGGCCGCTGAGCCTGCGCGTCCGGAGCCTGTCCTCCGCAACGGGAGAGGCCACAACAGTGAGAGGCCCGCGTAACGCATAAAAAAAAAAAAAAAAAAAAAAAAAAAAAAAAAAAAAAAGAGCATGACACAGGCCCTGAAGACCATCCCAAAAAGATGTGACAGCATTGCTTTGATCAATGGCAGCATGTTAAGCTTAAGAAGACAACTCCAGTTTTAAAGAGAGCAATTTTGGAATTACAAGCTCTATATGATTGTTCCTTTCCCCCCACATGACTTATGTTAACTTAAAGTCATACCTTTTTTTTTTTTTTTTTAAAGTCATACCTTTAAACTGTCAGTTAAAAAGCCTATAATTTCAGTGTTCATTTTAAGCCCAGACCTCAGTGTCACCATGCTATGTATCAATCCACTTAGATTTCCTTTCATGGTGTCTGCTGAAATACTGAACCCCTCTCTTGCAGCTTGCCATGTGTCCTCCTCTAAAAATTACTTTTCCCCTCAGGCCTGCTGTCTTTACCTCTAAGATATCAGCTACTTAGCTTGTATTGCTTCGTGGAGAAGTCGGGGAACATGGTTGGATGTGTGAGGTGTTTTTAGGTAAACCGGTCAAACACATCACCCTCTAACAGAAGGGTTTTCAATGTCAGCACTATTGACATTTTGGATTGGATAACTGTCTGTTGCAGGGGACTGTTCTGTGTATTATAGGATATATAGCAACATCCCTGGACTCTATCAGCTAGATGCCAGCTGTGAGAACCAAAAACGTCTCCAGACATTGCGGAATGTCCCCCCACAGGGCAAAATTGCCCCTGGTAAAGAACCACTGGCTAACGCAAGGAACATAGAGATGTGTTGGTCTCTTTATAGAGTTGTAAATCATACACATTATGCGGAGCCAAATTAAACTTTACTTGGTTGGAAAGGAAAAAAAAAACAAGCCTCATATTTATTTATTTATTTTCTGCTTCAGAGCATTTAATGGATTTTCTATGTGAAAACAACAATGTAGGAAGTAAAATACTTTTAATTGCTGGAGCACAATTGAGTGATTTTAATGGAGACACTGCTAAATGCTGGGGTTTCCTACATGTGGGGAACCAGGAACCCAACCTCTTGGAGCGCCAGGAGTACGGACAATAAATGAACAGTGACAAGTGAAATAAGAGGTATGACAGAAGTAAAACCCTCACATTTAAACCAAATAAAAATATTTTTTACTTAGTTGATGGGTATAACAAAATCTGTATCTGGAAAAAAAATGCTATGCTTTCCAGGTGAAACACTAACCACATATGCCAGATAGAAAGGTGTCCATTCATTTTTTTTTTTCATTCCACTAATATTTACTGGGCATCTGCCAAGCAAGAGACACTACCCTGGGCAATGGGGCTACAGTAGTGAACAAGACAGACAAGATCTCTGCTCTCAAGAAGCCTACAATTTAGCAAGTTTGGGAGATGTAAGCAACACAGTGAGATATGTACCATCCCACAGTAGGTGACAGGGTAGTGTATTAATCATGTTTTTTATTGTCTGTATTTTATGATATTTTGACATATTGGTGGAGTGGGGAGGATTTCTGGCTGGAGAGACATTGCCCCTCCCAGAGCTAGTTAATTCCTAAAATGATAAACAACATGCCTGAGGGCACTCCTTTCATATGCAAATAAACCAAT
The DNA here is from genome assembly GCF_008692025.1 of Phocoena sinus. NCBI lineage: Eukaryota > Metazoa > Chordata > Mammalia > Artiodactyla > Phocoenidae > Phocoena > Phocoena sinus. Next base: position 22,407,939 of record NC_045767.1, read on the forward strand.
CCTGACTCTATACCCCCAACCATCTTTGTTATCTAACCCTCACCCACCAAGCCAATACTTCCTGTGCCCTAAATCAATGCAGGTGCCAGACAACTAGGACCGCCCTTATGCCCCAAACCCTGCTGGAATTATTCAAACTAGCCAACCCTAAACTGTTTTCCCACCCTGCTTTGCCTTCCCATGGAAAACACAATAAAGACTGTGACCTGTGCTTTCCCCTCATTCCTTTCTACATCCCGACTGACACTGGTGCTTCCCCATGTGGCCCTGCAGGGCACAATACATACCCTCCTCTCTGAAAGTGTAAGGAATAAAGATCTTCTTTCAAAGGCATTAACCCCTCTATGTTGTCGCTCAGTCACCTCTGAAGTTTTAAATCCTACAGCTATAGTCATTGAGATTGGCACATACAAAGGTTACCTTATTCTAGTCAAGGGGACAAGAAAAGCTTCCCTGAGGAAGGACAGAATTAGTAAGGTGACTACATGGGGAATACATTTCATGCAGGGAGAAAAGAATATATAAATGGCCAGGTGTGACCAAGTTGCAATGAGAGTAGAAGTGCAGATTCACTCAGAGTGTTCATCTGGGAGGCAACCAGAAATCTTAAGTATTTACATCAGGTAAGTAACAGGATTTACTCTGTTTAATCCTTCTAGCTGCTTTTTGGGGGCAGAGACCAGATAGTAGGTTTTGAAGCAATATAGGAAAAGACTGATAGTGTCCTGAATGAAGCTGGTGACTGGGAATGAACAGAAGCTGCCCTCAGTCCAATAACACGCACAGAGGAGGCATTCAACTTGTATTTGTTGAATAAATGAAAAAATGTAAGTTCTCATGCTTGAGTCATAGGACAGTTTTTTCAATAATCACTTAAAACCAATTTACTATAATTTTGGAAATAATTCTAATAATGTTTTCTAATCCACAGGCAATTAGAAACAAACAAGGGAGTGGCGATGGAACTAGAGATACACTCACACACACTGACCGGGCACCGAAAGCTAAACAGTGAAAGAGAAGAAACTAAAAAGGCTTTGTACGTGGCAGTCTAGCATTCTTTGGTATAAATGCCAACGTGTTCACAAATTTTAACACAATACAATTTGGAAACTGATGCTCTTGTGAGAACATGGAGTCTCCAACGAGGCTGTTGCAACAGGCAGGACTCTATTAAGTAAATCAAGAGAGGATATGTAAACTTCTAATAGATTTATTGTACAATGGCAATTATTTTTAGTTCTTAGCTTTTAGAGCAATGATTATATGAAAGTTAGAAAGATTCAAAGTGTAAAAGATGATGCATCTTAGCTGAGCTTCCAGATATCTGGAATATGTGCATTATCTGGGGTAGCTCACTCTCTAACAGTGGGAAAGCCATATAAACAAGTTGCTGCCATATGTGGAAATGCATTACTCAGAATGACAAAATGGAATCTTTGCCTTTCTCATTTATAAACTCATAAAGGCGATGTTTCTTACAAAAGCATGTAAAGCATGACACAGCATTTCCAAGCGGCAACCCCATTGATATCAATGTCCTCTATGTCAGTGGGTATAAGAATCAAGGGGGATTTTTACAGTGTGAGTTCCCTCTCCGTCCTCCATGGCACGGCACAAACATGTATTCTGCTGCATGAGCTTCCCTGCCACCAACTTATGACTGTGTTCTTAGGCATTAATATAAAGCTCACTCAAAAAATATTCCTAAATAGGGCACAATGGTTAAACTGGCAATGCTATAAATATTACAGGGCCGAAGTATATTTTCGTCTTTATTTCTCTAGGCCAGACACTGTTAAGCCAACTGTTAATACACAAACTTTGTTGTTGTTGTCAAGGAGAGTGTGCAGCTTCTTCAGGGCTATTTTAAATGCTGTGCCTCATTTCAAATAAACATTTACCCAAAGGTGCTTGACAGTGAAAAATCTGTACGCTGTCATAATCCGTTTACACAGAGCAGTATTTTCACTGTATAGACCCTGCTAAAGGTACGAAAAGCTCCCCCCGTGGAAATCCCATCAAAAAGGAAAAAAGTGGGGACCTTGAAGATGGCGGAAGAGTAAGACGCGGAGATCGTCTTCCTCCCCACGGATACACCAGAAATACATCCACACGTGGAACAACTCCTACAGAACTCCTACTGAAGGCTGGCAGAAGACCTCAGACCTCCCAAAAGGCAAGAAACTCCCCACGTAACTGGGTAGGGCAAAAGAAAAAACAGAGACAAAAGAATAAGGACGGCACCTGCACCAGTGGGAGGGAGCTGTGAAGGAGGAAAAGTTTCCACACACTAGGAAGCCCCTCCGCGGGCGGAGACTGCGGGAGGCAGAGGGGGGAGTTTCGGGACCGCGGAGTAGTACACAGCGACGGGTGCGGAGGGCAAAGCGGGGAGATTCCTGCACAGACGATCGGTGCTGACCGGCACTCACCAGCCCGAGTGGCTTGTCTGCTCACCCGCCGGGGCGGGCGGGGCTGCGAGCTGAGGCTCGGGTTTTGGTTTTGGACGGAGCTCAGGGAGAGGACTGGGGTTGGCGGCTTGAACATAGCCTGAAGGGGTTAGTGCACCACGACTAGCCGGGAGGGAGTTCGGGGAAAAGCCTGCACTGGCCGAAGAGGCAAGAGACTTTTTCTTCCCTCTTTGTTTCCTGGTGCGCGAGGAGAGGGGTTTAAGAGCGCTGCTTAAAGGATCTCCAGAGACGGGCGCGAGCCGCGGCTAAAAGCGCGAACCCCAGAGACGGGCGCGAGCCGCGGCTGAGGGCGCGAGCCCCCGAGACGGGCGCGAGCCGCGGCTGAAAGCGCAAACCCCAGAGACGGGCGCGAGCCGCAGCTAAAACCGCGGACCCCAGAGACGGGCGGGAGACGCTAAGGCTGCTGCTGCCGCCACCAAGGGCCTGTGTGCGAGCACAGGTCACTCTCCACACCCCTCTTCCGCGGAGCCTGTGCAGCCCGCCACTGCCAGGTTCCCGGGATCCAGGGACAACTTCCCCGGGAGTACGCACGGCGGGTCTCAGGCTGGTGCAACATCACGCCGGCCTCTGCCGCAACGTCACGCTGCCTCTGCAGCTGCAGGCCCGCCCCGCACGTAGTGCCCCTCCTACCCCCATCCCCCAACCCCCGGCCTGAGTGAGCCGGAGGCCCCGAATCAGCGGCTCCTTTAACCCCGTCCTGTCTGAGCGAAAAAACAGACGCCCTCCAGCGACCTACACGCAGAGGCAGGGCCAAATCCAAAGCTGAGCTCCTGTGAGCTGTGAGAACAAAGAGGAGAAAGGGAAATCTCTCCCAGCAGCCACAGAAGCAGTGGATTAAAGCTCCACAATCAACTTGATATACCCTGCATCTGTGGAATACCTGAATAGACAAGGAATGATCCCAAATTGAAGAGGTGGAATTTAGGAGCGAGATCTATGATTTTTTTCCCTTTTCCTCTTTTTGTGAATGTGTACGTGTATGCTTCTGTGTGAGATCCTGTCTGTATACTCTTGCTTCCACCATTTGTCCTAGGGCTCTATCCGTCCATGACTTTTTTTTAAAAATTCTGTTTCTTAATAATTAAGTTTAATTGTGATAACTTTATTATACTTTACCTTCGTTCTTTCTTTCTTTCCTTCCTTCCTTCCCTCCTTTAGACAACGAATCACCCCAAATTGAGGAGGTGGTCTCAGGGAGCAGGATTTATGATTTTTCCCCCTTTACCTCTTTTTGTGAAGGTGTATGTGTATGCTTCTGTGTAAGATTTTCTCTGTATAGCTTTGCTTCCAACATTTGTCCTAAGGTTCTATCCGTCCCTTTTTTTTTTTCTAAATATTTTTTAATTCAATAACTATATTATACTTTATTTTATTTTTACTGTATCATCTTTCTTTCTGTCTTTTTTCCTTCTTTCCCTCCTTCCTTCCTTCCTCCCTCCCTCCCTCCCTCCTTTCTTTCCTTCTTTGCTTCTTTCTTCCCTCCTTCCTTTCCTCCTTTCCTTCTTTCTTTACTCATACTTCTACTAATTCTCCCTACTTTTTCTCCCTTTTATTCTGAGCTGTGTGGGTGAAAGGCTCTTGGTGCTCCAGCCAGGAGTCAGGGCTCTGCCTCTGAGGTAGGAGAGCCAACTTCAGGACACTGGTCAACAAGAGACCTCCCAGCTCCACATAATATTAAACGGTGGAAATCTCCCAGAGACCTCCATCTTAACACCAGCACCCAGCTTCACTCAACGACCAGCAAGCCACAGTGCTGGACAACCTATGCCAAACAACTAGCAAAACAGGAACACAACCCCACCCATTAGCAGAGAGGCTGCCTAAAATCATAATAAGGCCACAGACACCCCAAAACACACCACCAGACGTGAACCTGCCCACTAGAGAGACAAGATCCAGCTTCATCCAGCACAACACAGGCACTAGTCCCCTCCACCAGGAAGCCTACACAACCCACTGAAACAACCTTAGCCACTGGAGACAGACATCAAAAACAACGGGAACTACGAAAGTGCAGCCTGCAAAAAGGAGACCCCAAACACAGTAAGATAAGCAAAATGAGAAGACAGAAAAACACACAGCAGATGAAGGAGCAAGATAAAAACCCACCAGACCTAACAAATGAAGAGGAAATAGGCAATCTACCTGAAAAAGAATTCAGAATAATGATAGTAAGGATGATCCGAAATCTTGGAAGTAGAATGGACAAAATGCAAGAAACAGTTAACAAGGACCTACAAGAACTAAAGATGAAACAAGCAACGATGAACAATGCAATAAATGAAATTAAAATCACTCTAGATAGGATCAATAGCAGAATAACTGAGGCAGAAGAACGGATAAGTGACCTGGAAGATAAAGTAGTGGAAATAACTACTGCAGAGCAGAATAAAGAAAAAAGAATGAAAAGAACTGAGGACAGTCTCAGAGACCTCTGGGACAACATGAAACGCACCAACATTCGAATTATAGGGGCTCCAGAAGAAGAAGAAAGAAAGAAAGGGACTGAGAAAATATTTGAAGAGATTATAGTTGAAAACTTCCCTAATATGGGAAAGGAAATAGTTAATCAAGTCCAGGAAGCACAGAGGGTCCCATACAGGATAAATACAAGGAGAAACACGCCAAGACACATATTAATCAAACTGTCAAAAATTAAATACAAAGAAAGCATATTAAAAGCAGCAAGGGAAAAACAACAAATAACACACAAGGGAATCCCCATAAGGTTAACAGCTGATCTCTCAGCAGAAACCCTACAAGCCAGAAGGGAGTGGCAGGACATACTGAAAGTGATGAAGGAGAATAGCCTGCAACCAAGACTACTCTACCCAGCAAGGATCTCATTCACATTTGATGGAGAAATTAAAACCTTTACAGACAAGCAAAAGCTGAGAGAGTTCAGCACCACCAAACCAGCTTTACAACAAAGGCTAAAGGAACTTCTCTAGACACGAAAAACAAGAATAGGAAATGACCTATAGTAGCGAACCCAAAACAATATATAAAATGGAAATAGGAACATATATATCGATAATTACCTTAAATGTAAATGGACTAAATGCTCCCACCAAAAGACACAGATTGGCTGAATGGATACAAAAACAAGACCCTTATATATGCTGTCTACAAGAGACCCACTTCAGAACTAGAGACACATACAGACTGAAAGTAAGGGGATGGAAAAAGATATTCCATGCAAATGGAAACCAAAAGAAAGCTGGAGTAGCAATTCTCATATCAGACAAAATAGACTTTAAAATAAGGACTATTAAAAGGGACAAAGAAGGACACTACATAATGATCAAGGGATCGATCCAAGAAGAAGATATAACAATTGTAAATATTTATGCACCCAACATAGGAGCACCTCAATACATAAGGCAAATACTAACAACCATAAAAGGGGAGATCAACAGTAACACATTCATAGTAGGGGACTTTAACACCCCACTTTCACCCATGGACAGATCATCCAAAATGAAAATAAATAAGGAAACACAAGCTTTAAATGATACATTAAACAAGATGGACTTAATTGATATTTATAGGACACTCCATCCAAAAACAACAGAATACACATTTTTCTCAAGTGCTCATGGAACATTTTCCAGGATAGATCATATCTTGGGTCACAAATCAAGCCTTGGTAAATTTAAGAAAACTGAAATTGTATCAAGTATCTTTTCCGACCACAACGCCATGAGACTAGATATCAATTACAGGAAAAGATCTGTAAAAAATACAAACACATGGAGGCTAAACAATACACTACTTAATAATGAAGTGATCACTGAAGAAATCAAAGGGGAAATCAAAAAATACCTAGAAACAAATGACAATGGAGACACAACGACCCAAAACCTATGGGATGCAGCAAAAGCAGTTCTAAGGGGGAAGTTTATAGCAATACAAGCCCACCTTAAGAAGCAGGAAACATCTCGAATAAACAACCTAACCTTGCACCTCAAGCAATTAGAGAAAGAAGAACAAAAAAACCCCAAAGCTAGCAGAAGGAAAGAAATCATAAAAATCAGATCAGAAATAAATGAAAAATAAATGAAGGAAACAATAGCAAAGATCAATAAAACAAAAAGCTGGTTCTTTGAGAAGATAAACAAAATAGATAAACCACTAGCCAGACTCATCAAGAAAAAAAGGGAGAAGACTCAAATCAATAGAATTAGAAATGAAAAAGGAGAAGTAACAACTGACACTGCAGAAATAAAAAAAATCATGAGAGATTACTACAAGCAACTCTATGCCAATAAAATGGACAATCTGGAAGAAATGGACAAATTCTTAGAAATGCACAACCTGCCAAGACTGAATCAGGAAGAAATAGAAAATATGAACAGACCAATCACAAGCACTGAAATTGAAACTGTGATTAAAAACCTTCCAACAAACAAAAGCCCAGGACCAGATGGCTTCACAGGTGAATTCTATCAAACGTTTAGAGAAGAGCTAACACCTATCCTTCTCAAACTCTTCCAAAATATAGCAGAGGGAGGAACACTCCCAAATTCCTTCTACAAAGCCACCATCACCTTGATACCAAAACCAGACAAGGATGTCACAAAGAAAGAAAACTACAGGCCAATATCACTGATGAACATAGATGCAAAAATCCTCAACAAAATACTAGCAAACAGAATCCAACAGCACATTAAAAGGATCATACACCATGATCAAGTGGGGTTTATTCCAGGAATGCAAGGATTCTTCAATATACGCAAATCTATCAATGTGATAAACCATATTAACAAATTGAAGGAGAAAAACCATATGATCATCTCAATAGATGCAGAGAAAGCTTTCGACAAAATTCAACACCCATTTATGATAAAAACCCTCCAGAAAGTAGGCATAGAGGGAACTTTCCTAAACATAATAAAAGCCATATATGACAAGCCCACAGCAAACATCATCCTCAATGGTGAAAAACTGAAAGCATTTCCACTAAGATCAGGAACAAGACAAGGTTGCCCACTCTCACCACTCTTATTCAACATAGTTTTGGAAGTTTTAGCCACAGCAATCAGAGAAGAAAAGGAAATAAAAGGAATCCAAATCGGAAAAGAAGAAGTAAAGCTGTCACTGTTTGCAGATGACATGATACTATACATAGAGAATCCTAAAGATGCTACCAGAAAACTACTAGAGCTAATCAATGAATTTGGTAAAGTAGCAGGATACAAAATTAATGCACAGAAATCTCTGGCATTCCTATATACTAATGATGAAAAATCTGAAAGTGAAATCAAGAAAACACTCCCATTTACCATCGCAACAAAAAGAATAAAATATCTAGGAATAAACCTACCTAAGGATACGAAAGACCTGTATGCAGAAAATTATAAGACACTGATGAAAGAAATTAAAGATGATACAAATAGATGGAGAGATATACCATGTTCTTGGATGGGAAGAATCAATATTGTGAAAATGACTCTACTACCCAAAGCAATCTACAGATTCAATGCAATCCCTATCAAACTACCACTGGCATTTTTCACAGAACTAGAACAAAAAATTTCGCAATTTGTATGGAAACACAAAAGACCCCGAATAGCCAAAGCAATCTTGAGAACGAAAAAAGGAGCTGGAGGAATAAGGCTCCCTGACTTCAGACTATACTACAAAGCATCAGTAATCAAGACAGTATGGTACTGGCACAAAAACAGAAAGATAGATCAGTGGAACAGGATAGAAAGCCCAGAGATAAACCCACGCACATATGGACACCTTATCTTTGATAAAGGAGGCAGGAATGTACAGTGGAGAAAGGACAGCCTCTTCAATAAATGGTGCTGGGAAAACTGGACAGGTACATGTAAAAGTATGAGATTAGATCACTCCCTAACACCATACACAAAAATAAGCTCAAAATGGATTAAAGACCTAAATGTAAGGCCAGAAACTATCAAACTCTTAGAAGAAAACATAGGAAGAACACTCTATGACATAAATCACAGCAAGATCCTTTCTGACCCACCTCCTAGAGTAATGGAAATAAAAACAAAAATAAACAAATGGGACCTAATGAAACTTCAAAGCTTTTGCACAGCAAAGGAAACCATAACCAAGACCAAAAGACAACCCTCAGAATGGGAGAAAACATTTGCAAATGAAGCAACTGACAAAGGATTAATCTCCAAAATTTACAAGCAGCTCATTCAGCTCAATAACAAAAAAACAAACAACCCCATCCAAAAATGGGCAGAAGACCGAAATAGACATTTCTCCAAAGAAGATATACAGAATGCCAACAAACACATGAAAGAATGCTCAACATCATTAATCATTAGAGAAATGCAAATCAAAACTGCAATGAGATATCATCTCACACCAGTCAGAATGGCCATCATCAAAAAATCTAGAAACAATAAATGCTGGAGAGGGTGTGGAGAAAAGGGGACACTCTTGCACTGCTGGTGGGAATGTGAATTGGTTCAGCCACTGTGGAGAACAGTATGGAGGTTCCTTAAAAAACTACAAATAGAATTACCATATGACCCAGCAATCCCACTACTGGGCATATACCCTGAGAAAACCAAAATTCAAAAAGAGTCATGTACCAAAATGTTCATTGCAGCTCTATTTACAATAGCCAGGACATGGAAACAACCTAAGCGCCCATCATCGGATGAATGGATAAAGAAGATGTGGCACATATACACAATGGAATATTACTCAGCCTTAAAAAGAAATGAAATTGAGCTATTTGTAATGAGATGGATAGACCTAGAGTCTGTCATACAGAGTGAAGTAAGTCAGAAAGAAAAAGACAAATACCGTATGCTAACACATATATATGGAATTTAAGGGAAAAAAATGTCATGAAGAACCTAGGGGTAAGATAGGAATAAAGACGCAGACCTACTGGAGAACGGACTTGAGGGTATGGGGAGGGGGAGGGGTGAGTTTTGACAGGGCGAGAGAGAGTCATGGACATATACACACTAACAAACGTAGTAAGGTAGATAGCTGGGGGGAAGCAGCCGCAAGGCACAGGGATATTAGCTCGGTGCTTTGTGACAGCCTGGAAGGGTGGGATGGGGAGAGTGGGAGGGAGGGAGACGCAAGAGGGAAGACATATGGGAATATATGTATATGTATAGCTGATTCACTTTGTTATAAAGCAGAAACTAACACACCATTGTAAAGCAATTATACCCCAATAAAGATGTTAAAAAAAAAAAAAAAAAAAAAAAAAGGAAAAAAGTCCCTTTTTCCTTTCCTTCCAGACAGAGAGGAAAAAGGAAAAGATATCCTTATTCTTCAAAGTTGAAGTTTATAAAAACAAAATGTCTTTGTCAAGAGGCCCAGCCAGTTTGTCCTGTGTTTAAAATACATTTAACTCAGAAATATCAGGGGAAAAGATAAAAAGTAATGGTGGATTATTTTTCAAAGCATCTGAAATTAAGTGTGTGTGTATATATATATATATATATATATATATATATATATATGTGTGTATATATATATATATGTACATATATAACAAATCAATAAATGCAACATATTCTAAGACAGCCTCTGAAGCAGAGATTAAACTATATATTAGCTTGGCTACATTGAAATATTTGACAATTAAAAAAAACTTTTAGGGAGAAACGCAGTGAGGCTATCAGTGAAAAACACGTTTTTAAAGTGCTGTTCTAACTTGGATAACAATAACTTTTCTAGAGACTATTTAGAATTATTCAAGAAACAGATACAGTAAACATATCCTAAAAGCAATGATAATATACTAATAACCAATATAAATTGAACACCTGTTATGTGCCTGGCACTCCATTTAACACTTGACGTTTTCTGATTTGATCCTTGCAACAACCCTACAAAAAAGGTTATCCTGTAATAAAATATTATTTTTTCTATTGGAGAAACTGAGACTGAGTATTCAAAGCCCCACAGCTGCCAAGTGAGGGTACAAGGATTCAAACCCTGTCAGTCTGACCACACCCTGGAGATCCAGTAGTGAGCCAACCCACTCCTCCTGCAGTGTGTGGTCTACTGGTCAAGGTGGACTTCAAACACTCAAATGGTACAGAGAGCCCCCGCTCTTATCCAAGGGAGGGTACATTCCAAGACTTCCAGTAGACACCTGAAACCACAGATAGTACTGGGCCCTATATGTACTATGTTTTTTCCTATACATACTTAGCTATGATAAGGTTTAACATATAAATTAGGCACAGTACGAGATTAATAACAATAACTGACAATAAGGCAGAACGATTATAGTGTAATAGAAGTTATGTGAATGTGGTCTCTCTCTAAATATCTTATTGTGCTGTATTCACCTGTCTTCTTGTGATGACATGAGATGATAAAATGCCTGCGTGATGAGAGGAAGTGAGGTGAGTGACGTAGGCACTGTGTCATAGTGTTAGGCTATTATTTGTCTTCCAACAGTACCTCAGAAGGAGGGTCAGCTGCTTCAGGTGATCCTGGGTCATAGAGCCATGACGATGTCGATGGTCACGTGTCAGGAGCAGAGGATGTCAGCGGTTGGGGATGGGGATAGGGGGCAGGAGGATGGATTGGGACAGCGTGAGATTTCATCATGCTACTCAGAGTGGTGTGCAATTTAAAACTTATGAATTGCTTAGTTCTGGAATTTTCCATTTAATATTTTCAGACCGAGGTTGGCCACTGGCCATTGAAACTGAGGAAAGCGAAACCAAGGGTAAGGGTGGACCACTAGACACATATAGGTGCTCTGAAAGAAAAGTAGAGAATGCTTTTACAGAATACAGAATGGGGTCCAAAATTGGGCTATCTGGGAAGAATGGAGAGTAAATGATCCTTGGGCTGAGAGGTAATGGTTAGTAGGAATTAGCCAGGCAAAGAGATGGGGAGTGCTCCAAGCAGCATAGGGAACATAGGGAAAGACCCCAAGGTGAAAAAGAGCTGATTCCACTAACAAAACTAAAAGAAAAAGAGTATATCTGAAAGGTAGTAACTGAGAGAATGGAGGGAGATAGGCTTGGACATGTAGGCAGGCCTTGCAGACCATGTGAGGAATTTTGTATTCATCCTGAGTGCGGTGAAAATGGAAGAGTTTTGAGTAAAAAGAAGAATGATCCTATTTGCAGTTGAAAGTCCTCTGTCTGCTGCTTGGAAAATGGACTGGAGGATGGGAAGAGAGAAGTTCGGAGAACATTGCAGGAGTCTCAAGTAGCTGATGATGCTGCTTGAACTGGTGGTGGCAGTGAAGCTGGAAGAAAGACAGTGTGCTTGGGGTATAGGTAGAAGTAGATTTACAAGACCTGGTGGTGGATTGGTTGAAGAGGGAGGAGTTCCAGAAACCTCATCAGAGGCTTTCCTTAGCTCAATGTTCAACTCCTTTCTACTTCTCCTGTGTCTGATGGGGACCAGCCCTTTTCAGAGTTAATACCAGGGCAAATATTTCCTGAAAGGGAGAAGAGAGGGAGATCACGGACTTAACAGTATTGGTTAGTGGTGTTAGGTTGTAAGTGTAACTAAATTTCCTCAGTGTTTCTGGGTGTGAGAGATGGACAAAGAGGTGGGAGAAAGCTGCCTACCCCTAAGGAACAGCTGGGGGATCGTCTCTCCAATTTCCCTTACAAATGTGTCAAGTTGTAGATCCTGGGAAGTTGTTACCCTGCTGGAGAACATTTACAGTTAGGACAGAACTCACAGTTCAAATGACAAATAGGATCTGACCAAGTATGTTGATATAATATTTTCTCATTCATTTTTATGGGAAAATAAAAAGAATTATCTTTGAAAACAAAATAGTATATATTATACATATACTATTTTATATAAATATAAAATATATATATATAAAGTAAATCACAAAATCAATATATATTAATAAATACTATTACTAGGCACTTATTTGTTAAAATACTAATAATTCATAACATTAAAATAATTAAAAGTCAAGCCTACAACAACAAAATAAGTAATTAAGCCCAATATTAATGGTTAGAGATTAGAGAAATCATGTTCCGAACCATACTTTTTGCTCACATTCTGGCTGTGGATATTTCAGTTTAGGTAATCAGTTCTGAGACTGATTCTACAGACTGCTATTGAAGTGACTCTCTACAAGATTTATTCTTCTTTTCCTCAGTATCTTTATACGTATGCAATAAACCACTTCCCAATGGCCACATGGGGAGTCTCTCTGTCAGTGTATGGAACTGTGTGTCTGAGTATGGAATTGACTAGCCAGAATTCATACAAAGAAGAGAAGCCAAAAGAATGAGGGTGTTTTAACTCCTTCAACGTCAATAACAGATGATGAGCCTAGAAAAGAAAGACTAAGGATGACTATTTTAACTACTTTAATATATATTAGAAAGCCTGTAATATGAAAGAAGAATTTAATTTACTCTTTGTGGCCACAGCGGTAAAACAGGGTTCAATGGATAAAGCACAAAGGAAAGGGAAGCAAATTTATGCTCAATGTAAAGAAGGCCTTTCCCAGTAGAACTGTTCAGAAGTCACACAGGCTATGGTGGCTCACTGTCACAAGTGGTACCTGCAGAGACTAAATGACTATTTTTTGCATTAATGTTTTGTGAAGTTTGGTCAGTTTGTTTGGCTAAATTGGTTGTTTGGCTAGATCAGAAAGTTTGGTTAAAGATTCTAAAGTCTCCTTCTATTTCTAAGCTTCTTCATGTAACTGATTATGTCTTCAGCCTCCATTTTCACCATTCTAACAGTCACAAATTCCTATTTGGTGATTTAGGTAGTTCATTGGCATCACATTGGGGATTACGAGGGAGGAATTTGAAGCTACGCTAAGTAATTAGTGCATTCCACTTCTCTGGCCACAGTGATTGGGTCAGGGGTGAGCGTGTGACTTAATCCAGCCTGATTTCTTGGGAATTCTGGGACAAATATGCTTTATTCCTATCAGCTATGGATAGGAAGCATGTAGTCTCTGCAATAACTGCTCGTCATCTTAGGACCACAAGGGGAGGTCTTGCCTAGAATGAAGTTAACAAAGAAACCAAGCAAAGAACTGAAGAGAGAAGAACCTGAACCTGGTCAAGTTGTGGACACCAGCAGATCAAGCCATGCCTAAAGCTGCTTCTCCCAGTGGACTTTTCAATTATATGAGCCAATGAAGTTTCTTTTTGGTTTAAGCAGTTTGAGTGTGTTTTCTACACATGCAAACAAATGATTCCTAACTCTGATTCTTATCCAAATATGTGTAAAGTCATCCATTCTCAGAAAGTAAAAAAGAGACCAGCTGTATTTTGCATCCAGGGATCCACTGAACAACCAAGAGATCTCTGTGGTTTTTTTTTTGTTGTTGTTGTACCAGGTCTTAGTTGCGGCAGGCGGGCTCCTTATTTGTGGCATGTGAACTCTTAGGTGCGGCATGCATGTGGGATCTAGTTCCCTAACCAGGGATCGAACCCGGGCCCCCTGCATTGGGAGCACGGAGTCTTATCCACTGTGCCACCAGGGAAGTCCCGAGATCTCTTAATACTAATGTCTGAATCACATAAACTCAATTTTTGTCAAAATCTGGCTTCAAAATCTGTATCTCTTTCAGAACAAACCATGTTAAACAACACTGCAACTAAAAATTTACTAAAGATTTAAAACAGATCTAAAGCAGTTTTACAGAAAACTTTTTTTTAAATTTATTTTTTATTTTTCGTTGCGTTGGGTCTTCGTTGCTGTGCACCGGCTTTCTCTAGTTGCGGCGAGTGGGGGCTATTCTTCGTTGCGGTGCGCGGGCTTCTCATTCTCTTGTTGTGGACCACGGGCTCTAGGCACACGGGCTCAGTAGTTGTGGCACATGGGCTTCGTTGCTCCGTGGCATGTGGGATCTTCCCAGACCAGGGCTCGAACCCATGTCCCCTAGCATTGGCAGGCGGATTCTTAAGCACTGCGCCACCAGGGAAGCCCCCGAAAAAATTTTAACCTATTTGCCTAAACTTAATCCTTCTTCCTCCTTGCAGGGCTACTGTCAATGTAAAAAAGTAGTTACAATCAATTTAGACATCCTACGGGGTTAATGACCTTGTGAATTGTTGATAATAAATGCTTAACTAATTTCTTGATTTGCTTAAAGTTTTGATAACTTCTCAACACTTAGAACTGTAAGGACCTTAAACTGTTTTGCATGCTGTTTTCCAACCTTTCATATTTTGATTCTATAGGATATGGTTTTTGATCCACATCAACAAGTCATCCTCATTGGGGTTCAGATTTTATCATCATTTACTCCTGTGCCTATATGTAAATTGAAAAATGAAAATTGAAGCCACAGACATGCACCAAAGCCAGATATTAGCATCAATCAACCTTGCTTCCCAGCTGCTGGTTTGTGGCCCATTAATGTGTTGAGTTACTGATTTTTTCCTTCAATCCTCAGGGCAGCTGTACAGGGCCCAGGTAGACCAAGACCCCATATCAGAAGCCTCTGGCCAGGAGCAACGTTGTCTGTTCACCCAAAATGCAATAGAAATATTTTCATTTCCAATGTGTGGCATCACAATAAAAAGTCCATGATGCACTACCCTAAATAACACTGCTTAAAGGTTCTACCTTGTTCCTCTTCTATTGAACTTGATAGATTCCAACTCTGGAAACCTATAAAAAATATTGTTTTGCCAGCATATTGGTAAAGGAAGGCAAGCTTTCCCTTTAGTTTGAATTCAAAGAATTCCAAAAAACTCCAAAATTTATTTTCCTTTTCAGTGTTGAGATAAAGAAGTGTTTTTCACTTGTCTCTTTCCCTCGAAAATTATTTTTATGTTCTTTTACTCAGTGTTCCTCTTAGATTTGGCAAGTGCTGGTTTAAAAATAAAATTGCAGATTTTCAGGGTGGAGCATATTATACATCACTCATGGACAAGACTCCTACAGCCAAACACAGAGATGTGAGAAATGATGCAGAGCTCACATAACACTATCCTTGGAAAATTTGTAAGGGACAGTCCAGAAAGATGGATATTTGTTCCGATGATAATGCCAGTGAACTACCAAGGGCCTGCCTGTGTATTACTCTCATTAACAATGGTGATTTAACATTTCAGGTTTTAAATTGCAGAAAGCAAATTCTTACACAGGTGTTCTCATACTGCAACTTAATGTTGACACAAAAAACACCGTTTCATGGCAAGCACTAATCCTAACTAGGTTAGGATCCCTACCTAATCCTAATCCTAGCTCAGTTCCCATGAAGGGTTCTATTGAGCCAGGAAAAAGTAATTGAATATCGATAGTGCATGAAATCTAGCTATTTGTTGACTAAAGTTTACATTTTATAACTGGCAGAATATCAATTGCTTCAAGATGCTTGCTTTCATAGGATAAAATTTCTTATTTTATTAACAATAACCAGTCAGATACAAGCTCAAAACTCTGTTACATTTCTGAAGGCAGGGACAGGAAGCTTTTCAGAGCCTTTCTTTTCCTAAACTAGAATCTTCCTTTGAATCCCACACTAAGTACTGCCTTATTCTTTGTGGGGTCAGTGCTGCCTCTATCTCAGAATACAGGTAGGTCAGCGAAAACACTGTCATCTATTTTCGAACATCATGGGATCTTTGAAGTGAAAACTCTTATAAATAGTTGAAAGCACATTCTTAGAAGTCTGTTTGGAAACTATATCGTTTTGCTCAGAAGATACCTGCTGAGGAAAGAGATTACAAGGCTGTGGATAGCCACGAAGTCAAAAGATTTATAGCAGCTGGCACACTGCTTATGCTTCGCTGTGCTAGATTCACACCTTCCAAAATGGGTAATAGGAACAGAGTGGTTTAAAAAACATGTTGAAATTTTGAGCAGTCAGAAGTGTTTAATTCAGAAAAAAACCCAAAAACCTGTTATTTGCAGAATTCAAATTAATGACTGATGTAGTAACGAGTTTTCACCCAGGAAATAAACAAATATTTGCTGATTTTTAAATTATGTATAAGGCTGGCCCTACAGTAGGCATTCCATAAAAGCCTGAGGCCTTTGTTGGCAATCCCAACCAAAGAGCTCTTGATTCAGTGAGCCAAAGGAATGGAAAAAGATCCATTGTATACAGGTGGGTAATAATGGACTGGGTGTGGAACTAGTAGTTTCTGAGAATCTGGGATCCCACTGATTTGCTCACATAATTTCGTATGCCTCACTTACTCCCAGCTATTTCTGATCTATGCAGCAGAGCTGGATTCTTCATATGGTTTAGATTATAGAGAAAATAAGTGATATCAATTCATTTCAATACAGGATTGCTTTTTTTCTTCTTTCTAGGGAGAGTCAAGCTTCTTGGGAGTATGGCACAGATGTATACGATTTTTCACAAAGGAGCCCACCATTTTGTAAGTGTTCAATAAATATTAAAAACAAAAATAACCTAATGACCTAATACTTGAGGAGTTAAAAGTTCTCATACATTGAAACGTCAGCTGTGTAATAGTTTAATATCATAGCAAGGACCCAAACTAATAGTCAGAAGACCTATGTTCTCATCCCAGCTGTGCTACTGAAAGCTCTGTGAATACGGACAAATCACAAACTTTCCGATAGTCAATTTCCTTACTTAACGAATCCCTAATTTCTCAGATTTATTGTAATAATCCAACAATGTTCTTTTAAAATTGGAAGACCCTATAAGGTATGATATCCATCCTTTTGAACACCTGCATAAGATGTGATGGTATTCTCATATCGTAGGTAATGTGACTTAATAGCTGTAATTTAATATCTTTATAATAATAAAATGTTTATTGAATATAGCACTCATTTTAACTCTTAATCCAACTCAGAAAATATTAATTTGAGTCATCACTATGGGTAAAGAATTCACAAGTCAGATATTTCCCTATCCTCAAGGCAGTCATAATCTAACAAAGATGATAGACCCAGATACACCCACTCATTTATTCAGCAAATATTTATTGAATTCCTACTAGATGACAGGCACCATGCTACAAATATGAAAAAGTCTGTACCATGACTTCAAGGAGCTTGTGTTCCAATAAGAAAGGGAAAACTTTTTAAAAAACCTGCAAATTATTCCCATACAATACATAAATGCTTTAATGGAAGTATGCACAACACAGTTTAATTAAGAGCAGCGGTAGGAAGGAAACAATGGGGAAGATAAGAAAGTACTAAAATATGATGACTAGTACAACTGATGAAAAGCTCAGGATCAAATTTATGTTAAATTACCTATGTGATGTTTTACTTGCTTTCTCTGGTAGTTTCTAGATGTGTAAAATGGGGGAAAAAAATCATATTATCTTCCTCATAGGACTTCTGTGTGAATTAAATGAGATAATGCAGATAATGCTTTAGTGTTGCACTTAGTTAATGATAAATGCTTAATAAATGTTTAATTATTGTTATCACATACATCTCCCATCTTTACTGTTTCTGAGTGCCTAATACAATATTATATACATAATAGGTTCTCTCTAAATTCTATTTTTTTTTTTCTGGTCACACCACGCATTACGCAGGATCTTAGCTCCCCGACCAAGGAAACCCACACCCCCTGCAGTGGGAGCACAGAGTCTTAACCACTGGATTGCCAGGTAAGTCCCTCTCTCTAAATTCTTAGTTGCAGTCCTATTATTATTATAGAGTCATTATTATGAACGTTAATCTAAAGGATTATCATCACAAATATCTATTCCAACAATATAACGTTGAAGAGGTAATTTTTGTTTACTAAATTAATACCATCCATTTACCTTCTTAGTCCTTTGACTTTTTCTTCTATGAGCAGAATGAAGAAAATAAATAAATCAGAAACAAAATATACACATCCATGATAAATCGATTGAGGGTTCTAATTAATGGAATCTGACTTAAGCCAGATCAATTTATTAGTTATGATAATCACTATACATTTATATTTTAAAAGTGCACAGGGACTTCCCTGGTGGTGCAGCGATTAAGAATCCGCCTGCCAATGTAGGGGACAAGTTTGAGCTCTGGTCCAGGAGGATCCCACATGTTGCGGAGCAACTAAGCCCATGCGCCACAACTATTGAGCCTGTGCTCTAGAGCCGGCAAGCCACAACTACTGAAGCCCGCGTGCCTAGAGCCCGTGCTCCACAACAAAGAGAAGCCACTGCAATGAAAAGCCCGCACACTGCAATGAAGAGTAGGCCGCACTGGCTGCAACTAGAGAAAGCCCGCGCGCAGCAGCGAAGACCCAGTGCAGCCAAAAATAAATAAATAAATATTTAAAATAAATAAATAAAAATGCACAAGTACTTAAGTCAGAAAGAGAAAAACAAATACCATATGCTAACACATATATATGGAATCTAAGAAAAAAAAAAGGTCATGAAGAACCTAGGGGTAAGACGAGAATAAAGACACAGACCTACTAGAGAATGGACTTGAGGATATGGGGAGGGGGAAGGGTAAGCTGTGACAAAGTGAGAGAGTGGCATGGACATATATACACTACCAAATGTAAAATAGATAGCTAGTGGGAAGCAGCCGCATAGCACAGGGAGATCAGCTCGGTGGTTTGTGACCACCTAGAGGGGTGGGATAGGGAGGGTGAGAGGGAGACACAAGAGGGAGGGCATATAGGGATATATGTATATGTATAGCTGATTCACTTTGTTATAAAGCAGAAACTAACACACCATTGTAAAGCAATTATACTCCAATAAAGATGTTTAAAAAAATAAATAAAGCCGGTTGATTAAGTTCTGGGGATATAATGTACATACAGTATGGTGACTATAGCTAACAGACTGTATCACATATTTGAAAGTTGCCCCAAAAGTGGATCTTAAAAGTTCTCATCACAAGAGAAATAACTTTGTGAGGTGATGAATATTAACTCAACTTATTGTGGTGATCATTTCACAATATATACATGTGTCAAGTCATAGTGTTGTACACCTAAAACCAGTACAATGCTATATGTCAATTATATCTCAAAAAAACTGGCAGAAAAAAAAAAGAATAGATGCATACAGAAAAACAAAGCCAGTTGAATGCTACTTTTTATTTGCCATAAAAATATAAACTGGCCAATGCTTTGGACCTTTTTAAAATTTGGATTAATGCTTTTAGATTTTCATGAGTAACTGAGTCGTTTACATCTTTAAATTTGTATCAGCATAAAGAGTTCAGAATGTCCTTTTAGAAAATCAAATGCCTCTCAAAGCTCTAAAATCAAGGGATTTCTTATCTGGTTTTGGCTAATAATGCAGGAAAAAAAAGAAATATATTTAGTTATATTTTCCCAGTAGTGAAGAGCTGGATTTTATTTTATTTTATTTTTTTTAAAGAAGATGTTGGGGGTAGGAGTTTATTAATTAATTAATTTATTTTTGCTGTGTTGGGTCTTCGTTTCTGTGCGAGGGCTTTCTCTAGTTGTGGCAAGCAGGGGCCACTCTTCATCGCGGTGCACGGGCCTCTCACTATCGCGGCCTCTCTTGTTGCGGAGCACAGGCTCCAGACGCGCAGGTTCAATAGTTGTGGGCCTAGTTGCTCCGCGGCATGTGGGATCCTCCCAGACCAGGGCTCAAACCCGTGTCCCCCGCACTAGCAGGCAGACTCCCAACCACTGTGCCACCAGGGAAGCCCTGGATTTTAATTTTTAATAGAAAAATTTATACCTCATTTCTTCCTCTTGAATCCAGCCCCTCACTTTAGCTGAATGAGTTCTTCAAATCCTCATTTTTGTGTGTGTATGTGTACAGAGCCCTTCAATTATTTCCAAAGAGACTATAAAATTGAAATAGTTTTTCATTAAGTTAAGCATGATGGAAAGTTCCAAAAAGTACTTGTGCAGTTTTTTTTTTTTTTCAGGCTTCTTGATTTTTTTTTTTAACATCTATATTGGAGTATAATTGCTTTACAATGATGTGTTAGTTTCTGCTTTATAACAAGCTGAATCAATTATACGTATGTTCCCATATCTCTTCCCTCTTGCATCTCCCTCCCTCCCACCCTCCCTATCCCACCCCTCTAGGTGGTCACAAACCACCGAGCTGATCTCCCTGTGCTATGCGGCTGCTTCCCACTAGCTATCTATTTTATGTTTGGTAGTGTATATATGTCCATGCCACTCTCTCACTTTGTCACAGCTTACCCTTCCCCCTCCCCATATCCTCAAGTCCATTCTCTAGTAGGTCTGTGTCTTTATTCTCGTCTTACCCCTAGGTTCTTCATGACCTTTTTTTTCTTAGATTCCATATATATGTGTTAGCATACGGTATTTGTTTTTCTCTTTCTGACTTAAGTACTTGTGCATTTTTATTTATTTATTTTAAATATTTATTTATTTATTTATTTATTTTTGGCTGCACTGGGTCTTCGTTGCTGTGCGCGGGCTTTCTCTAGTTGCGGCCAGTGCGGCCTACTCTTCATTGCAGTGTGCGGGCTTTTTAAATTTATTTTTCCATGCCACTCCTCACTTTGTCCCAGCTTACCCTTCCCCCTTCCCTTGTCCTCAAGTCCATTCTCTAAGTCTACGTCTTTATTCCTGTCCTAGGTTCTTCAGAACAATTTTCCTTTTTTTTAGATTCCACATATATGTGTTAGCATATGGTATTTGTTTTTCTTTTTCTGACTTACTTCACTCTGTATGACAGACTCTAGGTCCATCCATCTCACTACAAATAACTCAATTTCGTTTCTTTTTATGGCTGAGTAATATTCCATTGTATATATGTCCAGTTTATTTTTTGCTTCTGCTCTCTCTTTTTCTCTTCTTTCCCTTCCTCTCTCCTTTCTCTTCCCATCCATCCTTCCCTCTTTCCCCCTCTTTCATTCTTTCTATTCTTCCTCCCTTCCTTCTTTCCTTTCTCTTTATCTCTACCTTTCACTTTTTTTTCTTTATATGGCCAGGGATCAGGATCTTTCTTAAGTGCTGGCAAAGAAGCAGTGAATAAGATAGACATGATTCCTTCCTCAGAGCTTACAATCTTCTATGGAAAACTGTTAATTAAACAAGTGTTTTTATTACAACATTAGCAGTGCTATATAATCAGGCAAATACAGTGTAGGACAAGAGCACATTTTTGTGGAATGTTTAGTTCATGAACAAGAAATAGTTCATTACCCAGGGTTTTCGAAGTTGGTTTACATTTTACTATGTAGGTATTTATGTATAAGTATATAAATACAAAAATACAGCGTAAGCAAACTGCCTCACAGTATCCCAGGGTGATTAGGCTAATCCTCTTCACCAGACATTTATAAAATAAAAGAACAAACGAAAGAAAGATTAAAGAAAAAAACATCATTTTGTATCTATGTGGGGATGACCTAAAACTTTCTGAGTAATGTCTAATCTTTCTAAAGAAATGTCACTGCACACATTTGGATGCCTTTGGACCTAGTCTGGATTTTCAAGTCTCAAAGTATCAGTTATGACCTAATAAGACCTATGCCATCTGGTTTTTTCTTGTTGGGAGAAGCTTTTTTTCATTTACTATAGAAGGACATATTTTAATTGTATTTCTTCCCACACAAGTTTATATGCAGGTTGACAAGCTTTCTCAAACATCAACGCTTCTGATTCATCATAAGGGTTTTTTCCTGCAGTATAATCACAGATGACTGTTTTCCAAATGCTTTTTATAAGTTTTGATCCTGACCAATTAGCAAATAAACCCCTACATGGACTGATTAGTTCTGAACAAACCTCTTGCCATAAAACATCAACACATCTTACAGGGTAACACATCAACAATTATGGTTCAGTTCTAATTTACTGCGCCTACTTGCCTTCTTGGAGGATGGCAGCAGGCCAGGCAGGAATATCCAGGCTGGTTTGAAAGCTCATTCTGGTTGCCTAGCAAACCTCCTGTCGTAGGAGCCTGGCAGCCCGGCCTCTACAGAGCCCGAGCACCCAGCACACACCCTCCTCCTCCCAGGATGAGGTCCAAACACAAATGCTATTTTAATAACAGAATACTTTCTTCTCTTCCGTAATCAACCCATGTACATATTTAACACAGAGCATTATAAAATTAAAAATGGGGGAGAAGTAGTTGAATATTTCTAGATCAATATAATTTCCTGACCAATTTCTGTAGAATATCAGCACAACACAAATAAGTAGGATGCTTTTTTTCAAGATAGATGGCACAGCTAAATTTTCCAAAAATTTAAATGATATCCATAGAGTATATATGTAAAACTAAGGCAACTACTAGATACCAATAGCAGCAACAGCCTTTGCAAACTCTCTGTCATCTATGCAACATTAAACATCCATCATTTTCCAAAGTTCTGTCATGATTGTAACTCCTCGGTCGTTTTTAGGAAAAAACAAGCTCTAGAATAACATCCTTGAAAGCAACCCTGGGTCAGCATGGCCACCAGTATGTATCATAAAGCAGATACAAGTCTCTACATTCATAGAGACATAATATAGTCCTGTCTTGCAGCTATACTACTAGAATGTATAAAATGTAAAAGTTTTTTTTTTTTTTGACAATTCTACTTTTCCAGCACAGAGGGCTAATGTTTTCAAACATAAATGACATGACGCTCTTTCTCTTTCCCTGTCTCTCCTTCTATCTCTCTCACTCCCTCTACCTCTGTCTCTCTCGTGCAATTTCAAGAAAGCTCTGGGAAGCAACATGGTAATGGAGAAATACTTATCTGAGAGTTAGGGCACTTGAATCTAGGTTCTGCTCAGACACTACCCAGTTGCATAGCTTTCAACAATTCATTTTACTTTTCTGCGCCTCAATTTCCTCATCTGTAAGAGTACAGGATTGGCCAGGGTAATTTTAGGGTCTCTTCTGATTGCAACGTTTTATGTCCTGTCTGTAAAATTAAAGAGAATCCAAGAGCCACTATGAGTTAGAAAAATAAGAGTAAATATCTGAATAATGTCAAATTTTGATTTTTTTTGAATGCAGAAAGTATCTGTGGCAGGAATCTCATCTCCTCTGCTCCACACCTGCTAGGCTCCAGGCTAGGCTGTGCATGTTGGACAAGCTAGCGAGCTAGGACTAAGAGGAGGTTTTGGTTTTTGCTGAAGGGGAAAGAAGACGACTCCAGGAAGAGAATGAAATAGATGGTGTCTCCATAAGTATGCCTCTAAGAAAGAGGTGTCAATCTACGGACAGGGATGGTCTAGGCAGGGGCTAACAGAGGGTGAGTCCCTGCTGCTTCTGCGTCCACTTGCTGAGGTGGGGAGGGGAGCGCATTCTCACTCTTTACGGACAGAAGCCCTGGGGAAGTGGACCGCCCCCACACTGCTGGGCTTTGGCAGACTTAGGAGAGCTGGAGGACAGCACCCTGGCTCCTCTAGTGAAAGGCACGTTTGACTATCATAGTAATAATCTCCTTTATTACATTTTATAACTTATAGCATCTTACAGTCTTTGTTGCATTACACCTTTGAATAATGTGACTCTTGTAACTGACTGTATTTTTCTCTATGCTTTGACTGCTAGAAAGTTCATAGACCAAACTGCAGCCTGGCTCTCAGGGTTACTGTGCACTGTGTGCTTTTGTACAGGTTTGCACTGCATATCTCCAGGGGGTGCTGTGTTCCCTTTTGAGTAGGTGTCAGCGCCATTTAATCAAGGCAGAAGTAGTCCTTTAGTCACCCTTATTATTCTTTCCCCCTATCTCCAATGGGTCATCCAGACCTTTCCACTGCATGACACAAACATTTCTTAACCACATCCTATTCTCCTCAACCCACTGCAGCTGCCACAATTCACATCCTCACCATATTCCACAGTTGCAACAGCTTCCTAGCAGCTCCAGATATGTATAAAACAGCAGAAGGTTTTCTCCTCTCCTGGAGGGCTCAAGAATTATGGGAAGAATTTTCACTGTTGCTCCCTATCACACACTGACAGGACAAAACCTAAGATCTGTATCGGGGCTTACAAGGTCTTCCTAATCTGGCCCTGCCCACCTCTCCAGTTACCTCCTATAATCCCCAGCTCTGTTCTCCATTCACGGATGTGCTTGTAGTTCCTCAGACATACACCATGCCATGCCTCCTTGCCAGTTCAAATATTGTTCCATGTGCTCCAAGTGCATTTCTCCTCGAGAAAAGCTCCTACCCTCTCCCCTATGACACTGCACATTCTGGAGGCAGGGTCTGTGTCCGACTGATCTTTGTTTTCCTGGTACCTAGCAAGACGGGGGTAAGGGATTAAGAGATACAAGCTACTATGTATAAGATAAATAAACTACAAGGATATATAGCACAACACAGGAAATACAGCCAATATTTTATAATAACTACAAAAGGGACTATAAACTTTAAAAATTGTGAAACTATTTTGAACCCCTGAAACTTATATGATATTTTACATCAACTATACCTCAACAAACAAAATCTCAGAAGTTTTTAGACCTTTTTAAAATGTCTTAAATAAATAAACAAACAAATAAATAAAATGTCTTGGGGTTCTGAGGCATCAAAGTTGGGAAACTGTCACACTGAGCTTTCAGGGTACCAACTCCCTATCTATAATTGTAACCCAAACTCAGCAGGCAGAGGGTTATAATCACATATTGCACCCCTAAGTTCATGGAGAACTCTTACTTATCCTTAAGACCGTTCCCACCTCCTTTTCCTCTGAGTATACTGGAGACAGAATTAAACTGACCAAGTGATGTTAATAATAATTAAATATAGCTGCATTCAGGAGCTCTATTAGGGTTAGACTTTAATGAGCCTGAAGGTAATAAATGTTGCTCAGGGAAAGTTATGAAGCTCAAGATATTTAGGCTTTTGTCCTCACAGAACAGCCCTAAAGGATAAGAAAGAATGACATAGATCATAAGCCCTGACACCTGGGGTCTATATTAAACGTGGAGCTCCTGATATTTAGGTGATGACAATGAACTATGACTAGCAAAAAAATGCAATAAATGGAGTGGGCTTTGGGGAATGGAAAAAAATCAGTGCATTATTTCCAAGTAGGCTGGGCTTTTCAGGCCAATAGCCGTGTGATTCGAGGTTGGCATATTACTGGCTGGTGAGTCTAGGTGGCAAATCATATCTGATGTGTCACATGCTAGTAAGTCCGGGTAATGAAACTGTATTTCCTTGGATTCTCTTGCTATGTCAGCAATGTTTTCCATCCTGATGCTTCCGGTTACACGTTTGTTTAGTTACCATGGCACTGAAATGACCACAGTCTTGAAACTTTGGTGCCCTCCACAAAATTAAGTAGACTGTAAACAGAAATTCTAGCAAAGTGGTACATCTCATCATGCAATGAAATTACCAGTGCAGCTGGGAGCATATGCCATGGAAGGAAAAGGAGGATCACTCTTACTCTAAGAAAAAATCGGTTATTGGATTACTACAGCTACAAAGACTGTGTATTAGATTTTATGTGCCTAGGACGGCAATTTGCAGAATAGTTTTCAAAATCCCAGTAATATGTTGGCTACTCAACTTCAATGCATAATACTGGGGCTTTTGCAACTGACAGACTGACAGAAACAAGACTGGGGAGAAGCTGCTTGATTGCCTCGAGAGTGGCCTAAAGGAAAACCGCCCTTTAAAACAGTGGAGATGCCAGCAGGACAGACTGTCACTTTCTAAGAACTGAGCTTTATTCACCTGGCCAGAGAAGATATAATCTGAAAGAAAATTTCTCTATATCTTTTTAGAGATTCTTCAGCCCTTCACACAGAAATGGTGTGTCATACATCTTGGGACCAGCGCAGATGACCCTGTCAAGTGGTTAAGAAGGTGGGCGTGAATGCACAGGGGCAGGAGAGGAAATGCCAGCAGGCACAACCCATCCAACATTGAGCAAAATCCTGGCCTTTTTTGCTCTGAATCCCCTTTTGGCTTCTATGTTGCCAGTACATTAGGTGCATGTTTGGGGAAATATTTCTACCCTCTTAACGTCCATGTTATTATTACTAATGAATTAACTCAGAATGCTCATGGCTTTGTTCCATCCCAAACGATAACACCTAAAAGGCAATGCCAAATTAAAAATTTCTATCATTTGCAATCACGCCACAAGACTCTCTTCTGCTAAATCTAGATCCCCATGCTCTGAAAATTAAAAATGGGCAAAGATTTCCTGCAGACCTGTACAGTCCTGGAGTAAGGGTATACCCATGACAGAAGAGATTGTTTTCGATATATATCCACTGGGGAATGCTACACACCCACACAAAGCTGCCAGGTACTGCCTTTCACATGTAAAAGCTGTGATTTACTGACAGATATGTAAAATCTGATGTATTTAGTCAGCTCCTGTCAACCACATGTGTACTGAAACACAAATTACATAGAAGTGCTAATTATTCCAGCTGAGATCAGCATTAATTGAAACTTAGAATAACAATCCCCTTAAAACTTTCTTGAAAAACTTGTTGCCACATGAACTCCCGTGGTTTTCGTTTTGTGGTTTATTTTGTGTTTGTGTGTGTGTGTATGTGTGTGTGTTTAGTGTAGCCTATTGAGCTATCTGTCCTTTTCTCATGCAAGGAATTTTTCATAAGGAGAGGTTCAGGAAGCTAAGGAAAGGAGCTACATTATAGAACACACAGGTTACACTGATGTTAAGAGCCAGTATCCTCTCCAGTGGGTCTGCAGTCTGCAGGCATGTCCTCAGCTACACTCAACAGCCAGCCTCTGTATTCTAGGAGGGATGACACAGGTCAGTTAACCATCTTGTTTGTATTTAGAGCTAGGAAGCAAACTTAAAGTTCAATATTTGGGGTTTTAGATTACGTACTACGTGTGAAATTTAGCTAAAACGCCAATTTTCCCAAGTTGCCACCATGCTGTGTGTATGGCTGAGACTTTTCCCCCCCCAGATATATGCAAGGGACCTGGATACTGCAGTTCCTTTATTATATATCCATGACATGTATTGTTTTATTTACAAGATTTACTTTGTATTTTAGCACATATGTATAATTAAAAATATATGCATAGATAGGGCCAGCTAGTCCAAATATGGTGAAATTATACTATATAGATGATACTTCCAGTAAAAAGATCTTATTTCTTCTTGACAGCCTGAGCCTATTAGCTGTCTGAAATCCCTAGGTATAAAGTGATTCTTATAGGACACTTTTCCTTGGAGTTTAAAATGTAAGCCAATGGGCTTCCCTGGTGGCGCAGTGGTTGAGAGTCCGCCTGCCAATGTAGGGTATGTGGGTTCGTGCCCCGGTCCGGGAAGATCCCACATGCCGCGGAGCGGCTAGGCCCGTGAGCCATGGCCGCTGAGCCTGCGCGTCCGGAGCCTGTGCTCCGCAACAGGAGAGGCCACAACAGTGAGAGGCCCGCGTGCCGCAAAAAAAAAAAAAAAAAAAAAAAGTAGGACAACACTATGTCTCTCTATCCTATTACAAAAGCGGCCTTATATTCGCAACTAACAGAAATCAGAAAATGCCAGAAGTTAATGTACTGGAAACGGCTGTTAACCCTTTTTGGTTTTATAAACAAATATGGTATTTGTATGAACATGTAGGTCCCAAATGAATATGTAGGTAGAAAATATATAGGTCCTATGAATATGTAGGTAGAAAAGAGTTAAGAGCAACACCTATTTGACCATCCTGTCAGGCTAGAAAGTAGACAGTTGGAGTTTCCTCAGGAAATTCTTTAGAAGGATAAAGTAAGGAGCACCACCAATATGGCATATTTTCCCTTGCAGAATGGATCATCCACCTGCGGATCTTGGAGCAGAAAACCAATCTATTTTTTTCTCTAAAACTGAAGGAGTTCTTGAGGGAAGGAAACAGCCCTGTACATTATGCAGAGGTATGTCCACTTCAGATAGTATCTGATTAGGACTGGTAACAAAAAGAATTTAACAGTAACAAATTTTCCGTGTGGTTAACTGGAATTACTAAGTGGCTAAAAAATTAAACTGAAGTATAAAAACATGTTTCCCATGTGAGTTTTCCTTTGACCTTCACTCCTTCTTCATTTATTTAACCATTCTATGAGCATATGCTAGACACTAAGGATGCAAGGATGAATAGGATACAGTCCCTACCCTCCGGGTGCTCCCAGGGTAGTGAAGGAAACAGCCATTTGAACAGGTAATTATGAAACAATGTGTTAAGTGACAATGATATGCAGAGTATTATAAAAATATAGAGGTAATTCATTCAGGGCCTAGACACCTCACCTTCTGAGGAGGTGACAGAAGTTTGCCAGGTGAAGGAGGAAGAGAATTATATATTGAGGGAGAAGCAAGAGTTAAGACAGGGCTTCCCTGGTGGCGCAGTGGTTGAGAGTCCGCCTGCCGATGCAGGGGACACGGGTTCGTGTCCCGGTCCGGGAAGATCCCACATGCCACGGAGCGGCTGGGCCCGTGAGCCATGGCCACTAAGCCTGCACGTCTGGAGCCTGTGCTCCGCAACGGGAGAGGCCACAACAGTGAGAGGACTGCGTACCGCAAAAAAAAAAAAAGAGTTAAGACAGATGGCCAAAAGAAAAAAAAAAAAGCATATATATAAATGTATGTATACATGCATATATGTGAAGAGTAACTATAAGCAATTGGTGTTACTGAAGTTTAAAGCTCAAATAGTTTAAAAAATGATAAGGCTAAAGAGAGCATCGTCAGTAAAGGATCCATTTTTCCAAAATTAAAGAGCACTTGCTTTAGTCTGAAAGCCATGAGGAAACACGGAAGGATTTTAATTAGGAAAGTAGCAGCGGCCAATATATGTTTCGCCAACATCACAACAGCTGGCAGTTACGTAGAGGATAGATCTGAAGGTAAGATCTGGGCTAGAGACAGAGACATGAACAGCATTATCATAATAGGGGCAGTAGAACCTCCGAGAAGGAAATAATCTCCTAGGGATAGTGTGCAGAGCAAGAGGCCGTGGGCTGACCATGAAACCCTACAGCATACCCACATTTAAAGGCTAGGTAAAGAACTTAGGTGGATTTTATTAACAATCTTCCTTGGCCGGAGGAGATTATTCTTGATTTGGCCGGTGTGCCCACCTACTGCCTGGTTATTCCATGATTAGATGGGTGTCCAAAAAAGAAATGGTTTCATATGTGTATTTTGAAAATATTAATTTAAGATTTATTTCATCCTCAGCAAAATTGTTCCAGTATGCAATTTTAATAAAGTTGGAGTATGAAATATATATTTCTTATTAGATCACACCAAAACTACAAAGAGTTTTCTTGATGGTTAAATTACCTTACAGTGTAGAGAGAGAAAGCATAGGAAATGATTGCCTTTCCTCTGTTCCATGGTGGGTTACTTTATTCTTAGAGCCCATGCATGGTCCACGACAGAACAAGTACCTGGTAGTGTGCCCACTGTAGGTGCCAAGAACTGTTGTATCTACTCTAATATGTGTGAAGCTGGATCACTTAAATAAAAGTTGTTCTTCATGATATGGGTGATCTCACCCACTCCAATGACTTCAACCACCAGCTGCACACAGATGCGTTCCAAATCCTTGCCTTTCTTCTGAGCTCTGGAGCCTTATGAACAGTTGCCAACGAGGCCCTGTGGATGGCCTCCAGGGACCTCCCACTTCAAATGCACAAAAGTAAACTTGTTTTCTTTCTCATACACGCGTTCCTTCTCCTATAGTCACTATCTCCAAGAATGACACTAAAATTTGCTCAGTTACCCAGGTCAGCTCAGATTCTTCTTTCTCCTACACCACCTCTTGCAACCCTTCAACCGCCTAACCCTACAGAATCTAATTATTTTGATCAATGGTCTTCATCTCCTCTTTTCTACTCCTCATCCTCTGTCCTCTCCCAGCCTTTAAGTCCCTCACCCAACCAATCCTAACGCCAGGGTTTGATCATATTATTCCTTAAACGTGTAAAATGTTTTTAGTGGATTCCCATAGCCTTTTGAAAATTCTGACTTCTTAGAGGCCACAAGTCCCCCCATGATGTGGCTCCTGTCTAACTCCCCAGCTTTATGTTTCGTCTGTGGCTCTCCACCCTCAGCCTGCCCCACATGTTCACATTCAATTATACCATTGAATGTGAATTCAATTATGTTTTTTATATGCAATTCGATGGACTTGGGAATCTAAAATAGTCATTGCATTACCTCTGACACACTTGAACAAGAATTAAATAATTTCTAATTTACTCAATAATCACCTAACATAACGATACGCGTCATGTCTTTTGGCAAAAACAAAAACTAGATATATTGAGTTAAAAAGACAAATGAAAATGTTATCCCGATGTTTGAATTAAGTCTTTTTTAAAAATAAGGAGGAATTCCCTGGCGGTCCAGTGGTTAGGACTCCACGCTTTCACTGCTGAGGGCCCAGGTTCAATCTGTGGTCAGGGAACTAAGATCCCGCAAGCGCACGGTGCAGCCAAAAAAAAAAAAAAATTTAGGAAAATGCAATCTATAAAATTTCCTTTTAAAAATTACCCTCTTGTTTCACACAGTCTAATTAAAGTCTGTTTCATTATAATTTTATCTGAACTCTATATGCTGTAGTGCAAACCCTGTAAGTGAGTCATAGGATAACTATTCCCAGTTTGTAGCCAATTCTCCAGAGATGCGAAGGAAAAAAGAAACAACAGCCTTTTAAGGAAATCAAACCTGTTTCTAGAGATAAACCTCTGTCCGTTTCTATTGGAACATATTCTCAACAACCAAAAAAGAGAATACTATAAAATACAGGTCTATTGGATGAGCCATGTGGAAAATACGTCTGTAGGTTTATTTAATGTTTCTCCTATGTCAAAATCTATTATACATAAACACATTACATAAACATGTGCACCTGGACACATGTGAAATGGTAAAAATAAAAGGACATTTCTTTCTCTGCAAACATTACAACATCTGGTCGCAGTTTGGAATTATATTTTGGCTACTCTGTTAAAGAAATTTGTTTTTAAAAGTAAAAAAAGAAGAGAACTTGGAGTTTCTAGGAACCTTATAAAACATGAAATCTGTATTGCAAAGCATTTGTATAGAAAGCTGAATGGGAAAGATTGTAAAAAGTAGGGCCACGCAGCAGGCACTGTTCAATTAACCCCTCTCTGCCTAACTCTACAATTTGATGGGAAAACTATCACTTCAGTTTTTACTTCTCTCTAACTCTGCTCATTCTCTGATTTTGAAAAGTGAAAGAATATGAAGTTTTAGTATTTGGAGGCTTGATATTTAGCTATTTTTCCAAATATTTTGCAACTGTTTTATTCTCCTTACATTATACCAAAATATGCCTGCCACTAGTCTTTTTGTCAGTGTCTTGGACTGACCTAGAAAAATGACTCCTGGCATAATCAAATTCTTCTTTTAAAGTAAAGCACAAGGGATTGATGTTTATCCAGTAACACAAATCCATTTTTACAGATTGAAATATTTTTAGTGTTGCTACCTGGAAGTCATATACAATAAGAAATACACATATACATGTATGTACATATATCTACATAGTATAAAACCAGGTTTTATTTTTGACTAAATTCTTTCCTACTTCTCTTATCCAAACAACAAAGCTATAGCTGAAGAATTCAAAAATTAAAAACTTGATTCCCAGATATTGTCATAACACCCTAATGCCATTATTCAGTCAGAGAATTGCAATGGTTGAATTCTATGAATCTGAGGGGGGAGGGGCTTGTTTTTAACCAAGTTACTTTTAATCAACTGACAGGGTTTAATATGAAGAATAGGTAAAATATTTGTACTAATCAATATGAAGAACACAAATAACCTAAAATAAAAGTATTCTAAAGATATGAATAGGCAATTCACAGAAGAAAAAACACATACAGCCAATAAACAAATGAAGAGATATTCAAATTACCTGGTGGTCAGAGAAATACAAATCAAGACCACAAAGAGATAACATTTTATACTTAGAAGAATGGCAAAAATGTTAAAGTCAGATCAAGTGTTGGAGAAGATGTAGAGGCACAGGGTACCTTAGGCATTGCTGGTGGAATTGTAGAATCATGCATCAATTTGAAAAAGAGTTTTTTCTCCTAAACCTGATCATTTACCAATCTACGACCCAGCAATTCCACTCCTGGGTTTATAGCTAAAAGAAACCCTTGCCCTCTTGCAGCAGGAGACATGTTCCAGTAGGATTGCTCAAAACAGCAAAAACCTGGAGCAGCCCACATGCCCCTTGACAAGAAAATGATAAGTAAACTGTGAGACGTTCACATGGTGGAATACTATACATCCAACAAAACAAATGAACAAGTTGCAGCCATATGGATATATCCTAGTGATAATATCTTAAGTGAGAAAAACAGTCTCCAAAGACTAAATACAGCAGGATACCCTTTTTATAAAGTTAAAAACAACTAAAATTAAAATATCTACTTCTTAAGAATGCATACATATCCAATAAAACTATATAAAAAGAAAGGCAAGGGGGCTTCCCTGGTGGCGCAGTGGTTAAGAGTCCGCCTGCCGATGCAGGGGATGCGGATTCGTGCCCCAGTCCAGGACGATCCCACATGTCGCGGAGCGGCTGGGCCCGTGAGCCATGGCCGCTGAGCCTGCGCGTCAGGAGCCTATGCTCCACAACGGGAGAGGCCACAACAGTGAGAGGCCTGCGTACCGCAAAAAAAAAAAAAAAAGAAAAGAAAAGAAAGGCAAGTAATGATGAATACAGAATTCAGAATGATGCTTACATCGAGTCAGGAGAGGCAGAATGATATGGTGGGAGATGGGGGTCCATAATGTTAGATGTAGGTTATTTTTTTAGTTTTTGGTTAGGAAGTTGAGGTCACATGTGCTTATGATATTATTAAAAATAGCTTAAAAATGTGCTATGAACTAAGGATTATAATTATTCCAATTCTGTGCTCCTGTTGTCCAAAGTAAAAGAAAAAAATTTAAGTAAATAAAAATTCACAGTCTGGCTCAAACACTTTGGAAGGCATTATTTTTTAGAACAAATAATGACCTTATTTGTTTGTTTTTCTGTTCTTTTGAAGGACATTTTTACATTAATATTTTTCATTATGTAAAGAATACTTCCATATATCAAAGTAAAACATATAAAATATCAACATATTTAGCACTAAGTCCAATGGATTTAATCCTTCCCTAACAACTCTGATTTTGCTATAAGAGTAACTATTGATTCTTTGTCTTTCTCTTTCTCCTTCCAATATCCTAAAAAACACTTTCCCGGACCATCTTTTCCCTCAAGTAGATGCCATCTTTAGTCTTTCTGTTTTCTCACCAGTCACATCCTATTTGCTATCTTTCTTTCACTGCCAAACTTTAAATATAATTGTCTATACTTGTATCTCCACTTGCCCTCCTCTAATTCCCATTCATTTCCCAGCCACTACTATGTAGCTTTCAGCCCTACCGTTCTATTAAGAAACGATCACCCAAATCCTCCTGTGTGTCAATGTATGGTCTTATCATCCTTTTCCTTGAACCATGAAATATTTGTCACTGATAACCCGTTCCTTAAAATACTCTTCTTTCTTAACTTATCAGAAATGCTTATGCTCTTTCTATCTCTCTTGTGACCTCTTTTAACTTCTTTCATTGGCTCCTTTTTCTCTGTCCATACTTTATAAATTGGTCTTCCCGAAGATTCTGTCCTCTGGTCTCTTTGCTTCTTGCTTCATGTATCTCAGCTGTTTCCCCAGATACTCTCTAGTACTGGTAACTCTCCTGAGCCCAGACCCATGCTCTTAACGCTTCATTACATAGCTCCTTCTGGATGTCCAAATTCAGTTTATTTAGAATTAAATTTATTTTCTTTTCCCCGTAATTGCTCCTCAGCCTCCTGTGTAATCTTTCAATAAATGCTATATCCATCCCTTTGTCTTCCAAGATAAAACCTCCAAACTATAGTCCATTCTTCCCCTGTTCTTGCCATCCACATCTATATCTTTCTAATTTGTTTGTATATCTTTCTTTTTAAGCCCCAGTGCCCTTAGCCTAATCTAGAGTCTCATTATTTGTCATTGGGAGTATTATAACCACCTCCTAATTGTTCTCCATCCTCCAAGCTCCACACTTCAGTCCATCTCCATATTACTGTCAGTCATCTTTCTAAGCATGCACCAGATTGTGCCAGTCCCCTGTTTGAAAATGTTTAATGAGAATTTGAGAGAAAGAGTTTCTAACAGATAAGATGATGCATTTGAAAGGAAGAAAACAGTGGCTTTTAATCCCTGGTTTTTCTCAATTTCTCAGTTAATAAACTCAAGAGAGTCTAAAATTTGGTATCTTTTAACTCTTTCCATGATGGTGAGGGGGCAAGATCTTCATTATAGCCTTTCTCACAAAGAGTTTTCCTTTGAGTCTGACACAAAGACTTCATGCAAATTGTAGAAAACAAGTGTACAGTTTCGAATGTCATCATAGGAACATGCCAATGAGCTTTTATGCATGCACGAAGAACAAAACAAAACAAAACAAAAAAGACCCAAACGTCAAAGAGGGTCATTTTGAGTAGTATCTGACGGAATTCTGTTTTATACATAATTCACTGAGATTTATCCAGTACTCATAAAAGAGATCATTATAGCACCAGAACTGAACAGTTTCTCAGAAGATACTAGTCTCTACAGCTGCTTGCCGTTCATTGATCACGCCATGCTCTTGCATGCTCTTGTGTCCGTGTTGAATGTGTTCCTAGGCCTGGAATGAATTGTCCAGTTCAGGGTCCAGTTTGAATGGTGATTCCTCGGTATTGCTTCTTGATGCTACTATGCAGAATTAATTTATTCATGATTTTTGTTCCATAATCCATTATATATTCATCTCCTTAAAACCTTGTCACCTTCTTAATAGTTATAAGTCTGCCTCGTCCGTGGAAGTTTAACTTTCTTAAGAGCGAAGACAATGTCTCATTTACCCCAGAATCTAGCATATTTGTGGTATAACAAGAAATATATTTGGTCTTTGTCCCTAGTACCTGACACAAAACTCCTAAACCCTTGGGATTTCCTGAGTGATAGGAGTGTCTTTTATTATTCACAGAGAGGCTTTTTGAGCACACCTGAGTTTATCTAATGAGGTGATTGAGAATGGGACCCCTAGATAGCCTCAGGATGAGGCTGGTCACCAGAAAGACCAAGTGATTAGGGGCTGGAAGTCTCAGCCCCACCCATTGACCTCTGGGAAGGGAAGGGGGTGCTGCAGATTAAGCTCTATAAAAACTCTTGAACAACAAGATTTGATGAACTTCAAGGTTGGTGGACACATCCCTTGCTGGAAAGGTGGTGTACCCTAGTTCCACAGGGACAGAATTTTCCGCACTCAGGACTCTTCTTGACCTTGCCCTGTGTACCTCTTCATCTGGCTGTTCATCTGTATCCTTTACAATATCTTTAATAATAAACTGGTAAGTGTAATTAAATGTTGCTGCGAGTTCTGTGAGCTACTCTAGCAAGTTAATAGAAGCAAGGAGAGGGTCTTGGGAGTCCCCAGTTTATAACCAGTAAGTCAGAAGCACAGGTAACAATTTAGATTTGCAATTGGTGTCTGAAGAAAGGGCAGTCTTGTGGGACTGAGCCCTTAACCTGTGGGATCTGATGCTATCTCAAGTAGATAGCATCAGAATTGAGTTCAATTTGTAGGACACTCAGTGTCTGCTGAGATTGGAGAAATGCTTGGTGGTATTGGGAAAAAACACACTGGAATGGTACTTTTTACAAAGCAAGTAGTGAATACGCCTACTGAATTAAAATGAGCAGCAGAAGCCAATGCTAAAAATTAGATAGAATCCATAAATCTTGGAAGTGCAATTGATTTTACCCTGAAATAACTCCCCTAATGGTTATGGACTCAGTTTGGAAAATTACATGAAAAAAATTCTTACAGTGAAGTCGAAGCTATAAACATAAATAATAACTGTGTGTCTAGCTGGACATTTTCCTTATTAATGCTGTCTGAGATTATTTTATAAGTGCCGAATCTCAGTGTTTATTAATAGTGAACTTGGCCAACTAAAACCCTAAAGTCTTATTTTTCTGAACTACTATCTAGCTGGTATCACTCATCACCTTATAAAACTGATTTTTTAAAATAAATGCAGAACTTTTCATTTACTGGTACAGCTAGGGCTCCAAGGTAGATGTGTTCCATTAGAAGGATAAGTTACAGGGAAAGAATGATTGCCATTTCTAGAAGTCTTTATTTGAACAGCTGTCATAGGAAGAAGGAGTAAACTTGTTCTATATTTCACTGAAGGCAGAGTTTGGGTCAATGAATAGAAGTTACAAGTCGGAAGATTTCACCTATATATAAAGAAACTTTCTCTTTGAGTAATGGTGACCAACGATGAATTCTTTAGATTTTATTGAGTCCCAAGGCAAAAACTATTTTTCAAGAGGCTGGTTGCTTATCTATTGTAATGTTGTGATGTTGTAAAAAGAAGTCCTCCATCTAGGGGCCAGTTGTATCAACTGAGAGGTCTCTTTCAACTCTAAGGTTTTATGATCTCATTAATAGTTTCCATACTTTGCAGTTGTTGCCATTCTGCAATCAATCCTATTTTGCACCTAGACTTAAGCTTGTCAATTGAATTTAACCTGTTAATTCATGTCTGCCCCAAGGGAAATTTCTCTTTATAAATTAAGTCTGTGTTCTCATTGTATATAGATCTATTATAAAGAGAGAAAAAGGTCTCTGGATGGAAATGGGACCTGTAAACACAATGATTTTTAGTACATGTCTCATCTCAACTCCTAGAATTAATGACCTAAAGAGCTTTCAAATGTTAGTCAACTCTTAACCACTTCCATGATCGTGACAAGGCAAGACCTCATTATGACTTCTCAGGCAAAGAGTTTTCCTTTGATTCTGAGAGAAATTTCATGGAAACTATAGGTAAAGCATGTAGAGTTTTTAATGTTATCATAGGAACACGCCAAGACACTTTCATGAATGCACAAAGAAAATAAAACAATAAAAGAAAGAACAAAGGATCAGGCACCAGAGAACATATTGATATTTCCACTCCAGCTACTTGAAAGGTGACTAGATTCAACAGAAAAACAAGAGGTGAAGGCGGGAAAACAAAGACTGAATTCATCTCAGACATACATCTGAAGTTTATAAGAGAAAAGCAGAGAAGGACTATGTAACTGATCCATAATAATAGATAACCAAGATATTTCATGCAAGTATAACACAGGCATTTCCCAATTATCCATGATAATAGAACCAAGGATAGCAAAAAATGAACTGAAATCCATATAATTCGAAAATAAATTTGCCTCAAAATTCCATCCTCGTATCCTTTAGATTTTTCTAAAATCAAAATACTTTCTTATCTTTCCTTCATCCATGTTACAGTAAAGGGGGTACTCAGTAGTAAAGGGACTAAAGGACAGGCAATGTATAGGAAAATCCAGAATAGATCTCCTGGATATTTACTGAGGGTCTCTTATGTGCAAGAAACCATCAGATAAAAGAAATGCAAAATATACTCCCTGCCTTTAAGGAACTTAGCATTTTCTTTGGCAAAAACACACACTTATGAAACATCAAATACATTAGCAATGTATGATTAAGCACCAAATGCTTGGGCATTGACAATACATGGCATTGACAGTTTTAGAGACTAAAGTACTCATATTTTGTTTGGGGAGAGATTCATGAAAACAACTGGACTGAACTAAACTTTGAAGGATTGTTAGGAAAAAAATGGCTGGGTAAGATAAGAACGAAAGATGTGTTCTGGCGCTGTGTTCCTCTAACCTAGCTTAAAATGACCTATTGGACTGGGTTCCCCTACCTCCTCCCACACACATCCACCCACAAGCTAAGCTTTTAAACAATATTGCTTTTCTATGAAATGCTTGGAGGTAGTCAAAATCTTCTAAAGTCCTGGTCCCTAAAAGCATTCTTCTCTCTCTTTTTTTTTTTTTTGGAGGTCAGTGAAGCAGTTTCCCCTGTCTATCCTATCAATTAGCAGAAACTGGCAGTACTTAGAAACACCATTATTTCCCATAAACACATTCACAAAATTAAACAAGTAATATCTAAGCATTTGTGCTCATGAAGATTAAGTGATTTTGAGTGTTGTGAAAACGGAAATCCCCAGTGCAACACTCCTCTTTTAGATATGAGCAGAGGCATGTTCAGCAAGGTCAAAAGCAAATTAAGGGACAGAAAGAAGAACAAAGTCTCAGCACAGAAAAGGAAAAGCCAAGTTGAATGATGGCGTCTGCATTCTCCACAGCATCATTTGCCATAAGGCCAACCTATCATAAGGAGGAACTGGTTCAAAGGAAGCGTTTGGGGCTACAAAGTCAGGGTTTCTCTCCGCACCTGCAGCACCCTTTAGAGCTAAAACAGTGAAAAACAGCAACATGGGTTGATGCAAAGACAGACTCTAGATGAAAAGCAGCAACACAGAAGGAACCTGAGAACATTCAGCATTTCAGCTAGATTAATGATATGGGGGTCACTGCAGAACACAGGCTCTGGAAATGGAAAACCAAACAATGGGGGGTGGGGAATCATGTTCAGGTCATCTGTCTTCCACAAATGGGAGCGACCAGGAGCATGCTGGGAGAGACCAGGAAATGCCATTGTGCAACTGCTGAGTCATCTCATTTGTAGTTTACAGATAGCTTTTGGTATATGGATATCAACTTCTAGAAAGAGTCAGAGATAAGCACCCAGGCTGTGCTCTCTGGAAATCACATAGATATACATATAATCACAATGCCCCCAGGGACACTAATAATTAGAAGTTTGCTATCTCCTCCTGCGTACTCAGGGACAAGTTCACTCACATCCTTATGTGGCAGCCTTCCCGAGGATGGGTGTGGTCCATAATCCACCCACGTCTGCCCCATCAACCACTCTTTCCAGAAGTCTCCAAGACAAAGCTGCCTCTCTTCTAGGAGTGTTGAGGTTCCTGTGTACAAAGCTGGAGACCTGTAAAATCTTCAAGGGGTTAAACTGCAATGTCTCCAGTCCCTGCCACCCCCTCCTATGTATGAGAAGGAAGGGCCAGAGCACACCTTTCCACAGCACTGTGTCACACATTGTCACTAGGACGCTGACACAGCTAATACCCTTAGTTTCGCAGAAGACAGTTCCTACTGCTGCAACATACTCTCCCTCTACTGGAGTAAAAGGTTGTCCCCCGCCCACACCCCAGCAAGGCTGGGGAAAAGGCACCTCCATTTCCCACAGGCTCTTCCCTCTCGCACACACCCAAACATGTCACCTACTCTATGTCATGACATCCCATGGACATGTTTTTCTCTTGGGCTCACTCAGGACCAGCCCCATTGCCTCCACAAAATTAAACTGAGGGCCACGTACATGGAATAGATGGTCTCCAGGTGTGTAAGTTTCTATCCTTTGGATATTCCAACACAAGGAGCTTTACCTTTCATATTCTGCTTCTCTAAGGGCAAATTTACAATCACCAGTACTTTTTGTTGATGCCTATAGGATGTCTGAGAGTACATATGAGCAATGCGCTCACATCTCAGCACAGAGTCATTCCTCCTGGGGCCCTGCTCCGGGCCAGGCTGCTGGGTCTGTCTAAGACCCCTTCTGCAGCACCAGCGAACTGAACAGTAAACCAGAGGTTGTCATTCCTCCATGCTTCATATTCTGTAGGTATGATCCTTTATATTATGTATCAGACAAGTTAGGGACTTTTAATTATATTAAAACAAAATTATATAAACTATAATAAAAACTAAACACCAGTTTTGCAATACTTTTAATAAATTAAAACCAAAAAAAAAAGAATTCTAAGACCTAAATTTCAATGATGTGTTTCCTACAGGGAAGGCTCCTCTAGAAACTGACCCTGTGACTCTAAGAAAACAATACTACAATGATATTTATAACAATACTTTTGTATGTGGCTTTATCATGTATACAACCTATTTTCACATGTCTTTCAAAAGAGAGATATCAGAGTTTAATTATTTCTTTAAGATAAGTTTTTAAAGTTCTGATTTATCTGACTATACCATCTTGATTATTCCATGGAAAGCTGCAAACCCTGATTCCCTAGGCATTAATACCTCCTTGTCCCTTACTTTTAAGACACTGATCATCTTTATACAAAATTTTTATCTTGAAACAATCTGGAAATTTAATGGAACTGGAACATGTGGGAATTTTTTCTCTCAAAAATTTTTCTTTCAAGACATTTTTAAAAGTTACAAATCACTATCAATATTTTTAAATGTTTCAGAATGAAAGTATGTTACCTAGATTATGTGATCTTGACATTTACTTATTTTATCAGCCAAAGAGAATTATACTGACTAGCATAATAATGAGTGACATGTACATGATAAGAAAATATCTCTTTGCATATAACAGTTGGCCTGAAATTAATTCAGATACTCTTCATTTTCACTAAAAAAATATAGCCTACTCTCAGACTACTTTTAGGGATTAATTCTATAGGAATGATCAGATAAGCACACAGATATATTTTATATATACAAAAGTATTCATATGAACACTATTTGTAATGGTGAAAAATTATAAATAACTTATATGTTTAATAGGGAATGGATTATATAAATTATGGTCAATCCATACGATGTAAGTCTATGCAGTCATTAAAGAGACGATGTAAATCAGGATTCATTGACACAGAAAGATGCTTATGTTGTGTGTTTAATAAGAAAGCACATTTAGTTCCATTCTTTTTACATGGAGTTGAATGTAAGTATGACTGTAAGTTGCTGTGTGTGCAGAGAGGGGACTGAGGATTCATTCACCAAAATGTTAATAACGTGTTATTTCTGGATGGTATGATTTTTATTTTATTTTTATCCTTTTCTGTAATTGAATTTTTTTACAATGACTGTGTCATTTTTTATAATCCAAAAATAAAAGCCATTTTCAGTTCTAGCTATTTTTTTAAAGATAGGCTTTAATCCATTTGTGAGGAAGAACCATGATTTGATTCAAAATACTGCACTTCAAGATGTGGAGCTAAACTAATCCAGTGCAAGTTTACCAAGGACTATCTCCTTTTTCTCTTTGACACATTTTACACAAATGAGAGGCGTTTAAAGAATAGATGAAGAATATCAAGCACATTCCCTCTTCTCCGTCAAATTAAAATTTGTTGTATAAGTGAACAGGTAGGTCAGAATGAGTGGTTTTAATCTATGAGATAATCTCTATCCACCGTCTCTCTGGGGTTTCTAAGTAGGGTAAGGAAAACAAAGCTTAAAGGCTGTAAATCATGTCAGATCCAGAGTTTGAGTAAATAAGTTAGATTTATAAAAACATCAATTGTATTTAAATCCATGAATTCTTAATGATATTTTAAAAACATGTTGATTACATTTGTGTATGCTAGGGAACTACCTCTTTATTTAGAAAAATAATAAGGAAAGAATAAAGCATTTACCAAAAAAAAAAAAAAATCAGAAAATGCTGAATTCAGTAGTAATTC
Organism: Phocoena sinus; assembly: GCF_008692025.1. Taxonomy (NCBI): domain Eukaryota; kingdom Metazoa; phylum Chordata; class Mammalia; order Artiodactyla; family Phocoenidae; genus Phocoena; species Phocoena sinus. The sequence continues at coordinate 22,449,710 of NC_045767.1, forward strand.
ACTGCAGTACAATTTTAAGCATTAAAAAAGTAAAATCTAGCCAAAAAGCACATTAAATTGATACCATTTTGAGAGTTTTTGTTTTACTCATTTATTTATTTATTTATTTATTACATATACGTCCTGCAAATTATGGTTTGGAGAAATGAGAATTAAAGTCCGATAAAAATGCTGTATAAAGAAATGCCCTTCCAGAAAATACTGCTTTATTTTTCAAGTTAACAGAGAAAATATGACCATTCATGGGTGTTTTCTTTCATCTTTTACCTTTTTTTTAAAAAATATTTATTTATTTATTTTTGGCTGCATTGGGCCTTCGTTGCTGCATGCAGGCTTTCTCTAGTTGCAGAGAGTGGGGGCTACTCTGTTGCGGTGCGCGGGCTTCTCATTGCTGTGGCTTCTCTTGTTGTGGAGCACAGGCTCTAGGTGCGAGGGCTTCAGTAGTTGTGGCTCATGGGCTCTAGAGAGCAGGCTCAGTAGTTGTGGCATGTGGACTTAGCTGCTCCGCAGCATGTGGGATCTTCCTGGACCAGGGATCGAACCTGTGTCACCTGCGTTGGCAGGCGGATTCTTAACCACTGCGCCACCAGGGAAGTCCCTCATCTTTTATCTTCTTGATTTAAAATAGACCCTAGCTAAAAGGAACCTTAAAATTACATATTCTAAATCTTTCCTTTTATAAATAGAGAAATTGAGTCAGACAATTTTAGTTAAGGTCACAGAGTAAAGTCAAGTTAGACCAATGCCTAAAATTCAGGCCTCCTGATTTCCAGTCCAATCAATGGTCTTTTCACTGAACCTCTTGAATTGGCATCTGGTAACTACATAATATCAAATAAAAATAGGAACACATACACATATAAAGCATATATATCACTCTTCTAATTACCCTTTAAACAAATTGCTCATTAAAAAAGCATCAGATAAAGCTTCAGCATAATCAGGCTTTTCAGTAGTTGCCATTCTCACACTAAAGAATAGAAGATATACATTTACTCATTCATTCATTTATTCAACAACCTTTTAATAAGAATATGGCTTAAGTACCTAGTTACACATATGTGTATGTCATTCACCTTGAAGAGCACTGTTTTAGAAGATGCCAAGAGCTAGGCTCCTGCTTTCAAAGAGTAAGGTGACAATATAAGTGTGGAAGATGCAAACTTTTAAACAAGAAATACCAATGAGAAAGAAGCTTCTTTATCATAGCCTTTAGCTCTACCAAAACAATAATATTTGTTTGCTAAGTACAAAATAGGAAGGCATACTGTGGTCTGAAGTCACTCTTTGCTACTCTAGCTCCAGGAGCCTGGGGCCTGAGTAAGAGCCATGGTTTGACCACAGTGTGAGTACTTCTAAAGGAAGAATGCCCTTGTTTCATGCTGTGCTACCCTGCCATCCCAGTCCCCTGCTCCCTGCCCTTTACCCTCTTCTTTAATCCTGTGGCAGAATCATGTCCTGGCTCCTACTTGCCTTTGATACAGATTCTGAACCACTCATTTATCCTTATCATTCAAAACATTTATCCTTCAAGCTTCTGATAAAATTTATGAACTTCCTCAAACAATGTGTACTTGCTTTCAACTGAATGCAATTTTATCCCTTACTGAATTAAAAAGGAGAATCATTATTAATCAGTCAATTAAAAAATAATAGTCTTTATTGCATACCTACTATGTGCCTGGGAGAAATAAATATAAACATTCCATTGCAGAAAAGATCATGGGCAAAGTCATAGAGACCTGGGAGAAGAATTAACATGTCAAGTTCAGGAGAAAATGAGAACAGCCTCCCCGGAAGAAGCAAGCTGCTCAGACCAGAGACAGTGATAGGAGGCAAAGGGCCTTAAAAACCTTGAAAAGGAGTTTCTATAAGAGAAGGCCTGGACTGTGGAAACACACTCCTGGAAAGTAATTCTCCATACTTGTTCATCTCAGCTCTGAATCAAAAAATCCAGCATGTTTTTATCTTTCCATGAAAATCAATTAAGAAAGAGAAATGTATGCAGAACTTTCTCTCTCTCTCTCTCTCTCTCTCTCTCTCTCTCTCTCTCTCTCTCACACACACACACACACACACGCACATGATATCATTCCTTTTTTCTTCTGCAGATAAGGCAACATCAGATTAGGTGTCTTGCTTAGGAAGCTATAGGGGGAAAGAGAGGCATAAAAAGAATAGAGAGATTCTTTATAGATAAAGAATGAGAATTAAGAGAATGGGGGCAGTGAAGACAGAGAAGAAGGAATTTTCCTTCTCAAATAAGAAAAAGAAACAGAGGGTAAGAGAAGTTGAGGGTAATAAAAAACAGAATGGAAGACATCATAATGGGATCCTTAATTGAATTTGTGTCTACTCTCAGTCCTGCGCCTGCAGCTGAAGGAAACCCTTGGTAACTCACTCAACATGAAGCTACATGGTCATTTTGGCACAGAAGAAGCAGACAGCGATGAGCTTTCTCTCCCAGATTGCAGCTCTGCCTCAGGATGAAATTGTTCTGACCAACATTTCCCCATCTGGCAGGCAGGCGGCCAAAAGATTGGAGACCTGAAAATGGGTCACTGCGTTTTGACTCCCTGCAGCAGGCCATACTTGTAATGTAATAGTTACACAATTCAATCTAATATCCGTCATGCTGAGCACCATCCAGTGGAAAATGTTATGTTTTTCATGAAAGAAATAAAAATAAAGGTGACTGCTATGGTAGTACCTGACTCCCAAGGCCTAAACCTTTCACAAACTTTTTCATTTTAGCTTGATCTTGACTGATGAAAATAACTTTCCACTGTTTGAAAAGCTAAAAATACACAGAGTTTAACTACTATCATTTACTTAGAAAAAGCAGCCTTATATAGCAACAACTTCTAATTTAGAAGACAAGAGTGGGGGGTTGGGAGGAGGGACTGAAATGCTCATTAGGCTTCCCCAAAGGCCCTGGCACAGAGTTTTCCTGACTATTCAGAGATCAGCGTCCTATATTTACTTACCAGGGACAATTTATTTTTCTTTTATATTTTCAAAGCACTTGAAATGATTCCTTCTCTTTGTGATGATTTCCATATGCTGTTTCCAATGAAAGGACGATGGCTTACTGAGTGAACATAAGGCCACATTCTGAAACCATTACATGCCATCTCACAGGGAGAGATCCTGAGGACTGCAGAAGCCCTTCTTATGATACTGAGATCCGGATCTCAAAAGGCATTGCAAAGAAGACAGCAGATAACCCTTCAATTTTATAAAGGTTGGTTAAATAAAATTAGAATAACCGCAAATGTGATAGCAGTAATTTTTAAAAACCCTTGAATGTTTCCTGTGTGTTAAGTAATTTGCATGCTCAATTTCTAACCCTGAGAACAATCCTTGGAGCTAGGTGCTAACACTATCCCCATTTTATAAATGAGAGAACTGAAGCCCAGAGACTAATATGATTGAAAGAGTCAGAGTTTACTTGCTCTAAACAGAGCTCAACATAAATATAGGCAAATAATTCTTCATGCCTTGAGGTATTTTCCTTTTAAAAATCTGTACTCAGAAGAAATCAGCACAACACTGTAAATCAACTATACTCCAATAAAAAAAAAATCTGTACTATTTTTAAGCGGGACAATCATTTTATTTGGCCTTGTAAAATGTATAACTTAAGGGTTTACTGCCTCAAGCTGATTAAACTGCATAACAAAGAAATCTTGATTTGTAATAAATACTTACAAACATTTTGTGAAATGTTGCATTTTATCAACAATGAAAAATTGCCCTGGGTAAAAGAATCATCACAAATAGTTTATTTAGCTTTTGTGCTCTTAACTTTCATTTGATATCTGGAGTACAAGAGATCGGATTACCACTTTTCTTAATTTCTGAAGAAAATAAATTTGTGTAGAAGACAGTTACTTCCTCCTCTAATTAAAATAATAATAACAACGACAGACTCCTTTACTGCATGATTACTCTGTGTCAAGTATTATCTTTTTTTTTTTTTTTTTTTTTTTTTTTTGCGGTACGCGGGCCTCTCACTGTTGTGGCCTCTCCCGCCGCGGAGCAACAGGCTCCGGACGCGCAGGCTCAGTGGCCATGGCTCACGGGCCCAGCCGCTCCGCGGCACGCGGGATCCTCCCACACCGGGGCACGAACCCGTGTCCCCTGCATCGGCAGGCGGACTCTCAACCACTGCGCCACCAGGGAAGCCCAAGTATTATCTTAATATACAATCTTTTAAAAGTATCACAAGACATATTATTAACTGATTCCTTGGATCTCAGATTCCTCACCTGTAAAACTGGTGACATTTTTAATCTACAAAAACAGCAATTCCATTACACAGTATGCTATTTTACAGATAAGGAAACTGAGGCTCAGAAAAATGTGTTTAAACCTACACGGTAAGTGGTAGCCAGCATTAAAATGCTCGTATCCTTTCAATGGGTCAGTTTCCAAATAATATCTAAATAAGATCATCTTTTTTTTGAAGGAGAAATGAAATTAAGACAAACTAGAAAATATAATAAAATTCTTTGCTCTAGGTCTGACACTGAAGTCAAAATAAACAGGATCTATGTATCAAATTCTATTTGACACTCCTTAAATTCTTCTTCTCTCACTGGGATAATCAATGTCAGAGGAAGAGGAAAGGTTAATAGAATTTTTAACCAAACATCTACATAAGAAGTGGTAGTAATAATTCATTTAAATAAAGTGTTCTAAAGACCGGCCAGTAGGCTGTTACATTATGAAAAACTGAAATGGATGAAGAGGAACTATGAAGAAAACAGCTCAAAGTCATTCTCTAGGACCAGTATGTTAATCATCTAATGATGGGAACATAACGTCATGGTCAGGGTTCCCGGGAGAGAGTTTTTCATATTTATCACTGTGAAAGACTGGACTTCTTATAGTAATTTCTCATGGAAATGTGTGCCAGCTACACTGGCGTCTTCACAGTTCCTTGAATGTGCCAAGCATGCTTCTGTCCCAGGGCTCTTGTACTTGTACTGCCCTATGCCTGGAAGGCTTCCCCCACTATCTGCCAAGCCAACTGGAACTCCCATGGACTTTTATTTTCAACTAAAAAATGAGAAGGAGCTCTAACTAATGTTTAATCTACTTTCATATATGGATTGACACCAGTACCCTGGTCCAGTCTGGTCCAGATAGTTATGAGTTTCATGTAGTACTTGAGGTGATGCCACCGAACAGGGGACAGGGGCTCCTAACACGGCAGAGGGGAAAGAGGCTTCCTCATATGTTCATTGTCTTGCAATATATTATGTTTTACGGTGCTTGATTAAATGAATTTCCATGTTATTATCTAGTTTTAACCCTCACAAAATGACACAAGTTTAAAATATTCCTGAAAGGCAGCTATTGATTAAAGATAACATCTACATTTCAGGCACAAGAGAAAAAGATATATATTCCTTCAGAAACTCTTCATCAGCCATGTAGCGAGATTAAACACCATTACTGTTTAATCATATGTGACAGGTAGGTAAAGTATTCAAAATTACCAAGAACACTATTTGGAATACGGATTTATATCCACTGTTGTCAGAGAGGAACTTTGCCTTATTGTGCTCTATGATATCAGCTAGTGTTAGTATGAAGTAGTCAGGACTAAGATATTTCATAACCAAGCATCCAGAGCATGAAAAACTTCCAGATTTGTTTTTTTTTTAACAGTGGTTGAAGTCAGGCAATACTCGATTTAAAACATTACAGAATTAAACCAAATGATAATGTTTAGAAAGCTTCTCATGGATGCATTTTAAAATGGTTAAAATAATACAATATGGCAACAAACCGAGATAGATTTTTTATCAGCAAATATTGTTGAAGATGTAAAGAAAAACCAGGAAATTGGTAGAAATAATATTAGACCAACCTACAAGTTGGAGGAGTTTTGCTGTAAAGTTAAATAAAAGAACATATGTTTCTGGTATATCCCAGCCTATAGTATTTTCTTGATTCTATTTCAATACTGAAATAGATGAAGAACTACTCCTTTGGAGAGCCGATACAGAAAAATACTGGAGATAAGTTCTCAAAATAAACGAATTCTTTAATTTTTTTAAAAAATCAATGTTTTATGGGAAAAATGTAAATAAAACCACTGATGAAGTAGCTGCCTTAACAAGGATTAACAAAGAAAAGATTCTAGGGTAGGTTATGAAGTGCCACACATAAAATCCATTCAGTACATTATTTGTAGGCAAGTTAAGTTGAAGAGAGAAGCAAAATAAATGGAAGACAAAAGTGCTGCAGGATGTCATCAATATGGTTAATTGAATAAAAACTCACATTTAATAAATACTGGAATCTATAAAGCATGTTGCAGTGATATCGGGAGTACAGGGGGTCGTTCAGAGCATGCACTTTGGTGTCCAACTGGCCTCTGTCCTAGGCCTGCCTGGACCTGCTCTACAACCTTAGTTATTCACCTAACTCCTCTAAGACTCAGTTTTCCCGTCTGTGAAAAAAAAGGGTAGTTAAGCCTACTGTGAATGATATAATACATAAAGCACTTAATTGTACAGAGATTTTTTTTTAATGTTATAGTTATTTTGATGATATGATGGGGAGACTTTGAAGTATTTTTAGAAGTGGTATAACAGGTGATTTAGAACAATCTCTCTGGCAGCTCTCTGTATCATGAACCTGAGGACTGTGAAACCCAAAGCAGGGAGACAGTTAAAAGGCCAAGGTAGTTATCGAAGAGACAGCTAGTGAAGGCCTGAGCTGAAGGAGTGGGAGTAGACACACCGAGCAGGAAGTGAGTGAGCTACTGAGAAGGTAAATTCAGTACCGCCAGTTTCCACCTCAGTGAGTTGATTTCATACCCCTTTAATGTGTCTTAAGCTACATGGTAAAATTCTCAAACATGGTCCTACTGCTAGAAAATTTTTGCTTCAAAAATAAAGTAGCATGCATATATACACTAATATATATAAAATGGATAACTAATAAGCACCTGCTGTATAAAAAATACATAAAATTCAAAATAAAAAAGTAAAGTAGCATGGAATTCCCTGGTGGTCCAGTGGTTGGGACTTGGCACTTTCACTACCGTGGCCTGGGTTCAATCCCTGGTCAGGGAACTAAGATCCCGTAATCTGCAGAGCACAGCCAAAGACAAAAACAAATAATAATAATAATAAAGTAGCATGTCATATTTGCTAAGAAGACATGGGAAATCTGATTAGAAAAAAATTTTTAAATCTATCCTTCAGAAGACAGAATTATGAAAGTTTCTAGTCTGTTTCTATTTCATTTCCTAAATTATTTGTTCCAGAAACAAAAGTTTCAAATAGTGATCTGACACTAATTTAAATTAGTGAAAATATACTTAAAGTCAGAACAGAAGAAGTAGGTGTAGTTTATGGGACCACAAAAATCTTTCCACCATGGTCTGTTGAGGTCTTTCTTCCCTTCTTAACTGGCTGTTCAAACTACACTGAACCCCAAAATGTGTGTAGGAGCTTAGAAGACAAACCCCAGAGTCAAACTGGGCGAACCCCAGGTCTGCCCCTACCTACCTGTGTGACCCAAAGAAGTCACTTAACCACTTTCTGCCTCTGTAATGGGGATCTTAAATGGGGGTAACCTCACAGGGTTCTCCATTATATTTAAAAGGTGATCAAAGAATTGTCCAGCACCCAGTAAACATTAATATGAGTTTCTTAAAATTATCTCCAGAAGGCAATAAGATGTTGGGAGGAAAATGATACTCTGAACATTATTATAGATTTCTTCTGGAAAAAAATAATCTGTGTCCTAAAACGGTGAAATTCAAGCCAGGTAAGTTTTGATAAAGGAAGGAGTATTGCCTAAGTAGGATCAGATAGAACACAAACACATAGTTCTGTTCAGGAAAAGTCATCCACTACATTGTTTTATCAGAAACAAAAGTTTCTGATACTTTTGTTTCAGAAAACTTTTGTTTCAGAAAACTTTTGTTTCACACTGCTTCCAAAGAAAAGTGGAAAAGCTAGTCTTGGGTGAGTAAGATTATAAAAAACCAAAAACCAGTGGATAGGAAAACTATTTGTTACATAATCAAGTGACACAATCTTTCATTTATAATGTTTCAAAGAGTAAATCCACCACATTTTTTAGTACTTTATCTGAAACACACCAGATGTATACACAAGTTAAGGAAAACTACGTCCAGACCGTCATAACACAAAACTATATCTACTATCGCTGATGATCTGCCACATGCCAATGGATTTCACAAAGACTTTGAAGATACAGTTTGTTGGGAATGTGGCCATTTCTGCTTTTTAATAATAAGAAAAGAATGGTAAATAATTCAGAAAAATTAAGTGCCTAAGATAATTCAATACTGTAAATATGTTCTCACTGAGGTGGTCAAACAATGAAATATTCCCCAAAGAGCAAATGTTATATCTGTTTCTCAGATGAGCTTTTAACTTCATGAAGTTGTTTACTCTTTCAGATTATTTAATGAAGCTGATGCAGGAATTCTCCATTTCCTTTTACAAAAACCTCATGCATTTGGTTTCATCATGAATCTGTTAGAACAGACACAATAAACATTTTGGAGTCCATCTATTTTTCAGGTTTATTTACAAGTAAACCAGTTCCCTTTCCAGTCTTGTCTCTCATTGCACGTTAGCTCAGAGATGCGTTTCCTGTAATCCTTACAGGAAGATTATAAAAACCCCTAACGGGCCCTCAGGCCCATTAAAAGAAAAAATCATTACAAATGCTTTTAAAGATCAAATCTTAGATTGGTGACATTCTGATACAATTCTGTATCGAAGTCACTGCAATGTTCAGCATTACTAAATGATATCCTGTTCTCTTATCCAGGATGATGCAGAGAGTGATATGATGCCCCTGCTAGAGGGAAAGAATTATATTTGACTTAAGGCTGTTTTATATAAGATTTTTTTCAAATAATTTTTTTCAGAATCAGTTTTTTTCATCTATAAACTGAGAATAATAAAACTTTGTCTACCCCACCAGTATCAAAGGAGATAATATATGTTAACACACTAAGACGATTGTAGGATAAACAAATGAAGTATTTGTAGCCAAATATATAAATTAGCTTATATTCCTCAATACATTAACTAACAGAGGGAGCTAAATTATTTTGGAAGCTGACCTGTCTTTTAAAACCATTACCATGAAAAATATGCAAATGTTATCCAGTTAGGTATAATGTGTATGTCCCAATGATATTACATACTGACTTTTGGAATTTGCAGTATGAATTTATTTAAAAAAAAAACCAATCACCTTTATACCCAATAAAAGTTTAATACCCAATAAAAGTTCAGAGTACTTCTAACTTGAGAGTTCTAGCCTCTAATAGTTGTTCAAGAAATAGGTGTTCAAGAAACACCTCTTTAGACTTAACCAAAGGTATGCATCTGCCTAATAACGAAATGCATCCCAGGTTACAAAGTACTGATTCACATTCAACAAAAGAAGGAGAAAAGGAAAAAGAAGTAGTTTACAGTTCATTAAGCTCAAAGTCAGATTTTCATGCATTCTACCTGGAAACAATAGCTTCAACATGGTCAATGGAAGTCATATGAGTTGGTGATAAGTTTTCAATCTAACACACATCAAGTATGTGTGATTGATAATATGAACCTGTATGATGGAACTAATGTTTTTGAGGAGTGCCTATCATTCTGTTATAAATGTGAAACTATTTTATTTCTTTTAGTAACTGCTTTTGACTACTATTATAAAACCAAATCCCTCCCTTAATAATACTTTGGTCAGATCCCATGCATTTCTGGTGGCTTTTGGTTATTAAAACGGTCTAGTCCGATTACAGCTTTGATCTAACACCTAACTCTAATTCTCCCTAAGCACGGTGGCTGGCTTGTGGCTCCAGGACTTGGCAAGAGGAGGAAAGTGCTGTCTGCCCTTTACCAGCCTCCCACCCACTCCTCCCAGGTTGAAGGCAGGAAGGAAGGCTGGAGAAGGAGGGGGAAGGTAGATCTATTTATTCATAACTGAATGAGGTGGCATTTCTCTCTTTCTTGGTTTTTGTGCTTCTCTGGTTAATGTTGAGTGGCCATCACTGTCCTCTCTGCAGCTGGTGTCCAAATGCGGGGACACTTGTGTGGTTCCTTCTAGGAGCCCTGGAGGGCTTTGCCCTGCATAGTTCCCTAACACAGGAAATAGGGCTCCTGTCCAGCACTTCTCTAGCCCTTCCAAGCCCCCAATGCCAGCTTGTTCCTGCCAGCCCCTGGCTAAGAGCTTGGCCTTTCTGGGTAGGCCAAGCAAGATGGCTCAAGTCCTGCCAATGACTTTCTGTGATATTCGTTCATCCATGGGAAATGCAAGGATCCTTGCCTTACTAAATGGACAGGTTCCTATTCATTCTCTCTCTGTTTCTCTCTCCTTTTCCCTCCTGCATCTTTCTCCAGTTTTATTCCCCCCACCTTCCTCTCCCTACCCCCATCCCACTGTTCACATAGGCACTAGGCAGGCCAGCAACTGCACTGACAAAGAAGACATCCTACCAGAGATGCACCTGGAACATTTCCTGGCATGTGACAAGGGCCTGATAAATGCGAGCTACATATGGACTATGTCTAGATAATGGCAAGGTTCGTGCATAGTCATAGTCATTATTTTATCTCATTGTCCTTCAACAAGTGATCTGTCTTAAAACATGCAATTCTAAAATAAAAATTTTATGTAACATCTGCTTAATAGATTTAGCTAGTGTGCACGGATTTCTGTAAGCATAGCTATTTTTAGAATTTCTAAAAAGTGCTCAAAAAAATCAATAAATATTAAGTGATCAGTCATATTTACTAATAAAGATGTTCCTAGGTTTCCATTTGTAGTAAGGAGCATTTATCCTGAAATATACATATTTAAACATCACAATCTTTCCTATTTTTCCCTTTAAAAATAGCTATGTTTCTTGAATTATTCTATCTGAAACATTTTAGATACCTCACTGATGTCACTAAGGGATATGAATTATGTATTTGAATGTGCTTTGCCTAAATACTTTTATTCAAACGTTTAAAGAGAGGATATACAATAATAGATGAGAATCATTAAGTCCACCTTGCCTCATAAAATGGATGATTGTAATTTGTCATCTAAATTTTAATAAAGTTATTTGAAACTGGATTAAAATTCATTTTAATAAGTACCATAGTGGTCTATACTTTTGAAGAAAGCTTCCATTTCTTTATTTTAAATAAATTTATTTATTTATTTTTGGCTGCATTCAGTCTTCATTGCTGTGTGCGGGCTTTCTCTAGTTGTGGCTAGGGGGGCTACTCTTCGCTGCAGTGCCTGGACTTCTCATTGTGGTGGCTTATCTTGTTGCGGAGCACGGGCTCTAGAGCGCAGGCTCAGTAGTTGTGGCTCGACGGGCTTAGTTACTCCGCGGCATGTGGGATCTTCCCGGACCAGGGCTCGAACCCGTGAACCCTGCATTGGCAGGCGGATTCTTAACCACTGCACCACCAGGGAGGTTCCCCATTTCTAACCATTAAAACATGTAAAGAATAAACAGTCTAAACATTTTTTGTTCCTGATTCTCAAAATGTGAGTTATTTCTGAATCATTCATAAGATTTGTTTGCAAAACAAAAATTTCTCCCCATTTCTTTATGTGGAGATTTTCCAAAGTGATTTTCCAAGAGTATGTCCAGGGACATAGCCATGTAAGTAGATGTTCCAAATAAGAGAGTTTTGTAAAATAAAAGTGCTAACATACTTTTCATAAGGACATCTGCACAGACACAATGGGGTTTTATGTTGTAATTATGTCTGAATAAATTTGTTTCTGTGGATGATGTCTTGGAAATATACCTTGCAAGAGTACTGTTTTATGACTCTGTATTAGAAATGTTTGCTTCTCACCACATATATTTAGAACAGAAACTAAAAGATATATAAACATTTAAAAACCAGGGCAATGTTATTGATTATTTAGGGCCTTTTAGAAATTCAATTTATCTTGAAAACAAAGCAGAATTTTATGGCCTTGAGCTTCAATGTCAATGAAAATTTTTATTATTAATATTTCTGTTAGTGATCTTTAAAAGTTGGGGTTCACCTACAGTTCAGCCAGCGAGCCAAATACTAAAAACATTTGAATATCTTTCAAAAATGACTAAACATGTCACTAGAAGGATATTTACTGGGAATTATAAAGCTATTAAATTCTGATCATTCTTAATAATATTAGAATTACTTTTTTTTCTTTTTCTAAAAATATTAGGCTAGTTTTTCCTTTGCTATTTCAGCTTGCTAGATTTTCATTCTATATAGAATTATTGAAAATCTAAACACTAGATATTTACAACGAGCCAAAAATTTGTTGTTATCTAAAGAGCAGCTTTGTAGCATACCCATTTTAAGGGGCGTGATTTAAGCACTGTGTGAAAATTTCTTTTTTTTGAAAATAATCTCTTCAGTTTCCAAACTATTCTTTTGCATGTTCTTCAAAACTGTGGGCATTTTGTTTGCCAGCAACCATCCCCTACTCAGCCTTTCTGTCCCTTTTCTATTCATCCTCCTACTTGGAGGTAACTTGGCTCTAATAAGTTTTAACCAGTCCTTGGAAAAGAAGAAAATCTATGCCAAGCAACATACACTTCACCTTGATCTCAATGAGAGACCTTTAATAGAATTGAGTTGACTTAATGTTTTGAGTGAAAAACAGTGATTCCAGTGAGGCCGTGGCCTTGATAACGTAGAAATTGGCAAGCACTTTGTTCCAAGGGTTTTTGGAAACAAATAATGCTAGTAATAAGAAATTAAATATAATAAGTTTTAATTAAATATAAAACCAGACCAAGAAAAGTGGGCATTGCCAAAGAAATTTAGAAATTATACCTTCTTTAGAAGGCTCTCTGGTCACTTTTATGTGTGGGGAAAAAACAATAGATTATTGTCTCTCTCTCTCTCTCTCTATCCCTCTCTCTCTTTTACACACACACACACACACACACACACACACACACTATAATTAAGGCAAACATCTAGGTGCTTTCATAATATTTTAAAATCAGTAACTTTATAACAACACAAACTAAAAAATTAAAGCAAACATCCTGATGCTTTAATATAATGATCTTTTTAAAACCAAAAATATATTTCCTGGGTATTTTAGGAGAGATAGGGGGAGAGCAGGACTAAACTTCTTGATCCTCATACAGACTAATAGCCTCTTTGAATCCTGGTAATAGAGATGCTATCAACAGAGGAGCACCTCCAAAACACCCTTCACTAGCAATTTGCTTCAGTTCTTCAAAAAATCACACAGTGGTTCCACTTTGAAATAATCACATCAAGAAGTCGGGAGAACCCATTCTATTCTGTAGGTCTGGCTATGAAAGAGCCACCGGGAATTACAGCTTCTAGCCACTCCTGTCCCCACATTTTAACTGGTAGGCAAATGATTCTAAAACTGTACACTAATAGGGCTGTAGAAAACTCGAGCAACATAGAACCTCAGTCCAGTTTCCACCATACTTCTCTCCTTTTCCCACCCCACTCAAAATCTTTGTCTCTCTCTCCCTCTGCACACACACCCAAAGACACACACATCAGATGAATCAGGAAAGGTGATCTGTCTCAGGCCCGGCTGCAAGTTAGATCAGAGCTGGAATTAGGACCCAAATCTCAGTAACGGGAGCCAGCCGACGGCTATTCTAGACCCGGGACAAATCCACTTCAGTCTCATGAATTCTGTATACGCTGAATTAGACATTAATATTTTGTCTGATGTTGGCTGCCATTGACTCCTAAAGAAACACAGTGAAACCAACCACCTTTCTGTACCCTTTAATCACTCTGCCAGTTCCAAGCCGAAGACCAAAAACCAGAGGCAAGTTACTTAACCTCTCAGGGTTCTTTCCTCATCTAAAATTAGCGAGTTGAAGTGGGAATCTCTGAGGAACTTTTCAGTTCTAAAAATTTCTGCTTTCTCCCGTTTCATGCTTCATTCCTGATGTTTGAATTTTTCACTAGGTGGCAGGATTCCACCATCGCATTATGAAAGGATTTTCCTATGGAAGCCTGGGTGCAGAAAATTTCAAAGAAACTCCTTTTTTCAAGTGAACATTAAGAAAAAAAAAAAAAGCCAAAGGGAAAGAAGAATAACTACAAAGGCCAGTGGTCCATATATTTCATAAGGATCTAGATACATTTTTAATGTAAGTATAAAACAGGAAATTAATCAAACATGTTCTTTCCTATAGTACTTCAATTTAGTATTACAATCAGGTGAAAGTCTGCTTATTTTCATGTATTTAAAAATTTGTTTTAGCTGAATCACAATTAGACAATGTCAGATCCCCTCAAGCAAACTGGTAAGCATATTGAGCTAAGAAAAAAAAGCAATCTAATGGAAACACAAACATCTAAAATATTTTAAATCACTATTAGATGCATTTCAAAGTTACCTCTAAGTACTTAAAATATATTTCCAGTGTCTTTGAATTTTATTTTGAGCACCTAACCAGACGAATGCACATGATAGAACAGAGTACTTGGATTTTTGCATTTATTAGCCAAATCCTTAAAAGAGTATTCTTTCAAATAGATTTTATGGCATCTTCATCATATTTTTAAAAAATTATTGCCCCAAATTGGGCTTCTCATAAATGCTGTATAATAAATGTCATTACCAATACTTTATGAGGCCCCAAAATAGCCAAGCCAATTGGTTATGCTGTGCTGAGCACTTCTCCTCAGCCAGAGCCAAGGAAAGTGACATGAAACAATAACAACTGCAGATCCTAATATTGCCTAGAAGAAACGTCCCCAAGTGTCTTGCTGGATGCCGGAGAAGAAGCTAATCACGTAGGCTTTTGTTCAGCTAATAAAATATGGCACGCTTTCTTCCCCATTAATGGCTGACTAATTACATATGTGCTCTATGTTACTCTCCAAAGTTTCTTTGGTAAAAACAAAAAACAAAACAAAAAAACCCACACCCTAGAAAGATTCAATGTCAGCATCAAAATCAAACTAATATAGAGACTACTGGATCAGAACTTGAAAAACCATCAACAGGTTGCTTTCATTCTTTCCTTCCCAGCCCAGAACCGTGATAACCCATCCTCGATGGTCCTACCTTAGCAACTTGTAAGGGCTGCTGCTGCTCCTTGCCACCTTGCAGTCTGAACCCCCAGGGCGCCCCTCCGGTCATGGAAATGCAGATAAAATCCCCGGTGCCCATTTTCTTCTTTTAGCTGGGTAACATGAAGAGCTTGAAAAGACAGACGAAGCCTGGGTGCGGTTGAGGCTATGCCGTGAGCTTCGGGCTCCCGCTAGGGAGGCAGGACTGGGGCGCGCAGAGCCTCCGCCGCAGCAGCCGCTGCTGCCCCGGCCGCCGCTTCGAATTTGCGCTGCTAATGGGCTCCTTCACAAGGCGGCAGAGGCGCTAGAGGCATCAAGCACACAGCCCACTCTTGCGTCACGCTCCTTTGCTCAGCCCACCTTCAGGAACGGAAAGAGCCTCACACAGAGGAGAATGTCCCCCATTTGGGGCAAGATGCGGGGCGGGGAGGGGAACAAAAGTTCTCTAGCTCTAACGAGAGAACCCAACCCTTAAAAGAAAGGATAATAGGAAAACTTTCATTGAATAATTCTATAAATAGTAGAGGACAGATGAAGGTTTTAATCTCCAAGCCGCAAGTGACATCCTAAAACATGAGCTCTGAGAAGTGAACTACTAGAGGATTAGATTCTCTCAAATGTTTTGAGAATTACCACATTGATGATTGAAACAGACAAAAAGAAGTTTAAGTGGGTTAAATTATTATTTTTCTTAGCTTTTGCTGTCTGTAGCCTGCAGAACTAATCTGCAGGAAATAAAAGAAAGCAAAACATTTATTTTTAAAAGACAAAAACCTTGTACTCTGAAAAGTGCTTTTCTGAACTGGCGCTTATATAGCTCAGAAGAAGGAGAAGAGAGACAGATAGAAAGAGAGAGGGAGAGACTATTTCCCCCTGGAAGATACATTCTTATAACTACATCTATTGCCTGGTTTGGAGTATTTTAAATTTAAATAAGTGTTTCATTTTCTTCCTTCTTCAACAGGAAGGAAACTTCTTAAACCTGAATAGTCAGCCAACTGAATACGATGTCACCAACAAGTTTCTTATTTTTAGTCTTTCATCTAGTGTTCTGAGTCTGGGTGGTCCAATATAAAAGTTGATTTTATATGTGGCCCAAAATAGTTTAACGTTTTAAATCTGAATATGACCTACCCAAAATTACACAAATGGAACATTTTTATTTTCCCATAATACTTTTATTTTCCATGACATTCATCCACATAAAAACACACTAAATAAAGAAGAGCCTGGGAAAGTTAGTTTGTGTTACATGTGGCATCAGACCAGTGACTTCCAGACTCTGCCTGTTTCAGTACTAGGAAGCATCATATAAGGAACATTTACACAGCCCTACTCCCAGAACCCAAATGTGTCCGTGATTTTATTTGTGCCTCATCACTGGAGTAAGAAAGACCATGTAATCAGAGACTGGTGGCTCCAGAAGAGACCTTTTGAAGGTCATGAAGACCAGATTCTCATCCCAAGTTTTCTTCTCTTCAGAGAGGTGAATTGACTTTACCAAAAATCTTTCTTTGAAAAAAAGAATTTTACAAGTGACATCCTAAAATATGAACTCTGAGAACAAAAGAAAAAGAAAAGAACTTTTTACATTTGTTCGTTCTGCTTTCTCCTGTCCCTTCCACTCCTCACCCACGCCAGTCTAGCTTCTGTCCCAACAAAAGGAAAAGCTCTCAGCAAGGTCACTTATGACCTTCTTGCTTTTGTGTAGCCCTTAATATTATTGACCACGTCCTCCTTAATTGTTTTCTCTCTTAGGCTTCTAGGACACAGCATGCTCTTGGCTCTGCTCCTGCCTCTCCAACCACTGTTGCCTTTGGCAGTTCTTGGCCTCTACTCATCCATTAAATGTTGGTGCTCTGTGCCAGGGCTGTGTCCTGGACCTCACCTTTTCTCACTGTAGACCCTTTCTACGTGTTCCCTCATTCACCCCACAGAATTTAACTTCTCCCTTCAATCCCAGACATCTTTCGTTAACTCCAGGCCAGTATATCTAACTGCCCATTATACCTCTTTCTATGTGAATATATCAAGACACATAAAACTCAATATATTCAAAATCAAGTTCATTATTTCTTCCCAAACTTCTGTCTTCTCCTCCTATGTTCCCCATCTCAGGAAAATGGACTAACCTTTCTCTTGTGCATGGTTCCCTTCAACCCTGACTTAAATGTAAATGTGAGGGGCTTCCCTGGTGGCGCAGTGGTTGAGAGTCCGCCTGCTGATGCAGGGGACACGGGTTCGTGCCCCGGTCCAGGAAGATCCCACATGCCGCGGAGCGGCTGGGCCCGTGAGCCATGGCCGCTGAGCCTGCGCGTCCGGAGCCGCAAAAAAAAAAAAACAAAAAAAAAAAATGTAAATGTGACACTGGAGACTAGAACTGGGGCAGCCATATTGTGGCCATGAGGTAAAACCAAGAATAACAGCAAAGACTCCAGTTTCCGACTTAATTAATGCCAATAGCTATCCACCTCCAGTTCTCTTATTGTGCAAGGAAAATAACCCATACTTCTTTAAACTGCTGTAGGTCTAGTTTATTGTTACTTGCAGCCAGCACACTCCTGACTGCTGCACTCAATGAATAGCTTCTCCATCCAACCAGTTCTTTCAGACAGTGAAACAGGAACTGATATATTGCTATACTTTATTAGAGATTTATTCTGTGTTAGGAACTTGCCATATAGTATTTTATAATATTTCTTTGTAGATTTATCCTCAAAGCAGCCATGCTAGGTCATTATCAGTGTCTCCCTTTTGCTGGTAATTAACTCAGGCTTGGATGCTAAGTGTAGAGTCAGGATCTGAACCTTTGCTGTTTGAATTAAAAATATCTGTTCAGGGCTTCCCTGGTGGTGCAGTGGTTAGGAATCCACCTGCCAACGCAGGGGACATGGGTTCGAACCCTGGTTCAGAGGGATCCCACGTGCCACGGAACAGCTGGGCCTGTGCACCACAACTACTGGAGCCCGCGTGCCTGGAGCCCGTGGTCCAAAACAAGAGAAGCCACTGCAGTGAGAAGCCCTAGCACTGCAATGAAGAGTAGCCCCCGCTCACCAAAACTAGAGAAAGCCCGTGCCAGCAACAAAGACCCAACGCAGCCAAAAATAAAATAAAATAATTTATTATTTAAAAAAAGGAAAAGTGCCTCCCCCTTTGGGGCAGAAATGTTAATGTGCCATTTTAAACCAAAAAAAAAAAAAAAATCTGTTCTTATTGCTATCCTATCTCCAGGCCTTATGTTTTTCCTTATGCTCATCTCATGCTTCCAATTACTTATTAAGACCTATGGATCCAACTTCTAAATAGATGGCAAATTTGCCCCTTCATCCCATTTTCACTGGTATGATTACTTCTATCTCTGTGCTGGATTGCAACAGTCTCCTAACTAATCTCTCTGTCCCAGCCTCGTTTCTACCCTCAATTCACTTTTCACTCTAATAGCTGGTGTAAAATGCCTGAAATGCAGTATCTACCTTGTTTTCTCTCTGTTGAAAGGCTTCAAGGTTTCTCAGAAAAGTCAAAGCTCCTTTACATAGATAACATTTTCTCCCTCCCACTCCTCACTTCTCCCACCTCATCTCTCACCTTGAATTTTATGATTCAGACAAACAGAACTACATTTAGTTTCTCTAACTTGCTTTGTTTTTCCATCTGCAAAGGCATTCTTCCAAGCTATCTAGTCCTCGCCCACACACAGTTCACCTGATAATTCCTGCTCATCCTTCTGTCTTCGGATTTAGTTATCATATTCTCCAGGAAGCTTTTCCTAACCTTCCCACTCATGTCCAGGTGAGGCGCTTCTTCTGTGTGCTACCATCACTCTGTATTTTTCCCTCTCATCCTAATGGTCTCTTAAAATGAATCCTTCACTAGATTATTTGCCTGTGAGTTTAGGGGTCATTTCTGACTTTTTGAGAATTGTATCCCCAAGTCTAATACAGTTCTTTTTAATTAATTTATTTATTTATTTTTTGGCTGTGTTGGGTCTTCGTTTCTGTGCAAGGGCTTTCTCTAGTTGCGGCAAGCGGGGGCCACTCTTCATCGTGGTGCGCGGGCCTCTCACTATCGTGGCCTCTCTTGTTGTGGAGCACAGGCTCTAGACGCGCAGGCTTGATAGTTGTGGCTCATGGGCCTAGTTGCTCCGCGGCATGTGGGATCTTCCCAGGCCAGGGCTCGAACCCGTGTCCCCTGCATTGGCAGGCAGACTCTCAACCCCTGCGCCACCAGGGAAGCCCCTAATACAGTTCTTGACCCTTAACTGATGATCCATTAATATGAGTACAATGAAAAAATAGATAGGATTTCCCAGAGTAAAGGCATAGAAAAGAGAGCCAAAGAGTTTTCTTTCTCTCCACTTCATTTGACTTGGAAAAACCTGAAATAGAGCAAAAGTTTTGAATTATACGACATAGAGACCATGTGAGGTAGGTAATTGTTGCCTCCTCACATTTTGCCTCTTCCCCATTGGTAGCTTTTTTTTTTTTTTTTTAATTTTTGGCTGCGTTGGGTCTTTGTTGCTGCACGCCAGCTTTCTCTAGTTGCGGTGAGCGGGGGCTACTCTTGGTTGTGGTGCACGGGCTTCTCATTGCGGTGGCTTTTCTTGTTGCGGAGCATGGGCTCTAGGCGCGCGGGCTTCAGTAGTTGTGGCTCGCAGGCTCTAGAGCGCAGGCTCAGTAGTTGTGGCGCACGGGCTTAGTTGTTCCGTGGCATGTGGGATCTTCCTGGACCAGGGCTTGAACCCGTCTCCCTTGCATTGGCAGGCAGATTCTTAACCACTGTGCCACCAGGGAAACCCCATTGGTAGCTATTAAGTAGGTAAAATTGATCTTCCCACCCCAGCAGCATGGATGATCTAAGTAATCAGAGTAATTTTTCCTCCTTAACACAGAGATTAGTTCAGGAATGGGTACAAACCTAGGCCTAAGTCAAGGACATTCCTCTGGTTCCAGTGATTAATTTGTATAAGGTCCAGCCACAGGGAAGCTCAAGACTTTTCCAGGTAGCTGTCAGGGGCAATATCCTCCCCCCATGGATATTGATAGCAGTGGGGGAAGCCAGTGTAAGGATGAAACCACCACAAGGTGGTAGTGGGAGAGTCCTCCATGGGTGTCTAGGCTCCTATATGTCTTTCTAGGGGTGTCAGAATTCAAGATCCTAATGCTTCTTTTCCTGAGCTATTTCTCAGGGTTGTGTTTGCATCAAGCAATATTGAGAAATGTGGTAATTTCTCAACCTGGGACAAGGAGCAAGTTTGTTAGCTGATTGTTAGCCAAAAACAAAATAAAAGCAATGGACTCATTAACTTTAGCGTTCCTTAGCTGTTATGCAAACCCACTGTGTGTGTAACATCCATCTGGGTCATATCATGTCAACCCTGTGGAGTCTGAGGCAAGGGTAACCAGTGTAAACACGCTGATGTTCATGCTGCTTGCTGCATCCTGAGTAATAAAGCTCTTTGTCTCTACCCAAGAGTCTCACATCTGCTTTCAGCATCCATGAAACAGTAACAGGGTAACTTAGTAGCTTGCAAAGAGGATGCAATTAAATCCCAGACCCAGTGGGGTGAAACTTAGACACTAGTAGAGAAATGGAACCAGAGGCCTGGTCAAAAAGCACATAAGGCTGCTCTTTATTTTATTTGGGATTTAAGAATCACGTCGAGAGAAAAATAAATATTTTCTTAAGGGAAAAAACTGTGACTTAAGTGGTTTTGAAAATGATCTTCTTAGACTAACTCTACTTCTGTGCCATTTAAATGATTTAACACTATATCAGATGCTCTGTTTTACACTACCATTCATTCATTCATTCATTCATTTCATTTTTCATTCAGCTAATAATACTTATACTATCTTTCCCAATTTTGACACCACATTAAGATTTCTGAGCCTAACGTGAACTGTCAAGGCATATTATGAAGCAAAAATATTCCATTAGGAATTACTTATTCTGCAATAATTTCACATTGGCTACCCATGCCTAGCTCGTGCCTCTTTTTTATTTTTCTAATTCAGTTTTTCACTCAAAAATATCATTACTTTCCATTTTGAGCTAATGTCTATGGGCTGTTTCTAATTATTAAAAAACCTAGATGTTACGCTTCAGTATGAATAACATAGTAATATATTAAATTTTGGAGAAAAATAAAGCATCACAGCAAAAAGAAGCAGCATTTCTTTTGGTTCCTGATCACAATTCCAATGTGGGTCTGTGGGGAGGGGGACCACCCCACAGCACCACCAAGCAAATCTCAGGATGCCAGCAGGGTGTCCAAGAATGCAACTAAATCCTGACACTATCTACCGGGAGATAAGGGCCCAGTCCCACACTGCCTCCCACCCCCACTCACACACCCTGCAGACACCAGCTGCAATCCTAGGGTATCACTTGTGCTTTTGACCAACTGACTATAGATCAGAGGTTCCAAAGACTCCCCTCCTTAGGTGGATTAATTTGCCAGAGCAGCTCACAGAACTCAGGAAAGTGCTTACTTACATTTACCAGTTTATTAAAGTATATGATAAAGAATACAGATGAACATTCAGAGGGAAGAGAAGGTGTGTGGGAAGGGGTATGACGCTCTCACGGCCTGTCCAAGGGCACCACTCTCCCAGCACCTCTATGTGTTCACCAACCCAGAAGCTCTCCGAGCCCCATCCTTTTGGAATTTTATGGAGGGTTCATCACATAGACATGATCAATCATTAACTCCATTTTCAGCTCTTCTCCCTTCTCAAGAGAATGTGAGGTGTGGCTGAGAATTCCAAGCTTCTAATCATGGCTTGGTCTTTCTGGTGACCAGCCCTCACTCAGGAGCCATCCGGGAGTTCACCCAGAGTCACCTCATTAGAACAAAGGCACTCCTATCACCCAGGAAATTACAAGCGTTTTAGGAGCTCTGTGTCAGGAACTGGAAGCAAAGACTAATATATATTTTTTATTATCTCACAACATTATTGTAAAATTATGTGAAATTTAGAATGACCAAAACTGAAAAAAGTGTACCATGATTTCAGTATTTAAACCAAGCTTAAGTTTTCTTTCCTTTTGGGACACCAAAACTTGGTGCTTTTTAAAAGGACTTTAAAAAAATGTAGCAGGCCTCTTGCAACATTAGCTAATATATTTATGTGAGTTAAATTTGAATGAATCACCAAATGAAACCACATGGATTAAAGTCCTTGTAGGATAAATACATATTAAAAGTTTCATTTTCAAAAAGCATACTTTATAAAAGTGGTGTGTATGTATGTATGTGCCTGTGTGTGTGTACTTCAGGACAATGAAGAGGGAGTTAAATCAACATATTAGAAAAAATAGTTTTAGATTTTTCCAAGACACTGGAGGGCATTTGTCTCTAATGTCAAGGAATGAAATACAATGCTATGACTCATGATGTCTGCTGACTATATCATTTTGCTACTTTATGTTTTTGCTAATAAATATTTCATTTTTTTGCATTTCAGATAGTACTGGATTATCTGAAACATCAGAAAAAGTAAAGATAATTTAAGGAAAAATATAAGGTAATGTCAATGAATTATCAAAGATGAGATTTTCCTGATAGCTTTTATATTTTTAAACAAACAAAACCATTTTTCCATAGGTACAATCATAATTTGGAACTATCACTAAATTATACCCTCCAAAATCAGTGTTAAAATTTGGAGCTTTGAAACAATGCATTTTTTTTATTGTCTTATTTTTCTCCCTGCAAAAAATGACTGACAACAATTAGACATAAGATTGTGTATACGAGAAGAAATGAGTATCCCAGACAAAGACAGCAAGAGGCAACATGCTGGTTGGAATTAGTTACAGACATCAGAACTTCGTTCTGTGTTAAAAAATAAATATACAGATAATCGATATGATGGATAAATATTTGTGAACTCATATTTAACAGTTATGCAACTCTGACTATTGGAGAATCACTAATTCATCATCTGCTGACCCTGCTAGGGCCTGCTGCCACTCGAGTATTTGTGTTGTTTCCTGGAATGCACATGAGTGAGATGCCATGCGAGCAGGTGGTGTTGGGCTCTGCGGCATTCCAGTGAACGCGATAAGGAGCCCTGTGAAAGAAGACACCCTCAGGCCCTGCTGAAAGCATTTTCCCCGTGCATCTACGTGCCTGCTCTTGCTTTGAGGCTGAATGTGGTTTGGGGAGAAACCAGCACTGTTGCTACTGCTGGTGATTTAAAGTTCCATCACGGAGGCTTGCAGAGCTAAAGAATGCACACTAAAACTTCTACTTTTACACAGACCCCAGAGTGGCTGCCTTGCCCAACCTTGCAGCATCAGGGAGTATATCAGTTTGCTAGGCCTCCATTACAAAGTACCACAGACTCGATGGCTTCAAGAACAGAAATTTATTTTCCCACAACTTTGGAGGCTGGAAGTCTGAGATCAAGGTGTCAGCAGAGCCTTCTGAGGCCTGTCCCCTTGACTTGTAGCTGGCTGTCTTCTCCAAGTGTCTTTACATGGCCTTCTCTCTGTACCTGTCTGTATCTTAATCTCCCCTTCTTATAAGGATGCCAAGCATTGGATGAAGACCACCCCAATGACCTCATTAGGCCGAATTACCTGTAAAGCCCCTATCTCCAAATATAGTCACATTCTGAGATACTGGTGTGTATTCTCCAATGCATGAATTTGGGGGGATAAAATTTAGCCCATAACAGAGAGCCACAGCATACAGTCAGCCAAACTGCCGGTTAGTTTCCTTTCCAATATACAAGAATATATAAAATGGAGGTGACAGGATCACTTTTGAGATTTTGATAATTTTGTTTGTTCTTCAGATTTCCCACTTTCTTCCTATTCCAAGAAAGTAGTCAGACCCTTACAATTTCCTTAACTCAAGGATTTTTCTGAGCAGAAACAGAAGGTGGTAACCGTGATTCTCAGTTTCATAAGGTCTAAACACCATGAAATGATTTTGCAAGATGTCCCAGAGCAATGCCTTTGAGCAAAGCAAGGGAGGGGCTTAGTTCTGACTAGGAGGGACTAGTGGTCGGTAGACCACCATGCTGCTGTCAGGGAAAGAATGGCAAGGCCTCGGGGGAAAGGGCTGTGGGGTCTTCAGAGGGAGGCCAAACACCAAAAGCAGGGCTCCCCCAATCCCTGTCAACCTTCCTCAGCCACATGCATGTCACAGAAGCTGCAGTTAGGCCCTGACTGCTGGCCAAGACCATGGACAGTTCAGTGACCAGTGAGGGCAATGACTGATGACCTGCTCCTCTGTTGAATTCTAACACCTTTGCAAACCCCAGGGAGGAAGGAGCCCTAACCAGACCCGAGATTGGCTTTCAGCCAGCACAGTGAAATGGGGGACTAGAGTTGGAGTAACTTGATTAAAATGGTAAAAGGATATTCTTGAGCTAATTATATTCTTAAGCTAATTTATGCGCTTTTAAGCATATAGTTCATTCATTCATTCAAAAGTCATTTGAATGAATGAGTGCCAGATGCTCATTCTAGGTTCAGGTGGTGTAGCTGTAAGCATTCCGGGCAAAATTCCTGCTCTCTTGGAGCCCATATTTTACTGGAGAAGCCAGACAGTAAATAAGTACACAAAATAGCTTCAGAGAGAAATGAGAGCTAAAAAGAGAGAGGAACAGGGTAACATGGCAGAGTGAGGGGAATGATACACATAGGAGATCAGAAAAAGCTTCTCTGAGCTGAGACACGAATGATAAGGAGACAGTTATTTGAAAGACAGGAAAAGTGGGAGGGAGAGCAAAACTATGCCTTGTCAGTGCAAAGAAAGAGATGGAGGTTAGCAAGTGTAGTGCATGTGAACCCATTACAGGAGAATCTGTCATGAAGTTAATGAAGCAGAAGCTCAGGTCCCTCCCTTCCAAGGCCCTGGAAGGAACACCAGCAATGTGTTCACATGCCTTTGTAAAATTTGCCAAAGTAAAATACTTGAACTGAATTTGGTTAAGACTGTTGTCTTTTTTCACTCCGACTTCCCCTCCAAGTGGTGGTGGAGCATTATTGAAATCCAGCTCAAGGGAAGATGAGTTGGGGACTGGTTCAGCTTGGTTTCGGTGGAATATATTTATGTGGTTCTCAGTCACATTCATGTTAAGTTATTGCCAGCTGCGCCAGCATAGGAATGAACAGCTCCCAGGCACCCTCCCCCCATGTGTAGTGCCGATATGCCTGGTGTGGAAACACTGAAGGGCAGGGTCAGAGGTCTTACCATAACACCAACCCATTTTAGGGTGCTGACACTGTATTTGGCAGTAAAGGAGAAACATAGGTTGACATGTACAGCACCACAAATTAGTCTGTGGAAACTTTTTCAGTAGCTAAATATAAAAATTGCCAGTGAAGAATTAGTTTCTTATTGATGCCTAGTCAAATGTGAAGCTTTCCCCTTTCAGGAACATGCTAGATGATGCAGCACATATAATTATAAATGCACCATGCTTTTTTTGGCTACCATGAAAAATAGAATTTATCAGAATACCTATTTCTGGGCACAAACCTGCAACCATGTTACAGTGCAAGCCAATTATCAATAATAAAAACTAGTATTAATTAATTATGCTAGAGGTTAATGGAAAAAAAATTACAAAGTTATTGTCATATAACTTTGTCTTTGAGGAAATCAAAGAGAACTCAACTAAATAATGTAGGGAAAAACAGGTGTATCAAACAGTTAATAAAAATATTGTTATTTATCTGGATTTTGAGATGTCTGTAGTAGTTATCAGGTAATTTGTGGGGGGGCGTTCATAGATAAAACTAACACATTTTTATTTTTGTAATTTAGCTGTCTCTCTTCTGATCTTTTCTTTTTTGGCAGTACGTGGGCCCCTCATTTCTGTGGCCTCTCCCGTTGCGGAGCACAGGCTCCGGACAGGCAGGCCCAGCGGCCATGGCTCACGGGACCAGCCGCTCCGCGGCATGTGGGATCCTCCCAGACCGGGGCACGAACCCATGTCCCCTGCATCCGCAGGCGGACTCTCAACAACTGCGCCACCAGGGAAGCCTGATCTTTTCATTTTTCATCAATCTTTCCACCCTCTCTCTAACTTCATAGCTTTGCAAGATAAATTAAAATGTTTGCTTTGCCCTTAGGCTTCTGGAAGGTAATAATATTTAAAGTAAATACATTTCTATTTACAATGACAAAATGTCTATAAAGTACTATTAAAAATGCCTAATAAAATAAATAATGCTGATGGGGTTCTTGAGTGAAGCCTTATATTGAGCCATATTTTAGATAACGAGTAGTGATTTCTTAAGTTGGGAATCACTTTTAACCTACGAAAAAAAAAATTTAATTCAAATCACTGCATTTGTTGCACCAAGGTGATCTTTTCGAGACTAAACCACATTGTGCTTTCAACCTGTTGCAGGTTTGCTATCTACCCTGCCTTTAAAAACCTGCTTTCATGCATTTATTTAATAAATGTTTATTATTTATTTCTAGGCATGATGGCACTGTTCTAGGCATGATGGATATGGAAATTAACAAGTCAGATGAGATGCATACCCTCTAGACACTCATATTCTAGTAAGAAGGACAGACGACAAAGACAAATAACCCTGGGCTTCGTCAGAAGGTGGTAAGTGCAACGAAGAAAAATAAAGCTGTAAGGGTAGTGTAGGGAGGTTGGCTACTTCAGGGGAAGCTTTTTGTCTTGAGGAGGTGATATCTGAGCAGAGATCTATTCTGTGCTGTTGCAGTAGTGGTGGTTTTCACTGTTTGTTTATTTATTTATTTGTTTATTTTGGCTGTGTTGGGTCTTCGTTGCTGCACGTGGGCTTTCTCTAGTTGGGGCTACTCTTCATTGCGGTGCATGGGCTTCTCATTGAGGTGTCTTCTCCTGTTGTGGAGCATGGGCTCTAGGCGCGCGGGCTTCAGTAGTTGTGGTGCACGGGCTTAGTTGCTCCGCAGGATGTGGGATCTTCCCGGACCAGGGCTTGAACACGTGTCCCCTGCGTTGGCAGGCGGATTCTTAACCACTGCGCCACCAGGGAAGTCCCTCACTGATTTATTTAAATCATAAGAATATTTGACCAAGCAAGATACTGTAAGTATACTTTTTTCAGAGGCAGCACAGGTCGGAGGAGAGGCAGGAGCTTAATGTGAATTCAAACCCCAGCTCTGCCACTGTTTTCTACACAGCCTTGGGTGCATGGTTTATCTTTTCTGAACCTTGATATTCTCCTCTTTTGAAGTTTCTCTGAGAAATAAATGAGATTTTTTTTTTTTTTCCCCATGCCACATGGCATGCAAGACCTTAGTTCCCAGGGATCGAACTTATGCTCCCTGCAGTGGAAGCACGGAGCCTTAACCACTGGACCACCAGGGAAGTCCCAAAATGAAATGTTTTTAAACACTTGTTTTTCAAACAAATTTTAAACAAGTGCCTGGCACATAGTAACTGCTTAATAAATCTTTCCTTTAACCCCTCCCTTTGCTCTCTAAGATGTTCCTTTCTGGATGGCAACGCAGATGCCTTAGCTCAGAGTCTTTGGAAGGAAATAGCTTTTCATTGTAGGTCAGTGCAATGGACTTCCCACAAAAGTGAGGAATTTCGTACAACATTGCTAATTATTTGCAGAACAGGCAGCAAAAACTGAGCAAAGAGAGAATAAAAGGGCCACCGCGGAGTACGAGAGCAGACGTTCCGCTGACCAGATTTCATTACTCCTTATAACTCTTTGGAATCAAGACAGGCCTGGGTTTGTGTCACACTTGTGCCACCCACTAGCTGGTTACCATGGCTCTCTAAGCCTCAGGCCCCTCGTATTTGGAAAAGAAAAGGCTGTTTTGAAGAACTGTGATGGATATTGACGCTTAACTCCGTGCTGGAACACAGGAGGCTCTCGCTGTCTATTTGTTGTTATTGTTATTCGTAGTGGTCTCTCCATTTTCGGCTCAGGACGCTTTCCCATTCACTCTCTTAGCATGAAGTACAGTAGTAGAAATAGGATCATATCCTTTACCAGAACTGTGAAATAAGGCCCTGAGAGAGCATGGTTTCATCCATAGTTTCATCCAGGGACTGAATTTCAGTCTGAATTCCCCAGCGTCTAGAACAGCCTCTGCAGCCAACCAGGAGCTCAAAAATATTTGCCAATGGGTTGACTGTACTGTCTCCCAGTTTTCCCACTGAGCTTCACCTCTGGATATTATAGAATTGCTGAACCACATAGGAATTTGAGAGATTCTTTTTCTGTCCTTCAAGTAGAGGAACCCTTTTGCCTTCCAAGATGGCCAGTGAACCAATTTCTGCAGGCCCTGGATTTTGAGTTTTCCGAAGGTAATCGTCGCTCCTTAATAAATACACATGGAATGAAATTGCATAGAATCAAATTGAATTAAATGGAAACACAGTAAATGCAAACTTAAACTAACATATTAAACCTGGTTTGGACTTTATTTCCAGATTTCAGCTTTCATTTACCATCATGTAGAGTGACAAGGAACTATACTTTGTCCATCTCTGATAACTTTCTCTTTGAAATCTTGAAGTGGTTATAAACATTAAGTCCCACCAAGTGTCATTTTCTAAATTCTCTGAGGAGAGGGGAAAGAGGCAGCCAGGTGAGGCAAATTGCCTGAGGTCACAATGGAATCAGTGAGAGAGCAAACCAGACTCAGAGCCTTCTTACCCCATCAATGGTGAACAGGGAAAGTTATCTGGAGGTACTTAGGCCATTGCCCTGACGACATATTCAGGGGTTTTCCTGCATTTTGTTTTCCAGCACTTTGGCAAATCTGGCCTTAAGTATCCCTAGGGGTAGCATTTCCTTCCACTTTCCATCTTTCCAACTTGGGTAATTATGCCAGCCTCCAAGAGCTTCAACTACCAGGAGAAGTTTGTCTATCATTTAAAGTATAACTTCCAGTTCTCTTTTCATATTTCTATTCTTCCCATTACTATCTTTTTCTTCCTTTTTAGTGCTGATAGTAGTAACGTTTAGGATTATTGGGAATAGAGCTATCATATGTGAAACACTTCTTCTAAATGTCTTTGAAAAAAATCTTTCTTTACATCTTTAATTAAGAGGTAGGTTTTTTGGGCTTCTCTGGTGGCGCAGTGGTTGAGAGTCCGCCTGCCGACGCAGGGGTAACGGGTTCGTGCCCCGGTCCGGGAAGATCCCACATGCCGAGGAGCGGCTGGGCCCAGTGAGCCATGGCCGCTGAGCCTGCGAGTCCGGAGCCTGTGCTCCGCAACGGGAGAGGCCACAGCAGTGAGAGGCCCGCGTACCGCAAAAAAAAAAAAAAAAAAGAGGTAGATTTTTAAAAAATCAAAACATTGAAGTAATGTTTGAGCAAGACAGCTGTTCTGCCAGATAGCTATAGAATTTCAACAAAATGTAAGAAAAGTTTTTTGAAAGGCATACATAAACAGGCATGAAGATTTGCACAGGTTGACAATTTTAAAATGTTATGTTGTCACTATAGGAAAATTTAATGCATGCATGAGATACTTCAGACACATTGTTTCTGATGTATCCCACTTGTAAATGCATTTTAAAAATTAAAGAATCACCCGAATTTAGATAATCAGTTTGAAAAGCTGTAAAATCTAGACCAAGTGTATTATATTTTTGGTGGAATAAAATGTTTTAACACGTGCAGGCAATTAAAGCCAGTATATATATATATATACTTGTGTATATACACATTCCATGTGTATACAAGTGTGTATATATATATATATATATATATATGAAATCCAACAGAGCCATTGCACCAAAATATCAAGGAAGATTATGTCTCTTACTCCATTTTTCATTAGGTAAGTAGTTTTTTAAGTCAGAGGTAGAAGAGGAATAGATTGGGTTGCTCTAACTTTTATTCCTATGAGGTACACACTCAAAGTTAAACATTACAGAACCTGACTTGGAGGGAAATTTTCAGTCAAAAAAAAAAAATCAGATAATGATCATTATCATTAAAACTGATTTCAATTCACTCTTTTCAAACCAATTTTATTCTGCCTTAGCAATAAATGAAATCCAGATGTTAGAGTGATGCGAGATACTTTGTTTTAAGCCCAGTAAAGCAGAGCCATGATTTCTAGTTAGTACAACCATTCATTTGAAAAACAAACCCTTTAGTCTCCTTACAAAATTGTTTTGGTTAAGGAAACCCTGGGATGTAAATCATTAAGCATTACCAGTACCCTCAGGAGACAAGCAAATAAATAACAGATACTACCCAGGTACAGTGGCAACTCAAAATCACAAAATAACACAGTTTCAGGGTTTTAAGTAACTTTTGTTCAAAGACTGATAAGATTTATAGTATGGTAAACATGCTTTTGCCACAGAAGTAATGGAAAGACAAATACATATACATTAATATCCAAGATGCAAAATGAGTTCGAGATAACATCTGACTAATGATGTTCATCATTAAAGATTAGCAGAACAAATCATTAATAAGAATTATAAGATTGGGCTTCCCTGGTGGCGCAGTGGTTGAGAGTCCGCCTGCCGATGCAGGGGACACGGGTTCGTGCCCCGGTCTGGGAAGATCCCACATGCCGCGGAGCGGCTGGGCCCGTGAGCCATGCCCGCTGAGCCTGCGCGTCCGGAGCCTGTCCTCCGCAGCGGGAGAGGCCACAACAGTGAGAGGCCCGCGTAACGCATAAAAAAAAAAAAAAAAAAAAAAAAAAAAAAAAAAGAATTATAAGATTTTGAAGTGGAAGCATACGGGCAACTGTATTTGGTAGCCAGCATACACAAATATTATTTCAGTCCAAGGACAACTAATCTCAACAACTTTGAACTAGTAAATAATTTCCTTCCTTTGGTGTATGAGAACATTTGTGACATACGATTATACTAATTACCTCTACCTCGTTTTTGCTTGTGAAAGAAGGGGGGAGGAAAATGTAACTATTTCAAGGGTTATCTGCTTTTGAAAGAAATTAAATAGAAGGCATTCTTATTATCAAATTATACATTATCAAACATATATATCAAATATAAATTATTACATTCTTCAAATGAATTTCAAAGAGTACACATGTAATGTAAACATGTGTAATGTAAAAAGATACATGAGGGGCTTCCCTGGTGGCGCAGTGGTTGAGAGTCTGCCTGCCGATGCAGGGGACGCGGGTTCGTGCCCCGGTCTGGGAGGATCCCACGTGCCGCGGAGCGGCTGGGCCCGTGAGCCGTGGCCGCTGGGCCTGCGCGTCCGGAGCCTGTCCTCCGCAACGGGAGGGGCCACAGCAGTGAGAGGCCCGCGTAACGAATAAAAAAAAAAAAAAAAAAAAAAAAGATACATGAGGAACTGGATTAACAGAAAGATGCAGTAAATGACCATCTTTAATAAATACACTGTTTTTGATCTGTATGAATGACTGATTTGTACCGATGCATTTATTCACTTTGTCCTAGTCTCCTTGTGAAAAATAATACATTTTTTTGCAACATAGGTAGTGAAAGGGGAAGTCTGTGACTGAACAAAAATGGAACTAATAGGTACAGCCAGGAATTGGGTCTATACTCTTAAAGTTATACTCTTTGGCATCAGTCTTTAACCAACAATGCCATTTGACTTAAATGATACAGAACAATGCAATTACAGCACCATCTTTCATTGCCTTTAGTCATTTGAAAGAAAATGACTGAATTCAGTTTATGGTTTTAGATAAATCTAAGAAAATTTAAACATGCAGTGATTCTCAACCAAGGGTAATTTTGCTTCTGAGGGGCAGTTGACAATGTTGGGGAACACTTTTGATTGTCATGATGTGGGTGAGAAGACGGTGTGCTACTGGCATCTAGTGAGTAGAGGCCAGGATGCAGCTAAACACCCTACAATGCACAGGACAGCCCTCCGTCCCCAGCGAAAAATTATCTGGCCCAAAATGTCAACAGTACCTCAGCTGTAAAACCCTGGACTACAGAAATTGGAGGCTTAGAATCTTACACACACACACACACACACACACACACACCCCCCAGAGTGTGTATAATTCTTATTCCTGGTTTGGTTCAGACATTTTCTAGGAATCATTTTGTTAGATTCTTTCAATCTGATGTATGGAATTTTCCTGCCCCCAATACATTCCACACAAGAAGTGTTCTGAATCATCTTCATTCCCTCAGGTCCCCATCCCAGCACAGCCATATTCATCCTCAGAAAAGCACCTCATCAATTACCTTAATGATTTAGTTAAAATCATCCTACGAATGCTGTGTCTACTTCCTTCCTTTCCACATATTTTTTTCTATAACTTCACTCATTCTTTTCCATCTTTACGAAAGTATTTCCTCTTTTTCAAGGAAATGCCTTATCAGTTCTCCTTCCCCCCTCCCCCTCAAATTCACGTTTTCTTAACCCTGCTATCTTTTTAGGTTATTCCCTATTCCTCTCCTTCCTTTTGCAGCCAAAATTATTGAAAGAGTAGTCAACATGACTGTGTCCACTTTATTATAATCTAACATCTGTTTCAATGACTCTCTGCAAATGCCTTCCTAGCCAGATCTCAACTGTAAAACCAATGGTCTTCCTTTAGCCATAATACTTACTGTTAAAAATCTCCTGTGTCCTCCTCTGACACCTACTAACCTGATTCTCCTTCTATCATCATTTTTTTGGTCCCTTCACTATCCCACCCACTACATATATCCCACAAGGATCTGTGTGCAGTATGGCAGTTATCATACTGGGCCTCTCAGCTTCAAATCCACCCTTCTACATCGGCTCTGTGATGCTCAAGCTGGGACTCAGACTGCGTTTCTGCTTTGCCAGCGGCTCCTCATAAGGTCTGCCAATAGAGGGCGCTGGACAGAGACTGCAAGGCCAGAGCAGAGAGAAGGGACTTGCTTCTGCTGGATTGTTTCCAGTTCCTATAGCAGTTTCTTCTAATAGCTGACCTTGATTCCACTCTGTGGCTATTCTGACACTTTGCAGAACCAGTCTCATGATACCACCACCAGCCGAGCAGCAACCCCTCCTCAGAGGGCTGGCCCAGGCCCACGGGTCCCCTTTCAAACTTCCGTGTTTTAATAAATTCCAACTTCTTCCTTTTATTTGCCCCAAACCTATGAAAGGTATTGGGGGAGAGCTGCTTCTTTCAGTTGCCACCTCCATGATGCTTTGGTGTTCTTACTTGCCTTTTCAGTTGTTTAATAATAGAGCCAGTAATACATAGAATAGCCATAATTATAGCTATCATCTTATTAATTCAACAGGAGAGTAACGTAACATTCTTTTATCCTAGAACATTTTGAGTTTACTTTTCCCCTAACTGACATGAATGGTATATGGGATTTTGGTGTTCACTTAGTGTACTGATATTAATTACGAGGAAAGATCTGGCTTCCAAAGTTTAACTCACCCTTCCATCATGCCTCCAAATAAGGCTTCCATTCCATCCCATTGTTATGGGGTGCCAGTGGTTATGGTGGGGTGGAAGGGGGAACTAAAACTGGAAGAAGTTTGAAAGGTTGAATGAGGGAGGGGGTTTCAGTGACTTATACATAAACCTTGATGAAATGAGTACTTTTGGGCTAAACTAAGGACATCCATAACCTTTGCCTCATGATACGGTAGGCATTATGCATTAATAAAATTGAAGCTTTACTCATTCAGGCTTATTTATTTTTATATTATCCGAAGACCCCCAGTAATCATGATTATTCGAAGAAAGCTTCTAGGTGTGGTAACATCATAGGGGAATGTGTTCTATCTTGAGTTAGGAGGCCATTGAGAAGGAGTCAAGACTGGAAGGTGCTGAGACAGGTACCCTAACACTGACTTACACTTTTCATTTTGCATCTTCAGGCCTATGGAGGGAAAGCAAGCCTTTACAAAGAAAGGGATCTTTGGGCCTAGAAACAGGAAAGTTAGGAACACATGAAATCTGCTCTCAACATATAGAGCAGGTAGGAATCCTCAGTTTCTAGGGCTTCTAGCCATGGGGGAAACTGTGAGGGAACAAAAGGCATTAAAATGTTATAAGGGTGAGGGAAGGCGTTATATGGGAAATCTCTGTATCTTCCTCTCAATTTTGCTGCAAACTTAAAACTGCTTAAAAAATAAAGTCTTTTCCAAAAATGTTATAAGTTTTTTAAATTTTTGTAATTTTCTTTGATCATTTTTATCAAGATTCTATCCCACAATGAATGACAGTAAAATTCTGAAATGGGAAGCATCTACTATGCTTGATTTCAGGGCAGCAAGGAAGTGGGAGCTGGAGAGACTATATATACCCTTCCCATCATGTAGCTAGAATTATCAAAAGGCCAGCAAGCACCAGAGAAGATGCTAACACTGTTTAAAGGATGGTGAAGAAGGCTACAGCCCATGGGCCTGTGCAGCAGGGAAGAAATGAAAGCAAGGAAAGCCAGCCTGACCCTGAGGATTTAATGGTCAGGAAGCCCTGTGGTTTTCAATTATGTGGAGGTGCAAATTCTAAGGAAAGCAAGAGAAATATAAGCCAAATAAGAAATCAGCACCACTTCTTGATTCTTGAAATTTTATTGAATCGCCATTTCTCCCCAAATTACTTTTATATGTCAAGATAGCCAAAAACCCACGCAAAAAGCCAACTCACTTTACTTATAATAAATAAAGATACTCTAAAGTTATCTTAGTTATGATATAATGATCAGTGTTATTCAAATAAGTGGTTCTAGAAAAATCTGTATGACTCTGTTAGTATGAAAGCATTCTACTCAACTGGAAATTAAAGACAAGCTTAAACTTTACACTGAAATTCAGTGATTTTCTTTTAACTAATTTTCATGTTATGTTGATCTGTGAAGAAATGTAAAATTTTAGCGATTTCACAGATTAGTTAAAACATTTGATTAAAACAAAATCTATCCTGTCTCAGTGAACCATATGCTCTGTGTAGTTCTTTACTGAAAAATCCAGAACTTTCTCCATCAAAAGCTTTCTACTGTCAAATGCCATCCAATCTGCTATTAACTTACCATGTCTTGGCTGGCCTTGGAGTTATCATTTATTTATTTATTATATAATATGCACACCTATCACAATTTATCATGCCCTCAGCTTAATAAGCTTACTATTTATGAAGTTTCCTGGGGAATTGGGTTGCTCTGTATGGCTGTTACTTTTGCACTACTAATAATTCCTTGAAATGAATTTTCTCACGTTTGGTGTTTCTTTTGCACTGCTTTGGTAAATTACCCAGTGCCTTTAATGTAGAAACTCAAAGAAGAAATGCTTGTCTGTATTTTGTCCCTTTAATGTTTGGAAAAGGGTGGGGGAATAACACGTTCTTCAAAGATTGCCCCAAGTTTAAATAATAATATAAATTGCTTAATTATATATTTATTAATTTATTTTGAAGCCAAGACTTTTTAATTATAAAAATAAAAGCCTATATTTTTTGGTTATTTAAAAATATAAGTCTTTCTGGGAAAAAACTACATACATTAAAGGAAATTTTTTAAATTTTAAAAATTTAAAATTTTTAATCTGAACATTTAAAGATGACTTAAGTGTAATAATTACAAGAACAGAAAATTACAGGTAAATATCTGTCATGAGCAGAGACGCAAAAGTCCTGTGTGAGATATGAGCAAATCTAATAAAGGACATATAAAAAGGGTAGTACATCGAGACCAAATGGAGTTTATTCCAGAAATGCAAGATTGATTTAACATTTAAAACTCAGTGTGGGCTTCCCTGGTGGCGCAGTGGTTGGGAGTCTGCCTGCCGATGCAGAGGACACGGGTTCGTGCCCCGGTCTGGGGGGATCCCACATGCCATGGAGCAGCTGGCCCCGAGAGCCATGACCGCTGAGCCTGCGCATCCAGAGCCTGTGCTCCGCAATGGGAAAGGCCACAGCAGTCAGAGGCCCGCCTACCGCAAAAAAAAAAAAAAAAAAAAACTCAGTGTAACTCATTACATTAACAGAATAAAGGAAAAGAACATATAGTTATCTCAATAGATGCAGGAAAAGTATGATCAAGGAAAAACAAAACAAAACAAAAAACCCAAACCTCTTAGCAAACTGGAAATGTAAGGGATCTGTCTTATTTCAGCAAGAATATCTTTTTTAAAAATTGACAACTACATTTTACTTAATGGTTAATTTTAAACATTTGCCTCTTGAGTTAGGATTAAGATAAATATGACCACTATAACTACTTCTATTCTACATTGTACTGGAGGTACTAGTCAATGCTATAAGGCAAGACAAATAAAAGAAACAAAAGATATAACAAAGAGTAAAAAGTAAAAAACTTTACTTTTTTAGGGAAAAAAGTAAAGTTGTCATTTGCAGATGACATGATTATGTATGTATGTGTGTATGTAAAAAGTCTAAAAGAATGTACTAACTATTAGAATTAATAAACACAGCTACTGGAAACAATATCAATATCCAAAACTCAATTGTATTCTATATACTAGGAACAATTAGAAAATGAAAATAAATTTTAAATAGCATTATAAATGGCACTGAAAAATAAAACTCCTAAGAATAAATCTAAAAAATGATGTGCAGAGCTTCCCTGGTGGTGCAGTGGTTGAGAGTCCGCCTGCCGATGCAGGGGACACGGGTTCGTGTCCTGGTCTGGGAAGATCCCACATGCCGTGGAGCGGCTGGGCCCGTGAGCCATGGCTTCTGAGCCTGTGCGCCCGGAGCCTGTGCTCCTCAACGGGAGAGGCCACAACAGTGAGAGGCCCGCAAAAAAATAAAAATAACAAAAATTTTTTAAAAATTATGTGCAAAACCTCTGTGCTGAAAAGTACAGAATATTGCTAATGTGATTATAAAGACCTAAATAAATGGAAGGATATTCTATGTTTATGATCAGAAGATTCATGGTAGTAAAAATGTCAATTCTCCCCCAGAGTGATTTACAAACAATTCAAAATCTCAGACTTTTTTGTGTGTGCCAATTGAAAAGCCCATTCTAAAATTTATATGAAAATGCAAATTACCTAATATAGCCAAGGCATCTTGAAGAAAAACAAAGAGATTGGAGGAACATAAAGATATCAAGGTTTGTCATGAAACAACAGAAATTGTAACAGAGTGGTGTTGGTTCAAGGACAGGCAAACAGACCAGTATGACAAAGTAAGGAATTCAGAAACAGATTCATGCATATAAAATCATTTGATTTATGGCAAAGTCACTATTGCAATTCAGTAAAATAAATGATAGTCTTTTTAATAAAAGGATACCAGAAAAAAGAGATACAATACTGGAAAAAATTAAATATGACTCCTAGCTTACATAAAAATTAATTTGAGATGCATTAAAAGGCTGAATTAATAGACTGAATATTTGTATCTCTCAGAAATTAATATGTTTAAACCTAATCCCCAATATGATGGTATTTGGAGATGGGACCTTTGGGAGGTGATTAGGTCATGAGGGTGGAGCCCTCATTAATGGGATTAGTGCCCTTATAAAAGAGGCTCCAGAGTTCCCCTTGTCCCTTCTGCCAAGAACCCGGGAAGTGGAACCTCACCAGTGCCTTGTGCCCTGATTGTGGAATTCCCAGACTCCAGAACTGTGAGAAATAAGTATATAGAAACATTCCATACCTTAATGTGAAAAGTCAGATAATGAATTTTCAAAAAGAAAACACGGAATACCTTTATAGCCTTGAGAAAAGCATAGATTTCCAAATAGAACATACAGTTCACTAATCATAGAATAAAATACTGATGAATTACCTTTATTAAAATTAAGAACCTTTACTTTATCAAAAGCCATCATGAACAGAGTAAACAGGAAGCCACAAATTGGTAGAGGATATTTGAAATACATATATCTCCCAAAGGACTTGTGTCCAAAATAAAGAAATAACTCATATAAAACAATAGGAAAGAGACACTTAGCCCAAAATTTTTTAACTGAGCAAAAGATTTGAATAGGCACTCCACAAAAAAAGGTATCTAAATCACCAATAAATATATAAAAAGGTGTTCAATATTATTAATAACAGTGAAATGCAAATTAAAACAGTAATAAAATACCAACAACACCCATTAAAATGGCTATAATTAAAAGGACTGAAAATACAAACTGTTGGCAAGGATATAAAGGAACTGGAACTCTAATGTTGCTGGTGATAGTGTTAGTGATAGTTCGGAAAACTGTTTAGCAATATCTACTAGAGCTAAACATCCCAAACTCTATGACACAGTGATATCCACTTCTAGGTATGTACTCAAGAAAGATGATTACCTATGTGTGCCTGCCAAGTATATATATATATATATATATATATATATACCAAAAATGCCCATAGGAGTATTACTCATAATGGCCCCAAACTGGTAATAAACCAAATGTTCACTAATAGTGCAATGGATAACTTAAAAGTGGTATATTCATATAATAGAATACTATACAACAACAAAAAGGAATAAACCTCTGTAATACCCCAAAGCATGGATGAGTTTTACAATGTTGAAAGAGGTTAGAGATAAAAGAAT
Source organism: Phocoena sinus (assembly GCF_008692025.1). Classification (NCBI taxonomy): domain Eukaryota; kingdom Metazoa; phylum Chordata; class Mammalia; order Artiodactyla; family Phocoenidae; genus Phocoena; species Phocoena sinus. Next base: position 22,488,237 of record NC_045767.1, read on the forward strand.
GCATATTGTGGGACTTCCTTGGTGGTGCAGTGGTTAAGAATCCACCTGCCAATGCAGGGGACACAGGTTCAAGCCCTGGTCTGGGAAGATCCCACATGCCACAGAGCAACTAAGCCCATGCACCACAACTACTGAGCCTGTGCTCTAGAGCCCACGAGCCACAACTACTGAAAGCCCACGCACTCTAGAGCCCACACGCCACAACTACTGAGCTCACACGGCAGTTGCTGAAGCCCACCCCGCCTAGGGTCCGTGCTCAGCAACAAGAGAAGCCACCGCAGTGAGAAGCCCACACACCACAAAAGAGTAGCCCCCGCTCACCACAACTAGAGAAAGGCTGCGAGCAGCAACAAAGACCCAACACAGCCAATAAATAAATAAATTTAAAAAATTTAAAAAAAGAATGCATATTGTAATATTCATTTATATGAAGTTCAAAAGGAGTCAAAAGTAATTTTTTTGGTTACAGAGGTCAGAAGAGTAGTAACTTATTTGGGGCCAAATCAACTGGGAGGAGGCGTAAGGGTGTGTGTGGTGCTGGAATGTTCTTCTCTTGATCCGAATGGTGTTTGCACACTTATATACACATATAAAAAATCATTAAGCCTTAAGATAGGTGAATTATATGGTATGTGTATATCTTCACTTAAAGAAGATAAATATAGATAGTAAAAATGATACGTACAGAATTATTATCCTCATTATGTCTTCATGTATCAGTTTCTTAGTCATATTTCTCTAATATCATGTCACTGGTATTTTCCTATGGTCTTATTATTTTGTATGTTCGTTACAAAATTACTTGCAATCTTTAAAATGGTGTTTTATTGTTAATATATATGAAACTGTTAATATCTTCAGTTGATTTCTTCTATTTCAACCATACTATTTTTTTTTTTTTTTTTTGAGGTACGCGGGCCTCTCACTGTTGTGGCCTCTCCCGTTGCGGAGCACAGGCTCCGGACGCACAGGCTCAGCGGCCATGGCTCACTGGGCCCAGCCGCTCCGCGGCATGTGGGATCTTCCCGGACCGGGGCACGAACCCGTGTCAGCAGGCAGACTCTCAACCACTGCGCCACCAGGGAAGCCCTCCCATACTATTTTTAATTATGAAAATACTCTCTACAGTTACTGAGGTACCTGGTCAGATCAATAATAATGCTAAATTGAGAATATTTTCCATTTTAATTGCATTATATTGAAATATAGTAATATTTCAGCCAAAATATTTTCACATGTACTCTCTTTTTGCCTCCACTCAGAGTATATTTATTCAATAAATGTTTTATTAGATGAAATTTGTCAAATTATCTCTCTCTATGATTCTTCTGAATGTTTTGCCAAATTTAAATTTATTTGAGTTTTATTCTATTTTGGCACAGAGAATTTTCTCCAACAAAAGTGGGAACACAAAGGACATTCAAGATATCCCAAAGATCTATTATCTAATTTCAAAATCAAATCTTGCACTATTTGGACTTTCATTATTTCAGTAATTACAAGTAAGTTGAATATATTGTATTGCACTTAGATTGATTTACAAAGAACTTCCTTAAGGGCTCAAGCATTTCTAAAATTTGATAACATGTAGCAAAGAGAGAAAGCATCTACTTCCACACTGAATCAGAATTATTTTTTTATTTCAACATCAAATTTGTAAAAAAAAAAAAGAAGTATACAGTTTAGTAACTCTAACTGCATGTACATACAAAATATTTATAAAATTTAACAACTATAGCTTCTATTTCACATATCATCACAGCTCTTTTAGGATGCAATTATGAATTTTGTATGTACCACAACCAATACGATAAGCACATTTCTTCAATGTATATATCTTAATTTAGTGGAACATTGCTTTTACCATGTTTTTACAAAATTGTCCATCAAAATTTGTGTTCATTTTATTACTGAAATAAGCCAATAATTTTATATCACTGTTGAACTTTTAAACTAAATTTATAATGTTTTTAACAATAGTGTGAGATGCTTTATCTAAACAGAATGAACTTTAAATAGTTTTACTTTGATTCCATGATTTGTATGGGAAAAAATCTTGAACCATTTTTTTTTTTTTTGAACCATTTTTAATTGGCTGGCTTTTATTTGTAGCACCTGATATGTTGTTGTAAGAGTCTCATCATTTAACTATCTGTGAAGTTAGCATCCTGTTAGAACTAATAAAATAACAGCTATCACTTCACTTTTTGTACAATCATAAGAAAACTGGGAATCTAAAATGAGCGAAATGTAGAAGTAAAATCATTTGATCCAAATGGAAAGTCCTGCTGCAGAGTGACATGTAAATACACCTTCTGCAGCTTCACATGTTAAATCATGATCTCCAGGAACAATCATCTTAAAATAACATTAACTTTTGAAGTGGATACTTTCAGTTTTCACATGCTCAGCAATTATGGCCCCATTGTTGGATGGGGAATTTAAAAATTTTGGAAGTTACACCTTCAACATTAGCTTTTTTGAGAAACAGAAACTCAGTACTTAATTTTTCATGAAATACTCTTGGCTTTTAGCCTATTACTGTCAAAAGAGTTGATTGCCATTTTTATAAAGGCATGAATAAGAAAATTTTAAAGATTTTTACCATGGGATACTGCTGTAGCAAGAGCACTCGGACCACTCTCGGTACACAATATGGTAACCAGCCTCTATTTCCTGAACATATTTCGTGGACAACTAATCTGTAATTACCCACATTTCCTAATGACCCTGCTGACTAGCAGCCTGGCAGCTTGTTACATCATGAAATCTGTAGCATGGGCCATGGCATAATTGGCTAGAACACCAAATAGATTGCAGGGGCAACTGTGTTGAATACTTCTTCCTCCACCCTCAAGACCAGAAGGATTTAACTGTTCCTAGTCGCCTGAATCCAAGGGCACATCATTTTATCAATTAAGACTCCACATGCTATCCTGAACAGCAGTTGTTATTTTATATATGTATATTTTATATATAATACATATATATAAAATATATATTTAGAAAGGTTCTAGAATAGAAAGATATTCTCTCTAACCAGGCAACTCTCTTTATATGTCCTAAGCTGAGAATTCTTTTCCCTGCATATTAGCCTCATACTTCTAGATGAGACTACAGCAGAAGTTGCAAGTACAGAATAAAGGCCCATCAAATTGATCTTCGCTTATTTTAATACAACACTTAACACTACTTGTTTAAATCAGGAAAAAATCCTAAAGTGGATGGTACAAGGGAATAGGCATAAATGGGGATTGTCTCAGGCATACTGGGGCATATGAAAACCCTAAAGTAGTTTAAATTCACAGTGGAAATAAATTCAATTCAAATCCACAAATATTTGTTGAGGACCTACTAAGCCCAAGAACTTTAGCTATAAGCCAAAAGGAAAATACAAATAGGAATTGAGCCAATTCTTTCCTCTTACCCTTAGGAAGGATAAGGCATATATACAAAGGATTCATATTCAGAGTAGAATGGTATGACATTTTCTTGAAAATTAATGATGTAAGACTCTTGCATTAAAGAAAATAACACAGTATTTGTTTCCAATGATTAAACTTGAGCTTTTGAGTAAAAACGAAAATTTGGAAAAATTGTATCCACCACTGTGAGTTTGACAGTTTCCCAATATCTAAAGGCTTTTCTGATGCGATTCGTAATATGATAGTAATATGAACAAATGTGATAGTGAAAAGTGTCAACATTTCAAGGACTTGCATAACTCAGTGGATCAATACTTTCCAAATGACAAATGTGTAAGCAATGTTACAAAAATCACACATGGGTAGAAAATGGCCATCCAAATTGCAAGATAAACAAATGGATTTTAATATAACAGTCTGAACATTTTATTGATATGATTTCAGAGTTCACATTACAAACTAACCTTTAAGAAACAACCCCTTGTTAAGTTTTGGTGTATATCCAAAAAAGAAAGAATATCCACAGTTTTCTGAAAAGGCTATTAAATTCCTCCTTCTTTTTCCAACTACCTATCGCTATAAGGCTGAACTTTCTTTCTGTCCTTCAGCCAAACAGCTAATCACAACAGATTTAATACAAAAATGGTTATGATAATCCAGCTGTCTTCTAGTAAACCAGGCATTGAAGAGGTTTGCAAAAATGTAAAACAATGCTACTTTTCTCACTAAATTGTTCTGTTTTAGAAAATATATTTTTTCATTAAAATATTATTTACACTGACATGTAATGGCCTTATTGCTATTTTGAAAGGAATTAATATATAAAGATTGCCTTAAATAATACAACTGTGTCTAATTTCATGACACTGGTGCTACTGGGAAAACAGGGGAAAGAGAGATTATGGCAGAAAAGATAAGGAAAGTTTTCACAAAAGACCTGGTATTCCACTTTAGACTCTGAAAAGTAGGACTTTAAGAGGAACTCTTTTTGAAAGAATGAAAAGTCATACGTAAAGGCTTAGAAACAGGAAAGCATCTGTTATTCTCAGGAAATAATGAGTAATGAGTTCAGTTGGCTGAAATATAAGGAAGGCACCATTCTCTCCTGCTTCTCTTGTTAACTCTCCCTCTCCCTCTCCCTTTCTGACTTTTCTTTCTCTCCCACTCCATAAATCTTGATGCTTCCAACAGTTTTGTCTTTGGATCTGTCTTCTCACTCTATATGTCTCCCTCAACAATCATGTCCATCTTCAAGATTGGAACTTCACTTCTTGGCTGCAGAATCCCAGATGTTTATCTCACATTCCTTCCTGAGCTCTAGAATTATATGTTCTGGACATCTTGAAAGCAACAAACCAAAAATGGAATAAATGTTTTCCCAGAAGCCACTCCCCCTCCTATATCCCCTTTCTTGGCATCCCCCCATATTCAGAAATAACTCAGGTGAAAAACAACAGAGTCACTTTAATCTTCACTCTCACCTTCCTCCCCTATCTTCTTTCAATTTCATCCCCTTCCATCACCACTCTTCCTTGTTTTTCTTTTCTGTACTATTATGGTATTTTCTTAGTTCTATTCTGCCACTAGTCTCACAACCTTCCATTTTATCCTCCTTATTACTACTAAAGCCAATAGTACAAAAGCAACAAATCTAATCATGTTTCCCTGTCTTGAAACCCTTTGATGCCCGCCCCCCTCCAAGGATTCCCTAACACCTTGGTGGAACATAAAATGTCATCCATTACCTGGCCCTTGATTACTTCTCCATCCTTAATGCTTGGCAGGTACCCTCCACAGCCCATAGCAAACCTATTTCTTGATTCTGCCATATTAAAGAACTTGTAGCTCTCAAAATGACTCCAGGTTGTTTTACTTTTCCATGACCTTGTTCAGGTGTTTTCTCATCCAGGAATGTCTTTTTCTGTCCCCTCAACAAAGGATACCAATTCACCTTTCATCATTATTCTAGAGATACATTTCCTCTAAGAATTTTTCTCTTCACATTGGCTTAAGTAACATATTTACTTTCCTCTTTTAATAACAACATTTAAAGTGATTATTAGCATGTGAAATCTGTTTCTGAAGCTGTTCTTAATTGATTTCCCCTCTTCACAGCACAAAACACTGAATAAAGCATTTTGCAAGGGCTCATCTTGTTTTAAGTAAAAAGCAAAGAAAATTTAAATATCTAGCAGAAAGTACCCAAATCCATATTTCTTCTAATATTTCTACATATAAACTGGCAAAAAAAAGAGCCAAGGTTTACAAAACACATGTCCAATAGCCATGTGTGTATTATGTCCTTTCAAAACTTTTTTTCACAAATAATTTTATATTTCTGGAATTCCTTGAATATTTTGCAAATTTAATTTTTTTTTTTTTTTTTTTTTTTTTTTTGCAGTACACGGGCCTCTCACTGTTGCGGCCTCTCCCGTTGCGGAGCACAGGCTCCGGACGCGCAGGCTGAGCGGCCATGGCTCACAGGCCCAGCCTCTCCGCTGCATGTGGGATCTTCCCGGACTGGGGCACGAACCCATGTCCCCTGCATCGGCAGGCAGACTCCCAACCACTGCGCCACCAGAGAAGCCCTGCAAATTTAATTTTTGATAGACTTGACATTCTTTTATATCAGAGGTATTTTGTTTTGAGAGGTTTTTTCCTCAAACTGAGTCACATTTCTAGTCTTTAATATTAATATAGCTGGTTATTCACAGCTCATTTTAAAAAGGATTAAAATTCTTAAGCAGAAACATCATAGCTGTATTTGGCATCCCCTGAATTCAAGTGATATCAGAGGTACAGATATGCCTGCCAGAGACTTGCTTCATTACTGAGGTCAAGTCCCCAAAATCAGTGAGCATCCAATCCAGCAGATAGAAAGAAGCTCTGAGCAGCTGCACAAAATGAAAGGCTTTTATAGGTAGAAGGGAGTGGGAACAAGGAAGTTTTATCAGGCAAAAAGCAAATTGGTTACTGCAAGGTTATTTTCCTTTAGGGGATGGCACGGGTCTATCAGGCAGCACGGGTCTATCAGGCAGATTACCTCACTACTCCTGATCAGGCAACTCCTGATTGACTGGTGTGAGATTCCATTTCTGGGAGAGCCCAAACTGTAATTAAGTCTTGGTTTGGTGATGTGGGGCTTAGTATGAGTGACCCCATTTGAGGCCTGTTGTCTTATCTTAAAAAAAACAAATTTGGATGAAGATATACCGAGGAAATGCAAAATGTTCAAAGCTTTTATGCCTAATTACATGAGGAAGACATTATCCCTGTTATAGAAAACGGCGGGTCACACATTTACATAGGAGCCTAGACTTCAGTCTATCACACTCATGCAAAAAGCAGAAACAATGATTATAAAGACAGGGAAGTGCCACTCATTTGCTAACTCAGGTGATTCAGTGATAAGAGATTTTTTTCATCAGTCTGTAATTGCAGCGATGTTTTTCAGGGCCTTGTAAGCACCTGATGCATGGGAGGAGAGAGCTGGTTCTTTTCAAAGGGCTTAACAGAGGTAGGCAAGAAATAAGGAAGCAAGGCAGTGACGAATTAGAAAAAAAAAAAGGTTGTGTGAGAACCATCTGAGAAATTAGCCAACATTTGTGGAGAGAATATAGAATGTAGAAGTTAGGGTCCTTTATGTAGATAATGAGACTATCAAGATTTAGTGAAGCCAAAGTTTTAAGACAGAGTGGTGAGATCTAACAAATCAGATTTTCCCTCATTTATATTACCATTTAAAAGATTTTGTTTCATTGTAAACTGTATGGTTAATTTAGTGGGGCAATAAATGGTTTAAAACCATAGTAGAAACAGTAGATACATTAGTGATACATTTAAACAGGACAGAAAGTTCAACCTCAGAAATAGGAAAGAGGAGGCGGTTCCTCCTCTCCAAGAGAGTACATGGAAGGTCATCCTATCTAAGGAGAAGGTTTTGATTTCCCACTTTCTGCTTCCCACTCAGTGACACTTTGCACCTGCTTTCTGTAAAGATGAGATCTTAAAGCTGAAATTTGGAGGCAGAAGAATTGGCTTTTAGAGTTAAAGCATTGTGCTACAGAAACAGATTTGTATCTTCCCTTGGACGGCTTGGAAACTGTCAGTGCAATCCAGGGTAAGAAGGTGTGGAACCTAGAAAGACAGAAGTTAAGAGCCAAATTCCCAGGAACTCAAGGACTGTGTACAGTGTTGGGTTAAAGTGAGCCATAAATGGATGACCTCCCTTCCCCTCCCCTCCCTTCTCCCCTCCCCCTTTCTATTTGTTACACATTTTAATGTGTATGTGTGTGTGTGTGTATATATATATATATAGAGAGAGAGAGAGAGAGAGAGAGAGAGAATTCTTTTATAAAATTTTGCTTCAAAGTATTCTCTTGGGGTTTCCCTGGTGGCGCAGTGGTTGAGAGTCTGCCTGCTGATGCAGGGGACACGGGTTCGTGCCCCGGTCCGGGAAGATCCCACATGCCGCGGAGCGGCTGGGCCCGTGAGCCATGGTTACTGAGCCCGTGCGTCCGGAGCCTGTGCTCTGCAACGGGAGAGGCCACAACAGTGAGAGGCCCGCGTACAGCAAAAAAAAAAAAAAAAAAAAAAGTATTCTCTTGAAATGTAGTTATAATTCAAATTTGCTTAACTCTTAAAATAGGCTTTTTTTTTTTGGCTGTGTTGGGTCTTCGTTTCTGTGCGAGGGCTTTCTCTAGTTGCTGCGAGCGGGGGCCACTCTTCATCGCGGTGCGCGGTGCGCAGTGCGCAGTAGTTGTGGCTCACGGGCCTAGTAGCTCCGCGGCATGTGGGATCTCCCCAGACCAGGGCTCGAACCCGTGTCCCCTGCATTGGCAGGCAGATTCTCAACCACTGCGCCACCAGGGAAGCCCAAAATAGGCTTTTTGACGAAAATATAGGAAATGTGAAGGGAGTTTGGAATCATGGAAAAGGCACTGGAGTGCAGATTGACAGTTCTGGATTCTATTCCTAGCTTTTCAGAATCCATGTGACTCTGAGCTTGACTATCTGAACCTCAGCCTTCCCGTCTGGAGAATGAAAATACTGGATAGACTGGAATGATTTTTTTTTTTGTGGTATGCGGGCCTCTCACTGTTGTGGCCTCTCCCGTTGCGGAGCACAGGCTGCAGACGCGCAGGCTCAGCGGCCATGGCTCACGGGCCTAGCCGCTCCGCGGCATGTGGAATCTTCCCAGACTGGGGCACGAACCCGTGTCCCCAGCATCGGCAGGTGGACTCTCAACCACTGCGCCACCAGGGAAGCCCAGACTAGAATGATTTTTAAGTCTTCTTCCAACTCTGACATTTGATTATCCTATGAAATCTGGGTTAAGTAGAGAGGCACCTTCGTATAGCACATTAACATCTGGTAGAGGCACACCTGAAGTGTAAGAGCAGAGAGGGACAAAATCAGCTTCTGAAATATTGAAATTGCCCCTCCTCAACAAATGAGTAGCTTGCTTTGTAACAAAGTAAGAACAAAAAGGATCACATTATAGCAACAAGTAGAATTTGTTACAAGTGAACAGGGCTGAAAGCAGCAAAGGCAAAGAATACATAGGTGAGATCACCAAAAGACAAGTGCCCACATGTATGCTGGGCTGTTCTTATTCAATCTTCCAAGTGAGATAGATAATGCAAATAAAATTTAGATAACAAATAATGCAATTACAATACAATAATAAATCCAATGAGAAGCAATCATGCTCATTGGGACAGTGTTTTGACCGATATACTTGTGTATATTTATTTGGCTTGACCACTTACCAGCTATGTGTACTTGGGTTAAGTTATGTGTTCATTGTAGAAAATTTGAAAAATATAGAAAATATCAAAGAACGAAAAAAATCCTCAATGCAAGGAATTCTGGAAAATATTATTTTAGCTTTCCAACCTTTATACTTAAGGAAAGCAAACCAGAACAGGTGTTTCTGTATTTATGATGTTTATCACTTTTACCTAAAACATCATTTGAATACATGTGCTAAAGCCATTTCCTTTAAGAGCGCAAACAGAAATGTTCACCATCGTTTTTTGTTTTTTTTTAAATTTATGTATTTTATTTATTTTATTTTTGGCTGCGTTGGGTCTTAGTTGCTGCACATGGGCTTTCTCTAGTTGCGGCAAGCAGGGGCTACTCTTCTTTGCAGTGCGCGGGCTTCTCACTGCGGTGGCTTCTCTTGTTGAGGAGCATAGGCCCTACGTGCGTGGGCTTCAGTAGTTGTGGCTCATGGGCTCTAGAGCGCAGGCTCAGTAGCTCTGGTGCATGGGCTTAGTTGCTCCACATGTGGGCTCTTCCCAGACCACGGCTCGAACCCGTGTCCCCTGCATTGGCAGGCAGATTCTTAAGCACTGTGCCACCAGGGAAGCCCACCATCATTTATTAATCAACATTATTTTAGAAGTTTCAATGAGAGCAATAAAAAATGTTAAATGAAATAATTTGTAAAACCACTGGTATAAAAAATATATAGAGCTGATGATGTAGTTGTACACCTAAAAAAATCAGTTTTAAAGTAATAAAAAAGAGAATTTGATAATTTGATCCCATATATATTTAAAAATCAATAGCTTTTCTTTCCCTTACTGTCAATAAACAGACACAGAAATGAGAAAAAGCAAACACACATAAAACAGATAGCAATAAAGAATTAAGCTAAAAAGAAAAATAAAGGACCAATATTAAAAAAAAAACCAACAAGAAACAAAAACCAAAAAAATCTATACTAACTTATTGAAGGGCCCAAAGGCAAAGCAATCAACTGAGTATGGTCTGGGTTGGAAAATCTTAATATCACAAAAATATCAAGCCTGTAGAAAAAACAATAAATTCAATTAAAAGTATGTAATTAAAATACAGTTAACTCTACATAATTAAATACGCAATTTGAGATACACAGACACGCACACCACACACACACACACACCTGTAAAACCATCATCACAATCAAGATAATGAACATATCCATCAACCTCAAAAGTATCCATTGCCCCTCTATAATCCCCCACTCTGCCCCCTCCCCATTTCTAGCAACTACTGATCTACTTTCTGTCACTATACATTAGTTTTCATTTTTTGGAAATTTATGAAAATGGAATCTTCTGTTCTCCTTTTTGTTTGGCTTTTTTCACTCAACATAATTATTTTGAGATTCATTCATTTGTTGCATGTAGTTCATTCCTCTTTATTGTTGAGTATTTTACTGTATGGATATACCACAGTTTGTATACCTATTCACCTGTTCATAGAAATTTGGGTTAATTTCAGCTTTGAGCCTTTACAAATAATGCTGTTATGAACATTTGTGTACAGACATGTGTTTTTGTTCTTGGAACTTTAAAGTCTCTAGAAGAAAATAGGAGAAAAGTATTTGTGATCTAGATTTTAAAGTTTTAGGTTTTTCATTAAGATCTATGTTCCATTTTGAATTAATTTTTTTTTTTTTTTTTTTTTGCAGTACACGGGCCTCTCACTGCTGTGGCCTCTCCTGTTGCGGAGCACAGGCTCTGGACACTCAAGCTCAGTGGCCATGGCTCACAGGCCCAGCCGCTCCACGGCATGTGGGATCCTCCCAGACCGGGGCATGAACCCACGTCCCCTGCATCGGCAGGTGGACTCTCAACCACTGCACCACCAGGGAAGCCCTTGAATTAATTTTTAAATATGATGCGAGGTAGGAGGTACAGATTGAAGTTCATTTTTTTGCATGTGAATATCAAATTGTTCCAGTACCATTTATTGGAATGACAAGAAAAGCCTGTTCTCCTTTTTTAACTTTGTTGAAAATCAATTGAATATAAATATATATATTTCTATATAAATATATCCAGAATCTCTAATCTGTTTCCTTAATGTTTTTGTCTATTTTGTTGCTAATACCATACTGATTTGATTATTGTAGCTTTATAATAAGTCTTAAAGTCAGATGATATAAGTTCCCCAACTCTGTTCTTTTTCAAAGTTGTTTTGATTTTTTTTTAAATAAATCTTATTTATTTATTTATTTATGGCTGTGTTGGGTCTTCACTGCTGTGGGAGGGCTTTCTCTAGTTGCAGCGAGCAGGGGCTACCCTTCTTGTGCAGGCTTCTCATTGCGGTTGTTTCTCTTGTTGCAGAGCATGGGCTCTAGGCGCACAGGCTTCAGTAGTTGTGGCATGTGGGTTCAGTAGTTGTGGCTCGTGGGCTTAGTTGCTTCGTGGCATATGGGATCTTCCTGGACCAGGGCTCGAACCTGTGTCCCCTATACTGGCAGGTGGATTCCTAACCACTGTGCCACCAGGGAAGTCCCTCAAAGTTGTTTTGATTAATATGGGTATTTCATATTTTCATATGAATTTTTGAATAGCTAGTCATTTCCTCAAGAAAAAACCCTTGCTGGGATTTTGATTCAGATTGCATAGAATCTACAGATGAATTTGGGAAGAATTGACTTCTTAACAATATTAAGGCTTCCAATTCATCAGAGCCAAAGTGAGAAAGAACCCTGCCCTACTCACCTTTAAACAATTGCTCTCAATGCCTGTTTGTGGAGATGAATGGGACTCAGAAGTGCTCGTAGAGGCTGCAGGGTGCTCCAGAGGAAATGGGCTTCTGCTCTTACTGTTGCCACCAACACAGGACATTTGTGGCCAGGATGAGCTCTCCAGACCTACTCCCCAACTGGCATAGTGGCAGACTTCTCTGTGTCTCTAAGTCTAGACTGAACTTTTAGACCTAGGAGAAAGGGAGAGGGAACCCTCTCCTTCCTCAGTCCAGAAAATCACCTTAGTTCTTGGCCAATAAAACACTATCCACTTTGATTAATGATAGAAACATCTGCTCCCTTCAAAAGAAAACTCCACCCTTACCCATCAGGGTATGGTTTTAATGCTAGACTCCATCAAAGCAATAGAATCACCAAACTGTCTCTACATTTTCTCATATTTGGTTAATTCAGTCTTATCCATAGTACCCTTGTTATTCTAGTATATATGCTGATCTGTTGTTTTTGACAGATTTACTCTGACTAGTATAATTATATATTTTAAATTAGTATATTCAATGTACAATTGACAGGTATTACTTTTTTTTTTAATATACTAATTTAAAATATATAATTATTTGTTGTAAGAGGTCCCTCCTCCACCCAAAATCACTGGCTCAAACTAGAGTTTATTTTTCTGTCATATAACAGCTCAGAGGTAGACATGAGTTTCATGGAGATATCCAGGGACCAGAGTTCCTTTCATCTTATTTCTTGTCATCACCCCTAGAGAATTGTCCTCATCTAGATGGCTAATTTGCCTTGATCGCTACCATGTCTACATCTCAGCTTGCAGGAAGGTGAGAGAATTGGGATGGAAACTCTAAAGATGAGACAAAGAAGTTGCACACATAATTTCCACTCTGGTCAGTGCATCACAGAATGAAAACCAGTTGTAAAGAAGGCTAGGGCTGCGGTCTTTGGCTGAGTAATCAATCACACACCAGCTGAAACTCAGAAGAATGGATAGTATCCCAGAAAAATTAGCAGTCTCTGTCACAAATATAATATTCCAAAATCTAAATTTCTGATATTTTAATTTATAATTAACAATATAGAATTGCATTATTTTTCTAGGTAATCAAGTAAGTGGATTCAAGGAAGGAATCAAAGGAAAATCATTTCTTCTTGTTAATGATCATACATTCAAGCACTGACTTCAATTAAGTTGTGAGTACCATTTCTACTTCTTCCTATTTTAGTGAATTATCACATGCTTTTTATTTCTCAATTCAATGTTAATAGCAAGATTGTGATATCTTGCTATCACATAATAAGCTTTCAATATTATGAAGGTGAGAGTACCTTCCTTATAAGCCCTTTGTTACATAAAAATTGGGTTTCATTCACCTCTTAAGTGCCTGTTCTCCTGACTTTTTTGCTTAGATCAAGAAAGTCAGTGCAAGAAAAACACTGTCTTATCTCATTTACTTCATCAATTGGAAAACCTTTCAAGTCACCAGGAATATGGTATAAGGGGTGAGCTATGAATACAGAACTATGGCCATGCAGCCGTCATGACTCAAGTTTTCCTCCTACTTTTATAGTAGATCCTAAAGCTACATTTCCTGTTCCTCCTCAAACCTTAGCCAGCACTGAGAAAACATGGGAAACCAAATGACTGAAGGATAAATTTCTGAGGCCTAAAATCTCACTGAGACTTTGTAAAATAAATGTTTTCTGAACACCAGATTCTCTATGAAGAGATGCCACCTCACGTATAAGTAAAAAAAAAAAATTGAAAAGCAAATCAGATCCTACCATTCCTCAGTTCAAAACTTGAAATGACCCCTTTAAAAAATCAGAATAAAAATCAAACTCTTTTAAAATGGCCTAAAGTATCGTATACCATCTCCTTCCCCACTTTGCCCTTCTATCCTACAATTTTCCCTCATTCCCTCAGCTCCTCCCTTGCTGGTCTCCTCCTCCTGGAGCATGCCAGGCACCCTCCTTCTTAACATGGGGACTCTGGAGGCTCTCCCTTCTGCATGGAATGCCAGGCCCCCAGGTAACCTGCATGGGGGCCTCCATGACCTCCTTCAAGGCTTTGTTCAGATCACACCTTGCGATGCTGTATCAATTCAGGCCCCCTGAAAAGCAGTCACCAATGTGGAATTAGATGTACAAGAGAGTTATTGGGGAAAACACATGTGAAGGATGTAAAAGAGGGAACAGGAGGCAGGTGGCATGCAGATCTGACACCTGTGAAAAGCAGTGGAGGAGGTGGGAGGATTGGGTAGGATGAGCCTCAAATTGTACTGCAGCTCTCTGAGGAAGTCTTGGCCAGGGCAATAGGAACCCCAGAGAAAAGGTTTCTTACAGAGGGGTCCCATGTTGGACAGAAATACTGTGACTTTAGTATTCCACCATACTCAGCCATTGGCCTGGAACTGGTGAGAGGGCATTTGCTTTGGGATGAATGCCCTAGCAAGCCCAAAGGCATGACAACTGAAGGCTGTCAGTCCCTTACATTCCTTGAAGCAAGTTATCTTGAAAGGAGATCTGAGTGAACTGCCTCCAGGGCCCCCTCAGAACCCTACCCTAACTACCCTATGTAATACTATAATCACTTAATTACACCATTTAATACTCTCCACTGCCAACTCAGCATTCCCAATCCTCCTTACCCTGCTCTATTTCACCTTATTCCATAGCACTTCATTTATTTTATATCCTTTAATGTTCATGATCGCAATGAGAAGAATGTATCCGACATGTACAAGTGAGCCAAGGTTCGTAAGCTTAGAAACTGCACCCATTGTAGGGTTCCCTGGGGTTTCATCCTTAGACTTTATCTACTTACATTCAATTGTCACAAATATGCTATTAATAATGAAGGTTATGACAATGGCACCAAAACATCATTGAGCACTTATTATGTGCCAAACACTGTACTAAGTGCTTTATCTGCATTATCTCATTTAATACCCAGAACAATCTTTGAGGTTACTATTATTATTACTCCCACTTTTATAGATGAGGATACTGAGGTTTAGACAGGGAACACACTCCCTCTACTGGGAGATAGCTCTCACGTTTCAAGTCTGGGCTAAGTGTCCCTTCTTACATTTTCCTGTGGCGACCTGGATCTTCTCACAGAATGCTAATCCACTGAACTAGAATTGTAGGTCCCACCAGACCAGGGGTTGGCAAGCTTTTTCTGTAAAGGGCCAGGTAGTATATATTTCAGATTTTGTGGGCTTTGTGGTCTCTGTCACAACTACTCAACTCTGCGATTGCAGTGCAAAAGCAACCACAGAGCATGTTAATGAAAAGTATGGCTGTGTTCCAATAAAACTTTATTTATGGACACTGAAATTTGAATTTCATGTAATTTGCATGTGTCACAAAGTATTATTCTTCTTTTGATTTTTTCAACCACTTAAAAATGTAAAAATCATTCTCAGCTCACAGGCTTTACAAAAACAGGCAGGTTGGCCAGGTTTTGTAGTTTGCCCATCCCTATACTATTCCATGAACTTTTAACAGCCAGAGCGGTATCACATCTGACTTTGTATCCACGGCACTTAGAATAGCATCCAGCTTATAGTGGGTGCTTAATAAATACTTGTTACATAAATAAAACTCACATAGCTAGTAGTGAGTGATAGTGTCAGGATTCGAACCTGAGTCAACTGGTTTGGCAGATGCAACATCATACTGCCCACTCTGTGGCCAAAGCCATAAGTGATGTAGCACACTCAGAGCAAGATACTGAGATACTCAGAAAGTAATTCTACCTAGGAGTGAAAGTACTGGGTCATATGGTAGCTCTGTGTTTAACTTCTTTTCTGTTTCTTCTTGAATCAGCTTTGGTGAGTTATATTCTCAACTGATTTCAATTTTAATTTGTTTTTTTTTTTGTGGTTTGACATTGCATATTTTATTTTAAAAATAAAATTTCATACAGAGTGACAATATTGCATAGTTGCTAAGAGCACAACCTTTGGAGCCAGACTGTCTGGTTTTTTTTTTTAAGTACATTTTTAATTTGATTTGGGAATTAAATTCCTGAGAGAAATGAAAACATATATCCAAACAAAAACTTGTACATAAATGTTCATGGCAGCATTATTCATAATAGCCAGAAGGGTGAAGCAACCTAAATGCCCATCAACTGATGAGTAGATAAATAAAATGCGCTATATCCACATAATGGAATATTATTTGGCAATAAAAAGGAGAGAAATACTGATACATATTACAACATGAACTTGTAAAAGGATCATCACAAAGGGCCACGTATTATATGAAATGTACAGAATAAGCAAATCTATAGACAGAAAGTAAATCAGTGGTTGCCTAGGACTGTGGAATGAGGAAGGTAGGGGGGAAAGGGGAGTTACTATACCAATGGATGGAGTTTATTGAGGAGGGATGAAAATGTTCTAAAATTGATTGTGGTGATGGCTATACAACTCTGTGAACATACTAAAAACCATTGGATTGTATATTTTAAATGGGTGATTGTTAATTATATCTCAATAAAGCTGTTATTTGTAAAAAAGTAATTCCAGAAACACCTTGGTGTTGGACCTTATAGAACACCTGAACTCTATTGTTACTGTTATTGGTTGCTACTCAGCCTACCATGTACCCTTTCCCCTAGCCCCACTTAACTTGGCCTAATTTACTGTGCTTCCATGTATTTAACATAGTCCAAATCTTGGCCATTTCAGTTGTTTTTTTAAATATAAAGCTGCTTCAAACTGTAGCTTTGTAATTAGAAACCTCTTAAGTTACATAAATGCTTAGAGCATCATAATTCTGACTTTCCAAAGACCACCTGAGTATTGTCAGGAAATTCCTTCTTTCTGTATAGTCTTTGCAGAGTTGACTCTCTTCTTTCTTTTCCTTTTAAAGTTAGAACAGAAAGACCCTAAGAACACAGAACCCCAGCACATGGGCATTCCCTGTGACCTCACCTTTCAATTAGGATATGGTTACCAGGGTGACCTGGAATATCAGCAGCTGACCGCAGGTGGAAAGAGCTCAGGTCAGACCCAGGAGGGCTGGGAATCCAGGCTGACCCTCAGGTCTAATGAAGTTCAGGGACCCAACCACAGGAATAAGGTAAGAAGTTAGTCACTTAAGGGATGGGTACTGGGGGCCACGAGAAGGGAAGCAGGACTGAAACCAGAATTCCACGTCATCAGAAAAAGAGATTTCTGATTAGTAACTCCAATCACTGGTGGAATTGTGTGGTTAATTAGTATTTTAGTTATTTGAAAGCTTGAATATAAAGCAGTAACAGGAGAAAAAGGCAGAACTAGTTAATAGAGAATAACAAATCAGAGTAATATCAAAAAGAAAAAAAATATGAGGTGAAAAGAACTTTGGAATTAGAATCAGAAGGCATGGCTTCCAACTGACTCTAAGCCTAGTAAGTCATTTTAATTTCCTGAACCTCAGTTTATTAAACTATAAAATGATTGGGTTGAACTCAGACCTTACTGAATATTGAGTTGAATATCCATCTCTCTAAAATCCCTCCCAGCTTTAAACATTAAGGAATTAAAAATGGTCTTAGAACTGAAACCACAAGTTGTTTGTCCTGGTGCCCTGAGTAAGGAGAGAGAACAAATGTACTAATTCAAATTTAATGGTTTCACAGGAGCTGCAAGCTAACGAAGTCATCACTTCCTATTTCCAAGTGACTCTACTCTCTCCTACATTGTGTCATGGCTGTGATATGAAAAATTTTTTTAATTGCTCTTACAAGTTGTACTGCTTCAACAAGGCAAAGCTTCCTAAACTCTATCAAATATTTTCCATCATATTGAGAATATAAGAAACAAATTTAAAACCAAATTTTCATTGCAGATTTTCAAACCTGACCAGTGTTGAACTGGACGTGGGCAGGGCATCACACCTTAACATCTTACAAAAGTAACATGTGGAAAGGGACCATTAGTCTTCACTACCCTGGAACAACACATAAAATGCCTGCAAAACTCATGGAGCATTTCAGCAGAAGCATCATACTCATGTAAGTTTTTACTAATACCTAGGCATTTCATCACTAAAGGAATCTGTCAAGTAGCTTCCACTTTCTTGTACCCCAGAAGAAAGTGTTTTGAAAACAAAACACTGGTCTGGTTTTACTTTTCTAAGTTTGAACAAAGTGGTAGTTACACCAAATATCGGGTTGTCTGAAGGTCTTTCTATTTAGCAGTGGGGGTTGTGAGAAAGCAGCCGGATGGTCCTGATTTGTAAGTCTAGAGAGAGAGGTCAAGTTCCAGGTCCCACATAGGTCGCCTTTCTTTCTCAGCTGTTTCTCACAGTACAGTGACCTAAACGTTGGGTGCTTATACATGTAGCGAGCCCTATTTTGGGGTGGGATCAGTCATCCTGCTTCACAGACAACGAATATGTAGACATTCGTTGAAGGAATACACAGAAATCTAGCAATCCTAGCTTCAGTGAAGACACGTCTTCCCATACTTTTCAGTTGGGACATCCTTTCCTCCCTTTCTGCGCCGCGCTGACAGCTGCCTTGGGAGTTCCTTCCTCTCTAGTGCATCGCACGAGTACGTCATCAAGTTGCCCGTGTACACGTGCCAGATTCGCCTTTAGACTGTAATCTCTTCGAGATCCGGGAAGCGTGTACCTTCCGGTATCGGCAGTGCAGTACCTGAAATATCCTAGTTACTCAAGTAATATGTAATGAATGAACAGCCGAATCTGCAACCTGTTGAATGAAAGAATGAATGAACCCTCAATACAAACTCCCTCCTTCCTACGGGGCTCCACGGTAAAAATGTTGCTCTGATTCAGCAACAGCATTAAAGTCTTTGACCTGTTGGAGGGAAAGGAACAGGCAAACATGACGGACAGGAAGGGGCAAAAAGACAAAAAAAAGGGAGGACGCGCGGCCAATACGTGTGCCGCGCTGGGTGGCGGGCGCCGCCGCAGGCCCCGCCCTGCCGGCGTTTGTGCGCGTGCGCCGGCTGGAGCGCGGCCGCTGGTCAGATCCCGGGCGCCGGGGGCGCGCAGCCGGGAGAGTGTTTGACGTGGCAGTTCTCAGCCCAGCTGCAACTCCGCGAGCGAAACCAGCCTGTGGGGACACCGGCCCGAGGCGAGGCACGGCAGGAGAAGCGGCCGCTGCGGGAACTGGGTCACCGGGGGCAACCGGCACTGGGAGCAGAGCGCAGGCTCTCGGAAGCCCGGCGGCGTGCGGCAGCCGACCAGGTAATGCCTCGCCCAGCCTAGCTGCGCTCCGGCGGGACCCTCCCCAGGCACAGTTGGAGTGGGGTGCGGTGCCCGGACGCAGGTCTGGGGTGGGCAGAGGCTGGATGCTCACCTGTGGCAGGGCAGCGGAGGAGACCTCCTACTTTGCTCCTTTAGCCCCTTCGTGCAGTTTAATAATTGGGGGTGGGGTGGGTGGGCGTGGGCATTTTTTACCCGCCCCCATCTTTGTGTCTGGGGATGCTGGAACTAACTCCCTGATTACGGCCCTCAGTAGCCACGGTGTTCCAGCGTCGCTGCCAGTGGTTTTCTGATCTCCGTATCAACTTAATTTCCCCTTCTTTGGAGGAAGGGAATGTTGTAAATTCTCATGGTAATATTGGTAGCTGTACCTTCAAGCTTTGGGACAGCCTGATAGTGAAACTGATTTGTCCAAATCCGAACTTGGCCCAGGGTGAGATTCCATCTTGGCTGGAATGGTTGAGTGACAGCGGACTGGGGGTTGTCCTGGGCTTGAAGCTCCCCAGATTTTGAGCCTCGGTCTGCTCGTGGCAAGTGGCTTTCTGCCATGTTGCCTCTTGAAGCTGAGTCAGGTTTCTGTTAACTTGGGGCTCCGTGTGAGGAAGTTTGACGTGGCAAACTGGATTGCGTGGGGAAGCAAATTCCTGCCAGGACCAGTTAAGAGGGACCCGACTGCTTCCTGCTCTTTGGAGTGAACATCCCTGCCTTTCCTTTCTGTCAGTCAGCAACAGGCTGCTACGTAGGTGTGTTCCTGCTGACTTCCTAAATGCGCTTGGTTAGATGAGCTTGACCAAAGCTCAGGCTGCCACGTCTCTCTCCGCTAAGTGGGAGGAGGGAAAATATATTGTCAGTAACACAGTGGACCAGCAGGCCTATCTCTCCTTTCTTTAGATCTCCCTTTCCAAGGAGAAGAAAGTGATCTTATAATATTTTTACTTCGTTGCTTTAATTTTGGAGTCTTTAGGGTTTAATATGAAAACGAAACCAAATGAAGAATGCAGTTTCCTGAATATAGATTTCAGACCTTAGCAGGTTGCACTGAACTTTTAGCGTAAAAGGTAGCATCATAAAATAACAAAAGGAAGAATATTCCTATGCTGGGTGAAAAAACTGGAGAGAAATCATAGAATCATTGTTTTATATCTGGAGAGGCTTTTAGAAGCTTTATTTTGTAAGAGGGACCTGATGCCCAGAGAGGTTCTTCAGCTTATTCCATGTCACACAGCCAAGTATTGGCAGATTTGTAGTGTAAACCCACTTCTCTTGCGAGGATTCAGAGCTTTTTCTATTATAATTTTTTTTTAAGAATAGTTCTATGAAATGTCTCTTATTTATGAAACTTGGAGAAAATGACAAATTTAAAACAAATTGATGTTTGGGTTCTGAGTAGAATCAAGATAGATCTGTTGTATTTGTGAGTTGTGTGTGTATGTGTGTGCCTAAACACATATGCAATTGGACTTTTTTCCTTAGTTTCTTAAATATATGTGCATATGTTCTTAGAGGTATGATATTTAAATCAGAAAGGAAGTCTGTCATCTTTGACCGAGAAACCACTGACAACTCTCAAATAGTTGTAGGCTGCCACCTGGCTTCATCAATATATGACTCATAAAGTCAGTCCATTATCACCTTACCTTCTGCAATATTTGTTGGACTTTTTTTTTTTTTTTTGGACTTTTGATTTCTCTTTATCCTAACTGCCTGGTTAAAATGACTAATTAGGATAGCACTAAACTGACACAAGTCAAAACATCTGATTGCAGACTACCAGCAGTTCTGCTGGTCAGTCGATTGAATGACAAGGTGAACATTGGCAGTGACAAGCTCTGGGCTGTAATGGGGCTGTGGAAACCAAAGGCACCAAAAGAGTAGATACGTTTATGAGAGACTCTCTGTGAAACAGTTTAGTCTTACAATGAAAAAGTGGTTGGCAGCTGTTATTCAGGATTTCATGCCTGAGAATTTGCCTAGGGCTATAGAAGTGAGTTGCTGAGTTCCACAGAGCTATGGTTAGAGCCTTTTTAGGGGGTAATGATATGATATATTGTATGATATGAAGCTGTCTCATGCACCTGATAATTGTACCTTTCCTCAAACCATCATAAACATTTATTAACAGTGTTTATATTTTTAATAACGTTAAGTGACTCAAACCCTCTTGTTAACAATTTCTTTTATCTGTTGCAGGGTTCTTTTATAGAACTGTTCCTTGGAATGATATTTTCATAATGAGTCAACAAGGCTATGTGGCTACACCTCCTTATTCTCAGTCCCAGCCTGGAATAGGCCTTTCTCCACCGCATTATGGGCACTATGGGGACCCATCTCACACAGGTTCTCCACCAGGTAAAGTGCATTATTTTGACCCCTATGTGATTATCGAATTGCAGCCTCAGAGACATAAGATGTTCTGAAAGAGCTTTGGAAGAGTTGAATGGTCATGGCTTGAGATTATAGGATTATTTGGAAAAGCCTACCTCATTAGTTTGGTTATTGCATGGACCAGAATGAGTTTGTTTTTTAAATATAGATGAAAACAAAGACACTTGCTGAGTGTTTTGTTTTTACTGTTAGACTTGCTCTTGCTATTAATCAGTGGTGTGAGGTTATTATAAACACTAAAAACCCCCACAAATTATGTATGTATATATATATATATATACATATATACACACACACACACACACGCTATATACTAAATATATATATATTAAATATATACATATGTTGATATTGGAAAAATATCATTAGATTTGTATGCAGAAGATTACTCAGTGATGATAATAACAAGAAAAACATGGCCTTGTTTTGAAATCATTATTGAATAATATTGGTTGCCTTAAAATATGGTACCCAGCAGGGAATCTTGGCTTTGGAGCAGAGGTGGGAGAAAAAGGAGTAATGGAGTGGGATTGCTATTGCCCTGATGGCAGCTGACACGATGAAGTCACCTCCTGTTATCAAGGGGCTGCTCTGAGGGACCAAGTTTCAGTCAGAAGTGAGGCTAATACCAGCTTGTTTCAGTTCTGATGATCCTAGATTCCCTAAAAATACTTGTGTAAGACAGTTCTTGGGACTTCTGAGGGAATTCTGAGGAATTCAGTTCAAATCCTTGGTGGAAATGGGCTGTGTATAAATCAATGAGTGTCTCTTGGGGTTCACCAAGACTGACTCAGGTGTGTAGGATCGAGGCTGTGCTGAGTAGCATGTATGGGTGCAGAGTCAGCCAGGGGTGAGGAAAGCCTCTGGGGAGGCTTGGTGGTAGCAGCCATGCACAGTTTGCTGTAGAAGATGCTGTGAGACTGTGAATTTCCTGTGGGAAGTCACTCTGGTGACTTAGTCTGCCCATAATTTTTAAAAACCTCCAAATGAGGCATCCTCCTCTTGTCCAGGACCAGTCCTCCCCATGACATTTCTAGGTCTGGATCCTGTAGGAACCATTTAATCCATCTTTCTCTGGTTTCTTTCTGTCCGGTGGTTCATACCCGCTCAGCATTTATATATAATGATAATTATAAATTTCTGTTTGCACGCTTTCCATGTATCAAAAGCTGGTCCTAAAAGATTTACGTGGATTATTTTCTTTAATCCTCATGCAGTGCTACTCAGGACGTTATTAGCCCTATTTTGCAGCTAAGAAAACTGAATGTCTGGTATACAATGATTTATCCAAGGTCACAGAGCTGGTGGTGTAGCCAAGATTCATGCCCCGGTCCCTCAAGAAAACAAACAACAAACTCCAATACACACCTAAGTATAATATTCAGTATTATTCACTTTTCCTACTTGTCTTCACAGCCATCTTCTTAAACAAGTACTCACTTCACTCACTCACTCTCCATCCTTGCCTTGCAGCCCCTCCATGGCTCAGTGTGGTCTCTGCTCCATAGCTTGGACCCCATCCACCCTTCCCCTTCTCCCACCGGGGTCGTTGGTGGCCTCCTATTACCAAATGCAGTAGACGCTCTCCTGTCCTCTTTTGAATTTGACACCGTTTATTGCTCTTGTTTGTACAAAACTCTTTTCTCCTTTGGTTACAGTGACACTATCCTTTTGTTATTTTTCTTGGTGGGTTTCTGGACATCTTCTAAGGAGTTCCCACCCCTCTACATGACCCTTAAGCAGTGCTGTTTTTCCTTCTTTCTTCTGTCTCCACCCCTCGTTTCCTCTCACTCTGTAGATTTTTTCCCTTAACTGTATCGTTCCATATAAAGTACTAGTCTCTCAGATCTATTTCTCCAGTTCACATGTCTCTCCTAAACTCAAATCTGTATTTTCAATTGCCCACCTGTTTACATAGGTATATCAAACTCATCGTGTCCAAAATAATTCCGTATTTTTTTATAAAACCTATTTTTTTCTGATATTCTGTATCTCACCCGGCAGCTATCATTCATTCAGCTACCCAAATTAGAAAGTTTCACTGTTTAAAAAAAATCTCTTCCTTTTACCTTCTCTAATCCAAATTCTTCTGGGGTAATCGTAAGTGTCTTTTCTACCTATTTCCTCCTTTTTATCCTGTTGTCACTATTCTTGTTCCAGCCATCCACCTCTCACCTGGATTACTGACGTGGTCTCTTAACCCTCTCTGCCTTTCTCCAAACATTCAGCCCTGTGCTGGAGGGACTCTTATAGCCTGCAAATCTAATTCTGACTTTCTTTTGCTTCAGACCTTTCCGGGACCACCAGAAAGCCAACCCGTGCCTGTATGTTCTTCCTCCCAGCAGGGCGTACCTCACACTCCTCCTTCAGACTCAGTTCACGTGTGGTGCTTGCAGGCATTTCTGACCATTATTCGTCCTCAAGCTATTTGTAAATCCTCTTCTCCTGTGTTCTCTAACACCTGTGCAGCCTCACTACAATTTACCATACTGTGTATAATAGATGTGCCTGAGCAGAGAAGGTCTTCATTCAGTGTATGTTCGACGAATGAGTGAATGACCAGCTGCTGCATTCTTCAGCAAAGCACTCAGGTGTTTACCAATAATTAAAAAAAAAACTGTCTTTGTTGGATTAAATCCTTCATGCTTTAATTTAAACCTCTTTCTCCTTATTCAATTCTCAGATGGATACCAGGCTATCCGACTCTGTATACGTACCTTTCTGTAAATTATGGTGTCTTTGTTTAATGATTCAAGGAGGTCACTAGATTACACTGGCCTCTATTTCTCTGTGCTGAATGACCCTAGATCTCTTAGTCTTTGGTCATCACGTGCCTTCTTTTCTAGCCTTTTGGTGATCCTTTTGTTATTTTTTGTGTGTGTGTGACAGACACAGGCAACTTAGCTGTGGTTCCTTGAAATATCTATTTTACTGTAGATCTGGCCAGTGCTAAGTCTTGGTTTGAATTTCCTACCTACCATATTGCCATTTGTGCCTGTTGTGTAATGCTAGTGCTATATAATAACAAATATAACAGATTTATTGAGTGAGCAAAATACCTGTGGAGATACGACAATGAATAAAATGAAGCTAATCTCTGTCCTTATAGTACTTACTTGTCTGGCAGGACATGCATTAAGGAAATTGACAATGACAGTGCGGGGGAAGCACCATCTTGAGGAGGTAGAGGTGGGCTGGAAGCACACAGTGGGTGCACCTAACCAAGGCTTACAGGTGAAGGGAGTCTTCCTGGAAGGAAAGACCTGAAAGATGAGTGAGAGTTGGCCAGGTAGGGAGGCAGCTGGCTGGGGTTGGGGAGGTGCCACTTTTGAGGACCCGCAAGAGGTTTACCACGGCTGAGGTGTAGAGTGTGAGCAGTGAGAGGTGCCTGAAGTGGAAAGTGGGGCCACTAAGGCTTTATTTAGGCTTTATTCTAAGGGCCGTGGGGTGCTGCTGAAGCATTGTAGGCTGGGAAGGGTCACGATCCCGTGTATATTTTTCAGTTACACTCCACATGAGGAAGAGTGTGGAGAAGGAATCAGAGTGGGCACACTGCTTTCTGGAGCAAGGTTTCTTGTCCTCAGCACTGGTGACATTTGGGGCCAGCTAGTTCTTTGTTGTGGCTGTGCTATGCATTGTAGGGTCTTTAGCAGCGTCTGTGGCTTCTGCCCATTAGTATTAGATACCAGTTCTCCCGCTCCTCCCCGAGCCCCTGGCCCCAAGCCCTGGCAACCAAAAGCCCTAGACATTGCCTGTTGTCCCTTCAGGTGCAACATCGCCCTTGGTTGAGGACCACTGGTCTGGAAGCTGAGGGGCAAGAACTGTTGATGTCCTGGAACTGGGACTGGGGGCTCTGGGGGTGGTGAGGCTTCTGGTAAATAGTGAGCTTATGTAGGTACAGCACCAGGCACAGTGCCTCAGGAACAATAGTCATTACAGTTCTGCCCATATAATAGAGAGTTTATCTTTGTTTATTTTAGATAAACTTTTTTAAACAAATAGTTTTTAATTTTGGTTTTAGTTTGTCAGATCCAGGGCCAAATCCAAGATGTGCTTCTCTGCGATGTTGTTTTGGTCGGGGTTCTTTTGCCAATAACAGAAGCCAGTCTAGCAGAAAGAGAGTTGTAAAAGGGTATCAGGAAGCTAAGAGAATATTAGAGAGTCAGAGAACCAGGCTTGGGACTCTGCGGTCCATAGAGTGTGCACCCTACATGGGGCTATTCCGTCAGCAGCCACTGCCTGTCTAACCTGGAGCCACCATCTCTGCCCCTTGGCCAGGGTCTCCCAAAGGTGTTTGGCTTTGCTGAATTTAGAGCACATGGCAGCCCAGTTTATAAGGGAGTCTAGGAAATGGAGATTCCATCTTTCCAGCTCAGGACCATACAGAAAGGCAAGCCAGAAAGGAATTGAAATTGGTATTGAATAAGCTGGTCTATAAAATCTGTCACTGCATTAAAGACCAGTTTATGATTTTAGATATTTTTCTTTGAGCATAAGCATAGTTAGATCTTTCTCTTGGTATGGTTTTGCTTTCCTATTAAAATTCTCATACTGCTCTATAAAGAACCTGATTTCTCTTTATCTCTGATCACTTATGAAAATGCCAGTGATGTGGCCAGGCAAAGACTATGACTTTGCAGATAACAGTGATACTGACTTCCCTTTGCCCTGAGTATAGAGTCCACGTGGCACCCAGGACTTTGCAGTCTGACCCCAGCCAACCTGGGCAACCTCTGCTCCAGCCACTTTCACCACCATCTGTTCACACCGCACCTTTTGCCAGTCCCTGATCACACCATGCTCTCTCAGGTCTTCACTTGAGCTTTGCCTTCTGCCTGGAATCCCCTATCCTGTCTCTGTACTAAGACAACTCCTGCCTGTCCTTCAAGATTCAGCTCAAGTAGTCCTTCCTCTTTGAACTTTTCTTGATTCCCCTAGGAAGAGTTAGGTAGTCCCTCTGCATATTACAACACTCGTCACAGGGCACTGTCATTGTTTACATGTTATCTCTTCCCTAAGAGCTCTTAGTGCCTCAGAGGCACGTTGAATGTATGTTGAACAAGAATGAGTTTGAATCATTGCTATAGAGTTAATTTCCAAAAATAAAAGGGACTGACATGTACACACTACTATATTTAAAATAGATAACCAACGAGGACCTACTGTATAGCACAGGGAACTCTGCTCAATATTATGCAACAGCCTAAATGGGAAAAGAATTTGAAAAAGAATAGATTCATGTGTACGTATAATTGAATCACTTTGCTGTACACCTGAAGCTAACACAACATTGTTAATCAACCGTACTCCAATATAAAATAAAAAGTTAAAAAAATAAAAGGGAAAGAACATTTTAGTAAGATTGGTGTATGACATTTCTGCTTGAGTAAGAGCTGTGTTTTGTTTTGTTTTGTTTCGGTTTTGTTTTTAGAAACAAGTTAATATGTGCATCTCATGTACACATGACATGAGTAACTCCGAGGACAGTTTTTTGATTTTCTAGACATATATATGAGGGTTGTTGATGAAATTGCTGTTTACCTACTTGTTTAAGAAACGAGAATATCTTGTAGTCTGTCACTGCATAGTGCATGTGATTGTTTACTGCTTTAGTGCTAGTATTGTAGATTTTCTACTTTGTCCAAAATAATGTTTTAAAAATGAAAATACTAGTGTGCATATAATTATGGTATATATGTCTTGTTAGAATATAAATCCTTGAAAAAAAGGGCAAGGGATATGGCCAGGGAGAGAAACTAAGATTTCTTGAGAGATTACCTTGATTTACTGGGCATTGTTCTGGATGCTTTTATACCCATCGCCTGATTTAATTCTCAGAACAATCCACAGAGACAGGGGACATTATTGCCATGGTACAGTGTTAAAAGCTTAGGTTTCGAAAGAACAACGTATCTTGTCAGGGTCACAGGTGTTTAATGGTAGGGGAGGAATACAAACTCCAGTCTGTGTGACTGCAAGTCTCATGTTTTTCTAACTTTGCTGGATTTGGGGTCTAAACTCTATGTAAAAATAAGAGTAATATTTGTTGTCTTTGTTCTTGGTATATGGAAAATGGCTAAATATACTGTGACTGTAAAGGTAATATAAAATTTTTCTTAAGTTTGAGGAATCCTGTTTTAAGAAAAGAAACCTTTGTAAAAGTTTCAATAATATTATTCACGAGTACTGCCACCTCACTGGTTATATTTCATTCTGCATTACCCAGGCATCTGAGAGCATGCGCTCCAAAGAATTGGCCAAAAAGTTTGTTCGGTTTTAAGTAAAAATGCACATTTTTCGTTTCACCAAGAACTTTATTGAACAATATATTCATTAACGTATTCACTAACCAAACGAACTTTTTGGCAAACCCAGTGTGACAATGTAAGAAATTCTTTCGGGGCTACTGCAAGGTCATCCAGTCACTTCCCTTACTGTCTGAGTGAATAAACTTTCTAGAAGAAGATAAAAGCAGAAAGGAGATGTTGAGTATGAAATACCATCATGAGGTCAAATGGAGGAGTGCACAGAAGCCAGCCAGGAGGTCATTGGTGGTGGTGCCAGAGAGGAAAATGGGATCAAAAGTAAATTGAATGGTAGAAAACAAACTTATGGTTACCAGGGGGTAAGGGAGGGAGGGATAAATTGGGAGATTGGGATTGACATATACACGCTACTACATATAAAACAGATAACTAATAAGGACCTACTGTATAGCACAGGGAGCCCTACTCAATACTCTATAATGGCCTATATGGGAAAAGAATCTAAAAAAGAGTGGATATATGTATATATGTAACAGATTCACTGCTGTACAGCAGAAACTAACACAACATTGTAAACCAACTATACTCCAATAAAAATTAAAAAAAAAAAAAAGTAAATTGAATGGCCTGGAGCAAAAACAAGCAGGATGGAAGTAGAGAGAGCAAATAGAAGAAATATACTTTTTCTCTTTTTTTTTTCCTTTTAAAAGACTGAAAGAGGTGTCGCAAGTAATCTAGTCTAAGCCTCTCCTTTTCCAGTAAGGGAAAACTGAGGTCCACAAAGATAAACTTCTTTCCCAGAGCCATCCATCTGCTAGTAAGTGGCCAGATGGGGCGTCGAACTGCTCTAACCCAAGCTCAATGATTTTTCTCCTCTACCATGATTTCTCTAGAAGAAGGAGAGAAAAATGTCTGAGAATGGTTTTAAAGAGAAACCTTTAAAGATCTCTGTTGGAGAAGAGCTGCTTATAAATTAAAATGCCGGCACTGCCAAGAGCATCTCTTAATCACGTGTGATTCCGTATTTTGTGTTTTTTTTTTGTTTTTTTGTTTGTTTGTTTGTTTGTTTTTCGGTACACGGGCCTCTCACTGTTGTGGGCTCTCCTGTTGCAGAGCACAGGCTCCGGACGCGCAGGCTCAGCGGCCATGGCTCACGGGCCCAGCCGCTCCGTGGCATGTGGGATCTTCCCGGACTGGGGCACGAACCCGTGTCCCCTGCATCGGCAGGTGGACTCTCAACCACTGCGCCACCAGGGAAGCCCTGATTCCGTATTTTGTATGAGTGACCATGATGACTTGAGAAGTCCCTCAACTCTTGAGAATCCTGGAAAAATTATTAACTCTGAAGGCCGTGCTCTGGATTCATTGGAGAAACAGATGCTATTCTCCGTTCGTGTTCCTCCTGCTGTAACTCAAATAAAGGCATTTTCAGAGGTCTTTTTCCCCCCATAATTAGAGTTAGAATGTTTTGTGATGCCTCATACTGTTTTTTTTTTCCAGATTTGTATTCTGATATCCAATGGACATTTTTCACTGTGTATTCTAGCATTCTTTGTGTGATAGTGTGTTCTATCAAGTTGCCTCTCTACCAAATGCAAATATTTATTTCTTCTATTTTAGTTTCTGTTTAGCGTCAAAAGGATTTCTGCTCTTCTATCATTGTGATGGTC
Source organism: Phocoena sinus (assembly GCF_008692025.1). Classification (NCBI taxonomy): domain Eukaryota; kingdom Metazoa; phylum Chordata; class Mammalia; order Artiodactyla; family Phocoenidae; genus Phocoena; species Phocoena sinus. Next base: position 22,517,719 of record NC_045767.1, read on the forward strand.
AAATAGTGATGCCACAGCCTGGCATTGGTAAGCAAGATGGTTAAAGCAAGTGTGAAGGAGAACTTGTTCAAAACTGTTTTTCCTCCTCCCCCTCCTATTTTGCATTTTTAACCTAATATCTTTATGTCCTCTCTCTTTGCACTTTCATACTCTTCTAAACTCATGTCCTTCCCTTGCAGGTATGATGAAGCCAGCAGGGCCTTTGGGGGCTGCTGCCCCTGGGGGGATGTTGCCTCAGGGCCATCCGCCTCATGGACCCCATCAGTTTGGCCAGAATGGAGCTCATGCCCAAGGTCCTCCTCTTCAAAGGTGAGCGAGATTCCAGCCCTCATTTGTATAATCTACTAAAATGATCTTACAAGTCCCTTCTACACTTGCATGTTGGTTGATTGAAACTTTGACCTCCTGATACTGCCCACATCTTTGGAAGGATCTACTGGAAAAGTGCCAGGAAACAAAGCATTTAGAGAAGTTAGGCCAATGGTAAAGCCTGTGGATTTGTCGTGGAAGGCGCACGGATGCCAGTGAGGGACTCTTGAAAGGCAGGGTGATAGTAAAAACAACACGGGGAATAAATCATCTGTGTTTATAAATTAAGGAAGGGAGAAGTTGGAGGCAGGCCTGGAGAAGCCAAGGTATGAGATGGGGGAGATGCTGGGACCATGCAACCCCTCAGGACTATGCCCTGGGAAGGGAGTCCGCAACATACCTTCCCTGCTGGAATCCCATTGTTGTTTGTCCTGTGAGGTGTTGCTGGTGAGAATCCCAGTGCCAAGCTGTACACAGTGTTTACGTTGGAATTTCTCCCAGGATCACCCAGAGGCTTCATTTCCCAGGTTCCTTTCTCAGGTTGTCAGGCTGCAAGGTTGGGGTTGGTGGAGGAGTAACCCTTCTGGAGGGTTCTGGCCCTTGCTGATGGGGAGGCCATTTCGTTACCCTCTGAAGGAGCCTGTAGTCCCTGCTAGTGGGAGAACTCCCTCTGGAATGTTTTAAATTATCAAATTCATTCACTGACAGGGCATTTGTGAGGTTGACATTCCCTGGCTCTTGTCTGTTGTGATAACATTTGCCATTGACGTGGTAGCTCTGAGATGCAGAGTGAAGGTTGATGTAGGAATCACTGGCTGAGTGAGACTGAGTAATTGGGTTTACATGGGATTGTGGTTTGAACAAGGAGCACGAAGTCAAAGGGCCTGACTCAGGACCTGCCCCTCCTGTCTCTAGCCTCAATAGCATGGTGGGGAGGCACGAGGGGAGGGCAGAAAGCCTGAACCAAGACGCTGCCTCTGGTTCAAGCAATTCACTAGCCTTGTAATGCTGGTGATGTTCCTGGGCCTCTAGACCTCATTTTCCTCACTTGTAAAATAAGGAAGTAGAATTCTCAGTCCAGAGTATGGAGGAGAAAATCTGTAGAAGTACATTGTTGTGAACTGCCAAGCAAGTCAGATTTTTTTTTTTAAAGAAATGCAAAAATTGAACAGCCACTTTGAAGTTAAGAAAAGATTTGAGTCACTGGTATTAGCCTAGATTGGATTGATCTTTTTGGTTATTTCTACTTGTTTCACTTGAATTAGGTTGCTTAGGAGTAGGTAAATCACAGACGTTGCCATCAGACCGATCTAAGCTGTGTGATTGTGAGCTCAGCACAGCGTCTGGCACAGTGATGAATAGAGGCTCTGGGGTTGGGCACGTTTGATACCCTTGGCTCAGGGAGCTTTGGCTGGGTAAGTTACTCTGCCTCTATGTGCCTTGGTTTCCTCATCACAGTTGTAGCAATAATAGTGTGGTGGTGAGGATTTTGATCACTAATCCATGCAAAAAACCTTGCACAGTGCACAGCGCCCATGAAAGACAATGCATGTTAGCAGTTATCAGCACTGTTTCCACTGGATATGGAAAGTCTACGGTCTCTTACTTGCCCTTCCTATTAGCTCAGTGTTGCTACCCACCTCGGCTTGGTTTAGGAATCTACCTTATTGTGATTCCCAGGGAAGCACTGACAGATTTTGCCCCATCTCTTCCTCCTCGACTGTTCACTTGCCTCAACTTGAACTGTGAATCAAAGGTTGGAAATGGGATTTAAAGATGGAAAAGTCTAGTATTCAGGCTAAGCCTCCATGGTGAGGCTACCTAGCCTCATGGGACATATTTCTGTGTATACAGTTCAGTGCAAGCACAAAGGGCTCAGTGACTCTGCAGGTGAATCACACCAGTCTGATAACAGGGGTTGTCGGAGAGCATAGATCCCATATGACCTGGCTGTGCTTATAGCACTGCAGGGAGTCATTTGTACTTAGAGGACCCATCATGGACCCATCATAGAAATCTTTTGATTTTTACCATATCTAAACTGTCGAATAAAAGCGTGATTAATTCAGAGTCATTATGTTGATTTAAATTTTAAAATTATAAGTTTTATTTTTAAATGTTGCTACTTCAAAGGTAATGTTTCCTAAAACTTAAAAATCATACCTAATCACTTGTCTTTTGATGTTGGCTAAAGCGGAATAAATGTCTTAAACTTGTAGGTGGTACTAAAGGTATCTACAAAGTGTTACTGCTGGGTGGGATTAATCTTCTAAATAAATTCTATAACCTAAAGTTCCTTTTTTTAATTATAGGGGGAAAAATCAATTGTAAGTGTTCTATTTTGACCAAGAAATGGCAAATTGGGTGGGAAGGAAGGTTGGAAGGAGACTCGTCTTCCCAAATCGAAGTTATTATTAGGGTGAATCTAATAAGAAATTGGTTGCAATGGAAAAGGAGAAAACAAGAAAAATAAGAGAAATACATACTTGTTTTCTCTTCCATTTGTGTGTGTATGTGTAAAGCAATGACATGATTGAGCAGAGCTTTTGTTTTTCTCTAGTCTATGGGCTAAGTATTTAAAAATCTAGATTTTGTATCAGTCAAATCTTGAAAAATTTGGTACCTTATCTCCAAATTCTCACAAACTTCAGCATACAGCTCACTTCTTATGCAATTTGAGAATGAAACTTGAAAATGAAAAGTATTTGAGGTTGAGCAGGCCACAGACAACTGAGTCAACTCTCTAGAGGTTTAGGGTTAAACTGAGGCTAACTTTTCATGTTTTGTTAATCCTCTGGTTATGATCCTTTATGGTTCTTTTTGGTTCTTTTTGATGGTGAATCTGCCCTCTTCTGACAGTCAATGAAACAGTTAATTAAAATATGTAATTGAATGTTTCTCAGCCCAGAAATATGTTAAATGAAGTAATCAATGAGAAATATTTAAATCTATATGATTGTTAATTCTAACCACGTTATATTTACAGCAGGGAAAGGGATTGTTCCATTTTTATGGATTGAAAGCTGAAAGCTACAGAGAACTAAGTGGCTTGTCCGTGCTCACACACCAGCTCTCCAGGCTAGGGTCAGGGGCCTGGATTCTCATCTAAGCTCTGACACCCACATGCTGTGTGGTGTTGGGTAAACTAAGTTAGTAAAGTAATGAAATTGAAAAATATTAAACCACTCTGTATGTTTAATATGTTTTGTTAATCTCTTTTTTCATATGTATGTCAGAGTTCTTTGAATTTTTTTTCTTTTTTTTTTTTTTTTTATTTGCGGTACGCGGGCCTCTCACTGTTGTGGCCTCTCCCCTTGCGGAGCACAGGCTCCGGATGCGCAGGCTCAGCGGCCATGGCTCACGGGCCCAGCCGCTCTGCGGCATGTGGGATCTTCCCGGACTGGGGCACAAACCCGTGTCCCCTGCATCGGCAGGCGGACTCTCAACCACTGCACCACCAGGGAAGCCCTACAAAACGTATCTTTAAGACAGTTCTCAAAATCATTTCTAAGTGATCATAAAGATACAGTCACAAAGCATTTTAGTTTTCTTGACTTCTGGTCTATTGATCATTAGCCCTAGCATAGTTTAGGCTGTGATGGACTCAACTTCCCAAATTGATTTCCAAAACTTGTTCTTTGTTTATGTTAGAATTTTTTTTTTTTTTTTTGGCTAGGTGTCTTGATATGTTTAGCATGTAAGCATAGATATGGGATGATGCTACATGATTCATTTTGAGATCACACTGAGGTTAATTAAAGATTTAGTGTATAACTGCTATATTTAAAATGGATAACCAACAGGGACCTACTGTTTAGCACAGAGACCTCTGCTCAATGTTATGTGGCAGCCTGGATGGGAGGTGAGTTTGGGGGAGAATGGATACATATATATGTATGGCTGTGTCCCTTTGCTGTGCACCTAAAACGATCACAACGTTGTTAATCGGCTATACTCCAATATAAAATAAAGAGTTAAACAATAAATAAATAAAAGATTTAGTGTATAATATCAGTCATTTTCCTAGTGCCACTAGATGGGCTGATTTAATTTTACAAGTTACTGACATTTGTTGTATGTCATTTGCATATGAGACTATGATATTTTGCATATGAGACTATATGATATTAACACCCCTTTTCTCTCTCAGATTTCCTGGCCCTCCACCTGTCAACAGTGCGGCCCCCTCCTATGCACCATACTCACCCTCTACACAATCGTCTTACCCAAGTCCAGTGTCCACTTCTTCTGTTGCCCAGCTGGGCACTCAGCTCAGTGCTATGCACGTCGACAGCTATGGTAACAGTTTCATTATTCATGCTCATTGACTGTCTTGTCTCATGAGTATTTTTACTAAGAAAGGTTTTCTTCAAGTTCAAAATAGACATACCTCTGGCATACCATATTGAAGTAGTATTTGGACGTTTTCATATAAATCATCTGTATTATGTAAGGCAATAATTAGTTTTTTTCCAAATCATGCTGCCATTTATTTCAAGATAATTGAAGGGCCCTCAGAATACCTTATGTTCAACACCAGATCAATAAAGAACAAAAAATGCTGACTTCACAAATAAACATTAGACCAGTGAAATTATTTTAAGAAATGTGAGGATAGTTTAACCCTGTATTTATTATGAGGCCCCCAAATCAAAAATATAGTACTCTTTGTTTCACAGTGCTTTTTTTGTTTGTTGTTGTTGTTTTTAATATAAATTTACTTATTTATTTATTTTGGCTGTGTTGGGTCTTTGTTGCTGTGCACGTGGGCTTTCTCTTGTTGTGGCGAGCGGGGGCTACTCTTCGTTGCAGTGCGTGGGCTTCTCGTTGCAGTGGCTTCTCTTGTTGCAGAGCACGGCTCTAGGCGCACGGTCTTCAGTAGTTGCAGCACGTGGGCTCAGTAGTTGTGGCTCGCGGGCTCTAGAGCGCAGGCTCAGTAGTTGTGGCGCACGGGCTTAGTTGCTCTGCAGCATGTGGGATCTTCCCGGACCAGGGCTCGAATCCGTGTCCCCTGCATTGGCAGGCGGATTCTTAGCTACTGCACCACCAGGGAAGCCCCACAGTGCATTTTAATTCTGCATTTAGATGATGGGAAGAATGGAAGCTCAGATGCTGTGGGACAGAAAAGAGAACACTAGGAGAGAAAACAGTTACAGTACTGAGATTAACATCAATAGCAATGCTGTATAAGAGCCATAGAAATTTTCTCTGGGACAACAGCATAGTCAGCCATTTATCTTGATGACAGATGTTTTCATTACTTAAAGTTAGTTTCTTAAAAGTATCAGTAAAAAAAAACCCTCAGAGTATTTCTTTTTACTCGTTTCAAAATGGCTAAGTCTCCAAAGCAGCAGCAGTGCAGTTTCACATAATCAAAGAAAGGAAAAAATAATCTGGTTTTATGATTTCCAGTATAATTCGGTAGAATTTTAGTGGCCCATCCCGTCTCCTTGGTTATTTCTACCTACTTCCTAAATCCATTCGATCAAGTCAAGCACAGGATGCAAATAATTTATTGACTTGAGTGAATAATGCTTGTCACGCAAAAAAATTTTTTTCTTCTGTATGATTTTCTATATTCTGTACCAGATAAAATTCCTGAATTAATGCCATGTATCATGAAAAGTGAATGCAACTGAGTTAAAATTTATCCTACTAATTTTCTCACTATCATTATAAATGTTGCTGCACTTGTATGCAGTACTCCAAATAGCATTTGTGTCACTTTCTGAATGATGATTTCATCTTTGGGGGAAAAAAATTGACTTGTACGGGTGCCTTCTTGCTTTATTCTGAAAAAGAAGTGTCCCTGTTGTATACGTGGTAGAAGTCAGAGTGTTGAGAAGTGTGGCATTTAGGTGGGCTGGTCTTTTTCTGGCCTAGGTTCGGGCATGGCTCCCCCCGGCCAGGGCCCCCCTGGCCCTCCATCAGCAGCAGCAGCATTCCAGGGTCCATCACGGTCTCCGCAGCCAACCATCTTGCAGCCTGGATCTCAGGTTCTCCCACCACCACCCACTGCACTAAACGGCCCCGGTGCCTCACCCTTGCCTCCATCAACGCACAGACAAGATGGGCTCCCCGGGCCTGCTCCTCCGAACGCCCAGTACCAGCCCCCGCCTCTTCCAGGACAGACCCTAGGCCCTGGATATCCTCTGCAGCAGGGTAAGGTGGGCAGGGCTCAGAGGAAGGCCTTGGGTCCCCTGGGGGTACCCTTAATTGGGAATTATCAGATTTGTTCCTACGTTACTAGGCATCTATCACTTACTGTTTTTGAATAGTGTGGCAAGTGCAAAGTAAAGGGGAACTGTAAATATTCACGTTTAACCCCCTGCCTTATTTAATATGAAAAATGCAAGGTGCTTGACTGAACAGTACAGTATTGTCAATGAGCCCTACATCTGGGTTTGGGGATTATAATAATTTCTTTTTAAAATTTTTTCTAAGCAGCCAACTATGGCCCCCAGATGGCAGGTGCACAGCTCTCCTACCCAGGAGGCTTCCCCGGAGGTCCTGCACAGATGGCTGGTCCACCGCAGCCCCAGAAGAAGCTGGATCCTGACTCTATCCCCAGCCCAGTAAGTGCTCTTTTCACTCTCACAGTCTACCTAACAAAAAACCATTCTTCATTCATTGTTCTCAGAAACTCTTCAGTTTGTTAGCATTTATCCTGTCCTTTATTGTCAAAGCACAATACCCATCACATGGATAAGGCTTGCTTCCTTCTGTGTATGTATGGGGGTGGTGAGGGTGGGTTATGGCATACCAGAGGTCTCCATGAGAGAAACAGCCTGTGCAGATTTTTTTCTGGTATCACGTAAACTTGGCAGTATCTATTGATGTTTATATTCACATATATTGGCAGTATGTATTGATATTCAATGAGTAATTAGTAGTAAGAGTATAGTCTATATAAAAATGCTATTTTAAGAAACTAAAGGACCCTTTTCAGGATACTCAGAGGAGTACAAAGTATTTGGCATATTTAAAAAAACTGTTTTAAATAAAATTAGAGCTGTAACTTAATTCTCCTCCACCCAAGTGATTTTCTTTGGAGAATTACTTTTTAGTAACTGTATCAGTTGGCTTTTATTAGGTTAATCTGCATAACAAACAGTCCCCAACTTGGCTTACATCCACAAAGATTTATTTATCACTTAGGTTACATGTACACTGCAGTAGCTGCAGTTTGGTTTTAGGTTTTGCTCCATGTGCCCTTATCACTCCAGAATCTAAGGTGAAAGGGTACCCCTTATCGGGGACATGTATTCTCATGGCAAAGAGAGGAAAGGAGGAAAACTGGTCAAAAGGTGCAATAGCTGTTAAAGCTTCCAGTCAGATGCGGGACATGTCACAACCACACACATGCCCTTGGCTGAAACAAGTCATATAACAAAGTCTGATGTCAATGGGGGAGGGATATAAACACTTCCCTCAGAAGAAACTGCGAGTCTTATGGCTTTGAGCAGGGATATAAAGTCCTTTGGAATGAGAATGAAATTGTCTACAGTTAACTTGCATCTTTGAAGTGGTTCTATATACATGAGTAGAAAAAGTTAGAAAGAGACTAAGGAGCACTAAGAGGTATTATATTATATATATATATATATATATATATATATATATATATATATATATATATATGGCCTAACTTTTGCATGTAACAAACCACCAGCAAACTTAGTAGCTTATAACCACTATTTATTATGCTCATGAGTCAGTAGGTCCTCTGGGCTGGGCTTGACTGATTTTGGCTGGGCTTGCTTTGTGCATCTGGGGTCCACTAGAGGCTTGACTGGAGCCCAAATGGTCTAGGATGGTCTATGAGTTTTCTGCGGTTGCTATAATCCAAGTACCATAACCTGTGACTTTCCAGCGTCTGGTGGCTCCAGGCATTCCTTGGCTTGTGGCTGCATCATTCCAATCTTTGCCTCTGTTGTCATATCACCTCCCCCTCTTCTCTGTGTCTTTTCTTCCGGGTGTTGACCTCAGAACTCCCTGTGCCCCTCTCATAAGTTTCATGTGATTCCATTTGGGGCCCACCCAGATAATCTAGGATAAGCACTATCTTTCAAGATCCTTAATTTAATCAATTCTTTTGCTATATGCAGTGTTAGTCACAGGTTTCAGGGATTAGGACATGGATGTATCTTTTTGGGGGGCTATATATTCAGCCCACTATAAATGGTATCATTCATGCATTTGGTATTTGTTACCCATCTGTTAGCTGGGGATGATTGAGTCCTGTCACCAAGCAGGATAGCCTAGGTTTGGTGGTGGCCAGAGATCCAAGAGGGAAAGTAGGAATATGCAAGGCCTGCTGAGGATGGTCTGCAGTGTTCTCTCATCCAAAGCAAGTCCCAAGACCACCCCAGAGTCAAGGGGCGGAAAAATAGACCCTGCCTCTGCATGGGAGGAGCAACAAAGTCCTTAAAAATGGCATAGGTATAGGTAGGGGTGGAGGATTTTGGCTATTTTTGTACTCTACCACTTATTCCATATTTTTTAAAATATAAACTTGAAGACTTGTGATAAAGTATCTGATGCTATGTTAGAAATTAATTTTTTTTTTTTTTGCGGTACGTGTGCCTCTCGCTGTTGTGGCCTCTCCCGCTGTGGAGCACAGGCTCCGGACACGCAGGCTCAGCGGCCATGGCTCACGGGCCCAGCTGCTCCGCGGCATATGGGATCTTCCCGGACCGGGGCACGAACCCGTGTCCCCTGCATCGGCAGGCGGACTCTCAACCACTGCACCACCAGGGAAGCCCAGAAATTAAATTTTAATAACTCTTAGTGCCCTTATTGATGATCATGTTACCAGCCATTACTTTTCTAGTTTAATGTTATTTGATTATTCCAGTTGAAGAAGTATCATGTATTTACATGACTTACATTTTGACTTCCTGTTTCTCTGCTTGTATACAACATCTACAGACCCTTTGGGTCGTTCCATTTCATTCTCTGATGTTTCTAGCTCCTGGTTCATTGTTAGTTAATCTCTCCAGTACTGTTTCTGTTACAGTTATTGGCAATTTTACTATCCATCTGTAGAAACTTCCATTTCTCTGGCCTCTCAATTCTTGATCTTATTTTCTTCCAATGTTCTTTGTATCTACCCCACTTACTCCTATCGTTACCAGTGACTGTACACCTTCAAAGTCTCAGTTGAAAGCATCCCATCCTCCAACCACTGCCTTCTATCTTTTCAGCTCATTCCCTTTAGGACTCAAACTTCAATAATAATTCACCTACCAGGATTTACAGCCTACCACTTTTTCTTGACTCACGCCACCTTCATCTTCGCACTTATCCTCTGCAGCTTATATTATGTGATCCATGACTATAAATCTGTCCCTTGCATCTTCTACCCTGAACTCCTTTGCCCCCTCCCTCCACTGCCTTCACCTAGAAAATTCCCATTTATTTTTAAACCAACTCTCCACCTACGCCGTGCCTGCACCCCAGATGCTGAAGGCAACTTGAGAAAGATGCACACCACGCTTACTGGTCTCACTTTGAATTCATAACCACTAAACTAAAGTGAACCTTTAGTTGTGTGTTTCTAAAACCTAACTGCACAGAATAATAACTGGTAGAGCATTTAAAATTATTGATGCCTTGCTCCCAGCCCCCCAAATTACGATTTAATTGTACTGGGCATTGGAGTTTTTCAAAGTTCCTCTGTTAATTCTAACGTGTAGCAAGTTTGGAGACCATCACCCAACTCCGCTGACCCTCCCGTTTTCCTGGATGACTATCATTTCTTCTCTCTTGAAACTCCTAACACTACCTTTTCCTTTTCTGACTCTTTAATGATAACCTGCTCCTTATTACACTGAGAAAATAGAAGAAATCCAAAGAGGACCTCTGCATGTTTCATTTCCACATCTCGCTGCATCTGTGCTCATTTATCCCTCTTCCTCCTGTTAGTGTGGATAAGCTTGTCCATACTCCTGACCAAGGCCATCACCTCACTTGTGCCCTAGAATCCACCTCTACGGCCTTTCAAGAGTAGCCCTCCAGAAAATGTCCCCTGTATTAGAGTTCTCCAAAAAACAGAACCAATAGGATATATGTCTATATATGGAAATAAATTTATTTTAAAGAATTGGTTTACTCAGTAGTTGGAGACTGGCAAGGCCAAAATCTGCTGGGCTGGCCAGTGCTCTGGAGACACAGGAAGAGCTGCTGTTGCAGCTTGACTCTGAAGGCATCTGAAGCAGAATTCCCTCTTCCTCAGGGAGACCTCGGTATTTTTCTCATAATCCTTCAACAGGTCACAAGAGGCCTACCCACACTGCGGAGGGTACTCTGCTTCACTCAAGGTCTACAGATTAAATGTTAATCGCATTTTAAAAAATACCTTCACAGCAAGATCTAGACTGGTATTTGAAACTGGGTACCATGGCCTAGCCAAGTTGACACATAAAATTAACCATCACATCCCCTCTCTGCTGCATTATCTTTACTTATTTGAAGATAAACTTAAGTTTTTCTCTGTCTAGATCATTCTCATCAGAATATAAACCTCCCGAAATACCTCTTATTGTTAATGAAAGAAGCCTCCTTTGTCCCTTCCCCATATCTATCCAGTTTCCTCCCCAATTTGTGGCTCTCTTTTACAGCAAGAAATCTCTAGAAGGGTTGCCTTTACCCACTGTCTTGGTTCATCTCCTCCTATTCCCTCCTGAACCTGTTCCAGTTTAGATCTTATCACTACAACCCTACTAATACTATGCTTGTTCAGGTCTCCAGTGACCTCCCATTTCCAAATCTTGTGGCCAATTCTCAGATCTCCTCTGTCTTGACCTGTCAGCAACAGATTTGACACATCTGTTCATTCCATCCTCCTTGAAACACCTTTTCAGTGGGGTTACTGTGTCCCCAGCACATAGAACAGTGCCCAGTACATAGTATGCACTCATATTTGTTGAACGAATGAATGTTAACAACAAAAGCAATGAGCAGTATATTGTATCATCCATCCAAGACCCTTAAAATACACGCATACAAATCAGTCCAATATTATTTTATCTTAAGAGTAATGTCAACACCACCCACTCCTTTACATCTCTGCTTGTTTCACTGGTGGCTCTTTCCTGTCTCCTTTGTTGGTTTCACCTCATCTTTGCAACCTCCTCGTGTTAAAAGTGTCCCAGAGTCTTTGGACCCGTCCCCTTCTCCATCGACATTTACTCTCTAGTCAGCTCTACTCGAAGTGTGCTCCTAGGACGGCACATGAATATTGGCTGGAGCAACCAAAATGTCCATCAGCAGATGACTAGATAAGGAAGATGTGGTACATATATACAGTGGAATACTACTCAGCCACAGAAAGCATAAAATAATGCCATTTGTAGCAATATGGATGGACCTAGAGATTATCATACTAAGTGAAGTAAGTCAGACAAAGACAAATATCATGTGATATCACTTATATGTGGAATCTAAAATATGACACAAATGAACTTATTTATGAAACAGAAATAGACTCACAGACATAGAAAACAAGTTTATGGTTACCAAAGGGGAAACGGGATGGGGGAGATAAATTAGGAGTTTGGGATTAGCAGATACAAACTAATATATATAAAATAGATGAACAACAAGGTCCTACCATATAGCACAGGGAACTATATTCAGTATCCTGTAATAAACCGTAATGGAAAAGAATATAAAAAAGAATATATATATATGTATAACTGAATCACTTTACTGTACACCAAAACGAATACAACATTGTAAATCTACTATACTTCAATAAAAAATTAAAAACAAAGCAAAACAAAAAAAACATTGGCTTGGAGCTTAATAGGAATGCATGTTCTCAGGCTCCACCCCAGACCTGAATCAGAATCTCTAGTAATGGGGCCCTGGAACCTGTTTTAACAAGCTCTTCAGATGTTTCTTAGGCACGCTAAGGCTTGAGAAAGTACCACTTTAGGGAATTCCCTGATGGTCCAGTAGTTAGGACTCCACACTGTCACTGCTGAGGGGCTGGGTTCAATCCCTGGTCAGGGAACTACCATCCCACAAGCCACACAGCACGGCCAAAAAACACATTAAAAAAAATAATAATAATAACAAAAAAAACCCAAAACGTGGCCTGAGAAGTACTGCTTTCGATGACTCATTCTCATGGCTTTAAATGAGAATGTAGATACTCCTAGTCAAGACCTTTTCCTTGAAATCTAGATTAAAACCCCATTCTTCCAGGTCCTCTGGCCAAAAAACTTGGAGTCATCCTTGATTCTCTCTTTCTCGCATTTAGTCCTTTAGCTAATTCCATTGCTTCTGCCTTTTGTGCTCATCCTGGTCCAAGCCTCTATACCCACCTGGATTATCATAAGAGCATCCTAACTGGTCTCCCTGCTATTCTAGTCTGCACAGCAGCCAGGGTGATCCTTTCACATTCTAAGTCAGATGATGTCACGGCTCATAACACACCCTCCAATACTCCTCTAGTTAGAAACCAAAGTTCTTACAAAGGCCTGCAAGACCCTACCGTATTTGCCACCCCTGACACCGCCCACCCCCTGCCACACACACACACACACACACACACACACGCACGCACGCACGCACGCCACTCTGACCTGGTCTCTTACCACTCTTCTCCGTCACTGCTTTGCATCACACCAGCCTCCTTGTTATGCCTCAGCCACGCCAAGCGTACTCCTGCCTCAAGGCCTTTGCACTTGCAGTTTCCTGTGCCTAGATTCTCCTCCCCTACATACATACAGGGCATGGCTCAATCCTGCATTTCCTTCACGTCCTCATTGCTCATCCCCCATCTCACTGGCAGCCCATCCATATCACTTCATATCCACAGCACTTATTACCTGACATAGGATGTATCTTACTTACGCATTTATATATCGCTTGTCTTCCATACTAGAATGCCAGCTCCAAGAGGTCAAGGATTTGGTATTGTTCACTACTCTGCCCCTAACACATAGAACAGGGCCTGGTACAGAGTATGTGCTCACATATTTGTTCAATGAATGAATGTTAACAACAAAAGCAATAAGCAGTATGCGATGTGATTTATTCAAGACCCTTAAAATATGCACATATAAGTCAGTCCAATATTATTTTTATCTTAAAAGTAATAAAACAGCAATACCAGATGGAGCCTGTTTTTATATTCTTAACACCAGAGTAGGATGCGTTTGCTAACTAAATTAATTCTTCCTTCTGGAAGGAAAGATATGAAATCATGTTTACCGAACTCCTGTTGCATTCCAGCCCTGAGCTAAGTGCTCACTACAACTCTTTCGGATGGTGGTCTTAGCCATATTTTGGAAGTGAGGACACTGGTATCACCATCAAACTCTTCCTCACTCTTTGTATCAGCAGGAGGATTATTCAGCAGTTGAGATCTTCCTGTTCTCCTCTTTCTCTCACTGTGCCCAAGTGCAAATAATTCTGCTTTAGGCAGCCTGCCTTAGATGTGTACATGCATCTTATTATCTTGTCTCTCCCTTATCCTTTTTGTTCATTTATCTCAAGAGAATCACTTTCTTTTTTTCTCTTTCCTGATTCTATTTTGTGAAACTAGAATACTCTGTTCATAGCAGATATGTGTGAAAGTAATTCTAGTGGCAGAAAAAGAAATCTATACATTTTGAAGTAGCATTGGCATTATTAGGAGTCACTGTCACCAAATTTGAAACCCTTTAAGAACTGAGACACAGTCATAATCTCTATTGAAATTTCTGTGTTTTATCTCTAAGCTGTTTTCCGAGAATATGGATTTGAGGTAAAAAACAACCACCAAAAAAACCCTTGTATTTTTAGAAATTACTAGAACTGTTATATTTCTCACTCCCTTTGTAGTATTCTAGCCAAGATGTGACTTAATTTAGAAATGTAGGGACTTCCCTGGTGGCGCAGTGGTTGAGAGTCTGCCTGCCAATGCAGGGGACACAGGTTCGAGCCCTGGTCTGGGAGGATCTCACATGCCGTGGAGCAGCTAAGCCCATGCGCCATGACTACAGGGCCTGCGCTCTAGAGCCTGCGAGCCACAACTACTGAGCCTGCATGCTGCAACTACTGAAGTCCAGGAGCCTAGAGCCCGTGCTCCGCAACAAGAGAAGCCACCACAGTGAGAAGCCTGTGTACCGCAACAAGAGTGGCCCCTGCTTGCTGCAACTAGAGAAAGCCTGCACGCAGCAACAAAGACCCAACGCAGCCAAAATAAATGAATAAATAAATTAAAAAAAAAAAAAAAAAAAAAGAAATGTAATTACCACCAATGACATTGTTTCTTTGGAGGCAGTGCTTTGTGAGTTGCAAATGGCTAATTTAAAATAAACTTTTTAGAAGTAGAGTCTATCTGAAGACTGAGAGCTATCTATGTTCAATATATACATTATTATGACTTTTACCTCGCTTTCGTATTTGACACTTCATTGGTTGAAATGATGACAGTAAATGTAAACTACTCCAGTTTTGAATGAACCAGATGAACCTTGTGGTTGAAATGTAGAGTGTAATTACAGTGTTTTGATTTTTCTGTTTGCTTCTTGTCTCTGCCCATGGTAGCTTTCAGTCTCGTTTGTATCTTAACAGTAGTTGTGTTTGGAGCATATTCTATAGCCTTAATTTAATAAAAATTCAAATCCTATGAAATTAAAAAGACGGAAATGCATGGATTTAAAAGCAGGCTAAATCTGTCTCTGATATGCTGTAAAAACCAATGATATCAATGCCAGGTGGGGCCTGGATTGGATGAGATGGGAAGGGAAAATGGAGCAGGTAACGTTTCAGAGCTTGGGGGAAGACAATTTTTATATTAATAGTAGTTTCTTTTTTTTTAATCGAAATACAGTTGATTTACAATATTGTGTATGTACAGTAAAGTGATTCAGTTATACATACATATTTTTTTCAGATTCTTTCCCATTATAGGTTATTATAAGGTATTGAATATAGTTCCCTGTGCTATAAACACAACAGTAAATCCTTGTTGTTTGTCAGTTTTATGTATAGTGGTGTGTATATGTTAACCCCAAACTCCTAGTTTATCTCCTGCCCCTTCCCCTTTGGTAACCATAAATTTGTTTTCTATGTCTGTGAGTCTGTTTCTGTTTTTTTTTTTTTTTGCGGTACATGAGCCTCTCACTGCTGTGGCCTCTCCCGTTGCGGAGCACAAGCTCCAGACACGCAGGTTCAACGGCCATGGCTCACGGGCCCAGCCGCTCCATGGCATGTGGGATCTTCCCGGACCGGGGCACGAACCCGTGTCCCCTGCATCGGCAGGCGGACTCTCAACCACTGCGCCACCAGGGAAGCCCCTGTTTCTGTTTTGTAAATAAATTCATTTGTATTATTTTTTAGATTCCATGTATAAGTGATATCATGTATTTGTCTTTATCTTACTTCGCTTAGTATGATAATCTCTAAGTCCATTCACATTGCTGCAAATGGCAATATTTCATTCTTTTTTATGGTTGAGTAATATTCCATGGTGTATATACGTGTGTGTGTGTGTGTGTGTGTGTGTGTGTGTGTGTGTATGTATACACGCACCACATCTTCTTTATCCACTCATCTGTTGATAGACACTTAGATTGCTTCCAAGTCTTAGCTGTTGTAAATAGTGCTGCTATGAACGTTGGGGTGCATGTATCTTTTTGAATTAGTTTTCATCTTTTCCAGGTATATACTCAGGAGTGGCATCACTAGATCATGCGGTAGCTCTATTTTTGTTTTTTTGAGGAAACTCCGTACTGTTTTCCATAGTGGCTGCACCAATTATATTCCCACCAACAGTGTAGGAGTGTTCCTTTTTCCACACCCTCTCCTGCATTTATTATTTGTAGACTTTTTGATGATAGTAATTCTGACCAGTGATACCTCACTGTAGTTGTGATTTGCATTTCTCTAATAATTAGTGATGTTGAGCATCTTTTCATGGGCCTTTTGGCCATCTGTATGTCTTCTTTGGAGAAATATCGATTTAGGTCTTCTGCCCATTTTTTGATTGGGTTGTTTTTTTCTTTGATATTGAGCTGTATGAGCTGTTTGTATATTTTGGAAATTAACCCCTTGTCAGTCTCATCGTTGGCAAACATTTTCTCCCAGTCAGTGGGTTGTCTTTTTGTTTTGTTTATGGTTTCCTTTGTTGTGCAAAAGCTTTTAAGTTTGATTAGACCCCATTTGTTAATTTTTTATTTTATTTCTTTTGCCTTGGGAGACTGATCTAAGAAAATATTGCTATGATTTATGTTGGAGAATGTTTTGCCTATGTTCTCTTCTAGGAGTTTTATGGTGTCATGTCTTATATTTAAGTCTTTAAACCATTTTGAGTTTATTTTTGTATATGGTGTGAGGGAGGGTTCTTACTTCACTGATTTACATGAGGCTATCCACCTTTCTCAGCACCACTTTCTGAAGAGACTGACTGTTTTCCATTGTATATTCTTGCCTGCTTTGTTGAAGATTAATTGACCATGGGTGTGTGGGTTTATGTCTGGCCTCTCTACTCTGTTCCATTGAGCTGTGTTTGGTTTTGTGCCAGTACCATACTGTTTTGATTACAGTAGCTTTGTAGTATTGGCCGAAGTCTGGGAGGGTTATGCCTCCAGCTTTGTTCTTTTTCCTCAGGATTGCTTTGGTAATTCTGGGTTGTTTGTGGTTCCATATAAATTTTAGGATTATTTGTTCTAGTTCTGTGAAAAATGTCTTAGGTAATTTGATAGGATCACATTAAATCTGTAGATTGTTTTGGGTAGTATGGCCGTTTTAACAATACTAATTCTTCCAATCCAAGAGATGGGATATCTTTCCATTTTACTTTCTCTTTCTGATATTTCATTATTAGTATAAAGAAGTGCAACAGATTTCTGTATATTAATCTTGTATCCTGCTACCTTCCTGAATTCATTTATTAGTTCTCATAGCGTTGGTGTGGAG
This sequence comes from Phocoena sinus, assembly GCF_008692025.1. Classification (NCBI taxonomy): domain Eukaryota; kingdom Metazoa; phylum Chordata; class Mammalia; order Artiodactyla; family Phocoenidae; genus Phocoena; species Phocoena sinus. Next base: position 22,534,945 of record NC_045767.1, read on the forward strand.
TGTTTAGGGTTTTCTGTATAGAGTATCATGTCATCTGCATATAATGACAATTTTACCTTGTCCTTCTAATTTGGATACCTTTTACTTCTTTTTCCTGTCTGATTGCTGTGGCTAGGGCTTCCAGTACTATTTGAATAGAAGTGATGAGAGAGGGCATCCATGTCTTCTTTCAGAATTTAGCAGGAAGCCTTTCAGCTTTTCACTGTTGAGTATTATAATAGCTATGGGTTTGTCGTAAATGGCTTTTATTATGTTGACATATGTTCCCTCTGTACCCACTTTGGTGAAAGTTTTTATCATGAATGGATGTTGAATTTATCAAATGCTTTTTCTGCATCAGTTGAGATGACCATGTGGTTTTTGTCTTTTGTTGATATGGTCTGTCTCACTGATTGATTTGCATATTTTGAACCATCCTTGTGACCCTGGAATGAATCCAACTTGATCATGGTGCATAATCCTTATTATGTGCTGGATTCAGTTTGCTAATATTTTGTTGAGGATTTTCACATTTATATTTATCAAAGATATTAGCCTGTAATTTTCTTTTTTTGTAGTGTCTGTCTGGTTTTGGTATCAGGGTGATGATGGCTTCATAGAATGACTTTGGGAGTGTTCCTTCCTCTTCAGTCTTTTGGAAGAGTTTGAGAAGGATAGGTGTAAGTTCTTTGTATGTTTGGTAGAATTCCCCAGTGAAGCCATCCATTCCTGGAGTCTTGTTTGCAGGGAGTTTTTTTAAAAGTTACAGATTCTGTTTCACTTCTAGTGATTGGTCTGTTCATATCATCTATTTCTGCTTGACTCAGTTTTGGCAGGTGGTATGTTTCTCGATATTTGTCCATTTATTCTAGGTTGTCCAATTTGTTCACATATAACTTCATAGTATTTTCTTACGATTTTTCGTATTTCTGTGGTATCGGTTGTTATTTTTCCTCTTTCATTTTTTGTTTATTTTTTAAATTTATTTATTTTTCTTCTTGGTGAGCCTGGCTAGAGGGTTGTCAGTTTTGTTTGTCCTTTCAAAAAGCAAGCTCTGGTTTTATTGATTTTTTTCTTTTTCTTTTTTTTCTTCTTTGGATCTCTAGTTTATTTATTTCCTCTTTGATCTTTATTCTTTCCTTCCTTCTGCTCACTTTGGGTTTTGTTTGTTCTTTTTCTGATTCTTTTAATTGGTAGTTTAAGTTTTTGAGATTTTTCTTGTTTTTTGAGGAAGGCTTGTATTGCTATGAACTTTCCTCTTAGAACTGCTTTTGCTGCATCCCATAGGTTTTGTATGGTTGTGTTTTCATTGTTGTTTGTCTCAAGGTATTTTCTGATTTCCCCCTTGATTTTATTGTTGACCCATTGGTTATTTTAGTAGCATATTGTTTAGTTTCCATGTAATCATTTTTTTTCTCACTTTTCTTTCTGTGGTTGATTTCTAGTTTCATACCATTGTCGTCAGAAAAAAATGCTTGAAATAATTTCTATCCTCTTAAATTTGTCCTAGTATGTGGTCTGTCCTAGAGAATGTTCCATGCATGCTTGAAAAGAATGTGCATTCTGGGTTTTTTGGATGTAGTGTCCTGTAGATATCATTGAAGTTCAACGATTCTATCGTGTGATTTAGGATCTCTGTTGCCTTATTGGTTTTCTTTCTGGAAGATCTGTCCATTGATGTCAGTGGAGTGTTAAAATCTCCTGCTGTTATTGTATTCCCCTCAGTTTCTCCCTTTATGTCTGTTAGTATTTGTTTTATGTATTTAGGTGCTCCTATATTGGGTGCATATATGTTAACCAGTGTAATATCCTCTTCTTGTATTGATCCTTTTATCATTATATAGTGTCCTTCTTTATCTTTCTTTATGGCCTTTGTTTTAAAGTCTATTTTGTCTGATATGAGTATTGCTACCCTTGCTTTCTTGTCGTTTCCATTTGCATGAAATATCTTTTTCCATCTCCTCACTTTCAATCTATGTATGTCTTTCACCCTAAAGTGGGTCTCTTGTAGGCAGCATATTATAGGTTCTTGGTTTTTTTTAATCCAGTCTTCCACTCTATGTCTTTTGATCAGAGCATTTAGTCCATTGACATTTAAAGTAATTATTGATAAGCATGTATTTATTGGCATTTTAAACCTTGTTTTGCAGTTTATTGTGTAGTTCTTCTTTGTTCCTTTCTTCTTTTTGCTTTTCTTTTGTGATTTGATGGTTTTCTTTTGTATTATGTTTAAGCTCCTTTTTGTTTTTTGTGAATCTATTGTATGTTTTTGATTTGTGGTTACCCTGTTTTTCAAGTATGTTAACCCATAACTATTTCTACCTTCTTTAGACTCATAGTCATATAAGTTCAAATACATTCTAAAATATCTACATTTTTTATGCCCCTCCCCCACATTTTGTGATTTTGATGTCCTATTTTACATCTTCATGTTTATTTTATTTGCTGTTCATTATAGTTATAACTGCTTTTATAAAAATTTTCTTACTGGCTTATTTAAGTGATCTTCAATCTTTTTATATATTTGCCTCTCCTATTGTGTTTTCCCCTTTCCTATAGAGTCTTGCTTCTTTTCTGCTTAGAGAAGACCCTACAATATTTCTTTTAGGTTAGGTTTAGTATTGCTATCTTCTTTTAGTTTTTGCTTATCTGAGAAATTCTTAGTTTCTCCTTCTATTCTAAAGGATAATCTTCCTGTGTAGAGCATCCTAGGTTGCAGGTTTTTCCCTTTCAGGACTTTGAATGTATAATGCTACTCCCTTCTGGCCTGCAACATTTCTGCAGAGAAATCAGCTGATAACCTTATGGGGGTTCCCTTGTACTGACTGTTTGTTTTTATCTTGCTGCCTTTAGAATCCTCTCTTTATCTTTAACTTTTGCCATTTTAATTATGTTATGTCTCATTGTGGGTCCGTTTAAGTTCATCTTGTTTGGGACCCTCTCTACTTCCTGTATCTGGATATCTGTTTCCTTCTTAGGTTTGGGAAGCTTTCAGCCATAAATTCTTCAAATACGTTTTTGATCCTCTTTTCTCTCTCTTCTCCTTCTGGAACCCCTATTGTATGTACGTTGGCATGCTTTGTATTATCCGGTAGATCTTGTATGTTCCTTTAATTTTTTCTTTTTTCTTTCTTCTTTCTTTTTTACATTTGTCTTCCTGTCTGCTGTTCTGATTGGGTGATTTCTATTATTTATCTTCCAGATCACTTATTTGTTCTTCTGCATTATTTGGTCTGCTATTCATTGCCTTTAACTTGGTGTTTATCTTGGCAGTTGAGTTGTCTAATTTTGATTGGTTCCTCTTTATAGTTTCTAGTTCCTTGTTACAGTGACCTGCATTTCTATAGATAAATTTTCTTAATTCCTTCAGCATTTTTATTACCTCATTTTTGAACTTGGGATCTGGTAGACTGGAGTTGTCTTTTTCATTGTTTATTCTTTCAGGGGGTTTCTCCAGTTCTTTTAATTGGGAGTAGTTCCTCTGCTTTTTCATTTTACTTAAATTTCTCTGACTCTATGAATTTAGGAGAAACAGTTATCTACTGTGGTCTTGAAGGGCTTTTTTTATGTGCGAGTGTCCTTGTGTAGACTGTGTGAGTCCAGTATTTTTGATATAAGGGCTGTTTTTAGTATGGATGTCTGCCACGTCTTTCCTCAGAGTGTTCTGGCTGTTGTTCCCTTGATATGGGGTGTGTTCGGTGTTGTGGTGACCAGAGCCTGCACTGGATGTTGGGTGGGGCCTCCTTTTTGCTATGTGGTTGTCACAGCCCTGTCATGGGCAGGGTCAGCTCCCCAGTTGTTGTAGTAGAAGCCCCTAGATCTAGTTCTAAGCTGTGATGTGAGATCGGTGGGACTGGAGTGCTCCCACTGGGAAAGGAGGCGCTGTATATTCCTCCCCAGGGGCTTTCCACTGCAGACATGCAATTCTGTGAGGATTCTGGGACGCCACGCACCACCTGGTGTGCTTGCCCACAAAGTCCACCACTGCTGGTGTGCCCCCTGGACCTTCCCCCACTGTGGGAGCACTGATAGTTGACTGGGATGTCAGCCCCACCTCTGGTGTGTGCCTGCTGCCAAAGCCCACTGCCACCAGAGGCATGACCTGCCAGGAGCATGCTGATAATGGGGCTTGTGTGGTAGACCTGTGCTCCATCTTGCACACACCAACAGTGGTGTCTCCAACCACACTCCGGGCCTCTCGGGCTGCCTCTGTGCAGCCAAACTGAGTCCCCTTCCTGGGTCTGTCCACTGAAGCTTATGTTTCAAGACCCAGTCACTGTGCACACCAGGAGGCACATGTCTCGAGCTAGGAAGTGGGCCAGCATGGCAGCCCTCAGAGCTGGTCCCTCTCTGTGCTACCTACCAGCAAGCCAGAACCTACACACTCCTCCCGAGCAAAGTCCAGGCCTCTCCAACTCCCTCTCTGTCCCAGCAGACCTCCCAGCAGGGGAAGGAGGTTCCCAGGGTGAGAGAACCTTTCCTCCTTCACAGCTCCCTCCCAGGGGCACAGGTCTCATCCCGATTCCTCCTTCCTTTTGTTTCTTCCCTTTTGTACTACCTGGTTACTTGGGGATCCTTCTTTCAGCTTTGATCTTGTGCCAGCTTTCAGTTAGTATTCTCTGAGAATTCTTCCACATGTAGATGTATTTTTGATGTGTTTGTGGGAGGAGGTGAGCTCCACATCCTTCTACTCTGCCATCTTGATCTACCCTCACATTGTTTCTTTAGGACCACAAAAACTTCGTATCCTCCAAGGCTACGTGTTGCAGTCTGGGCACTCATCTCATTTCTCCTCTTTTTTCCCTCCTTTTACTGCCTCCTTTTTTTTTTTTTTTTTTTTAAACTCCCTTATCTCTTGTCACTTTTATCCTATAAAGAAAGAAGTGAGGACAGGGAGAAGATAAAGATCCTTTTATTATTAGAATTCCTTCTTAACTCCATGCAACTAGATTTTGCTCATTATTTTAATCCCTAGACAGTTACAACAGAAAGACAATGTTTTGTCTCTATAGTCGTCATCAATAAATGTTTCAGTAGAGAAATATAAGATGTTTCCAAATTAAAGGACAAAACTTAAGGGGACTTCCCTCGAGGTCCAGTGGTTAAGACTCTGAGCTTCCAATGCAGGGGGCGCCGGTTCAATCCCTGGTTGGGGAACTAAGATCCCATGTGCCGTGCGGCACAGCCAAAAAAAATAGGGACTTTTGTTCTCATTTCTATATGATAGGCAAAAATCATATGGGAACACGATATTGTTTGTTTCTTTTGTCTCAAGGAGCAGGGGTGTGGTGGAGGAAACTTGAAAGGCAAACTGAACATCAAGAGGGATTTGAGGAGAAGAGTCTTCTTCAGCTTATATATTTTAAATCATTTCTTCTGAATTTATTTTTAGCCTTTTAGAGTTTTCTTTAACTTCAAAAAATATTTTCTTTGGGCTTCCCTGGTGGCACAGTGGTTGAGAGTCCGCCTGCCAATGCAGAGGACACGGGTTCGTGCCCCGATCCGGAAAGATCCCCCATGCCGCGGAGCGGCTGGGCCCGTGAGCCATGGCCGCAGGGCCTGCGCGTCCAGAGCCTGTGCTCCGCAACGGGAGAGGCCGCAGCAGTGAGAGGCCCGCTTACCGCAAAAAAAAAAAAAAAAAAGTATTTTCTTTTAAAAAAAAGGTATTTTCAGTTTCTTATCCTATGAGAATCTTTTCCCAAAAAACTCTTATCTATGGGCCCAAGAAACAAATCGAATAAAAATAAAAAGATCAGGTCAGAGCTCAAGAGCATTACAGAATAGAATTTGGAAGCTACTGGCATAAAGTTGTGAAAGTAAGCAAAAGTGGGTGGGACTGAAGACAAGACATGGTGGGTTCTCAACGAGAGTTTGATCTGAAATGAGCTGAAAGGATTTAGAAAATGCCTTTGTGTGTGCGTGTGTGAATAGTGTGAGGGGAAGGTTGGGAAGTCTTAACTTACTTTAACGTGCTCTTGATCTCTTATTTATCAGATCCAGGTGATCGAGAATGACAGAGCCACCAGAGGGGGACAGGTTTATACCACCAACACCAGAGGCCAGATCCCTCCCCTGGTCACTACAGATTGTACGATACAAGACCAAGGTATCTCTTTTCAGTTACGGTTTTGACTGAGGTCTTAGTATTTCTCACATTTTTTAAGCAAATACATTGATACCCTTCAATAATGCTGTCACTGATGGGCAACCCCTTTATAGCTGGTTAACAGGAACTAATTTGCCATTAGTCAAGTAAAGAGAAGGTACTGTCATCTGAGTTCTACTGTATTCTCTGCTTGTAAAAATCTAGAGAGTTTCTGGTGAGGTACAGTGCAATGTATCAATTTAAGAAAAATTTAATTTATGTGTTTAAAATTGTTCATGCCCTACTTTGGTTTAATTTACTTACTACAGTGGAAACCTGGCAGTATGACATGAGCAGAGCAGTAGGGGATTGAGTACTTGAGTCAGCAGACCTGGTTCTAATCCCAATGACATTTTTTTCAGCAGGTCCCTGAACATTTGGGGTTCTGGTTTCCTACTTTTAAACTGGGATGAGGAGAGGCTGAGCTCTGTCTCTACTGACTCTGTCCCATGTCTGCTATCAGCTTCATATATCTGTCAAGCCTCATGCAGGTTTGATCTTTCTGGGAATATATTATTCTGTTATTTATGGCAAGTTGAAATATAGCCTGATGAGATGTGGCGTCTCAGATTCTGAATAAACCCTTTTAATGGGTCATATACTCAATCCTGGAAATATAACATTGGTATACAGGCAATCGTGTTGTCTCATCTGAAAGTTGTCAAGCCACCAGTTTCCAGATGGGGCTCCCCTCCCTTCAGTCCATCCTCTGTGCTGCCTTCGGCACTGTCCTTATAGGGCAGGCAGCACAGTGAGGCAGAAAGAGCTCCGAATGGGAGCCTCACACACCTGCACGCAAATCCAGGGTCTCTTCCTTAGTGTCCTGAGCTCTGCTTATCCCACCTCTCTGAACCTCAGTGTCACCCTCTGTAAGATGTTAGGACTAAGACCTGCCCTGAAGGGGCAATGTACGGGTTAGAGATGACTCGTGTGTGCGTGTGTGCACACGTATGTATGTTTATATGTATATGAGAGCTCGACATGTAGAAGGGGTTGATGTAAGTCACAGATGATGTTACTGTTATAGGTATTAATATTAAAACACACTTCAGATTACTTCATTTTCTATTCTAAAAATAATTTGTTCCTGACTACTTACAGAATCCTTCCAAACTTGTCAAATGAATTCACATTTGTTAAGCACTTAGGACCTAGTATATAATAGGTTGAGGTATATGAAATTACTGATTTTTTTCTATTGTTGACCTACAAGAATGGCAATTTCATTTCAACCTAATAGTAAGTGTTATGTTCATGTTTTTAATATTTATTTATTTATTTAATATTTTCGTTTGAGGCACTTTGCAGACCTAAAGAATATTCCTTACCAGCCTCATCTCTCATCTGTTTCTTCCTCTGTGTCTGCCTCAGCCATACCAAACTCACCCCCTTTCCCTCCTGTCTCTGATTCTCACTTTGTACTGCTTTCTCTGCAACAGACTGGGGACTGTTTTCTGTCCACTGTTGTACCCCTAGAAATTCACCTGGTATCTAGAATATAATGGTTGCCCAACATATATCTGTTGAATAACTGTATTTGGTATATATAAGTCTCACCTTTCTAGTTGGGAAATTCTTAGTTCTTCTAAACTCAATTTAATTTTTTCTTCGAAATCTCCTACAGTTTCTTCCCCCACAGTGCTTTGTATTCACTTCTTTCATAGCTCTTGTTCCATTAAATTTTACTGTGCTTTGGGTCTGTCTTTCCCACGAGCCTATGAGCTACTTAGGAGCAGGATCATACTTGTTCATTCATTCGTTCACTTATTCAGCAAATATTTATTCAGTACCTATTACCAACGTGGTTAATATTGATTAAGTGCTTGCTATGCATTACGATGGTCTTCTAAACACTTTATGTGGCTTAATCCCCCCGTAACTTAATGAGATAAGCATTAACATCATTCTCATTTTACAGAATGTGAAACGGAGGCGCAGAATGCTTACGTAACTTACACTAGATACGCAGCTAATGGGAAGCAAAGCTAGAATTTGACCCCCAGCATTCTGATGCTAGAGCCCACGCTCTTAACCACTCACGTACTGCCTCTATTCAGAAATAAAAGTCACGGTTCTATCCTTAAATGGGTGTACAATCTGGCAGGGAAAAAGAGATAACTTAGTATTAATTAAACTGTTATAATAGCAGGATAAAAGGAATATTGCTGTGGGAACTTATATGTCAGGTAACTAACCCAGCCTGTCCTGCTAGAGTGGGGACAACTAAGCTGAGTCTCAAGTGAGCAGGTGTAAACCAGAACAAAAGTGGAGACGTCGGGAGAGGAAAATGTTGCCCGGCCACAGAGTGGATGTGCTAAGGTTTGGCAGTGGGAGAGAGTGTACGTGTTAAGGAGCACCATGTGCAGAGTTTTTTTTTTTTTTTTTTTTTTTTTTATGTGCAGAGTTTTTTGTTTTCTGTTTTATTTTTGAACGTAGAGGTGATTTTATTATTGTGGTTAAATACACATAAAATAAAATTTGCTGTGTTAATAATTTTTAAGTGTACAATTCAGTGACATTAATTACATTCACAGCGTTGTGCACCATCATGATTATGCATTTCCAGAAGGTTTTCATCAGCCTGCACTGACGCTCAGTACTCAATAAACAATCACTGCACTGACGCTCAGTACTCAATAAACAATCACTGCCCACTCCTCCACTCCACCAGCCCCTGGTATCTCGTATTCTACTTTCTGTCTCTATGAATTGGCCTGGTCTAGGTGCCTCACATAAGTGGATTCATACAATATGTGTCCTTCTGTGTCTGGCTTATTTCACTTAGCATAATATTTTCGAAGTTCGTCCATGTTGTAGCATGTATCAGAATTTCATTCCTTTTTAGGGCTGAATGATATTCACTTTTATGTATATGCTGCATTTTGTTTATCCATTTATCTTTTGAAGGACATTTGGGTTGTTTCCATCTTTTGACTACAGTGAATAGCCATAGCTATGAACATTGGTGTACAGGTATCTCTTTGAGTTCCTGCTTTCAGTTCTCTTGGGTGTATACCTAGGAGTGGAACTGCTGGGTCATATGGTACATGTAGGGAAAGAGTATGAGGAAGAAGCAGAAAGAGAAGGAAAGACTAGGATGGCAGGGTCCACATCATTATCTTCTCTCTATAGCCTGCAGCCCAGCCTTTGGCAAAAAGAAAGACCTGCCTGCCATGGAGGGAGCCCCGAAGTTGGCCCAGTCACATCCCATTTGCTGTAAAGCCCCTTCCTTTAGCCTGGGTTATTTGTTAATACTTATTAGTAGGCTTTTAAAAAAAAGTTTTTTTAATTGAAGTATAGTTGATTTACAATATCATGTTAGTTTCAAACGTACAGCAGAATGATTCAGTTTTATATAGATTCTTTTTCAGATTCTTTTCCTTTATAGGTTATTACAAAATATTGAGCAGAGTTCCCTGTGCTATGCAGTAGGTCGTTGCTGATTATCTATTTTATACACGGTAGTGTGTATATGTTAATCCCAACCTCCTAATTTATCCCTCCCCCACCCTCCTTTCCCGTTTGGTAACCGTAAGTTTCTTTTCTATGTCTGTGTGAGTCTCTTTCTGTTTTGGAAATAAGTTCATTCCTGTCTTTTTTTTTTTTTTTTAGATTCCACATGTAAGAGATATATCACATGATATTTGTCTTTGTCTGGCTTACTTCACTTAGTATGATAATCTCTAGGTCCATCCATGTTGCTGCAAATGGCATTAGTTCATTCTTTTTTATGGCTGAGTAATATTCCATTGTATAAATATACCACATCTTTACCCATTCATCTGTCGATGGACATTTAGGTTGCTTCCATGTCTTGGCTATTGTAAATAGTGCTGCAGTGAACACTGAGGTGCACGTATCTTTTCAAATTATGGTTTCCTCCAGATACATCCCCTGGAGTGGAATTGCAGGATCATATGGTAGCTCTATTTTTTTTTTTTTTTTTTTTTTTTTTTTTTGCGGTACGCGGGCCTCTCACTGTTGTGGCCTCTCCCGTTGCGCAGCACAGGCTCTGGATGCGCAGGCTCAGCAGCCATGGCTCACGGACCTAGCCGCTCCGCGGCATGTGGGATCTTCCTGGACCGGGGCACGAACCCGTGTCCCCTGCATCGGCAGGCGGACTCTCAACCACTGCGCCACCAGGGAAGCCCGGTAGCTCTATTTTTAGTTTTTTGAGGAACCTCCATACTGTTCTCCATAGTGGCTGCACCAATTTACATTCCCACCAACGTAGGAGGGTTTCCCTTCTCTCCACACCCTCTCCAGCATTTATTATTTGTAGACTTTTTGATGATGGCCATTCTGACTGGTGTGAGATGATACCTCACTGTAGTTTTGATTTGCATTTCTCTAATAACTAGGGATGTTAAGCATCTTTTCATGTACCTTTTGGCTATCTGTAGGTCTTCGGAGAAATCTCCATTGAGATCTTCTGCCCATTTTTTTGATTGGATTGTTTGTTTGTTTGTTTTTGATATTGAACTGCATGAGCTGTTTGTATATTTTGGAAATTAATCTCTTGTTGGTAACATCATTTGCAAATATATTTTCTCCCATTCTGTAGGTTGTCTTTTCATCTTGTTGATGGTTTCCTTTGCTGTGCAAAAGCTTTTAAGTTTAATTAGCTCCCATTTGTTTATTTTTGTTTTTATTTCCATTATTCTAGGAGATGGGTTGAAAAAGATATTGCTGCAGTTTGTCAAAGAGTGTTCTGCCTATGTTTTCCTCTAGGAGATTTATAGTATTCGGTCTTACATTTAGGTCTTTAACCCATTTTGAGTTTTTTTTTGTGTATGGAGTTAGAGAATGTTCTAATTTCATTCTTTTACATGTAGCTGTCCAGTTTTCCCAGCACCACTTATTGAAGAGACTGTCTTTTCTCCATTGTATATTCTTGCCTCCTTTGTCGTAGATTAATTGACCGTAGGTATGTGGGTTTATTTCTGGGCATTAGTAGACTTTTTAGGATGTAGCCCAAGGATCTCAGACACACACAGAAATTCACAGATATAAATAAAGTATAGAAACAGAAGGAGCCTTGGACTTCATTTAGTGTGCTCTCACTTTACAGACGTGAGGGCACTAAGGCCCAGAGAGGTTAAGTGATTCGCCCAGGGCCACACAGCTGATTAGTGACAAAGCCAGTGAAGAGAAACACCTACTTCAAGAATATTACTCCTTTGCCTTTGGCTGCAGGATCTAATTTAAGACTCAACTTGTCCTTTGTTTCTGTGCTTCTGCCCATCCTACAAGACCCTGTTCAAGCACTGCATCCTTTGTGTAGTCACCTCTGATCCACATGGCAGACTCATTGCCTCCCTTGGGCCACTTCATAATTGATTTGCTCTTCTGTGATACTTACCAGCCATGTTGTAATTATCTGTTTTTTTATTATTCTCTTCTACCAGACATTGAAGCCAGAAGCTTCATTCTGTCCTATCTCTAAGCTTCTAGCATGGGGATTGGCTTCATAAATATTTGTTGAATGAATAACTTATTGAATGTTTTTAGTCAGATTATCCCATAAGTTTCTTTATTAAGCATATTAGGAATTTTGGCTCTTAATTACCAAGGTTGCTAAATTATCTACTATAACCTTACCTTTCACGCCCCACTTCTGTATACTGGCTTAAAAAACAAATTCTTCATTGCTTTTTAAAAATTTTATTCTTTGTGTGCATTATCGTCTTGTAACAAGTTTGTTTAGTCACCTTCACGAGCTCATTCATATGCATATTTCACTGTAAAAGATAAGTGTTTTAAAGATAAATAATTTCAATATATTATTGGAAATGTTGAGTAATGAAAATTGAGTACAATGAAAAAATATACTTTAAAGTATTCAAAAATTCTTATTTCCCACTATGTGTAACTTTGTGTGATGATGAGAATGAGGAAGATTTTATCTAAGTTATATGAAATATACAATAATAAGGGTTCAAGCATATTTACTACCTAATATTGGATTGGCCAAAAAGTTCCTTCGGGTTTTTCTGTACCATCTTACAGAAAAACCCGAACGAACTTTTTGGCCAACCCAATATTTCTTCTTCTATTCCGGTTGCCAAAACTCTTGTTTTACCCTGTGTTAGTATTCACCTGGATTCTTACAGCAATGGACCCATCTACCTGTCTCTGATCTTTTTTCCTGCTCCCAGAAGCTATCCAGTACATTCTGAATAGATTAATTTTCTTCAGGTATTTATTTGATCATATTGCTAAAAAATGTCCCATCATTGCCCCTGGGCAAACAGGATTGGTCTTAACTCCTCATCCAGGATTCAAGACCTGGACCCAACTTATCTGGGATGTTGTAGAGAATTGTGATAGGTTCTAATACCACTTTTGCCATTTACTAACCCTTTGATTAAGTTAAGTCCCTTAACCTCACAGTGTCTCAGTTTTCTCCTCTGTAAAATCGGGTCATAGGGTATCAACCTCATAGGCGACTGTGAGATGAAAGTGAATTTGCATATAACAGTCTTAGAATAATGCGTAACCCACTGGCAATTATCGTTATTATTATTATCCTTTTTGTTAGTACCACATTTCTCCCTTTTCTCAGACCCTTGGCAGCAGAGCCCCCGAACTGGATTCAGCCTACAGTCATGTTAATTAATCATACAGAATAATTTGTTTCAATTTGAATTAGTTGCCATTATATAAAAATCAGAATATTTTATGTAAAGATCCATATTTCTAGCTGGTCCCCCCCAAAATGTAAAATGTGGCAATAATAGATTGAAGATGAAAAGAAACTCAGCTTTCTTAGGTCCAGCCTTCCCCTCTTTCTGGACCCACCTGTGCAGTGAAACATGGCCAGAGAAAGGCTCACAGCCACACTGCACGGTCTGTTTAAACTCAGGACCATGAACTTCCCAGCACATTGTCCTTCCCAAGTCCTTTCACTTTCCCACTCTCCTTAGTAACTGTTTCACAATCCCTTCTGAAACCCGTAACCTCCCATCCTTTCTTTCAGCTGCTCTTACTTCCTCCTTTCTGAGAAAAGTGCACAATCAGAAGAGAGTTCTCACCATCATATCAACCCCCTGTTGTAATGTGTCCTCAGGCTCTGCCTTCCTGATTTGGCCATAAATGTGCTCTAGTTGTAAGCCAGCCTCTCCTGCTGTGCACTACTCAAGTGTATTGCTACCGTAAGTTTCCCTTCTTTATTCTATGTCCTCAGTATTTCCCCTTTTACACAAGTATTCCCATCTTTTAAAAAACCTTCTCCTATCTTAAAAAAATTAAAATGTTCTCTTGATCCACTTCTTTTACCAGCTACCCCTCTTTCCTTTGCTCCCCTCCACGATAAAACTTGAAAGGACTATTGCCAATTCCTCGCCTGCCTTTCTCTCTTAAACTCACTCTAGGCAGCCCCCCTACCACACCCCCACTCCTCACTCCCCCATTCCACCAATTCTGTCTTCCAGGTCTCCACCACCCTCCACGTTGATAAATCCAGTGGTCATGTTGATCTGGAGGCACCGCCTGGCACAGATGCTCCTGCCTTTTCCTTGATGTACTTTCTTCACTTCACCTCCAGCACACCCAGACTCCCTTGTTTTTTCCCTTCTCAGTCCTTTAGCTGATTTCTCCTTTTCCTCTGGCTTCTTTATGTTAAGAGGACCAAGGGCTCAGTCCTCGGTCGTCTTCTCTTCTCTGGCCACCGTGATTCCCTGGGTTGTTTTAATCTAGTTTTGTGGTTTCAAATACCGTCTGTATGCTAAGAACTCCCAAATATGTATCTCCAGCTCAGCTTTCAGCCCAACACCAAGACTCGTGTATCTAATTGTTTACTCAGCGTCACTGTTTGATTGCTTAATAGATTACCCAAATGGACACATCCAAACCCAGATTCCTGATCTCCACCCACACATCTGTTTAAAAAAAAAAAAAAAAAAAACAAAACCCGTTCCCTTCCTGCAGCATTTCTCTTTTCTGTTGGTGGCAACTTCATGCTTTTGATTCCTCAGAATCCTAACCCTGTCCTTCTGTCATAGCCCCCATCTTCACACCTCATACATCATGCCCATCAACAAGTAAGCCACTGTACCTTCAAAATATGTCCAGAATCTGCTGCTATCAGGCTGGTTCCCGCCGCCACCCTGTTTCTCACCTTGTTACTGCACAGCCTCCAAACTGGTCTTCCTGGTTCTCCTCCCTATTACAGTCCATCCTGAAAACCACAGGTAGAGTCAACCTAAGTCCGATCACAACACTTTTCTGCTCAAAGCTTGGCAGTGTCTCCCCATTTCATTCAGAGTACAAGCCAGAGGGTTGAAAAATGGTATCAAGCATCTAGCTAATCTGGCTTCTGTGACTTCTCTGAACTCCTCAACAGCTGCTGTGCCCCACTTACCCCGCTGTCAGGCTCCTGACATTCCTCTACCAGGCCAGGCACGCCCTTGCCCCAGATACCTGCCAGATAAACCCCTTGCCACCTTGGAGTCTTTGCTCAGATGTTGCCTTGTGATGAAGACCAACTCTAACTATTTAAAATTGCGGTCTGCTTTCCACTGTGGCACCCCTTAACCAGAAATGCTTTTTTCATAGCATTTATCATCTTCTAAGGTCCTATATAATTTACTCATTTATTGAGTTTAATACTTATTGTCTGTGTCCTCTGCAAGAACATAAGCTCTGCAAGGAAGCACCTAGTCTAAAACTTAGTAGACACTCAGTAAATATCTGATGTTCTTTTGCCAAAATATAATTTAATTCAAAATTTATTTTAGATAAGTTATTCTGGTGATTTAAAAATATTCGTCATGTCATGGATAGAATTTTAATTCTCATGTATGCCTTGAAAAAAATATTTGGTCAGGAAACCTAATGTGTTTTTTAAATAGATTAGGGTGTTTAAAAAATAATATTTCTATTTATTTATTTATTTATTTTTTGCGGTACACGGGCCTCTCACTGTTGTGGCCTCTCCCGTTTCGGAGCACAGGCTCCAGACGTGCAGGCTCAGCGGCCATGGCTCATGGGCCCAGCCACTTCACGGCACGTGGGATCTTCCTGGACCGGGGCACGAACCCGTGTCCCCTGCATCAGCAGGCGGACTCTCAACCACTGCGCCACCAGGGAAGCCCATATTTCTATTATTTAGAATTTTCATTTCTAAATTGAATTTCAAGTTTAGAAAAAAAAAACTCATAGTCAAATGGAATCATATTTGACAAAGTATAACTTGCTGATGTGAAATGGCATACAAATACTTACCTTTCCCATAGCAGATGTATTGATAAGAAGAGGATGAAGAAGAAGTTTTATTATGTTTTGTACCTTTGCTTTATTTCTCCCATTGAATCTAAACACCTCTCAAGTCTCTGAGCATCTATATTAATACCCGGCTTCTGGAAAATAATAATAAGTTTAAAATCTCTTCTTTATTTTTGCAGTAGAATGCAGAGTGTTTTATTTTACAAGAAACTACAGTGTGCTTAGACTATGGATTGTAAAGTTAGACAATACTACCTTTTTTGTAGAAATCATGACGAAGTTTTACAAAGAAGACAATGCATTATCTAGAAGTACCTTTATTTTTTTAATAAATTTTATTTATTTATTTATTTTTGGCTGCGTTGGGTCTTCGTTGCTGCACACGGGCTTTCTCTGGTTGCGGCGAGCAGGGGCTACGCTTCATTGCGGTGCGCATTTTTCATTGTGGTGGCTTCTCTTGTCATGGAGCACAGGCTTCAGTAGTTGTGGCACACGGGCTCAGTAGTTGTGGCTCGCAGGCTCAGTAGTTGTGGCTCGCAGGCTGTAGAGCTCAGGCTGAGTAGTTGTGGCACACAGGTGTAGTCGCTCCGCAGCATGTGGGATCTTCCCAGACCAGGGCTTGAACCTGTGTCCCCTGCATTGGCATTTTTAACCACTGTGCCACCAGGGAAGTCCTAGAGGTACCTTTATAAGTATTTAAATATTATAGGGCAGATTTTTTTTCTAAGCTGATTTTAAGTATGCATCCTTGAATATTTCAGGCAATGCAAGTCCTCGATACATCCGTTGCACAACATACTGTTTCCCATGCACGTCAGATATGGCCAAGCAAGCTCAGATTCCATTAGCTGCCATCATCAAACCCTTTGCCACGATTCCCTCAAACGAGGTAAGTGATAAAAAAAAAAATTCAGTAATTTATCAATTCCAGAATTTTTCTTTCATCATTATTTCCCTATGCATTATTCTGTATTGTAAACAGAAAGCAGGAGTATATATAATGTGAAAAACATGTAGTCATTCAATTCATTAAGAAAACAAAAATCTGACAAACTATGTTTTTTGGCATCCTGTATTCCAAACACTGATGGGCTAGGTCACTTTTTGGCTTAGTGTAACAATGCACATATATGGGAAATATAGACTAGCACACAGTGACAAATACCCAAACCTCTTGTGAGACCCTTATGCCCTAGTTCAGGGCCCCAATATATAGGTGCTCAGGTAAAGGAAGATGATAGAGCCTAAGGTCCTTGGTCTTACTACTACATCTGCTTTAATAATCACTGGGCCAAGATGCTCATAAACTCCTATTTAAAGTCAGCATGATTAGAAAGCATGAGGTAGATAAACCTGTATCTTTCAACTGGGGAAGATGTACCCAATTTATAGTTAATGGGGAAAAAAGACAAGAAGTGGTGTACATTTAAGATTTCTGATATTAGGATGCTGTTAGTGGATATCATGATCAGGGCATCTACTCTATGCAGCTGCCATTCCTCCTTTTGATGCCCCTGAGTGGTGGATACCCACATGCACACGGAGACAGGCACAAGGTACTATAGCAGAGCTGGTCAGATGGGAGGTGAAGAAAAGCCTTACTTCTGGCTGGAATTTGCTTACAGTGGTCCAGTAAGCTAGGCTGAACTGAATTCTTGATTCCTTTCGCTCACTAAAAGGCCGAAGCCTCAGATTCTCTTTGCAATTTAAACCTCAGCTTGGCTTTAGTGATCCTTTGAGGTCGCTGATCTAACTCACACCTAGAAGCACCTGAGTAAGCGGTAGAGCATCTCTAAGAATAGATTTGTACCCTTTCTTGGGCCAGTCATGCCAGCCGGGATGGGGGGTAAAGTGGCCTGGGATGGGGAGGGGGCCTGCTTTGTGTCCCCTCAGGGAGGGAAGAAAGAGTAGAGAGACAGTGTCCACGTAGCAGTGGCCTTTGAGATGTCCACTTACTCGTTTTATGAGTGTAGCAGAATGCTGCCATCTCTTCTTTTTGAGAGTATAGTGAACTGGGTTAGAGCTGGGCATAGAAGACAGACTGGGCTATTCCTAAAATCCAGTCTTACATGCAGTGTGGTCTCATAGTTGTAAATCAAGAATTACATTCAGTATTTACTTATTTTAGGCATGGTGTCTTCTATGATGGTCCCAGAAATTTAATGTAATGCTCATAAACTTCTCTTTAAAATCTCTGTACTTAATAAAGTGGACCCATATATAATGACAAAAAGATCCATGCTAAATAAGATATATGTGTTTTGAATACTAACTAGCTACTTTAACCAGATATTTTTCAATATTTTATTATGAAAGTGTTTGAACATACAGAAAATTTAAAAGAATTTTACAGTGAACGCCTATATACCTGCCACCTAGATTCTACCATTAACATTTAACTACATTTGTTTTATCACACATTGACCCATCTGTCCATCAATTCATCTTTTTTATGCATTTCGAAATGAATTGCAGTTATAAGTATACTTCCCCATAAATACTGCAGCATGCATATCATTAGCCAGGGTTTAATATTTGGTTATATATTATTTTTCCTTTTGCGACAAAATTCATTTACAGTAAAATGCACATATCTTAAACATTTTACTGAGTTTTGACAAATGCGTTCACCTGTGTAATCCAAACCCCTGTCAAGATATGGCACATTACTGTCACCCTAGAAAGTTATCTCATGCCCCTTCCTCAGTCAGCCTCCCAGCCCTTCTCCTAACCTCCCTTCTCTGACAACCATTGTTCTGATTTTTTTTTTCCCCACCATAGATTTGTTTTGCTTGTTCTAGGTCTTCATATAAATAGACTTACAGAGTCCACATTCTTTTGTGTAAGTTTCTCTCACCCAGCATCATGTTTTAAGGAGCCATCACGTTGTTGCCAGTTTCAGTGGTTTGTTCCTTTTTTATTGCTGAACAGTATTTCATTGTGTGGATATACCAGTTTGCTTATCTACTCTTTTACTGATGAACAGCTGGGCTATTTCTACTTTTTGGCTTTTGTGAATAAAGCAGCTTCTATAAATATTCTAATACAAGTCTTCCTGTGGATATGTATTCATTTCTCCTGGATTAATACCTGTGAGTAGATTGCTGGCTAATGGGGTACATGTTTATTTAGTTTTATAAGAAGCTGCCAGATCATTTTCCAAAGTGGTTATATGATTTTACAGTCCTTTCAACATGGTATCTGAGTTCCAGTTGCTCTACATCCTCTCCAACCTTTGGTATTGTCTTTTTAATTTTGGCAGTTCTGATGGCTGTGTAGTAGTATCCATGAGAGGTTTTTTTTTTTTTAATCTTGATCCTTTGAACAAAATTTAAAGTACTGGTGAATAGTATCACACCCACGTACATACCACCATCATTAACAAATATTAATATTTTGTCATATTTGCTTGAGATCATTTTCTGAGAATTAAAACTTCATAGCTACATAGGATGTCTCCTCTAATCAGGCCATTCTTCTCTTCCCCCCCAATCCAGACACAAACACTAATGAATTTGATGTGTAATCCTTCCTACATGTAGATTTTATATATTGACTTCATATGCATGTATCCATAACAATATGTAGTATTTTTTGCTTTTTAATGAATCAGTTACTTTTAAATAAGTAAAATATAAACATTCAAAAGATGAAAAGAGTATACAATGAAAAAGGTCCATTCCTGGGCTTCCCTGGTGACGCAGTGGTTGGGAGTCCACCTGCTGATGCAGGGGACACAGGTTCATGCCCCGGTCTGGGAAGATCCCACATGCCGCAGAGCGGCTGGGCCCGTGAGCCACGGCCGCTGAGCCTGCGCGTCCGGAGCCTGTGCTCTGCAGCGGGAGAGGCCACAGCAGTGAGAGGCCCGTGTACCGCAAAAAAAAAAGGTCCATTCCTACTCCACTCCCCACCCTTACAGACAATTTTTACCCATTCTTTGTGATTCCTCCTAGAAATAAATATGCATATACCAGCATATCAATATCCATCCTTAAAAAAATATATATATATAAATGATAGTATAGCACACACACCGTTTGGCCCTGTTCTTTTTTCAGTTAATATGACTGGCACTTCATTCATGTTGCTACCTACAGAGCGGCCTCATCCTTTGCAAGAGCTGTGTAGTATGATATATTAGTAAGACAAACACTGTTGTAACTGTAGGTGTCAATTTTAAGTTACCTACAGATTTCAGAAATGTGAAAATTTAAGAACATGAATCCTAAAATTGAAGGAAATATGTTAACATAATGTACATGGGATTGCAGCAGATGTGCACGCTGTCTTACTCATTCCCACACTGTCTGAATCTTTCTACAGTGATCTTCTGTTATTTTCATAATCAGGAGAAGATGACAGTTCTACCCTGAAAGAAATCTAGGCAGCAACTTTATTGTTTATCAATATGGGATGTATGCTCCCCAGCAGGGTTAGCTTGAGTGCATCTTGTTCATGGCAATGAGTTTGCAGTTTTCATTACATGCTAGCAAAAAACCTCTCCTCCCTGCCTCCTCCCCACTAGGCAGCTGACCTGGGTCATGCATGCAAGGAACAGAACAAAATTCAACGTTCTCCAGACCCCAAACCAGAGTGTGTAACCACCCTCTTGTTATCACCATTTCATATTAACAATGAAATTATTCAGTAACGTTTCCTGAAAATGAAACCTTGTATTTAGTTTTTTGGTTGAAAAAAGGTTTCAAACATTAGTCCAAACCTCCCCCTAGACGTATATACACATTCCATACACACACTGAATGTGTGTGCTTTCTATTTTCTGAAGTTGTTTGATCTAACCAAATAGCACCTTCTCACCAGCATAAGGTTTTCCCTTAGTGAAATTTATGCTGTATTTTAGTTTCTGTGCTTTCCAAAGTAATAAGTAGATGAGTTTAGAGTGATGGCTTATTTTCAGAATCTGACTTAGGCTGAAACTCTGCTTAAGCAAATAACACACTCTAGTCTTTCCATGTTGCTATAGACCCTGTGTGCTGACCAGGTAAACGTATTTTCTCTATTCAGGCTCTCTCTACAGAAGCCTTTCCTTTTTTCTTAGACCTTCAAGAACAGGATTACTTAAAGATATATTTATGTATTATACCTATGAATATTTATATATATTTATGTATAATTAGTTTATATATATTATATATATAATTGAGGTAAAATCAATGAACAAAATTGTAAGCTATTTAATGGATATACTGTATTTGAGAAGGATTACTATTTCTTATATAGCAGTGTGTCCTGGGTTGAATGAAGACATTCTCTATTTTAAAGAATACTTTACTTTTATTTGTTGAAATAGACTTAAAGGTGAAAAAAAAGAAATGTAAAAGGGATGCTAAAACACCAGGAAGAAGTTCCTAAAGGTTGTGCCCTCAAGAAAGTTGTCTCCCTCTTTGAGCATTTAACTGGACCTGAACGTGGAGAGGCGCTAGCGTTAGGCAACCATCACTGCTCCTCTCTGCCACTGCCTGGATCAAAGTCTAGGTCACCAAGCATCTGGGCCTTCTTGACAGCTTCCCCTCTTGTGGTTTCCATGACACCTTTCTGGTGTATTTTTTCCTGCTTCACAAGCAGGGAACATTTTAGTTCCCTTTGTTGTCTTCCTGACATCTAATATTGGGGTTCATTAAGGCTTGGGGTCTCCTCTTTTCTCTCGCATACTCCCTATCCCCCCAAGGACTAAGTATCATCTATAACAGCTACTAGAGTAGCTAGAGAGAATAATAGTAGTCAAAACTTATAGAGTACTCATTGAGCACGATTATAAGTTTTTAACTGTATTTTATTTATTTCATCCTCACATACACCTATTTATTGTTCCATTTTAGATATAAGGAAACAGGCACAGAGTTAGATAACTCATTAAGGCCAATGGCTGCTAAGTAACAGAGCTAGGATTCCAAGCCAGGCAGTCAGAACCCGAGTCCCTAACTCTAAATCACTATGCTGTTGCTCCCTTATTCATTCATCCCTGTATCTGTAACCCCACATTCACATATCCAAATGCCTTTCTGAAATCTCTCCTTGGGTAACTCATAGACCCCTCAAACTTAACATGCTCAAAAGTGAATTTCTGATCTCTAGACCCTAAGCCTGTTCATACTTCCACATATCCATAAACGGCATTATCATTTATTTAATTGTTCAAGCCCGAAGCTAAACAATTAGCGCTAATAATAGAAAATAAGGGGCATGCTGATTTTTGATATTTATAATCTATAATCAAGGTAATAAGTTTTAAAGTATGTTTCTTGAAGGTAAATGAATTACATGAATACTGCTATTCTCCCTGTGAGTAGCATTTTAATTTGTTTTCCTCTAGAATAAATGGCTTGCTTATTTTTAGATATAGTAAAACTTTTCCTATAAGGAAAATCCAGATAAGGGTTTTATTCCTTATCTGACTAATATTACCATCATTACTGCAATTTAAAAAAAGATATCCTTCAAGATATCCTGATATGGCATTGATCAAAAGGATTTATTTAGTACAGTTTTGTGTGTTTTTTTAAAGTCAGTTCTGTTGTTTGACAGAACCTTTAAAGCATGTCATGGTGTTAGCAACGGACTATAAAAATAAACCGAGCCCAGGCAGTTACCATCTGAGAATGTTCCCTGTGAGCGTTTGCTTTGGAGATGTATGCTATTTCCAAGGGCATATCTGTGTCATCTTTGTTTAATATTTCATATTCCTTACCATAAATTTTAACTTTTTTTGGTATGTGTTTTATGTGAAACCCATTGCCATATTTAATATAATTAACTATGAGGTATTTATTCAGCAAAAGTAATCAGTTATCTTGTAAGCTCTTTTGCTTGGTAACCTGTGATTTTATTTTTGATGCCGTCTTTTAAGACTGAGGTAGAAATGGTATAGATTTCCAGCACAAAGGATTGAAGATTATACTTAATTTTGCATTTTCTTCAAAATAGGAAATCTTTAGATTTTGGGCAAGTACATACATCATCTAATTATACATGAAATTAAATAATTTCACCTATAAACCAGATGGCAGAAGCTTTTACTCCATCTGTGAATAGATTCAGGAATATCTGTGTATTTTTTTTTTAGATTATAAACGGATATAACAGTCAAAGTAATTTCCTTCCTTATTGAATTAATTTAATCAGATAAATTTTTATCCAAGACTTTAAACTTCACTTGATTTATAATCCCCTACTTATTTTATAGGAACTGAGCTGGACTTTAGGAACATGGGGAAAAACAAGACCAGTTATTCTTGTCTAGAACGTATAGAAAATCTGCTGGGACAGAGCTAATTTTTGTACAGTGTGAAGAAGGCTGTAATGGAAATAATCTCAGTCTTTGGAGTTTAGGTTCAGGGAAATTTTACATTAGTTATGACTTAATGAATAAAGAAGTTTGTACTGTTATTAAATACTGTTTAAATTATTTTTCTTTATGATTATTCATATTCTGATAGATTCGGTAGGTATGAAGAAGATGCCATTGGAAAGAAAAAGGGATGGATGTCAATGAACTGACAAATGAGGTTAACAAAAAGGGAAAAGACTGTAAGAGAATATACTAAACACCAACACATTATGTCCACATCCATCACCTGCAGAGAGCGTTGCTTGGTCACACACTTGACTTAGCCAATCTTGCTGGCATGAGTTGGCAGAGTTTAGGCAGAGTTTCCACTGCTGTTTAATGCATCAAAGGAAAAAAATTCTGCCTCACTGTAGTATTTTGTTTGTGTGTCAGCAACTTTTTTAAAGGAAGATAGCTTGTGAAATGGTTGTTATCCGAGTTTTATAGGTATAGAAGTTCTACAGGTTCTGGGGCAATGAAAGTCACACAGCTAATAAGTAATGCTGCTGAAACTCAAGTTTCCAAATTCCGAGTTCTTTCAGCAACATCTATCTTGTTGAGGTTTTATTTGGTTAAACACATAAAATAGCATTCCTTTCTCTTGCTGGCAGTTGTTTTAGCAATGGGTCTCCTGTTTCTGCAAGCTTGTGAGTTATCTTGACATGTCCATCTTAGACCTCTTTTCTTGAAGTCTTTTGACTTCAAGCTGCTGCTTAGTGCTCCTTGAAGGCAAAGACCATCCAGAATCTGGCAGTGGGCTGGGCATACAGTAGAGGTTCTAGGTGAGTAAATGCATTCTTCTGAGGATTGGGTAGACATGACATTTAAAAGACAAAGACAAATCAAACTACAAAACAGTGGTTGATTTCTAGGTATTTTAGGCTTCTGACAAACTCTGTGGATAAAGAAAAAAATCATTTGAGAGATCACGGATATATTCTATCACATTAATGAGAGAGGTTATATTTCATTATAGAGCAGAACAGCTAAACAAGTAGGAAGAATTTTTGACCATATAAAGATATTTCAGAAACCAATAAAAATTGACTACTTTCTCCAAAGCACCATAGATAGTAATCAATAGGTGGAACACCTGTTGGGTCAGGAGCCAGGAAATGACTGTAGGTCTCCGCTGTGCCTTGTATTGTGACCTTGGGCGCCATTCCCAAGAGGGAGAAGCCTGGCTCAGATGTTTTATAAATCTAGAAGGCTGCTAGTGTCTACTTTACTTTTCCACTCTTTATTGGACTTTCAGCGTGGATTACCACGTGTTTGTCACACATCCTATGTGTTATTAGAAATATATGTGAATATGTTGTACAACCCAACCCAAAGGGGTTTCGTTTATATTTGCTTTTAGTATAAGAAATCTGTAGTATATTATTCACTTTAAAAAGCACATGAAGATTGTGAGACTATGCATTTTTTATATATAGCCCCAATTTAGCTAGCTTTAGTGATAAGTACGCTCTGAAATGAAACTGATTACTGCATAATATCGTGTCCTTTGAAGAACTTAAAGAAGACTTATATCTTAAATTATTTTAAAATGAAAGCTTCAAAAACCTGAATCTGTTTTTTAATATGTGCACTGTAGTCTTAAATTGTTTGCTTTAATGCAATATCTTAAAAGTATTAATATAAAAACTTGGAAAAATAAAATCTACGTACTCGTGTAGAAATAGAATTACGAATATAACACTTAAAATACTTAACGTATAGGGCTTCCCTGGTGGCGCAGTGGTTGAGAGTCCGCCTGCCGATGCAGGGGACACGGGTTCGTGCCCCAGTCCGGGAAGATCCCACATGCCGCGGAGCGGAGCGGCTGGGCCTGTGAGCCATGGCCGCTGAGCCTGCGCGTCCGGAGCCTGTGCTCCGCAGCGGGAGAGGCCACAACAGTGAGAGGCCCACGTACCGCAAAAAAAAAAAAAAAAAAAAAAAAAAAATGTATAAAGTTACTTTAGAAACTAAATCTTATCCCTTAAGGATTTTGGCCACTGTTTGTACAGTGCTATGAAAAAGTACTATGAAAAAGCTAGGCAGCTGAAGAACAGAATGTAATCCCTTTTTAGAATGGTGTTATAGCAGGCATACAGGGAGAGTCACATTTGTCAGGTCAAAGGTTGTTAGAATTCTATTTTAAGTTACAATTTAGAAGTTTAAATATACCAAGCTTATGTTTTCAATCACAGAATTATTCATGTAACTCTTTAGTTTTATTTTTTTAATTAAATGGAGAGTAACATCAGGAGAAACAAGAATGAAAAAGAAAGCATTCTTCCTTGGTTTAACTTTCAGTGAATCCAGGTGTGGGTTTTATGACCTTCACTGCCTGGCAATTGAGTATACAGCATCCATCACATAGGAGCCGAGAAGACCAGGCTCCCTGGATGTAGAATGCTGGGCATCTGTGAGGAGCCACCACAGGAGAGGAAGT
The DNA here is from genome assembly GCF_008692025.1 of Phocoena sinus. Classification (NCBI taxonomy): domain Eukaryota; kingdom Metazoa; phylum Chordata; class Mammalia; order Artiodactyla; family Phocoenidae; genus Phocoena; species Phocoena sinus. The sequence goes on from NC_045767.1 coordinate 22,560,079, forward strand.
ATTTTAGAGCCTCTCACTATCATTTTCATCAATTCTAAGGCCCACATTTTCTCACATTTTAACATTTCTAAAAGAGAAATATATCTTCCTAACAGTGACTTCTTAGCATTGTGTCATGTTGAGTTGGAAGCTTTGATGAGATTTTAGAATCAGTGAAGTACACTATTTCTACACTGCTTCGTTATTACTAACTTCAGTCACATTTTATGGATATTTAGGTAATACAAGAACTTAACATTTCTGCAGTTGATGTGTCTCCTCAGTGCTCAAGTATACGAAAGTCAAAATTTTAAAGGTTTTTATTTGAAAGTTTCCTAAGCAACAAGTTCTCACTGAATAAAAGGCTAAAAAAAATTAATAAAGTCATATTTTTAAGGATGGAAGGAAGAGAAAGCCCTATGCAAACCTGTAATTTGAAATTGTTTCATGAAATGTTTGAAAATAGCACCCAAGTTTGTCTGATGCACAAGTGATTTGGGGACCATTTCTTTGTCAGGAATTGAACGTCGTGTGGGTAAGGTGGTACAGGCAGGAATTTGAGCGTCAATTTAAGTTCGGTGCACAAATTGACTACCACTTCTAGCAGTATGACCTTGAAAATTTTTACTTAACTTTTTTGAACCTCATTTCTCATAAAATTATAACACCACTTAACTCTTAGTTGTTTAAAAATAAAATAAACTGGATGAGAAATGATATCTTTATCATTAGTTATGATTATTTGCTGTACCGTATAAATTCCTGTTAGGAAAATTTAATTTGATCCAACAATCATTGATTTGGGGTTTCTACTATGTGCAAGGAAGAGAAGTATGAAAACTACAGTAATTTAAATTTACCGGAAGTGTATACATCTAAGAGACATATTATCATACCCCTTCAGTGATTCTAGCTACATATCTTACATAAGAAGAAGGAGGAAACTGATGTGGATGCCACAATTTATATCCATATAAAAGGGAAAGAGCTACTCATTTACGTTTTTTAAAAAATGTTGCATGGTCTCTGTCATTTGATATTACATCACTATTTTCTATTTTTACTATTCAAATGATAAACACCCACCGTTATATAAACATTTCTATAGCTTTTGTTTTTTCATAAGGTGCTTCATGGACATTTGCTGGAATAATCTTCTCTCCATCTCCCACACAGTGTCCTGTCCTTTTAGCCTAGTTAATTACTATTCACCTTTTAGATTTCAGTTCAAGGTCACCTCCTCCGGATAGCTTTCCAGGATACCCCACATTATACTCCCTAGAGCTCTCCTAATACTATGTATCACCGTTTGCAATTTTGTATTGGTGTATTTGATTCCTGTCTTTCTCCCACTAGGTTCTATGAGGGTAAGGACCACCTGTAATTTTTCCTCACTATTTTATTCCCAAGACCTAAAACAGTTCCTGGAAAACCTTTGTGTTAAATCAATATTTAACATGATAGTTTCATTCCACAATATCATTTGTATTTGGAAGTAAATTAGACTTTTGAGGCCAAGTAATTTGATGAGATTTTCACATAGAGATCTATGCTGAAACACTTATTGAGCATGTACTTTATGTAAAAATGCTGCATTTGCTACTGAACAGGTTCCAAGGTAATTTAAAAAGGAACTGACAGGGCTTCCCTGGTGGCACAGTGGTTGAGAGTCCGCCTGCCGATGCAGGGGACACGGGTTCGTGCCCCGGTCCAGGAGGATCCCACATGCCGCGGAGCGGCTGGGCCCGTGAGCCATGGCCACCGAGCCTGTGCTCTGCAGCGGGAGAGGCCGCAACAGTGAGAGGCCCACGTACTGCAAAAAAAAAAAAAAAAAAGGAACTGACAATCCAGGAGCCAAGTTGTGCTGACTAGGACAATAGTTGCTTAAAGAATTTCCTGGACAGTAAAATTCTTCATACGTTTAGCTTAGGTTTCACTTTATTCTCCCGCCCAGTATTTGTTTCTTTCCATATCATCTCACTATAAAGTGAAGATATACTGTGTGTGTGTGTGTGTGTGTGTGTGTGTGTGTGTGTGTGTGTATTTATGAGAGAGGGGGGAGGATATATGGACATACATGTTTAAAAAAAGATTAAAATCTTTAAAATATTATTTGGGAAAATAAGAGCATCTTTGACTTTCTTGAACAATATGTCTGCAAAATACAGGTAAAACAGAAGAGCCATAATGATGAACTCTAGTGTATGTAGATATCATGGAACTCATCCACCACAGAGTTCACTCTTTTAAAAAAAATAATTAAGTAATTAATTTTTGGCTGCGTTGGGCCTTCGTTGCTGCGCGTGGGCTTTCTCTAGTTGCAGCGAACGGGGGCTACCCTTCATTGAAGTTTGTGGGCTTCTCACTGCAGTGGCTTCTCTTGTTGCGGAGCACGGGCTCTAGGTGCGCAGGCTTCAGTAGTTGCAGCACGTGGGCTCAGTAGTTGTGGCTCGTGGGTTCTAGAGCGCAGGCTCAGTAGTTGTGGCGCACGGGCTTAGTTGCTCCACGGCATGTGGGATCTTCCCGGACCAGGGCTCAAACCCGTGTCCCCTGCATTGGCAGGCAGATTCTTAACCACAGCGCCACCAGGGAAGTCCCAAGTTCACTCTTCTTAATCCAGAACTGAACTACCAAGGTAAATTGATGTATATCATAGTCTTTAACATGAGCATGAGATTTAAGTTTCTTTTTGTTTACTATATTCCATACTCTCTTCTCCACAGTTTAAAAAGTTTTGAAAAACTCTTTTATATAAGTACTTCAAACATTAGTTTTGTCTGCATTTCTCCTTTTCCTGTAGAAAAAGGATAGAAAATTTATTAGCTCATATTTATCAATTTTTATTATTCATTTGATAAATTAAAAAGTCATCTTTCCTCTCCTTCTAGCTCATTATTGATATATAATAAATATATAAATGTGTTGATTTCTCTAGATGCTTTCAAATTGGTCACACACATTTTTTAAATTAAAAATTTCTTCTCAACTTTTTTTAAAACCCTGTTTTCAAGTCTTACCTCCCAATGTCTTTGGTCTATTTGCCAAGATCAAATTAACTCAGAAAAGATAATTTGCTGCATTACTTGGAAGTGGCCTGGCCAGTGCATGGGGCTGTCCACCAGGGATGGTGACCTTGATAGCACATCGGACTGCATGAATCTTAGAGTCCTGTATTTTTTTCCCACTCTAAAAGCAATTCATATAAAAAGCTTGGATAAATGTGTAGCTTCTGTAGGTGTCAACTCTGAAAAGGGAAATAGTAATTTGACTTTTCTGATATCCTTATTTACAGAATCAGTTTTATAATCACATGCATTTTTAGGAATTTTTCAATTGTTTTGTACAACATAATCTGGGCAATAATACATTGTTTTGTGATATGATGAGCAGTGTCCATTTTTATGAAGGATTACTAATTTACTTACTCTATTTCAACAAGAATTTTTTTTCTTTTTTTATTGAAGTATAGTTGATTTACAACGTAGTGTTAATTTGAGGTGTACAGCAAAGTGATTCAGTTATACATACACACATATATACATATATATATATTTTTTTTAGATTCCTTTCCCTTACAGGTTATTACAAAATATTGAGTATAGTTCCTTGTGCTAAACAGTAGGTCCTTATTGGTTATCTGTTTTGTATATAGTAGTGTATGTATGTTAGTCCCAAACTCCTAATTTATCCCTCCCCCCCTTTTCCCCTTGGTAAACATGTTTCTTTTCTATGGCTCTATTTCTGTTTTGTATATAAGTTCATCATGTCATTTTTTCCCTAGATTTCACATATAAGGGGTATCATATGATATTTGTCTTTCTGTGTCTGGCTTACTTCACTTAGTATGACAATCCATGAAATAATGGAAAAGAATAGAAAATTTATTAGCTCATATTTATAATGCAAATGGCATTATTTCATTCTTTTTTATGGCTGAGTAATATTCCATTGTGTAAATATACCACATCTTCTTTATCCATTCATCTGTTGGTGGACATTTAGGTTGCTTCCATGTCTTGGCTATTGTAAATAGTGCTGCTGTGAACATTGGGGTGCAAGTATTTTTTCGAATTAGAGTTTTGTCCAGATATGTGCCCAGGAGTGGGAATGCAGGATCATACGGTAGCCCTATTTTCAGTTTTTGAAGGAACCTCCATACTGTTCTCCACAGTCACTGTACCAACTTGTATTCCCACCAACAGTGTAGGAGGGTTCCCTTCTCTCCACACCCTCTCCAGCATTTATAATGTATAGACTTCTTGATGATGGCCATTCTGACTGGTGTGAGGTGATATTACATTGTAGTTTTGATTTACATTTCTCTAATAATTAGTGATGTTGAGCATCTTTTCATGTGCCTTTTGGCCATCTGTGTGTCTTCTTTGGAGAAATCTCTATTTAGATCTTCTGCCCATTTTTTGATTGGGTTGTTTGGATTTTTTGATATTGAGCTGTATGAGCTGTTTATATATTTTGGAGATTAATCCCTTGTCGGTCATATCATTTGCAAATGTTTTCTCCCATCCTGCATGTTGTCTTTTTGTTTTCTTTATGGTTTCCTTTGCTGTGCAAAAGCTTTTAAGTTTAATTAGGTCCCATTTGTTTGTTTTTGTTTTTATTTCCATTACTCTAGGAGACGGATCCAAAAAGATATTGCTGCAATTTATGTCAAAGAGTATTCTGCCTGTGTTTTCCTCTAGGAGTTTTATAGTATCAGGTCTTACATTTAAGTTTCTCATCCATTTTTAGTTTATTTTTGTATACGGTATTAGAGAATGTTCTAATTTCATTCTTCTCCCTGTATCTGTCCAGTTTTCTCAGCACCACTTATTGAAGAGACTGTCTTTTCTCCATTGTATATTCTTGCCTCCTTTGTCATAGATCAATTGACCGTAGGTGCGTGGGTTTATTTCTTTCTATGCTATTCAACGGGTATTGAATTCAACAAACATTTACTCTTTACCCAGTATGTGCCAGGTACTCTTCTTGGTCCTGGGATATGTCAGTGAACAAAACAGACAAAGACCTCTGACCTCATCGAGCTCACATTTTAACAGAAAGAGGCAAGACAATGGACCTGATAATGAGAAAATTATTGAACAAATGGAGGAGGGAAAAAGTAGAGCAGATTGTGGGATGAGAACTGCCCGCGGGAGGGAGTAGAGTGCAGGTTTCTGATTGAATAGGTTAGACAGGTATGCCTGATTGAGAGGGTGTCATTTAAATAATAGACTTGACTCATGCATAGGGGGGAACATTTTGAAGGTGTTTTCATGGCCATAAAGAAGTGAGATAAATGGAGGGAAAACATCTGACTTGTAATTCTGTCAGAGAGACAAAGGAAGTTTGCCTCTAGGCTTATTATCTTTAACGCTTTCATCTTTAAAGTGGAGTATTTTACAACTTTCCTTTGAGGAACAAAATACTGCCAATCATTTTGTTATGGAAGAAAGAAACTTGATTCATAGAGTTTTTAAGTCTACAATATATTTTCATCATCTGCGGAACGTGCGTTCTTATAGCAGTTGAACATGGCTTCTGCAAGTGGTCTATAATTAGACAACAAAATGTAATTCTTCCTTAGGGACCAAAGATAAACTGTAATAGGTCAAAGTTTAAAAGAAATGTGGGAAAATGTCTCTCAGCTATAGAATTCCTGAATATCATAGCTCCTTGAGAGGGAATGTCTTACTCAAATTGCCAACACGTGTTCCAGGAAGAAAAATGAGGCTGATCTTTGCAAATATACCCGTAACTTGAAAGACTGCATCAGCATAACCCAATCCAAACAGAGCAGTTTTTGGTTAAGAATCATTTCTCACGGTTTATAATTTAGTCATGAACTATGACTTCCATTCAGGAAAACTGATATTATGGTGCTCTCCGAACTGCACTGGTATTTATTTTCCCTTTCGAAACTCTGGATGCCCCGTCACGAGGAGCAGCCCTTTCATAGACTTGAGCATATAGTCCAATTTGACCTTCCCACTAAAAAGTCCCCCTGGCATTAGAGGGCCTGGGGAGAAAGATCCCAGCTGTGTTTGCTTTAAGACGCTATTGGCCATTGCAAGAGAAGAGTCTCCCGGTGTAGTAGTTTGTTGGGATGAACTTATTTAACATATTAAGGTTTTTCGCACCCACACCCAATCTTCTGTGATAAAAGAACTGGCAAATATCCTCATGTCCAAACGTGACTTCTGTATTTTCCTTCTTCCTTCATTTTTTTTGTTTTCATTCAGACTTCAGTTTTTCCTTTTCCCCTCCCTTCCTCCCTCCTTTTCTTATCATTTATTCAGTAAATATTTATTGAGCATATACTCTGAAATACAGGCCCTGGGGATCAGTGGTGAACCTGAGGTTTATCTAAGCTGTTGAGGAATGAATTTTTTTATAGTTAGAAATTTACCTTAAAAATTAGATCTAATACTCAAACATCTTTTGAGTTTATTTTTAAAAGAGTTTTTAGGAATTGAATAAAATACAGGGGATGATGAGACAAACAGAAATTCTAAAGATCCCTCATGGTAATTGTAAAGCATACGATAGAATTTACTAATTGGTAGGCAGGTTTCAAAACCTATACCAACCATTCTTCTAAAGACATGATTTTTGTTTCGTGAACGGTGAAATCTCTTAACTATGTCCTCTCAGAATTGTTACTATGCAGCAACAACTGATTTGAGATGAGAGAGAGAGAGAGAAATCTGGCCAGTGAGGACATACTACTCTACCTGGCTTTGACAACTCTCCATAAATTCACTCCATCCTTCCTCTTTATCTTCCTTCTTCTCAGCTGGACTAGGCTACTTGCATGCTAACCACCAACAGACGCCAAGCTCAGGCTTTTCTTCCCGAGTTGTGCTGTTCTCACTCTTCCCTCTCTGTCAGTCAGGGGAAATGTATCTCTGCGTAACTACCCACCTTGAAAGAATGCTTGATTGACCACTCCCCCGTGCCCAGCCCCGCCCCCCACCACCACAAGTGATTTCTTCTTTTGTCTGTGCCTTTTGCTTAGCGCCTATCATGAACTGCCCCTGGTAGTCATGGTGGTATATTTGTGGGTACCTGGTGGATAGTTCGTTTGTTCATTCAAAAACTATCACTGCCCACTCTCTCAGGTATTGTGCCACAGGAGACACGCGATAAAACAAATGGTAGACATGTGAGGCGTGGGTCTGAGAATTTAGCAGTGATGCTGAAAAGTAAAGCATTGTGATGAGTGCTGTTGGGCGCAAGGTCATATGGTAACACACAGCTGAAATGCCTAAGCCAGTCCTGAGGGGCCAGATTGAGACTTGGTCCCAGTTTAGACAAGGTCACTGACAACAAGTCAGGAGGAGGGAGGGATACCCCTTCTGTTGTAGCAGGAGGGAGAAAGGAAGACCTTAGGTAGGTGCTGGTAAATCCGTGGGGAAAAGTCAAGGGAGTTCCTCTCTGAGGTTTTTTGTTTTTCCTTAAGAGCAACGCGGCAGGGTTACCTGTTAAGGGCGGTGGGAGGAAAGCTTATTTGAAGGATAAAATGGAGTTAAAAAGATATAAAATAGCTCCTGTAGAGAAAGAGAGAGAGAACTGGCAGGAGACACTTCATGGGTACCAGGGACCACCAAGGGCTTGGTTCAAGTCACAGACCGTGTGTGATGGCAGCTTTCTCTGAAACTATGTGCTTTTTCTGCAGAAGCGAGCTGCAAGCTGTTTCTGAATGTTTCACACAGAAAATGAATGGGGATTCAAGCTATAGCTCTGCAGTTTATTGGACAAGTCACTGCCCCTCACATGTCCATTCCCTTCTGAACAGCATGGATGATAATTCCCACTGCTACGGTTGTTAGCATCTCAACATCACGATTAGATTTTATATACATGAAAGCATTTTAAACTATTGAATATAAATCATACAGATGACAGTTATGATCTTTCATATATTATAAATTTGAATCAGTAACATTTTCCAGGATTTTTCAATGCTGGATAGACCAAAACAAAAAATAAAAACACCCCCCCCAAACCAAAAAAGACCAATTTCCAAATAAAATACATGTTCAAATCCAATATAAGCTCTAGATATAGTTATAATAAGAATAAACAGACTTAACAGGGATTTCCTTGGCAGTCCAGTGGTTAGGACTTCACCTTCCAATGCAGGGGGTACAGGTTCGATTCCTAATTGGGGAGCTAAGATCCCACATGCCTCACAGCCAAAAAGCCAAAACATAAAAACAGAAGCAGTACTGTAACAAATTCAATAAAGACTTAAAAAAAATAAAAATAGATTTAACAGCATTGTTGAAGAGGAAAAAGTTGAAAATAATCTCTCAAGTGCCACAAATACCAAAACTAGCAAGAGGTTAATTTTCTGGAAATATGAAAATGCCAAGTTTTAGGGCCAACTGAAAACATCTTTTAAAAGTCTAAATAATTTTCCTAATTATTACAGTACATTGAGTATTTTATTATCAGGTTCTGTTTCTTTTTAAAGGTTGCATAACGTGGTTTTTAAAAGGCATTCAGAAAATATTATTCTTTCATGCCATACTTGTTATTTTAAAGAGTCCGACAAAATAGAACTGCTGTTGAGAAAACGTGTGTACAATAAACAGCCTACTGTCCTGTACTTTTTCTGCCCACGTAGGCTGACTGAATGTCATACATGGTGAAGACAAAAATAGAAAACACACACAAGCTGCTTCTCATTTCTCTTTCCTATGGAAATATCTTTAATAAGTGCAGTTGATACAGACTCTCTTTTCATTTTCGCTGCTGGGCATAATCCTCTGGGAATCTGACTCTGCTTGTCCTCCAGCATGCCTAACAGTCTGAATGTTTAACATTTTTAGAGGGTAGTTGTTTGTCACAGGTTCTGGATTATCTTTTCACATACCATTTTCATGCTTCTACTTATACCCCCTGATTAATCCAAATTACCAACTGACCTCTCTTGAGACAGATCCAAAAAATAAGATGCACTCCAGTTCCAAAGAAGTAGCTGTGTGCCAGAATCACATTTGACACAAAACCTTTGCTGACCGTTGTAAAGATCAAATCTATTGGGGAATATAATCTGATGTTGAATACGATCCTTTATCGAGCTGGAGGACCGTGTCACATTTTGGCAGGTCTTCTTGCTGTAAATCTTCTGATCTGATTTAGGAACCACTGTAGGCAAAAATGTCTCTCCCATTACTAGTAATTATTTAGCTGAGATATTTCCTTCAGGCACTTAGTAAAGTAGAATATTGGTCATGTGGGAACAACTATATAATCCCAGGACACTGATTACTTTCCTGGAGACGTCTAACGCAGGAAATAGAAGGAGAGGAAAAAAAGGAAGAGAAGTATACATTGAAAATGGGAAATGTGTATATTTTCAAAATCAGTAAACAAGTGTTAGAAGACAGGGGAAAGTAGGTGGTTAAAGTGTGAGCATGTGTGTGCGTGCGTTAGAACTTAGGTGAACCCTCGTCCTGAAAAAATGAGGTGAACAGTGGAGCAATGGAAGAAGAAAGAGGAGAGGGGGACGGTTTTCACCCAGGAATATCCTGGAGATAGGCAGGAATACCTTCCCAAGCCAGGGTGTCCCTGAAATCTCCGATTTGGCCACTCTGTCTCCTCTCTCCCCTCAGCCACACTGTTGCCTGTGATTTGATGTTCCAACAGGAAGAAAATCATTTCTCCATCACAGTGCATTGCTGAGCACCATGATGCAAGCCTCCTTGTCTTTGCTTTGTTATTTTGCACCTCGAGTGCGAACGCAGAGAGCGGGGGCTGGGCGCTGGCAGCAGGAGCGCTGGCTTCCTCACCTCCCAGGCTGCTGTCGGCGGCCTACTGTGCCTGCTGTGCTCGGGGCTGCCTATCCCATCACTGTGTCCGTTTTCCTCCATGCAGACAAGGAAAAGTTGGAAGAGGATTAGAAACTTTTAAAATAAGTTTTTCTTGGCTATTATCTTCAGTTAATTTGGCACACTCTGTAATTTCTATGTCATTCATGCTTAAAATAGCCTGTATTTCATGTTTAATCACGTTTTGTTTCACCCACAATATTTTTTAACCATTATCAGAGGATTTTTCAAGAAAAGTATAAGTTTCTTCATTTTGTGATGGTAATAACTGATGTCAGTCAGGTCAATGTTATTATAGTTATATAAAATGAATGTAGCATAATTGAATATTTTATTACCTACTGAGGAAATTATAGTTTTGTTTTAATTTTTAGTTGTACAGTGCCACCTAGTGGATATGTGCTATAAGAACACCTTCATATTTTCTTCAGCTTTCCAGATTTAGTATAATCAGCTTGTAATATTTAGCTGCCTTCTGTTATTCATCACTTTGCTAGGACAAAGACTATATAGCAAGACTTGGGTATTCAGACTTTTCTTAGCTATAGAGATGCCAAAACAAAAATACAGAGGCTATAAACTTTACCAGAATTCTTCATGTTGGATCTTTCTAGGTTGTGCTTCATTTCTGTTTTTGTTTTGGATTACAATCTGTGAATGGTTTAGCGGTACTTTTTATTAATGATGATTTCGCAACTGTTCTTTCTACTCTGGCCTTGCTCTTTTAATCGCATGTTTGCCTGCTTGTTTGTTTAATGTCTTTCTATCCCGCTGGACTGTATGCCCCACCAAGGCACACGGCATTCCCAGCACCGAATACACAGATGTTAAAGAGAATGGCAGTAATACGTAGACAACTGGTAATATGTAAATACAGGAAAACTTTAAAAATTGTATTAGTAGTGCCGAGGAGTTGTTGATTGATACATTTTGTTATCTACTCCTTTTACGCGGAATAATAACCAAAAGTTTTACCACTGAACCTAATTTCTCAACGAATTATATTCTTCCTTGTTCTCCAGAATCGACCATGGTGTTACATATGCACAAAAGAGAGATACATTTTATTCAATTAAAGCATCTTAATTAAAACTACTACCAATAAAGTATTTGGCATAACCCTGGTAGTCCCAAAATACAAGCCAAAGATTCAAATATTATTCTCCTCCCTCTTCTTTCCCCAGCATCCCCATCACTTACATGTTATATAAACTCATGCCACACAGGACCAGAGCCAAGAATAGGCAGATGAAGGTTTTAGAGCAAGGCTCTCCATCCTTTTACTTTTTCCATTTAAGAGAAGCACAGAAAAGAAAGAGCAGGCAGGAATATACCAGAGGCCAAAAGATTAAAACACACTTATAAACAAAATTGCAAAGTCTGAAAATAGCTCCGAGGTAAGTATAATATAATGCCCTTGGTAAGAAGAAGAAAAAAAACGTAGGCAACTTTTTGGAAAGTAATGTGATTTTTTTTTTTTAATGCCGTATCTACACTGAAGTTGAACTCAGAAGAAAAGTGGGATTAGCTATTTATGAGCTCATGCACGCTACTGTAGAGCAGATAAGCAGACATCTGGAGACAGCAAAGAAAAATCTCTGATGGCCTTCAGCATAGCCTAAGAGAGATGAAACAAGACAGCGTAATTTGGAAACCCTTGTCCTGTTGCCCAAAAAGAAAATGCAAACAGTTAAAAAGCTTTTAACATTCTTTACTGTCACCTCAGTTGTCTGAGAACCTTCCTTACCTATCCATCATCCAGTTTCCAGAAGAGTGAAAATAGAAAAAATGCAGGCGTATTTCACAGCCTCGATACAGTCATTACTGGACTCCAGTTTGTTACTAGACATTCATTTTCCGTTCTGCAAGTTTGAATCTGCCAGGACTGGAATGCTTAGGTGGTAGCTGCCGACAATTTCACAGTCATTTTAGGCTGGGCCTGTCTTTCAGTAAATCATATCAGTAAAAATAAGGTTAATTTTCCTTCCATTACCTCTGCTTTGTCTAGCAAATAATTGCATCAGATTTTGTTTCTAAAGTGTCTCAGGGAATTAATTATAGCCTTTGAACTCTTTGAAAATAAAAGGATGAGAGAAGTAAACTTGGCTGGAGTTCATGCACATTGCAGGCTTTAACCCTAGTTTAACTCTCTTGAAATCATCTCCTCAGCTGCGAGGTTGAAGCTGTAGAACAGAGCAGCAACCAAAGTCATGACCGATGACTGGATTTCTGACCCAGAAAAAGCTACCTTATTGTTACATTTTTTGTTGTCTTTCACTTCTTATTCTGATTCTCTGTTCACTGTCCTAAGAATCTCTTGTCGGTACCAGTATCTTTCTGTTTGCTTCCCTTTTGTCCCCTCAGGTTATTTCTTATTATTACCAGTTGAAGAAGATACACAGTCATCACTTTATGCTTTTCAAACAAAAAAGTTATATTAAAAAAGTATTGCATATGTCAATATTTGAATATATATATGTATTTAAATCAAACTCCTAGAATGGCTTTAAAATCTGCTCTACCTGTCAACTTTTGTAACCATCAGATACTATCAAAAGCTCCAGCAAGGTAGATTCCCTGTCTTCTAGATCATTTTTTGCAGTAACATTTTACAGTAACAAGGTAGCTAATTTGAAAGTTTATATAAATAAATGCCTTTAGAAACTCAAGCCTATCTCACACTTATCAGACTATAACTGTCCTATTAAATATACACTCTCTCCTGAGCTGAGTGGTTTGGAGGAAAGGCTGTTCAGTACAGATGTGGTAACAACAGTTAGTTATGCCAGGCTTAGTAGTCTGTCCTGCACATGGCTTCCTCATTTAATCCTGTCACAACCCTGTCCATGGGACACCAGAGCTACGCCATGTGTACAGATCAGAAGAGACCAGAAATAAGCAAGTCCAATCCATCTTCTGGCTTCCTTGAGGCAAGAGATGGGGGAGAGGGCAGTGCAGAGGGAGTGATTCTGAATGTATTTTTTTTTTATCCTTTTCCTGATTCTTTTATGTATTCTACTATCTATGTTTTCCTACTCTTGAGATCTCACAACTCATTTCTGAAACCTCAGCAATGGATTAGTTTTAACACTGAACGTCTGGGCAGCGACAGACAGTAGATCTCTCTCTCTTATTTCTTTTTTTTTCCCCCAAGAAAATGGCAGAAAATGGCCTTATGACCCCACTTCATCGACACCTTCCTCCTGCTCTTCAAGTCTCCATGAAACAGCAGTCTGCTTTATTTACATTTTTTTCTTTAAAGAAAAACTTGGTTGATGTGCCAAACCCTGTAATTGTCAAGCTTTTCCAGAAATGTTATCTTTAAGGAGATTTATAAAAGCAAAAAGAATCTATGTGGTTTTATTCTGAAAGCTGGAAGTGTTGAGGAACAAGGCAGACTTCTAATGCTGAGTTTTTTCACTTTCAAGCTGTAAAAAGATGTGTTTCTATGCATGTTTGTGAGGAAGAAGCAATTGAAATATTTATTTTGTTGTTCTGGCAAAGCATGACCAGCCACGTTGAAAGTACTTCATGAGGCGTTTTGTCCTGGGATTAAAGAAACAGAAAAGGCAGAATCAGCCTCCTTGCCTAAATAAGTGAACATTATTGCATATTTCTTCAGAGAGTTGCATTTTTTTTTTTTTTTTTTTTTTATGCGTTACGCGGGCCTCTCACTGCTGTGGCCCCTCCCGTTGCGGAGGACAGGCTCCGGACGCGCAGGCCCAGCGGCCATGGCTCACGGGCCCAGCCGCTCCGCGGCACGTGGGATCCTCCCAGACCGGGGCACGAACCCGTGTCCCCTGCATCGGCAGGCAGACTCTCAACCACTGCGCCACCAGGGAAGCCCGAGAGTTGCATTTTTGAAGAAACATTTTATATACTGTGATGGAATTAGCTAAGTGGCATACCACTATGCAAACTAGAGCTTTTATTTGTTTGTTTATTTATTTATAAATATTTTGGGTGCTCTTTGTGACATGTGGGATCTTAGTTCCCTGACCAGGGATCAAACCCACGCCCCCTGCAGTGGAAGCACAGAGTTTTAACTGCTGGACCACCAAGGAAGTCCTGCTCTGTTTTTTTTTTTTTTTTTTTCTTTCAAACCAGAGCTTTTAAAATCAGACCCAGTTCCTCCTTCTTTATTTATAGCTAATGAACAAACTTAGCAAAATATGTGATACACGGTGTCCGGGACGTTTCCAACATAAGCTTTATTAACTGTTACTACCATCATGGTATTTTTTCTCTGTCTTCACACACGTGGGTAAATACACATATACATAAATGTACACATATGCTTATTAATTACATGTACATTTAAATTAATTTTTGTTTGGGTAGTGCCTTGAGTTCCACAAGGTACCAAGAGAGGCAACCTTACTCCCCGGGTGAACACTAAGAGTTGTGTTCCTTAATGAGTCCAGAGTTTTCAAATTACAATTAATACGTAGGACTTCTGAAATAACCTTGGTTATTTAGAATAACCTAGAAATCCTGTACCCACATGTCTCTTACTTGTGCTTGCTTCCTGTAGACGCCCCTCTACTTGGTAAATCATGGGGAGACTGGACCAGTCAGATGCAACAGGTGCAAAGCCTACATGTGCCCATTCATGCAGTTCATTGAAGGAGGAAGGAGGTACCAGTGTGGATTTTGCAGCTGCGTGAATGATGGTAAGTGGCGCCAGCACGTGCCCTCAGGGAAAGTTCTGTAGTAAACGGAACATATGGTACTTCTTGGCTTAGGAAAAAATGTATGTCTGTTAAGGCTCTTAGTTAGACCTGAGCTTTTCCTAAACACCCTCAAGAATAACTCAAAGGAATGATGAGACAGGGAACAATCTCTGAGGTTTATCTTCTGTAAACATAAGAGGTAAAATTTCATTTTGCCTCCAACTGAGGCTTTGTGGAAAGGAATTGAGAAATTAAGTGACTTCCCTATTTTTGAGTTTTATAAGAAACATAGCAACTTCCCTGTGAGACTCACGCATTTATATGAGAGTAGGAGGGGCTTGGATATGATGTCCTAAGCTGAGGGTGTTCTGGTTGGCTTCCCTTCAGGGAAATTACACAGAACTGTCTTTTATCTACGTTTACAGATGATAAACTTGAGAGATTGTTCCATCTTTCACCATTCCTCCGAATTATTCTTGAATAAGTTCATCAGTATTTAGGAAAAGCTCAGTTATAGCTAAGGGCTTTAACACATATATGGGTTTTTTCCTCCAATATGAATGTCAGATTGTTTAAAAAAGAAAAAAACTTTATTATGAAGGGCTTTCCCAGATTCACTGTATTTTCAATTTCATCCTGGTATGAATTCATAGATATTGAAAAAAACTGCAAGCTTGCCAAAAGTGTTTACATTCATTATATCTATAACATGTCTCTCTTTTTAATTCTTTGGTGTCAAATGAAGCACATTCTCAGGCTGAGAACATTCCCGGATTCGTTTACATTTGTAGAGTTTTTCTAGAACCACATGATTATGAGAGCATGAGTCTTTTATGTGTTTTCCTCTGTTTCTTACCTTTGTAGACATCCTTCCCTCCAGGGCACTAGATCTGAGGAACGTACAGCACTCTGCCCAGGAGCCTGTGGCTGCTGGCTGCTCCTTGATGAAAAGGGAGCTCAGGCAGTTTTCTGCCTGTGTCATGGCGTTCTTGGCCCCTTGGTTCCTGTGTGTGCTCTGGTGGGAGAGCAATGCTGGTCTCCTTGTTTACCCGCCCCCTTATCACAGTCCATGGCTTTGCCCAACTCCCAGTGCCAGAGACTGACATGGTGAGGCTTACTCACAAAGACCTTTAAAAATGCCTTGCTGTGGGGTGGATTCATTGGTTTCCAGCCTCATCTCAAAGACTGGGTCGTGGTCCTCTTGGGAGGTCTGTTTCCTTGCTCCACCTGTGGCACCTACTCAGTGCAAATTGGATACAGTAGTGAGACCAGACCTTGTTCGTTCTCCACCCTTACTTTTCTTTCTAAGGAAGATCTTACTCCATCTCTCATCCTGGATGAAATCTACAACCAAATCCTTGGCTGTCACACAATCTTGGGACCTGGATTTCAGGAACGCTGTGACCGTGCACTTCCTGGGGCTTTAGTTTTGGAGGAAAAAAGTCACGAGACGGCAGAGGCCTCTCCTGAAGCATTTTGATAAATGCCTCCACCAAGGTCACCAGATTTCCACTGTCTTCACTCAAGCCTTCAACCTTCTTAGCAAGTTGATCAGAAATTTGTTCAGCATCTATCCACTTGGAGCATCTAGGATCTTCAATTTGGGGTGACCCTCTGGCTTAACGCCCAAAGTGTCAGCTCAGAACCTTAAAAGGCCCTGCCACTTCCTAGTAGAGAAAAACCACACAGAGTTCCTGTGTTTCTACACAGTAAATTCCCCTCCCTTGATATCCACGCCTAGGAAGCTGCCATGTTCATTTT
The DNA here is from genome assembly GCF_008692025.1 of Phocoena sinus. Classification (NCBI taxonomy): domain Eukaryota; kingdom Metazoa; phylum Chordata; class Mammalia; order Artiodactyla; family Phocoenidae; genus Phocoena; species Phocoena sinus. Next base: position 22,576,328 of record NC_045767.1, read on the forward strand.
CTCCAATATTAGTTCCTGCAAGAAAGCCAGACTCCCTTAGATTGACACAGATGCCTGCATTCGTCATTTAGGTTGAAAGAAGACAGAGGTTTGTTGGAGTTAGAAAGAACCCATCGGGCTTGGTCACAGGGCTCCACTCTGTTTCCCTTCGAAGTGTCCAGAGATTACACAGTGGGAAGCACATGAGGCCAAAAGACACGCTGGAAGACGAGTATCGTGTGGCTGTGCGTGATACTCGTGATACTCGTGGTACTCGATACTCGTGATACTCGTGGTACTCGTGATACTCGTGATACTCGTGATACTCGGGGGAGACTTGAATTCTGGTTTATAAAACATGGCAGATAATATTAAATGCTAAAATTAAATTGAGTTGATTTGATTGATTTGATTCCCCCTAAAATTAATTGATTTTAAGGGGGAATTTTTTCACATCTTACATGCAGATGTGTGAAAATAAATTACAGGAGCTGTAGAAAGTACCACCCATACATCCTGGAACAGCCAGTGCAGCGTCCTCCATCGCATCTAAATGTAATAAAGTAGCAGTTTAAGGCCCCCATAGCTTTCTTAGCTCAGTCAAGACTATCAGTTTCCCACTTCCATAATCTTTTCAAGACATTGAATTTTCCTAATTCAGAGATCCATATGTACATATGAATCTTATAAAACTTGTTTAAAAAGAAGTGGCCATGATATGGTAAGAAAATAGAAAAAAAATCAAGCCTTGGTGATTATTTTCTTAAGGCAAAACTAAGAAAACAGTCCTATTGTAACCCATGTGTTAGTTCACAACTGAAAATAAAGAATACTGAGTTATTGGTTTTAAAACAGGTCATTACTTCTGTGGTTTTACAAATGAAAATGTTCCTTACGAAACACTTAAAACCAGAGCATTACTGCTTATTCTAAATACTTCTATTGTCAGTGGTTTAACAGCCAGCTGTATTAATCTCAAGGCAACAGGAGTTCATTTTCACAGAGATACCAGGCCATATTTGTCCAAGTGTTCGGTGTGTGACTCATAAGTGTTCCTATGCTATTGGATGACTTCCAGCGCTTTGCCAGAACTAACCTTCTTAGACATTTGAATCAAATTAAGAGTTCCTCAGCTGAGATCTTAGTGGTGTATTCTTTCCCAAATACAGTAATCCTTTCCACTCTGAAACCCAAACATTAAAGATTACCATGCAAACTACCCATGGCTGAAGACATCTCTTAACTAAAGGATAATAAACATTATTGTTAATAATATGGTCCAAATAAGAAGATAGTAAACCAGTCTTTCTTTTCTCTGTGTGTGTAGACTTCTGTTTCTAATATTCTGAGGAAAATTCTGGACCAATTACCTGCTTATTGTTAAATAGTTAGAAAAGTCAAAATTCCTTTTAAAAGAGGTAATTAAATAGGGACAATTAAATTTTGGTTGTGACAATTTTAAAACGCCAGTACTTGTATCCACTATTTCTCTGTAACGATCCAAGTCATTAATGATTCTTTGTCATCAATAATTTGCAGAAGGGTCAAGAAGATATTTTAGAAAACCCTTATTCTTTCTAAGACATGCTTTTTAGTAGTGGATATTTAGAATATACTAAAATATTTTTTTTCTCATACTAACTCCTTTCTTCCCATAATAAATTTTGAGAACTTACTAAATTGTCTGTGTTGTAAAAATAAAAGATTTCCTTTCCTATTTTGTTTTTATTAGTTCCACCATTCTATTTCCAACATCTGGACCACATCGGAAGAAGACTGGACCACTATGAGAAGCCAGAACTATCTCTAGGATCATATGAATATGTTGCTACTTTGGATTACTGCAGAGTAAGTGTTCCCAGGACTTCAAGTGTTTATATATGGATGTCAGATACAAGTGAATTACTTTTATATGTCATGAACTGACCTTTGATTCACAGACAAACCATTCGGGTGGTGCCACAGGGATGTAGAAATGTCTTAAGACACAGATCAATCCTCCTAGGCTGTTAACATGATTAAGTAGCCAGACCATCCACTGCAGTGATCATCTTTAAAAACTAAAAAATGGTGGCAGAAAGAAAAAATAGGGACTTCCCTGGTGGTGCAGTGGTTGGGAGTACACCTGCCAACGGAAGGGACATGGGTTCGAGCCCTGGTCCAGGAAGATCCCACATGCCGTGGAGCAACTGAGCTTGTGCGCCACAACTACTGAGCCTGCGCTCTAGAGCCCGCGAGCTGCAACTATGGAAGCCCGTGTGCACTAGGGCCCATGTGCTGCAACTACTGAGCCCACGTGCCACAACTACTGAAGCCTGTGCACCTAGAGCCCGCGCTTCACAGCAAGAGAAGCCACTGCAGTGAGAAACCCACGCACCGCAACGAAGAGTAGCTCCTGCTCACCGCTGCTAGAGAAAGCCCGTGCACAGCAATGAAGACCCAACACAGCCAAAAAAAATATATATAATAATGATAATTTCATTTGTATGTCCCTTTCAGATAGAATGTGATGCTAGGTTCTTTTTCTTTCTTTCTTTCTTTTTTTAAGTTTTTTTTGTTGTGGACCATTTTTTTATAAAATAAATTTATTCATTCATTTATTTTTGGTTGCGTTGGGTCTTCGTTCCTGTGCACGGGCTTTCTCTAGTTGCAGTGAGCGGGGGCTACTCTTCGTTGCGGTGTGTGGGCTTCTCATTGCAGTGGCTTCTCTTGTTGTGGAGCACGGGCTCTAGGAGCGCGGGCTTCAGTAGTTGTGGCCCACGGGCCCTAGAGCGCAGGCTCAGTAGTTGTGGCGCACAGGCTTAGTTGCTCCATGGCATGTGGGATCTTCCTGGACCAGGGCTTGAACCTGTTTCCCCTGCATTGGCAGGCAGATTCCCAACCACTGTGCCACCAGGGAAGTCCCTTGATGTGGACCATTTTTAAAGTCTTTATTGAATTTGTTACAGTATTGCTTCTGTTTTATGTTTTTTGGTTTTTTTGGATGCGAGGCACGTGGGATCGTAACTCCCCGACCAGGGATTGAACCCACACCCCCTGCATCGGAAGGCCAAGTCTTAACCACCGGATTGCCAGGGAAGTCCCTCCGCTAGGTTCTTAATGCAGCAGTTTCATATAGTGCCTCTGCCTTATTTGTTCTGTCAATCATCTCAGAAAAATTTCCCTTCCAAGGCAGAAGCTCAGCTGATACGGTCAGTAAGACTATTGACGTGTTTCTGTAGCTCCTTCTCCACTCCAGCTGTCATCGCAGTGATTTAGGCTCTCAGAGTCTCCCTGAGACTGTTTCAGCAGCCTGGGATCCTGGCCTCTGGTTTCCTTGCTTTAAAATGTAACCATGAGACTCCCCCCACTACCTTAATCTAAAAAACTAAATTCAAAAATTTAAGTTTCTTTATAAGACCATTAGCTACCACCTTAGCTACGTCTTCAATTGTAGAAAATTCTGGTTCATGTACTCTGAACACATCACTCCCCTGTACAACTCCATGCTTTTATCTAAGATGCTTTTTTGACCCAACTACCTTTCCATCCTCCTGTTACATCTATACATACCCCACCTAGCAAACTCCTACTTATTCTCTAATCCCTGGCTGGAATTTTGTTTTATGTAAGTGTGTGTGAATGTGCACACACCTTTCTCTGACTTCATCGTGGTTGGTATTTACTAAATCTTCTGATTTTTTCCCCCATATAATTTGGTCCATATGTCTGTTTTAGCAGTTATCCCCATAGAATTTAAATCTTCCTATATTTTCCCTCTTCCTAGATTCTGATATCCTTGGGGACGAGAATCTTGTCCTAGCTGTCTTTACAGCATCTATCATAGTGCCTGCCACAGCATAGGCAGCTGATCAATGCATGTGGATGAATGAATGAGCGAGTGAATGAGTGAATGAATTTGCAGGTGGGTCGCTATTCCCAGGGCTGGCTGTTTCCCTTCTCCAGCGTCATCGTGATAGTGACATCATTATGGATACCTTGAATATCTTTCAAATTCTTCAGTGATTTGAAAATATCTTCGTGAGTATTGGTTCAGATTTCAGCTTGTATCTGAAGTACCTGTGTAGACTTGAAGAAACAATCATTCTGACTTACTTCCTTTTCCACAAATGAATGCCTCCTAGTGCCCAGTCCTCAGAAAATAGCCTCTGACCCACAGATTTCTTTCCTAGATATTTGCTAGGGGACCAGTCCATGTTGTATTGAATATAAATTACAAAGAACATTATTCCTAACTAGTTTTTTCAACTGAGTGAGTTTTAAAATGTTTTCCAGTTAACATACGTTTTGCATTTATTTTAGTATTTTGCATGAGTTTTTCAACTAGTTATTAAAGAAGTATTAACACTTTATTAGTTTTAACTGTAACATTTGAACATACTTTGGGAAACATAAGAACATTTTTGGTACAAATGATTTATTTCAGGCACAGAAAAAAACAAAACAACAAAAAGATGTCCTAAAGTGCCAGTTACTTTTGGACAGTTTATTTGTCCTTTACTGTTGTGGACTGAAGGAGAATGGTCAGGCAGAACATAAACATCTGCAGTTCTAGTTAAATGTAATGAAGCCATTGTATCTAGTTCTAGTTAAATGTAATGAAGCCGTTGTATCTAGTTCTAGTTAAATGTAATGAAGCCGTTGTATCTAGTTCTAGTTAAATGTAATGAAGCCGTTGTATCTAGTTCTAGTTAAATGTAATGAAGCCGTTGTATCTAGTTCTAGTTAAATGTAATGAAGCCGTTGTATCTAGTTCTAGTTAAATGTAATGAAGCCGTTGTATCTAGTTCTAGTTAAATGTAATGAAGCCGTTGTATCTAGTTCTAGTTAAATGTAATGAAGCCGTTGTATCTAGTTCTAGTTAAATGTAATGAAGCCATTGTATCTAGTGATGGAAAATTTATTCACTCATTTTTGCAACCGTAGTGTAAATCTAACTATGCTCTGACTTTCCAGTTCTCTGCCAAAAAGGCTATATTATCTTGATTTTATGCTTTTCTTAGCAGAAACTTAGGCAGGGAGTCAAATCTATTTCTGGGAACAAAAGTCTCCGTATCTTCAAACTCTTTTATCTGGAAATGTTCCAGATGTCTAATTGATGGGAAAGCTCACAGAGCAGGCCAGGAACCAAATAAAAACTGTACATTTTGGAGAGTTTTTTGTAAGGTTAATCTTCCTTTTATTATTCCAAATAAGGTTCATAATAAAAGAACTCTTAATATCTTCAAATTTAATTATACCTTAAAATGTAAATGAAGAATAATAATGAATTGCCTTAGGGATTTGGGTGATGAATAAGAGCTTATATAATTGGTATGTGTATTTTTTAATACCATACAAACTTAAAGGAGAATTACAAAATAACATTTTTCCTGTTCATTTTAGATAATCTTAATGCCAATTTTAGATAATAGAATTAACATTCATTAAACATTCACTATGTGTGATGCTCTGTGCTAAGTGCTTTCTATGTATTGTATCATTTAGTTCTCATAGTGACCTCATGTGGTGAGTATCACCATGATGTGGGGAAACTGAGGCTTAGAGAGGTTAAGTACCAACCTCAGGCCATACATATAGAAAATGACCACAGAACCCCTATTTCTCTATCACTATGGATATGTAGGCATGTATTTACAAAATCACCATGGAGTTCCCCTGGAAAAAAAGACCCAGCTCTGTCTAATAACTGACAGTTTTTCACTTAGAAGTTTACAGAATATATCTATCTACGTATAAAGTGTACCTGAAAGGTAAAATCTCATTCCAAGCCAGCCGGCTTTTTTTTCCTAGATAAAAATGTAGTTTCTCCACTTAATTTTAGTTCACTTTGACATTTATTATATGCCTAGCATGTCCAAGGCACTTTGGCTGTGTTTGTGAGTGATAATAAGATGAGCAAGAATATGAACCTGATCTCAAAGTCCTTACCATGCATAGACCTGATAACTAAAGTATATAATTATGATATAAATAATATGATAAATGCTGTAAGAATAGAATAGTCAGAGTGCCATAAGAAAACAGATGAGCAATAATTTATGATTTGGTGAATCAGGTAAGGGTTCTAAGAGTAAGTGACATTTGAGTTGGTTAAACCACGAGCAGAGACGTGGAAACTAAATGGTAAGCAGAAGCAGTTTCTCAGAGGTATTTGCAACTTACTCCAATTTCTTCAGGGGCTATGGGGGGCTTTGTAGATGAGTGATGGGGACCTAGTATAGAGACTAGGATAGTTGGAGCGTATATTCCCCCTTCCCCCAAAGCACATTCAAATTCAAATATTTTTTAAAACACTATGCCAAATGAAATACTTTTCCAGCCAAGGAAATACTTTTCTTGGCCCACACCCACTAGATTGGGACTTGTGGATAGAAAATGTTTTGAAAATGGCAAACACTTAAATTAGTTGGAGGAATGTGTATTGGGGCATAATAGGAAGTAAAGCTGGGAAATTGTTTTGAAACACAGACTATCCTTTTATTTTCCACTAGGCTTGGCATCAGAGCTTTGATCTCTTAGGCTTTTATACGTGTTTGCTAAATGAGTATTATGGGGAGTCTCAAATGCCAGGCCATTGAAGGATTGTACTAATTCAGTAGGCCTTTAGGACAATTAAAGGCAAAGTGGGAGTTGTTTCTATTAATCCATCCATCCATCTACACATTCATTCACTCATCTAACAGTATTGAGGGCTCTCTTGAGCCATGCTCTGTGCTTGGCTCTGGGGACTCAGTAAACTTCCTGTCCTCAGAGGCAGTAGCCTTGGGATCTATCTTGTGCCTTGGGTAGTTTATTTTGATAGCAGTCTGTATAATGAGAGGAGGGAGATTGGAGGTAGGGAGGTAGGTATTGGAAGTTATTAATCTCCAAAATTTACAAGCAGCTCATGCAGCTCAATAACAAAAAAACAAACAACCCAATCCAAAAATGGGCAGAAGACCTAAATAGAAATTTCTCCAAAGAAGATATACAGATTGCCAACAAACACATGAAAGAATGCTCAACATCATTAATCATTAGAGAAATGCAAATCAAAACTACAATGAGATATCATCTCACACTGGTCAGAATGGGCATCATCAAAAAATCTAGAAACAATAAATGCTGGAGAGGGTGTGGAGAAAAGGGAACACTCTTGCACTGCTGGTGGGAATGTGAATTGGTACAGCCACTGTGGAGAACAGTATGGAGGTTCCTTAAAAAACTAAAAATAGAACTACCATACGACCCAGCAATGCCACTACTGGGCATATACCCTGAGAAAACCAAAATTTAAAAAGAGTCATGTACCAAAATGTTCATTGCAGCTCTATTTACAATAACCAGGAGATGGAAATAACCTAAGTGTCCATCATCGGATGAATGGGTAAAGAAGATGTGGCACATACATACAATGGAATATTACTCAGCCATAAAAAGAAATGAAATTGAGTTATTTGTAGTGAGGTGGATGGACCTAGAGTCTGTCATACAGAGTGAAGTAAGTCAGAAAGAGAAAGACAAATACCATATGCTAACACATATATAAAATCTAAGAAAAAAATTAAAATGTCATGAAGAACCTAGGGGTAAGGCGGGAATAAAGACACAGACCTACTAGAGAATGGACTTGAGGATATGGGGAGGGGGAAGGGTAAGCTGGGACAAAGTGAGAGAGTGGCATGGACATATATACACTACCAAACGTAAAATAGATAGCTAGTGGGAAGCAGCCGCATAGCACAGGGAGATCAGCTTGGTGCTTTGTGCCCACCTAGAGGGGAATAGGGAGGATGGGAGGGAGCGAGACGCAAGAGGGAAGAGATATGGGAACATATGTATATGTATAACTGATTCACTTTGTTATAAAGCAGAAACTAACACACCATTGTAAAGCAATTATACTCCAATAAAGATGTTAAAAAAAAAAAGTTAATGTAGTAGTCGAAACAAGAGAAAATGAGGGTAATATAACAATTCCTCAAAAAATTAAAGACTGAATTTCCAAATGATCCAGCAATTCTCCTTCTAGGTATATACTCAAAATAATTGAAAAGAGAGTCTCAAAGAGAGATTTTCACACCCATGTTCATAATAGCATTAGTCACAATAGCCAAAAGGTAGAAGCAACCCAAATATCCATAGATGGATGAACGCATAAACAAAATGTGGAATATACGTACCATGCAATATTATTAAGCCTTAAAAAGGAAGGAAATTCTGACATATGCCACAACACGGATGAATGTTCAGGACGTTATGCTAAGAGAAATAAGCCAATCACATAAACGACAAATACTGTATGATTTTACTTTTATGAAGTACCTAGAGTAGTCCAATTCATAGAGACAGAAAGTAGAAATGTAGAAAGATGGTTCCCAGGGCTGGAGAGGGGGGGAAATGGTAAATGATTGTTTAAAGGGTACAAAGTTTCCGTTTCCGCAGGATAGAAAGAGTTCTAGAAATGGATGGTGGTGACGGTTGCACAACAACGTAAATGTGCTTGAAACCAGTGAACTGCACACTTAAAAATGGTTAAGATGGTGAATTATGTTCTGTGTATTTTACCACAGTTGAAAATAGTTTTTAAAAAGGATGAAAATGAGGGTCTGAATTTGGGTACTGGAGCAAGAAGGAGCCGCTGAGGGCTTCACAATTAACTAGGTGTGGATAGCAAGGGGCATGAACAATTCCACAGAGGAGATGAGGCGTCAAGCCCAGAGCATTCTGGAGGATCATACTTTCTGTAAGTTCCTTGTAGAATAGGCCAGCATAGTGGGAGAAATGTTGTCTTCACTTCTAAGATTTTGAGTGTAAGGTGCTGGCGGGACCTTGCTGTGGAGGTGTGCTGTGGTTGATGGGAATGCTGGTCGGGAGCTCAGAAGACCCACCATGCGGAGAGAATCTGAGGGGTCGCCTACAGAGAGGTGCTGGTTAAAAATGAGCAAATGAGATTCTGTGATGGAGCATGTGGTAAGGAAAGAGAAGAGGGTATCCTTTGGAGAAAGATAACAAAATGAAAAACAGAAGCAGCAGTCAGAAAAGTGGGAGAGGAAATGGCACCATGGTGCCTCGGCAGCTGAAAAAGGGAAAGTGGTCTGCCAGGCCGAAAATTGCAGAGAGAAGAGAGATTGAGGATGAGAGCCGGGTTTTATTTCAGATCACTGTAGTTTTCGGCCAGGAGATCTGTGAGCTTCAAGATGTCACGGTAAACCAGGTTATAGAGTTCATGCGTGCTGAGGTTGGCCGGACAAAGCCAGCTGGATTGAATGGGTAGAGTGATCAATTAAGGCAGCCAGGGATAAAGCCAGTACAGTTGTCTAGGTGCAGGATGACAGACTTCCAGGTGGTTAAGAGTGGGGATGGGGTAAAACATGTGAAAGAAGCATTTTGAAAGAATAAATCAGTGGGACTTGGTGATGGAAAGAAAAGGAATAGTTAAATCTAATTTCATGTTTTCAAGCCTTTGGGTTGACATGTAGTGATGTTATTGATAGAGATATTGGAAGAGAATGTTATTTATAGAGGAGTGATGTATTAGTTTTGCATACACAGAAAACAAGTTACGGTGAAGCATTCTGTAGAAACGTGTAGGTTGGAGATATCAAAAATATTCAGTGGGGAACTGGTGATGCTGCACTTAGGAGAGAATGTAAGAATGGTATGCCACATTTGGATTGGTCACAGGTTTTGGTTTAATTAGTGGAAACGATTGTTACTTTCATTCTATGTAAATCAGCATAAGTGTCTGTTATGAATTAGATTAGGTGGGAATCAGGAATGGTTTGCAATAAAAATCATTGCTCACGGGACTTCCCTGGTGGTGCAGTGGTTAAGAATCCGCCTGCCAGTGCAGGGGACACAGGTTCAAGCCCTGGTCCGGGAAGATCCCACATGCCATGAAGCAACTAAGCCCCTGCGCCACAACTACTGAGCCTGTGCTCTAGAGCCCGCAAGCCACAACTACTGAACCCGCGCACCTAGGGCCCGTGCTCTGCAACAAGAGAAGCCACTGCAATGAGAAGCCTGCGCACCACAACGAAGAGTAACCCGCACTGGCCACAACTAGAGAAAGCCCACGTGCGGCAACAAAGACCCAGCACAGCCAAAAATGAATAAATTAATTAATTGATTTTAAAAAATCATTGCTCATGTAGACAGCAACAGAGTTCTTATGTTTCTTCGTTGGTCTGATTTTGGATGTGGCAAAGCAATGAAGTTTTCAGGTTGATAATTTTCAAGTCCTACAATTTTTTTCCTTTTTTCAAATGAAAGACTTTTATTAGAGGAACGTTACATCTAGCCCTATAGTGGACATAGGGTGAATTAGTAACTTAATTTGGAGATAGTGTCATCTCATTTTATAATTGTAACAATTAAAATTTAATCTAGAATGTTTTTTTCATTTATCACAAAGATTAGCCTTAATTCTTTACTCTCTAGTGTGAGTCACTAAAGTTGTTTGCCTGTGGTTTATTTTCTAAATATCTTGTAAGATCCAACTGAAGAATTGCTTCCTAAGAGCTGTTTGAACACCAGCCAGTAAAGGGACCAAAAGCTACAAAACATTTATGTAGCAGCTGCCTTATGTTGTAGTGATTGTTTTAAACAGAGAAAAGGCCCAGTATTCAATTTTTTTTTACCATAAATATGTAAGGAACAGGTACATATTTAATAATACAGCACAATTTTTTAAGTATACAATTATATTTTAGTATTTAATTTCATATCTTTGAAGAGCTTATAAAGGAAGAGAGTTGAAAATGGTGATATCAAGTTAATGAAGTTTTACTTCAGTTTCAAAAACAAACACTAATTATAGTTTTGTACTATTTGGGGCCACAGTTTGCCAGGGTTCCAGACATATTTCTTCCCCTAAGGCAGAATGTTCTAAGCGAGGTTGCCACAAGACTGTACTCACCTTTGGGGAATTGTGGTAATAAGGTCTTCTGAGCCTTTCTCTGCTAGCTGTCATAATCCTGTCTAACTCAATAGTGGGACCCAGGTCATAGCCTGGAAAATAAACAGCTTTTATCTTTTTTACAGCATCAGAGACTGTTCCAGAAAATGATTTAATTCCACACGTTATATTAAATGAGATGTCTGATGACCTTAAAGAGTTTCTGGGGGTTTTAATTTGATTATGAAATGTATGTACATTATAATTATATGTGTGTGACTTGTTTGCTTTCTTGTAGAAGAATAAGCCTCCCAACCCACCAGCCTTTATCTTCATGATTGATGTTTCTTATAGTAACATTAAGAATGGACTTGTGAAGCTCATATGTGAAGAACTGAAGACTGTGCTGGAAAAACTTCCGAAGTAAGGGAACTGCCATTCTTTTTGTAACTCATACGATATTGCTGAATTAGTATATTGGCCAGAAAACAAGTGCTGAATGGCCCGTTGGTCTCTTTTGCTAATGGGGACATCGGATAATTGTTTATAATTTATAAACAATTATAAACAGCATCAAACCTTAAAAAATCAGAGTGATCTTTTGTACAAAGCAAAAGAAACACAACTGATAAGAAATAACGCCACGGTAAACAACATTCAAAAAATCCATTCTAGATTATAAGGAGAATCCCAGCAGTGTGGTGGAAAAGGCCTTGGAAGTCTGTTATTCACTTTTCAAAAACATTGATTTTCCAGCAGAAATGGGTAGGTTGCTGGGCGTGGTAGAGAGTTCTAAGGGATGCCAGGAAACTGAACTGTTGTCTCATGGCAGGCCCCGTGGCTTTTTGGCCAAATTCCCTTTTGCCCTTATAGTACCCTGTCTAACCCCTCTGCAGCTTTCCTGCCTCTATGTCCTGTAACTTAAGGGCATAGGGTACATCATTTGTCCTGCTGTTGCAGGGGGCAGCACATAAAAAGAAAGGTGGAAATGTATATTAGAAAACATGACTATGTTTTATCGTGTATAAACTAGTTGTTTAGGCTGGGAACTAGCTTCTAGTAAGGAGACTTGTGAGCAGGGAGAAAGCTTTCCTTTATGAGCAGATGACATGCTTAAGAAAATAAAAGAGGTTAGAAAAGATTGTCTGTCTGAAACCTAGTGTCTGCACCAGTCTCAGCATCTTCCACCCCTCCCTATGTTCTGAACATAAGCAACCTCTGTTCTGGACGGGGATGCTTTGAGGGGCGAGTTGTCCGCAGCCCCTAGGTCTCCTCAGGTCCTCGGGTGCCCACTCCTCTGTATTTGTCCCACACGTGGCTGGTGCTTGGGTTGCCTGTGAGGCTCAGTTGAGCGAACTCTGGACCTCCCAGGAGTAGTTTTGTTTGTATCCATGAAGCTGAAGTCATAATATTCTCAAGGATGGTTTGGAAAAGCAGTGGGGATGTTTAAAAAACATTGAGGTGATTTCAAACTGAATTCTACAATGAAGAATGAGCTGGGAGCAAGTTGAAGCTGGGGCAAAAGAAAGGCCTCTGACGCCTGCCGACTATTGTGACTATAGTTTCTGTGACCTCATTCTCAGGGACACTTGACAATTATGGACTTTCTGCCTAAAATGGCATATTTGATCACAGACCTCCCCCAGGGCTGCTTTAACACTACATCTGAATTTTGAACTTGAGTTGTATGAAAGCAAACTACTCTAATTTCTGGAAGTGCGCTCTCTCTCTCTCTCTCTCTCTTTTCAAGCTGGTTCAAATTAGCTTCTCATAACCTATTTTCATAGTCACTTCACCAACCCCTTGTTTCTTTTCAACACACTGATGATATGAAGCTTGTAACCTATTGATACAAGTTATGAAATCACACTGTTAGGTGTCATCATGACCTTTATATCCCATTGGAGCAGAAGTGTGGCTTTGGCAAGAGATGGCGAGTTGGGGGGGAGAATACTGCTGGCCATTCCCCGCCACTTTTCAAGTAACTCTCTTGAAAGTTCTTATTCAAACCAAAATACCTTCTCTTTCTTTATCTTTTAAAACAAATCTGTTTTTTCTTTTCTCCCCTGAAATTTATTTTGGGCTGCGTGTATGTATAACTTTATATTTTCGATGGTAAGATTGCCATCAATTTGATTTACTTCTGTGAACTAAAGCAGTGTTTTTAAAGCATAGTATATAAGTCTTGATTAATATCTAAGGTATGTTCATCTCTCAGCTAATCTTTTGAAAAGGGAAAGCCCATTCCTACTCTTTAACTTTGAATTTGCATCTTTGATATTGCCAGGTTGCCAGACTTTTCTGTCTGACTTCTCTGGAACAGGAAAGAAAAGATTTGAAGTGCTTCACTCGTTACTCAGATCAAACTCTCGGACTTTTTTCTGGTTGTTTGTTTTTAATGCTGCTGTAGCTAAGATGTTGAAAATGCTTGATTTTGGAATATTCTGGTTCTTCCAGTTACTAATATCTTCAGTGTTGCTCTGTCAGATTCATTCCATTATAATAATAGGGGCAAATGTTGAGGGAAGGGGTCATTGAAAAATGGAACAAAACATGGTCTTTATTAAGATATCCCTTATATAACTTTACAAAATTTGTGTAGAATCAAATGAAGGAGAGACTGAGGTTTTGTTTTCTCGTGGATATGATGTAACAGGGCAGCTATACTGTTGAAAAAGAACATTTTAGGATAGTTCTTTGTTTCTCAAATTTAAAAAGAGTTGTTCCAATGGAAACACTACTACTATTTTGTAATAATGTGAGATGTCCTGATTAGATGTTTATAAAAAATGTTAATTAGATTTTAAGTGAACCCTATGAATCCCAGGATACTCTTTTCCCATCACTAAAAATGTCCAAATCCAATGGGGAATAGCAATCCAGATTCTTCTCTTTAATTTTTCTTTTGTGTCTTTTGCCTTGGTTGACTCCAAATTAACTATTAAAAGGAATAAATCCCCTTCGTGATTTGCTGGGCATTTTTCACCCTATGTAGTAAAAGGTTTACTGGGAAATAGGAGCTTAACCAGTGGTGTGCTGGAAAACTGGCTCTCAAATAAATAAAGCCTTGATTTGTAGTGTTTGCTCATTCCTGTGGTATAAATACTTCCAGCTGGGCTGATTTTAAACTACCAAGGCGACATCACTCCACGGGAGCTGAGAAGGGATACAGACAAATCAGTTTATCAGTTTGGTTTCTAACTTGCCCTCTCAGACAGTGTCCCACATCATGACAGTCATCCTCAAGGAGACCTCTGTTCTTCTCCACGTTGTGCTTGACCCTCCAGGAGCAGAGGGTGTAAGCCTTGAGCCCTGCCCTTTATTGGTTTATTGTCAGGGATTCCTGAAATGTTAACTAAAAGGCACTTTCTACCAAGAGCCAAATGTGAATGAGTTGTAGAAATTTAGGAAGAGGAAATAACTTCTGGTTGGTAGCATCAGGGGAGGCTTCACAGAAGGAGGATTTGTGCTTGGCCTTGAAAAGTAAAATTCTAATAAATAGGGGGAAGGGGAACACGGATACAATATAGTATAGTCATTGGTTGCATAAAGTCATACAGTTTAGATTGTGGAGGGTGTGTGTGTGTGTGTGTGTGTGTGTGTGTGTGTGTGTGTGTGTGTGTTTCAAGTCTGTGTATGTGTAGCTACAAGGGATAAGGATTCCCATTTCTAAAAATTTTGCAAGAGTCCAAAATGTAAACATTTACCAAGGGATTTTGGGATTATGAGGATCTATTTAAACTGCCCGGCCATTTATCAAGGCCACAATGAAGAGCAAATGTCCTCAGTTAGCAAAGTAAGTAGAGAAGAACTAGAACAGAGTTTAAAGTGAATAGTTTGTCAGCCTGTACTCTGCTGAAACATCAAGGAAATTGGGAAGTCTTCGGTGGGAACTTCGGACACTTCCATTGTCCTTTCTCTTGTACTCAAGTAACTCTTTAGGCTATGTGCAAAATGTAGAAACTGAGCAAACTAGGTTCTTTTTCACAACAGTTGTCCCCGAAGCAGAATAAGTTTTACCGATGTCTAAGGGTCAAAGAAAATGGCTTTCATGTAGCCGCTGAGCACTATGTTATATCCACTGCTGAAAATGAGTAAGAATATCAGTGGTGTCGAGGTGTGTTTTTTTAGCAGGGGGTGTGGAAGGAGGGAGGGGGAGGAGAGACAGAATAAAAACGAGTCTAGACCACTCAATTCTGAATATACTCAGTATAGACTTTAACAGCAATATTCATGCCTTTGTACTCCTTTCAGGAAGATTAAGGCCTTGTCCTGGAATTCCTCAAAAAAATTTTTACTAAAAAAAAAAATTTTTTTTTTACGTTTTGTTACAGTTTTGGAGATTTTATTGCTTTTATTCTCTAGCCATGACCATCACAAATGGTTACCTAATAAGAATTACATTGATTACACTGTCAATTCGTATATGTGATTTATTTTAGTATTTACACTATATGTTTATATGGTATATAGCTTTCAAAATCTAGCCCATTTTCTGTTGAGAGTCTTGAGAATGTGTAAAAAAAAATCACACAGGAGGAGCAAGTCCTTTCTTGATAAAAATAGCTGTCCTGTTTGTAATCTGAATATGCCTTCTCTTGCTTCAGGTATGCCGTTTGTTACTCTGACCTTCTGGTGACTTCTGAGAGCTTTGTTTCTAAAGACTGTAGTAATCCTAGCCTGTTTGTGAGGGGGAAAAAAAGCACCTTGTAATTGCTATGGTTAGAATAAATAGTAGAAAATATGAGCACATGTTTTCATAATATCTATTTGGTTTTTTACCTAGATTTTTGAGAATTTTTTTTTAAATCAACTTGTTAGTTTTGTAGTATCTCCCATCCCCTACCACTGTGACTCAGTATTATCTATATCCTGTAAATGATAATTAAGACCAAACCTTTACACATGTCTTCTGTATATTTTATAGAATGTGTTCTTACTGAATTTCTCATAGAAGCCACTCTCTCAGGACTTCATGGAAGAACGTCAAACCCTTTTTTCCTCTCTCACAGGGAAGGTCAGGAAGAGACTTCCTCACTTCGAGTAGGTTTCATCACGTACAACAAAGTCCTCCATTTCTTTAACGTAAAGAGCACTTTGGCACGGCCCCAGATGATGGTAGTGACCGACGTCAGCGAGGTCTTTGTTCCTCTGTTGGATGGTTTCCTTGTCAGCTATCAAGAATCCCAATCTGTGATTCACAAGTAAGTATCGAGTGCTTTATAATTTAGATCCTAATCAGTTGTCTGTTTTTTAAAAATTAATCTTTATTGGGGTAGAGTTGGTTTACAACGGTGTGTTAGTTTCTGCCGTACAGCAGAGGGAATCAGTTATACGTATCCCTGTATCCACTCTCTTTTAGATTCTGTTCCCATGTAGGTCATTACAGAGCACTGAGTAGAGGTCCCTGTGCTATGCAGTAGGTCCTTATTAGCTATCTGTTTTATACATAGTAGTGTGTATGTGTCCATCCCAATCTCCAAGTTACCCCTCCCCACCTCTTTCTCCCCTTGGTAACCATAAGTTTGTTTTCTACATCTGTGACCATTTCTGTTTTGTAAATAGGTTCATTTGTACCATTTTTTTAGATTCCACATGCAAGTGATATCATATGATAATCTGTCTTTCTCTTTTTTAATGTTTTGATTCAATCACACATATTTTGTTTTGTCATTAGCAAGGGGGCTTTAACACATGGATTATAAAACTCTGTTATTTGTGTTAGTTCTGTCTCTTTTCATTGCAGACTGGTATCTAAAAGGAGGAATTTTTTTAGTACACATACTCAGCCCTACCAGTCCCTTCTCTTTGCTGGAAGGCAATGCAAGGGAGTTATTTCCTGAGTGTGCATGAGAGTACTTGGTGATGATATAGCCACTGTTCCATAATCTATAGCCTAAGAGATCAGAAATGTAGTAAGTAGAAAAAAAATCTATAGAGTGTGATTTTGTAAATGTTCCAACCAAATCATAAATTTTGGTGCCAAATCATGCCAGGATATCATTCCTTGAGGAATAACCTCTGAAAGTCACCCACAGGTGTTCAGTGTAAAAAAAACACCATATGTACTTAGGCCTGAAGTGTTCATGATTTATTTCCTGATGTTTATTACAAATATGCTAAATATTTAAAACCTTTTGCTCATTCATTTCTTGCAGTTTATTGGACCAGATTCCAGAGATGTTTGCAGACTCTAATGAAAATGAGACCGTCTTTGCTCCTGTCATCCAGGCTGGCATGGAAGCACTAAAGGTGAGAAGAAGGCCCTTTTAGTTACTAGTAAATAAATTTTAAAAACACACACACACACAGGAATTTTCATCCATGAAAGATGATACAGCCTTCATTAAAACACGCAGGTTGCTGGAGGCTGTTCAAACTTCCCTACAAATCTCAGGAGGAAACGGCCCAAACCACAGCTTGCTCCCAGCGTTTACATTCCAGCACTGTTAGCATCTGAACACCTGATTTTGTCGGGGTTTCCCGTTTAGCTCCTCCTTTTGGCTTCTATGTGAACTTTATATGATCTATTTTTAAATTATTTCAACAATATCTGAACTACCAGATATGAAAAGAAAAATCTCCATCTCTCTCCTTCCTTGGGATTTTCAAACATGCAAGGGCAAGGTCGTCACATTCAGTGACAGAAGTGAATGCTGCCTGGGGCCTTGCTGAATGCCAGAAGCAGAGTGGGGTTGGCTGACTCTCTGGTTGGGAAGCTGAGCCCAAGGGACTCTGGTCGTTTTCATAGTAATAAAGACATTAATCTGAGGAAGGCAGAACGGTTGGGAAGTGCTTACTCTTAATCATTATTACCTTAGCACAAGAGTCAAACCACTTTGGCCCAGACAGCTAGTTCCTAAAATTGATTTTTAAATTTTATTATTAAAGTTACATTTGAATTATTTTTTAAGATAAAATGGCTAGCAGTAGTAACAAACAGCAACAACACCCCTACAGAATTAAGTTTATGAAATACTTACACATAAGTTTTATGACCAAACGTTATAGTCTGGGTCCAGCACAGTGATTCTTGCCTGGGTTCTTTGGTGTTCAGAGTATTCACTTATGGGATCAAAGACTCGTAGATATCCCTCAAAAAGCCTCAATACAAGTTAATTTAACATAAAATTAAAGATAAATTTTACATCAGAAAGCGATTTGGAGATGTTAAGTTTCATCCCGTGGAAGCCAGCAGTGATCATTGTTTGGACTACAGAAAGACTTGGGAATTCCTATTTTATTCCACATTGCTAAAGACTAATATCTTCTGTTTCAATTTGAAAGAGTTTTGCAATTGTTGTTGTTCTCTCCTCCAATAAGGTGTCTAGAAATTCATATGTAAGTTTCCTGATACGTGGTAAGTTATACATGATGCTACAAGTCTTTCTACTCTGAGAAGTTAGTACTGGGAGTAACATTGTATTCACGTGCTCATGCCTGAAAGATGAGTGGATATTCATAAGCCAATAAATCATTAGTTAAGACAGTAGAGTGGAAAGAAGAGTGCGGCACGGCTCTTCTTTAGTTGCTAGTAAATAAATTTTAAAGAAGACAGGCACATGCGTGCACGCACACACACACACACACACACACACAGAGGAAGCTTCATCCATGAAAGAATATACAGGCTTCATTAAAACACGCATCCAGAATCCCAGCTCAAACGAATATATCGTTTCTAAAAGGGAGCAAATACTGTCTTGTCACAATGGGTTCCACACTGGCAGTCCACAAGAGGTCTAGAGGCTGCTTAGCAGCCTTGAAAGAAAAAATATATAAAGCACCTTGTGTACATGCATTCCACGTATCTAAAATGTGATATTATGATACATGACTGAAAACCACTGTGTTCTTATTAAGCATGATGTACTTCGAGGTTGCTCAGTACCATAACTGCGCTCTCAGTGTTCTCAGCTGCCTGTCGTTTGCCAGAGGCCAGTGCATTTCAGTCAATCTACTTTCATGTCTTTTGCATGTTATTTTTTGTTATACTTGCAATTTTTAATGTTAGAGTAGCATGTACTTTTACACGGAAGTTTAAAGATGAGAAGAAACTAATATCTAAATATAATCAGAATAACTTTACAAATATCAAAGTAAATAAGTAGCATTATTCTTACAAAGTAGAATGAACTCCCTTTAGAGAAGGTAAAGAACTTTTTTTCTTTTATAAATTTATTTATTTATTTTTGGCTGCGTTGGGTCCTTGTTGCTGCGCGCGGGCTTTCTCTAGTTGCGGATAGCGGGGGCTACTCTTTATTGCAGTGTGCAGGCTTCTCATTGCGGTGGCTTCTCTTGTTGTGGAGCACGGGCTCTAGGTGTGCGGGCTTCAGTAGTTGTGTTACACGTGTTCAGTAGTTGTGGCTCGCAGGCTCTAGAGTGCAGGCTCAGTAGTTGTGGCGCACGGGCTTAGTTGCTCCGCGGCATGTGGGATCTTCCCAGACCAGGGCTCAAACCCGTGTCCCCTGCATTGGCAGGCGGATTCTTAACCACTGCGCCACCAGGGAAGTCCCAAGAACTGTCTTTATATGAAGGTAAGAAGCTACCTTTATAAAATGACACTGTTGGACATAATGTTAGTGGTGCTTACTGCCCTGTGCCTGCTGGCAGATCGCTCTCCCAGCCCGTCTTCACACAGACTCCACGGCTGCAGAAGACCGGGAAGGCAGGCATGCCCCAAGTCGTGGAGTCACGTATTAAAGGGCGGGTACTTTTTTCAAATGCAGATCTCTGGCCCCACTTCCAGAGATCCTGCCTGATTCATTATCTCCCCAGCTTGCTCTGCTGATTATCCATATTTGGGAACCACCAGCATAAAGAATTGTTATTCATTCTGCCATCTCTTGGAATATCCTTACATTAAGTTAACTCACGAGAAGATGGCATACCTGACCCGTACAACTTCACATTACACTTGCGCTAAGAACGCTTGTGTTTAACTATGATTTAATGTCTTGCCCTAAGCTGTTAATTAATGGTTAAATTAAGAAAGAGCACTATGAAGAAAGTTCTTTCTTGTGTAGAACATTAACTGGAGACCTTATTGCATGATTCAATCTCTTACATGTAGAAAGATTCGCTAGCTGGTTTCCTAGAGTCGGTTGCTATAAGCAGTCTAACGCATAATGTTTCTTTTAGCTTTAACTACTAAGATACTACTTAGGGTAGATATTCTAATATAACGATTTCTTTTCCCTGACCTTCTTAGTGATTTCCAGTTTTTTACATTTGCCTTAGCATTTCTATTATATATGTACCTTTAATCATCTGTTTCCTCAAAACTTTTTTGTATAAATAGACCATTGCCATAAATAACCTTAATGAAAAAGGTTTCTTCTGCATCTTCCAAGAAGATTCTGGGTGATTATAATTCGTTGTATAAGAGCAGACACTGCTGTAGTACAATTCGATACTTTCTCCCTCGTAGCAACTTTATCAGGTTTGGATGAAGGAAAAAAAATTCGAAGTAAGATAAAAGTGTGTGTGTGTGTGTAAATGTCTGATGTGTGTAAATGTCTGATGTGTGTATGATAGCTTAGCTGCCTGTGACCGTCACATCATCTCATCATCTTTTCAGGTCCCGTGTGGCTAAAAATCAGTAAGACTTAAATTTGTATAACGTATACAGGGTACTAAAATTCTTGCCTGAAGTCATTATTAGGTAAGAGCTAACATTTTTGAGAATTTGCAGGGTAATATCTAAATATTGAAGAGACCACATCATTCATTCACTTATTCTTTCAATCAACAAAGATTGATTAAATGCCTGTGTTTTGTTAAGACAATGTAAGGACTACTGTCCCTGCTTCTAAGTTGCTCATAGTGTAGAAGAGATGTAACTCTGTAATACCATGTGTGATGTTCATTGCTTATGTTCGCAAAAAATAAAGGGGGTGGGGGAGGAGAGCAACGAGTAACTTTGGGAAGTCCGGGACCGCAGCAGGTTAGCCGAGTAGCTCAGGGTGTTCTGCACGAGAGGCCGGAGCTGAGAGTCTCATTCTCTGTGGAGGGGAGGAGAAACTGAGAGAGCATCAGAGTGCATTGTTTCTCATTTGTGTCCAAGTGGAGACATTTTAGAACTGGACTCCCCCATTTGAATTATAGCTCTACTTTCTATCAGCGAGATGCCAAGTAAAATCTATATATAATTAGCTGTAATAAACTTTTTGGAGCAGAGAAAGAGAGTAGACAAAAACTAACATAAAACATGTGCTAATTTGTCACAAAGATAAAGAGGGACTGTTTGGTAACTTCTGATGCATACTTTCTCAAAAGCCCTTGAACTATCCAACTAAAGGTTTCCATTCCCTATTTTCTGTTGTACATGCTTCCGTGTCCGCAGCCTCTTGTACTCTTAGTGTCTTTTTTTCCATATAGTCTTCCAAAATCTGCATCTCTTTCAAAATCTGACACTCATAACTCAACTATATGTGAATTTCTGGCATTGTCTTTTAAGTTGGCCTCAGAACAGTTTTCTGAGTTAGCTCTTACTTCCCCCATAAAACTAGATGAATAGAGTTTGGCAAAATGTTGGAGGGAAATGGCCTTTAGTGGTTATGCTTCAAATATATCATTAGGTGGGGGGAATTTATCTTTCAGTTGTCTTAATATATGCTTAAATTTGGTTTCAAGATGATACATCACAACATTCCTTCCACAAAAATTTATGGAGCATCTATAGAGCGAAAGGCACCAGACCCTGGGCAGGGGGCTTGGAGAAACACATTGTAGAAAAATCAAGGTCCTTCCTTTTTCATGGAGCCTGTGATCCATGGAAGACAGTAGAATACCTAAAGTTGTAACACAGTGTCATTAATTCTAGAAAAGTCTTATTTACAAAGCAGAGTAGGGACATAGAGGTAGAGGCAACCAGCTCTGCTGAGGGGGATTAATAACACATCTCTCAGAGGAAAGGACCTCGGAGCTGAATTTCGAACTATGGGTTCTCCAGGCCAGCCTTTCTCAACCTGTTTCCACCATAATAAGAATGACGTCATTCATCTAACCCTACACGATGCACGTATGTGGGCACAATCAGATTTTGGTAAAAACATAAATTTTGTAGGGATTATAAAGGATATAATGCCATAGGAGCTCTTTCTTTTATTGCTACTCATAAAAGATTTTATAAGGATGTGATTAATGAAATAATAAATCTGAAATTAATAGCCATTATATAAGGAAAAAAGATAAATATGGCTTCTTTATTTTTTTCAATATTGTACTTTTTTTTTTTCCTTCAGAGTTTTACTCCATAGGTAATATTGACTAGGCAATCATGTATGTGTAATTATGATTAACACCATGTCCTGGGCCATTGAATTCTCTCAACAATATTTTGTAGTTACTGTGTTTCCTGTGTCATATAATTAGGTAGCTGAGGCTTAGAGAAGTTAAATATTTTGCCCAGTGTCACTTAGCTGATAAAATGGCTGGGATTCTAACCCATGCAGTTAGGAACTAGGACCCATGCTTTTAACTACTGTGGTATAAAGTTACCGTGCATCTGTGAGTACAGAAGATCTAGATGATAGAAGAATTTTTTATTTTTTTGCGGTACGCGGGCCTCTCACTGTTGTGGCCTCTCCCGTTGCGGAGCACAGGCTCCGGACGCTCAGGCTCAGCGGCTATGGCTCACGGGCCCAGCTGCTCCGCGGCATGTGGGATCTTCCCGGACCCGGGCACGAACCCGTGTCCCCTGCATCGGCAGGCGGACTCTCAACCACTGCGCCACCAGGGAAGCCCGATAGAAGAGTTTTTGACAATGAATTCTTTAGGGGAATTGGGCAGGCGAGGCATGAAAAGTCAGGGAAAAGATAGACTTTTAAGAAAAGTTTTATACCTTTTCTGCTACTTGGATTAAAATTAAAAGTACTTTTATAAAAGTGATAGAAATGAAAAAAATTTAGTCATAGAATTGCAAAGTATTTAACGTGTTATTATCAGTATTACTGGAAATTCTACTTGGATTTGGTCATTGGAACTACTGTCTTTGTTGGCCAAAGTGTTGAAAACATCTTTCTCCTATGTGGTGTGTATACACATGGAGGGTCAGTCACTGTCCGTGCTCTTCATTCAGCCTTGCCTTCCTTCTTATTAATGCTGTTATGTATCAGTAATTTGCGGTAAAAGACTTGGGCAACAATAAAGTCACTGCTCACTACTGGCCACACAGCAAAGACAAGATGGGGCATGGGTCACACACCCTCCCCAGGGTGTCAGCTGGGACCCAGTCCACAAAGCATATCACAGTGTCACTCGATGAGACACATTAAGAAAGGGCTAGCCTTGAATTCTCTTCATTTGTTTTTTAAGGAACTTACTCACAAACCCAAGTACCTTATTAGTAGTAGCAAATGACTTCACATCTTGCAGCTGACCCAGGCACACAAGTGTGCAAACAACAGCTCCAGGCCAAGGAAAAGGCAAGATGGATTCCAGGCAGAGGGAACAAATACGGAGGTGTGTAAAGCACGTGGTGTGTTCCAGGAAAGCAAGAAGGTTGTGTGGCTGCAACTTCAGTGCAGGGGATGGTCAGGGGCGAGATTAGACTGGAAAGACAGATTCAGACGAAACTCCAAAGGGCCTCAAAACTGTTGTTCACAGGCTGTGTGACCTCGCCAGATTGGATGAGCCTCAGTTTTCCTATCCTTAACATGCAGACAATACTACCTTTGTCACCAGGTTGTATTACATAAGAAATGTGCGCGAAGGGTCTGGTGCAGAGCTGCACACGGCGAACGAACGAACGTTGGTAGCAACACATCTCACTGTTTCCCGGCCTTCCTGCTCCCACCAGATAAAGGAATGTGGACTTTATCCTGTAATGGAAAGCCTTCAGGAGTCTTGAGGAGAAAAGTCACCTATGTGATCAGAACAGTTGCCTTGAAATTATTTCAAGGCAACAGTGTGCCTGGATGGTTTGGAGAGAGGCAAGATGGGAGAGGAGCAATATACTGAATCATTTAATTTCAGTAAATTTTCCTTGTACGTTACTTCTTAGCTCCCTAAATAAGATTTTTAATATTTTTAATGCTGATTTGACTTTCAGTGGAGCCTCCCTGGGCTTTTTGTTGCTTCCCAGGGACTACAGATAGTGTGATGTTGATCCCGCGTTTTTTCCTTTTGTCATCTTGCCTGATAGCCGATTCCTTTTGTCTGCTGTTGCCACACCGCCGCTGCATTCTTGTCCATTCTTCCTTGAAGTACCCCTTCAGGTTTAATCTGTTTACTAATGATTTCAAAGAAGAGCTTGTATTACATCATGATCCTGGGAATCCTATCATCAGAGGATTTACCTGGTCCTGAAAGACTACTGTTGGCTAAATGAGAAAGTATTTTTACCTGGACACATCATTTTAATAGGTGTTTAAAGCATCATGGTATAGAGACCTACATTTATACATTGACTCTTTGGGGAATTCCCTGGTGGTCCAGTGGTTAGGACCTGGTGCTTTCACTGCTGTGGGCCCAGGTGCGATTCCCTGATCAGGGAACGAAGATCCTGCAAGCCGCACAGTGTGGCCCCCCCCCCAAAAAAATTGGCCCCTTCGTTTATAACTTGTGTGACTTTAGGCAAATCACTTAGCCTCCCTGAGCCTCAGTTTCCCAATCTGTAGAAGACACAAGGTTACTGTGAGTCTTAATGAGATGTATACAGTGCTTGGCTCCTAGAAAGTACTTAGATTTTACTTTCCTGAGTCCCTTAAAATAAAACTTCCCACCCAAGACTCTTTTTTTTCCCCCCCCAGGCAGCTGACTGTCCCGGGAAGCTGTTCATCTTCCATTCCTCCTTGCCAACTGCAGAAGCACCAGGGAAGCTCAAAAACAGAGATGACAAAAAACTGATTAATACGGACAAAGAGAAGGTATTTGTAAACAGTTGCCCTTTGAAGTCCGTATGTCAGTTCTTAAGATGGAATAAAGGGAGAGGGAGCGTGTGCTTTGTATAGGAAAAGGGGAGAAGCTACATGTAATGTATAAGTCCAGGACATTGTATTTTGTAGGAAAATTTTGAATTGTAAATAATTTAGGAAATTGTATATTCCTAGAAAAACTGATGTCTGAAATAAGGTCTCAGACTTTTTTCATGTATAATCTGTGTAGGAGACTGAGTAATAAGACTACTAGGGGAATGGAAGAAATGGGGGGAAATGCAGAAAGAAGATCAAGGTAGAGGGCGAATGCAGTGGACGGTCCCGTATGACAGCACTCCCGAGGCATGAAGTAGACGTGCCTGGGGCTCAAAATATGCTTAAAGGCTCAGACCCTCTCTGGCAGTGTAGCCGTGGGGACAAGTCGGGGGAAAGGATAAACCATGAGGTAAGCATCCAGCCGCGGCCACGTGACACCAACCAAGTTGCCTCACCTCGGTCTGTCAAAGGGAGGACTAAACATCAGCTTCCTTAGAGCTGTCGAAAGATCAGATAACATTGCGCACATATGTGTATTAAACACGGCGCACGCCTGGCGCACAGGGTGCTCGACACATGGCCTCTGCACTGATGATTATCACGGCTCACTTCTTCTGCACTTAACTAGGAAAAATAATTCATTTAAAAAACTTCAGTGAGGGGCTTCCCTGGTGGCGCAGTGGTTGAGAGTCCGCCTGCCGATGCAGGGGACACAGGTTTGTGCCCCGGTCCGGGAAGATCCCACATGCCGCGGAGCGGCTGGGCCCGTGAGCCATGGCCGCTGAGCCTGCGCATCCGGAGCCCGTGCTCCGCAACGCGAGAGGCAACAGTGAGAGGACCGTGTACCGCAAAATAAAAAAACAAAAACGACAACTTCAGTGAGAATTCAATAGAAATTAAAAACAGAAACCAGAAACATTACGTGGTTTTTCTTTTTTCCCTTTGTGTATCTTTTTCTTCAGATCCTTTTCCAGCCCCAGACAAATGTCTACGACCCTCTAGCCAAGGACTGCGTGGCTCACGGCTGCTGCGTGACGCTCTTCCTCTTCCCCAGTCAGTACGTGGACGTGGCCTCCTTGGGTCTCGTGCCTCAGCTCACGGGAGGAACCCTCTATAAGTACAACAATTTCCAGGTAAAGGCCAGCAATTTGTTTGCCTCGGTTTTCCACTGCTGGTTTACTTTTGGTGCTTAGATCTGTGAGAAAGCTGTGCCCCCTTGTGGGCAGCCGACAAATGTAAATTCTAGGTCCGATGGAAAAGGATGGACAGATGGTTAGGAATTGCTTGCCTGCTCCCTAGGGTATGGCCACAGATTGACTCATTCAGCCTCAGAGTTGAATGTCAATGTTAAGCTTCCATGTTGGGGGGAAATATATTTAATATAAAATCTTGGTATTTTATATTAAATATATTTAAGGTATTGTTTTTAAAGTGACTATATATTTGTTTTAAAGTGTTATGATATGGGGCGGGTCAGTTCATGATACTCCCCCCGCCCCCTCCAAGCCTGAACTGAGAGACAGAGTCAAGAGACGATTAGAACGCCAGCCCTGGAACGGACCTAGGTCTGTGGACAAGTGGGCTTGCTAGCGCTTTCCCCAGTGAGACAAACTTTACACGAGGCGGCACAGACAAAAGCGTCTTCTGCGGACTCCTGCCTCCTGCTACTGTACTGAGGGCCAGGAAGCGTGTGCTTCCTGCAGGCAGGCTGCTTCCCCAAAAAGAAGATGTGGAAGAGGCCAAGCTACACCTGCCCAGTTCCTTTTCCCAAGCTTAGAAATTGGATAAGTCACCTGTCCTCCCCTGAGGAGAAGAGGTTGGGGGGCGCCTCTAAGTTATGTACCTCCAGAGGGAAACGTGGAGGGGGAACGAGTGTTCCCCCAACATAAATGACAGTGTTCATCATCTAGTTGTATTTTGATGAAAGCAGTTATTTTTCATTGCCTAGCTACATACGTATTTATATTAGGAACTAGATGAGGGATTTGATAAGACCAAAGATTATAAATGAAATGACACTGAAAAAGCTTTCAGAACCCTTTCTGAGATTTCTGGATAAAGTAGGTTTTAATCAAGATTTGTTTAAAAAAGAATTGTTATTTTAAGTATTTTGCTGCCACCTGGTGGGCATGATCATACTTTATTTTTTTAGGTGCACTTGGACAGCCAACAATTTTTGAATGACCTCAGAAATGATATTGAGAAGAAAATAGGATTTGATGCTATTATGAGGGTTCGTACCAGCACAGGTACTTCTCGTTTTTATTATTTTTCAGGTCTCTGTTGTATAATTGTTTCCTCTTCAAGCTCATTGACAGGCCAACAAAGTAAATAACAGTAAAATAAGGAGAACCAAAATTTCCCTTTTCCCTCATCCTTAGGTTTCAGAGCCACTGACTTCTTTGGTGGCATCTATATGAACAACACCACCGATGTAGAGATGGCAGCCATTGACTGTGACAAGGCAGTGACTGTGGAGTTCAAGCATGATGACAAACTCAGTGAAGACAGTGGAGCCTTAATCCAGGTGATCTAAAATGTCTTCCCATCTTTTGCTTTGTAGTTTGTTACTGACAGTGATCAGTGGGGGAGACTCCAGGGCCATCAACTATGTTAGTCTCTCCATAAAGAAATTCAACTCCATTTCTCCAAACGCAGAAGTCACTAGATTAGAGCACTCTGTGGTATATTCTCCATACTGATTCACATATGCTATTTATGTGAAGTAACCATTATGTATGTCTTTGCATGAGAGCCCCGCAGACTTGAGGTCAGAATGACAGGCATCAGTACCCACTCACTCACTGGTTTGCTGCATTCCTGACTGCCGTGTGCGGGACACCATTGCTGAGACGTGTTGTAACAGAAGCAAGTAACGATAGGATTTGGCTTTGTAGCAAATAAGATTAACTAGAAGCCATGGAGACTTTGAATTAAAACAGGAGAGATTCTAATGGTCATAGTTTTCAGACACGAGCGTCACCCTCAAAGAAAGGAGAGAGTCTGGCATCAAGTTGAGGAAAAACTGTTTATTTTAAAATCACACCTATTTGGGGAAATGGTGACTTGTTTGCATTTTTGCAATGTATGCATATATTATTAGTATAAAACCTAAGTACCTCACCAAAGCTAGTTGTCCATTTTTAATCGAAGTGAGCCTTGAGGAGGACTATGAGAACATGAAGGTATTATTTCTGGACCTGGATCCCTGGTAATAAAATCTGAGCTAGGAAATGTAGACTAGTTGTGGAAATGCACAGTTATTTGCACGTGAATAGCCCCATTAAGTTTAAACCAGTGAAATGCTACATGAGAACCCAGTGTATGACTGGTCATTATTCCTCCCTTATGTGTTGTTGTTCAGTCTTTAGCAATAATAGAAAAAACCCTGTAGGAAAGTTCAGAGGTCTTTTGGCTGTACACACTGTTCTGTAAATGTAAATGTCAGGCTAGCTTGGGTGAATATGTTAACCAGAAAAACATGTGCCCTCCATGTTGCCTCTGCAGTGTGCCGTGCTTTACACGACTGTCAGCGGGCAGAGAAGACTTCGGATTCACAATCTGGGCTTGAACTGCAGCTCCCAGCTGGCTGATCTCTATAAGAGCTGCGAGACTGATGCCCTTATCAACTTCTTTGCCAAGTCAGGTAACACTTTGCTAATTCTGGGGTGCAGTGTACCTTGCCTGGTAGTGCAGGCAGGCCTCGTTGGTTAATCGAGTTAGTAGCTGACAGGTCCTGCAGTTGTGCAGCCTTTCGGTGGGTAAATTCAGAATTTGTAAAAGCAAAGGGTGACGGAGAATAATCAGCATTTCTAACTCTAGACTAATAAGGAGAGCAGTGAGTCAGGCCCGTGCTATCCAGTTTTGTTTAAAGTTTCTTTCCCAGGGGGACTGAGTTGAAATTGAGGAAGGTGATAACTTAGACTCATTATGGTATGAGTGTGTGCCCTCTAGGACACGAGGATAATAGAAGATGGTCCCTCATGTGAGACTGAATTTGCTTATCCATACCAAGATAATTCGGAAGTGGTAGGGGCCTGAGGTGGAGTTTTCTGGCTTCTTCTCCCCTCCCTGCTCCAAACCCCAATTGAAAGGCTACACTAAGGTTTAGAAGAGCGAGCAGTCCAGCCCATAAGAATTCAGAACATCAGAAGGTAGTAAACTGGTCTTTCTTTTCTGTGTGTGTGCAGAGTTCTCTTTCTAATATTCTGAGGAAAATTCTGGACCAATTACCTGCCTATTGTTGTAGGTAGGCTATTCTTCATTTGCTAAATTATAATTAGTCAAGAGGAGAGCATTAACACATGGCGTGAACATTTTTAAATGCTGTTATCCCTTGCTGAGTGGTGTGAAGAGCAATTTTTTTATTATTACTTGAAGGGATCTATTTCTGAGCTAAACCTTTGATGCCCTTTTCATTGTTTTGTGCAAGTAGCTTTTAAAGCAGTTCTACACCAGCCCTTGAAGGTCATCAGGGAAATTCTGGTTAATCAGACCGCCCACATGTTGGCCTGTTACCGGAAGAATTGTGCTAGTCCGTCTGCAGCCAGCCAGGTAAGTTACCTGCTGTCCTCAGGTGCTGAAGTGTTACAAACACCTACTTGTTCATTCAGCGTTCTGCTAGTAAAGGCTTATGATGTTCCAGGCACTTAGATGCTGTATAGTAAACCATACAGCCAAGATTGACAATGCCATTTTGGGGGGACTGTGGTTTATTTATAGCAACATTAAAATGCTTAGTGGCTTTACAAGATGCATGAACCCAAAAATGTGCTGAGGGTCACTACATTATTTAAAACAAAAGCATGTTACATGTAAGAAATGTCAATATAAATGGGGTTATCTTTTGCATGGATGAAGATGGATATAGAGTTATGAAATGTGGGTGCTTAAATACTTTTTGGACATTTATTAACAATCAAAGTTGACATGAACTAATGGCAGTAATGATTCATTTATATATATATATATATATATATTTTTTTTTTTTTTTTTTTTTTTTTTTTTTTTTTGCTGTATGCGGGCCTCTCACTGTTGTGGCCTCTCCCATTGCGGAGCACAGGCTCCAACGCGCAGGCTCAGCGGCCATGGCTCATGGGCCCAGCCGCTCTGCGGCATGTGGGATCTTCCCAGACCGGGGCACGAACCCGTGTGCCCTGCGTCGGCAGGCGGACTCTCAACCACTGCACCACCAGGGAAGCCCCTCTTTTATAAACAAATAAAATTTATAAATTTTGGAGTTCTTTATATTTAAAAGTTAATAATAGGTATGAAGAGTTTTGAAAAAATTGTCTCTCTCATCTAGTAATTTGAAATTTTAGATCCTTTAAATAAACCTGACTCTTGTGAAAACAAAACACAAAAAAAAGCAAAAAGAAAAGGTAGAACCTCTTGTCCACATTTATTTTTGCATCTGTTTTTCATATTCTTCCCCATCAAAGCTAGATGCCATTTTTCATAGTTATGTATTGAATATCTGAGCATAGAATTTGGATTAAAGAGAAGGCAATAAGCAACAGATGGGAAAACTTTCTGGTTAATCCCTTGTGGACAGTGACATCTGAAACCCCACCCAAAGCAACCCTTCAGCAGCAGCGATAGTGCAGATACATCTGGGGGCCAAATTCATAATCTGGGTAAAGAAGGAAATTAAAACAAACGTAGTTATTAGCTTGGACTTCTCACAAAAATTCCTTTCTGTGCTGTCCGGAGAGATTAGAGTAGCCATCCATTCTTTCATCTCCTGTTGATAATCACAAAAGCAACTCTTAAATCTGTGTAAGTCAGTTCTCTTTATTATTCAGAGGACTTGCCACTCCAGTAAATTCCAGTATCAGTCCTGTTTCAGAGCACACGTGTTTACTTTATACAAAGCCCCCCAGGTGCACCTGGATATAGTCCAACCAAGACCACTTTACTCCCCAGTTTTACTACTTGTTTTGGAGCTCTGGAAACATGGAGTGTTTCCATACTCTGTCTCTGGAGTGTCTCATACTTCGGAAGGATTGTTGAAGAAGAACAGGTACAGTTAGTGTCCTCTCAAGGAAGTTTATTTGCTCATGTTAAAACAACTGGATTCAGAGACCTTAAGTCAAAGATCTGTTGCCTATTAAGGGAAGAAATGAAACTGGTCGGTTGCTGCTGGTTTAAAGTTAAAAGATTTGACTCTAATACTAGATCATCTGTTTGCAGTTGAATTGTTTCTGGAGTAACAACATTATGACGACAGTTTTTTTTCTGAAAAAATTGATAAAGATGATTCCTGTTCTTTTGGAGATTTTTCTTTCTCCATTAGCACATTTCAAGTGCACCTTTAACCTAGGATTATCCATCATGGAGTGGGGAAAATGTAGAGATTATAAAACTGTTAATAAAGATAATATATTAAAATATACCATTATTTAAAAACAGAATGGCTGGACTTAAGGTTCTCCTCAGAGAATGTAACTTCAAATTTGGTCGTTTTCCATAGTTCACGTGCAAGAAATAATTTCCATGGAGAAATTCGTAAAGGAATTCCACTGTTTTACTATAGAGCCCAGTTTCCTTGATCAAAGCAAGACTGTTAAGGACCTATATACTTGGATTATATGATACTGGACCTCAGGAGATATGCTTTTACTGAATTGCCAGGGCCAGGACTAGGTTGATGCAGAAGAGGTGCTTAAGGTGTAAAATTTAAGGAGACATCCACCTTGGGGGGGTGGGGGTCACAGGATAGATGCTGGGTTAAGACATAGAATTAAAAACAACATTAAAACAAATTTTTAAGTTTACATAAGCAATGTAGATTCTTTTTCATTAATTCTAACAACTTACTGTTCTGAACTTAAATATATTACATCATATGAGAGTACACTGACTTTAAAAGGCAAGTCACATGACCTTAACTGCAAAGTAATAGTTTTTTTCATTACCACATCTGTTACTTCAAAACCCAAAGCGGAGAATTCTCCAAATTCAATTAAACTGTGGATTCATGAAGTTCCACTCCTTCCTCACTCACACTTTTTCTCCCTGAGAATAATTTCATTATTTATGGAGAGGATCAAGGAGGTGGGGAAAGGTTTTAATTGCCGATCTGTTGCCACATTTTCTTCCCCACCTCAAAAACACTAAGACTGTCTCTCTGTTTTCTTTCACTCTAACTCCATTTTTCTTCTTTATAATAAAATTTCCTTCTTACCTCCTCTGTTCTCTTCCCCCTGCCCTCTATAATCCAGTCTCCTCTAATCAGATTTTTTAGTCCTGATAGTGTCATCATGGGCCTCTTTGTGGTTTTCAGGACGACAAATTTCTAAACTGTCTTAATATGACCTGATTAATGAGCAGCAACCAGTGAACTGCAAGACGATATTAAAAAACTGTACATATATGCTTCTCTATGGGAATCTAAGAACATTCTTAATCCATAACATCTAAGATGCCTAACTGGTAATTAGCCCTGAAATAGTATTGGAGCCACATGGCTCTGGAATATGACCATGATCTGTGTCCTATACCTTTGGATAATAATTTTTTTTCTTTTTTTTTTTTTTAATCCTAATTTTCCTTGGCTGAAAACATATTCCAGTACCATACGTTGTCAAATAAAAATACTTTACGCTAAATAAGTGAAAGAAGTCAGACAAAGAAAGACAAATACCATATGATCTCATTTGTATGTAGAATCTAAAAAACAAACAGAAACCAAGCTCACAGATACTGAAATCAGAATGGTGATTGCCAGAGGCCTGGGGGGTGGGGGGTGTAGGGTGGGCAAAATGGGTGAAGGGGCTCAAAAGGTACAGACTTCCAGTTATAACATAAATAAGTCCTGGGGAAGTAATGACAGCATGGGGACTGTAGATAATAACACTGAACTGCATATTTGATAGTTGCTAAGAGAGCAGGTGTTAACAGTTCCCATTACAAGAAAAGATTCTGTAATTTTGTACAGTGATATTAACTTGATTTATTGTGGTCACCATTTCACAGTATATACAAACATGAATTATCACGATATATACCTGAAACTAATATAATGTTGAACAGTGATTATTCCTCAACCTAAAAAAAAAAAAATTTATGCTAGAGAGCAAATTACAAGAAGAGCTTTTCCTCATATGAGGAAACATAAATTTATCTAACTGTCTTTGGTTCTTTGAAAGGAGATAAAAGTTGAGAGGGAAAACTAACTACAAAGTAGGATTGTTCTGAAATATGTTTTCCTGAACCAGTGAAATAAGTTCTGTTTACACATTCCTTACTTAATAGATCATGAGAAGAGACCTGTGATAAAGAGATTTAAGTTGAGGAATAAATCCTTACAGAGCCCTGAGGGAAATTTCCTTTTTGGTGCGGATTCTGAAAAGTATATATTCTTTTTCATCATTAAGATAGAAAGCTAAAAAGAAATCATGAATTTATAGACCAGATATTTCTATTTGCAGATTATCATTATCTTCTATATATACTTTTTTTTTTTTTTTGGATATTTCGTTGTCCATTGACCTGTTAAATGGAAGGAAGTGACACTCAGATCATTCGATCTTGATTCTTAGCCATATTTATAAAATTGAGTTGGGAAGAAGGTTAAACACACAGGGAAATTACTTGTAATTTTACAAATTACAAATTATTTGTAGTTTTTTTATCCATCAAGTTGTGTTTCTAGAACCGTTTAATTGTGTTACTATTTGGAGCGTCACTTTATGGTATGCACTTTGAGGCGGTTAGAATGAAGTCAGAATGAGGTCACATGAGCCAAAGAGAGGATGGAGAGGAAGGTACAGGTGGATTATAAATGTAGAATAGAAAGAATTCACGTACTAATTGAAGGTAAAGAAAAAGTGAAATTAGGGTTCATCTGGTAGTTCTAGTATCTAAAATAGGAACCATAACAGGAAGAACATGTTTGTACGTTTGTGGAATTGTAGGAGTTTGAGTTTCCGTTAGCATACAGTAGTTACGCAGCTAATAAATTCATGAAGCACTTCCTGTTTTGTTTTCTGCATATGGTATTGCAATTTCCTTATTATGGTTCATCTTCTATATGTATATCATCCCCAGTAGACATTAGACATCTTGCATGTGGACTATGCCTCATTCCTCTGTAGATCCTTGATACTTTGATAGAACCTGTGACGTGGTGGCACTCATTCCATGTCTGATGAGTCTATGACTAACAGATGCATGAAGAGCACAGAGGAAGAGATATCTCGTGGACAGTTGGAAATGCTGTTCTTGAACTCAAGAGGTAGAAGCTGGTAATACAGATTAGGAAATAACTTTTATTTCATTTTATTTAATAAACATGTATATGATACTATCTGTTCGACACTATTGTAAGTGCTTCACAAATTAGAAATAATTTAATCCTCGTAACAACCCCGTGATCATGAAGTAGAGGGGCTATTATTCCTTTTTTAGAAGAGAAAACCGGGGGAAAGAGAGGGTAAGGAATTTGCTCAGTGTCACACAGCAGGTGAGAGGCAGCGCTGGGACGGCACTGCCGGCCGTGAGCTGTGCTGGTAAGCACTACACCAGGCTGCTAGAGCACTAGAGAAAATAAAACCACCTGCCGCGCTCTCAGTACCTACTCTGTGCCAGTTTCTGTGCTCTAGGTGCTTTACGTGGGTTACCATTTAATCCTCTCCACAATCTCAACAGCAAACCTTTCTGTTTTACAGGTAAAGTGCTGCAGGTGTTGATTTTCGGTAAAGACCAAGCATCTGAAACTAATGTCTCTCTCTTCCAGCTTATCTTACCAGATTCCATGAAAGTACTGCCAGTGTACATGAACTGTTTGTTAAAAAACTGTGTGCTGCTCAGCAGACCAGAGATCTCAACGGATGAGCGGGCCTACCAGAGGCAGCTGGTCATGACCATGGGTGTGGCCGACTCTCAGCTCTTCTTCTACCCACAGCTTCGGCCAATAGTAAGCACACTGCGCTGGCTCATTTCCTAGAGGAGTCTGGAAGGGAATCATATTTTGCCATTTCCCGTATGTTGTGTCTGAAATATTTCGTTCTTAACAAGAAACTTACGAGTCACGTATGGCTTCACAACGCGTAGTGTGGGCCTGAGAGCCGGGGCTCTGGGCGAGCTGCGCATGCGCTTCAACCTGCGCTCGGGGCCCGTGTGGGTGGTGGGCGGACCTGAGGAGTTCTTCACGGAATCCTTCAGATGACTGCTTTTCCTTCCTCATTCCCAAACTGGTAATCTTCAGTGGAATAGGCAGGTTGAAAAGTGAGTCGACAAGTTGTTGAAGAAATCCAGCCTTACGGCATGAAAGGCAACCGATACGTGTGTATACGGATTTCACGTGCACACACGTTATCTGTTTTTTGACAGTATATGAATGTCTAAGTCACCACATTTAATCAGAATGGCTATGATTAGTCTGGAGCAAATGCTATCAGGGGTTTACAAATCAGAATGTATTTGAGGCTACCTACACTGTACACGGAAGGAACTGTCCTTGTCCTCAGAGTTTTTACTTGGCAATGTATTCTACTTATTTAAAGGTAATCCTTGATGTCGTGAATGCCCTTGTACTCCCTGACTAGACTCCTTCCCCTGAGACCTAACAAGTTATAATTGAGGGATAAAAGGGGGGAAGGCTGATGGCTTATTTCTAACTCCTGTATCCAACTCATACCCAGGCTCTCAGTGCAATTAGAGTTAAATTAAGTTGGAAATAAAAAGCTATTGATTCTTTCAATCAATATGAATGTTAGATGTAAATTGTTAACAATTGATTTTCATATAAAATTGGATTATCAACTATGTGCCAGAGAAACTAGAACTCTTAGGGACATGAACATCACCACTCCACTAAAATCACCTTGCCAGTGGGCAGTCCTTCTCTTTTCTGACTTGTCCACAGCATCTGACACAGTTTTCTCCCTCTGGAAACACCCTCTTTACTTGGTTTGTCCCAGTTTCTCTCCTGCTTCCTTTGCTAGTTTACCCTGTTTTCCCTGTTCAAGTACCCCGGAGCTCAGTCCAGGGAAGCTTCTCCTGTCTATCTACACTTAATCCCTTGGGGGTCTTGCCTATGCTCTCAGCAACATTTCTATACTGATGATTCCCAAGTTCCTATCTCCAGCAGTACCGCTGCCCTGAACCGTGGACGTGTCTGTGCCTGTAGCCTCCCGAGCATCTCTCCGTGAGCGTGTTAACGGGCATCTTTAACTGAGTCCTGACTGGGCCTCCCACGCCTGCTTCTCCTACAGTCTTCCCCATCTCCACTTATCACCCCTCCCTCCTTCCAGTTCTTCAGGACCAGCATCCTGCAGTCACCCATGGCTGCTTTCTTCCTCATCCACCCCATCTCATCCATCAGCAAACATGTCAGCTCTCCTTTCCAAGATTATCCAGAGGCTGACCACTTTTCACCCCTATATGTCACCACCCAGACTCAAGCATAATCACCTCTCCTGTGGACCGCAGCAATCCCTCCTAACAAGCCTCCTTGCTTGCCCCTCCAGTCTGTTTTTGGCACAGAAGTTAGAGTGATCCTGTTAAAATAATTGTCAGTTCACGTCCCTCCGCTACTCAGAACACTCCAGGATTTCGCATTTCAGTAAAAGCCAAAGTTCTTAACTGCCCTGGCCCAGTGCTGCCTGTGCTACTCTGCCCTCCCTTCTGTCTGACTCATCTTATTACTCTCCCCTTTCTCACTCCACTCCAGCCACACTGGCCTCCTTGCTGATCCTTGAACATCCCAGATAAGCTCTTGCCTCAGGACCTCTGCACCAGCTGTTCCCTCCATCTGAATGCTCTTCCCCAGATATCCCCATGGCCCTCCACTCATGCCCTCAGGTCTTTACTCAAAAGTTGTCTTTTCAACAAGCCTTCCTGGGCTCCCCTATTTAAAACTGTAACACTACTACCACTGCCACCATGGACGTGCCCTATCCCACTTTCCTGCTCCTTTTCTTCGTAACTCTTAACACCACCTAAATTTCTATATATTTAACTTAGATTATTTGTTGTCTCTTCTTCCCTCCAGAAAATGGTTAGCTGTACAAGGCAGGGATTATTGTCTAATGACTAGTAGGATAGTAGTAGATAGGACTAGTAGAGAGTAGGAACTCATTAAATATGTACTGGAAGGAAGGGAAGAAAGGAGGAAGGGAGGGAGGGGAAAAGAGAGGAAGGAAGGAAGGGAAGAAAGAGGGAGTTTCTAACTCTCTTGCCTTTGCCTGCATAGCACACATTAGATGTCAAGAGTACAACATTACCTGCTGCTATTCGTTGCTCTGAGAGCCGTCTTTCAGAAGAAGGAATATTCCTATTGGCTAATGGTCTGAACATGTTCTTATGGTTGGGAGTAAGTAGCCCACCAGAACTCATCCAAGGAATATTTAACGTGCCATCTTTTGCACATGTCAACACAGATATAGTAAGTATATTTTTTCTTTGTTTTGTAGTAATATACAAATCCTTAAATGTTGCTTTCTTTTTAGAGGCAGTTGGCACTTTGAGACATACATATGAAGTATACTTATTTTATGTGTTTTTTTTAAATTAAAAGATCTTAATAGTCTTAATGTCAAAGAATACACAGAGGGAGTGGAATGGGAATATAAGTAATGAATTTCCTGCTTTTTTTTTTTTAACAACTCCTATGAAAAATATTGGCCATGATCTTTTCCTGAGACCTGTGACTTTGTGGTAAAATGTTCTAATTCACTTTTTCAATGGCTAACTTAACTCAAAGATGATCTATTAGCTCTTGGTGTCTTCTTGCTTAGAAGTAAGCATTAGCATCTTACTGTCTTAATGGAGGAAATCTAAGTCCAGATCTTTCACATCCCCCAGGGGCCACATGCACCTGGGTAGTTACCTTTTGTTCACCATGAACCAGATTTCAGGGAAATCTAAGAGGCCACGTTCCCTTTGAGAAATCACATTTGGTGGTTTATTTTAATGTTGGAGCAGTGGTATTTGGATAGCATTTTCCAAATGGGGTAATGCCTCAGGGTCCTGCAACTGATCCACTGAAGGAATAAAGTGTGTCCTTTTCTCACACAACATAGCCTTGAAATGTCCATCTTGCAAAGGGATTAAAGACATCCTTTGTAAAAAAAACAACACCCTTTGTGTCATTTCAGTGATATACATGTGTCAAGTTCCAGGGAAGGATTTTTATTTTCAAAAGAGAGTTCATTGGTGGAAATGCATGCTGATACGTATGAATAATTTTTAGTACATTTTTTCATATTTTTGGTTTTTAGGTAAATGAACTAAGCCAAGCGTTCAGTATATGGTTTAGAAAGATGTTTTTTAACTTTAACATTCTAGTAATCTCATTCTGCTTCTATCTAAATGTCAGAAATTGTACTGAAACTTAAACTTGAATTTCTTAAATTTAGACATTATTGCCTGAGCTGGGAAACCCATACTCACAAACACTCAGAATGATAATGGGTATTATCCAACAAAAGCGGCCATATTCAATGAAGGTAAGAATGAGATTTTATTTTTTTCCTTTTTCAAGTCTTTTTAAAAAAATTTCCTTATAAACTTCTAAAATGCATGTCCTATATTTTTATAACATGATTTTTTGATAGAAAACTCACATTAACCTCCAAGTATATCTACCTACTTGTCAATCACAAACATATAAAGATAAACAGCTATCACCATGGGTTAACCATGGGTCATCTTATGAAGTATTAACTTAGAAACAACTGATAATATTAACAGGCTTTGAAATGATTTTTCTGTCAGTGCTTAAAATTACTCAGAACATTTGTTATATTTGGACTTTACAATTTTTGATTTATTATCTCTGAAAAATTTTGCTATTCTAGTCCTTCTAAGGACTCAAAATTGAGTTTGAGGAAGAGTTTAAAATGTCTGTATCTCAGGAAAATTATGCCTTGTCGCTAAATCCCATGTACTCGCCTCTGTCTTCCTTCTCAAGCTCAATATTAGAATCTCCTGGAGTTTGGAATGTACAGGTGACAGTGGTCTATTACTGTACTACTTCCTGTAGAGGTATAGGACACTCACCTGAAGGCAGGCCTCTACAGGAACCAGGGTATTATGGGGCTGTTTTTCCCCTGAAACATAAATGTGATATCAGTTTATGTCAACATTCTTTACCATTGATACTCACGCATGCAAACATCAACTTTGGGTAGAACTTAGGAAATTTGAACTAATATAGAGCTTTATAATCTCTATAATCTCTGGAAAGGACAACCTTTCCAGAACTGTTTTTACATCACTACTTGGGTTCAGTTTTAGGACAGGACCTAGAGATGGCAGAGAAGGTTCAGAATAAACATGTTCTTCACTCTCTGGACACCCTGGAGACATGTAATGAAATCTTAGGGTCTTATGAAACACAAATTGAAGACCGCTGGTACTCAGAATGCACAGCAAGGATGATCCACCTTTGTCCCAGCAGCAGCAACTGCATCTCCACAGTTGACCCCATTTGCAGAGAAGAGGCCAGACTAAACATGGGGATCATCCTTGTGCTCAGTAGCCCCTCCTTCCAGGGGGGAAAAAAACCCTTTCCTCTCCTCTGCTTTCTCCCACCTGCTCCAGTAACCCCTTATCAAGGTCATGTCAGCTTTGGTTATTAAAATATCTGGGGTAAGCTCCAAATATGATATGTAAATAAAATATTATATAAATAAAATATTTATTTTATTTATATAAAATTTTTACTTATATAATTTATATAATTTTTTATTTATATAGATTTATATTAAATTTATATTATATAAATAAAATATAAATTTTATTTATATAAATTTATATTAAATTTATATTATATAAAAAATATTTTATTTATTATATAAATAAAATAAGCAATTGTGTAATAAAATAATTTTAGCTTGAATACTTAATCAGATTTTTTTATGTACCAGTGGCAAACTTATCTGTTGTTTGTAAAATCCTTGACATTTTCAGGGTATCATCTGAAAATCCCCTTGAGGAGAAGACCACTAGCGTGTCAAGACAGCATATCCCCCACTGCTATAAATGCAATTCCCTGAGACCTTCCACCAACAAGTGCTGGGTGGTCCAACTTTGTAGAGACTCAAATGGTAGAGCAGGATATTAATTACTTTACCTTATAGTTGAGTTTCCCCCAAGGCCGAAATTCATTCCCCATTCTATTTCCCACTTCACATGATGGCCAGATGCATTCATCAGAGAAGGTTTTACAGTGAGTACCACATGAAAACCAAAATGTTGAGGTTTTGGACCCACAATGAGGCTGGACCCACATTGCTGTTGCCGGTAATGGACAATGGCAGAGGTCTTAGTGTTACCTGGGGAAAGGTGGAGAAAACACAAGAAAAGAGAAAATTGCCTTGGTTTCAGGCTCACCAGGATGCACATCTTAAACTCCTTTGGAGATGTTTCCATGAAGGGGTTCGTTTCTTTCCCCATGTCAGAGTGGAATATGACTATCCACACAGCTGTTCCAGTGTCAGCTCCCAGGGCTTGGCACTGACAGGCCAAGACATCACACGTGTCCATATCCACATGGAATCAGCTGGCTTGTAATGGTAGCAGCAGTTGTTATAATATTATTATTAGTTCAGGGTTGGTTCAGAGTTTATCAGCCTAAGGCCCTGGCCAAAATAACATAACGGAAAAAAAGCAAGCCATGTTGACAACATTATTTTACTTGATTAAAAAAAAAAAAAAAACCTATATAAAGCAGCAGTAGGGAGGGCTGGGCCCTCCCAGCCAATATGTAACAAACCTTCCTTGCTGCAGCTGGCGTGAAGCTAGTAGCTACAGGCCCTTTGGGTGATTCCGCACGTGAAAGGAAATAAGATGATGTCCTGGCTCTTCTGAATTATACAGGAGGCAGGTGGAGACAGTGATTTGCATGTGTGGCTCCATTAACCACGCTCATGGCTCAACAGATATCAAATTCGTTCTGATCATCTGCTCTGAATTCCTGAAACAGGAGTGAGTAAGGAGGCAGTCAGTAAGTAGAAGGGCTCAGAGTATTCATGACGGACTACCCTCTTCTGGGTTTCTTCTCCACGTGCCTCTTCCTCTAGAGCAGCACCATCCAATAATGTAAGCTGCACATGCAATTCTATACTTGGTAGTAGCCACAATTCAAATGTAAAAAATCCATTTTGATAATGGATTTTATTAACCTAGTATATCCAAAATATTATCATTTCCACATGTAAGCAGTGTAAAAATTGTTTTGAATATTTTTGAAGAATTTATTAATTTTAGTGGTTGAAGAACTTTACATTTTCTCTTTCATCCACTTCCTTTGCACCTACACTGCCTAATTCAGATCCTGATCATCTCCCACCTAGATGCTTCCGACTGCTTCCTGTCTGGTTTCCCTCATCTCCCCAGTGCATTCTAGGCACCATAACCAGTTGTTCTTAAACACCTTCACTGGATCACATTCCCTACAAAAACCCAAAGGCATTACCTCCCATTGCCTTTCAGAAGTGTGGGCTAGTTTACATACCAGGCAGGACTGTGTCTTTTGTATGTGGTCCCCACATGGAATGCTAGCTCGGCCCCCACCTCCTTAAGGAAATCCCACCCTGTCCTTTAAGGTTCGGTACAGTCACTACATTGTGAAGCCTTTCCCGTAGCACTCAGCTTATGTTTCATTGTTGCCACTTATAATTAATTGTATGTCTTGGTTTTTGTGGTTTTGGGGTTATTGCCTCTCTCCACTCTGGATAATAGGCACTTTCCTATCATCCTCCAAGGCCTCACAGACAGTGGACATTATGTAATTTTGGTGAAATTGAAGGATACAAAATTTAGCCACATTCAGAAAATGTTTATAACCAGCTAACTTGTTTTTTTTCTTAGCTCACAATAGTAAAGCAGCGAGAACAGCCAGAAATGGTTTTCCGACAGTTCCTGGTAGAAGACAAAGGACTTTATGGAGGATCATCCTATGTGGATTTCCTTTGCTGTGTTCACAAGGAGATCTGTCAGCTGCTTAATTAATTGAAACTTCTCTATTGTTGATACTGCATTTCTAAGGAGATAATCTCCTTCTTGGTGCCTAATTCTCCTGACAATAACAGGCTAGTTTTGATTTCTTACTCATTTTCAGAATAGCTTTCCAAGACGGCATTTAGAACTACAGCTTTGGTGCTCAGGTATAAAGCCAATGAAGGTACAATTGTACCTTAAAGGGAACAGTCTATGTCTGATTGCACAATTTTTAACTGTTAAAACTGATGCAGTTTGCATTTCTTGAAAGGCATAGTTTACAGAACTGTAAACATTCTCAATTTTCTTTCTTTGTGCTAGACATATAAATTATTTTTCAAAATGTATAGATTTGGAGTAAAAAGTTTTGGTTCCTCTCCCATTTGCAGCGAGGAAAAAAACAACTTAATTTTTACATTATGCTTAAATTTTTTTAAAACCATGTAACCCCATTGAACACAGTTTTCAACTTGAAGTTTGCATAGCGGACTTTTAAATAACCTTGGAATCTATTTGGTAGAACAATTTGTGTTCTATATTTTTTTCATAATTATATGTTATGTATGTTAAAACTATTTTCCAGTTGTCGTTTTATCTGTAAAACTGTCTTTATCAATATTCTTAATGGTTCTCTGTACAACTTTGATGGTTTCTACCTGTATATAATGGATCTTAACCAGTTCAATAAATCACTTCATATGCTCTTACTCAGCAGACAGAATTCATTATTTAGGTATTTTGAGATTTTAAAAAGAAATAAGGGTAGTAGTTAAAGCGTCTTGGAAAACGTTGTTTGGATGGATCACTAAAAACGAAATATTTTGCGGGGGGAGTTGAGGAGAATTAGGTAAATAAATAAATATAAGCAATGTCAGAGACAGTGTACTTGAGAAAGGCAATTTAAAAGTTCTCCAATATGTGGGGCTTCCCTGGTGGCCCAGTGGTTAAGAACCCATCTGCCAATGCAGGGGACACGGGTTCGAGCCTTGGTCTGGGAAGATCCCACATGCCACGGAGCAACTATGCCTGTGCACCACAACTACTGAGCCTGTACTCTACAGCCCACGTGCCACAACTACTGAGCCCGCGAGCCACAACTACTGAAGCCCGTACGCCTAGAGCCCGTGCTCCGCAACAAGAGAAGCCACCGCAATGAGAAGCCCACGCACTGCACTGAAGAGTAGCCCCCACTCACCACAACTAGAGAAAAACCCACACGCAGCAACGAAGACCCAATGCAGCCAAAAATAAAAATAAATTTATTAAAAAAAAAAAAGAAATGTAGGTTTGTCAACATGAACGTGCAGTGGGATGAGAGCATATATGATCCCAAGCTACTTTTTTACAAGGACTGCCTGTCAAGTAAGTATAGCAATGATCCCACTCCACTCTGAGGTGAGTGTTCAGTTCTAGGCACCA
Organism: Phocoena sinus; assembly: GCF_008692025.1. Classification (NCBI taxonomy): domain Eukaryota; kingdom Metazoa; phylum Chordata; class Mammalia; order Artiodactyla; family Phocoenidae; genus Phocoena; species Phocoena sinus. Next base: position 22,619,474 of record NC_045767.1, read on the forward strand.
TACAATGTGTGAAACAGAAGCCCAGACCACATTCCTTAATTCACTTGAAGACAGTCTATCTAATGAATCAGATCAGCCAAGATGGCAGAGTAGAAAGATCCTGAACTCACCACCTCTCACATGCACAACAGAAACAGTATTTGCAGAACCACCATTGATGCAAAAAAACAGAACCTACCAGAAAAGATATACAACTAAAGATAAAAAGGAACCACAGGGAGATGGGTAGGAGGGGCGGAGTCATGATACAAACAAGTCTCATAACTGCAGGTGGGCAACCCACAAATGGGAGAATAATTACAATTGCAGAGTTTCTCCCAAAGGAGTGAGAGGTCTGAGCCCCATGTTGGGCTCCCCAGCCCAGGAGTCCTGGACTGGGAAGATGAGCCCCCAGAGCATTTGACTTTGAAGGCCAGTGGGGCTTACTTTCAGGAGTCCCAGAGGGCTGAGGAAATAGTAACTCCACTCTCAGTGCACACAAAACCTCACCTGCTCCAGGACCCAGGGCAGAAGCAGTAATTTGATAGGAGCCTGGGTTAGGCCTACTTGCTGATCTTGAAAAGTCTCCCAGAGAGGCAGGAGGCATCTGCAGCTCCCCTGGAGACACAGACACTGGTGGCAGTCATTTTGGGGAGCTTGTTCTACCAGGTGGACACTGGTGCTGGCAAGTGCCATTTTGGAACCATCCCTCTAGCTTATCAGCCTCAGGACCCAGCCCTGCCCCACTCAACAGCCTGTGGGTGCCAGTGCTGGGATGCCTCAGGTCAAGTAACTAACTGCATGGGAACACAGGCCCACCCACAGGAAGACAGGCTGATTGAAGACCCTCTGTGCAAAGCCCTGCCACTGTGGGGCCTTTAGGGACTTTCCACCCCCTCACTTGTTCCCGTAAACCAATTCTTCTCCCTATCGTGCGCCACTCCTTCTCCCTATCGAAACCAATTCTTCTCCCTATCGTGCGCCACTCCTTCTCCCTATCGAAACCAATTCTTGGAGTTTTTCAGTTGACGGGGACTTGCCAGACAGCGGGTAATTTTCCAGTTGCCCGTAACAGGTATACGCCCTAACCGCCACAATGAACAAACAACTATAACGGCCAGAAGGTGGGACAAAAGTTCCTAAGCCAATGAATTCAAAAGTCACCACATTTACCCAATCATTGTGAGAATATACCCGCCCTATGAGTAAATAAACCTATAAAAAGTATGTGATTCCGCTTTTAGGGGTTCCCCATCGGCCTCCTGCGTGAGGTTCAGGGAACCCCGGTGCATCGGCTCCTAATAAACCTCTTGCGTGTTGCAGCGGCTCTCGACTCTTGGCGGTTCTTGGGCGAGTTGGAATCCCTCGTAGACCGTTTGGGTCTAACATTTGGGGGCTCGTCCGGGATCCCCACTCGCCCCCGGGTCACAAGAACATCGGGAGTCGGAGGTATCAGGTAGGCTCGAGCCCAATTGTCTGTTTGTTTGTCGTTTGTTTGTTGCTAGCCGCCATTAGGAAAAAGCCGTGCGAACCGGCTTGCTGTGGAATCTGTATTGGACTCCTGGCTAGGCAGACGTGCCGAAAGCTGGTGTCCACGGGCCCCGGGGGACGCCCTGGTGGTCCATCTGGAAGGAGAAACAAATTTTGTCTCCCCTTCATCTGGTTCTGGCAGGTTATATAAGCTGCCATCTGAATTTGAGTTGGTTTCGGGTTTAAGTTCGCGGCGGCTGGTTCTGGCAGGTTATATAAGCTGCCATCTGAATTTGAGTTGGTTTCGGGTTTAAGTTCGCGGCGGCAATATCAATGTGTGTCTTTTGAAATTTTATTGTTTTTCTGTACTATTATCTTTCTTTTGACGGACGACAATGGGACAAACTATGACGACTCCTCTTTCTCTTACCCTAAGCCACTGGACCAAAGTTAGGGCTAGGGCCCACAACCTTTCGGTAGAAGTAAGGAAAGGAAAATGGCAAACGCTGTGTACCTCTGAGTGGCCTACATTTCAGACAGGGTGGCCACCCGAAGGATCTTTTTTGTTAGATAAGGTTGGGCTAGTCAAGTCTAGGGTCTTTAACACAGGACCCCACGGACACCCAGACCAGATACCATATATCTTGGTCTGGGAAGATCTAGTTCTCTCCCCGCCTCCGTGGGTCCGGCCCTTTGTTTCCTCAACAGGCACGTCTGCATGCGCTCCAGCACAATCGGAGATATTGGCCCTGAAGAAAACCCCAGACACGGAAAAGTCATCTGCTGCCCCGGACCCGCCAAAGGCGATATATCCTGACCTGCAGTCTGATTTGCTTCTTCTAGATTCCCCACCTCCTTATCCTCCGGCCCTAAATCCCATGTCGCCCCTAGGACCCCCAGCTTCACAACCCTCCGCACCAGTAGGGCCACCTGTTATGGCGGAAAGAGGGGGTCCCTCGGCGGGCACCAGAAGCCGGAGGGCTGTTTCCCCGGATTCTACTGCTTTACCCCTTAGAGAATATGGCCCCCCCGATAACCACGGGAATAGGCCCCTTCAATACTGGCCCTTTTCCTCTGCAGATCTTTATAATTGGAAGATGCATAACCCTACTTTCTCTGAAAACCCACAGGCTCTTACTGCTTTAATAGAGTCTCTTGTCTTCTCCCACCAACCCACCTGGGATAATTGTCAACAGCTCCTCCAGACTCTCCTCACAACTGAGGAGAAGCAACGGGTTCTCCTGGAGGCTAAAAAGAATGTGTTAGGCGCCAATGGACAACCTACCCAGTTGCCTAACGAGATTGATGCCGGGTTTCCACTCGTCAGGCCGAATTGGGACTTTAATACCCCGGAAGGTAAGGAGCACCTGAAAATGTATCGCCAGGCTCTGGTGGCGGGTCTCCATGGAGCGGCCAGGCGCCCCACGAATTTGGCTAAGGTAAGAGAGGTAACTCAGGGTCCCCAGGAATCGCCAACCGTGTTCCTAGAACGCTTAATGGAGGCTTTTAGACGATTCACTCCTTATGATCCAACCTCTGAGGAACATAAGGCCACCATAGCAATGGCCTTTATTGACCAGGCGGCCCCTGATATTAGAAAGAAGTTATAAAGGCTGGATGGCCTACAAGGTTTCTCCCTTCAGGACTTAGTAAAAGAGGCAGATAAGGTATATAATAAGAGAGAGACAGAAGAAGAAAGAGAAGAAAGAAAGCAGAAGGATGGGCTTCCCTGGTGGCGCAGCGGTTGAGAGTCCGCCTGCCAATGCAGGGGACACGGGTTCGTGCCCTGGTCCGGGAAGATCCCACATGCCGCGGAGCGGCTAGGCCCGTGAGCCATGGCCACTGAACCTGTGCATCCACAGCCTCTGCTCCGCAACAGGAGAGGCCACAACAGTGAGAGGCCGGTGTACAGCAAAAAAAAAAAAAAAAAAGAAAGCAGAAGGAACAAGAGGCTCATGAGGTAAGATGAGATAAGAGGCAAGAAAGACATTTGAGTAAGATACTGGCCACTGTAGTCAGAGGAGGAAACAGTAGAGACAGAAATAGACAGGAAGGGCGAACAACGGATAGAAGGCGGCCATTAGACAAGGACCAATGTGCCTACTGTAAAGAAAAAGGTCATTGGGCAAGAGAATGCCCTAAAAAAAGGAACGGGGGAAGGATCACTAAGCCTTTTCATCTGTACGTGGCCGAGAATAAAGGTATTGCAAAGGGAGTACTAACTCAGAAACTGGGCCCCTGGAATCGCCCGGTTGCGTACCTATCAAAGAAATTGGATCCTGTGGCAGCAGGATGGCCCGCCTGTTTAAAAATAATCGCCGCGGTGGCCGCTTTGGTCAAAGATGCTGACAAACTGACTTTGGGGCAGAACCTAACGATAACAGCCCCCCATGCATTAGAAAGTGTAATTCGCCAGCCACCCGACAGATGGCTAACAAATGCCAGGATGACTCATTACCAAGCCCTGCTGTTAAACTCAGATCGTATTAAGTTTACCTCAGCCACAGGACTCAACCCGGCCACCTTGCTACCCGACCCTGACCTGGAAAGCACTACCGTCATCCATGATTGTCAGGAAGTACTGGCTGCAGCACACGGTAGCAGACCAGACTTGATGGATCAGCCCCTCCCCAACGCCGACGTTACCTGGTTTACTGACGGAAGCAGTTTCCTAGAGGAAGGTAAGCGTCGGGCGGGAGCAGCCGTGGTAGACGGGAAAGAGGTCATCTGGGCAGCCACATTACCGCAAGGGACATCGGCCCAACGGGCTGAACTAATCGCCATGACTAGAGCATTGAAACTAGCAGAAAACAAAAAGGTAAACATCTATACGGACAGTAGATACGCATTTGCTACCGCCCAGGTCCATGGGGCCATTTACCAACAAAGAGGGTTGCTCACCTCGGCGGGCAAAGAAATTAAAAACAAAGAAGAAATAGTGGCACTGCTAGCTGCCCTCATGCTCCCCACTAAAGTCAGCATCATTCATTGCCCCGGACACCAGAAGGACAATACCCCGGTGACAAGAGGCAACAACATGGCAGATAGGGTGGCACGAGAAGTGGCTCTACGGGAAATCATACTAGAACTATCAGATGAGAGTCCTGGGAAACCAAATGATAGGGGAACAATTACCCCAGCCATAACTAAAGGAACATTATCTCCTCAACAAGCAAAATCCATGCTACAACAGATTCACAGATGGACACACTTGGGAACCAAAAAGATGGTGTCCCTACTACACAAGACAGGTTATGATACCCCTGGACTAACTAAATTAGCTGAGCAGATTGCACGAGAGTGCATTCCATGCCAACAGGTAAACTCCCATAAAGGAAAACTTGAGGTCGGAAAAAGGCTCAGAGGAGACCGCCCAGGAGCCTATTGGGAGGTCGACTTCACTGAAATACGCCCTGGAAGGTACGGTAACAGGTATCTTCTAGTTTTTATAGATACCTTCTCAGGATGGGTAGAAGCTTTCCCGACGAAGAAGGAGACAGCTACTGTGGTGGCCAAAAAGATCTTAGAAGAAATTTTCCCCCGGTTCGGGGCACCAAAGGTAATGGGATCAGATAATGGTCCCGCCTTCGTCGCCCAGGTAAGTCAGGGTGTGGCCAAATACCTGGGGACTGATTGGAAATTACATTGTGCCTATAGACTCCAGAGTTCAGGACAGGTAGAGAGAATGAATAGAACTCTAAAAGAGACCCTAACTAAATTGTCCATAGAGACTGGCGGTACAGATTGGACGGTGCTCCTTCCCTTAGCCCTGTTCCGGGCTAGAAATACCCCCTCCCGCTATTATCTTACTCCATTTGAAATACTATACGGGGCCCCACCTCCTCTTTTTACGCTAAGGGAGAAATTAAGTCCTGACTGCCAGAATAACACTGACTTATATGCTAGGCTGTTGGGACTCCAGTTGGTCCAAAAGGAGGTGTGGTCCCAGCTGGCAGAGGCTTACCGACCAGGAACACCAGCAGAGGCTCATCCCTTCCAAGTCGGAGATTCCGTGTACGTCCGTCGGCACCGAACCCAGACTCTAGAGCCTCGGTGGAAAGGACCATACATCGTCCTGCTCACCACCCCCACGGCTATAAAGGTAGACGGCATCGCTGCGTGGATCCACGCTTCACACGTGAAGGCCGCACCAGCATCTGCAACATCGGAATGGCGAGCCCAAAAGACCAGCAACCCGCTCAAGCTCAAGCTTCTGCGATCATCAGATTTATAACTTTAACTTTGTTACCCCTACTGACTGTGAGTAATTTTAGTCCTCACCTGCCCCAGCATTTAACCTGGCAGGTAATTTCCCAAACTGGAGATGTAATATGGTCTGTTAGCCATACTGCTGCTCCTTGGACCTGGTGGCCAGACCTTTTCCCCGATGTTTGTAAATTAGCCATAGGAGCTCCCAATTGGGACACAGCACACTCCCATGATCGTCAAAATGCCCCATCCATACCCGGTCGGGCCGGCCAATACGGCTGCCAAAACTCGGGTACGCGACAGAAACTTAGCAACCCTACCTTTTATGTATGCCCGGGATTTCATCGCCATAGGTCCCTAAATTATCAATGTGGGGGAAAGGAACATTTTTATTGTAAAAGCTGGGGGTGTGAAACCACAGGAGACACCTATTGGAAGCCCACCTCTGGCTGGGACTTTATTAAGGTGACAGCCAATTATACACACCCAACCAACCCCTTAACTTATAGGCCTGAATGTACTAAATGGTGCCATCCCCTTAAGATTTCTTTTAGTGAACCAGGAAAAAAAGATAAAAAACTGGATAAATGGCCATTCATGGGGAATCAGGTTTTATAAAGAAGGATATGATGATGGATTACTAATGACCATCAAACTAAAAACTGAAACCCCTACTCCAGTTCCTATAGGCCCCAACCCTGAGATAGGGCACTCTTTGCTACCTTTGGCCCCTCCCACAGCGTTACCAGAGATAAGAAACCAAACTTTTGAGCCAAAAGGAATGACAATCAAGCCCAAGACCCCCCGGGACCGAATGCTCTCATTGGTCCAGGCGGCTTTTGAGGTTTTAAATGCCACAAACCCGGAGGCTACCAAATCATGTTGGCTTTGCTATGCTGCTCCTCCCCCTTATTATGATGCTATAGGATATAATTCTAATTATAATAATGTTAACACTCCAGATCAATGTCGATGGAAACAAGAAGAAAATAGTAAATTGACCCTGGCCTCAGTATTAGGAAACGGTACATGTGTAGGAACGCCCCCCTCGTCCCACCGACATCTTTGTGCCAATTTAAGCCTCCCACAGGGCTCAGGGTATCTCCTCCCTCCTCCGGATGGATGGTGGGCATGTAACACAGGATTGACCCCCTGCATTTCTTTAGAGGTCCTTAAAGCTTCAACCGATTTTTGTGTGTTAGTTCAGCTAGTCCCCAGACTCATTTATCATTCAGATTCATCCTTTCTAGATGAATATGAGGGCAGAAGAAGGTTTAAGAGGAAACCCATAACACTCACCCTGGCTGTACTCCTAGGACTAGGAATGGCAGCCGGCGTAAGAACAGGTGCAACAGCCCTCATTCAACAACCCCACTATTATGATGCCTTAAGACAAGCTGTAGATGTTGACCTCCGGGCGTTAGAAAGTTCCATAACTCAGTTAAAAGAATCCCTCACCTCGCTTTCAGAGGTGGTAATACAAAACAGGAGGGGATTAGATCTGCTGTTCCTTAAGGAGGGCGGACTATGTGCTGCACTAAAAGAAGAATGCTGTTTTTATATTGATCATTCTGGGGCTATTACCAAAACTATGGACAAACTTAGGGAGCGCCTGGACAAAAGACAACAGAAAAGGGAAAATCAAAAAGGGTGGTTCCAATCATGGTTTGATAAATCTCCCTGGCTTACTACTTTAGTTTCCACCTTGTTAGGGCCCCTCATTATTTTATTGTTGCTCTTAACTTTTGGACCATACATTCTGAATCGCCTGATAGCCTTTATTAGAGAACGCATTAGTACGGTACAAGTTTTAATGCTAAGGCAACAATACCAAAACTCACAAAAAGAAACTGAAATTCCATGATTGAAATTAGTTACAAAAAAAAAGGGGGGGAATGTGGGGCCTTTAGGGACTTTCCACCCCCTCACTTGTTCCCGTAAACCAATTCTTCTCCCTATCGTGCGCCACTCCTTCTCCCTATCGAAACCAATTCTTCTCCCTATCGTGCGCCACTCCTTCTCCCTATCGAAACCAATTCTTGGAGTTTTTCAGTTGACGGGGACTTGCCAGACAGCGGGTAATTTTCCAGTTGCCCGTAACAGGTATACGCCCTAACCGCCACAATGAACAAACAACTATAACGGCCAGAAGGTGGGACAAAAGTTCCTAAGCCAATGAATTCAAAAGTCACCACATTTACCCAATCATTGTGAGAATATACCCGCCCTATGAGTAAATAAACCTATAAAAAGTATGTGATTCCGCTTTTAGGGGTTCCCCATCGGCCTGCTGCGTGAGGTTCAGGGAACCCCGGTGCATCGGCTCCTAATAAACCTCTTGCGTGTTGCAGCGGCTCTCGACTCTTGGCGGTTCTTGGGCGAGTTGGAATCCCTCGTAGACCGTTTGGGTCTAACACCACCACAGGGCTCAGGGCCCAGCCCTACACAGCAGACCACAGGCAATAGCCCTGGGACACCCCAGGGCTCTCCAGCCAGAGACCCCAGGACCCAGCCCTATCCACCAGAGGGCAGACACCAGCCAAAAGAAAACCGCAGCTCTACATACCTGGCCCACCCACTACCAAGCTAACAGAAGCTTCAGGGTCCCCCAGACCCCACACCCAACTGTGTCAGGAACCAGCCCCAACCCCCAGCCATCTGACACCAGCTCTGGGACACCTGGGCCCTGCATCCAGACTCCAGGACCTGTTTCTGCCCGCCAGTAGGCCAGCACTAGCCCCAGGAGCTGGCTTTACCGACCAGTGGGTGGGCAAATGCACGGGGTCTCCTGGACCCTGACTCCACCCACCAGTAAGCCAGCATTAGCCACAGGGCCCCCGGGGTTCTGCAGTCAGTCACCTTGTGACCCAGACCTGAGCTAGGAAAAGGTAAAACAATTGAAATTTCTTTCTCAGACTCATCAAGAAAAAAGAGGGCCCAAATCAATAAAATCAAACAAAAAATTAGTTACAACCAACACCACAGAAATACATAGGATCATAAGAGATTACTAAGGACAACTATATGCCAATACAGTGGACAACTTAGAAGAAATGGACAAATTCCTAAAAACGTACAGTCTCCCAAGGCTGAACTAGGAAGAAACAGAAAACATGAACAGACCAATTACCAGTAATGAAATTGAATCAGTAATATTAAAAAAAAAAAAAAAAAACTCCTAACAAAGAAAAGCCCAGGACCAAATGACTTCTCAGGTGAATTCTACCAAACGTTCAGAAAAGAGTTAACGCCTATCCTTCTAAAACTATTCCAAAACGTTGCAGAGGAAGGAACACTTCCAAACTCACTCTATGAGGCCAGCATCACCCTGATACCAAAACCAGATGAAAATATCAAAAAAAGGAAATTACAGGCCAATGTCACAGATGAACATAGATGCAAAAATCCTCAACAAAATATTGGCGAACCAAATCCAACAATAAATTAAAAGGATAATATACCATGATCAAGTGGGATTTATTCCAAGGATACAAAGATTTTTCAATATCCACAAATCAATCAGTGTGATACTCCACATTAACAAATTGAAGAATAAAAACCATGTGATCATCTCAACAGATGCAGAAAAAGCTTTAGACGAAATTCAACATCCATTTATGATAAAAACTCTCCAGAAAGTGGGCAAAGAGGGAACATACCTCAACAAAATAAAAGCCATATATGACAAGCTTGCAGCTAACATCATACTCAACAATGAAAAGCTGAAAGCATTTCCTCTAATATCAGGAACTCTTGTATGCCCACTCTTACCACTTTCATTCAACAGTGTTGGAAGTCATAGCCACATCAATCAGACAAGAAAAAGAAATAAAAGAAATCCAAATTGGAAAGGAAGCAGTAAAATTGTCACTGTTTGCAGATATCACACTATAGGAAGAAAATCCTAAAGATGTCACCAAAAAACTACTAGAGCTCATCAATGAATTCAGTAAAGTTGGAGGGTACAAAATTAATACAGAGAAATCTGTTGCATTTCTATATACTAACAACAAACAGAAAGAGAAATTAAGGAAATAATACCATTTATTTACAATCGCATCAAAAAGAATAAAATACCTAGGAATAAACCTACCTAAGACATGTACTTGGAAATCTATAAGACACTGACGAAAGAAATTAAGGACAACACAAACAGATGGAAAGATATACTGTGTTCATGGGTTGGAAGAATTAATATTGTTAAAATGACTATACTACCTGGGGCAATCTACAGGTTCAGTGCAATCCCTATCAAAATACCAAGGGCATTTTTCACAGAAGTAGAGCAAATAATTTTAAAATTTGTATGGACACAAAAAAGACTCCAAAGAGCCCAAACAATCTTGAGAAAGAAGAAAAGAACTGGAGGAATTATGATCCCTGACTTCAGACTATACTACAAAGCTACAGTAGTCAAAACAGTACAGTACTGGCACAAAAACAGACACATAGCAATGGAACAAAGCAGCCCAGAAATAAACCACACACTTATACAATTAATCTATGACAAAGTAGGCAAAAATATACAATGGGGAAAAGACGATCTCTTCAATAATGCTGGGAAAACAAGACAGCTACATGTAAAAGAATGAAATGAGAACATTCTTTAACACCATATACAAAAATAAACTCAAAATGTATTACACAGCTAAATGTAAGACCAGAAACCATAAATCTCCTAGAAGAAAACATAGGCAGAATGCTTTTTGACATAAATTGTAGCAATACATTTTTGTATCTGTCTCCTGAAGTAAAGGAAATAAAAGCAAAAACACAAATGGGACCTAATTAAATTTAAAAGCTTTTGCACAGCAAAGGAAACCATAAACAAAATGAAAAGACAACTACTGAACGGCAGAAAATATTTGCAAATGATATAACCAATAAGGGATTAACATACAAAATGTATAAACAGCTCATACAACATCAAAAAAAACAAACAACCCAGGACTTCCCTGGTGGTACAGTGGTTACAAATCCGCCTGCCAATGCAGGAGACACAGGTTCAACCGCTGGTCTGGGAAGATCCCACATGCCGCGGAGCAACTAAGCCCATGCGCCACAACTACTGAGCCTGCACTCTAGAGCCTGTGAGCCACAATTACTGAGCCCGAGTGTCACAACTACTGAAGCCCACGTGCCTAGAGCCTGTGCTCCACAAGAGAAGCCAGCACGATGAGAAGCCTGCACACCTCAACGAAGAGTAGCCCCCACTCGCCACAACTAGAGAAAGCCTCTGCACAGCAACAAAGACCCAACGCAACCAAAAATAAATAAATTAAAAAAAAAAAAAACTAAAAAAATGGGCAGAAAACCTGAACAGACATTTTTCTAAGACATACAGATGGCCAACAGGCACATGAAAAGACACTCAACATCATTAATCGTCAGAGAAATGCAAATCAAAATCAAAACCACAATGAGATATCACACCTGTTAAGAGTGGCTAGCCTCATAAACAAGACAAAAAGACAACTCTCAGAATGGGAGAAAATATTTGCCAATGAAACAACAGACAAAGGATTAATCTCCAAAATATACAAACAGCTCATGTAGCTCAATATCAATAAAACAAACAATCCAGTTAAAAAATGGGTGGAAGACCTAAACAGACATTTCACCAAGGAAGATATACAGATGGCCAAAGGCACATGAAAAGGTGCTCAACATCACTATTAGAGAAATGCAAATCAAAACTACAATGAGGTATCACCTCACACCAGTCAGAATGGCCATTATCAAAAAATCTACAAATAGTAAATACTGGAGAGAGGGTGTGGAGAAAAGGGAACCCTCTTGCACTGTTGGTGGGAATGTAAATTGATACAGCCACTATGGAGAACAGTATGGAGGTTCCTTAAAAAAATAAAAATAGAGCTACCATACGACCCAGTAATCCCACTACTGGGCGTATACCCTGAGAAAACCATAATTCAAAAAGAGTCGTGTACCACAATGTTCATTGAAGCACTATTTACAATAGCCAGGACATGGAAGCAACCTAAGTGTCCATCAACAGATGAATGCATAAAGAAGATGTGGCACATATATACAGTGGAATATTAGCCATAAAAAGGAACGAAATTGAGTTATTTGTAGTGAGGTGGATGGACCTAGAGTCTGTCATACAGAGTGAAGTAAGTCAGAGAAAAACAAATACCATGTGCTAACACATATATATGGAATTAAAAAAAAAAAAAAAGGTACTGATGAGCCTAGTTGCCAGGCAGGAATAAAGAGGCAGACATAGAGAATAGACTTGAGGACATGGGGTGGGAGGGGGAAGCTTGGGCGAAGTGAGAGTAGCATCGACATATATACACTACCAAATGTAAAACAGTTAGGTGGTGGGAAGCAGCAGCATAGCATAGGGAGATCGGCTCGGTGCTTTGTGATGACCTAGAGGGGTGGGATAGGGAGGATGGGAGGGAGGCTCAAGAGGGAGGGGATATGGGGACATATGTATGCATATGTCTGATTTGCTTTGTTGTGCAACGGAAAATAGCACAGTATTGTGAAGCAATTATACTCCAATAAAGATTAAAAAAAAAAAGAATGGCTAGCATCGAAAAGGGCACAACAAATGTTGGCGAGGATGTGAAGAAAAGGGAACTCTTGTACACTGCTGGTGGGAATGTAAATTGGTGCAGCCAATGTGGAAAACTAAAACTAAAAATAGAAGTACCATATGACCCAGCAATTCCACTCCCGGGTACTTATCTGGAAAAAAACAAAAACACTAAGTTGAAAAGATACACGCACCCCAATGTACACAGCAACATTATTTACAACAGCCAAGATAAGGAAGCAACCTAAGTGTCCATCAACAGATGAACAGGTAAAGATGTGGAATACATATACGATGAAATACTACTCAGCAATAAAAAGAAAATGAAATTTTGCCATTTGCAACAACATAAATGGACTTGGAAGGTATTATGCTCAGTGAAATAAGTCAGAGAAGATAAACACTGTATGTTATCACTTACATGTAGAATCTAAAAATTAAAACAAACTAGTAAATATAACAAAAAAGAAAGACTCACAGATATAGAGAACTAGTGGTTACCAGTGGGTAAAGGGAATGGGGGGGAGAGCAAGGTAGGGGTAGGGCATTAACAGGTACAAACTACTACATATAAAATAAACTACAAGGATATACTGTACAACACAGGGAATATAGCCAATATTTCATAATAACTGTAAGTGGGGTACAACTTAAAAAAAAATAAAAAGATAGTCTAATGATTGCCCTGTGTGTTCCCAAGGGTACAGAAATAGAACCAATAAATAGAAGTGACAAGGTGCTGCTCAACTGAAAGAAGAACCTCCTAAGTAATTAGGTGCTCAAAGAATGTGCTGTTCAAAGAGGCAGTATGTTCTCACTTAACAAATATTTATTTCACACCTGCTATGTGCCAGGCACTATGCCCTCTACTGGGGAGACAGACAACAGTAGGCAGCACAAACCAAATCCCTGCCATCTCTACAATTAAAGTTTCATAAACGTCATGACATGCTATATATATATTGTATGTATATGTATTCCTGACATGCAAATATATATATAGCATATATACTAGGGATCTCTGACCTAGTCTAGCTGGGGGGCAGGGTGTAGTCAGTAAAGATTTCACAGTAGTTACACTGAAGCTGGGACCTGGAAAATTTAGTAGACATTAGCCAGGTCATTGGGAGTATTGGTAAATATTCCAGAAGAGGGAAAAATACGCATGAAGGCCCAGAGTGAGAGAGGGCATATATTACCCTTTCAGTAAACTTAAAGGATTTTAAGTTTAAAGTTGACTGGAACTTACTAAGGAGGAAAAAAGTGGCAAAAGATAAAACTGAGTGAGTCCTAGTCAAGGGGGAGTTTGGACTTAAGCCTAAAGGCAAACTGGAGACATTCAGTGACTTCAGCAAGAGTGAAAATATCACACTCTAGGAAGATCACTTCGGGGGTGTAAGGTGGCAGAACTAGAAGCAGAGGGCCCATTTAGGCCGCTCTCAGAGTAGTCCACTGAGGATACATGTGGTGGCCTGAACTAAAATAAGGGTACCTGACAGAGGGGGACAGGGAGGAAGTGGAGTTAGTGAGGGAAAAGGAAGTGTCTGACAATGATTTCTGCTTTGGGCAGCTAGGCAGACAGTGAGACCATTCCCTGAGAAAGCAAACAGAGGAGTTGAAGCAGATTGTGCATATGTGTGTGTCTCTCTGTGTGTAAGGGGTAAGGGGCAGTAGTTCACATCTGTACATGCTGAGGTCCCTTGTAAGCTATGCAAGTGAGATCAACTATAGCACCTAAATATATGGGGTCTGAGGCTCAGGAGAGAACTCTGGGCTGGAAATTTGCAAGCCACCTACATATAGAGGGGAAAAAAAGCTACACAAATGGATGAAAAAAACAGGGCAATACTGTAGTGAGAGCACAGCAAATCCTTGACAGAGTAAAACAGAAACCTGAAGAGACTGGGGAGGAAGGGCCAGAGAAATAAGAAGGAAAACCTGGCGAGAGGATGTCACAAAGCCAAGGGAAAAGAGGGGTGCAGGGAGGGTGGGCAGCCAAGTTGCAGGCTTCCCAAAGGCAAGCTAAGAAGACTAAAACAGGTTGAAATTAGTAAAAAGGTCATGGGGAACTGGTGAGAGCAGTTTTACTGGGTCAATGAGCTTAAATGCTAGACTGGAATAGCTTGAGAAATGGGGGGCAGAATGGCGGCAACTCAAGAAGGGGATGAGAGAGGGTCACAGACAGAAGGGAGGATTTTGTTGTTTAGGATGGGCAGGGATGATTTGACATTTAAATGCTGGTGGAGAGTCCAGTATTATGCTGGAAAAAAAAATAGTGGCAGTACTATTTCATTCTTCAACTCTAAAGAATGTTGAAGATTGAAAACAGAAAAAAACAAAAAAAAACAAAACCTATCAAACAAACAAAAACCTTAGAAGAGCAATACTTGGAGGACAGAAGGGAATATAATACAGAGTACAAATGGAGAGATTCGATTTCAATGGTAGAAGAACCCAATATATAATGGAACTGCTCCAGTGAATCCTGAATGACCACTTGCCAAAAATGGTGTGAGTGCTGACCCATGGTGTTTTGAAAGTCACCCCTTCCCCCAAACCTTGAGAGGCACTAGAACATAATGGCTAAGAGCATGAGCTCCAGAACCGACCACACAGATTTCTATACCAGCTCTACCACACAGCTGCGTGATACAGGTGAATCAGAAACCTTTCTGTGCCTCGGTTTCCTACTCGGTTGTTCAAGGATTAGGTTAATAAGTGTAAAAGGTTTAGAACAGTCCCTGGCACAGTGTGGCACCCAGGCATCACAGTTCATTGCCATTATTATTTTATTAGGTTTTTAAATTAAACTTGCTAAGGATCATGAAAAGTAGGACTAATCGGACTCCTACATGCCATGAGAATCTTAATTTATATCCTTAAAACCAAGCATCTTTAAATGCTATGGAAGGGTCCAGTTAAAAGATGGTTTCAGAGATTTCACTTCCTAGAAATCTAACCTAATGACAGTAGGTTGAGAATTAGGAACAGTATATTAGTCTTTTTTGTAATGTTGTCAGATGGAAACATGGTTCTCTATTAATGTAATAATGAGGAGTAAGGATCAAAATTTACATCCTGTTCAAGGATAATCTGAAATTGAACTTCAGCTCCTCTAGGAGGCATTACATACTATAGTGTCTGAAAGCTTCCAAAAAGCTTCATCAGTAATCTTCCAGAGAAGACAATTCTTTGGGGAGAATTAAATGTGTGATTTATAATTGCTGAAAACCTCAGATGTAATACTGAATAACCTGGATAAAAAGGAAAAAAAATCTTAATTGAAAAGGTAAGAGAAATCCCCTAGTCATCATCTCTAACAGATGTTTTCTGGCCTCTGCTTGAAAAAAAAATGATGAGAAGCTTACTCCTTCCCAAGCAGCCATTTATAAACAGTTCTGTTAGAAAATCATATTTAGCAGACTGTTTTACTGAAATATCCCCTTTTTGTGCAAACTGTCTTTTGAGGGCATAGGTGAATTCTTCTTCCACTTGATGGCAGTTTTCAGATAGTTCAAAGGCTATCATGTATCCCTATCATGTCCCTTGTCCAGGCCAAACTCTCCCAATTCCCAAAGTATGTCCTCATGAACATAATTTCCAGAGCCATTGTCATCCCAACTTAATACAATAAAATCCAGTTTTAAATCACATAAAGAAGAAAGTCAATTTGGGAAGCAAAATGACTAGTGTCTAGTTTAGGAAACTATCATTATAATAGTGACTGTAGATCCAATCCCACTAGTATGATTTGTGCAAGAATTTCTAGGGTGCACTCTTTATTTTCATGACATTTAAAAATTTGTTACCAGTTATAAACACAAAGCTCTTTTACGATAAGAATTTTCAATTTTAAGACCTTTTACAGAATAAGACTTTGAAATCAGTATTTTTCAAACGGAGGTATCCTTTAGGTCCATGAAAAACTGTTTCTTTGGAAACATATTAATGTTTGAAAAACAGTTTTAGGATACCCCATGGGATTTAGAATAATGTTACCCAATCAGTGTTTTAGGGACTTAATATGCCTATTTGGCAGAAAGGTTATTACATTTATAAATTCGGGGAAATCAGATTCAGCATACTGATATAAATTTGCAGCAGTAAACTTTAGTGTACAAAAAAAGGTCATGTTTTAAAAATCAACCTAATTGGGCTTCCCTGGTGACACAGTGGTTGAGAGTCCACCTGCCGATGCAGGGGACACAGCTTTGTGCCCGGGTCTGGGAAGATCCGACATACCGCAGAGCAGCTAGGCCCGTGAGCCATGGCCGCTGAGCCTGCGCTTCCAGAGCCTGTGCTCCGCAACGGGAGAGGCCACAACAGTGAGAGGCCCGCGTACCGCAAAAAAAAAAAAAAAAAAAAAAAAATCAACCTAATTGGGGCTTCCCTGGTGGTGTAGTAGATAAGAATCTGCCAATGCAGGGGACACAGGTTTGATCCCTGGTCAGGGAAGATCCCACATGCCGTGGAGCAACTAAGCCCATGCACCACAACTACCGAGCCTGTGCTCTAGAGCCCGCGAGCCACAACTACTAAAGCCCATGCGGCTAGAGCCCATGCTCTACAACAAGAGAAGCCACCACGAGAAGCCCGCGCACAGCAACGAAGAGTAGCCCCCGCTCTCCGCAACTAGAGAAAGCCCACGCACAGCAACAAAGACCCAACGCTGCCAAAAATAAATAAATAAATATTTTTTTAAAAAAATCAACCTAATTGAATCAGAATCTCTATTTCATAGGACTGGCAGGTAAGATTTCCTATCTTTGGTCCATACTGATGACTAGTGTCAAAGCCCCACAGTCTCCTGAAGTCCAGGGCTCCTCTGCTTCCACGTTGTGATTTGGGGAAATAAATGTATAGCCTGGGGACGACACTTTCCTATGTGCGCATCTCAGCTACCTCCCGGTGAGGTCATCTCTCCCCGAGGCAATATTACCGACCAGCAGCAGTTTCCCAAGACTCCTGGGAGCCACCCTGTGCCCGTCCTCAACCATCCTGTACTCTCCTCACTCTCAGGCAATCTACTCTCCCTTGGGTCCACTATTACATATAGGAGGCATACAGTCCAACTTTTTACTTAAGCCATTATTAACAAGGTGATACAGATGTGGTTAAATAATTTGTCTTACTTTTTAAATAGGTTGCATCTGGCACAAGTATTTTAAAAATTTGTTCCTGGGGAAAGAGTCAGATGCCTTTAAAGTCAGACCAAAGTAAATTGATTCTGTAAGTCCACTGATAAGTAGTAAGTCAGTGGAAATTACTTTGTTTCCTCAGCCTCAAAGATGATATTCTGTTATTTGAGAGAAAAAAAATCCTTACTAGAGAAACACATTCCTCTTATGCAGCAAGAAAGTAACAACAGAAGGGAAAAGAAGTGAAAAGAGAAGGTTATTAAAAAATCCTCTGGGAATTGCTTACTATTATTAGTCAAGCAAAGAGTAAAGGATTATTATTTATTGAGCACTTACTATGTGTCACACAGTAGAGGCTGAGAAAGCATCCCGCTGCCTTTATAAAGTCAATGACACAGACCAGTTGCTAAGAGCATGAGCAGCAGGGTTATTAACTCAGAACTAAATGAGCCCCCAAAGACAGGTTATCAGATGGAACGGGAATCTTTCACTTAAGAAGCAAACACTCAAAAGCAATCAGAACTGGGAATGTTCCCCAAAGAGGTTCTAATGCCATTCTGACCCAATCTCCTGTCAGTATCATCTCAAGGAGGTGGGTGGGATTTAAAATTTAGGGAGTCAGTTGGCTGACAAGCTTACATGTGCTTATATTTTCTTAAATTTTGCTTTGGAATTATTTTTATAAATACAATATTCTTAATCATGCTTATATGCTTTAACATTTTTATTTCAATAAGACATAGCAGTAGAAAAGTAAGCTATAATCTTGAGCTCCTATTTACCATGCATATATATATGCCTTGCTTTTTGAACACGGCCAAATAATCCCTCCACCTATGCAGCTTATCTGAATCATAGTCAACATGATTACATCAAAAACCAATCCTTGGGGCTTCCCTGGTGGCGCAGTGGTTGAGAATCTGCCTGCTAATGCAGGGGACACGGGTTCGAGCCCTGGTCTGGGAAGATCCCACATGCCACAGAGCAACTAGGCCCGTGAGCCACAACTACTGAGCCTGCGCGTCTGGAGCCTGTGCTCCGCAACAAGAGAGGCCGCGATAGTGAGAGGCCCGTGCACTGCGATGAAAAGTGGCCCCCGCCTGCCACTAGAGAAAGCCCTCGCACAGAAACGAAGACCCAACACAGCAAAAATAAATTAATAAACTCCTACCCCAACATCTTCTTAAAAAAAAAAAAAAACAACAAACCAATCCTTTACTTAATATGAAAGTATGTACCTACCCAGTTGTCTTGAAAAGCATAAACCTATAAAATGATGGCAAATTCTGTAAGACATTTAAGCAATTACCTTGGAATTTTAACCAGCATAAACTACTAAACTGGGCATCTCTGAACAAAACTGTGTTTGACGTTTTGTCCTCTGCTTTAAAAAGACAAAGAAAACAAAAAGAACATGCAAAAAAGGTAGAATAATGATGTATTCTTTTATGATATTAACTGTAATTATAAAGACTTGTGCAGATGTGGAATTCTATAAAAGGTGTGACAACACAGGCCTATAGCTCCACATTTTCTCCACTGGACAGATGCATGAATGGCTGCAGTAACATCACTGTATTCAACTTTAAAGTATTAGTCCATGTCTGCACTTATTTGTGTGTTCCAGAGTATACCAAACTACATAAACTTGTTTTCAAAGGTGATGGTTTCTGTCCTAATCAATTTTTTTCTTCAAGTAAATATTTTTCTTCAAGTAAATGTGGTCACAGTATTTAGAAGCCTGAATTTAAAATATGCATGCAGTATTTAGCTAGCCAAATTAATTTTTAAAAATTTTAGTTCTATGAAAGGAAAACATAAGCAAGGACACCAAACTATTTTATTTATTTTTTTGCTGTACGCGGGCCTCTCACTGTTGTGGCCTCTTCCCATTGCGGAGCACAGGCTCCCGACGCACAGGCTCAGCGGCCATGGCTCACGGGCCCAGTCGCTCCGCGGCATGTGGGATCTTCCCAGACCGGGGCACAAACCCATGTCCCCTGCGTTGGCAGGCAGACTCTCAACCACTGCGCCACCAGGGAAGCCCCCACCAAACTATTTTAATTGCCAACATCTAGGGAGATTTCACATGAACATTTCAGACTTACCGTCTTCCCTCTGTGGTGACAATTAGTTGCAGTTGAGTAGTGATGTCTGCCTTACCTAGGGAATGAGGTCTCTCCCCATCTCCCTCTTAGGTCTCCATGGCCCTGAGATCAAGTCAGTGGCTGTTTATTAAGGGGCTCTGGGCTGCTCCACTTTTCTTAGAGAGGAGCTGAGAAAACCCACCAATGTGGGAAAACAGCACAGACAAAAGGGAGAAAGTAAATGAATGTAAGTAAATATTCCCACATTAAGTATGCAAATAAAATGTCTCTAAAAAAGAAGTATTCCACTATAAAACAAACTCATGGCTTGTTTCACTGATTTATATTACATGCTTAGTTCCTATATGTGTTTTACATCATTGACTTTGATTTCAATTTTTTAGAAGTATTTTTGGAAAAAACCTACCTTATCTGATTTCACTGTTTATTAGCACCTCCAGTTAGAGGCAAGAACTGTAGCACATACTTAAACTGATTATTTTGACATTTTGCCTAATTCTAGAAAAAGGGCTTACTGTAAATGAACATCTAGATTAAATGAGGTAGTATTTTCTCTGTGCACTGTAGCTAGTAATGTTTATATTTGAGTAATTGACTGGGGACTCTGAGAGCAGAAGCAATGTGACTTTTTCAGAAATGGAGTCTTTGATGGGCTCAGTTTGCTGGATTAATGTTCTAACATTCTGGTGAGTCCCAAATTTAGAGCTTCAAAACTGATGGCAGATACTTGAGACCCAAGCTGGACAATTCAATCCCTATCACTAAACACCAAAGACAGGATAATGCTAAAAGTCCTACATGGACTCCAAGATTCAGGATTGTTCTAAGAAACGCCTTTCTTATAAGCAAAGTCTTATGTTTTTAATAGCTCACACAAAGATGAAACACTTTCATATCAAGGACTACTATTCAGAATGAATCCCAACTGGGCCATCATTTTGTCAAGTTAATAAAAATTACATTAAATCGGTAAATCTGGAACTATACTTCAAAGACCAGATCTTATGTTCTCAAATTCAGGATGAAAACAGTACATGTTTTAAAATAAGCTGCTGTAACTAATCAGAACATTGTAATTTATCAATTAAGGTGGGTAGAAAGTATTTTAAGAGACATGAAAAACAATCATTCCTAGTAACAGCCATGACACAAGACTCTCAGCTATCAACAGCACACTCAAACTCACAAGCATCCTACCATTACGACTCCGTCAACTTAAAATGAAACTGGCATAACGCTTACTCGGTTTTTGAATAGGAGAGACATGTATTGACAGTTTAAGTTTCTACATTTATGAGCTACGCACTCGTAGGTGGCTCTTCTACTTACCGAAGTATCAGCAGTATACTGCTGGTACAGTACTGATCCACTCCAACTCTGGATATGTGACCTGG
The DNA here is from genome assembly GCF_008692025.1 of Phocoena sinus. NCBI lineage: Eukaryota > Metazoa > Chordata > Mammalia > Artiodactyla > Phocoenidae > Phocoena > Phocoena sinus. Next base: position 22,640,340 of record NC_045767.1, read on the forward strand.
CTGCCAAGCCAGACTTGATCCCCCGCTCCCCAGCTTGACACCTCTTGCACTGTGCTGTCTCATTCCACACTTTGACTGACATCTCTACAATTCCTTGGTCTAATCTGGTGCAGCAGTATTTGGGTATGATATTCCCCACCACGAACTCTACCCTATCTGACATCATCAACCTGCTTCCCTTTTCTATTCTACACAGTGAGGAAAAGTCAAACAGTACTTTGGGCCTCCTAATCTCCATCCTCTGAAAGGAGACAGGTAACAGGGAGAACTGTTGCCAAGGAAAATAAACATCAACATTTAGCTTAAAATACCTAGAATTGTAATTATGTATAATACTAGGAATGCTGATCTTAAAATTTTTAAACTAAAAAAGTTTAGGGTTATTACAGTTACTGGTTTCAATCTTCCATAAGGAATTAGTAAATAAAGCAACTAAAAATCATTTTTGGTGATCCCTAGATGATTCTGTGACATATAAAAATGATCAACATAAACAGATGACCAAAAGTCAGAAGAGGTCAGAGTAACTGAGTTTTCATTGGAAACCTTTCCTCAATGAATGCAGATCTATTGTAAAACTGATACCACAACCTTTACTGAAAGTGAAGAGTAGCAAAACTAGGTCAATTCCATCCTGTTATAAAAATGATCATTACATTGTCAAAGAGAAATTCTTGGCCTTACTTTTTTTTTCCTAACACCTACTCTTTTCTTATTTACCCTATTCTAAATATGGTGGGCTGTGGCTCCTTTTAACTTTCAATCTACAAAAAAGCCATTCCTAACTCTCTGTAAGATGACATTACGATACAGATCTCACAGATGACTAGACCAGCTAAGTACCAGAAATGCTGCGTCTCTTAACTAGGCCCAGGGCATGGACCAGACTACAGTGCTGTTTAAAAAACAGAGTCACTCCCTAGCTGATATTTCTAAGGACCTACACTGGGCAACTGGAGCATCTTTTTTTTTTTTTATACAGCAGGTTCTTATTAGTAATCAATTTTATACACATCAGTGTATACACGTCAATCCCAATCTCCCAATTCATCACACCACCACCACCACTCCCACGTTCTCCCCCTTTGTATCCACATGTTTGTTCTCTACATCTGTCTCTCAATTTCTGTCCTGAAAACCAGTTCATCTGTACCATTTTTCTAGATTCCACATATGTGCGTTAATACAGGATACTTGTTTTTCTCTGACTTACTTCACTCCGTATGACAGTCTCTAGATCCATCCACGTCTCAAAAAATGACCCAATTTCGTTCCTTTTTAGGACTGAGTAATATTCCATTGCATATATGTACCACATCTTCTTAATCCATTCATCTGTCGGTGGGCATTTAAGTTGCTTCCATGACCTGGCTACTGTAAATAGTGCTGCAATGAACACTGGGGTGCACGTGTTTGAATTGTGGTTTTCTCTGGGTATATGCCCAGTAGTGGGATTGCTGGATTGTATGGAAATTCTATTTTTAGGTTTTTACGGAACGTCCATACTGTTCTCCGTAGTGGCTGCATCAGTTTACATTCCCACCAACAGTGCAAGAGGGTTCCCTTTTCTCCACATCCTCTCCAGCACTTGTTGTTTGTAGATTTTCTGGTGATGCCCATTCTAACTGGTGTGAGGTGATACCTCACTGTACTTTTTGTTTGCATTTCTCTAGTAATTAGTGATGTTGAGCAGCTTTTCATGTGCTTCTTGGCCAACTGTATGACTTCTTTGGAGAAATGTCTATTTAAGTCTTCTGCCCATTTTTGGTTTGGGTTGTTTGTTTTTTTAATATCAAGCTGCATGAGCTGTTTATATATTTTGGAGATTAATCCTTTGTCCGTTGATTCGTTTGCAAATATTTTCTCCCATTCTGAGGGTTGTCTTTTCGTCTTGTTTAGGGTTTCCTTTGCTGTGCAAAAGCTTTTAAGCTTCATTTGGTCCCATTTGTTTACTGTTGCTTCTTTTTCCATTTCTCTCAGAGGTGGGTCAAAAAAGATCTTGCTGTGATTTATGTCAAAGAGTGTTCTTCCTATGTTTTCCTCTAACGGTTTTATAGTGTCGTCTTACATTTAGGTCTCGAATTCATTTTGAGTTTATTTTTGTGTATGGTGCTAGGGAGTGTTCTAATTTCATTCTTTTACATGTAGCTGTCCAGTTTTCCCAGCACCACGTATTGAACAGACTGTCTTTTCTCCATTGTAAATCCTTGCCTCCTTTGTCATAGATAAATTGACCATAGGTGCATGGGTTTAACTCTGGGCTTTCTATCTTGTACCAGTGATCTATGTTTCTGTTTTTGTGTCAGTACCATATTGTCTTCATTACTGTAGCTTTGCAGTATAGTCTGAAGTAAGGGAGTCTGATTCCTCCAGCTCCATTGTTTGCCCTCAAGACTGCTTTGGCTATTCGGGGTCCTTTGTGTCTCCATACAAATTTTAAGATTTTTTGTTCTAGTTCCGTAAAAAATGACATTGGTAATTTGATACAGATTGCATTGAATCTGTAGATTGCTTTGGGCAGTATAGTCATTTTCACAATATTGATTCTTCCAATCCAAGAACATGGTATATCTCTCCATCTGTTCGTATCAGCTTTAATTTCCTTCATCACTGTCTTATAGTTTTCTGCATACAGGTTTTTGTCTCCCTAGGTAAGTTTATTCCTAGGTATTTTATTCTTTTTGTTGCAATGGTAAATGGGAGTGTTTCCTTAATTTCACTTTCAGATATTTCATCATTAGTGTATAGGAATACAAGAGGTTTCTGTGCATTACTTTTGTATCCTGCAACTTTACCAAATTCATTGATTAACTCTAGTAGTTTTCTGGTGGCATCTTTAGGATTCTCTATGTATAGTATCATGTCATCTGCAAACAGGGACAGTTTTACTTCTTCTTTTCCAATTTGGATTCCTTTTATTTCTTTTTCTTCTCTGATTGCCATGGCTAGGACTTCCAAAACTACGTTGAATAATAGCAGTGAGAGTGGACATCCTTGTCTTGTTCCTGATCTTAGAGGAAATGCTTTCAGTTTTTCACCATTGAAAATGATGTTTGCTGTGGGTTTGTCATATATGGCCTTTATTATGTTGAGGTAGGTCCCCTCTATACCCACTTTCTGGAGAGTTTTTACCATAAATGGGTGTTGAGTTTTGTCAAAAGCTTTTTCTGCATCTATTGAGATGATCATATGGTTTTGATTCTTCAATTTGTTAATACGGTGTATCACACTGATTGATTTGCATATATTGAAGAATCCTTGCATCCCTGGGATAAATCCCACTTGATCATGGTGTATGGTCCTTTTAATGTGTTGTTGGATTCTGTTTCCTAGTATTTTGTTGAGGATTTTTGCATCTATATTCATCAAAGATATTGGTCTGTAATTTTCTTTTTGTAGTATCTTTGGTTTTGGTATCAGGATGATGGTGGCCTCACAGAGTGAGTTTGGGAGTGCTCCTTCCTCTGCAATTTTTTGGAAGAGTTTGAGAAGGATGGGTGTTAGCTCTTCTCTAAATGTTTAATAGAATTCACCTGTGAAGCCATCTGGTCCTGGACTTTTGTTTGTTGGAAGACTTTCAATCACAGTTTCAATTTCATTACTTGTGATTGGTCTGTTCATATTTTCTGTTTCTTCCTGGGTCAGTCTTGCAAGGTTATACCTTTCTAAGAATGTGTCCATTTCTTCCAGGTTGTCTGTTTTATTGGCATAGAGTTGCTTGTAGTAGTCTCTTAGGATGCTTTGCATTTCTGTGGTGTCTGTGGTAACTTCTTTAGTTTTATTGATTTGAATCCTCTTTATCTTGATGAGTCTGGCTAATGGTTTATCAATTGTGTTTATGTTCTCAAAGAACCAACTTTTAGTCTTATTGATCTTTGCTACTGTTTTCTTTGTTTTTATTTCTGCTCTGATCTTTGTGATTTCTTTCCTTCTGATAACTGCGTTTTGTTTGTTTTTGTTTCTCTAGTTCCCTTAGGTGTAAGGTTAGATTATTTGAGATTTTTCTTGTTTCTTCAGGTAGGCTTGTATAGCTATAAACTTCCCTTAGAACTGCTTTTGCTGCATCCCATAGGTTTTGGATTGTCGTGTTTTCATTGTCATTTGTCTCTAGGTATTTTTTGATTTCCTCTTTGATTTCTTCTGTGATCTCTTGGTCATTTAGTAATGTATTGTTTAGCCTCCATGTGTTTAGCCTCCATGTGTTCTTTCCCCTGTAATTCATTTCTAATCTCATAGCGTTGTGGTCAGAAAAGATGCTTGATATGATTTCAATTTTCTTAAATTTACTGAGGCTTGATTTGTGACCCAAGATGTGACCTATCCTGGAGAATATTCCGTGTGCACTTGAGAAGAAAGTGTAATCTGCTGTTTTTGGATGGAATGTCCTATAAATATCAATTAAATCTATCCGGTCTTTTGTGTCATTTAAAGCTTGTGTTTCCTTATTTATTTTCATTTTGGATGATCTGTCCATTGGTATAAGTGAGGTGTTAAAGTCCCCCACTATTATTGTGTTACTGTCGATTTCCTCTTTTACAGCTGTTAGCAGTTGCCGTATGTATTGAGGTGCTCCCTATGTTGGGTGCATATATAATTGTTATATCTTCTTCTTGGATTGATCCCTTGATCATTATGTAGTGTCTTTCCTTGTCTCTTGTAACCTTCTTTAAAGTCTATTTTATCTGATATGAGTACTGCTACTCCAGCTTTGATTTCCATGGAATATCTTTTTCCATCCCCTCGCTTTCAGTCTGTATGTGTCCCTAGGTCTGAAGTGGGTCTCTTGTAGACAGCATATAGATGGATCTTGTTTTTGTATCCTTTCAGCCAGTCTATGTGTTTTGGTTGGAGCATTTAATCCATTCACATTTAAGGTAATTATCAATATGTATGTTCCTATGACCATTTACTTGTTTTGGGTTTTTTCAGGTTCTTTTCTTCTCTTGTGTTTCCCACTTAGAGAAGTTACTTTAGCATTTGTTGTAGAGCTGGTTTGGTGGTGCTGAATTCTCTTAGCTTTTGCTTGTCTGTAAAGGTTTTGATTTCTCCATCGAATCTGAATGAGACCCTTGCCAGGTAGAGTAATCATGGTTGTAGGTTCTTCCCCTTCATCACTTTTATATCATGCCACTCCCTTCTGGCTTGTAGAGTTTCTGCTGAGAAATCAGCTGTTAACCTTATGGGAGTTCCCTTGTATGTTATTTGTTGTTTTTCCCTTGCTGCTTTCAATAATTTTTCTCTGTCTTTAGTTTTTGCCAATTTGATTACTATGTGTCTCAGCGTGTTTCTCCTTGGGTTTATCCTGTATGGGACTTGCTGCACTTCCTGGACTTGGGTGGCTATTTCCTTTCCCATGTTAGGGAAGTTTTCGACTATAGTCTTTTCAAATATTTTCTCGGGTCCTTTCTCTCTCTCTTCTCCTTCTGGGACCCCAATAATGCAAACATTGTTGCGTTTAATGTTGTCCCAGAGGTCTCTTAGGCTGTCTTCATTTCTTTTCATTCTTTTTTCTTTATTCTGTTCTGCAGCAGTGAATTCCAGCATTCTGTCTTCCAGGTCACTTATCCGTTCTTCTGCCTCAGTTATTCTGCTATTGCTTCCTTCTAATGTAGTTTTCATTTCAGTTACTGTATTGTCCATCTGTTTGTTCTTTAATTCTTCTAGGTCTTTGTTAAACAGTTCTTGCATCTTCTCCATCTTTGCCTCCATTGTTTTTCTGAGGTCCTGGATCATCTTCACTGTCATTATTCTGAATTCTTTTTCTGGAAGGTTGCGTATCTCTACTTCATTTAGTTATTTTTCTGAGGTTTTATCTTGTTCCTTCATCTGGTACATAGCCCTCTGCCTTTTCACCTTGTCTATCTTTCTGTGAATGTGGTTTTTGTTCCACAGGCTGCAGGATTGCAGTTCTTCTTGCTTCTGCTGTCCTCTGGTGGATGAGGCTATCTAAGAGGCTTGTGCAGGTTTACTGATGGGAGGGACTGGTGGTGGGTAGAGCTGGGTGTTGCTCTGGTGGGCAGAGCTCAGTAAAACTTTAATCCGCTTGTCTGCTGACAGGTGGGGCTGGGTTCCCTCCCTGTTGGTTGTTTGGCCTGAGGTGACCCAACACTGGATCCTACCCAGCTCTTCGGTGGGGCTAATGGTGGACTCTGGGAGGGCTCACACCAAGGAGTACTTCCCAGAACTTCTGCTGCCAGTGTCCTTGTCCCCACAGTGAAAGAGAGCCACCCCCCGCCTCTGTAGGAGACCCTCCCACACTAGCAGGTAGGTCTGGTTCATTCTTCCCTGGGTTCACTGCTCCTTCCCCTGGGTCCCGATGCACACACTACTTTGTGTGTGCCCTCCAAGAGTGAAGTCTGTTTCCCCCAGTCCTGTCGAAGTCCTGCAATCAAATCCCACTAGCCTTCGAAGTCTGATTCTCTAGGCATTCCTCCTCCCATTGCCAGACCCCCAGGTTGGGAAGCCTGACGTGGGGCTCAGAACCTTCACTCCAGTGCGTGGACTTCTGTGGTATAACTGTTCTCCAGTCTGTGAGTCACCCACCCAGCAGTTATGGGATTTGATTTTGCTGTGATTGCACCCCTCCTACCGTCTCACTGTGGCTTCTCCTTTGTCTTTGGATGTGGGGTGTCTTTTTTGGTGAGTTCCAGTGTCTTCCTGTCGATGACTGTCCAGCAGCTAGTTGTGATTCTGGTGTTCTCACAAGAGGGAGTGAAAGCACATCCTTCTTCTCTGCCATCTTGGTTCAGTCTCAAGACCAGCATCTCTGTCTTCTTCATTCCCAGGTCAACTCTGAGAAATACAGTTCTATCTCTAGGTAAGTTTTAATCACTAAAATTGAAAATGTAGCATCATTTCAGTAAAAATTCTAACCAACAGTTCCATATCATATCTACATCAAGAAAAGCGTTAGTCAAATGCTATCTGTACTAGAAAGCACTAACATGCTGAACAAGTTAAATTCATCAGGCTTTTAAGGATCTCAAGCCTATTTCTGTAATTCAGTTCCTATCTTCAAACTGAGTCTTTAGTGGATATAACAAAACCTCGTTTTATGAGCCAAAGAAAAGCACAGAACAGCTACTCACAGACCAAGAGAATAGTCTCATCTTAGGTCAGTCCTTTTTCATTTGGTAACAATGACAATTCCACTCACAGAAAAGAGACTCCCAAATTTCAAAGGTTTAAAGTTTCATTAGGAAAATCATACATAAAATAAAAAATACATTTATCAAGAACAATAATGGCATTATTTCATTCAGCAAATTCATTTAAAACATGGGTTACAGTACAGAAAGAGAAATGACAACATAAAGTCTCACATAACTAACTGATCTGGGAAACCAGTCCCTTAAAAGGCAACTGCAGTTCCATTTTCCAAGCTCTCTTCTTAAGTTGAGGGTCTTCTGTAATTGGGTTTTACATTAAGTTTTCTCCACAAGTTTAAAGATGCATGTCATTTCCTCATCACCACGTACTTTATTCCCCAAAATGTTTAAACCAAGTACCTGATAAACAGGTGTCTCTGTTGCGTCCAATTCTTTTATTTTGTTAAGGAATTTGAAACTGCTTTGAAAGTCAATCCAAGATCAAGTCCATACCAAAGTTCTAGCACTTGGATATTTGTCCTTGTTTTTTTTGGAAGTATTGTTAACAGTCATCAATAGCTGCACAACTGAGATTATAATGAGTTTTTTTTTTCTCTTTGTAAAGTCTGCCTACTAGGTTCTACCTCTTCCCTTCTGACCCCTGGGAGCTCCACCTCCCCAATCAGATTTAGATTTGGGAGGACGTGATTTTGTTCCAAGTCTCTCAATTTCTTCTGTGGTCAAATTATATGAGTTTAAGATTTTTCATAAAGAAAGGAAAAAAGTCTCTTTTTATTGTTTCAACAAGAAAATATTAAAAGCCTAAGAGAAGTTTACCATCTGTCCCAACTCCATTCCAACAAGGCTGTCAAACAGTTTCCCTTTTGCTGTGACAGCAGTGGCAAGATGCCCATTATCAACTACTGTCAGCACTAGTATGATATACCAGATTGGGTCTTCTTCGCTGCTCACTTTATTTCTAAAAAGCAAAAGCCTTTGTAATTAGTTGAAATCTATCAGAATAAATTCCGTCTCTGAAAGTGAAAGTATTTGTGTTGTTCCATTCTGTTCGGTTACATGCACATGACAAAAGACAGGATGACTCATTTATTCTGGACAAAACCAGACAGTGACAACTGCAAGGGAGGTTGCCTAAAATATTCCTGCAGCTTGGAGAAACTAAAGCAAAGTGCAAGTTGGAACAGAGTTCTAAACGTCTCCCAGTTGAAATTCATACTATCAGAAAGAAGGTGAAGAGGCATTAATAGGATCACTGTCCTAAAAACTATCGAGGTGGAAAGCCACCTCTGTGTGCTCCTCCACGGCCCCCCCTGAAACCACCTCTTTCTCCTCGGAAGTTAGATCGATTTCTTTCTCGCCCGCGGCCAGCAGAAGTCCCACCTCTTCCTCCTCCTCTGGGAGCTCCACCTCCCCGATCAGATTTAGATTTGGGAGGAGGTGATTTTGGTCGAAGTCTCTCAATTTCTTCTGTACATCCAGTCAAGTAGGAATTCGGGGTACTGAAGTAGGATGCATACGTTTCTGCATTGTAGTTGCTATTTGTAAGAGTTGGTCCAACTGTAAGCCAGCCTGAAATGGAGGGAAAAGTGATTATCCTTTCTTTTTCTTTTTTCCAATTCTCTCTTATTGACAACTGAATTTATGAGACTTTTACTTGCTCCCTTCTGGTTTGTTTTTTTGGCATGTATGTTGTGTTGTGGAACACAACACACAAGCAAGAGGAAAGAAAGGAGAAAATTTAAAGATTTAATAAAAATAGTTCATATTGCCTCTTTCATGCTATATTGCCCCTTACATAAATAAGACATGTAAATCTTCACAGAGTAAACTGCAAGGGACTCCGCCTCCCACCCACAAATTCTTCATTGCAATAGCATTTTATTACAACTTCTAAAGGAATTACTAAGACCCAAGTTAGTTTAAATTAGCCTGGCTTCAGCATATACGACACATATAGCAACTTTTAAACCTTTTAAAGCAATAGTAAAGAGTACTCCTATGGTATATGTGATATATACCTTTGACTACCTCCTTGAGGAAGAAGTGCATTTGAGGATTCAACCCAAATAAATTAAGGCCCCTTGAACAGACTTCCCTCAATTGCTCCTACTATTATTTACATGGTTAACCTCCAACTACCTACAATTTCCCCAAGCAGATATTCCTTCTTAATTTTGTTTTACTAAAGCTAATACTAAAATAATTTTTATGGGACTTCCCTGGTGGCGCAGTGGTTAAGATTCCGCACTCCCAATGGCAGGGGGCCTGGGTTTGATCCTAGTCAGGGAACTAGATCCCACATGCACGCCACAACTAAGATTTCACATGCCACAACTAAGGAGCCCACAAGCCACAACAAAGGAACCCACCTGCCACAACTAAGACCCAATGCAACCAAATAAACAAATAGAATAAAATAAAATAACTTTTGCATGGGCAAAGAATGGGCAAAGATAAAGAATTGGATAGTAGTTCGAAGCAAAAAATAAAATTTGTACCTCTAAGACTTTTTTCAACTGGTAGAGATACAGATAGAAGTATATCGTATATGAAAGATATAATGTATAAGCTAAAGTGGATAAAGTGACCACAGCTACATGGATGGAGAAAACCCCCATTATGTTAGAATATTATAGTTATAAATAAAAATTGGCATCAAGTAAAATTTCTATTTTAGTTGCTGTTTATGCTTATACCTACAATATACGTAACAATTATTCTCTCTACTCCTTAAGTTCTTCTACTCATGTTTAAAAAAAAACCCACTAATTAAAATAATGCTATATGGCCATTAAAAGCATTGTAACTAATTATTTAAAATGTAGAAATATATTTGACATAATATTGAGAAAAATACAAAATGATGACTACAGTTATATAAAAATTTGTATGCACAAGAGGAGTGGAAAGTATTATGTAAAAAAAATGAAAATAATTCTTGGAAGTAGTGAGATTGAATCTCTTTCCCTCTTCAAAATTTTAATGTTGTTACACTGATTTTCAATTATTAAAAGATATCCATCTGTTTGATGTTGCTATTACTCTTCAAATAGTTTTGCTTTTTCTTTAAAGTTTTCTACTTCCTTTAAACAGCAGTTGCCACTGGAGATTGTTCCCAGATTCAGGAGCTGTTTTTGGGTAGAACAGGTCAATGATGCAAGAGAAAAATCTGTTCCTTATTTCCTCAAACACTAGAGCCATAATCTTGATATTCAATACATATGGACATCTATACTTTCTGAAAAACACACCACTCCAGTTGAGTATCTAGTGATGTTACTTTCTTTTAAGCCAGTGAAGAGGAAACATTTGCTTGCCACAAGCTCTGCTGCCAAAATATTTTACTTTGATAAGAGAGTAAAATCATCCACAAAATTTCCAAACAAGATTTCATGTATATGTTCAATGGAAGTCTAAACAACTCAAATTTCATTCTATAGCTGTATATATACTATGTATGTAGTGACTTATGCATGAACCATATGTGTATTGTGAAAAACTGGTTTAAAAAGATTAAATTTAAACCATAGCATTCCCACCCTTTAAAAATCAATATAACATTTTAACTTAGAATAATTCAAGGATGCATGCTGCAATTTCCAAGATAAACACTGAAGGAACAATAAAAGAATATCTAAACAAGCTAATTAAAAAAAGAAAAACTGAATAATACAAGAATACTTAATCCAAAAGAAACGAGAGAAAAGGGAACACAGAACAGGTGGTACCAATGTAAAGCAAACAGTTAGATGGTAATTTATGCCCCAATATATCAGGAATTACATTAAATATAAACTGACTAAACAATTCAATTAAAAGATAAAGATAAAATGGATGAGAACTATGTGTTTGCTCACAAGAGATACACCTTAAATGTAAGGATATGGAAGATCGAAAGTAGAAGGCTGGAAATAATATGCCAAGCAAACACAAACCAAAATGAAGCTAAAATAGCTATAATAATGTCAGATGAAGTAGAATTTAAAGTTGAGAAACCCTGGATAAAGAAGGACATTTCATATTACTAAGAGGGTCAATCTACTAGGAAGGCATAAAATTTTTTACCTTTTAGATACACCTAATAACAGAATCTCAGATATAAACTAACAACTAAACAAAACCACAAACCCATAATCCTAATAGATTTTAACATACCTTTCTCATAAAATAAGTAGTTTTAAAAAAAATCAGTAAAGACATGGCTGATATAAACAGCAACAACAAATACTACAACCAATCAAAAAAACAACATATTGTTACATTCTTTTCAATCAAACTTAGAATATTTATCTAAATTGGGTCAAAAGCAAATCTTAACAAATTACAAACAAGTGAAATCTTATGGTATATGTTATTTGACAATATTAATCCAAAAAGCAATGACAAAATGATAACTTAAGCAACACAATACTGAATAACCTGCCAGGAGCAAAAATTTACTTTTAAATATAGGAAACATTTTCTCTATAGCCAAGCCCCAGAGTAAACATTTCACATGCAAAATATTTCTTTGTAAAGAGAATGTAGTTTTTTACTTTTCTCTTTATCATTTTACACAACTTTATGAAATGTAAGGCCATCAGTTTCGACAACTGAAATAGTTTTAAGATACTGTGTTCGCCAACGCACACTCACAAAGAAATAGCTGACAGGGCTGAGGAGGGGGTAGAGGAGTGATGGATTATGTCATACATACATAAGGCAACTTTAAGGATTACTTTTTTTTTAGAATGAACATCAGAGTTTCGTTTCTTCTAAATTCTTAGGTACTTTTAAGGCCAATTATTCCACTGTAACTTCTTCAATTTTTACTTTTATAAAATGTAGACTGTTTAAGACAAATAAGATCCTGGCTCGTTTCAGCTTTTTTTTTTTTTTCCTTTCAGCTTTAAACAGCATTTCTAGCATGGTACGGCCAAACAGGTTGATTTTATATATTGTGACTGAAGCGATGCAATGTTCTTAAAAGTTACTTCTATATTTTCTGAGAAGAAACAGATGCACTATTATTTCAACAATACTTTGTAAAGAAAAGCTGTGCCCTCTATAAAAGAAAATCCTAGTCGATAAGATTATTATTTTCTACTCATTTTTTTTTCAGAATAGTAAATTCACATTATACCGATTTAGTAAAGTGTTAAAATTTTGATGAAACAACATCATGATACATTTAAGGAAAGAAGCCAGGTACTTTAGTTTCTAATAAAGCCAAGATCTCTATTTCACAAAGGTATGGTTATTTTCTGCAGGATCATTTTATTAGCGACATTTAGTCCTGTCCAAAAAGTCAGTAAGACATTTGGTTCATGCCAAAAGATACTAGAAATTTAGTCCTATCCAAAACATCCATGAGCAAATTTGGTCCATGCCAAATGGTTTTGGACAGGGCCATATATCAAGGACATTTTGGTGTGGACCAAATATCTTACAGACGTTTTGGACAGGATCAAATGTCCTTTATGCATTTCTTCACTCAACACAATATTTACTCAATAACCTGGATGTTGGGTAGAGAGAATAAGACAATCTCTGATTTCTATGAGACTGCATACTAAAGAGACTGACTATAAACATATGCCCAAATGAATCTATAATTCAGATAACGATAAGTGCTATGAAGAAAAAGAAAATAGATTAAAGGGAAAGACAGCAGTGGGAGGAAGGGAGTGGAGTGGCAAGGTGGCTAATTTAGACAGGGTTGTGAGAAAAGATCCATCAGGTATTTGAATGATAGGAGAAAAGTCCATGGAAGAGTACTGAGACAAGACTGAGCTTAGCATATTTGAAGTATAGCAAGAAGAGGAATCAAATATATAAGAATTTTATTTTACATAACACTGTGTTCTTTCTTAACATCTATATCCCAAGGAACTATCAAAGTTTTTTTTTCCTCCTGAGGTCTTACCTGGTCGAATTGTACTATCTCTTCCAAATAAATGAAGGCGTCTTCTACCAAGACAAAAATGTTCAATTATATGAAAAATTTCTACAGGCTTTTCTATATTGCCAATTTCAGGTTCTTCTGTGATAATCAAGTCAATGTCAACATTAGCATGAATGAAGTCCCCGTCTGTGCTACGCTTAACAGTTCCTTTGATCCCCATAAGGCAGTGTTCCTAAATAATAATAAGAGCAGAACAATTAATCTCTTTTCATCAACAGTCATATTTCACAACATTTTACATTTCCGACGTTCCTCAATTCCAAAACAATCCTCATTTCTCTGAATCTCTGGGATACAGGTCTCTGGGCAAAAACACAAAAGGAAAAACCTGGATCTCTGGATCTGAGAAGACTGCCAGGGAAACTAGACATTACAGTATTAAACTTGGGGCCATGACATTTTAGAATTGAGTCAAACAACCGTAGAATCTTTTCCTCTGCAACCCTTGATAATAACTTCTCTTCAGCAGTTATGGGCATGGCACTTGACCGTAGAATCTTAAAATGATGTTATACTGGGCTTCACATGATCCAAGATCAAAACTACATATAAGGTATAAGCCTTTTCATATGGAGAGGACTTCAAGCATGGATACAGACTTATAAATACTCAACATAAGTAAATGTGAAAATCAAATGATTTCCTTTTTTGTTGTTTGTTTTTTGACCTCTATTTAATCTGGATGACAGAGTATGGTTTAAATAAATTTAACCTCACTTGACTCCATGAACCAATAATAGCAAGGATGGCTTAGATTCCCTTCAAACAGAATTTCTAGTCCAAGAAAGACTTTAAAAAGACCCTCCACCTGAGTCTCCCTGACGAGTGAAAGACTGGAGGACAAACTGTTAAAACCCTGATAACTAGCTGGGCAGTCCTCTGAAGCAGAGGTTCTCAGTGGTTCTTGTTCAGGTTCTTACGTAGAAAAAAGAAAGGAAGGGGAAAGAAATATTCATCTAAGCTGGCCAGCTATGAGTCTTGCTGCCATTTCTTTTTTCTCAGCCAAGAGAAAGGAAAAAAAAGCTCGGGGTCAGAAGTACTAAAAGCCCATATCTGACTTAGAATTAGAGCAGTTTAGGATATACAGGAATACCTTCTTCAGCTCAGTATAGGTTGATCTGAGTGAATAAAATATTTTTAAATTAACTTGGACGTATTACTTTAATGCTCAATGCCATTTGTACAAGTCAAAGAGAAGGATCTTTCCACCAAAATTAATTAAACAGTATACAGTCATTTGGAAAAGCTTGAGAGAAAATAATGAAAATAAAGAAAACAAAACAGTAAAGGCAATACCTTTGTTCTCTGGAAGACAGCCTTTGGATCTAAAGTCTTAGTCTTCCCAGGATTGTTTTTATTGGTTTTAATCCAACAAATATCTTCACATCTTCTGTAACCCCACTTGCGCAAACACTAGAAATGAAAGAATTTTTTAAAAAATCCTTAGCTAAAAGAAATAAACAATACTTAAAATAACCAACCAGCATTAAAAACTTCCTAGAGGTTTGAGACATTAAATTCCAAGGTGTCACAGTAATTTTGTCTTTGTGCAGAAATAGAAAAAAAGAAATACTAGTCTTTAAATATACAGCCATTATACAGAATACATATACCTTCTGAATATTAATATACAGTTGATATCAAAACATAGAAAGGATTACATAATACTCTGATTCTTTAATACTACCTTCTACTGTCATCAATAGAAAGTTTTAAATCATAAGAAAACTCAGTCCCTCTTTAATCAGAAAATAATTCAAAAGATAATTTTGAATAAATGGGCCACACTCTTCAAAATGTTAAGGTCATGAAAGATAAGAAAAACTAAGAAAGTCTTCCAGATAAAAGAAGATTGAAGAGACATGAAAACTGATGACACTAAGTGATCCTAAGACCAGAAAAAAATTATTTATACTATATAGATGTTATAAGTGGGACAACTGCAAAAACTGTCTTATTGAGAACAGTATCAAAACAGTGTTAATTTTATGATGCTAATTATTGTGCTATTATTATATAAGAAAATGACCTTATCTTTCAGAAATGTAACTGAAGCACTTAGGGGGAAAGGGACATTATGTCTAGAATTTACTCTGAAATAGGGGAGGGAAAAATGGAAAGAATGAAAAAGAGTAAAAGAGAGAGTGAGGGGAGAGGAGAATAAAAAAGTAAATGTGAACATTTGAGTTTCTGGGTGAATGGTAAATGTGGATTGTTGCATAATTTTTAGAACTTTCCTGTAAGACTGAAGTTATTTTGAAATAAAATGTCTTAAAATCAGAAAAAAAAACAAAAGAAAATTTTGTTCCTTCCACCTCAACTTTCTATCCTCTGACAAAGCTAAAAACTATTGAAAATGTTCTAACTGATAACTTCTTTCCAAATGAGAGTCTTATGTTATTTTTATGATTTAATACTAAACCTCAAAAATTCAAAGACTTAAAATTGCTATATTTCTTTATTGAGTAAAACTTTACTTTCATCTTTATGCAATCTAGACAGTAGAGAGATTTGAACCTTAGTGTCCTAGAATATGTTCTATATGAACATATAACAAATACTAGCTAAGTGAGTACTCAGAGTGGCATTTTGAGGCCCACAATATGTAGGTGTTGGCTAGCTGCTGGGAAAAAAAACATGAATAAGATACAGTCCTTACCCCTAGTTGATTAAGAGCAAAGTAGGGGGAAATAAGTAAATTGTGCAGTACAATATTGTTGGTACTATGATCAAGTACAAATAGAGATGTAGTGGAACATAAAATATACACACTTTTCAGGAATGCTCTTATTGTATAAACTGAGATACACCACAAAATGAAACTTAGATTTTTAATTTAAAATCTCAAAAATCAAGATCAGTATCTGTTCCTGTTGCCAAGTATTTGTTTCGCACTGCATTAAATATCACAAGGGACTAAATCCA
This sequence comes from Phocoena sinus, assembly GCF_008692025.1. Classification (NCBI taxonomy): domain Eukaryota; kingdom Metazoa; phylum Chordata; class Mammalia; order Artiodactyla; family Phocoenidae; genus Phocoena; species Phocoena sinus. The sequence goes on from NC_045767.1 coordinate 22,656,318, forward strand.
ACATTTCCTAATCAACTTAGCACAACTCATGAGTATTTATCATGCTGAATTATTTTTGTAATCATCTGGAGCCAAAAGCTGCTTTCACCAATATGATAAATTGCTGCATAAACAAATAAGATAAAACCTCCTAATCAATTTCAACCTAATTTGGGGGGTGGGAGAAAAGTCCAAAGCCAGACATCAGAGCTAAAAAAGGTAAATACCAATATACCTATAAAAACATACAGTATGTCTCTATTTTCTTAGATTTTCTATAGCATCTTAGGGAGGTGCCAGCAATGAAATAGATACCCTATATACAGTTATAGTCTTACCATGGATTTAATAAATGACAGAAGCAATGATGTTATCCAACAGTCTCAAACTTGCTATTTATACAAAGAATACACAAGCAATTGCAGAATTTCAGGATTTGAGAACCAATTTATCTCAATATAATCCTACTTAAATTCTTCACCTGTCAAATGGACACCTCCTAAAATTACCAGGATTTAAATGAGGTCATAGGCAGTAGATCAAGTAATATTTCCTAAAAATGGAAAGTATTATCCAATAACAAGTGAGGTAACCGAAACACACAGAGTAAATATCTCTTTACCCAAAGTTTCACTGTTGGACATCAGAATTGAGACCAGAACTAGTCACAATGCTTCCATCATAAAAAAGCTTTATTATTTTGTTTCCATTTAGAAATCCAAAATACTCCAATCAAAAAACCAAAAAAAGTTCTGAAATACAATAAATATAAGGTACTTAAATTGAGATGTTATAACTTCTTTCTCACTCTCATGAATTTATTCAAACTATGTGCTCCAGATGCTGTGTTATTTTTCCAATTTGATTTGGCTTTCATTTGGAATTCAGGAGTTAATGCTATCCAGAAGAATACTTTTTAGCTACTAATAATGAACAGTAAATGACACTAAGCAGCTTGCTTTTGAGCTGCAATTCAGTTTCAAATCTCTGAACTGTTCTCTTCCTGCAGTTTTAATAAATCATATTTTGATTTATTCACCCCTAATGCTAGTTAACTAAGGGATACTGCCTTTTGCACATTCTTTTTTAAACATCTTTTTCTTCTGAATATTTTAATACTGTTCAAGAAACAAAGGAGAAAATAACATTATTCTTCAAACTTCTTATGCAACATAGTGTGTTATTTTTTTCTTACGAATTTAAAAAACCACTTAAAAAAACACCATCTTACCACTCTTCCAAGGTCCAATCCCTCCCCAGAACCACACCAGAGAAAAATAAATGATCGAGGTGCTGCAATCTCATCAATTTCTAACTTCATGATCTGTAAGAAACCAAATCAATATTGCATAGAAGCATTGTTTCCCATTCATCCTAAATCCAAAAGAACAACCATTACGATTTATCAGGACTTACAGTAAATGTGTTCTTTAAATGTACTAATTTTCATTAAGAAATACAATGGAAAATAAATTTTCTTAAAACTTGTTCTTCTCGTTTTTTATTCCCTATTAAGATAACACAGATGCACACATGCACATACATACACTTGATTTTCTATGGAAAGAGTTTACAGGAAACCATATTTATAGAATTACAGAATTTTATAAGTTATGGCTTGAGAGTAACCTGTTACCATTTACAGAAAAACTGAAAAGGGATTAAATTACCCCAAAGATAGGGGCAAAATTAAAACATAACCACAAATGTTTGGGGGAGGACTTGGTTTCCAGTTCTAAATAAAATAAATCAATATACACATTTCAGTATAATGACTAAGTCTGAAATGTCACAAACAATAGACTTAATTGTTTGCTTTGTATTTGTTAAGTGTGTCAATTTTTTAAAAAGTTCTGCAATAATTAAATCTCTAAATTGGGGAAATACCATATACTTTTATAAATGACTATAAAAGCAACCATGTTATATGGTATTCCTTTTCTTTTAGCTTCCTGTCACAGTTAAGAAGTTCCAGAGACAACGGTTCAAGCAAATATTTATTAGTTTCATGTATTAAGAAAATCTTAACTTCTACCTGAGTGGATCATAACCACATAATCTATAATTTATCTAGGTAAAAATACATTATTTGACAGTGATAATGGAAAAAAAATTACAATAGGCATAAACCTATTCAGTTTTATACTTCCGACTTTAAGTCTTGATATATCTCATCTAATATTCTCATAGGAATATGAATTAAAATAAACATGTAATACGCACACACACATAATATTCCTACAAACGTCTATACATGGTATAGCTAAAGATAAGTGATGGCACACATCAGTGAAGAACATTAAGCAAATTACTCTCTTGACATTACAATTATAAATGCTAAATGCTGGTATTTTAAGAAAGTGCTTATATTCTTGTTTTTTGTTTTTGCGGTACGCGGGCCTCTCACTGTTGTGGCCTCTCCCGTAGCGGAGCACAGGCTCCAGACGCGCAGGTTCAGCGGCCATGGCTCACGGGCCCAGCCGCTCCGCGGCATGTGGGATCTTACCAGACCGGGGGACAAACCCATGTCCCCTGCATTGGCAAGCAGACTCTCAACCACTGCGCCACCAGGGAAGCCTGAAAATGCTTATATTCTTAAACAAAACACACTGGCCTCTACTGACTCTCTAATGTGAAAAAGAATACCTGTGAAACCTGAATGCTTTTATTATTTATACTTTATTTATATTAGCTACTGGCACTTTCTTTAAGGTATTATCACATAAACATTAAGAGCTTAGGGCTCTGGGGCCAGACAAAACTTTTCAATATACATATAAAATGGAATTCCTTTATTTCAAAAACTCTGTTAGTTTATCATATATAATTGAAGCTCCTGTACCTTCACTGACCAAACCTTAGAGATTCGCTAGAGAAAATAAAGTTCAACCTAACCACTAATCATAGACATAAGATTAATTTTTCAATTTTCTTTTGACTAAATTGACAAAGATTGTTTTACATTATTAATCAATTTTGATGAGGATATGGTGAAATAGATATTTCTTAAACACTACTGGAAGGAATGTAAATTTGTGCAACCTATCTGGAGAAATTCTCAGCAATATCAAGAGCATTACATCTTTAACCTTAAGTTTTGGGGATACTATATACAGTATACTTTTCTGTTTCAACAATAAACACAGATTACACTTATCAGAGGAGAGGAAAAACTTTTGTAAAGTAAAATAAAATAAAAACAAATAAATAAAATTGCCAGAGGTACTGAAGCTGAAAGGGAAAGCTTCAAGGAAGAAAAACTGAAGTTATTACATCTTGAAAAATAAGTAATATTAACAAGTTAATAATTATTAACTCGGAAGATGTGCAAAGATTCAAAGCAGTTCTCTATGAAACACCAGTCTAGAATTTCAGTCCTTTCCCTTCCCTACCTCTCTTCTGTGTTCAGTGCTCCTGATCACACTCTCCTCCTCGAAATTGCCTATTCCCTTGGTTTCCGTGACATTCATACTCTCTTGGTTCACCTCATTCATCTGTCACCCATTCTTTTCACATCTCTTTTATAATGTGCCTCTTAAATGTAAGTTTCCTGAGGATTTACAGTAAATCCACACTGTATCTTAATTGAGACACTATCTCAAGACAAATTCATTTATTCTCATAGGTCTAATGTGCTAACCCTTTAAAATCTGTATTTTGAGATGATCAAATCTGTCTTTTAAGTTTCATAATCTTATTACAACCTCTACTTGAATGTCTCACATACACCTCTAAATCAACACATTCAGTATAATCTAATCGCTCTAATCCTACTATTCTTAAATTGACTCTCTCAGCTGGTGATCTCAACCCATTTATCCCAAGATTCAAACTCTTGAGTCATCCTTTACTCTTCCCCTCTTCCCAATCACTAGATCTCGCCAGAAGTATCTACAAAACATTACTGAATTTATCACCTCCTTTCTAGTCTTATTACCATCACCCTAAATCAGGGTCCCTTCATCTCCTAACTAGACTACTGCAACAGTCTTCTATCTGCTCTCCCCTCTCCAGACTTCATTTTCTCTAGTCTATCCTCCTCTACACACTAATCTGACCATTTTACTAAACTGGTTAAAGCCCTTCAAAGACTCCTTAATGCCTTTAGGCATTAAGCTAAGCTTCTAAGAAGACAAGTCCAAGCTTCTAAGAAGACATCATCTCAAGACAGTCCCAATCTGTGTTCCAACATCAACCTACATACAGACCTCCCTCACCCGTCTCTTTGCCTCCATCCCTCCTGCTCTTGCTGTTCCTTCTGCTTGGAATCCCAAATCCACCCTTTTCTTCAGCTGGCCAATTCCAGCTAATCTACCCATACATACTGTTCATGTGTCATCTCCTCTTTGTTTATGTCCCCCAGCTTCCTCAGCTTGGTCAGTTTTTCTCAGATCACCTTATGCAGTCCTCTATTATTGAACTAACAATATGATAACGCAATTATCTGTTTAGGTCATTGTTTATTTTATCCCATTAAACTGTGTGCCCCTTAAGGCCAAATACTAAGTCTTATTCATCTTTCAATCTCCAGTACCTAGTTGCCTAGTACAAAGTGGTGCTGAATAAATATTTGTTATTTTTGTTATTGATCAGTAGAAACAGGTTACTTTATGTAACTAACTGAAGCGATCAGCTTGTTCAATTTTATTCAGGAAAATACAACATCACAATTATATAATACTGAATTATATCACAATTATATAATACATATGTCCCTTAAATCTATTATACTGTAAGTTCTTTAAAGAGTAGAAATTATGTTCATATGTGTGTGTCTGTGTGTGTGTGTGTACACGTATACTCTGATGTTTACTAAAACTAACCAAATATGGAATGTTATCAACCAATCTGTTTTTAGACTTATTTCTAGCTATACATTCAAGGACTCTAAGACTGGAATTTTGAGTCTTCCACAGACGATTTACTCACTACCTGCTCAACTTCTGCCTCAAAAAGACAAATCAGGGCTTCCCTGGTGGCGCAGTGGTTGAGAGTCCACCTGCCGATGCAGGGGACACAGGTTCGTGCCCCCGTCTGGAAAGATCCCACATGCCGCGGAGCGGCTGGGCCCGTGAGCCATGGCCGCTGAGCCTGCGCGTCTGGAGCCTGTGCTCCGCAACAGGAGAGGCCACAACAGTGAGAGGCCAGCATACCAAAAAAAAAAAGACAAATCAGACTAAAGATATAATAATATTTGTTAATGTACCTTAGACCTTCATCCATAATATATACTATAAATCTATATTTACAATTCCTAAAAAAGTAGGGATATTTATAATATTACTTTCTGATCAGACATATATTTATTTGAAAAATAAATAATTCATTACAATGTAGAAAGTTTGATCATACATCATCCCAAGTCCAGCATTTTTCATTAGCAGTGATGCCAGTCTCTCTGTAATATTCTTCTAAAGGGGGTTCAAGAAGAATCACATCAAATTTGGGTGTTAGTTCTCTGATGTCAAAGGCTTCTATATCTGCCTGTAAGTACCTATTTGATTAAAGCATAAAATGTAAGAGATTTTCAAATACTTTACAGTGGTAATGAAAGAAATTTCTTAAATATTTCCTAAACACTATTTACAAAGTCACCATAAGCTAATTACTGAATACCTTTTTATGGAGGAGTATCCTTCCTCAGTACAGACAGTAAACCATCTACCAGTGCTCTTCCAGAGGACATGGATACACTCACACCACAAAGTAAAATCACAGTCCCACACAAACATCCAAAATACAAACTTCTCTCATTTCTTATATTGAAAATCCATACTCAGATGAGTGTCTGAGCCCCTTTCCATTATCATCTTAATATTCCAAAGAATACCATATTACTTTTTCCACAATCGTTAAGTTAGAAAAACTATTTGTTAGTAAGTTTTAAATTCCTCCCTCTAAAAAAGTTTCTAAAAATGGACATAATTTTCTTTCCTTAGTTTGTGCCTTAGTAATATTGTTTAACAGTTTTTTCTAGCTACTTAGTATAAATTACTACTAGCCTTTACTTAATGGTTATTTCCACATAGTATGAAAGTATTTTAAATATAAATATAAAATACTTTAAATGTAAGAGTGTTTTTAAACAGGATGAATATTAGTCTGCTAAAATTTTTGCCACAAACTCAGACGTCTTTGTGGTTCTTCTAATCATTAACAGTACACATTTTAGCAAACTGTTAAATGTACAAAATGTTCAAAGTAAGCTAAATGTGAAATAAAGAGAGTCTCCAATTTCAAAGACCTTAAACACATTTTTTTAGGGCAGCATTAGTCTGTTTAGCAAAGGTTAAAATGAATTTTTGTATTCCAAAATGTTAATAGCATCTCTGGTTGCTGAGTTATAATTAACTTTCATTTTCTTACTTTCCCTCTCTAAGTTTTCTAACTTTCTTCAATAAATAATTTTTGAGAAGAACAGTCATTTAAAAACATTTAAAGATAATCAGGAATACAACAAATATGATTTTCTAAGAAAAAAATTTAAATTAGTAATTTAAAGTAAATTGTCTAGAAAACTGAAAATAAATTAAATGAGATCCTACTGTGTACTCAGCACTGGAGTTTCAAACTAATATATTTTACTATACAGAAGAAAGAGAATGTGTTAACCTTACAAAGATAGTGAATTTTTTTCAAACAGAAAAGGGGTTTGAAAAGACTAATATTTTAAGCCTGAGTTGGGAACAAAAAACCCCACTTACATAGGAGGAGTGTTAGATTTAGCTATTAACTCATCCTTCAGCCTGATGAGCTCCCTCAGTTTAGGGTATTCTTCAAATCTGTCAGCCAAACCTGAAGAGGAAACATAGTAAATTCCAAATTTCAATACAAATGAGTATCAATGCATTCAAACGTGACGAGCCTGCTCAGAACAAAACAATACACAACTGCCTCTTCATCCTCATATCCTTTTAAAAAAGTCTGAGGACTTTTAAACAATTCATATATACATTTTATATACCTAATGACCCTAATTCCACAGGCAGGCAAACTCCCAGATGTTCTAAAGCCCAGATCAAGTCAATTAACCATTTAATTTCTCAAATTTATTAAATTAACTAACCTGCTTATAGCATCAAATTTTGCCATTCTGTTCTCAGGAAAAATTTTTCTTTCAATCATGCTTTTTGCATTTTCTTTTTACTCAAAAAAGTCTTTCTCCCAAAGAATCTAGTGATTGTTAAAATTTTTACTTAGTTTCTTAGACAGTTATCCAAAGCAGAGAAAATGAGGATTTCTCTTCTTTACTACTGATGATCTTAAATTAAGTGGCTACACTTTATGGACACAATCCCAGAACAAATCTAGTTAAAAAGATAATGAGTCCCTAACAGTCATTAGTGCACACCTCCTTCACTCTGATTACTTATCTAAATTGTACTACCAATTCCAAGATAAGTCACTTTCTCTAAGAATATTTCCTATATCAATATTTATAGTTTTAAAGATCTCACTCCACATTATTATAAACCAAATCCTCAGATACATTTTCAAGCTTAGGACCTTGAAAAACATCTCCAAGTTCCATAAAGGTTAAAAACAGGAGACTTGTTCCCATGTCCTCAAAAATATTTAAATCTCTGAGCCTCAGAAGAGATTTTAGGTAAAACAACATAATAACTGTTTAAACAACTGTAGGAGTAAGTAGGGCTTGAATATCAAAGATTCCTAAAAGTTTTTATTTTGTTTTTTCTTTCTTCCCTACAAGAAGCATATTCATGACAATATAAATTATATAAACATCTTAAGTTGAAAACCAGAAGTACATTTTAATAACTTTAATATCAAAGAGTAAAAAAGTGAAAGATTTTATAAAGCCTCCTCAATCAGTGGTTACAGATCAAATTTCAAATGAAACAAGTTTGAAGATTTTAGTACAGTCAGGTTTCAATCACAATACAGTCAGCTCTCAATCATCTACAAAACAGGTACACCTTTTTCTCAATCCATAGTAGTTTCCTAAGTACATTTTCTTTGCCTTGGAGAAATAAGTATCTTAAAAGCAGAAAGTCTGATAATGAAATCTGGTTATATCAATATAACTTATCATAACTTTGAGGAGAAAAACAGCTTTTGCAAGTATAATTGATAAATAAAAACCTTATATATTAAACCTATATTTAACGTATGCAATTCGATGAGTTTGAACATATGCATACACCTGTGAAACCATCACCACAATCAAGGTAAGACATATCAATAACCTCCAAAAGTTTCTTTGTGTTCCTCTGGTTTTAGTTGTGTGTGCATGTGTATGTGTGTGTGGTAGAACACTTAAGTAAGATGAAATCTACCCTCTTAAATTTTTTAAGTATTGCTGACTATAGTCAACAGTACTGCTGACTACAGACAATTTGCTACACAGACAGATCTACAGAAAAAATTTATCTTGGCATAACTGAAATTTATACCAATTGAACAACAACTCCCCATTTTCCTCTCTCTCTAGACCCTGACAATCAACTCCTGCATTCTCTGCTTCTATGAGACTGACTACTCCAGGTACCTCATAAACTGTATGTATTTATGTACACATACTATTTTAGGTACCTCTGTAAGTGGCATGCATATTGTCATCCTATGACTGGCCTATTTCACTTACCATTATCATAACTTTTTGTGCTACATCTAAATTTTGTGAAAACATTAAAATCAGTTTCTACATGTTGCTTACAAACAAGAAAGGAAAAAATAAATTGGATTACATCAAAATTAAAATTTTTGTGTTGCAAATGGTACCAACAAGAAGTGTAAAGACGGGAATTCCCTGGCGGTCCGGTGGTTAGGACTCTGCGCTCTCACTGCCAAGGGCATGGGTTCAATCTCTGGTCGGGGAGCTAAGATCCTGCAAGCCGCAGTGTGGCCAAAAGAAAGACAACCCACAGAAATGGGGGAAAATATTTGCAGATCATACATCTGATAAGGGGACTTGTACTGAGAATATATGAAGAACTCTTACAATGTAATAATAAAAAGACAAATTACCAATTAAAAAAAATAAGGCAGGGTTTAGACACCTCTAAATTTAAGTGGAAAAATATGCATAGGAAAAGATTCTTAATATCATTAGTCACTAAGGGCAATGTAGATCAAAAACCACAATGAAATACTACTTTATACCACTAGGACTGCTATAATTAAAAAGACAGATAAAAAAAAAAAGACAGATAATAAAATGTCAAGGTTGGTAAGAAACTGGAAGCCTCACATATTGTTGGTAGGAATGTAAATGGTACAACTGCTCTGAAAAACATTTGGGCAGTTCCTCAAAAAGTTAAACATAGAATTACCACATGACACAGCAATTCCACTCCCAGGTATATACCGAAGAGAAATGAAAGCATACATTTACACAAAAACTTTACATGAATATTCATAGCAGCAGAGTTTATAACAATCAAAAAGTGGAAACAACACAAATGAATAAATGAAATGTGGTATGTACATACAATGGAATATTTGGCAATAAAAAGAAATGAAGTACTGATAATATGCTGCAACATCAATGGCCCCTGAAAACATTATGTTAAGTGAAAAAAGCCCAGTCACGAAATATCACATGTTGTATGAGTCCAATTATATGAAATGTCTAGAATAGGCAAACTGATAGACAATAGTCAATTAATGATTACTTAAGGCTGAGGGGCAACTGTGGGAGAAGGAATGGGAATTGACTGCTAATGAGTACTGAATTTCCTTAGGGGAGATGAAAATGTTCTAAGGATGTGGAGAAAGGGGACTTGTACACTGTTGGTAGGAATGTAAATCAGTGCAGCCATTGTGGAAAACAGTATGGAGGTTTCTCAAAAATCTAAAAATAGAACTACAACATGATCCAGCAACGTCCATTTCTGGGTATATATCTGAAGAAAATGAAAACACTAATTCAAAAAGATACACGCACCCCAGTGTTCTTAGCAGGCATTATTTACAATAGCCAGAAATGGAAGCAACCTAAGCGTCCAGCAAAGGTAAATGGATAAAGACAATGTGCCATACACACACACACACACACACACACACACACACACACACACAATGTGGTGTACACACCACATACACACACACACACACTTATTACTCAGCCATAAGAAAAATGTGAAATTTTGCCTTTTGCAACAACATGGATGGATTGGAGGGTATTATGCTTAGTGAAATAAGTCAGACAGAGAAAGACAAATACTGTATATTATCACTTATACGTGGAATCTAAAAAATAAAACTAGTGAATATAACAAAAAAGAAACAGACTCACAGATAAAGAGAACAATCTAGTGGTTACCGCGGGGAGAAGGAAGTAGGGAGAGCAAAATAGGGGGGAGGGGGATTAAGAAGTACAAACTTCTATGCATATAATAAATAAGCTACAAGGATATATTGTACAGCAGAGAAAATACAGCCAATATTTTATAATAACTATAAATGAAATATAATCTTTAAAAATTGTAAACCACTATTTGTACACCTAAAACTTATATAATATTGTAAATCAACGATACCTCAATTTTTTAAAAAAGTTCTAAAATTAGACTGTGGCAATTGTTGCACAAATCTATAAATATTCTTAAAAAACTCAATTATATTCTTTAAATGGGTGCACTGTATGGTACATGAATTCTCTCAGTCAAGCTGTTTTTAAAAATGTAGGGATAATGCCTTTGGTAAGCTTATCGGTAGACTGGACACAGCTTAGAAAAGATTCTGAGCTTGACGATATCTCAATAGAAACCTCAAAAACTGAAAAGTAAATAGAACAAAAATTGGAAAAAGAAAGCCAGACTATCTAAGGAATGTGGGACAACTACAAAAGGTAACATGAGTAATGGAAATATAAGAAGGAGAAAAAACAGAAAGAGGAACACAAGAAATATTTGAAATAATAATGACTGAGAATTTTCCCAAAATAATGTCAGACATCAAACCCCAGACACAGGAAGCTCAGAGAGTACCAAAGAGGATAAATGCAAAAAAAACCCCAAAGCAAACAAAACCCAGCTATACCTACACATATCATTTTCAAACTACAGAAAATCAAAGCTAACGAAAAAATTCTGAAAGAAACCAGAAAAAAAAACACCAAACCTATTGAGGAACAAAGTTAAGAACTATACCCAACTTCTCAGAAACAAGCAAGAACAGGGTGAAGTAAAATACTTAAAGTGTTGAAAGAAAGAAAACACCAATCTAGAATTCTGTACTTTGCAAAATTAATCTTTCAAAAGTAAAGGAAAAATAAAGACTTTCTCAGGCAAACAAAAATTGAGGGGATTTGTTGCCAACAGGCCTGCCTTGCAAGAAATGTTAAAAGAAATTCTTTAGACAAAAGGAAAATAATATAAGTCAGAGAATCAGAGTTACATTAAGAAAGGAAGAGCATCGAAGGAGTGAATGAAGGCAAAATAAAAATGAGGGATAGTTACAGAACCAAAATGAAGGAAAGATGGAAGGAGGAAGGAAAAAAGTAACACTGCTTGATGGAAAAAGAGAGTGTACTAGAAGTACTAAGAATGGAAAGGGGAAGCCAAGCCAGGAAAAATAATTTTGTTAGAAATAAACCACAAAATGGATAAACTACATGCATGTAATCAACAGCTAGCAATAGCATATTCCCAACAAATCTGACATACCTACATCTCTGATGAAATTTTGAGGTCTATGTCCGGTGTCTACAAAATGTTGGCAGTAATCATTATGCGGATTTAAACTCTGTGTTCCCTAAAGAAAACATCAAAATTAAATAAACAGCATTCGCTCTGAGGGCAGATACACTAACTCTGTACTTTATTTTTTATTATGAGGCCATACAAAATATAAGTTAATTGACATTAAAAAAAAACAGAAAACATCACTATTAAAATAATAGTATTATAATTCAGTATCTACAGACATTAATAAAGCATTATCTCATCCTAAATGGGCAAGCATCAGAAGAATATTTCATGAATAATTTTAAATGACCTTTATTTTATAATAATGATCCCTCAATAACTGAAAAAATCTTGAAAACAAATAAGTATTTAAAATCTTTTTAGGCATAGAGCTGAAATGTGAACTTATGGACGTGAAAATTATTTTTTTACCTTAAGAAAAGTACTAGAATCTTTGTAAATCTCTTCTTCATATGGCAAATTCTCTTCCTCCTGTTGCAGTTCTAATTCATCCTTGGAAAAGGAAGTATACATTTTATATATAAGAGGAGTATCTTACATATTATGGTATCTCGAGTATTAAGACTCATATAAATATTTTCTTTCCCTAAGACACAATAAAGTTTTCAAATTACTGTTAAAAGTCAAATATTGAAGTCAGGACTTCCCTGGTGGTCCAGTGGTTAAGAATCTGCCTTCCAACACAGGGGACACGGGTTGGATCCCTGGTCAGGGAACTAAGATCCCACATGCCGTGGGGGAACTAAGATCCCACGTGCCGCGGGGCAAGTAAGCCCATGCACGCGGCCGACAGCTAGAGAGAAGCCCACAGATGGCAATGAAGAGCCCACATGCCACAACTAAGGCCTGATGCAGCCAAATAAATAAATATATAAAATACAAATTAAAAAAAATTTTTTTTAATCTAAAAAAAACTTGAAGTTTTTGCTTTCTCATCATTAGCTGTAACTAGTTATGCTTATAATATATAAAATAAATATTTCTTTTTCACTCTTTTCAGTAATAATTGTCTATAACTACTAATTTTGTTGACTAAGTTATCTAGGATTATTTATCTCTGATATAATACCTTAAATATTAGAATTTAGCTCAAATCATGAAAGATATGACCACCAATGGGGCAATTTTATTACTACTAGATCAAACCATACGAAACTGCTATTTTATAAGTCAAAAATGTTAAAATATGAGAAACTGTATATGGTTTGACCTAATATAATCACAAATAGTTAAGTTATATAAGAGGATATATCAAATGCAACCAATACACAAGAGAATATCTATGAAATTAGATAATTATACCTAAAGATTTACTGAAACTATTCTCTTCTCTATTGAATATAGCTGTATGACAATTAATTTGAAAAAAATGGAGGTAGGTTTTTTTGTCCTTAACTTTCTTTTCAACTACATATTGTAATTACAAGTTGAGAAGCTGGGTTTTTGCCTTGGGCCTCTGTCAGAAATGGTTCTACACTGCTGTCTAGCCCATGAGTTCTCTAAATATTTTAATTGTACTACCCTATATTGTTAACATGGAATAATGCAACTCAAAGAAGACAGTATTGTAGCCTCTCGAAATATGATTGAATTATCCAAAGTTTCTGATACATCTACCTCCTTACTCTTATTTAAGAATGCTATTGCCTAGTGCTTACTAGGCATTATGCTAAGTGCTTCATATACATCACCTAATTTAATCCACATACTTCGTGTGTTAAACTGATATAAATGTCTTAAATTTACCTAATTACATCAACAATTATTCAGTATTCTGTCAAAATTCAGCTTGTCAAATTTTGTTTTCCTGGGTAAGACTCTACGGATTGTAAGGACTTATTTTCTTCTTGACCATAAAATTGTCCCATTCTCTACTTGCCTTATATTCTTCCATTTTGTCTTCATCTGTCTCTCCTTCATCCTGATACTTACGTTTTGCATTTGGAGCAGAGGTATCATAGGAAGCCCTGAAAATTAAAACTGAAATATCACTCACAAATACATACAAGATGTATAAATGTGTCCATTAATAATATTAAAGAACCGGTTATAAAAACAGAACAAGGCAAATTTTTCCTGACTAAACAGTATCTATTCACCCAGTTTATAAATCTTAAAAGTAACACAACCTGACGAATAATCTGTACTTTTTTTTTGAGAAAGCAAACAAATAAGAAACTAAGCTTTTATAAGGTATGCATGGCAAAAAGAAACTTCTACATTATGTATCATTCTAATGTGTCTTGAGCAAAACTGATGTTCTATAAAGGATCATAAAAGACTACTACAAGCAACTATATGCCAATAAAATGGACAACCCGGAAGAAATGGACACATTTTTAGAAAGGTAAAAAATTCCCAGACTGAACCAGGAAGAAACAGAAAATATAAACAGACCAATCACAAGTAATAAAATTGAAACTGTAATTAAAAATCTTCCATCAAACAAAAGTCCAGGAACAGATGACTTCACAGGTGAATTCTATCAAACATTTAGAGACGAGCTAACACCTATCCTTCTCAAGCTCTTCCAAAAACTACAGACAGAGGAACACTCCGAAACTCTATTAATCTCTATTAAAAGGATCATACACCATGATCAAGTGGGATTTATCCCAGTAATGCAAGGATTCTTCAATATATGCAAATCAATCAATGTGATACACCATATCAACAAATTAAAGAATAAAAACCATATGATCATCTCAATAGATGCAGAAAAACTTCGACAAAAATTTGACAAAATTAACACCCATTTAAGATAAAAACTCTCCAGAAAATGGGCATATAGGGCACCTACCTCAACATAATAAAGGACATATATGACAAACCCACAACAAACATCATTCTCAATGGTGAAAAGCTGAAAGCATTTCCTCTAAGATCAGGAACAAGACAAGGATGTCCACTCTCACCACTATTACTCAACATAGTTGTGGAAGTCCTAGCCACGGCAATCAGAAAAGAAAAAGAAATAAAAGGAATACAAATTGGAAGGACTTCCCTGGTGGCACAGTGGTTAAGAATCCACCTGCCAATGCAGGGGACACGGGTTCGAGCCCTGGGCCGGGAAGATCCCACATGCCGCAGAGCAACTAGGCCCATGTGCCACAACTACTGAGCCTGCGCTCTAGAGCCCACGAGCCGCAACTAATGAAGCCCACATGCCTAGAGCCCATGCTCCGCAACAAGAGAAGCCACCGCAATGAGAAGCCCGCTCACCGCAATGAAGAGTAGCCCCTGCTCGCTGCAACTAGAGAAAGCCTGTGCACAGCAACAAAGACCCAACACAGTGAAAAATAAATATTTTTTTTAAAAAAGGAATACAAATTGGAAAAGAAGAAGTAAAGCCATTGCTGCTTGCAGATGACATGATACACACAGAAAAATCCTACAGATGCCACCAGAAAACTGCTAGAGCTAATCAATGAATTTGGTACAGGATACCAAATTAATGCACAGAAATCTCTTGCATTCCTATACACTAACTACAGGAGATAAGAAAAATAAATTAAGGGAACAATCCCATTTACCAATGCAACAAAAAGAATAAAATACCTAGGAATAAACCTACCTAATGAGGCAAAAGACCTGTACTCAGAAAACTATAAAACACTGATGAAAGAAAACAAATATGACACTAACAGATGGAGAGATATACCATGTTCTTGTATCTGAAGAATCAATATTGTGAAAATGACTATATTGCCCAAAGCAATCTACAGATTCAATGCAATCCCTATCAAATTACTAAAGGCATTTTTCACAGAATCAAAACAAAGAATTTTACAATTTATATGGAAACAGAAATGGCGCCATACAGCCAAAGCAATATTGAGAAAGAAAAACAGAGCTGGAGGAACCAGGCTCCCAACTTCAGACTCTACTACAAAGCTATAGTAATCAAGACAGTATGGTACTGACACAAAAAAAGAAATATAGATCAGTGGAACAGGATATAAAGCCCAGAGATAAACCCCCCACACCTATGGTCACCTTATCTTTGATAAAGGAGGCAAGAATATACAATGGAGAAAAGTCAGCCTCTTCACTAAGTGGTGCTGGGAAAACTGGACAGCTACATATAAAAGAATGAAATCAGAACACTACCTAACACCACACACAAAAATAAACTCAAAATGGATTAAAGACCTAAATGTAAGACCGGACACCAAAAAACTCTTAGAGGAAAATGTAGGAAAAACACTCTTTGACATAAATCACAGCAAAATCTTTTTTGACCCACCTCCTAGAGTAATAAAAATAAAAACGGACAAATGGGACCTAATGAAACTTTAAAGCTTTTGCACAGCAAAGGAAACCATAAACAAGATGAAAAGACAACCCTCAGAATGGGAGAAAATATTTGCAAATGAAGCAACTGACAAAGGATTAATCTCCAAAATATACAAACAGCTCATGCAGCTCAATATCAAAAAAACAGATAACCCAATCGAAAAATGGGTGGAAGACCTAAATAGACATTTCACCAAAGAAGACATACAGGTGGCCAAGAGGCACATGAAAAGATGCTCAGCATCACTAATTATTAGAGAAATGCAAATCAAAACAACAATGAGGTATCACCTCACACCAGTCAGAAAGGTCACCATCAAAAAAACCTATGAACAGTAAATGCTGGAGAGGGTGTGGAGAAAAGGGAACCCTCTGGCACTGTTGGTAGAAATGTAATTTGATACAGCCACTATGGAGAACAGTATGGACATTCATTAAAAAACTACAAATAGAACTACCATATGACCCAGCAATCCCACTACTGGGCATATACCCTGAGAAAACCATAATTCAAAAAGACACATGTACCCCAATGTTCATTACAGCACTATTTACAATAGCCAGGACATGGAAGCAACCTAAATGTCCAACGACAGAGGAATGGATAAAGAAGATGTGGTATATGTATACAATGGAATATTACTCAGCCATAAAAAGGAACGAAATTGGGTCACTTGCAGAGATGTGGGTCGACTTAGAGTCTGTCATACAGAGTGAAGTAAGTCAGAAAGAGAAAAACAAATATCATATATTAACACATATATGTGAAATCTAGAAAATGGTACAGATGAACCTATTTGCAGGGCAGGAATAGAGACAAAGTAGTAGAGAACAGATGAGTGGACACAGGGGGCAGAGGGAAGGGGAGGGTGGGATGAACTGGGAGAGTAGGACTGACATATATTCACCACCATGTGTAAAATAGCTAGTGGGAACCTGCTGTATAGCACAGGGAGTTCAGCTTGGTGCTCTGTGATGACCTAGATGGGTGGGATAGCAGGGGGTAGGAGGGAGATCCAAGAGGGAGGGGATATATGTATACATATAGCTGATTCACTTCACTGTACAGCAGAAATTAACACAACATTGTGAAATAATTATACTCCAATAAAAAAAAACTGATAACTACAATACTGAAAAATTCTAAATGCTTTATGAACTATCAAGTCAATACCACTTTTAGGGCAAAGTGTGTTTTTTTTTAATAAGGATTTTTTAAATAAAATTATATATGGTATATAAGCTAACTCCTAGCCTAACATTCCATTTTCTAACTACTTTATAAATGAAAACTTACTGTATTCAGATAATAAGTATTTCATAATTCATGAGCTAACAATAAAAACCAATGTTTCCTAAATCTGTATGCTGATACTTATAACAACACACTTCATACCTAGGATCACTGTTTATTAAAACAGTGATCCTTTCACAAATACTAACATGTCACTAAAAAAATATTCAACTGACCTGCAAGTTTCTCTTGTTTCAGCAATTTCTCTCTGCTCATCTTTGCTATTTAACACAGCACCAATACTGTCAGCACTTTCAGCTCCCAACTGAGAAAAGGCAAAAACCAAAAATTAGATGACAGTGTACTGAATAGCCTTCCTAGTCATTTGTAGCAGCATTTAATACATCAAGTATTAAAAAAAAAAAACCCATAACTACTGCAGCAGGCAAATGGACAAATTACCTTGCAGGAAAAACAGAAAACACCTTGGAGCAAAAACCATGTTAATTAAGAATGATTTTGCCAGCTGAAAAGTATTTTATGCTTTCAGTTATTTTGAAATTACAATTAACTTGAGCCAATCCTCTACTTTTAAAGCAAATAATAAAACACAATTTAGCAGCAGTAGCAATAACAAAACAACAAAAAAAGCAGCTAACATAGTGTTTATAGTGTGATATGTACTGTTAAACACTCTGCATCCATCAGCTCACGTATTGTACCTTATTTATTCCATGCCGTAATAAATACCTTTTTAGTTTTATTCAAGCCAAGTCTTTATAATGATTATAGGCACAATACTAAACTTTTACAAAAACCTGAAAAATAGTGATGCAAATTCGGGTTGGCAGTTCGGGAAATTTTGCAAAATACAACAAATGTAAACAAATCACTAGTTGAAATAGGCCTGGCTACATAGTGTGGGATCAATTCATGGAAAACTTTAAAAGCCAAACCAAGAAGTATAGAATGCAATTTACAGGCCATGAGGAACCACTTAATATTTTTAAGCACACGAAGGGCATGAGGAAATCTGCATTAAATAATCCCTTAGCTCAAGAAAGGTGAGAAGGCACACTACAATATTAGAGCTGCAAGTCCCCAGCCTTGATCTTAAACAATTACCACTGCCTCTTTAGACTACCCACTTCATGACTGCCCTAAGGTTTCCCCAATGATAAATCTCTTCCAATATATCAACTGTTCCTGATATTTTAACTCTTCCATAAAATCTTCCTGACCCCTATTCTCTTTAGTCAGAAAACACATTTATTCCCATAGGTGGAATGCTTTATAACCTTCTTCCCAAGACTGAGTCGGACTCCCTTCAAATCTCAGATGAGTACATTTCTTCTGAGGGTCCTTCCATGAACACTATATACAGAATAGGTAGCCTCCTTTCCATTATTTTTACCTCCTCATTTCCTCATTCCGATCATAGCACTTAATACACCCTTTTTGTTTTATTTGTTTCACAGTCGCTATCACAACTTCCAATTTTTTATTTGTACAATTCAATTACTTTATCAGTTTACTTTTGTTTACTTCTCCCCCACTGAAATGTTAGCTCACTGAGGGGAAGAACTCTGTCCTGTTGATATCTGTATGTTCAGCAGCTACTATAACATCTGACTTATAGTACATGCTTATAAATATGTGAATGAACCAATGAGATTTTCTACCAAGGTGTAAATTAGAATACAATGTTTTACAAGAGGAATGCTTTAAATCAAATTGTGCTTACATATATAATTGTCTTCTCATGCTCCAACATTTTTTAAAAATTGTGGAATGACTGGAGTAATAGACTTCCCATTGTGGTAGCACTAAATACATTATTTGAATAACTATGACAATTTGGAATCATTTGAAAGCATGTATAATTTTTTGAAACAAAGCTACAAGTTAAATAAAAACAGGTGTAAACCGTTGATGATAGCATCAATTGCCACAATCGTGGTCTGGGCCTATATACTGCATCCGATATCTTTATCCAGCAGCCAAGTCAGTCAAGCAAATTATACACACTTGAGTTGTGCTCTACTCTGACAGATCATCAATCAACAAAAATTTATTAAAAACTTACTTAGGGCAAGAAACAAAGTTAGGATAGAAGATTAAGTCAACAGGGATTAAATGCAAAGACGCTGCACGCAAACTGTTTATATTCTGTATGATGGTTAATAATATACAGTAGTGGGCCCAACAGTAAGGAAAATGGATGCTCAGAGGAAGAAGAGTCTAAGCCAGGGAGATCACAATAGGTTTCATCACAAAATTCTGACCTGGGCTGTCACAGAGGACAGACAGAAATCAGAAAGAAAGGACAACTTTTAAAAATCATAAAGTATGTACTGCACAAATCACGTTCTGGAGAGTAATAAACCAGTCTGTCTTGTTCATACAGAGAAAAGTAAGTGAAAGAAAGGCTGCTAAAGTGGAAGTCTGTCATTGATTATATTGTACATCCTTACTTAGGTGGAAAGGTTCCTATCCAACTGTACTAGGAGGCAGCCAGGTGTATTGCAAAGGCCTAAAACTGCAGCTTGCAAATGTAAAAGATTTGTGGCCTTCAGCATGTAACAAATTTCCTGAGCTTTATTTTCTTCATCTATAAGACACAGATAGCATCTGACTGGTATGATCAAATATAATGTATGTACAAGCTTGGCAGAGTCTTGACACACAGAAAGGACTTAATAAATGGCAGCCATTATTAAATTCTGTGCAGTATGTAAGCTCTCTGAGGGTAGGACCACCTATTATTATTCATAGCTGAATTGCCAATGTCTACAAAAGCTCCTGGCACATAGTAAGACACTCAACCAATCACTGTTTACGACTATTTTCAGTCAAACAGACGTCTGAATTCAAAACTAAAGAGTAAGAATCTTGGTGGTAACAAAGAGCTGCTGAACATTTTTGAAGATAACATAATAGAAACTGGGAAAAGGAAGGCTTGGAAAAGATACCTGATTTGTCCAAAATCACTATGCCAGTAACAGATCTGATTCCAAACGCCCCCTTTGTTTTTGGCCACGCGTTTGTGGGATCTTAGTTGCCAACCACGGATTGAACCCCGGCCACAGCAGTGAAAGCGCTGAGTCCTAACCACTGGACCACCAGGGAACTCCCTAAACGCCCACACTTTTAACACTGTACCATAAATCTTTTCATCCAATCATAAAAGAGGATAGGTCTCAGATTTCCGTGTACTAAAACGAAAACTTATTACTGAAAAAAATAACAGTAAGATGCCCCATCAAAACCTGTGAGCAAATCCCCATCTCTTTTACCGGTCTGAGTGGTAGAAAGTAAAACACAGCCTCTAACTTTAATTAAGCAGAGGTGTGCATCTGCGTTTTCTGCATGTGTACTCTACTAATCAAGCGTTAACTTATTCATACACAAGAAGGAGTGAGACCAAGATCTGGAGAGACAAACCTGGGTTTAACTTTCTTGCCCAGAGGTGAAGGAGCCGGGGCAAAAATTAACCTCTGGAGCCAATGTTTCATTATCCGATAAGTGAAGACAGTATTACCTATTTCAGAGATTTGCTGTGATCGATACAGATTAAGAATTCAAACATTAGCTGCGAGTAAGGACGAGGATACCGTACACGGCAGGGTCGACAGCAATACGCATCATGCAGAATCTAAAATTTACACTCAGGCTTCTACCAATGCAGTCGTTAGTCACTATCCCAGAGAAAATACCGTAAACCTGACCCACAATGAAGCCCCAATCTCAAGAATCGGGAGCTGACTACAAAGAAAGGCAAGACACAAACGACCATTTAAAAAGTGAACAGAGGGGGGTTTCCCTGGTGGCGCAGTGGTTGAGAGTCCGCCTGCCGATGCAGGGGACACGGGTTCGTGCCCCGGTCCGGGAAGACCCCACATGCCGCGGAGCGGCTGGTCCCGTGAGCCATGGCCGCTGAGCCTGCGCGTCCAGAGCCTGTGCTGCGCAACGGGAGAGAGGCCACAACAGTGAGAGGCCCGCGTACCGCAAAAAAATAAATAAAAGTGAACAGAAATTCTGGAGGATAACAAGTCACTTTTCTTTGCGTGAACTGCGGTAACTTATACAGAAAGACCACTGTATTCTCATCATTGAGCACCACTCGGCGGCCATTCCCTAGCGGTTGCTGAAGACCAAGCGTGGCGTTCGGTTCAGCACCACAATGACCGCGAGGTAAAACAGGAAAAGATTCGGGGTACCCCGGGGGTTGAGAACAAGAGGGTAGGTGGGCGCAGGGATTAAGGTCGCGGGACCAGAAAGGACTGCACGGTGGCCAGTAAGGAGACAGAAAAGGGAGGAGGAGGTAACAGGCCGGCCGCGCACGCGCATTCGCGATCCCTCCCTGGGCCCCGGACCTGCTGCGCGAGAAGCTGTCGCCGTAACTTCTGCCGCTCCCGGATCTCCTGCAAGCGGCTGTCCATGTCCCAACTCTTGTTTTCCACTGCCTCGAAAACTTGGCAACGAGCGGACGGACCCCCGCCCAATTTTTCTTCGGAGACTGTGGAACACAAAATTCTCCAGGAGCTTCTAGCAGCGTGTACCCAGTGTTTTTTCCTCAATAGGTGTTTCCGGCGCGGCCGGAATTTGGCTCCACCGCTCCCGGAAGTCCCGCCTCCTTATGGACGCCTGCGATTTGACGCTGCCTACAAGAGGCCCAATGAGGGTCCTGCGACGCCGGCGCCAGAGGCGTCCGTGGAGGCTTCGGCGGTCCAGAGCTAGGGCTGTTGGAGCTGTGGTGGCGAATCGCTGACCCCTCACTTTCCCCTTCCTGGGACTTGAGGCTCCCTTGGTCTTTCAGCACTGTTGCCACGTGGTGGGCCGTTTTGTTGATTCCCTTTTCCGTTAGTCCCCCAGTTGCCAGTTCTGACGTTTTAATCATTGCCAGATACCCGTTTTTTCGTGAAAGCACTAACGCGGGTCAGAATTCGGGGTTTGAACCCTGGACTGTCGTTTACTAGTTGAGTGGCCTTGTCTGGATAATCAACCTCTGTGAGCCTTTAGTTTTCTCATTTGTAAAATGGGAGGGATAAGAGTGCCTACCTCACAGAGTTGTGAAGATTGAAAGAATAAACAGAGCCAAACACATCCCACCATGCAAGTGTTCATCAAGCTTTTTATTATTACTTTCCACTTGAGGCAGGGAACGGCAACTGCATCTGCCCGTGCTCTTCTCCACAACTCACTAGCCCTTGAGAAGTTTCCTATTTTACCATAATGCATTTTATGGATTCTTTAGAGAGGTGGGAGGGTGATAGTAAAATTTGTCTTGGTTCATGTCCTAGAGGTCAGAGGCTACTAGAGCCCTTTTTGTGCTTGTGCATTTGTCTTAGTTGGAAATAACCCTGATATATGCAAACAAATAGCCTACTGATGCTTGTGGCGGGGGGGCTCAGTGATGATTCTCCTTTCTTCGTAGGAAGGCAACAAGGACCAAAGTTGGTTTTTTTTTTTTTTACATCTTTATTGGAGTATAATTGCTTTACAATGGTGTGCTAGTTTCTGCTTCATAACAAAGTGAATCAGTCACACACACACATATGTTCCCATACCCCTTCCCCCTCGCGTCTCCCTCCCTCCCTCCCTCCCAGGACCAAAGTCTCAAGTTATTACCATTATACACCATATTTGTCATCTTATTCCAAATTCAAAGTAGCAGAAGTAGACTAAGACGTCATGTTGCCCCAAGTTTAATTGGAAGTTGTGGCACATACTTACCAAGATTAGTAACAAGTCTGTTCTTTGAGAGAGGATTTAATTTTTGAAAATAGTATTAAATCCTCCAGATCAAAAGCAGGTGGGTCAGACTAGGCCAAAAGTGGGCAGACTAGGCTCTTACTAATTGTCATGTCTTTCTCAAGAACTAGCTCTGAAAGGCAATTTCAAAAGAGGAGTCCTAAAAATCCCTTGAGTAATGGCAGCACTGTTTGAAAAAGTATGTTAACTTCCAAGGGGCCTATACTGTAAAAGACAATACTAATTTGTACATATGAATTAAAGTGTGTTTCTTTAACAGTCAGCTGCATCACCTGCCAGTCAGGTAAGATGAGTACTGATTTGAACCATTTTTCAGTGATGTGAATAGACATTTTGTTCACTCAAAAATTTATTATAGGGCTTCCCTGGTGGCGCAGTGGTTGAGAGTCCACCTGCCGATGCAGGGGACACGGGTTCGTGCCCTGGTCCAGGAAGATCCCACATGCCGCGGAGCGACTGGGCCCGTGAGCCATGGCCGCGAGCCTGCGCGTCCGGAGCCTGTGCTCCTCAACATGAGAGGCCACAACAGTGAGAGGCCCGCATACCGCAAAAAAAAAAAATTATATTTATTGAGCATTTTATATGGCAGACACTGTGATGGACCCTTGAGTCTATCAAAGACCAAAAACCAAATCAGTCAGCTTTTCTTTAGGGAGTTTACTACCTAAAGGAGGGAAAAAAAATTTTCCTGGTAAAGTGTAGTGCAGGTGCTAGTGGTATTTAAGCCCCATACTCACCTGAACTCTGCTCTGTGACGATGGTTGGGCTGGGAGTTTGCAAACTGTAGTTCCCAGCTTTCCTTGTCAGACAGCTTCCTGTAAGATTCTGGTAAGAATTCTGCACAGGCAGAAAATCAGAAGGTGGAACATGGGAAAGCTATTGTTCCTTAGTTCTCTTCCTCTCTGTTTCTGGTATCCAGGGCGGTGTCTGTGCCCTTTACAAAGTCCAGCACCAGCGGCAGCAACCCCTCCTTGGTGGTCCTGTTTTCCCTTTCCCTACACTCACGTGGCATCCCCAAAAGAGCATTTGCTCTTGGGCTCTGATAATACCACCTCCACCCTCTGTTCTACCAGCTCTAGGACTAGTAGCCACTTCCTGCAGTTAGGAATTTCTGATTTAATCTCACCTTCCCCTTTATGCTCTTTTAGCCGTCAACATTTCTCCATAGCAAATGCTGTCTGTTTAGAATTCCTTATTTGATTTCTGTTTTCTTGCCTGGGACCTGTACTGATGAAGATGCAAATGTGAACTACCTTTAGTATTTACAAAGTCTTTCGAATGCAGCAGAGGGTTGTCCCGGTTTCCACAAAGAAAGGGCTATAACTCTGAAATCTGTCTCCCAACCAATGAATTTTAAAATACCAGACCACACCTGTGGAGTACTGTACATGCCTATCAGTAACATTTGTTCATCACAGCAACATAAGGACCACTAGGGAATGTGTGTGGTGGGGAGAAGAGGGAGAAGAAATTTAGAAAGTCCCCACATATAATTCATATTCTTTGAAAAAGCAATTTAACTTCTAGGCACTTATTTTGAGGAAGTAATGAGAGATCCACGTAACAATGAATGCATCTCCCCTGTTGAGCTGCATCCCGTAGGCCTACAAGTCTTGTGCTTGCCCAGCTTCAAGACTAAGAAAGAGCCCAGAGTCAGCAACAGAGACATCAATGCATGGGGGAGACTACACGTCTGAAGCAAAGTCCTGGAGCAAAACCCCACCGGGTGCGGTGGAGGGCAGGCAGAACAAGGTGGCCGTCTTTGCTGTGGGGAAGGGAGGGAGATTACCAGTTACAGGGGAAATAGATGTCAGGTGGGCTCATTAGTTACCAAGGAAACCAGTAGAGGCGAATGCCCCTCCCCACCTTTGATAAGAAGGCTAGCTGGGGCCTGGAGCAAGTACATAGGAAGGTCAATCATGTGAGTAGGCTGTAGATGCAGCAGGCGCTGGTTGAGCAGGGGACACACAGAGAGCAAGAGAACAGCCATCTTGAGTGGCCTGACCATACATTCCCCCTAAGTTCCTTGAGAATGACTCTTTCAAATCTATGTATCCAACTGCCTATTATCCATCTTACTAGAGTGTCCTTCACAATCTCAAAGTTAACATGGATATAACCTGAATTTGTCAGCCACCCCCATCTTCTCAAAAATAATTTTTTAATTCTACTCCTAAGGTGTTTCCTATTTCAGTGAATGGGATCAGTATCCACCCATTTTCCTAAATAAAAAGCACTCTACCTCTTCTTCAGCCTCCTTATCTACTCTGTGCCTGTAGTTCCACCCTTAACCTCAACCCTCACACACACACACACACACACACACACACACACACACACACACACACCATTCTTCATTTCTGCAAACACAACTTCTGATGATACATATCCTGATTCATATCCTAATTTCACTACCAGTTTCCAGCCTATCAGATTCTTCCTAGAGATTTGTGGAAAATTATAATTTTATCACTTCCAACTCTGCTCAAAATTTTTACATGTCTCCTCAATGTTTGGGGCAGTGCTGTCCAAGAGAACTTCTGTGTGAATATATCTTCATTTCTTTGGGATAAATGCCTAGAGTGCAATTACTGTGTCATGTGGTAGTTGCATGTTTACTTTTTTTGTTTTTGTTTTTTTAACTGCCAGACTTTTCCAGAGCATATGTATCATTTTATATTCCCACAAGCAATGTGTAAGTGATCCAGTTTCTCCACATCCTTGTGTGCATTTATTATTTTACCTATTCTGATATTTTATATACATACACACACACACGTGTGGCTTACATAGCAATTTGATGAAGCATAGAACATTGCAGACACATTCCTTGTTTTGAAATGAAAAAACTTTCTGATGTTACTAAAAGCATCTCATGGTTTTAATTTGCACTTCCCTAATGAATAATGATATTGAACATCACTTTATTTCTTTATTTGCCATTACATACCTTTTCTGGTGAAATATCTCTTCATGTCTCTTACCCATTTATTAACTGGATTGTTTGCTTTTTATTGTTGTGTTTTAAGAGTTCTTTGTATGTTCTAGATATTAGTCCTTTGTTGCATACACAGTTTTCAAATTTTTTCTCCCAATCTGTAGCTTGTCTTTTTGTCCTCTTAGAGTCTTTCACAAAGTGAAAGTTTTAATTTTGATGAAGTCTAAATTTTATTTTTATGGATCGTACTTGTGGTATAAAGTAATAGGTAACATTTTTTTGCATGGAAATAAGCATCCTCTCCCTCACTTCCCTTGTCCAAATCATTGGCACATCCTGTTAGAAACAATTCTAAAATATAACCTAAATATGTCTACTTTTTCTCCATTTTTACAACTATCTCCCAGGTTCAAATCACCATCATCACTCAATTTATTTTCCTTCTTCCCTTCCTTCCCTATTTTAAAACTGTAAATTAGATCATGTGATTCCTTAACTTAAAATTCTCCAAAAGTTTCCCATTAGGCTTAGAGTAAAATCCAAATTCTGCTACAGCCTATGAGAACTTACCTCATCTGGCCTGCCCATCTCTGACCTCACCCCGGTATATGAACCTCTGATCTTCCTGCACCTCACCCTAGTGCCCTAAACTGCAGCCAAACTCTTTTCTGTTTGTCTCTCAAATACAACAAGCTTCATCCTACTTTTGGCCCCAGCATCTACAGGTCCCTCTTCCAATGTTTGTAGGACTAGCTTTTCCTCATTAGGTCTCTCCACAGTCAACTGCTCCAAGGTGCCTTCACTGATGGCCTTATTGAATGAAGCCTGTGTTTCTTTTATCACTTTGTGTTATTACTCTGTTTCACTATTATTATCTTTTTGCACTTGACCAGGTGAAGTTATTTGTTTACTTCATCTACCCCCACTTAAAGGTGGGCAGTGGCCTACCTTTATCAGAACAGTGGCCTTCCCTTTCATATTCACCACATCTCAAACACCAAGCACATAGGGGTCATTCAAATACTATTTATTAAATGTTTAATATTTCAATTTTCTTTTTGAGTATTCAACTATTGGTAGATTCAGTATGTCCTCAGAAGGGACTATTTATAATATAATGTTTCTAATTAATTACAGAAACAAAGAAGGTGAGTTCTGGTTTCTGATAATTTCAACTCACGCTATCTACCACTAAGTCATGTCCTTTATTCATGTTTCATGAAGTAAATTTAAAATGTAAAACAATATATAACTCAAACTTATCTTGATTCTAACTGCAAGACAGGATACTGTTATTGTGTTTCACAAGTTTCAGAAAACATGGAAATTTTTATCCTTTGACTTCACCAGTAATTCTATGATTTAAGCTAGGCAAGTCTGAACAGGTCTTTACTGCTTAGTGTCTTGCTGTGTTAAAAGGATATAACACAAGCTTACCTCATCAAGATGCTATGTAAAACAGTTTCTATTTATTCTAAGTACTGTATGATTTTGTGTCTATATTTGTGTGGAACAGCACATTTATTACACAATGGCATCAAAAGAGTTATGCCTCAAAGCATGCCACATTCTTAGAGATACTAGTGGGATTATATTACATCTGTTAAATTAATTTTGGGGATTGTGTTGCAACTAAATCTAACGATAAATTTGGAATTTAGCTAGGCTGAAAAATTGTCTCGGATCATTTTAAGTTGTGTTTTTAGAATAAGACTCAGTTATCTCAGGATAGCCTCAAAACTTTAGTAGAAAATCAGTGAAATATATCTTATAAACTTATAATTTTATAAAGTTTATGTGTGTGTTTATTACATAATTAGAACATTGAAGACACACTCTTTATTTTGAAATGAAAAAACTTTCTGATATTATTAGTATTCATTTACTTGAAACCCTGTGGAACTCAACACGATAATAGAACGCAGGGATAGAAAAAAAACTGTCAACTTATCCAAGATGTAAGTCTGATTCTGAAAGGATTTTCAAAGAAGCTGAAACTTGAAATATATTCTACAGTTTCATAAAATGCATTGTGTAGAATTTTTAAAAGAATTTTAAAATGTCAAGAGTCTTTTAGTCACCTTAATATAACTAGCAGTAATGTTGTAATAGAATTCAGCAAAATAACAAATATAATTTAATTTATAAAAGTAGAATTTTTATTTATAAATGTAAAGTAGGCTTTTAAAATTCTGGAGCCATGAAGATGAACTAGCTTTATGACTTGGATCAAGTGATCTAACCATTTTGTATCCCAGGTTCCTCAACTGTAATTCAAAGGGAATGAAATAATTCAGTGGTTCTCAAAGATTTTGGTCAAGGACCCCTTTACGCTCTTAAAACTGAGGACCTTAATGAGCTCAATTTATGTTTGTGAGGATTTATCAATCATTATTTACAATATTAGAAATTAGACTGAGAAAAACTTAAGAATTTTTAAATAACTATTTCACTATATGTTAGCATAAACAATATATTTTATGAAAAATAACTATATTTTCCAAAACAAAAGATTTTTTTTGAGAAGAGTGGCATTGTTTTACATTATAAAAAAATTGTTTAATGTCTGACTTAAAGAATGGCTGGATTCTTATATTTTTTTCCTGCATTAATTTTTCTGTCATATGTTGTTTTGGCTAAAGCATATGAAGAAAATCTGGCCTCATGCAGATATTTGGAAAGGGTTTAAGCCTTTAAAACTTTAATATTCTTTTAAGATAACTATGGATATTTTTCTTCATACTGCATGGAAACTTGACATGTGATCATTTTTAAAGCCTAGTTGCTATGTGAAATCTGAAATCATAGCAATGAATTTTTCATATCAAAGAGTAATAATAACTTTTTGGAGAATGGCTTGAAAAATGAATAGAAATTATGCCACCCTTTAGCATACCACTGAAGAGTGATGTGATGAGAGCTTTTTATTCCTTTATCTTTATTTGACTACTTTTCATTATTGAATAATTCTTTCATTGTTTTAAAACATTTATTTTTGGTGAATTTTCTTAAGGCTAGATAATAGTTAAATAATCTCTCTATATAGATGGGTAGTTAAATAGGTAGACAGTAAAATGACAAATACTGAATAACATTAATTTAATCAGAAATTCTGTGAGTCTCTCTCAACTGAAAGATAGAAGTAGATTGGTGGGAGAGGAGAAAAGTTAGAACAGTGTTAGTGGCTAAGTACAGTCACAGTAATAGTAATAATAGAATAATTCTCTGATTCAATTCTACCGGCAGAATCATGGGAACCTAACTCCTAAATCTTTTGTTCAGGATCGAGAAGTGCCCAAAATGTCTCTTAGATCTATTTACAGTCTGAGTCTTCTTAGTCCTCTCTTAGCAGCCTCCCTTTCTGCTGCTGATAATGACCTCCTGGGTCCTATATCACCAGATCTCTGATCATCTGTTCTTCCCTGAATTGAAGAAACACCCTGCTCCTCATCTGTCTGTGCCATTAGGACATAATGGAACTCTCCTCAAAATGATGTTATTCCAGTCTTCGTTTTATTTTGAGAGTTTCTTTCCATCTGACACTCTGGCTGAGAGGTTAAAGGTTAGATCCTGTTCTCTAATGATTTAGGGACCTTACACCTGAGCCAGGGAACAGCTACCAAAAGTAGCTAAGCCAGGGGCTTCCCTGGTGGTGCAGTGGTTGAGAGTCAGCCTGCTGATGCAGGGGACACGGGTTCATGCCCCGGTCCAGGAAGATCCCACATGCCGAGAAGCGGCTGGGCCCGTGAGCCATGGCCGCTGAGCCTGCACGTCCGGAGCCTGTGCTCCGCAACGGGAGACGCCACAGCAGTGAGATGCCCGCGTACCGCAAAAAAAAAAAAAAAAAAAAAAGTAGCTAAGCCAGCCATTCCCCTTCTCAAGAATTTTACAGTTCTTCAAGGAAGTAGACCCAGCAAGTCCACCTGCTTTCACCATAAAAGTAGCTAGTGGATACACAAGTGGTACATGCTTTGGACCTCATTCTGGGAAACTTCCTGCCCAGAATTTTGGTCTACCTTGCTCTCTCTCTTGATTTTATTTTCTCTCAGTCTCTCATACTCCTGTGCCTGCATTCTCTCACTCTCTCTAGCCCAATTATTACTTGCTTAATCATAAGCAAGTAAATTTGATCCATGCTCCAAAGGTTTAAACACTTCTCTGTGTCTCAGAATCATCCGAGGATATTTACAAAAGTTTTATTCTAAGGCTGTGTCTACCTCTTTTGAGATACAAAGGCTGTGTGTATGTGCCTGGAAGAGGAAGGAGGTGATGACAGGGAATGGTGACCTACAGATGAAGAGAGCTAGGCATTAGGAATGGAAGTTTGGTTGAAGGAAAAGTTGCCCTTTTCTCTCTCTTACATTGTTCTGGCCAATTATTCCCCATCCCATTGCCTCTTCAGGGCCTAAAAACAGTGGCATCAGCTCAGTGCCAGCCCAGGGTAATGACATGGTAGCATATAACAGCTAATGCAGGCAAGCTGGCTATGCCCTGAGCATTCATTCTACCACTTCATCCCCTTCACCCCAACTCTTCGGCCAGATAATTACGGCTGAAGGAAACAGTTGCTGGAAAGAGCAGTGCCCAGGTTGGTAAACCTGTTAGAAGGTCTCCTAAGGGATAGGATTACCTGGTAGATCATGGAAAGTGTGGCAATGGGAGTGGTCAGTCCACATTGCAACATCAAAGACAAAGAAAACATTTTAGAAGATTTCTGAGAGACAATGCATATCACCTATAAAGAAACAAAAATCAGATTGACATCAGCCTTTCATTATCAACTCTAGATGCAGGAAGATAATGTAGTAATATTTTCTTTCAAAGGATTTTAGCAAAACAACTTTTAACCTAGATTTTCACTTCTAGGTAAACTATATTTTGTTTGTTTGTTTTTTCCCGAGATTTTTTTTTTAACATTTATTGGGGTATAATTGCTTTACAATGTTATGTTACTTTCTGCTGTACAATGTAGGTAAACTACATTTGTGTGTAAGGGCTTGATAATACAAGGAGGCAAAAGTTTATCCCTCAAAATTCTTCTTTGAGAGCACTCTTGGAAGAAATACTCCATCAAGAGAAATAAATCCTAGAGAAAACAACTATATATTTATATTTAAAGGTGAACAGTAAGTTAATTAAGCATTGACTCAAGGAAAAGAACACAAAATAAACACTTAAAATATATTCATACCAATTCGGAACAAAAATGCTAGATGGCACCAATATGGCCTGGTGAAGGGCTGGGCCAGAACAGAAAGAAATGGGCTGATTGGGGCTTCCCTGGTGGCGCAGTGGTTGAGAGTCCGCCTGCCGATGCAGGGGACACGGGTTCGTGCCCCGGTCCGGGAAGATCCCACATGCTGTGGAGCGGCTGGGCCCGTGAGCCATGGTCACTGAGCCTGCGCGTCCGGAGCCTGTGCTCCGCAACGGGAGAGGCCACAACAGTGAGAGGCCCGTGTACCGCAAAAAAGAAAAAGAAAAAAAAAAAGAAAAGAAATGGGCTGATGCTAAGGTCCTTATCTTGTTTGAGGCGAGACATATTTGTTGATAAGCTTAACCAATTTACAGGAAAAATTGATTCTAACCCTTTGGGTTTTAGGAAGAGATAATAAAGAACAAAAATAACACAATACATAACTTTTAAATTAGCAAAAGATAATATGCATTATCCTACAGGAAGTAGGAAAGGAAGAAAAGGATATGGCAATTGCAAAACTCTAAGTAAGGGATCAGAAAAGATTCCAAATATTACAATAATTTAAATCAATGTCAGTGGGTTAAATTTACAGATTACAAGGCAGAAATGTTCAGATTGGATTAAAAATATAACAATTTCTGAAAAAAAAATTTCGTAAAAGAGACTCTTTTTTTTTTCTCAGAGAGATACATGGGTGAGCTTTGTATCCTCATTGGCATCGGCAGCACTGTCCTCCCTCATTACTGGACATCAAGAACCTACAGCCAGATCTTCACCATATCTGTTTTCAAGATCATTGCCAAAGCTTCCTAGAAAGCTTGGTGTTGAGGTTAAGCTTTACATCAGAAAATTTCTCTTCAGAGCTCTTCTAATAGCATGTCAATCAGTGTATATAAGGCCCTCAAGCTCTGGGAAACAATGAGGAAAAGTGCCACAAAAGCTGTCAAACACATCAATGAAACTATTGGGACTGCCTAGTAAACAAGGGGCTGAGTGTTATGAATAGGAGATTGACAAACTGATGACAAATTGGCACTGAGAAGGAATTTAAATAGAAAAATTGTCAAACTAGGCATTCCCCTTGCTGTCAAGGCTGAAACTGCTGAAAAAGGGACTCCCTCTCCTATCTCATTACCAACTTATCTGGCCATTCAGATGTCATCTAGTCAGTTCCAGTTTTCAGTGTGCTCAAGAATGGATCTTACACCAGCAACAAGCTCACAATGCAGCATTTCATAATCCTTCCCTATCGGTGCTGCAAACTTCAGATAATCCACATGCACCAGAGCTGAGGTCTAACAAAACAAAAGAATGTCATCAAAGAGGAATAAGGAAAGATGCTGCCAATTCGGGGCATAGGAGGTTTTCTCTAAATGTCCTAGAGAATGGTGAAGCCCTGGAGCTGCTAAAGAATATCATTGGAAAGGCTGCATACATGGATAAAGTCGCTGACATAGATGAAAGTACCTCTGGTTCTTCCAGGGTTGGAAATAGCACCTGGATTTCAAGTCCTCTGTTAACTCTAGCTGGCATATCATATCTGACTAGTTATCAAACATGTACAAGTCTTTCATCAAGGATGATTTGGTGGTGTAGTGCTGTTATGTATTTAACATCCTTTTGACAAGGATGATTGGGAAACTTGAAAGAAGTTCCCCAGCATACAGTTTTCCAGGTGGTAGGAGTTGATCTCATAGTGACAAACCCAAAGCAAATTTCCAAGGTTATGATGAGAAGTCATGCCATTGCATTCTTTTTTTTTTTAAATAAATTTATTCATTTATTTTTGGCTGCATTGGATCTTCATTGTTGCACGTGGGCTTTTCTCTAGCTGCGGTTAGCGGGGCCTACTCTTGGTTGCAGTGCACGGGCTGCTCACTGCGGTGGCTTCTCTTGTGGAGCACGGGCTCTAGGCACGTGGGCTTCAGTAGTTGTGGCACATGGTCTCAGTAGTTGTGGCTCGCGGGCTCTAGAGCACAGACTCAGTAGTTGTGGCACATGGGCCCTAGAGCGAAGGCTCAGTAGCTGTGGCCCACAGGCCCTAGAGCGGAGGTTCAGTAGTTGTGGCTCATGGGCTCTAGAGCACAGGCTCAGTAGTTGTGGCGCATGGGCTTAGTTGCTCCATGGCATCTTCCCAGATCAGGGCTCAAACCCATGTCCCTGCATTGGCAGGCAGATTCTTAACCACTGCGCCACCAGGGAAGTCCCATGCCATTGCCTTCTGCTCACAGTGAACCAGATCAGCTCTGCAACTGAGTCTTTTCAGGTGTGGCATTTGGTTCAGTCCATAAGGTAAATTCTCATTGTTTCCCATAATTCTATAGATACTGAGATATTATTATTGTCAACATGGACAAAACAAGACCATCCCTCTTCCAATCTAAGTGCTTGGCCAAGTACAATCAGGCAACAAAGAAACCAAAAATTCCTTAGATAAGCATTACTAAGCTGAGGAGGACCTCTGCTGCTATTCTAAAAGCAGGCAGCCCAAGATAGTATAAATACCTCTTTTGCCCATTTACCTTTTGATATGCCCACTGCTAAACTGGAAACTAAGCTTGCATCTGGAACGTGTTGGAAGTATATAGATTTTGTGTCTGGCTCAGTATTGTTATGTTATCTCATCTTTCTCCATGAAGCTATATACTTACAAGGTAGACCTTAAGGTCTTTGTAAGCAAGACCTCCTGTGGCTTTATGTGGTGAGAAAAAATTCAGTAACATACCTGAGATATTTTATAAAGGTCATATGTTAAGGGATAGAAAAAGAGATATCAGGTAAATATGAACAAATCTCTTTAAAAGAAGCCATGATAGCAAAATAGAATTTAAGGCTAAAGTTAATCTTTAAATAATCATATACCAGTAAACTGTAATGATATGAATAAATTAGCAACAAACAATACGGCTTTGAATTATATAAGGAAGCAGAAAGCACTACTGAGAGAAATTCATAAATCAATTTAAGCTGGAGATTTTGTCATCCCTCTAAAAAAACTGATTGAAGAAGCTTTCAAAAAAATCAAAATTATACAAAATTATAACATGATTTATAAACTGAAATGAAGATGTAGAATCTTACACTTAACAGAGTATACATATTATTTTCAAATACATATGGAACATCCACAAAAATTAACCGGGATTAAGTCATAAAGATAGCTTTATGTATTTCAAAGAATCCATGAAATATAGATTATTTTCTTTCATCATTTAACAATTTAATTAGGAATAAAAACTAAAAAGATGTCTGGAAAAAAATCCTATAATTCTAGGAACTAAAAATGATTAATAGCCCCTGGATTAAAAAGAAGAGGAAAAAATTTAAGGGAAATTTAAAAATTCTTTTAGGTGAATGAATAACTTTAAATACATTTATCAGAAAACACGAAAGATTGAGAAAAATAAAGAAAGAATTAAGCTCAAAGAACTGGAAAAGGAAACAATAGAAAACATACAGAAATAAGAAGGGAGGAGATAATACAAATGAGGAAAAATCAATAAGAAAGAAAGAAATCAATAGAGATGATAAACAATCAAAACCTATTTCTCTGAAGAGATAAAGTACAAATATCTGACAAAGCTGATCAACCAAATAAAAGAGAGTATAAATTAAATTTAACCCCCAAAAGAGAATTAACTATAGAAATAATAGAGATTTTAAAAACAACAAAAACTATACAACAATAATATCAAAAATCTAAATAAAAATATAATTTTCAGGCAAAAAAGTTGCCTGAGAAGAAATAGAAAACGTGGATAATGTGCTAACCATGAAAGAGATTTCTATGTGGTAATCATTTCATGATGTATTTAAGTTGAATCATTATGCTGTATACCTTAAACTTACAGTGCTGTATGTCAATTATATCCCAGCAAAACTGGAAGAAAAAGAAATGAATGCACTGTACCCTGTTTCCACGTGACTCAATCTTGAATCAAAATCTCCCACAAGGGCTTCCCTGGTGGCGCAGTGGTTGAGAGTCCGCCTGCCGATGCAGGGGACACGGGTTCATGTCCCAGTCCGGGAAGATCCCACATGCCGTGGAGTGGCTGGGCCCGTGAGCCATGGCCACTGAGCCTGCGCGTCCAGAGCCTGTGATCCGCAACGGGAGAGGCCACAACAGTGAGAGGCCGCGTACAGCAAAAAAAAAAAAAAAATCTCCCACAAGTGAATCTTATTGCCAGACCTTAAATCACATTCAGAATTCTAACTGTCAGGGAATTTGAAACATGTAGATTTTACTTTCAGTTTCTGCATGTTATAAAATGTTTAGAATGAGATTGAAAAATTAATCCATAGGATCATACAATTTTCTGAGTTCTTCAAAACTTTCAAAGTAAAGATAATTCCAACTGATATAAAGTGTTCCAGAAAAAAGAAAATGAGGAAAAGCTGTGCAACTCATTTTAGGTCTCAATTCAAATTAACTTATTAATTATAATCTTCAGACCAATACTAGATTAGATCAGTACAAGAAAATAATCTATTAGCCCATTTCACTTATGAACAAAATGTGAGACCCTAAATCAATATTAGTTGAGTTCAACAGTGTTTTAATAAATAAAGCATGGTGATGTAAATTTCATTCTAGAAACGTAAGGAGGTTCATCACCAGGAAAGATAGCAATACAATTTAGTACATGAATGACCTAAAGGGGAAAAAATTACTTCAGCATACGCAGAAAGAATATTTGGTAAAGTTTAAAACTTATTTATATTTTTAAGTGTTAAAAAATTAGGAATGAAAGATATTTTCCTTAACTTGATAAAAGCTTTTAACAAAAACCTATGAAAAGATTATGACACATTACGAACAGGGAAGAGAGGCTTGTTATCACAGCTCCCATAGTGAGGAGTTCTTAGCAAATAAAATAAGACAAGAAAAAAGTAGTAGATGTATAAGGATAGGATAGAATGGATAAGTCTGTCACTGCAGATTATGGGGTGATCTTCTATTAGAAGACCTAACTGTATCAATAGGCAAACTATTAGAACTAATAGGAGAGGGACTTCCCTGGTGGCACAGTGGTTGGGAATCCACCTGCCAATGCAGTGGACACGGGTTTGAGTCCTGGTCTGGGAAGATTCCACATGCCACAGAGCAACTAAGCTCATGCGCCACAAATACTGAGCCTGCGCTCTACAGCCCGTGGGCCACAACTACTGAGCCCGTGTGCCACAACTACTGAAGCCTACTCTCCTAGAGCCCGTGCTCTGCAACAAGAGAAGCCACCTCAATGAGAAGCCCATGCACTGCAACAAAGAGTAGCCCCCGCTCGATGAGAAAGCCCGTGCGCAGCAATGAAGACCCAGTGCAACCAAAACTAAATTAATTAATTAATTAAAATTTATTTTAAAAAAAGAACTAATAGAGTTCAGAAAGATTGTGCAGATGCAGGATCAATAATAGGCAACAACAATAATAATAGCAAATACTAAGTAACATGTAAGCACTTACTAAGTACTATATAAGAAACTTTATAAATATTTTACTTATACTAATGTATTTAGGTTTCATGTAAATATCAAAACAGTCTTCTGTATTAGCAGCACCCAACTAGAAATAAGTATGGAGAATATGACTTCACTCACATTAGCAACAAAAACTACAATGTACATAAGATATAACCTAGTGAAGAAGTACTAATCCTTTACAAAGTACTTTTCAAATTGTATTAAATGACATAAAATAAGATTTAGGTAAGAAGAGAAAAGTAACATGTTCATGGACGGGAAAAACTACACTGTAGAAATATCATTCTCCATAAATGAACTTATAAATTCAATGCAGTTTTGATGAAAATTTTAGCAGGGTTTTGTGAGGAACTAGAAAAATAGTTTCTGTGCATGGAAGAATAATGGACTAAAGAAAGGGAACTTGTCTTATTGGATATATTAAGACATCTTATAAAACCATAGCAATAAAAACAGTATGGTACTAGTATAGGAACAGATTAAAAAAAATAGATGCAACAGAATACAAAAGCAATGGACAGTGCCTGTTATATATGAGGATGTGGAATGTAGCAGAAATTAGCATCACAAATCAGAGGGGAAAAGAGGGATTATTTAGTATATGGCTCAATACATAGGGAAAAGTAAATTTATTTATTTATTTTACATCTTTATTGGAGTATAATTGCTTTACAATGGTGTGTCAGCTTCTGCTCCATAACAAAGTGAATCAGCCATACATATACACACGTTCCCACATCTCTTCCCTCTTGCGTCTCCCTCCCACCCTCCCTATCCCACCCCTCTAGGTGGTCACAAAGCACCGAGCTGATCTCCCTGTGCTATGCAGCTGCTTTCCACCAGCTGAAAAGTAAATTTAGATTCTTACCTCACTCCAAATACAGAAATAAATTCCAAATAGATTAAAAACCTAATTATAAAAGGCAGTATATAAAGTAATAAAATATATGAGGCTATCTTTGTGAACTTAGGATGGGAAAGGATGTTTAAACAAGACTAAAAAAGTATAAACTTTAAGGGTGGGTGGTAGAAATTGATGAATGTGTTCATATTAAAATTAAGTATTTCTGTATGAAGAGGATATGATAGACAAATTTAACAGGCTGGTGGCAGATTAAAAGATGTTTTCAGAATTTAAATCTTAAAACTGATTATTAACAAATAGAGTACAAAAGGAACTACTAAAATCTACAGGGAAACAATAATTGGACAGGAGTAAAAATAGACAATTCATGGAAGAGGAATTCTATCTAGCCAAAATGTGTATGAAGAGATGCTCAACTTCACATGAAGTCAGAGAAATTCAAATTAAGTCAACATAGTATTGGGAAAAATTTTTAAGTCAGCTAATACCAAATGTTGGCTAGAATGAGGAGGCATGAGAAACTTTATGCACTATTGGTGGGAGAGCAAACTCATAACACTGAGTGAAATTAATTAGCCATATATTCAGTATACATCATTCCTTCATCTGGGTTTATACTGTGTACAAGTTTTTAAGGGGACATTTATGAGGTAAATATCATTGCATTATTTGTGTTATTAAGAAGTTACAAGAAGCCTTGATATCTGTCCCTAGAGAAATGAATAACAAGAATGTGTGGTGTATACATGCAATGGAATACAGTACAGCAATAAGAAGTAGTTAATCATTTTAAGCAATATAGATAGATCTTAGAAATATAGAATGAATTCTATAGGGCAAAACAATTTATGTACATTCAAAACATACATGCATAGGGCTTCCCTGGTGGCGCAGTGGTTGAGAGTCCGCCTGCTGATGCAGGGGACGCGGGTTTGTGCCCCGGTCCGGGAAGATCCCACATGCCGCGGAGCGGCTGGGCCGCGCAAGCATGAGCCTGCGCGTCCGCAGCCTCTGCTCCGCAACGGGAGAGGCCACAACAGTGAGAGGCCCGCGTATCGGAAAAAAAAAAAAAAAAAATACACGCATAGAAAATAATATATTATTTCTCAGGGTTATATTTTCAGATGCCTAAGGACATATATTGAATATACTATTGTAAACATCTCTGATGGGAAGGACAATGTAAATGAGAATGGGTAGGACAAAGGGGAAAGAATAATGAAATAAAATGAGAAGGGTGTTGCATGGACTTATAATAGCAGAAAATGAAATCTGTGTATTTGAGAGCCATATGACTCATGGATAATTAGCATATTTGTCCTAATTTGGGAGAGGAATAAATAATGTTCCAAGCAAAAGGATGCACATGTTTAAAAACAGATTCTTGGAAGATTTGAGTGGTCTTATGTAGAAGACAGATGGCTATCCGATTAGTATAAATTCTTGCTTTAAATATATTCCTCCATCAAAAGTGTTAGAAATTAATCTGAAATTTGCCTCCAGCAATCAGTCTGGGAAAGGAGTAGAAATTTGAAAATGTGATTTTTTTAGTATTCGAAGAGAATTGCTCTGTAAACTGGAAAATGCAAAATACTCTGTAAAAAGTTTACCTTTTGTTGAGTTTCATGTAATCTGTCAGGTAGTAGTTTAAAAAGCATCAGTTTGTTTTCTTCTGATGGTATTATCTCATTCCACATACTCATTGACTAAACCTTTTATTCATAATAAAATTTTCCCTATCATTTATTCTTGTGTGAACAATATACTACAAATTATAGCTTGTAGATGCTGCTCTGTCATGCTTCGCATATTGCATTATTCAATTGCTTTGGTATTCTTGGTATTAATCTTAGATTCTTTAATGTCTCCTGGATATAGTGTCACTTCTGTCCACATTGTACTTAATAAATCATAGCCATGTCCTCTATATAATGAAATGAAGGTTAAATTCTATGGACTGTAATATTCAAAGAGCGCTTCTTTTTGATAGTCCTACCTCATTTAGAAGCTTTCATGGATGTTTTTCTTGGTTAAATAGAAAGTTTTCAATATAACCATCTTTTCCT
Organism: Phocoena sinus; assembly: GCF_008692025.1. Taxonomy (NCBI): domain Eukaryota; kingdom Metazoa; phylum Chordata; class Mammalia; order Artiodactyla; family Phocoenidae; genus Phocoena; species Phocoena sinus. Next base: position 22,695,818 of record NC_045767.1, read on the forward strand.
ATGATTGTTTCACATTTTAGAAATAATATGATTTTCATTATTAATATTTTAAACAATATTCTCTAATCAGAGTTAAATATCTCTACTAAAATGTCTTGGACCTTATCAAAAATATTCCTAATAATGTTATATATATGTATATATATTTCTTATTGTTTCAGAATTTTGTGATTCTTATTCAATATTTCATGTTCTTTTCTAACTCACTGAAAAGTGGATCAGTGTACAAGTGTTCTGAGCATATTAATGTTCTTCTTTCTAATGTTTTTCATGCCCTGGCAACATAAAATATGATAATATTTATAAAACACCCAGAGAAAGCCCTGTGAAGCTGCTTGTAGCCAGAGGTAACTGCCCTGCCCTGGACATCTTGCCCCACGACCCTGAAGCTGAAGGGGGAGCTATTTCCTACACACTTAACACATATTTGTGCTCCAGCAACCCAACTGGAAAGCTCTGAATTAATGCTTTGAAATTTTTCAAAAGAAAGAACTTCTTTTCCAGCCTCCAGAGGTAAGATTAGTTCTAGAACATAGTGAGACCTCCTCTTTTATACAGAAAGAAGGAATAAAAGATAATAAGTTGTATGGCCCTTCAAAGAGTAGGGAAGACTCAGGGAAAATATCTGGAGACTACTTACTAGTAGTAGTAGTAGTAATGATTTATATTTGGAATCAGGACATCAATGTCTGTCTAGATTTATTAGTATTTAATGGACGCTAGCAATGGGGCAGGCATAGAAAGGTGACAGGCAAGCAGGAGAGGACACTTGGAGTAGCAATGGGGTGGACGAAAGGAGACTACGTTGCAGGTGAGACAAGGTTACTTGAGAACAATGATCCACAAACTGCTCAATCTTTTTGTTGTTGTTGTTGTTGTTGTTGTTTTTGCTGTACGCGGCCTCTCACTGTTGTGGCCTCTCCCGTTGCAGAGCACAGGCTCCGGACGCGCAGGCTCAGCGGCCATGGCTCACGCGCCCAGCCGCTCCGCGGCATGTGGGATCTTCCCGGACCAGGGCACGAACCCGTGTCCCCTGCATCGGCAGGCGGACTTTCAACCACTGCGCCACCAGGGAAGCCCTGGTTTTGTTATTTTTTAAACTTTATATTTTGAAATAATTGGAAATTTACCTAAAAGTTTCAGAAATGTATGCAAACATCCCATATACCTACAGTTTTTGAGCACTTCCTTACTGACACATCAAAGTATTTCAGGCTTGTACTTTGCTAATCCTGACCCTGAAATAGACAATATTCCAAGGATCTTGGTCCCTTTTATAAGGTAATGGAATTTAAAAACAGGATCTGGGCACTACATGTTTTCTTTTTTGTGTTTTTTGTTGTTTTTTTTTGCGGTACGCGGGCCTCTCACTGTTGTGGCCTCTCCCGTTGCAGAGCACAGGCTCCGGACGCGCAGGCTCAGCGGCCATGGCTCACGGGCCCAGCCGCTCCGCGGCACGTGGGATCTTCCCGGACCGGGGCACGAACCCGTGTCCCCTGCATCGGCAGGCGGACTCCCGACCACCGCGCCACCAGGGAAGCCCCTCTTTTGTGTTTTTTAAATGAATATAATGACGTGGCATAAGATGGAGATGAGTGCATGAATTTGTAAGTCAAAGCACAAGCTTCCAGTTTTGAGCAGCTGTGTTGCCAGATGTGTAACCTAGGGGCATTATCCTCTCTGATGTTTGGCTTCCTCATCTTTAAAAAAAATAGTAACAACAAAAACAATAATGATAACAAAGAAGAGAAGGATAATGATATGTGGTTATTGTAATCTGATGGGTACTGTTCTAAGTTCTTATATAAATATATTTAATTTTCAAACAATATGATTATTATAACCATTTTACAGATGAGATAAATGAGGATCATAATAAAATATTTGTATCGTGAGGTTATGAGGATCATATAAAATGAAGTATGTGAAAGTCCTATGTAAAAAGCACTACAAATGTATATGATAGTTATTTATGTGAATATTTATACAGTTGACCCTTGAACGACATGGATTTGAACTGTTCGGGTTCGCTCATATGCTGATTTTCTTCAACAGTAAATACTACAGTACTACACAATACAAAGCTGGTTTCATCTGGGGATCTGGAACCTCGGATTCAGAGGAACAGCATAGTTGGAGGGCCAACTATAAATTATACACAGTTTCGGACTAAATCCCCACGTTGTTCAAGAGTCAACTGTATATGTATACATATAATCACTCGATTACTTATTGAGTCAATCAGTGAGCATCTACTAAGTACCATACGCAATGTTTATGCTAAGTATAAAATAAAACAACATATATGTATTAAGTTTAACATTATATATACATATTTATATGTTTATAACCCCATGGAATATTTCTTTTAAAGTGCTGTTCAGGGCTTCCCTGGTGGCACAGTGGTTGAGAGTCCGCCTGCCGTTGCAGGGGACATGGGTGCGTGCCCCGGTCTGGGAAGATCCCACATGCCGCGGAGCGGCTGGGCCCGTGAGCCATGGCCGCTGAGCCTGCGCGTCCGGAGACTGTGCTCCGCAGCGGGAGAGGCCACAACAGTGAGAGGCCCGCATACCGCAAAAAGAAAAATAAACAAATAAAATAAAGTGCTGTTCAACAGAAATATAATGTAAGTCAAAGATGTAATTTTGAATTTCCCAGTAGCCATAGTAAAATGGCTTTATTAAAGGACTAATTAATTTTAATTACATATTTTATTTCATCTAATATATCCAAGATATTGTCATTCTTACATGTAAATGTAAAACAGTTATTAATGATATATTTTACACTTTCTATACTGTCTTCAAAATCCATTGTGTATTTTATACTTAGCACATCTCAGTTAGAACAAGCCACATCTTAAGTTTACAATAGTCACATGTATCTAGGGGCATCCATTGGACATCTAGGGTCTAGAATAATATACAAAAAACTGGGTGGGAGATGGGAGAAGGAAAGAGATTTATCTTTTACTATATATACTTTTGTAATTTTGATTCTTGTGTTCTGTGTACTTGTTGCCTACACAAAGAGAATTGAAAAAATGAATTAATAAATTAAAAGCATCATGTTTTTATCTGTGCATGTGTGTGCATTCTTCCATGTCAGTGGTTTTCAACTGGGGGTGATTCCCCCCTCCCCAGGGGACATTTGACAATGTCTGGAGATATTTTGGGTAGGTGGGTGGGGACTACCGGCATCTAGTGAGTAGATGTCAGGAGTGCTATTATATATCCTACTATGTGTGGCAGGGGTCCCCAATCCCCGGATGGCAGACCAGGCCACAGAGCAGGAGGTGAGCGGCAGGCGAGGGAGCGAAGCTTCATCTGCCCTCCCCGTCGCTCGCATTACCACCTGAACCATCCTCCCCCGACATTCCCCCACCCCATTCGTGGAAAAACTGTCTTCCACGAAACCGGCCCCTGGTGCCAAAATGGTTGGGGACCACTGATGTATGGAATAGTCCACATCCCCCAATTAAGGATTATATGACCCCAAATGTCAATAGTGTTGAGGCTGAGAAACTCCATTCTATGCATGTGCTTTAAAAAGTAAAGATTTTGTTCCTAGGCATTATCAAGGCCCTGGGTATACAAAGACGGTTCACACACAGCACCTGCACCTCAGTGGCTCACAGTCTAGTGAGGGAGAGAGAGTAGGCAAATAATTTCAGGAATGTGATCAATTCTAGAATAGAGTGGAAACAAGGCATTAAGCAAGAGTTAAAGTATCTGTAAACATATTCACTAACTAGAATGCCACTTGTTTGAAACATCAATTTGGATTGAATCGTTGAAGTTGAAACATCAATTCCAGAAGTTATTTCCCACCAAATCCTCTAGGTTGACAGTGGAGTACGTTATTCAAAGGCTTTAATGTGCCTCTGTACCAATCTACTATCCATAAAAGATGTCTGAGAAGAGCCCTTAATTTGGTTATAACATCTGTTATTATATTTCTGTGCTGAGTACCACATTTTGGAACTTTAAATGGACTCTCATATATTTTAAAAATAACGTGTAAGTCATGAACTAATTTTGTTGCTGTCTGAAAGAGATGGCTATATTTTATAAGAACAGCAATTCAAGGGATTATCATGTTTTGCATACCTTCTCCCACGAACATCTCCATTTTACTGAGAGGCTCACAGGTTCAACCATATTTCATCACCAATCAAAGAAACCAAAGCTCAGACTCTGAAATCCATGGGCTATGTTTAGGTTTTCTTAAACCTTAGGGCTGTCATATTTTTGCTTTGGTTTAGTTTTTCACTAGTGAGCTCACAAAGTACTGTACATATCTGTTTGAAAGTCAGAAGAAATCTTGTGTCCTTCTCACTGCCTGCAAGCTACCAACACAAGAGGCTGCACAGGGCAGTGGTGAAGGGCAAGTGCTTTGGCATCTGGTAAGACCTGGGTCACCTCTTAAGGTCCAGCACATTACTTAACCTCACCAAACCTCGGTATCCTCATGTAAAATGGCTATCATGCAAGGGTTGCCAGATTGATTAAACTGAGATAGCATATTAAATTCACTTATCATTGCTAAGAATTAATCACGTTATGGGAACTGTTACTGTCCAAATGGCACAAAACAAAAAGCAGACAAAAAGCCACAAGTCAGAATAGAGTGCATGTGATTTCTCAACTAGAATTTATTTATGTATTCATAGTCATCATTTGCCTAAAAAATAAGTGATTCCCTATCTTTTTAGTTGACACCTTAATTAAACGGAGAAATTTGAGTACTGATTCGGCACTCTGGGTTGAATTGGTCCACATTTGTGTTCATTGTTCATTTCTTGCTACCTTTCACCACTGTGCTGTTAGAACACAGTACTAACTCCTGTTTTTTGATGTCTGCCTCTTCCCAGCTAATTTCACATTGTCTATTTAAAACCCAACTTTTTTTGAAAATCTCCCTTGTGCCCTCATTATCACACTAACTAAAGCTCCCTAAATAGTAACCTAAATCTCTTTAGCAACAAGCCCATCCTCAGTAGCTTGAAGAAATACACTGCAGCTCTACAGAGTTCATTTATAGACAGAGACAAAAGGCTTCTTCCTGATTGTAATTTCAACAGACCTAGTGAATGTAATGTTACTGTGGTAAAAAATGTAGCTGCATTTTTTCACGCTTTCTAGAAAAGTCGAGATAAAATCTTATAGTCACACCATTCATATTTTATAATTTAAATCTCAGAGAGGTTTTGTTTCATTCAAAAAGCTGAAATTGTAAATTTCATTTTGTTTGTGTGAAAAGTTATACTGTAATTAATTAATTTTATAGAAAATCTTATATTTCTCTTCTATTATGTTAAAATATCCACTGGATGCTTAATTGAAAGATGCAATAGTTTTCTTAATCTTTTAATATGTTGATATTTTACACTACCCTATTTTAATGATAGCAAAAACTTAATGACCGACTTAGATATTAGAGAAGGTTAAATAACAAAGAATATAGGTAATTTCATTGTTTTTCTTATGATCAATATTAATAATGATAATATTAATTGAGTAGAGCATAAATAAAAGGCAAAATAATTATTTAGTAGCCTAATGACTTGAGACAGATAATTAAGGTTTCAATCCATCAAGGGAGATGAAGAAACCTCCAAGGTTAGCAGGTTTTTTGTAGAGGGAGGGCCTGGTTTCTGTTTTTCCCTTTGCCCCACAGAGGAAGATGAGAAACTGATCCAGGCTTCTTTCATCTTTCTTCCTCTGTTTTTCCCTTTATTCCATTCCTGAGGGGAAAATTTCAGAGCTGGTATGTCCATTATACATGTAACAGATCCCAAAAGAGGGATTTTTTTTTTTTTTAATGATAGAGCTTATATAGGAATGAGGAAAATACAAACGGTGTAGGGATAGAAAAATTTCAGGCTGAGTAAGCTATGGAGAAAAAAAATATCACAGATATGGACATGGGAAGAGGCAAAGAGAACATTCAGGGGGAAAGTGGCTGAGGGGAGAACAATTGGGAATGTAGATGTTTAAAAATTACTATAGAAAATCTAAAGCATCAAGTGGATCATTTTATTTTTTCCCCGAAGAATGTGCTCAAGTTGATTCTTTATCCAGGTCTGGAAGGCTGTGAGAGAAAGTCGTTGGCCACATAACCAGCAGAATTTGAGCTGTTCAACAAACTACTCATCAGAAGCATCTGTCTCAACCTGTTACTTGCCTTCACCCCTTACCTGGTCTAGAATTTTAACCTCTTCTATCATTCCTTTAGGTGACACACCAAAGTGGATGGTTATCTTAAAAAGCTACAATTAAGACTGCTGGAGGTGGAGAAGAGGCCCTGAGGGTTCTTTTAGTCTAGCACAAAGGAATGTGTCAAATCAACAGCAGGCAAACACTGAGGGCCTGATGTTGTCCATAAGACAGTTTTTGTGATAAGGGACTTGCAGGGAGAGGAGAGTTTGCAGCTTGTACACCTCTGGGTACGAATGGCTGGAAAGTGCCAGACCTGGGAATGCAGGCCCCGGAATCCCGTTCAGGAGGCATACTGCTACAGAGGGCAGAGAGTGCCCAAAGTGAAGAATATGGAAAAACAAGAAGTACAGGGTTTAGTTATTTCTTTTTAACTTATCTATTTTCTATAGGGCTTAACTTGGTTTGCTGTCAGTTAACAACCAAGATTGGAATGGACCTCAGTGGGGTCCTTACTGTCTTGAGCAGGCTGGTACGAAAAAGTAGGGATTACACAGCTCTCCTTCCTAAAATTTACTGTCTGGAATAGGAATAGTGTCTGGGGGCAGTCTTGAGAATCCTGGGCTAATGTCTTCAGGGGTTACAGACTCACCAAACAGTCTCCCAGAACTGATTGGGATGAAAACTGATCAATTCCAACCTAAATCAAGGGCAATCATTCGGGTGAGTTGACTAGCCATTGAAACTTAGGGCAGAGTCGTGAGGAATTCTAACAGGTAGTCTAATATTTTTTAAATGAAGGCCATTGTTTTAATCAACATTGTGGACGAGAGGTCTCTGAAAGGATATTTATAGGGAAAAAAAATGGACCGTGATTTTTTTTTTTTTTTGCGGTATGCGGGCCTCTCACTGTTGTGGCCTCTCCCATTGCGGAGCATGGGCTCCGGACGCGCAGGCTCAGCGGCCATGGCTCACGCGCCCAGCTGCTCGGCGGCATGTGGGATCTTCCTGGACTGGGGCACGAACCCGCGTGCCCTGCATCGGCAGGCAGACTCTCAACCACTGCGCCATCAGGGAAACCCCTTGATTTTTTTTTAATAGATTTATTTATTTTATTTATTTACTGTTGGCTGCGTTGGGTCTTCGTTGCTGTGCGCAGGCTTTCTCTAGTTGACACGAGCGGGGCTACTCTTCATTGCAGTGCACATGTTTTCATTGGGCTGGCTTCTCTTTTTGCAGAGCATGGGCTCCAGGTGTGCGGGCTTCATTCATTGTGGCACACAGGCTCAGTACTTATGGCACACGGGCTTAGTTGCTTCTCAGCATGTGGGATCTTCCCCGACCAGGAATCGAACCCATGTCCCGTGCCTCGGCAGGCAGATTCTTAACCACTGTGCCACCAGGGAAGTCTCTGGACCTTGATTAATTGGCAACATTAAATAGGTGGAGAAGAGGATGAAGACAGTCATAGATTCGTTCATCTATTCCTTCAAGAAATTAGTCATGAAGCCTCTATGGGAACTGTGCGAAACACCAGGGATTTTGTGGAGAGCAAAAGCGACAAGGTTCCTGCTTTATATGGAGCTTACCTTCCAGCGTGTGGAGTCAGATGACAAACATAGTAAAAGATAAAGATAGTAATAGGTGCTATGGAGGAAGGAGAACAGTTTAATGGGATGAAAAGTGACCTGGGGGGAGGTTGACGGCGAGTGTTTTAGGTACGGAGGGCAGAGACTACCTGGGCAGGTAGATTTGATTGAGATCTAAGAGTTGAAGAGTTGCCCTGTGAAGACCCAGAGGAAGGGCATTCTTTGAAGAGGGGGTAGCAAGTACAAGAGGCCTGACATAGCAATGAACTTGATACACTGGTGGACAAAATCAACAACACCAACAATAAAAACAAAACAAAAAACAGTGTGGCCAAAGAAAGTAAACAAAGGACAAAAAGTCCAAGACAAAGTTAGTAGGATACGCCACAAGGAAACAGTTCCTTTTAATCACAAAGAGAATTTAAAAGGAAGATTAAAGTAGAGGACAATTTAGATCCCGAGAAGACTCAGGAAGAATAAGAATCTATTAAAACAGCATTTTTGAGGATATAGAGAAAAGACAGTAACCCTGGGTGTAACGCCCCTATACTAGTAAAGACAAGATCTAAAACCTGGTTGACACTCAGTATCAGAAAGCTTTGGTTTACAAATGTGTGCTCCAGAAAGAAAGGCAAAACCCTCACTGCTGCTGTTGGCAGCAGGTAAGGATCAGTGATCAACCCAAACTACAATGTTGTAGCTGCCACAGTTGGTATTTGAAATCCAGCGGGAAATGGAGATGATTACCACTGATACCTTCATTAAACAACAACAAACTACATAGGTAAAATTTAATGGCCTAAGTGCTTTAGATTTTTAATAAAGTAAAATGTTAAAACTCCTGTGTGAGAACCCCCAAAATTATCAGTGCATAATTTAGTCCTTAGAGGTAATATTTCATTTGTTTTATGTTTCAAAGGCTTAACAGCACTTTAATTTGGTCTGAATTCGTTTGTCTACCAATTTGAAAGGCAAAGAAAGTTCACTTCTTTCCCAAAGAAGCTGAGATTTTAATTAACTACACATTATTTACTGGACTTTGGGGCCCCAAATACAGACTGGATGAGATTTTTTAAAGGTTAGCATGTTCTCGAGGATCTGTAGCAACTTTTCCTGACCAGTTCTACTTCAGCCTGGATTGTGAAACTGCATCTTGATTCAGCATGCTTTGGTAGGAAAAACTGTTAGCCTTTCAATAATATGGGACAAACACTGAGCTTAGACAAAGGGGACAAAAATGAAACAGAAAACGTACCATCTGTTGAGTGGCCATGAAGTGGCCAACACAGCACTTTTCATATCCCTGCACAACAGCACTCTGGGGTGGCACTGTCACCCCCAGATGCAACTTGGAGAGAAACTAGCAAACGTCTGAGCTATTAAATGGCTGAGGAGAATTTGCTATAACATCCTTTGGTTGACAGTCTATGTGCTGTCCACCAGACAATATGGTATCCCCTATTTAGATGTAACAGTGACGATAAGAAGAATTTGTTTACTAATGTTAAGAAAAAATCCAGCTTATGAATGGTCATCTTAATTGTAACACACCCCTTTTCTGATGGAAAAGTTACCTATTAGAAATTTGCCCAGCAAAGTGGTAAGAATCTGCCTGCCAATGCAGGGGACACGGGTTCAAGCCCTGGTCCAGGAAGATCCCACATGCCGCGGAGCAACTAAGCCCATGCGCCAGAACTACTAAGCCTGCGCTCTAGAGCCTGTGAACCACAACTACTGAAGCCCGTGTGCCTAAAGCCCATGCTCCGCAAGAAGAGAAGTCACCTTAGTAAGAGAAGTCACCGCAATGAGAAGCCTGTGCACCGCAACGAAGAGTAGCTCCCGCTCGCTGCAACTAGAGAAAAGCCCGCATGCAGCAACGAAGACCCAGCGCAGCCAAAATAAAGAAAATTTTAAAATTAATTATTAATTAAAAAAAAAGAGAGAACTAGATAAGAAACTGGATATAGAGTCAGTGAAAAATATTTATTGAGAAACTTGTAGTAAGTAATGAGGATCCGGAAATGAATAAGATCCAATAGCTCACTCAAGAGCTTTCTTAAGGAGAGCACAAATCCATCCAACCACTTGAGTAAAAGTCCTCACTATGAAAAAGTCAGTATATCTTTTTTTTTTTTTTGCGGTATGCGGGCCTCTCACTGTTGTGGCCTCTCCCGTTGCGGAGCACAGACACCAGACGCGCAGGCTCAGCGACCATGGCTCACGGGCCCAGCCACTCCGCGGCATATGGAATCTTCCCAGACTGGGGCACGAACCCATGTCCCCTGCATCGGCAGGCGGACTCTCAACCACTGCGTCACCAGGGAAACCCAAGTCAGTATATCTTTAAGTGATCATTTGGATGCCACTAAATTGGTGTACATTAAAGATCCTTGTATTACCTTTTGTGCTCTTTCTTTCTAAATATTTATCAAACATTTTGAAAATGAAAGAATATAGAAAATTATAAAGTATAACATCATAGCTTCAAATTATAGTTACACATACTATTATGTATCACAGTCAAAAATAAAAATCATGGCATTATCTATATTCTTAAAACTGATGTTATTGTTCAGGTTTTTCTGTTGATGTTCAGGGTTTTAAACATTTTAACATCTTCAAGAGATCTATGTCTTAACAGGTTTCTTCCTTCTGCCTTTATTATTATATGCCCTGTTGAGCTAGTTAAGTTCCAAAGGTTAAAATTATTCAAAGTTATTGTTGAGTCTGAGATAATTTACCTAAAACATTTCTGAAGACAAGCATTCCACAAGACATATGCCATTACATTAACAGCCGTTCTGTCACAGAAGGAAACCTTACTAATTAACGTCTTATTTCAGGCTCCCAGATGGAACCCAGCATCTTCCATAAAGTTGCCTTTGCTTAGACTCAGCTGTGAGCTGCAACAGAACTGATACTGTGTGCCAAGTATTGCTTTTCTTGTTGACTGTCTGACCATATTTCATTTTTCTGATGACCATTTGATAGCAAGGAACATTTAGTCACATGTAGAGCCTTTGTACACTGGGTAGAGGTTTTCTAAGCCTTCTAAAAATAAAGACTAGTCTAGAGTAGCATTATATTTTTATTTATTATTATTATTTTATTTATTTATTTTTGGCTGCGTTGGGTCTTCGTTGCTGCACATGGGTTTCCGCTAGTTGCAGAGAGCGGGGGCTACTCTTCGTTGCAGTGCACATGCTTCTCACTGTGGTGGCTTCTCTTGTTGGGGAGCACAGGCTCTAGGCATGCGGGCTCTAGAGCACAAGCTCAGTAGTTGTGGTGCACGGGCTTAGTTGCTCCGCGGCATGGGATCCTCCTGGACCAGGGCTCGAACCCATGTCCCGGCACTGGCAGGAGGATTCTTAACCACTGCACCACCAGGGAAGCCCACAGAGTAGCATTATATTTTTAATGCCCTGAGTTTGTTTTACTACACAACTCAGCTATAATTACTGCCAATGAGTCTCTGTTTCAAAACTGTATCTATCTTTCAGTCCCCAAATGAGGGCAAAATGTCCTTCACAATGTAACTGTTTCATGGAAGGGTGGGGGCAAAATAAATTCTTTCTGATTTCAGTTCCACTAGAAAATTTGTTTCTAGTTGTTATAACAGTGTTATACATAAATAAGCCTTTTGATGCTTTAGGGTTTTTTTTTTTTAATGAGGGTGTGTAGGAAAGCAACAGTAATGTACATAGCTTAATTGCTTAGACAAGAAACTCTGTTGCATTACAAAATGCCGGGAGTTGTTTAACAGATGGTGAATATAATCTAGCTGAAAAGGTTTGTAATCTTCTCATCAAATTAAACCATGACTATTTTTGTTTTGTCTTATCTTTCTTTTTCTTTAGCAATATTCTAATATGGACAGCCTTACACGTGATACAATTGCAGGAGGCATCTTCTTTATCCAAATTCCTGCTCTCCTGGGACTCAGTTCAGGGGATGCCTGAAAGCCCATAATTCCTTTGACCATGCATTCTTTTGTCCCTGTTGAAAAGTTAATAACTCCAGACTGGCTGACACATTAAGTCTTATCAGGCAGCTGGTACACTTGGGAGTCTTTTACTAGGAGTATAGATACCTGATTCATTGATACAATTTTTTTTTTTCTTGCAAACAGATAAAAAACAAGACTGAGTCTGCTTATAATGTAGCATGGGAGATGCAATTCTGGGGAAATTACGACAACTTTGCTTACAGCTGACCCTATGTTTCATGTAAAGTGATTGTTTAATTGACAATGCACTCCCAAAATATTTAGCATTTGGAAAATTCATGTAGTCACACTACAAATAAGTATCTGTTTAAATTCCCTGTCAACAGATCAATTTTGCAGAATGTAACTATGGTAGCCAGCCTCAAAGGCGGCCCCCGGCTATCTCCACTTCCTGGAACTCACACCCGTCCTGCATTGCACCAGGGTTAGTTTACTTTGTGAGCAATAGAATATGGCAGAAGTGATGGTATGTCAGTTCTGAGATTAGGTTATAAGAGCCTTTGTGATTTCTGTTTTGGTCACTCTTGTTCTCTTGGATCACTGGCCCCAGGGGAAGCCAATACCATGCTGTGAGTGGCCTTATAGTGAATTCCATGTGGTGATGAACTGAGGCCTCCAACCAACAACCTATGAGTGAGCTTGGAAGCAGATCCTTTAGCCCACCCAGGTCTTCAGATGACTGCAGCCCCATCACCACTTGGACTGCAACTTCATAAGACACCTTGAGTCAGAACCACCCAGCTTAGCCGCTCGCAGATTCCTGACTCCCAGAAACTCTGTGGGATAATAAATGCTTGTTGTTTTAAGCCACTAAGTTGTGGGACAAAAACTTATGTCGCTATAGATACTAACATAATTACCCATAATTACCCATTCATCATTAGTCTCCAGAATCCATAGGCTTGAAATACCTATGGAATATCATAATTTAGCATAAAACTCCTGCCAGATAAAAAAGTATAAACTAGGTGTAGTAAACTCAAATGCTCAAAAAGTCCAGGCAGGACTTCCCTGGTGGCACAGTGGTTAAGAATACACGTGCCAATGCAGGGCACATGGGTTCAATCCCTGGTCTGGGAAGATCCCACATGTCACGGAGCAACTAAGCCCGTGAGCCACAACTACTGAGCCTGCACTCTGGAGCCTGCGAGCCGCAACTACTGAAGCCCATGCACCTAGAGCCCATGCTCCACAACAAGAGAAGCCACTGCAATGAGAAGCCCGCGCACCGCAACAAAGAGTAGCCCTTGCTAGCCACAACTAGAGAAAGCCCACGCGCAGCAACGAAAACCCAATGCAGCCAAAAATAAATAAATAAAATAAATTTATTAAAAAAAAAAAAGTCCAGGCAAGTAGTGATCAATGGTGAATTGAGGACTGTTCCCTAAGTCTAAGGATGGAAACAGCAATAGACATTTGTTACCATGTGGGAATTAGGGTTGCAATGTTGCCAGATCTTTTGATATTTCAAGGTATACATAGGTTGATCTCTTCCCAAGCTCCCAGATAATTAGTTCAAGCTAATCACAGTAAGTCTATCTTCTAGTCAGTGAATATTTCAGGAACAGGCTTGTGACCCAATAATGGTCTATAAGGTGTGAGGGGAAATCTCCTCAGAAGCTTCTGGGAAAGATTACTTCACTCCTGAAAAAGAGGCACAGAAAAAGCAAGTCTCTTTTCTTCTTCTGAACATGGACTCTATCTAGATGTAATGTCCTGTTCTTTGCTGGCAGTCTGAAGATGAAGCCAACCCTAAGATGACCAAGTAGAGAGATACAGAGCCTGGCACCTCAAAGACATGGTTAGGCACTGAAGCAATCAACCTGGATTGGTTGGTATTTCCTATTGTATGAGATCATATAATCCTTTAAAATACCTGATTTTAAGCCAGTTTGATTTGAAGTGTCTTTTACTTGCAGCCAAAAGCTTTCTAATAGATACACAAGGGAGGCGGGTAGTCCTTAATTTTATGGATGAGCTACTGATTTTAAATAATGCATAAAGTTCAATTATTAAAATGATTCTCTACCAAACAAAATATTGATATATCTGGATGGCATGTCAATCTTGTTGGCTGCTAGTTTGTGACATCTCTTGGAGACAATACACTACCACATTATAAAAAAATTTTAAAAGCTTGTTTGCATTTTATTTGAGGATCTCACTGTTCACTGTTTATTGGCTGACATTTTTAAAAAATTAACTTAAATTTTTTACAACAGTTTTAGGTTTGCAGCAAAATTGAGGGGAAGGTACACCGATTTCCCAAATATCCTCTGCACCACTCATGCATAGCCTCCTCCATTATCAACATACCCCACCAGAGTGATTATATTTGCTACAGTTGATGAACCTACATTGACACATCATCATCACTGAAAGTCCATAGTTTGCATTACAGTTTGCTCTTGGTGTTGTACATTCTATGTGTTTGGACAAATGTATAAGGACATGTATCCATCATTATAGTATCATACAAAGTATTTTTACTGTCCTAAAAATTCCCTGAGTTCTGCCTGTTCCTTCCTGTCCCCACACCTCAACCACTGGCAACCACTGATCTTTTTACTGTCTCAATAGTTTTGCCTTTTCCAGAATGTCATACAGTTGAAATCATATAGTATACAGTCTTTTCATCTTTTCAGATAGGCTTCTTTCACTTAGGTGATATGCATTTAAGATCCCTCCATGTCTTTTCATACTGAGTAATTCTTTTTAGTGCTGAATAATTCTCCACTGCCTATTGGCTGCCATTTAAGGGCCAATCACTGTGGAATGCATAATTCTTTCCATTGGGGATTTTTTAATGTAGACAAATCTGGAACAATGTGTTTGTGATTGTAGAAATTCTGTGTGTACAGCATGCCAGGCTAACACATATTGCAAGAGCAGAATTTGGTTAGGGAAGATTTCATAGTTTGAACAGGGCTTTAAAGGATATGTGGGATTTTGTCAGACTGACAAAGAGTTTAGGTAACTTTGTTGTATAAGAGCCAGAAATTATGTGGCTGTGGAAAAGTTAATGCAATCATAGTGTGGTATTTGAAACAAGGGCGACATTTTTTTTTTTTCCACTGAAATCTGCAATGGGCAAATAATATCTGAGGTACTGTTTTTTGGGTTTTATTTTTTGCGGTACGCGGGCCTCTCACTGCTGTGGCCTCTCCCGTTGCAGAGCACAGGCTCCGGACGCGCAGGCTCAGCAGCCCCGGCTCACGGGCCCAGCTGCTCCGCGGCATGTGGGATCTTCCCGGACCAGGGCACGAACCCGCGTCCCCTGCATCGGCAGGCGGACTCTCAACCACTGCGCCACCAGGGAAGCCCTGAGGTATTGTTTTTAATTCTATGAGCTGCAGTTTACTGCCACACTTGTCCTGATAACTGTCTTCACATACTTAAATGATAGTCATTTGCTCATTGTCCAGCACTTAACATACTGCTTCTAATTCTTACAACTTTGTAAAATAGAATTATCTCCATATTACAGACAGGCAAACTATATTTTAAAAGAGGTTAGCAGTGACTGATGGATGACGGGAAGCCAGGATCCCTGAATCCCATCTCCACTCCCCCCTCCCCCCCAGGCCCCACCCCCCCCCACCCTCAGGCAATGAGTTCCCCAGAAGGCATTTATGCATAGTATGCAAGCCCAGGCAAATGTGGACTTTTACAATTAGTGAAGGCTTTGATCCCAAACCCCAAAGCAGTTTCCTAGCAGTAGGCCAATGACCACACAGCTAAACAGCTTCTCTCCCTCGCTTTCTGCCCCAACCTATGCCCAAATCTCAACTTTATGGTCCTTAAGATTCCAGTGATGAAGTAGAAAAAACACTAAGCAAAAGGAGGGAAAATAGGGCATTGTTCGTCTATGCTTATACAGACTTATATTTATATCTCCCATGATAATACTATTAAGGGAGTCTAGCAGTGTGAATCAATTGCTGTTCTTGGATCTGCACACTCCCAATCAGGACGTCTCTTTCTTTTCTTTTCTTTTTTTTTTAATGTTTATTTATTTGGTTGCACTTGGTCATGTTGCGGTTTACTGGCTCCGTAGTTGTGGCATGCAAACTCTTAGTTGTGGAACGCATGTGGGATCTAGTTCCCTGACCAGGGATCGAACGCAGGCCCCCTGTACTGGGAGTGTGGAGTCTTAATTGCTGCGCCACCAGGGAAGTCTCAGGACGGCTTTTTCTTGAAGGTGAAAAGAAGGGGCAGAGAAAGGAGTCTTTAGTGCCCCCTGAAGCTAATGAATAATTTAACAGGGATTTGAACCCAGATCTGCTGGACTCTAAATTGACACCAAATCAATAGGAGAGTAGAACCAGAATCATAGCTGGATAAAGTAGGTTTCCACCTGGAGGCATCTTCTGGCTTAGTAGATGGGGAGATTTTCCTAACAATTTGGATTTTCTAGAGGTGCAGCGTGCTAGCTTCCAAGTAGAAATTTCCTCCACCCATAGTTTTCAAGAAATACTTGGAAGTACACTTGTCAGGATGTTCTGAAAAGGATTCCTGCATTTGACAGAAAGTTGGAGCTCTAAGTCCTTTTCAACACGAAGATTCAGTGCTTCCCAGATCACAGGCAAGCAGCTAGCCAGGCTTTTCTTTCCATCTGTTTACTTTTTTCATCTGTGGCCACAGCCCACCTGCAACTGAGGGATTTGAAAACCACTCATTATCCTTAGGCAGACTCCTCATGAAAAGTGTTTTAACTCAAAATAGCTAGTAGTTCATTGGCTTTCAGGGACCAAACCTGTTGAGGGGAGGAGAAAACCCATCAGCGAGAACTAGTACTCAAGTGAGCAGAGCTGGGGCAGCTGCGTGTTTGTCATCCTTCTTAAATGGGGTGCGGCAAGAGGCAGAAGCATGATAGGGAGGGGATTTCCTGCTTCACTGAGGCAGGCTTTCACAGGGTGACTTAATTTTGGGGGTTAAGAATTCAAAGGCAGGGCTTCCCTGGTGGTTCAGTGGTTGAGAATCTGCCTGCCAATGCTGGGGACACGGGTTCAAGTCCTAGTCCAGAAAGATCCCACATGCCACGGAACAACTAAGCCCATGTGCCCGTGTACTGAGCCTGTGCTCTAGAGCCCGCGAGCCACAACGACTGAGTCTGTGTGCTGCAACTACTGAAGCCCGCGTGCCTAGAGCCCGTGCTCCACAACAAGAGAAGCTACCTCATTGAGAAGCCCGTGCACCGCAACGAAGAGTAGCCCCCGCTCGCCACAATTAGAGAAAGCCCGTGCACAGCAACGAATACCCAACATAGCCAAAAATAAATTAATTAATTAAAAAAAAAAATTCAAAGGCAGTTACGGAGGCTAATCTACCATGTTGCAGTTGGCACTTTCTGAGTACTCTGTTTAACAGTTCACATGTATTATCTCAACTACCCCTCCCAGAGATCTATCCTGCAAACAGGATTGCCATCCCTTTTTCACAGATGTTGAGCCTTTGGCTTAGAGCACTAAGGGAACTCTCCTAAGATCCCATAGTGAATAGGAGCTAGAGCCAGCGTGACCCCCAGTTTGATTTCAAGGCCAAATTAACCTTTTTTCTTTTCTGTTTTTGGGAGCTATCTATATATTTACATCTATATTCATCATATACAGTATGTATAATTTGGGTAAGCCTGGAAATGAATCTGTAGAATTAATTTCCATATAGGGATTACACCAAGGTTAGAAGAGTTTTTAAAAATAAATGGAGGGCTTCCCTGGTGGCGCAGTGGTTAGGAGTCCGCCTGCCAATGTAGGGGAAAACAGGTTCAAACCCTGGTCTGGGAAGATCCCACATGCCATGGAGCAACTAAACTCGTGAGTCACAACTACTGAGCTTGTGTGCCACAACTACTGAAGCCTGTGTGCCTAAAGCCGGTGTTCCACAGCAAGAGAAGCCATTGCAGTGAGAAGCCCACGCACTGCAACTAAGAGTAGCCCCTAAAAAAAAAAAAAAAAAAAAGTAGCCCCTGCTCGCCGCAACTAGAGAAAAGCCCATGCACAGCAATGAAGACCCCATGAAGCCAAAAATAAATAAATAATTTTTTTAAAAAAAGGAAACAAAAAAGTTTTATAAAATTTTTTATAAATAAAACAAAAAAATTTATAAAACAAAAAAGTTTTATAAAATTTCATTTTGAAAAATAGAGATAAAACGCCTCTTAGAAGCATTATGAATACGATGAGTCAAGCAGAACTTTTCTTTTGGTCTTGGACACTGTATGTAAGGTCAACAGCCCTTACACATGGTTATATATGGTTAAATATAGAACACCTGTTGCAATTGTGGATCCTCAGACATCTTCATGGTGGAGGGCTGGCAAAGAAGAGTGTGGCTGATACAAGGCAGAGGTGTAAACTTTACCTCTGCTGCCAGAGACGTCCTGCCAACAGAGGCCCTCGGCCCAAATCACTGTACCATTCATTTAGCAATTCATTTCTTATTTTCTGGATCTTTCTTTTATTTTCTTGTACTTTTAATCAAATACTATATGTTCTTTTACTGTATTCCCCGCCACAAAGACCTGATAATGTCTTATCATTTTAAATTTCCCACAGTCCCTAGACAGGGACTTATATTATTGCTATTATTTAATATATTTTTTCTTTTATGTGATACAGCAATGCTCAGTGTTCTTTTAACAACTTTTTTTTGCACTTGGAATTGTCTAAGTAAATACTGCTTCTTTGTCATATGTTTGAACGCTCTTAGCTTTTCCAAATACCGGCAGTACCCAAATTGTACATGGAACTTTTCCAAAAGTTATTTGATGTATTGGTTTTGGAACTCTGTAAAAATAAAATGTACAATATATTGGTTGTATTTCTAAATCAAACTACACTATTCAGCCCATCATGTATGTAAAGTAAAAGGATCCCCCCAAACCACCATAAAATCAAATGTTCTTACTGTAATGTAGTCGCCACAGGAAAGTACAGATATGCACATGTATTCATGCCCCACCTCCACCCCTGAAGGCTGCACCTCCTCCCTGCTGTGATATGGGCTGGGAGACTCTCCTCTTCACTCCCATTTTTAGGTTTTAGGCTGACAAGCTGGGGAGAGTTGAACTCTTGGGCCCCGTATCACCGAGGTTGCTTGATGGAATTGGAGGTTGCAGAGGTGAAAAGAGAGATTGGGGGGCCTCGTGGGGCTTTCTAAGTGTTGTGATGGGAAATGTCTGCAAGATGTCACTTGTTTCTTTTCCCTCTCCTTGCTCCTTTGTTGTTGCTGAAGGGATTGGAAAGCAGAGAAAGAACTGGCAGTGGGGTTCTTGCAGTTGTAACACAATGGAGTTGAGTTGCCTCCCCTTCACCTTTGGCTTTGATGTGTGTGACAGAGGGTCAGGAGCGTCTGAGGAGGGAGTTGTGGCTAGGTGGTACCTAATCGAGGTAGAAGGAGGGGACTTCTCCCCATTCCCCCAACACACATGATGTGATGGAGGTGGAAGGGAGAAATGCATTTCAGGGATTGGATGGAGAATTGGAAATCCTAAACATCTGCATGTTGGTAGCAGCGAGGAGAAATGAAAGAAGAGATTAGCAGAGGAGGGGAGTAATATGTAAAGAGCAGGTCTGTTTAAGTCATACTCTGCCTGTAAAGTAGAGGACGAAACCCAAATTGAGGCCCCTGACTTCACAGTCCAATTACAGATGTGCCATTTTATATTCTCAGAAAGATATGCTCTAAAATTGAAGCGATTAAATCCAGATGTGGAATTTTCTGTGGGTAACTCCACTTTGTATGTGTCAGCTTTATAATCTGTTAAATGTTAAGTAGACCTTGGAAAATCTTCAGCTCCTCTTAGGTGTATAGGAAGCTGGAGGAGAGGCCAGACCAGGGTCCCTCCTCTTTGGAACTCAGTTCCAACCATCTTCTCTTCTACTTCTTTCTCATTGTTTTCCTCTCTCCAAGGTACACAGGTGTGTCAGAATTGGGTCTGCCTCCAGACCCCCAGGAAGTGTGAAAGCCACAGGTGTAGGAGCCGTGCAGGGAAGGGAGGGCAGCAGGGTCTAAGCAAGCCAGCCAGAATCCCAAGATGAGCCTTCCCTGGGCCATGATGTGAGTGGCAGAAGGTGGAGAGCCAGTTTTGAAGGAAAAGTGTGACTCCTTTTAGAATTGTCACCTATTATATCAAGAATCTGTGATTGGTGAACTCTGTCGACCCTACTAAAATAAGTAAATCAACCTCCCCCAAAGAAGGATTTTACCTTCACTCTCTTCCCCAAGTACAGTTTTAACTATGCTTTTGGAGTCAGAAAACTATTAGTTTAAAAATATATATAATAATAATAATGGGGTTTCCCTGGTGGCGCAGTGGTTGAGAGTCTGCCTGCTGATTCAGGGGACACGGGTTCGTGCCCCAGTCCGGGAAGATCCCACATGCCGCGGAGCGGCTGGGCCCACGAGCCATGGGCACTAAGCCTGCGCGTCCGGAGCCTGTGCTCCGCAACGGGAGAGGCCACAAGAGTGAGAGGCCCGCGTACCACAAAAAAAAAAAAAAGAAATAGTTGGTAAAAACATCTTGAATAAAGATTTGATAAATACATTCCTGGATTCCTAATATCATTCACTTGCCCACTTCTCTCTGAAGTTAAATCAAATGTTTCATTAATAGGAGTGAACAAAATTTTAAAAAAAACAACAGATGATTCCAAAAGGTTAAACTAAGATTATTATTTGAGCTGGGGGAAGGAAATTAATTCAGTTTCTAACTGAAATCTAGGTTTGAACAATAATCGTTTAAGTCATGCTCAAATTTTCTTCACAGTGCAGTATATACTATGGGACAGTAGTTCTACCCTGCACTGAAGCCAGAAAGTAAAATATTGCCTTCTTTACGGCCTTCCATTTTCTTGTTTAACTTAAGTGTCAGGAACAACTGATAGGGGAAATCCTAAAACATCCAGCTCCAGTGATTTTTAAAAAATTCTAAACCAACTTTTTTTTTTTTTTTTGGCGGCGGGAAGCAGTTGAAAGGGCTTTGCTAAGGTCGAGCTAACAGCAACAAAATTGCCGGCAGGCAGAGTCTACTTTGGAGAGGCGAAAGAGTAGGCTTAACTCAAGTCCCTTGCCGGGCAAAAACGAAGCAGGTGTTAGAGGGATGGCCTTTTTGGATAGGATGGAGACCCGGACGGATGAAGTCTTCTCTGGTTAGAAAGGAAATTTGGTATTAAGAGGGCCTCACGGAACCCCAATAATAACCAAACAACTGGTGTTTTTCAGGGCACCGGGTGGAAAGTGGGTGGCAGGAAGTAGAAAGGCTCAAGTTGCTTTCCCTGCGTCGGTTCAGGAATTTAATTTCAGCAAATGTTTACTGGAGCCTAATAAGTGTTGGCCACGGTGTTAAGCACTGGGATATAAAGCGGAACAGAACGTGGTCTTGTCCTTGAGGAGCTCACAGCTCAGGAAAATGGCTTCAGCATTCCAAGTAGGCTTTGATAACTTTCACCCCGGGACTTATCAAGGGAGAGTTGCAGGTAAACCCATCCACACTTTTAACGATTTCAGAATAGAGGAAACGAGGCGCGGCAAGGCGGTGGAGGAGAGATGGCTGCACGGGCTGGTGGCAGGCTTGGCAGCCGCCAGACGCGGGGCTCTGGTGGTGTCGCCTGCTGGCAAGGAGCGGGCAAGACCGTCCCCCTCGTTGGCACCCTCGGGCTTGGCTCGGGCACACTGAGGCCGCAGCGGTGCTAGCAGCTGGTCCGGCCCGGCCGGGCGGGCTGACAGCCGAGAGCCAGGCAGCGGCCGCGCCGAGGTCCGGCTCCTGGGCGAGACTGCGCGCACCGTGCCGGCAGCCAGGGGGCAGAGTTCCCGGGCCCGTGTCACTGCAGGCTACCTGGGGCTCCGGCCCCGCCACTGTCCGCCGGGTCCGCGTCTTCTCTTGGCGGGTCCTCTCTACCAGCCGGGGCTCCGCGGAACACAGGATTTCCCCGCCGGCGATCGCTCCCGAGGCGCAGGAGCAGAGGCACGGCCGGGGATCCGCGGCGGGAGGCGAGGTGGGGAGGGGAAGGCGGACCGCGCGCGGGGGACGGGAGGGGGCTGGAGTAGGGGATTCCAGGGACGCGCAGCCCCGCCCTCGCCCCCTCCTCTCCTACCCTTCAGAACCCGCGGAGCAGGGGGAGTATGGAGCAAACGCCGCTGCTCTGGCACCATGACGCTCGCCCGCTTCGCGGTGGCTCTGATTTTCGGGGCGCTTCCCGGAGTGGTCAGCTTTGATCCTGTCCTCAGTTATCCTCTGGGTCCCCAGTACCCTTATTACCTTCCTACCCAGCAGCGTCCACAGAGGACGCCTCTGCCGCGCGTCCCGCGCCCCCCGGCGGCGCTCCGGACCCCGCGCCTGCAGGCCCTCCACGCCCGGCACACGCCCGGGCCGCGCGCCGGGGACTGCCCCGCCGGCGAGCCCTGGGTCAACGTGACGGACTTCGGCGCCTCTTGTCTGCGCTGGGCAGAGGTGCCACCGTTCCTCGAGCGGTCGCCCCCGGCGGGCTGGGCTCAACTGCGAGGGCAGAGCCACAACTTTTGCCGGAGCCCCGACGGCACGGGCAGACCCTGGTGCTTCTATGGGAACGCCCACGGCAAGGTGGACTGGGGCTACTGCGACTGCAGACACGGTGAGTGGCCTCGGGGCAGCGGCGGCGACTTGGACTGGCGGGGAGCCACCCTAGCTAGGAGAGGGCATTAGGTGTTCCTTGAAAAGAGTGAGAGGGGGTGCGATTGAGGGTTTGCCTCTCTGTGATGGTGGGCTGCCACTGAGTTACCATCCAAGTACCTTGGTACCTTGACTTTGAATTAGTAAGGCGGGCTTCGTGTGTGAAGTGATAGTTTCTCTGGAAGCTGCTGCGCTCTGGGTTCCCGGATAAGGTCTTGTCTCTGCCGTGTGTGTGTGTGTGTGTGTGTGTGTGTGTGTGTGTGTGTGTGGCCGCGCGCATGTGTTGGGAGGATGTGTGTTTTCTGGATCATCTTGCCTTCAGAATGTTACCATATTTACGTAGAAGAGGCAAAGCAAAGGAGGCGATAGTTTCTAATTACTTGTTTTGGAAAGGGAAATATTAAATCTAATATGACAATCAATAACCTTCCCCCCCACACACCCGATTTGGGAAAACGTGGTAAAATTTCTGCCTTACTCCCACCATTGACATATATTTGAAAAAGTTTGGCAAAATTTCCCGGCCAAAATACAACTTGTCAAAATGATGTTCATGTTCTGGGGCACAGTGTGATAAATATCATCAGTGAGTGAAGAAAAAAGAAAGGGAAAAGAGATCGGAATAGTAACTATCTTGGGGAAGAAGCAACTTGATATAGTCAAGTGCGGTTTTCAAGAGTGCCAGTATTCAGCTGTATATGTTGTTTGTGGAAAATCGGGATCAATTGGTAAAGAGATAAAGTTGCTAAGATGTTTTGGTTTTGTGGTAATAAAAGCATCACATTAATAGATTTAATGTAAGTGAATAATCGGCCTTTGAACAGTGCTTTGTTTTGAGTTGGTGTTTTGTTTAACATTACGGCTTTTTTTCTTCTCTAATAGTTGTGGAAAAAAAACCTTACATGTCCTTCAAAGTTTGGATTTTCTTTAAAAATTCTTTTTTTTGGCAGCTCTCCATCCAAGCTGTGGGGCAGCGGTTTCACTAATTGTGGATTCTGAGATATGTTGTAGCTTGTACCTTTTGGAGGTAATTTGGAGGTTAACTTTCACAGGGCCATTCTTTCCCTTCAGAAATTTTTATTTATCTGTGCCTTCAATTGCATTAGTGCTTTGAGTTAAAGGAAAGTGATAGGAAGGTTAAGATCAATTATCCTTTATCCTAGAGAATGAAGTCATCGCTATACTTGTGTTTCACAGACAGAATGCCAATGTGGCTGTAAAAAATTTGAGGTGATATCAAGCAGAGAGCCCTAGCATTGTTTCACTATTTACTGTGAGAGATTATTTGTAGTAAAATCTCATGTTTAGCAAACACTGACCGTTTTTTCATCTTTCTATTATTATATTTCATATTTCCTATTGTATATACATAGACATAAATAAGTGTATTTCAGAGTTAAAACACTAGATCTATTGTGCTTTCTGACACATAATTCTTTTCACTTTATATTCCAAATGAGGAGAGTAGCTTGTTCATTGATTCTCCCCACCCTCTTGTGTTGAAAAGAAATTTAAACCTAACAGGCAACACTCTTTGTGATTCTTTGTGTTCATAGTCAATTCTCACTAGACAGAACACTGAACACTGCGTAATAGTGTGTGTACTTCCTGGAGTAAAGTGGTTGAACACAAGAGAAACAAAAGAAAACACCCAAGATGGGAGATAAATTCTCTCCCCGCCCCACACTCCCCCCAAAAAAAAGAAAAAGAAAAAAAAAAAAAACCAGGACAGCAATCTGCTGGCTATGTAATAATTTAATTACTCTCACAGGCTTAGTCTTGCTAACCCATTCTGTCATTTACTCCTCACATTCTGATTGATGTAACTCATACCTTCAAAATGACTGGCATATTCTGAACCTATGACTTTTTTCGTTCCACATTTCAGTTAAGAGTGTGAACAAAGCTGTCATGGAGTGGTGAAAAGAATATGGAATTGTGCTTTAGAAAACACTGGTGTCCTCTTTGGCTCTGCCAGTAGCTATGCAGTGTTGAGTAAGACTCAACCCCCAGAGCTTTAGTTTCCTTATCCGGAGGAAGGCAGCTTTGAAACAGATTTATTCAAAAGACTTTCCCAGCACTGAGTATGTACCAAAACACTCCGGCCTGATAATAACAGGTAGGATTTATTGAGCATTCACTCTTTGTTGGATGCTGAGCTAAGCATTTTATATATTAGTTTTCTTATTTAATTCTTTAAAAAAAAAAACAAAACAATTTATTTATTTGGCTGCGCCGAGTCTTGGTTGTGGCACACAGGATCTTCGTTGTGGCATGCGGGATTTTTTTTTTTTTTAGTTGCGGCATGTGGGCTTCTTATTTGTAGCATGCACGTGGTGGTTTCTAGTTCCCCGACCAGGGATCGAACCTGGGCCCCCTGCATTGGGAGCGCAGAGTCTTACCCACTGGACCACCAAGGAAGTCCCTCATTTAATTCTTATAGCAACATTATAAGATAGTGCACATTTCACTCCACAGCTCATTTTATTCTTTAATTATATAAGCATGTAGAAATATCTGTACTGTCTAATGATCCTATTCTTGTAGTTTAAAGACTAGTTTAAAAAGAAAGAGAAAGGAAATTATGTTTGGTCCAATGTACATGATTTCCAGTCTCTTCTGACTTGAGAATATCCAGGTTTTTCTTTTTCTTTTCTTTCTTTTTTTTAACCAAAACAAACAAAAAAAAAGGACAAAAGGAAAGAAAATTAATTGTAATGAAATCCCTCCTTTAAAAAATAAACTGGGGCTTCCCTGGTGGTGCAGTGGTTGGGAGTCCGCCTGCCGATGCAGGGGACACGGGTTCGTGCCCCGGCCTGGGAGGATCCCACATGCTGCGGAGCGGCTGGGCCCGTGAGCCATGCCCGCTGAGCCTGCGCGTCCGGAGCCTGTGCTCCGCAACGGAAGAGGTCACAGCGGTGAGAGGCCCGCGTACCACAAAAAACAAAACAAAACAAAACTAGAGGCTAGAGAGAGGCTAGAGTCATGTACCTGTTTGCATCAAGAGTAATGAGGAAGTTGGTGCCCCTGAGGTGGAGAGTTGGTTGAAACCAAGTTGAAGGGGTGGCAGGGGGATATCAGGTGGCAGGGCGTTGACACTCCAGTGGCTCAAATATCTGAGAACAAGAAAGATGTTGCCTGGGCCCTGGTGGTGTGAAACTTGCAAATTAGTAACAAAGAATCATTTGGGGGATTCACCCTGTATCAGCCCTGGGGTTAGTTCTTACAATGGGCATTAGAATCACGTGGGGGCTTATTCAAATGCAGATACCTGGGCTCTAGCCTTCAGAGACCCTGATTAAGTAAGCTAAGGAATTCGGCTCAAGAATGTGCATTTCTAATGAGCAGTCTAGGTGATTTGGAGGCTGAAGACCCTTTGTCACAGTCAGGGAAAACCGTGGGAGGGCATCAGAACCCACCTAAGCTGTGTAGCGGTGGGTGATCATGTCAGCTGAGTCTACCATTCTGTGACTTAATCCCGCTAGATTTAGGATCAAGCATAAGGCAGGCCTATGGTAACTTTTTGTGTGGTTTTAGAAAATGGTTTTGTTTGACCAGTGCGGGATAATAATAAATTAGTTCTCCAGAATACGATTATTAACTGAATGTGAGCCAGATTATTTTCACATTTCTATAGGAAGAATTAACAGGCAACTGATTCCCCCCAACAGTACCTTGCAATAATTTGGAGCTTCCTGACTAGAAAGAGGGATCCCTTTTCCAGTCTCCAGTTGGTGTGGCCGGTGGGGCAACTTGCTTGCACTGTGCTAGGAGCTCCTCTTTGTTACAAGCAGCCAAGTGGAACTCAACCATAGGTGACCGATGACTGATGGGTAAAATAGGTATAATAAACGATAATGTTCTAACGATTGAGATTTTGAAACAGGAGGGAAGGGGCAGGGCACAACCTTTAAAAGAATGACGTAGCCACAGGACATGACAAAAACTGGGTAGACCAACTAGGTCCAAGATGGCGGAAGATTTGACTTCCAGTGGACCTTGAGCCTCATTATATGCTCACTGTAATATATTAGCATGCTAAATGACACACCCACCCATGCCTTGGCAGTTCTGAGGCTGATCAAAGATCAAAAAGTGAGCAGTGGCCCAATTCCTGGAAATCCCATCCTCCCACTCATTAGCCTATGAAATTACCCAGCCCATAAAAACTAACCACGCCATATTTCAGGGCTTCTCACCTTCTGAGATGGCCCACACTCTATCTGTGGAATGTGTTTCTCTCTAAATAAATCCACTTCTTATCTTTTACTTTGTCTCTCACTGAATTCTTTCTGCACTAGACGTCAAGAACCTGAGCTGTGTGATATCAATTAAAAGACCATGGGTTCAAGTCCCAGTCTGGGTTTTGGCCGGGTTTGAGTCCCAGCACGTGGGTTCAAGTCCCAATCTGAGTTGAATGGTTTCAATTTTACCAGAAAGAGTGATTCATAGATCTGACTTTTTGTCATGTCATGCAGATTAGTTCACCCAAATCTCCTGATTCAGATAGAGATAGCGGACTTGTGGGATGTTACAGGCTGTACTCTTTGAAGTCCATCTGGTGTTTGAAGTGAAGGTTAATTTAAAAAGTTGGTAGAAAGCAGTCCCTTTTTAAACTTTTTTAATGCTGCATCTTGATTCTACGTAGCAGGCGCTGAAAAACATTTATTAGCAATAACAGATTTGATACATTTCCTGTCTGGATTTTAAATATTGAGCTCACTCTGCTTTTCAGGCTAAGGCAGATATAAAATACTTTGATTTGGGGCATTATCTGACTTTTTACTAGTGTGAATTTTTTTTTTTTTAAGAAGAAAATTAGATATCCACTTACTACTGCCTTTTATGAGTGATTATCCTGGACTCACAAATACTCTCTCTGCATATATATGCAGTCCTTGGGGTGTGTGTGTGTGTGTGTGTGTGTGTGTGTGTGAAGTTAACTTTTGCAAAAGTAATTTGGTTTATAACTGGGAAGGCAAACCTAAATATCAAACAATAAGATATTACTCAGAGATCTCTTTATTCGATGGATACTCCGCAGCTCCTAAAGTGATAATCACAAAGGTTGTCTATAAAAAATGGGAAAATGCTCACAATAATGTTAAGTGGAAACTATGGATACAAAATTTATATACATTATGACTAACTGAAAACAAGGATGGCTGTGAAAAGTTCGGAAGAGGAAATAGATGATAATTACGAACTTGGGTATGAATGTGGCTTGGATCAGTTAAGGTGGCTTTGGTGGCAAAGAATAGAAAACCCAATTCAAAATGACTGAAGAAATAAGATTTGTTGTTATTGTAACATGGTAATAGAGCTGTAACATGGTACAGCTCTATTTCTCTGCTACTCTTGATTCCTTTATTTTCAAAGTGTGGCTTTTATCCATAGGCTAATGGTTATTCCAGATTTCATATCGAGATAGAACAACTTGAAGAAGAAAGATAGAGCCCCCTCTTCATGTATGTCCCATTGAAAATGCAAGGAGACCTTCCCAGAATTCCACCCCCCCCCCAAGACTTCCTCCCGTATTTCATTGGCCAGACCTTCCTGGCACTATCTGGGAAGGAAAATGCAATTACCATGCTTGCCTAGATTAGTCAGAATTGACCTCTGAACAGGCAGGGAGAAGCAGGTAGTTATTGAGGAGAACCAACAGTCTGCCAAGAAGTGTGGTTGAGGTTTGTCCTTGTTGGCCTGCACCCCTCAGGCCTGCAAGCCCTGTACTTGCCCAGCCTCCTGACCAAAGAAAGAGCCCAGAGTCAGCGACAGAGACATCAGTGGTTTAATGGATGGGGGATCTTACATCTCTGAAGTAAGGTCCTGGAGCAACATCCCACCATGTGCAGCAGGGGGTGGGCAGGACATGGCAGCAGTCTTTGCTACAGGTGTGTGTGTGTGTGTACGTGTGTGTGTTGTGTGTGTGTGTGTGTGTGTGTGTATAGGGGGCTGGGGGTTGGGAGGAGTAGGGGTGAGGGTGGGGGATGAGGGGGTAGAGAGGGAGGTTACCAGTTACAGAGGGAATTCACATCAGGTTGGCTCATTGGTTACTAGGGAAACCAGCAGTGGAGCACGCCCCTCACCACCCCTTTGATAAGCTAAAACAGTCTCTAGCTGGAGTTGAGGCAAGTGTGTAGGCGTTTAATGTTAGGCTCTATGATTAAGAGGGAAGGTCAGTCACGTGACTAGGGTGTAGGTGAAGCAGGGACTGGTTGAGCAGGGGATGTACAGAGAGCCGGAGAGCTGCCGTCTTGGGTGGCCTGACTGTACAGTCCTTATACAGGTATCCCCCACTTTGTGAAAGTTTGCTTTATGTCACTTCACTTTTACAGAAGACTTACATTAGTACCTGTTTCTGCTAGAAAAGAAATCCAAAGAGAATTTTTGCTCTTATGAAAGAGCAAAAGGTGAAAGGTGAAAATTGAAAAGAGCGTTCAGTGTTTGTTTTGCAGTGAGCCATTATAGAGGCAGCGCACACCCAGAGCAGTGAGAGTGGCGCCCCTAAGCTCCTTCTCCAGGAACTATGCTCAGTATCTCAGCATCAGGCTGCCGTCAGGCTTTGAGCTGTGTCTGTGAGCATCTGTGCTTTTTCTCAATTTATTTTGTGCATCTCTTAGCAAGATATGTCCTAAGGTTAGTTACTTCTTGGCTTTATGTCATTTTGGCTTACAAAAGGTTTCATAGGAAAATTCTACTTTTGGATAGCAGGGAAAACCTGTGTTAGGGAAACTTAATGCAATTAGAAAATAGTTATAAGTAATGTAAAAAATTACACCGTGAAATGCTTCACGCATTTTTTTTGCCATATGTAGATGAATAACATTTAGACATTGATTTAATTGGTAGAGCATATTTACTTGTTTTAAGATGCTATTTGCAGCTCTAGCAATTTATGTCTGAAATGAATAATTCCATTGTTAAGAATATGGACGTTGGTTCAGTTGTTAGGTAATTTAACATTACCTAATTAATTTAATTCTAATTTTTAAACTTTTTCCCCCTTGAATTAACCTGTAAAGAAGGAAGTCCTCTGAAGCCTGTCCCTTTAGTCTGCATAGCAGATGAGAGTTTAGTTGTGCACTACATGAACAATTGTTGTAGACTGCCTTCTACATGGTTGACACGCTGTTGCTAGAAAATCAGGAAATGTTGATTTTTGCCTCCTTTGCATCTAACTTTTCCAGAGCAGTCACCTCCTCTCACCTCTTCTTCCTCTTCCTGAAAATTAGCACAACAATATTAATAAAAATTTTATTGTTTGCAAAACACTAAAGTAATATTTGCCTGCGAGAAGCCATGTATGCACATTCAGCTTCATGCTTTTTATAAGGATCACCATAGAGACACAAAGACTGAGAAATGCTGATTCTTGTAGAAAGGCAAGAGTAGATTTCATTAAACAGTTACTGAGTTCACACTAGGGGCGGAATTTACAAAGATGAATAAGAAATCACCTGTGTCCTCTAGTTGAGGACGGCCACTCTCTGGTTGAGATGTCAGGAGAGTACTAAGCATTTTTATTACCTTTCCTGTGATATGTACTTTGGGAGAGATTACTATTAAGTGCAGCTTAATTTCATCATTCAGGGTTGTACAATAAAATGGTAATACCCATACCAAGTGTTTATGTGTGGATAGTTCAGAGACAAACAATTTGTGGAATTTCCTGCTCCAGTTATTTAAATGCATGTATTGTTAGTGTACCATAACTTAACCTTGCATAGAGTCTTCTTTTATATAATATTATATAACATTTTAAACCCACAAATAATCGGTAAGATTTATAAATTTCTAATGAGCCCACTGTAAATGGGTAGAATTGCTTACAGAGGATATACTTTCATTTTGAACCAGACCAGTTCCTATTTTTTCTCAGTACTAAAGGTATCTACATGAATAATAAATGAACAATTAATATGAATTATAGATGTGAACTAATGGAGGCAAATATAGTTCAGTTGGGTAATAGTTCAGGGGAATGCTTCGTACGTTAAAAGATGATTTGATTTCATTTTGACACGGCATGATTTGAATAAAATCTATTTTGCAATGCTAAACTGGTTTCAGTTATGGGTAAATGTAATCATAGACAAAACAGAATACCTCAGTACCATCAAATAAGGTGTAGGAAAAAAAACCCATCAAAATTGATGTAACCCCCCCCACTGTACTTGAAAAATTCAGCTAACTGCTGCCCAATTCAGTTGTTTTTAGGGAGTGTGACTTTTTGTCTGTATTTTATAATTAAGATAGGAAATGATCATTTAGTATATTTTTCCAGTGTTGCCTTTGGTATAAGACAAAAGATTATGTTTCATTGTCAAATATGTGTACTAAATTGTCCAACATGTAATGGGCTTTTTTCTATTCTTTTAAATAGTTCATAAACTGAAATTTCTGCATCATTTTCAGCTTCAAGTATAGTTTTTGTCAAGGATCTGAACAATAGCTTGATGTCACTAGCATGGATTCTTTCTGATTCCACCAGAAAAATAGAAATGACTAAAATTAATTACTTTGTGCCTCTCTGAAGTTCAGTAATAGATGAGAAAGGATCTCATTAAAGTAAAAGAACATTAATTTTCTTTTACTCATTTATCAAACTGTGATTTTAAAAGATTTAAAAAATATTTATTATTAATTCTATTCAGAAAACACTACTGGGATGGATCTTTGTTTTTGCTGTTTTTCTTTGTCTTCAAGTGAGTGCTATTCTATAAATATATTTTAAAGAGTTAACTAAATAGGCATGTCTTTTCATTTAGTTTATTTTGGAATGAGCTGGATTTAGAGAGCAAAGATAGCTGACCTATTTGGTTCCTTTCCTAATATTTCTTTTAGGCCTTCTTGAAGTATGGAGTATGAGAAGGGAGGTTTTGCCAGCTGTCCAAGGAGGGGTAATACCATAATGGCTCTATTAGTTTGCTAGGGCTGCCGTAATGAGTACCACAAACTGAGTGGCTTAGACAAAGAAACTTATTATTTCACAGTTCTGGAGACTAGAAGTCCAAGGTCAGTGTCAGCAGAGCCATGCTTCCTCTCAAGGCACTAGGGAAGGATCTGTTCAAGGGCTGTCTCCTAGCTTCTGATAGTTCCTTGGCTTATGGAAATTAGCTGCAACCTTCAGGTGGCGTTCTCCCTATATGTGTCTCTGTCCAGATTTCTACTTTTTATGAGAATATAGTCATGTTGGATTAGAGCCCTCCCTAATGATCTCATCTTATCTTGCTCATCTGCAAAGACCCTATTCCAAGTAAAGTCACGGGTATTCATAGGCGCTGGAAGTCGGTACTTCCACATCTTTTGGGGGAATAGTATTCAGCCCATCACAATAGCCTTAAAAACTACAAAAGCAATGAGACTTGTGAAGACAATTTTAATCTAGTTAGCTGTCCTTCTCTAGATTACCTTGTGTCGAGAGAGGCTGATAACATGGTTAAAGAGAGCCCCTCGGGAATGTCTCTTTGTTTTAGCTGTTTTTTAGCAAAGTTGTCTCTTTGTTTTTCCGTTTTTTAGCAAAGTTGTCCACAAAGCAAATTTCTGTAACAAAAATCTTTTATGTTCCTTTTCCTTTATAAAACTGGAGATACATTTACATAGAAGAAAAATAACAGTAAACTAAAATGACAGTAAGCTCAACATTTTTGGCAGGGAATTAAGGTAGTAGAATTCTTACCGTTGTTGTTCACTGGCACATTTTGCCTTTAGGTAGCTGTAATAGCAGCAGACTGGTACAGCTGACTGGCTTTTGTTGTTGTCGTTGTTGCTTTTTGCAACAATTCATTTCATGAACTCTGGGGCTCCTCTCCATGGTGTGCCATCATGCATAGCTTCGTAGTTCCAGACTTTCTTCTGTTACTGGTTTAGCCTATAAATTTGCAATGCTTATTATAGTTGACTTAAAACCTCTGTTTGAGACTTCAACTTTTAAATTATTGTTATTACCACATTTTAAAAATAGGAATATTTAGAATAGAATATTTTCCATCAAATTGGCACATGAGAGACTTTAAGACTGTGCAGCCCTGGATTCACTGGGGTGTGGCCCAGAGGCATTAGCAGAGACTATGAGGGACATCGCAAAGTCCTGGGCTGGAGTAGGAGACTGTGAGCGAAGGAGGACTGACCGATCCATTTTTGATAATAAGAGACTGTGACAGTGGAGCAATATCGCCAAAGAATTGGTCTAGAATTTATCTGAAGAACTTTATGATTAGTAAGGTAGCAATAGAAATGAGTTTACCAGGCTATGAGCTTTGTGGATTGCTTTATTGTTTCATCCTCTCTCTCTCTCTCTGTTTTTTTTTTTTTTTCCATTGAGCTAAGGGTATTTCCTCTTGTAATTGTGCACCTATAAATGTGTGCAAATATATAGTTCTCCTACACATTTGTACAGCCAATGGGACAAATCAGCCTCCACTGGAGGATCAGCCTCAAGTGTAGATCACCAGAAAGCCACTTCTCTCCTGTTGTGCAGTGTAGAGAAACTCTTCAGGCTGTCTTATGCTTCTGCCTGGCTAGTTTATCCCCATGTAATGTTTGGTAGATTCGTTGTAATACTTCAAATAGAATGGTGAAAACCAACATGTCAGAATGCATAAACTGGTAGCTGAAGTACTGAAAGGTGCTTATTACATCACAGGGTCTTTTCTCAGATTGAGAGACAAGGGGACCATAGCAAGGGTGGGAATCTAGGAGGTCATGGCTCTGCAACTGCTCAGTTGATTGGGTCCATAGCTTACACATCCATAAATAAAGGGAAATGAATTACAGTTCAACCGTCTCAAGCATTCTAAGAGAGTCAATGAAGCAAGAACAGAGTAAAACCAAAACCAAACAAA
Organism: Phocoena sinus; assembly: GCF_008692025.1. Classification (NCBI taxonomy): domain Eukaryota; kingdom Metazoa; phylum Chordata; class Mammalia; order Artiodactyla; family Phocoenidae; genus Phocoena; species Phocoena sinus. The sequence continues at coordinate 22,729,069 of NC_045767.1, forward strand.
AACTACTGCCTGTCTTAAATGTGCATAGTGTGAATTGTGTGTTCATGCATTTATTATTTTAGGCATATTATTAAGCTGATTTTTTTTTTTTTTTTTTTTTTTTGCGGTACGCTGGCCTCTCACTGTTGTGGCCTCTCCCGTTGCGGAGCACAGGCTCCGGACGCGCAGGCTCGGCGGCCATGGCTCACGGGCCCAGCTGCTCCGCGGCATGTGGGATCTTCCCGGACCGGGGCACAAACCCGTGTCCCCTGCATCGGCAGGCAGACTCTCTACCACTGCGCCACCAGGGAAGCCCTTAAGCTGATTTTTTTTAAAAAAAGCTCTTTCAAAAAATTATTAGAAGAATTGTGAACTTCGCAGAATTACATACCAGTAAGAAATACTCACTTTGAGTTCAAGGTAGATGATTACTCAGAATATTTTGGAAATTTTTATGGCCTTAAAGGAAAGGATAAACTGTGTGGAAGGGCGCTGCTAGGAAGGTGTGTGCCTTGGGGATGTTGGTGTTGGGAATGGATTCTGATAGAGAAGTAATTAGTCATTGACATGCAAATTGCCTTTCCAGAATTGCAAATATTTGTCTTCATTTGTTAAAGGAAAATTGGATGAGCACTCCACCTTTCTTGCCATATAGCAGATGCAGCTAAATGAATCCAGGCTTTCACAGCATGTTGGGAGCATCTGGGCAATGATGGTGGAACTGATAGTTGACCTGGAAATTATTTCCAGTGTTATCATTTTCATTATAATGATGTTATGGTAACAATTATACTTTATGCAGAGTCTTTGCCTTCTCATTTGTAGATGCCTTAATCATTTAGATGGTATGCATGCATCATTTCTTCTTGATAGTTTTTTAGTGATTTAGGCAATATTTTACATTTTGTTATGATTACTTAACATGCATAAGTAGAGTTCCAGTTTGTTTTCATTACTAGAAATTTCTTCCACCGCTTTCACGTGAATAATTTGGTGGTGGTGGTGGGGAATTAATAAACAGATAATAGGTTAAATATCATTTCAAATAAACATTTGTTTCAGGTGAACAAATGAATTCTTTGAAATAAACTGCTGGCATTTGTACTGTGCATAATATTATGTGGGTCTCTATAGAAGACATTTTGTGATTAAAAGAAATCATTAAAGTTCGTTAAACTCTTCAGACATATTTCTTTAAAAATATTCTGCAGTTCACAATTTTCACCGAGCTAGACAGGGCTTCCTCTTGCTTGGTCGAATTAAAGAAGTTTAGAATATATGAATGATTTTTAGATTATCTGCCATATGAACGACCCACACCCATGTTCTCTCCTGAATAATCAGGATTTGGCAGTGCTGTGTTTGCCTCCATTTATTATTGTCTTTTGTTTGACACTTCTGTTTGACAACTTTGATACAAAATTGACACTTTGTCATGAGAAACAGGATATATTTCTCTTAAATAGTTACAGTTTTTAAGGATGATTATGTGGAAAGTAATAATGGTAGATGACTAGGCTAGTGCAAATGAAATGTATGGATGATTTGTGAATCTAATGTTTTCGGAAAATCATTATAAAGCCATCCATAATGACTTTGAAATATGCAAAACATGCCAGAAAATTTTGGTCGAATTTAATTTCTTAATTTCTTTACCTATGAAAAAAAGTCCATCCTAAGTGACTTTTCACAGAATTTTATGAAATTTTTAAGTTGTCTGAGTTAGATTCTGTCTCTGCAAATGTCCCAATTGCTGCCCGTCCGTCAGTACCCACTCTGAAAACCAATGACAATGAGAAGAGAAATGTAGGCCTTTGATCCACACTTCTTTAAAAAAACTGAAATATATTTGATGTATGATATTATGTTAGTTTCAGATGTACTGCATAGTGATTGGATATTTGCATACGTTATGAAATGATCACCACGATAAGTCTAGTAACCACTTTGATCCACACTTAAGGGATAAGACTTAAAATATTATTTTCCCCAGGGGTGCTTGAATTTAAATTTTGACTCTTTCAAGACTGAAAAAATGACTCAAATCGTGGACTGTGGAGCAGCTGAGTGGGATGGTATGTAAGGGGAAGTGAAGTTCCAGGGCCATTCAGTTACACCAAACTACTCTACTTAGCGGCAGTTTCCCTAAGACTAACTTTAGGCAATGTTTTCAACACTGAACACCTTTCTGAACTTATAGACATAAGCTTTAGACTTGTCACGACTAGTGCTGGAGGCTAAAAGGGGAAGAGCATTTTATTCTTCTTTAGTGGAAGAACAAATCAGATAGAAGGAAGACATAACAGCCAATAACAGGTAATTTATAAACAGAACATTGAATTTAGTTTCTCTGTTTTTTTAAATCTGTGACCTCATGTGTAGATGGAAAGTGATCCATAAATGATAAGAACTTATTGTGTGATGTGATCTAATACTTGGGATGCAATTATCAGCCATTAGTCATAGTCTTCCAATTTTTCCCTTTGAAAATCATAATTGGACTTTGCCTAGATAAAAGAAAGTATCATTAGCATTGACATCAGGATGTTAATTACCAAAACCAAAAAAAGAGCCTGCTAAATCCTCATTTAAAGAAAGAAACAGATGTTGTGAACAGTGAGAGACTGGATCTCTCACCACGTCAGTGGAAAAATCATGTTATCAGTATGTTCAGTATGTTGAAGTGATTATTTGCTATTAAAGGATTTGGGGCTTCTTTTCCACTTTAGGGTCAGTCCGACTTCATGGTGGCAAAAACGAGTTTGAAGGCACAGTGGAAGTATATGCAAATGGAGTTTGGGGCACAATCTGTAGCAGCCACTGGGATGACTCTGATGCATCGGTTGTTTGTCACCAGCTGCAGCTGGGGTGAGTTCGCCCATCCTTGACCAAATCTGTCTGATGATATCTGAGAGGAATGCTGGGCACCCATCGTTACTGTGGAGAGGTTACATCTTCCTTCCTCATTCTCACTTTGCTCACTCTCATTTTTCTCAGAAGAGATGTAAAGAAAGGGCCCCAAATGGAAGGAGTGAGTTCTTTTACATACAAATGCACTTCACTTGTTACTAGCCCTACTGACTAGGAAATGGGCAAATGCTAAGTGGTCCAAAGTTCAAAGCAGCTTTTGGTCTTTGACTTTAACAAAATAATTGTTCAGTGCTAGGAAGCAAGGAATTTGGTCCTAAGAGTTTTACTTTCTCAGCAGCCTGTGCAGCCTGAGGTTACTGTCATTTGCTTTTAACTTTCTACCTTGAGCCACCCACAAATTCCATTTGTGTGTATGTGAAGGAGGTGAGGTTCACTCGTGCTTTCATCCCATGCTGGGTAAGGGGTGATATCCTGGGACATAGGTTTCTGTGCCAAGGAGGTCCTGTAATAGATGGCAGCTTCGCTCAGCTCCGGCAGCATCCACTGTCCTCTGAGGAGCTGCCGGCCCTTCCACGACTGTAGGCGCACTTAAAATAGATTGGTGTATGCTGACGCCCACCAGGCCCTGCACCTTTATGCCTCGTTTCAAGGGGTTTCCCAGGGGCAGAAGGTTACATTTTGGAACAAACGTTTTTGGTTTTTGTTGTTATTCTTATTGTTCTGTTTTTGTGTGTCATTTATTTTTTCTAAGTATACATGCCCTATACTTTTCTTGGTCTTTATCACCAGAGATCTTTAGAAAGCATGGAAAAGATCTTGTTATGAAGGTTAAAAGAACTGAAAGAAAAGTTTTCAATTTGCAAATATTTTGGATTAATAATCAGTGAGTGGTAATATCTAATGTGATGACACAAATGAAAAGGTTAGTCAACTGCAGTCAAATCAGTAAGAATTAAATTAAATTAATTAATTAATTATTTTTGGCTGCGTTGGGTCTTCGTTGCTGCACGCGGGCTTTTCTCTAGTTGCAGCAAACGGGGGCTACTCTTAGTTGCGGTGCACAGGCTTCTCATTGTGGTGGCTTCTCTTGTTGCAGAGCATGGGCTCTAGGCATGCAGGATTCAGTAGTTGTGGCACACGGGCTCAGTAGTTGTGGCTCGCGGACTCTAGAGCGCAGGCTCAGTAGTTGTGGCACACGGGCTTATTTGCTTTGCGGCATGTGGGATCTTCCCGGACCAGGGCTCGATGCCATGTCCCCTGCATTGGCAGGAAGATTCTTAACCACTACGCCATTAGGGAAGTCCCAGTAAGAATTTTAATTTTCCAGCTAAATGTCTTCCCACTAGGAAGGTGGGGAATGAGTATTTAGTAAAGGCAAACCTTGAGGGCTTAAGTTTTGTTCAGACTTGTGATGCTATTAGCGTAACTAATAGGGTTACCATACTTAATTAGTTAACTAATCTTAAAAAATTAGTGTTGGAATAAATCAGGATAAAAGAAGGAAGAAGGGGAGAGACTACAAAGTGTTAATGGTGTTTAGGATGTTAATTACTGATTTTATCAATGAGTATTTTGTCTGGCAAACAGTCACTGGCAGGTGGGCAAGTCATGAAGAATGTTGACTTGCTGCTTTTTCTTTTGAGGGCCTGGAGATGTAACAAATTTATAGGCTGGTGTCAGTATCTTCCTTTATGTACATTTCTACCTGTGCTTTTATTACCCCTGAAAATCAGGGAAGAATAAAATTTTCTATGAGATTCTGACATAAAACAACAAAAGGTACAAATGAACTTATTTACAATACAAACAAATAGAGTTACAGATGTAGAAAACGATCTTATGGTTACCAGGGGGTAAAGGGGGGAAGGATAAATTGAGAGATTGGGATGGACATATACACACTACTATACATAAAATAGGTAACTAATAAGGACCTTGTATAGCACAGGAAACTCTACTCAATACTCTGTAATGACCTATATGGGAAAAGAATCTAAAAATGAGTGGACATATTTATATATATAACTGATTCACTCTGCTGTACAGCAGAAACTAACACAACATTGTAAATCAACTATACTTCATTAAAAATTTAAAAAAATGAAGAAAACAAGAACATTGCAATGGAGATGTGAATTACAGTGGTAGGTTACTAGTCTCTTGATTGATGAAAGAATGTAAACTATCTTTCTGCAAACATAAACTTCAGATAAGCTGATCTGATTCCTTCTATCATCTCTTAGTACTCCATTAATAAAAAAGGATTGCACAATAAGAGCAGGGCGACCCAGCTTTATTGCTGTTAAGACACATTCATATTTTAGATAAACCCCAAATATTTACTGTTTGGTTAATGGAAGCTGTTGCATGAAGACAGTTCTAGAGATTATCATGTTATTCGAATAAGCATTTAATCTTTTAAAAGTGTAATACCAGTTTTGTACATATCAGAGTTAAAAATATGTAGATTATGAGTTATTATCTTATTAATTGGTTTCAAAGTCTTGCTAGCAAATACTATATATAAAGTTTAAAAAATATGAATGGATTGCCTCTCTTGGCATTATCTTGCTTAGACATGGTAATAATAATCGTTTTGAAAATGAGAGCCTGAAATACTGGAGTAGGAAAGACTCTTCAAGCATCCAGACTTCTTTTACATATCAGAAGGCAGAGCTTAGAGAGGCTTTAGAGTGATTGCAACTGAGTTCAGACTAGAATCCAAGTCCCACTGGGCTACATGACACACTTCTTCCACAAAGCCACCCAGACTCCCTTTTTATTTATATCTGTAGTGTTTGCCCATTTTCCTCTAAAATCAGCCATAGATAGTAAAGGCACATGCCTACCATTAGTTATTCAAGATTAACTTGGGGGGTCGGCGGGAAGATGGCGGAAGAGTAAGACGTGGAGATCGCCTTCCTCCTCACGGATACACCAGAAATACATCTACACGTGGAACAACTCCTACAGGATACCTACTGAAGGCTGGCAGAAGACCTCAGACCTCCCAAAAGGCAAGAAACTCCCCACGTACCTGGGTAGGGCAAAAGAAAAAAGAAAAAACAGAGACAAAAGAATAAGGACGACACCTGCACCAGTGGGAGGGAGCTGTGAAGGAGGAAAAGTTTCCACACACTAGGAAGCCCCTCCGCGGGCGGAGACTGCAGGAGGCGGAGGGGGAAGCTTCGGGACCGCGGAGTGGTGCACAGCGACGGGTGTGGAGGGCAAAGCGGGGAGATTCCTGCACAGACGATCGGTGCCGACCGGCACTCACCAACCCGAGAGGCTTGTCTGCTCACCCGCCGGGGCGGGCGGGGCTGCGAGCTGAGGCTCGGGTTTCGGTTTTGGACGGAGCGCAGGGAGAAGACTGGGGTTGGCGGCTTGAGCATAGCCTGAAGGGGTTGGTGCGCCACGACTAGCCGGGAGGGAGTTCGGGGAAAAGCCTGCACCGGCCGAAGAGGCAAGAGACTTTTTCTTCCCTCTTTGTTTCCTGGTGCGCGAGGAGAGGGGTTTAAGAGCGTTGCTTAAAGGAACTCCAGAGACGGGCGCGAGCCGCGGCTAAAAGCGCGAACCCCAGAGACGGGCGCGAGCCGCGGCTGAGGGCGCGAGCCCCCGAGACGGGCGCGAGCCGCGGCGGGAAGCGCGAGCCCCAGAGACGGGCGCGAGCCGCGGCTGAAACCGCGGACCCCAGAGACGGGCGGGAGACGCTGGGGCTGCTGCTGCCGCCACCAGGGGGGCTGTGTGCGAGCACAGGTCACTCTCCGCGCCCCTCTTCCGCGGAGCCTGTGCAGGCCGCCACTGCCGGGTTCCCGGGATCCGGGGACAGCTTCCCCGGGAGTACGCACGGCGGGTCTCAGGCTGGTGCAGCGTCACGCCGGCCTCTGCCGCAGCGTCACGCCGCCTCTGCCGCCGCAGGCCTGCCCCGCACGCAGTGCCCCTCCTTCCCCCATCCCCCAACCCCCGGCCTGAGTGAGCCGGAGCTCCCGAATCAGCGGCTCCTTTAACCCCGTCCTGTCTGAGCAAAAAACAGACGCCCTCCAGCGACCTACACGCAGAGGCAGGGCCAAAGTACAAAGCTGAGCTCCTGTGAGCTGTGAGAACAAGGAAGAGAAGGGGAAATCTCTCCCAGCAGCCACAGAAGCAGGCGGATTAAAGCTCCACAATCAACTTGATATACCCTGCATCTGTGGAATACCTGAATAGACAAGGAATGATCCCAAATTGAAGAGGGGGAATTTAGGAGCGAGATCTGTGATTTTTTTCCCTTTTCCTCTTTTTGTGAATGTGTGCATGTATGCTTCTGTTTGAGATCTTGTCTGTATACTCTTGCTTCCACCATTTGTCCTAGGGCTCTATCCGTCCATGGTTTTTTTTTTTAAAAAAAAAAAAATTTTTTTTTTAATAATTAATTTTAATTGTAATAACTTTATTGAACTTTACCTTCGTTCTTTCTTTCTTTCTTTCCTTCCCTCCTTCCCTCCTTTAGACAGCGAATCACCCCAGGTTGAGGGGGTGGTCTCTGGGAGCAGGATTTATGATTTTTCCCCCTTTGCCTCTCTTTGTGAACGTGTATGTGTATGCTTCTGTGTAAGATTTTCTCTGTATAGCTTTGCTCCCAACAGTTGTCCTAGGGCTCTATCCGTCCATGGTTTTTTTAAAAAAAATTTTTTTTTTTAATAATTAATTTTAATTGTAATAACTTTATTGTACTTTACCTTCGTTCTTTCTTTCTTTCTTTCCTTCCTTCCTTCCCTCCTTTAGACAACAAATCACCCCAAATTGAGGAGGTGGTCTCTGGGAGCAGGATTTATGATTTTTCCCCCTTTGCCTCTCTTTGTGAACGTGTATGTGTATGCTTCTGTGTAAGATTTTCTCTGTATAGCTTTGCTCCCAACAGTTGTCCTAGGGCTCTATCCGTCCATGGTTTTTTTAAAAAAAATTTTTTTTTTCTTAATAATTAATTTTAATTGTAATAACTTTATTGTACTTTACCTTCGTTCTTTCTTTCTTTCTTTCCTTCCTTCCTTCCCTCCCTTAGACAGCGAATCACCCCAGGTTGAGGAGGTGGTCTCTGGGAGCAGGATTTATGATTTTTCCCCCTTTGCCTCTCTTTGTGAACGTGTATGTGTATGCTTCTGTGTAAGATTTTCTCTGTATAGCTTTGTTTCCGACATTTGTCCTAGGGTTCTATCTGTTCTTTTTTTTTTTTTCTTTTCTTTCTTTCTAAATATTTTTTAGTACAATAACTATATTATACTTTATTTTATTTTTACTGTATCTTCTTTCTTTCTGTCTTTTTTCCTTCTTTCCCTCCTTCCTTCCTCCCTTCCTCCCTCCCTCCCTCCCTCCTTTCTTTCCTTCTTTGCTTCTTTCTTCCTTCCTTCCTTTCCTCCTTTCCTCCTTTCCTTCTTTCTTTCCTCAAACTTCTACTAATTCTCTCTACATTTTCTCCTTCTTTCCCTCCTACCTTCCTTCCTTCCTCCCTCCCTCCCTCCTTTCTTTCCTTCTTTGCTTCTTTCTTCCTTCCTTCCTTTCCTCCTTTCCTTCTCTCTTTCCTCAAACTTCTACTAATTCTCTCTACATTTTCTCCTTCTTTCCCTCCTTCTTTCCTTCCTTCCTCCCTCCCTCCCTCCCTCCCTCCTTTCTTTCCTTCTTTGCTTCTTTCTTCCTTCCTTCCTTTCCTCCTTTCCCTCTTTCTTTCCTCATACTTCTACTAATTCTCTCTACATTTTCTCCTTCTTTCCCTCCTTCCTTCCTTCCTTCCTCCCTCCCTCCCTCCTTTCTTTCCTTCTTTGCTTCTTTCTTCCTTCCTTCCTTTCCTCCTTTCCTTCTTTCTTTCCTCATACTTTTAATAATTCTCTCTACTTTTCCTCCCTTTTATTCTGAGCCGTGTGGATGAAAGGCTCTTGGTGCTCCAGCCCAGGAGGCAGGGCTCTGCCTCTGAGGTAGGAGAGCCAACTTCAGGACACTGATCAACAAGAGACCTCCCAGCTCCACATAATATTAAACGGTGGAAATCTCCCAGAGACCTCCATCTTAACACCAGCACCCAGCTTCACTCAACGACCAGCAAGCCACAGTGCTGGACAACCTATGCCAAACAACTAGCAAAACAGGAACACAACCCCACCCAGTAGCAGAGAGGCTGCCTAAAATCATAACAAGGCCACAGACACCCCAAAACACACCACCAGACGTGAACCTGCCCACTAGAGAGACAAGATCCAGCCTCATCCAGCACAACACAGGCACTAGTCCCCTCCACCAGGAAGCCTACACAACCCGCTGAAACAACCTTAGCCACTGGAGACAGACATCAAAAACAACGGGAACTACGAACGTGCAGCCTGCAAAAAGGAGACCCCAAACACAGTAAGATAAGCAAAATGAGAAGACAGAAAAACACACAGCAGATGAAGGAGCAAGATAAAAACCCAGCAGACCTAACAAATGAAGAGGAAATAGGCAATCTACCTGAAAAAGAATTCAGAATAATGATAGTAAGGATGATCCAAAATCTTGGAAGTAGAATGGACAAAATGCAAGAAACAGTTAACAAGGACCTACAAGAACTAAAGATGAAACAAGCAACGATGAACAATGCAATAAATGAAATTAAAAGTACTCTAGATAGGATCAATAGCAGAATAACTGAGGCAGAAGAACGGATAAGTGACCTGGAAGATAAAGTAGTGGAAATAACTACTGCAGAGCAGAATAAAGAAAAAAGAATGAAAAGAACTGAGGACAGTCTCAGAGAGCTCTGGGACAACATTAAACGCACCAACATTCGAATTATAGGGGTTCCAGAAGAAGAAGAAAAAAAGAAAGGGACTGAGAAAATATTTGAAGAGATTATAGTTGAAAACTTCCCTAATATGGGAAAGGAAATAGTTAATCAAGTCCAGGAAGCACAGTGAGTCCCATACAGGATAAATACAAGGAGAAACACGCCAAGACACATATTAATCAAACTATCAAAAATTAAATACAAAGAAAGCATATTAAAAGCAGCAAGGGAAAAACAACAAATAACACACAAGGGAATCCCCATAAGGTTAACAGCTGATCTCTCAGTAGAAACCCTACAAGCCAGAAGGGAGTGGCAGGACATACTGAAAGTGATGAAGGAGAAAAACCTGCAACCAAGACTACTCTACCCAGCAAGGATCTCATTCAGATTTGATGGAGAAATTAAAACCTTTACAGACAAGCAAAGGCTGAGAGAGTTCAGCACCACCAAACCAGCTTTACAACAAATGCTAAAGGAACTTCTCTAGATAAGAAATGCAAAAGAAGGAAACGACCTATAATAACGAACCCAAAACAATATAGAAAATGGGAATAGGAACATACATATCGATAATTACCTTAAATGTAAATGGACTAAATGCTCCCACCAAAAGATACAGATTGGCTGAATGGATACAAAAACAAGACCCTTATATATGCTGTCTACAAGAGACCCACCTCAGACCTAGAGACACATACAGACTGAAAATAAGGGGATGGAAAAAGATATTCCATGCAAATGGAAACCAAAAAAAGCTGGAGTAGCAATTCTCATATCAGACAAAATAGACTTTAAAATAAGGACTATTAAAAGGGATAAAGAAGGACACTACATCATGATCAAGGGATCGATCCAAGAAGAAGATATAACAATTGTAAATATTTATGCACCCAACATAGGAGCACCTCAATACGTAAGGCAAATACTAACAGCCATAAAAGGGGAAATTGACAGTAACACATTCATAGTAGGGGACTTTAACACCCCACTTTCACCCATGGACAGATCATCCAAAATGAAAATAAATAAGGAAACACAAGCTTTAAATGATACATTAAACAAGATGGACTTAATTGATATTTATAGGACACTCCATCCAAAAACAACAGAATACACATTTTTCTCAAGTGCTCATGGAACATTCTCCAGGATAGATCATATCTTGGGTCACAAATCAAGCCTTGGTAAATTTAAGAAAATTGAAATTGTATCAAGTATCTTTTCTGACCACAACGCCATGAGACTAGATATCAATTACAGGAAAAGATCTGTAAAATATACAAACACATGGAGGCTAAACAATACACTACTTAATAATGAAGTGATCACTGAAGAAATCAAAGAGGAAATAAAAAAATACCTAGAAACAAATGACAATGGAGACACAACGACCCAAAACCTATGGGATGCAGCAAAAGCAGTTCTAAGGGGGAAGTTTATAGCAATACAAGCCCACCTTAAGAAGCAGGAAACATCTCGAATAAACAACCTAACCTTGCACCTCAAGCAATTAGAGAAAGAAGAACAAAAAAGCCCCAAAGCTAGCAGAAGGAAAGAAATCATAAAAATCAGATCAGAAATAAATGAAAAAGAAATGAAGGAAACGATAGCAAAGATCAATAAAACTAAAAGCTGGTTCTTTGAGAAGATAAACAAAATAGATAAACCACTAGCCAGACTCATCAAGAAAAAAAGGGAGAAGACTCAAATCAATAGAATTAGAAATGAAAAAGGAGAAATAACAACTGACACTGCAGAAATAAAAAAAATCATGAGAGATTACTACAAGCAACTCTATGCCAATAAAATGGACAATCTGGAAGAAATGGACAAATTCTTAGAAATGCACAACCTGCCAAGACTGAATCAGGAAGAAATAGAAAATATGAACAGACCAATCACAAGCACTGAAGTTGAAACTGTGATTAAAAATCTTCCAACAAACAAAAGCCCAGGACCAGATGGCTTCACAGGTGAATTCTATCAAACGTTTAGAGAAGAGCTAACACCTATCCTTCTCGAACTCTTCCAAAATATAGCAGAGGGAGGAACACTCCCAAATTCCTTCTACGAGGCCACCATCACCTCGATACCAAAACCAGACAAGGATGTCACAAAGAAAGAAAACTACAGGCCAATATCACTGATGAACATAGATGCAAAAATCCTCAACAAAATACTAGCAAACAGAATCCAACAGCACATTAAAAGGGTCATACACCATGATCAAGTGGGGTTTATTCCAGGAATGCAAGGATTCTTCAATATACGCAAATCTATCAATGTGATAAACCATATTAACAAATTGAAGGAGAAAAACCATATGATCATCTCAATAGATGCAGAGAAAGCTTTTGACAAAATTCAACACCCATTTATGATAAAAACCCTCCAGAAAGTAGGCATAGAGGGAACTTTCCTCAACATAATAAAGGCCATATATGACAAGCCCACAGCAAACATCATCCTCAATGGTGAAAAACTGAAAGCATTTCCACTAAGATCAGGAACAAGACAAGGTTGCCCACTCTCACCACTCTTATTCAACATAGTTTTGGAAGTTTTAGCCACAGCAATCAGAGAAGAAAAGGAAATAAAAGGAATCCACATCGGAAAAGAAGAAGTAAAGCTGTCACTGTTTGCAGATGACATGATACTATACATAGAGAATCCTAAAGATGCTACCAGAAAACTACTAGAGCTAATCAATGAATTTGGTAAAGTAGCAGGATACAAAATTAATGCACAGAAATCTCTGGCATTCCTATATACTAATGATGAAAAATCTGAAAGTGAAATCAAGAAAACACTCCCATTTACCATTGCAACAAAAAGAATAAAATATCTAGGAATAAACCTACCTAAGGATACGAAAGACCTGTATGCAGAAAATTATAAGACACTGATGAAAGAAATTAAAGATGATACAAATAGATGGAGAGATATACCATGTTCTTGGATGGGAAGAATCAACATTGTGAAAATGACTCTACTACCCAAAGCAATCTACAGATTCAATGCAATCCCTATCAAACTACCACTGGCATTTTTCACAGAACTAGAACAAAAAATTTCGCAATTTGTATGGAAACACAAAAGACCCCGAATAGCCAAAGCAATCTTGAGAACGAAAAAAGGAGCTGGAGGAATCAGGCTCCCTGACTTCAGACTATACTACAAAGCAACAGTAATCAAGACAGTATGGTACTGGCACAAAAACAGAAAGATAGATCAGTGGAACAGGATAGAAAGCCCAGAGATAAACCCACGCACATATGGACACCTTATCTTTGATAAAGGAGGCAGGAATGTACAGTGGAGAAAGGACAGCCTCTTCAATAAATGGTGCTGGGAAAACTGGACAGGTACATGTAAAAGTATGAGATTAGATCACTCCCTAACACCATACACAATAATAAGCTCAAAATGGATGAAAGACCTAAATGTAAGGCCAGAAACTATCAAACTCTTAGAGGAAAACATAGGAAGAACACTCTATGACATAAATCACAGCAAGATCCTTTCTGACCCACCTCCTAGAGTAATGGAAATAAAAACAAAAATAAACAAATGGGACCTAATGAAACTTCAAAGCTTTTGCACAGCAAAGGAAACCATAATCAAGACCAAAAGACAACCCTCAGAATGGGAGAAAACATTTGCAAATGAAGCAACTGACAAAGGATTAATCTCCAAAATTTACAAGCAGCTCATGCAGCTCAATAACAAAAAAACAAACAACCCCATCCAAAAATGGGCAGAAGACCTAAACAGACATTTCTCCAAAGAAGATATACAGAATGCCAACAAACACATGAAAGAATGCTCAACATCATTAATCATTAGAGAAATGCAAATCAAAACTACAATGAGATATCATCTCACACCAGTCAGAATGGCCATCATCAAAAAATCTAGAAACAATAAATGCTGGAGAGGGTGTGGAGAAAAGGGGACACTCTTGCATTGCTGGTGGGAATGTGAATTGGTTCAGCCACTATGGAGAACAGTATGGAGGTTCCTTAAAAAACTACAAATAGAATTACCATATGACCCAGCAATCCCACTACTGGGCATATACCCTGAGAAAACCAAAATTCAAAAAGAGTCATGTACCAAAATGTTCATTGCAGCTCTATTCACAATAGCCCGGAGATGGAAAGAACCTAAGCGCCCATCATCGGACGAATGGATAAAGAAGATGTGGCACATATACACAATGGAATATTACTCAGCCTTAAAAAGAAATGAAATTGAGCTATTTGTAATGAGATGGATAGACCTAGAGTCTGTCATACAGAGTGAAGTAAGTCAGAAAGACAAAGACAAATACCGTATGCTAACACATATATATGGAATTTAAGGGGAAAAAATGTCATGAAGAACCTAGGGATAAGACAGGAATAGAGGCGCAGACCTACTGGAGAACGGACTTGAGGATATGGGGAGGGGGAAGGGTGAGTTTTGACAGGGCGAGGGAGAGTCATGGACATATACACACTAACAAACGTAGTAAGGTAGATAGCTAGGGGGAAGCAGCCGCAAGGCACAGGGATATTAGCTCGGGGCTTTGGGACAGCCTGGAGGGGTGGGAGGGGGAGAGTGGGAGGGAGGGAGACGCAAGAGGGAAGACACATGGGAGCACATGTATATGTATGGCTGATTCACTTTGTTATAAATCAGAAGCTAACACAACATTGTAAAGCAATTATACCCCAATAAAGATGTTAAAAAAAAAAAAAAAAGATTAACTTAAAAGATTACCATAGGTAATCAATCCAAGTTCTGATCTGATGTTTTGATTTGCTTGAAATTTACATAATGCATTATGTTTTTCTTTTTCTTCCATATGTCTTTATTGATTTCTTCCATTTTTAAAAGTCCTAGTGCTTTGATAAAAATTAGTCTACATTTGATAAACCTAACCTTATCATTGTACTTACAGAGGTAAAGGAGTAGCAAGACAAACCCCATTTTCTGGACTGGGCCTTATTCCCATTTATTGGAGCAATGTCCGTTGCCGAGGAGATGAAGAAAATATACTGCTTTGTGAAAAAGACATCTGGCAGGGTGGGACGTGTCCTCAGAAGATGGCAGCTGCTGTCACGTGTAGCTTTTCCCATGGTAAAACAAAATATTTATTCTCTTGCTTTACTGTTATTGTGGTTTCAGCTTGATTCCAGATGATAAAAGTGTCTCAGTTAAATCATTTCTTAAAAGAGTTTAAATACAGACCTAAGTGGAATCATCATAGTCTATCTCCAGTCTAATTAGATAGTCTTCAATAGGATTTCATCTAAAAATTGGATTTCCATTTGACCTCACTTTTTACGTATTTTCTGTTTTATCTAATTTGCTTATAGAAATATTATATACTGTGTATGAAAACTTATTTTAGTAACGGAAAAATGTGATGGAATCAAGTTAAAAATCATCTTGAAACCGAACATAAAATACAGCAATTATAACAAAATGTTCTCACTTTATAGAATGGAATAGTATCATGGTACCAGTGTTCTCTTTTGAGCTGTAGATGGCACATTTCATAAAACAAATTGCTTCCTTGGATAAGGGCTCCTTCTAAGCACCATATACTAGGCATGAGGTGATTAGAGTATGGTTTCAGTACACAGGTATGCATATGTTCATGAGAAAGGAAGCAGAGGAGGAAATAGCTGCCTTTCACAATGGCGGTTGGGTTTTCTGGGGTCCATGGTTGTTTTAATGTGTGCCCACAACCTGAGGCTACCACACTGTCACAGTATCCCTTTTACATTTTCCTTGGAGACAGCAGCCTGACCAGATGTCCCAGGTCTTAGAATGCCAGCAGCCAGCGCAGGGCAGTGGTTTCTGTTTGAGTGCAAGTATCAGGGGAGGAATTGAAAAGTTTCCACTGCAAAACATACGGAGACCCCAATTTAGGGTCATTCCTGTGAATTGGCTGGAAGAACCAGTGGAAATGGTACAGGATATGGTACAGGTGTGTGCTCAGAGAGCTACAATCCTTTTGTGGGTAGACAAGGTGCATGTTACATCTTGATGTCTTATAAGTTTTTCCTTTTCTTCCTTTGCCTCTCCACCTTTGGGTAATACTACTTTTGGCAAATACGTGTTTACACATTGCTACATCAGGGATGCTGTGAATTGGGCTAAACAGTGCACTGCGTTTTGTAGATATTGCTTGCATTCTATGTTCAACCCAATTGATAAAATATGTTTAACATTTTTCAAGTAGTGAAGTAAGTAAAATCTTGAAAACAATCTCTTTTTTCCAGGATCTCTATCTACTTTAAAAAAAACCTAATTCTACTCTCTGTGATCTGTCCACTTGTTTATTCTCTGGTTGCAAAGATAAATTTAAGGTCGGTTGTAAGCGTATATAAAACATAGAAGGTTGAGATAAATTAGAAGTGAGAGTGAAAAAAGATGCTTTTATGGTAAATTCAATGAGAATGTGAAAGCAAATAGCTCAGCAAATATGGAGTCCATCTTAAGGCATAGCGGTAGACTTTTAATACATTCTTTTAGTTTGGAATTTACATTTGGCGTCTTGGCATCTAGTACTCTTCCAACCCTTACAAAGTAGAAGATCGCGTGTGAGTGCTGGACGTAGGAAATAGCAATCTAAATGAAACGTCTGGGAGTTTTATTTATCCATAAGTTAAATATGAGTCAATTACTTCACTGAAATCTTTTTCAAATGCTTTTTTTATGTGTGTGTATTTGTTGGGAAGATGTGAGATGTTGACTAAATTTTGTCTTTGAGCTTCTCTATATTTTCACAATTACTTATACAACCAGTGGAAAAACTATATGTTTTAAAGTAAAACATGACCTTAAAAAAAATGTAAGGTAATATGCGACAATGTTTCTAGGTTGTAGGTGATTTTAAATTTCCTCTTAAAAAATTTTGTTTTTCTGTTTTCTCCAAGCTTACCATGCAGATGGGGGGAGGGGAGGTAGAGGAGAATATAATAATTTAAGAAATTTATACATTTTTCCATCATTTTTTCTATATTTTCCAAGCTTCTTAAAGGAAAAATAAACATAATAACACGCAAATTTAAGTTTATTAGCATAATTCAGTGATCAGTCATTATAAGAACCTAATATACAATATTGAGACCAGTTTTTTTTTTTTTTTTTTTTTTTGCGGTACGCGGGCCTCTCACTGTTGTGGCCTCTCCCGTTGCGGAGCACAGGCTCCGGACACGCAGGCTCAGAGGCCATGGCTCACGGGCCCAGCCGCTCCACGGCATGTGAGATCCTCCTGGACCGGGGCACGAACCCGTGTCCCCTGCATCGGCAGGCGGACTCTCAACCACTGCGCCACCAGGGAAGCCCAGTTATGTTTATTAAACCTGTCTTTTATCCTTTTACAAATTACAAGTGTTAATGGACTTATGTAAGAAAACTATATTACAAGTATTAGTATATGAGTAGATACAAATGTTCACTATTCTAAATCCCTCCTCAAGTGTGATATTTGAATGTAAATATGAATGTCTAAATACCATTTATTGACGCCACTAACACTGTGGAAGAATTAGGAGCATATTTCATGTGGATAAATGATGAACATTTGGCAAAAGAGTCAACTAAATTTCCTAATAGGGAGCCAGCCTGTTGTGAAACTTTTACCATCTCATGTCCTTTACTCCAGAAAAATTAGACTGCCATACTGTTTCCCCAATACATACAGCTTTGTGCTTCTATGTTTTTGTTCATACTGTTCGTTTTGCCTGAACTGCACTTCCCCCGTGTCTGACTTCTGAAATCCCATCCATCATCTTGGCCCTTTTCAGCTACCAACTTCTTCAGAAGAGATTCTCTAATTACCCCCACTGGTGAGCAAGCAGCCCTTCCACCTGAACCCCTGCAGGGTCTTCTCGATGCTGTCTCGTCTGTACTCATGTTGTCCATGTCCTGAGGCAGTATACTTCTTGAGGGTAGTGTGTGTGCAGTGCCTTTCTGCCTAATACCCGTTTAATAAACTGAATTGAATGAACAGATATTGCTAATTATTTTTCCTTGTTTGGGATATCCTTTCTAGGCTTTTAGTTATCACTTGCCAATCCACTCAGTCAACAAATATTTATTACATGCCTCTGTATAGCTGGGTATCTGAGGTACACAGGCAAAAGGGAAGGGCATTCCCTGTGTCCTCAATTCTAGACCAGGATAAAGAGGGAGACATTCAGGGACTTCCCTGGTGGTCCAGTGGTTAAGGCTCCGTGCTTCCAATGCAGGGGCCCTGGGTTCGATCCCTAGTAGGGAACTAGATCCCATATGCCACAACTAAAAGATCCCACACGCCACAACAGAGACCTGGTGCAGCCAAATAAGTAAATAAATATTAAAAAAAAAAAAAAGAGAGAGAGAGAAATTCAGAAACTGATGAAGCTAGATAAGGGCACTGTAGACTACAATACGGAATTTGCAGTGGGAATCCTCTGGTGGTTCTTCACAGAGTATGTTCTGATTCATACCTAAATGAATTTTCAATATTGTTTTTTGAAGGTGTTGGTTGTGATGTCCACCAACTTGTTATAATGTGTTAGATGTTAACTTTGTCTTGATTTCTATATAAATGTAAAAATATTTCTGTGCTGAAAACAAGTATCTAATAGACATAAGCGCCATTCTTAATAATTACATATTGGTAATGGTCAAGTTACTGTAAGTAAAAAACCAATGTCACCACCACAGTGGTGGCAGCAACCCCGTAAAAATCGAATGGGTTTCCAATAACTGCAGTTTTGAGTGTGTCTTTTCTGGTTTCTGAGGTCCTTGGGGGAAAGTGAATTTAGACTGTTTCCTCTTGAGAGCTATTTGTATGAGCGTAATTCAAGTTGAGGTATTTTAATTGGTAGAGAGTACCATAAAATATATTAGACATGCGTGGGTATGTCCATATCACTTAATAAATATAACTTAATTGTAGAGAATGGCAAAGAAATAAACTATACCTGATCTTCTCTCCCAGTGTGAATCCGTAGGTTTACTTTGTTGTTAATTTCACGTTGTGCAGGCCCTGCATTCCCCGTCCTACGCCTTGCTGGGGGGAGCAGTGCGCGTGAGGGCCGAGTGGAGCTCTACCATGCGGGTCAGTGGGGAACTGTCTGTGACGACCAGTGGGATGATGCAGATGCAGAAGTGATCTGCAGGCAGCTGGGCCTGAGGTTGGTCTTTCTTGTTCTTGTTTTGTTTTGCTTGAATTTTTGAGTTTATTATTTCCATACCCAAAGGTAGGTGTGTTTATTTATTTATTTATTTTTGCGGTACGCGGGCCTCTCACTGCTGTGGCCTCTCCCGTTGCGGAGCACAGGCTCCGGACGCGCAGGCTCAGCGGCCATGGCTCACGGGCCCAGCCGCTCCGCGGCACGTGGGATCTTCCCGGACCGGGGCACGAACCCGTGTCCCCTGCATCTGCAGGCAGACGCTCAACCACTGCGCCACCAGGGAAGCCCGGTAGGTGTGTTTATATTGCAGATTTCTTTGAACAAATGGAAAAAGCCACCTTTTGATCTTTGTATTAGGCTGTAGGCTCCCTGAAGAGAACGGTTATGTACTCTTAGGTCTAACCTATTTGTATCTGAATTCAGCTGATTTTATATCCCTAAGAATCTAAGCCTTTTACCACTTTTCATCACGAGCCTTTACATTACTCCCAGGTAATGACTAGCATTGTCAGCTGCAGCGACTTAACCAGAGTCATATGATGAAACTAGTTGTTAGGCTTTAACTGAAGTTCAATTCCTTTCCTCCAGATACTGTCTAAACTTTTGACCTTTGCCTCCTTATTTGTGAGGTATGTGCTTAGAACAAAGGATGTTTATTAATGTAGAAAGGAAATAATTCCTGTGCAGGATATGGCAATGAAGCATGTGCGATAAAAACAGCAATATGAAAACCAACATTAAATGTTGCTTTAGTTGTGATTATTTTGGAATAGTACGTTATAATTTTGGATCCTCTAACCCCTGTCTTTAGTGATGTTGAACATTGATATAGCAAGCCTAAAAGTTTCTCTAAAATTATATTAGGGAATCTTTTGAAAGTTGATATTTTACTTTAAATTAGAAAAAAAAATTATTTAGCATGTCGTGGCAGGTAGGGGTGGGTGGATGTGGAGGCTTCTAAATCTTCTCTGTGTATCATTTTGTCCATTTAAGCATAATCTTTGACACTAGAGCATGAATTTTGTACCTTGAACCATCTACAGTGATTTTTTTGCAATTGTTTTTGCAGCTGACCTCCCTATTTTTCAAAACTGTGTGTTAATATTGAAGTCTTTTAAAGCAAAATAAAGACGTTCCAACATTTTACCTCTAAATACTTCAGTATGCATCTCCTAAAAATAAGAACATTGTCCTACATAGCCAAATTATCATTATCACAACTAATATAAATGGTAATCATTCCTAAATTGTCTAATACCCTGTCATGCTCAAATTCCCATAGTTGTTCCCACCATGTCCTTGACAGATGGTTTGTCCGCAGCAGAATTTAGTCCAGGACCTTGCAGTGCATCTGGATGTTATGTCCCTGAAATCTCTTTTAATCTAGAACAGCCTCTTGTTTTTCATGACACTGTCTTGTTGAAGAGACCAAAAACCAAGCCAGTTGTTTTGGAGACTATCCCACCTTCTGGATTTGTCTCGTTTCTTCCTCCTGGTATCATTTAGCCTACTCCTCTGGTTCTTGTAACTCCTGAAATGGGAGGCTAGGTCCAACAGCTTGATTAGATCAAATCAATCAAGTATTTTGGCTAGAAACCATCACAGGTGATATGTTCCCATCTTGCACCTCATCAGGAGTCACAGAACAGCTCTGGTTTTCTCCACTGATAAGGATAAGGTTAAGCACTGAATCAAGGTGGCATCAGCCTAATCCTTCACTGTAGATTACATTTCCCCCCGTAACTGATTCTGCAACCTAAATGCTCTTTCACAGTTTATGCATGGGAAAGGAATAAACACGCAAAGTCCTGTGTCCATAGGGCTTATAATTACTGGTGGTGTATGATCTCACTGGTATGATCATTTTCTTTGGATGGGTCAGGAATAGGGCCAACTAGCTCTTTTTGAGAAAAACTGTTATTAATCATTAAATTTTGAGACTAGATTTTCAAAACGTTCTGACTGGGTATCAATTTCAAGACCAATTTTTCTCAAAAATTTAGATGGTGTCAGAGTCAGCATAGCATAAGATTATGAGCATGTACCCTGTACTCAGAATGACCTGAATGTGAGTTGTATTTCTGGAGATAAGAAAAATTGCAGGATATCTCTTAGCTGCAGTTTCCTCATCTATAACACATTTCCTGATGTAGAGTTTAGTGGTTTTAAAGCAGTTAGCACACATAGTAGGTATACAGTATACATTGACTATAATTGGGGACTTATAGCTGAAAGGTGTTATTAAACATTCCAAGAAAAATGTTATTAAACATTTCAAAGTAAGCTGGACATTTGGTAGGAGATCATCAAACACCATTCCTCTATCTAGAACTTCTATTTAGTTAGCTGTATCTATGAATTTCATATTTTTAAAAGACTCTAATGTGGTTATATGTGTATTTACTGTGTTACCAATTATGGTATCAGTGGTATGCTAATTGATTTTCATGTTAGTTACTAAGAAATCAATGTCTTTGCCAAAAATACGAGAATTTTAAGGGTATAGTAATGGCATATTTAACATTACAAGTTGTAGTATAGATTACTCTAAATTTAAGGTATAAGGCATTTATTATTATTTATATATTTCTGTGGGAAAAGGCAAGTTTTTGTTGCTTAGAAAAATGTGTAGAAAATTTAAATGACACTAAATTTTAGTTACATTTATAGTTATTCTAAAAATTCATGTTTTAACGTAGAGTTCTTTCTTGAGAGCCAAATTTTCTTTTTTCACTCATATAAACTGTTGTTTAAACAAAGACCATGTTGCAAACAGGAGTCTACTACATGGAAAGAATGTACAGATAGAATCACAAGGAAGACTATATTAATGTTGAACACATGCGTGGGTTGAGTAAAGTGTTTACATCTTTCTCAGGCATTGGCTCACTGCTATCTTTTGTATGAGAAGATTTGTGTTCAGAAAAATGATTAAAAGGAAAAATATCTTCAGATATTCAAGGCAGCAAAGATCCTCCACAAGCCTATGTAATCACCAACAATCCAGCTTGGTGGAGATTTGTTTTTATTATAAGTACTCCAGGTTCTGAGCTGACATTGTTCGTTTGCTTTTCTTTCCCTTGATTTTATACTTCTCTCATACGCTTGCAACAAAGCAATATTCTGCAACTGCTCTTCCCCTAGAATTTGTTTTGCTCACTTAAAGGCACAGTACTTTCAGATGAAGTAATTTTTAACGTTACAAGGTTGATAGCAGACAGCATAATCATAGCTTATCTCCATTTATGATTTGTTCTTAAGCAAATTTCATCTCAGTCATACTTGCCTTGTCGAATTCCCAAAGGGAAACTACACCATGCCTCTCTGGAGTGCTAGTTACAATTTCTTTGTGAGATGCTGTCTTTGTTGACCCGCATCTTTTAATGGTGTCTGTAGATTTTGGTAGCTGGCAAGCTTCCTAAAAGGCAAAAGGAATTACTGTACTTATGATACTGAAATTTGATTAGCCTAGAACTCAGAGAAAGATGAGCAGGAAAGGAGGCAGCCTGATGTTAGAAAATTGAACTTGAGAATGCATATGTACACAGCGAAGTTTCAGGTAGAGACATTTTAATTGGAGTTCCTTTTGTGCACTTAACATTGAAGCATTTCCTAGGTCTTTTAGAACTCTTAAAAGCATAGTGTAGAACTGTGACATCATATTTTATGTGTGGATATGCCATAATTTACATAAGAATTTAAAATTTTTGAACACTTTTTCTTCTTAGGTTTTTTTTCCTATAAAATTATCATATAGAACCATACTACTGAGTGGTCAGAATAAAAATTCTTCTGGTACAATTAAAAATGTTTCTTTGGGGCTTCCCTGGTGGCTCAGTGGTTGAGAGTCCGCCTGCCGATGCAGGGGACACGGGTTCATGCCCCGGTTCGGGAAGATCCCACATGCGTGGAGCGGCTGGACCCGGGAGCCATGGCCGCTGAGCCTGCACGTCCAGAGCCTGTGCTCCGCGACGGGAGAGGCCACAACAGTGAGAGGCCCGCGTACCGCAAAAAAAAAAAAAAAAAAAAAAAAGTTTCTTTCTTTGTTCTCTTATTTTACTGTTTATTAATTTCTAAAATACTTTATAAACATTACTGGTATGTGGAATTATTGAGCAGGAAAGAGGACTTATATAACAAGATAAGAAAGTTAGGCCCTCTGAGATTACTCAAATCCCCTAAATCATACTGTGAGTGAGGGACAGAATCTTGAGATTTATGGCTTTCAGTGTAGGATTTCTTTTCTTTCATGTTACACTGTTTGCAAAATAGACAGGTGTTAATAAGAATACATATGAATATAGCGCTGAAAGAAATAGGTAAGTCAAGAGAGAAAAGTTAATTGTAGGAAGAAACAATGATGAACACGTTTTAGACAGACTGTATTTGCGATGCCATAACCATCTCTCTGAAAATGCCCCAGCAGACTGCAAGAAAGCCAAGTGTTTCAGGGTCTGCTCTGTAGCCAGACAAGCCTTACCATCTCATGGTGGTGTAATGCTGGGCTAATTATTAACTTCTGGACCTCAGTTTCCTCATTTGTAAATTGGGGATAATAACATCATGGGGTTGTAGGGAGGATTAAAAGAGTTAATACATATAAAGCTGTTAGACCAGTGTCTGGCATGCAGTAATCATTCAGCGTACTTCAAATATCATAATTGGAGATGGAAGGGGTTGTTTTCCAGGGAGAAATATAGGCTATTGATCATTAAAAATGAGCTTTTTTCATCCATATGTTACAAGTGCCACAAACTGATATTTGCAGTCAGAGGACCAATCTTTTATAACCTAACAAGTAATTATCTTGCATGATAGAATTGCCTGACTCTATTCTGTGTCTATTCAAAGTAGTGGCTAAGCCTGGGGATTGAGTTAGTCAGATGGTACTATTTATTTGCTTTTTTTTTGTATGGAAAACAAACAAACTTTATATGAATACAGTCAGATTAGCTAAGTAGGTTCAGGAATGTTTTGGGTAATGATCAAACATAGAATCAATTCAGTGTTTATTGGGGATTGCTGCTATGTAGGTCAAACAGCTTTACAGAAAATAACCTAATAAATCAGTGTATTATATCAGAGAACCCCACAAATTTATTCTGTGGTCAGAGGGTAAGAGAGTAGGTAACACTGGGACTATTACTACAAATGAACTGCTGGGGCTGGTGTGGACATAATTTCCATAAAGGAAGGACAGAGAATACACAGCTTTATCGAATTCACATAGCACTTATTTGCCTTTAACAACCCAGGAGTTTTTTTTTAAATTTTATTTACTTATTTTTGGCTGTGTTGGGTCTTCGTTTCCGTGCGAGGGCTTTCTCCAGTTGTGGCGAGCGGGGGGCCACTCTTCATCGTGGTGTGCGGGCCTCTCACTGTCGCGGCCTCTCTTGTTGCGGAACGCAGGCTCAGTAGTTGTGGCTCACGGGCCTAGTTGCCCCGTGGCATGTGAGATCTTCCCAGACCAGGGCTCGAACCCGTGTCGCCTGCATCGGCAGGCGGACTCTCAACCACTGCGCCACCAGGGAAGCCCCAACCCATGCGTTTTATGTTGCTTTCCCTAGTATTGCACGGTCTCTTGAAGGGCAGAGTCATCAATTTCTTTGGTATTCCCCTGAGAGCCAGCACAGTCCAGGGCACCAGGAAACACTAGTGCCTGGCTGAAGGAATGTGTGTATTTATAAATATTATAATCTTAATTTTAATAGACTCAAAAATTAGCTAGGAAACGTACTTTGTTTTACATCATTGTTTCCTAGTTAGTTTCTTTTTTGGTTCTTGAATTTATTATATTAGTTTTTCTGATTAGTTTATTCTAATTAAACATTTTTGTGATCATTAAAATGTTTGTAAAGAATGGAAAATATAGAAATATATAAGGAAGAAAATAAAACACCCAAATGGTGTTTTAAGACTGCATTATAGGACTTCCCTGGTGGCACAGTGGTTAAGAATCCACCTGCCAATGACTAAGCCATGCACCACAACTACTAGAGCCCGCAAGCCAGAACTACGGAGCCTGCGTGCTACAACTACTGAAGCCTGCACGCCTAGAGCCCATGCTCCGCAACGAGAAGCCACCGCAATGAGAAGCCCGTGCACCGCAACCGAGTAGCCCCCTGTCTCTGCAACTAGAGAAAAGCCCACGTGCAGCAAGGAGGACCCAATGCAGCCAAATATTTTTTTTTTTTAAAAAAAGACTGCATTATAACATAGATGACTTTCCCCAGAGTCACTGTTTGGGGCTTCTGCTCTCGCATCCTGTGTCCTCCCTTAAGGAAGGGACACAGTTCAGAGGCAGTTAATCAGGCCTTTTGTTTTTTCCTAGGACCTCTATCACATAATCTTTAACATATTTGAAATACAATATATTTCAGTTACTCTGTCCAGCCCATCTCAAGTCACTCCCAACTAACAAATATTTTAGGCTTGGTTTGTTATTTTTTTCGTGAGAATAAAAAGGCTTTAGTTTGTAAACTTTTAGCCTAAATATTTAATGAAAATGATATTAAGGATATGTAAGAATGCATTCTTAATGTTTTAATTTGACCATTGTAAGGTTGAGCATCTTACCATATGGTCAGTGGCCATGGGTATTTCTTCTTCTGTAAATAGCCTGTTCCTCTCCTTTGCCCTGTTTTTTTATGTTGGTCATTTTGTCTTTCATTATGATAATAGTAAGTTATTATTTATTTCTAGGACTGTTTTTTTTCTTTGATTGTGGTTACATTTTACAAATATATCCTCCAGCTTGTTTGCCTTTTGACTGATTATGGTGTATTTTGCTATACAGTAGTTCAAATTTATATGTGATTAAATTTAACTTTTTTAGTCTTTGTTTTCTGACTTCTGGGTTTTTTATTTTTTATCTTGCTCAGGAAGTTCTCTTATTCCCAAGGTTATAATAACTATGTTCTTCTTATTTCATTATATTACTTTTTAGCCATCTTCCTTCCTTCCTCCTTCCCTCCCTTCCCCTTTCTTTCCCTCCCCTTCCCTCCCTTCCCCTTTCCTTCCCTCCCCTTCCCTTCCCTTCCCTTTAGGTCTTTAAACCATCTGGAGTTTATTTTTTGTTTCTGTTATGAGTTTGGGATCAAATTTTATATTCTCTCATATTGGTCCCTGGTTTTCTTATAGCACCTAATCTTGGCTCAGTGAATTATACCCATTGAAATTTTCTTTAACAGATCATTTTCTTTCCTAGCATTTATCCCAGGGCAAAGATCCAAGGAGGCTGTTAATCTGCCTTTCTCCAAAGCTTTCCTATCTGGCTTCCCCATGACCTGCATTAGTCATCCTGTCTCCTCCTCCTCTGTTCTCCAACTTTCAGTGTTCTCTAAATCAGTTTCCATATTTGCTTTCATTAATCTCTTTCCTCTAGAGCAAGGGTCAACAAACTTTTTCTGTAAAGGGCCAGATAGTGAGTATTTTAGACTTTCCAACTACTCAACTGAGGTTTTGTGTAGTGCAAAAGCAGCCACAGACAGTAAGTTGGGAATCAGTGTGCCTTTGTTCCGATAAAACCTTATTTCTGGACAGTAAAATTTGAATTACATATATAAAAATTATATTCTTGTTTTGGTTGTAAATTCTTAAGATAGTTATAATGTTATACGAAAAGGGCAACTTAAATAATGGGGAATAGATGCAGAATCATCGAAAAACCAACTGCAAGTATAAATGCTCTAGTCTAAAAATTCAAAGGCTAAAAGGGGCTGAAGATGCAATTTCTGAAGTCATTAACCATTTTGACAGGCAATCGTGATCTTCATTTAAACCTGGGGTTCTAGAAGATGGTGTCGTGTTGAATTGTGGGAGAAGTAAATTTAGTCAAATAAATTTGAGTGAAGAGGTATTTGGCCGTGAGTAACAGAGAACTGAAGATAACAGTGGCTTAAACAAGACAAGAGTTTACTTCTCTCTCAAGAGACCAGAGATAGCTCAAGGCTGGTATGGTGGTTCCACAGTCATCAGGGCCCCAGTCTCTTTCTTGCTTGTGGTTCTTTCATTCTCAGTGTGGCACCTTATGGACCAAGATAGCTTCTCAAGCTCTAGCCATCACCTCTGCCCTAACAGTCAGCAGGAAGGAGGAAGTGGGACAAGGATACTTCCTGGAAGTGATACATGACACTTTTACCTAAACGTTATTGGTCAAAACTTAGTCATATAAAATGAGTACAGAGCTTCAATTTGGGATGGTTAAAAAGTTCTGGAGATGGATGCTAGTGATAGTTGCACAACAAGGTGAATGTACTTAGTGCCACTGAACTGTACACTTAAACATGGTTAAAATGGCAAATTTTATGTTATGTGTGTTTTAAAACAAACAAACCAACCAACTTCACTGTAAGGAAGGGAGGGTGGGAAATGTGGTCTTTATTCTGGATAGCCATTGTCCTCCCAAAACTCTGAGGTTCCATTACTAATGAAGAAAAGGGGAGTAAATATTGGAGAATAACTAGCAGTCTTGGAAAGATTTGTGATAGCTGAAAATATAAAGATCAACAAACAAGCAAACAAAAAAGAAATAGAGCAATTCATGTGTGACCTATAGAGTGAATTGATAAGGGAAATTATGAATTAATCATAATTTTACCTTTGCCAGCAGCAAAAGAAAGAAGTCAGGCCAACCTTTGGTCTGACTTATGTTCTTATGTTTGTTCAGCGGCATTGCCAAAGCATGGAATCAGGCATATTTTGGGGAAGGATCTGGCCCAGTGATGTTGGATGAAGTGCGCTGCACTGGGAATGAGCTTTCCATTGAGCAGTGTCCAAAGAGTTCCTGGGGAGAGCATAATTGTGGCCATAAAGAAGATGCTGGAGTGTCCTGTACCCCTCTAACAGGTAAGAGCTTTACCCCATTAATCTTAACCAACTCTTGCCTCCAGCACCATTTGGGCTTACCTTCCCTTCTCCTCAATTTAGCTGATATTACTAAATGAGCTTACAAATAAAGCCCCCAAATAAAACTTAAAAAAAAAAGTAATACAAATGATACATTAAAATGCTATCTCCTTATTCATAGATATTTCTGAATTTTTCAGTTGCAAGCTATACAGTCCTATAAAGCTAGGTGGGAAAATATGATCTTGTTGCAATATATAGTACCCAGTAGTCAAAATCAGTGTGCATTGATAAATTTTGTGTGTTAGGTATTATAATTCTATATTTAGTCCATTCATACATTAACCTATCTGGATTCTAGGAATATGTTTGTAGCTGGTAAAACCATATTGATGGGATTGTTGATTAAAGCACACTATTAAAGAACCAAGTTACCTTTGCTGTGCTCAATATTCAGACTATTCCAAATCACAGCATGCTTGTCAAGATATGTCTTGTGTTGCAAGAAGGACATTTCTGATTGCAAATGAGTGTATGTGTATGTACTTACATGTTTGGGGGGAAGAAGAGGGAAATGGAGAGGCAAGAGAAGCTGGGTCATCACAAATCTGTTGTTTCTATAGTAAAAAGAGCTTGAAGAAAAAAATTGGGGGCTTTAATCTTTCTTTAAAGAAATCAAATGAAACACTTCTTAGGGACTGTGAAATGCTGAAGTTCTACTTTTTTATTTACATAGTTCTATACACACTGTTGTTTTTATTAGAATAACACATTTATACACAATAGAAATATAAAATTTACACCAGATTGTAAGCCAGAGCACTTCATTCTCTTGACCCTCCATTTTTTCCTCTTTCAAATGAGGATAGTCTTGTAATGTTTCTGAGATGGTCAGATGAGATAATAGGTGTAACAGTGCCTTGCAGACGGTGAAGTTTTACATTTGTAAGTGATTCTGTTGCTAGGAGACCTTCATTTACTTTAAAAGATCCCAGAAAGTCATGAGAAGTATGACTTTTACCCAAGATTATTTATGTTTCATTTGGTGGGGGGGGGGTGTTTGGATTATTTTGGATGGAAATAGCTTTTTAATATACTTTTTTGGGAATAAATGTATTGTATTGTGTATCTGCTTAGAAGCTTTTTATGGAATTCTCTGGGAATTAATTATTCATTGAATTCACAAGATTCAAATTCAGATTTGTATTATTGATAAAAGAACAAAGGGAAAACATGAACCCCAGTTTTGTAACTTATGAATGCCTAAGGAATAATAAATGCCTTGATATGATAGATCACTCTTTAACCAGAATAGCTTTTTCTGTCTCCATATTGCAATATTTTTTCATTCACACTTAAAGTTTTGAACTATTTCCAAGTTACTATTTTTTTTAACTTTTAAATTTAAATGACTAATACTGCTCATACTTAAGGAGATTGAAGCCATAGGAAATTTCCCAAATATGATTTAATCTGGAAAAATCTAAATAACTACTTTGGAGTTATATCAGAATATGTTTTTCTACTTAGAAACAGGAGTACAAATAAAAAGGAAAGACTATTTTGTTAGGAGAGATATGTGTTATGACTTTTACTCCAGAAACAGTCCAGTGACCTCAGGTCATTGAGCACAGTTCTAATGGAAGTTTAATGAAAGGCCTAGAGAGAGATCTGAGTAGGGTGATATTTCTCGTGCAATTAAAATGTTGTTCTACCTTTTTTGATAATTATTTGATTAGTCTCTATGTCTCCTTGTCACAGATGGGGTCATCAGACTTGCAGGTGGTAAAAGCAACCATGAGGGTCGCCTGGAGGTGTATTACAGGGGACAGTGGGGCACTGTCTGTGATGACGGCTGGACTGAGCTGAATACATATGTGGTGTGCCGACAGCTGGGATTTAAGTAAGATCCATTGACAGGAGGCAGCTAAATGCCACGTTGTATTTTTAAGAGTCTCATTTTATAATCCTTACTTGTAATTCCTATAATACTAAAAATATATGTTCACAATCATCATCTACCTATCTATTCTACCTACTTTCCTACCTACCTTATCTACCTTCTCTATATGGAAATTCAACAACAAAAAAAACAATAACATTTTCTTTGATGATGACTAACCATATCTTGCTGTTTATCTCATTTGCCTTTCCTGCCACCACCCCTCTTCTTTTTGTTACAAATTTATTTATTTATTTGGCTGCATTGGGTCTTCCTTGCTGCACGTGGGCTTTTCTCTAGTTGCAGCGAACGGGGGCTACTCTTTGTTGCGGGGCGCGGGCTTCTCACTGCTGTGGCTTCTCTTGTTGCAGAGCACAGGCTCTAGGCACACGGGCTTCAGTAGTTGTGGCACACGGGCTCAGCAGTTGTGGCTCGCAGGCTTAGTTGCTCCACGGCATGTGGGATCTTCCCGGACCAGGACTCAAACCCATGTCCCCTGTACTGGCAGGTGGATTCTTAACCACTGCGCCACCAGGGAAGTCTCACCCCTCTTCTTGAATAATGGAGCCACGGATGACTTTTAGGTCTCATTGTGTCTTTTCAAGTAAGACTGTATGCTTTGAATGCTCAGTTTTATTCTGATGCTTCACTACTATTGGATGTTGTTAGTACTGACATCACTGTATCTAAAATTGCAGAGAAGTCCAGTGTCAAATGCTTTGGTATTACATTATTTCCTTTCTCAGAATGTGATGATAATTATCACTTTTATTTGAGAAAAACAGCTTTCTTGTCATGAGATGACCTTTAGAACTCACCCTTGACCTCACTCTCTTAAAAACTGAGTATCACACTTTGGGCGATACATTTCATGTCACACACATAATGCATTCCAGAGTAAAGACTTAAGTTGGTTGAAGTAACTGCAAATGATGCCTTTGAGCTAATATCTGAATGAAACCCACGAATGCCCATTCTTTCTTGTTTTCCATATTTCTGTGTCATGCTTGAAGTAATTGTCTCATGCTTGAAAAAATGAGCAAAATTATTTCATTTCAGCTTGAGATAGAGCTAATTGAAAATATTTATTAAACCTTAAAAATATGCTTTCATTCAAGCTAGGTATGACCATGTTTAAACATATATTTTTAAGTTTGTAAAAGTAATATAAAATTTTAGAGAAAGTTTGGAAAATAAAGAAAATAAAAATCTACCCCTTAAAAAAAAATACCCCTCATTTTTCCATTCTTACACCATCATTATTATAACTTGTGTGTATAACTTTATAACAGCTCTAGTAGTAGATATGGAATTTTTCTATTCATGTTTTTTACTTTTATATTATTACACAGTCATAATTTTTAATAACATAATAACTATTGAATGTTCATACTATAATGTACTTAATATTTAGATTAGTTTAATTTTTCCTGTTATAAATAATGACATCATGAAGATATAGATGCATGTTATTGACTAATATTTTGAATTTTCATGGGCAGTGCAGTTATTATTATATAATTGTCAGGTCAAGGGGTATGACATGCCAGCCAAATAAATATTGTTGTTTAATTAATAAGAATTACTCAAAAATATCATTTCATCTGAGCAAATCTCTGTTAGTCTGAGAACTGTATCCTGTTGTCACAAACTTAGAAAGATTCAAAAATACTATTATTTACTATTTTCATATTTTTCCTTATTAATTAAAACAATTGAGTGACTGATTTTTTTTCCATATTTTATTTATTTTGTTTCACAAATACATTCAGTTTTTCTTGCATATACAGAGTATCAGAACTTAATGATTTTAAAAATGTTCTCAATATTTGTTAAAAGTTCTAAATGTGTTAGAAGGTAGAATAAGCATGTGCTACATTTACATTTTAGTTTATGGAGGAGTTTCTGAAAGAAAATACTCTTTTGGGATGAGAAAGGGTGAACTCTGGGTTTCTTCATACAAATGAAATCCTAAAGTGACGTGACCTCCTGCTGTCTGTTATATAGTTGATATGGACAGATGGTAATCACATTGATGCATTTTGTGGAAACATGGTATAAGTTGAAAGTGATAGCAATATGGGATTAGGGATAATTACTTTTCTATCTAAGACTTGATTAGTCAGCACAATAGAAGTCTTAGAATGACTCATTCAAAGTTGCATTGTTTTAATTTATTGAAATGTTTATCTTGTTAAATAAATTTAATAACTAAGTGCATGGTAAAACAATTAGGGAAATTCATGGGGAAACAATTAGGAAAATTCATCTTTCAAACATAAGATCTCTTCATATTCTTAGTACAGAAATAATAAAAACATTCAGTGGTGGAAGTGACTGACATAAAATTTATGAGTAAAAGTTTAATTATATAGACCGAGAACTGAAAGACACTTCAAATATCTTTTAGCCCAGGAATTTCTGAAGATTTGTTTGTATTCTACAGAACAAAAGAAAACAAAATTGAGGGGAGGATGAATGAAGGTAGAGACTGACTTAGTTACCAATTTTTAATTTTGCAGATCTTTCCTATTTCTATTAATACATTTAGGATTTTTTGTAGTGTAGTGTTACAAATAAAGTCAATTGAAACACAAATATATTTATAAAAATCTTAAAAATCAGATTTATGTAACCTTATGAAAAGCTAAGAACATTGTCATTAATCTGATTTTGATGGGCTGAAATCCAAGTTTCCTCATGGTTTGGAAATAGTGCTTGAGAAATCACTGAACTAATACACACTTTTTTATTTTGGAAGAGAGGATACCAAAGAGGCCTAGAGAAGCTAATGAAATCAAATGAGCTTTGATGGCTCTTCAGAGGCTGATATAAGACACACATTCTTACTTTCTGGTCCACTGTGTTATTTCCATGGTCAGGAATTTGAGGTTTATCTCTGTCTGCATTCTCTGTGGTTGGTGGGTTAAATTGTAGACAAAACATAAGAATGGTTGGGAAAAAAGGATTAATTATCCACTAGTTAAGCAAACATTGTTAGTTAACTAGTGGATTAGTTAACCAACATTGTTAAGATGATCAAAATATGTGATGGAGATTTAGCAGATTTTTTACTGCTCTGAGAACTGAGTTCTCAAGATAGGAGAAAGAACAAATACTTACCCTCTGAAGTCATGCCACTTAATTAGGTTGTTTGTTTTATGTTTTATGGTTCCTTGAAACAAGAGACAAAAGTTCTATGCACAGTGTTTATTTTATTGCCACAGATATGGCAAACAAGCCTCTGCAAATCACTTTGAAGAAAGCACAGGGCCCATATGGTTGGATGATGTCAACTGCTCAGGAAAGGAAACCAGTTTCCTTCAGTGTTCTCGGCGACCCTGGGAAAGGCATGACTGCAGCCATCGGGAAGATGTTGCTGTCTCCTGCTACCCTGGCAGGGATGGACACAGACTGTCTCTGGGTGAGGTCCTGCCACAGCTCCTGAGTATCCGTATTTCAGTAGCCACTACACCTCTATCCACTGGTCTGGAATGTGAAGCATTTCTCATCTTTGTCTATTTTTCTTTTTTTTTGTCTGTTTCCCCAAATGCTCTAATTTTGAGTAATTTGCATTCAGAGAAAAATAGTCTTTTGAGTCTTTCCACCAATGTTATGAATTTCTACTCCTAATTTTTCTTTACCTGTAAGCCTAAATTTCTCATGTATCTGAAAGATGGATTAAAGAAGTCACGATGTCCATTCCACAACTGATTAGTCACCTATTCTGCTTCCCATTTACCTTGAATTCTAATGAACTATTTGAAAAAGGATTAAAAATAAATCAGAACAAAACAATAGGTCTCTTTCCCACCCTCCATGATTCATTTCTTCTTTAGTCCTGAGGCCTTGTCAATCATTGGTTACCAACCAGCCTTTGCTCTGTCCTAACCTAGATCTTTCAAGTTTCTCACTGGGCTCATAGGTGGATTCATTGGAGTAAATAGCCCACCTATCTTTCTAAGATACCCTGTTACTAAAAATCCATTAGTGTCCTTTATTACTCCCTAGTTCCAAATTTCTTCAGACTTACGGTCGGATAAAAGGTACCTAGCTCATCTAACAGTCTTAAATATTTGTAGATGAAGGTCCTTTTGTGAGCAGAGAGCAAATAACTATATATCCTTGACAGACTTAACATCCAACAAGGAGAGCAGAATAAATATGAATGAAAAATATAGAGGGACATATTTAAAAGACATGCCAGGACTCTACCATAGCTCTATTTGTATCTATACATGTATATTTTGGTGCATAGATGTTAAAATAACCACAGGTGGTTCTTAAGTTTCACCTCAGGCTTGAATCAGCCCTTTTTGTATCCTCCTGTTTTGAGACTGTGAAGCTGGAATCTTCACATTATAAAATAATGGAACGTGTTGAATCCCACAGTATTAACTGTTTTGTGTACTTAAGTTTGTCAAGGCACGTGGTTGATTCCTCATTGTACTCTATCCTGTGAGATCATAGTGACTCACTGCACTAGTCTAGCATTACACCAGGTAGAAATACAGCCTTTTACCCCACCCCTTATGGGTCATATTTTCAATTTTGTTTCTTTTTGTTTGTTCTCTTCCCTTGCTCCTTTCTTCTTATAAAGGATTTATGATCCTCCCAGGATTATGTGATGAATCATTGCATGTGGTTGGGGGAGATAGAGCCTATTTGCTAGAACTGGATCCTCTTAGCCCCAGAGGGCGGGTATTTGGATCATGGAGTGATATGTTCAGGCACATTCCATCAGTGTTCCAGGTGATGAAACACATACAGTTAGGACATCTAATCCTTTCAGTTCCCCTAAAAATCTTTAATTTTCCGAGGGTGATAATTATTAATAAAATATGGGATCATTATTATGAATTCTTTGGTCCGAATTTTGGTAATATATCTATTAACCATTCATTTGTTCAAAGGATATTATATCTGAGCCAAATTATCCTTTTGGAATAGAATCAGATTACCATTTATTCATCCAAAGAGATCATTACTTTCCCACTTATCAAAAAGGACTGCATAACAAAAAGAGGAGATCATGGAATAGTGGTATAAACAACAGCATTTTAAAAACAATTGAGATTTTTTACTTCCTTGGCACTGTGATAAGAGCTGTTAGACTATTACAGTTTTCAACTATTTGAAGGGTCACTTGTGGACCTTAGCTTTAAATGTGAATGAAACTTTTCTCAAAATTAGTAGTAGTTCAATAGACACTTTCTAATTTTGGGTGTGTGGTAGATGGAATGCTCAAAAGCAATATTCTAGGTCAGTAAAAGTAATTTTAGTAAGAATGCAGTTAATGCCTATGTGAATTGGGGGAAATTTGTGGGATGGTCAATGTGTAGATTTCTCATTTTAATACTGCTTTAATTCTGAAGTTTAGAGTATTAAATCTTAGCAGAGATTTCTTTCACAGTGAGAGTGTCTCTTACTCAAATAAAGTTTGACTTTTAATTTAATTTATGCTAGATTTTATCTTTTCTCTAGGAAAAATATTATTTTCTTAAGATAATGTATTAAATCAGTGTTACAGGAAAATTGAAATAAAGAAAACTCTGCTGTGATCAGAGTTTGAGGTATATAATTAAAGATGCTGTATACCCACAGGACTGTTTAGTTTTCCCAAGCATTTTATATTTATTTAAGATTTTGGAAATAAAACATGTATATTATTATTGCCATAACAGATAGAACTTAAGCGGTAGGGTGGTATTGATAGAATGGCTTCTGTCATTCAGTTTCCCTTCAGGCATTGAAAATCCAATGATTTTATAAAATGGATGGCTAAAATTAGGTTAAGAATACCGTATTATTATTTTTACAAAGTATGCAACTTAGGCTTTAAAAACACTTTATCATTTTTATTTTTATGGTATGTGAAAAGCTGCCCATAAAACAACTAGGGTGGAATGTGGAGGTCTAATTCCATGTACATATGATTTCTTAATTTTGCACCAAAGATCTAAAAAATGTAAAAACTGAAAAATTTAAGAATTTCATCTGTTTAAATTTTTTCATTGAGGATCACTTTTTGGCCTTGCCCCTCTTGCAGAGAATCCCCAAATTTCAGATACAATAATAAGAAATGTTAAGTTTCAAATACACTGTGTTTTGTGACACACCTAAAACACCAAGATTTTCAGCTAATGTAAGCAGTGCATCGAGTAGGCACTCCACAAACATTTGTTGATTTTGACTTTGCTATGTTGATTCTACTGTGAGGCCTGTTCCACGAAGTATGATCAGGGACAGAAATTAGAGAGCTAGCAACTCTGGGGGCAACAAAGAAGACTCAGAGGAATCAAAGTAGGATGTGTCCATCTTGCCAACAGTATTTTCCTTCAGTTAACAAATGTTGTCTAGTGATTACATATGTTGGTTTAAACACATATAGAATGATACTCTGTTCATTAGCTGTTTACTTCACCTCCTTGGTTCTGCTAATTTCACTGTGTTTGATGGTATTCCCTAAATCCTTATCAGTCAATCTTAAGGGCTCCGAAGCTGGAGACACTTCTAGTAACTAGGTAATCTAAAGTATGTATATTACTGTAATCAAGTATCACATACTGGGTGGCTTAGACAACAGATATTTATTGTCTCACACTTCTGGAATCTAGAAGTCCAAAACTGAGGTTGTCCACAGAGGTTGGTTCCTTCTGAGGGCCGGGAGGGAAAGATCTCTTCAAGACCTCTCTCCTTGGCTTACAGGTGGCCATTTTCTCCTATGTCTCTTCACTCTGTCTTCCTTCTGTATATTTCTGTGCACAAATTGGATTAGAGCTGCCTCTAATGACTTCACAATTCGACCCCTGGCAGTATGCAAGCCATAGTGAGGACTTTTGATTAAACAAAACCATATTTATTGGTGTTGATAGAGATGTGTGAAAGACTCTATAAACCACTTTATTTGCATAATTTAGATAAATCCCAATTTGCTAGAGGTCAGTTTCTCAACTTTTACATCTTAATAATTTTTATGATTTAAGCCCTTCCTTTGGAATCCATAGTAAATAGGAGGGCTGAGATAGAAATTGTCCTTGTGCTTGCCTTTTTTTTTTTTTTCTCTTCCATCATTCAAGTTACTCATGCATGCAAAGGTATATCTGAAAATTCTGCCTAAAAATCCTAGCTTTGGAGTATAAATTTCTAGGTGTGTTCATGGATAAGTGAGTAGTAGATGTAGAACAAAAGCAACTCCAAGTTAATGTCTTTTACTAACTGGAAGTTAGTGGTAATAAAATAATCCACGATTTTACAGTGATATATATTCATTTATTCAAGAAACAGCTATTACATGTACTCTATACACTGTAATGCCGGGCACCGCTCCAAGTGCTGGGAATACAAAGTTAGATAGGATCAGCGCTCTGACTTCAAGGCTACAGAAGATATTGCAAAAGTAGATACAGTTTTTTCTTTAAATTGGTATCTCTCCTCTCTCTCTCTCTCTCTCATCCCCTCTCTCATTGCCCAGCTGATTTTTAGCTCCTTTTACAAACAAATAGTACTTTATAAAGTCTCTCATGCTTTAGTGTCAGTTTGCTTGTTTTGGTTTTTCTAATACTTTTGAATCATGACTTAGGTTTTCCAATCAGACTGATGGATGGAGAAAATAAGAAAGAAGGACGAGTGGAGGTTTTTATCAATGGCCAATGGGGAACAATTTGTGATGATGGGTGGACTGATAAGGATGCAACTGTGATCTGTCGACAGCTTGGCTACAAGTAAGGAAAACCTAACTCTATTTGGGATGTTCATCTGATGAAAATTTCTGATTTTTTATCCTTGTTCTTGCCTAAAATTAACTTCTGTGATTCAATTGAAAATACTGGCAGCATGCTTATTTGATTCAGAATTATAAAGAAATACGAAGTAGAGTCTCTTTAAATTTTTCTATTTTCTCACAAGAAATATACATTATGTTACTTAAGAAATGTAGCTTTTATCTAGTAACAAATAGTCTAACAACTCTTGACTATTCATTCTACTGCTTCTGTCAGCCAAAGGTATTAACCTTTTCTCTGTGATTTATGTCCTAACACAGCAGCCTTATAAGGGATTCTACTGTTACTGAAATTACAGTTGGTTCTTGTTATTTGCAGTAGTTACATTCTGTAAAGTCACTGTGAACATCGAGTTAGAAAATACTGAGCCATTGCTTCTAGAGCTGAGGTTGAACCAAGCCATGCTCTGCCTTCTTGTTTTAGCTCTCGTGCTTGCAAACAATTGCCCTTTTTGCAGTCTCCTAGTGCTTTTTTTTTTTTCCTTTTCTGTACCTTTTTGTTGATGATTTCCCTGTTTAAAATGGTCCCCAAGAATTTTGCTGAAGTGCTGTCTAACATTCTTGAATGAAGGAATGCTGTGATATGCCTTACAGAGAAAATAAGTGTGTTAAATGGGCTTCATTCAGGCATGAGTTATAGCACGAAAAATGTGGCACTAAATGAGGTGAGAAAGGACACTTATTTCCAGTTTGAGAGCTGAACTAGAAAGACCTCAGCTGGGCAACTCAAATTTTTTGAGACTTTACGCATGTCTGCAAATGACTGTGAAAGGGCTGATTGATTTTGGAGTTGCAAATATATGGAACATGTTACAGTTTAGAGGGTCATGAAATTTAAGCTAATATACATAATTTGCCTCGCTTATATTGGATTACTAATAGTGGTTTGGATTTTAAAATATATCCTTAATTACACATCTATGTATATCTTAAATATTGATAAATTTAACTGGTTATTCCTATGCAGAATATATTTTTATTTTTAAAATTATTTCTATTTTGATAAAAGTTCAAATGTTTTTTTTTTTCCCTGAAGTTTTAAGTCAGAGTTTGTTTTTGGTTACTCAGATACTACTTCAATTTACGGTTCAGTTTTGGACCTAGTTGCAATTCCATTTGTCCTATGGTTAGTGGGTCCATTATTTGTAATATAGATTTTCAGTATTCAAAATTGGTGGTATGTGACATATTTTCAGCTTTCAAAATATGGGGTAATAGAGGAAGGGAGGAAGCATCTACATTAGATGCCTAGATGAATTCAGTCAACAATTTAAGTTTCCTTTGCTGACTACATTTCTAACATTTCGTTCTCCATTTGAAAAAAAAATGTATATATATATACACACATATATACATTATTGTTCTTACATTACATGCCCAGTGAATTTCCTTACCTAAAATCAGCCATTAAAGTATATACTGCTTGAGACTGGTTTTTTGGCTTACTTTTATTTTTTTGGTAGAGGTGATCCAAGAAACCTAGTGTTACCTTTGGAAATATGAAGGAAAATATGAAAGAAAAGGTCAAATTTGATCCTTGAATTGTGTGTCTAAGTCATGTTTAAGGAAAAAAATTTTGTAAGAATATTCATCAATGCATTTTCACTTTGATTTCTTTCTAAATTTTTCATTGCTTTTTACTTATCATTTAGTCCATTTTACATTCAACTCAAATGGTGAATTTAGGTAAGAACAATCTAGATTAAGTGAACAAAGTTTGTAGCAATTTTCAATACTATTTCTGTAACAATTATCAAGAAAAGCATTAAAGGAAGATCATACTTCATAATTGTTTTTAAAATAAAGCCTCTTAACACATAATTCAGTAATTTAATGTAACTGTGACAAATTGGATAGACATCTTTTAGTGCACAAGCTACAATTTGCCATCAAATAGTATTTAAAAGAAAATCATTTCGATATTTGATCAATCTAAATATACTTGAATGTTTTATAATTTTCCACCAAGGGGACATGGAATTTCATATAAGAACATATATATAATTGTAAATAGGTATGTGATTAGAACAGGGTGTTTTTCCCCCATGTTACTTCAGATTAATAAAAGTCTTTAATAAAGCAATTTATTTGTAGAAATCAATCCAGAAAACTTTGAAACTGTCAAAAGGCTTGAGTTTTATTAATAAGAATTCCAGAGAACTGTCCCCCAGCCAGCTATATCACACTTGAGGATTAGTCCTTAGAAACACTGAGAATCAAAATAGCATTAGAAAGCTTTTTCATAATGGGAGAAACAGAAATGAAGTAATAAAAACCAGGAACATGAATGGTAACTAACATAGATATGCTTAGAGTGAACAGAAAGTAAAAGGCACTCTTTAATGATGTATTACATAATGTCTGACAAAGTCTAGCATATGAACACATTGTTTTTAGAGGGTTGAGAGAGAATGTGTTGATATCAGTTAGCCTCGTTAAGAAAGACTAAATAGCCATGATGGAAATTCCATTCTATCTGAACTTTGTATGAATCCATTAGCATATATTTCAATATGACATTGTTTTTGAACTGTGTATTTATTAGAGTAGTATCCCTTAAAAGAATTTTAAAAATGATGTACCCCTATTGTCTTAGTAGAGACCTAAAGTTAAGTATATCTAATTTTTATCTTACATTTAAATAGCTGCAAAGGATTTAATTTCTGGCATATTTGTATATGACATTTAAAAATAGAACAGTTACTTCACTCTTAATTATATCCAATAAAATATAAATATAGTGCTTTGATACTCTGTCATTCATTAAAAAAATACATGAGCAAGCTCTTTTTTCACCTTCACAAATTTTACATAGTTCCTTTTTCTCCTTGAAATTGTGGTTTAAATTTTCTTTCCCCACAGAATCCTAATGTCCTATGTTTTTAAAAATGTGTGTGTATGTGTGTGTGTGTATGTGTGTGTGTGTGTACACACATGGAGAGAGTGAGAAAGAGAGAAATTAAATTCTTCTAACAAGTTCCTCTCAGGATTTTATGATTTCTAGTACACAACTAATTAAAAACAACAACAAAAAATAAAATTTGATAAATAAGTATTAAACATAGGAAAGAAAAGTTGACCAAAGCTTCCGTTTCCTAGACTGAGGGGTTGGGTTTTTGGTCCTTGGATAAAATTTATTTTGAATTGTTCTTTTGGCCACTTCAGAGTCTTTTAAATCTTGGAGCAATGCACTGTGATTGGATTTGGGATGAGTGAAAGATATACCTTTGTTTTGCGCAGTGGGAAAAGGGAAATTTTGAAAGAGAAGTTGACCTTGACTTTAGCAAGACCAGTTTTAGGAGAGAATACACGTGGGTTTTGATGATCTGCATATCAGTTCCCATAAAGTCCTTATATCCCTTGGAAAGTCATCACCTACTCCCAGGAGCACTTGATACTCAGTTTAAAGACTAATGTATTAGAGCCTATTGTCTCATTGGAATTCTTAGCTATGAATTACTGCATGCTTGTAGTCCAGTGAGAAGTCTCTATAGGTGACACAGTCCTTAATTATTTTTTAAAAAGTCAAAAAAAATTTATTAGATTTCACTATATCATTGAAAATGTCTTTAATTATGTACTTTCATTAGTTAAAATGTTCTCTAATTCTACTTGTTGATATATCTAAAATGGTGCATTCTCTTTAGTTTGTGCATTGATTGGTAAATTACTAAGGAATCATCCTTTTGTTTTATTTAATGAGTCTAATTTTATTTTCTACATGTTTACTTCCATCTGTCATCTACTTTTATGCTATTTATCATGCTTTATTTTCTGTTCTTTGTGTAATCTTCGGTTTTCTGATTTGCAAACAATCCAATTTTCTTTCTTTCCTTTCTCTAGTTGTCTGGAATTTCAGCATTGTTGTTGTTTTACTAGAAATTTGAAAAAAATTTTAGCAAACATACTGGCATATTTTCTTACCAATTTCAAAAATTATTTGTAACTTCCCCTTCCTGAAATATATCAAGAGATTTAGCATACTGTTATTTACCTTCTATCTCTACTCATCCTCACACCCAAAACTGATGGGAATCATCTGGGATATTAGTTTCAGGATGCTATTAGTTTTTAATTTTCTTCAAAGTATACCTATTTGAATTTTAAGTTGCTCTACATTATGCATGCACATGTCAGCAATTATTTCCATTTTTTAAAAAGATTAATAATTCCTGACAATTTTGATTAAGGAGAGAATACAAGTAAACATTAGAGAAAAGAAAAGGAATATAAGCACAGATACACAGAGGGTTAAAAATTGTAAAATACTATGAACTACTTTTAGCTAATGAATTTGCAAATCTAGATGAAATGAACAATTATCTAGGAAACTGTACATTTTCAACAAAAATATAATTATCAAAATTGATACAAAAGTGTTTTTTTTTCACCAACACTCTTTATTGTCCATCTCTTTGACAATGGCCATCCTAGTAGGCGTGAGTGGTGTCTCACTGTGGTTTTGATTTGCATTTCCCTGATAATCAGTGATGCTGAGCATCTTTTCATGTGCTTGTTGTACATGAGTATATCTTCTTTGAAGAAATGTCGATTCAGATTCAAAAAAGAGTAACTTTAGAGTTACCTGTTTGATCTTCCATGACTGTAAGCATTTTTAATGGGTTAAATCTTATTTTTATTTGCAATTTATGTCAGAGTAGCAGTTACCAATACAGAAGAAATGATGGGGTATATTTTTTTTTTTTTTTTTTTTTTTTTTTTTTTTTTTTTGCGGTACACGGGCCTCTCACTATTGTGGCCTCTCCTGTTGCGGAGCACAGGCTCCAGACGCACAGGCTCAGCGGCCATGGCTCACGGGCCCAGCCGCTCCGCAGCATGTGGGATCTTCCCGGACCAGGGCACGAACCCGTGTCCCCTGCATCGGCAGGCGGACTCTCAACCACTGCGCCACCAGGGAAGCCCGAGGGGTATATTTTTGAAATGAGTGTACTGCCAACTACAAGCATGTGAGGCCAGGTCTCATTGCTGAAAGAGGAATATTCAAGCAAATTCCTCAGATAATTCATATCAGTAAACTACTTTGCCTGAGTTCCTTGCATAACTATAAGGAAAGTATAATAACCTTATCTTAACTAAGTAGAATATTTTAATGTTAGAAATCTGGTCCATATTGTCATTTTTAATAAGACAGTTTCTTTTGATTTAAAACCTGTCTTTTGCCTGTTTTTCTATTAGGTTGTTGGTTTTTTATTCTATAAACGAAATTTGAGAGTTATTTGTATATTGTATGCTATGTCCCTCTATCAGAGAATGCATCCACCAACATATATATATATATATTCGTCAACTTTAAAACTTATCTTTTCACTTTCCTGTGGGTGTTTTTTAGTAAAGTGGCATTCTTAATTTAATTTTTGTTGAATTTATCAATCTTTTAATTTAAGGTATACATCTGTGTCTTGTTTAATAAGTCTTTCCCTAACTTGAGGTTATAAGGATAATTTTCCTATAATTCAAACTTTAAAACTTTTCCGTTCTTACGTCACTAATTTAGCAGGAGCTGAGTTTTGAATATGGTGTTAGTTTGAAATATTTCACTAAAAAGATTTTGTATTTGGATATTTAAAAAGAAGTAATATATTATTTAAAAAAACAGAAACCAAAGAAAAGTGATATACCAAATTAAGTCTGCCTTCTATTCATGATTCCTGGTGTTCTCTTTCTCAGTTAAAAATTGTGCTTTTGTACTTCTAAAGTAGGCTTTAAAAATTCTTAGCTCCCTAGGTAATTATTTAATTCTCGTAATTTTCTTGGAAATACTGTACCAATTTCTTTTTTATTAATTTTTATTTATTTTTGGCTGCGTTGGGTCTTCATTGCTGCATGCGGGCTTTCTCTAGTTGCAGTGAGCGGGGTCTACTCTTCGTTGCAGTGCGCGGACTTCTCGTTGCGGTGGTTTCTCTTGTGGAGCACAGGCTGTAGGTGCGCAGGCTTCAGTAGTTGTGGCACGCAGGCTCAGGAGTTGTGGCTTGCAGGCTCTAGAGCACAGGCTCAATAATTGTAGCACACAGGCTTAGTTACTCCGCGGCATGTGGGATCTTCCCAGACCAGGGCTCAAACCCGTGTCGCCTGCATTGGCAGGCGGATTCTTAAGCACTGCACCACCAGGGAAGTCTTACTATACCAACTTTAA
The DNA here is from genome assembly GCF_008692025.1 of Phocoena sinus. Taxonomy (NCBI): domain Eukaryota; kingdom Metazoa; phylum Chordata; class Mammalia; order Artiodactyla; family Phocoenidae; genus Phocoena; species Phocoena sinus. The sequence continues at coordinate 22,772,623 of NC_045767.1, forward strand.
GAGAGTATTATGCTCTGGAAGGGAGTAGAAAATTTTGAGGTGATTTTTTTTCCTGATTAAACTAGAGTTTAAGACTACCATAAATTTTTGACATGCCATTAAATGTGACTTTCTTAGTAGGAGCTAAGATGTAATCAAGAAGTTCTGAGATATGAAAACAAAGAATGTATAGTTATTACGCGCTCAAGCTTTTTTTTTTTTTTGACAGTCATGAAATAAGTGTTTTAATGTATGAGTTAAGAAATATAATTGAATGAGGGTATATGTTGTGATTTATTCAATTGTATGTTTGACTGATTCTCCACATCCTCAAGAATGCTCTGTTTCCAGGGGTCCTGCCAGAGCAAGAACCATGGCTTATTTTGGGGAAGGAAAAGGACCCATCCACGTGGATAATGTGAAGTGCACAGGAAATGAGAGGTCCCTGGCTGACTGTATCAAACAAGATATTGGAAGACACAACTGCCGCCACAGTGAAGATGCAGGAGTTATTTGTGATTATTTTGACAAGAAAGCATCGGGTAACAGTAATAAAGGTACGTAAGCTTCTGGGGCCTATACAAGTCAAAGCATACAAAGCCACACTTCATTATTCTAAGCAGTACTTTGATAATGAAACTCCCCTCCATAAGAATATACTCAATCCCTTGTTCCTTCTGCTTGTATTTAGAGGCAGTGGTTCTTGACAAACTTTACTGGATGGGACTCACAAGGGAGAGCAGGGTTCAGGGGCAGGAGTGGATTTACAGGATTTTGTAATCTCTGAGATTTTCCCCTTTTGACATTCTTAGCCATTTCTAACCGTTCCTTCCCTGGATGTAATAAAACTATCAAACTTGCTGGTATTCTTGAAGATTCAGAATTTATATTTGCTTCATAAAAAGAAGAAATTAAAATTTAAAGATGAATCAGAGAAGGGCACTTCTTCCACTCTTATTAATATCTTAAACAGCAAGGATAATTTTAAAAATTAATTGCAAAAAGAAAATTATCTTTTGTAGATTCTACTCTCTGAAATTTAAAAATGTAAGGGGGGACTTCCCTCATGGCGCTGTGGATGGGACTCCGTGCTCCCAATGTGGGGCGCCCGGGTTCGATCCCTGGTCAGTGAACTAGATTCCACATGCATGCTGCAACTAAGAGTTCGCATGCCGCAAATAAGGAGCCCGCAAACTGCAGCTGAGGAGCCTGCCTGCTGCAATTAGGGAGCCCGTGAGCTGCAACTAAGGAGACCGCCTGCCGCAGCTAAGACACGGCACAACCAAATAAATAAATAAAATTTAAATAAAATTAAAATGTAAGGAAAATAGAAGTAATCTTCTAGTATAATACAGTAATGGATGTGTCATACATATATAAATAGAAGAGTTCTTAAAAGCTCTGAGTTTAATTTTTATGAAACAAACACAGCTTTAAATGAATAAGGGGGAAAACTAGCTCTTTTGGAGAAAACTATGGTTATGTTTTATGAAAAGAACAGTCATTTATTTATGTAGATTAAGAATCCATGGTTTGATACTTAAGATTTTCTTAAAATCAAGTGCATCTGGGGCTTCCCTGGTGGCACAGTCGTTGAGAATCTGCCTGCTAATGCAGGGGACACAGGTTCGAGCCCTGGTCTGGGAAGATCCCACATGCCGTGGAGCACCTGGGCCCGTGAGCCACAATTACTGAGCCTGCGCGTCTGGAGCCTGTGCTCCGCAACGAGAGGCCGCGATAGTGAGAGGCTCGCGCACCACGATGAAGAGTGGCCCCCGCTTGCCACAACTAGAGAAAGCCCTCGCACAGAAACGAAGACCCAACACAGCCATACATAAATAAATAAATTAATTTAAAAAAATCAAGTGCACCTGTATCTGAGCATTCTCTTTTTCTAACATCTTTTAATAACCATTAAAGACAATGCAATAAATAAATTGGTTGTGTTAATATAATTCTTCACTATCTGAGGGTCTTTTGAGTCTGGAGAAGAATATTTATAACCCTTTGTGCTTTGTTTTATATATATATAATATATATATATACACACATATATATTATATGACATAAATATGATTTGGTAAACCAATTTTTCCTAAGTATTGACTATAATTTAATGTATTAAATTCCCTCCAATAATTTAAACTACAGTTACAAAGTGAACATAATTAATTCTTTGGATTATGGAAAATTTCTTAAGCAGCAGAAAAGCATAAAAATTCAGTAATTGTAAAATGTTCTACCATATTTCTATGTAAACCTATTTTAAAATATGAAATACCATATTTATTTCTTCATTATTAATACATTTGTTTTAATGCCTTCCAAAGGTGTAGCACTGCTTATTTTGATACCTTTCCATGGTCTTAATGCTACCATATCTGAAATTTAAAAATTTCATCTTAGACCAGCTGGATTACTGAATCTGGTTTATTATTAACCTGTTGACTTTGTGTGGAGGCTCAAGAACTAATAATTTCTATAAGGTGATTCAAACCCAAGCCAGTGGTTATTGGTCATCTGATGGGATCCTTTTATAAATGAATTTCATTTTACTTTATAATTTTTTTATAATAATGGGTTTTATGGCTTTAAATAGATTTTGCTTTCTTGCAATCTTCTTCTTTACTCCAGAATGATGTAAACTTCCAGTTCTGCTTGCTTAGTGTTACATCATTCCTTGTCATGGCATTATATACATTGACCTGACTTGGAACATAACTGGAAACTTCTGTTTTTCTGGTATCTTATAATTTGCAGTGTCATGTAGAGGACTCATAACCTAAGAGATGAGGATTAAGGTTTGACGGCATGTCTCTGAGATCCTTTGACAAATTAATGATCTTGGTACACATTGTTGAACCTCTCTCTCCATGAAGAAATAACTAGTGCTGATTCCATATTGGGCTCCCTTCTACCTGGTTATTATGGGAGAACATTAGTGCTGACTAGACTTTCATGGTCTAGGCACAATTCCTACCCTTCTCTTCTTACACAGATAGAAAAACAGTATATATCTATACTTTATACACGTGTACTTAACCAAAGAAACAGTGTATCCCCATATAGATTCTCCTACTTTCTAAAATTATTTTTAAAGCTAGTCATAGTTATTTACTCTTCTTTTATACACCACCTTTTCATATATTTTTAGTTTAACTCTTCTTTTTTTATGCTTTTGACAGAATTCTGTTATCTTGAGAAGTTTGACTATATATATCCTTAAATACAATTTGCCACTTAAATTGGCTTAGTAAATCCTTTCCATATATTAACATGCTATATGAGTAAATGTAAATTTATGTCAGAATTTCATCCTGGGAATGTGCTTTGCTCCTGTGAGTTACATTTGTGTATGTGGCTTGGAAGAGCGTTGTCTGTGAAAATCAAATAATTCAGAGCATTGTTGCCTTTTGTAGTTTTCTTGTTTAATATTTCTGAACTCCCGAACAATCTCTATAATCAGCAGAGGAGGAGATGTGGGTACCACAAGGATGATGTACTAGACAGGGCCAAATCATTCAGCAGCCTGTGAAACCTCTACAGAGCTGATTGTAGGAAACCTCATAAAGTTCCTTGTCTACTTGTGAAATTATTGTTGCCTTGGTTAAATGAGAAAACAACTTTTAATTTTTATTATAAGATAGGACTTCCCTGGTGGCACAGTAGTTAAGAATCCCCCTGCCAATGCAGGGGACACAGGTTCGATCCCTGGTCTGGGAAGATCCCACATGCTGCGGAGCAGCTAAGCCCATGTGCCACAACTACTGAGCCCACGAGCCACAACTACTGAAGCCCACATGCCTAGAGCCCATGCTCCGCAGCAAGAGAAGCCACCGCAATGAGAAGCCTGCACACTGCAACGATAGCCCTTGCTCGCCGCAACTACAGAAAGCCCATGTGCAGCAGTGAAGACCCAATGCAGCCAAAAATAAATAATATATATAAATAAAATAAATAAATTTTTTAAAAAGTTTAATTTTTATTGTAAGAAAAATAGCCTATAATTTGAAGAGAAAAAGCACTTTAAAATAGAGGAAGCGTCAGGGGAATGTGTCACTAAGCATCAGGAATGTGTCACTTGTGTCTTTACCCCACTATCAGCAATATGATAGTTTAATTAAAAACCTCTTTCTGCTTCAGAGTCTCTCTTATCTGTTTGTGGTTTGAGATTACTGCACCGTCGGCAGAAGCGGATCATTGGTGGGACAAATTCTTTAAGGTAAAACGTTCTTCAAATACAGATTACACTGATAATTTCACCGTCCTTTGACTTATATTTACTTTATATAGACCATGTTCTTCAACTCACTATCCCCTGATTTATGAGATAGATGGGTTGCTGAAAAGTTATGTGGCAGAAACAAACTAACAGGAAATCTGAAAAAAATGTATAACTACAAATTTGTTTAATTTAGAATATATTTGTTTTGGACTTGACTCATTTTAATATAATTTTTTTATTTGTTGAATTTACTAGTGAAAAACCAGTGCTTTGCTTATTAAATACTTCTTCCGGGGAATTCCCTGGCGGTCCAGTGGTTAGGACTCGGTGCTTTCTCTGCCGTGGCCTGGGTTCAATCCCTGGTCGGGGAACTAAGATCCCACAAGCCAAAACAAGAAAAAAACTTCTCCAGGCTGCTTAGGTGAGGGAGAAAATATGCTTCAAATCATGAAATATAAAGAAGACACAGATTGTTTCCAAAAACGTCAGAATTTGGTGGGATGCATACACATGCTATAGGCAAGTCTTCAGGGTGGTCTGCTCAAAGTTGTAGGAATATTCATTCTGAAAGTAGGAAGGGAGTCTACATCCTAGTATCCCCTTTTTACTTCTTTCCTCCCACCTGCAAGCCTTCTAAGTCCTTGTTTTGCTGGATGACTGTCCTTGCTTTTCGGCCTTTTATGGATATTGATGAGTGGCTTACTTTCTTCTTAGGGGTGGTTGGCCTTGGCAAGTGTCCCTCCGGCTCAAGTCAGCCCATGGAGATGGCAGACTCCTTTGCGGGGCCACACTCCTGAGTAGCTGCTGGGTCCTTACAGCAGCACACTGCTTCAAGAGGTATGTGTCCACCTTTCCAAACAACTCGGTTTGGCTCTTATTTGCCAGTTCTTCCAATCCCTTCCTGCTCTACAGCGTGCTAGAAACTTGGGGTGTCAGAGCCAGGCTGTAGGCCTTCCTTGTCTCTACCAGCGGCACTGTGGAAGTGAGGGGGAAACATCAGGAGCAAACAGAGCTCTCAGGAAGCTACTTGCTACCTGGTGTTAAAGCAAACTCTAGAGTTAAGGAGAAGACAAGATCGGTTTTTGAAGGGGAGGCAGCTGTGTTTGTGCTTCCCCCAAGAACATATCTGAGGATGAAATCATATCCCCATATTGCTAGAAGAGACCTCAGATTATTTGATTATGAATGGTAAGGAATACGGAGTCCAGGTTTAGTGTTTTGATTTGAATTTTAGAACCTTTGGGTCTTCTTGGTGTTCTGTGTCTTTTAGATTTCTCTATTTGTACATGTCAGGTTGCATCCTGATTATTTCCGTTTGTCCCAGGAATTTTATCAGCCCAATCTGAAGTTTTCCCAGTTCAGAGGGGAAGCCATGCAGAGAGATTCAGTGTGCCAGAGTCACACTGCTTATGGTGACAGCACCTGCACTAGAACCTAGTGGTCCTTTCTCCTTGTCCTGTGCTCTTTTGTGGGCCCTGGCTAATGGCCATTTCCTCAGCATAAATTTTAGTATTTAAAAATGTATACCATTGCTTAGCAAATATTGATAGTTATTGAATCAAGATGATGAGTACAAGGGGTTTCACTATTCTGTGTACTTAAAATTACTCATAAAATGTTTTAAGTAAAACATGTACCATAGTGTTGAAAAATTGTTACAACCAAAAATTTGTTTTGTATTTTATCATATGCGAAAATATATGGCTTCATTGTGTATTTACAATCCATCCATGTAGATTTTAACTGCCATATGAGTGTTAACTCCTATTGTAAGATGAAACCAACCTCAGTTTATTTATTCTCCTACTGGTGGAAGGTTAGGTGGTTTCCATTCTTTCATTATTAAAAAACAATGTTGCATTAGATATCCATTACGTGTCTCATTGGTACAGACATGTGGGAGGATTGTGCTGGGTCCTGGAGTATGGGTGCCGTTCAATTTTACTAGACACTACCAACTTATGTTCTAAAGTAACTGTATCAGTTTATATCAGAGCAATGTGTAAGTTACTGTTTCCTCACATCCCTACCCCAACTTGATACCATCAACATTTTCAATTTTTGCCAGTCTTAGAGTTTTCGGATTTCTTTTTAATTCTATTTTCCTGATTAGTGTCTTCCTCTTTCATGAATTATTTGTTCACATCCTTTGCTTATTTTTCTATTCGATTGTCTTTTGTAATTGATTTAAACATATTTTGGGATATATTCTTTGTACAGAATCTTTGTTATTATGTGTTACAAATAACTTTTCTCAATCTGGGGCATGTCCTTTCCCTAGTTTAAGGTTTCTTTCTTATGAAGATGTTTTAATTTTAATATATTTAAATGTGTCAACTTTTAAGGTCTTATAAAAGCTTTGTATATCTTATTTTAAAAATTCTTCTTTAGCCCCATGTGAAGATGGTAGTTTTTTACAAAAAAAATTTACAATTTTGCTTTTCCTATTTAGATTTTTAATCTGTTTACAGTTTTTTTGGTGTGTGTGTATGGTATATGGTGTAAGGAAGGGACCTAATTTTATATTTTTCTTTATGGATAGTTTTCCCAGTACCTTTTAAAACTAAACATTCCATTCTTTACCAGCTGGTTTATGTCAACGGTGTTGTTTGCCAAGTTCTCATGTATCTTTGTTTCTAGAATCTCTATTCACTTCCTCTTATCTATTTTGATAAATATTGTGGACTAATATTCCATGTTCAAGGTGCTGCAGAAGACACAAATCTGTATTTTACATAGCCTTTGTCATTTCTGCGGTAATAATTGAGTTTGAGAGTTCACCTATATACCAGTGGGTTTAATATAGTCCTGTGTTACATGAATGGCACAGACAATAAAGATTCATTTATTAACTTAACAAAAAGTTATTGAGCCTGTAATGTTCCCAGGAATGTGCCATGCGCTAGAAATATCTCGGAGAATAAGATGGATAGGACCCTTGGTACCATGAGTTTTTAATGCAGCTATAGGAACCCAGAGGAGGGAGACATATGGGATCGAAAAAAGTTTAGAGTACCATTTTTAAAGTGTGGTCTTTTCACCGCAATATTAGGTATTGGGCTGGCCAAAAAGTTCATTCGGGTGTTTCTGTAAGATGTTACGGGAAACCCCGAATGAACCTTTTGGCCAACCCAATACATTCAGCTTATTAAAAATCCAGATTTCTGGGCCCCTATCCCAGATCTACTGAATCTTTGGAGCTAAGACCCGGGAGTTTACATTTTTTGTTTTGTTTTGTTTTGTTTTTCTGCGGTACGCGGGCCTCTCACTGTTGCGGCCTCTCCCGTCGCGGAGCACAGGCTCCAGACGCGCAGGCTCAGCGGCCATGGCTCACGGGCCCAGCCGCTCCGAGGCACGTGGGATCTTCCCTGACCGGGGAATGAACCCGCGTCCCCTGCATCGGCAGGCGTACTCTCAACCACTGCGCCACCAGGGAGGGCCTACATTTTTATCAAGCATCTTTGATGATTCTCGTGAACGTTAAAGGTTAAGACCCTCTTGCTCCTGGATAGAATAGAATGTGGTCTGGACTTTTGAAGAATGATGATGAGGAAGGCTATAATGGAGTTAACAGGATACTTATCCTTGCCCTATTCAACATATTAATCACTAAACTGAAACGGGACAGTGATGATAAATTAATCATATTTTTGATGCCAGGAGATTGGGAGGGACACGTAATATCTTAGAAGATTGGATTCATGGTGGCAAAGAATATTGGTAGGCTGATTCTAATAAAAAAGTAATGTGGAGGGCTTCCCTGGTGGCGCAGTGGTTGAGAGTCCGCCTGCCGATGCAGGGGACACGGGTTCGTGCCCCGGTCTGGGAAGATCCCACATGCCGCGGAGCGGCTGGGCCCGTGAGCCATGGCCGCTGAGCCTGCGCGTCCGGAGCCTGTGCTCCGCAACGGGAGAGGCCACAGCAGTGAGAGGCCTGCGTACCGCAAAAAAAAAAAAAAAAAAGTAATGTGGAATAAAGAGGAAGTAAAATGCTGCCTTTAGTTCAGGAAACCTGGCTTGAATGCAGCACACGTGAAAAAGACCTTATGGGTTTTAGCATCCTGCAACCTTAATAGTCAGTGATGCCATGTGGTTGCCCACAAAGTTAATCAGCCTTGGGCAGCCCTGACAGAACAGCGCCAACACAACAAGACGCTTGCTCTTCTGTCCTGTGCTCAAGCTGTTGTAGGGGGCAAAAGCACTGTCGCTATCAAACAGAGAGAACTGTGCTCAGTTCCGAGTGCCATCCTCTGACAAAGTGACATGGTGCACTAAGGAAGGCAAGCAGAAAGGCGAGAGTGTGTGGAATCAGATTAAATTCATTACCTGTTACTTCAAGTACCACAAATGCTAATGAAAGGTAATTTTCATTTTAAAATAGGAAAGAGGTCTGTTTCCTTTTTATTTCTTTAACACAAGACAAAGCTGGGATGGGCTGTATGTGGGAGGAGGAGTGAGTTCTGTTATGAAGTCTGTTCAAGCAAAGAGGCTGGATTCGTGTATTGGTAGAGGCTGGAGGTAGATAACATTTCGTGTTGAGAGCACAGTGGTGAGAAAGAAAGCATAAAGCATATTTGAAGGATGCCAGTTATTAGTTAGGATCGTGGATCTGCAATTTGTATAGCGGACTTACAGTAAAGAAGCAGGAAAGGTCTGGAATGCCAGGGTGCTGAATCTGTTTCATTCACTAGGCAGTGGGAAAACACTAAAGGTTTTTGAGCCTTGAAATATGATCACAGAGGAGTTTTAGGAGATGTATGGGATAGATCTGGGGGCAGGGGTCTGTGAACAGGCTTCAAATTATATGAGAAATATTTGCATACATGCTTCTGTGCCTTTTTCTGGAGTGACTCAAATTGGTCCATGTTACCAAGTGATTAAACCGATTGTGGTAGGAACTGGAGGGAGACTGGTTGTAAGGCTATTGTAATAAAGATAGAAGGTAGAAAAGAAAAGGAGGGAGAGAAGGTAGAGACCCTGATAGAAATCAATAGAACTTGGTACTGTGTAACCAGCGACTGGGATCTGGCCATCAAGACCAAGGTTACAGTTCCAGCTCCTCCAACTGTTAATTGTTTCACTTTGTGGGAATTATTTTAACCTCTGGGAGCCTCAATTTTCTCATCTGTAAAATGAAGGCAATAACGTTCTACAGTGAGGAACAAATGATCTGCGAAGTATGTGAAAGTATTCTATAAACTGTAAAATTCGAAACGAATGTTGGCTCTTATTATGTTGGGGTTCACAAAAAGGAATCAAAGATTATTATGAGCAAAAGTAGAGAATTCAGGATGATTTTATCCCACTGACTAGTGGAGAAAAACGAGGTAGGAAACTGCAGAGAAACTGGAGAAGCCCGTCTTGCGCTTAGAATTTAAGCAAAATAATTCAGTACGTTCAGTTTAGATTTTTCTCCTCTTGTTCAAGACTCCTTCTCTTTCAAGTAAATCTTTCTCTGCTAAAAGTTATAGACTTAGGGGTCCAAGGCTTAAAGTATTAAAGTCGGGTAATTGCCCAAAAATTCCACTTGAGGTTGAAAACTTTGATCTGACTTTTGAGTTCCCTCAAAGGTCTTTTTTTTTTTTTTTTAAGGTACACGTTTGGGTTTGTTTGTTTACATGTCACTATTCCTCCCTTGACCTGATCCTTCTAGATTATTGCTTCAAGTCAGTAATGGTCTCATTTGTGTTTATAAACCAAGTGTCTCGTTTATTACTTGGCACATACCAGACCCTCCTAAATGATGGATGCAGGATGAAAGTGGGGGCTCGGTTGCCAGGTAGTGGGTATGTTTAAGGATGTTGGACTCTTTAGAGGATGGTGGTATTTTAAACCTAGATCAACAGATAACTCCTTCCATACGTCATTCTGAGTTTCTTCCCATTATCTGTGCGGTATAATAGACAGCTGATTAAAAAACAGAGGAGCAGATTATGATATGCAACTTTTTGATGTGCTTTGGATAGACCGCAAGACTCTTTTAATGTGAGTAGGGAGAAAATTGTTTCGCAAAGGTGTTACAAGTTCATCTGACTTGGTTTGTAACCTTTACCGGATTTCATAGACTTGTTCTGAAGTGCCCAAGGAGGCTACACCTCACATCTTTATTCCAGTAAGTTTATTGACAGCCATAAGGACAGTTACCAGTGATTAGAACAAACTCCAAATTTTGTTTTCTGGGTTCAGGGACTTTGGATTAAAACAACCCTCCTTTAATCATCAGAAACTCTGAAGTTTGCAAAAAATAGTTTTCCTCTGGAATTGTAGACACTGTAGTACAGAAGCAATGTGGTCAGGTTCTGAGAGGTTACCATTTTTTTGATTTCTTGGGAGTCTAACTTAAGACCCACTGCTAGGGTACCTAGATTTCATATTTTGAAATTATCTCTCTCACCCCCGTTTCCTTTCTGTTTGTATCTCTGCTGCTTTAACTACTGGACTTCAATATATAAAATAGCTTCTTGTTCATGGGGCCTCCTTTGGTGCCTAAGTGTTGCAGTGATGATGTAGGCCAGTGCTCTTGAATAGCCATTCTGAACAATAGGCATAGATTGCTATCACCGTCTGTGTTACTTTATTCTACGGGATGACAGTTTTTTATGTTTATTTGTTTTGCCCCCACAGAGTAGTCACTCTTTTATGTAATCCTTATATCAGAATAATCTAGGAATGATGGCCTGGGGATGATGAGATCAGAACATACATAGTTACTCACATCCACCATCCTGTTACACTCATTTCCTATAGAGTTGTCTCTGTATGATGAGGGTACCTTACTGGAAGGCTGACAGTTCTAGTAATCCAGCTCTACATTCATAGCTTTCACGTATTGTGAGGTGTCCAAAACATTCTTTTATGCCAACGTTAACGAGGGTAACTGAGGTAGTTGGTGAATCACCATTTAAAGGCCTTCTATCCCATTTTTCACATTTTTCCTAGTGTTAATACAGACTTTGGAATGCAATATACCATTGACAGTTTGAAGCAGAAACTTGGATAAATTAAGTTTTTCTGCAGTTGCCCTATGAATTTTACACAATATAAATTGCTTGCTTTTGCTATTTTCTACTTTTTTTTTTTTTTTTTGCGACGCTATGTGGCTTGCAGGATCTTAGTTCCCTGACCAGGGATCGAACCCCTGACCCCTGCAGTGGACGCATGGAGTCCTAACCACTGGACCACCAGTGAACTCCCACTATTTCCTACTTTATTTTTAATTTTTTTTATTTCCTACTTTAAATCATTACTACAAGTACTGTAAAATGACCCTCTCTCTATGGTGGTATGGCAATATAATTGAGAGAAAAATTCCTGAATGTTAAACTAATTTCTTTTAATTGCTTGTTCTGATAACAAATGCCACTTTGGAGGAAAGAATGTGCCCAAAACAAGGATTCTTTCATTTCTGTAATTCTTCTGCAAATTTGATTTGATCAAGAATATAGCTTTACCTGATTTTATCTATTTGACTTTTTTGCCTAGAATCACCAGAGAAGCTGGAAATTGTCAGAGAATGCTGCTCTGAAAATCAGAAACATCTAAATTATTAGACATTATAATTAGAAAGATGAGCCACAGAGTAATGGGACTTTTTTTTTTTTTTTTTCGGTACGCGGGCTTCTCACTGCTGTGGCCTCTCCCGCTGCGGAGCACAGGCTCCAGACGCGCAGGCTCAGCGGCCATGGCTCACGGGCCCAGCCGCTCTGCGGCATATGGGATCTTCCCGGACCGGGGCATGAACCCGTGTCCCCTGCATTGGCAAGCGGACTCTCAACCACTGTGCCACCAGGGAAGCCCTTTTTTTTTTTTTTAAGTTTTACCTTTAAAAAAAATTAATTAATTAATTAATTTATAGCTGTGTTGGGTCTTCGTTTCTGTGTGAGGGCTTTCTCTAGTGTGGCAAGCGGGGGCCACTCTTCATCGTGGTGCGCGGGTCTCTCACTATTGTGGCCTCTCTTTTTGCGGAGCACAGGCTCCAGACGCGCAGGCTCAGTAGTTGTGGCTCACGGGCCTAGTTGCTCCGCGGCATGTGGGATCTTCCCAGACCAGGGCCCGAACCCATGTCCCCTGCACTGGCAGGAAGATTCTCAACACTGCGCCACCAGGGAAGCCTGGGACTTCTTTTTAAGAACAAAATGTTTGTGGTACTTAACATATGTTCCACCATGACCTAGTATATGGTAGAGTTCTTAAGAACATGGTCTTTGGTGATATACACAATACCATCAACTATGCTAAAACCATTTCCTGAACACACACTACATGTATGTAAGGGACAGTGCGAGGTTCTACAGGGAAGGTCTCTTCTCCATAAGCAACTGGAACCATTTACACAAGCAATTTCAGTCAACTACTTTTTGAGTTTCATCCAGACAACAGAGAAAGAAAAGATTCTAGAAGTAGCAGATGTGTACAGGCTGATGTAAAATACTGTCTTTTTAAAGAGATGAATCTATAAAGAAAGAAAATGACTGTCATAAAGAAAATGACCATGACCTGAATTAACTCTTCTAATTCTAGAGAATTTTAATTGTAGTTTAATTCCAGAATCTCAGAGAAATTGGAATAGTGGATTTTACTAACTGCCCTGTCTCAGATCCTCTCTTGCTCAAACTTGTCCAGGAATTTCATCCAATTTTTATTTGAGGGGGAGTTGAAAGCATTTCAGCAAAGCAAACAACTGAATGGCGTGTCAGCCAAAACCTGAAATGTTTGTTTTAGAAGCGTTTTTGAATAAAGTGTATCAAAATAACAAAAGCTCAACTAGAAAGACCTTAAAATGCATTGAAAAAGAATTCCTTGATATATTTTTCTTGAGAAGCCTAGAACCATAGAAAATGATTTCAAAGTGCAAAATCATACTGGTAACCTCAGCCAAAGTGTTATCCCTGAAGTATATATATATAATCGCACTCACTAGGAGAGGTGACACTGGAAGACAAATATTTGGTTAGAAAACTAATCCAGTCTTGTGTCAGATGCTCTTCAAATTCCAAGCATAAATCTATTCTAAGAATAACTGGAGTGAAAGGAGTGTGGGAATCACTGCTTGGGTTTAGCTGGTCCATTTCTTAAATCAGGACGACTTCAAAAGCATAGATTCTAATAAGGAACTTCATTTTAACAAGAATGATGCATTTTTCCTTCTTGTCAGGTAAATATTTTATTTTTATTCTCAGGTTAATATCAACTCCTGCTTGGTGAGCATATTAATTTGGGAGTATATTCAAAAATACCCGCTGAAATCTACCTGACCTGAGAACACAGTATAAGTATGGAATGTGTACGTGTTTGTGTTATGGCAGTCTGTTAGTCATCTCCTACTTCACCCAGTGAAATTCCAGGCATGAAGAGGCGGGCGTTATGCCCGTGCCTTTAAGTCTTTGGTTCAGTAATTCTCCAGACTGACTGTGAATTTGGATCACCCATGGTCCTACATCAGCCCTATTAATTTAATGTTCTCAGAGTCTGTGTGGCCTGGATATTTGTATTCTTTTTTTTTTTTTTTTGAGGTACGCAGGCCTCTCACTGTTCCGGCCCCTCCCGCCGCGGAGCACAGGCTCCGGACGCACAGGCTCAGCGGCCATGGCTCACGGGCCCAGCCGCTCCATGGCATGGGGGATCCTCCCGGACCGGGGCACGAACCCGTGTCCCCTGCATCGTCGGGCGGACTCTCAACCACTGCGCCACCAGGGAAGCCCCTAGACATTTGTATTCTTAAAAGTGGTACAGGTGATTCTGATGAACAGCCAGTATTAATGAGAACATTAGATCTTTGTGGAGACTTTTTTTAAAAAGTAACTTTTGTGATGGTGTTGTTATAACATAGGAATTGGTGAGAGGAGGTCTCATTTCAGTAAGTTCGGGATCAGAGTGTATGTATGTGAACAGAACGTGTCTTCCAAAAGAAGTCATTTAACATATATTTATTAAGAGCTTTCTCTGTGCAAACCACTTTGCTTGGTGCTGAGGATACAAAAGTGAGCATGACATAGTCTTTACACTTAAGGAGCCTTTAACTGGGGAGACCTGACATCTTAACAAGTTGTAGAAGCTGTTATAAACGCTCTGACGGTGCTACTGGGAGTGTTCAAAAGAAGGATTGGCTAGCTTTCGGGGAGGGCAGGAAGAGCTTCCTAGGAGCTCTTGAGACTTGAAAGATAAAATCAGTTTTTGCCATATTAGGATGAGGGGTGGAGGGAATGATATTGCAAATAGTCTGAATAAAGACAGGTTTGTCAGATGCCTCTTCAAGCGGCCAGAATGACAGGGACACAGACACGAGGAAGAGGGTGGTATCAGAGAGGTGGACAAGGGCCATTCTTGGATGGGTTTGTCTATCATTTAAGGAATTTGAACTTTACTATGTAGACAGTAAAGAGTATCTATCTGGAAGGGTGTCCAGAAGAGTAGTTATATTATTAGATAGAAACATTGTTCTGGCTGCAATGTGAAGGATGGCTTGAAAAAGTTGAAACTTGAAGCAGCAAGGCCATTTAGCAGACTGCTGTAGTAATCCAGGCATGAAGTGACGCGTTAAGGCAAGATTTCCCAAGACTTTAAAACTGGGATATTTAAAAAATAAATTTCCTTGCTGTAGTAATGTCCTGTTTCTTTGTTCACTGGCTGAAGACTCAATTTTTAGATAATGTAGGATATATTTATATAGCCAGTTTAGATGCAAGGATTATTTTAGCTGTATCACAGCTCTTTTTCAAAGAATGGAAAATATTGTTGCAATAACTTTTTTTTGGTTGAACAGTAATGTAATTATCTTAAATATAAAAAGTTGACATATGAAGGGAATGTCTCATAACTCGAGCTTAAAAGTTATAAGCAACACAAGAAACTGCATTAAAGAAAAATTTAAAAATAGGATGCCTACTTTATGCCATAGTATTTCTTTAGACCAGTGTTATCTACTAGATATATAACGTGAGCCACAAATACAAATCATGTATATAAATTTAAAGTTTCTAGTAGCCACATTAAAAGATTAAAAAACCAAATGGGTGAAATTAACTTCACCCATATATTATATATCATTATATATGATATATTTCATTTAACTCAGTATATCCAAAATATCATTGCAGAATATGATATGAAATTGAGATATCTGATAGTCTTATTATCTAGAGAAACAATATATTTTATATTCTTTTTTCATAGTAAATATTTGAAATCTTGTGCATATTTTTGTACTTTTAGCACATCTCATTTTGGACCAACTGCATTTCAAGCACTTCATTAGCCACATGTGGCTACTGTACTGGACAGTGAAGCTTGAGATAATTTCTTAGATTTCATTCCAAACATATATGAAACATTTCAGCAGCACTTTCAAGGATGCATTGATAGTTATTCTTGTTAGAAACATAAGTCACTTGGGATTTTGCTTTAAAACCTGAATATATTAATGAGTCCTATTGAATTTTTATAATACATTAGTATCAATACACAGAAAGTAGAAGTGAGTTATTAAAATATCTGATTATTCTTCATGACTATTACTTTTTAGAGTTTCAGGATATGAAATAATCCTCAACTTAAAGTTTGAAGTGGAACCCATAAGAAGATAGTCTCTAGGTACAATATATGAAAAGCCTTCTGAACTTTAAAGATATGTGATAATTTAAGGTTGAAAATGGAGAATTTCAAGGAACCACAGGAAATTATTAGTTTCATAGATCACTGGTAGGTGGTTGTATAAGCTAAATCATCTTCGTTGCATTGTTCAGGTTTTTGAGCTGACAGTTAAGAAAATCACTTTATATATTGCAATGTTGTCAGAGCCCTACTTAGGGTTATAAGAATCTTTGAGCAACTTATAACTTCCAGAAATGTTATAGGAATAAATGAAAGGTTATTTCAAATAGGCAGTCACTAGAAACTTCCAGTGTTTGAATACCACTTCTCTAAATTCACATTCAAGAACAGGCCCCGTTTCCAGTGGAAGGTATTGAAGTTTTGATAAAAAAAAAAATTAAGGTGAGAGCTGTTAAATGTTTGTTTTTCCCTTTGAACGGTCAGATGCTAGCGGTAAGTAGGTGGTGAGTTGATGAAACCAGAGTTGGAGTTTTGGCAGATCAGGGAAAGAAGGATTGAGTTTTTGCAAAAGAGTGATGATGGAATCCAAGCCTTGTAAGAAGGCATAAGCAGAGTGAGAATGACATGAAAAAACTAGTGGGGCTGACGGATTGAAGTCCAGTGGGGGTGAAGAGCTGTGGATGGAGCTGTAAAACTGTAAAGATAGGAGGTACTTAAGTATGAGTAGAGCTGTAAAACTGTCAAGATGAGATGCTTGAAATCAAGACTTCAAAAATGTGTAATATTTGGTGAGTATGAGCTGTAGGTGGGGGGCTGAGATCAAGTAGAGAAAACACTCTCTGCAGGTGAGGAGGTTAGGGAACTAAAAGGGAAAGGTGTTGGGAATTAAGTCATTGAGAATGTTTTAAGTAGCTATAGAGGAGAAGCGAGCAAGGTGCTATACTCTTCAGTGAGGAAGAGGAAGTGATCAGGAGGTGGGTTGGCTGATGTATTTTAGGTTGGTGGTTCTCAAGTGGGGACAATTTGCACCCTAGGGAATGTTTGGAAATATCTGGAGACATTTTTGGCTGTCAAACTGGGGTGTGTGTATGTGAGTGTGCATGCTACTGGCATCTAGTGAATTGAGGCCAGGGATGCTTCTAAACATCCTACAATGCCCAGCACAGCCCCTTGCAACAAATGATAATCTGGTCCCAAATGTCAGTAGTGCTGAGGTTGAGAAACTGCTTTAGGCAGATGTATCAGAATCAAGGTATGCTGGCTGAAAAACAGGCTGAGAACTGTCAATCAAGTAAATACTGTGTTTCTATTTTAATTGAATAGTTCCTGTGGAAAAAAGACACATTCATTAAAAATAAACATTCATTCATTCATTCACTAAATCAACAAACATACGCTGCATTCCTACTTAACTGGCATCACTATTCTCAGTGTGAACACAAGGATCCCTGCCCTTGAGTACCGTTTGTTCAAGGTCGGGGGGGGGGCGGGGAGGCAGAGAACAATAAATACAATAAACAGTAAGTTAGATGATTTGTTAGAAAGTAGTGTTTAATAAAAAAGGAAAAGTAAAGCAGATTAAGGATATTGGGAGTGCTGGGGGATGGGAGCACAAGCAAGGGTGGGTTGCAATTTTAGATGTCAAGGTAGGTCTTACTGAGGTGATGTCTGAACAAAGATTTAAGAGATGAGAGCATATAACGAATGTATGTTGCCCTGAAGATAGTTTTGGTCTGCATTCAGTTCACAGAAAAGAGGAGTAAAGTGGATTGTGCTAAGTGCTTTGGGGGATACAGAGTTAAATCAGACATAGTTTCTGCCCTCATGGAATTTCAGGATGAACTAACAATCTTGGAAATGATAGAAAAATGATGACAGCAAACACAGGATGGTAATTTTGCCCTATACTCTTTGTTCCTGTTTTGATCCTTTTTCATGGCGGGGAAATGACAGGTTAGTGATTAGTCCTTACTTTCCACATTTGCTCCTTCTCAGAAAACAGATGGTAACCTGGGTTAAATAGTGAAATGAATGAAGAAAAAAAGTGATGACAGTGGGTTTAGAGTGTGAGCCCGAGAGCAGTGGGATCAGAGAAAAGGAAAGGAAGGTTCAACTTATAAAAGGGATTAATGATTTGGAAGAAAGACTTACAAGCATCTCTATTAACCTTCCTGGCTGACAGTTACCAATTTACAACATTTGAAACAAGCCTCCCATTAGCTCTCTCTGCCCCCCAGGTATGGTAACAGCACTAGGAACTATGCTGTTCGGGTTGGGGATTACCATACTCTGGTGCCGGAGGAGTTTGAGGAAGAAATTGGAGTTCAGCAGATTGTGATTCACCGGGAGTATCGACCAGACAGCAGTGACTACGACATCGCCCTGGTTAGATTACAAGGACCAGAAGAACAATGTGCCAGATTCAGCAGCCACGTTTTGCCAGCCTGTTTGCCACTCCGGAGAGAGAGGCCACAGAAAACAGCCTCCAATTGTTACATAACAGGATGGGGAGACACAGGTAACAAATAACCCAAAGAAACAATTAAAATCTGGGCACCTGCTTGTGTCTGGGATTATCCATACATTTGAGTGTACAGTGGGTAGCAAAATCTTAAAGGGGGTTCAGGCTTAGTTGTTTGGAAATTCTGCCAAGTGTGAGACGCATGCGTGTAATCTGGATTCATACCCTGAGGGTACTGTGGTTCCCATTAGAACTTAGACCCGACTCAGGATTTGGGCCTAGCTGTCTCTATTTTAAAAAGTTTTCCTAATGACTTTGATGTAGCTACCCCAGCAAAGGGCTTTGGTGTTTGATGGTTTCTTTGTTGTAATGGAGCCCTTTATCAAAGTAAATCTTATGCAGAATTCCTAAATGAAGAACAGACAAAAATCAGAGCTGCTGAGGTTCAAGAGGAAGGATCCAGCTCACTTACTTGGGTTTCTCCTTCCACAACCCCCTTCTCATTCTTCCCACCTCCCCGTCCCCAAGCAGGATAGTGTTCAGCTTGTGCTCTTCTCAGGCAAACAGCTTTCTGTATTGTCTCGCTAGAGTTAACATCAGCTAGTGCTTGCTCAGGATGGTCTTCGAAACATCTAGGTCTCACCTGGATTAGGTGCTCGACTCACAAATGACTGAGTAAGGAGAAATGATTGGGTTGACTGCTCTCCATTAAAAGTAATTAAAACTGAAAAGAACATCAGATAAGTATTTCTACAGGTGATAATTTCAATAAGGTTATATTTAGTAAATATAAGTATTTGTTTTCATTTTACCCCATGCTACATTAAATCTGGGCTTTAAACTTACATTATTTCATAGCAGCAAAATGTAGAACATCTGTAGCAGATACACAATACTGAAAAAGCTCTGCGACCAATCCTGAAATAAACCTTAAAAAGTGGAAACATTTCCTGAATGATATGATAGAATCAAGTCAGAGTAAATGCCTTCTCACGACGCTGTGCTGATCTGAGGCAAACTGAAGGCTGGAGTATAGCTGTTGAAATTATTACTTCATCAGGAAAGGGAATCCAGTCACCTCCCTTTAGACACTACATCTGAATAGAGATGACAAAGAAAGTAAATTTTACAAAATGTTTTATTGTGGATGAATCACTCCAGTTGAGTAAATAGGATTGGAGAATAATGTGGAGTTTATATCCAAGAAAAGGCTATCATGGAGAACCTATCAATTATACATTTTAGCCACTAAATAGAGAATGAGTGGCTTACTAGTAAATAGAATATGTTAACAAGTGGCTAAACTTCAGCCTGTTTCTATGTAAGAATGTTGTTTCTGAACCATCTTTATGAAATGCCATGTTTCTCTTGAGGATAGTAATTGCCACCTTATGTGCTTATATAGATTTATAATTAATCCTCAAGTCAGTGAAGTAGATGAGTCCTAGAGCAGTGGATTTGCTAATACAGAGCCAGCATGAACGCACCCTCAGTGTTTTAATATACAGAATTCAAATTCTAAAGCCTGCACAAATGTGCTTTCTGTAGGTTACCTTTTTCTACTGGGCAAGTCTGTAAGCGTTACTAAAGTATTCTTCCAAAAATGCGGTACTGAGAAACAGAATGGTGAAGGGTTAGAGTATGGTTAAGTGCAAACAATAAAAAAAATACCATTTATAGTTATCACTCACTTAAACTACACTAATGCCACAATAGGGCTTTTTATTTCAATAGGGCTATTAAATGTTCATTAAACTGTTAAATGTAGCTCTTTTCACTACCATCTTTACCTGGCATCTAATTCAATTATTTGGCCTGCATAGGACGAGCCTACTCAAGAACTCTACAACAAGCAGCCATCCCCTTACTTCCCAAGAGGTTTTGTGAAGACCGTTATAAGGGTCGATTTACAGGAAGGATGCTCTGTGCTGGAAACCTCCATGAACACAAACGTGTGGACAGCTGCCAGGGAGACAGCGGAGGACCACTCATGTGTGAACGGCCAGGAGAAAGCTGGGTTGTATACGGGGTGACTTCCTGGGGATATGGCTGTGGGGTTAAGGATTCCCCTGGTGTTTATACCAAAGTCTCAGCCTTTGTACCTTGGATAAAAAGTGTCACCAAACTGTAATCCTTCATGGAAACCTCAAGAAAATAATATTTAGAGTATCTGTTGGAAACTTTCCAACA
The DNA here is from genome assembly GCF_008692025.1 of Phocoena sinus. Lineage (NCBI taxonomy): Eukaryota > Metazoa > Chordata > Mammalia > Artiodactyla > Phocoenidae > Phocoena > Phocoena sinus. Next base: position 22,793,027 of record NC_045767.1, read on the forward strand.
TTGGCATTTAGCTGAGATGCCAACTAACGGGAACGGAGATCTGTGTTTCTGTGTTTTGTGTTGTCGTAAGAACTGTGCACCCCTTTGCTGCTTGAGAATTTGTGATGTGAACATTTTGGCTACAGATACCTCAGTGTAGTAATGATTATCCTTATTTAGCAGTTGCCTACCCAAATTAGTTTAATGGACACTAAATTCATTATTCCCATGAGTCTTGTCTCTGCCTGTTTCTCAGCATTCTCCAGAGATTATTGTATACTGATTGTGCAGTCAGGCTGTTTTTACATTTACTTGGATTGAGAACTCCTTTATAACTGAATCAATATGGTATATATTCATATAAAGAGCCTACATTTGACATAAAAAAATACTCTTTACTATACTCAAAATAAGAGTGGCAGGCTTTCCTGGTGGTGCAGTGGTTGAGAGTCTGCCTGCTGATGCAGGGGACACGGGTTCGTGCCCCGGTCCGGGAAGATCCCACATGCCGCAGAGCGGCTGGGCCCGTGAGCCATGGCCACTGAGCCTGCGCGTCCGGAGCCTGTGCTCCGCAACAGGAGAGGCCACAACAGTGAGAGGCCCGCGTACCGCACCCACCAAAAAAAAATAAGAGTGGCATTGTTTTCTGTTCATGTAATTTTTTAAGCTCGGACTTTTTTCCTTAGGCTGATAAAAATATCAGACCACATCTTTCTGGCCTTTCGTGAGAAAATCGAAGGCCAAAAAAGATAAAGGAATTCTATTATAAACTGACTGGAAAGGAATATCATTGTCACAGTACATTCCTGAATGAAGCCTTTGTACCAAGCACTATGGCAACTAAAGAGAAAAACATTCTAGCTACCTTGTATGTTGTTAGCACACTTCAGCATTCCTGAAAACATAAGAATTGCCTTCAAACTGTTTAATGCACAACCTAATTCAATCTGCTTGATTACTTTTAATCACTTCAAATTTACAGCTTGGTAAAAATATGTTTTTTCTTTAGCATCATGCTGTTTTCCAGACCATGATTTAAGAGTGCCACCTACTGCAACCTTCTGGCAACTAACTTAAACCTGCAGACTATCCTGATACAGTCCCATCTAATAAAAATAGACCATTAAAAATGTTTTCCCTGTCTATAGTTTGGGAAAGTTTAAAATAACTGTTATGTTTAATCCATATACCACTTATGTGCTAGGTGGCTATGCACCTCATTGACAATTTATAAAAGGTAAGATTTTATAATATTTCTAGTTTTCAAATGGGTTAACAGGCAGAGGCCAAGATGACACAGCTGTTGAAAGGCTTTGAATCCAAACTCCAGAACAGGAAGAGTCCCAATGCAGACAAGAGCATCTCCTTCCACCCCTCTAACCCATGGTTCTCCTGTCTAAAGGTAAGTTTTCCTTCCCGCTGTTTCCCAAAGGAGTAAGGGATAGCTGCTTATATTATGTATCCTACAGGGCATTCTTGGTAGCAGCACAAAATCTTTGCCCAAATATAAAAGGTAAGCCCTCAGGATACTTGAGTAGACTGCTATCACGAGTCCTTCTCAAAATCCCAGGTAGTAAAAAAAGGTGAAGAGGTGAGTACAAACTATAGGATTTAGAATGCTTAAGTAATCCTCTTAAATGGCTAACTCGCCAGGGAGGGACTTCACCCCCATCCCTTTCCCTTCTGTATCATACTGCATCCCTTTTGTAAATTCTGAGCTATGTAAAACAACTGGTGCTAACCTGAAAGTGCTTTATAGTTTACTACTTTGCAGAACTGCAATGCAGTTCAAGTAGAATAGCACTAAAACGTTTTCTAAACACTCATGACTTTGATAAAGGAAAAACCTGCAATGCAGGTGAGAAAATTTATCTTCCTGAAAGTTTCTCATGGGCCATCCTTGTAATTGAACTACAACGCTGATGCAAACATTTATATTGGCTTTTTAACTAGACCAGAGGCTGGCAAACTTAAAGAACAGATAGTTAACAGATGGCCTGCAGTTTGCTCAACCTTGAGGTAGAATGCTTGGTTCATAAAATATGCATTTATTATAGCTTAATTTTCTTATTAAATGTTAAGTGTGAGTTTTAAAGATGCACGTGTTCAGTGTACATCTGTGTAAATAAAGTGCATAGCTTTTCACTGTGCAGTTTCCTTAATCTTCTGTGTGGTATTAAATGACCCTACTCTCTTCCTCAGGGGTAAACTGGTTTTTATGTATAACAGTTTTCTCCAAATAACACCTTACACAACAATACTAATTCATGTTACTTCCACTCGAGCTCCCAACAGTGGAACAGGAGGTAGCCTGTTCACTACTTGTAGTTACCTTTGCACTTATTAGTCATTCAGTCAGGGAACACTGACATCTGTACAAATCGAGCATTTTATTGATATAGCAAGGAAGCACTTATTTATTCTCCATTTAAATACCATACTTGAGATTTAAAATCACATTTGGCAGTGTACTTCAGGATGCTAATAAGACTTCACCCATATCGCTTTGGATTTCTTGACTTCTGCAAGAGAAGAAAACCAGCTTTATAAAACTCTAATTTGTGTACTTACCTCATGGTGCTGAGTCTTAGCAGCTACTTCAGTTACTTTCTATTCAGTTGGCTATTTACTCTTTTAAATTACAAAATGCCGGCAAAATATACCAATTTTGGCCTTCCAAATCCTTAGCACTAAGGGTTTCAGATTCAGAAATAAATAAATAAATATATATGTATATATAACAGGAACGTACCTTGTTGTTTTCCATCATCCACTGGAACAATTAGCTCAGCTTCCTAAAAACATTTGAACAGTAGTTAGATGTCTGCCCAATAACCCAGTACCCTCCAGATTTTTAAAGTGAAGAATGTTACTTGTGCAAGTCAGAATCTGATACCAATTAGATGGTGACAGCTTTGCCAATAAACAAGAATATGCTCTTCCATGGCTAGGAAGGGAGACTGCCACAGCTGACAGGTCCCAAAGATACATGGAGATTCATAATCCCAGAAAAGACCAGCAAGGACAACTACAGATACTACTCACCACCTGGATCAAACTGGCGGGTTATCAGGATGCGGTGTTATTATTTCATAGTGTCGGAGTAGATTCAAGATGGCCACATGACACCAACAGCAGAACTAATGACCTTAACCGGAGTCATCAGCTGCATTTAACCTTTGCCGGAAGGCCCACGGCCCACCGGCGCTAGTTTTCCGACTCAGCGCCCCCGGTTGAACGTGGCTGCCCCGCGAATCAATGAACATTTAAGCCCACTCAGGAGTTTTAACCTAGAGGTTTTCCAAGCTGACGTCGATCTACTTCTACAAGACTGTTGCATCTCCTGCATTTCAAACTTGGCCAAAAGTTCTGTCTTAAGTATTTTAGCACACGAAACACAACGCAGTACTTCCACCTAAACTCGACGCTTCCCGGATGTAAAAGGCCGAATCCTTCGCCACACGCTCTCTTATAGAGCGGGTGACGCTATTCCGGGGAAAAGCCGCGAGGGGCGGGGCCTATGCGCTTTCTCCCCGCCCCGCCCCGCCCCGCCCCGCCCTCCCAGCTCCGCTGAGGTTCCACCCCATCCGTTGGCCACCAACTTTCATTTTTTTTTTGCGGTACGCGGGTCTCTCACTGTTGTGGTCTTTCCCGTTGCGGAGTACAGGCTTCGGACGCGCAGGCTCAGCGGCCATGGCTCACAGGCCCAGCCGCTCCGCGGCATGTGGGATTTTCCCGGACCGGGGCACGAACCCGCGTCTCCTGCATCAGCAGGCGGACTCTCAACCACTGCGCCACCAGAGAAGCCCAGGCCACCGTTTTCTTGATGGCCCTCCCCTTCCTCAGCTTCTCCACCCCGCCTCGCCCCCGCGCTAGATCTGGGCTGCTCACGTGGCCTCCGATTCTGACGCGTGCGCATTCAGAGCTGCCAAAAGTCCTCGCGAAATCAGGAAATCTTGCTGGCCTCGCGCGTCCGCTGAGTGAAGAAGGCGGAAGGGCTGTTTTGTTAGGAGTTACTTTACAAGTCACCCTTGTTACCAAAGCACCAGGTTCGATAGTTCTCTGCTTAACCTTTTTGTTGGTTGATTTTCATGGAATTAGCTGATTTTTTTTTTTTTTTTGGTCTCTCTGCTAAAAAACTCCGTATTTTCCCGTGTTCTGCCGACATTGCTGTTCCTGAAGCGCAGGTGTCAGTGGTCTGCAATCAGTTTTTGTTTTGTTTTGGGGGAGCCTAATCTCTTAGGAGTATTTGCACTCTACTGAAAGCCTTGCCAAACGATTTTGTAAACACAAGATTAGGAAAAGGAAAGGGTATTAGACCGGACGAGCGTGCGGGAGACCCTTTTACACGCGTGTGTGAACGTTTCCCGTGTTGCCTTCGGAGCCAGGGTTTGTGGTCCACAAGCTAGCCGCTCCAGAGCGTCTGTTGACTCTTGCAAGTGGACACCTGGGTCTTAACTTCCCAGCTGTACGTTTCTTTGGGGATGCAGCTAAAAATATGGTAGGTCTATTTCTTGAAAACGGGAATTACAGACGTTTAGGAATACTTTTAGTCCTAGATATGTGCTTGTTAAATGCCATTTAAATTTATTTTCTATTTTCCCTTTTAATTTTCCTCCGGTATGAGACAAAAAGGTGGATCGAGGTAAAGCTTTTACTTAGTAGTGGACCATTTGGGGCACTGTGTTGCAGCAGTTGCTGTCAGGGATAATGTTATCTAGCGATCTGGTGAATAAAGTGCTACAAGAGAGATCTGTGAAGCTTCATGAAATCACTACATACTTTTCTAGGGGAAAGAATTTAGGGCAAAAATTCGTTATGGTTAGGGTTGGTATGGACAAGTTTATAGGGCATAAAATTTGAAAGAACTAAAGTTGTTTTTAAGGCTCACTTTTTCCTTTCTTCACCTTAACTTTACTCTCTTCATGATACTAGTGAATGGAAAGAACTACACAATAATAAGGTTTAAATAACGTCACAGTGGGAAATTTTGCCAAATTAGATTTGATTTAGAAACTCTAACAGCATGTGTTGTTTTGCTAGGCCTGGTCTAGCAAAATACCACAGACAGGATGTCTTAAACAACAGTAATTTATTTTCTCATAATTTTGGAGACTAGAAGTCTGAGATCAAGGTGTCCACAGGTGTGTTTCTTCAGAGATCTCTGCTTGACCTGTAGATGGGCCTGTTTCTTCACATCCTCTTCTCTCTGTGCCTATCTGTAACTTAATATCTTCTTATAAGGACACCGGTTATATTGGATTAGGGCCTGTCCTAATGACCTCTTTTAACCTGAATTATTTTTTTAAAGACCTTATCTCCAAATATAGTCATATTCTGAGGTACTGGGGGGGGGTTAGGACTTAAGCATAATGAATTTCGGGAGGACTCAATATAGCCCCTAACACCATTCACTTATGCTAACCTAGTAAGATTTAGTGAAGATGTTAAAATGAATGTGTTGGGTTAAAGTGCTAAAACACTGGATGAATGAGAGAGAGGGAGAGAGAGAGAACCCTCATATTTTGTTTATGCTCTTTTCTCCATCTTGAATGTCTTTCCATCTATTTCCCATCTATTTTCTTTTTTTCTTCCTGTAGTTGACATAACGTTAGATTAGTTTCAGGTGTACAACATAATGATCTGATATTTGTATATATTCTGAAATGATCACCACAGTAAGTCTAGTTAACCTCCATCCTCATTCATAGTTACAACATTTTTTTTTTCTTGCGGTGAGAACTTTTAAGATTTACTCTCTTAGTAACTTTCAAATGTACAATACACTATTATTAACTATAGTCACTATGTTGTATATTACATCTCCAGGAGTTACTTATTTTATAACTTGGAGTTTATATTATGAGTCTATGGGTGGTGGTGGTGGTGGTTGTTTTTTTGATTCCACATATACATGAGATCATACAGTGTTTGTCTTTCTCTGTCCAATGTATTGCATTTAGCATAATACCCTCAAGATCCATCCATGTTGTCACAAATGGCAAGATTTCATTCTTTTTTATGGCATAATAGTATTCCTTTGTGTGTGTGTGTGTGTGTGTGTGTGTGTGTGTGTGTACCACATCTTCTTTTTTCATTCATCCATCAGACACTTAGGTTGTTTCCATATCTTGGCTGTTAAAAATAACCCTTCAGTGAACATGGGGGTGCATATATCTTTTTGAGTTAGTGTTTTGTTTTCTTTGAGTAAATACCAAGGAGTGGAATTGCTGGATCACCCTCTAGTTCTACTTTTAATTTTTTTGAAGAACCTTCATACTGTTCTCCATAGTGGCTACACACCAATTACATTCCCACCAACAGTGCATGAGGGTTCCCTTTTCTCCACATTCTTACCAACACTTGTTATTCCTTGTCTTTTTGATAATAGCCATACTAACATGTGTGAGGTGATATCTCATTATATTTTTGATGTACATTTCCTGATGACTAGTGACATTGAGCATCCTTTCAAGTGCCTCTTGGCTGTTTGCATGTCTTTGGAAAAATGTCTATTTAGATCTTCTGCCCATTTTTTTTTTTTTTTTTTGCGGTATGCGGGCCTCTCACTGTTGTGGCCTCTCCCATTGTGGAGCACAGGCTCCGGACACGCAGGCTCAGCAGCCATGGCTCACGGGCCTAGCCGCTCCGCGGCATGTGGGATCTTCCCGGACCGGGACACGAACCCGTGTCCCCTGCATCGGCAGGCAGACTCTCAACCACTGCACCACCAGGGAAGACCCTGCCCATTTTTTTTTTTAATGGATTGGATGTTTTTGCTATTGAGTTGTATGAGTTTTTATATGTTTTGGATATTAGCTCCTTAGCAGGATATATGATTTGCAAATACTTTCTCCCATTCAGTAGGCTGCCTTTTCATTTTGTTGATGGTTTCCTTTGCTGTGCCAAAACTTGTTAGTTTGTTGTAGCCCCACTTGTTTATTTTTGCTTTTATTGCCTGTACTTTTGGGGTCAGTTTCAAAAAATCGTCTCCAAGGGACTTCCTTGGTGGTCTAGTGGTTAAAACTATGTATTTCCAATGCAGTAGGCATGTGTTCAACCCCTGGTCAGGGAACTAAATTGCCACATGCTGTATGGCACTGGGAAAAAAAAAAAATCATCACCAAGACTGATGTCCAGGAGCTTACCACCTATGTTTTCTCCTAGGAGTTTTATGGTTTCGGGTCTTACATTCAAGTCTTTAATCCACTGTGAGTTCATTTTTGTGTATGGTGTAAGATAGTGGCCTATTTTTAATCTTTTGCATGTGGTTTTCCAGTTTTCCCACCACCATTTATTGAAGAGACTGTCCTTTCCCTATTGTATATTCTTGGCTCCTGTGTCATAAATTAACTCATTGTATATGTGTGGGTTTATTTCTGGGATCTCTATTCTGTTCTATTGATCTATGTGTCTCTTTCTGTGCCAACACTATGCTCTTTTGATCACTAGAGCTTTGTAGTATAGTTTGAAATCAGGGAGCATGATGCCTTCAGCTTTGTTCATCTTTCTCAAGATTGCTCTGGCTTTTTGGGGTCTTTTGTGATTTCATACAAATTTTAGGTTTGTTGTTCTATTTCTGTGAAAAATGCCATTGGAATTTTGGTAAGGATTGCATTGAATCTGTAGATTGCTTTGCATAGTATGGATGTTATAACAGTATTCTTCCAATCCATGAGCATGGATAATCTTTCCATTTGTTTGTGTCTTCAGTTTCTTTCATCAGTGTATTATAGTTTTCAGTGTACAGGTCTTTCACCTCCTTGTTGAATTTATTCCTAGGTATTTAATTCTTTTTAATGCAATTGTAAATGGGATTGTTTTCTTAATTTCTTTTTCCAATAGTTTGTTATTAACGTGTAGAAATGTAACAGATTTTTGTATATTGATTTTGTATTCTGCAACTTTACTGAATTCGTTTATTAGTTCTAACAATTTTTTGGAGGAATCTTTGGGTTTTCTATATATTAAATCATGTCATCTAAAATAGTGACAGTTTTACTTCTCTCCAATTTGGATACCTTTTATTTCTTTTTCTTGCCTAATTGCTCTGACTAGGACTTCAAATACTATGTTGAACAAAAGTGGTGAGAGTGGGCATCCTTGTCTTGTTCCTGATATTAGATGAAAAGTTTTTAGCTTTTCACTGTATGATATTAGGTATGGGATTGATATATATGGCTTTTATTATATTGAGGTACATTCCCTCTATACCCACTTTTTTGAGATTTTTAAAATCATAAATGGTTGTTGAATTTCCATCTGTCAAAATTATACTCAGCTTTAAATACCTTGCTTAAATATCTCTTGTTCTATGAAACTTTTCATAACTCCAACTGAATTTGATTTTTCCCTTTTTGTGACTTAACTAGCATTATAGTACTTAACTAGCATTTTTCTTGTCGTATGTTTTCTCCACTATATTATAAACTCCTCATGATGTAGGTCAGTTTCTAACCATTATTTGAAGTGCCTAGCAGAGTGATTCACATTAAATGGGCACTAAATTGCATTAGCAAATGCTTTGAGGTACTCAGTATGTATTTCAGGAATTGAGTAAATTTTATATTTATTTTAAAAAGTCACTTCTCTCCAGGAGATAAAGTTTAATCCCCCTTTCCTACCCCAACACCATCTTGAGTATGGGCTGTGCTTAGTGACTTGCTTTCAATGGGTAGGGTAAGGCAAGAGGGGGAAAGCATAACTTTACAGTAGAGAAATCTAGCAAATACTACCTAAGCCAGGTAATCAATATCAACATCAGTGGTAAGTCATATTGATTGTGTGTACCCTGATAAGATGTGATGAGAAGAACACTTCACCTCCTTCTGTGTTATTCTTACGCAAAGCTCTAACCCCAGTCTACTCAGGAGAAAAACATCGGACAAAATCAAATCGGTGGACCTTCTACTAATTCCCTAAACTGTACTCAAACTGTTGTGGTCATGAAAAACAAAGTTTGTGAAACTGTCACACCAGAGGAGATGAGACATAATGACTAAGTGTAATGTTGTATCCTGGCTGGGATCCTCAAGCAGAAAAAGGACATTAATGCAAAACTGATGAAATTTGAATGAAGTGTGGAATTTAGTTAATAGTAATGTGCCAGTGTTGGTTTCTTAGTTGTGACAGATGTACACGGTATTATAAGATGTTAACAATAGGGGAAGTTGGACGACGGGTGTCTGGGAACTCCCTGTACCATTTTTGTAACTTTTCTGTAAATCTGAAGCTATTTAAAAATAAAGTTTAATAAAAGTCATAACTTTCTAGTCTGTTTTCATTTTAACAAGTGGTGCTTTAGTGATGGTTTTTGTCTACTGTTAGTGTGAAATTTGTGGCTAAGATGGCAATATTTCTAAATTTGGTGGGATTCCGAGATCATACCTAATGGATTTAGCCACTGTTCAAGCCAAATCTTTGAGGCTTAGAGTGCGTTCTCAGGAGAGATAATGTGGTAATAGATAGAAGGATTAAAAATTGATTGTAAATAAAGGTTAGTTTAAGGATTTTAAAGATAGACTGTGAGGTGAACCTGTTAGACTGATAAAACGGCTGGAAAATATTTCAATTCTGCATTTGATACATGAACTGAAACCATTCATTATAGAGTACTCATTCTTCAACTATACTACTTCTCCCTTTTTCCTTTTAGGGTTTTAGTTTAGAAACTATGGTAATCATCAGGGAAACAAAAGTAGCATAACTGCACATCTCTCATATGACTGTTGAGATAAGTGGGAGGAAATATAGTCAGGAAATCGCCTGTGGGCTTACTTTCATCTTAAAATACTTTGGGAATTTAAACTTGCAGTTGGTGTGTACTAGCAATGTGGTACTACTGGGAACAAAATTGTAATAGAAGTATAGTGTCTAGACAAGAGGAGTTGAGAGTTCTCCCCTATCTGTAGTAGAATATTTTTTTTCAGTTCTGAACACTTTTTTCATTTGTTAAACATTTACAAGACTCCAGCAAATGTTTGTTGAGCAGACATGGCCCTTGCCTCAAAAATACAATGGAATTAAATAACTTACAGTCAGTGATACCACAATTTTTCCAAATTTTTCAAAGCTCAAAGCCTAGGAGCTATCTTTGATTTCATTCTATCCTCAATGTTCAATTTTAGTGTGTTTCTATATCATTCAATGTATTTGTTATCTATTGCTGTGTATCAAATTAGCCTAAAGCATGGTGGATTAAGACAGTAAGCATTTATCATCTTGTACAATTTCTGCAGATCAGGAATCCAAGAGCAGCTAAGCTGTCTTAGTGTATCTCTTGAGGTTGCATTCAGGATGTTGCCTGGGGCTGTAGGATCCTCTTCCAAGGTGGCTCACTCCTGAGCTTGGCAAGCTAATGCTAATAGTTGGCAAGAGGCCTCAACTCCTCAGCATGTGGATCTCCATAGGTCTGCTCTAGTGTCCTCAAGTTACAGCAGTTTGGTTTTCCCCAAAGTGAGTGATCCAAGAGACAGTCCTAATGTTTTTCTCAGACCTAGTCTGAGAAGTTACATGCCATCACTTGTTAGAAATGAGTTATTAATTTCAGCTCACACAAAAAGGGAGGGAAATTAAGCTCCATCTCTTAAAGAAGGGAATGTAAATATTTGTCGACACCAGTTAAAACTGCCACAATCAGAATGGGTGAGGTTGTGTTGCAGTTACGAACAATCCAAAGTCTTTGTGGCTTAAAACCACAAAGGTTTGTTTCTTGTAATGCTCTTGGCCATTTAGAGACTCAGACTAATGAAACCTTCACCATTTGTAATATTTCTAGGCAACATGAAGGGAGAAGGGAAGGTAGAGAATCACACTTGTTATTAAAGTCTTCCATTTTGAATTGGCATTTGTCATGTTGCTTCATATTTCTGGGACTAAAGCAAGTTTCATGGCCATGCATAACTTCAAAAAGGTGGGGAAATGGAACCCTACTATGTGTTTACGAGGAGAATCAGAAATCAATAAATAGCACTAATGATTTCTACAGTTGCCATGTTATAACCTTTTAACAATTATTTTTATATTTACCTTTTCTTTATTGTCATACTAGTAATCTAAGACAACACGTGTGATTTGTATCCCTACTTTTCTGATTCTCCCTTTCCAATCAACTGAGTGTATTCCTGGAAGATAAATGTCCTGAAATAGCATTTTCTCCAGGTTAGTCACTTGCTACAGAAATGATAATGGCTTCCCCAGGTCAGATTCCTAATCCCTGGACAACATACAGTGTATGTTACACTCATCTCGATTTTTTTCATGCTATTTCATAGTGTAGACTGTATTTCCTTCCTATCCATCCATTAAGACACATTCCAGTTTTTAATTTTTACAGGAACCTTTCTTCTAGAACATCTATTAGTCTTTTCCTTTTCTTGCCACCCTTAATATTTATTCTTAGTGCCTTATGTCTTAAAAAGTTGTACTATGTACCAGGCCCTGTTCTAGGTGCTGGGGTAAGAGCAGTAAACAAAACAGACAATATTTTTTACTCACAGAGCTTCTGTTTTAATGGAAGAAAACCCACATAAATGGATATTAGAGATCTATCAGAGGAGCAGAACTACTAGCAAAAGGTCAAATCACAATTGTCAAGTGGAGGAAGCAAGGAAAACTGGCAAGGATGAACTGGAACCCGTGAGAATGGATTGGAATCGTCACTGATTTCTCCCTGGTTCCCAGGGTTCAACTTTGATGATGGAAGTGATCTGCAGGAGGGGCGAGTCCTTTGTCACAGACTCACGAGTTGCCGAGATTGGAAGAGAAGATCTGGCAGGCGTTGAAGGTTTGGACCTGACTGCTACCCAACACCTACAGGATGTGTTGGTAGAAGAGGTCACAGAGTGCACGACCTGCAACACTGCCTCGTGCCCTGCACTGGCCTTCCTCGTGTGAAAGTCTAGGACTTCTGCTTCACTTCCACCTACCGAATCTCAGGCAGAATGTCTCTGTGGTCCATGCTATCTGGGAACTCTTCGGGGAAGGAAGTGGAAATGCAGTACGAGCTTAGCTAAGTTGACAAAATAGAAATCAACCACAATAAGTAAATTACGTGGTACCTTAAAGTCAGTTAAGTGCTGTGGAGAAAAATAAAGAAGGGGATGAGGAGTGTTTGGGGGGTAGGAATTGTAATATTAAAAAGATATCACTGAGAAGGTGACATGAGGTCAAAGACTTGAAGGTGAGGGAGTGAAACATGCTGATATGTGGAAGAATGTTCTATGCAGCCAGTGCTTCCTGAGTGGCACCAAACCTGTGTGGTAGACAGCATTTTACAAGGTTCTTAGTGATCCCCACCTTGTGTCACTCCCTCCGTTATGCAATCCCCTTCCCTGGAGTGGCAAAGGGATGAGATGTCACTTCTGGGGTTAGGTTATAAAAGACTCTGATCTGTGTCTTGCTCCCATTCTTTCTCTTGCCTTTTTGGATCGCTTGCTTTGATGAAGCAAGCTCCTATGCTGGAGAGGCCTGTGTGGCAAAGAACAGACAGTGGCCTCTGGCCAACGTCCATTAAGGAACTGGGGCTGTCAGACCAAAAGGCCACTGAATCCTGTCAACGGCCAGGTAAGTGAGCTTGGAAGTGAATCTTTAACAAGCCGAGCCTTAAGATGATTAGAGCCCCAGCTGTTGATTGCAGTTCTGTCAGAGACGCTGAAGCAGAGAATCCAGCTAAGCTCTACCTGGATTCCTGACCTACAGAAAGTGTGTGAGATATGGTTGTTTTAAGTCAGTAAATTTTGGGATAATTTGTTATTCAGCAATCAATAACTCATATACTTGTTGTAGTCAAGGAACAGAAATGAGACCAGTTTGGCTGGAGTGGGGTAAGCAAATAGGAAGTGAAGTTAGAAAGGTAATAGGCTACCTAGGGCCTTATAAGTCATCGTATGGTTTTTAGGTTTTATTTTGTTTGTTTGAGTAACCTCGGTAACTGCTGGAGAGTTTTGAGTAGAGGAATGACATGATATGACTTTGGACTTACATGTTCTTTCTTGAAGCTCTACTGAGAAGAGAGACAGAACAGTGGTGGGGAATAGGGTTGGAGCAGGTACACCAGTTAAGCTAGTGCAATAATACAATGAGAGAACAGTGTTGGCTTAGTGGTACCAGTGGAGTAAATAAACGATTCAACTCCGAACAGATTTTTACAGTAGAACTGATAGTATTTGAGGACAGATTGGACATAGGATATAAGAGGAAGGGTGAAGGGGTATGAGAAAAATGGCTTCAAGCTTTTTTGATTATTTGCTGAGATGGAGATGACTAAGGAGTAGCAGCTTTGGTGGGAGGAGCACTGAGGAAGATAGTTTTGTCTGTGTTAAGTTTGAGACGCCTTTTAGACATCCAAGTAGAATTGTTGAGTCGGGAGATCACTATATGCGCATGTTCTGGGGAAAGGTCTGGGCTGGAGAAACAAATGTGGGAGCTGTCATGGTGGCGCTTAAAGCCATGAGATTGGATGCTAATACCAAGGGACAAAGTATAGATAGAAAATAGGATCAAAGACTGAACCCTTGGGCAGGTCCACAGGAAAAATACCGGGAACCAGCCAAGGGGACTGAGAAGTGAGGTAACGAGAAGTGTGGTGTCCTGAAAGGCAAGAAGAAAGCTTTTCAAATAAGAGGGAATGATCAACTGTTCATGGTACAAGTAAGATGGGAGTTGAGAAATGACTATTGGATTTGCTGTGTGGAGGTCATTTGGGACCTTGTTAAGAATAATTTCAGACAGAAACAGACTCACAGACACAGAGAACAGACTTATGGTTGCCAAGGGGGAGCGGGGCAGTGGAGGGATGGATTGGGAATTGGGATTAGAAGATGCAAACTACAAACTATTATAAATGGAATGGATAAACAACAAGGTCCTACTGTATAGCACAGGAAGCTATATTCAATACCCTGTGATAAACCATAATGGAAAAGAATGTGAAAAAGAAAAAAATATATATATGTAACTGACCACTTTGCTGTACACCAGAAACTAACACAGCATTGTAGATCAACTATACTTCAATAAAATAAATTTTAAAAAAAAGAATAGTTTCAGAGAGAATGGGAGGGGCAGAGTTGGTGACAATGGATTTAGATGACTCATCTGAGGAGTTTTACTATAAAGGGGATGAGAAATGGGGCAGTACCTCAGAGTGATGTAGGATCAAGGGTGGGTTATTTTTTAAGCATGGGAGAATGTAAAGTGTTTTTGTATTGATGGGAAATATCCAGTAGAAATGAAAAAATTGATTATATAGGAGAGAGTTAGTAAATTTCTTGGTTGATGAGGTAGGATCTTGTGCATAAATAGGAGTTAGTCTAAATGGTAGTTCAAGCAATTTTTCATCCACTGAAGCAGGAGTAGCAGGGTACAGATACTGGTAAGTGAATGATGTGCTGGTGTGAACTTTTGAATAGTCTCTTCTATTAATTTGTTCCCTTTTTTCAGAGTAATAGAAAGCAAAGTCATCAACTGAGAGTGAGGATGAGGGAGGGAGTGTTGGATAGTTGAGGAGAGAGGAGGAGATATAATTAGGAGAGAGTGTGAATAGACTAGGAAATGTAGTAGGATTCCCGGGCCACTTTAGGGGTCCACTTCAGTTCTTGTAATGAATTTAAATTGGTTTAAATAAAAAAAAGTCACGACTGTATATTTTCTCCACACTAAGCTCAGCTGCATAGGTGTAGATGTAAAGCTGACAGAGAGTTGGAAATAACTAAGGTTGGGGTTTGCCAAGAAAGTTAAACAAAGTGACAAAAAGGAGAGGGAACATACGAATGGGAGAGATTATGCTGATTTGCCATGGAATTTAAGCCAGATGAAGAGGGATGATAACGCATGAGCAGAGTGAGGGACACTGAAAGTGTAAGTAGGACTAATGAGCTTTGAGGTGATGGTGAGTCACACTTTGGAGCTGGGGTACTATTAAGTAAATGACTTCATGAAATGTCTATAACACATATTGGGAGATTTAGCGAGAAACCTGCTGAGCCTTTTATGGTTTAGCATGACAAACTGGAGTCGCCAGGTGTTCAGTGATCTTAAATCGGCCTCCATTACCTCGAGTGATTGCTTGCCTTTGTTGTAGAAATGTGCTTGTTGGTGAGATGTTGCATTCATGTTTCACTAAATATTTAACATCTCCAAACTTGACTTTCTTTTTTCCCTTCTCAGACGACTTGCGATCCTTGGTCTTTGGTTTAATCTGTTTTCTAATAAGGCCTTAAAAAATTTTTTTTTGGCTTGCATGCCTTTATGCAAGAGATTGTTTAATATATAATATAGAAATATAGTACATTAAAATGAACGATCTTATTACTGTTTTATAGTATTTATAAACTAATATTTGTAAAATCTCTAATGCTTTTATACTGGACATATTAACAAATTGAAAATGATCACTTGCTAAAATTCTCTTTACTTGTTTTCCTTTACTTCCCCCTATAATATACTTTATAGATCTTCCATGATGTCAGACATTTACTCTAGTGCACTAAATATTATTAATACCTGTATCACTGAAAAGACAAGCTTATGTGTATGCAAAACTTAATGGAATGGAAATGACAAGCATCCAATTTTTATGAGTCCACGAGGTGGCGCTCTTACCCTATTATTTAAGCCTGTGTTTAACCCTAGATTTTATTTTACATTTCAAAATTTTTATTTATTTTATATTGGAGTATAGTTGATTTACAATGTTGTGTTATTTTCAGGTGTACAGCAAAGTGATTCAGTTATACATGTACATACATCTATTGACATATACACGCTATATATTTAAAATAGATAACCAACAAGGACCCACTGTATAGCATTGGGAACTCTACTCAGTATTCTTTAGTAACCTAGATGGGAAAAGAATTTGAAACCCTAGGTTTAAAATGAAATACATCCATTTATTATTGTACGTGAGTGTATAAATGAATGTGTGAATAATAACATGAAAAAGTCAGGATATATAATGGCTCTACCAACCTACCCTCTGGCTCTGGTTTTATATAATAAATATCTATACTGAATATTGAAAACCTTATATTCTGAAAAGGAACAACTTTCCCCAGATGCATAAGAATATAATTAAAATACCACACACCTTTTTATATGCAAATTTGATATATAGGTTTTTAAGATACTAAATTAATCAAGTAGGGAATTGATTCATTTCTTATTGTCTGAAGTATTTAAGTTGATACATTTTTAATTTGGACTGTATCAAAGTAGACAGTGATTCTGTTGGAGAAGAGAAATATTTTTGCCCAATCTACCAGAGGGTAAGGATGTAATCGTATTCATCTTACCTATAGCAGTACTTGGTCCATGAATGTGAATGTTTGTTGAATGAGGAAGCTTGGATGGTAAAGGTGAAAAAAAAATTTGTGGGAAATTATATGCAATCTTCAAAAGGAAAAATAAATTGCTAGTTAGTATATTTAAAGCAAAAATGTTTTTTGATTTGGGACATATCTTACCTCTGTCTTTGCCAAAAGTTTTAAATTGAGGGTTTTTTTTTTCCCTTTTGTGGAAATATATTTCAAATGTTATAATAGAAATCATTTTACAGAGAACATTTTATGACAAACTTTGGAACTGATCCCTATTAGTCAATGCTTATAACTGAAATAGATCTTCACTGTCTTAATTCTCAGTATTAGAGGTCCACATTCTTCATGAGACTGTAAGGACTATATTGATTAATTTCTATTTGATCCTCAAAGCACTGATTGGACTCATACAATGCTCCCTGAAAAATTTTAGTTTGAGCTGAATCTAGAAAAATCTTAACACTCTTTTTTTTTAAAAAATGAAAAGCAGAGACTTCAGGTGGCATGTGGGAATACTCCAATTTACTATATAAGATGTTTTAGTAGTTATTTAATAATTCTATCCAAGTAAATTTATAGAAAATGAAGTAAAATTAGAACCAGAGAAATGACTTTTATATTTCTTTAATATAAAACCCTTTTTACTTGTATGATAATTTATACAAATGGTTATTATGTCTTAGAAATCAGAAGAGTCCTGAAAGAAATCCCTGGAATTCAGTACATTTGTTAAAAGCAGTAAGAATTTTGGAATTCTCATCGTTCTTTAGGGCACCGAACAGTAATGACTGAGAAGGTGTAAGGAAGGAAATATAAAATGAACAGACACTAAAGGGGTTCTGAAAAGAACAATTATTTGCTATTATTACTTCCTTGAGGTAATTATAATAATAATGATAATAATGGTAACAGCTAATGTTTGTTGAGTCTATATGTGTTCATTAAGTCATTTCTTTGTCTCAACAATTGTATGAGAATGTACTATTATCTCCATTTAACAGATGAATAAACTGAGGCACAGAGAAATAATATGATTAGCCTAAGCTTAGCTCTGGGATTTGAGTGGAATCTGGCTCAGGTCTCCATTCTTTTTTTTTTTTTTTTTTTTTTTTAATATTTATTTAGCTGCACGGGGTCTTAGTTGCAGCAGGCAGGCTCCTTAGTTGTGGTATGCAAACTCTTAGTTGCAGCATATGGGACCTAGTTCCCTGACCAGGGATCGAACCCAGGACATCTGCGCTGGGAGCGTGGAGTCTTATCCACTGTGCCACCAGGGAAGTCCCTCAGGTCCCCATTCTTAACTGGCATGTGTTGTAAGGAATGAAGAATGATGTTAGGTATAAGGTGAATTTAAATCTGGGTTCAAATCTCACATTTTTGACTGCTTCTTGTGTGACTTTGGGAAAGTTATCTGACCTTTCCATACCCATTTCTTCATCTGTAAAGGAAGCTAGAAGATTAGTATTGTTGTTTGGGTAATTTATATGAATAGTCTGGTAAATAGAAAGCACTACTTAAAGGCTAGAGGTTTTTTTGGTCTTACATTTAAAATTTATTTTGCTAATTTTAGTTCTTTATTAGGAATTCATTATTATTTAAAGTCTGAACTTGTTTCTTGTTATTTAGAAGAGAGACATAGCATTGTAAGTCTGCATGATGGGGGAAATATGTATCTTTGTTTATCAAATTTATTTGTTTATTTTAAAAATACTTTCATTATTTATTTATTTGGTTGCACTGGGTCTTAGTTGTGGCAGGTGGGCTCCTTAGTTGTGGCATGTGAACTCTTAGTTGCAGCATGCATGTGGGATCTAGTTCCTTGACCAGGGATTGAACCCAGGCCCCCTGCATTGAGAGTGCAGAGACTTATCCACTGCACCACCAGGGAAGTCCCTATCAAATTTATTGATTTGTAAAAAGTTATACTTTTTTCTAACACTTAAATGTAAACAAAAATATGCCATGTTAAAACTATCATCCTTTGCCTTTTTTCTTCCCCAGTTATTTATTCCTAATAATTAATTAGTTCAACAAGTATTTATTGAGCACCTTTTATGTGTCAGAGATTAGACATGTAAATGTGGGGATCCATTGATGAAAGAAAACAAATACACTTGGCTTCATGAAGCTTATTTGAGCAGTAGAAGACAACAGATATAGTAAAATCAGTAAATTATATAGTTAGTTTTAAGATAATAGGTGCTATGGCAAAGCAAAAATTAGACCAGGGTGATGGGAATCAGGAGAGCTGGGAAGGGTGAACTTTCTATAAGGTTGTTGGTGTTGACCTTTTAAAAAAGATGATATTTGAGCAGGGACCCAGATAAATTGCAGGAGTCAGCCATGTGGACATCTGAGGGAACATTAGCACAGAGGCTCTAAGATAGCAAGGAAGTCAGTGCAGCTGTCACACTGGAGGACAGGGAAACAGGTCTCAAAGGCAATGAACATCAGGTCACATAGGACTGCGAACTCTGACTGAAAAGGAGAGCTACTGCAAGACTTTTAACAGAATAGTGTTCTGACTTAATGTGTAAAAAGGTTATTTTGGGTGTTGAGCTGACAGCAGATTATAGAGGACGGGGGTGGGGGGATGGGGGGAAGCAGGGAAGATATGGCAGATAAAGATGATGCTATCTCAGAGCAGGGTGGCAGCCGTGGAATTGGTGAGAAGTGGTTGGTTTTAGGTAGAATTGAAGATAGAGCCAACGGGATTCTTGACAGATTGAATGTGGGGTGTGCTAATCAAGAGAACAAATATCCTAACGTATCTACAGGTTCAGCCCACACTCAAGGCAGTATCATAAAAGGGCATACCTCTTAGGGTGTGTCCACCATAGGATGGAACAGATTATTTTGTGGGAGGATGAAAATCTGCAGATGTGCTCTGTCTGCAGACTCATGCCTACCCACGGCTCTTCTTTTTTTTTAACATCTTTATTGGAGTATAATTGCTTTACAATGTTGTGTTAGTTTCTTCTGTATAACAAAGTGAATCAGCTATACGTATACCTATATCCCCGTATCTCTTCCCTCTTGTGTGTCCCTCCCACCCTCCCTATCCCACCCCTCTAGGTGGTCACAACGCACCGAGCTGACCTGCCTCTGCTATGCGACTGCTTCCCACTAGCTATCTACCTTACGTTTGGTAGTGTATATATGTCCATGCCTCTGTCTCGCTTTGTCACAGATCACCCTTCCCCCTCCCCATATCCTCAAGTCCATTGTCTAGTAGGTCTGCGTCTTTATTCATGCCTTACCTCTAGGTTCTTCATGACATTTTTTTCTCTTAAGTTCCATATATATGTGTTAGCATACGGCATTTGTCTCTCTCTTTCTGACTTACTATACTCTGTATGACAGACTCTAGGTCTATCCACCTCATTACAAATAACTCAATTTCGTTTCTTTTTATGGCTGAGTAATATTCCATTGTATATATGTGCCACATCTTCTTTATCCATTCATCCGATGATGGGCACTTAGGTTGTTTCCATCTCCGGGCTATTGTAAATAGAGCTGCAGTGAACATTTTGGTACATGACTCTTTTTGAATTACGGTTTTCTCAGGGTATATGCCCAGTAGTGGGATTGCTGGGTCATATGGTAGTTCTATTTGTAGTTTTCTAAGGAACCTCCATACTGTTCTCCACAGTGGCTGTATCAATTTACATTCCCACCAAGAGTGCAAGAGCGTTCCTTTTTCTCCACACCCTCTCCATAATTTATTGTTGCTAGATTTTTGGATGATGGCCATTCTGACTGGTGTGAGATGATATCTCATTGTAGCTTTGATTTGCATTTCTCTAATGATTAGTGATGTTGAGCGTTCTTTCATGTGTTTGTTGGCAATCTCTATATCTTCTTTGGAGAAATGTCTATTTAGGTCTTCTGCCCATTTTTGGATTGGGTTTTTGTTTTTTTGTTATTAAGCTGCATGAGCTGCTTATAAATTTTGGAGATTAATCCTTTGTCAGTTGCTTCATTTGCAAATATTTTCTCCCATTCTGGGGGTTGTCTTTTGGTCTTGTTTATGGTTTCCTTTGCTGTGCAAAAGCTTTGAAGTTTCAATAGGTCACATTTGTTTATTTTTGTTTTTATTTCCATTTCTCTAGGAGGTGGGTCAAAAAGGATCTTGCTGTGATTTATGTCATAGAGTGTCCTGCCTATGTTTTCCTCTAAGAGTTTGATAGTTTCTGGCCTTACATTTAGGTCTTTAATCCATTTTGAGATTTTTTTTGTGTATGGTGTTAGGGAGTGATCTAATCTCATACTTTTACATGTACCTGTCCAGTTTTCCCAGCACCACTTATTGAAGAGGCTGTCCTTTCTCCACTGTACATTCCTGCCTCCTTTATCAAAGATAAGGTGACCATATGTTCGTGGGTTTATCTCTGGGCTTTCTATCCTGTTCCATTGATCTACCTTTCTGTTTTTGTGCCAGTACCATACTATCTTGATTACTGTGGCTTTGTAGTATAGTCTGAAGTCAGGGAGCCTGATTCCTCCAGCTTTGTTTTTCGTTCTAAAGATTGCTTTGGCTATTCGGGGTCTTTTGTGTTTCCACACAAACTGTGAAATTTTTTGTTCTAGTTCTGTGAAAAATGCCAGTGGTAATTTGAAAGGGATTGCACTGAATCTGTAGATTGGTTTGGGTAGTAGAGTCATTTTCACAATGTTGATTCTTCCAATCCAAGGACATGGTATATCTCACCATCTATTTGAATCATCTTTAATTTCTTCCATCAGTGTCTTATAGTTTTCTGCATACAGGTCTTTTGTCTCCTTAGGTAGGTTTATTCCTAGATATTTTATTCTTTTTGTTGTAATGGTAAATGCGAGTGTTGTCTTGATTTCACTTTCAGATTTTTCATCATTAGTGTATAGGAATTCAAGAGATTTCTGTGCATTAATTTTGTATCCTGCAACTTTACCAAATTCATTGATTAGCTCTAGTAGTTTTCTGGTAGCATCTTTAGGATTCTCTATGTATAGTATCATGTCATCTGCAAACAGTGGCAGCCTTACTTCTTCTTTACCGATTTGGATTCCTTTTATTTCCTTTTCTTCTCTGATTGCCATGGCTAAAACTTCCAAAACTATATTGAATAAGAGTGGTGAGAGTGGGAAACCTTATCTTGTTCCTGATCTTAGTGGAAGTGCTTTCAGTTTTTCACCATTGAGGACGATTTTGACTGTGAGTTTGTCATATATGGCCTTTATTATGTTGAGGAAATTTCCCTCTATGCCTACTTTCTGGAGGGTTTTTATCATAAATGGGTGTTGAATTTTGTCAAAAGCTTTCTCTGCATCTACTGAGATGATCATATGGTTTTTCTCCTTCAATTTGTTAATATGGTGTATCACGTTGATTGATTTGTGTATACTGAAGAATCCTTGCATTCCTGGAATAAATCCCACTTGATCATGGTGTGTGATCCGTTTAATGTGCTGTTGGATTCTGTTTGCTAGTAGTTTGTTGAGGATTTTTACATCTATGTTCATCAGTGATATTGGCCTGTAGTTCTCTTTCTTTGTGACATCCTTGTCTGGTTTTGGTATCAGTTTGATGGTGGCCTTGTAGAATGAGTTTGGGAGTGTTCCTCCCTCTGCTATATTTTGGAAGAGTTTGAGAAGGATTGGTGTTAGCTCTTCTCTAAATGTTTGATAGAATTTGCCTGTGAAGCCATCTGGTCCTGGGCTTTTGTTTGTTGGAAGATTTTTAATCACAGTTTCAACTTCAGTGCTTGTGATTGGTCTGTTCATATTTTCTATTTCTTCCTGATTCAGTCTTGGCAGGTTGTGCATTTCTAAGAATTTGTCCATTTCTTCCAGGTTGTCCATTTTATTGGCATAAAGTTGCTTGTAGTAATCTCTCATGATCTTTTGTATTTCTGCAGTGTCAGTTGTTACTTGTCCTTTTTCATTTCTAATTCTGTTGATTTGAGTCTTCTCCCTTTTCTTCTTGATGAGTCTGGCTAATGGTTTATCAATTTTCTTTATCTTCTCAAAGAACCAGCTTTTAGTTTTATTGATCTTTGCTATCGTTTCCTTCATTTCTTTTTCATTTATTTCTGATCTGATCTTTATGATTTCTTTCCTTCTGCTAACTTTGGGGTTTTTTGGTTCTTCTTTCTCTAATTGCTTTAGGTGCAAGGTTAGGTTGTTTATTCGAGATGTTTCCTGTTTCTTAAGGTAGGATTGTATTGCTATAAACTTCTCTCTTAGAACTGCTTTTGCTGCATCCCATAGATTTTGGGTCATGTGTCTCCATTTTCATTTGTTTCTAGGTATTTTTTTATTTCCCCTTTGATTTCTTCAGTGATCACTTTGTTATTAAGTAGTGTATTGTTTAGCCTCCATATGTTTTTATTTTTTACAGATCTTTTCCTGTAATTGATATCTAGTCTCATAGCGTTGTGGTCGGAAAAGATACTTGATACAATTTCAATTTTCTTAAATTTACCAAGGCTTGATATTTGACCCAAGATATGATCTATCCTGGAGAATGTTCCATGAGCACTAGAGAAAAATGTGTATTCTGTTGTTTTTGGATGGAATGTCCTAGAAATATCAATTAAGTCCATTTTGTTTAATGTATCATTTAAAGCTTGTGTTTCCTTATTTATTTTCATTTTGGATGATCTGTCCATGGGTGAAAGTGGGGTGTTAAAGTCCCCTACTATGAATGTGTTACTGTTGATTTCCCCTTTTATGGCTGTTAGTATTTGCCTTATGTATTGAGGTGCTCCTACGTTGGGTGCATAAATATTTACAATTGTTATATCTTCTTCTTGGATTGATCCCTTGATCATTATGTAGTGTCCTGCTCTGTCTCTTCTAATAGTCTTTATTTTAAAGTCTATTTTGTGTGATATGAGAATTGCTACTCCACCTTTGTTTCGGTTTCCATTTGCATGAAATATCTTTTTCTATCCCCTTACTTTCAGTCTGTATGTGTCTCTACGTCTGAAATGGATCTCTTGTAGACAGCAAATATATGCGTCTTGTTTTTGTATCCACTCAGCCAATCTGTGTCTATTGGTGGGAGCATTTAGTCCATTTACATTTAAGGTAATTATCGATATGTATGTTCCTATTCCCATTTTCTTAATTGTTTTAGGTTTGTTATTGTAGGTCTTTTCCTTCTCTTATGTTTCTTGCATAGAGAAGTTCCTTTAGCAATTGTTGTAGAGCTGGTTTGGTGGTGCTGAACTCTCTCAGCTTTTGCTTGTCTGTTAAGGTTTTAATTTCTCCATCAAATCTGAATGAGATCCTTGCTGGGTAGAGTTATCTTGGTTGCAGGTTTTTCTCCTTCATCACTTTAAATATGTCCTGCCAGTCCCTTCTGGCTTGCAGAGTTTCTGCTGAAAGATCAGCTGTTAACCTTATGGTGATTCCCTTTTGTGTCATTTGTTGTTTTTCCCTTGCTGCTTTTAATATTTGTTCTTTGTATTTAATTTTTGACAGTTTGATTAATATGTTTCTTGGCGTATTTCTCCTTGGATTTATCCTGTATGGGACTCTCTGTGCTTCCTGGACTTGATTAACTATTTCCTTTCCCATATTAGGGAAGTTTTCAACTATAATCTCTTCAAATATTTTCTCAGTCCCTTTCTTTTTCTCTTCTTCTGGAACCCCTATAATTCAAATGTTGGTGTGTTTAATGTTGTCCCAGAGGTCTCTGAGACTGTCCTCAGTTCTTTTCATTCTTTTTTCTTTATTCTGCTCTGTAATAGTTATTTCCACTATTTTATCTTCCAGGTCACTTATCCGTTCTTCTGCCTCAGTTATTCTGGTATTGATCCCATCTAGAGTATTTTTCATTTCATTTATTGTGTTGTTCATCGTTGTTTGTTTCATCTTCTGCTCTTCTAGGTCCTTGTTAAATGTTTCTTGCATTTTGTCTATTCTATTTCCAAGATTTTGGATCATCTTTACTATCATTATTCTGAATTCTTTTTCAGGTAGACTGCCTATTTCCTCTTCATTTGTTAGGTCTGGTGGGTTTTTATCTTGCTCCTTCATCTGCTGTGTGTTTTTCTGTCTTCTCATTTTGCTTATCTTACTGTGTTTGGGGTCTCCTTTTTGCAGGCTGCAGGTTTGTAGTTTCCGTTGTTTTTGGTGTCTGTCTCCAGTGGCTAAGGTTGGTTCAGTGGGTTGTGTAGGTTTCCTGGTGGATGTGACTAGTGCCTGTGTTCTGGTGGATGAGGCTGGATCTTGTCTTTCTGGTGGGCAGGTCCATGTCTGGTGGTGTGTTTTGGGGTGTCTGTGGACTTATTATGATTTTAGGCGGCCTCTCTGATAATGGATGGGGTTGTGTTCCTGTCTTGCTAGTTGTTTGACATAGGATGACCAGCACTGTAGCTTGCTGGCCATTGAGTGAAGCTGGGTGCCGGTGTTGAGATGGAGATCTCTGGGAGATTTTCGCCGTTTGATATTATGTGGAGCTGGGAGATCTCTTGTGGACCAGTGTCCTGAAGTTGGCTCTCCCACCTCAGAGGCACAGCACTGACACCTGGCTGCAGCACCAAGAGCCTTTCATCCACATGGCTCAGAATAAAAGGGAGAAAAAGTAGAAAGAAAGAAGGAAAGAAAGAAAGAGAGAGAGAAAGGAAGGAAGGAAGGAAGGAAAGGAGGGAGGGAGGGAGGAAGGAAGGAGGGAAGGAAGGAAAAAAAGAAAGAAAGAAGATAAAGTAAAATAAAATAAAGTAAGATAAAGTATAATAAAGTTATTAAAATAAAAAAATAATTATTAAGAGGAAAAAAAAGGATGGATAAAACCCTATGACAAATGGTGGAAGCAAAGTTATACAGACAAAATCTCACACAGAAGCATACACATATACACTCACAAAAAGAGGAAAAGGGAGAAAAAATCATAAATCTTGCTCTCAAAGTCCACCTCCTCAATTTGGGATGATTCGTTGTCTAAATGAGGGAAGGAAGGAAAGAAAGAATGAAGATAAAGTAAAATAAAATAAAGTTATTAAAATGAAAAGTAATTATTAAGAAAAAAAATTTAAAAAAAAGAAACAAGAAAAACGGTTGGATAGAACCCTCAGACAAATGGTGGAAGCAAAGCTATACAGACAAAATCTCACACAGAAGCATACACATACACACTCACAAAAAGAGGAAAAGGGGAAAAAAATCATAAATCTTGCTCTCAAAGTCCACCTCCTTAATTTGGGATGATTCCTTGTCTATTCATGTATTCCACAGATGCAGGGTACATAAACTTGATTTTGGAGATTTAATCCGCTGCTTCTGAGGCTGCTGGGAGGGGTTTCCCTTTCTCTTCTTTGTTCTCACAGCTCCCGGGGCTCAGCTTTGGATTTGGCCTCGCCTCTGCGTGTAGGTCGCCGGAGGGCATCTGTTCTTCGCTCGGACAGGACGGGGTTAAAGGAGCACTGATTCGGGGGATCTGGCTCACTCAGGCCATGGGGAGGGAGGGGCATGGAGTGCCGGGCGAGCCTGTGGCGGCAGAGGCCGGCGTGACGTTGCACCAGCCTGAGGCGCGCCATGTGTTCTCCCGTGGGAATTGTCCCTGGATCCCGGGACCCTGGCAGTGGCGGGCCGCACAGGCTCCCCGGAAGGGGGGCGTGGTTAGTGACCTGTGCTCGCACACAGGCTTCTTGGTGGTGGCAGTAGCAGCCTTAGTGTCTCATGCCCGTCCCTGGGGTCCACGCTGATAGCCGCGGCTTGCGCCCGTCTCTGGAGCGCCTTTAAGCAGCGCTCTTAATTCTCTCTCCTCGCGCACCAGGAACCAAAGAGGGAAGAAGAAGTCTCTTGCCTCTTCGGCAGGTCCAGACTTCTCCCCGGACTCCCTCCCGGCCAGCCGTGGCGCACTAACCCCCTGCAGGCTGTGCTCACGCTGCCAACCCCAGTCCTCTCCCTGTGCTCAGACCGAAGCTGGAACCCCCAGCCCTGCCCGCCCCGGCGGGGGAGCAGACAAGCCTCTCGGGCTGGTGAGTGCTGGTCGGCATCAATCCTCTGTGCGGGAATCTCTCCGCTTTGCCCTCCGCACCCCTGTTGCTGTGGTCTCCTCCGCGGCTCTGAAGCTTCCCCCCTCCGCCACCCACAGTCTCCGCCCGCGAAGGGGCTTCCTAGTGTGTGGAAACCTTTCCTCCTTCACAGCTCCCTCCCACTGGTGCAGGTCCCATCCCTATCCTTTTGTCTCTGTTTATTCTTTTTTCTTTTTCCCTACCCAGGTACGTTGGGGGTTTCTTGTGTTTTGGGAGGTCTGAGGTCTTCTGCCAGCATTCAGTAGGTGTTCTGTAGGAGTTGTTCCACGTGTAGATGTATTTCTGGTGTATCTGTGGGGAGGAAGGTGATCTCTGTGTCTTACTCTTCCGCCATCTTCCTGGAACCATCTCTTCTAATCATCTTAATTTTAAAGTCTATTTTGTCTGATGTGAGAATTGCTACTTCAGCTTTCTTTTGATTTCCATTTGCATAGAATATCTTTTTCCATCCCCTCACTTTCAGTCTCTGTGTGTCCCTAGGTCTGAAGTGGGTCTCTTGTAGACAGCATATATACGGGTCTTGTTTTTGTATCCATTCAGCAAATCTATGTCTTTTGGTTGGAGCATTTAATCCATTTACATTTAAGGTGATTATCGATATGTATGTGCCTATTATCATTTTCTTAATTGTTTTGGGTTTGTTTTTGTAGGCCTTTTCCTTCTGTTGTGTTTCCTGCCTAGAGAAGTTCCTTTAGCATTTGTTGTAAAGCTGGTTTGGTGGTGCCGAATTCTCTTAGCTTTTGCTTGTCTGTAAAGGTTTTAATTTCTCTGTCGAATCTAAATGACATCCTTGCTGGGTAGAGTAATATTTGTTGTAGGTTTTTCCCTTTGATCACTTTATATATGTCCTGCCACTCCCCTCTGGCTTGCAGAGTTTCTGCTGAAAGATCAGATGTTAACCTTACGGGGATTCCCTTGTATGTTATTTGTTGCTTTTTCCCTTGCTTCTTTAGTATTTTTTCTTTGTGTTTAACTTTTGATAGTTTGAAGTGTCTGCCTGTTTCTCCTTGAATTTATCCTGTATGGGATTCTCTGCATTTCCTGGACTTGATTGACTATTTCCTTTCCCATGTTAGGGAATTTTTCAACTATAATCTCTTCAAATATTTTCTCAGACCCTTTGTTTTCCTCTTCTTCTTCTGGGACCCCTATAATTCGAGTGTTGATGCATTTAATGTTTCCCAGAGGTCTCTGAGACTGTCCTTAATTCTTTTCATTCTTTTTTCTTTATTCGGCTCTGCAGCAGTTATTTCCACTGTCATATCTTCCAGGTCACTTATCTGTTCTTCTGCCTCAGTTATTCTGCTATTGATTCCTTCTAGAGAATTTTTAATTTCATTTATTGTGTTGTTCATCATTGTTTGTTTACTCTTTAGTTCTTCTAGATTCTTGTTAAACGTTTGTTGTATCTTCTCCATTCTATTCCTGAGATTTTGGATCATCTTTACTGTTATTATTGTGAATTCTTTTTCAGGTAGACTGCCTATTTCCTCTTCATTTGTTTGTCTGGTGGGTTTTTACCTTGCTCCTTTATCTGCTGTGTATTTCTCTATCTTCTCATTTTGCTTAACTTACTGTGTTTGGGGTCTCCTTTTCACAGGCTGCAGGTTCATAGTTCCCATTGGTTTTGATTTCTGCTCCCAGTGGGTAAAGCGTGGTTGATTGGCTTGTGTAGGCTTCCTGTTGGAGGGGACTGGTGCCTGTGTTCTTGTGGGTGGGACTTGATTTTGTCTTTCTGGTGGGCAGGGCCATGTCCGGTGGTGTGTTTTGGGGTTTCTGTGAACTTATGATTTTAGGCAACCTCTCTGCTAATGGGTGGGGCTGTGCTCCTGTCTTGCTAGTTGTTTGGCATGGGGCATCCAGCACTGTAGCTTGCTGGCTGTTTGGTGGAGCTGGGTCTTAGTGTTAAGACAGAGATCTCTAGGAGAGCGCTTGCTGATTGATATTATGTGGGGTCAGGAGGTTTCTGGTGGTCCAATGTCCTGAACTTGGCTCTTCCACCTTGGAGGCTCAGGCCTGACACCCGGCCAGAGCACCAAGACCCTGCCAGCCACACGGCTTCTGCTGGCTTCTGTCAGGTGTCCCAGCATCTCTTACTGCAACAGCTTTGGGGCAAGTAGTGTACAGCCAGTAATGTTGCATCCCATTCTCATCCCAGCTGTTAGGTAGGAAGAAATTGCCCTCTACCCTTCTAGGTTCTTCTGGCTGGTCTAAGAATTAAATTGACAAGAGACAGATTAACAGGAGAGAATCAAAGAAAAGTTTAACCACATGTCTACATGGGAGAGACTCAGAAAAACTAATTCCCCACTCTTGGCTCTTCTTAACTGGGGTGGTTTATCAGTACTCTTGACCCTGACTGTTTGCTCTTTTTCCATGTATCTCCATTGTTGCTAATTGAACCTGGGATACAATGCTTATATAGTGGGTATAAATTCTATAATCCAGAACCTGTGCAGAAATGTAGCTTTTTTTAGTTTTCAGTAACTGTCTCAATTTAAGATATGGTTCATCACTTTAGGAATTTTTAATTCTATTTTTACAAAACACAGTCAATTTCAGAATTCTTCTCTCCTTTCTTTCCAAGGTTGTCTTGGACATGAGGTAAGAGGGTGACACCTTGGCCTCAGCCGTCATCTGTCTTCTGCTGGCACCGGTTGAATCTCATCAAGTTCAGTCTTTGGTAAGTGGCCTCTGGCTTCCATGGTCTGGGCTCTTCCCATGCCCTGCAGTTATCAGGTATCCTCCTGGTCCTAGCTGCCCAGTCCCTTTGGATCTAAATAGGCCTATTCTTAGTGGTTTTTGCAGCTTCCATGGAGAATGGAATTTTTGTTTGTTCTCCTGTGCCCCTGTGGAACGTGTACAATCTTAGATCATATGCCTGGAACACCTGGTCCTGTTGTTACTATTTTGCTCCCATACCATTGGTGGGCAGAGCACACAGAGGAGGTTGCTGCTTGGCCAACTTTTAGATGCAAAGTAGGACACAGCTTTCTCCACTCTTGGATCCTCAGTCTTAAGGAAGATCTCTCATCCTGTCATTTTTATGACTCACTTGGGCAGCAAGGAGATAGAGCAGGGAGAGAAGAAACTCATACCCATGTTTACCTCTCTTCTCCCTTTCCAGTATTCCTTCATCTCCAGATAGGCAACTTCCAGTCTGGGAGTGGAGTGGGAAGGCGATAGGAGGTGTAGTCTGGTTTTCCACCTATTTTCTTTCTTGTCTATCGTTTTTGGTGTAAGTTTTGGCTTTTGGTACTTAAATTACTTTCAACTCCTATGCCAGTGGTTTTCACACTTTTTGGTCTCTGGATCCCTTCTATCTTTTAAAAAATTATTGAGGACCCCATGGCTTTTGTTTGTAAGTGTTATATCTATCAATATTTACTGTACTAGATTCATTTTGCTGTGCAGTAGAAGCTAATACAACATTGTAGAGTAACTATACTCCAATAAAAATAAATTAATAAAAAATTTACTGTACTAGAAATTCAATTCGAGGAACTAAAAAATACTAATTAATTTAAAAGCAACAAGAGCAAATCCATAATAAGATCATAGTTTTAATTTTAAAAAAACCTATTTTCCAAAACAAAAAAAAAATTAGTGAAAGAGTGGCATTGTGTTACATTTTTGCAAATCTCTTTAATGCTTGGCTTAATGGAAGACACCTGGATTCTGATATCTATTTTTGCATTTAATCTATTTTCATATATTGTTTCTGTTGACGTGTGTGAAGAAAATCGAAGCTTACCTAAATATGTTTCTGGGAAAGGGAAGTGTGTATTTATAGCCTTTCAGGTAATTGTGGATATTTTTCTTCGATACTATGAGAAAACTTGACAAGTGGTATTTTTTAAAGGTCATTTGTAATGTGGAATCTGAAACCAAATCAATGAGCTTTTCATACTCTGCTACATTAAAAACTATTAGTTTATCTTGCCCTAAGAATGGGTCTTTTACCATTATAATGGTTGCACTATGTATAATGATTTTGTAACCTCATGCATGGATCATTTGGAAAAATACTGTTTTACTGAGTTGTGCAGATATTCCAAACATTTGTACATTTCAATATATAATATTAAAAAATTATATTCGTTAATATCACCATCAGTCTCATCAAAGAAAGCATTTAAATAATAGCCTGTTGTTAAGCTCCTAGTAGTAGACACAAGTTCTACACAATTCTAATTTTCACTTGAAAGCTCAAATCTTATTGGCAGTAAATACTGTCAGTTGTTTTTTTTGAAGTGACAGGCTCACTTTGTTCTTTTTCAAACAAATGTCTGCCAATTACTCAAGTCTGAATAACCATAGTTCCCTGTCAGTCATTCTTTTAAGTCAAAATGATGTTCTGTGAATAAAGTATCTAGTTCTTTTCAGATTAAATAAATTGAAGAAAAAAATAAAGTAGCTAGTTCAATTTGCAACTCAAACGATTGCTCAGGTGCTTTTCCTTGAGATAGCTATGTACTTCAGTAAGAAGCGGAGGTGCTGTAGGCATGCTTCACATTTTGAAACAGAGAACATTAAAAAGACAGGTACTTAGGTTCCATATGTATGTGTTAGCATACGGTATTTTTCTCTTTCTGACTTACTTCACTCTGTATGACAGACTCTAGGTCCTTCCACCTCACTACAAATAACTCAATTTCATTTTTTTTTATGGCTGAGTAATATACCATTGTATATATGTGCCACATCTTCTTTATCCATTCATCCGATGATGGACACTTAGGTTGCTTCCATGTCCTGGCTATTGTAAGTAGTGCTGCAATGCACATTGTGGTATATGACTCTTTTTGAATTATGGTTTTCTCAGGGTATATGCCCAGTAGTGGGATTGCTGGGTCGTATGGTAATTCTATTTTTAGTTTTTTAAGGAACCTCCATACTGTTCTCCATAGTGGCTAACACATATATATGGAATCTAAGGAAAAAAAAAAAAGGTCATGAAGAACTGAGGGGTAAGACAGGAATAAAGACACAGACCTACTAGAGAATGGACTTGAGGATATGGGGAGGGGGAAGGGTAACCTGTGACAAAGTGAGAGAGTGGCATGGACATATATACACTACCAAATGTAAAATAGATAGCTAGTGGGAAGCAGCTGCATAGCACAGGGAGATCAGCTCGGTGGTTTGTGACCACCTAGAGGGGTGGAATAGGGAGGGTGGGAGAGAGGGAGACGCAAGAGGGAAGAGATATGGGAACATATGTATATGTATAACTGATTCACTTTGTTATAAAGCAGAAACTAACCCACCATTGTAAAGCAATTATACTCCAATAAAGACGTTAAAAAAAAAAAAGACAGGTAGTGAAGGGATGAAATTGAATGGTATTAATAATTGTTACTGCTTTGTCAAGGTTATTCTTAAGTGAAGCTGACTTTGTAAATGATCGTGTGATGGTGGAGAATATGACTATGAGTACAGGTTGATGTTACTGCCTTGATTTATTTTAAAGCACCAGCACTTTTACCCATTATTACTGTTGCAAAATCAGCGAAAATATCAACACAGTGACAAAGGAATATGATAAATTGGTATATTATGAAAATAGTTTTGACCTTGCAGATTCCCTGAAGACGACTTGGGTCTGCCAGGGGTCCACATGCTATACTTTTAGAGCCATTGCTCTACAGCACTAAGTAAGGCTCTGCATCACCACCGAGGTCTTACTTACTAGTTAATCTCCAGGGTAACATCCAACATCTGATGCCAAAGTCAGCTGCTGCTTAGCTCTCTTGCCTCTGTGATCTTCCCACCAGACTGGATACTGTTGGGCCTAAATATTTAGACTTTTTTTTTTTAAATGATAGTTGTTGCTGTTGTTGTCATAAAAGTAGTGCATGCACTTGGAAATAAAACTTCAAATATTTCTTCCTGGTCCTGCACCCTAGCCCCATTTGTCAAAGGTAATTAGCTCCCTTTTACCATTTCTCTCCAAGTTGCATTGATTAACTCCATATTTCCAACTATCGTTTACCTTAATTTCTTGGTTTGTGAACTTTAAGCAGCGTCTGTTGGTTCCCACATGAAGGATGAGACGTTTGGCTCATTTAGACCCTTGTTCCTCATTTACACTCTTGCTCATCTTCCTAATTTTTTAGTGCATATTTTTATGTCTGTTTCTAGTTCTTTTGGTTATGTTTGTAGCTTTAAATAATGTATTTAAACATAGATTTCTGCTGAACTTACCACAGGTCAAAAGCAGACCAGGGTGTTCTCCAAAGAAGTGAGGGAGAAGGGGTTGAACTGCTCAGGCCACCTTTCTGCTTCCAGCTTTACCACCAAGATAATTCACAGGTCCTGCCCTGTGGCAGAATGTGTGAGAGACAGGGAGAGTCACATGTTACAATAACTGATGATAAAATAAAGCAAGGGGAAGAGCTGGGATGATCACATTTGACTTCTTCCATTGATGGATGAGGAAATTGAGGCCCCCAAAGGAAAAGTGACTTACCCAGTGTCATTTTGGTTAAGAACAGAGATTGGACCAATATCTATATTGGTCTAATCTATCCTGTTTACTATTCCAGTTGTACTTAGGACATCTTTGTAATTAGCTGGACATAGAAACAATATGGTTTTATCAAGTTGATCATAGGTGGGAATGAGAATTTGTCAGTATTACATTAAAAAAAATTTTATTTATTTATGTAGTTTTGGCTGTGTTGGGTCTTTGTTGCTGTGTGCGGGCTTTCTCTAGTTGTGGCGAGCAGAGGCTACTCTTCGTTGCAGTGCGTGGGCTTCTCATTGCGGTGGCTTCTCTTGTTGCGGAGCACGGGCTCTAGGTGCACGGGCTTCAGTAGTTGTGGCTCGCGGGCTCCAGAGTGCAGGCTCAGTAGTTGTGGTGCACTAGAGCTTAGTTGCTCTGTGGCATGTGGGATCTTCCCAGACCAGGGATTGAACCCGTATCCCCTGCATTGGCAGGTGGATTCTTAACCACGGTGCCACCAGGGAAGTCCCAGTATTACATTTTCATAGCTTTTTATTGTTTTTAAAATTAGAGTCTTTAACTTCTTATAAGTTTGTCAATTTATTCATCTGTATGTGAAGCAAACCCTATTTTTTGATGGCATATGTTTTGTGGGCTTTTAAAAGCTTTGTTTGCTTTGAAAGATGTAAATTAAGTTCTGAAAAGATACAGCACAGCCCTAAGAGTATATAGCATTTTGAGCTTGCATTTCTGTTTAAAGTGGTTGAAACTGAAAAAATTCAGATTCAGAATAGTATTTACCAAATAGAGAAAAGAAGACCAATCTTCTCTGGTCCAACTGTATAAATTATGCATAACATTTAAGAGGAAGATCTGCTTCCCATTTCAGTTATTGATTTGAAATAGAGCATTTTGGCATCAGAAATGCAGACAGCAGGCATTTCCTGCACTTAATTTATTCCCTCATAACCAAGAAACAGCTTGATATAGATAGTTTTATGTAAGATTTGTCATAGATCCTGTGTGCTTTGGAAATGTTTCACATTTCATTCAGTTTCAGTTTTTTGTATGGTAAAATGTGGGTAAATACATTCTTCCTAACAATATCTTGGAGACTTTATGCTGTATTTAATTTGTGAAATTTGCTTTGACTTCCGTGAAAGGGAATGCGAGGCAAGTAAAATATCTGACCTGAATCTGGCAAGTGAATGTCTTTCTTAAACACATATTGACACTATTCATGATTCTTCTTTCTCTAAAAAGAGAGATGGCGAAAATCTAGCAGGTTCCAATTTCAGTGATTTATTAATCTTTGTGTATATAACTTTTGGGAATAGACTGAAAAATGATAGAAACTCAAAGATTAAGATAGTTACAGGATTAATGGAAGAAGGTGGAAGGGCAGAGTAAGAAATAAATTTCACATACTAATAAATAAGTGAATAAATGTTTGTGACTTTTGTTAAGAGCACTGGATATATCAAGAACCATATAGACAACAAATTGAGGACAAAACCAGCAAGAACTAGTAGTAGCAATGGATGGGGAAAAGTAGTCCTCAAATTCTCTTAGGTACCCTTGGCCACAGGTGAGAGGCTTCCTCAAAGTAGATTCTAGATTTTCTTGGGAATGGAATCAATGTCACACTGTGTCTTTAGCTTTTATACTCAAAGCTAAAATTCACAGCGTGACTTTATAAAATTTAGTTTGCTTTTGGGTAAAGTAAGTGAAGAGAAGGTAAACATTTCAAGCCAACACAAATACTTTCTTAAGTATTATCCACCACAAGTAATCATTGCTGTTTCCATGACTGCCATCTCTTTGGGGACGGGTGTGTGTGTATGGGGTAGGGTGGGCAGGAAGAAGGCAGCAGCTATGCTGTAGGTGGTAACCAAGCAGAGTCCGCTTTGGCAGAACAGAACTCAGCCATAGAGTATGATTCCAAAAGAGAGAAATCCCTTCATTTTAAAATATTTGAACTGTTCAGTGCCTCCCCGTTAGTGAGCCTTTAGCCTAAAACATATCTCCTGGAAATGCAGTGCTGATATCTCTGGAAAGTAAAATATTGTCAAGTCATTATAAGCCACTAACATCAATGGGGTTGGTTTATTAGCCACTCACCAGTTGGTCCTGGAGTAGATAGAACATAGGATGGCATACCTAGAAAATTGGGAGTCAGATGTACTCTGGACTGGGGAACTGTGTGTCTGGGAGATAATCCTATGAGGAATCAACTGGTGCATGTTGACAGGATGGTTGGGTTGCAATATGAGAAAACCTGATGTTTAGAAAAGAAAGGGACTGGGTTAGAGAAAAAGAAAGTTTTGTGGAAAATGTAGATAAATGTCTAACTCTCCCGACCCCCTTTTTTGCAGATAGTTTGTTTTTGCTAGATTTTTAATAAAAGAGAGCCTAGCTAACGCCTTTTAAAGCTCTAAAGAAAGGCGCCGGTTTGTCGGGAGCAGAGCTGAGCACTGGGAGTAAGAAATGCTATAATTATTCAGGTTCTCAAGTCTGTTAAGTAACAGCTGTGTGCTTCTCCTATTCTCTGGTTTCATGAGCGACGCTAGGAACTGTTTTATATCTATTAGAACTAAAAAAAAAAAAAAGACTAACATTGATTAGAAGATCTGTTAAAGGTTATATTGTTAAAAATAAACTTATTTCCTCCTGGGAAGTTTTCCATGTATCTCTCCATTTTGAACTGTATTAGTGGTACCTATGTTCTGTGACCACCTCCCACTCTGTCACAGGCAAACACAAACAATCGAAGAAATGCCTACTTATTACCTAAAATTACTAGGCCCAAACTCTTCATTTTCTTATCACAGTTTATTGTTGAACATATGAGGTACCATGCTATCAGAATTATATCCAGGTTTTTTATTTTAAAAAACTCAGAGAAAAAAACATTTCCATTAATTTTCATTCAATGTGAATGACAAGAATATTATAGCTATAAACATTGAAATAACCATTTCATCTCTTCCTGAGGAAGTTTCATATTTTAAGCAATGAAAAAGGAATTCTATACAAAGCTAGTTTAAAATCACATTATCTCTCAATCTTTTCCCATATGTATTTATGTTCCTTCCAGAAGAGCATAACAACCAGCTGGAGTATACAATGCAGAAATTATGTGTCCTCTAGAATTTGAGTTGCCTCCCAGATACACTGAGTGGTCACAATTCCTTGCAAAGGTTTGCTGCTCTAGGTAGCATAATATCTGTACTATGAATGAGTAAATTTTGGTATGATCTCTTCTTTTTTCTCCTTCCGGTACACAAGCATCCATTGTGTTTTTAACATTTCTTAAAGGGTGAGCTATTCAGTTGATTCAGTTTACCCAGACAAAATTATGCCAATAGCAGCTTTGTTTAGAAGTTTAAATGCGCACCTCATCCTTGAAACATAAATGCATTCTTTTTCTTTTTTTTTTTTTTAAATCAGTAGAACTGTTGCTGTTGAAATGAAAACATAATACCATATGTAACTACTGGGGCGTATTCTCACTGTGTATGACCCTCTTAAGCTAGTTTTCTGAAATTAGTGGAGATTAAAGGCTGAATTTATTTTCCTAGGATGCTGGGCATGTGCTGCTTCAAAAATGGTAGCAGTAAGCATGAAGACTGACTTTACCATGTTTGTCCAAATGACTTTGATTTTGCTTTTACTGTCAGGGATCTTAAAACCTGGTTCTTTGTCTAATTCTTTCTGCTAATAGCTTTTGTTTTAAAATTAATATATCATTTGGGTATATAAAACAAAATTAAATAATTATAATGCAATTAAAAAAATTTATAGTTAGTGGAAGTATCTCAAAATTTGTTTTCTAATTAGTGCATAATTGATAGAGTTTAGTTTCACACATTATAATGGCAATGAAAATATTTGGGCATATCTTTTTTGCTAATCATACTTTTGATAACATTTCATAAAGGCTTATGTAATCATAGCAGGGAATTTATTTACTACTTAAATTTTTTATGTGCACAGTACATTTAAAAACTAAGTAAATATAAGCACAGGAAAATAAGTATGACATTCTTTTCTTTTTTTGAATACTTCATTAATCATATAATCATTAAAAATTTAAGCGTAAATATATTTTAAAACCATGCCTGCCTCATCTTTGTACTTCCTCCATTTAATTTAGTAGATAACTCAAAAATTTAACTGTGTTCTATTGTCTTCCATGAGAGTGATGTATGAAATGTTCTTAAAAAATGGGACTGGGCTTTGCTTATCTTTTTCTGCCTTGTATCATTGCAAAAATCATATGTTTGTTTTTTGTCATAAATCTCTACATTACACAATTTCATTTTGAATTATCTGAAACGATGTAGTTTTTCTATAATTTAAATGTAAATAACCTAACATATCATCTAAAGAAACTGTCCTTAGTTTTCATTTAATAGGTTTTGTTATTGGGAACATTAAAAAAAAGTTATTTACATTGAAAAGTCAGTCTGTTTCTGGAGATGACATATACATCAGATACTATGCAAGCGTTTTTGTAGAACCAGTGAGGACTACTGGAATTGATCTGCAGCTCACAGAAAAGGGACAAAGGTTGTCAATCAGATATCTTCCGAACCCTACAATTTCTCCCTTTTAGAGGATTTAGTCAGTACACTTTCCATTACTTCTTACTGTTTTGGTATACTTAGTGTGTTTCTATTTCCAATCCAATGGCTTTACAGTGTATCTTTCAGAATAACAATTATGATAGAGAAGTTAGTAACTTTTACATAAATGTACTAGACTATGTGGATGAAAACTCACTTTTTTTTTCTGCTATAGCACTTTTTTTGTTTTTTGGATGCAGATAAACTCATATATAACTTTTCCGCTCTTTGCCCTAGCACAAGCTGTAATTTATAATTCTAAATATTTCAGTGGATTTACATTTTGGCAAGCATTTTTCATGGATGTTAGGCCTTTAGCATCTTATGCTACATTGTGATGTTTGCTTCTTGTTTTGTAGGACACTTTATAGAATCGAAGAATAAGAAAACATTGCACAGGCAAACAGCAGCCTAAAAATCTACAGAGACCCAATCTTGGTTGATATATAAAAGTGTAAATATTACTACAAAATGGGACAGTTCTGCATTTGTGTTTGATATTTATATTGGTTGCTATTGATTTCCACATGAGTGCACTGTAGTCTCCAATGACCCCACAGGCTCCAATGTTAAGAGAAAGGCCATAGGCCTCAAGGCTTGTAACAGATACATTTTTTGTTTGTTTTGTTTCTACTCATCCACGTGCCAGCACATGGAAGGACCTTTGTTCTTTTTTTCTCATTTGAAGAGGTATGTTTATAAACCGCCTTTTGGTAGCCCCTGGAAGCTCTGGGAGAGGTGAGTCTTCCACGGAGATGCATTCTTGAGATGTCTCTCAGTGCTATCTCACTTTCTGCAGCTCCTGTCTCAGCCAGGACGGCAGGGGCTGCCCCAGTCTGTGCAGCAGCTTGGAGAGTTCCACGTTGTGGTCCCGATAGTAGCTGGATAAAAACACTCTGCTCTGAGATGGGAGGAGGAGATGAAAGGACATTTAATTTTGTTTTTTAAAGTATACTTCATATACTTTGACGATGTTTACATCTGTGTCAAGTAAACCATACTGGTTTAAAACTGATATTAAGCATGTGGGCTATTTCTTTAGCACAATATAAACACAGTGACTCTGTTCTTCAAAATACACACTCCAAACACATATGCTGTTTTCACTAGGGAAAGGGTTTTCATATTAAACATGGGATTTATTTGTGCAGAATTAAATGTTCAAATAACTAGATTGAATTGCTAGAACTATAGCTGTAATAACTGATTGGGTCTAATATTATGCTCTATTAAAACCATCCTGGCTTTGGAATAAGAGTTGGGTTGGTAAATCTATAACATAAAATACTCCTTTGTCATCATTAATTTACATTTAGATTTTGAAGGTAATATTTTCTTAAGAGCTCTTTTAAGGCATACACAAAATATTCACTGCTAAAACAGTACTATGGTAAACCTTAAAAATACAGTAGGTAAACTAGGTAAGCCTATAACCTGGTATATTTGCACTATTTGACCCAAGGAAGGAAAGGAATGCCTTGTAAACTATCCTGACTTATAGGGAAGTAGATTTCCCTTCAATAAAGAAAAATAGTTTAATAATTGAAATTGTCAGAAATGGAAAGTGCTGTATTGTAAGATGTTGTTTAGTGGGGTTTATATGTAGTGTAAATGACCATTGTTGGGAATGTTGTGAAGGATGGATTTCTGAATCTGTATCTGTACCTCCCTGCTTTACACTATTCCGAGGTTTTTATTTTATTTTATTTTTTATTTTTGTTATTTTTTTTGGACTGCACGGTGTGGCATGTGGGATCTTAGTTTTCCCACCATGGGGTCTTAACCACTGGACCACCAGGGAAGTCCCTATTCTGAGGTTTTTAGTTGCGCTGAATCTTCAAAAAGTTTTCATTTAATTCCTTGTGTTAGTCTTTTAAAATGTCATATCTGGTACCCCATTTTAAAGGCCATAGAAAATCATCTTGTTTTATACTGATAATTTCTATGTAACATAGTGGTTTTTGTAGTCGTTATGATCACTGGAACCAGACTGACATTTGTGCTATATTCTAACCATCACTGCGATCAAGGGAGAGCCCAAACCTTTGTCTCACTTCTGGTTTTGGTCTTCCACGGTCATTAGCTGTAAAACCACTGACAGGCCCAGCTGGTACACCCAGGCCAGAGAGAGGTGGAGACAAATCATATTCCCAGATACTCCATCTGGGGACCTGATCATTTTGTGCCTCCTTTGCTGCCAGCCAGACCTGGAATCCAGGGCTGAGCCCTAGGCCTTTGTGCAGAGGCTAAGTTTCCAAACTTCCCCACTGTGTTTTCTCTTAAGGTCTTACTTTACATTGTTCCCCTTTATGAGAGAAGCCCTGGAACAACAGCAGCCCGGGGCTGCCCAGCTCCTGCCACTTTGCTCCCTGATATTTTCCATATGGCAAAGGATTCTCCAACATCTTAACTAATTTTAGAATTGAACCTCCTGGGATCACTATCTACCACACATCCCTTTGGAGTTTGGATCGTACCTCCTGATACTGAGGATTATCTCAACTATACCTCAACTTTTTGGTCTTTTTGGCATTATTTTCAAACCTGGCTGCCTGTATCAGTGCTGCCTCTGTAGCCAAACCCTTGTCCTGTGCCCTATTATTTGTGTATGTTGGTCCCTATAATCAAGTACCCTTTCTTCTTGTTGCTCTGCTCTCTCATATGGCAAGATAACTGATATGAGACTTGTAAAGTACAACATGTCCTATTTGAGAGTCTAATATATTCAGGCCAAAAGTTACTAGGACAGAACTCAGTGATATGCAGGATTTATTGTACATACATTGTTATCTGACCATCATTCAGAAAGGGACTATTTTAGATGATAAATCACAGATAGGATATATGTTAAGTATGCCAACGTAGTCTACTTCATGCAAACTCATGAAATTAGTGTAATAAGAGGGAATCATAATATATGGTAAAAGAAGGAATCGTATAATAAATTCAATATCAGGTTGTTTATTGGCCTATTATTAAAGAATCTATTAAATGCTTTTGATTTGGAGAGGTCATAGACTTAGTGGTTCATTTAAAATGTCAGTTTTTATTCCCTTTCTACAATATATATATATATATATATTTTTTTTTTTTTCTACAATATATTTTGATAAACAAAGTCAAAGTGGAAGTAGGCTAACAGCATTCTTAATTTCCATCCTATGATGTTTTGGTGATACTTGTGAGGAAGGGTTCTGGTGTTTTTCGGTAGCAGAAGGAGAAGCAAGCAGTGTGGTGACAGTACTGCCTATTCTAATCTGTGTACATATTTGTGTTTCCATTACCTCCAGGAAGGACCCTTTACTCTTGCCTCCTCTCTGGGCACTATTTGCACAAAATCAGCTATTCTACTCCCTCAAATAAATCCAGTATGTATATGATATTGTGATATAATAAGAAATATATATTTGGTTTTTGACTCTGGTTCCTGGCACAGAGCTCCTAAATCCCTTGTAATTTCCTGAGTGACAGGGGTGTAAAGAGTGGCTTTTCTTATTTACAATAAGTTCCTTTAAACCTTATCTGAGTTTCTGAGTTTCTGCTTATGACTTGACTCTTATGGGCCCCTAGATAGCTTCAGATGGGGGCTGGTTGCTAAGAGGAAGCAAACATATAATTAAGAGGGTTGGAACTTTCCAACCTCCGACCTCCAGGGAAGGGAAGAGGGACAGGGGATTGAGTTATTCACCAACAGACAATTATTTAATCAACCATGCTTGTGCAACGAAACCTCCATAACTCAGGGTTGGTAAATGCATCCATGTGCTGGGAGGGTGGTACACC
Organism: Phocoena sinus; assembly: GCF_008692025.1. Classification (NCBI taxonomy): domain Eukaryota; kingdom Metazoa; phylum Chordata; class Mammalia; order Artiodactyla; family Phocoenidae; genus Phocoena; species Phocoena sinus. The sequence goes on from NC_045767.1 coordinate 22,834,212, forward strand.
CCAGACTCCACAGGGACAGAGAAGCTCCTGTGCTCAGGACCCTTCTGGACCTTGTCCTAAGTACCTCTTTGTTTATAATAATAGGAAGTAAAGTGTTTCCCTGGGTTGTGTGAGTCATTATAGCAAATTATAAAACCTGATGAGGGAACCCCTGATTTGCAGCCAAGTTGGACAGAAGTGTGAGTAACCTGGGGACCCACTACTTGTTACTGGAGTCTGAAGGGGGCAGTTCTGTGGGGCTGAGCCCTTAATCTGTGGGGCTACACTAACCCTGAATAGTTAGTGTCAGAATTGGATTAAACTGCAGGATACCTAGCTGGTATCTGCAGAAAATTGGAGAATTGCTTGGTATTATAGAAAACTCACACATTTGGTGTCAGAGGTGTTTGAGAAAAAATATCTTGGGGATGGATTACGCAGTAATCTTGTTGGGAGATACGGAAATAATGATATCCTGAAAAGTTATGTTTTTCTTATCTTTCTCTACCACAAATTTAATATTAGGTCTCAGTATGTGTTTGATAGGAGTGAAATAAAATACTAAGAAAGATGTTCTACAGTGTCTTGAATGTTTTAGTTTTAATAAATATGTAGAGAGATAGCTTTGACTTACATGAAAATGAGATACTTTATATTACTGTCTTGAAATACAATGGGAATTGCCCTTGAATATTTATTAATATGTAAAGATTGTTTTCATAGTGCTCTGAAGGTATATTTTAATTACCCACCAAAGAAAATTGGAGTTCTGAGAATGCAACTTGTTTATCAAAAGAACAAGAACCTCCACAATGCCTTTTAGATAGAATTTAATTGTGAGCTTAGTGAGCTTAGCTTGATAGAGGCTCTGTCTCTATCAGGTTGGAAAAAAGGTCCTTAAAGTCTTCAAGTATTAAAAAGTATCCAGACAAGTTCATACCATGTTAGGATTCTCAAACCACTGCAGGATTCTTAGTTACCATAATATATTAAACATTGTGGGAAAACAATGCCAAATAATGTCTTCATTTTTGAGTAAAAAAAATTTTTTTTTACAAAATCAATCTACTTACATTCTTATGTCCAAACTATATGTTAACTGGACTGATTATGAAATCAAAATAATATTAATAAATTTTAATATATGTGAAATAAGCTTTAAAGTAAATATATAGCATCTACAAAGTGGGAAAACTGTAGCTTTAAGTGATCACTATGTCACCATTTGGAACAGAATAAACCCGAAGCGCTACATACCTACTGCTAAGTTTGGGTGTCTCCATTCTCCAGAGCCTAAATTATCTGCTAGTATGTTATACATTTGGGAAATATATTCATTCTTTCATCTTATTAACATATTAACAGTTCAAAACTTAGTATACCAATAATTAATATTATTATGCAGGCCACACTGACTACTAGAGAGTGACTTAGACAGTGAAAATAAAATCTTTTGGGCCTATTTTCAATTTCCAGCTGATATATTTCCTGCCTTGGTTTCAGTTAACATTTTTAGTGCTAAAATTTCTGTGAATGTATCATTCCTTTTGGAATGAGTTGTTGCCTTCTTCGTTCTGATTCAAAATGGCAAATTCTATTGTTTTCTTTTATTCTTGCACGACAGGTAAGATAATCACTGGAAAAATCAAAACAAGCAACCTGAATGCATTCTAATCCAAATGTCACTTTTAATTTTTATAAAGGGTGAATTTTTATTTTAATCACTTTTCTAAGAAAATAGATATATTTTTATGTATCATTTTGCTTATTTAGTTTGTACTTTTAAGCTCTATACTTACCTCAGGATCCATTGGAGGGTATTTTCTTCCTTTGCTCTTTCCAAGGCATTTTGTTTTACCTTCTTCCAGTAATTGACACCAGAAACCTTTATGAGAATCAAACCTAAAAAAATACAAAGAACAAAAAAGTATTTTTCAAGCAAGTATTTTTAATTATTCGGATATTAATCTATAACCAAGGAAACTGGCATATTTTTTGACTGCATCTCTTTACATAAAGTCTTTTGGCATACTTCTGAATTCTCAGTCCATCTGTCATATTTGTGAGTTTGCCAGAATTCTAATAGAAAAACTGTCAGCAGGAGGTCTCCTATTAATAGAAATTAATAAGCCTACCTCCTTCATCTGGAAGGAAAAAGTTATATAAATTTCAAGCCCATTCTTTCCCTTTGCAGGTTTTAAAAACGACAAGTCAGTCTTCACATCTACGGATTTACACAGTACTTGTACCATTCAGTTACAGGTTAATAGAAGAGGTTTTGGTGTGTCATGGAGTAATGAATTTCAGGAGTCTCTAGCTCTAATCCATTTAATGTTTTTCCAGAGACACTTCCTTATTTTGGTATGAGCTCTGTATTAAAGTAATAACACCTATAAAAAAGATTTTCATGGCATAATTGTAATAAAAGTAATAGTAGCACATTAAACTTATATTTTAGTTTACCAAAATATTTCATATAACCCTTTCTCATTTGAGCTTTTCTTATAACCCCTTAATGATATGGAGTATAGCATTTGTCCCATTTAATGGCACTTAGCACAGTGTTTGGCTCTTTGTGAACACTCACCAACTGTTAGTGGAATACAAAAATGAAAAAGAAGGAAGTGCTTGTCAAGGTTTATTTATCTTGGACTATATACTTTTTCAGTATGCAGGTGACAACTCAAGTCTAAGCCTCCTGACCCTAGGTAGAGGGCCTTTTCTCTTCACTGGTCTCTGGGTATGTTCTGTTTTATAATTCATTATGAATAAATAGTAATTTCCCATGCTTGAATATAAAAGTGAAAGTAACAGTCAGCAATGATGATTCTTTCACATGGCTTTTGTTATTCAGCGATTCTATTGCTATAATTTTTTCTTCATTAGAAAGAATTATCATTTAGGGCCACCTTTTCCTTTTGTCTTTAATTCATACTACTTCCCAGAATGCTGCTTCTAACTTTTTCTTAAAACTATAGTGTAAACAATGAACAACTGGAAATTGAAATTTAAACATTTAAATTAGCATAAAAACATGAAATACCTAGGGATAAATTTAGCACAAAATGTATGCAAGATCTGTACAACGAAAACTACAATTGTTAAGTGAAATTACAGAAGACATAAACAAAAAAGAGCTATACCATGTTCACAGATCAGAAGACTAAATATTTTTAAAATATCAACCTCATCTCCAGATTTGTCTAGATAATTCAATGTGAGTCCAAAACTCCAATGGACTTTTTTTTTGGTAGAAATTGAAAAAATGATTATAAAATGTATATGGAGATACAAGCTAATAATTTGTTTTAGACAAGCTAAAACAATTTGAAAGAGAAGATCGAAGTTGGAGATCTTATACTATTTAGTTTCAAGATTTACTATAATGCCACAGTAATCAAGCCTGTGTAGTATTGGCACCAATGGGTCAATGAACAAAATAGAATCTAGAAACAGACCAACACATCTACTGTCAACTGATTTTCAAATGTAGGTGCCACAGTAGTTCAATGGGAAAGGACAATCTTTTAAATAAATTGGACTGGAAAAATTGGATGTCTATATGGAAAATATGAACACTGACCTCACACTGTATATGAAAATTAACTTGAAATGAAATCTCATTTCATGAATGAGCTAAGAGCTAAACTGTAAGAATTCTGGAAGTAAACGTAGGAAAAAACACATAGAAAATTTTTGGGTCAGGCAAAGCCTTCTTAGGCTGAATGATAAAAGAATAATGATAATTTTGAATACATCAAAATTTAAACTTTTGCTTTTCTAAAACACTGAAGAAAATGAAAAGAGAAACCACATGTTGGGCAAAAATATTTGTAAAATGTTAATCTAATAAAGGACTTATATTCAGAATATACAACTGAACTCAATAAAAAAAGATGACATTACCAATAAAAACTGAGTAAAAGACTGGAACAGGGGCTTCCCTGGTGGCGCAGTGGTTGAGAGTCTGCCTGCCGATGCAGGGGACACGGGTTCGTGCCCCGGTCTGGGAGGATCCCACATGCCGCGGAGCGGCTGGGCCCGTGAGCCATGGCCGCTGGGCCTGCGCGTCCGGAGCCTGTCCTCCGCAACGGGAGGGGCCACAGCAGTGAGAGGCCCGCGTAACGCAAAAAAAAAAAAAAAAAAAAAAAAAAAAAAAAAAAGACTGGAACAGATACTTTATCAAAAACATAGATGAATGACCAATAAACAAATGCAAATTTGCTCAGTATCATTAGTCATTAAGAAAATGCAAATGAAAATCACAAATGAAATACCACTAGATACTAGAATGACTTAACTTAAAAAGACCAGTACCAAGTGTTGGCAAAGATGTGGAACAGCTAGAACTGTTACACCTTTTGGTAGAAATTTAGGATATTACAGACACTTTGGAAAGTTTCTTATAAAGTTAAATACGTAATTACTATATGGCCCACTAATCCCATTTCTAGGTCTTTATCCAAGAGAAATGAAAATATATGTCCACACAAAGATCTGTACACAAAGGTTCATGGTAGCTTCATTCATAGTAGCCCCCAAGTGGAAGCAACCCTATGTCCATCAACTGGTGAAAGGATAAACAAATTGTGGTATATCCATAAAATGGAGTACTACTGAACAATAAAAAAAAACCCCAATTACTGATAGATGTAACAACAAGGAGGAATGTCAAAAGCTTATGCTAAGTGAAAGAAAGTAGAAGAGTGGTTGCTAGGGCTCAGGGGCGAGGGGAAAGGACTGACTGCAATAGAGCATGTGGAAACTTTGGATTAATGGAAATGTTCTATATCTTGATTGCGATGGTGTATACAACAGTACATGTTTGTCAAAATTCATCAAACTGTACAATTAAAATGGGTAGATTTTATTATATGTAAATTACACATCAATAAAGCTGATTTAAAATTATATTGTGATTGAATGTGTGATTGGAGAGTAGTCTTTCTGTAGCTAATGTTGTAGATTTTATAACTATAGCCCTATGAAAAGAAGGCAAACCTATATCTCTGTCTCTGCCCTGCTTTGGATATTAGAGACACTAAAGGATTACTCACAACCTACTTGTGCAAAGCCCATTTCTGATCATTATTAAAGCAAGTGTGTGGGATCAAGACATAATATGATATATCTCCATGTTGTTTATATTCTTGATTGCATCTGTAAGGCAACTGAATAAATGTTTCATAGTCAGAGGTATAAGAAAGGAGAGCATTAATAAATCAACTAACGTCAATAAAATAAATAAATTTAAAAAATAGAGATGATTGAAATAATCTATACACGAAAGATGGGAAGCTCTAACACAACAACATTTCTGGAAGTCTGCTATTGATAAAACATTTTTCATTAACATTTTGTTATTGGTAATTTCCATAACTGCATTATGACTCATTTTAAGTGTTTGATCAAAATCCAGACTAGCTATTATTATTTTTTTTGCTAATATACCTAACTATAGATACATGTCGGCAACATACACATGCCTTATGTTAAAATGAGCAGCTTTCTGACAGAATGTTTCTTTAAGAAACACTAACTTCACACATATTAAAATTAAAAGTCAAAAGAAAAATAGGTTTTTCTTTCACCTCTGCTAATTGATTACATCTCATGCAGTGGGCTGTCATGCTGGGCTTTATTGAGAAAAATGTGTGTCTGTGGAGCTGACACCTAGCCCAGACATCTGTAAGTTCTGTAAGTATAAGTTCACAAGCAGTGGTGTAACTGTATCATAGTGGAAACAAAAAGGAGAGGAAGGTACAAGGGAGATCATATTATTTTTCAGGTTGCCTGAGAAGGTGAGGGATTGATGTTGATGAAGGACCTTGTGAGCAATTCAGAGCCCAAGTGAAGAAGCTTGACATGAGATGGAGAAAGATCTTCTCCATCTTGTGTGGATATGCCAAATTTTCTTAAATCCATTTATCAGATTGATTGCAGCTTTTGGCTATTATGAATAATGCTGTGGTGAACAATTCTTTGTGGACATAGGTTTTCATTTCTTTTGGGGTAGATTCCTAGGAGTGGAATTGGATTATTTGTAAACTTCTGTTTAATTTTTTAAGAAACTGCAAAGTTGCTTTTCTAAAGTGGCCATATATTATACATTACCATCAGCAATATATGAGGTTTCCAGTTTCTCCACATTCTTACCAACATTTGGTATTGTCTTTTGGATTATAGCCATTCTAATGGTATCTCAATGTAGCTTTAATTTGCATATCACTATGATTACACATTTATTATGCAACGTGACAATGTGTCTGGAGATGGATTATTTTTATTTATTTTTTAGCATGTTTCAAAATTTATTCCTTTTTATTGCTGAATAGTATTCCATTGGATGTACTGATATATATCACATTTTAATTTATTTTTTAATTGAGGTATAGTTAATTTACAATGTTGTGTTAATGTCTGCTGTACAGCAAAGTGACTCACTTATACCTACATATACATTCTTTTTTTTTTTTTTGTGGTACGCGGGCCTCTAACTGTTGTGGCCTCTTCCGTTGTGGAGCACAGGCTCTGGACGCGCAGGCTCAGCGGCCACGGCTCACGGGCCCAGCCGCTCTGCAGCATGTGGGATCTTCCCGGACTGGGGCATGAACCCGTGTCCCCTGCATCGGCAGGCAGACTCTCAACCACTGCGCCACTAGGGAAGCCCATACATTCTTTTTTATATTCTTTTCCATTATGGTTTATCCCAGGACATTGACTATAGTTCTCTGTGCTATACAGTAGGACCTTCTTGTCCATCCATTCTATGTGATAGTTTGCATCTACTAACCCCAAACCCCTAGTCCATCCTCTGCCCTCCCCACTTCCCCTTGGCAACCACCAGTCTATTCTCTATGTCCGTGATTCTGTTTCTGTTTCATTGATAGGTTCATTCCACATATAAGTAGTATAATATGGTATTTGTCTTTTTCTTTCTGACTTACTTCACTTAGTATGATAATCTCTGGTTACATCCATGTTTCTGCAAATGGCATTATTTCATTTTTTATGGCTGAGCAATATTCCAATATATGTATATACCATATCTTCTTTATCCATTCATCTGTCAACGGACATTTAGGTTGTTTCCATGTCTTGGCTATCGTGAATAGTGCTGCTATGAACGGCTGCATGTATCTTTTTGAATGATAGTTTTCTCTGGATATATGCCCAGGAATGGGATTGCTGGATCATACGGTAATTCTATTTTTAGTTTTCTGAGGAACCTCCATAATGTTTTCCATAGCAGCTGTACCAACTTACATTCCCACCAACAGTGTAGGAGGGTTCCCTTTTCTCCACACCCTCTCCAGCATTTGTTATTTGTAGACTTTTTTTTTTAACAAATTTATTTATTTTTGGCTGCATTGGGTCTTTGTTGCTGCACGTGGGCTTTCTCTAGCTGTGGTGAGTGGGGGCTACTCTTCGTTGCGGTGCGCAGGCCTCGCACTGCGGTTGCCTCTCCCGTTGCGGAGCACAGGCTCTAGGCACACGGGCCTCAGTAGTTGTGGCTCGTGGGCTCTAGAGCACAGCCTCAGCGGCCATGGCTCACGGGCCTAGCCGCTTCGAGGCATGTGGGATCTTCCCGGACCCGGGCACGAACCCGTGTCCCCTGCATCAGCAGGTGGACTCTCAACCACTGCGCCAACAGGGAAGCCCTCTTGTGCCAATTTTTAAAAAATATTTTATTTATTTATTTTTTATGGCGGGCATGTGGGATATTTGTTGAGGCATGACGGATCTTTCATTGCGGTGCGCGGACTCTTCGTTGCAGTGCGCAGGCTTCTCTCTAGTTGTGGCGTGCAGTCTCCAGAGCACGTGGGCTCTGTAGTTGGCGGCATGCAGCCTCTCTAGCTGAGGAGCGCGAGCTCAGTAGTTGTGGCGCGTGGGATTAGTTGCCCTGTGCGCGGCATGTGGGATCTTAGTTCCCCGACCAGGGATTGAACCCATGTCCCCTGCATTGGAAGGTGGATTCTTTACCACTGGACTGCCAGGGAAGTCCCTCTTGTGCCAATTTGAAGAGCTTAATAAATTGGCAGTGTAGGCTCCAGAGGAATGATTGTGTTTTAATCCTGCCTCCTCAACTTACTTGCTGAGTGACTTTTGGCTAAGCTTTTCTGTGGCCCAGTTTTTGTAGCTGAAAAGTGGAGCTAATAGTGTCTATCACATAGTATTGTTATGATGCAATATATATAAAATACTTAGAATATATAAACATATACTGATTTTGAAATGTTATAAGCACTTTTAAAAACAAATTTATATGAAATTGGAGTAGATTATTTTCTTCTTTTTCACTTCTTAGCATTTCTAGCTGTTTCATAGGTAATCTAGAGAACCAGCAGATTTTAGCTACTATGGCTACTGTTTTTTGCTACTAAAAAAAGTTTTAATTTGGCACAGTTTTACTCAAACTCATCTAAAAAGGGAAAGAATTCCTAGACAATGTAAATTTGGTTGCCGGGGGAGTAATATTAGAAACAGCTGAAGCAGCTTCCGTTCTTTATGACTTAGTTAAGCCCCATCCACAGAACAAAACAAAACAAAACAAACGCACAATCTTCATTCAGCTCCTGGCCTTCAAATCCTTATTGTCCATTTATTGAAATTTTCATTGTAAATTATTATTAAAAATTCATATAACTCAGTCTGGTTTCATTCATGTTAATAAACAGGTTAATTGACTGAGAAATAAAGATGTCAGGTTCAGTATTCACTAGTATTTAACTAGTATTTATAAGTGGGAAGACTCCTGTCACAGTCATTGATGGCTGGTATAATTCTGAATGGATATATTCATGGGAAAATTTATACAAATTAGCACAATTCCATGCTGAGCATTATTTTTCCTGCTTTTTCGTAAATGATTAGACAGCTTTTAAACACTAAAAACATAATATGCAAGCTAAAATAATGTTAGTATTATCAATGTTATTTATAATTTAGGGATTAAGGTTATATTGAACAAGAATTGTAAAATGTGAATTTACTTAATTGAATGAGAAAGTTCCCATTTATATTTTTTAAAGCTTAAACTGCTTATTTCAGATCACAGCCACACTCACTAAGAAAATCAGATTTTTACCGATTCAATATATCATTTAAAATCCATGATGACAGTACTAAGTCATTTTAAGATAACATAGACCATCCATGACTGTATGAAATTTGGAAGTCTTGAACACTTCTGTAGTGATTGTGGAAAAGAATAAATAACACTCTTAACAATGGAAATTTATTGCCATTTTTCTTGAAAATAGTTTTGAAATTGGAGCTTTTTAAATATTGAAGATAATCAATTTATAGATCTCTTAAACTGGAGTACTCTTTCATGCCAAGACTGTATGGTAAAACCTTTGCATAGACCTAGTTTCATTCATTTATTCTACTGTGTGCAAAGAACTGGATTTATGTGGTTAGTTGAGAATTCATATCTGTTTGCAGTTCAGAACATTCTTTGAAGGCTTTAAATAATTTTTCTTTTAAAACTACCGAAGAGGTAGTCTTCACTATCATTAGCAGGAAAATTATGAAGCAATAAATGACATTCCTGTGAACATACATTTTCTACACCCAGTCATCTCCAACATATCCAAAGCACCACAGAAACAACTTACCAGTACAATTAGTTTAATAAGAATAACTAAATTTTGAGGGCAGGATTCAGAACGATTGCAAAGGGCATGGATGAAGGAGGGTTTAGACCTAAGCCAATGACATGAAGTTCCAAATATTCTACAACAGGTACACTGCTGGTTTTTACAAGGTGTGTCGGGCTAACTGATTGACAAGAAAATATAAAAAGAAATGGAATGGCAGTACATTGTCTATCAGCAGGGTGAGTAGGCAGCCCTGCTGGACCTGAAACTGGTTTCAGAGACTAGACACATCTTATCTTGCTACTTCACCCACTGAGCCCCCAATAAGGTTACAGAATCATATAAGGGGTAATTTTAGCCAGATACATCCCAGGTGCAAAGTGACCCATAGTCCTTTGTATACAGTACGTTGCTTTGATATTACTTCTCTTAAGTTTACACTCCCTTTACTTTACCCTTGGAGGTGAATAAAAAGCTTGCTGCTGAGCCGGATGCAAAGGGGACAGATACATAGCATGCAGGTCAAGGACCATTCCATAAGAAAAAGAGATTATGTTTTTATAGAATACTCCACTTCTTTCTGAAATACAGTACTTTGCTATATACTCTATAAAAAAGACCCAAAGATAAGCCAACTTGAAATAGAAAACTGTTTAGAAAATAAAAACTTTCTTTTCTAAGAGATACTTAAAAGGATATAAAGCAGAAAGTGGACTCGAATTTCTAACTAAAGCTAAAGTCACTCAACTTTCTTTAAGGTCAAGCTGAAAGTTAAATACCTAAGGCTAGTGTCTGTGTCTCCAAATCTCTGATAGGATCCACACTATAGAAAACACAGAGGGTAGAAGGTTAATAGTAACAACAAAGTAAATGACTCTTAGGAAGGAAGCACAAAACTCTTGAGTTCCACCTACTCCTTTGTCCTCTAGATCAAAATGTCTCTCTTACATGTGTCTCTACATATGATTTATGCAAGATGTACGCAGTATTTGATGGTTTTCTGCAAACCTTTTTCTGTAAGGGACAGTGAAAGGTAAAGGAATCTTGTCCCTCACTCTAAACTGCTATAGCATAAGGACAACAATGAAAAGAGAAAATCAATTGATCTACAGAACTGAGTTTTATACTGAGAGATACAATGGAAGAATTCCACACTGCAATCTTAATCGGTTTTTTTAAGGCTCAGTCTATGACCCTAAAATTAAATATGTATATTACAGTGAGAGCCAGCTCCACAGTTCATCCAGCTCAGGATCTCCCAGTTGCTTGTTCCAGTTGCATGTGAAATAGGAACAAACACAACCTTCAGATATCTGACTGCCAACAATTATAAATGGACAAAGTCAGATGGAGGTCTTATTTAAAATGCTAAATGAACCCCAGAGTCAGGATTAAGGTGAGGCAAGAGAGGCACCTTGGCTGAAAAATTTTAGGAGCCACTCACTCTCAGGTATTTCCGGGGTCCTGAGAGTGAGTGCCTCCTTAAATTCTAGTGTTTCTCTTGCCTCACCCTGGCCCCCACCCTGAAGGAGTTGACTAAGAAAATCAGTGGGAACCAGCAAAAGAAAACCAAACCAGAGCTGTAACTGCTGAGGCCTCTGAAGAAGAGGGGGCAGGGTCAGTCATACAGTGGGTAAAGACCAGCAAAAAATGGAATTAAGTGTAGAAGTAATAATAGCACCTTTCTCTCTGCCTATTCAGTCGCCTATTGGGCTATTTCTTGCTGTATGACATTGGGTTTTGAAAATTACACAGAAGAGAGAGGAGTTCATAAATCACCTAGTTCAAGAAGTCTTTTTAATACTTCCAAGAGGTCTCAGTATTGTTTGTTAAATAGGCTCAGTGCTTACCAACTTAAAGTAGCCTCTTTTAAGGTTAGTTGTTGCTTTTAAGATTTGCAACTGTTTTGTTCCTCTCTTTTCCTTCCAGGGGAAATCCTTCCTAGTTAGAAATCAGTAGAGGATTTTGGACATTTCTTTGCCAAACTGTTGAAATGTTCTTTCTCAAGTGGTTAATATCAACTGGAAAATAATCAGTGTGTAAGGAGCAGCTAACTTGACAGCTGTATCACCAAGGTACAATTTCTTTAAAATCAGTTCTCTGCTGAAACTTCAATAAATTAATTAGAATATAAACTTACGTTAAAGCTTCTGAGTAATTATAATGAGGAGAGACTCCTAGAAACTTCTGTACTTCATCCATCACTGTAGCAGGATCAGTTCTTAGCTGTTGCCCATCAATAATTAGCAACTAAATTAACAAGGAAATAAAAAAAATGCACATTGAAAAAAGACATGTAACTGCATAATTAAAAAATTCTGCACTCTGAATTTATTCAGTGAGAGACTGAGGGGACTTGTGTGCGTTGCTGTTAAGACTTAACCAGGCCATCCTCATTAATGACCTGGAACAAAAAATAAATCACACTAATTAAATGTGCTCACGTTTTGTAGTCCGAGAAGTCCTGCAAACACTATGAAAACAAAAAAGCCATTTGAGGGTAAAAAGAGAGCTTAAGAAATGTGACTACACAATCACAAATGGAAACCAAGTTTAAAAACAGATAAAACAATGATTCCGTGATTCAAGGTGGGAAGGAGCATTGCAGGAAGGAAGAAAAGTGACCAGACCAGGTACAGTGAGACAGAGGACATGGCCATTCTCCATGATTCCAGTCAAAGGAGTAGCACTGTAAGGTTTTAAGAAATATTTTTTTTTTTTTTTTTTTTTTTTGCGGTACACGGGCCTCTCACTGTTGTGACCTCTCCCGTTGCGGAGCACAGGCTCCGGACGCGCAGGCTCGGCGGCCATGGCTCACGGGCCCAGCCGCTCCGCGGCATGTGGGATCTTCCCGGACCGGGGCACGAACCCGTGTCCCCCGCATCGGCAGGCAGACTCTCAACCACTGCGCCACCAGGGAAGCCCCTTAAGAAATATATTGATAATCCATTTGGAGAAACAGGTAAGACCCCCAGAAAGCCTGAAAGGAAACAGAAGTTCCTCTACAGACTACAGGCAAGAATTTGCTTGTTACTCTGGTGAGGGAAGCGGGTGGTCCCAGCAAGATAAAATGACAGGAGACCATGAAGAAGGGCCATAAAGCCTGGAAAGCAGCTCTTGCTCACACCTCTTCTCCAATATTTCTATTTAGTCTCTACCAGAATCGTTCATTAGAACTTTCTCTGTGGATAGACACGTTCAACGGCTGCAGTATCTAACTGGTGGCTATTGAACATTTGAAATGTGGCTAATGTGATTGAGAAACTTAATTTTATATAATTTTAATAAAAATTTAAATAGCCATATATGGTTGCATATATGGTATCATTATGGCTAGCATGTTTCTAGACCCACAGGCATATACTGTATCTGATGTGACGGGACTGCTTTATGCAATCCGGTAGGGGCTGATTTTGTAATCTAGGCTAATGGTGGGCCAAAGAGAGAAGCAAGGAAGCCAAGGAAAACACAGGACTTGTGAAAAATGCAGCAAGGTGGTTCAAAGGGAAATAACGGCACTTAATTAAGCAAGACAGTATTTGCCTTGTTTGGTTAAGAGGTTCTCAAGCTTTATTCTCAGAATAAGAATCAGGAGTATCAAACTTCTGATGCTCTTTATAATCAGGAAGGGTATGCGCTAGAAAACAGGGCAGGGAGAATTATCCTGAAATACTTCTAGAAAGAAGAGTAGATAGTTTTTCTACCTCTGCCTATTACTGTTTGCCAGAGTCTGATTTACAACTAAAGAGTAAAGGCTAGTAATGTTTTAATGAGTAAAAATTTCCTCTAGCCTAGAGGCAAAGTCACTAGCCTAGAGGAACCAGCAAAAGAAAACCAAACCAGAGCTGTAAACTTAATGAGATTGTAACATGATGTAGATTCTTATTGCTCAATACCTGAAAGGGAGGGAAATAAATAAGCCATCTCTCGATGTGGCTGGCATACCACCCTGGGACCAAACATCTCTTCTGCAAGGCTCTAAGCTCAGAGGATGCACGGGGCCCGGCTGAGATCACTTCGTAGAAGCTAAACTTCAGAGCTGCGGGGTCTTCATGTGATCGCTGATGCTATGATGAAAAGGTGGATAATTAAACCGACTTGAATCATAGGCATAAATAATTAAAAACCAATCTCTGTGACAAGTCTCAAAGCTAAAGGAAGGAGTGCCTCACTGCTGGAGAGTTATTTGTTTTGCAATTAATAAAGGATGAAAATGTTTGCCTGGAGCGTCAGGATTAAAAGTTATGACATTGATGAGAGTATATATTTGAGAATTAATTGGTAGAGGTGGCATTCTTCTTGATAGGATTCCTTAACCAATTTTTCTGAGTCGTTTCCTTAGTGTATACATATTATTCTGAAAGTAAACTTTTGAAAGTTGCCTTAATGCCCCCTTTTCAGCCCATAAGAAACCGTTTATCATGTCCAGTGAATATCCATAATGCACAAAGCACTCTACTAGTTCTGCCACGTAGTTTTGCTCCATCTAGAAATGCAGTTTTAGATTAGAAAAGCCCTATCGGCTATTTAAATGGAGAAACTACTGAAAACTCTGACGTGCATTACCTGAAACCCACAGCTTTTATAATATACTACCTAGCATCTCAAAGCCAAGATTATTTTACCTAATGGTAACCTTCGCGATGAATCAGAATCGCTTATTGTACAGAAAATGCAGAAAGCAGCAATCCAGATAGGAAAGCATTTCATAATGGCTCAGGCTCACGCCCAGGGGTTTGAGGAAACCACCTTTCCCCTAAATTGACCAAAAAATATTCAGGCTTAGTGGTGGGTTTGTGGATGTTTACCACATCTAGTTGAATAGCAAATTTGCTGCAATTGAGATTCAAATTACTATACTACAAACTCCACTAGACTTCGTTAAGGCCTGCATTTTGCCACTGTGGAGCGATTTATTTGTAATATTTAGGACGTTTTGTTAGCTTGCAGCCTTGAAACCTCCTTTTTCAGCAAATTCTCAATTTTTCAGGGGCTAAGTGGTTGCCAAGCTCCAATTTTCTTCTTTCTTGTTGAGTCAATTAAGGCTTATTTCTTTTTTCTCTAGATACCTAGTGGAAAAGGCAAAAGGCGCAATATCAAGTCAGTTTGCAATTTGCTGTATTTTTGATTTAAAAGATTGCTGTAGGAGTTGGGCATGACGTTGGTGTGGAGTTGTGGATTCCAGCTCTCCAGGAAGTCTCATTCCCTATATGCCTAAGATCCCATGACCTTCCCCCAGTCTGTCCTAGCCATGAAACCTTTCCTGACAATCTGTGCTTCCTTTTGTGAACATGGAAAAACTGCTTTTGTTCAAAAAGACCCCATGCTGAGAAACTTTATTCTCTAATATCATAGATTGTCAGGAATTTAGATGTTTGAGGTCAGTGAGAATGGAACATCCCAGTCTTGCTTGGAGGATCAGAGCTATGTGGGTCACTTTAACACAAAGAAGCCTTATTTCCAACCCAGGTGCAGAGTTTCAGGTAAGTGATTTTTGGATGTAACATTCCACATTTATCTTAACTTTATAGTTTCCAAGGAAATTGGACCGTTAGTCTGCTTTTCAGCCCTGACCTACTGATAACCAGCTTACACACAGCCCTGCCTGCATCTATCAAACACTTCATGTTAATTTTACCTAAATTTCTCCCCTTACAAGTCCTTCCCTTCTTTAGGGAAGTGCCCAGATAGTTCTTCCAGTGTTCAGGCTCCTCTGCTGCAGCCAATTAATATACCTAACTTGTTGTTCCTGGTCGTCTTTATCAGATGGGCTTTATCACTCTGTAGGAGTCTACCTGTCACTTAACACTTTCTGATTTATACACTGGTTATTTACACATATTTCTCCAATTAGAGTGAAAGCGATCTCAAGTGTAGCGTCCAGATTTGTTAATTTACCTGTAGAACATACTTAGAACAGTACTTTGTACATGGTAGTCATTAAAATAATTTAATGAATGGATGAACACATGAACATTAGGAAAGTGTTTTTTTAAATTACAAAACCGAGGAATGATAACTAAGGATACTAGAGACTAAACACACTGACTCTATTAATTTTGTTATGCTCTTATATTTAATTTTGACTGCTTTTTATTGAACTTTTTCCACTTGATGATTAATAAAATATCACTGGGGCAGTTTTTTTTCCTATTATTTTTAATATTTATTAAAGTAAACATGTATTTGCTGTGTAAGTTTTATTATTAGAGTCTGTTAAATTATTTCAAAGTGATTGTTTCTGTGCTAGGTTCTAACCAACAGCAGAAGCATAATGGCAACCCTGGAGTGTATGAGAAAGAGGCTTAGAACAGGGAACACTGGCTGGGCTTTCAAGAATGAAGAATTAATTCTTTTTTTTTTTTTTTTTTTTTGCGGTAGACGCGGGCCTCTCACTGTTGTGGCCACTCCCGTTGCGGAGCACAGGCTCCCGACGCGCAGGCTCAGCAGCCATGGCTCACGAGCCCAGACGCTCCGCGGCATGTGGGATCTTCCCGGACCCGGGCTCGAACCCATGTCCCCTGCATCGGCAGGCGGACTCTCAACCACTGCACCACCAGGGAAGCCCAAGAATTCATTCTTATATTTAGTTTTGCTACTTAGTTATTTCTTCAGTACAGCAGTTATTTAAGCTCTTTTAGAGTCAGGGTCATCAATCTATGGCTAAAGTTTGCTTGATTTTGTAAATAAAGTTTTATTGGAACACAGCTAGGCTCATTAAATTCCATATTGTCTATGGCTGCTTTTGCAATACAATGGCAGAGTTGTAACCATACGGCCTGCAAAGCCTGAAATATCTACTCTCTGGCCCTTTACAGAAAAAAAAAAAAAAAAGACCTGTGATTTTTTGCTTTGGGGAATCAGTTATATTCCTTATCTGTAAAATTGAGATAATAATAGCAGCATTATACACATATTAGATGAAAAATAATGATTTTAAGTTGTAACACTTTACTTTTAAAATGCAGATTTATAGAAGCTGAATACATACAAGTATATACTATTTTATTTGCTCTATTTTAATTTCTTCATTGTATTAATACATTTTATTAAATACATGAATTAAATGGATGCAAAATTAAGAAAAACTTAAGGGGAACGTTTCTCCATGGAAACAAAGAAAAATTTATTTACCTTCCTGAAATATAAAGCTAGCAAGTCTCTTCTGTTAAAACCCGAGGTGGTGGCTATTGCTGAAAACCACCCTCCCTTCTCCATACTCCTCTTCTACTTGCTGGATTCTGTCTGTATTTTCCTTACCTGGTACCAGGAATATGCCCGGTCTGATGGGTCAATGAGAATGGTGATGATTTTGGCTTTGGGGACCAGAGAAGCTGCCCTTTTAGGCGCTTCCTCTGAGTGGAAGTAATTGGCACTCTTCTCAAACAGAAAGTCAGTGGTAACATTAGATGGGACTGGGAAGAAATCCATATACCTAGAAAAGAAATATTTCTCAAAATAAGACTGGTTTATACTCATACCCTGGTGACTGAAGATGTTAAAAATGTCCTACAAACAAAATTCATTTGCTTCCTAAACAAAAAGCCTTTTTCTTTAAGGCATTTGTCCCACAAGCTTGTTGGCAAGGAAAAAAATATATAGAACACTAATAATGTATTTTGAAAATGCTTTTCTAAATACATTTTCTTTTTGTTCTACTTAATATCAAGAAAAAAGGTATGGGAGATAACAAAAATGTACACACAGAGTGATCAAATGGCAATAATAATCAACCTAACTGTATAAATTGTATCTAAATGCAGAAATATTTTACAGAGAAAAATGTGAGTGCTCAACCAAGAAGAAAATTTGATCGAAACAAATGATGTGTTCAGTTCAAAGGCATTTTGAAAAATCTTAGACAAAACAGTTTTTACTTCGTCACAAGAAAAAATAATTTCATTCCCACTAATGTATTGTGCTACTATTATATTCAAGTATAAAGTATCAAAGGGCAGAACAGATCCGATATAAACACTGCCCATTTCCTTAATTTTTTTCCCATATAGAGCCATTTATATTCTTTAGAAAAATTATAGAAGTTTAAAAAGTATGTATATATTTTCAGATATAAAATACTATCAAATTTTCCAAGGTCAGGTCCTGTATCCTTAAGTGTGGTGAGAATTCAAATCACCAGCAGAATGTGCACAGGAATACCTGTAGCCTCAAGCACAGAAAGGTAGGACATAATGGGTTTTGTATAATATTCCATTTGTACAAAATGTCAAATATAACTGAATTCAGCGTATGATAGCAGGTATTTCTGAAGCACTAAGGAACATCTTTAAAGGAAAAGGGGCCTTTTTAGAAAGAACATGCAAATTTAACTTCTAGGGTTTCTTACATTTTATAATAATAGCCTCACACTCCACCCACACCCTCTTCAATTCATAAGCCACTATGACTTTGGGTTACCAAGACAAGGTAGTTCAGTAATTACTGAACAAGAGAATCATTAACATTTATGTGATGACTTCTTTTTGCAGTGTGTTGTTTTCAGTCACACAATAAAGCTTCTAGTAGGATTCCAGTTGTTACCATATTACAAAGTTTGGCTGGTGCAACAAAGTGATGTTTTGAAACTCAGGGCAGTAAAGAAATCCTTTTATGTTTTCTGGAAATTGCCTTGTTGTTGATATATCATTCTGGCATCCCTTTCTTTTAGGGGTAAAGACATATATAAACATTTCTGGAAAGTTTGATCTGTTAACTGTTCTGGTGTACACTCTATTTATAGAAAGTGCCATATTTCAGGATACTTTTTAATTTAGATGTCCACACTTGTTTCAGGGGTGCTAAGGCTATATCACGTGTCTAGTGGTATCTTATTTGGTCCAAGCTTGTCTCAAGCTTGCTTATTCTCAGCAAGGGTCCAAGAATCACAAAAGAAGGGCAGGATAACTTTTAGTTTCTAAAAACTGTCCCACCTTCCCAGTAGTCCTCCATACCTACAACACTTTGGGCCTTGAAAACTTCCTCCAGCAGTTCTGGATCTTGGACCCACAAGGCTCCAGAGGCTCACAGAGAAAGCAGGGGCCAGTTCTTGTTTGCCTCTATGCCCATGTTTTTTCTAATATAGTGCCTGGTAGTAATAAGCACTTGAAAAATGTTTGATGAATTCATAAGAAAATAAAGAATTCAGCTTCCTATTTCCAGGGTGGAAATACATCCACGTTTGTAAATATGAATTCAGGTTATTCAAAGAATTGGTGAGCAAACTAGAGTGGTTTAGCAATATGTGGGTTAAAAGCGAATGCTGGCCTCATTTAAGCTTTGCTACTCCCATAACAGCTCAGCAATTGTTTTTAACTGAAAGACATGATTTTTTGCAGCACTCCACATTTATTTGTTTCTTGGGTTGACCCTGTATTTTTGAGTGATTTTACTCAAAGCCAAATTAAGACGTTTAGAGGCTCCAAGTGTTAACAGGATTTTATGGCTCTCCATGTGCCACTCCAACCATCCACGGCGTCCCCAGGTAATTATAAAAAATAACACCAAACTATGAAACATAAAACTTAACTGTATGCATAAATCAAACATTTTTTCTTAGAGATTCTGATCACAAATCTTGGCTATTTAATCAAAGATGGAGTTTTCTCATTTTCATTTGCCCTGCTTTGCTTGTGCCCTAAGCCTGTGTTTAGGCTGCCTGTTAGTTAGGGCAGCCCTGGTTTTGCCCAGTTCTCCAAGAAGAGCAGATCCATGTATCCAGATTAACTAACTGTGCCTGAGCTTCTGTAAGTGACCTTGGCATGCTCAGACACATAATCTTCAACCTTGTGGCTCTGTGGTCCTAAAGGGACTGCTGAGGTGCTGATGCTTCAGGGAGAGGTAAGGCCAGTCTGAAGACTGAATACATTGATGTCTTTGAGAGCAAAGCTCTAGTTACTGCTAATAGATTGACATTTGCAGTTACCATTATTTGCTCTTTGTGTTAACTGCCTTTTATAAACACACAATTGTCAATCAAAAGTGTTTACAGTTGGGGTATTTTAGTGAGTTATAATTAAAATCTTTAATTGTCTTTAGTTTTCTACTTATTTATGCCATCTCTTTGTAGACTACTTAAGGGACTTTTCATTTCTGTTATAGTGCCTGTACACATTACTGTCTATGAACAGCTTTTTTTTTTAAATTGAATATTGTCACAGATATTCTTAAGTCCCAGGGAATCCAAGTATTATTGAATTCCTCTCCACTTCCAAAGCAGTTTTTAATCACCCCCTTTAGTCCTGATGTGAACATCATTTTATTCTACTGTATACAAGCATGTATATCGATATTTGAGTCAGTGGAAAAATAGTGGCTGAAGTAGTTGATGGGTTTCTTGATTCTCACAGCTGTTATTTAACACTACTGCAATTAATATCAAGCACTATACTGAAGAATTCACAGGGAAATATATAACAATTAGAATATATCTAAATCCTAGTAGGTGCTCAACTTATACTCAGTCCATTTCTTCAGCTTTCCGTTTGGATGGCTCACAAGCAAAACTTGAGGGGGTTGATACATATAAAACAGAGATTATGTGATTTGACAACAGAAGTTAATATACACCTTTCTGCTAAACTACATGCAAAATGTTTATGTTCATGATCTAGAGTTATTATCAGAATTTACTCTTTTATAGTACTTTCTGCCCAGAATTTATGTCTTAAAAGAAAGACTTCTAGATATATTTTATGATTAACATGTCTGTTTGCAATATTTATTCCTGCTACATCACATATTCTGTGTATATTGACATTTTAACTTTTAATTTTAATTTAACTCTTTTACTTAGATGATTTATACGGTTCTAATTTCAAAGGCCAAAAATTAAATTTTGTATATCGTTGATAGCTTTTTTATAGCTTTCATTACTCATAAAATGCATACACATTTCTAGTTCTATTTACTTATTTACCTTTTGTACCAAAGTAAAAATTGAAAATTATATATGTGAACTGTAGCATCACTTAAATGCAAAGTGCATAAGAACAGAAAGTTATGAAAGTGTTTTCCTAAGAGTAGAGAGAAATGAAATTCCTGTGTATTAGGTATTTCTCTGACTTTTTATCTGTAATTACCGTCAAAGATAATTAATGCTAATTAAAATTACATGTAAGTCTCCTGAGGCGACAAGTCCCTTCATAACCTGAGAAAAAGTTTGTTACGAATAATTTACATGCTCCTTCTATTCAATCAGTTTCTAAGGCACGGAGGATGACTTTTATTTGTGGCTACAAGCTTAAATGTTTATAATTATAAGCACTAATCTTATACTGTGCACAGTACATATACTTTTAGATTTATACTAATAACCCATCTTACCAATCAATCCCCCTGTGGTAGTTATTTCTATTAAAGAACTGTACCTCCTCAAAGGTTTTTGGGCTGGGGGAGTTACTAAGGATGGAAGGATGCATAACCAGGAACAAATACAAAGCAGTGGTTCCTGAAAAGATAACAGAGGTTCAGAGATTAATTAAACAAAAACACAGTTTCCTACTATTAGCATTTCAAAGTCATTAATAAACTAAGTGTTTCAATGATCCAAACAGATACATATAGATACTCCTTGAATTAAACTGAATAGATAACCAGCATCTTAAAAGAAGCAAATTCTAAAAAATGAGGACAGTGTGATGTGAGAAAAGGCCTGTTGCAGGAACTGGGAGACCTGGCTTTTGACCTCAGTTCAGTCACTGACTTGGTCTGTGTCTTTGGCTTTTAGCTTCTTTGTTTTGACTTATTAGTGGAAAATCTCCTGCCTTGATTATTTCCTAGGCTTTCTCTGAGGACAAAAAGACATATTGTATCTGAAGATATTTTGATATTAATAAAGTACCATATAAATGAAAGCTATCATTATTTAATATGAGATGTTACATTATCAAATTAATACTTGGGTTTCCCTATAAAGTTCTTCCCGAGGCCTATGAAAGTTTATTAATTTCAGACAGAATTTAAACTTTTAACCAGTTTAAGTTTGAATGCACTTACATACCTATAAAAATTACTGCCAAAATTGTTTAAATGGCTAAATTTGAAAAAAAATTGGTGCCCTTTGTTAGTGACACGACAAAATTTGCAGTTTTGGGAAGAGAATGGCACATCACAGGTACTCATATAGATTTGTTAAAATAACTGTCAACAGCAATATTCTCTAAGACAATAAATTGGAAGAGGCAGTGTTCCTAGATTATATCTGAGCCAAACAATGAATATTTTATCTACAATCACAGATAACCTACGATATACAAGGTAAAAATGTTCTTCACAAACTTGACTTAAAACAGTGCTTCTCAAACTTTAGCATGCATCATATTCACCTGGAGGCTATTAAAAAACAGAGAGCTGGGCTCTATCCCAGTTTCTGATTTAGCACACTTTGAGAATCACTGACTTAGAAGAAATATGGGACAAAATCTAAAACTTATTGGGAAAAAAAATGTTCCATTACTTGAAATCCATAGTAAAGCTTTCTAGAGCATGATCTTTATTTATTTATTTAATAAATTTATTTATTTAAAAATTTTTGTATGCGTTGGGTCTTCGTTGCTGTGCTCAGGCTTTCTTTAGTTGCTGTGAGCGGGGGCTACTCTTCGTTGCGGTGCATGGGCTTCTCATCACGGTGGCTTCTCTCGTTGCAGAGCATGGGCTCTAGGCGCGTGGGCTTCAGTAGTTGTGGCACGTGGACTTCAGTAGTTGTGGCACGTGGGCTCTAGAGCGCAGGCTCAGTAGTTGTGGAGCACAGGCTTAGTTGCTTTGTGGCATGTGGGATCTTCCCAGACCAGGGATTGAACCCGTGTCCCCTGCATTGGCAGGCGGATTCTTAACCACTGGGCCACCAGGGAAGTCCTAGAGCATGATCTTTAGAGTCCGATAACTTCTAGGATCAAGAGTTTTATTTCCAGCACTTACCAGCTGTGTGAACTTGAACAAAAATATCTAACCTGAGTCTTAGTTTTCTTATCTGTGTAGTGGGGAAGAAAATACTTAGCTGTCAGGACTCTATGAGGGTCAAGTGAGATAATCTACATGAAAGTACCTAAATAGCTCCATATCTAAATGTTAGTAAGGTATTTTAAAAAATAATTTTATTGAGATAGAGTTCAGTAATGCATTTTTTAAAAATTGAAAAGAATATAGTATTTGTAAAGACAGAAAGAATAGCTATTACGTGAAAAAAAGAAAATAGATTAATTCCATTCGCAGATCAACTGATAACATTCTTTTCTGAATTTTATTTTTAAGAATTGTATTAAACCATGTTATTTGCTTTTAATAGCATGATGAGCATTAATAAGACAAACAAAAAATGAATAAGATCTAATCATTTGCATAGTCAGTAAAAGGCATACTGTAATTTTATCAGTGGTCAAAAAATTGTTAAGTTGTGGTGTTTGAATTCTGTCTTTATCTACTCATATTCTTGGGTCTGAATAAACTATCCTGTGTGTGTGTGTGTGTATGTGTGTGTGTATCTCAACTGCATAATCATAGACACACATGTTCAAAAAAAGCTTCAGTTTTTATATTTTTGTTAGTTTCAACACTAAAAATATTTGAATATCCAGATGACTATACATTCGTGCAAAATTATTCAGAAAAATACTTTTGGCAAAACTAAAGATAAAAATGAAGCCAATTAATTTTTATGGAACTGATATAAGAAGATATGTTTGTCCATTTAAAAAATAATCTCATAAAATATCAATATATACAACAATATGGATGAATTTCAAAAGCAATATGCTAAGTGAAAGAAGTCCAACACAAAAGATTACATATTTTATGATTCCATTTATGTGAAATTCTAGAAAAGGCAAAACTATAGTGGCGGAAAGCGGCTGTGGCTGAGGATGGGGGAGAAAAAGACATGGAGATCATGGAAAAGACTCTGACAAGTACAGGTTTCTGGTAACTGACTATACTGCTGACCTGAATGAATAAGCACTTTCAAAACTCTAATGGAAAACTGATGAATTCATAAAAGTGCTAACAAAAGGTCAAGATGAAAAAAATTAATTACATGGGACTGAGTGAACTGATGAGGATGATTATAATTTTTGTGACTCTCTGTTTGAATAAAAAAAAAAAAAAATCCCACAAGGACTCAGAAGAAAAAGACATGGAGAAACTTTTTAGGGAGACAGAAGTGTTCTAAATCTTTAATGTTGTAGTGGTTATACCACTGTGTACAATTTCTAAAATTCATCAAACTGTGCATTTTAAATGGGTGAATTTTACTGTGTAAATTATACCTCTATAAAACTGGGAAAAAAATTCAATTTCTATAAAAAGAAGATAAAAATCCCCTTCCAAAGGTAAATGTCATCTACAAATTGTAACATAAACATTTGGAAACCCAGATGAGTTGAAGATGACAAGTAATTATGTCATCTATGATATTAAAATGTCTGCATATCTAGCACAACACAAGAAGCATATCCTGCAGGGCTTTCTGAGGCAAACTTGATCTGCCAAGCTTCAGAGAGATGCGATTGTTAATGACAAAGCTATGTGATGACAGTGGGAGTTTGCTAAAGAGACTTTAAATGTGTTTCTAGTTGCTTCTTGACTTTAAATAGATAAGGACAAGTGAAATAAATAAGGATAAGAGAACTATTTGTCATATTTATTATTGTTTTCAGATTGATATTTGTAAATGGGACTGAGAAAACGAATAGGCTAAACTTACTGTGTGCATTACGTAGAATTCTACCCAGTTATTTCCAGAGAAATGAGGAAAGGGAATGTATTCCCCTTAGGAAGGGTTGAAATGGCTGTTTTCAGTGAAGCTAGAAATGAAAAGCCCCAAATAATTTATCATGCAGGATACAGCTTGAATGTCTGGCATTTTAAAGCTTCCACTGGGCTTCATTTTAATACTGATTCTTACAGAGACAAGAAGTTTAAGGGAAACAATTGCACACCAATTTAAGAAAAGGTGCCAAAGATTTCTCCTGGGTATGAATAAATATCTTTCTTAGCACAAAGTTTTGTTTATGTCTAGGAATTCTGCTTGTCAAACATCTTTTATAGACTTTTAGAAAATAGTCATTTCTGCAAGAAATAGCCTAGAAATAAACTATATCAGGAAGATGGCAGGAAGAGGCTAAATTTCCGGAAGAGTTATAGGTACTTACATGTGTCCATCTTGACTTTTGATGAAATCCTGTCAGTCACTCTCCAAACACGTGATTAGTTTTGATTTTAGAAATGTTAATAACACCACTTTTCAATTAAGGTCTTTGGAAAAAACATAACTTTTGCCACCAAATTGACTGCTGGATATTCAAACTGTGTGACATCTATTTTCATCCTTTTTACTTTAAAAAACACATTATTGAGCTAAACAAAGATTATGTCGGAGAATAAAATGTTATTCATTCATCAATATTTCTAGGCAGTTTGAGAAGTCACTGTGACATGAATTCACTGTCTTCTCATCAGGATTTTTACAGTTTGGTTAATTATAACATAAAAATTTCTCACCAGTTTTCTGGGGTCCTATTACCAAGAATTTTGGTAAGCGATCACAGGTTTTTTCTTTAGACCAAATGTCTCTGTGGCGTTTGTCATCACAAGGATTCTAAACAGGAGAAGAAAATAGAGATGTATTTTTGTGGGTGCCCCTTGTGTGCTAGAGTTTTTCAACTTCTGTCCTTGAAAAGATATCCCAGGAAACACGGCTATGTGTCTCTTTTTTTTTTTTTTTTTTTGTGGTACGCTGGTCTCTCGCTGTTGTGGCCTCTCCCGTTGCGGAGCACAGGCTCCGGATGCGCAGGCTCAGCGGCCATGGCTCATGGGCCCAGCCGCTCCGCGGCATGTGGGATCTTTCCGGACCGGGGCACGAACCCGTGTCCCCTGCATCGGTAGGCGGACTCTCAACCACTGTGCCACCAGGGAAGCCCTGTCTTCTTATTTTATTGAAGGTCTTGAAGTGGCATCATGGAAGATTTCAAAGAACTCCTTTCCATACTGAAGTTGAGTGTCTACTGAGGAGGTGAGGGAGGGGAGACATTTCCATTATGGGAAAACAGCTTCATAGCACTGCAGGTTTAATATTTTTTCTGCTATTGGTAGTTCTGTGTCTTAATTGTGGGTGTGTGGTTTAAGTTTTAAAATAATGAGCTTGTTGGGCAGAGACTGTGCTTGCGCTAACCTAAAAGAAGATACACTCTCAGCATTCAATAAGTAACTGAAATTTAAGGTGTCAGACTTTTATTCTAAGTAACTTTGAGCTTTCCTGCTATGCTTTAAAGGGAGATGGATCTGGCTGTAATAATATTTAAAGAGACAGTAGATTCCTTTCAGCTGCCTTCAAGGGTCAGTATGTATGTCTAAAACTATAACTTTACAGACTGTGATACTAAAAAGCACTAAATTTCAGTGAAAGGGTAAAATGAGGGTGAATTACTACCTTAGGGAATCTGCTTTTGGTCTATAGTAGTTAAACCAAACCCACTGTGCAAGATGTATTTAGAACATCCTTAATTTTAACCTCTAAGTGCATATTATGTAAAGAATTAACAGCACCTTTTAATATTATTCAGGAATAGGCAAACAGGACAACATTCTATTTCTGTTCAATTAACACTATAGATACGTGCAGTTAAATAAACCTGCTCATTTAGCATAAGCAACAGATTTTAAGATTAAAGTAAGGGTATTCATTTTGGCTGTTGGTCTAGAAAAAAAGTGGTTTCACCTGAAATAATAATGATTTCAGTTTAAAAATAAGGTGTTGGGCTTCCCTGGTGGCGCAGTGGTTGAGAGTCCGCCTGCCGATGCAGGGGACACGGGTTCGTGCCCCGGTCCGGGAAGATCCCACATGCTGCGGGAAGATCCCACATACTGCGGAGCGGCTGGGCCCGTGAGCCATGGCCGCTGAGCCTGCGCGTCCGGAGCCTGTGCTCCGCAACGGGAGAGGCCACAACAGTGAGAGGCCCGCATACCGCAAAGAAAAAATAAAAATAAAAATAAGGTGTTAAATTAGCAGGAAAGTTTCATGTCTTTCCAGTGGCTAACACCTGGTGATGTTCTGTAGTGGTTAACATAAAAAGATGGGTGTTTTAAAATCTTAACTGCAAAATAATATGCAGTGATAATTTTATAACCACCAACTTTAACCTACTAAAATGGGTAGTTTCGTTTCTTCTTGGGGTTATCTGTTTGTGCCCAGGAGGCAATTAGCTCAAGTTCAGAGCTAAATGAATAGAATATAAGTGCAGAGCTTACTGTAACTTCAATCTGTGAAATTTACTGAATTCTGCTTCTGAAGATCATTATTATACCATCAGCTCTGTCAGTAACTCTCATTTAGAACATTGATTCAGAGCGCAGTGGCCTGGAATTCTTTCCCACTCTGTCACATAGCAGTTGTATGACCTTGCTTAAGTGTCTCAGCCTTTCTGTGCCCCAATTTCTTCATCTGTAAAATGGCGATAATAACTATACCTACCTCAAAGGGTAGTTGTGAGGATTAAATGAATGAACATATGTAAAGAACCCAGTCAGACATGTAATAAGCACTATGTAGTTCTTTGCTAAAGATTATTACTTTCCCCAGATCATGGTGTGGGGAATCTAAGCTCAAAGTATGTTTTTGCAATTCTAGACACATGAGAGTGTAAGCTTTGAAATCTGGGTCATGCCTGGAACAGTTTGAATATGCCATGTTTATGTGACATTTTCTCTTAAGAAGCTCAGTGATTTTGTCACTAAACACTTTCCTCATGTCCAAAGTAATTCCCAATAATACTTTTGAAAGCTGACTATGTTCTGCAGCTGCTGGTGTACCTCGTGGTTCAGAAGCAGGTGTCAGTTCTGAACTCTTCTCACCTACCCCTGTAATGTCATTTAGTCATGAGAGGTGATGTGCTCAAGGCTGACCAGCTGGCTACCTGTCTAACACACGCCCAAACCATCTTCTGCTCTTTCAGCCTATTGCAATCTGCAAATTGATCCCTCAATCCTGATTCAAAACATTGTATCCACTGAACCTCTCACTGAGCTTTCAGAATTCCATAGTTTCTAATGGGCACAGGAACAGAGAATATGGCCCACTATGAAGTTTCTCAAATCTACTAACGTACAAAACGTATGTTATTTTTTCCCCAGGATGTCTTCACTTTTCAGATTTGGATTACCTCATGAAACTCCAAGATATGTTTGTGGGATTCATTAATAATACCAGTCATTGACCCAATCTTACCTGCCAGAGAGGGTCTTTTTGATCAGGAAAGAGCTCAAAATATTTATGAGCCAGCTGCACTGGAGGCAGAGTCTGAAGTCGTAAGTTGGTCCAGCTCTGCACGAAGTTGGCTAGATTGACAAATGTATATAATCCCAGTCGGTCATTCCCATAGTTAGACAAATGGGTCATGAAAATGCTGATCTGAAAAAGGCAAATGAACTTCAGTGTAAACACAAGTTATTTTAACCCTAGGGGGCAGTGCAATCACAGCAATGCTAGTTTTTCTTAAGAAGTCTTTGCACAGGGTTTCAGTTCATGAAATGTTTTTGAATTTTGGACATATCTCAAATACTCTCATTATATTAATGCACTCTGGAGGATGTGTTATTAGCAAGACTTGGTGAGCATTTTTTTCCTAAGGTTTTAATGTATTTCGTAACAAAAAATTAGTCCAACTGCCACAGACCCACGTTGGTGCAATTCGACTGATGCTGAATAACACATCCTAGATGTTCACACATAGTGGCTTCATGATACGTGAACTATTCATAATTTGAGGCAGCAGGAGGTTGGGATTTTGTAATTTCAATCAACTTAATCTGATTTGTAACATAGTATGTAGCATTAATGGATATAAATAATCAATGAATTGTGATTATTAGCATTAACTGAATATCCTCTGATTTGTATTTATTAGAGGTCATAATGACAAAGGACTAGTGAATGAATTTTTACTAAAAGAACTATCAACTATTTTCCATTAATGAGACTCTGAAACCCTTTTCCATATTTATTGAGTCTACTATTTCCAATATCAAATACCTCCTTTAAGAAAAGTTTTCAGTGCTCGGCTAGATAAACTATTCCTGTGGAAGCAGGTGTCCTGGATTGAATCCACACATTGAAAAAAAATTATAGCAAACATGGGGATCTTTTTATAATAAAATAGATTTGAATTCTTTAGGTTTAATTAAATAGGTCAGGAATGTAGAATGGGCATTTTTAAAGCTACTGCTTAAAGTGAATGCAAATAGCTTTTGTTGGTTAGTGTTGACAAATGGAAATCATTCTGCATGAGATTTACAATGGTAATGAAAACCACTGTGGCGTTTATGCTACTATAAAGAGATCATAAACGTAATTCATGGGATAATAGTATGCTCCTAAAATATATAATGTCATATGAATGAATAGTAATAATGGTTATTATAATCATCTTAATAATCAATATAATAGGTTCATTCATTAAGAGACTGGCTGAGAGAAGTATTTAAGACAATTTATTGAGGTTAAGTGGTGGAGATGAGAGAAAGTTTTGATATAAAAAATCAGAAAAAATGTAATTACTTACAACTATGAATAAAAGGAAGCAGTAAAATCCTATATTATATAGAACAAATCACAGACTTTAACATGAAAAGCTTCAAGTGTGATCAAGAATATCTAATTGTGTTTCTATTCACTCTGCCTGAATATATTTTAAATCTTAGAACTTTCACAGACAAAATACTTTAAGGGTGATTTTAAATAGCTACCAGCAGACTGATGCAGTCATGGAATTGATAAGTAAGACTTTTACCATTTGGGGTATTTGTGAAAAATGAGACTTTTAAAACCTAACCTTCTGGTTATTTTTTATAGTAGCTTCAATTGTTTGACCTTTCTCACCCCCTCCTTTGTTTCCTCCAAAATTTATCAAAACAGTAGTCTATTGAGCGATTTAAGAAAATCATACTTAAATTTGGAGTTCTTTCCTGATAACCGTTTGAAGCAGTCTTTCATCAGTTGTTTTATATGCTACATTTTTCAGTATGGCCCAATAACAATGGCAAAATGATACTTCAAGTGCCTTTCTATTAAATTTTTTTCATACAATGTAAAAAAATGTATGTTAACCTAGTTAGCCACTAATTCAAATTTATCGCTTTATTTTTCTGAAAGATTTATAAAAACATCTGTGTCTATATTTCACTTTAATATCTGCATTGGACAGAAAATGAAAAACTTAGAGATATTGTTTGACTTTCTGATACTAATACATTTGACATCCCTTTGAATTTACTTTTCAACCTTGGAAAGCATTTTATGCTGTGACATTTAAAGCAGAGTGCCACTTTTTTACTTGTATGAGTGTAGAAAGTAAAAAATGCTTCTCTCTCTGGTAAAAACAGAAGTGGCCCAAAGTGCGTATGAGCTGGTTGATGACATTGCTTTTGCTGAAACTGAACCTGACTGGCAAGAATTAAGGTAATACTTATAAGGTGTTGAACTTAATCCTGTAAAAGAAAAGTTACTTAACCTCCAACCAGGGAAACTTTCCTAGGTTTTCAATTCTATTTTTGTATATCAACTTTAACATAATACAAAGTGTACCATAAGCAAAAGGACTGCTTCAAAGTGATGGTTTTATAATGCATGTCACCTCATGACACTCTTAGGCTTTGGACTCAAGCCCTGGGATTTGTTTTGTGCTCCTAAAGAAATACAAGGCCATAAAAGGAATATATAATTGTTCAGGACATAAAACACTTCAATTTCTTTTTAAACTTTTATTGGGGGGTGAATCACAATATTCTCTGTACACAGGGAACATTGTACCTATCTTTTGCTGAACATGTCACCTCTCCAAGTTTTCTTATTATTTTTGTTAGGAAGGTATGCACGACAAGCAACAGCACAGGTGGGAACAGATATATAAAGAGAAGGTTTTGGTAAAAAATTAGCTTGCTTTCCAAATAGTATTTCTTCTTCTGTTCTGATGTGTGACAACTATGGTGTCACCTTACTGCTTGGCACTTCCTCACCTGACAACAATGTCTGCATGGAATAGAAAGAAACAAAGAAGCAGCTTGAAAAGGTTGCCATTTCAGGGAAAGTAGATATTAGTCGTTTGCTAAAGAAGATGCCTTTATAATTTTAAGAGTGTTTCAGAACTAAGGGGTTTTGTTTTGTTTTTTAAAAAAGGATTGAATGTGTCAAAATAAGTTATCTTTACTGTACATGCAGAATCCAATGAGAAGGAAAATGTCAAAAGAAGTTACAATTGCACTTCTATAACTGTTTTTTTTGCTGTAAGCAAACTGCAAGCAATTCTCCTTGTTACCCAAAAGACTAATCAGCCCCTTAAAACTCAAATCATTGGGAACTGCCAAAGACATAAAGTTTATCCGATTAACAGCTGAAAAAAATTCTAGCCTGATAAACATAGATTTGTATAACAAGATACTTCTCTATGATTTTTTTCTATAAAAGGCAAATGGTAAATGCCAAATATCTTATATACTGGCATTTATGAGAAAGGAAACAGATACCAGTTGTAAAAGTATGGCTAAGAGAAAGATGTGGGAAGCTTTATCTATACTTTCCAGCCTCTGATAAGTTCCAGGTATTGGAGATGGATGAATCACTACCAAGAAGAATAAGGAGCGAAACATGGGTCCTGTTGCAAAAGCAGTTGACAATGCAGTAATTATTCTGTTTGTTTTGAGAAGGTCAGGGGGGAGGGGAGAGGAAGTTAGGGTATAAAAAAGTATGTTACTTATAATATTTACTATAAACTATGCCATTTATGACCATGCTGCTTAGTTAAAATCCACAAACATTTTTCTTATCCTATTTGCCAGATGCTCCGATTGGTTCTGGAGGGGTGCAAATATAAATATGATGCTCATTCTTTTTAAGTCTTTTTTGTGAAAAAATTTAGAATTCAAAAGACACAAAAGAGTTTACAGTGAAAAAACTTTTTCCTCCTACCTCCATCCTTTAGCCAACCAGTTTTGTTTTGTTTGGTATCCTTCCTGGTGACCAAAGGTTCAAAAGCCTTAGCATATATACAGATCACCTAGGAAGTTTATAAAAGTTCAGATCACCAGGTCTTACACTCAGAGATTCTGATTTTCTAGATCTGGAGGGTGGCCTGGTACCTGCATTTTAGAGGATCATCCTTAGTTGTCCAGATGCAGGTGCCACTGGAATATGATTTGAGGAAAACTGGCCAAACCCATTGTTTATTCCCATAGAAAAGATTTTGGTCACCAAAAGCCATCAGCTTTTCTGTAGTGATCCTTTTGAATACATTTTAAAAAAAAGAACATGTAAAGTTTATGAATATTTTGATGGTCTAGGCTTAGAGCTAACCATTGCACAAAGAACAATTTGGTAAGTGCCCTTGGCTATGCCTTTGGAGGGCTTCTGCACTGCTGACGTATGTGTGGAGACACGTAGAAGATTGCCAAAAAGAGAACTGGTCCGTATAGACATGCGCAATTGGTTCCTAAATCCCCTTCAATCCTGTGTTTTTTTTTTTTTTGTTTGTTTGTTTTTTTGCGGTACGTGGGCCTCTCACTGTTGTGGCCCCTCCCGTTGTGGAGCACAGGCTCCGGACGCGCAGGCTCAGCGGCCATGGCTCATGGGCCCAGCTGCTCTGCGGCATGTGGGATCTTCCCGGACCGGGGCACGAACCCGTGTCCCCTGCATCGGCAGGAGGACTCTCAACCACTACACCACCAGGGAAGCCCATTTGTTGTTTTTTTACCAAAGCAAAATTCTTCTCTGTTTCCTCACGTACCTCTCTCAGATACATATTCTCTTATAACTTCTCTATTTAATAGGCTGCTTTTCATGTTCATTTTTACTTTATTTCATAGCATTTAAAATATTGTCTGGAAGAGGACAAGCATAGTGTAATTAACTTCTTTAGGGGAAAAATAAGGAAAACAGTTTATTTTTATGGGGTAGTGATCAAACTGTGGAAGTTTTATTACCATGAAAAATATATGAGTTTCATCACTGTCAAGAATGGTACTTCATTACATGAGTTTGTTTCTTTCTGGAAAATAAGCTAAAAATTCTGAGGAGAAGACTCTTCTAATGAGGCATTGGGCCTGAACCACCAATTCTATAATTTCCCAGTTTCAAACCATCTAATAGTTCCTCACTGCTTTCTGAACTAAGTAAAATTCAGGATGTCATCCTAAATTACACCATGATCTCAGGTTACCTTTCCAATCTTATCTGTGCTCCGGGTACCAGTCAGTTGCTTTGCTTACTGCTCCCCCGTGTTCCCTAGACTCAGCTACCTCAATGCTTTGTTTATGCAGTTTCTTCTCTCTAGAATACACTGCCTCACTTTTCTACTTCTGTCTGTCCTAGGTATCCACAGGGTCACATCTACCTTTTCAGATCTTTCTAGGCAAATGAAATCTTTAAAAAATTTGAGCCCCAGAGCATTACAGTTTAGTCTTTCTGACATTTTCTTACTCTGACTTGTATTATGCTTTTAAAAAGTGCTTGTTTTATTTGTGTCTAGATTGTAAGTTCCTTGGGGGCTGGCATGGGGCCTTTTTCAACTTTATTCTCTGAGCTGCCTATGATATATAGTATGTGCCTTGAGTTGGCACCACTAATCTTGCTTAAAAAGTTGGGAAATCTAGGGTCAATTGTTCTTACAGTGCCATTCATTCTGGCAATCCTTTAGCACCATTCAAATTGTGAGCCTCCTCAAGGATTTATTCTTGTCTCTTCCAACTTTGTCCCTGTCGCTCTGTACTCCGCGGAACTCTGGCCTCCCAGTCTCCGTTTATTTTTTTTTTACCACCCATTTCCTTCTGTTTCCTGTGAAACTTCCTTCCTTTGTAAATAAACGATATCTTTAGGACTTTAACTTTGACCTGCATGGTGGTTAAGAAAGTGGGCTCTGCCACATACTGACTTAAGAAGTTATTTAAACTCTCAGTACTTTAATTTACTGAATTAAAAGGAAAAAAAAGGGGCAGAATAATAGTAACTATCTCACACGGTTGTTCTGATGATTAAATGTAATAAAACATTTAAAGCACTGCTTGACACACAGTAATTGCTTAATAAATATTGCTTTTGTTGTTATATTACTATGGTTTTGCAGGAACATCATTTCTCATTTATAGCTTCCTTCCAGCAGCTCATCAACCTTATCTATACCTCTAGTCTCTTAATCCCTTCATTTTTTTCTGCATCTGTCAATGTTCATCTGATAGTGATCAGACAATCACTGCCTCCACCAGGCAAGATTCTAGGGTCAATAATTTGAACTTCTCTCCCACTATCACCCTCAGATTCCCAACCTTCCTTTTGCTTTCAATGCTCTGCAGGTCTGAGACTTTGGATTAATTTTCCATTCAATTTCTTCACACCCACATATGAACTTTTCAGCACAGCTAGAGAAAAAAATATACAACAGGAGCTATTCAGGTCACGTAAGCACACGGTCCCCAATTTCAATGGAATCCTCCATACTACTGGCTACTCTTTTTATTCATTCTTTATCTCCTTGCTCTTCAGTTTCCTTCAGCAGCTATTTCAAACTCTCATTCTTCTCTGAGGCCTTTTGCTCAGTCTTCACTCTCCCTAATCTCCCTAGTTTGTCCCCATGATTAATGAGGAGTAACGGTCATGAGGCAGGAACTCTTTCAACTTCCTACCCCTCTCCATAGATATTTGTCTTCTAAAAATTCCTCCTGACACCTTCAGTGTCAGGCAGAAGTGTTCCATTTTGTTTTCAAGACTAATATATCTCCAAGTGCTTTTTATCCCATCTACTTTCAACTCCCAAGAGATCTCATTCTATCACTTATTCCTGTATTTTCCTCTATTTTTAATCCTCTCTACTAGTCCTTCCCTAATGCCTGAAAACATGCTTGAGTCCCTTTCATCTTAGGCTCTCGAGTTTTTTTTTCTTTTCTAGACACTGTCCTTCCCAGCCAAGGTCTTCAAAGGAGCAGCGTATACGTGCTGTCTTTACTCCTCATTTCCATTCACTTTTTAGTCCTTTGTCATCTGGCTTTTGTTCCCACCATTCCACTGAAAATGCCTTGTCAAAGGGGAGCAACTCCAAATATAACACCTGCAATCTTAAAAATCATTGTGTAACTCATACATTAAACACTTCAGATTCATGGGATATAATCATTAAAGTAACCCATCGCTTTTTTGCACTGTCCCTTTAACGTTTATTCAGTGTGGGCGGGTTTTCCCCTTATCCCTGGATGAAGGCTAGGGAAGGCAGCATGGCCTCCCTAGTTTCTTCAGTGAACAGAGAGCTCTCATGCAGCTTTACGTTGCTAACACAGTCTTGATTTAGTAGTTTAAATCTCCTGGTCCAGAAAATAAAACTCCAAACTTGTTGCAATATTAAATCTTCTCCTGTCTCTAAGCTGCGACCTGGTATAGGAGAGAATCTGCAAGCGAGGCTGGGAAGAGAGCCTGATTGATTCTTCTCCGGTGGGTGATTTTATTCTCCATCTTGCTAGCTGACGCTTCTGATCCCTTAGTGTTTGGGACATGGAGATGAAGGAGGGAGAGGGAGACAGGGAGTTTTACGTGATTGATAATGTGCCAAAAGATGGCATATGTGTAAAGCCATTTGAGATCTTTGGAGCTATTCCTCCTGGCCTTCAGCAATGCAATTTCCTTTACAAGGCTAGTGCCTCCCTCAGTTCCCTGTCAGGAGCCCTTTTAGAAAGACTCCCAGGTAACATTCCTACTAAGAATTCTACAGCTGGGCCCTGAGATTTAGGGGCCTTTGATCTGACTTTGGAAAAGAGGGCACACTCTTCGATGTGGCTCCCTCCTCTTTTGACAAAGACCACTTTAGCCAGTCTCTCTCTCACGCTTTAGTTTTATGAGTCATGAGGTAGACAGCAGCCCAATATGTCCCTCTTCTGGGAACACATACCAGGAGCTCTCTGACTGTTTTGGTGACCCTCACGCCAGAGCTGAGAGGAGCAGCAGGGCAATCCTTCACCCTCTGCTCTCCTGTGGGTAGAAAGCGGTGGGGATCATGCTCACTGCACAGTACAACTCTCTCCAAAAGTCTTCCTCACAAATTCTCCTTATTTCCAGAAACTTGATCATTTGATCTGGGACGTGGGTGAGACATTTGAAATTTTCTTCACGGTGGTTGGTCTCACTCACAGCTCACTTTGTTGCTTATATCTTCCATATTTTTGTGCTGTTGCAACTGTTTTACGCTAAAAATCATTTTCATCAATTTTATCACCTTGCCCAATGGAAGTAAAAAAAAAAAATGTCACTTTCATTTTTAAGACTTAAATTCATTGAGTGCCGTTTTTCTACCTGGCTTGTGCCTTAGCCATCGTTTAAGAATCTCAAAGGAAAGCTCAATTGCAGAATAATTTGGCAAGGGACCCTTAACATTTTGAATCTGGGATCTAATGGGCTTTACAGGAGAGCTGGAGGGGTAAATCAATTGCTCTCAATTAGGGACAGGTTTCAAAGGTACAGTGATCAGGTCAATGTAATTTAAAGCAATTTAGCTTGGAACATTTGTCTTTCTTATAGCATTTATGTCTCTCACTTAATTTTTCTGGCTATACATTCAGAACTGCAAGTTCAGCCCTTTTATTACAAGCTAATGATTTAACATTTCTTTTGGGTACCAGAGGAAGTAATTCTATTGGTTTAATGCACTGCCATTACTTCAGCTGCTGAACAAATGTTTACACGCACAAGAGTGCTTACGGCTCTCAGACCACCAATTTTCAGTGAATTTTGCGCTGTGTACCTTGGGTGTGTTGTTCTGATATTGTCTCTGCATTACTCTGAAAGACTGTTGCGGTTATTTAGAGACTAGACAACAGCTGTTCTTGTTCTATTAGACTTACAAAGTGACAGGATAATGAATAGTTACAGCTTATGATAGATTTAAAAATGATTAATTAAGAGAAATCCTTATTTAAGCAGCAATGTAGTACAAAGGTTATCTTTCAATTTTGCAATGAAAACCATTTTTTTTTTTCCTAGTGGAAAACACTTTGTTTCTTAGTTTTAAAGCACTGCCTCCACAGCATAATGAAGATGTAGAGAGGAGATGAAATTAAACCTCCCTTAAGGTGTTTAATTTAACGGAAAAAAACCTGACAGAATTTAAAAAAAAGAATCCTTCAAGTAAATGGACCCACATGAACATCTGATTTTGGCTATGTGAATGAATTACATTTAGGTAATCACAAAGAACAGCTTCACCGTCAGGAGGTTTCGATTAGCTGTGTTTGGGCATAAAGCTGAATTCACCCTGGGGGCAAAAAATAACCATGCCAAAGACATATGTTTATTTTGTAGAGAAAAGCTAGGTTTTTAAAAGCTAGGAACTAATTGTTGTCAAGTTTCTGAATATTCAACAACATTAAAAATTTTCTTTTTAATTATTTATTTTAAGGCAGGCCCTCTAATAAAGTGATTTGTAAAATGCGGACAGATTTTGCGAGCATCTCTTTTGTACAGAAATTTATGAAGACAGTGAGAACTCAGAGGACAAGAAAGAACTATACTAAAGAATAAACACTCACCAGGTATTAACCGAGTCACTGAGGTCTCTATACCTTCAATGAGAGGAAAAATACCAGGGCTTGCTTGACGACTGGGCCTACACAGGCCACAGCTTACTATTTTGACTAAAAAAAGACATTTTAAGAATAAAGTGTTTGGCACAAGACAGCAGAAGTGAAGTAGTTCTTTCAGGGCTTTGAAGGAGACCAACCCAGATAGAAGAGTCAGCTAAGGTGCCTAACGAAACTTAATTAAAAGCAAGATAACTAGAAGGGCATTTCTGAAGAGATGAGTAAAGAGAAGAAATAGAAAGGATTCCAAACCCTTATGAGTCAGCACAGCTAGAGGCCACCTACTGCCAAAGCTGCTAGCAGGTGGAGGGCCTCTTTCAACTGTAGTGAGAACAATACCATGACAGAGGTTTCTGAAAGGTGATGCGGTCATAAAAGATTGTAACTAAACCAAGTATCTATTTAAAAATAATTGTAGTAGGAACCCCACATTTGGTCTAGTTTCTTATTATCGCTTTAAGCTGTAAGTCCTTTAAAATAACTTATTTATAGATACAAATCTATAAGTAAGACTGTAATGTAATGAGTTACATTTTCTAAAAGTGAATTATCTGAGGAATTAGGTAAATCAGCTTAAGAAGAACTGGAGTTTTAAAATGTTTCCTTTCTGAAACTGTCAACCCTTTCACACAGCAGCAACTACCCAGAACTACACATAAACAGGTACAAGGAGATTTAATGAGGTTATGAAATTTGAAGTGTAGATTCCATCTTCTACTAAGGTCAACATTTTCATAGTGACTTAAAGGAAAATTCTAAAAATATTTGCCTGGATATCATCGTCATCATCACCATCACCATCACCATCACCATTCCAATCAGGCAAGCCTCAGACAGAGCTTTGAAAGAACTACAAGGGTTTTTAGAAATGGTTTCATTAAACACCAGTGTCTAGGGAATGGTACCTGCTAAATAAGGAAATTTGCCTTATTTGGTGGATTACTAGGCAGAGGGGAGGAGGGCAGGTTTCTCCCGTCCCTTCCAACTATGAAGGGAATTTTCTATACTTTTCTAAATATCGCTCCCATTTAAAGCTTTACATAGACCTCCACTGTGACACTCACTTGTTACTTTGGGTGAAGCAGTAAACTTCCACATGTTCAGATGCTTCATCTGTAAAGACGGGATGATAATTATATTTCCCAAAGGCTCAGGCTGCAATGCATGACTTCTTAACTTCTCTCTCTGCTTAAAGCGCACAAACTAGTACTAGACTTTCCACATATTTCTGTTCTTGGACGTCTACATTCTTCCTTTATAAAAGTTTATCCCTCACTACCAACTTCTGATACGTTCTCTCTCTAACCGTATAGCTACCATTCTGACTTTAGGCCTCACTGCTTTTAAAACTTATTTTGGCTAGGTAATATTGCATCATATAAAATTCTAAAGGCACAACAAGGTATACAGTAAAAAATCTTCTTCTTCCTCCTTCCTGTCTTTCAGTCACTCAGTTCTTTTACCAAGACGCCACCAACATCATTGGTGTGTGTGTTCTTCCAGAAATATACTATGTATACAAAACCAAGTATGCATATGTATTCTTCCTCTTCTTTTTTTATTTTTAAAACACAAATGGAAGCAAACTGACACACAGTTTTATGCCTTGATTTTTTTAAACTTAAGTCTTGGAAATTGTTCAATGAGTGCATAAGGGACTTCCTCATTCTTAATGTATAGATGTACTATAATTCTATTGTATGGATCGCTCTAATTATCCAATGAGTCCTTGTGATTTTTATGCTACTATGAATAACCTTGTGGGTGCATCAGTTCACTCTTTTGCAAGTATATCTGAGCATAAATTCTTGCAGGTAGAATTGCTGAGGAAAATTTGTGCATCTGTAATACTGATAGATATTGCCAAGTTGCCTTTCATAGAGATTGTACAAATTTACACTCCTACTAGCAATGTGTAAGGGTTAGGCCCTGTTACTTTTTGCCTGAACCACTCTAATAACTTCCTGAATGATCTGTTCACTTTTATTTCTCCCAACTCTGTTATATCCCTTATGCTAACACCAGAAAAATCCTCCTAAAGCAAAACTCCTTTGCTTAGGAAATAGTAACAACTCCTTATTTTCCACTAAGTTAAACTCCTTTACCTGGCACTCAGAATCCTTGATGAAACAGGCCCATATTCCTTCCTGAGTTTTATCTTCCCCCACATACACTCTCTAAGGAACAAATGGAACTACTCCTTATTCTCCAAATGCTCATCCTTTAGGCCAGGCATCCATTTCCTCTGTAAAGGATGCTTCTTGGGACTTCCCTGGTGGAGCAGTGGTTAAGAATCCACCTGCCAATGCAGGGGACATGGGTTTGATCCCTGGTCTGGGAAGATCCCATGTGCTGCACAGCAACTAAGCCCATGTGCCACAACTGCTGAGCCTGCGCTCTAGAGCCCACGCGCCTAGAGCCCGTGCTCCGCAACAAGAGAAGCCACTGCAATGAGAAGCCCACGCACCAAAATGAAGAGTAGCCTCCCACTCGCCGCAACTAGAGAAAGCCCATGCGCAGCAATGAAGACCCAACGCAGCCAAAACAAAAACAAAAACAAACTTATAAAAAAAGAATGTTTCTCTACCTATGTGTCTTTCAGGCTAAATTCTATCCACCTTTCAAGGACCATCTCAAATATTACCTACTTAAAGGTCAAAATTGCTCAGCCCTTAGACTTATGTTCTTTATTCTGCTAATAGTGTACACTTAGAATTATTTATTCTAATAAACATTTCTATTATAATCATTGACTTTTGGTTCAGACATAATTCAAACCTTCCTGGTTATGTAGATGCCTAGATCACAGATGACAGGAAGGAAGAGGTCAGAAGCAGGATGGTGCAATGTTTCTAGTGTGTTTCTACACCCTCTAGTGTAGAGGGTGGTGACAAGGAACACATATATATTGAATGCTCAATATGTGGTGGCTATTATATATTTTTAATCTCATCACGCATAAGGAGGTGGATATTACGATCCCTATTTTATAGTCAGACAAGCCAGATACCTAGAAGACAGCTGAGCTAGTATCTAAACCCAGGCCTATCTGGATGCAAAGCCTAGGCTCTCTCACACTGCACTACATTGACATATCTGGCAGAGAATAGCAGCCAGAAATGGCTAATATCTTGAGCTTTATCTCTGAAGATGAAGAAAGAAAAACCTACAAAAAGCTGATATATGAACATTAGCATCACTGACTGGAACCATCTAATGTAAAGTGCCCTATACTCTGTGGATGGCAGTTCATGAGAGCACAAGGAGAGAAGCAAATCATGTGCAGAGCAGTCCGAGTTAGAAGGCAGGGAAAGGTTTACTGTATCTAGCAAGACTTCCATTCTATTTTTTTAAATGATATGTGAATGAGTTAACTCTATCTGGAAAATGAACTCACTTGTCTGTCATTCTGTAAACAGAGGATCAAATGGGTAGGGGTGTGTGTGTGTGTGTGTGTGTGTGTGTGTATGCTCTTGAGTTTTTCTCTTTCTCTTTGAGTGTCTGTTTGTATGTCTTGAGGCCCATCTGCATAAGTGAAAATCTTCCCTATTTACCCATAAACTGTTATCACTATAAATTGGGAGGTAAGGCTGCTCAACTTTAGAGAAATGTTAGATACATAGAAAATAGAAGCAACGATAATATTAACGTTATTGGGCTTCCCTGGTGGCGCAGTGGTTGAGAGTCCGCCTGCCGATGCAGGGGACACGGGTTCGTGCCCCGGTCTGGGAGGATCCCACATGCCGCGGAGCGGCTGGGCCCGTGGGCCATGGCTGCTGAGCCTGCGCGTGCGGAGCCTGTGCTCCGCAACGGGAGAGGCCACAACAGTGAGAGGCCCGCGTACCTCAAAAAAAAAAAAAAAATTAACGTTATTATTATTAAATTAAAGAGAAACTGAACAAAATTAAATAAATATTTCTAGAATTGACAGTTTTTTTGGCGTTAACAGAAAGTGGAGTTAAAAGCCACTTTAATATGAGGCCAAGCAATTGAATACTGGTATAGAGTGAGTGAATGCTCAAAACCGTTAGGTTTGTTGACTCTAATTTCAGATTAAACTTGTTATAAACAACTGCACTCATGTAAGAGTTAGTTCAGCTAACGCTCCTTGCCTTCCAAACTTATCAAATCCATTGCTTTTAAGTTCTAAATGGTATTAAAAAACCAGTTAATAAGAAGTAACAATATCTTAGAGCGTTTTTTTGTATTTATATAGATCTATATATCTAAATACACATGCACATATATGCACATGTATATACACATATATGCACATTTATATGTTATAAAATTATATATTTTATAATAAATATATAATAAAATTATTTACCATTTTGATTTAATCTTGTACTTATTGACTTTAATTGACAGAGATTTATCATTTCAAATGTTACATATTATGCTAATTTTTGGTAGTTGATTTCTTTTCCTTTTAAAGTGAACTAAATTTGGTAAGCTTTTCTTATTTATAAAATAATTAAAATGAATAGACTATTAAAAATGTTTTAGTTTGCATATATACATGAAGTAAAATGCTTTCTAGAATATTCAATGACTATGATAAAACACTTCAAGTATTCCTTGAAATTCAATAGGCATTTAAAAATACACTTTAGCATATGTATCCATTATGTTTCAATTACACTTTAATGAGCTTTGGAGATGTAAATGAGTGGCTATTTCCCATTACGTGTTTCTTTAGCATTGTTACTTCTTAAGAAACATAAGAAACCAATAGGATATTTTGTACAGAAATTTGGCGATTCATACATACTGTCCTTGAAGTGAAGTATAAAAGCCTTACTCCTTTGTGCCTCATTTCATTTGCCAGTTGAGTAAGAATGCAGGAAAAAAAAATTGATAGAGAACAAAGCACTTCATGGGAAATGTAAAGGCCTAGAGATGGTTTGTAACCATTCCGCTTTCATGGTCAGAGGGCTCAGGTGAGAAGGCAGACCATAAATACCGACATGCTCATTATTAGATCAGGTAAGCATAATTTATTTCTTTGGTATGTAGAATAAAAGCACATTTATACTAATCAATTATGGGCACTTGATATTGTGTTATTACACAATATTGAGTGAATTAGTTAGCTTTCTCCAGAGAAATAGAACCAAAGGACGTGTTCATGCGCGTGTGTGTGTGTGTGTGTGTGTGTGTGTGTGTGTGTGTGTGGTAGATGGATATGCTGGAGACATACCAGTATACAAAGGAAGAGTTGCAGTTTGAGTTCAAAGACAGTCTGCTGGCAGAATTTCCTCTTTTTCTGGCCTTTCCTCTTCCATTCAGGCCTTTAATGATCAGATGAGGCTAATACTCATTAAGAAGGGTAATCTGATTTAGTCAATCTACTAACTTAAATGTCATCCCATCAAAAAGTATCTTCCCAGAAACATCTACAATAATGTTTATCCAGCGTTAACTGTTATCCTGGCCTACCATGGAATTTGTAAAATTATCCATCACAGAGAAGATGAATACTTTTTTAAAAAAGGGTTCATCTTCTTTTTCAATACCAAGTATAACAAAACAATTCATTAAACTGTTGTGTCATGTGCTTTCTCCTTAGAACTAGTTTTATGAGAGTTTTGCTAGGAAAGAAGAGGGAGAGAGATGTGCAAAACTCTGCAAAACTCAAACTAGGACAGAGGCTCTTAGCCACCCTTTCACTACCCTGGGTAACTGGCAGGACCTCCCATTTGAGCGAAAGCCTCTGTGGTACATCTATGCAGACTGGGGCCGAGGCTTCTGAGTTTCCAAACTCAGTCCA
The DNA here is from genome assembly GCF_008692025.1 of Phocoena sinus. Taxonomy (NCBI): domain Eukaryota; kingdom Metazoa; phylum Chordata; class Mammalia; order Artiodactyla; family Phocoenidae; genus Phocoena; species Phocoena sinus. The sequence goes on from NC_045767.1 coordinate 22,877,157, forward strand.
GATTCCCTTATCCCTGCCTGACGACAGACATAGAAGCCACAGATCTGCTGGCTTTTGCATAATCACGCAGCTTAGCCAATGAACAATTAAGAGGATGTGAAAATGCAATTATTTTAGTTTCAGTTTCATCTGAGGTCCAAAGATAAAAGCTGTTAAATCCTAAATTTCAGAGTGAGAGCCTGGACCATTTATCTTGCAAGGGATGTGGTAAAAACATCTTTGGCTATTTACCATCTTGAGGATTGTTGTTACTAAAGAATTTGACAGATCTTTGTCTCTGTCTCTTGGGAGGAAAACTCTAATCCCTTAGAATTTCCCTAGTGATAGAAGTTCTTTGTTATTCATTGTGGGTCCTAATAGTTTATGCTTTGGACCCTACATAGCTTATGCTAATGAGATGACTCCAAATAGGGATAGGCTAAGCCAGAAAGACCAGTCATGTAATTAGAGGGTTTGAAGCTTTAACCATGTGATATCAAACTGAGCTCCTCTGAAGGAGAGGAAGAAGGAGAGGGCTGGAAATTGAGTTCGATCATGTGGCCAATGATTTAATGAAACATGCCAATGTAATGAAATCCCAATGGAAACCCTGGATACTGAAAGTCAGTGGAGCTTCTTGGTTGGTGAACACATTGATGTGCGCGGAGGGTGATATGCCCTGATTTCCCCATGAGCGGGCAAAGCAGCTCTATGTTCTTTCCCAAACCTTGCCCTCTGTGTATCCTTGATAGTAAAACTGTAATCATAATTGTAGCACTTTCCTGAGTCTCTGTGGGTCATTCCAGCTAATTATTGAACTTGAAGAGATAGTGGGGACACCTGAATTTGTAGCCAGCTGGTCAGAAGTATGGGTGGCCGGGGGATGGGGGCGTATCCCCTGGCCACTTGGGGCTGGCATCTGAAGTAAAGGCAGTTTTCTTGAGAACCAGGCCCTTAAACCTGTGGAGTCTGATGCTAATGCCAGGTGGTCAGCATCATAACTGAACTGAATTACGGTACACTCTGTTCAGGTGGACGAAGAATAGGATATAAAAGAGACAAATACTGAAGTAATTGAGGGAGTTTGAAAATTAGAAATTTTCTTTAATGAAGATTATCAGTGTACCATGAGTGCCCTCCTTCTGACTCCTGTGGAGGAAGTGGTGCTATTTCTTCGTCTTAAGACTAGAGCATGAAGACCACACGGAGAGATTAATATATATTTTCAAAATTATTTAGGGAACTGCAAGTGAAAGCTTAATAGAAGAGACAGCAACTTTTAAACCAGTGAAAATAGTAAAAGTGGGCAATACTTGGTGATGGATGAGTAATAGTTATTAATATATGTTATTGGAAGAAAGAAGGGAATTACATGGAACTGAGAGCAAGAGAAGCCGTAAGTTAGTAAAAGAATGAACACTGAGTGAAAACTAGGCAAGATAAAGGTGTGAAAAAGAAGAAATCAGAAGAAAAACTATCATTTCATGGTTAAAGGGAGTTTAGTTGGTAGTACTGGCATGGATAGGCTATTAGATAAAAAAGGCAGACAGATTCAGGTGGAAGTCTTTTAAGTACTCTCTGTGAGGCAAGAAAACAATCAGTGAGATCAAGGCTACATGCTGGAGCACCGAATTGATGAAGTGAGCCGAAGGGTGTACAGCCAAGTCTGAGAGAGGGCGGCGGGTAAATAGATGGTATATTATAAAGGCAGCGTGAAGTCCTCCATAGACTGTGATGAATGACCAGGGTTCTGGGTATGAGTTTCAGCTATTAATCTTATGAGGGCCATGGAATGGTGGTTCAGAGCAAAAGAAATGTCAAAATTAGAGGTGACAATGGGGAGGCAGGTAGAAGGGAAGTCACAGAAAGGGATTCTTAAAAAGGCTACTGAAGATGAACTCAAGGATATTTGCATCTGGACGAGTGTCTATGCAGAGGCTTAGAGAGTCAAGGAGAAGTAAAAAATTAGAATGAAAACTGTGCCAAACATTTTGTGAATGCTCATGAGTCTTCCTGAATTGGAAAGAGTGGTGGGAGCACTGAAACACAAAAATGACATCCGACAGAAATGTTTAAGTTAACAGCATGCTATCAAAATATTCCATCTCCTTTCACTTGGAAGCATAAATGCTTAGGAGCATACTGGGCAGCGCTGTTGAGAGCTCTGTTCAATGATGGTTAGCTCACAGTCCAGGCAGCCATTCAGAGTTATGAACATATATTAAAAAATTCTGAACAGAATGGTGCGCTACTTCCTATATATCACTACTTCATCAGATCTGATTTCTCTTGTAAATATAAGTAGGGATCATTTGCAAAATAACACAGTAGAATTTCCTGTGCAGACAGATGCTTTTTATATTTATAAAGCTTGAGCTCCTTTTTTTTTCTTCTTAATGCTCTGGGAAACTGGAAACTGATATGATATTTTTCATATCAAGTTTAGTTTAACATATGGCAAAGAGCTCTGTGAGACTATCTCCAAACTTCGCAGTTAACAGTTTCCAGCCTACACAGGAAGCGAAGCTGTGCTTCTGACGCGTTCCCATTATATGGGAAGACCGCAGAGAACAGCCTAAAGTTAAACCACAAAAGTTGTGTTTATACAAAGCGCAGCATTCAATTGAAACCACAGTAGCCCAGAAAGCTTCACTTGATGTTTCAATTCCATTTCTACATTGTTCTAGCAAAATATTTCAAGGTATATCAATAACTTAGTAGCCGTTAAGTCTATTCTTGGCTTTTACTTAAACAAAAAACAAGTTCTATATTTGGATACTGTCTATTCTGAGGGGCCTCAGTTTAGTAATCACCTTGTGTTTGTGAGTCTTCTACTAGATTCTTATGTATAACAAAAACAACAAAAGCAAACACCTCATCCATTCAGAACCCTTGGAGAAGAGAATTAGGATGACCTTTGTGCAAAATAACTTGTAGGTATTACATTCCTCCTGTATTACAGAGTATATGGAAAATAAAGTATTGAGTATAACAATTACCTCAGCATTGCATAGAATTGTATGTCTTGTCATAAAATTGTTCTATACTACCACATAACTGCTTTTTGAGTTTTTGGGTGCTTTGTAATAGGTGGGTTTTTTTTTGGGGGGGTGTCCTACTCCTTTGTCAGCTTTCATTTCCCACTGCCATTGCTTTAGTGTTCTTTCTCTCATGTTCTAATGTTTGTGTGTAATATGTCCCTTAGGATGAGAAACCAGACTAAGAAGTGTGGCTTAATTCTGTTTAAAAATGAGGCTATTCAAGGCTCTGAGTGTGGGTCAGGGGTATTCTATCAACAAAGCACAATGACAGTAGAATGGAAGACCTTTCTCTTACTATATGTTTATCTTTGGTCAGATTAGGGAATCTCTTTGAACCCCAGTTTCCTCATCTATGACATGCCTCATAGGATTGCTGTTAAGTTCCAATAAGATGATATACACGAAGCCTCACGGAATTGTTGCTAGAGTGAAATAAGGTCCCTTCTAAAAAGCATGGCCTAGTACAGAACAGGTTCCTTTTGTCTCTTTCCCTTCTGCTCCAGGGCCCTTCTTGCTTATTGCCTTGTTCTTGCTTCAGTCCATATACTTGTTAAAGGGAAAAAGCAGAATTACAGAAATATAATTATTCGTGTTTCACCTCTTATCCTATGGAATTTTACAAGGTGTTAATATTTTGAAATTTGAAGAAAAAGATACTCAGAAAGTACTGTTGAACCGAATCCCCTAATATGATACCCTTGTCTTAAAATAATTTGTTTAAATGGTAATTCATAATTAAACTGGTTTGATCATTCTCTGCTAATAGGAACTCTTGTGTTAGTACTTTAAAAATCAGTGCTTTACCCCTTCTTGTTAAAAAAGATGTTGGAAACTCATTAAAGAAAAATTATAGGACGAAGTGAGAGAGTAGCAATGACATATATACACTACCAAATGTAAATTGGATGGCTAATGGGAAGCTGCTGCATAGCACGGGGAGATCAGCTCCGTGCTTTGTGACGACCTATCGGGATGGGATAGAGAGGGTGGGAAGGAGGCTTAAGAGGAAGGGGATATGGGTATATATGTATACATATAGCTGATTCACTTTGTGGTACAGCAGAAACTAACACAACATTGTAAAGCAATTATACTCCAATAAAGATATTTTAAAAAAGAAAAATATAAAATACAGAAGAGCAGAAAGAAAAATACCAAAATTTCAACATCCAAAGATACATTTCTTTTCAGTATGTATAGTTTATGTATAGTTTTTTAAAACAAAATTTTGATACTTTTGTACCCTATTTATACATAATATATCTTTTACTTCTTATGTTATTGCCTAATTATTCATACACATAAATTTAAAAATCTGCATAATAACCTAAGTGGACATAATTTATTTATACATTTCCATTCAGTTGGACATCATTTATTTCCATTTTCTTCCCTCATTACAATTAACACTTTTTTCTAAATCTAGGATAGATTCCTAGAAGTGGAATTACAGTGTTAAAGGATATGAAGGTTTTTTTTTTTAAGGCTTGCCAAGTTGGAAAATGGCAATCTCAGAATTCTAATTTTAGTACAGAGGACACCTAGCCAAGCCTCCCTGGCATTTAACTGTCCCGTTTCCTCCAAATGAATGTCTTAGCCTGTTTCACTACGGATAGCAATCTCACCTGGGGTTTGCTCACTTTACTGATGCCAGTACAGTAAGCATTCAGATAGCCTGGTAATATCTTTTGAGCTTTGATTTCTAATGTCTATTAACTATCTGGCTTCTAATAAGAGGTACCTGTGTTGTTGTTATTATTAGCTCATTGGTCTCTTATGTGGCTGTGAGTTCCTGACACACTGAATTTACCAACAAGCCCTACTTAATACAGTGTTCACTGGTTTGGAAGGCAAGATGTGGCCAACCTACTCATCTTGGAGATCAAAAGGCCCAGTTATCTGTGGGACTAATACCTCCCCTGAAAACAGTATCGTATGACCTTCAGAAAGAACCACAGTTCTGCTGAGACCTAAGACCAAAACATCAGGAACAAATATATGCAATGAAAATATGGCTTCTGTGAGGGCCTCCAGCCAAGACAGGAAATTACTAATGCCTGTGATAGGCAGCACCATGGTGTAGGGCCACAGGCAAGGGAGGTCCAACCAAACAGTGAGCTTTAGCCAAAGGCAGCCAAGCAAGAAAGCCAGTGGATTAAATCCTGCAAAGTAAAATCTTGTTAAGAACCTACTCCTTACTACAGGGCATGCTTAGACAATCTAAACCTCAAAAACAATACAATACAATATGCCTTGGAGGTAAGATTGAAAGGATACCAGGCATCCTGAGGGGAATATCAAATAGGTGAAATTCCAATTTGAATGTAACTGGGAACCTTCGTAAATTTTCCTGGCTGGATCTTTTCCCTTTCCTAAACAGAATTCTCAGGCATTTTGGGGGGTAGTGAGATATGATCTGGCTTTGACTGAGTTCTTCAAGGGCTGAAGTTCCTACAACCAAGAAAGAAATGAGTAGGCAGGGAACTGAGGTTTCACATCAAACCAGAAACAATGCGTACACAAAGATTTATGAAGAAGATGTTTAAGAGGCATCAATTAAAATAGGACATTGTAAACTACCTGCTGTTTCTAAAACATGCCAAGCACACTCCCGGGGCTTTTGTACTTGCTGTTCCCTCCGCCTGGAGATAATATCAGGGAGGTAAGGGTTCAGATCACACAGGTCCTGTAGGTCATGGTAAGGAGTCTGGCATCTACTCTGAAGAGAGAGGTTTGGAGGATGTGAGCAGAGAAATAATGTAATCGGACTTACATTATTTCTCACTCAAATATTTGAAAAACATGTCATAAAACTATAGAAAAGCAAAAAATTAGGACAGTGAACATCTGTATATCCTTCACCTATTCTCCAGTTCCTTTCATTTCACTACATTTGCTTTGCATTTTCTATTTCTTTCACTCTTAAATATACCTGTTATTTTGCTAAATCACTTGAAAATAAGTCGCAGACAGCAGGACACTGCCACTAAATCCCTTAGCATGCATCATCTAAGAGCACATACATTTTACTGTAAAATCAAACATCATCACGCCTAGGAAGACATATTTCAGTCTCATCTATTGTGCAGTCCATATTTAAACTCCCCTAATTGTTCCATAATTGTCTGTGGTAAATTATATTTTCCAAAGATGGCCTCCCACAATTTCTCTCTCTTCTAGAACTTTGTCACTCCCCGTAAAGAGATGGAATCTAATTCTCCCTTTGAATGTGGTCAGGCTTTCGTGAAGCAGAAATGTTGCTGTGACTTCTGAATCCCAGGCAGTTCTGCTTCTGCTTTGGTTGCTCTGATGCTTCATGAGCCCTAAAGCCGCATGACTGCCTGAGGCCCTCCTGCTGTGAGGAAGCCCCTTAGAAGCCCTTGGGGAGAGATCACATGAAAAAGCCCCGAGACACTGTGAAGAGATGTCCTGCCAGCTCCTTGCCTGGTTTTCCAGGTCTAGTCACCATCTGACCGCAACCTCATGAGACACTGAAGGTCAGAATCACCACCCAGTCCAGCCCTCGCTGAATTCTGACCTACAGAAATCATGAGTGATAAGAAAATAATTGCTGTTTTCTTTTTAAGCCATTGTGTTTTGGGGTATTTTGTTACCCAGCAGTAATAACTAGAAAAATGATACTTACAGATATATTAAAAAAAAAATTGAGGATCCAACGAAGGCTTAAGAATTATAAATTGTATTAGGTTATTATGGCTTTTAGTTTCTTTTAAACTAGAATAATCCTCCTTCTTTATTTTTTTATTTTTTTGTAAATTTATTTATTTTATTTTTGGGTGCGTTGGGTCTTCGTTGTTGCACACGGGCTTTCTCTAAGTGAGGCAAGCAGGGGCTACTCTTCGTTGCGGTGTGAAGGCTTCTCATTGCAATGACTTCTCTTGTTGTGGAGCACGGGCTCTAGGTGCACAGGCTTCAGTAGTTGTGGCTCGCGGGCTCTAGAGTGCAGGCTCAGTAGTTGTGGCACATGGGCTTAGTTGCTCTGCAGCATGTGGGATCTTCCCGGACCAGAGCTCGAACCCATGTCCCCTGCATTGGCAGGCAGATTCTTAACCACTGCACCCACAGGGAATCCCTTCTTTATTTTTTTAAACATGATATATTTTTGGAAAAGTCTAGAACATTTGTTTTATAGAATATACCAATTTTGGGACTTGTGAGATTCTTTCTTCATGATTAGATTCATGTTTAAAATGTACTGTCAAAAATACAAAAAGGTATTTTTTAAAGTTCTTTCACTTTTTTAAAAAAAATACCTGTACTCAAAAAACTATAAGATACTGATGAAAGAAATCAAAGGCGACACAAATAGATGGAGAGATATACCATGCTCTTGGATTCGAAGAATCAATATTGTGAAAATGACTACACTATCCAAATCAATCTACAGATTCAATGCAATCCCTATCAAATTACCAATGGCATTTTTCATAGAAAAAGAACAAAAAATTTTACAACTTGTATGGAAATACAAAAGACTCTGAATAGCCAAAGCAATCTTGAGAAAGAAAAACAGATCTGGAGAAATCAGGCTCCCTGACTTCAGATACACTACAAAGCTCTCAAGACAGTTATCAAGACAGTATAGTACTGGCACAAAAATAGAAATATAGATCAATGGAGCAGGATACAAAGCCCAGAGATAAACCCATGCACATATGGTCAGCTAATCTATGACAAAGGAGGCAAGAATATACAGTGGAGAAAAGACAGCCTCTTCAATCAGTGGTGTTGGGAAAACTGGACAGCTACACTGTAAAAGAATGAAATTAGAACACTCCCTAACACCACACACAAAAATAAACTCAAAATGGATTAAAGACCTAAATGTAAGGCAGACACTATAAAATTCTTAGAGGAAAACATAGGCAGAACACTCTTTGACATAAATCACAGCAAGATCTTTTTTGACCCACCTCCTAGAGTAATGAAAATAAAAACAAAAATAAACAAGTGGGACCTAATGAAACTTCAAAGTTTTTGCACAGCAAAGGAAACCATAAAAAAGATGAAAAGAGAACTCTCAGAGTGGGAGAAAATATTTGCAAACAAAGCAGCTGACAAAGGATTCATCTCCAAAATATACAAACAGCTCATGCAGCTCAGTATCAAAAAAAACAAACAACCCAATCAAAAAATGGGTGGGAGACCTAAATAGACATTTCTCCAAAGAGAAAGGTCTATATGTGGACACATACAGATGGCCAATAGGCACATGAAAAGATGCTCAACATCACTAATTACTAGAGAAATGCAAATCAAAACTACAATGAGGTATCACCTCACACTGGTCAGAATGGCCATCATCAAAAAATCTACAAACAATAAATGCTGATGAGGGTATGGAGAAAAGGGAACCCTGTTACACTGTTGGTGGGAATGTAAATTGATACAGCTACTATGGAGAACAGTATGGAGGTTCCTTAAAAACCTAAAAATAGAACTACCATATGACCCAGCAATCCCACTCTTGGGCATACACCTGGAGAAAACCATAATTCCAAAAGACACATGCACCCCAATAATGGCAGCATTATTTACAGCAGCCAGGAGATGGAAGCGACCTAAATGTCCATCGACAGAGGAATGGATAAAGAAGATGTGGTACATGTATACAATGGAATGTTACTCAGCCATAAAAAGGAATGAAATTGTGTCATTTGCAGAGACATGGATGGACTTAGAGACTGTCATACAGAGTGAAGTAAGTCAGAAAGAGAAAAACAAATATGGTATATTAATGCATATATGTGGAATCTAGAAAAATGGTACAGATGAACCTATTCGCAAAGCAGAAATAGAGACACAGACGTAGAGAACAAACGTACGGACACCAAGCGGTGGAATGGGGGGTGGGATGAATTGGGTGGGAGATTGGGATTGACATATATACACTATTGATACTATATATAAAATAGATAGCTAATGAGAACCTGCTGTATAGCACAGGGAACTCTATTCAGTGCTCTGTGGTGACCTAAATGGGAAGGAAATCTGAAAAAGAGGGGATATATGTATACACATAGCTGATTAACTTTGCTGTACAGCAGAAACTAACACAACATTGTAAAGTAACTATATTCCAATAAAAATTTAAAAAACATTTGTGGCAAAAATTAACATGAAATCTACCCTCAGCAAATTTTTTTTTTTTTTTGCGGTACACAGGCCTCTCACTGCTGTGGCCTCTCCCGTTGCGGAGTACAGGCTCCAGATACGCAGGCTCAGCGGCCATGGCTCACGGGCCCAGCCGCTCCACGGCATGTGGGATCTTCCTAGATCAGGGCACGAACCTGTGTCCCCTGCATCAGCAGGCGGACTCTCAACCACTGCGCCACCAGGGAAGCCCCTCAGCAAAATTTTTAAATGTACAGTAGTACAGTATGCTGTACATGTCTAGAGCTTTTTCATCTTGCATGGCTGGAACTCTGTACCCACTGAATAGCAACTCCCCATTTTCCCCTCCCTCTAGGCCCTGGCAACCATCATTTTACTTTGTTTCTATGAGTGTGACCACTTTAGACACCTCAAACAAGTGGAATCATATAGTATTGTTCTTTTGTGACTGGCCTATTTCACTTAGCATATAATGTCTTCAAGTTTCATTCATGTTGTAGCATATGACAGGATTTCCTTCCTTTTTAAGGCTGAATAATATTCTACTGTACATATGTACCATATTTTCTTTAGTCATTCATCTGTCAATGGACAGCTAAGTTGTTTCTACCTCTTGGCCATTGAGAATAATGCTGCAACAAACATAGGAGGGCAAATATCTCTCTGAGATCCTGTTTTCAATTCTTTCGGACAGATATCCAGAAGTACGGTTGGTGGATCATATGGTAGTCTTATTTTTAATTTTTGAGGAAACTCCATACTGTTTTCCATAGCGGCTGTACCATTTTGCATTCCCTCAGTAGGGGTTGCATATCCACTAGGATGTATGAGAATATCTGTTTTCCCACAGCCTTGTTAACAGAATATTTTACCAATCTTTTGAATTTTTGGCAATATGATGGATAAGAAATGGTATCTCAATATGTTTAACCTTGATTTTTCTTCCTATGAGTGAAACTGACCATCTTTTCATAAATTTAATGACTTTCAAAAGGATCTCCCTGGATGCCATGTTGGGAGAAATGAAAGCACAATAATGCAAACTCTTGAGTCAAGTGATTCTGTGAATAAGTATTTCCAAGGCAAATAGATTTTCCGTCAAAGGAAGTGTTTCCTTCAAACATGCATGGCAAGTTAATGCACTGTCATTTATTGAGAGCCTACTATGCGCTAAAATTTTGCATATATCTTGATTACAAAATAAATAAGACATGATGCTTTCTATCAAGGAATGCACAAACTACTGGATGAGAAAGATAACCGATTATAGTACTGGGGGCAAGTTATGTTATGGTTATGCCTGGGTGCTATGAGAACACAGGAGAAACTGAAGAGTTGGGGGAGGTCTTCTGTAAAAAGATGACGTTTGAGCTCAGATTTGCTGGAAGGCATTCCAGCCTGAGGCAGTAGCACTCTAAGGCACAGAACAAGATAACAGGTCCTGTTTAGGGAACTACAAATTCTTTGGTGTGGGTGGATTGAAAGGTGCATATATGAGATTATTGAAAAAAGAGACCATAAAGGTGGGTAGGAGCCAGACTTAATTTTTTTTTTCCAAGTGAAGGATTTTTTGTTTGTTTGTTTATCCTATAAGTTATGTGAAATATGAAAGGATTAAACAAAAATAATATTCATTTCTTTAACTTAATATCTATTTTCTTAAATTTCTTAAATATATCTATCTCAATGGCTTGAGAGTTTACCATACTCCTATTTTTCTTAACCGTAGAATCAAGACAATCATGCTTTCTTATAATATTCTTAATCTCACAGTGGCAAGTAATTATATAAAACCATAGTTAATCATGAAGAACATTGATAGAAAAATAGGGCTGATACGGAAAGTAGGAAATAAATGAAATAACGTGTTTTGGCTTTACAAGTTTAAAAGTCTAATAAAAAATAAATTAAAAAAACAAAAAAAAATTTAAAAGCCTTATCAATATATAAGTAACATCAATAAGATTTATTGTTTTAAGATAAAAAATACATAGCTTATTATTCATAGTTCTTTAAAAGTACATTTGACATTTTCCCTTAGCTATAACTGCTTATTATAGCTTTTTCTCAAAAGCACTTATTTTTTGTTTTTTATTCAATATGGAGATGGGTTAGTTTTTCTAAATAATAGCCAGAAATTTTAAACCATTTGCACATTTTCCTGGTACCAGGTAACTGAGTCACATTAACAGGTCATGTGCATCACGTTAAGGCCAATTTACCCAGGAGTGCAGAAGCAGCATGTTGTAGTGGTAGAAGCACCAAACTCAGATTCAGGAAGGCTGGGTTCTCAACAGAAAAATACAGGAGTGACCTTGAGCCTAAAATTAGGTGACTGAGTAGATGAATTTTGTGGTTCTTTCCAGCTTTAATTGTCCATTGTCCCATGTCAGGCTAATTCATCATCACTTGTAAAAACCTGCCAAACGTTTAGGGCCACTTAAAAATTTCCTGGATCCTGAATTTCACTCTCTTGAAAGCAGAGAATCTGCCAGAATGTAGTTTTGTTAAAACCAGGCTTGTTATTATTCACATTTGGATAGGCCATAAGTCAAGTGATGCCCCTAAAACATAACTTCTTACATTTAGTCAGTCATTTAAAAAACATTTAGTGACCATTTATTAGATTTAGAACATTGATCTAGACACCATGGGAAGCACAAAAATGAAACACACAGAGATAATTCTGCAAGAATGCCCCCTCATATAGGAGAAATGATGTATATGTACACAAATAACCATGCAGTGAGGTAGGTGTTAGGTGATATACGAGACAGATAGGGAACTGGAACTGAGTAAATACTAATTCTACCCCTGATATATCACTAAATAAATACTTGCTTTTACGTCCTTCACTGTTAGTGTTAGATAATTCTTTATTATTGTTGTTTTTAATGTAGCAGTGTGTGTGTGTGTGTGTGTGTGTGTGTGTGTGTGTGTGTGTGCGCTGGTTTTAAGAGTAATAGACATTCAATGTAGACATATTATAAAAATCAGACAAACGTGACAAAGAAAATCATCTTTAATCCTGTTATCTAGGGCAACCATTGCTAACATTCAGCTGAATTCCTTCTAGTTTATTTCCATGCTTGCATCTAATTTTCTAATAACATACTTTTTCACTGAATATATCATGACTGTTTCCCATGTCATCAAAAATTATTATACAATGTGTTTTTTAATGGCTGAATGTATTCCACTATGGGGGGAACATAATTTGCTCTTTTAATATTCCCACCCCTGTTGTTGGACATTTAACTTCATTCATCTACTTATGAAATATTTTGTTAGCACCTGCGACATGCCAGGAACTCTTCTTAGTTTGAAGATATAGAGTAAATAAAACACAAGACGTACATGCTGTCTTGGAACTTGCATTCTAGAAGCAAGATAGACAGTAAAATGATGAATGAAATTAATTGGTCCTATATCTAACAGAACTACTCACTTAGACTTTATAAGCTTCAAAATTAATCTTTAGGCCTTCTCCAAAAAGGTTTAGCTTACTCCCAAATCTCTGGAATTGGCTGAGACATACTGACTAGTCCCACAGGATTCAGATTCAGGCTAGACAGCAGTCATAGTACCTGCCTCTTCCAAGCTTTTGCTGAAAGGATAGCTCTTAGGCAGCCCATTGCCCAGTCATAGTGTAGAATGGAGATTGGAGGTAGTTGTGGGGTGCCCATAGCCAGGAGCACTCAGTTCACAGCAGGCCAGGACTGATATTGGCTGACTCAAAAAAGTAAGCTGGGACAAATAGATTCCCTTGCTTGGGAATTTGATCTGCGACACCACAAGAGGATGAGATAATTAGCAAGTTAGAATTGAAGCTGAATGTTATATGGAAAACATTTGATGCAGTCACATTGGGTCATGTGTAAAATTAATTAATGAGGGCACAGAAGCCATAAAGCAAGCAGCACTTTTGAGGCAGACATGTAATATATAGTCAGAAGTAGAAAAACGAGACACTCAGACACATGAAAAGCACCTGTTGTGTTGTATTAAAGCACTAAGGCAAGATCAAGATCAGTAATTCTCATTTTTATGGACCCTGAAACTGCCTTGGACTCAGCATTCTGGAGTCCCACACTTCCATTATTTGAGGTAACTTGAGTGGGTCTCTAGTTCTTACAGCCAGAGGAACTCAATGAAAACAAATCTTTATACAGAAGAGACAACTACATATGTGAAGAGCAGTACACAACGGTACATAATTCAGCCCCATCTAACTCATGATACAGGTTTTACTTATGCTTTTGATTCAAGAATTATCTTACCAGGACCCAGATGTCCTTTCCTTTCAGATTTATTGTGTTTGTTTTTGGTATCAGGCCATTAGAAAAGTCAGTTTCTCTTCCTTAATATGTGTTAAATAAAAACTAGGTATAAGGCATCATGTTTAGGCACTGGGATGATTTTGGAGATGAAAGACACATTTTCTGCCACAAGAAGCAAAGAGCCTAACCGCAAACCCACAGTCACGATGCAAGATAGTAGGTACTTAGGAAGAGTCGGCAGAGGATGCTATGGGAACACAAGAAGGTACTTCTAAACCAGAGCAGAGAATGTTTCCTGAGGAAAGTGACCCTTAAGCTATCCTTAAAGGATAAACAGGAGTTACCTCTATTTTAAACTCCAGTTCAAGCTAGAGTTCTCTGGTCATTAAGAAAAAACATTCATTCTCATTTGTTTTTAAAAAAATCTTACTGCTGACTTGGACTCATTTTCAATTCTGATACCTTGACCATAGGTCCACAATTCCTATAGCAGTTTTTGGTAATCTTCGATTACCAAAATTATTTCTCCATTTTCTTTCTCTGCAGCATTTCCCAAATTTGCCTGATCATAAGAATCACCTAAAGCTCATGATAAGTATTCAGGTCCCCAAACTGTCCCCTGCAGGTTCTGATGCATTAAGTCTGGACTTTTTAAAATCAATTGTCCCAGGTAATACTCATTATTAGACATGTTCAGGAATTATTTTTCTACTATCCAAAGTTGTTGTTATTATTAGCATTTATTTTTCAATAAAGAGTTTTCTGTTATCACAATGTTTTCCAGGATTAGTAACTAAGAAAAGAAAGAAACATAAAATTTCCCATTAGGAAAAAAAGCTGTTTTCTTTTAGATGAATTCTATGGATAAGCACACATAAGCCATATACATGTAAATTATAGTTTTAAAAAAAATTTCAGTGTGGGTTAATTTCTATTTATACACGGTATCTTGTATGAATTCTGTTGTTTTACTTTCATTGTAATTCACTCATGTGTTACCCAGTTTGAAATAGTCATTCTACTCACCATGTGTAATTGTAATTAGAGAAATACAATTTAGATTTAGCTTTCAGGGATTTGGGTAGGAGGGTATGGAGGGTATGGTGGATAGATGCTATATCAAATTGAGAAACAATAGAGACAAAAAGCGTTTAATGAAACATGGGCATAACGGGATTAGCTACTGTTTGTATGGGATGTTTAACAGTTTGATGAAGGAAGTATAATATTGCTATGCTGTCAGGGATTTGCTCCACTTGAATTCCAAACAAGTGTGGTAAGAGCATGAATCTTGTGGCAATCCACAACTGTTCTGGATTAATAAGTAAAGTAAGCACTGACTTTATTATCAAGCATGTTGGAGGGAGACACAGATATCGGCTGTTAGGGACTCAATACCTAGAGTCTGTTTATTGAACAAGAGCGTAAGCAAAGACTCAGACATTTTGTAATTAGAAATAAGAACACTGGAGAAGGAAGGGGACATCCTTTTTCAGAGCAACAGAATATAATATGGCTCCCAAAAGAGGAACAATCATGTCTAATTCAGAACTATTCCATTTGTCACACTACTTAAGTATTATCACATTTACCTAAGACAGGTAGAACTGGAAACTCACTTTAAAATGGACAATATACTCTTTAGTAGTGGTTTGGTTTTTTTTTTGTATAAGTATATATGTCATAAATTTATAGGGTTCTGTTTATTGAGGGCAGGTGCAGTCACTGTGAATTAATATTTTTTTGTCATCTTCATAAGTTTTAGTTCTTAGTACCCACCTATGTATTATTTTATGTAGGTATGTAAAGTAAGTAGACTCTTTCTCACTATTTTTTAAAGTATATACAAGGGTACTTGGAGCATTATGAATTGATCAAGAATATTGTGTGTGGGTGTATTACATGTTTGTGTAGAAATTTTGTGCTTGTGTGTCTATAGCTAACAGTGACTCTGGGGCAGTTCTAGTGGCTCTCTCCCCTGGTAGGTCCATAAGGTAATTCATTACCTTCCTGAATTAATCAACAAACACTTCAGGGCCTGTTACTTAGCCCGATGGGCTCCAACACCTGATTCAGTACACTGACAGACAGTGTCCATTTCTGGGGGGCAGAATCAAATTAGCAAAGACAATTGAAACTGATAAATAGAAACAGAATTTCATCCATTAGTTTAAAATGGAGAATTATACATTATAGAGGAACTGAAATATTAAAATATATACAATTGGAGGGTCCTCTCCTGGTTATCAGGTTAAGTGGGAAGTATTCACCAACTGAAAGATTTATAAAATTGTGCTACAAATTACTGTTCTAGTGAGTACAAGTTCTTATGATGGACATATTCTTTTCCTATAGTAGGATTTATATAGAAAAGCAAACTATATTCAGGAAGTTGCTGGTTGAGTTTAGAATCAGAAAGGGAATTAGAAGAATTGAATTCTTAGTGGTCCCAGGCTCAGACAGCCTGATGGGCCCACCTCTCAAGTGCACCTGAACCTCAGCGTCTAATAAAGTCTCTGCATCCAACCCACATCCGAGGTGTGTGGCCTGTGACACTGGAAATACTCATTTGGAAAAGGCCAAGGTTTTCTCTCCCTTATGCAGTGCTAACATTGTCTTTGAAGCTCTTCGTATTAAATTTCCAAGGTTGACACTTTTTTCTTTAGCAGTGAAAAATACTTTGGTAACAGTAGAACATTTTAGGCCAGAGAGTTACTCTGTTTAAGGAACATACTTATCTTTGCTGTGATTTATTCTAGTTTAACTCTGAGAGGTACTTCACTGTAACCACCTCTCACCACAATACTGGTAAAAGTTATTGGAATACCTTGATATTATGTTGACATATAGGAAGAAAATTTAGAAGCGCATTAAATAAAATCCTGCTTATATTTTCATTTTCAACTCATTCAAATATATTTGAATATATTTAAAAGCCATATGTATATTTCTAATGCACATCTACCTTTTTGAAGTAAACAGCAAACTCATTCAGCATTCTCAGAAAATGATACTTCTGATCGAGGCCTGGAGTATTACTAAAGCTCACAATGGCTATCTTTCAAATCCACTATAATTAAAATTCTTCTTTCTTACAGCTAATATCTACTTTGATTCCATCAAGCGTTTCTCATTCTCATTCTGGCCTAAAAAGAGTGTCATCTGCCAAATTACTAGTATGCCTAACTGCACCTGGACCTTTCTTAATTTTAATACAAACTTTATCTAAACATTTAATTTTGGGATGGAGAATTCATAGGAAACAGACCACTACGCCTCACTCTGTTCTGCAAAGCAAACATCACTAGCTAATGATAGAAATCTTTCCTTGGGTAAGACTTGGGCTGAGTCTAGAAGTGGGCTTCTTAACCACAAATCTCTAGGGAACGACAGTTGTTTCCAAAAATCATAGTTCACATGCCAGATGAAGTTAATTTGGATTCCTTGCATGTCTTATGGCGTCTAACAAGACCTGTCATTTATTTTGAATACCAGCATTTATCTGAAAGTAACTGTCTACTGAAAGTTTTCTGAATCAGAAAAGAACAAGTTCGTGAAGTTTTTTCTCCCCTTTATTCCCTGTGGATCTCCTCAGCAAGACAAACAAAATTGCCAAATGTTATTGATAAAGGCCTGAAAAGTAGCAAGGTTTACTAAATGTTTAAAGAGTTTGTTCAGTTAGTTTAGTCCAAATCAGTATCCAAGAATAGCATAAGCTTTACCACCAGATCTTTTTTCAATTAAGAAAATACTTTGGTGTTTAATTAGTAAAAAATATAATATTTATTGTAAATCTACTGAACATGAATGACCTTATTTTGAATTTCTTCCATGGTAAATAAAACTAATTTGGTTTAGAAAGTTTTGAAATTACAATACCACCAGGAATTTCTTAAGTGCCAAAGCAACTATTGGTTAAAAAAATCAAATAGATGATTACTTGTTCACAGTTGCTCTATGATGAAAGGAAATATAAAACATCAGAATTTTATAGATTATAGATTAAAGAATCTTAAAATTATTGATGAAAATGTTACCATATTAAGAATATTTTAACTGAATTTTCAGTTCATCATTAGGCATTAGTTTAATTCTTTTGCCTGTGTATTAGTGGCTGAATTGATAAAAAAAGAGAACAAAACCATATGAGATGATTCCAAAGATACTTCCATTTGTTAAGAATAGAAAAGTTAGAAGAACCAGATTATTTCTGATATATAACTCAGAATTATTTATATTTTTGGGGGGTATGAAGAAGTTTATTAACTTCAAACTATGGTGAGTTTTGGAGAGACATCTTGATTTTGCCCAAAGATGAGTTACTCTTACTTCTATCTCATTTTCTAGGAGCTGAGAAATAGATAGCTATTGAATACCAGTAGATAATGAAAAATATCTGAAACTTTACTTGCAAGACCTGTAAAATTAATGTCAAGAGAGGGGTCTTTCAAATTTTATTCTCTTTATCCCTCTCTTATCTAACTTTTATGCTGATAGAATTTTTTTCACATTTGGAAAATTACATTTTTTTCCATCTTGAATATTGCTAACATCAGGGACAAATTTACTATAAATAAATACAGCTTTACTTTTTATGTCAGTGACCTTCAGAAGGGAAATAAAAATCCCTTCTTTTCCTTATACACCTTACTTCAGTTAGTTCGTTTTCTATGCAACTTTGTAACACTGGCCTCAAGCAGAAATACGTACAAATGGTTCATTTGGGAGCTGGCACCCTAGTGTTAAGAAGTAAAGGAGGAAGAACAGTAGCCCAATAAAACAGGCTGCTCTGCCCTGGCCTGAGATGCAGCAAGATAAGATCTAATGTGAATGTTCCAACAGTGACCCTATTTGCTTATCTAATTCCTCTCCCATTTTGCTTCTACTTTTACTTTAAATAAGAAAAAAATAGAATAGTCATCTAAATGGAAAACTGGTCCCATTGGGAATTGGAGAGTTTTATAGGTGAAAAATCTTACTCTGCATAAAAGCAAGAATCTCTAAATTTTGATCACTTTCCAACGCAGAGGAGGGTTTGCTAGAGCACTTCCTTGACTCTTCCGTAAGTTCCTCATGCCATTACTACTTGTAGAATTAGTTTGCCCCCATTACTAGATGTGCTTCCATTTAGTTTTTTTTTTTTTTCCCATTTAGTTTTTAACTACCATTTTAGAACTGAAACTTCATCTTGATTGGCTGATAACTACCAAAACCCTGGCCTCTTTGTCATTTGCCCTGTCATTTTTCATTATTTATTTGGAGAATAACTCAAAGTACTTACTGGGTTGAGGACCACAGTGAAGAAAAGTTCACCTCCTTGGATACTCTTGTCCAGCTCTTTAGGACCTCCTGGATATTCTTTATAGAAAATTGTGTGAGTGAAAAGCCCACAGGTTTGTCTTGGAAGAACCTGAAGGAAGAATGAACAGGTAAGGAAAAATTTCCTTTCAACCAATTAATATGTTGAAACTTAGCTTTTTCCCTCATGGAAAATAATGTGCAAGCTGGTGTCATTATTCAACTCTTAACTAACACCCCCAAAGTTCTTCACAATGTGGGAAAGTGGGGATGACATCACTACAGCAGGAATACTGAAGAGAGTGGAAGAAATATGTTAAAACTAAGATAGACTTTGAATTATTTTAGCCACTTATCTATTTTAAATCTCCAAGTCATTACTTCTGTTATGAAGCCTAGTATGTTCCAGCATCTTAAGAAATAAAACAAACAAACAAAAAGTAAAAATTAGACTTTAAAAATACTGGACTTGCCTGTGCTACATTGTAATTCTAGTAGGCAAAAGTTTTAAGGATAATACTTCTATCAAATTCTACACATGCATTAGAAAATGAAGTCAATTATTAACTTAATGTGATTCTTGGGAAATGACATGTTAAATTAGAACAAATATTTGAGACACGAATCATAGTTCCCGTTCTACTCTGAAAGGACTACTGTAGGTTGTAGTAATTGCCCTGAATTCTAAGTCTGAAGCCTGCCAGTTCCAAAAGTAAGAAAGAGATGATGCATTTGGTTAGTAATTTTTATAAAGTTTCAGAAACAAAATGATAAAAAGGTCACTCAGTAAAAAGTCTTCTTTTCATCCTTTGTATATAAAAGCCATTATTTACTTCAGTTATACATATTTGTGATAAGGATTTTTTTTCAAATTCTTTTTGAAATATCAGTACAATTATAAAAGAAGGGGTGAAAAAAAGCTGTGCAAGATGGCACAAACTTTAGCTACATTTTATATAATGACTTCTTTATGACCTGCATTTGTCATTACACCCTTGAAGTAGCAGAAAATGAATTAGTATACTTTGGAGGGATCCAAGTTTTATAGAATCTTACACAGGCAGGTCTTCTGTTTATTGTCCTAAGCAAACGGATCGTCATTTTTTTTTTGTCTTGATTCTTAAAGCACAATTGATTCAGTAAGTGCTTTCAAAATATTACCTGTACAGGAATCCCCATGCTTTGCAACATCCTAGAAATATACTGAGTATGTATTTAATACATTTCAATCTAGTCCTTGGAAAGTTTTCTTAGAAAACATAATTCCCAGCTCAATCAATAAACTACATATTCAGTGTAAATCAAAACTGTATCTATCCTATTTATTTTGGCAAACTGGTGAAAGTTATATCCTTAGAAGCTATTTTATCTTGATGAAATCATTCCAAGAACTTCAGTTTAATTGCAGAGTATTAGCTCTGATGATGTTTATGTTTCAAAGCATTATGCATTCTCATAATGTTATGCACAAAATCAACAACAAAAAAGAACTAAGTGCAGAGGTATTCTAACTGAAGCAAATATATCCCCTAACAATTCACGAACATGTAATTTCCTGGAAATTAAATTTTACATAGCAGTTATTTATTTAACAAATATTTATTCAAGATTCTTTGCAAGTCCAGGTGGGAGAACACAAAGATATATAGCCTTTATATTCTTGAAGGATTTAAGGTATATTGGGATAAAGAGAAGTACCCCAAAGCTAAATAATGAAATGCCTACATGTAATTAAACGCCAGGTTAGTTTTACATTTTAACATGCATGATTCTGAATCGCTTTTAGGATTCAGTTTGAATATCTTGCTTGAAAAACTATGGCAACATACAGAGCCAACTTTGGGATTTGATTGCCTAGCTGATTCTATGCAAAAGGGAGAGAGAAGTGAAAAGAAATTTGAATTTCATTTATTTCTCAAATTATTTGAGTTTGAACAGAGGGAAGAGGAAGTGTCAGGCTTTACCCTGCAACTCTGGGGAGGATCACACTTGCTGAGAGGATGAGAGTCACCATGAGCCCTAGGATGGTCAGTGGACCACCAAAGGAGGCTGAGAAGATCATCAGAGTGTAAGAGGGTCATATCGCATTGCCTTGCTCCCTAAATCCAATGCCACAGGACACTGAACATGTTCCTTGAAATGGCTCTCTTGTGTTAGAGAAGGAATAAGAGAGGTTTTAGGCATTCTGCTGTGAACTGCTCTCTAGAACTGTTTCTGGGAGTGTAATGCTATCAAATTCAAACTTTGAGATGTTGATGAGCCCCTGGAAACCTTATAGCTCCTGACAATAACTAGGAGATGGTTATGAAAGCCATAGTCATAGGAATCTCGGCCAGTGGACCTAAAGCCAATATCCTGTACATAAGGCTTGAATCTAGCTTTTATGTTCCTAATGGAGTTATGCAAGAGGATGTGTTATAGGAATTCAGAGGAGAATAAGATCAGTGTAGGCCTGACCTAGGTATTGAGCTGCTATATATATACCAAGGTGCTTTACATTAAATTATATAAGATATGGAACTTGATACTGAGGAATAAAGGGAATAGGAATAGGTAGAGAGTGATCAGAAAGTGGTCTTTCAAGGTGGAAAGAATGACAAAGGCATAGACACAGTGATATTGCTGCAGACCTTTTTGTCTGGAGTGAGTCTGTGTTAGCTACCGGACAAGAGATGGAAAGGTAGACAGTTTAAATTGTTTTCAGGTCCCTGAAGAGCAAGTTAAGGCGTATGGAAACAACTGGAAAGAATCAGGTTAGGAAGGCAAGATGAGGCAGCATTTTAGGGTTAAAAGGTTGGCACTTTCCATGGTATGGACTGAAGTGAGTGGTGGATAGAAGCTGTAAATAAACGAAGTAGAAACCAGCACCACGGTTTACAAATGAAAGTCAAGGTAGTGAATTAGGCTGTGGGAAAGGAAGTGAAATTTAAAAATATTATGAAGGAATTATTGACAGAATGTAAAGATTGATTGGAAATGGGGGGTCAGTGTGATGTTCAAATTGCAGAACTGAATTAGAGACAGCAGGACCAATAGCTAGTTTGAAGGGAAGATAATAAGTTTCATTTAAGGCCTTGTAAGTCTGATTTGTGAGTAGATCATCAAAACCCAGTTTCCCTCATTCATACAACAGGGTATGGGTGTGATCTAAGGAACGTTTGTTCCTCAGTTCCCTGCTCTTTTTTCTTTGCAGTCTCTCCCTAGGAGGGCATATTGGCTATTCTGGTCTCCACTTACAACTCTATTAGTATGACTTCAAGCCCTGTCCTCTCTAACTACACATCAACTTGGAACATTTCCCACTAGGAAATTCTCATACAAGGGTCCACAAAGCAAACAGAGTTTCCACGGATTGCTGCATAAGTGGAACCTCAGGGACAGTTCCCTCAAAACAGGAAATCTGTTAGAGCCTCTAATACCTGCCAGATTCATGCATTTATAATACAGGTAAAATATGTTTTCAGGAGAAACAAAGATGAACATATGTCATGGGACATATCCAAGCAAGTTTTCTGGTACTACAGAGAGGAACAGAAACAAAAGAGAACACCATTGAATAAAGTCCTTGGAGACTTAAGTTTATTATTCTAAGACTGCATATGATTTAAACATGACAGGAGAGTACTGGCATACTTTTAAATTATAATAGAAGCCAAGTCAAAAGACTGGCAGCTGGAGGCACAGTGAGTTCATTTTCAGTAAGGAGGAATGGCAGGTGGGATAAAATGTGGCCATTATGTCCCCATATAGCATTTACAACAGTTTTTATTGAGGGAAAAGTTAAGGTGGAAGTTGATCCAAGTTCATTATCCTATCTGTAGTAATACAAATGTCATTATCCAATCTGTAATTTTTGCCGACATAGGAAAACTGTCTGAAAAGAAGTCAGTTACACCTAATTCTAGAAGGTAGACATCTGCTCAAACACAGTTTGACAGTGTTATGGTACCTGACCACATAGTGTTCTGCGTGGTGTTCCTTCCCAGTGTGTGTCTAAATCAGGAGGCCTACTCCTAACTTCACCAGTGCTCTTTAGATTTTCTGATTTCGGAAAAAATTAGGATTTAATTACTTACTTTGAGAGGTCTCACAAAGTATTAGGTAATAATATATCTTGACCGTATACATTTGTCACCAGTGTAAAAACACAAAACAAAATAGAGAAGCTTTGGAGAGAATTCGACAATGGATAGAAATGACTTCATTAACATCATCTCTCATTTGTACTCTATATTACGATCTGTTAATGATTATGCAGGACATGTGGCTTTTTGTTGTAAATAGTTTTTTTTTAGTCTGATATGATAAAGCGGACACAGCCTGGCAAGAGTGACATGGTTTTTATATATAGAGAGATGGTGTCAGTTTTACATGCTAAATAACTTTTTGAAGCAATGATGGCTTCTGTAAATTATCTGCAAGTTAGATGTAATGTTTCCTTAGTATTTTAATGTCAGTGCCTGCTTAATAGCAACAGTGTCAGTAAGAAACATTTTAAAGTTTTATTTGAAGAATTGAAAAGAAGTGACTTTGATGAAAACGTCCTTTGCTTGGGTATGAAAAATATGTTTCCTGCTGCGTGGACCTTTTCCTTCTGTTACGCTTTTAATATTTAGTTCTTCTCTTTTGTTCTTTCTTCAAATGAGGAATTAAGTCTGGCAGAATGAGGTCCACCCTACGCATACCAGAGGAAGCTCACCATGATGTTTTTGTGGATGAAGCCCTTCCGGTGTCTAGCTGGTTTCAGGTGTGGGTATTCTTCAGTGCTGGTGATTCTAATATTCCAAACCTTCTTCCAGGCCTCGTACAGCTGAACGTGTACAGGGTAGACGCCCGAATGGTGAGGGGCCACCGCGTAGCCCATGTCAGTAGGAATGCCATGCTCCTAAGGCCAAGCAAATGTTAGTTAGCATGTGGGAAGATTTATCTGGATCCTATTTTTATCCCAGGATTTTCAAATGTACTATAAATACGTTTGTTCCACTCCATCATTACTTAATTGTATGGCAAAATTTAAAGTGATAAACATTAAGACTTCCAGACTTCATGAGGCCTGATAGCCACTCCACCAGTTTTGATGATGATACATGTGTGTTTAAGAGGTGATGGGACAGGACTAGCGCTTTTAATGAATAATGTGAAAGAGCCTGCATTCAGTGCCTCCTGTCACAGTCACCTGTGACTCACCTATCTTCACGATCTCAGTAAGTTAAACGACAAACACTCGCGACAGACAACACTCAGCACTCCCCACAAAATAAAACCAGCATTTCTTAAGGGGCAGAACACATTCTGCGTTCACTAGACTTGCTAACAGGATTTTATTTTGTCTATAGCCCAGTTTCTACCAAGTTTGCCACGTTTCTGTTGTTCCCTCAGCAAGAGGGCCCGGTAATAGACAACGTTCCCTGCCTCGTTTAGAAGCACACACTTTTGATTAGAAAATGTGGTAAAATTTTATAGAACAATTTTCTTTGAAGCCAAAGCCCTGGTTATAGTGAAAGGAGAAGGTACTGAATGAGCCAAACAATCTGGAAATTTAGTTGATTTGAAATCCAGCTTTAGTATATAAAATGAGTCCAGTTTTAAAAAGTCATTTCAAAATTACTCTCTCTGTCTCTCTCTCACTGCTTCCTCTGTTCACTTGGTCCTGACCAAGTCTGGAAATTCTGAAAATAAATCTACGTGACAACTAGACTGTTTTGGAGGGGACTTGGGAAAGCTTTGTGTAATTGTGATTATTCTTCTTCATTGGAGATGGTCCATTATCCCTGATAAAGTCTCTTTAGCATAAAAGATGAGATGTCTTTTATTAAAAGAACACTCATGGTGTCAGTAGTAGACATGTATTTTTTCTCCTGAATAATATTTTACTTTTCTATCTGTATTTTTCAACTGCTGTGTATTCTTCAAAAGTTCTACCCAAATAGACTTCCTCTGACTTGGTCATCGCTTGTCTTCATGCCAAAGTGCAATTTCACATACAAAGAACCATAGTATGAAGCTGCTAAACGCACTGAATTGTAGAAATATGCATATGGGAGAAGTGGAAAAGGCATGGCTAGCTTTGTTTTTCAACCTGAATAACAGGAGGTGAAGGAAGTGTATGAGCACTTGAACGCAGAAGGAACAAGGGTTGCCAATCATTTGTCATTACCTAAGTATCTGTCAGACTCTTTCAATACGGCATAAAAGGCTCACAACCAACCTAACATAGCCGATCTCCTGTCAGCATTCATCCTCCCCACCCCAGTTTCTGATGATTTCTTTCATGTCTTTGCTGTACACTGTACATATTGTCCACCCAACTGGAATGCCCCTTTCCTCTTATCTTGTAAACTGTTCATCATTCAAAACTCATCTCAGACAGTTGTAGTTGAGGATGCTGGAAAGGGGAGATGCCACACTGTTGCTATGAGGAAGAGAATAGGTGGAGTAGATTATGCTTGTGTTCCTCAAGGGTGAGAGGGAAGTTTCATGTTCTTCATTTTATTTTCATCTTTGTTAGAAATTACCATAACTAGGCAATTATTGTTATCATTTAGAATTTCACTACAAAGTGAATTGAAATATCTCATTGCTTTCTTTCCCCCCTGTTTTTAAAAACTAAGGCAATTTTTTTCAGCTAAAAATTACTTACCAGCACATACTTTGTGTTAGAAAAGGTCAGTGAAGTATTCATCTAAAGTGGTTTAAGAATAGGGGTGCAGTGATAATGGAACAGTTGAAAGAAAATGAATTTCAATCACAGAAATTTGAAGAAAAATTGTGAAGAATTATGGGTTATCAGTTTTTAAAAGGGTATAGGAAGAAGCAAGAATGAAATTCACAATGACAGGAACTACATTATAAAATTCAAATACCTCCAAATTTGTGAGAAATTATGTTGACAGAAAGCTCAAGGTAGTTTTAAATACCTGTAAGTGGTCAGCTATCTCTTCAGAACACTATGTAAGAAAAGGACGGTCCAGCACAGCAGAGACATTTCCCTTATTTTGGAATATTCCCAAATATTTGCAAACCATCATATACACAATTTGTGTTTTTCTTTTTAGCTTTTGACACTAAAGAAATACTGAGGTTTTTCAGTCTCATCTTTTATTTGCGTGCTGGTGCATTGTGGTACAGTGGCGGAAAACTCCCCTCCTGGAGTCAAACACGACTGGCCGTTTCACTCTTGCATTTACAACCTGTGTGGACTTTGGAGAATGATTTATGACCCCTAAGCCTCATAAGAGGTTAAGAGGAAATTAAATAATGTAATACACGGAAAGCATTTAGTGCAGTTCCTGAAACATGATACACATTCAATGAACGTTGTTTATTATTGTCGTCATTACTGGCCTGCCTCCATTTTTTTTTTTTTTTTTTTTTTTTTTGCCGTACGCGGGCCTCTCACTGTTGTGGCCTCTCCCGTTGCGGAGCACAGGCTCTGGACGCGCAGGCTCAGCGGCCATGGCTCACGGGCCCAGCCGCTACGCGGCATGTGGGATCTTCCCGGACCGGGGCACAAACCCGTGTCCCCTGCATCGGCAGGCGGACTCTCAACCACTGCGCCACCAGGGAAGCCCCCTGCCTCCATTTTAAAATAAGCTATCGTCCTACTTAGCTCAACTCTAATGTGGAAATTATGAAAATACTGGGCCACCCTTTTTTTCAGTAAAAGAAAAGGGTAGATTTGGGGATTCTCCCTTGTGAGGCTTCTGTGACTTCTATCCCACTATCCCTTCTTGGGCCTGCTTTCCTCCTGATCTAAATACCCGCAACCATGTGCCTCCAGCTTGTGAATCACTGAACATTAGCTAGTAGGTGGTCTCTTTTAAATGAGGTGAAGGCAACATAAATCGGCCCCCAAATTTTCATTCAATACCAGGGAGAACACCTGAAATCTTACTGGGTAGAAAAGTTGGGACTAAGATTGCAGGTCTGTATGTTCTGGGATGCAGACTATTATGTTTCAGAAGATTTAGTCCCAATGCTAACTTCTTTTTTTAAAATTTTAAAATTATTTTAAAATTTATTCATTTAGTTTTGGCTGCATTGGGTCTTTGTTGCTGCGCGTGGGCTTTCTCTAGCTGCGGTGAGTGGGGGCTACTCTTCGTTGTGGCGTGCGGGCTTCTCATTGCGGCAGCTTCTCTTGTTGTGGAGCACAGGCTCTAGGTGCGTGGGCTTCAGTAGTTGTGGCATGTGGGCTCAGTAGCTGTGGCTCGCGGGCTCTAGAGCGCAGGCTCAGTAGTTGTGGCACACAGGCTTAGTTGCTCCGCGGCATGTGGGATCTTCCTGGACCAGGTATTGAACCTGTGTCCCCTGCATTGGCAGGCGGATTCTTAACCACTGCGCCACCAGGGAAGCCCTGTAATGCTAAATTTTTGACGGATTATTCTCTTCCAGATTTTTAAATTTGAAATTAAGTACATTATTATTTTGGAATTGGGGGCAAAAAGTTTAAAAGAGTAGACATTTTAGCTTAAAAAGTTAATTCTCCTTACTCTTTTTATGAATCCTTGATTGAAACTAGCATCTTAGATCTAGGAACTCTGTAACCTATGTAAAAACTTCCCTAAAAAAGCAAGTGGACCAAAAAGACTAGGGAATATGGCTCTTTACTATAAAATGTATGTTAAATACTTAGAACACAAGTGGGATTAATTATTTTCACAATTGAACTCTTCATCTCCACCTCTCAGCTCTACCAGAAATGCTCTCTCCCCAGGGTTCCTCCATGCCATTAAATGACGTATTATCAACCAACTAGTTGCCATATCAAAAAGATAGAGGCTATTCTTGACACCTGTTTCCTCATTCTCTCCTCAATCTAGTTCATTATCATGTCCTATCAGTATACCTCTAGTATAAATCTTAAATCCATCCACTTTTCTCCAATTCTATCATCATCATCACCATCACCCTAATCCAATCTACCATTTTATCCCATGGCCTTCAAGCATAGGCTCCTAACCATTCTACCCATTTCCTCTCTTGCCTGCTTCCAATCCATTCTCTACATAGCAGCCAGAGTAATACTTAAAAGACCCGAATATGACCATGTGACTTTCTACTCAAAATCCTTCCATGGTTTCCCCTTGCACTTAAGATAAAATACAAAATTCTTAGGGTGGTCATGAGCCTTGCATGGTATGACCGTGCTTCTCTCTCTTGCCTCATTTTGCACTACCCTCCACCTTTCATTGTATTTTAGTTACATTAATCTTTTCCCAAAACTCACCAAGCGATTTCCTACCTCAGCATCTTCCCATATGTGGTTTACCCAGACTGGAATTTCCCTACTCCAATTCTTCACTTAGATAAATTTGGCACCTCTTTTAGGTACTTTATTCTGTGATACCTTCAGAGAAGCCTCCACTGACAAGTCTCAGTGTAAATGAAGTCCACATTAAGACTTCTCTTAGCAGCATTCATTTGTTTTTCATGGTACACAGCACAGTTTGTAAGTGAATATTGCTTCATATAATTGTTTTTTAATGTCTCTCTTCCTCATTAAACAATAAACTCTGTGAGTTCTGGGTTCTGTCTTATTCACTGCTATATGGCCAGTGCCTTGCCAACAATAAGCAGTCAACAAATATTAGTGAACAATTGTGTGAACTGATTCTGACTGCCTTCCTTTCATTCTGATGTTCACTTTCTCAATTATCTCAAACTGTCAGTTCATCTGCAGAATGGACATATGGTAACTCACAGAGAAATTTAACATCTAGATAAGTAATACTTGAAAACACTTTTTGAGACTGTAGTTAAAAATGATTCAAGTGAAAAACAGACACTTATTATTATGAATTTATATTTAAATTATACTGTATAGAAGTAAAAATTGCAAGATTTTCCTAAATTGTGTATTCAGATGTTTCCACATGGAGAATGTGAAGATAACACAATTTTATCAAGCAAAGAGTGATATTTGATATTCAATAATGATATTCAAAATTTCTTAGAAAAACTTCCCCAAAACTTAAAAAAAAAAATTGGCATTTAGGTATTTGAGAAACACAGTAACTTCATTCCTGAAGAAATCATTGTTTTTTACTCTCCTTGATAATATTTCTTTATTTAAATTCTTGCTAATTATCAAAATGATACTTTACTTTAATATTTTTCTCTACTTCAGTCTTTCTAAAGAGAACATTTTAAATTTACACTAATGACCTGAAGATTTGTTGCCTATTTCCATATTTCTCAGATTAGCAAGAATACAAACTAATGTAATTTAAAAAATGCACAGTGATAGGAAGTCAAACAGACATTCTATACTCTACAGTAGAAAAAATCTAAAACTTCATTACCACATAATTTCAAAATACTTCTAAATGCTTTCCTATAGTACATTTGGGTTAGAATGTCCCATTTCCTCAGTATGTAGAAGTTCATGCTTTGGTTAACTATCTCATAGTATTGAGAATTAACATTTACAATTAAAAATGGGCTTGCAATAAAGTTTCCCAATGTTTATATTGGTGGTATATTTTGGAGTTGTTTCTAGAAAAAATTGCTTTTTAAAAATAGATTTTTAAAGTGCCTTTCTTAAAAGCTGTGGCTGTTTGAGGTATTATTTCACGTAGAAAATAATACATTTTTCCAGATAATAGGAGTTTGTTTGGAGAGTGGAATTAGAACCTTTTCACTAAAAGACACACGCATACACATACACATATGCATGTACATAACACATACACACACAGTATGTGAAGAAAACAATTTTTTTTTTTTTTTTTTTTTTTTTGTGGTACGCGGGCCTCTCACTGTTATGGCCTCTCCCGTTGCGGAGCACAGGCTCTGGACGTGCAAGCTCAGCGGCCATGGCTCTCGGGCCCAGCCGCTCCGCGGCATGTGGGATCTTCGCGGACCGGGGCACGAACCCGTGTCCCCTGCATCGGCAAGTGGACTCTCAACCACTGCGCCACCAGGGAAGCCCAAGAAAACAAATTTATGAAACTATTCCCTTGAATTTGAGAAGCATTTTAAATCTTCTAAAGACTGTTTTTCTAAGGTAATACTAATGAGCCACACATGAATTTTATGAGAAACTGTGGGGCCTCTGGCACTTAAAGGAGTCCTATAGCAATTGCTGTGACTCGGGAGAAGTAAGAAATGGCAGTGATGGTGACCCAATGTACCTAAAGTTACTATTTGAAGGAGTCTTACTTCCTTCTTCATCTAGGACAAAACCAGGCAAGTCAGGATTTATCTTTAGGTTAGGGAATTAGGTTTGGTACTGAATGCTAAGAGTGTAAATATTAGAATATGTTCCTGTGATAAATGGAAGTACTTCTGGCGTGGTATGAAATGAAAGATCCTGAAAGAAATAATTACCTTAGTATAAGAATCTGATTTTTCATTTTTTTTCAACTGTGAAATAAAGGGGCTGTACAAGTAGTCACTAAGATTCAGATTTAAAATCCTGTGTTTCTTTGACATAATCTTTGTGCTTTTAGAAGCAGTCATATTTGGATGCTAAATATAAATGCACTATTTTTAATCCATGATCCAATCTTAAAGTAACATGTGTACTTTTCTTCCTACATATTTAAGTAAGTGATAATGCTGTAAAATGTGATAGGCATATTTACATAAATTTGGTTAATATTTATAGAACTGGCCCCTAGATTTCTTTCTAGTTTTTTTTTTTTTTAAACAGGGTGCTCTTTAATTCATAATATAAATTCTGTTTGCCAGCTGGTATGTGAAAAATCTGCAGTGATGATCATGTTGTTTTTAATAGATTTGGTTTAAGAGTTTAAAATCATCCTCTGTTGGCAGCTGTTGTATAATTAAAAAGCTGGCTGGTCTTCGTCATCTCTGGTTGCTGGGAGGTAAGCCCTAAATCCTTTGAATTTTCTAAGTTATAAGAATGTCTTGTTATTCATGGTGGGTCCCTGAGACCAAAGATCTGAGTTTATGTTAACAAAGTGACTCAGTTCAGAGTTTGGCCATGCCAGAAAGACCAACCATTCAATTAGAGAGTTGGGGCTTTGAGCTAGTTTATATCAGCCTGACCTCTAGGCAGGGGAGGAGAGTTGGAGATTGAGTTCAATCATGCAGTCAGTCAGTCATCATGTCTATGAAATGAAACTCCAATAAAAACACTGAACGTCAAGGCTGAGGCAAGCTTCCCTAGTTAGTGATATTCCTATGAGTCCAGAAGCCCCAGGAAGGTGATATTCTTTGTCTCACAGTTTGGCTTTTAAAAAAAATGGCTACAGTAACAAAAGGTACAGAAGTCTTTGGATATAGGTGTTAATAATGAGATCTTGTGAAACAGAATGTCATTACAGTAACTCATAAAACAGGAGTATGATCTTGTCACTCTGAAGTCAATCAGATCTGGAGAAGAGTCTGTAGTGTTTGATTAACTATATAGTGAGAAAAGAATCTTATTTTTCCCATATTCAAAGAGATTCCGGGAGGGAGGGATGGATTGGGAGTTTGGGATTAGCAGATGCGGACTATTATACATAGGATGGATAAACAACAAGGTCCCATTGTATAGCACAGGGAACTATATTCAATATCCTGTGATAAACCATAATGGAAAAGAATATGAAAAAGAATATATATGTGTATAACTGAATCACTTTGCTGTACAGCAGAAATTAACACATTTTAAATCAACTATACTTCAATGAAAGTTTTAAAAAATGTAAAACAATGTCAGACCCATGACAATAAATGATCAATGTCTATCAGGGAATCTTGGGGATAGGGAACAGTTTAGTATCGTGGAGGAAGCACAAATTTAGAAGTCCTGGGCTCAGTCTCAGTGATGCCCTTCATTAGTCGTAGAACCTTGGGCAGGTTATACAACTTCACCAAACCTCAATTTCTTTATGTTCCAAGTAGCAGTAATAAAACAAATTATCTTACTGAGATGTAGAGAATGAAAGATATAAGCAACATTATAGGTCAAGTGCAATTTAATTTCCTTTCATCTTATTAATATTATTCTGTTATTGAAACAACAAGTAAAACATGGGAACAGAGGTAAACTAAGAATACTTCTACCATCACTTCCAGCCCCTGCCAAAACTCAGGATTCTTATTTAAGAGAAGACATCCCTTAAAAGAAGACCCATGGGACTTCCCTGGTGGCACAGTGGTTAAGAATCTGCCTGCCAATGCAGGGGACACGGGTTCGAGCCCTGCTCCAGGAAGATCCCACATGCCGGGGAGCAACTAAGCCCGTGCGCCACAACTACTGAGCCTGCGCTCTAGAGCCCGCAAGCCACAACTACTGAGCCCACGTGCCACAGCTACTGAAGCCCGTGTGCCTACAGCCTGTGCTCTGCAGTAAGAGAAGCCACCACAATGATAAGCCCCTCGCACCACAATGAAGAGTAGCCCTCTCTTGCTGCAGCTAGAGAAAGCCCGTGCGCAGCAATGAAGACCCAACACAGCCAAAACTAACTAACTAACTAACTAAATAAAAAGAAGATACACTCTCATTATCAGCCTTATCTAAAAAAAGTTTTACCAAACAGTATACATTTCTTCAGGAAAAAGTAATTGATATTATGTATAAAGTAGGAGCTATAAATATCCTTGGTGAGTCCTTTCCCCTTCGTAGACAAGTTCATTTGTATCATTTTTTTTTTTGCAAATGAAACAACAAAGGATTAATCTCCAAAATATCATTTTTTAATAGACTCCTCATATAAGCGATATCATACAATATTTCACTTTGTCTGACTTACTTCACTCAGTATGACAATCTCTAGGTCCCCAAACTTATGGTTATGGGGTGGGGGTGGAGGGGGAGAAGGGATGGTTAGGGAGTTTGGGATTGACATGTACACACTGCTGTATTTAAACTGGATGACTAACAGGGACCTACTGTATAGCACAGGGAACTCTGCTCAATATTATGGAACAACCTGAATGGGAAAAAATTTGAAAAAGAATTTAAAAATCCTTGGTGAGGGCTCCCCTGGTGGCGCAGTGGTTGAGAGTCCGCCTGCCGATGCAGGGGACACAGGTTCGTGCCCCGGTCCGGGAAGATCCCACATGCCGCGGAGCAGCTGGGCCCGTGAGCCATGGCCGCTGAGCCTGTGCGTCCGGAGCCTGTGCTCCGCAACGGGAGAGGCCAAAGCAGTGAGAGGCCCGCGTACCGCAAAAAAAAAAAAAAAAAAAATCCTTGGTGAACCATAAATTTGATAAGGCCATAACAATGACATCAGCAAAAGCCCTTTCTTGACACTACATCTTCCCCTTCAAGTACTACCCCAAGTTAATAGCTGAATTATTTGAAGAACTTTAATGAAATTTAGTAAGCCAAATGCATTAAGAAATTCCAGAAACACGTGTAAAAACATCAAATTACTATGTTGTGTAACAGGAACTAAAATGGTGTTGTAGGTCAGTTATATTTCAAAAACAAACAAACTCATAGAAAAAGAGATCAGATTTGTAGTTACCAGATGTAGGGGATGGGCAGGAAAGTAGTTAAAAGGTACAAACTTCCAGTTACAAGCTAAAGGAAGTACTAGGTATATAATACACAACATGATAAATATATAATGAAAGTTGTTGAGACAATAAATCCTAGGAGTTCTCATCCCAAGGAAAAACATATTTTTTCTATTTCTTTAATTTTGCATCTATATGAGATGATGGATGTTAGCTCGCTGTGGTAATCATTTCATGATGTATGTAAGTCATCATTATGCTGCACACCTTAAACTTATACAGTGCTGTGTATCAATTATATCTCAGTAAAACTGGAAGAAAAAAAAAGAAGTTCCAGAAACGAAAGTTAAGCTAATAATTCAGTACCAATACAGAAAAAGGTTTACAAAAGGTATGTATACTCAGCTTTAACCTTCATTTTAACTTGTAACCTCGCAGAAAGAATTATTTCAGGGAGAGTGACAGATTTTCTTCTAGTCCTCGCTAATAATTATGTAGTTTATTTCAAGTTAGTTTCATTTAACAGAGCATGCTGTTTTCCTCTCTTAGAGTTCCCTTCAAATTTTTGAATTATCCTCATATCTTTGTTGAGTGTCTCATAACTAAACACATCTCTAAAGGGTGTGCTTTTTTAAGAATACTCAAAAGAATTATGTAAACACTTGTACTTTGCACAGGCCAGGTTGATTTTTTTGAATTGCTAAAATTTCTTCAAGTAAACACATGAAGGAGTTTGTAGAAATGTAAAAAAATGAATCTATGAAGCTTTATTTTTTTATGCTGTAGCAAAATAACTGAAAATGAAATTATCTAGAGACATAGTGGAGGAATTGAAGGGTTTAGTCTAATCCAGCTTTCTCAGATTTTGAAGCCATGAGTTTAACATGGACCTTTGGGGTCCTTGAGAGGTAATAAACCTATAAACAATTCGGACACAGGCTCAAATTCCCAAAGTATTTGCAAACACATTTAATCTTTCTGAAAATATATAAAAGGTTGATTAGACTAGGAGTCTTTAAGTCTGCATGGTATTAATTTTAACTGAAGTAATATTACTGACAGAATAGAGAAGTTGATATTGATCTTTGCTTGTTATAACTATTACATACCCTCTGGTATTTATAATAGCCGTCAGGACAGTGACGTTGCACCATATTTGTGTGATGGTTGCACAAACACAAGAAATGACATGAATCATATAAACAGCGACTGAAAAGAAAAACATTGTAAAAGCCAGATTTTAATGTTCTGAATTTGTTTAAAAAATATAACTCTTCAGGAAGTAATATTCTGGTTGTGAGGTTTTTGTAACAGCAATCAATAGCAGTATCAGTGGCATGGCAACTTTCAATCACCCAAACCACGTTGGTTATGGGGGCTTTGGAACTTGACAGACCTGGGATCAAATCCTTTCTCCAGCTTTCACTGGCAAGGTGATTTTAAGAAAATTACATAAGCTCTCTGAGCCTCACTTTTTGCATTTTAAATATGGGAATAACTAGGCTCACAGGTGGTTGTGAGGATTAATTGAGGATAGATGCGTGGAAAGCACTAAGCACAATGTCTGGTAGATATCTGGAGTTCTCTTCCTACATTTCCTCTGGAGAGTCAAGACTCTTTCTCACTGAAATGCAAGGTTCTGTTTCATGTAGGGAAAACAGGATAACAGGATTTCAAGTTTCACAGTTTTCCCTGATCTGAGCATAAACTAAAGGAAAAGAATGCGGAATTGGGGAGACTAGTTTGCATGCTGCTGCAATGATCCAGATGTGGGATAAAAAATTTGGAAGTGGAGTGGGGATGGAAAGTTTTGAAATGGAGTAGGATATGGTACAAAAGGAAGAATTCACAGAAACTACTGAATGATCGGGAACTTGGAGTGGAAGATACGAAAAAGCCAAAGCAGACACAAAGTTAGCAGTTGTGAGGATTTTACTTTCATTGATTGATTAATCATCTTCAGGGGTAACATTCAAAATATTTACCAGCCAGCATGCCATCCACTGATCAGTCAAGACCTGTTGCCAGCTGTAGAGCTGGAGCTGGATGTTGGAGACCACGAGCCAGGTCCCTTCAGTTGGGAGGTTTGCGACATGCGCCGGGAGGTTCTGAGGTGGTACTGGGGGTATTGACGCTTTTCAATATTGTAATAACTGGCATTGACACACCAGTACTTTTCAGTTTAATATTAACCCTGATAATATATCCCTTAGTGTTCTCTTCTATTTCTTGCCCTCTCCAAGTTCCTTCAGATATTCTTTTTGTGAAGTAAATTATATACTTCACCGTATTGGCCATCCTGCTCTGAACAATGGCTAGTGTCTTTCTTAACTGTGCAGTTTGCATTAGTCCAGAAGTGGTCTAGCAGCTCAGACTAGACTTTGTGCATCCTGAGTTGAGCTCTATTTCTATTAGGACCATTAGAATTATACTTTGTTTTCAGTATCAATAAAATGAAAATCTAATGTCCCTTTTTTATAAAGTGCTTCTCTGAAGTAAAAATCATAACATTCATTCATTCTCTAGCTGGCAAGCAAACTAATCAAAGGATTATTATATGTTCCTTAAGCCAGCAAGTCTTTCAGTATATTTTAAATTATATTTGATACTATAATCTTTATTTCCATTTTAGAAAAGTTAATGTGCTCATTCACCTAAAGAGTTGCATAACTGATACTAGACATTTCAGCTAATGTAAATTAGTGGGTTCTGCTGAACTTGGAAAAGAGGGGGGAAAAGGACACTGTTTGAAAGAATAATGATAATACAATCAAAAAGTACAATCCTGGGCAAGATTTTATGTTTTCAGGATCGGGAACATTGCTTCACTACTACCAATTTTAATGGTATTGTCTGTAAACAGTGCTAAGCATCACTGATATTGGCAATGAGTTCTATGATAAAATTTCTACTAATTATTTTATCTCTAAAAATTAAACTACCATAATTCACTAAAATGTAAATCCAGTTCTCCAACTGAGAGTATATATACTGATGATATTTTTTGAGGTTTAAATGCAATAAGTTACTTTATTTTTCCAATGGAATTTTAAAAACTGTATAATAGATATTTCTACTGTGTTGTAGGTCAATAATTAACATTACAATCTTTGCCTCAAAAATGGTACCTTTCAAAAAAAATCCCGTTGAAATTTCATTTTAATTAGTGAATTAGCCCATATTTGATAACTAAAAATATTTTTCTAATCAACCTCTAAAGCTGTATTTCCTGATGGCTGTAATCATCAAATGCAAGTTTGCTTAAAGGATTTGTTTGACCTTCCACAGTAAGCAATTAGACAGAGCTTTCAAAGTAAATTAAAACAGACATTAAATTCCCTTGTGAGACAGAAGTGTCCACATTGTGCAAAAGGATTAATAGGTCAGATGTGTTTGCTAAAACTCAATGAAAATAGCAGGTGTTTGGCTGTAGATGGTGATAGAGAAGGCTCAACCAAAGAGTCTTACATCAGAGTCTCAGATTCTCTGAGCTGGAAAAGTATTTAAGTGTCCTCTAACTCAATCACTCATGTGAATATTACATTTTATCCGTGGCCTCTAGTCTTGTGTGAACACCCAGTTGCTTCTTTGTATGTCTTTCAGTTCCTTCATTGGGAAACACGCATGCTCATCTTTAAATTTAGAGCTTCCGAGCTGGTGGAAAAAAGCAGAACGTGACCCAATTTAGAAATGCAATATCAGCACAATACTGCTGGTTCTTAGATCTAGTGAGACGAGAGTTGAGGCAGAATTCCTCCAAAATAGTTTCTTTGAATAAGAGTAGACTCTATATCCATACATGATAAATGATAGTCATGTGGGAAGTTCCTCAGATTCAGTTGTTTGTCTCCCTTCCCAACATTGTAGAACCTCTGCCTACTGTAGGGAACCTAAGGGAAAAGTTGCCCTATTAGTTCCACCTCTAGCGCTCAATTCCTCTTATGTTAGCAGAATTACCAGATACTCCCTTGGATTACCAGGCAAAAGAGAAATCTAGACTTACATGTGTGAACTGGTTTGGGAGTCTAGTGAGGAAACTTGGAGATCACAATTTATGCAATGTTAGAAAACCAGGATTTCTCGGGTTTTCTGTTTGTTTCGGCTGCACCACGTGCCCTGTAGGATCTTAATTCCCCCGAGTAGGGATGGAACCCGCACCCCCTGCAGTGGAAGCATGGAGTCTTAACCACTGGACCTCCAGGGAAGTCCCCAGGATGTCTGGTTTTAAATTCTACGACTAGTGAGCTTTATCATCATGAGTGTGTCACTGTATTTCTCTGACTTTTCAGTTTTCTTCTCTATAGTGTGAGAATAAATATACTTACAATTCAGGGTTGCTGTAAGAATTAAAGGAAATAATACAGAATATATAAAAAAAGAAAATAAAACACTTGAACTTTTCTTATTACATCTTTAAATTTAGCAGCAAAGCAGCTTTGTAACCCTAATGCCTTAGTGGGAAGTAAGAGTTAACACGCATTAGAAAATGTGTAGAATTCACATGAACCAAATGTCTTTCCAATACAAAATAAGCTTTTAAACTTGAGGATTTTTGTCCCTTTTACCTGTCACTCTAAACACCTCAGGAACCTAGGTAAAAACTGAAGATGGCAGTTTTATGATACTGAATAGAATGATAATAAAAACAACAGCTGTTATCTACTGAATGTGTGTTATGTACTAATCACTGTTCCCAAATGCTTCTGTTCTCTTTCACGTTGTTATGGCTGGGGAGGGACTGACCCTGGATTCAACCTCTTTTCATGTGTGTCCTCTCCTGACAAAAAAGCAGACCAGTTCTGTATTTGATTAAATTTTTATGAATGTTCTCTACTGCCTCAAGGACCATAATTTGGGTTGTCAACCTGAAGCTAGGAATGACATTTTTAAGAAATATCCTCTGGGGCTCCCCTGGTGGCGCAGTGGTTGAGAGTCTGCCTGCCAGTGCAGGGGACGCGGGTTCGTGCCCCGGTCCGGGAAAAACCCACATGCCGCGGAGCGGCTGGGCCCGTGGGCCATGGCAGCTGAGCCTGCGCGTCCGGAGCCTGTGCTCCGCAACGGGAGAGGCCACAACAGTGGGAGGCCTGCATACCTCAAAAAAAAAAAAAAAAAAAAAAAAAGGAAATATCCTCTGCTTGGCACTTGAGGTTAAGAATGACTAAATTTCAATTTTGAATTATTCTTTCAATTCATGATGCGCTGTAGTTGAGAATTCCAAAAAATGTATAACTCTTGTGCATCGGTTCTTACTGTATGTACTTTCAAGTATTTACGTTTGTTAGGTATAACCATAATATTGGCATGCATTGATTCATTCATCCAAGTCATAATAGAATACCATTATTTTAGATAACGTTCTATTTTCAGGAGAATATAACAGTGAATGTCATGTCTTTCATCAAATCTGCCTTGATAAACTGTTTCTTTGAAGGCTACCTAAACAACAATAACAACAAACCTAAAAATATTCCTCCTCACTTCTTAGTTTATCTTTTATTGGTACGTTCTTTTACTTTATGTATTTTCTTCTTTTACAAATTCCTCCCTTTCTCCACAGATTTAAAAATAAACTACAAAGTAATTTTCTTCTCCACATCCTCTCTTGCTGATTAATGTTGCTAATATTGGCAGTCTTTTAGACTTCTGAAGATCATAGAATTAATGTTTGCTGCATTGAGGGGATTTTTAGTGCTCTGTATTACAAACTGTGGCAATGTTTACCCACTTTTACATGCTGTTTACTATTCCTGTTTATACTTTTGGTGAAAAAATACTGGCTCTCCATCTCACAGGAGTTTGCAAACACTGTCAAAATATATACATAATATTAGCATGTAGGACACTATTCTTGCTTTCTTGACAAAATATCAATGCCTGGCAAAGGTATACTTGAAGCTGTCTATTTTGGGGAATAGACTGAAGTTAAAAGGTAAGTATGAGCTCCTGATACTACCCGTAAGTATTTGGTCTTCTATATCCTCATGGGAAAAGCAATATATTTTATAAATTCTAACCTTTTCTTGTACAAATTTGAGTAAGGTATCATGTGTTTCAACTAAAACATCTTGGGGCTTTAGAAGTTTATGTAGAATACATTCCATGATAAGTGGGCAAGTGGGCATCAGTACTTTCTTAAATTCTGATTAGCCAAAAAAACTAATAGCTAACATGGCTGGGTGGCCAGCCAAGGGAGATGTAACACGTGCTCTTGTTTCCACAGAGTACAGCCACAATCTCTCTATGCCATTTTAGAGTATAAATATGTTAAGGGCAGGTATGTATGGAATTAGTATATCTTCAGGGTTTAGGAACTATAACGTTAGGAAAGGCGTATATGTGTAGGAAATCTCAAAATTGAGCAGATTATACTTCAAATCAGTCATTTCTAGTTTTGGGGTAAGGACTTCGAATCTCTAGAAAAACATTTTCTGTCTGTCAGTGGAGTGGTTATATTTTAGAATTTTCCAACTCATATCGAAATTAACCAGTGTAGTGTATTTTAATTATTTTGCACCCTAGGTTTAGTCTACATTTAGTAGAATTTACCTAGAAACATGATTTGATGGTTTTAGATTTATTAACAACATAATCTGTGAACATTGTAATGTTAAGTTTTGGGGTTTGCAAATAAGAGAAATGCTGTAATAAATAAAGATATATTACACTTCACTTGCTTTTTGAGTGGTAATTTCTGCTGCCTTGATCATTTATACTACGCATACTCACGGAGTACGTTTATGAGCTAGGAACTGTGATAGACAGAATATAGTTCCTGCCCCCAAAGTACTCCCTGCCCAGGGAGGGAGAATGCTGGGTAAATAAACAAGTACTTGTCTGGACTCCCTCCACATGTTTGTGTGCCCATTAGAATAATTCATAGAAACAAAGATAAAACATCCTCCCCACCCCAAACATAAGCCTTATTGGCTTGTTAATCACTGTATACTGTCTCCGTTCATCACAAGCACATTTTACAATGTACTGTATGTATTAGAGCTTTTACTGTAAATTCCCCTGTCCAGAATCAGAATCCCTATAGTATAAAACAGTGTATCCTGCTCAGTCAAGTGAATGTTCCATCCTATATTACAGGTATGTGATGTCTCTGAAATAGTTTTCTTCCCAATTCTGTTGCCTTTCTGGATCGACTCTTCATTACCTCATACCCACAATATGGTCTCCTAGCTGGTGTTTTCCCTCAGCTTCATTTAACTACAAATTCTCCCTGATGCTTAAATCTTATTCTTATTTCAGAGTGTACCTAAACTCCTATTTGCACAACATTTCCCTGGGCACTCCCAGTGACACTTACTTCTCTGAACTGTAGGTTTTATGTCTACACGGTTTGGTACTAGGTCCTGGAATATCTCATTTTATGGAGACTTTTTTAAAAGATTGAACTATAGTTGATTTACAATGTTGTGTTAGTTTCTGGTGTACAGCAAAGTGATTCAATTATACATATATATACTCATATTCTTTTTCATATTCTTTTCTGTTATGGTTAATTACAGGATATTGAATATAGTTCCCTGTGTTATAGAGTAAAACCTTGTTGTTTATTTTATATATAGTAGTTTGTATCTGCTAATCCCAAACTCCTACTTTATCCCTCCCCCATCCCCTTTGGTAACCATAAGTTTGCTTTCTATGTGGAGACTTGTTTTATGTGTATATTTTTCTTTTGCAGTGCAGCAGGAAGCTCCTTCTGGATGGGAACCATCTTTTATGAGCTCTGACCATAATGTCATGCAACTGAGTCCTGTGAGTGTCTTGCGAAGTTCCTTTTAAAGTAGACCCCTCAAAGCATTAAGCATAGTGATGAGCACCCAATACAAAGTCAAAAGTCACATACTGAAAGGATGCACTACCAAATTGTTCTAATGATCACATAGAAAAGCCTGCTTAAAAAGTGCCAATATGCCAAAAACCTCTAAGACATTCTCAGTATAAAAAGCTGGTCATTTCTGTAGTCAGTGCACATTAGTTCAATGTAGTGTTCAAAGTGAGTTACTTACTAAGGCAAATTTTTTGTTAAGAATCATCTGCTCCACCAAAGATGACTCATTATGGAAGAGGTGGGGCTGCATGTGGCTCCACATATGTGGAAACCACCAGAACTCATCCACAGACCTCAAAAGACGGTCATCCCCTTCATCTTCCTCTTCAGTTCCTTGGGTGGGGGGGGAGAGGAGAAAGATTATTCAATTAATTTTAGTTATACTGATTGCCTGTTTATCTGTATATCTATCTGTCCATCCACCCATCCGTCCGTGCATCTAATTATGTAATCGTATATATATATTTAGAAGGTACCATTTATAGTATCTCAGATACATATAAGACTTGGAACATGAAATGTAACAAAGGAAAATCTGTTACTTGGGGAAAAACCAGAGACTGTGATACAACTCTTTTTAAAGTTTTAAAACATGAGACATGGATATAAAATCACTGCGAGATGGAAGTACACAACCATTCCAAAGAACTTTAGAACTTCTAACG
Source organism: Phocoena sinus (assembly GCF_008692025.1). Taxonomy (NCBI): domain Eukaryota; kingdom Metazoa; phylum Chordata; class Mammalia; order Artiodactyla; family Phocoenidae; genus Phocoena; species Phocoena sinus. Next base: position 22,918,813 of record NC_045767.1, read on the forward strand.
TTTAGGATATTTATATAATTTGCAGTTTGGAGAGAATGGGGGATAAGTCGGGAATGTAGTCAAGGGAATACGAGTGAGGAAATGTGCAGCAGAGCTCTAATGGTTGATCATTAGACATGAGTTGTGACACAACAATTGCACCAAAATAATTCCATAATTTATTTGGGTTACTCCTTAAGTCTGAGAAGAAGGTACTCAGTACATATTTAGTGAAAACTAAGGCATAAAAGGAGAAAAAAGGGAAATGTAGGAATTATTATTGAGAAAATAAGAGAAAACTGAAGGAAAGAGAAAGCGAAGACAGTGACAGAAAGAAGGTGAAAAGTGGTGAAGTCACTGTAAAACAATCCAAGTACCACCCCGCTCCTTGGTGCTACTTATATTCCTCATGTCTGCTCTTTCTCTCAAGTTCTTGGAAGCAAACTTTCCATCAAGAGACCTCTGTTTCCTTGAGAGTCAGCTTTGTTGTTGTTCCTCTGATTTTTCGTATTTGGGCTTGTTTTAATTCCTCCATTTTCCACCACCTGCTGTTTAGCTGAGTGTGAGAAATTACACAGTTCTCTAACTTATGTGAGGGGGTAGGAGCCTCTTTTTGTATTTCCCCAGGCAGAGTTTCTTTAATAAAGCATGAAATGACAGCAGTGTAAGGTGCCTGTCCTGGCATATCATAAAATGATATTAATCATCACAAAATTACGCAGCCACACTTTAATTTCAGCCACAACACTGGATCCAGTAAGGTCCTAGAACAGGGGTTTCTTCAAATGATGTCCCTTCTTTGTGGAGAAAAAAACCTCCTCTCATATTTTCAATAACAGTTCTGATGTGACCTGTTCTGATAGGGCGCTAGGGGCTAAAGATGGAGGATCGACTGCTGCCCCGGCTCAGCCAACTGAGCCGGTGCTTGTTACCACTCTTCTTTCCTTTAATTTTCCAAGAGAAGGAAGGCAGAGCCTATTGATAGGAAAAGAATCAGATCCTATGATTTACTGTGCAGTGAAGGAGACCAAAGATAAAGGTGTAGCCTGAGGCTGTAAGGTTGCTCCACTGTACGCAGGAAGAACAGAATCAGTGACATAGACTGAGTGGAATGAAACAATCTTTCAACAAGGAACGTCTTCAATTTCACTTTCATATACTTAAGTAGCAATACTCTGCTGATATGAAGGAACTTCTTCTCTCTCTGTAAAGGGCATCTTTAACTTGAATCTGTTTTATTTCTCTTATTTTTTCCTCTTCATCATACACTCATGTTACCACAGTATAGTTGAACAAGTATAGCCTTTTGAGTCAGAAATTTTTAGTTTATTTGTAGTTTCCAACACATTTGAGTTGTGTGATTGTGGGCAAGTCACGTAACCCCTTTAATATTGGTATTCATGTAGGCAAAACATACGGATAGCAATACCTATTTTATTCTATTTGGGAGGAAGTGTCTATACAGTCCTGGCACATACTGGGTAACCTAAAATGCCCATGTCTTTCCCTCCTGTATTTCTTGCTCCTGTTCTTCTACATGTCTCTGTGAGGTTTTTTTTTTTTTTTTTTTTTTTTTCACTATAATACTGTATGGAGCGGGGGGCACTGACATGAGTGTTATGTGGCAGAGGGGACACTGTATTTAAGAATGTAAGAACTGGGCTTCCCTGGTGGCGCAGCGGTTGAGAGTCCGCCTGCCAATGCAGGGGACACGGGTTCGTGCCCCGGTCCGGGAAGATCCCACATGCCGCAGAGCGGCTGGGCCCGTGAGCCATGGCCGCTGATCCTGAGCGTCCGGAGCCTGTGCTTCGCAATGGGAGAGGCCACAACAGTGACAGTGAGAGGCCCGCGTACCGCAAAAAAAAAAAAAAAACAAACAAAAAAAACAATGTAAGAACTGATCAAGCCATTATATTAACTGACTGGCCTGATAAACGAGTCACCCACATCGAGCATTCTTGGGGCTTCTGAGTGATTATCTTACAGCTCTGGGAAGCCATCTAGAGAGGAATGCAAAGGAATAGGAAAATGGAGGTAGGGGCTTAGAATATCTGATGACCCCAATCATGGCGAAGTCTTGTGTCCTGCTACCTTTCAGTTGATAAATAAGGCGGCCCTGGTAAAGAAATATTAGCTATGTGCTACTGGTGATACTTAAATACATGTTGGGGTTTTTTTGTTGTTGTTGTTTTGTTTTTACATAAGGATTATGTCATTTGGTTTCCCTGCAATTAAACATCTCTTCTTACATACTCTTCTCTTGTTTAACATTTTGTATGTCCTCAGGACACCATATTAGTTAACATTACAGTCAGTTACTTGTTGCAGTTTTACTTTCCCATACTGAAAATAGGCAGATGTCTCTTGGGGTTTCCCAGTAATCAGTTCATTTCTGATTTCCACCTCCCCTGGGAAAAGTGAGCTGAGATTTCCTAGTTTATGAAAAGTCATCCTTCCTACTACCTTTAATCTCTATTTCCCGTCTCCTATAACTCCTATCTTTCCCTGCATCCTTCTTCTTATCTCTTTATTCATTTTTCTAGTTGGCCTTTACCCAAAGTTTATTTATGAGGACAGCACAACAGATTTCAGAATTCTTTGGAAAGATTGCTCAGGTATTTGGTGTCCTTTCCTGAATATCATGGTGAAATCTGCTATTAAAATAGTCATACATTTTAATCATGCAAGAGTCAGACAAACAATGTCTGCCCTCTGACAGACATATAAAATCATAGTAGGCATAATTGTATGCCTTTCCTTTTTTCTTTATAACTCTCTCTTATCTGATTTCCTTTAATCCTACTTTGGGGATGTTTTACGTCAGAATTAATTATATTGAGAACAAGTGTCTGTTGCCTAACACTTTAAACATCATGATAAAAAAGTTGAAACATAGTTATTCGTGGTTGGATTGTGCTGGCCTCTCGCTACTCCTTTATTCCTCCACTTTACACACTTTTGCCAGAACTGGAGAGAGAAGAACTAGAAGTCAAATTCCTCAATTTTAAGTGTCATTTCTTAAGTTGTTACAAAACTACACTGAAATTTTACAGTTAATGCAAATTATTATTTTATTATATATCTATTTAAATAACATGTCTCTTCAGTATTTTATCTGTAGTATTTCCTACTCTGATATTATATTAAAAACCATTTTTGATTGAGACTGTCTTAAGTGTTTTTCAAGTATAGTCTCATTTAATTCTCACTACAACCCTATGCGCTAGGGGCTACTGCTAACGCCATTTTATAGATAAGGAAATTGATATTTGGAGAGGCAAAGTAATTTGTCACAAGTCACTGGGAATACTGGGATAGAACCTGAATTCAGAACCTGAAATCCAACCCAGATTACACAACTCTAAATTCAGGACCCTTAACCATCATTCACTGACCAAATGTGGAATTTAGAAATAAGATTAGCATTTACTAATTCATGTAACATTGCTCTTCACATTGTTAATTAATTCTGTGATAGAATTTACAAATACTATTGGTTCTCAGTGATTTGGGAAAATATACAAACCTAAAGAACCTATAGATAAGGGGAAGGAACCTTTTGCCATTCAGCTTCCTTAATCAAGGATTGCCAATTAAATGATAAAAACCCATTTTTTTTTTCTAATACATAAGACTTGGGCTCTGACTGACCTTAAGTTAAGAGTATTTTTTGACACTTAAGTAGCTATATGACCTTGGGCCCCTCTAAGTTTCTATGTTATTACCTAGAAAACAAGGTAACACATTCTTTAACTCCTAGGATTCAATGAAAAGGTACATGAAAAGTGCTTAGCTAAGTACCTAGAATATGGCGCTGCTCACTAAAAGGGAACTATAATTTTTATTCTTTCATCTCTCTATTTCTCACAAAATTTTTAAAAAAGTAAAGTACATCAAACAAGATGAAACGCTCTCCTGAAATGAAGTCTTACTAGTATGACAGTGCTGTTTTTCTCCTTCCCTTAAAGACTGAATAAAATAGAATTTTTAATAGAAAAAGGAGTTACTCATTTAGAAAGGAAGGCTGTGTAATTCAATTAAACTTTACAATATTTAATTTTTGAAGGATTCAGAGTATTAAATTTTATATCTGTTCCCATTGAAAACTGATTTTACTGGTTTTAGACAAGTCTAGCTAAGTTTTTGTGGAAGCTTGCAGGTCTTATACAGACAACAAAACTCGTTCAAGCCTTTTCCTTAGATTCCTCCTGTGTTCTACTGTTCCTGGCTTAGAGAGAGGATATACCTACTGTGAGCTGTGGGAAGTACCCAAGTAAGGAAAGAGGTCAAATCTTTCAGAAACAAGAATGAAGGAGAGCCAGTGGCTACAGTCATTCTTTAGCATTCATCACTGGGCAAAAAACTGAGTTGCCAGGAGTGCTTTATTATATTTCTATTATGTTTGGGAAAAAGTTTTAATTATTCTTAATATTTAGAGTGATTTTCTTTCATAACACAACATGGTCAAATTTTATTCTCTGACCTTGTTCCATATAAATACTAATAGTTAAAATAAAGGTAACTTTATTTTCATTCAATCATTTATTCATTAATTCATTTTTTTTTCAATAGGCACTGTCCTACTTGCTGGTGTTACAGCAGTAAAGTCTTTGTAGAGTGTTCATTTTAGTGAGGGAAGAAAGGCAACAGCTAATTTAAAAATAAAGTACATTCAACATCCATTCATAATAAAACATTAGAAATCTAGGAATAGAAGGGAGCTTTCTTAAGCTAATAAAGACTTTCTATAAAACTGTCCATTGAAAGAATTCCCCTCAAGAACAGGAAGAAAACTACTGAAGGATTTCCCCTGAGGTCAGGAACAAGATATGAGTGTTACTATCACCATCTTTAATGTTTATGGGAGATCCAAGCTAGTGCAATAGGCAAGGAAAAGAAAAAGAATTCATAAAGCTTAGAAAGGAAGAAATAAAATTTTTACTATTCAAAAATTATATGACTGAATAGGTAGAAAATCCAAAAGAATCTATAAACTATAAAATTAATAAGTGAATGTAGCAAGGTTGCTAAATACAAGATCAGTACACAAAATCAATTATATTATTATTATTATACTATCAAAAGAGAAATGGAAAACTTTAAAAAAAGACACCATTTTACTACTGCATCAAAAACCCCATCAAGGAATTAATAGAAAAACAATAAAGTTGTATCAAGTGTAGTTAACGAGGACCTAAATGTGTTCAAGAATAGGAAGACTCAATATTTAGGATAGCAATTCTCCCCAAACTAATTAATAGATTTAATGTAATTTAAATAAAAATTTAAGGTTTTAAATTTAAATAAAATTTTAAAAAATTTAAATAAAAATTTGAGGTTCTTTGTAGATATTGGTAAGCTGATTTTAAAATTTACATAAAAATGCAAAGGACCAAGAATTGCCAAGGCAATCTTGAAGAAGATGAACAAACTTAGAGGACTTACAATAGCAGATATTAAAATTAATTATAAAGTTACAGTAAATAAGACAGTATGATGACACAAATGGAACCAATGGACAGGAGAGTACAGAAACAGAGTCCACATATATATGGTCATCTAATTTGTGACAATGATGATACCATGAAACAGTGAGAAAAGGATGGTCTTTTCAATACTTGGTAAGCACTTGACATGTTTATGGAAAAAAGAAGGTATCTTGGCCCTTATCTCACACATACACAAAAATCAATTCCAGATGGATCTCAGATAGATACATTTTAAGCATGTAGGAACATATTTTCATGATCTTGTCGCATGCAGAGATGTCTTTAAAAAGACACAAAAAAGGAAAAAAAAAGATAAATTGGACTACATTAAGATGTTTGTTCATCAAAAAATACCAGTAGGAATGTAAAAAAGATAAACCACACATTAGGAGAAAGTATTTGCAACACAGATAAGGGACAAAGGGCTCATTAAGAGTATATAACGAATTTCTACAAATCAATAAGTAAAAGCAGAAAACTCAATAAAAAAAACCCACTGAGGTATTTCAAAACAGAAGATATCCAAATGGTCAATAAATATATGAAAGAAGCTCAGTTTCACTACTTAGTGAAATGTACATTTAAGTCATACATAATATGACATCTCTACTGCCCACCAGAAAGGCTAAGGTTAAAAAGACAAATAATATTAAATACTGGTGAGAATGTAGAGCAACAGGAAAACTTACATACTGTTGGAAATAAAAACTGGTACAACCACTCTGAAAATCTGTTTGGCATTTTCTACTAAAGCTGATCATAAATGTACCACATAACTAGCAATTCTACTCCTGGTTGATAACCAACAGAAAAGAATACATATGTCCTCTGAAGGACAGGTACAAAAATGTTCTTAACACAACTATGCAAGAAAAAGCCAAAGACTGGAAACAACCCAACCATCCACATTGGAGGAATGGAATAAAGAAATTCTGGTAAATTAAAAAAATGGAATACTACAGAACAATGACAATGAAAAAATTACAACTATACACAATGATGTCTGCAAAACCAAAATAATGTTGGACAAAACAAGCTGTATATAGAAGAGTCCATACTATATGATTCCTTTTATACACATCTCAAACCCAGGCAAACTAATTTATGATATTAGAAGTTAGGATAGTGGTTTTCTTTGAGGGAAGCTAGTGACTAAGGCAGCACAAGGGAGGGGGTGTGTGAGTTTCTGGAAGTTTCTCATTCTTGATCTGCATGCTGGTTATGGAGCTCTGTACACTTTGTGAAAATTCATTGAGCACTATACCTATTACTTATGCAGTTTTATATATGTAAATTATAGTTCAATAGAAAAAAAGCCCATTAAATAATAATATGGTGAATAAACTTTCCAACTATTAACATTTTGTAAAGGTGAAAAAATAATAGGTTAAATGAAATTGAATAATATGAAGAAAATAAAGTAGGGGAGAGACACAGGGAATACGGGGAGGTGTGAAGAAGAAGGGTCATAATTTTAAAAAGAGTGGTCAGAGAGGCTTTAATGAGAATAGTTAATCTCCTTTTTCTTACCTGTATGGTAAAATTTCCCTGAAAATCCCAGGTTGAACGTAAAATTTGTGATTTGTGCACGCAAAAGATTCTGAGTATCAAGCAGGGCCTGAAATACATAATTTTTAAAAATATATCAGGTAGAGCATGGCCTTGAGAAGATATCTTCCTTTAGCATTCAAAAGGTAAAACTACTCCTTTAGACATGAGAGAATTAAATGATGGAAAGTAGTTTCTTTACCACCTTACAACTAGCAGGAAGCTTCTGAGATTACATAAATACATACTTATATTTATCCTTTAGCTGCAATAAATCAGCAAAAAATGTCAGCTAGAAAAAGGAAGTTAAATGAAAAGTTTATTCTTCATGTATCAAAGGAAGTAGTATCTAGTACATAAAATACATCTCCCTTTACCCCTCAGGGACGTAGTTCACCAGTTGTCAAAAGAAGGACATTCTGTTTAAGTGAAACTATGCAAGAACATATATTGAAAGAAACAGATTGTTGTTTTTCAGATATATCTTTGGTCTTCAAAATACAAGACTTTTCAATCTTTAAGTCTTAGATTCACCAAAGATAGTGGTTATTCTTCAAAAATGGATATCATGGTAAAGTAAATCTGTAATTTACCCTTCTATTGAAAAACAGATAAAACCCCCTACTAATGACAGGTAAAGCTATTTTGAATCAGAGTTTTAATTGTTATATCCTATAAAGTATTTTTCATGCTATGAGTATTTAATGGACTTCTTTTCTTCTCCTTGTCCTCCTTTTCTTTCTCATTCTTATTTAAGTTCACATTCTTGTATTCCTCTCTCCCCCTCCCCCAGACTCTGGTAGTTGAGTGCCCACCTCAGTGAGGCAAAAAGTAACACTAAATGGTAGATCTGTAAAGGATCTTAGTCAACATTTCTTTTATACATGAAGAAACTAAGGAGAAATGACTTTCCCATTTTCAAAGATAAAATTAGTGGTAGATCCAAGGTTAAGGATATAGATCACCTGATTCCATATTAGGTACTCTTTCTACTCTACCACACCAAATCTTTCCCCACCCTTCCGTAGTACTGCTGGATCCACAGCAAAATCTTTTCTTAATAGTGTAGCTGATATCTGGAAGCTCTGCCCCATCATGTTCACAGTCTCAATGTTTTTTTGGGTATAAACAGATATACATATTATTCAGAGACCCTCTCATGATTGTATGTGTTCAATAATTATTAGTTGCCACCCCTCTATTATTGATGCTGCTACTATTACTACTCTTAATATGGTTGTTATTGTTAGTGATAGATAATACATATCATCTCTCTGAACTTTTCCCTTCATTTATTAAAGTCGAGACAATTATCTAACTCATAGAATTATGATGAGGAATATTAAAGAGATAATATATGTGGGAGTTCTTGATAAATTTTTTTAAAAGTGGCATAAAATGGATGAAGAAGATGTGGTACATATATACAATGGAATACTACGCAGCCATAAAAAGGAACAAAACTGGGTAATTTGTAGAGACATGGATGGACCTAGAGTGTCATACAGAGTGAAGTAAGTCAGAAAGAGAAAAACAAATATTGTATATTAACGCATATACGTGGAATCTAGAAAAATGGTATAGATGACCTTATTTGCCAAGCAGAAATAGAGACACAGACGTAGAGAACACATATATGGATACCATGGGGGAAAGGGGTAGGGTGGGAGGAACTGGGAGATTGGGATTGACACATATACACTATTGATACTATGTATAAAATAGACAGCTGATGAGAACCTACTGTATAGCACATGGAACTCTACTTAATGCACTGTGGTGTCCTAACTGGGAGGGAAATCCAAAAGGGAGGGGATATATGTATATGTATGGCTGATTCATTTTGCTGTGCAGTAGAAGCTAACACAACATTGTAAAGCAACTATACTCCAATAAAGATTAAAAAAATATTATCAGCAATATATATTAATATATGTATATAATTATATATTACTGATAACTATATAATTATCTATATCTGTATATCTATATCTGTATATTATATATATCTCATCTACTTATTTTTTTAATTGAAATATAGTTGGCATACAATATTATGTTAGCTTCAGGAGTATAAAATAGTGATTTGACGTTTATACTATGAAATGATCAACACCTGAAGTCTAGCAACCATCTGTCCCCACACAAAGTTGTTACAGTATTACTGACCATATTCCTTATGCGAAAATTACATCCCCATGACTTATTTATTTTATAATCAGAAGTTTGTACTTCTTAATCTCCCTCACGTATTTCACTCATTTCCCCCACACCCCTACCCTTTGGCAACCACCCATTTGTTCTTAGTATCTACGAGTCTGTTTACATTTTGTTTTGTTTGTTTGTTTTGTTTTTTAGACTCTATGTATAAGTGAGATCATATGGAATTTATCTTTCTCTGTCTATTTACTTCACTTAGCATAATACTCTCTAGATCCATCCATGCTCTTCCATGGCAAGATTTCACTCTTTTTTACGGCTAATATTCTACTGTATATACATACCACTCTTCTTTATCCATTCATCCATCAATGGACCTTAGGTTGCTTCCATATCTTGGCTATTATAAATAATACTACAATGAACATAGGGGTGCACATATTTTTTAAAATTATTTTATTTATTTATTTTAACATCTTTATTGGAGTATAATTACTTTACAGTGTTGTGTTAGTTTCTGCTGTATAACAAAGTGAATCAGCTATACATATACATATATCCCCATATCCCCTCCCTCTTGCGTATCCCTCCCACCCTCCCTATCCCACCTCTCTAGGTGGTCACAAAGCACTGAGCTGATCTCCTCTATTTTACACTTGGTAGTGTATAAATATCAATGCCACTCTCTCACTTCGTCCCAGCTTACCCTTCCCTCTCCCCGTGTCCTCAAGTCCATTCTCTACATCTGCGTCTTTATTCTTGTCCTGCCCCTAGGTTCTTCAGAACCATTTTGTTTTCTTAGATTCCATATATATGTGTTAGCATATGGTACTTGTTTTTCTCTTTCTGACTTACTTCACTCTGTATGACAGACTCTAGGTCCATCCACCTCACTACAAATAACTCAATTTTGTTTCTTTTTATGGCTGAGTAACATTCCATTGTATATACGTGCCACATCTTCTTTATCCATTCATCTGTCAATGGACACTTAGGTTGCTTCCACGTCCTGGCTATTGTAAATAGAGCTTCAATGAATATTGTGGTACATGACACTTTTTGAATTATGGTTTTCTCAGGGTATATGCCCAGTAGTGGAACTGCTGGGTTGTATGGTAGTTCTATTTTTAGTTTTATAGTTTTTTTTTAACTGTTCTCCATAGTGGAGAACATTCCCACCAACAGTGCAAGAGGGTTCCCTTTTCTCCACACCCTCTCCAGCATTTATTGTTTGTAAATTTTTTGATGATGGCCATTCTGACCAGTGTGAGGTGATACCTCATTGTAGTTTTGATTTGCATTTCTCTAATGGTTAGTGATGTTGACCATCCTTTCATGTGTTTGTTGGCAATCTGTATATCTTCTTTGGAGAAATGTCTATTTAGGTCTTCTGCCCGTTTTTGGATTGGGTTGTTTTTTTGATATTGAGCTGCATGAGCTGCTTGTATATTTTGGAGATTAATCCTTTGTCAGTTGCTTCATTTGCAAATATGTTCTCCCATTCTGAGGGTGGTTTTTTGCACATATGTTTTTGAATTAGTGTTTTTGTTTTCTTTGGGTAAATACTCAGAAGTGAAATTGCTGGATGATATGGTAGTTCTATTTTTAAGTTTTTGAGGAAGCTTCATACTGTTTTCCATAATGGCTGCACCAATTTACAATCCCACCAATAGTATATGAGGGTTCCCTTTTCTCCATATCCTCTCTAGCACTTGTTATTTCTTGTCATTTTGATGGTAGCTATTCTGACAGACATCTTTTCATGTGTCTGTTGGCCATCTGTATGTCTTCTTTGGAATAATGTCTATTCAGATCCTCTTCCCATTTTTAAATGGATTGGGGTTTTTTTGGGTATGGTATTGAGTTTCTTGAATTTTTTTATATATTTTGGATATCAAACCCTTATTGGATATGTTATTTACAAATATCTTCTACCATTCAGTAGTCTGCCTTTTCATTTTGTTGATGGTTTTCTTCAAAAAGCTTTTGGTTTGATATAGTACAACTTGTTTCTTTTTATGTTTGTTTTCCTTGCCTGAGGAGATACATCCAAAAAATATTGTTAAGACTGGTGTCAAAGAAAGTACTGCCTATGTTTTTTTCTAGAAGTTTTATGGTTTCAGGTCTTACATTTAAGTCTTTAATCCATATTGAGTTTATTTCTGTATATGGTATGAGAAAGTGCTCCAGTTTGATCCTTTTGCATATAGTTTTCCAAGCACCATTTATTAAAGAGGCTGTCTATTCCCCATTTTATATTCTTGTCTCCTTTGTCATAGATTAATTGACCATCTAAGTGTGGTTTATTTCTGTGTTCTCTATTCTGTTCCATTGTTCTATGTGTCTGTTTTTGTGCCAGTACCATAATATTTTGATTACTGTAGCTTTGTAGGACTGCATGAAATCAGGGAGCATGATACCTTCAGCTCTGTTCTTTCTCAAAATTGTTTTGGTTATTTGGGGTCTTTTGTAATTCCACGCAAATTTTAGAGTTATTTGTTCTAGTTCTGTGAAAAATGTCATTGGTTTTTTGATAGGATTTGCACTGAATCTGTAGATTGCCTTGGGTACTCTGGAGATTTTAACAATATTAATTCTTCCAATCCATGAGCACAGTATATCTTTCCATTTGTTTGTGTAATCTTTAATTTCTTTCATCAATATCTTAGTCTTTGGAGTACAAGACTTTTGCTTTCTTGGTTAGATTTATTCCTAGGTATTTTATTCTTTTTGATGCAATTGTAAAGGGAATCCTTTTCTTAATTTCTCTGATAGTTCATTATTAGTGTCTAGAAATGCAACTGATTTTTGCACTGATTTTGTATCCTGAAACTTTTTTGAATTCATTTATTAGTTATAATAGTTTTTTTGGTGGAGCCTTTAGGGTTTTCTATATAAAGTATCAAACAGTGACAGTTTTGCTTCTTCCTTTCCAATTTGGATTCCTTTTATTCCTTTTTTTTTGTCTAATTGCTGTGGCTCAGACTTCTGATACTATGTTGTGAGAGGGTCATATCTTTGTCTTGTTCCTGATCTTAGAGGAAAAGCTTTTAACTCTTCACGGCTGGTTCTGATGTTGGCCGTGGGTTTGTCATATACGGCCTTGATTATGTTGAGGTACATTCCCTCTAAAACCACTTTGTTGAGAGTTTTTATCATAAATGGATGTTGAATTTTGTCAGAAGTTTTTTCTGCATCTAGTGAGATGATTATGTGATTTTTATCCTTTATTTTGTTAATGTGGTGTATAACATTGATTTGTGGATTTTGAACCATCCTTCCATCCCTGGTAAAAATCCCGCTTGATTGGGCTTCCCTGGTGGCGCAGTGGTTGAGAGTCTGCCTGCTGATGCAGTGGACACGGGTTCGTGCCACGGTCTGGGAAGATCCCACATGCCGCGGAGCGTCTAGGCCCGTGAGCCATGACCGCTGAGCCTGCGCGTCCGGAGCCTGTGCTCCACAATGGGAGAGGCCACAACAGTGAGAGGCCCGCGTACCACCAAAAAAAAAAAAAAATCCTGCTTGATCATGGTGTATGATCTTTTTAACGTATTGCTGAATTTTGTTTGCTAATACTTTTTGAAGATTTTTGCATCTATGTTCATCAGTGATACTGGCCTGTAATATTCCTTTTTTTGTGGTGTCTTTGTCAGGTTTTGGTATCAGGTTGATGCTGGCCTCATAGAATGAATTTAGAAGTGTTCTCTTCAGTTTTTTGGAATAGTTCGAAAGAGATGTTAACTCTTCTTTAAATGTTTGGTAGAATTCACCTGTGAAGCCGTCTGGTCCTGGAAATTTTTTTGTTGGAATTTTTTGGATTACTGATTCAATTTCATTACTATTCTGTTCAGATTTTCTATTTCTTCCTGATTCAATCTGTGAGATTATACATTTCTAGGAATATATCCATTTCTAATAGTTTGCCCAATTTGTTGGCATATAGCTGTTCCTAGTAATCTCTTAGGATCCTTTGTATTTCTGTGATGCCAGTTGTACCTTATCCTCTTGTATTTCTGATTTTATTTATTTGGGCCCTCTCTCTTTTATTCTTGATGAGTGTAGCTAAGGTTCATCAATTTTGTTTATCTTTTCCAAAAACCAGCTATTAGTTTCATTGATTTTTTTCTGTTGTTTTTTTAGTCTCTATTTCATTTATTTCTACTCAGATCTTTATTATTTCCTTCCTTTTACCGATGTTGGGTTTTGTTTGTTCTTCTCTTCCTAGTTCCTTTAGGTGTAAGGTTAGATTGTTTATTTGAGATTTTCTTGTTCCTGGGGTAAGCCTATATCTCTATAAACTTCCCTGTTAGAACTGTTCTGCTGCTTCCCATAGATTTTGGAACGCTGCGATTCCATTTTCATTTATTTCAAGTATTTTTAAATTTCCTCTTTGATTTCTTCAATGACCCATTTGTTGTTTAGTAGCATATTGTTTAGCATTCACATTTTTATTTTTTGTGGTTTTTTTCTTTTAGTTGACTTCTAGTCTCAGTATTGTGGTCAGAATGCTTGCTACGATTTCAATTTTCTTAAATTTACTGAGACTTTTTTTGTGGCCTAGCATGTAGATCTATTTCTATTCTACAGAAAGTTCCATGTGCTCTTGAAAAGAATGTGTATTCTGCTTTTGGATGGAATGTTCTATATATACATCTATTAAGTCCATTTTATCTAATGTATCATTTAAGGCCAGTGTTTCCTTAGTGATTTTCTGTCTGGATGATCTGTCCATTGTCCCCTACTATTATTGTGCTACTGTCAATTTCTTCCTTTATGTCTGTTAATATTTGCTTTATGTATTTAGGTGCTTCTATATACTTACAGGTGTTTGCATATATACTTAAAAGTGTTATAGCTTTTTGTTGGATTGATCCCTTTATCATTATGTAAGCCCTTCTTTGTCTCTTGTTACAGTTTTTGTTCTAAACTCTATTTTGTCTAATATAAGTATTGCAATCCGAGCTTTCTTTTTGTTTCCATTTGCATGGAATATCTTTTTTCATTCCCTCACTGACAGTCTGTGTTTTAAATCTGAAATGAGTCTCTTGTAGGCATATATATTTGTGTCTTGTTTTTTAATCCATTTAACTCTATATCTTTTTTTAAAATTTATTTATTTATTTATTTATTTTTTTGCTGTATGCGGGTCTCTCACTGTTGTGGCCTCTTCCGTTGCGGAGCACAGGCTGCAGACGCGCAGGCTCAGCGGCCATGGCTCACGGGCCCAGCCGCTCCACGGCATGTGGGATCTTCCCAGACCGGGGCACGAACCCGTGTCCCCTGCATCAGCAGGCGGACTCTCAACCACTGCACCACCAGGGAAGCCCTCTATATCTTTTGATTGGAGCATTTAGTCCCTTTACATTTAAAGCAATTATTGATAGGTATGTATTTATTGCCATTTTTTATTGTTTTCTATTTTTTTGTAGTTCTTTGTTCTTTTCTTCTTCTCTTGCCCTCTTCCCTTATGATTTGATGACTATTGTTAGTATTATGTTTGGATTCCTTTCTCCTTATTTTTTATGTATCTCTTATAGGTTTTTGGTTTGTGGTTACTATGAGGTTTATATATAACAACATTCATATATGCTTATTTTAAGCTGATGATCTCTTAAGCTCAAATACCTTCTAACAGCCTTATATTTTTACCCCCCCCCCCAGATTTTATGTTTTTGATGTCATATTTTACATCTTTTTATTTTATGTATCCTTTAATTACTTATTGTAGATATAGATCATTTTACTACTTTTGTCTTTTAACCTTCCTACTAGTTTACATGTGATTAATTCACTACCTTTGCTATATGTTTGCTTGTATCAATCAGATTTTTCCTTTCATACTTTTCTTATTTCTAGTTGTGGCTTTTTCTTTTCTGCACAGTAAAGTGCCTTTAACATTTCTTGTAAGGCCAGTTTAGCAGTGATGAACTCTTTCAGCATTTGCTCATCTGTAAAACACTTTGTCTACTTCAACTGTGAACTTTAACCTTAATGGGTAGAATATTCTTGGTTGTAGGTTTTTTCCTTTTGGCACTTTGGATTATCATGCCACTCTCTTCTAGCCTGCAAAGCATCTGCTGAAAAGTCAGCTCATGGTCTTAGGGCAGTTTCCTTGTACATAACTAGTTGTTTTTTCTCATGCTGATTTTAAGATTCTCTCTTTAATTTTAGTTAAAATGTGTATTGGTGTGGATATCTTTGACTTCATCTTCTTGGGAACTCTCTGTGCTTCTTGAAACTGGATGTCTATTTCCTTCCCAGGGTTAGGGAAGTTTTCAGCTATTTTTCCTTTCTTCTTTTTTTCTTTAATATTTATTTATTTGGCTGCATCGGGTCTTAGTTGTGGGATCTTCACTGAGGCATGTGGGATCTTTCATTGCAGTGCACGGGCTCTTTGTTGCAGCACGCGGGCTTCTCTCTGGTTGTGGTGTGCAGGCTCCTCTCTAGTTGTGGCGCGTGGGCTCCAGAGCGCATGGGCTCAGTAGTTGCGGCATGCAGGCTCTCCAGTTGTGGTGTGCGGACTCTAGAGTGCACAGGCTTAGTTGCCGCATGGCATGTGGGATCTTAGTTCCCCAACCAGGGATCGAACCCGTGTCCCCTGCATTGGAAGGTGGATTCTTAACCACTGGACCACCAGGGAAGTCCCCAGCTATTTTTTCTTAAAAAATGTTTTCTGCTGTCTTCTCATCTCTTCTTCTTCTGGGACCCTATAATGTGAATGTTAATATGCTTGATGTTGTCCCAGAAGTCTCTTAAGCCATTCTTATCAAAACAATTTTTTTCTATTTTCTGTTCAGCTTGGGTGATTTCCACTACTCTGTCTTTCAGATTGCTGATCTGTTCTTCTGTATTGTCTAATCTACTGTTGATTTCTTCTAGTATATTTTTCATCTCATTTATTGTATTCTTCAGCTCTGATGGGTTCTTTCTTATATTTTCTAATTCTTTGTTGTAGTTTTCACTGTGTGCATCCATTCTTCTCCTGAGATCAGTGAGCATCTTTATGATCATTACCTTGAGCTCTTTATTGGGTATATTGCTTATCTCCATTTTGGTCAATGTTTTTACCTGGGATTTTGTCTTGTTCCATCATATGGAACATATTCCTTCATCTCCTCATTTTGTATAATTCTCTGTTGTTTTTTTCCTATGTATTAGATAGTGGTGTTATGTCTTCCAATCTCGGAGAAGTAGCCTTATGTAGGAGACATCTTATGGGGACCAGCAGAAAGCTCCCTGCTGGCCACCTAAGATAGATGTTACAGAGGTGTTTCCTATGTGGGCTGTATGTGTGCCCTTCTGTTGTATCAGGGTTGACTATCGTGGCTATGCTGGTAGGTGGAGCTGGTTCCTGGCCCAGTTGGTTGCCAAGGGCCTGCGGGTGGGCAGGGCAAGTCTCCCATGATAATGGGCTAGAAGGTGGATTCCAAAACGGCGCTTGCCAGTGCCCGTGTCAGCACTGTACAATGACATCTCAAAGACGGCTGTTGCCAGAGTCTCATGGGGAGTCTCAGCTGCCTTTTGCCTCTCTGGGAGGCTCTCCAATATCAGCCAGTGGTTCTGACCCACGCACTTCTCAAATTACTGCCTCAACACTGGGACTTGGACTGTGTGAGATTTTGTGGGTGCCCTTTGTGCATGTCCTTTAAACACAGAGTCTCATTATCCTATAGAACTTTGGCTCTCCTGAATGTAAGCTCTGCTGGTTTTCAAAGTCTGACTTTCTAAGGGCTTGTCTTCATAGTGCAGAACCCCTGGGCTGGGGAGCTTGATATGGGGCTCAGACCTCTCACTCCTTGGGGAGGGGAGGAACTCCTGTTTGTGGGTCATCAACCAGGGGGTGTGGGTCTTGACTAGATAGCATCTCTGCCCTTCCTACCCATCTTGTTGTAGCTCCTTCTTTATATCTTCAGTTGTGGAAGATCTTTTCTGCTACTCTTCAGGTTGTTCTATTGATAGTTGCTCTGTAAGTAGTTGTAATTTTGGTGTGCCCATGAAAGGAGGTGAGTTCAGGGTCTTCGTACTCCATCATCTTGAGATCTCATTTATTTTTTGAAGGTTTTTTCCCCTCATTTTATTTACCTTCAGTATCCTCCTACCCTTCTTTCTCCCCTTCTTCTTGCTTATTTCTTCTACTCAGCTGAATATTCTAGTTGGCTCTTCCTATCTTTCCTTCCCCTTAGATCTTATCTTTCTTCTTCATCCATCTTACTTCATTTCATTCTCTTATTTTCCTCCTTTCAATGGTGGAAATATGTATTCAAAAATCCATCTTAAAATCATTTCTTGTGTGTTCACTGCTTTATTCTTAAAGTTAGAAATTTTTTCTTTTTATCTCCCTGAAAATAAAATCCCCAAACTACACTTGAACTTTACTTTGTGATTCTAGATTGTTTTTTTAAAATTTACATTTACTATATTTAATAGGGAAAAAACCCAAACAAATCTATCCTATGATTAGACCTCGGAAGCAAATTCAGTACCTGTTAACTAACCTCTAAATCAACTACAATACATTGACTCAAATTATTGAATTAACTCTGATTTTGCAGGCTTGACTTGGCATTTTACATATTTATTCAATGTTCTGGAAATAAACATTAAAACACATAAAAGATATATTGAAACAGATGGCAGCTACTAATATTATGACTATGTATAGTGAAGAGGGAAGTTTATTTCTAGATAATAATTTTTAAAGTTAAGTAGTAATATTTCTTATTTTTTACATTGCTTTTATGAACCAGATTTTGAGAGTGTCTATGAGAACAATGTTATATATTCACTCATTATTTCTGTCTTTTCAAAATATGCTTTTGTGCAGGAAGCTTGAATACTCAGTAATATTCTTTTTTTTTCTTCTCAGTAATATTCTTAAATCATATCCTTTTTGTTAAACTCTTCATTGCTAGAATGTTTTTATTCATCATTATTCTATTTATAACTGATATAGTCTATTATTCCTATGAACATTTATATAAAATGATATAAAATAATACTTTATGTGCAACATGTCTAAAATGCTTTATCCTTTATGTGCAACACGTCTAAAATGCTGTAATAATATCTAAAATCTAATCATAATAATCTAAATCAATATTCCAGTACCAAATTCAGAAAACCACATGTATTCTGGGCAAGCAAACACTCGCTGATATGCAAACTACTTTGGCCATGGAGGAGGTAATTGATCACTGCCACGTGCAGAGGTATTATTTACTGGTCTCCTCCAATCTAAGAACCCTAAGAACATAGATGTGTACTGTCAGAAATGGTCTGATTATTGAAAAATGGTACTTAAGTGTTCCAAAACTTTGAATATATTTAGCAGGATAATTCACAATTCTACGTGTCAGTGATTATCTTTAAAATATCACATCTTTTTCTAATTAAAAAAAAATTAAAATCACTAATAAACCTACCTCTCAGGATAAATTAATATTATGATGTAATCCCATCCCATTTTTACCAATAACTACGTATACCTATGTATATGTAGATATATAGATGTATAAGTGAAATTAGAGCCATAAAGTAAAAATTAGAACTGTATCAATTATGATTAAAAATACAGAGTTTTGAATTTTGCCTTTTCCATTTAACAGTATATCATGAGCTTTCTCCTGTCACATTAACCATCCAAAACGAAAATTTTTAATGGATGCTGAATATTACATCAAATGGATATACTATAATTTATTCAACTGTTTTATACTACTGTTGTACATTTAGATTGTTTAATTTTTTTGTCTAATATAAATACTGCTCTGTGTATCAATACATATTTTTATAGCAAAGGAGTAACCATTTCTGCAGGAGAAAATAATTCTGCTTACTCTTCAGCAAACAAAACAGTTTCTGATTGGTGTCACACACCGAATTCCTAGGATAGTATGGAATTGATTAGGGCTACTCATGGCTGAGAGAAATGCATACTCTGAGATATTACGGTAGGGTGTCTGGATAGCCTCAATGGCACTTTCTTTGAGGTTCCATGAATTTGTGAATGCGGGGTAGGGGTGGGCTGGTAAGAAAGAAAGGAAGAGAATATGGAATACACGGGACCTCCCAGGATCCTGTATCAGCTAGAAAGGGTTATTATGACTTTCCCAGCCTTTCTACTGATCCTCACAACTGCAGCCAACTCAGGGTCCCATTGCCACCCCTGAGAAATGCCAAAAACTACAAAGGATACAAAAGAGAGAAAGACTGAACTGGCACTGTGTATTTTGTGCCACCAAGAGAATAATGACTGAAGATACTAGAATGCTGCAATTCTGAGTCTGAGATAAAGATAATATAACTTTACATTTGTATTATTGCTTATAATTCTCAAAAAGCTTTCACTTATCATCTCACCCGACCTTTAAAACAACTTAAGAGAGTCAGGGTAAGCACTATTATTGCCACTTTAAATTTAAGGAAAGTAAGGCTCAGATATGTGAAGTGACTTGCTAAACCCACACAGCAAATAAGAGGCAGAATAGGGGATTTAAACCCACATTTCCATATGGTATAAGCTGTCTTGTCTAGAAACAAGAAAATGAAAAATATCTTGACTAATATGCTTTCCAAGTATAATATCTTATGCAGAAAAGTCTTTCAATTTTTTTAAGACTATGAAACAGACTTTCTTGTCACAAACCACGTCTTTTAAATCTTCCCACACTAATATTTTTGTATTGCTGAGGAAACATAGTGTGTTTTGTTTGTATGTTTATTTATTGATCTATATTCTCTCCCTCCCTTTCTGTGTGTGTATGTGTATATATTTATGTAATCTTTCTTGCGTATGAATTAGCCTTTCACTTATCTATCACAAAAAAAGCATTTAAAATGGAAGAAGCTTAGACCAAACTGATGAAAGTACAGCATTTATAAGTTCACTCATTTATAGTATAGAGTATAGATTAAGGCTTGATATCCTGAGAGTCAAGGTCTTAAAAGTCCTCTATTGTGATTTTCCACAAGCAAGATTGTCTTTCACATTGACATGAAATGTGATTTTCTGTCCTCAGGCCAAGCTGGTAGGCAGATTGCTTTTATGTAATTCCTGTGAAGCTGGCAGGAGGTGACTCATATACATAAATGCCTCTTTCAATCAGGAAGAAGGTGTCAGAGGGCGGGTGGGTGGTGTCTGAATGACTAAGTTTTAAGATGTTAGGGGTACTGAAAAAAATCTCCTAAAATGAGAGTTTCTAGGGAGATGCACACATGAGGATCTGGATCACGTCAATGAATCAAAGGAGAACTTTGAAAAGATTTTACTACATTGTTTGAATCTCAGTCTTTACTTCATAACTCAGTGAAAAGAGAAATTCCCTCAACTACTCATAAATTAAAAATAGCTCAGATTTTAAACAAGCTCTTGGAATGAGACTTGATTCCAAGAGGCTCAAATTGAAATATTAAGTACATTGTATGAAAGGGACAGAGGAGTTATGGGTATGAAAAAGTCACGAGAAAGTCACAGAAATTTTTAGAAATAGCCACAGTAGAGGAAGAGTACGTTCCTGAGAAAATAAGTGACTACTCACTATCTCATTCAAGTAAAATCAAACTTTCCTACAGATGGTAGCGCTATGGAACAGAATAAAAGTCTCTGTTGAAATCCCTGAAAGGATTTCAGATAAATGCGAAGTAACAGTATGGCCAAGTATCTAGGTAGTAGTCCATAATAGCCGATGTTCTCAGTAAATGCTCAGTGGAACAGATAAAAGCCAATACAGTAACTGAACTCCTAGGGAAAGCTGAACAGGTTGACAGAGTGAAATTCTTCATTTCATGGCTTTATGTTCTGGTTTTCTCACAAGGCCATGTTATATATCTGTTGTTTTTTCCTCTAAAAAATTTATAGGGGGGCAGAGCAGAAAACAACAAGGGTGGCGCATGTACGAAGTTGTTGACAGGAACCAAGAGCGATCAATGTGAGTGGGAGTAGGATCCTGGATTAAACAACGTTACCAACAAAAGGCTGCAATGCTTTTTTCACTTACTTATCACTCTGTGTGTTATACTGGTTCACTGGCTTTCCCTATATTATAACATCCATTTATTATTTTCAGGGACTATATAACTACTTTCAATTATAGCACCAGAACAGTTTCTATTAGTACCTTTCCCACCTTCATATATGTTTAAGATTATATATGAATTCTAAATTTCTTCGGTAGTTCTGGACTGTTGTCTAAACTTTTCTAACAGACTTTTTAAAAATTTTATTTTGGAGTTTTCTTGAAGTGGTGAATTTCTGAGAGAGCTCAAAGTATTATTGCAGAAGACTTTGGATATGGTCCACTACTGTCAATAAAGATTTCAGAAAATACAGAATCTTAATTCTGCAGCAAATCTATAGCAAACTTTATTCCAGTGTTAAGAAGCAATCATTATTTTCCACAGCCTGATTTTTATATGAGTTGCTTTAAAGAATGTATAATCGATTTTCCGTGCAGCGTTGCTAAGAAAAAAATTCCTATGGAACTGTTAAAAAGGCAGTTGACCTTTGTTTGTTTTAGTGTAGCCTTAGGAGTCTATCTTCTAAAGTTAAAAGTGAGTTTGTATGATTTACCTGAATGAGGGTTTTGTTATTATTGGAGGCTTATCATAATTTACTTTTATAATTTCTGTTTAATGTAATGGCTCTTAAAAAAGCCAACATACTACAGAAATTGTCATGCTTGCATTTCTCAAAGATGTCACACTGTCATTAAGATTTCTGAGAGAGATTTGAAAATGACCAAAACCAGGAATCATATATTCAAAACGACTGAGAAAAACATGTTGATTGAGCCTATGAATCTGGCAGTAGGCCATGGTACAAAAAGTGGCATTTAGGCCACAAGTCCAGCTCAAACCTAGCAGGTTGCATATATTATTGTTCCTAAAGATAGGGAGATAGTTGGGGTAAGTAAGATCGAATAGTTAAAACTTAAAAAGGCAGAGTCAGACTAGTCATACAGGGTTTTACCCCTGCTCTTCCATTTACAAGCGGTATGACCTTGATAAGTCTGAGTCGCAGTCTACTTTTTTGTAAAATCATACCTCCTTTATGAGAATGCAATGAAGAATGAAACAATTCATGGAAGCACTAGATCAAATAATCAACCTTGGGGAGGGATAAATTAGGAGTTTGGGAATAACACATACACACTACTATATACTTATAAAATAGTTAACCAACAAAGACCTACTGTATAGCACAGGGAGCTATACTCAATATTCTGTAATAACCTATAAGTGAAAAGAATCTGAAAAATAATATACATATAAAAGAATATATATATATATATATAAAACTGAATCACTTTGCTGCACACCTGAAACACAACACTGTAAATCAATTATACTTCAATTAAAAAAAAACCCCAAAAAATCCCCGCAAAACAAATAAAAACAAATAACCTAAACCACATAACAGGTCTTCAAAAATGCTAGTTCCTTTTTTCTCTCCCTATTCCTGATAAATGCTTCAACAACAACAAAAGGCAAAGCAGCACCCCCAAGATACATTTGGAAGTGGGTCCAATGGTGTTGGTGTAGTGAAGGAGGTGTTTTAAGTACCTCTCATCAAACTGCATTTATAGCCAGTTCTAATTAAAGCTAACATTTATTGAGCAATGGGCACTTAATGTTTACTAGGCTCTGTGCTAAGGATGGACAATCTCATGTAACCTATTCAGCAACTCATTGTTATTGGATTATCTCAATCTATTCAACAAGTAGATACTATTAATTCATTACACACATAAGGAAACTGAGGCACACAGAGGTTAAGTAAATTAAGCAGAAATTAAAAACTGAATTTTAGGGCTTCTCTGGTGGCGCAGTGGTTGAGTCTGCCTGCCGATGCAGGGGACACGGGTTCGTGCCCCGGTCCGGGAAGATCCCACATGCCACGGAGCAGCTGGGCCTGTGAGCCATGGTCGCTGAGTCTGTGCGTCCGGAGCCTGTGCTCCTCAACGGGAGAGGCCACAATAGTGAGAGGCCCGCATACCACAGAAAAAACAAAAAAAACTGAATTTTAATTTAGTTTAAAAAAAAGAATATGGGGTATTCCTTCGCAAGAGGACTTATGTGATTTGGGGATTATATGTTCATAGCACTAAATCCACCTTAACTTTAAAAGCATGTATTGAAAACATTAATAAAATGTAACACAAGTCCATGAAGAAAAGCTTCATGGTGTTGGAAGACAATTCTCCATGGTATTCTTGCATGCCTGCATGTCTTGTGAGCAGAGGCATTGACTGCCCTTGCTTGGAGCTGTCTTTTCAAGGATGTTTATAGAACAGACAGCTTTGTAAAACAGAGATAGTATCTTCCTTCAGAGCAAAGGGCAAGTTGCTTACTTTCCAGTATAAACAAGATCTTATCTACCTCCCCTGCCCCTGCCATGCAAAGGTCACGCAGGATACCACCCATTATAAAAGATTCGGGTCCCTCAACATTAGGGTTCCTCTCCTGTAATGCAACCCACTGCATGTGCAGGTGTGAATCAACTAGACCTTTTCACATCACCCTGTAGGAAGTGGGACTTGGAGAACCAGCTCAAATGTGATACTCTGGCTGTTACTATTGCTGTGAGTAATAATATACTTTCTCTCTGACTCAGAAATCTTGTACCTTCTAATAGCATCCCTGAGACTGTGGCAGGCTGACTTGCTGGCTTGCAAACAGGATGAAATCTCTGACCTTCCTAGTTCTTAACAAGTGGAGAAGGGAAAATTGTAAACATGCAAGGACAGGAAAAGATCCAGTTTATTTAAGGTGCTATCTAAAGCAACTAAACAAGGATGTACGTGGGAAAAATAATCATTCCTGAAGGCCATGTTTCACGATAAACCAGAGGGGCTTTGGGATAGAAATGTGTGTGTGTGTGCATACAGAAAAACAGGAAAGGGCAAAGAAAACATATTGCCTGAAACTATGGAAAACTAATAAATATACGTGACTGTAAACAGCTTTCTAAAGACAGGTACACTGTGCTGCACACGATTTATATGTTTGCTCCTGGCTTGAAAATGAGTGCCAGTACTAGATTCACAAAAGCTGTTAAATTCTTCTGATGTTCAAAGCTGCAGGAAATAGTCTCATATCTATATTCTCATGAAGCCAGTAGGCTGGTTTATAACTTTACGCAACTATTTTTTCTGGCAAATTGAGCGGAGAAAGAAGGGTTAATTTACTATGAATTATAATTCATAGTTAATAAATTGTTAACAGGCAACAGTAAGTAAAGCTTAATGGGGATATAGCAAAGAGGCATTTTTTTCACTTTAATTGTACTTCATTAACAGAGTTCATCCTCTGGGGGGCAGGCAATAATGAGACCATAACAGTCCTTGACTGTGGATCTTGCTAAGTCTGTTTTAAAGAAACAAACAACCTAATTTAAAAATGGGCAGAAGACCTGAATAGACATTTTTCCAAAGAGGAAATGCAGATGGTCAACAGGCACATGAAAAGATGCTCAACATCGCTAATCATCAGGTAAATGCAAATCAAAAGCACAATGAGAT
This sequence comes from Phocoena sinus, assembly GCF_008692025.1. Lineage (NCBI taxonomy): Eukaryota > Metazoa > Chordata > Mammalia > Artiodactyla > Phocoenidae > Phocoena > Phocoena sinus. The sequence continues at coordinate 22,943,507 of NC_045767.1, forward strand.
ACCACCTCACACCTGTCAGAATGGCTAGTTCATCAAAAGGAACATAAATAATGAATGTTGCAAGCATGTGGAACCCTGGTACACTGTTGATGGGAATGTAAATTGGTGCAGCCACTGTGGAAAACATTATGGAGGTTTCTCAAAAAACTAAAAATAGAGCTACCATATGACCCAGCAATTCCACTCCTAGGTATATATCTGAAGAAAAAAACCCCACCAATTTGAAAAGATACATGCACCCCAATGTTCATAGCAGCATTATTTACAATTGCCAAGATATGGCAACAACCTAAGTGTACATCAACAGATGAATGGATAAAGAAGGCATGGTACATATATACAATGGAATACTACTCAACCATATAAAGAATGAAAATTTGCCATTTGCAGCAACATGGATGGACTTGGAGGATATTATACTAAGTGAAATAAGTCAGACAGGGAAAGACAAATACCATACATTATCACTTATAAGTGGAACCTAAAAAGTACAACAAACTAGTGACTAAAACAAAAGAGAAGCAGACTCACAGATATAGAGAACAAACTAGTTGTTACCAGTGGGGAGAGGGAAGGGGGAGGGGCAATATAGCAGTAGGGGATTAAGAGGTACAAACTATAATGTACAAAATAAGCTACAAGGACATACTGTATAACATGGGGAATATAGCCAATATTTTATGATAACTATAAATGGAGTATAACCTTAAAAAATTGTGAATCACTCTGTTGTACACCTGTAACTTACATGATATTGTACATCAACTATACTTCAAGTGAAAAAAACCAACCAAACCAAACCAAAACAAAACAAAAAATGCAACAAATTACTGGCCAGCACAGATGTAGCTCTTAACCCCAGCTGCAATTTTCTGCAAGCCAGACAAGTGCAAGGTGCTGAGGAGGTGGTTCAAGATGGCAGCATAGTAAGATCCTGAACTCACCTCCTCCCACAGACACACCAAGTCTACAGCTACATACGGAATAATTCCCTCTGAAAAAGACCTGAAAACTAGCTGAACTGTTCCTCCGCAACAAAGGATAAAAGAGCCACACTGAGATGGGTAGGAGAAAGAGAGATGCAGTCTCACCAAACGTGCCCCCCTCCCATCCAGTGCAGCAACCTACAGTTGGGAGGGAGCTCACAAAAATGGCACTTCTCCTTGAGGAGCCAGAGGTTTGTGCCACATGTCAGGCACCCCAACCCCTGGGATCTGCACTGGAAAGACAAGCTCCCCAAACATCTGGCTTTTAAAGCCAACAAGGTTTATGTCCTAGAACCCCACAGAGCTGTAGGGAACTGAGATTCTGCTCTTAAAGTGCTCATGCACAGACTTACTGGCCCCAGGACCCAGCACAAAAGCAGCTAGATCACATGTGAAAGAGATTCATTTGCTAATCTTAAAGCATCTGTTGGAGGGGCAGGGGCCTGGAGGGACTCTCCCTGGGCACTGGCAGGTGTCATTTGTTCAGTCGCTTTCTTCCTTGCTAGCTCTGGCGGGCATGTAGTCACAGCTCTCTAGGCTGCCCCACTAAAGCCAGCAAGCATGTCCCACCCCTGAGCTCTCCTGCTCTTGCTAAAACTGGCTGGTTATGTCCCAGCCCTGTGTTTTCCCATTGCCTTGATAAAACTGGCAGGCATGCCCCAGCCCTGTACTCTCCTGCTGCCTTGCTAAAGCCAATAGGCAAGTGCAGGCCACACAGGGGACACCCCTTGAACATCAGATTGACCTAATAGATATATATGAAACATTCTATCCAAAAGCAACAGAATACACATTTTATCTTCTCAAGTACACATGGAACATTCTGCAGTATAGATCATATGCTCAGCCACTAAACAAGTCTAAATAAATTTAAGAAGACTGAAATCATATAAAGCATCTTTTCCAACCACAATACTATGAAACTAAAAATCAATTACAGAAAGAAAACTGGAAAAAATCACAAATATATGGAGATTAAACAACATGTTACTGAACAACCAATGTGTTACTGAAGAAATCAAAGAAGAAATGAAAAAATGCCTTGAGACAAATACAACACACCAAAATCTCTGGAATGCAGCAAGAACAGTTCTAAGAAGGAATGTCATGGCAATACAGGCCTACCTCAAGAAACTAGAAAAATCTCAAATAAACAAACTAACTTTACACCTAAAAAAACTAGAAAAAGAAGAACAACTGAAGTACAAAGTTAGTAGAAGGAAATAACTAAAGTCAGATTGTAAACAAGTAGAGACTAAAAAGACAGTAGAAAAGATCAATGAAGCTAAGAGCTGGTTCTTTGAAAAGAAACAAAATTGACAAACATTTAGTGAGACTCACTAAGAAAAAAAGAGAGAAGGCTCAAATAAATAAAATCAGAAATGAAAGAGGAGAAGTTACAACTGATACCAATAAATACAAAGGATCATAAGAGACTACTATGAACAATTATAGGCCAACAAATTGGACAACCTAGAAGAAATGAAAAAATTTCTAGAAACATACAATCTTCCAAGACTGAATCATGAAGAAATAGAAAATTTGAAATGACTGATTGCTAGTAAGAAGACTGAATCAGTAATCAAAACATCCCAACAAACAAAAGTCCAGGATCAGATGGTTTCACTGGTGAATTATACCAAACATTCAAAGAAGATTTAATACGTTTCCTTCTCGAACTCTTCAAAAAGCTGCAGAAGAGGGAATGCTTTCAAAACTTATTTTATGAGGCCAGCATTACCCTGATACAAAAACCAGACAAGGACACCACCAAAAAATAAAATTACAGGCCAATATCTCTGATGAACATACATGCAAAAATCCCCAACAAAAATATTAGCAAACCAAAGAATGTACAACAGTACATTAAAAGAATCATATACCATGATCAAGTGGGATTTTTACCAGGGATGCAAGGATGGTTCAACATTCACAAATCAGTCAATGTGATACACCACATTAAGAAAATAAAGGATAAAAGTCATGTGATTATCTCAATAGATGCAGAAAAATGTTGACAAAATTCAACATCCATTTATGATAAAAACTCTCAACAAAGTGGATATACTCAATGGTGAGAAGCTGGAAGCCTTTCCTCTAATATCAGGAGCAAGACAAGGATGTCCAGTCCCACCACTTTTATTCAACATAGGATTGAAAGTCCCAGCCAGAACAATTAGGTGAGGAAAAAATAAAAAAAGTCATCTAAATTGGAAAGGAAGAAGTAAAACTGTTACTCTTTGCCAGTGACATATTATATATAGACAACCCTAATGACTCCATCAAAAAACTGTTAGAATAAATGAATTCAGTAAAGTTGCAGGACATAAAATTGACACACAAAAATCTATTGTATTTCTATACACTAATAATGAACTATCAGAAAGAGAAATAAAGGAAACAATTCCCTTTGCAATTGCATCAAAAGAATAAAATCCTAGTAATAAATTTAACCAGGGAGATAAAAGACCTGTACATTGAAAACTACAAGATATTAATGAAAGAAATTGAAGAAGACACAAATAAATGGAAAATTAGTCTGTGCTCATGGATTGGAAAAATTAAAATTGTTTACATGTCCACACCACCCAAAGCAAACTAAAGATTCAGTGCAATTCCTATCAAAATTCCAATGGAATTTTTCAAAGAGAGTAAACAACTCTAAAATTTGTATGGAACCACAAAAGACTCTAAATAGCCAAAGCAATCTTGATAAAGAACAAAGTTGGTGGTGTCATGCTCCCTTATTTCAAACTATATTACAAAGCTATAGTAATCAAAACAGTATGGTATTCCATAAGCACAGACATATAGATAAATGGAACAGAATGGAAAGCCCAGAAATAAACCCACCCATATATGGTGAATTAATTTACAACAAAGGAGCTAAAAATATACAATGGGGAAAGGAAAGTGTCTTCAATAAGTGGTTTTGGAAAATGAACATTGACATGCAAAGGAATGAAATTAGACTAATATTTTACATCATTCACAAAAATTAACTCAAAGTGGTTAAGGAAAGTGCATGTAAGACCTGAAACCATAAAGTTCCTAGAAGAAAACAGGCGGTAAGCTCCTTGACATTGGTCTTGCTGATGATGTTTTTGGATTTGGTTCCAAATGCAAAGGCAACAAAAGCAAAAGTAAGCAAGTGGGACTACATCAAACTAAAAGCCTTCTGCACAGCAAAGGAAACCATCAACAAAATGAAAAGGTAACCTACTGAATGGAAGAAAATATTTGCAAATTATATACCTGATAAGGGATGCATACCCAAAATATATAAAGAACACATACAACACTATAACAAACAAAAAAACCACTCAAAACAATCCAATTAAAAAACAGAGGATCTGGGCTTCCCTGGTGGCGCAGTGGTTGAGAGTCCACCTGCCGATGCAGGGGACATGGGTTCATGCCCCAGTCCGGGAAGATCCCACGGAGCAGCTGGGCCCATGAGCCATGGCCGCTGAGCCTGCGCATCCGGAGCCTGTGATCCACAACAGGAGATGCCACAACAGTGAGAGGCCCATGTACCGCAAAACAAACAACAACAAGAAAAACCCAGAGGATCTGAATAGACATTTTTCCAAAGAAGACATACAGATGGCCAATAGGCACATGAAAATATGCTCAATATCGCTAATTATTAGAGAAATACAAATCAAAACTACAATGAGGTGTCATCTCATACCGGTCAGAATGGCCATCATCAAAAAGTCTACAGATAATAAATGCTGGAGAGGGTGTGGAGAGAATGGAACCCGCCTACACTCTTGGTGGGAATGTAAGTTGCTGCAGCTGCTATGGTAAACAGTATGGAGGTTCCTTAAAAAACTAAAAATAGAGCTACCATATGATCCTGCAATCCCACTACTGGGCATATATTCAGACAAAACTATGATTCGAAAAGATAGTACATGCACCCAAATATAGCAGCACTGTTTACAATAGCCAATACATGGAAGCAACCTAATATCCATCAACAGATGAATGGATAAAGAAGATGTGACATATATATTTACAAAATATATAAACTTATATATTTTATAAATATATACATTTACAAAATATATAAACTTATATATTTTGTAAATACATATATTTGTAAATAACTTATATGCACTTATTTACAAAGCAGAAATGGACTCACAGATGTGGAGGGCAGGCTTGTGGTTACCAAAGGGAATAGGGGGATAGATGGATTGGGAGTTTGGGATTGGCATATACACAGTGCTATATATGGGGTGGGTAAGCAGCAGGGGTCTGCTGTGTAGCACAGGGAGCTACACTCAGTGTCTTGTGGTAGCCTATAATGGAAAAGAATAAAACAAAAGGGAAAAAAAAGCACAAATTACTACACACGTAACAAGTCTCACCTGTTATATATGAAAGATCTTGTCATATATATATATATATATATATATATATTTGATTTAGAAATAAGTAAATTTATTTATGTAAAACTAAACAGCATATTTTTATAATTCAATGTACTTTTATATCTACAGATAACACATAATATACTACTTGCATGCATCATTTAAAAAAAACTGCATTTTATATGTACGTAATTGTGATGAATATGGAGAATAATGAATGCATAAGCGCAAAAAACCTTCCGTAAGGTTTTTAAAAAATATATTTAAGGTAGTATAATTTTTTTCATATTAATGAATAAATCTCAAAAATATAGTATTGAGTGAAGAAACTGCAGAATGATTAATAGACGATGATACCATTCATATAAAATCTAAAAAGAGAAAATATTATGTTGTTTATATATATATATACATACATAGTAGAAAATATAAAAGCTTGTTTGGGAATGATACACACCAACTTCAGGATAGTGGTTACCTCTGGGGGAAATGAGGAAGAAGGGGAAGGAAATTGGGAGGGGGTGCTTTTCCCTGTATCTGAAATATTTTATTTCTTCCACAGTAACAACAAAAAGATTTAAATCAGATACAGCAAAAAGGTAATATCTGTTTAAGATGTTGAGTACTTGAATATGCCAAATTATTTTCTTTATAGTTTAAAAAGTTAAAGAAATGCTTATTCACTGTAGAATTAAGAATGAAATAAAACTCACATGCAATCTCACCATAGTGAGATTTAAATCTAACTGACTGAAACAAGTTCCAAACCTTTATCAGAGGCCATTCTCAGTTAAGCGATACTGTGTTTAAGGGCTGTCAAGTTGAATTAGTTTTTAGAAGATAAGGCAGTATAATTTGTAGGAGAGAAAAAGAAATCAACATGTGAGTATGCAAAGCACAGTCTCCTTTAAACTTCTTCAAACTTTATTAGGTAGGTATTATCATCATCCCTACTTTAACGATGAGGAGACTGGGGTTCAGACAGGTTGAGTAACTTGTTCAGGTCTCAAGACTTGCATGGATCTGAGATTTGAGCACAAGTTTGCTTTAGTCCAAAACCTCATTATCTTTTCATTTCAAATCTCTTCCTTGTGCAATAGAGAAAGATAGGTTCTAGGAAGATAAATTTATTCATGAGCCTGGATTCCTGTTTGGTTTTCCAAAGGGGTCATATTTCTTTTTTTTTCAATTAAACTCTTTCAGTTAATGTTCTTCCTTAGAGCAAAAAATTCATGTCCTCAGCAACCAGTCCTTCATATGGTAAGATGGAAAAGACAAATTATTCATAATAATTCTTTAAATATCTGCTATCCAAGAGACATTTATTGAGAGCACCTACGTGTATTACTCTGTAGTAGGGACAGAGAAGGACATGAAAAAATGTATGCCAGATAGTCTTACCATGAGGAGCCTATAATCTGATGGAAAAGCATATATGTGAAATGGGAAATGGAGGACAGTTTGTGATCCAGAATGAGACTTTTATGAGTTAATTTAGGAAAAAGATGTATCTAAAAATAACAAGTGAGATAGAATTCATTCAGACTCTCAGCCATTTCTCTGACATCTAAATTTATCAGAGCTGTGACCTTAATGGTGAAGCGGCCCAGGGCGGGTCCTGTTTTATTCTCTTCTCTACTGTCTTTTCCTAGGTGATTTCATCCAGTGCCAGGACTTTAAACGCCATCGATATGCTAATGAGCTCTTGATTTATATCTTTCCGCCTGACCTCTCCCTGAACTCTAAGCCTGCATGCCCAACCTCCTGCACATCTCTGCTTGGACACCTAAAAAACATCGTAAATAAGTCCGAAAGAGAACTCTTAATTTTTCTCCCTTAATAGTAACTAACAACAGGAGACAGGCACTGTCCTAAGTGCTTATAATTATTTAATTAAATTATTTAGTTTTTTAATCCTTAGGGCACATCTATGAGATGGGTGCTATGATGGGTCTAATTTTACCCAAAAGGAAACTGAGGCACAGAGGCTAATTAATTGTCCAAAGCTAGTAGTGATGAAGATGCGATTCCAGCTCAGCCTGTGTCCATAGTGCCTGCCCTCACAGCCACTGCAGGATACTCCTCTTCTCTCTGTGGTCCCCAACTCAGGGTACACACCACTGTCAGGCCAAAATCTTAGGAGTTATCCTTGATTCAACCCTTTCTTGAAGCTCCCCACATACCATCCACTGGCAAGTTCTTTCAGTGATATCTCCAAAATAGATCTCAAACCTGCTGTTTTCTTACCATCTTTCTTTCTTTTTTTTTGCGGTACATGGGCCTCTCACTGTTGTGGCCTCTCCCTTTGCGGAGCACAGGCTCCGGATGTGCAGGCTCAGCGGCCATGGCTCACAGGCCCAGCTGCTCCGCGGCATGTGGGATCTTCCTGGACCAGGGCACGAACCCGTGTCCCCTGCATCGGCAGGCAGACTCTCAACCACTGCGCCACCAGGGAAACCGCTTACCATCTTTCTTACCACCATTAGTACTCGCCTGTCTGGCAGTGGCCACCTACCTGTGTTCTCACCTTTCTTTATTTTTCTACAGTCCATTCTCCATACAGCCAGTATGATTTTTTTTTTTTTTAAAAACCTAAATCTCACCTTATTACTATGCCAAAGATCTCCAATGGCTGCTCCATGAAATTAGAATAAAACCCAAGCTCCTCTCGAGGAGGAAGGCAGGGGCCTACCTTTCTGAACTAATCTCATGGCAGGCTCCTTCATGGCCACTGTGCTCCAGTCACACTGGCCTCCCTTTTCTCCCTCTTGACCACACGCGGCTTGTTCCACACCATCCTCTGCATGGAATTCTCTTACGCTAGGTCTTTGGTTCATTCCTCTTTCAGGTCTCAGTTCAAATATTACATCAGAGATGATTTTCCTATCCAGCTTCTCCCAAATCAGAACTCTCCTTGTACCCTCCCTCCCGCTCCAGCCCCTGCACCTTCACCACTCTTGATCTCACAGAACCTGTTTTAGTTTTTTCATAGCTCTCTTATCTCTACCTGAGATTATTTGTTCATTTGTATAGGTGTTTATTGTCTGTTTCTCCTCATCAGAGAGGTAAGATGTACATGGGCAGCGAACTTGTCTGTCTTGGCCACCACTACATCACCAGCTCCTAAAAGAATGCCTGGCACATAGTAGACACCAATCAATATTTTTTGAGTGGATAACCAAAAATGATCTCATTTTCCTCTAGCTGATTTTGTATCTCTCAGGTATTTAGAAGAACTAATTTTACTCATTTTAGAATTTTATCCCAAATGCTGCTCAAATATTCTCTCCTAGTGCATGGTGTGTTCATAGTAAAAAATAGCTTAAATTTATTGAGGGTCTACTGAAATTAGGCATTTGACATACACTGTCATCCTCACACGTGGCAAACATGCTGTGAAGTAGGTATTGTTCTCATTTTAAAGATATGGAAACTGATGATGAGAGAGATTAAGAAACTTGCCCTGGGTTACTCAGCTAGAAAGGGACAGAGTTGAGATATGGACCCAGGCTGATTTGTCTGACTTTAGGTCCCAAGCTATTTTCAACAGGAATATTATGTTCAGCTATGCAACTTACAAGAAAAAGTAAATAATCAGAAAGATGAAATGATAACAAGTTTTTCAGTCTATGAAAATGTGAAAGCCAAGAGGAGAATGGTTGAAGTCTACAAATGGTTGAGACTGAACAGAATGATCAAAGATTTCATAAGAGCTCGGGGCTGGGAAATTTATTTCACATTAAGAGTAAGCTTATAGGGACTTCCCTGGTGGCACAGTGGTTAAGAATCCGCCTGCCAATGCAGGGGACACAGGTTTGAGCCCTGGTCCGGGAAGATCCCACATGCCATAGAGCAACTAAGCCTGTGCGCCACAACTACTGAGCCTGTGCTCTAGAGCCCGTGAGCTGCAACTACTGAGCCCACGCACCACAACTACTTAAGCCCGTGCACCTAGAGCCCGTGCTCCGCAACAAGAGAAGCCACTGCAATGAGAAGCCTGTGCACGGCAACAAAGAGTAGCCCCTCGCTGCAGTTAGAGAAAGCCCGCACGCAACAACGAAGACCCAACATAGCCAAAAAAAAATTTATTAAAAAAAAAAAAAGTGGGCTTCCCTGGTGGCACAGTGGTTGAGAGTCTGCCTGCTGATGCAGGGGACATGGGTTCGTGCCCTGGTCCGGGAAGATCCCACATGCCGTGGAGTGGCTGGGCCCGTGAGCCATGGCCACTGAGCCTGCACGTCCGGATGCAACGGGAGAGGCCACAACAGTGAGAGGCCCGTGTACCGCAAAAAAAAAAAAAAAAAAAAAAAAAAAAGTAAGCTTACAGAATGTACTACAATAACAGATGGTAAGAGTAATTATACAAATATTTTAAATGTTATGTTATAAATGTATAGTAAGTTATTCAGGGAAACCAGAGTGTCTTGGAATTATATCTCTCACCTGAAGAGGCAGAAGTGTATGGAATGTGAAATAAAAGGAAAAATGATAACTGACTAGAAAGACCTATAAATATAAGGAAAGTAAATCCTCCCTTTAATTACATGAATGAATGAAAGTAACTTATGACATGTTAAATTGGGAGGAAAAAAGGGAGAGACTATCACCTGGTATCTGTATTTTTCTTTGTGAAGAGATAGTATGCTACAGATCAATAACAAAAATAAACACCTTAACGGAAAACTAGATAAAAGGTAATTCCCAAAAGAGAAATGCAAATGGGCAATAAAAATATGTGACCAAGTTAATCTGCTTTCACAAATGAAGATAAAAATTTTTAAATTAATGAAATAAAATTTTTTACCTACCAGATTTTCAAACATTAAAGAATGACTAAATTCAGTGTGTAGTGGGACTTAGGGGAGACTATTTTTTTGCTTTCTTCTTTATAGTTTTCTACATTGTTTGATTGTTTTTATTACAAAGTGCATGTATTATTTACATACTTGAAAACGAAGAAAATTTATTTTTGTTTTGGACAAAATGAACAAACAAGCCTAGCCCACTCGAGCTGTAGTTTATTAGAGACAAATGTTTAAAGCTTCCTAAGAAGCTTTAAAGCTTTTCTTCATTCAAAAATACTCCACTTCTTAATGATTTTTAAAAATCATCTGGTGGGGTACCTCTGTTCTACCTATAATTCAGCCCAAACCTTTGTGATTTCTCTGATATCGTATTATACGCACATTCACTTAGAGTTGAAACACAAAGAATATATCTCACACTTCTCTCTCTCTCTCTTTCTCCCCCACCCCACTTCCTGTCTTTCTTTAGTCCTTTTTTCCTCTCTCCTCTTCCCTTCCCCCCAAAAATACCACTTATCCTACTTCTTATAAAACTCTTGCTTATGGCGCTCTTTGCCTCTGGAGTCCTTCTTCCTGAAAGATCACAGAAGCAATGTACCTCTCATTATTTTACTTTGTTAAAATTATCCATTGTCTTCTTACTAGGCCATACTAAGCCATCCATTTATTGGAATCACTTCCTCAAATCCTCTGCTTCTTGTGCCTTCATGTAAAATCTACTTTATTCAACTCCACAAGAAGTTTCACATGTATACACATTGGCTAAAGTATTGTTGAATAGTCTTGATGTATGGCTCAAAAATAAGTGAAAATAAGAACTCTTCCAGCATTAGGTTGAAATCAGTCACAAAGCTATTAATTCTATTATGACCTCTTTCCATTATATATATGCTTATATAGAGTTATTATAAATATTTTTATACAAAATTATTTTAACATGCTTTCTTCACAGAAAGATAATAGGACCCATGTCTTTGTCTTTTGCAGTAATATTGAATGCAGTTTTTTGAAACCAGTATTTCCCCAAACTTGCATGTCTGCCATCTATATTAGAATCATCTAGGTGAGCATATTAAACATAGATTCCTCTGCTCTCCCGAAATCTACCAAGTCAAAATCTGTGTGTGTGATTGGGAAGTGTGCAGTTTCAACAAGCATTTTAAATGATTATTTTGCCTTTTCCGATTTGGAAACTCATGAAAATGGTCTCATCTTGAAAAGTGATTAAATACATCTAAATATCTCTGAGTGAAAGATTGTCAAGATGAAACTAGTGGCAAATTCTTGGACTGTTCCTTAAAAAAAAATACTAATAGCACCCCGCTTTTTGTTCATTTACAAGTTATATGTTGTACATGGTGACTTTAAAAGTCTCTCTGTTTTAGGCGCATCAGCAATAAAAATAGAGTTATAAACTGTTGACTTCTGTTACACATGAGTGGCTTAAAGGGGTAGCTTAAGTAATGATTTTGCTCCTTAGACGCATTCAGTTATAACAGAGAACCAGTGTGCAAATGTAATGTCTTAAAAAGGAAGATGTTCAGTGAATCACCTTCCTAGGCTGCCCTTGCTCTCGAAGATGTTAACATTGACATTGTATCAATTTCCAAGTACACAGCGCTGAACCCTGGCCTCTACTAAGGCTCTGAATTATCCTGAAGGGTTGATGAAGAGCCTCCTGTCACTGGCATCCTTCAAAGATTGATCCCATTTAGGGAAATGGAAATTTTCTGAGTGCAATAAGCTACTGGGTCTTCACTGAGAATGGCGTTTGAGTATTCATTAGTTCTTGTGAAGTTGCAAGTGATAGTGATTTTGGACATCTAATTCTAGCAATAAACTTCTAACAAGAATGAAAAATACAGCTTTCCTTTTCCATTATTCATTTGCCCCTGAGTCAGACCAATGACAGTGCTCCTGTATCAGATAAGAAATATCAAAGATTGGGAAAGTGTTTTCTTTTCTCTTTTTACTCTCTTTAAATGCTTATTACATTTCTAAAGCAGATTAGCAAATCAGGCAAAAATATTTTGAATATCCACCTAAACTATTTTTTGGCAAAGCAGCAAATACACTAGAATTAAAATCAGTCTTCATTATAATGCCTTCTTTCTCTTGAAAATATTGTCAGATAATTTTTGTTAAAAATTTTGTAACATACAAAATCTCTCACAGGTATTTTTCAGTAGTGTCAATAGATCAGAAATCCAAGTCTGACAGGATACAAGTGTTAACTATTTTTTTTTTTTTTTTTTGTGGTACGCGGGCCTCTCACTGTTGTGCCTCTTCCCGGACCGGGGCACGAACCCGCGTCCCCTGCATCGGCAGGCAGACTCCCAACCACTGCGCCACCAGGGAAGCCCTAGTGTTAACTATTTTTGATGACAGCAACTCTAACCTTTGAATGGTTTATTGTCAAAACCACTCAATTCAGTTACTCAAGGGTATCAGGTAAGTTGTCTTTCTAGGTGAACTCAAATACCTTGTTTCTTAGGATTTCTGAACAAGGAATGACTCTATTATATGTTGTTCTGATGTATATGTTGATAGATTATTTAATCCAAGATAAAGAATAGAATAGTGAAGAACTATTTTTTTCTTTTTTTTCCCAAATAGATCATTGTTCAATGCCCCAACCAGCTGGCTTAATTTCTACATGCAGTTTTTTCTTTTTTTGGAAAGCTGATTCTACTCAGTATATATAGTTCAGAGAAAAAAACAGAGACAGTAAGTTACGTAAAAATAAATATGTAAATCTAAAGGGGGAGAAAATGAAGCACTGCTGTACAAATCCAAACACTGGGAATTAAAGCAGGGGAGTGGAGGAGAGAAGGGATAAGCAGATGGAATAGAATTCCACTGTTGTTTTTGGATTGGGGTAATTAGAGGAAGGATTCCAAAGAGGGAAAAGCGATAAAATAAGGGCTGAGGTAGGTGCAGGAACACAAGATATGTCAAAGACGATAAAATGGAGAGAGAAAAAATGTATGATAAAACTGGTGATCAGTGCTTAAGTAACTGTGTGGTAGTCCTAATAAACTGGCTTTTAAAATTGTTTTTTAGTTAGTTTCATAATGGATGCACTTTTAGAAAAATGGCCTTGGAAACTACTGAAGTAGTGAATTGGTGATAGTCACAATCTGCTCCTACTGAACAGTCTTTGGAGAGCTAAATGTCTTAAACTTCCCAAGTGAATAAAGGGTTACTTGCTTGCCGGTGTCAACTTGTAGAGTGTAAGGGGTAGGAAGAGTTTATGAGCACAATAATTTAATTTTCCCTAATTAATTACCATTGACTCAACTAAATTAATTGTTCGATCATAGGTATGACATCAAAGTTTCATTTCCCAAGGAGAACAGTAGTAAAGTGTTTTGGCAGATTGAGCAGCTGTAAGAATTGCTGACATGACTACATGAAGAGCATAGTTTGTGGCAGAATAATGCTTCCTTCCTCCCCTTCCCTCCCCAAGATAAACAAGTACTAAGCCCTGAAACCTGTGAATATGTTATGTGATATGGCAAGAAGGATTTGGCAGATGTGATTAAATTAAGGACCTTCATATAGGGATTATGTGGGTGGGCCAATCAAATCATGTGTGTCCTTAAAAAGTGGAAAACCTTCCCAATTTTAATTAGAGGTAGATGTGGCTATGAAAGAAAGGCATAGAAAGATGTAACGTTGCCAGCTTTGGAGATGAAGGAAGGGAACGTGAGCCAAGCAATGTGGGCAGACTTTGGAAGATGGAAAAGGTGAGGCAATAGATTCTCCCCTAGAGCCTCCGGAAAGGAACACAGCCCTGCCAATACCTGGAACTTAACCCAGTGACACCCATGTGGGACCCCTGGCCTCCAGAATTGTTAAGTGATAAATCTGGGTTGTTTTAAGCCACTAAGTTGGTGGTACTTTGTTACAGGAACAAAAGGAAACAAACACATAGCTATTTTAGTAATTGGTATATTACTGGTATACTGGTATATTGCTCTCTCTCTCTCTATATATATATTTTTTGGCTGCATTGGGTCTTCATTGCTGCGCATGGGCTTTCTCTAGTTGCAGTGAGCAGGGGCTACTCTTTGTTGCAGTGCACGGGCTTTCTCTAGTTGCAGTGAGCAGGGGCTACTCTTCGTTGCAGTGCACGGGCTTCTCATTGCGGTGGCTTCTCTTGTCATGGAGCATGGGCTCTAGGCACGCGGGCTTCAGTAGTTGTGGCGCATGGGCTCAGTAGCTGTGGCTCGCGGGCTCAGTAGTTGTGGCTCGCGGGCTCTAAAGCACAGGCTCAGTAGTTGTGGCACATGGGCTTAGTTGCTCTGCGGCACGTGGGATCTTCCCGGACCAGGGATCGAACCCGTGTCCCCTGCATTGGCAGGCGGATTCTTAACCACTGTGCCACCAGGGAGGGAAGTCCCAGTAATTGGTATAATTAATAATTATAACTATTATTATGTATAATCATTCCAATCATTAATATGAAAATGAAAACACCTAATTTTTAAGGTAAAATTCCAATATGTACCAAATGAGTAATTTTAATACTTTAAAAATTTTAGTCTACTTTGAAGTTTAATAAAACCAGTTGACTATGTTTCTGTTGTCTATAAATAGTCCATAAATTATGTCAAGTAGATCTCGTAATTTATTTTATATTTACATTGTGATTTTAAGAGCTATTTAGTATCTGAGGCTACAGTTCCATATACATAAATGGCCTATAAAAGTTAAGAATAAAAAGTGTTTTAGCTATTAATTAATGTCTCCCAGAGATTAAGACAATATACCAGAATTTACTTCATTTTAAAAAAATTTGTGTGCTTAAAAAAATATTAGGAATACCTGTATAACGCATAGTATAACATCATAGGGACTGTAAAATCTGAATGTATACAGAGAGAAAAAGTTAAATTATCTGAATTATGGAAAATTTCTGTACTTTAATTGAGCTAGCACCAAAATTATCTGTCATTTTGTCACCCTAATTCAATCAAAACTGCTAAACTGATGACAGTTACCAGAACTGAGGCAAAGTACCTAGAAAGAAGACATTAGTGCATAGGAAGGTGAACTTGTTAACTCAAATCTTCAAGTAAAATCTGCCTTGGCCAAATCATTGCAGTTACTTAAGTCCAAGGCATTTCAAGAAGTGATTGATACTTTTGTTCCAAACTTATGATTAAATCCAAGGCAGAGCTTCAGATATGACCCATCAAACTATAATAGACTCTGTCTTGGATCTAATTTGCTATAAAGCAGAATAGGAAGGATTTGATATGGACACCACAGTACTGTGTTAGGAGGCAACTGGGGAGTAGTGTGTGTGGGAAAGCTCAGCTTTTGGAGCAGGTGGAGCTGCATCTTGTATCCTGGGACTGGCCCTTGCTGGTTGAAAGATCTTAGGTAACTTAATCTTAGACCGTGAACTTCATTTTCTTCATATGAAGTGATGGTACTTATAATCATTGTTTTATAGGATTTTTTAATGAAAATTAAATGATAATAAATATAAAACACAAAACAATGTATGTACTCAGTAAGTGTTACCCCTCTTGGGAGTAGCTAAGTACCCCCAAATATATCATTATAAAATAATTACATCTTTTATGTAATTATTATAAGCCATCAGCACAGAAATATCAAAGAAGACCCATTTATATTTTGACTTATTTCTAAGAATTATGGAATGTTTGAAAAAAATCAGTCCAGAGAAGGAAATAACCCAGTAAAATTTTCTCCTTTGTCCTTCACTTCCTTTATAAAAAACATGTTTCATTATTCATCAATGTACCCCTTGAAATCCTTATCATGGCACTTAGAGTAGATGTTCATAATTTTCTGAGCTGAATTGACTATCTCTAGCATCTAAATCCGTACTGAGAGTTTTCCTCTTGTAATCTTCTGCTCATCTAGTGTGTAAAACTTGTCATTGCCTGTTGAGCCTTAGTACCATCTATGATTGTCCTGCTCTTTATCTTGTTTGGGAAGGATTCATTACATCGCACCTTTAAAAATGTAATTAGTCACCAAATATTGTTTGTATATTCATGTGGTGTTCAGAAACATTATTTTGTCTCCTTTAAATAATTTAAAACTCATTCTTTTAGAATGTCATTGTGTAACAGATGACTCCTTGATATTAATAGTAATAGAGATACATTGCATCTCACAATGTAACAAATTTAATAAAATTTACTAAATGTAAGTAGATTATGGATACAAAATAGTTTTTCCCTTTGCTAAACTATTTTCTTATTTCCCCATGTTAAATTATTGCCGAAAACTATTTCCAGAAAATTATTTCCTTAATGTAATTGTCTTTATAGCTGCTAGCACACTATGGCTATTTAATTTTGATAATAATATTGAGAATGATGTATTTTCCTGTATATTGTAAATCACATTATCTAACATTTAGAAATAAGTATTCTACCAAACTGAAAGAAAGAGAAACATTTCATATATGTTCATAAGAACAGTCCCAAACTGCCTAACTTTTTGACAATTATAAAAC
Organism: Phocoena sinus; assembly: GCF_008692025.1. Classification (NCBI taxonomy): domain Eukaryota; kingdom Metazoa; phylum Chordata; class Mammalia; order Artiodactyla; family Phocoenidae; genus Phocoena; species Phocoena sinus. The sequence goes on from NC_045767.1 coordinate 22,960,182, forward strand.
AATATAGGGCCCAGAGGGATTCGGACACATTTTACTACCACAAACATTCAGGTGACTTCTAGGGAGCCCTATTTTTCCTAGTATGAGCAACAATGGTTATACATGAAGGAACTATCAACTAAGCATTGTAAATTCAACAGAACTATCTTTCAAAGACAAGGGTGAATAAAAATATTTACATTCCATAAAATCTGAGAGTTTACCACAAATAGACTCTCACTAAAGGAACATCTAAAGGATATGCTCCAGGAAGAATGGGATTCATCCACTCAACAAATATAGAAGGAGCCAGACACACTTTTAGCTGCTGGGGATACCTCAGTGAACAAACAGATGAGAAAATCTTGTCGTCATGGTGTTTACATTTTAGGAGCCAAAGTCACAAACCAACAAAAATAGGTAATTACATAGAGTCTGTCCAGTAGTGTGCTATTAGACCTTTAACAACTGGCTCTTTGAAAAGAAAAAAGCCTGAATTTGTAGAATTTGCCAGTTTCTGTGGTAATACTACCCCCATGCCAAAATTCCAAACTACTGGCAATGTTATTGAAGCTGGGAAGAGATGTACACAGTTGATCTGGTGAACGTGTGCCAATTTCAGCACACTATTGATGATCATAAGTGCTAGGGGAAGAAATTAGCAGGGAAAGATGGGAAGACTTGGGGTGCTGCAATTTTAAAGAGAACGGTCAGAGAAGTCGTCACTGATAAGGTGACATTTGAGTAAAGACCTGAAGGAAGTGAGGAAGAGAGCCGTGCACCAATTTGGGGGAACAACATTTTAGGCAGAAAGAACAGCAAGTACAAAACCCTGAAGCAGGAGCTGGAACAGCAAGGAGGCTAGGGAGGTTAGAGTGAAGAAGAGGGGAGCAGGGCATGTGATCAGGGAGTCAAGGAGAGGGTATAAAAGACTAAGAATTTTGGCTTTTAACGTGGGTGAGACTGGAAGTCACTGGAGGGTTCTGAGAAGAAGAAGGACATGATCTGAATTATATGTCAATGACATCACTCTGGCTTACCTGTTGAAAAGGAGTAGGCCAATCTAATTAAACCATGATGGTAGTAAAAACAATAATGTCCAATAAACAGCCATAACATAGTTAATATCCAAAACAAGAAAGGCTCATCAGGGGGGTGGGGGTGGGAGGGATTGGGAGTTTGGGATTAGTAGATGCAAACTATTATATATAGGATGGATAAACAACGAGGTCCTACTGTATAGCACAGGGAACTATGTTCAATATCCCATAATAAACCATAATGGAAAAGAATATATATATATATATATATATATATATATATATATATATATAAACTGAATCACTTTCCTGTACTTCAAAAATTAACACAATATGGCAAATCAACTATACTTCAATAAAAAAAATTTAAAAAAAAAGAATGGCTCATCAGCCAAAGGAGGGTGGACATGATTGGAGACAAAGTACTTTGCACTTTTTGACTGATGTGTGAGAATATTAATATTACCACTTGCTTATTAGCACATATGTTTAAATTTCTGGAGAAACCACTAGTTTGATATATATAAAAAAATATATAAATATATTATATATATATTACAAACCAAGAATGGGTAGAAAAAAGAAGGAAACTGACAATTAAAGCAATAAAGGACAGAGAGAAAGAAAAGAAGATACAGAACAAGTGGGACAAATATAAAGCACAAAATAAGGTAGCTGAAATTAATCCATACACATTGATAATCATATTAAATGTACGTAGACCGATCTTGTTAATTAAAAGACAAATATTGACACAGTAGATAAAAAGCAAAAGTCATAGAAAGTTGTTCTCAAAACTAATTTATAATGTAAAGACAGATGATAGAGCAAATATAAAAATGAGATAAAGTATAATTTTTAAATAGTAACCCCCAAAAAGCTGGTGTAGCTCTACTAGTATTAAGATAGCCATAGAATAATAAAGTATTAAATTAATATATAAATATATTCACACACACACTTAAGTAACATAGCTTCAAATATGTAAGGGAACAACTGACAGAAAAACAACGAAATATTTACAATCCACTATTAGAGTTGGAGAATTAAACATACCACCTTTGGTAACATCAAGTAGTACACTCTATTCCTTCCCCTCCATCAAAAAAAAGATCAAAACAGGAAGAATACAGAAGCTCTGAGCCACACAGTTAACAAAGTTGAGCTAATAGATATACCTTGACTGTACAATATATGTTCTTATAAGAATACTGTATCCAGTCATAAAGTGATTCTAGCAAATGGAAAGTATTGGTATCAAATAGATACATGCTTCCAGAGCACAATGCAATTAAAGTGGATATTAGCAAATAAAAAATAAGAAACATCACAGAGAATGGAAAGGAATTAGAGAAATATGAGTTTGGGGGAAAAAAGATTGGTGCTATGTACAGGCCTTAACACCCATCAATAGTGAGCTATCTGGAGAAATGTTTCCTTTCTATTTTCACTTATGACAGAATAACTGGTTGCAGTTGCCTTTTCCCTGCAAACGTTTGGTGTGTCAGTTTCTTTTTCAATGACTTTACGAAACCTCTGGCTTGACCTTAGCTGGGGCAAGGAAGGTTCTTGTGAGAGGGTGAGGTCAGGCAGCATGAAGCTCCCCTTCACTGAAGCTTCCATTTTAGCCTCAGGGGGGTCAGCTCCCCCTGTATGACAGAGAAGTCAGCCAAGTCTGTCTTCTGAGCCTGATACCACTTACTTCTCAGAGCTTTACGGCTTCCTACTTCTATTTTCAGCACTTTCTTTTCCCTAGGCACTCTGGGACCTTCAGTTAGCAGGGAAAATAATGATAAAGTCACTCATAAAGAACTGTCCTCTCTTATGAGGCCACTTAGGGGTAATCAACAAACAGCCAAACTAAGGAATAGTGACATATAAGGGAGCAGTGGGAAAGGTTAGGGTGGTGAGAACGGGGAATGGTTGCTGAGTCCCTCCGGTTGTACTCAGGCCCCTGTTTAGTGTGCTCAGATACAGCTGGGCTGGTTCTTCATTTTCTCACGGATGTTAGAAAGTTTGTCAACATTAGAAAGAGCGCGTGTGCCTATTATAGAAGGAGAAGGAGGGAGAAACATAGGCATGAGAGTGATATGCAGCTCTTTTATTTGTTGAGAGTATACCTGCAGAGAGTTCAGTAAAACCCTTAAGACCACTCCCTATTCCACTTCCTATCTTAGGGCTGAAATATTATACGAAACAGTCTAAGTCTAAAGGTATAATGCATCTGAGGCCGAGTGAATTCATTCTTCTAAGAGAGAATTTGAATTGTCAGTATTCATTTGGTCATGCTGTGCTTTCATGTATAACTTTAAAATGCTTTAATGGGAGAAGTATCTCTTTATATACCCACTTTCCCTCTCCAAGAAGCCTTTCTCCAAAACCCACTAGTCTCAGGAAGTTTGAGGACAGGTGTTAGAACACTAGGAACTTGAATTTTCTAACATCACAAAACTAGTCCATGGTAAATTTGAGACAAGTCTTGTCCATTTAGTTCAATACACACACACACACACACACACACACCCTTCCTGACTTCAATTTTACTGAACGTAGTATAATATTTGTCTACACTATGTTCTTTGGTTCTTTAAGGGCTATGGCTTGTGGCTTGTAAGTTCTCCAACTAATGAAGATAACACCTTAGGTCCCTTATTTATCTTCTTCCTCTTGAAGAGTCATATATTTTGTGCCATGTCACAGTTTCTTCTGTAGCTTTGAGGCTCTTTGAAACGTGCTCATATTATTCAGTAGCAAGGCAGGTAAAAACTGATATTGGGTTGCTAATTCTAATCTTCCGATTAAATAAGGAAACACAGTGTTTTTGTCCCACATAAGGAAAAAAAGCACGTTTGCAGTGATCAGCATCACAGTTAAAATTTACGTGGTATGCAACCATCCTTCTAATTTTGCAAGAAACATTCTACGTCACCTTCAATTTCCTCACGTTCTTTTCAATTTTCCTAATACATCAAATAGGGTAAGTATAATACTTGTTTTTTTTTTTAGTGGTAATAATTAAATAAAAGAGCTTTATGAAAATATTTCTATTAATTATGTACTATTAATCACCATATCCATGACCTTTTCTTAGACCACCTGCTCTTGGATCTTTCTTCCTAGGAAAAAATCCTTCCCTTACCCTAGTTAGTTACAGAGACCTATCATTCCAGTTTGCCTGGGACTCTGAATTTTAGCATTGAATGCCCTCAGTGTACGCAAACCAGGATAGTTGGTCCCTCTAACTGTAGCCCACCCTCCAGCTAATTTCTCTTCTCTCTTTTACATCAAAATTTCTCCACTGAGTACTCCAAGCTCTCCTTCTTCGTATCTTAACCCTCTAATTTACTCCTGAACTTACTTCAGCTGTGCCTCTGCCTCGATCATTCCATTACCCTGGATCTTGTAAGAGTCCCCTGTGACTTTTATCTTTTGCCAAAGGAGACTTGCCATTTCTTACCTCAGTGGACCCTGCTATTAGATTTTATACTGCTGATCACACCCTCATTGAAGCTCTTTACTCCCAAGGCTTGTATAGCATCACAGCTTTCTGGTCTCCGACTATTCTGACTCCTATTCACAGGATTTTCTCTCTCCACTTGTTTTCTGAAAGATGATTTTCCTCAAGATTCTACACTTGATCTTCTTCTCTTGTCACTCTGTAAACCCTTTCCCTGGCTGATCTCACATACTTTCATGCTGAAAGTGAACAATCCCCTAATTAGAATGATAACTTCAAAAACTACACTTGCTACCCAGACTTCTCGGGAGCCAACTACCTGTTAAACATCTATACCTGCCTGTATGTGCCAGATGCACTTCAATAAAACTGAAAATTTTAATATGACCTCTAATGACCTTCATTATGATCTTCTTGCTCTCTCCTCTTTCTTTGTTGTTGGAATAATCAACTATTATTCAACTACACTAAATATCATTTTTTAACTTAAAAAAATTTTATTGAAGTACAGTTGATTGACAATGTGTTAATTTCTGCTGTACAGCAAAGTGATTCAGTTATACATATATATATATTCTTTTTCATTATGGTTTATCCCAGGATACTGAATATAGTTCCCCTTGCTATACAGTAGGACCTTGTTGTTCATCCATTCTATATATAATAGTTTGCACCTGCTAATCCCAAACTCCCAATCCTTCCCTCCCCCTTGGCAACCACAAGTATGTTCTCTATGTCTGTGAGTCTGTTTCTGTTTCATAGATATGTTCATTTGTGTCATATTTTAGATTCCACACATAAGTTGTATCGTATGGTATTTGTCTTTCTCTTTCTGACTTACTTCACTTAGTATGATAATCTCTAGATCCATCCGTGTTGCTGCAAATGGCATTATTTCATTCTTTTTAATGACTAATATTCCACTGGATATACGTACCACATCTTTATCCATTCATCTGTTGATGGACATTTAAGTTGTTTCCATGTCTTGGCTGTTGTAAATAATGCTGCTATGAACATAGGGGTGCATGTATCTTTTTGAATTATCGTTTTGTCTGGGTATATGCCCGGGAGTGGGACTGCTGAATCACATGGCAACTCTATTCAACTATGCTAAAAATCTTAATGTCACCCTCGATTATATTCTCTTTCATCTCCATTGATCCAATTACTAAGTTTTCAACTTTACCTTCGATATTGTTCTTATATTGGTCATTCCTTCTCCATTCTTATTCTCATTTCCTAGTTTCAAGAAATCTTCTTTTGTCTGAATATCATCTCTACAGCCTCCTAAATCATTATATCACTATAGCTTTGCCTTCCAAATCTGTTCTGCTTCATAGGACTTAACAGTTCTGGTACACAGCACACAGTATAGTGTTTCACACAGCATTACTTACATAAAACCACACAGGCACTTTTCCTATTGTACTCACCATATTGCAAGCTATCTACCTATTTATCACTCCCACTCCACCCCTACCAAGCAGTGGTACACTCATTAAGGGGGAGCCATGCTTTATTTATCTTTGTATCCCTAGTGCCTACCTCCACGGCTGGCGTGTGATATGGCCGTTCCAAGTATTAAGCAGGAAGATGCTCAGCACAATCTTCACCTACGTGCTTTCTGAGCTTCTCTAACTTTATTCTCCCCACCCTCTCTTCTAAAGGGATAAGACCATGGTGTATGTTTCTATTTACATATCACCAAAACTACTTCACATGTAGGACATGCTTAATAACTAGTTACAGAATGAATCAATGAAGGAATGAATGAATGACTATGTTTAGAGACACAATCACAGATACAATTTAGAAGTAGTTCAGAAACCCCAATAATTCAAAACATACTTTCTTTTAAGCCTTTAGCTTGGTTAGAAAATATATTCCCATCTAAATGTGAGCAATTCATAAAATATTTTACACATGTTAAATTCTTATTGAATTTATTCAGTAAGGTTTTAATTTTTTATACCACTTAAAAATGGCTTAACCTTAAGAGCACTAAAGGCATTTTGTATAATTTTAGAGGATATAGTAGAGTTTGCATAAAAAACTCGGAGATTTATCTAGCATATTTTTAATGATATAACAACATATTTTGACAGTTTTAAAGACATATTTTAGAAATAAAGCCTTACAATTTTTTTATCATAATATTTTGAAATGGAAAAATTAGAAAGAGAATTATAAATTGTTTGTAATTTTCAAGGATATAATAAATGTTTTTTTTTCATAATAAATGTTTAAACTACCAGCTTGGTTTAATTTAGCTACATTTTCAAAGACTATTTCAAAAGACTAATGAAAACTTAAGCACAACTTCATTAATTAATTTATACTGACTTAAAAGGAAGAGTCTAAAATATTGCCAAGAATATGAAAGGTTTTTTTTTCTTTTCAGTCTTCACACTCTCTTATGGTAACATTTAATAGTCCTTCTGGTATTCTTAGCTCATTTAAGTAGTGTGATGAACATTACTATTACTTGCCAGATGCTTAGTGTCTGGAGAAAAGAATGCAGTTTCAAGACTTCTTTTCCATCGGATTCAGTACTTTATATTTTACCAAAAGGTCAAAGCTATATAGAATAAAAATTATGTAACAAAATCTCTCCTTTCGCTTTTACGTGAAATCAATATGTAGTATAACAGAGATAGAATCCAGTGGCATTTCGAATGGGAAACTAAGATCAATGTAGATCATTTTAATTTTAAATTCCATTAATATTAAACAGCCAGTTGTTATGTAATATAATCCCTTCACAATGATAACCAACTATCTTCACATAATTGTTTTCTATCTAAGGGCAGCAGTTTTACACAATAAGAAATCTAATCCAATATAAATGTAGCATGATAGGTTTCATATATGAACCAGAAGTGTTCAATGGATTTTGAAAATTAATGTAAATTCTTATGTGTGTATGTGAATAGGTATGCTTGTGTATTCATAGCTTTCCATATTTAGTAGTGCTAATTTTCAGAGTTTCAAAAAAGTAACAAAAGAAAATGAGTCACACATTTGACTTCCAGAAACATCTGAACTTGCTACTTATGAGATCTTTAATTCTTGAAAATTTGTGGGAGTATTTATTTTCGTTAAAATAAATTCACCTGGATTTCATAGCTAAATGGACTAAAGTCTTAGATTAGTAATAGTTTACTGAGGTAAATAGTTTCTGGAAAGTAATTAAACAAAGTGGTTTCTACTCTGTAGTTTTAAATACACACGGAAATGCATTTCAGGATTCTGCCACACTCAATCCTTTAGTACAATCTTCATTTTCTTCTTGATTCAGAGGAAAATGTATTATCTACTTAGTTGTTCTAGGGCTGAGATATAGCCCCATATCTCAAAAATACCTGAGGGTAGCCAACTCATCCCAGTTTGCCTAAGAATTTCCAAATAAAATAAAAATCCTATGTCCCAGGAAATCCCTTAGCCCTAGACAAACCTACTGAGAGACGAACCAAACTTTGAGATAAAGAGCCTTACCTTAACATCATTGGTGTTCATTCTTGTTCCTTCCTTTCCCACAAAAATATCATCAATATCCACGAGAATGTACCTGTCCAAGGACAATGTGAGCCTCTTCCCTGACAAGAAGGAAACAGCATCTATGAAGATGAGCTTATGCAACCAAAAGTTCAAGTTGCTGCCAAAAAGAACTCTGTGAATTCCATCATGGAGCCCCAGGTCGTGTATGACAGTGGCATAAAAAGCACCTTTAGGGATGGGAGGAGAAAGGTTTTCTGGGGTCTTTACTTTGGCAAATATTACTGGTTGGTAGGCTGAGTGATTAATCTGGAAAATGGTCCAGTCAGTTCCAGGTAAAGAAACTTTTTCAAGCTTAGAAGATTTGGTCACATGAAGCAATGGAGAATGAGGATTAATACAACAATCTTTTACTGCAAGGTTTCCATATACAGAAAAAGGGAAACCTTTCAACTGAAAACTCTGTAGGCTCTTCTCACTAGTTTTGTGGAATCCAATGACACCCACACCATATTCAACACAGTATTTATCTAAAAGGCTTCGATTCCAAGAGTCCATATTTATATACTTTAAAATATTCTCATAAATAATGAGAATGTATTTGCCTTTAGTTTTTTCTATAAGTGCTGGGAGATCCCCTTTTCCAGGAGCAATTTCAATGTGATACTGGAATCTGCTAGATTCTAGAATCATAACGATGTCTTGACCGAGTGATGAGTACTGGCTCTCCACAAACACCAGGACTGTGGGTTCTGTCCTTGAGGCATCAGAAAGCTTCCTTGTCTTCACTTCCATCAGCCTGTATGGTAGGTGCTGGAAGTCCCCACAGTCTACTTCTGAAGCCATCTCAGACAGTTCATTTTCCTGTTTGTAGCCACTGTACAGGTAGTAAGCAGAAATAATAATGCTCACCATACAGAACGTGGCGAGCAGAATCACCGTCCTTTGAAAGTGTCTGTGCAGCTTCATGATAAAACTCATGTTGTATATACTTCCCTCAGACTGTTCCAATAGAGGCACCATAAAAAAATAAAAGAAGAAAAGAAAAGATGATGTTTCAGACACTTTTCCAGCCTCAATCAATAGTTTATGTCACCATTGCAGCACATTTGTGTCACTTGATCAGGACTCACAGAAAATATAATCTGAAAAGTAGAATAAAATGCAATAGAATATCAAACATTCAGTCTGCAGCATTAAAATGAGCAAGTTTTTATCCTTGTGACTGGCACAAGTGGCAACCTGTGAGGCACATGAACTGGTGTTTGGTAAGTAAGAAAACCTCTTTCCTTCTCCCAGATCTGAATGAGGACATGGGAGGGGCACAAAGAGGGAAAGGCTTCCACTGAACAGAGGTCTCTATCCCTAGTATAGAAAAGACGTTGGACTAACAAGGAATTGCCTCTTACTCCTTGAGCTTTGCATCAAATTCTGTAGATCATACAGACCTAAGATCACAGAGAGGTCACCTCAGCCATACATTGCCATATCATGTAATATAGGCTCAAACTATTTGTTTGTAACTGCATACACTGAAAATTCATAAAAGTTTGGATATATTTCATTAAATGCTACTATTACGACAACAGTTTCTGCTTTTTAGAAAAAGTTCAGTAATTATATAAAAAAACTACCATAAAAGTGTTTTTAAAAAACATAATGAAAACAACTGCAACTTCATAAAACACTCTGTTATGCTATAATTTCAAATCCTTTTCAAGTTTCAGAAACCTTGGAAAAATTTAGTAACTTTTGAAAAATAATAAGAAAGAAACATGGGTGCTTTTTAGATTAGAAGTTATTAGAGTCTTACGGTCCTGGCACTTTTCATGGAAATATCATGGAATATAAAAAAATTTAAGAAAGGTATTATTATTGTCCATAAGGCAGGCTGAAAGCTAGCTGAAGACAGCTGAAAGCGCTAGTGGAGAACATCGTAGTTGACGTTCTTCACAAGATTAGGGTTTATTACACTTCTGTCTCATGTTGTCACTTTGGTCCTGGTAACTTCTAAGTAGAATGATAAGGTTAGAATAAATGATCACCAAGAACATTCTGGCTCTAAAATTCTGTGATATTCACCTCTGAAATAAGCAATGAGCAATATTTTGAATAATATATATTTATCTTTATGAAGAATATAATATTCTGGAATGTAACTGCAGGATATTTATAGGATAAATATCTTATTTAAATTATATATTGTGCTTTATTCATTCAAATATTTAGGGAATCTATATCATTCATTCAAATATTTATGGGATAATTATCTTTCTATTTAAAATATAAATGTTCAGCAGAGTGAATTTCTTTAAAGGAAACAAAATTATAAGGTAGAGACAGTGACTAGAATGCAAACAATAACGTATGGGTTGTTGATTAGAGACAAATGACTGGCACAGGATGAGAGAAGACAGATACCATGGCAAGTGGGGGAGTCTGCAATGTGTCAGGGGTTGGATTTGGGCAGAGCCTTGAAGGATGAGGGTAAAATGAATAGGCATCTGAGACGGAGGTAATTTTACAGAGGCAGGTGTGAGTACAATACTGGGCAAGGGACACTCTGATGAAGAGTTGAAGGAAAGAGTGAGGAACAGCTAAAAAATAAACTGAATAAAATATGGGTAACTCAGATTATAGAGAGATTAGATAGCATAGAAGTTCATTGTTGAGAAAGCCTGTAGGGAGCCATTAAACTTTCCTGATTTGGGAAATAACACGATAAGGGTGAGATTTTGCGGGGTGGGAGGGAGTGAATTAATCAAGAATGTGGAGTATATCCCAGAGCAGTGTTAGAGTCAACTCTGGCAAAAGCCAGTATAGGCTCCTTTCTCACAGTCCAATCACGGACTGTTAATGCTCACACAGCAGACAGAATGTGGGCAGGGACAAGTCCGTGGGACACTGCAAAGAAACGAGGTGCTGAACTTCATATTTCATGGGAGGTCTCTGGTACACCACCCTTTGCCAAGTAAAATGCCATTAAGGGCTCTGACATGGTCTCAAAGAAATCCTACTCTTTTAAACATTCTCACATAGGTTTCGGTGTAATTTAAGCAAATCAAAATTACCAGGACAACAGAGAGTTTTCATTGTAACTGTAGTTATTTCACTTTGAAAAGTGACTGTACTTTTAAAGTTAGGTACATGTTTATGAATACTGTAATAGTCTGAGGTATAATAGCAGGATACAAAATCTCACATCTCTCTAGGCCTCCGTTTCAATTTTAGCTGTGAAGTGTTTTTGACTGGATACAAAATGTATTACCACATTTTGCATTTCAGATAGCAGTGTCTCATAGTTTGTTCCTATTTTCAGAAGTGAAAGGCATGTAATTCATAAAATTATTACCTATGATGAGGCAGAGTGGTGAGGAATATTTGGTCTCACTATGCAGGACGGTTATTAGGAACCTATCAAATTATCTTCTCCACTAGCAAGTATAAAATACTGAAAGACATGTCTTTTCCATTAAATGCTTCCAGTGTCCTCCTGAAGCCAAAGGGAATTCCAATGTGTACGTCCCTGAGCGTAGGATTTGGTCTAACATATTTAAATGGATACATTAAGATTCTCTAAGTTTTCTGCAAACCTTTTTTGGCTGCACATCTCACTTCGCTGTGGTCAAATTTCGTCTTTGGGGTGGACTCTCAAAACTTCCTGTTCCTACTGCAACCTCGTCCACCACCACCAACTTCCCAAGCTCTCTCTGTCTCCTTTAGCTCTGAAAATCTCGGGATGGACTGAATTGTTGCTGTTACTCCTTCCTCTGCATTAGATGGCCCTGTAGCAGCTTCTCCTGAGCCTTTCACCAGTGGGGCATCACTAAGAAGACAGTTACATAAGGAAAATTAAACTCCTCCACACAATTCCCCTGTGAAAACTTCTCAGCGTGGAGCTGACCTAAACATGGTAAGACTCAGCAGTCACACACAGCCATTGTGGAAAGTATCTTTCCTTTGTACCTCTTGACACTATTATAATGAAAATTCTGTTTAAAGTCAGTCTCCCCTGTTTAACTGTAAACTCTAGGAGAGTAGAGATAATGCTTCTTTTGTGTATCACTGAGCCCCTAGGGTCAGGCACAGAGTAAGCACCAAATGGCTATTTGTGGAATTAGTTGAATACAATGGCATATTAACCTTAAAGGTTAATTTGACCCTTCTACTTTATTCTAATGCCATAAATTATTTTTAAGGCTACACATCACTATTAATGATTACAATTATCCATACATTTGCTGGATTTAATGTCTCTGTTTTATTCATTACTAAGAAATATATTCATACCGTCCCAACACGGGACAAAAGAGCAGCTATGGCAGATATTAAATCTTCACCCACCCAAAGATACCTTTGAATTAATCATTCTGCAAGCAGTCTTTAGGTATTTATTGAACACCTGCTTTGGGCTTAGTGCTGTACTAGGTGCTGCGGACACCACAGAAATAATTTTAGGAATGATTCTTGTCTGTAGAAGCACGGCCTCTATGGGGGAAATGAGACTTGTGAAACAGCAGCCAACACTATGTTGCCCATAATAAGTAGTGATTTGTGCTGTACAGACTATATCTATTATAAGTTTCAGAAGAAAGGGCAAGAGAGAGTAATGAAACTTAGGAAAGTCAGTGGCACCTTCTAAGAGACATGGTGCTTGAGGGGGACATGGCATGATGGGCAGGATTTGGGTACCAGGATGAGGTGAACACATCAGGCACAAAAACCTGGCAAAGTTGAAGAAATGAAATGGTTACAGTGTGTTTATCTGAGAGTCAGCCTAAACTAATTGGAAGGCACTGTGTGTTGGGTTGAAAATGGGAATAACATGTGATTGAAAGAGTACTGCAGATTGATGAACGTCCTTGGAAGTGACTGTGAACGCGAGTGTGAAACAGCATTGGGTGTATCTGAACGGAAGAGAGACAATAAAAATAGTGTTTACAGATGATTAGTGTAGCAGTGACATCCAGAATGGACAAAGAGCAGTAGTACGAACAGAGAGAGCACACGCTGCACTGCACGCAGTGAAGAAGTAGGTGGAGTCCGGGTAGTCCCAGCTAAGATGCTGCTGCATAATCCAGGTGGGGGGTGGTCTGAGTCCAGACCCAGGTGGTTATCGGGAAGAATGAAAACAAAGAGACTTGGGAGGCAACGAGAAAAGGAAATGATTACTGGTTGGGGAGAGGGCAGGCTTTGGGACTAGAAGAATAAAAGTGCCAGTAGGGCTTCCCTGGTGGCACAGTGGTTGAGAGTCCGCCTGCCGACGCAGGGGACACGGGTTCGTGCCCCGGTCCGGGAGGATCCCACAAGCCACGGAGCGGCTGGGCCCGTGAGCCATGGCTGCTCAGCCTGCGTGTCCGGAGCCTGTGCTCCGCGGCGGGAGAGGCCACAACAGTGAGAGGCCCGCGTACCGAAAAAAAAAAAAAAAAAAAAAACTGCCAGTAATAAAAACACCTTGGAGCGGAAATTGACTTGAGCTAGTGATGGACACTTAGGGTTCAGGCAGGTGACTAAATGATGTGTGGAGAGAGAGCAAAATCACAGTGTTCTAAAAAATAGTTGGATGTTGACAAAGTCAAGGAAAGGTTTGAAATTGATGGGTCACAGGTAAATCTCAATATGCTACACAAACTCGGCTCCTCAGGAAAGTCTTTCTGACCAACTCCACGCCTCCCCCCTTTAGGCCAGGTCTCCAGATTATATACTCTAATTATAATTACTTTTCCTTTGGGGCCTTGATCAAAACTCTTATTATTATTAGCAACATGATTTGTTTAATGTCCCTCTGTTTTGTTAGACTGAAATTTCCAAGGGTATAGGATTTGTGTTATTCCCAGTGATCTTTCAAACAAGACAAAGGATAAAAACATATTTAAAGGCCAAAAAGATCAACAGGTAAACCCTTTCGTATAATGACAATAGTGTTCTTGAAGGGCTCTCACAAAAATATATTGAAAACTACAGACTTTTCCATGGTCTGAAGGGTTGTGTGAATGACTGAAGAACAGGCACACGAGCCTGCGTGTCAGAGAGTTTCCTGGACACCACTGTCTGTCTTAGAAGAATAGAGCTGACAGCTGGGGTTGGACTTGGCCACCTCTTCGACCTACGATGAGGAATATGCTGAATGACCAAGAAACTGATGATGAAATTTAGAAAATCAACAAACCATTTAGGCAGGCATTTTGGAAGAGTCACAGTAGATACGGGAACGTTGCAAGGTTGGGCTGGTGATAAGCCTCACCACCTCATCAGGATTTCCTATAAGGCACACTGGAGGAAATTACGTCCTGTGGGAAGGCAGAATAACAACAGCAGCCCAGCTAACATTAAAGAATACTTACTATATGCCAACACGGCCTTGGGCCCTTTAAAGGCTAAGTAACCTGCCCAAGATGCCTCAGCTTGTAGTAGCTGAACTGATTTCGAACCCGACAGCCTACAGCAAAGATACCGTCCACCTGGGAAGGGAAGTGCCACACATCCCTTTCATGCTAGGGACATGCAGGAACTGGATATCAGGCACCTCTTCCCTTTAGATGCTGCAGTTTCCTCATGAAATGGGGGATACTTGTGGCACCTACTTAATAGGGTTTTGCTGAGGATTATGAGTTGAAAGTATAAAAAGCTCTTAGAAAACTGTCTGGCACAGAGAATGAATATATTAAATGTTGCCTGTTATAATGATGATGACGATGATGATGGTATAAATAACATAATAAATGAGAGAAATATCCTGAAGATGGACAATAAAAATGTATTAAGGGTTCATAAAGGGATAGGTACAAACATTCTAGTATAAGCAGAGTGGTGGGAAGTACAGGAAGTCCACTTCTGATGCAGAAATCTAAAGTCAGATGGATCTCAGTGCAGAGGAAGAGGCCCAATGAGCGGCATAATTGGCACCGTGTCCATCCTTGGCCTTCTTTTAATCCCGCCCCCCCTTTTCCTAGATAAGCTCATATACTCCCTGGCTTTCATTACCCTCTATGCTCCCCCAAATTCCAAATGTTTATTTGTAACTCAAACCTCCTTCCTCTGAGCTCCAGGATTCCAGATTGAACTATCGATTTGGTATAACAACAACTCACAGTAACTGTGCCTTTTCTTATTACAGACCCACCACTCCTTGACTCCACTGGAATCATGTCACAAGCAAGCTCAACCTGTCCATAACTGAATTTGTGATCCACCCTCTAACACCATCTTCATCTTCCCACAACCATCTGGTGGCTCACCCTTGACACCTTCTTCTCCCTCACTCCTGCTTATCTAAATAGACCCAAGAGCTCTTATTTCCATTTTTTAAAATTCATCTGACCCAGTGCTTTTCTCCCCTTTTCCAGGCAATGTCCCTCTCACCTGAACTACTACAACCACTAGCCCTGCCATAAACACTCTTGGCTCCCTCTATACTTTTTTCAATCCAGCATCAAAGTACAAATCTGACTGTTTCTTCCCAGCTGAAAATCCCACAATGGCTGCCTATCTCACTTACGGATTAAAACCCAAATTCCTATACACATCCCACAAGACACTGAGGTATGCTTCCCACTCTGACATCTCAGGCCTGATTCGATGGTGTGCTCCCGGCTAAGCTCCAGGCAGGAGCTCTGCCTGGAGCTCTTTACTGACTCAGGGTCTTCTTACATGCTGTTCTCTTTGTCTGGAAGTTTTCTCTGCTCTTCTCATTTGGCTTCATTGTCCAAATCCTGTGGCTCTAAGCATAAATGTCTCTGCCTCACAAAAGCCTCCGTGATTCCCTAGATCTGTCAGGGCTCCCTGTAACACACTCTCATATCACCATCTACTTGAACTCTGCAGCACATTCCATAGTTATAATGTGATTAGTCACGTTCCATAGTTAGTCATGTGATTTTCTGCGTAATATTTCTTCATAGTTGGGAAGAATCTGTAAGTACTTGCCCTGTTCACTTCTGTATTCTTGATATCAACACATCCCACTGAATACTTGAAAAATGAGTGAAAAAGAGCCTCTACTAAATTTTACAAATAGCAGCTGCAGTCACAAACCAGAGCAGTCACGAAGTCAAACCATATTCCATGAATGAACACCCTCCATCAGTCACGTCGGCCTCAGTCAGGGTGATAACATAAACACTGTGAACGACAGTGACCACCTTGACCACAGCCACAAACCAGGCACATCCACAATGTACCTTTTACTGACTTTTACTCAAATACCGACTTCCCCCTTCCTGATATTTTTCAGAATTCAGAGTGGTTAGGGTTGTTTTGCAATGCATCTGTTTTTAAAAAGGAAAACATCTGTTTTCTACCGAGGAAACATTAGCCATTACTTAATTATCTACATTAATGAAAGGCGCAGGGAGCAATATTTGGAATCACAGCCCATTTCATATACATAGTGAAGAACTGACTATATACAAACATACAGTTGGCAAAACATTGCAAAATCTGCAAGGAGAAGCACCTACTTGTCACTGTAACCTATCTTTTTTCTTCCACTAACACCCAGCATCATCCCAAAGTAAAAATCAGTTTCCAAATGGAATAGAATCATGTTGGCAGCACAAGAAATGTGAAAAAAAGATTGCCATCTGGAAAATGAGTATTAATAACTAAAGAACTTCAGGTTCTAACATAAATGAAAGATATTTAAAAGATCTTGACAATATTCCTCTTTCACAAAATTAACCGTATTTCATAGTGTTGAAAAATTCATTGGGAGGCCTCAAATACATTACGTGAATTTGCTAAAAGTAATTCAGTGGTATTAAAAAATTGACAAAGAACCTGCTTTTCTCTGAGAAAGAATGTGTGAAATTCTGTCATATTTATTGAACCCTGCTGTGGTAGACAAGTAAGATGCTGATTTGCATGGAGTACAACCAAGAATAATACTCTGTCTCTAGAACTGGTTTTGTTTTTTTTTTTTGTAAGATGGATGGGAGAAAAGCTGCACTTGGGGATATTAACTTTGTTTGATATATTGATGCAAAATGACTTTCTATTGCAATTTGCCATCCTTCTGTGTATTTAGAAATTATGAAGGAAAGAATACATTTTGTTCAATTCCCTCAGTGTTATGCCATGAGGTGAGGCAAGAGAAGAAAACTATCACACTGCTGCTTGCTGTTTGCTCTGCCTGTATGACTTATAGGGGAAATGGTCTGCCTATATCTTCTTAAATTCAACTAGAATGTATGCATCAGGGCATGCCTAACAGCAGGGCATTATGATACTGCCAGTGCAGCTTTCAGGATATAATCTAACCCTTGTCATTTTTATCCTCTTCAAAGACATGGGAACAAGAGATTATTAACCCAGTCTCTTATGGTTTGCCTAGACCATAAGATGTAAAGTTACATAGAAACTCTCCAGCAAGTAGGCATACAGGGAACTTTCCTCAACATAATAAAGGCCATATATGACAAACCCACAGCCAACATCATCCTCAATGGTGAAAAACTGAAACCATTTCCACTAAGATCAGGAACAAGACAAGGTTGCCCACTCTCACCACAATTATTCAACACAGTTTTGGAAGTATTAGCCACAGCAATCAGGGAAGAAAACGAAATAAAAGGAATCCAAATTGGAGAAAAAGATATAAAGATGTCACTGTTTGCAGATGACATGATACTATACATAGAGAATCCTAAAGATGCTGCCAGAAAACTACTAGAGCTAATCAATGAATTTGGTAAAGTAGCAGGATACAAAATTAATGCACAGAAATCTCTGGCATTCCTATACACTAATGATGAAAAATCTGAAAGTGAAATTAAGAAAACACTCCCATTTACCATTACAAGAAAAAGAATAAAATATCTAGGAATAAACCTACCTAAGGAGAGAAAAGACCTCTATGCAGAAAATTATAAGACACTGAAGAAAGAAATTAAAGATGATACAAATAGATGGAGAGATATACCATGTTCTTGGATTGGAAGAATCAACATTGTGAAAATGACTCTACTGCCCAAAGCAATCTACAGATTCAATGCAATCCCTATCAAACTACCACTGGCATTTTTCACAGAACTAGAACAAAAAAATTCACAATTTGTATGAAAACACAAAAGACCCCGAATAGCCAAAGCAATCTTGAGAACAAAAAATGGAGCTGGAGGAATCAGGCTCCCTGACTTCAGACTATAATACAAAGCTACAGTAATCAAGACAGTATGGTACTGGCACAAAATCAGAAAGATAGATCAATGGAACAGGATAGAAAGCTCAGAGATAAGCCCACACACATATGGTCACCTTATTTTTGATAAAGGAGGCAAGAATATACAATGGAGAAAAGACAGCCTCTTCAATAAGTGGTGCTGGGAAAACTGGACACCTACATGTAAAAGTATGAAATTGGAACACTCCCTAACACCATACACAAAAATAAACTCAAAATGGATTAAAGACCTAAATGTAAGGCCAGACACTATCAAACTCTTAGAGGAAAACATAGGCAGAACACTCTATGACATAAATCACAGCAAGATCCTTTCTGACCCACCTCCTAGAGAAATGGAAATAAAAATAAACAAATGGGACTTAATGAAACTTAAAAGCTTTTGCACAGCAAAGGAAACCCTAAACAAGACCAAAAGACAATCCTCAGAATGGGAGAAAATATTTGCAAATGAAGCAACTGACAAAGGATTAATCTCCAAAATTTACAAGCAGCTCATACAGCTCAATAACAAAAAAACAAACAACCCAATCCAAAAATGGGTAGAAGACCTAAATAGACATTTCTCCAAAGAAGATCTACAGATTGCCAACAAACACATGAAAGAATGCTCAACATCATTAATCATTAGAGAAATGCAAATCAAAACTGCAATGGGATATCATCTCACACCATTCAGAATGGCCATCATCAAAAAAATCTACAAACAATAAATGCTGGAGAGGGTGTGGAGAAAAGGGAACCCTCTTGCACTGTTGGTGGGAATGTGAATTGATACAGCCACTATGGAGAACAGTATGGAGGTTCCTTAAAAAACTACAGATAGAACTACCATATGACCCAGCAATCCCACTACTGGGCATTTACCCTGAGAAAACCATAATTCAGAAACAGTCATGTACCAAAATGTTAATTGCAGCTCTATTTACAATAGCCAGGACATGGAAGCAACCTAAGTGTCCATCAACAGATGAATGGATAAAGAAGATGTGGCACATATATACAATGGAATATTACTCAGCCATAAAAAGAAATGAAATTGAGTTATTTGTAGTGAGGTGGATGGACCTAGAGTCTGTCATACAGAGTGAAGTAAGTCAGAAAGAGAAAAACAAATACCGTGTGCTAACACATATATATGGAATCTAAAAAAAAGAAAAAAGAAAAAAGGTTCTGAAGATCCTAGGGGCAGGACAGTAATAAAGACGCAGACGTAGAGAATGGACTTGAGGACACGGGGAGGGGGAAGGGTAAGCTGGGACGAAGTGAGAGAGTGGCATGGACATATGTACACTACCGAACATAAAATAGATAGCTAGTGGGAAGCAGCCACATAGCACAGGGAGTTCAGCTAGGTTGTTTGTGACCACTTAGAGCGGTGGGATAGGGAGGGTTGGAGAGAGGGAGACGCAAGAGGGAAGAGATATAGGAACATATGTATATGTATACTGGTTCACTTTGTTATAAAGCAGAAACTAACACACCATTGTAAAGCAATTATACTCCAATAAAGATGTTAAAAAATTTAAAAAAAGATGTAAAGTTACAAATCAGTTTTTGGCTGTTTTAGGGCAGGTTACATGAACGAGAGAAGCAGAGGCGGCCAATCTGCAGAGTCGATAATGTAAACAGAGCAGAGAGGAGCAATGAAAAAATATGATAGGGAGTCCTGAGGAGGTCTGAGGTCCTGGTTCTCTTACTCTCTACCCTATGGGTGCATCAATGAAGAAGTCAGACAAATTCTTCCTCTGTTGCCTTGGGCATCTTTTAGAACAAGTGACACAACTCAATTGGGGAAGCGAGGAGAAAGAAATCACCTAAACTAGATTATATATACCCCATTAGGGAAGGCACCACAGATCAGGGTTCTGGGAACCGCTTTAAGTCTGGAACAATAGTAGGTGCTGAGTAAATTTTTCTTGAATAAATGAATGATCATTTCATATGTAAGGGTAGAAGTAGTGGAAATGAGTAGAGTGGTACATGAATTTCCTATATTATATCAAGAGGCATATCAAGCACAAATATTTGAAACATATAGAGTTACAGTGTAATTTAGTTGTTAAGGGCATGTGCATTGGAGCCAGACTCAAACTGAATCCCAGCATTACCACTTGGCAGGGATGCCATCTTAGACATGGAGGTAACCTCTCAGTGCCTCAATTTCTTCATCTGTGAAGTGGAAGTAATTACAGTATCTACCTCAAATAATCTTTGTGAAGATTGCATGAGCTGAAAATTAGTAAGTAAAGTGCTTAGAACAGTGCCTGGTACACGTAACCATTCTGAGCGTTAGCTGTCATTTTAATGACTTAACATATCTACTACTAAAATTCTAGACTGTAGTACTCAGTAAGTTTATTCTCAATAAGTTTAGTTTTGCATTATTCTTTACTTTTTTTCATGTCTTTTAGTCCTGTACTCCAGAACAATTTCCACAGTGGTGGGCAATAAAGAGGATACGAAAGGATCTCTGAGATCCTTATTTTCCAGGTGAGGGACCAAGGCCCAGAGTCAGCAAGGGAGTTGTCCAAGACTACAGCTCTCACGGCAGAACCAGACCTGGAATCCAGATCTAACTTCATGTTATTCCTAAACATTGTAATCAAAGAAAAAGATTTAAAAGTGAAATGTACATAAAATGGATACCCATCACGGAGATGCTAAAAGGTTTTAGTATAGAACTTTAATACTTGATTTTTTGGCAACAGGTAGTGAAGTGTTACAGCCCTCATTAATTTGTAGGAGTTTTTGTAATATAATTTATTATACAGGATACTTGCAACAGGGCCTGACATTTTTTTCTAGTTATGTAACTTACGTGAAATTGATGAAAAATGTTTAGCTCAACTTGAAGCGATAAATCACTCATTGTGATGTCCCAGAGCCTAAGAATATAGTTTTTATTAAAAACAAACAAGCAGACAAATATATCAGTTGGTTTTCTAAAACCAATTCTTGGGTATTCTAAGAGAAACTTCAGTTATAAAACAACTGTGAGCATTGTTCACACTAGTTACCATTATAATGCAAGCTCTTACTTTTGTGCCCCGGCAGCATCCTCGAATATGGACAGGTGTTCAGAGTTCGTGCATTTCAGTGTGAGTGCTCATCGCCAAGAGCCACAGCACAGGATAAGTAAACTTCCACTGTCTTTCCCCTATTGTCTAAACTGTTAAGCAATTAGAAGTCCGAGGCATTTACTTAGTTGAGAATAGTGTTTTTATCACCAATTCTATGTCCCTGTTTTTCTAGCGCATACAAATCACCGAAGTATTTTAACCTCAAATTTTATTTAAATTTAAAAGTTGCCACTAATCACCAAAGAGCAGTTGAGATTCAACCTGGATTCAAGGAAGTCATATAAGATTCCCTGAATTAAAAGAAAAATTTGTAATTTCTTTATCATTTTAAAATTCTTAATGACAAGTCAACCTTTGAATTTATAGATTCTAGCTCATAATAACTTCTTCAGCAGGATATATTGTTCAGGAAAAAAGAACCTCAAATGCCTGGGTATCACTTCCACTATATTTTTTTCAACAAACCTTTCAGTTATACCACAAATTACTCTAATATTTGCCGTAATCTTCAGAAACAAATAGTTTTCTCAAGAAAATGTATTAAAAGGAACGGTATACTATAACTCAACTCAACTGAACTATAACAAATTTCTCTAGAAAGAGATAAAAGTTTTATTTTATCTAAAATATTTTAGTAATGTTAGAATATTTATTCTAAAGACTATGAAGAAAATTAACTCATGTTACCAGTTTAATATCAATATTTACTTAGACAGAGAAAGAAGGCTTCTGCTTTCCCATCAAGACCATAAACAAAAACAATAAAAATATCAGAGAGGTGGCAGATACTGTCTGTGTTAACTGGAGAAAGAAAAGGAAAAGAGTTTCTGTTAAGGCAAGCCTCTTGATATGTTCAGTACTATTTTCCAAAAGAATCTCTTTCAAATTTATTTTTGAAATCTACTTCTCAAATACAATGTTAATAGGGAGCTATGGCTAAAGAAAAAGGGAAAAAATGCCCTTCAGGTGAATATCAGACGTTTGAGAGTTTCTCTTCCACATCACTCTGCTCTCTAGTGGTGAACAGCACTGTTCAATAGTTGATAATGTATTTTCTAAGAAAAAGAAAAAGTGGATTTGAGGTCAGTTTCTCATGTGTCTCAATATCTGATTTGTATTTTAATATTAAGATTTAGTTGTTTTACATTACTTAGGAATAAATTTCTTTAAACTCTTCCAGATTACATATGTTGCCATACTCCAATATGTTTATAAAGAATATGGATAAATTTCAACTTAAAATGAGTTTGAGGCTTAAATAGTTTCCAGATATTAGAAGAACTAGAAGAACTAGTTGGAAGATGATCTAGGTAAACCCCTTAAAAAAATGAAACTTAGTTCTTCTTCAAAAAAAGTGGATATATTAAATGGAAGAATATGTATTTTCTTTTAACTTAAAGCTTCTGTATTCAATACTTAGGCTATTTCTTGCCAGTTAAATTTAATTTTATTAACTGTACAATTTAAAATAATGTTTATAAAATGAATTGCATCAAATAGAAAGATTTGTTGAGGATCATTACTGTATAGGTAAACAGGTTATAGCTTAAGTCTCTGATGCTGCTTACAAATTTCTAGTCCATCAAGCAACAGACATTTGTTCTGTCTAACAAATCTACTGCAGAATAATCACAAGTTCTTGGTGGAGATCTTAAACAATTATAAGGGATCATCCCCTTAACACTTTAATTTTATAAAAGAGAAGCTTTAAAATTAGACCGGGAGAAGACAGTTCTTTATTTCACTCAATTTAATTAAATGCTCTATTTCTTCTATAAAGATAAAATTAGGCACTTATTCAATCCTGAAATTCTTAGATTAATTAAAAACAAAGTTGCTACTCCTACATTTATGAGTAAGCCATTAATGTATAGTATAAATAAATAGACACACTTACCTGGAATGAAAACAGAAAGAGCTGAAAACGCTTGAGAAAGTTTCAATAGATAGAAAAGAAACTGAAACAACCGTATCCACTACCACCGGCTCAGCCTTTTGGCTTTTGTAAAAAGTGGCAGCAATAACCAGTTCAGGCCCAGTACCCTTGTGTTATGTAACAACTCATTAATATTAGCCATCAAACTGCTACCAAGCTGCTGAGGCACTAGAGGGCAAGAGTGTCACATGCAAGACCGGTCGCCAAGGGACAGGTTTGGGTACCACTTCGGGAAGACAGATGCTAACTAAGCTGATAAATAACACAATGCCTGAACGCGGCAGCGAACTTGTAATGTTCCTCAAACAATATTTAAAATGTCAATTTTCTGTCTAGCTGAAGAGTTAACAGGTTAATAAATCTGCATAAGCAAATAACCACACCATGCAAAACTTTCGGGATTATATTTACAAACCAACAGTCATCCAGGAAGCTATTATTTTTTCTTCACTGTCTAAATAAACTTATTTAAAACAGTAGGGGAAAGGACAATTAAATAAAACGTGTGGCGGTTTCATGCCCTGACCGTGCGCGCCGCCTCTGGAGTCCGCATTCCAAGTCGCCGAGGACCGCCCGGTCCCTGGTGGTTTCCTCGGGCTGCGGGCGTCCGCGGGAGCCGCCTTCCCGGGTCCTCAGCCTCCGCGGCTCCTCGCGGCGGCCCCGCCGTTCGGGCTTCCTTCAGGGGCGACGTGGTGCCGGGAGCCCGGCGGGGGCGGCCCCTCCCCTCGTGCGCCCGGGTCCCCGCGGCCGCGTCCGGTGGGCGCCTCGCGGATCCGGGAGTGCGGGCGGCGCCGGGCGGGAGCGGCCGCGGGGCGAGCGCGGCGGACGCGCGGGGTACTCGTGCGCTCGCTCCGACGCGCTCCGCGGCCCCGGGACCCGCCCGGCAGCGCCGGCGCCGCCCTCACGCTGTCTCACGGCTCCCGACCCGCCCGCGCCCGCGCCCGCCCGCCGGCTTAAGGGGAGAAGGCGGGAGCAAGGGGGCTGGAGGCGCCTTCATCCGCCCGTCTCGCACCCGGGTCTGCCTGCCCAGCCCTCGGCTGGGGGACCCCAGGCGTCCCGCCCCGGTCGTCCGGTTCCGACGGCCACTGCGGGCAGTATTGGTAGCGGCCGCCAAGGATGAGAAGGGTTGCGCCGCGTGGGAAGTGGGTGCGAGTCCTTGAGGCGGCGCTGGGAAGGGGGGCGGGCTCACCCTCGTAGTCCCCTCTGGTCACGCTCTCGCCAGTGACACTGGACCTGGCAGAGCAAGGCGGGCGGCTTCGAGGTTATAAGCAGGGAATTGCCACTATTTGCGGGCTTTCTAAAGGCCACGTGTTCCAGCTCCTGAAGACAAATGGAATGACAACTGGAGCAACATTTTGGATACAAGGTGTGAGGTTACACTCTTCTAAACTATAGGTTGATCAGGAGCCTCAATCGAATGATTTTTTTTGTTTTTTCTTTTAGATTCCATTTTGACCCACTAACATAGCATATGTGACAGTTTTACTAAGTGGGGGAAGTGGATCTACTAATGATAACTTGTAGTGGATATTTGTGGTTTTGCTTTGCAGCTACTCGCTCCTCTTCATGGAAACAGTACCCTCGTTTATTTTGAGGATCGTACCAGCACCCCTCGGCCCATAAGCTTCAGGTGATGTCAGCCACTACTATGACTCACTGGGTGACCCACGACTCAGGTATGGCCATTAGAAGCATTATGTCTTCCTGGTAGCTAGGACTGGTTTACAGAAAAGTATATGACCAAGTCTGGCCAGTCAGAGACAAGAAAGAACCGTTTTGGGACTTTTTTTGGCCCCCTTAAGAAAGGGACTCCCTTCCATTGGACTTTGCAGAGTGAGTTGTGAGCTTAGAGCTTCTTTGTGTCACCATGTGAAGTCTGGGAATGAAGCAAATACTCAGGCATACCTGTGAGTTGGAGGAAAGCTAAACCTAGATGGGGATATTTGAGCTCTGAACCCAGCTGCTGCTGAAAAAAAGTCCTAACTTTGGATATTTTCAAATACAAATCACCAAATTCAGCTTTGTCTTAAGGCAGCTTGAGTTGAAATTTCTGCCTTGTTGTGATTGAAAGAGACCCAAATGATACAGAAATTAAACATTTTGGTCGTTTATTAACTTTTAGGGAGCATTTGGATACTGTATAGCGAGATCTTCGATTAGATTCTCATGTTTTGAGTTAGCTTGAAAATTTAAAAAGCCTGAAAGTTGTGTATTCTTTTTGCTCTTTTGATAAAGACGTTACAGAAGTAACTGAACGAATTACTCCTTCTGGAAGCCTATGAAAATGTCAAGATGGTAGAATTGTTTTGCCAGATGACATGTATTAGATTGTTTTTTTAAATTAGTTAATTAATTTTGTTGTGGTTCCCCCCCACCCCCACCCCCTGGGAGTCTTGTGCCTTTCGGGAATTTTAAGAACTTACATTTTTTTTTTAGATGCATCTTTTCCAGAGAACTTGCTCTGTCATCCAAGCACCTTTACAGTCTTCATTTCAGTTATAAAAATAAAAAAAAAGAAAAATTATTGAACATCTAAATGGTCCACCTACTAAATATTAAATAATATTTTAATAAGAAAATAAAAGCAGGAACCTTCCCTGCTCTTCTGTTACTTACGTATTGATATAGGGATAGGAGGTCAGGCTCTTCTACAAGATTTCAGGAAATAGAAAAGATTCATGAATCTTTGATTGGAGGCGCAAATTTCCTGAATCTTTGGGGAGAATTGCTACCTTCACCAGTGATTGCTACTCTAACCATCTAACTGGAAGTACAGACACCTTAGGATTCTGTGTTGTTTTCCTATGAGATAGTCAAGTCTTATAGCTCTATTCCACAAGTTCCCATCAGTGCACATATGAAATTTAAGCCAGTGTAATAGCAGATAGATATGTTGCCTATATTTCCTTCCTCTTTACTTGCCCATATTTCCTTCCTCTTTACTTGCCCAGCAGAAGGTAAAGAGGCAATACATAGCAGTGTCAACCATTGTCCCCTCTAGCCTTTCCTTCCTGTCTTCTTCCCTAACCCAGGAGTATGAAGGCTGGGGAATAATTTTTCCTCCCAAGAGATTCCAGTTTATGCAACACTCATTTTAGACAGCAAAGAACCTGTGGCAGTGGCGGAAGTAGAGGTGGAGAAGATGTTCTAGCCCAGTGTCTCACATTTGTAAAGAACCTCAAATTTAGTATAATCTCTAAATGAACTTATACAATATTTTTTAATGTGATAAATGTGTTAGCTTTGGTTTAGACTTATGGAATAAACCACAGTTTTTGTATCTACCTTTAGCATATCTACTATTACTATTTACGTAAATACTGGAGACCTCAAAAATGGAAGTTCAGGCTTCTGTCAACCTCTGAGAAGCCCTGAGGTAATATGAAATATATTTATCAGAGACCCAGCTCTGTAAATCAAATACCTGTGGAAACCATTAATAAGAAAGAAAAAGAACAAAACTATGCACTTTTGTATATTGAAATATTCAACCCTTGTATTTAGTCACTCTGAAATAAGACACTGAATGATGGAGATTTAAGAATTTATGCTTTGTATAGTTTAAAAATTACTTGTATCTTTTGATGTTTTTTTTCCCCCTGCCTCTAAATACTTCTATGTGGAGGTGATGATTATGAAGGATTGGGAAACTCGTTTCAATTTGCAGTCTTCTTCTATTTTCAGTGTCTAAATTAAAGCAACATACTATTCTAACAAGTTTTTAAAAATGCAAGTGTTAATAAAGAATACATCAGTATTTCTGACCTGAAATATCTAGTAAGTGTAGTATTACTTTTCTTGAAAATATCCAGCTTGGATCTATAGTTATAGTAATCAATGACACTGTTAAGCTGCTGAAAGGTAATGGATGAAGATTTGAAAGAAAGCATATTCTAGCTAGAAACTGCTAACTCAGCTCAAGGAAATGTACCCCAACTTTCTTCATTGTCTCAAGAGATGTTAAGTGAAAATAGATCAAAACCAAAAATCTCCCCAAAATAATTGGGAGGAAGAGAACTGGAAGTGGTATCCGGCTTCTCAAAAGCCACAGAAAAGATGAATTTTACCTGCCTCTAGGTCTCCTTGCAAACATGCCTGTGAAAAGTGTACAAGGTTGAATTAGTAGTATGAAAGTCTTGTCTTATTTTATAAAACACCAATTTAAACTTAGTAGATTAGATTAGAGCAGTGGTTCTCAAATTTTAGGGTGCATCAGTATAATCCGGAACGCTTATTAAATCACAGGTTGGTGGGCCCCACCCCAGAGTTTCTGTTTCACTAGGAGTCCGGTAGGGCCGGATAATTTGCATTTTTAACAAGCTGCCAGGTGAAGCAGATACTGCTTATCTGAGACTACACTTTAAAATCCCTTGCATTAGAGCATTATTGAGAACACAGGTTGTGTCTTTATGTGGGTCTATAAGAATGAACATTTATTATTGTATAATTATTTGGTTTTCAAAACTAGTTCTCTTTTTTTATGTTACTCATAATAAATATACAGTAAAGTCAGGATTTTTAAAAACATCTTTATTGAAGTATACTTGCTTTAAAATGGTGTGTTAGTTTCTGCTTTATAACAAAGTAAATTGGCTATACATATACATACATCCCAATATCTCCTCCTTATTGCGTTTCCCTCCCACCCTCCCTATCCCACCCCTCTAGGTGGTCACAGAGCACCAAGTTGATCTCCCTGTGCTATGCGGCTGCTTCCCACTAGCTATCTGTTTTACATTTGGTAGTGTATATATGTCCATGCCACTCTCTCACTTGGTCCCAGCTTACCCTTCCCCCTCCCCATGTCCTCAAGTCCATTCTCTACCTTTTTATTCCTGTCCTGCCCCTAGGTTCTTAGGAACCTTTTTTTTGTTGATGTTGTTTTTTTAGATTCCATATATATGTGTTAGCATACGATATTTGTCTTTCTCTTTCTGACTTACTTCACTCTGTATGACAGACTCTAGGTCCATCCACCTCACTACAAATAACTCAATTTTGTTTCTTTTTATGGCTGAGTAATATTCCATTGTATATATGTGCCACATCTTCTTTATCCATTCAACTGTTGATGGACACTTAGGTTGCTTCCATGTCCTAGCTATTGTAAATAGAGCTGCAATGAACATTTTGGTACATGACTCTTTTTGAATTATGGTTTTCTCAGGGTATATGCCCTGTAGTGGGATTGCTGGGTCGTATGGTAGTTCTATTTGTAGATTTTTAAGGAACCTCCATACTGTTCTCCATAGTGGCTGTATCAATTTACATTCCCACCAACAGTGCAAGAGGGTTCCCTTTTTTCCACACCCTCTCCAGCATTTATTGTTTAAAGATTTTTTGATCATGGCCATTCTAACCAGTGTGAGATGATATCTCATTGTAGTTTTGATTTGCATTTCTCTAATGATTAATGATATTGAGCATTCTTTCATGTGCTTGTTGGCAATCTGTATATCTTCTTTGGTTAAATGTCTATTTAGGTCTTCTGCCCATTTTTGGATTGGGTTGTTTGTGTTTTTGTTATTGAGCTGCATGAGCTGCTTGTAAATTTTAGAGATTAATCCTTTGTCAGTTGCTTCATTTGCAAATATTTTCTCCAATTCTGAGGGTTGTCTTTTGGTCTTGTTTAGGGTTTCCTTTGCTGTGCAAAAGCTTTGAAGTTTCATTAGGTCCCATTTGTTTATTTTTGTTTTTATTTCCATTTCTCTAGGAGGTGGGTCAAAAAGGATCTTGCTGTGATGTATGTCATAGAGTGTTCTGCCTATGTTTTCCTCTGAGAGTTTGATAGTGTCTGGCCTTACATTTAGGTCTTTAATCCATTTTGAGCTTACTTTTGTGTATGGTGTTAGGGAGTGTTCCAATTTCATACCCTTACATATACCTGTCCAGTTTTCCCAGCACCACTTATTGAAGAGGCTGTCTTTTCTCCATTGTATATTCTTGCCTCCTTTATCAAAAATAAGGTGACCATATGTGTGTGGGTTTATCTCTGAGCTTTCTATCCTGTTCCATTGATCTATCTTTCTGTTTTTGTGCCAGAACCATACTGTCTTGATTACTGTAGCTTTGTATTATAGTCTGAAGTCAGGGAGCCTGATTCCTCCAGCTCCATTTTTTGTTCTCAAGATTTCTTTGGCTATTCAGGGTCTTTTGTGTTTCCATACAAATTGTGAAATTTTTTTACTAGTTCTGTGAAAAATGCCAGTGATAGTTTGATAGGGATTGCATTGAATGTGTAGATTGCTTTGGGTAGTAGAGTCATTTTTACAATGTTGATTCTTCCAATCCAAGAGCATGGTGTATCTCTCCATCTGTTTGTATCATCTTTAATTTCTTTCATTAGTGTCTTATGGTTTTCTGCATACAGGTCTTATGTCACCTTAGGTAGGTTTATTCCTAGGTATTTTATTCTTTTTGTTGCAGTGATAAATGGGAGTGTTTCCTTAATTTAGCTTTCAGATTTTTCATCATTAGTATGTAGGAATGCAACAGATTTCTGTGCATTAATTTTGTATCCTGCTACTTTACCAAATTCATTCATTAGCTCTAGTAGTTTTCCGGTAGCGTCTTTAGGATTCTCTCTGTTTGGTATCAGGTAATCTGCAAACAGTGACATCTTTATTTCTTCTTTTCCAATTTGGATTCATTTTATATCGTTTTCTTCCCTGATTGCTGTGGCTAAATCTTCCAAAGCTATGTTGAATAATGGTGGTGAGAGTGGACAACCTTGGCTTGTTCCTGATCTTAGTGGAAATGGTTTCAGTTTTCCACCATTGAGAATGATGTTGGCTCTGGGTTTTTCATATATGGCCTTTATTATGTTGAGGCAAGTTCCCTCTATGCCTACTTTCTGGAGGGTTTTTGTCATAAATGGGTGTTGAACTTTACTGAAAGTTTTATCTGCATCTACTGAGGTGATCATATGGTTTTTGTCCTTCAGTTTGTTAATATGGTTTATCACATTGATTGGTTTTTATATATTAAAGAATCCTTGCATTCCTGGGATAAACCCCTCTTGATCATGGTGTATGATCCTTTTAATGTGCTGTTGGATTCTGTTTGCCAGTATTTTGTTGAGGATTTCTGCATCTATGTTCATCAGTTATATTGACCTGTAGTTTTTTTTCTTTGTGGCGTCTTTGTCTGGTTTTGGTATCAGCGTGATGGTGGCCTTGTAGAATGAGATTGGGACTGTTCCTCACTCTGCTGTGTTTTGGAAGAGTTTGAGAAGGATAGGTGTTAACTTCTCTCTAAATGCTTGATAGAATTAGCCTGTGAGGCCATCTAGTCCTGGGCTTTTGTTTGTTGGAAGTTTTTTTAATTTTTTTGTGATACGTGGGCCTCTCCCGCCGCAGAGCACTGGCTCTAGATGCGCAGGCTCAGCGGCCATGGCTCACAGGCCCAGCCACTCCACGGCATGCGGGATCCTCCCGGACCAGGGCACGAACCCTCATCCCCAGCATCGGCAGGTGGACCTTCAACCACTGCGCCACCAGGGAAGCCCAGTTTTTTTTCTTTCTTTCTTTTTTTTTTTTTTCTGCGGTACGCGGGCCTCTCACCGCTGTGGCCTCTTCTGTCACAGAGCACAGGCTCCGGATGCACAGGCCCAGCGGCCATGGCCCACAGGCCCAGCTGCCCTGTGGCACGTGGGATCCTCCTGGAGTGGGGCACGAACCTGTGTCCCCTGCATTGGCAGGCGGACCCTCAACCACTGTGCCACTAGGGAAACCCTCAGTATTTTTTTTTTTTTTTTAAACATCTTTATTGGAGTATAATTGCTTTACAATGGTGGGTTAGTTTCTGCTTTATAACAAAGTGAATCAGTTATACATATACATATATCACCATATCTCTTCCCTCTTGTGTCTCCCTCCTTTCCACCCTCCCTATCCCACCCCTCTATGTGGTCACAAAGCACCGAGCTGATCTGCCTGTGCTATGCGGCTGCTTCCCAGTAGTTATCTATTTTACGTTTGGTAGTGTATATATGTCCATGCCACTCTATTACTTTGTCACAGCTTACCCTACCCCATCCCCATATCCTCAAGTCAATTCCTCAAGTCCATTCTCTAGTAGGTCTGCACCTTTATTCCCGTCTTACCCCTAGGTTCTTCAAGACATTTTTTTTTTCTTAGATTCCATATATATGTGTTAGCATACTGTATTTGTCTTTCTCTTTCTGACTTACTTCACTCTGTATGACAGACTCTAGGTCCATCCACCTCACTACACATAACTCAATTTCATTTCTTTTTATGGCTGAGTAATATTCCATTGTATATATGTGCCACATCTTCTTTATCCATTCATCCGATGATGGACACTTAGGTTACTTCCATCTCCTGGCTATTGTAAATAGAGCTGCAATGAACATTTTGGTACATGACTCTGTTTGATTTTTGGTTTTCTCAGGGTATATGCCCTGTAGTGGGATTGCTGGGTCGTATGGTAGTTCTATTTTTAATTTTTCTTTTTTAACATCTTTATTGGGGTATAGTTGTTTTACAATGGTGTGTTAGTTTCTGCTTTATAACAAAGTGAATCAGTTATACATATACATATGTTCCCATATCTCTTCCCTCTTGCATCTCCCTCCCTCCTACCCTCCCTATCCCACCCCTCTAGGCAGTCACAAGGCACCGAGCTGATATCCCTGTGCTATGTGGCTGTTTCCCACTAGCTATCTGCCTTACGCTTGTTAGTGTATATATGTCCATGCTTCTCTCTCACTTTGTCACAGATCACCTTCCCCCTCCCCATATCCTCAAGTCCATTCTCCAGTAGGTCTGTGTCTTTATTACTGTCTTACACCTAGGTTCTTCGTGACATTTTTTTTCTTAAATTCCATACATATGTGTTAACATACAGTATTTGTCTTTCTCTTTCTGACTTCACTCTCTGTATGACAGACTCTAGGTCTATCCACCTCATTACAAATAGCTCAGTTTCGTTTCTTTTTATGGCTGAGTAATATTCCATTGTATATATGTGCCACATCTTCTTTATCCATTCATCTGATGAAAGGCTCTTAGGTTGTTTCAATCTCCTGGCTATTGTAAATAGAACTGCAATGAACATTCTGGTACATGACTCTTTTTGAATTTTGGTTTTCTCAGGGTATATGCCTAGTAGTGGGATTGCTGGGTCATATGGTAGTTCTATTTGTAGGTTTTTAAGGAACCTCCATACTGTTCTCCATAGTGGCTGAACCAATTCACAGTCCCACCAGCAGTGCAAGAGTGTTCCCTTTTCTCCACACCCTCTCCAGCATTTATTGTTTCTAGATTTTTTGACCATGGCCATTCTGACTGGTGTGAGATGATATCTCATTGTAGTTTTGATTTGCATTTCTCTAATGATTAATGATGTTGAGCATTCTTTCATGTGTTCGTTGGAAGTCTGTATATCTTCTTTGGAGAAATGTCTATTTAGGTCTTCTGCCCATTTTTGGATTGGGTTGTTTGTTTTTTTGTTATTGAGCTGCATGAGCTACTTATAAATTTTGGAGATTAATCCTTTGTCAGTTGCTTCATTTGCAAATATTTTTTCCAATTCTGAGGGTTATCTTTTCATCCTGTTTGTGGTTTCCTTTGCTGTGCAAAAGCTTTTAAGTTTCATTAGGTCCCATTTGTTTGTTTTTATTTCCATTTCTCTAGGAGGTGAGTCAAAAAGGATCCTGTGATGTATGTCATAGAGTGTTCTGCCTATGTTTTTGTCTAAGAGTTTGATAGTTTGTGGCCTTGGATCTAGGTCTTTAATCCATTTTGAGTTTATTTTTGTGTATGGTGTTAGGGAGTGTTCCAATTTCATATTTTATATGTACCTGTCCAGTTTTCCCAGCACCACTTATTGAAGATGCTGTCCTTTCTCCACTGTACATTCCTGCCTCCTTTATCAAAGATAAGGTGACCATATGTGCGTGGGTTTATCTCTGAGCTTTCTATCCTGTTCCATTGATCTATATTTCTGTTTTTGTGCCAGTACCATACTGTCTTGATTACTGTAGCTTTGTAACATAGTCTGAAGTCAGGGAGCCTGATTCCTCCAGCTCCGTTTTTTCTTAAAGTTCTCTCTATGCCTACTTTCTGCAGGGTATTTATCGTAAGTGTGTGTTGAATTTTGTCGAAAGCTTTCTCTGCATCTGTTGAGATGATCATACGGTTTTTCTCCTTCAGTTTGCTAACCTGGTGTATCACTTTGATTGATTTCCGTATATTGAAGTATCCTTGCATTCCTGGAATAAACCCCACTTGATCTTGGTGTATGATCCTTTTCATGTGCTGTTGGATTCTGTTTGCTAGTAGTTTGTTGAGGATTTTTACATCTATGTTCATCAGTGATATTGGCCTGTAGTTCTCTTTCTTTGTGACATCCTTGTCTGGTTTTGATATCAGTTTGATGGTGGCCTTGTAGAATGAGTTTGGGCATGTTCCTCCCTCTGGTATATTTTGGAAGAGTTTGAGAAGGATCGGTGTTAGCTCTTCTCTAAATGTTTGATAGTATTCGCCTGTGAAGCTGTCTGGTCCCGGGCTTTTGTTTGTTGGAAAATTTTTAATCACAGTTTCAATTTCAGTGCTTGTGATTGGTCTGTTCATATTTTCTATTTCTTCCTGATTCAGTCTTGGCAGTTGTGCATTTCTAAGAATTTGTCCATTTCTTCCAGGTTGTTCATTTTATTGGCATGGAGTTGCTTGTAGTGATCTCTCGTGATCTTTTGTATTTCTGCAGTGTCAGTTGTTACTTGTCCTTTTTCATTTCTAATTCTATTGATTTGAGTCTTCTCCCTTTTTTTCTTGATGAGTCTGGCTAGTGGTTTATTAATTTTGTTTATCTTCTCAAAGAACCAGCTTTTAGTTTTGTTGTTCTTTGTATCGTTTCCTTCATTTCTTTTTCATTTATTTCTGATCTGATTTTTATTATTTCTTTCCTTCTGCTAACTTTGGGGTTTTTTTGTTCTCTTTCTCTAATGGCTTTAGGTGCAAGGTTAGGTTCTTTATTCGAGATGTTTCCTGTTTCTTAAGGTAGGATTGTATTGCTATAAACTTTCCACTTAAAACTGCTTTTGCTGCATCCCATAGGTTTTGGGTCGTCGTGTCTCCATTGTCATTTGTTTCTAGGTATTTTTTTATATCCTCTTTGATTTCTTCAGTGATCACTTCGTTATTAAGTAGTGTATGTTTAGCCTCCATGTGTTTGTATTTTTTACAGATCTTTTCCTGTAATTGATATCTAGTCTCATAGGGTTGTGGTCAGAAAAGATACTTGATACAATTTCAATTTTCTTAAATTTACCAAGGCTTGATATTTGACCCAAGATATGATCTATCCTGGAGAATGTTCCATGAGCACTTGAGAAGAATGTGTATTCTGTTGTTTTGGGATAGAATGTCCTATAAATATCAATTAAGTCCATCTTGTTTAATGTATCATTTAAAGCTTGTGTGTCCTTATTTATATTCATTTTGGATGAAAATAAGCTTTAAAGCTTGTGTGTCCTTATTTAGTTTCATCTGTCCATTGGTGAAAGTGGGGTGTTAAAGTCCCCTACTATGAATGTGTTACTGTCGATTTCCCCTTTTATGGCTGTTAGTATTTGCCTTATGTATTGAGGTGCTTCTATGTGGGTACATAAATATTTACAATTGTTATATCTTCTTCTTGGATCGATCCCTTGATCATTATGTGGTGTCCTTCTTTGTCTCTTCTAATAGTCTTTATTTTAAAGTCTATTTTGTCTGATATGAGAATTGATTCTCCAGCTTTCTTTTGGTTTCCATTTGCATGGACTATCTTTTTCCATCCCCTTACTTTCAGTCTGTATGTGTCTCTAGGTCTGAAGTGGGTCTCTTGTAGACAGCATATGTGGGTCTTGATCTTGTATCCATTCAGCCAATCTGTGTCTTTTGGTAGGAGCATTTAGTCCATTTACATTTAAGGTAATTATCGATATGTATGTTCCTATTCCCATTTTCTTAATTGTTTTGGGTTCGTTATTGTAGGTCTTTTACTTCTCTTGTGTTTCTTGCCTAGAGAAGATCCTTTAGCATTTGTTGTAAAGCTGGTTTGATGGTGCTGAACTCTCTCAGCTTTTGCTTGTCTGTAAAGTTTTTAATTTCTCCATCAAATCTGAATGAGATCCTTGCTGAGTAGAGTAACCTTGGTTGCAGGTTTTTCTCCTTCATCACTTTAAATATGTCCTGCCAGTCCCTTCTGGCTTGCAGAGTTTCTGCTGAAAGATCAGCTGTTAACCTTATGGGGATTCCCTTGTGTGTTATTTTTTGTTTTTCCCTTGCTGCTTTTAATATGTTTTGTTTGTATTTAATTTTTGACACTTTGATTAATATGTATCTTGGCATGTTTCTCCTTGGATTTATCCTGTATGGGTCTCTCTGTGCTTCCTGGATTTGATTAACTATTTCCTTTCCCATATTAGGGAAGTTTTCAACTATAGTCTCTTCAAATATTTTCTCAGTCCCTTTCATTTTCTCTTCTTCTTCTGGGACCCCTGTAGTTCGAATATTGGTGCGTTTAATGTTGTCCCAGAGGTCTCTGTGACTGTCCTCAGTTCTTATCATTCTTTTTTCTTTATTCTGCTCTGCAGTAGTTATTTCCAGTATTTTATCTTCCAGGTCACTTATTCGTTCTTCTGCCTCAGTTATTCTGCTATTGATCCCATCTAGACTATTTTTAATTTCATTTATTGTGTTGTTCATCATTGCTTGTTTCATCTTTAGTTCTTCTAGGTCCTTGTTAAATGTTTCTTGCATTTTGTGATTCTATCCAAGATTCTGGATCATCTTTACTATCATTATTCTGAATTCTTTTTCAGGTAGACTGCCTATTTCCTCCTCATTTGTTAGGTCTAGTGGGTTTTTATCTTGCTTCTTCATCTGCTGTGTGTTTTTCTGTCTTCTCATTTTGCTTATCTTACTGTGTTTGGGGTCTCCTTTTTGCAGGGTGCAGGTTCGTACTTCCCGTTGTTTTTGGTGTCTGTCCCCAGTGGCTAAGATTGGTTCAGTGGGTTGTGTAGGCTTCCTGGTAGAGGAGAGTAGTGCCTGTGTTCTGGTGGATGAGGCTGGATGTTGTCTTTCTGGTGGGCAGGTCCACGTCTGGTGGTGTGTTTTGGAGTGTCTGTGGACTTATGATTTTAGGCAGCCTCTCTGCTAATGGGTGGGGTTGTGTTCCTGTCTTGCTAGTTGTTTGGCATAGGGTGTCTTGCACTGTAGCTTGCTAGTCGTTGAGTGAAGCTGGATGCTGGTGTTGAGATCGAGGTCTCTGGGAGATTTTTGCCATTTGATATTATGTGGAGCTGGGAGGTCTCTTGTGGACCAGTGTCCTGAAGTTGGCTCTCCCACCTCAGAGGCACAGCACTGACTCCTTGCTGCAGCACCAAGAGCCTTTCATCCACAAGGCTCAGAATAAAAGGGAGAAAAAGTAGAAGGACCGAAAGAAAGAAAGAAAGAAAGTCAGGAGGGAGGGAGAGAGGACGGAGGGAAGGAAGGAAAGAAAGAAAGAGAGAAAGAAAGTAAAATAAAATAAAATACGAAAAAATAAAGTTATTAAAATAAATAATTATTAAGAAAA
Source organism: Phocoena sinus (assembly GCF_008692025.1). NCBI lineage: Eukaryota > Metazoa > Chordata > Mammalia > Artiodactyla > Phocoenidae > Phocoena > Phocoena sinus. The sequence continues at coordinate 22,996,942 of NC_045767.1, forward strand.
AAATTTCTTTTAAAGATAAAAAAACAAAACGGATGGATAGAACCCTATGACAAATGGTGGAAGCAAAGCTACACAGACAGAATCTCACACAGAAGCATACACATGCACACTCACAAAAAGAGGTAAAGGGGAAAAAATAGTAAATCTTCCTCTCAAAGTCCACATCCTCAATTTGGGATGATTCGTTGTGTATTCATGTTGTCCACAGATGCAGGGTACATCAAGTTGATCGTGGAGCTTTAAACCGCTGCTTCTGAGGCTGCTGGGAGAGATTTCCCTTTCTCTTCTTTGTTCTCACAGCTCCCAGGGCTCAGCTTTGGATTTGGCCCCGCCTCTGATTGTAGGTCGCCGCAGGGCGTCTGTTCTTAGCTCAGACAGGACGGGGTTAAAGGAGCAGCTGATTCGGGGACTCATGCCGGGGGGAGGGAGGGGTACGGAGTGCGGGGCGAACCTGTGGCAGCAGAGGCCTGCATGACGTTGCACCTGAGGCGCGCTGTGCGTTCTACCTGGGAAGTTGTCCCTGGATCCCGGGACCCTGGCAGTGGCTGGCTGCACAGGTTCCCGGAAGGGGGCTGTGGATAGTGACCTGTGCTCGCACACAGGCTTCTTGGTGGCGGCAGCAGCAGCCTTAGCGTCTCATGCCCATCTCTGGGGTCCGCGCTTGTAGCCGCAGCTCACTCCCGTCTCTGGAGTTCTTTTAAGCAGCAATCTTATTCCCCTCTCCTGGTGCACCAGGAAACAAAGAGGGAAGAAAAAAATCTCTTGCCTCTTCGGCAGGTCCAGACTTTTCTCCGGACTCCCTCCCGGCTAGCCGTGGTGCACTAACCCCCTGCAGGCAGTGTTCATGCCGCCAACCCCAGTCCTCTCCCTGTGCTCCTACCGAAGCCGGAGGCTCAGGTTGCAGCCCCATCCGCCCCGGCGGGTAGCAGACAAGCCTCTCAGGCTGGTGAGTGCCGGTCGGCACCGAACCTCTGTGCGGGAATCTCCCCGCTTTGCCCTCCGCACCCCTGTTGCTGTTCTCATCTACGCGGGCCGAAGCTTCCCCCTCCGCCGCCTGCAGTCTCCGCCCGTGAAGGGACTTCCTAGTGTGTGGAAACCTTTCCTTCTTCACAGCTCCCTCCCACTGGTGCAGGTCCCATCCCTATTCTTTTGTCTCTGTTTTTTCTTTTGCCCTACCCAGGTACGTGGGGAGTTTCTTGCCTTTTGGGAGGTCTGAGGTCCTCTGCCAGCATTCAGTAGGTGTTCTCTAGGAGTTGTTCCACGTGTAGATATATTTCTGGTGTATCTGTGGGGAGGAAGGTGATCTCTGCATCTTACTCTTCCGCCATCTTCCTGACCTCTCCTGTCCTCAATTCTTTTCATTATTTTTTCTTTATTCTGCTCTGTGATAGTTATTTCCACTACTTTATCTTCCAGGTCACTTATCCGTTCTTCTGCCTGTTATTCTGCTACCAATTCCTTCTAGAAAATTTTTAATTTCATTTATTGTGTTGTTCATTATTGTTTGTTTGCTCTTTAGTTCTTCTAGGTTCTTGTTAAGCATTTCTTTTATCTTCTCCATTCTCTTCCTCAGATTTTGGATCATCTTTACTGTCATTACTCTGAATTCTTTTTCAGGTAGATTGCCTATTTCCTATTCATTTGTTAGATCTGGTGGGTTTTTATCTTGCTCCTTCATCTGCTGTGTGTTTCTCTGTCTTCTCATTTTGCTTAACTTACTGTGTCTGGGGTCTCCTTTTCGCAGGCTGCATATTTGTAGTTCCCATTGTTTTTGGTGTCTGCCCCCAGTGGCTAAGGTAGATTCAGTGGGTTGTGTAGGCTTCCTGGTGGAGGGGACTAGTGCCTGTCTTCTGGTGGATGAGGCTGGATCTCGGCTTTCTGGTGGGCAGGACTGCGTCTGGTGGTGTGTTTTGAGGTTTCTGTGTACTTATTATGATTTTAGGCAGCCTCTCTGGTAATGGGTGGGGCTGTGTTCCTGTCTTGCTAGTTGTTTGGCATAGGGTGTCCTGCACTGTAGCTTGCTGGTCGTTTAGTGGAGCTAAGTCTTAGTGTTGAGTTGGAGATCTCAGGGAGAACTTTTGCCGTTTGATATTGCATGGAGCCTGGAGGTCTCTGGTGGACCAATGTCCTGAGCTCAGCTCTCCCACCTCAGAGGCACAGGTCTGACACCTGGCAGGAGCACGAAAATCCTGTCAGCCACATGGCTTTTTGCCTCTGGAGCTTAGAAATCCATGCAGTTGTTGTTCAGTCTAGTCTGCCCACAGCCCAATCCTTTGCTGTCTATCCTATAGATTTTTCTTGGTTTACACCAGTTAGTATCTCTCTCTTCACTCTCTGAAGTTCGAGAAATCTGAGGTCTTCTGCCAGACTTCAGTAGGTATTCTGTAGGAGTTTTTCCACATGTAGGTGTAATTTTGATATATTTGTGGGGAGGAAGGTGATTTCCACATGTTACTCCTCCGCCATCTTGAAGGTCCCACCTAAAGTCACGATTTTAATTTGCTTCTGATACAGTCGATTAGGTAAACTATCAGTGAAACTGGAATGGTTTGTTAAAAAATATAGGGCCTTTGGAATAGTAAAAAGTAGCAAGAGTTGGAAACAGGGTAACAGTTGCTACACTTTTACCTCCTTGAGGGCTGTACCCCTCCCTGGTTCATTTTGTGTCTTCCACTGCCCCAGGTACAGGGCCTTGCACAACAGTGGTCATTTAAAATGAACTAAAGAAGAGAAAGAAGTTATTTTCTTAGATAATAGGTAATGTTTTACATTGTCCCTGATAAAGGAAATCACTGTATTATATTCTGTCATTAAAAGTTGTTTTGATTCCTTAGCCAAAAAATACCTCTACACATTATTTTCTATCATTTCTGTTTAATTTTCAAATGCTTTGTCCTCAAAAATAGCTATTTCCCTAATGTGCAACTAGTTTAAGTTCTTCTGTTCTGATCATAATGTATGTAGTTAATTACCAGCCTTGGGTGATGACTATTTGGCAGTATAAACATATTCATATCTATAGGTTTAGCATAAAGTTTTGAAATAACTGTTGTTTTGTTTCATTTTGATGGGGAAATACAAGCAATCATCAGATTGTAGAACATACTGTGTGAGTCTTCAAAGCTATCTCAATATTCAGGCAGGACCAAACATCATTAACGTGTTTCTTTGATCTAGCTTGCAACATTAAAACATCATTTTATAGCTTGGCCTCGTGCCATGTAGTACAAGAGAGATTCATTGTGAGAATAAAATGGATGATTTCTCTTTCAATCTGTGTGAAAACAGCCTTCATAGAAAGACTCCAGAATACTTTCCCTACTTATAATGATGTTTCTCCATTGTATCTGATCCTTTGATTTCAAGAGGTTGAAGAAAATAATAAATATTCAAGAAGTAGGAGTTGTATGAATTAATTTTGTTTTGCTCCTCTGAAAGTATCTTTGAAATAGTGATATAAAAAGTTGTTAGAAAAAAGAGAAATAGCAGAGAAAATTGAGATGCCTTGTACATTGTGGATCGACATATCCAGTATTCTTAGGCTTGAGGCGTTTGGACTGACTTCTCTGCCAAACATTTGAATTAGAGAACTGTGAGTATAAATAAAAGAAAATTTAATTGGGATAGGGAAAATTTATGTGTTTAGTTTTTCTCCCTCAGATATGAGCAAGAGCTCTCAGTAGTAATAGAAGAAATAGAAAATGGGAACTCAGCTCACTTAGCATCATATTCGTGCTGTTCAGCCTCTTCTGCCTTCTGAGAAAAAAAGAGTAGATGCCCTCATTCATTTTTCTTAAAACTCACACTTGAAATCAAACACGTACACAGAAACGAAATGAAATTACTGGAACCTACTGGTTAAACCCAAACACTTTTCTCTAAAGTCTCATTTTACTCGGGAATCCATGATCATTTTATTTTCCCTCCACAAGATAGAGCTCAGCCCTCTGGAAAAGATAAATAAGTGTTGATTGGACAAATGAATCCAGATCTTAAAATGTTGTTTTCCTTAAGCTCTGTATGTAACCTATATTTAAGAATTAATCTTTGAAAGATTCCATTCACAGTTTGTGCCTATGGTTTTATATGTAAATTATACATTTAGAACTCAATTCTCTTGTTGATCAGGGCAGGGAATAGGGTTAGTGCAGACCCTCTAGAGTTCTAAAACTTGTCATAGCCTTGTATTTACAGCAAAAGAAGAAATCTTAAACTGGGTTAGAGGGCTTGGGATGGTAACAGAGGTATTTTTTATCCAAGCCTGAATATTCTGGGGGCAACAGCTTTCTGGCTCTTGTGAAAAATCTTAACTTTAACTCAATATAGAAAAGTATTACTTTTCATTACAGGATAGAATTTAAACAAAATGAAGCCAGGAGAACCATGTCAACTTAATTTATATTACTTTATAAATAATAGGCTGTGTGTTAGCATTCCTTGAAGTCAGTCTTGGTTATTTTATATACATGTTTGTCTCTGTGAGTTTTATATAACTCCTTTACCTAAGAACTTAACCATTTTGACAAAGAGTAATGGTAGAACCTCTGCACATTAACAGCAACTGGGATGGCAGTGAGACAGAAAACAAGAGCTTGTCACATGTTGGAGCTCTTTGTATGCTGTTATATAATGTATCAGTAGATAAAAGCTCAGCAAAATGTATTATAATTGTGTAGAAGAAGAAAATAGTCTTAGGAAGTAATGTTCCAAAATAAGCACACTGATGGTGACCTTTGAGATAGATTGGGTATGGGGTGGGTAAGAGAGAGGGGAAAGAAAATGGAAAGAAAAAAAGATGATTGGCAAAAAGTTACTTTCAAAACTCAGGCTCATTTCATTATTGAATGAGTTATGTTTACACCATCATCAAATATGTATGGGGTAGATATGTATTGATATACGTATATAATGTGCTGTAGAAATGTAATGGTGAGTTAGAAAGATTGCAGCAGACCCTGACCTCCTGACTTTCACATTGTCATTACACAGCTAAATTGACAGTTAATTTAAGTACAACATTACTTACAATTATCATGTACTATTTTTACTGCTGCAGTGAAAACATACAGGGTGATGAGAATGGGTATCAGGCAACCTGACCTAGTCTGGGGAGGAGTGAGGGTGTTTAAGGGGTCAGAGAAGCTTACCTATGGGACTGATTTTCAGTGAATCATGGTACCTAGCCTGATTTCATTGTTTCATTTTGCAGAAAAAAAACCAAAAAAACCCACAGGCACAGAGTGTCCAGGGTAATAGCGGGTGAAGGGTAGGGTGTGTATGTGAGAGTTTAATTTCAGTAGTCTAGCAGGAACCTGTTTTAGAAAAGTCTCAGTGTTTGCAACCACCTGAACCCACTTAATTGTTTTCTGGAGGATTGGATTGACTATGTAACTAATACTTTTTAATACTTAAGAATTCTCTTTGTAGTCACATTCAAATGTTAAAGCTCTTTTAATGGTGCAGCATCCACTAGCAACCTAACCTACTGTCCCTTCCTTTGACCTGCCTTCTTCTCCTTCTTTCCTTCTCTTCATCAGTCCTTTTGGCTGGGGCTATGTCAGACACAGCAGAGAGAGACCAAACAAAAATCCATCAATTATCTGGATATATCCACACTTTTGGAGCTTGAACAACATCTAGCGTTTGTTCAAATATGTAATATACTCAAATTTTTGTTCTTCAATAAAATTGATTTCTTGACATTATAGTGTAGTAGAATCTATATAGAGGTATACAACCTGGGCCTCAGCTTGGGCTGCGCTGTTTTCCAGTTACTTAACTTTGGGCTGGTCACTTAACTTCACTTGGTAAACAGAGTAATAGGCACTCATTGAGAGAAATGAAAATAAAATGAGATATGTGAGAAAGTGCTATGCAATTTTAAAAGGGTTATATAGATACACAAAAATTTTTAAAATGGTAACCAGGTTGACCATGTTTAGAAGAATAAAAAAAAAAGTTATAACACTAGATCGAATTGATTTACTGGAGACTAGCTCTCAGTGTACAAGTGAATTGAACATGATATTCTTTTCAAACACTTTTCTTCTTTTTTTTTTTTTGCGGTTCGCGGGCCTCTCACTGTTGTGGCCTCTCCCCTTGAGGAGCACAGGCTCCAGACGCGCAGGCTCAGCGGCCATGGCTCACGGGCCCAGCCGCTCTGTGGCATGTGGGATCTTCCCGGACCGGGGCACGAACCCGTGTCCCCTGCATCGGCAGTAAACTGCGCCACCAGGGAAGCCCCACTTTTCTTCTTTTAAAGGAATTTAATTTCTATTCTTCTAAAGGAATTTAATTTCTATTCTTCTAATAACCAAACTACAGCTAGTAGTCAATTTAGTAGATGTAATAAGGGAGCATCATTTGGCCTCCTCTTAATCTATGCCAGATGCTGTCATGTTCCTCAGCTCGCCGAATTGCTATAAAAGTTCTGATGGGAAGGTCTCTGATTGGAAGGCAATCTGCTAGTTGTCTCCCAATATTCCATCTCTCCTTCTTCCACAGTAATAGCACTTGTAACAGGACATATGGCTAGCCAGAAAAAGAGGCTGCATTTTCCAACTAGATGTGGGTCAGCTGTAGCCAATGGGATACAAGAGGAAAGATTATGTGATTGTTTCTGGGAAACTTTCTGTGGTGGACAGACACTAGGGAAGCCCTCATTATCTCTGTCTTCTGGTGTTCATGCCCTTCTAGAATCCTTCTCCCTGGGAGAGTGTGGGTAGGATCAGTGACTTGTTTCTAAGCAATAAAGTATGGTGAGGATGATGGGATGTTACTCCCACAGTTAAGTTATATTACATAGGACTCCATCTTGCCAGCAGACTAACTCTAGGGGCTCTCTGTCCCAGCTTGGTGAAGTAAGTGGCCACACTGGGGAAGTCCATGTGTCAGAGAACTTCACGAGTCCTCAAGAAACCATGGGAGGCCTCTAGGAACTGTGGGAAGCCTCTAGGAACTATGGCCTCTAGGAGCTGAGGGCAGCCTCCAGGCAACAGCTGGCAATAAGCTGGACCCTCAGTCCTAGAAGCATAGGAAACAAATTCTGCTAACAACCTGGGTCATCTTACAAGTGGTTTCTTCCCTAGCTGAGCCCCCAGATGAGAATGCAGCCTGGCCAATATCTTCATAGCAACACTGTGAAACCCTAAGCCAGGGAACTAGCTAAGCTGTGTCTGTATTCCTGACCATGGAAACTGTAAGGTAATAAATATCTGTTGTTTAAGTTGCTAAGTATGTGGTAGTTTGTTGTGTGGAATAGATAACTAACATACTTCTTCAGAGACAGCTGGCACAAGCCCTTTGCCCTCTTTTTATTTTTCATGTCTGCTTCCATCCTTTTGCCTAAAACTCAGCTACAACTTTACTGGACCAAGAGGTTGAGGACCATACTTTTGAGATGCTGGAGCCTTGAGGTGGAAGACATCTAGGTTCTTGAGGGGGAGGGGATTTCATGTGAGCATAACTGTTTATCTTGTTTGAGCCGTTATTTTGCCTTTTCTATCATTATTCCAAATAATATAGTATTATCAACTGGAATTTGTTTCATTTTACTGTTTACTACAATAAGAATATATGTTTATTATAGGAGATTTGGAAAGAACAAAGAAGAAATATCACTCATTACTATACACTCAGAAACACCCACCATTAACATTTGGTTTATTTCTCTTTAGTATTTTGATCTAAGTGCTGGGAAAAAAGACTTCTATAGCAAATATTTGTGACATTTAAATGTCATGACTTCTCTGTCATTAAGATAAAGTTTATTGAAATTACTTTAAAACATCTGTTTGGAATGTGAAAAATCTAATCAAACAAGCATTTGGCAAGAAAGAGACAAAATGTCCCATCTTTTTTTTTTCATTAAATTTAAGTTTTTGTAAAAAGTCAATTTAAGCCATTTGTTTTTGTGTTCAGTATTTGACCTCAATAACTAAACAGATAACGCAGATGTAGATTTTTTGCATTCACTGATGAATCTCAGATTATTGCTTAACTTTGTACATATATATTATGAGCTGTGATTTTGCTAATATTTTCACATGCTAGTTAAAATTTGTGTGAACTCAAGCTTGCCATATTATTTATTACAGCTTTTTAAAAAATAAATTAATTAATTTAATTTATTTATTTTTGGCTGTGTTGGGTCTTCGCTGCTGCACACAGGCTTTCTCTAGTTGTGGTGAGCGGGGCATACTCTTTGTTACGGTGTGTGGGCTTCTCATTGAGGAGGCTTCTCGTTGCAGAGCACGGGCTCTAGGTGCACGGGCTTCAGTAGTTGTGGCATGCGGGCTCGGTAGTTGTGGCACATGGGCTTAGTTGCTCTGTGGCATGTGGGATCTTCCTGGACCAGGAATCGAACCCACATCCCCTGCATTGGCAGGCGTATTCTTAACCACTGTGCTACTAGGGAAGTCCCTCATTACAGCTTTTCAAAAGTTGAAGGTTTGCTAATCTTATTTTGAGTTTTATTTTAAAAATTCTCAAGTCCAAGGTTCTTAGTAGTTATGGTCCTCTACGTAATGGGTCCAATCTGTCTTTACAAAAATATCTCCCAGTCAACCCTTAGCTCCAGGCATGCTGATCTACCCCAAATAAGCTTTCTAAAGCTCCCTCCTCCACGCCTTTGCTCAACTCTCCAGCTTTTTATTATCTTACCTCCTCTGCACTTTAAATGGATCCGTCCTTTAAAGTCAGTGGAACTCTCAGCTTCTTCACAGAATCTCTCTTAGATCAAGTCAGAACTCCATGATTTCTCCATCCCGCAACTCAGATTATTTCCTCTGCACACTACCCAGATGGCATTAAGAACCTGCTATTTTCTTATAATGAGACTTTCTTACTCCTGCCTCTCTTCTGCTGGTAGGCATGGAATGGAGATTTATTAGCATTTTTGTTGGAAAGTTAATTGATAAATATAGCTATTAATAGCTGTATTTGCCACTTATTAAAATGAATAGGATCATTTTCAATGAAAATTCTATGAATTTACTTCATGCATCGGGAAAGATTTAAGAAGAAAGTAGAAAACAAGGAAATATAAGCCTGAATTTTGGAAATCTATAATCTTATCTTCGGAACTAAAGTTGCGTTAAGGCGATATGGTTCGGGTCGTTGTGTTTCATATGTATTGTCCTTGATGGGAACAAATCTGTCTATGTGATCTTACTGTATTTCCTTTGGAAATGAGGAAAACCGAATAAAATGATGTGAGGAGTACAACATGACATTTTCCAAAAAATGAAATTTGTAGAGACTCTCTAATTCAAGTTGAAGGTGTCAATTAACACTCAGCAGCTTTCGTGTTCAAGAGTACTTCTCAAAAAATAGATACCCAAATTGAGGTGCTTCTCTTTTGAAATCCTCCCAGGGTGTTTCTCTGTGTTTTTGTACTATAAGGCCACAAGAGCGCCGATGGCAGGATCCCATGGTGCATGTTTCAGTGTTCAAGCATACCTTGTTTTATTGTGCTTCCTTTTATTATGCTTCAAGGAGTTGTGTTTTTTACAAACTGAAGGTTTGTGGCAACGCTGTGTGGAGCAGGTCTATTGCCGCCATTTTTCCAACAGCATTTGCTCACTTCTTTCTCTGTGTCACATTTTGGTATTTCTCGCAATCTTTCAAGCCCTCCACCAGCAAAAAGATTATGGCTTGCTGAAGGGTCAGATGATGGTTAGCAGTTTTTAGTGTGAAAGTATTTTTTAATCAAGGTATGCATATTGGTTCAGACATAATGCTATTGCACACTTAATAGACTGCAATATAGTGTAAATATAAGTTTTATATGTACTGGGAAACTAAAAAACTTGCGCGACTTGCTTTATTGCGATATTCGCTTTATTGTGGTGGTCTGCAACTGAACCTGCAATATCTCTAAGGTATGCCTGTACTTAATGGAGTAAGCTGTAATTTTAAAAAGTTTAATAAATCCTCATAATTATATTAGAAACTTAAAAAAAACGGAAATGGATTTCCTAATTAGAAAATCAAAATATAGGTGGGATTGAAAAAGTGACTTGCTGGTTTGCAAAATACTTTTATAATCCAATTTTATTAAACTCTTAGGTGATTCCATGTATTACCTATAGGTGAAGCAGAGATTCAAGGTACAGGCTTTCACAGGTTCAAGTTAGTGGTAGAAAGAAGCCTTCAACTCTGATCCTTTAACTCCTTTGAATAAACTTCTTTCATTCTTGTGAAAAAGAACTTTTATTTGTGGTGGTGTGGCATTTTAAATCCATGCCAGGTTATTAAGTTAAAGAATAGAAAACTCTGTTATTTAATTGCAAAAAGCTGGTAATTATCCTAAATTGAACAACTCTGTTTACTCTCTCACTTTCTGAGGAAAAAAAAAAAGCAAACTTTCTACAATGTTTCTTACACTAGGCACAATTTTAGATAAAGTCAGTTTTCTGCTTGATCAAGGTAAATAGAATGGGCAGGGGACTCTGCCTCTAGGAGGTAAAATAGAAAGCTGGTGAAAGGGGGTATAATTTGCTCTTTCCTCTTCATTCATTGACAAGTTGCTTTTATACATTTGATGTACAACTCCAGAATCCATTTTGTTGCAGTTTTATTTTCTAAGTTTCTATGTAAGGTAAAATATTCCAATGATTTGCCATTTTAAGAATAATTTCCAATTTCAGATGCAGCACTTTTAAAAATTATATACATACACACATATATATATATATTTATTTATTTATTACCAGAGCAAATTTAATGATGATAAATCAAGTGCTGTGACTCATGTGATCCCAGGGTAGTTCTTGTTCAAGGTGGTGGTGTCCTTGTAAATCTCGCCACTGCACAGGGATTGTGTTCCAACCCAAGGGTCATGTTTTTAGTCCCCAGCTATATCTGTGACTAGAAACTACATATCAGATCTTAGTTGTCTTTCTCTGTAGCCAGACCACAGTAATATGGAAATAGTCAAAGTGAGCATTGTGGAGCTAAATAGGTAGAGATGAGTACTCCCAGGAGGAAAGGATGACGTTTCTAATGATTAATTTCTGTAAATCATGGTCGAAACTCAATGGACACTTTGTAATTATATTTCCAAATTATGACACCTTGTTTAAAAATGGACCTTAAAAATTCCCTAAAAATCAAGGACCTTGTGGTATGGCAGAAATAATATTGAACTTGGAATTAAGGGCCCTGAGTTCTGCCCATTAAGGATTTCTCAAACAGACTCTCTGAATCAGAATCATTGGAAATATTTGCTAAAATGCAGATACCCCAAATTCTGACCAAACGCATTAAATTCGAATCTTTGATGGAGACATATGGGAAGCTGTATTTTTATCAATTGCCTTAAGTGATTCTTATGCACTCGAAAGTTCAAGATCCTCTATTCCTATTTCTGTTTCCTAAATTTTCCCTAAGTTTCTTTTATTTCCTAGCTCTGTTGATTCCATTAGTCTTTAAGTACTTTATTGTGGGGCACAGTAGTTATTTTGTTTAAATTATTATCTCTTCTATAAATGAAAAAAGTTACAGTCTTTAAGTATAGTTAATGATTAACCTTAACAACACTGTAGTCGTCTTTTATTTACTTATCTGCTATTTTCGAACTAAAGTTTCAGAAGAAGTTAGTGCTGTGTCATTTCCCTTGCTCCTGATCTTTAGAACATAAAAGAAGAAATTTCTTCCCATAAAAAAGTATAGTATTGGTGTTATGTTATGCCCTTAGGAGAAGAAATATAACAGAGATGAAGGAGATATTCACACAATCCTAACGATCGCACTGCCACCAAATCCTATAATGATTCCACGGTCAGATTTTATTTCAACAAGATTTTGGTACTGAAGAAAAGCACTGAAAATAAAACTGGAATTATTGAAGAGCTTTGAAGAGGGATGAAGAGAATAATAAAATGAAATTATTGAGGGAGGTAGTAAAATCAGAGATGATGATGAATCTTCACTCCTCTATAAGTACCACAAGCTTCATAAGGGCAGCAGATTCTTGTAAAATTCCTCTGAGTAGCATTGTAGCTTGATTTAAAAATATATATATTACTACTTCTTATTAACGTGTTTTCTTTTTCCTCCTCCCGTGGTATCCTGACTGAATTGCAGGGGAAAAACACATAATTCCTTTGTAAAAATAAGGAAACTATAGTATGAAGGAACTTTTTTTTTTTTTAATGCAGATGAAGAAAGGAAGATATAGATGTGAAATCGAGTATGCTTTATGTGGTTGTTTGAGATAATATTTGAGTCCTATGACCAATCACACTGTGATTGCTCCCCATGCCCCAAATATCTTCATACCTCATTTGCCAAAAGTTTTACACTGGAGAGATCAGATTACAGTTTTTCATCAAAGATAATATTAATGGGAGAAAAATAAAAAGAGAACATTCAGCCTGAGGCCTTCATGCAGCAGTAGGAAGAAAGAATATAATTACTTTTGTCTTGGGAATAATGTGATATATGCATATTAGTCATTTGTAAAAAGCACTGGCTGAACATGAATCTTCTTTTTCCTCTCTCATTATGGTACTTTCACAACCTGGAATGCTTGGGTTAGATTTGAGATTTTTAGCTTTAGTTATTGGCTTTCGATTTAGGACAGAATGGTTTTTCTCATCTCCTAAAATGCATAGATAAAATAATAAAGGACTTAAATTGGAATACTAGATATACTTAAGAACATTTCAGGGTATGTTTATCACGGCTTAACTAATGGCTTATAACAATCAGTTAAAAAACAAATTAGAGCTCTAGAGCTTTTATACTATCAGATGTCAGAAGCATTCTTTTTTGAAAGTGGATAAACAATTATGAAATATTTGTAAGAATGTAAACATAGCAAAAATCAGCAGAGTTGAGGTACTTTTTCCAAATGCCCTTTTTAAAGAGCTCATCTATTTGACCTCTGTCTGTTAGACACGTGACATTATTCAACATGTGTCTTCTGCAATGTATTTCCTTCTAATCCTTCTGATAATAGATTTAAAGCAGATCTCCAAGGAATGCCCTAGTCAAAAGACATAAGTATAGTAAAAGAACAGCAAGAAGGAACATGGGGATAAACAGTTAAGTCACAGTTTCTAATAAATTATTAATTATTAGAAAATAATTAATTTATAATCTGTTGATTGTATATGTTATCTACAGGATTAAGACTCTAAGGTTTTTACCCACCAATATGATTGAATTTGTCTCTACTGTTATATTACCTAATAAAAGATATTACTTATGGTAAATATAGAACAGCTAGAATTTTTTTTAACATCTTTATTGGAGTATAATTGCTTTACAATGTTGTGTTAGTTTCTGCTTTATAACAAAGTGAATCAGTTATACATATACATATGTTCCCATATCTCTTTCCTCTTGTGTCTCCCTCCCTCCCACCCTCCCTATCGCACCCCTCCAGGCGGTCACAAAGTACCGAGCTGATCTCCCTGTGCTATGCGGCTGCTTCCCACTAGCTATCTATTTTACTTTTGGTAGTGTATATATGTCCATGCCACTCTCTCACTTTGTCACAGCTTACCCTTCCCCCTCCCCATATCCTCAAGTCCATTCTCTAGTAGCTCTGTGTCTTTATTCCCTTCTTACCCCTAGGTTCTTCATGACATTTTTTTTTTCTTAGATTCCATATATATGTGTTAGCATACAGTATTTGTCTTTCTCTTTCTGACTTACTTCACTCTGTATGACAGACTCTAGGTCCATCCACCTCACTACAAATAAGTCAATTTCATTTCTTTTTATGGCTGAGTAATAGTCCATTGTATATATGTGCCACTTGTTTATCCATTCATCTGATGATGGACATTTAGGTTGCTTCCATGTCCTGGCTATTGTAAATAGAGCTGCAATGAACATTTTGGTACATGACTCTTTTTTTTTTTTTTTTTTTGCGGTATGCGTGCCTCTCACTGTTGTGGCCTCTCCCGTTGCGGAGCACAGGCTCCGGACGCGCAGGCTCAGCGGCCATGGCTCACGTTTTCCTTTTATGTGTGTCATTTTACGAGGTCACTAATGAACTTTCTATTAAGGCACTTTGGTTAAAGCACTTTAGTGCAAAGAATGGCTTTTAGGGATCAATAATTATGGTGAATAAAGTAATGCATTAATGTAGAGAAGGAGTATTTATCATTAATTTTATAAATGCACATTATCTTGTAGTTTAATGGACAAGCTCACTTCAATCTATCACTCTATAGAGTATTACTGTTCATAGTCTGACTGCTGTTTTATCAGAAAAGTGTTAAAGCAAAGAATTAAGAGTTTTTGAGAAGCCAAAGAAGGACTATGTGATCTCACCCTTAAGCCTCAGGGAAATGTTTTGCATAAAATCTGTTCCTGATGCTTTTAAGTTTAGGATTGTGAAGGTTCTTTGATTCTTCTTTGATTCTGCCAATGTGCTGAAAGGTCAAATGGGAAAGACAATTAAGTAATTTGGATACTGAAAGGCTTATTGTTCCAAAACTTAAGTAGTATACATTCTATTTCTAGAGAAGTTCATGATTGTTCATATTTGTGTTAAAGGGAAACCTTCAGCTAAAAATGTATTACAGATATGTGGCAGTATAATTGTCAATCTATTTAGGATACAAAGATTTAATTTAAAAGTACTTAAAAAATCTTTTAATCTTCTTCTATAATTGAAAGGTCAAAACATGGTCTGATGTGAACAACAGAAGACCTCTAAAACGTTTGCAGATCAGTGAACTGGATTTTCTTTTTACAGCAGTTCTTGTTTCGTGTACAGCAGAAAGGTGGAGATCCAACTGGTAAACTTGTTATCCAAATCTTATCCCATTTTAATAATGAAGCCACCAAAGATGGGAGGAATTAACCAACTTGTTGAATTTTACATAAATAAGTGATAGAACAATTCAAGTATTTTGATTTGGAAGGAAAATCTAAATGGCACAGAAATCAGAGGAAATTATAGATTAGTTAATCCCCAAACACAAAATAACAATAAAAGCTTTGTCTCCAGTTGCTTAGAAAAATCCTTCTACTACATTCATGTATTCTGGAAAATTATCAGTCCTTAACTGTTCAGGACATGTAAGAGATTTCCTTCCTGATGTAATTAGGAGTATGTTCTACACTGAATAAATAACATTAAGTTAAAAATTTCCATTTCAAATACGTTTTTTACTGAAGAATTGTTTTTTTGGCGCTAAAATATTTTAAAATATTTATTTTAATTTATATTAATGTTTACTAATTATTATTGATTATATTTTCTTGAACCTGTATATTTGGCTACAATTAACATATCTAGAGGTTTGTCTTTCATTCAGGAATATGCCTTCTTTTATTTCAGTCTTTAAAAAAAATCTGTCTCAGAATGCTTTTAAAATTTTATTTGTAGGTCCTTCAGATTAAGCTTATATTTTCACATTTCACATATTTTTTTGCTATTGTGAATGGGGGTGGTCTTTTAAAATGTTATTACTGATTATTATAGTCTAAATATTTAGATTACTTCTGCTTTTTCATCATGTGCTATTGCATTTAGATTGTTTTTAATCTATTTATTTGGTTCATTGCAGCTATGTAGAATAGTCCCTTGATTCCAACCAAACCTATTTGTCTACTTTTGACTAGTGGTAATTTATCAGAAGAGTGTATTTCCCACCAAAGGATTAGTCACGTTAAAGACTATTTGTAGATGTCCCAAAATTATTTTTCCGTGTAGTTTTATTTGGCTACTTTGTTGCATTCTCTTATTAAACCTAAGAGTTTTATGGTTGGTTCTCTTAGGTTTCCTAGGCAATCACATAATATAAAAAATTATAATTTTGATCTTTCTTTTCCAATTGGAATATATTTGTTTCTTTTTTCGATTTATTTTTAGCAGTAAACAGAAACTTCAGGATAAGATTTTAGCGTTGATAGGTGACAGTCTTGACTTGTTTCCAGTATGAATGGGATACCTTTGATATTTGGCATTGGGTAATCTTTTTTATAGGTTGTATTTATCCCATTAAGAATGGCTCATTTTATTCCAAGCTTAATTTACTTTTCTTTTAATCAAAAGCCTTTTCAGCATCTGAGATTGTACTGTATTTTCAAACTTGACCTATTAATTTAATTATATATTGTAATTATTTATTGGAGTACTCATCCCTTCCCTCCCTCTTTCCTTCTTCAGTAAAAAATACATTATGTGCCTGTCATGGATAATTCTTTTTATGTAAACATTTTAATCTTTAAATAATGTTAGTCGATGAAATGGATCCTTGATTAGATAATTTTTTCTTTGGAATATTCTTCAAAAAGTATGTGAAACACTTATTGAGTTCTTTTTCAGAAACTATATTCTGTGGTAAAAATCATATGAACTAGATTTGTTCTGACAATTCTCCCAAAATGCAGTTAAGCTTTCTTTGATAAGACACATGGAAGTCTAGCAAACAAAAATAAAGAACAGTTTTTGCAAATTATACACTTAGTGGAGAAGCTAACCTCATTTTCAGCATTATAAAGACGCATTTAGTGTCAGTCCACTTTAAAGGACTATTTTAAAGAAAAATAATAGGAAATAAATTTAGATAACTAATATTAATGTTTGGATAGTTTTTTTCAAATCTGGAACTCAATTTCATGACAGTTGTCTTTAAGCATGTTGTATTTATCATTCATTAATTATTATTATTATCTATTATGTTGGTTAAAGCAAACTACACAGAAAAATAATTGGGGACATCTATAAATAGCCTTTCTTGTGATGATCCTTTTGATGGGAAACACATTCTTCTCATAAATTACTGCTAAGTCAAAATTAGACAAATAGGTTTGGTTGGAATCAATTCTACATGGTTGCAATGGTAAATAAAGAACCATCCAACTGCAATAACACCTGAAGAAAAAGCAGAAAGTATGTGTCCTGCTGGTGGCAAATGAGAACATCTTGTCTTTGGTAACCCCCTTAAGAATATTTTGTGTTTGGTTGCAATTGTAAGGTTGAAGCTACATAAAATTCCTCAGTTGTTTCCCAGTTATTGTGAACCAAACAAATGGAAAACACTATTTATTCAAGGCAGCCATAAGAAGGAACTTTAAATACATCTTATTTTGAAGATTCAAGTATATAGAACTATTTCAGAACTAAATGAAAATGTAATGAACAAAGAATAATTTGAAAGGTGGGTATATTTAGAGTATTAGAGTATATTAGAATATTAGACAGTTGAATATTTTATAGGTATCACCTTTAGGAACATAATTCCACATGGAAGGGTGGTTTCTGACACATTATCGTGTTCATGGCAGTGCATGTTGGGATAAAGTGAGGAAAGTTCTTTCTTACCTCTTTTTTGTTTTATAGCTTTCCTGGGGTGTTAATACTCATTTTGAGGGTATCTCACTCTACTTTTTATTCAGGAAAAGAAAAATTGATTATCTAACTTTTTGATCCAGTATACCGAGTCCCATGTTAAAAGTTTCGGCATTACTAATATTCAAGAGAATGCAAATTTAAACAGTAATGAGGCAATTTTAACATCTTTTAAATTGGCATAGACATTAAAAATGATAACAGGTTAATGCTGGCAAGTTCCTCACAAAGCTGGCACATTAAATGTGAATTCATATACCTCTCAGAAACCACTTTGGCCGTATATATCATAAGCCATAGAAAAGTTTATACTCTTCAACTCTGTAATTCTACTATTGAGAATTTACCCTGAGGAAACTCAGAAGAAGAAGAAAAAAGCTATGAGTATTAAGAAGCTCATTACAATAATGATTATAATGAAAAAATTGAGAATAAATTTAATACTAAAAGCATGGGAATAATTAAGTAAAGCAAGGTATAGGCAGTGGATGTCATATTCTAGTGTCACTAAGTAAAAATTATGAAAATTGTTCAACATGGCAAAGTGTTTGGGATGTTAGACTAAATGGCAAAAAGTGAGAAGCAAAATTTTGTTTACTCACAACTATAAACATGTAAGTCCATATGTACATATTCTGGAAAGAAAAGCTAAAAAACTGGTTTTAGATATGTAAATTATAGATTTTTGTCTTTTAAAATGTATGTTGATATTTTAAATGTGTGTGTTGCATTTTAGTGGATAATTAGCTAATGGCTTATTGATAACTTATTGAAATATTCATGAAAAATAATTCCTTCCCATAGTTCATAGCTTAAGTCCCATGTGCTTTATATTTAAACACTATGGATTCATAACACTACCTAAAACATATGCAGTGTTGGATGGTTCAGTGAATCGGCTGTGAAGATATGTGTGATCTGGCATATCACTGAAGTTTGCTTAGCTGATAAAATATGCTCTATATATTTCATCTCCTTATATATATATAATTCATTATTTTCTCAAACACATTTGTATTTGTTTACAACAAAATCAAATATATATAATCACAAAGGTAGTTAAATCTTAGCGTGATAAATAAATTTGTAGAGCAATGTTATGTATTTGATAAAGAAAAAGATATACAATGAAAATAAAAAAATAAATTATTTATAGAATTAAATGAATACATACATGCAATGCATATCTAATCACATTCTATTCTTTTCTCAGTGTATATCTGAGGTACTTAGACATTTTGGAAGCTCAGCAATCATGTAGATCAGGGGTTGTAAACTCAAATCCTACAAGGGCCAGACTCCTGGCACTAATAAACAAAGCTGTTTGGGTTTCATTTACAGTGTGTGACCCATCGAAAGAGGGCAGCAGTGAGCGAGGTCTTGCTCATTGCCTTGGGAGAAAAGTGTTCAAAAGAAGCCAGACAGATTACCTAGAGTTTTATGTGAAAACTCTTTTTAGCAGTGAAATTAGTTCGTATGAAAACACAGTGGGCCAAGCAAAACACATTTATTTGCATGTCATACCCAGACCAGAGCAGCCGTTTGTGATCTCTAGTTCTATTACAAATCATTTCATTTTATTTTATTATTTTATTCTATTTTAGAACTAGAGCATGACACTCAAAGAAGAGAAATGACTTGTCTAAGATCACAACAAATTAGTTGCAGAACTGCCTCTAGAACGAGGTCTCCTGAACCTTGGTTTGGTTTTTCTAGTGAAACTGATTTTTCTTTTTTGGTCTGCGAAGGAAGAATTCTTTATTAAAAAGTATTTATAACTACAGAATATAGAGCATATTTTATTTGTATAGATCACTTAATTTTAGTGCTATACTTCTAAAACTACTTTTGCACAAATCTTCTAAAGCTCAAATTTTCCCTGAAAGTCAAACAGCAACCATCCCTACTTCCCTCACAAATATACATGTACAAACCCTGAATGTGAAGCATTCTGCCAATAATAGAGCAAATGATTCCTTTGAAAAGAGGGAATCACAAGGAAAAGTGGAAACCTGGTTGTCTTTCCACACTCCCAAATGACATTGGTTTTTGAGACCCCATTTTAAGTGGAGTTTTTGTGTTGCCTATATCATCTGTCAAATGTCTGCTCCAAGAAGGAGGGCTTCAGAATGTTGAGCTCTGGATCTTCTTGCAGTTTCAGAATAATGAATGATTTGCCATAGTATTTACGTTTTAACATCTCATATCTAATGTCACATTCTCTAGCCCAAAACAGTGCTTGCTTTATAATTTTTCCTCTCATTAACATAGCACCCCTACTTTTGCCAATCAACTCAAAGGCCCTCCACATATAAGAAATTTTCATACATATTAAATAATGGTTATGGTAAAAAATATTTTAGCAGAACCAAATACCTGAGTCTCCCTTCTTTAGTCTTCTTTGTCTTCAGCCTAGTCTGCCTTTCAATTTTCTATAAGTCTTCCTAAAACATTGCTCTGATTAGGTTATTCCTCTGCTCAAAAACTTTGAGTATTTGTCATTAGAGATTAATGTGTAGGCCAATGGTTTCCAGACTATGAACACCCAGGGTACTGCAGTGATTTCATAGGGATGCCACAGAATTTTTGTAAAAATTGAAGGAAGGATAGTGGACATTTGCCAGACACTATGGAAACTACTATCTCAGGGTAGTTTGCAGTTTTAATATTTGATTGTGCTACAGTTCCTTTTGGTGGCATCTTATCTTTTCAAAGGTGACTTTTCAACAATTGCTATGAAAAAATCAAATACCTCTTGGAAAACAACGTGGGACATGAAATGAGGATGGTAGTAACATCCAGTCTGATTTTGACTCTTGAGAAGTTGTGCAGTGCCCAACAAGCATATACATCCCATTAGTAAATAATTACGGTTAAGAATGAAAGAAAATGTATTTTTTTCTTTAAATGTGTTATATTTATTTTTCAAATGGTTACTAACTTGTTAGGACATAAATATTTATTAAGTTGTTTGAACTTAATTACTTAATAAATGGAGATACTAGGTATTTCTTTTGGTCTAGAGGTGTCACGAAAAAATTACTGAGATAAAAAGGATGCCATGAACGGATATGTGGAAATCTCCAGCTAAGCCTTTTAGCCTTGCATTCAGTGTTCTTTAAATATTGCCCCAAATTCTTTTTAATTCATGTTAGACCATTTCCTTACTTTAATGCACTTTTATCTCTAGAATGGTACATTCATTGTCTCTTGATAATGGTTTATCCAGTCAGTACTTTGCATATTTACTTCCCAACCTTCACTTTTGTCCATATACTTTCCACATGTATAATTTGTGGAAATATTATTTGCATTTTGTTATATCTTTTTCCCTCCTTTGTCCAAACAGGTTCTCAGGCACTTGTAGATCCTTGAATTAGGGGGAAAAAGAGGGTTCTTCCAGTCAGAAAATAGAAGCTGTTGATAGAAAAACTGTTTTACGGATTTTATTCAGAAGGTCAAAGTCCTTGAGAGATTTGTGTTTGGGATTGAGGGAAAGCAGGAAGAGGACTGTGTTGGTGGGGAAAAGGAGAAAAGGAGAGTGTATTAGTTCCCTAGGGCTACTGCAACAAATTAACACAAACTTGGTAGCTTGAAACAACAGAAATTTATTCTCTTGCAGTTCTGGATACCAAAAGTCCAAAATCAACATGTTAGCAGGGTTGGTTCCTTCTGGAGGCTCCGAAGAAGAAGCCATTCCAGGCCTCTCTCCTAGTTTGCTGGCAATCCTTGGTGTTCTTTGGCTTGGAGACACAGAACTCCATTATTTGCTTCCATCTTCATGAGGTATTCTGTGTGTCTCTGTGTCCTTTCTTCTTCTTCTAAGGACACTTACATTGGATTTTGGGCCCACCCTAAACCCAGGATGATTTCATCTCAAGATCCTTAAATTACATCTGCAGAGACCCTATTTCCAAATAAGGTCTTATTCCGAGGTTCCAGGTAGATATGGATTGGGGGGGAACACTATTCATCCTACTAGAGAGAGTAATACACTGGGAATGTTAGGAGATCGGCAGGTAAAGCATAGGGGAGACCTATGCTTACTTCCTGCCTGGCAATGCTAGCCTGGGTGGCACAGTGTGCAAAGGAATGAAGGAGCTCCTACTTTACCAAGTAGGAGGAAACTTGGCTACCAGGGCTCTGGCATAAACCAAGATTCTCCTGTCCAAACTTGGCACAGAAACAGCAATCACCTGCCTTCAAGGAACCACACAGGCTTGGGTCATATTTGATTTGAATAAAGTAATTTCACAGGTTTTGCACGTTCAAGTGTGTAAAACATAATATGTCACTACAACCACACTTATTCCACCCATCCTCCAAGACTGAGCTCAAGTTCTCTTTCTCAGGGAATACTCAGGCTGAAGTCAATCCTTTCTTCTTTGTAGTGATTGTGACTTTATTTTGGTAATTAATACTGTGTTGCTTCATCTCATTTTTTCCTCTCGGAGTATTTGCACTATATGCACGTGAAACTATTTATCATTTCATGTCTTTTATTGTTTCCCTAGTATATTAGATTTTAGCTCCTTTAGCTCCCTATCCCCATAGGAAGGGACTATGTTTTATATATCCTGGTAGGCACCAGAATTCTCACCACCATTAGATATGGATTAGACATGGATTTAATTAGATATGGATTTAATTTGATTTATTGCTTTTACCTTTTGTTCCTAGTATTCACATCCCTTCCTATTTCTCCTTTGATATAGTTTAAATATATTTTTAAAAATGTGATAGCGTCTGGTATTTTTTCCAATGCAAACAAATTATTTGAGTGTTTTAGCAGAGCTTTCAGCTGGTAAACATTCTTTATGATTTTGACCAACACATCCCAAGATAAGCGACAAGTGAAAAAAGTGGGTTTTGTTTTCTAAGTCCCTCGGCATCTCAGGTGCACCAGAATTGCTTCCTTTTGTGTAGAAAAGCGTTGCTAGCCAACCTTAGCAGTTTCTGAATTTCACAATCTAGTTTGTTTTATTAGGAGTGTATAGCAGTAAGTTCTGGGTAAGTGGGAAATGAATTACAATCTGATATATGAACAGATCCTCTGGGGCTCCATAGGTGTTCTTATGGGGTTGCTCTGCTCTACTGGATTTTTTTTCCTTGGTGTGTAACTTTTATATCATATTGGAATTGAGAATAATACAAAACTTAGGAAAAAATTTAACCTCAAAATACTTAAGTCATTTTCAAAGAAAACTCAATTGGTCTTCCATGTCTAGGACAAAGAAGCATGTTCAGTTGCTCCTGTTTTACTAAAAAAAGTGGCAGACTTAAAACACAAAGTGATAACTCCTGATATCAATGAAACTTTTCTTCAGTTCCAGAACATTCTTTGCCCAGAGTGGATTTGAATATCTTCCAGAAAATCTGTAAGTCATGTTCTATGGGTAGACTGTCAGATTTCAGATCTGGCATTATCTTTGACTTGACAAAGATATTTCTTGTTTAAATCTGAGAAAATTAAAAGGCAGTAGTATCCTTATTAAATACCTAATTGTGTTTATTAACCATACTTATCCAAAATGACTATTCTTAAAAATATCTTTAATCAACATAAGGAAAGGAAATATCTTAGATTTTCATGCCAAATTATATTGGGTTGGCCACAAAAAGAAATAAGTATTTTTTTCTCCTAATTCTAATGTAAAGAGCCATTTCTCCATGAAATTAGGAAGGTGGATTTACTTCTGTACATTTTACTGATTTTTTGCATGTAACAACCTCCCTTAATTTCTGCTCCGACAGGTGCAGTTTATACAGTGGAATCCTTTACCTCTAGCTCTAGGATGAGCAGTCCCTAAGTTTTGAATTGGTGGCCAACACTGAATATTTGGTAATTTTACATGAAATTTGTCTTCTCTTTAAAAGTTAGAAAAGCCAAAATTACATGTTTCACATTCCCCCAAAGCATTAATCTGACAGAGTTTACCCCTTTAGAGAAATCCTGAAATAAATCATATACATAGTCCAGGACTCTGGGGTCCTTTCTGCCAGGCTTGCACTGGCCTAGAGGGGGTAGGATGACTTTTGTCTTGATTCTAAGATTCAGGTTCCTTGAGGACGCTGGCTTTAGTAAGTGATTACTGTCTTAATAATCTTAATGATATCTTAATAATTTATCTTGTCCTCTAGTTTCCTTGCTTGTACTTCCATAATACCCTGTATTAACTACTGAGCTCTACTGTGTCCACTTGGAGCTCTGCGATGCCCTGCATTCCTGATCTCTGTATATGGCCTTTTTTAGACTCACCCCTATGCCCCCGCCGCCCTGTCCCTGTGCCTGCACTCTGCCTCATAATGATTTATTTTTGAGATTAGTTTCTATTTTGTGGCCATAACTTTATTCCAATATTCAGTTAAACTTACAGAGGGGATGAAGAAAACGTAAGAGAGGTAACAAGTAAGAGCACAAAGTAGTAGTATATGAAGGCAGATACCCCAAGTTCAGAAGGGCTGGGGTTAGCATGGCTGACTGTCCATGGCTTTGACCACTTCCATGGGGCTACCTTTCACTAGCCTAGAGACTACGTTATTTCCATCCAGCTAACCAGCAAGACAGATGAAGACTCTAGAACCACTTGTATTGGATCCAATGTTTGCCTTAGACAAGGTGCCAGGACTGGTGTGCTTCCAGAAAACGTTCTTAGCAGCATATTTCTCCTGGAAGATGGCTTTTCACCAGTGTCATTATTGTGTGTGAAATTACCACTCAGGTACGAAAGCAGAGTAACCATTCTGTAAATATAGAAATCCCTGTCACACAGCCCTTTCTCTCCGGTTTTCAGAGACCAAACATTTTCTGCTATTTTTAGAACTTTGTCTGAAAAGATCTTCATAAAAGACAGGAGCTCATTGTCAATAGTAATATTGAATCGTGCAACTCTGAGCTGGTCCTGAGTGGAATCAGCCTGGCATTTACATGGCGGCAGCTCTAAGAGGTAGCATGTGCAAAGTGCCTTGACACCTTCTTTGGACCTTCACCTAAGTCTGTTATCCTCTTCTGGATATTGGACTCCCTCCCGGCTGGAATCTTACCACCTGAGGCTGATTCATGAGTCTCAGCACTTCTACCTCCTCAGTGGGAGAGATTGGTCCTCAGGTTCAGACGTCCCTCATCTGCTGTAAACTACTGCATTGTGTACTTAGCTGGGTCAAGGGATTTAACAAACTTCATATTCCTAGATCTTGTGTTCTGGTTTAGAATTAAAAGAGATGGAGTGCATGCAGCCATGGCATTGACTGTGGAAAAGTGACAATGATTACAAGAACGGATGAGTTACAGTGAAGATTTGGCAGTGGGGAAATAAAAGAGGACTGTCTTTTGTGGACATGTAGGGAAAAGCATCAGTATATAAAACTTTGTTTCACATGATCATTTTGGTAACTAAATATATAGTTTAGTGTAAATACGGACGATTAACTGTGAAGCCTGATAGAATTTCTTACGTTCATTCACTGAGTCTCAAATGTTCCACACTGGCATGTCTTGGACCAGGGCCCACTCCTGCTCCGTTGTTTACAAAACCAGTTTTCTTTGGTGAGGAAATACTCTCCTCGCATAAAACACTGAGAAGTGTTAATAAAGAGAAGTAATAACTGAAGTTATGAGAGTGTTGATATTCTGACTTTTATGATCTCATCCTTACTTCTCTCTCTACGTAGGTTTAGGGCTTGCACAAATTGAATGAAACTGAGTTTAATGGCCAAAACTGAAAATTTTACATAAAAGTTCTGATATCTGTTTTCTCTTGAAAAAAACTGGAAGCTGTGGCAATGGCTGGTCCACATTCCCAGGCTGTCAGTGTGGCGCCTTTAGGACAGGGCGTGTGCTTTCATGCCCTGGGCATCGCTGCCCTGGATACTTCTTACTGCCTCTTGATCATTCTTCCACTGGGCTTGCTTCACTTATGCATGTTACTCACCAAGCCCCTGTAGACCTTTGAGCACCACCCTCTTTTAATCATGTTAGCTCTGTGTTCTCTCAGAAAAGCCTCGTGTGCATTTTGCTTGTACAATACAGGTATTGCAGGAAGCAGCAGCATCCTTAATATAATAATACCCAGAACCTCCAAACTGTGGTAATCTTCTGGGAAGAGGAATTAAGAGTCCAAGGCCCCAACTTTTTCTTTGAAACTTCCATGCTCTCCCAGCTAGTGCAAGCACCGTGGTGACCAACCCCAGGGCACATTGCCACCCTTAGTGGGCACTTGCCTCCCTGACCACTTGCATGGACTCGGGTTTTGACTTAAATTTTTTTCTTAATGCAACTGAGAAATCCTGAGCTTTTCAAATGCCTTACTCAATAGTGAGAAATAACCAAGAAAAATAGATGCCTTACTCAATAGTGAGAAATAACCAAAAAAAAAATCAAAACGTTCTTGTTTACAAAGGTATAGCTTGCTCCTTGGAGAGAACAGGCCCCATCAAATTCCATATGAAGTGATAATCACAGCTCCTGTTTTCTGAGTGCCTACCATCTGCCAGATACTATATTGGGGTGAGATTTATCTAGTTATTCATTAAATCTTTACAAAAGTCCTATTGGGTAATGATATTTTCTCCCATTTTCCAACCTGAAACCAAGGTTGAGAGGCAAAGTACTCTCAATACATCACACAGCTTATTAACTGAAAAGCTGGGCTTTTACCCCTGATCTGATTCTAAAGCAGACACTTTCTTAGTTCACTATACTGAGAAAAATATTAGCTTAAGCCTTTCCCTTCTTTGTTACAGGCTTACATAGGCAACCAGACTGGCAACCTCTTTAACATCCGTTCCCCAGGATGCCAGACTTGGTATTTTGAAATACAGAATGAATAATGCTGCACACTTCTGTAAAAGGCTTGTCTTTCCAATTGTGTTTTTTATAATAAGATGCATTCTTTTTGAATCTTCCAGCCCCACCGACAGGAAATTGGCCTTATATGGCCTTAATAGCTAACAACTGCCATGTTGGCCTTCACCTTGTGGTAAAGGCATTTATGCTGAAATGTGTGGAAAGTGTTTCCTCATAGGGTCCAGATTGAGAGAGGGGAAGTCTGTCCATCCCATGTTGAAACCTGGGGTGGGGGCTGGTAGGGAATATGACCCCTGTTAGAGAAAGGTCAGGCCTTAGTTGCTGAATGTTCTCTGTAGGGATAGGTGGAGCTAGGGGGACACAGGAAAAACACATGCCCTCTGGAGAGGGTCCCGGGCCTTCCTAGTTTTCAGATCTTGGAAGAATATAACAAAGCAGCAGAAGTAGTGCCTCAGAGTGGTGGGAAGGTGTATTTTAATTCTGTGTTTTCTGGGTTTCTCTTGCATTCAGGTGTGATGGTGCTATGGTCTGAATGTTTGTGTTCCCCCCAAATTCATGTTAAAATCCTAATGCCAGCTGTGATGGTATTAGGAGGTGGTGCTTTTGAGAGGTGCTTGATGATGAGGGTGGAGTCCTCATGAATAGAATTAGTGTTCTTATAAAAGAGACCCCACAGAGATCCCTTGCCCTTCCACCATGTGAGAACACCATGAAAAGGCATTGGCTATGAACCAAGAAAAGGGCCCTCACCCAACCATGCAGGCACCCTGATCTTGGACTTCTCAGCCTCTAGAACTGGGAGAAATAAATTTCTGGTGTCTATAAGCCACCCAATCTATGGTACTTTGTTATAGTAGGCCAAATGGACTAAGAAAAATAGTTAAAAAGAACAGTTATGCTGCGGTCTCAAGGGAACATGGAACCATTGCTTCATCATCCAGTGGAAAAGTATGGAGGAAAAGCAATGCCAACAACACACAGACCACATTGTTGCTGGAGATGCCTAGATAACAGAATTCTTCTAAGTACTGCGTGCTAACAGATCGCACCCCTGGAGCTATGAGACAACAGAATTCTGACCTGAATGTGACTTCATATTAAGGCTTCTCGCATCCCTGCCTCTCTTTTCAGTGGAGTGTATATTCTGAGGTCTTTGGGTAGCAGAATCAATTAGAAGATGGGGAATATGAATAGAGAGGAACAGCACAACCCTGTTCTGGGGGCCTACAGGGGTATTGGGGTGATACAGCATTACCGACATAGGCCATGTGGTGGACACTGTGATAAGCCACCCAGATTTCCACTTTAGGATTGAAGGATTTACTCCCCCAGTTTCTAGAAGTGCTATAAGCAGAAAGACCTCAGTTGTTATCCCTCTACAGAATATGCTTCCGCTGAGAAGCAACTCACCCAAGGTCACACTCCATTTCTGGGATGGCCTGTGTCCAGTGACTAATCTACATGGGAAATAAAAGTGTTGTCTCCTTAACTCAGGACAACTCTGAAGGATCATTCTAGCTTTACAGCTTCCCAGAGAGTTGGCTGAGGCCTCCACTGAGATTGCATTCAACTTCTCCTTTTGCCCATTCCTAATTTTTTCCTCTTCCTTTCCATAGATATTGAGCTTAAGAGAACTTCCTAATAACTGTCTTACACACAAAACTCTGCCTCAGCATTTTCTTCCTGGGGAACCTGACACGTGACAGACACAAACAGGGTGTGGAGCAGAGGGGGCTTCTCCATTCACCACTGCAGATGGTCCAGGGATCCATGAGGGTTGTTTTGGCAAGGAATAGTCCATTGGCTGCAGAGTTGGAGGACAATTCTGCCTGGAATGATTACACTGGCAGGGGCTTTGTAATGTTCTTGCAAACACCATGTCCTCGTTTATTTTCCCTACATAAGCTTCTGAGGATTTTGGAAATACACAGTAAGTTTATATCTTGGTTTATGTAGAGGTCAGTGGAGGAGACACAAGAATATCTCTGTAGAAGATTACAGTAGATTCTATCTGATGTATGAAACTTTCTGATTATTCAGTCCGTATTGATTTTTCTTGTTTCTAATTCTGCACTTCTTAATCTGTATTTCAAAATTTGCTACTCATCTCTAGGCTTCTACCCTTTGCTGCTCTACTGTGAAGTCTTGCCTTCCTAATAAATTTATGCATTTTCTAAGGATATTTATTGTTTTGCTTTACATCTGTCACAACAAATAGCTCAAAATGGGCACAGAGGAGACTTTAATAAATATTTTCTGATTAAGCTGAGATTAAGTTCTCAGTAATGGTTTGAGCCATGGGTATATGAATCAGAAAGCTAATTCATGTTGGGAACAGAATTGGGCCATTGAGGCAGTTTGTCAAGGAAATAGCCCTGAGTTATTTCAAAAATTTATTTCCAAGTCTCTGTTACTTGCTTTCCCCTCACCTTTGCCTCTTTTCTTTAAAAAATAGTTTATTTTTATTTTATAACTTCCTGTGCAATATCAAAGATTTTTTAAACACACACGCACGCCACCTATATTACCAAAATACAAGTAACTATTGTTATATTCTTCTGGAGATTTTTATATTCATGGCTTTACATATTTACATCATACACCTAAGACAGTTTTGGGCACAGTCACCCTCAATCACTGTCACTAATCTGGTGAAAAATAGTATATCATCATATTATATTGTATTTCTTTTGTTACTGATGAAATTAAACATTGTTTACCAGGTGTTTATTGATATTCCTTTCCTCTTATTGAGAAGCTACCAAGGCCCAGACAATGTGCTTGATATCTAACACCTCTTAACTCATTTAATAAACATAACACTTTATCTGATGTTCCTGTATTCCTGTATGTCCATTCACTGGGAGACTTCTTTCCTCCTACTGTGTTATGATCTGGTAATACAGAAATAAAAGTTGCTATATATCTTTTTCCTTAGCAATTGAAAAACCCTGCTCAACTTGCTGTTACTCAAATGAGTCTTGTAAAGACGGAAGTTCTCTTAGGAGTGAACTTCACCATTTAAAAATGTTAAACATTTCAAGAAACTGAGCCACTGAGAATAGGACTGGTCGGGGACTGGACTGGTGTCTGGGCCTCCTGATTGCTGTTACGTTATTTCTTCTTTACGCACACAGACACCATCCAGAGACTGATTGTAGGGAAGTCTGTAGATTAAAATTAAAATAACCACATCATGAATAAAAAAGACAGGAACTATCAAGAAATAACTTGGAATTTGAGCACACAGAGCTTTAGAGCTAAAGGTCATGCTTACTTCACGGCACAAGTGGAATGAGCTTGTTAGGTGGGGAAATATACCTCTTATTCAGAATGGCAGAGATGAAAGATTTAAACGGCCTTTAAAAAATACTGCTTTCCCAGACTCACAGAAAACATTTGTCAAATAGCTAGTGCTCTTACTTTAAAAGTAACTACAGTTAGTAAAATATAAAAGAGCAAATAGTTTGTGTACTATAAAGATGATAAATCAACAAATACCATGTGGTATAT
Source organism: Phocoena sinus (assembly GCF_008692025.1). Lineage (NCBI taxonomy): Eukaryota > Metazoa > Chordata > Mammalia > Artiodactyla > Phocoenidae > Phocoena > Phocoena sinus. Next base: position 23,026,581 of record NC_045767.1, read on the forward strand.
ATTTGGTTTTCAGCTGCTATCCAGCATCTGTTCCCATTTCCAATCAACACCTTGATTTTCCTGGGAAAGGTACAAATTTCTCTTGTTCTAAATAGTACCTTTCAAACTTTTCCACAGCAGTTCACAGAAAATAAATTACGTCACTACCCACCAAACACATACATCATTTATATAAAACTAAGCAAGTTTCAACAAAAAATATTACTAATGGTAATGCACGCTGATATTTTTATTTCTGTTCTATTCTATTAGTCTATTCTTTTAGAAAACTGCTTGCAGTCCATTGTATTGTGAGTGTATGGCCCACAAATGAGATTAGGTACAGTTTGAAAAACACTCATCTAACTCGATATTATTTGAGTGTGGTTGAATCGAACTCAGGAGTGGCCAAATTATTAGCAATAGAGATCCTCTGAGGGATGGGTAAATAACCCAGACAGAGCCAATGAGATGGAAAGAAAATTTTGTTGGGACATGAGGATGTGAATTTTATAAACCCAAAAGGGCGTTACTACCATCGAGGTAGAGTGTCCCGTCGCCAGTCACTGTGTAGAGCCTGAGGCTGGTGCCTCCACTGCAGAAACAGAGTGGAGACTTGGTAGGAAATTGGTCCTGGGGGATAAAGTTGGAGTCACTGTATCCAGTCACTTAATCACATTTCTACACAGTTCAGTTACATAAGCCAATAAATTCCCTATATTGTTAGGCAATCTCACAGGGTGAGAATTTAAATTTGCAATTTCTAATTTTATCTACTGCTTTACAGTTGATTACAAAAGAGCATGATTTTTAAAGGATCTAAGTCATGGTTGGGAATTATTCACAGGAGGTGGGATTAAATGATCCATTTCAATTCATTGCTTGCCTCAGTGAATTCTGGATCAAAATACATCTCAGTGACATTGACAGCTGAAGCTCCTGAGGAGGAACATATTCTCCAATGACTCATTCTTGGAAGAAGTGAGACCTCTGTTCTGAGTACAGGGGTCACATCCATTAGGAATGAAGGTGATGCTACACTGGACATGCATTGTGGACAGTTCAAGAAGATTGAGTGTGTTCTTCTAAAGACTAATGGAAGTAATGTGAGGGGACAAAGGGTACGATCCTTCAGCTCTGGAAGGGGGAGTGGTTGATGGTGTAGAGGGACACATACCCAATGCCTTGATAACACTTTTGAATGGATTACAGATCTTCAGGAGGCATCCTACCTAATGAGCGCTCAGTGACCCTTTAAGGCTTGGGACACTAGGAAGTTATAAAAGAGAAGGGTGTGTTGCTTTGTGTCATGGATGGATGATGTAACTAAACCTAAATGTTACTTTGTGTTCCAAGTTTGGTGGAACAAAGTTTAGCCATAACATATATATTTTTGACTTCTACCAACACAGAACAGTATAATTGAACTTGTTGCTTTAGGTTGTGAAGTGAAAATTACTTTTGAAATCTGAAAGTCATGTTGGGAATGAAGATCGTGAGACACTGGATCCAATACTCACTAGTTTATAAACTTTGGTCTTTAATAAACCACTCAGAGAGATCTATTTGTAAGGATAGTGTGCTTATTTTCTAGGACCTTTCTGGGAAAGCAGCACAAGATATGGAAATCATGCTTGAAGTTAGGAGTCCGTGTTTTGCTTACTGTCTTTGTAACGATCAGGGGCTCTTTATATTGTTATTTGGAAATGAGGATAACGCCAGTACCTGTTCTACTGATTTCATTGAGGTCATTATGGCTGTTAGATGGAAAATGCAGTTAAAAGTGCTTTAAAACTGTAAAGAACTGTATAAATATAAGAAATTATTTATCTACATTTATAGGAAGAAACCTAGCCCTGCTTTTCGCAAATGCCCTGTCAGTATTAAAAAAGAAATTAAACAAATTCTTAATTAAAGAGGACCAGAAATGAAAGGGTCTCAGTTTTTGCAAGTTCAATATCCTTGATTCTATCTGATAATGAGTATGTTATGATATTTTTGTTTTTAGATGACACTGTCATTAATCTTGGCAACTAATTACTGAAAGTGTTAGAGAGTCAAAGCTTCTTAAAGGGTTGGTAGGTGTTTTTGTCTATTATTCTGTTCTCGTCAAAGTACCATCACATCACCTTAGTCAATCCTATGATATTAGAAATAGAAAGGATTTTAGAGATTACTAATCCAATCTCAGCATTCTGCAGATCAAAAAACTGTTAGGGCAGTTAAGTGAGTTGTTTAAAGATACAGAAGTAATTTTTTGAGAGAGCTGGAACTGATATGTAGGTCTTTTTGTTCCCAGTCTGATATTTTTCTCAATGATCCATGTTGGTTCTCAAGCAGAAAACAAAATCCTAGCTACAGTGCTTTGAATTCTTGAGTATCTCAAACCTAAATGCATACTTAGTTTCTACTATGAGAGAAGTAGCTGAGTTATAACTCAGTAAGAAGTACTGTTACACTGTCACTGCTTCACATCTTCTATGTATACCAGTATATACTATGTATAAAAAAGCTAGTGATCATAGGCCTAGGGAGAAAAGTCCCATTAGAGGACTACTGATCATAAAGGCACTTTCAGTCTCATAATAAACCAATTAGCAAAAATTATGGTACTACTCCTTTTAACATTTTCTTCGCTCCAAAAGTCAGTGGTGATTTCCAAAGGTAGGGACTGAATGCGGAAACCTAGGGATTGTTTAGAAGTCCAAAAAGATCAATTAGACATTACGGTTCCCTCCTGTGTTCTGTGCAGTTAGAAACCCAGCCCTCACTGATTTTGGCATGAGTCTGGAGGTTTCTTGTTTGGGGAAAATGAACCAAGAAACTCCAGGCCAGGGACAGCAGGAATAGCAGCAAGAGGTGCCATACCAAAAAAGAAGATGATGTGAAAACCCATGTAATGAATAGTGAGGCCACCCAGCTCTCTTGTACCTTTTGGACTTGCGCCTGTTGGCACAGCATTGCTGGTAGATTAAAGTAGATTAAAGAATCAACAGATTCTTCCCTGGAGAAATTGTAGCGCTCCTCAGAAAAGACACATGATTACTGACATCTGTGGACGGCTCAATAAATTGGCTGGGTTCCACTAAACAAAATGCACCCACGCCTGTAAAACTTCCAATCTGCCGGCTGTTATCTCTTAAACATGAATAAATCAAAAATAATAATTAAACACGTGAGAGAAGTCTCCAACATAGAATACTGAAACCAAAACCAAATCAATAGAAAATGAAACTCAGAGAAAAAAGAGAAAATACAGGCAGTAGAAGAAAACTTCAAAGGAGATAATACTTATTCATAAAAATTTAAAAAACTCACAGGGATAATCAGAGCATATATACACATTAGAAATATATGGCTAATTAAAAAAATCTATTAGTAGGAAGATAAGGTCAAATAAATCTCCCCAAAGGTAACCAAAATACAAAGAGATCTAAAATTGTAGGGAAAAGATAAGAAATTTAGAGAATGAATCCCAAGACATTAAAAAAAAATTATTAGGAGTACCAGAAAAAAGAAAGCAGAGGAAAAAGAGGGAGAGGAATCTATTTAGAGAAATACTGAAGAACTGAAAAACGTTCACTTTCACATTCAAAGCTTTCACCACCCAAACCATGCCGTCTCACCACACGATGTCACAGACTTGTTAATATCGTTCATTAATTTAACAAAGATGTATTGCATGTCCACTGTGTGCCAGGTCCTCTACTAAGTCCAGGGATAAAGTGGAAGCCACGTTAGTGGGAGCCTCCCCTCATAAAGTTTACCCTCTGGTGAGGCAAAGAGACAGGACTGAATCATCCCACCTACACTGCAAAAGTCCGCTGAGATAAGGGAGCATGTTGAATACATGTGACTGAAAGAAATCCAGTGTGGATGAAATGGGGAGAGCAAGTGGGGCACGTGGGGTGAGACGAGGCCAGAGATCAGAGGCCAGTGGGGTGCTGACCGGGCAGAACTTTGTAGGCTATGTTAGAGTTTGCCTTTTTCCTATGGGTACACAATTGGCACTCCTTGAAACGTTGTAAGGAGGAGTGGAGATGGGGTAAAATTTGTGTTATTGTAAAGGTCACTGCCTGCAATGTGGAGAATGGATCGGAGGAAGGTCAGGGAGTGATGCTGTAGTGATGTTAGGCAGCTTTCACAGTTGCCAGGCAAAGGATGATGGTGGCTTGGACAAGTGTGATAATGAGGATGAAGAGAAGAACAAGTTCTTGAGAAGTACTTAGTGGGTTAAATCAGCAGGACTTTGTGATAAGTTATATCAAGGGTTGATTCTTTGAATATTCTAAGAAGAACAACTTGGCTAGTCTGACCAAAAAACCAGAGGGAAATATAAATTAAGGACATTGGAACTGTCAAAGCAAATATATGTATATATAACAAAAGTGTTCTAAAAAATTACCAGTGAGTGCTAGGTGTAATTCAATACAGTAAGTTTGAAAATCTAGATAAGAGGTCAGTTTTCTAGGAGAATAAAAATTACCATTTCTCTTTTCATGATTTATGACATCCTGGATCTCCAAGCTAGAAATAAAAGAACCAGGCTCAGTGGTGACTCCTGTGAGGACCTGGGTACAACTGGACATGTTCTAATCATGGCATCTGGAAATGCTCTAATCAGCTCTTGTGGCCCTTTAAAATAAACTTGATAATCACTCCATGGTCCACTTTTGCTCCCCACCCTAGTGAATAATAAACTTAGCATTCTTCTGGGGAGTTACTGGACAGAGGAACTGTGATCTCTGCAGAATCCTCTCCTAATCCAGAGCTTTTGGAGATGTGCTGTATTTCTCATGTACTTTTCTGACATTTTCAGCAGGACTGTAGGGAAAGGGAAAATAACGTATGTTTTTTTCTCCTTTCATATTGAACCAGAAGGAGTGGATATTTTTCTAAATATATCTCTATAGCTAAAGTTCATTATTTTCATAATTTTTGAAAATTAAATTAGTATGATAATCTTTGAATTAAACATTCAAAGAAAAATATTTTTCTTACACTTATCTTTGTCTTAGTATTCTTATTTATGATGAAGTTTATTTAGACATAAGGAACATCGATCACCATTGCCTATTGGTGCTCATATATTATTTCTGTATAATTTAGAATTGTAATTTGTGGAATTAGGAGTATAAGTTAAAGAATTTAAGAAAAAAACATTCCATAAAGTTGTGAATGCCAAAGAAGTTTCTGTGTCTCAGAACTTTTGGTTTCTCTGTTTTAAAAGATCTGGCAGAAATGAGCTCCAAGTAAAGCAGGATGAATAATTAAATTCTTCTTCATGCAACTACAAGGCATTTTGGAATAAAAATCAACAATAACCATACAGCAAGTTACATATTTTAGAAGTTACAAATTTTGCGGTTATGCAAACCAATGTTATGGCGTGCTAACTTGTCTTTAAAAGGCTAACAGAAGCATACTGTGAAAAAATGATTTTATTGAATGGTCCTGACACAGCTATACTTAAAATCCTATAGCTTTTGCCTGTTTTCATAAATGGTGGTCTGGCTCAGCACACAAAATCAGGGCTCAGCCTAAAAGGTGAGGAATCACAATATTTAAAATATCCACACTATGCTACTAATTTGCTATTTGCATTGGAAGAAACTATGTTAAAACGCATTCTGTATCTTAAAATACTATATTTAGGCCTCAGAAACTTAAAAAAAAATTTCATTAGGGCTTCCCTGGTGGTGCAGTGGTTGAGAGTCCGCCTGCCGATGCAGGGGACACAGGTTCGTGCCCCGGTCCGGGAATATCCCACATGCCGTGGAGTGGCTGGGCCCGTGAGCCATGGCCGCTGAGCCTGCGCGTCCGGAGCCTGTGCTCCGCAACGGGAGAGGCCACAACAGTGAAAGGCCTGCGTACCGCAAAAAAACAAAACAAAAAAACAAAACAAAAAATTTCATTAAAATTTATTTATAATTGGAAGCATTCAAAACATCTGGTTAAATGTACTATAGACATACAAATATACTATGCAGATATTGAATTGTGTTTTTTGACATTTTTAAATTGAAGTATAGTTGGATTACAATGTTTCCAGTGTATAGCAAAGTGATTCAGTTATAGGGCCTCAGAATCTTTTATATGGATTTATTATATTTTATTTTATTTTTCCCAAATACTCTCAACTTTCTTTTGCTAGGAAATTACCTGTGTGTCACCAGAAGAGTCATGACCTACAGTGAAAAAGACAACTTATACATCTCTCTCCATTACTGAGGACCATTGATTTTAGCTCGTAAAAGTTTCTCAAGTCATTCTACATTGCCCCCCCTCCCTTGTATCCACTGTAGGCCAAAAACTCCATTGTGTGGCTCTTACACTGGTGAAATAGTCTCCCAACTGTTCTTGAATCCATTTTGCCCTAACAAGCAACTCTTTGGGAAGTAACTAGAATGACATCTTTAAAATAAAAATTTTATTATGATACCCCTTCCTTATCATTTCTTAATTGCCCATGCTCTTAAAATACAGTTCAAAATTCTTAGCATGTTCTGTAAAAGCACAAATGACAGCTTCTGAAAAAACCCTGAATGTTTCCTTCACGGTGCTTCTTATAGTTTATGATTGTATATTCATTTGTACAGCTACCCTTACTGTGTTCCTCATTTGTAGTCATTTTGTCATGATTTCACTTCTACATATATGTAAATCTCACAATATATTGTTACTATTTTAATTTTAGACAATTATTTTAAATTTTTTTATTGAATGAAAGATTCTTTAAATTCTGTATGCTTTACAATTTTCAAAAGTTTCACACAGGTGATTTCATATAATCCCATAATAACTCTTTTTTTCTTCTACCCTTATATTTTCTCTACCTTTTTTTCTCTCTCCACCCCACTGGTGACCACTAGTTTGTTCTCTATATCTGTGAGTCTGCTTCTTTTTTGTTTTAGTCACTAGTTTGTTGTACTTTTTAGGTTCCATATATAAGTGATAATATAGGGTATTTGTCTTTCTCTGTCTGACTTATTCCACTTCGCATAATGCCAAGTCCATCCATGTTGCCGCAAATGGCAAAATTTCATTCTTTTTTATGGCTGAGTAATATTCTATTGTATATATATACCACATCTTCTTTGTCCATTCATCTGTTGATGGACACTTAGGTTGCTCCTATATCTTGGCAACTGTAAATTATTTTAAAAAGAGACTTAAACGTCAGATAAAAATGGCTTTAAATATTTACCATCATTTTTACCATTTCTGTAGCTCTTTATTTCTTAATGTAAATAAAAATTTTAATGTGGTATCAAATCTGTTGCCCAAAGGATTTCCTTTAACATTTCTGGTAGTACAGGTCTCCTACAGTACTCCTACTCATTTTATTGACTTTTGTCTGTCTGAAAAGTCTTTATTGTGCTTTTATTTTTGTAAGATATTTTTGTTAAGATTTCTGTTTTGACAGTTTTTTCTTTCAGTACTTCCTTGTTGACTGGTTTTGCATTATTTCTGATAAGAAGTCTGCTGAATACTTCATCTTTGTTTATTTGTAGGTAATGTTTCTTATTATTTGATTGCCTTCATGATTTTCTTTTTATCTTTTTTTTAAAAGCAGTTTGACTAGGATGTGTCTAATTTTTAAAATATCTATCTATCTATCTATCTATATCTCCTGCTTGGGTTTCTCTGAGCTTTTTAGATCCGTGGTTTGTTTGTTGTCTTTCATTAATCTTTAAAAATTCTTAGCTATTATATCTTCAGATATTCCTCCTGTCCCATTCTCCCTATTTTCTCCTCCCAGAACCTAATGGTTAATTTATTAGACCAATTGTTGTCCCACAACTCTTGGACGTTCTGTTCTGTTTTTGTATTCTTTTTTTTCTTTATATTTGGATAAATTCCATTGACCTGCTTTTAACTTTACTGATTCTTTCCTTAGCTTTATCCAATCTGATGAGGAGCTCATCCAAAGAATTCATATGTAATATCAATGTTTTTATTTCTAACATTTCCATTTGACTTATTGTTTCCATTTTTCGTGCTAAATTTTCCCATTTATTTTATGGGAATTCTGTCATCTTTACCATTACAGGTTTTAATATATTAAGAATAGTTATTTTAAAGACTTTATTCGTTCTAACATCTTGGTCATCTCTGAATCTTTTCTGTTAAACATTTTCTCTCCTGATTGTTTTCTTTCTGCTTTTTTTGTTGTGTATCATAATAAATAACATTTCTTCCTGAAATGGTCAATCCTTCCTCTCCTTTCTGGTCATTAGTTTTGGGGACTGACCCTATCTAGTCAGTAGTTGAACTGGGTTTTGGTTTTATTGTTGCTATAATCAAATTTAGTGCTCAGCAGACTTTAGATTTTTCCAGGCACGAACCACTGCTACATTGTGCTTAGTGTTGGATTTGGGGTACTGGCTAGGTTTCTCCATGTTTCTGGTCCATTCCATACTATGAGCAGTCCCTGCACACGTGTGCACAGTGAGGGGTTTTCTCTCCATCCTCCAATGATAGACTCCTGGTGCTTGTTACTCAGTGTTAGGTTCATGGTTAGGATGGAGAGTTCTCGCCTATCCTGGTCCAGCTTCCGTCTTCAGCAGGCCCTGTGTACTTGGGACTCACTTTTATAATTTCTCAGCATTTCTTTCCTTCCCTCACATGAGAGCCAAATTCATCCTTCTATCTATCTATGTGTGTATTTGTGTGTGTGTGTGTGTGTGTGTGTGTGTGTGTGTGTGTGTGAGACGTGCACGCATGCCTGGGGGTGGATGGTCTTGGATGGGACATGGTTTCCTTCTGCTGCCCTAACGTGAGCTCATTTCAGCTTTCTATCAGTGCACGATCCTAGGCCTGAGCAAATGTCCTGCCTGCCTCCAGGGGCAAACAGCTGTTCTTTCTGCCCCACCCCCTGAGGCATTTTGTATTTGCCTAGACCCTGGGAGTGGGATGGTTTACAACTTGTCTCCCAGTAGGTTAAGGCTTTTGCTTTGTGTGGGAGAAGGGTCTAGGGATTGGATTGGGTTTTGTACCTATGTGTCACTGAGGAGTTTCTTGCAGTCTCCTCCCTGCCTGTCTTTTTCATAGCACCTGGTGGAGGCCCGGGCAAAGAACTCATGTGTGAGACTGAACTCTCCTTGTTTGTGTGAAAATTTAAACTATTTCTTAATATCCACTTTTATGCTAGTCGCCTCTCCAAGCATACTGTGCCAGTGTCACTTCTCTCTCCTTGGAAGTACAAGGAAACTAGATTTTTCCCCGCTTGACTTCAGAAAGCCATTTTGCGTTGAGGTAGTTTCTATATTGGACAAAAGTAGATTTTAAGGAGACACTCTTAACCACAAGATAAAACCCAAAGCCTTTCTGTAATAGGATATTAAAAATATAAACAGATGTGTTTAACGATAAAATGAGTCAGATGACAGTTTAAGACTCTTCTGTATTGTTCCAAACACAGTAGTGGATTTTTGTAATCTTGGGAATTATGTGAAATTATAGGTAGTTTTGGTCTTCCATAATTATCTAAGGATTACCGATCAGTATCAGTTTTTAAATTTCTATGTATTGTTAAAAGCCTCTGCAAACAAGAATTTTCCAACTCTGCTCCTTAGTGTGCTTAGAATGTCTTTTAGAATTTCATTCATGAAGTAAAGAAAGGTCAACCATCTCTGTTGTCTGTATTTTTCTCATTTCTCTTTAAAACAACAGCTATAACTGTGATCATTTATTGAGGACTTATTAAGTGTCAGGAACTCCTCTGGATGTGTTGTTTGCATTAACTCAACAGTCTTAGGTGGGAGGTGATATTTGATCCCTTTACAGGTGAGGAAATTGTTGTGACCTGGCCAATATCCTGTAATCACTGAGCCGTCTGACTCTGGAGTATTTAAGCACAACAGCGAAGCCTTTTCTTGGTTAATAATTTTGTGAAGGTTTTATTTACTTATTTATTTTTTTGGTTCAGAAGCAAAGGAAAGATTTATTCTTTGATCAGAGAATGGAGAGGTATGAGCTCGTGCAGGCTTTAGTTTTTCTAAACAAACGAAAGCAGAGACACCATGGGAATTCAAACTTAAATACTATTTTCTCAGTGCTGTCTCATATAAAAAGTAAATAAAATGTATTTTCCCTATACTCTGGTTTTCTACCTTAGTAATATATTATGCTTTACATTTTACTTCAAAACTTCTTAGACCTTCGAGTCTCTTCTAGGAATACTACTAGTAATTTAATGTGTATTACTAAATACAGTTTGGGACAAATAGAAGAAATAATTATTCTCACTGACTGGATATTGGATGACATTAAAGAATAAATATTAAATTATTTTGGGTGTAATAATGGTGCTGTAGTTATGTTTAAAAGAGTTCTTAGCTTTAAGAATTCATACTAAAACATTTTAAGAGGAAGTAATATCATTCAGGGATTTGCTTCAAAATAAAATTGGTGGAGGTAGTGGATGAGGATATAGGTAAAAATGATTGCCATGAACTGATAATTTTGAAACAGGGTGAGGGGAGCATGGAGGTCATTATTCTATTCTGTTTGAAATTTTCCATAATAATAAACAAAAAAAGAAGAAGAAATAGTTACATCAAGGGACATCGCTATAATATAACAATATTACGGTTTAGTTTAAGGAATTGTGATAGGCTTGTCTGCCTATATGTTCTAGACAGTGGCAGTAGAAGGATGGCTAAGAGACGCATTTTTTGCCATGTAATTATACACTAGTAAGAGGGAAAGTAATAATAAGTGATATTTCAAGACAATATAGTATGGGTTATGATTTTAAAAAGTAACAGACTGCTAAAGGATTAGCACAAATCCAGACAAAATGGGTGAGTTCTCAGAAATCCTATAAGGATCTGATTATTGTTGTCTCATACTTTAGAAGAATATTTGATGGCAAAAGAAAATTTTCATCGAAATTTTTAAGTAAGGAAAAGCACTTTTAAATTGTGTAATTAAAAATTAATTTTAATTAAGAATGTTTAAAGCCTGCATACCAAACTGAGAAACTTAGTTTTCTAAACTTAGAAGATTAAAAAAAATTATTTTGAGTTTTCAAATAGTATGTATTTAACCTGTATTTTTATAATAAAATTATACATTTATTAATATTAATCTAATTTTATTTACAGTGAGTTTTTTAGTGATATGCTTATGCTATAAAGAAAAAACAGCATAAGTTCATGTTAGAGGAATTGTAAATTTTTTATGCTTATAAGGAAGGGAACAAAAAGCCACCACAAGTGGCAAAAAGTGTTGAAGTAAAATGTATAATCTCATGGGAGTGGTTAGTGTGGTATTAGGTATTCCACACACATTGGAATTTTATTGGATTATACTTCCAATTCCTGGTACCTAAAGGAGCCTAGAGAAAAGATGTTACTCTTTCCTGAAATGGAAGTTTACACATAATCAAGTCAGATTAAGAAAGAGGAAAAACAGGGCTTCCCTGGTGGCACAGAGGTTGAGAGTCTGCCTGCCGATGCAGAGGACACGGGTTCGTGCCCAGGACCAGGAAGATCCCACATGCCGCGGAGAGGTTGGGCCCGTGAGCCATGGCCGCTGAGCCTGCGCGTCCGGAGCCTGTGCTCCTCAACGGGAGAGGCCACAACAGTGAGAGGCCCGCGTGCCGCAAAAAAAAAAAAAAAGAAAGAGGAAAAACAATAATTACTTGTTGTGTTGAAATTTTATAATCTTTAAGCAAAAGAAGAATGCATTTGAAGCATATAATATAAAGATTGCCAGAATGAATTTATCATAAACATGTCAATTTATTAATGCTACAAAATATATCTGAAGGAAATTTTTTAAACTGCAAATAACATGAAATAAATGTTTGTCTTTATAAAAAAGTGAAAATTCTAATTTTATACCTCTTTCATCTGTATTTGTAACACCCTTTCATTTATCAAATGTACTTTTTGTAGTGTATTTGTATATTTGTAGTATGAAGTAGTTTATTGGAGAGTTTATTGCTCCATTTACATAACTCATTTCATCTTTCTGCAGTTGTATCAGTTTTACTATTTATCCTACTCGTGTGCACTTGCTTATTTTCATATTCTATTCTTTTTTTTTTAAAGATGCTAGAAAAGAAATTTGGAAAGTATCACTACTTTTTACTTTTCTAAATAAACAAAACCATATTATACTGTTTTGGACATAAATGTTAGCTTTAGAGGGAGTTGATTATGTCATTTTGTGCCATTATCTCATGAAGTGTTTTTAGACCAGCCAGACAAGCATTCTTGCAAGACAGTATATTTTTGCCTTTTTATTAAAGCTATTCATTTTGCATAATATTCTGGTACTTGAATGGTATTGGTATTTTTTTTTCTTAAAGAATAATATGGAAAGCGTCTTAGAATTATGTAAGAATTTGCACAGTCATTCCACTTACCATGTAATTTATATGAAAGAGTCAGCTTTCCAAATGTATTTTAAAAACCGTGATACTGTTTCCAACCCTCTGCAACTCATTTTTTTTTTGTAATTAAAAAACTTTTTTTAGCTCAATTACTTGGCACTATTTTTAACCGAAGAATTTGCAGGATGTTTGTTGCCAAGTTGTGTTATGCCCCAAAGTGAACAATGTGTTTCAGTTTGGAGAAGTTCAACATTTTTCTGTCTCTAAAGATAAGTAGGAAGAATGATACCATTCTATGAATTTGCTACCCATTGATCATAACTCTAGCACACATTTATTACGATGATCTCTTACTGAAGCAGAATCTTAAAGTTTCTTTTTTATTTGCAGATTTGTTTCCTCTTTTTAACTTTCGATATTATATATTAACTAGAAAATAATATATATCAAATATTCATTCACTCAGCAAATGTTTTTGAATGAATACTATATGCAGAGCGTTGTTCTGAACACTGGAAATACAACCATGAACAAATAGGCAAAATTCTCCACCCCTCAAGGAGCTGGTGGAGGCTGGAGACAGTACATAAAGGAGTGAAATGGATCATGTGTTATGTGGTCACTGCCTTAGTCTGTTTGGGCTATTGTTATAAGCTACCACACAGTGGGTGGCTCCTAAAAATTTTTTGGTCACAGTTCTGGAGGTTGGAAAGTCTAAGATCAAGGCACTAGCATGGTTGCCTTCTGGGCAGGGCCCCCTTCCTGGTTCTCAGCCAGCACCCTCTGGCTGTGGCCTCGCATGATGGAAGGGGCTAGGGATCTCCTGGAGCCTCTTTTATATGCCACATTCTTAGCAATTCAGGACTGTATTTTAAAGTTTTCCTTAGAGCTAATGCATTCTTTCTTGGGCTTTTATGTAGGTCCTAGGAGGCCACATCTCTGTACTCTCCCGTGGAACACTCTGGATATGCTCCCTTTTCTCCTCCCCTCCCCTTTTTGAATCTATTTCCCTATTTCTCTCTGTTTCCCACCACTGCTGTATTAGACCAGTTGGCCATGCTGTTAATCCTCATGAGGGAAAGTGCCTCATCTACAGCCCCTGCGAAGGAAGGAGGTCTCAATCATCCCAGAGACGGGGTGACCACAGTCTGTACCACATCAACCCCCAGGCTTCACTGAGAGCATCTGATCTGGAGTGGGCACCTGGCCAATCCACAGCCTTACCCGTGAGGCGATCTGACATGTGAAAACTCTGCCCAAACAAGGATCAGCTGAGCAAATTAAACTCTTGTGAATTTAAACTGGAAATATGGACCAGGAGATTAGGTAGTTGAAGCGGAAGTTGAAAAAAGCATTCAGAGAAATTGGTGGGACAGGAAGGCCACAAGGAAATACGCTAAGGAGAGAAAAGGAGAGAAAACAGAGACAGACAGGAGCTGAATATCAGGCAGCAGAGAAGCAATAAACTTCTGCCCCCCAGGTAAAAAGAAAATCCATTCACTCTCTAGAACTCTGTCCGAGTCTCCACTTCTGAGTTTCAGTCTCTGTGACGTTTTCTGCTCCAGGATTGCCATGAGATTCCTGTGGTCCTCCTGTGTATGTTTTTATCTTTACAATAAATTTATCATGACTTGAGGTAATCCTGTATGAACCCAACTCATATCAGTTTTAACATTTTAGATTATTCTCTCTCCTTTATCCTCAGATGGCTATTCCTGGCTCTGAACTCAGATCCTTTCCCCCTTCAGTTCGTCACAGTTTAGTTCTCACACTACCATTCTTCACAATTCTATTCCTGAGAGAGTTCCCTTTTACTCTCAGCGTGGTCAGACACTCTTTAGTATATCTCTACAAGGACTCACAATTTATATGTTACAGCAAAACCCTCACTGGCTGCAATTAAACATTTAAATCAACCACCCACCTTCCCTCACTTCTCCGTTACCTCATATTTCTGTTGTAAGACACACTGCTCAAAATAGAGAGAATCCCGTCATACTTCACAATCTTCTGCAGGAACAGGACCAGTTCTCTCGCTCTCTCTCTCTCTCTCTCTCTGTATCTCTTTGTAGAAACAGATAAGTTTAACTTCTACGAACCTACAGTTGTCAAGTGGTTTATAAATAAGATCTTGGGATGCTGGAATGACTCACTGTGCTAAATTATATGCAGAACACATTAACAAAATGTGTCAAGGGATTTATGTTTTCGTTTCTAAAAACTTTTATGACATTGTCCTTAAGCCAATGGTTGTCAAAAATTCTTGAAACAGTTGAGCCAGTTTTTCCAAATATGAAATCCCAATGTGTAAAACATACAGAATGGAGCTGCTCTGTTGGGAACAGGAGTGAAAACCCCAAGACTCCCTGTCTTAATAGCTGACCCTGCCAAATCCCTGCTGGCCGCTCCTTGAGGCACCTTCTCTGAGCCGTACAGCTCTCTGGAATGCAGTTTGAAAACCATTTCCCTGAATTTTGAGACCTATAAACAAAGTGGTGTTACCTGCTGGGGGTGAATGGAATAGTTCACCGTTATCCAGGGGCAAACTTCTCTCCAGCCCTGGGAAGCCGAGTCAGACTCTCATATTTCCCAAGAAAGGTATTTCCCTCTTGTCCACTCCCTACTTGCACCGTCGTTTTCTATGTCTGATTGGACCATCCTCACAGCTTTTGGACGGTTCCAACGGACCCTTCATTTGCTTCTCAAGGGAGTATAGTAACTTGTTCTAAAGCATATCTGTGGTTTTCCCCTCGAGCACACTGGACACTACTTAGCCAATCTCCTCCATATCTGCATCCCTTCAGAGCTGGGATATGTATCCTATCTGAGCCTCAGGTTTCTGTGATGTCAGATGCAATGGGAGGGCGCCAAGATGACTAAGAGGCACTAAAGAGGAGGGGCACCAAGAGGAGGTGACTTAGTTGGTGTCCCAGCTCTGCAGACTGCCTGGATCTCAATGAACCATCACTGAATCTCTGACTTGCACCAGGATCAGTATATGCAGGTGGGAGATGCCCTGACAGAGCCCCTGTCTCTGAGGGATTGCCATAGTGTTTGGCTGGGCAAGAGCTTCATCATCACAGGGCTGCAATACTTTGGAGCCTATCTTGGTATGATGCCCTCCTTTCCTTTTCTGCTCACATATCCTTTCTTCTTCCTTTTTCGTTATTGAAGCATAAGATACATATCTCTTTCACAATTTGAGTGGCATGTAGAGCTCTGTACCAGGATGCAACTGTGAGTTCCCATCGCAACTTTCATGTCCTGGTCATCTTTTGCTCTGTCTTTGTGGAAGGTGATAGCATAGCAACACAAGTTACCTGTGGGGAATCCTCTGACTATGAATGGCAGTGTGTAAGCTCTCCCTTCATGCGAAACTTGGGAGAATAAACAGAAATCACTTGTGGGACCACTTAAGGTCTGGGAGGTATTAGGGGACATGTCAGGGAATAAGGTTATGCTACTCTTGATAGAAGAGGATCTTGGGATGATATTGTGCACTGACATAGTTTGCTGTGGAAGCAGGATGAAGTTACATAAGGATTGATATAGAATATATACATATATATCTCACTAAACGCAATATTTAGGTCACTGATCACTCAGTGAACTGTGGTTATTATTATTATCATTATTAGTTTTTAATTAAAAATTAGTTTAGCATCAACCTGTGTCAGATTGACAATATGACATTAGATCATTGTGAGGACTAGTTAATTTTGTCTTTCATTCTACAGGTACATTACCAGCATCGTTTCCCTAGTACATATCATTATGCCTAGTATCATAATAGGTTTTTAAACAATTTTGTGAAATGGCTGAACGAGTTCCTAACCTTGGCATATTGTTTCCCATATTCTGGCATGTCATGAAGCCATGTACATCTATCACCATGAATAGAAAAAGAAAACAGAACAGCTTACTGTAACTAGTGTCACTTTAACTAAATTTTGGATTTCCTTTTGTCCTATTTTGTTTTAATGCCAACTTTTATCTTTTGTAGACCCTGCGCTCATAGAGGGGACTTGGGCACTGCTATAGGAAGCACTAAGAGGAGAGTTACAGATGTTTTCAGTCTGTGTTTATTAAGCATTGACAGCCACCTGAGGAAGGCTCTTGGCAAATGTGAAGTTGCTGAAACACAAGGGTTGCACCATATGCGAAGGATTGTGCCTCTGCCTGCACTTTCTTTGCTTTCTAACAGTTTGGAGCCAATAGCTTAGAACACAATGGCTGTTAAGGCTGGGTGTACAAGTCAATGAAAGGGGAAAATTTATCAGATGATAAACTTTTATAGTTCCTGTTCATGGTGTGGTTAGCAAAGGAATAATTCAAATTGACAACATATTCTTTTTTCTCAATCTATTTTCTTTTAACCCAAGGCCACCTAAAGGCCAAACTAGATCAGTCAGCTATGGGTACAAAAAGTTTTCTCCCTGCATTATAGGTATTCTTGCACTTTCTTGGGAAAGTTACAGAATATTTCCACAGAATATCTACCTATTCTCGATGCTACTGTTTTTCAGGGCCTCACTGCCTGTGTTTGAACGGAAGCAGTGAGCCTTTACAGGGCAGAGATCAATCAGAAAAACCATATCCTGCTGAGTTTTGCCTTGTGGTTATGGGGAGGACAGAGGAAGAGACAGGTGTATAAGTAACCGTTTTGCAAACCGCATTAGGAGAGGGGACCAATTCCTTCACTTGTTGCAAAAGCATCCTAATATATTTATGCTGTTTTAATTTTCTGCACAATTTCAATTGTATAACATTGTTTGCCAGCTTTACATTTGGCTCCAGGTATTCAGTTCCAAGATAGCGTGATTTACAAGTCCATTCTGTTTTTAAAAATTATCAAACCAAGTTCTGCAAATACTTGTAAGCCTGATAAAATTATGAGGAGGGATGGGAGATGCCAGAGAACAGCTTAATATATTGACATTCAAAACACAGGTTTTGGTCATGAAATTATCCCCACTTATGTAAAAATTTAGTTAAGACTCGAGTTGGACCCTAGAAATATTAGATATTTTTCTTTAAAATGAATTAAGGATTTTTAAAAATTCCTTTTTAAAAACCAAATTATAATGATTTGACTATAGAAATTGGATGATTAGTGCTGGGATTCTAATTTTCATGCTGCCACTAACCTTGTTAGCCACATAGATTAGGCTTTATCTGTATGGTCCAAAAAGCTATGTGTGGAGCAAGATAATATTTTGCATGATTTTCAATTCCAACATTATGTATATATATATACATAATATATACGTATATGTATATTATATACACGTATATATTTTATATTATATATATGTATATATATGAGAGAGAGAGAGGGACAGAGAGATAAACAAGTCATCATCATCCCTGGCTAATCTATAATTATTCATTGAGCATCTGTTATGTGTCTAGAAGTGGAATATGAAGGGAATAAAAGAAGTGGCATGTACAGTTCTACTTTCTGGTAGAAATTCAAAGGGAAAAGATATTGAGTGTTTTGACTGGTGACTTTTAATAAGTGATCTGACAATCTTCATCAGTGCCACCCAACCCTCCTCAGACAAACATCACTCAAAGAAAACCAGGGTCAGACAAAACTTTACCCCTCACTCCCCCTGCCGGCCTTCCCAGGTTCCACATAGTGAAGTCCACCAGCAGTTCTGGAGCTCTCTCTGATGTTGTTGTATTTTTTTGTAACTGAAAAATTTTGCTGGTTTTGTGTTTCACGTTTCCTCACAGAAGGAAAGATATCTTTATGACATTCTCTAGTCTCAGAGTGATAAACTTTTTCCATATCTAGAGGAGTGGCCCCAAATAAATGTTTTTGTTGACATAGTGTAAGGAATTTTACCCAAAGAATAATTGTATGAATCTTATATGACAAGTGCTTTCTCTGATTCTCTGCAGATAAATGACCTCTTAATACAAGATTAGGATGTATTAACAAAGACAGGGTACTTGCCAGCACAGAGACTCACTCTGCTACCACCACCCTCAGGACGAGTGAGTAATAACTCTAAATCGTCACATATTCCAGAGTAAGGTACATTTCTTTAACAAGGGGGTCTCTAAATGTAAAGGTGATGTACAGTTATCAACAATTGGGGAAGATATGGCTGCATTTCTGGAAAAACCAAGAGCTTCATCTGAAAAGCTAAATATTATTTCAGATGAGAACAATGTAAAAATTTTAAAGCCATAAGATGTTGATAAAATACATAAAAACTTCTTAAAATAATACTATAAACACCTCAAAAGACCTATATATGAGGAAGACCTAATTACAAAATATACAGAAAACTACTACAAATCTATTAAAGGCAATTAAAACATGAATAAATAACATGGCCAGATTTTGTAGAAGAAAATAAAAATGATTTTTTAAGCAAAAGACAAGACAGTCAACTTTATACCTAATAAATATGTGAATTAATATTAAATCAAAACCCACTTTTTTTCACCTATTAGATTGACAACGTTTTTAATAACAAAATTGGTAAAAATGTTGGCAGGAGATATACTGTTTTATTGATGGGAGTGTGAGTTGGTTAAAGCTCTATGGAGAAAAACTTGACAATAGCTATTAAAAATTTTAAATGTATATATTCTTTTATACAGCAATTCTACTTTGAGATTTATTCTTATGGTTTACATATCCAATGCGTGTGCAAATCTTAACTTCATTAACTGAAGGATTTTTGATACAGCAAAAGATTGGAAACCACCTAAATGCCCATGTAGATCATAAGTTAAATAAATTATGAAACACTGTAATGTGGAGTGCTAAGTCGCCATTAAATGGTAACAAAACAGTTCTATCTATACTATATGGAATAAGCCTTAAAATCTATGGTAAAATGAATAAAAGACATAGAACAGGATGCATAATATGTGTGCTGTTTAAAAAATAATACACATATGTATATGTTAGTATAGGAATACAGCTAGAAGAAAACACCAAAACTGATAATATTTATTGCACTTGGGAACATGGAAAGGAAGAAAAGAGGACAGGGAGGAAGATTTATTTTTTCTTTCTATATTTTTTTATGCTCCCAGAGTGAATAGTATTTACCGACCTTTGAATAGGCTATCATTTATGACACCATTATTATGTAATTTAGAAATCATATTAACACAGATAGTATCATGTCTATTTTACAGATGAGGAATGAAAGGCTAAGAAAATTTAAATAAGTTGCACAAGGTCAAAAAGCTTGTTGGAGGGAACCCTTGTACACTGTGGGAATGTAAACTGGTACAGCCACTTTAGAGAACAGTATGGAGGTTCCTTAAAAAGCTAAAAATAGAACTACCATATGATATGATCCAGCAATCCCACTCCTGGGCATATATCCAGAGAATACCATACTTCAAAAAGATACAGGCACCCCAGTGTTCATTGCAGCACTATTTACAATCGTCAAGACATGGAAGCAACCTAAATGTCCATGGACAGATGAATGGATAAAGAAGTGGTACATATATACAATAGAATATTACTCAGCCATAAAAAAGAATGAAATAATGCCATTTGCAGCTACATGGATGGACCTAGAGATTATCATACTAAGTGAAGTAAGTCATACAGAGAAAGACAAATACTATATGACATAACTTATATGTGGAACCTAAAAAAATGGTACAAATGAACTTGTTTACAAAACAAATAGACTCACAGACTTAGAAAACACACTTATTGTTTCCAAACGGCAAAAGTTGAGGGGGAGGGATAAATCAGGAGTTTGGGATTGACATATACACACTGCTATATATAAAATAGATAAATAACAATATTACAAGATATTCAATATCTTATATACATAGCATGTGCATATATATATATCTATATATGAATCACTTTGCTGTACACCTGAAACTAATACAACATTGTAAATCAGCTATACTTCAATAAAAAAAAAAATAAAGAGGCTTGTTGGAATCAGAATCAGGAAGCGACTCCTAAAAGCACAGACTAGGAATAGGTACAGCTGTCCTTCATGGCTGGGCCCAGTGTCAGTCTAAGTTTTGTCTTTTAGTTATTGCCACACCTCTTAAAATTCCTTAGCATGGTTTTCCCAACCAATGGCACATGTTTAACTTTAGTGATATCAAAGGATGATACCACCACTTAATCTCTGGAAACACACACACACATGCACGCACACACGCACACACTGCTGAATGTATTGTTAAGTAAGGGAGAGCTATGCTGTTTAAATACATCCTCTCTGAGCATAATGTTGAACTGATTCTATACAGGGATTTGGGGGAATATCGAATCAGGGAGTGGGTGGAATTTCAGAGATGGGTTGATGTCAGCTGTAGAAACATGGTTATTTGGGTAGGAGTGTAGTTGATAGATTGGCTTTTAGAAGCGTGTTCATTGGGGTGGGTATATATCTAATTGGCTGACTGTCAAAAGAGAAGAACTGTCACTGATTAGTTGCATTATGGAAGTGAGTTCACCAAAGCAAGTTCACAGTGATTTATTAAAACCAGTTCTGGTGATTATTTGTTGTGTCCTGGCTACAACATAATCAGATTTTTCCTAGGTGTATGGGAACTTAAACTTTTTTTCTCCATATTATAGGTATTTCTTATTCCGGGTGGCCTACCTAGCTTATCTTCTCCTTTCCAAACCATGTCTGCTCCGCCAGTGCCATACGAGTGTGTCTCCTGGGTCACTTACTATGTAGATACTCATGGTTTGTTGCTCTAGTTCACCTTTGTTCATTTTTTTCTCTCACATAAAGAATGTATGAAAGAAGCAATGACATTTTGGGGTGTAATATTCTAAAATTATGACATCAGCCTAATCTTTGTGTAGCCAGAATCCTTGCTCAACCTGGAGAGAATTCAGATTTCCTTGCCTCTATCTGAGGAATTTGTTTACAGGCAATTAGTCATCTATCTACATGGCAGCCTGATGATTTTGGCTGTGGGAGGAAAGGCGAGGTTGGTGCACAGGATCCCTGAGAAAGGACAGAAAACACCGATGAAGGGGTCATTAAAGAGTCAAGTTCATGCTTTCTACACATTTTCTTGAGCACCTGTGGAAGAAGCATTGGATGAAGCACTATTTTCATAGAAACCTTTTTCAGATATGCTGAGAAGTAGCACAATAGATTGACTTAGATCATCCAGGCAGCAGAAATTGATAAATATAGGAGCAGGGCAGTTCACCAGTGCCTTTCTGATTCTTCTAGATTGGTGGCTTTGGGACGCAGGAGACAGCATCCTTGATGATTTATCACAGGAGACACCATCAGGAATTGCAGCAATGAGGCCTCTTCAACCAGGTGAGAGACTAAATGTTATTGCCAAGGAGATACCAGGGCAAGAGAGAAAGGCAGAGAAGGTGTTACAAGGTTGTTACAAGGTATTTTAGCTTAAAGGAGTTTGAGAGCACAGGTGGCCTCTCACCTGTAGAGGCCTAAGAAGCACCAGGGGGAACACTTTCAAGAAGGCTGGAGACTGTGGGTAAATGGGGACAAGAGCAGATTACTGGTATGATTGTCATTTGTGTCATTGTATTTGTGTAATTATTATTGACTCCCATCTGCATTGATGGGATTGAGTCCTAGGGACACTGAGTTTACATTTATTTAATTCTGATTAAAAAATAATGTTGATCCTGTTCTGATTTTGACTTTTTGTTGCTTCAAGACTCATAAGAGCTTATCTCTGTTTCTATTCGTAGCCAATTTATTCATTCATTCATTTACCTAGTCATTTATTCATTTAGGTTTCAGACATTTAATCGGTGCTTGCAATGATGAAAGGACAGTTTCTACCCTCATGATGTAGTAGTGTTTGTGATCCAGTTGGGCATCAGCGGTCACACTGACAATTGTAATATCTTGATGTATATAATGGAGTTATATGCAGAGTAAAAATGTGCAGAGAAATAGGAGCTCCAATCAGCTGGGCGGGGTCTGGGAAGGCCTCCCACGAAAGTGAAAACTGAGTCATAAAAGAAGATTCGTTGGTTTTTAGATGGTGCTGGGGAGGGAGCGCATCCCAGGCAGAGGCACCTGCAAATGCCTATGAGATTTGTCAGGGCACAACAGGTGATTTTAAATTACCTGAGTATTTAGGGTAGAAGTGGAGTGGTGAAAAATGATGTTGGATAGATGTTAAGGACATATGTAATGAAATGATCCAGCTTCTCCTGTACTCATTAGTGATATAATTCCCTTGGGAATCCTTGTATAAAGAAAGACACCTGTTTCCATTTTCTTCTTCCTAAAGAGAGGAACAGGATCTCTATACATCACTGCATAGATTAGTACCATGAGTGTTAGCGCTTTCTGTGAGACATAAGCCCAAAGGCCAAGGAGAATTGGGGACCCGGAAGACAAGATGCAAAATATTCTTCCCATGTCATAGGATGTTTTATTGCTGCTGCCGCTTAATGTGAAAAAATGCATTTTTTTCTTTTTCTTTTCCCTCCGTCCCTCCCACCTTCCATCTCTCCCTGCCTCTCTCCCTTTCTTTCTGTTTTTTAAAAAAATTTTTATTATTATTATTTTTAAGGTGCAGAGTTAGTAAAGAGACATAGAGGTATTCTACTTCCCTGCAAAGTGTGAATTTACATGTATAGTTGGCTGTTTGCATCTGCTGGTTCTGTACCCATGGATTCAACAATCAGGGATCAAAAATATTTTTAAAAAATTGTAGAAAGTTCCAAAAAGTGAAACTTGAATTTGCTGCTTGCAGGAGGCTATTTACATAGCATTTACATTGTGTTAGATATTATAAGTAATCTAGAGATGATTTAAATATATGGGAGGGTGTGGGTAGATTATGTGCAAATATTACACCTTTTTTTTTTTTTTTTTGCGGTATGCGGGCCTCTCACTGTTGTGGCCTCTCCCGTTGCGGAGCACAGGCTCCGGACGCGCAGGCTCAGCGGCCATGGCTCACGAACCCAGCCGCTGCGCGGCATGTGGGATCTTCCTGGACCGGGGCACGAACCCATGTCCCCTGCATCGGCAGGCGGGCTCTCAGCCACTGCTCCACCAGGGAAGCCCTACACCTTTTATATAAGGCACTTGAGCATCCTTGGTTTTTGGTAATTGAGGGGTGTCCTGGAGCCAGTTCCCCGTGGATACTGAGGGGCAACAGTACATTCTAAATTAGAAAATTATAATTTTGTTTTCTATAACATCGGGCAAGTAAAATGTGTCTGAAATGGTTTTACAGCTCAGAAGAAAGTTATAAATCTAAAATTAAAAAAAAAATTATATAGGGAGAGAAAAGAGAATAATGTATGAGAAAAAAAGGTGGTGTATTTGTGTCTCAAGCAACATGGTTAAGTCAGTTTTTTTGTGATTCATGTTGGGTGAATACACTTTATGAATTATGAACATATTCAGTAATAAGAGACTGATAAATTAGTTTACTATCACAAACGAGTTATTTTCAAAAATATGCATAACTTCAGCTAGGTAAAAGTGGTTTGATCTTATGACTTTTTTCTTCTGCAAATTATTTAGTTCTATCAGCAGACCTTGTGAAAGTTCCATTTGTTCTATATATCAGTCTAACTCTTAAATTTCATGAATATCAGGTAATAAAAATATACCCTTTTATGCATGTTGCGTAGATAATATTTAAAATATTTATATAAACAAACATTAATATTTGTTGTGTTTTGAAGAGAATGTTGGGTTTTTTAAAAAAAAAATTTAGCTTGAAGCTGACAGTTTAAAGCAACAAGAAAATAAAGGCAGACAATGAACTAAGCCCTAGATATACAATATATTACCTAATCCTTACACATATTCTAAATTAGCTGTTGTTTCCTCCATTTCACAGATAAAGATGCCCAGGCTGAGAGAGGTTCAGGGACTTGGCACTGTTAATATAAAATCCAATTATTCGGGCTTCCCTGGTGGCGCAGTGGTTGAGAGTCCGCCTGCCGATGCAGGAGACACGGGTTTGTGACCCGGTCCGGGAAGATCCCACGTGCCGCAGAGCAGCTGGGCCCGTGAGCCATGGCCGCTGAGCCTGTGCGTCCGGAGCCTGTGCTCTGCAACGGGAGAGGCCACAACAGTGAGAGGCCCGCGTATCGCCAAAAAAAAAAAAAAAAAAAAAAAAAAAAAAAAAAAAAAAATCCAATTATTCACGCTTTAAATAAGATTCAAACCTTCCTGGCTTCAAATCCATGCTCTTTGTAGAATATTATATAAAAGGTTGAAGACTAATGACTCTATTGAGTAAATTAAATGTTTTGTGCCAAATTCAGATAACTTTTCATACTCTCAGAACTTGTTTCCAATGTAGGCTTATCCTACAGTATGATTCAGTCATTGTCTTAAGCAGTCATTTCTTCAAACTGGGGACTGTTTCATTTGCTCAGCTGCACCTTGCTGAGGCTGAAAACTGGTGAGAAGCCTAGAAGGCCCTGAAGTAGAAGGATTTCAGGATATCTGAGTAGACCCTGGAGAAGGAAAGAGAACAGTGCAACACCGTTAACCTTTATGGCCTGTGGAAATGGTGACAAAATAACTATTTCCCCCTCTTCCAACTCCTGAGACACTTGCTGTTTGACTTATCAACTGCTATCTGATCAGACACATTTACATTTTAAAAAAAAATAAATTTATTTATTTATTTTTGGCTGCACTGGGTCTTTGTTGCTGTGCGTGGGCTTTCTCTAGTTGTGGCGAGCGGGGGCTACTCTTCGTTGCGGTGTGCCGGCTTCTCTTGTTGTGGAGCACGGGCTCTAGGTGCGTGGGCTTCAGTAGCTGTGACACGCGTGCTCAGTAATTGTGGCTCACAGGCTCTAGAGCGCAGGCTCAGTAGTTGAAGTGCACGGGCTTAGTTGTTCCGCAGCATGTGGGATCTTCCCAGACCAGGGCTCGAACCCGTGTACCCTGCTTTGGCAGGTGAATTCTTAATCACTGCATCACCAGGGAAGCCCCACATTTACATTCTAACTAAAGTTTTCAGCTGTGAGCTAAATGACTTTGCTCCATGGCTCCCAGAAAAGAATTATTAATCAATTCAGTGATTCAGGTACTATTGCCTTGTATATTTTTACTAGCAGTAGATATCTAAAAATGAAAAACTACTTCTTTAATTCTAGGCTTTTTGTCAAAGAAATGAAGACATTTTTATTTAAAATTCCCACCTAATAATAAGTTTCATGGAAAGTCCTTTATAAGATCCTCTCCTTGGCCTTGTTTCTTAATCTGGGCACTGTTGACATTCTGTGTTGAATTCTTTGTTGTGGGGACTGTCCTCTGCATTGTAGGATGTGAAACAGCATCCTTGGGTTCTATACTAGATGCCAGTAGCATCTCCCCCTTCAAGCTGTGACAATCAAAAATGTTTCAGGTATTGGCACAAATCCCCTGAGGGACAACTACATTGAGAACCACTGCCATAGGCCCGTTAAACTTTATTTCCGATCAGTTTGGGGTAGGAAAGAGAAAGGCAGTCTTGAAGATATAGAGGGGAAAATAAGAAAAAAAAAGTGAGATAAATAAATAAAATTAGATGAGAGATAGCAGGATTATTCCTAACATACCCAAAATGAAAACAGTCCAAATGTTCATCAACTGGTAAATGGATAAACAAATTGCGGTACATCCATACAATGAGAATTTAGCAATAAATAGGAATGAACTACCGAGCCATGCAAAATGATTTTGGATTTTGAATGAATTTCAGAAACCCCATGCTTACTGAAAGAGATCAGATACAAAAGACTACATACTCTATGATTCCATTTATATGAAGTTCTAGGAAAGATAGAACTATAGTGGCAGGAATCAGATGATGAATGCCTGAAAACTGGGCACGGCGAGAGGGACTGACCTCAGAAGGGCATGAGAAAACTTGTGGTGGCGAAAATGTTCTATGTTTTGAATGTAGTGGTGGTTACATGACTGTGTACATTGCCAACGTGCGTGAAATGTATCATTAACATAGGTGCATTTTATTGTATGTAAATTATACCTCAGGAAAGCTGTTTAAAAAACAGATGTGAAGACGGAGGAAGAGAATATACTATAGAGGACAGGATGGGGAAGCCATTTTCAGGCTCATCTTTGTAAATAGTCTGTGACAGCTGACCTCGTGGAAGTGGATGTGGATGCCAAAGGCTGGAGCTGACTGTGGCAGGTCTTACTTTGCTTTGGGAAAATCCCCGGGCAACCTCTATTTTTACACAGCAGCTTGTTTGGAGCGGGGCCAGTCAGAGTTGTCTCAGAGATTATCTGGCAGCCCCCAGATCCTTGGGACCTATCATCTAGGAACCCAGAGGCTCCTTTCAGAAACTATGAATAAATGAGGTAGGAGGTTTAATGCTGCTACTAAAGTTCAGCACCTACAATACAGAGTCTGCCAGTAGTGTCTCCTTAGACTCTGAGGTGCCTAGCAAGCGTTAGGAATGATCTTTCGGTGCTTGTTCATTAACTAAGCAGATCTTCAATGTTTCTTCCCTCCTCAACCCACTTCGGAAGCTTTTGACGTAAAATAATGTGAACTAACAGTATGAGAACTTAATGCACGTTTAACGTAAACTTACTTTTTCTAGGAAATGGTAAGCAAAGTGTCAGAAAAAAGCCAAAGAGACAGCTTCTGCCACGGAGTTAGAAGAAGGAAGGGTGGTTTCAAGAAAAGGTTTAAAACTGACTTAAAAAAAGGCCTTAAAACGGGACAGATCTGTGTGTCCATCCTGGCTCAGTCACTCTCTAGCTCAGAGGCCCTGAGTCAATTACTTTCCTTTTAGAGCCAGAGTTTCTTGGTGTAGAAAATGAGCCAGTGTATTTAGTTACAGTTACTATGAGGATGCTAAAAGTACTGTATCTGTTTCCTATGGCTATTGTAACAAATGACTATAAACTTGGTGGCTTAAAAAAACAAAAAATGTATTCCCTCACAGCTCTGGAGAAGAGACTTCCAAAATCAAGGTGTTGTCAGCGCCACACTCCCTCTAGAGATTCTAGGGGACAGTCCCTCCTTCTTCCAGTTTTTGGTGGCTGTCCGGATTCCTGTGGCTGCATCATTCCAGTTTCTGTCTCTGTTTTCGCATGGCCTTCTCCTGTGTATCTCTAATCTCCCTCTGTCTTTTTTAAAATAAGGACATGTGTCATTGTATCTAGGGCCTTGCTTAATGCAAAATGGTCTCATCTCTCAAAGTCCTTAATTATATTGACAGAGACCCATTTTTCAAATAAGATCAGATTCACAGGTTCTGAGTAGACACCTCTTTTGCGTGGGGTGGATGGGGGCACAATTCACCCTGCTGCAAGTCCTTCTGGAGAGCACACAGGGTCAGCTCAGTACTTGGTAGCTATTACTATGTTCATGATTTTATTTTTGTAATTTCATCAGGGCTAAAACTATAGCATTTGTAATAATTGTTTGAATGCCTCAAAGTTCATGTAATTTTACTCCTGTAAGCCCAATGATGTATCAAGGTGAATCATTTCTGAAATTAATGAAAATTCTATTATTAATTAGCCCATTCTCCAACACCGTGACAATGTTTCTGTCTTCTTCCAATCTTCTGTGCAGACTCACGTTCTCCCAGTAGGGGTGAACGTTAGGATATAGTCATTTTTAGTTTATTTATTATTTTAATAAATATGTATTGAACAGTTTTGATGAAACAGTGAATTGGAAGACAGTACACAGTGTCAGCTTGGATAATCTGGGAAATTACTCTAGCTCCATGGAATGGAAGGGAGCTAATCTGTTTAGGGTCTCTATCTACATTATCTTTGTTTTAATTTGCCATTCTGTCTACATTATTTTGTTTGCTCCTCTATGAAGCTATGAGGTTCTCTTGTTTTACCAATTGATACACAGACTCACTCAAGGTCACATAAGTTGTATGAGTGACTTGAGTGGCTTAAGGGACAGCCCTACATATGGAACGATTACCATAATAAACAGAATATATAAGCCCATTTTCCCACCCCCTCTTTCCAAATCAAAAAATTTAATTATGTGCCTCTAACATATAATAGCGTTTGAAGTTATGACTCGAATGAATCTCTGCTGTGCTCAGCAGTAGGATTCTACCCAGGAGCTTAAATAAACTCCAGAGAAGCTTTTTTTCCCTCCCTCTCCCTTTTCATAGGTTTGATAACCATCTTTTCCCTCTCGATGTCCCTTTGTAGTGATACACAGGCTCGGTATTTTCTGTAGATAACACAACACATGATCAAAATGTGCGGAAGGGAAAGAAACGGCGTGTGAGCATCTTCCGTTGTCCGCAGGCAGCGCGTTGGCAGCGATTCGTTTGCTTCACTGCGGGCTTGACAGGCATTCTGCTCCCTGACGGCGAAGCCAACGCGCCTAGGCAGCGGCTGCAAAAGCAGCTTCGGGTGATTAAATCTCAGGCTTCTGTCAGGAAACTGCCTGTGATGTCTTTTCTCACAACTACTTACGTCTCATTACAAGCCTCCTTTCTTCCCTGCCGACTCGGCTCTGGCATCGCGAAGAAAAAGTGCTCACACTGCAGTCTTGCTTTCAGATCCCTTACCTTTATATTTTAGGTGACAGGATGCTTTATTTGCTCATTAACAAAGAAGTTGAAAACAGAGGAAAGTATTTCTGAAAATATTGAAGCTTGCACGTGCCTTTCTAGTCTAAATATAAATGCTCGAGGTTTTTTCCTCCCCAGTAGATAATAAATACACGTCCGTGCTCTGTTTTCACTGATATTTTCTAAGCAAATGTTATGGTATTTCAATAAGTATCTTTTTAAAATTTAGTTTATTTTTAATTATTATTATTATTTTTTTTGTGGTACGCGGGCCTCTCACTGTTGTGGCCTCTCCCGTTGCGGAGCACAGGCTCCGGACACGCAGGCTCAGCGGCCACGGCTCACTGGCCCAGCCGCTCCATGGCATGTGGGATCTTCGCGGACCGGGGCACGAACCCGTGTCCCCTGCATCAGCAGGCAGACTCTCAACCACTGCGCCACCAGGGAAGCCCTCAATAAGTATCTTAATGCTTGTTATGTAGTGGGTTTGTGCTGTCTATATAAATATATAAAAAACACAGGAATTTTACCAACAAATTTAGATGTGATCCAGCAAAAGCATAGATTTATATTCACAGATAAACATTGTAAAAAAAAATACATGTACAGTCAGTTTGATAGTAAGAACAGGCCTTTGGATGTAGGTGACTTGTGAAAAAAACAAAAAAGCAAATACACCATGAAGGTTATGAATAACGCTGGCCTGAAGCATCATCTATATGACTCAGGAATTGGTTTATTTATTTAAAGAAAAAAAGCTGAAAACAGTCACAGAAATTGAAACATGTGTCTCCCATCCTTTCTTCTATTTTACCTTCATTTCTTTCTTATTTTCATTGACAAGCAGAGGTGATGTTTTTATTAAATGGGTAAATTCAGCAATGAATGGAGCTAAATGTCAAGTTACCTTAGAAAAAACCAAGTATCCTGCTTTTGGTTTTGTTCCCTAGAAGCAGAGCCTAAGGCTGAGATTCAGGTACATGCATTTTGCTGAGGGAATGGTCGTTTTCAGGAAAACCCTTTAAGGGAGTGAGTGAAGCAGGACAGAGGGAAGAGGACTGAGTAAGGATACCATGTCAGGCAAAGCCCAGTGTGAGCCTGGCCTACAGGGGGCAAGTTCAGCAATGAACCTCATCCCCCAGCCCTTCCCTTGAGGCCGCAGGGCTCCTGTATCATTATTCATTGGGGTGGGTTTGTGTGTGAGGCTGGATGGCAAGGTGGAGGCATAACTTCGCTTAGCTCCCAACAGCTAAGGGCAGTTCGCTGAAGGAAGGTGCAGCTGTGAGCCTTTAGGAGCCATTAGTTACTCAGGGTGGATAGAGATGACTGTGCTGGCCCAGAAAAGGGGGTTTGGACTGGGACCTCACCATCACCTACATATAACTTACTGGGGTCTATTATTTAAAAATTGTGTGTGTGTGTGTGTGTGTGTGTGTGGTAATTTGGCCGGAAAGGACCCCATATCTTCATATATATTGGCTAAAACTTTGCTTTTTGGAATTCATTCTTTGAGCAAATGAACTCATCGTTGTTTAAAATGCTGACACCTTGGGGTAGATAATTGCAAACACTTCATCTCACTTTTGTATTAATTAATAGATTACTGTTCTTTTAAGAGCTGGATACATTTAGTTGAAGGAAATGGATTTGAATAGCACATAAGAAATAACTTCAATTTGAACTCAAGATGCTGGCATAAAAGATAATACAGTGAACATGTGTTTATTATTTTTTTAAAATGTTACATTATAAATAAAGTTAATGCACTATTAATTTTAGTTCTTTGCCCTTGTCCTCAGAAAAAATCCCTCTTATGAGTTGTGTATCCATGCTCTTTTTTAATATGTACACACCCATGTTTGTGTGTGCTTTTCATAGAAAACATAGGCTATTGCTTGTAGTTTTTGCTTTATTGTGTAAATTAGATCATACTATACCTATTGTTCTGCAGTTTGCTTTTATTTACTTAACAATATATTTTTATGATAAATTCATATTGATACACACACACACACACACACAAAAAGATAATACAGTGGGAGCCCTGAGCATTCAGAGGGATGAAAACTAGCAGGGTAATAGCAGCAGCCTCATTGCTTCGGGTCAGGCTGTCCTGTGTATGGCTATATAAAAATATCTGCACAGTCATCATAAAGTCATAGGTCAATTTGTAGCTTATTATTAGTTACATTTTTTTTTTCAATTCCACAGAGCTGGTATTACCTGCAATTAATTCAGACTGTATTATTGTACTTTTAATTGATATTACATTTTGCAAAGCTGTTTAGCAAACCGAGGTTGGAGGAAGTAGAAAAGGGAAAGCTTATGATGGAGTACCTGTATCTTATGAATCAGAAGTTCAAGACTTGGACAGGGATAGGTTTGCCCCCATCCCTAACAGTGTATCTCTAATGCTTCAGTCTAATTTAGGTCAACATTTAGATGAGTTAGACTACATAGTGTCAGTGTGGGCTGTAGATAAAGTGTCTACAACTGTGTATGTATGTATTTTGGGGAGTGTTTCACTTCCTTTAATAAACTTTCAAAAATTAAAAATTTTTTTGTAGATACAAGCGAACATGTGAAATATTCCATAATAAAAACTTTAAAAATAAAGAGTAATATATTTAGATTCATTCCAATTTTTGTTATTGTTAATAATAATACAATGAATGTGCTTACACACCAACCTTTCTCTTTTATTTCTGATAATTGTATCCTCTTTGACAAATGGTATATCAATTATTTTTATTTTCTTTTTATAGGTTCAGAGCTTCTAGGAAAGATTGCAATGAAAAGAACATAGCTAGATATTAACTGTATTTCTTTTTTTTAAAATTTTATTTATTTATTGTCTTTTTTTTTGGCTGCGTTGGGTCTTAGTTCCTGCACATGGGATCATTCGTTGAGGCTTGGGCTTTTCATTGCGGCATGAGGGCTTCTCTGTAGTTGTGGTGTGCGGGTTTTCTCTCTCTAGTTTTGGTGCCCAGGCTCCAGGGTGCGTGGGCTCTGCAGTTTGTGACATGCGGACTCTCTCATTGAGGCACGTGAGCTTAGTAGTTGTGGTGTGCAGGCTTAGTTGCCCCGCGGCATGTGGGATCTTAGTTCCCTGACCAGGGATCAAACTCCTGTCCCCTGCATTGGAAGGTGGATTCTTTGCCACTGGACCATCAGGGAAGTCCCTTAACTGTATTTCTTTATAGTGAAATTCATCTATTCTTGGTACGTGTGAATATGTATGTGGTATTACATTTAGGAATAACATGAATTGAGCAGTTTTCCATAATTTTCTAGGCTCCAGAAGTGATTATATTTTTTAGAATTTTCTGCTACTCAAAAATTTAAAAGAGCTTGTTTAAATTACTTCTATATTCAGAGATTTGTTTGGAATTTTTAAGGTACATTATTATATTTCAGTTTATTCCATAATTTATTTTTCATCTACTTAGGTTCCTATTTAGATCAGTTTTAGAATCTTTCTATCAAATGTCTATTATATTAGAACTTTCAAGTTTATCATGCCACTCTGTATTACATTCTTGTAAAAAAATAGACAACTACAAATCTTTAAACAAAAACTCTCATTCATAGCATCCATTTTGTTTCTCTTTCTCAATTTTGTTTATTCTTTCTCTTTCTCTCTTTCATGATTTTTTATTCGGTTCCTTCTGCCTCAATGATTTCAGGATTAAAACAAAATTAATGTTTAAATTAAAAATTACCAGGTTAGGTGCAAGCTTGACGCTTTTCTTTTTTTTTTTTTTTTTTTTGGGGGTGGGGTACGCGGGCCTCTCACCGTTATGGCCTCTCCCGCTGCGGAGCACAGGCTCAGTGGCCATGGCTCACGGCCCCAGCCGCTCCGCAGCATGTGGGATCTTCCAGGACCGGGGCATGAACCCATGTCCCCTGTATCGGCAGGCGGGCTCTCAATCACTGCACCACCAGGGAAGCCCCAGTGAGCTTTTTTGGTTTGAAGAATCTGACTTTCTTTTAGGTGAGAAAATTTTCATTTTATTATGTCTCTGAATATTATTCTTCCATTTTAACATCTATAATTTCTAGCTTAAAATCATTTTTTACTTATGTTTGTTCTTGTCTTTTCTCTTTACATTCTGAGTTTTATGTTTTTGTCTTTCTCATTTGCAATTCAATTTTAGGCTGTGTTTTTGTTTTTTCAGCCTTCAATGGACAATTAAATTTCACTGAATTATAAATTCTTTTTTTTTTCTTTTTCATGCAATTCTACTTTTATCTATGATTTTTTTTCTTTTATCCTCAGGGCTAAGCTTCTTGAATTTTATTAAAACTGTATCTTGCTTTTAAAAAATGTCAAGAATGCCAGGAAAATCTTTCTTTAAAAAAATTTTTTTTTCATACATTTCCTGAATAAAGTCATTTTCACAAACTTGATTTTCATTTTCATCTGTGTCTTTAGGGCAGTGTTCCTTGTTGTTAGGCTGAGCATTTTTTACATCCCTTATTTTTCTCCCTTATTACTCATCTGCAGAGCGAGAGCTATCCCGGCAGCATTGATGAACAGCCCTGGCAAGGTAGATGATGTGTCTTTAGCCCTCCAAGTAATAACTTCCTGATCTAATTCTGAAAACCAGGTTGATAACCTCATCTTTAATATGCAATACTTGGTAGGCATTTCTCTACTTAGTGTATTGAAACTGGATTGTCCCCTCTTAACAATTTTGGGGTTCTCTGACTTCCTTAGAGGGTTAGGGATCTCACACATCTCCATTCTTCAGCCTGCTCTGCTCTCAGTGCTTGTTCATTCTTTACCCCTGTTTACATCTTCCCTTGGGGTCTCTAAGTCTCAAAATTCTATAAAATTTTGTCCTTCTCTCTTTCCATTTTTCTGGACACCTGAAAGCAGTAATCTTTGTATATAAGCGATGACACTGTTGAAATTACCTAAACTCCTAGAAAATCCTAGAACTCCTAGAATTACCTATGCTCCTAGAAAACAGTAACAACATAAGAAATCCCCCTACCCCTTTGTGTTCTGGGAAATGACTTACTGTAAAGAACCACCCTTCCCATGTGACTTATGTCCCATGTCTCACAGATGCCCCTATGACAATTACCTATGACAAGGCCAGATACAGACCCTCCAAATTTCCATTCTTTGCTTTGTTGATCTGAAAGAAGGAGACTGTCAGATATTTCTCCAGCAAAGATGGGTTTATTTGGGCTCAGCAGAGAATTGCACTTCGGGATCTACAACCATAGCAAACCCCGTGCAAGTCCCACAAGGCAAGGGAAGGAGAGTGCAGCTTTCAAAGGCAGGAAGAGGAAGTTGGGTGGGCTGTAGTAAACAAAGAGTCCATGGCTTTTCATTAGCTGAGTCCTACTAGGGAAGAAGAGAAGTCTATCTTCTTGCTGTTGGGCTCTGCCATTGTCCCAGGGCATAGCAGAGCTCTTCTGGTCTCCTGACTCTATTTAACTGAGGTTTCTTTTTATTAATTTTTTTTACAGCTTCGTAAATGATTAGCTGAATTGTTTTGTCCCTATTGATTAATCAGAACAAGATGCTAATATTAACCAAACTTTGAGAAGTTTCTCTTCTTCCCTTAGACCCTTGAACTTTGACCCACACTCAGCCTGAGCCATCCTCCTATGGCTCTCTCTCCTGAGAGTAGTCTGACCGCAACGTAAAACATTTTCTGATCTATTGTCTGATCCCACCAGCCTTGGTCATCCCACTTCCCCACACCTGATGCATTCTAGCCTTGTTTCTTCCTCTCTATAAAAGAAAATCCCCTTTCCGCCTAACCTCAAGATGCTTGCACAAGGCTGGAGTGTCCTACATAATGCAGTAGTGAATTTTATTCCATTGAATTGTCCTGGTGCCCTTGTCAATAATCAATTGACCATAAATGTAAGGGCTTATTTCTGCGCTCAATTTTATTCCATTGATCTATATGTCTATTCTTATGCCAGTACCACACTGTCTTCACTTCTGTAACTTTGTAGTCAGTTTTGAAATCCGGAAGTGTAAATGCTCTAATTTTGTTCTTCTTTTTCAAGAACGTTTTCACTCTTCTGTGTCCCTTGCATTTCCATATGAATTTTAGGATAAATTTTTCAAGTTATACAAAAAAAAAAAAAAAAATCAGCCGGGGGTTTGCATTAAATGTGCAGGAATTTTTAGAAGTATAGAAATGTATAGAAAATTTGGGGAATAGTACAATCTTAACAATGTTAAGTCTTCTAATTACTGAATGTGGGGTTTATCTCTATTTATTTAGATCTTCTTTAAATTCTTTCAACAATGTTTTGTAGTTTTCAGTGTACAAGTCTTGTACGTCTTTTGTAAAATTATTCCTAAATTTTTTTGATGCTGTTATAAATGAAATTTTCTTAATTTTATTTTCAAAGTGTTCCCGTTGTCCTTTTTTTTTTTTTTTTTTTTTTTGCGGTACGCGGGCCTCTCACTGCTGTGGCCTCTCCCGCTGCGGAGCACAGGCTCCAGACGCGCAGGCTCAGCGGCCATGGCTCACGGGCCCAGCCACTCCGCGGCATGTGGGATCCTCCCAGACCGGGGCACGAACCCGTGTCCCCTGCATCGGCAGGTGGGCTCTCAACCACTGTGCCACCAGGGAAGCCCCCATTGTCCTTTTAACATTTATTTAGTGAAGAAAGTTCTTCTCCTACTATGGTTTGAAAACTAAGGCAGGCCCTGTATTAGTTCCTAGAGCTGCCATGACATAGTATCACAAACCAGGTGGCTTAGAACAATAGAAATTTATTGTCTTACGGTTCCAGAGGTCAAAATCAAGGTGTTGGCAAGACCACGCTCCCTCTGGAAACTGTAGGGGAATCCTTTCTTAACTCTTCCTAGCTCTGGTGGTTTGCTGGAAATTCTTAACATTTGTTGCCTTGTAGATGCATCACTCCAATCTCTGCTTCTGTCACCTTGTGGTTGTTGATCCTGTGTCTCTGTCTTCATGTGGCAGTTTCCTCTTCTTTTAAGGAAAGGACACTAGTCTTATTGGATTAGGGCTGACCCTAATGACCTCTCATACCTTAATTACATCTGCAAAGATCCTATTTCCAAATAAGGTCACATTCAGAGGTGCCAGGGTTTGGGGCTTCAATGTATCTTTTGGGGGACACAGTTCAACCTATAACATGTTCCAGGAGGTTTCTAGGATCTCTTAGGCAGTGGAAAGTCCACTGGTTCCTTTAAATTACAAAACCCAGCTTTTATTTAAAAATAGACTATCCAGCCCATGTCAAAGATAAGGTGTGTAGAAGACAAGCATAAAGTGGGCTTCTGCCCTCTAGAGACAAGTGGATTTCTTTTCTCTTTCTCCCTGGGCTACTTTCCCACTTACAAGCTGCTATTTCTGACCTTCTGGATTCAGAATGGAGGGAGAAAAGGAAAAGGAAGGCAGAGAGTTTTTATTTTACCTGGATGGTTTGTAAGCTGCCATCATTCTCTCTAGGCCTAGATAATATTTAAAATCGACTTTTCATGGATTCTTTGGAGATTCCGAAGCTTGCCTCATATCACCTTTCTGTACTGCGTGGTGCACATCTGGTTCTTGGGCAATACTAAAGTACTCCCTACTCCTTCATTCATCCTGTAAAACACCCAGTCACTTCTGTAGAAATCAAAGTTGGGTTCAATTCACACTGAACTCTTCCCTCTTGCAATAGCTATGATGGATTAAAATCTGTCCTTACCACTTTTCCTAGTGTCCATCTTTGTTTATCTTTGCTAGAGGGGTGCAACCTTTTCCTCTCCCTCTTTTCAGGAGGTGAGGCTCATAGCACTCTGATGTCTTTCTTCAAATGTTCTCCCCCACCTAATTTTCTTGAGTCTCCATGCTTTTATATACTGGCTCTAGGTGAGAAACTTAGGCTTAAAGGGCCCAATAATCATAGAACTGGTTACTACAGTTTGGATTTCTCCAGAAGCAGCCCTTGAGACAGGGATTTGAGCGCAAGTAGTTTACGTGGAAAGGCCAGAAAACATCAGCAGGGGATAGGGGAGTGAGAAAAGGAAGAAAAGCTTATCTTCTAGAAAAAAGATACGCTATTAAAACAGTTTTCATGATGGATAATTGAAGCTTAACCTTGCAGGAAAACTCTGGGTGATTGCGTAAAATGCATGCTTCAGAATGATCCCAACCAGAGGGGTGAGAGAGAGTGATATTTATGCACCAGAGAGAAAGAAAGAAAAAAGGTGTTACTTTCCTGGCACTTCCAGCCTGCTGCACCTGTGAGCAGAAGTACACTGTAGAGATTGAGAATAAGCCTTCAGACTCACAGATGCAGATCCCAGAGTTGGAAGCTTTCCAGATAACACTGAGATAGAAGGCTCAAGGGATATGGGTGGGGCGCTGGCACTGTCTGCTACAGTCTACGCCTTGCATCCTCAGATTCCATGTGTGTCAAGGCAGTGGCTGGTCACAATTTCTTAAAAAAAAGAAAAAAGCCTTACAATACAAAGATTGAAAGGCCAAGCTACAAGTTTAGTCCCTGCTAGGCCTTTGATTCTGCGTCCAGTTTATCATTTCGCTTTTTTCCCTTATTCATCATTTCTCTTTTCTACCACCCATTCTAGATTGTCCCACGCTCTTACCTAGCATTTCTGCTGATCTCGGCTGCTTGCCCAGTGGGGTAACCCAGACAGACTATAGCAGATGCGTTGTCCACATCCCCTCGGATCCTTTCACCACTATTTTGTGTACCCTGAGATTCAGTGTTCTTTCACGTCCAACAGTCAGTACCTGAATCACTTTGGCACTGGGCTATCATTGGGCTGCTGGAACCCACTTTTCCTACAGACAAGGAGACTCAGAAGTACATGGAAATTTACATCCACATGTAAATTAAACAATGTCTTAACAATGTCTTAAACATGTCTTAACATGTCTTAAACAATGACTGATAAGTTCAAGGATATAACTACTCCAGTTCTCTGACCCTTGTTCAGTATCACTGTGAGATGTCACATACACTGTCCCCAGAGCTTTCCTGTGGGATGGAAACATTGTTTCTCTGTAGTGGTCTCTGCTTGATGTCATACTGTTGCTTGGCCTTCTTCCTTCCCAGTCTCATTTCATCTACTCTCCTATTAGTTTTTCCTAGGAACATCTCTCTAATAAATAATTTTTCAGAAGAATCCTCTTCTCAGGCTCTGCTTCTGGAGAAACCCAGACCTTGAAGTGAGTGGTTGGAACCCCTGGTTACCATGCCTTTGTCAGGCAATTGCATGCTTAGGGTTTAGAGACACTAATAAAACTAGTCAAGCCCCTGAGTCCCAGAAATACTTATTCCTTCTCTTATTGTGTAACAATAACACTATCTCCTCGTGCTAATCAGGGTCAATTTCCCCTGCCATTATAGTAAATCTGTTGCTGTGTTTGTTGGTGGGATTTTACCTGCTAGTCTACTGGCATAAAAAGCCCCAAATGACCAGACAGTTGCCTAGCCCTAAGTTTAGTTTTAGTGGATGCCTTAGCATGCCCTCTGCTAGTACCACTTTTCAAGTGGGTGACTGTGAGTAATGATGAAAGGTGTCACTTCTAATTCTATAACTTAGAATACTCTATTTTTCAGGATCATATAATGGCTATTAGGTTAAAGAATGTATAGCATATTGAATGACAACGTCCCAACATTGCATGATATCATCTCCAACCTAATGCCTTAGTTGAGCCTTTCACAGGCCATTCTAAAGTTCTGGAAGGCAGCTGTTTCTGGGTAACGTGGTAAATTGTAGGACCAGTGAATCTGTGATCATGGATTCACAGTGGCACCTATTTAGCAGAAAAAAATGGACCCCCCCCCCAGCCAGAGATGATATATGCAGGATCCCATGATGACAGATCAGACACTAGGCAAGCCTTTTAAATGCTTGAGCGAAATCAAGTTACTGCAGGCAGGAAAGCTAAACCCAAAACTGGGATGAAAGTTGATTCTTGTAAAAATGAATGGCTGTTCTTTGTTACCAAGTGACTGGTTCGTTTCCTTGAAGGGTAGTTTCATTGAGGTGGCTCAACCTTGATCTCTGCTTTTGATTGCTAAGCACTTGCAGTAGCTTTGGTGAAGTAGATCCCTTACCGTTGAGCCCACCCATAGCCTCCATATCTGCCACCAGGTCTGCTTATGCCTTCTCTTAACCTACTCTTCGTCTATTTTGGTTACATAGTATGAGCAATACCCTTGCTGCCTGCCCATCAAGTTTGCCCATAGGAACACTCTGGACTATAACCAATCTATGGGTCCCTGAGGGTCAGGGCTCATTGATACCATTCTGTCTTTATACTTGTGGTAATTATGTTGACTTTGCCTCCAGTTGGTTTTAAGTTGCCAAATGGCTTCTTTTTTGAAAAATGATTACCTCTATTGACCCTTGGAATCAATAAATTCCATTGAATTTAATTGATACATATAATCCTTTTTTTTTTTTTTTTTTTTGTGGTACACGGGCCTCTCACTGTTGTGGCCTCTCCTGTTGCAGAGCACAGGCTCTGGACGCGCAGGCTCAGCGGCCATGGCTCACGGGCCTAGCTGCTCCGTGGCATGTGGGATCCTCCCGGACCGGGGCATGAACCTGCGTCCCCTGCATCGGCAGGCGGGCTTTCAACCACTGCGCCACCAGGGAAGCCCCATATAATCCTTTTTGATTCAGACATTCTTTTATTAGTCTCATTTGAGGAGCACATGGGGGAAGGGGAGGAGGCGGAGCTCCACTTAAATGTTTTAAATGGAGCATACTGCTTCCTATATGGAAGCTCTTGGTATTTTTTCCAGATTGGATTATCCGTAAACTTTATCCAAATAAAGTTCTGAAGTTTATCACTTTCCCTTCTTAATTTATTTAAAACTATCTAGTATTCAGGGGTACTCTTACCAAAGAGGGATGATGACTATTCTAGCTGTTAGTCATAATAGAAAAGAATTTTTCTTTTTCCATTTGTGGCACATCCAAATAAATTAAAGGTGTAAACATTTAAAGAAAAAATAAAACTATTATTTCTGCAGTTTCTCATTTATGAAAAGAATATCCAATCAAACTTAGTAGGCTAACAGAGAATTGAGAGATAAATGAAGTCTTCAATTTGCCTATTCCTTTCTAGGAACTCACTAAAATATCACTTTAGTTTTTCAATTGTCTATTTAAGGTGCTATTTCTTCTTGGTTTATTTCATTTGATCACTGATAATCTCCTTTACAAGTCAGTCACTGAGACTTCATCTTCTCTCGTACTACTTTACTTGTAGATATACTTCATTGCATGTCTTTCTCTGTCATAAAATCACCAACTCTCCATGGGAAGTAAGGTTATTTTTATTTCTGTATTTCCTCTGCCAAATATAATAGGTATTCAGTAAATGTCTACTGAGTGAATAATTACCTGACTACATAAGACTGATGTAGACAATTCTCTTATACCTTGTTTATGGTTCACTAAACATCTTATATTCCTTTCATCTGGTTTTCTAGTATTGAATAGAAGTTCTAGAGACTAGATTGGAAGCAGCTCTGCTAAATATCCTCTACTCACTTTCTCACTGGCCTTCAGAAGTCTCACTTTTGCAAAAAAGCCTTCCATTACCCACCCAGCTGAGCTATTTTATTTCTCCTTCACTTTTACTTTATAGTGTTAAAACAGGACCCTTTTATCCCTCAGTTTCGGTTGAGATATCAACGACCAAGAAACATACAGTAGATATAAAGTAGTCATGCAAATACTCACATAATCTAAAATGAGTTATCTAGGATAAGTTAGGAATCTATAAGTCAGATTCTGCCAATATTAGAAGTCCTCTACCTTGGTCCTATGAAAGAGTAGGCATTGGGAAGTATCAGGAGAGGATTCCACTGGGGAGAATTTTTGGCGTTCATGACATATCCTGCACCTATCTCCCACTCCTAGCTATAGGAGAGGTGTGTATGTGTGGGGTTCTTTAACTTCATCTCTAAGTAAGAAAGGCATCAGGAAAACTACTCAGGAAGATGGACAGGTACCCCCAGAATTTAAGGATACATAAGGGTTAATATGAAATACTGTGTCTAGATTGGCCTGAGACAGCAAAGCAGAAAGAAAGACAGGGCTGAGGTGGAAGTCAACAGCACTTCCACATCAGTGGTGGGGCAAAAGTCCTTATTGGCTATGGATCTGATACGGGCAACTTGAGCAGGATCTTTTCTGAGGCTTTCACCCAGAGGGCTATTTAGATGGGTAAAGTGAAAGGGATTTCTCTGAAAGAGCAATGTGGATGGGTAAAGTGACCCAGTTAAAGAAGGACAGACCTTCAGGATTAAGGTCCAGGTGATGCAGGGAAGTCAAAAGCATCTATCTGGTGGAATGTCACTCTGATGAAGATGCTTGCAGATGGATATCCCCAATGAGGACAGTCATATGGACCCATCAGTGGGATCTATGGGACAAAGAGTGAGCTGTGAGCATCTACCAAACTCAGAGCACACCAAGGCTAGATCATAACCTTACGAGACACATAACTGTAGCTTTTTCATTGCTTCTTTTTTTTTTTAATGGGAAAGTCTGTTTTTTAAATTTACTTTTATTTATTGATTTTTTTATACAGCAGGTTCTTATTAGTTATCTATTTTATACATATTAGTGTATATATGTCAATCCCAATCTCCCAATTCATCCCCCACCCTGCCCCTGCTTTCCTGCCTTGGTGTCCATACATTCTTTCCCTACATCTGTGTCTCTATTTCTGCCTTGCGAACCGATTCATCTGTACCATTTTTCTAGATTCCACATATATGCGTTAATATACAATATTTGTTTTTCTCTTTCTGACTTACTTCACTCTGGATGACAGACTCTAGGTCTATCCACCTCACTACAAATGACCCATTTTCGTTCCTTTTTCTGGCTGAGTAATATTCCATTGTATATATGTACCACATCTTTATTCATTTGCCTGTCAATGGGCATTTAGGTTGCTTCCATGACGTGGCTATTGTAAATAGTGCTGCAGTGAACACTGGGGTGCATGTGACTTTTTGAATTATGGTTTTCTCTGGGTATATGCCCAGTAGTGGAATTGCTGGGTCATATGGTAGTTCTATTTTTAGTTTTTTAAGGAACCTCTGTACTGTTCTCCATAGTGGCTGTATCAATTTACATTCCCACCAACAGTGCAAGAGGGTGCCCTTTTCTCCACACCCTCTCCAGCATTTATTGTTTCTAGATTTTTTGATGATAGCCATTCTGACTGGTATGAGATGATATCTCATTATAGTTTTGATTTGCATTTCCCTAATAATTCGTGATGTTGAGCATATTTTCCTGTGCCTCTTGGCCATCTGTATGTCTTCTTTGGAGAAATGTCTATTTAGGTCTTCTGCCCATTTTTGATTGGGTTGTTTGTTTTTTTAATATTGAGCTGCATGAGCTGTTTATATATTTTGTCCATTGATTTGTTTGCAAATATTTTCTCCCATTCTGAGGGTTGTTTTTTTTTTTTTTTTTTTTGCGGTATGTGGGCCTCTCACTGTTGTGGCCTCTCCCGTTGCGGAGCACAGGCTCTGGACACGCAGGCTCAGCGGCCATGGCTCACGGGCCCAGCCGCTCCGCGGCATGTGGGATCTTCCCGGACCGGGGCACGAACCCGTGTCCCCTGCATCGGCAGGCGGACTCTCAACCTCTGCGCCACCAGGGAAGCCCCTGAGAGTTGTCTTTTCGTCCTGCTTATAGTTTCCTTTGCTGTGCAAAAGCTTTGAAATTTCATTAGGTCCCATTTGTTTATTTTTGTTTTTATTTCCATTTCTCTAGGAAGTGGGTCAAAAAAGATCTTGCTGTGATTTATGTCAGAGTGTTCTTCCTATGTTTTCCTCTAAGAGTTTTTTTTTTTTTTTTAAACATCTTTATTGGGGTATAATTGCTTTACAATGGTGTGTTAGTTTCTGCTTTATAACAAAGTGAATCAGCTATACATATACATATGTTCCCATATGTCTTCCCTCTTGCGTCTCCCTCCCTCCCACTCTCCCCATCCCACCCTTCCAGGCTGTCACAAAGCACCGAGCTAATATCCCTGTGCCTTGCGGCTGCTTCCCCCTAGCTATCTACCTTACTACGTTTGTTAGTGTGTATATGTCCATGACTCTCTCTCGCCCTGTCAAAACTCACCCCTCCCCCTCCCCATACCCTCAAGTCCGTTCTCCAGTAGGTCTGCGTCTTTATTCCTATCTTACCCCTAGGTTCTTCATGACATTTTTTTCCCTTAAATTCCATATATATGTGTTAGCATACGGTATTTGTCTTTTTCTTTCTGACTTACTTCACTCTGTATGACAGACTCTAGGTCTATCCATCTCATTACAAATAGCTCAATTTCATTTCTTTTTAAGGCTGAGTAATATTCCATTGTGTATATGTGCCACATCTTCTTTATCCATTCATCCGATGATGGGCGCTTAGGTTGTTTCCATGTCCTCGCTATTGTAAATAGAGCTGCAATGAACATTTTGGTACCTGACTCTTTTTGAATTTTGGTTTTCTCAGGGTATATGCCAAGTAGTGGGATTGCTGGGTCATATGGTAATTCTATTTGTAGTTTTTTAAGGAACCTCCATACTGTTCTCCACAGTGGCTGAACCAATTCACATTCCCACCAGCAGTGCAAGAGTGTCCCCTTTTCTCCACACCCTCTCCAGCATTTATTGTTTCTAGATTTTTTGATGATGGCCATTCTGACTGGTGTGAGATGATATCTCATTATAGTTTTGATTTGCATTTCTCTAATGATTAATGATGTTGAGCATTCTTTCATG
The DNA here is from genome assembly GCF_008692025.1 of Phocoena sinus. NCBI lineage: Eukaryota > Metazoa > Chordata > Mammalia > Artiodactyla > Phocoenidae > Phocoena > Phocoena sinus. The sequence continues at coordinate 23,070,194 of NC_045767.1, forward strand.
TGTTTGTTGGCATTCTGTATATCTTCTTTGGAGAAATGTCTATTTAGGTCTTCTGCCCATTTTTGGATGGGGTTGTTTGTTTTTTTGTTATTGAGCTGCATGAGCTGCTTGTAAATTTTGGAGATTAATCCTTTGTCAGTTGCTTCATTTGCAAATGTTTTCTCCCATTCTGAGGGTTGTCTTTTGGTCTTGGTTATGGTTTCCTTTGCTGTGCAAAAGCTTTGAAGTTTCATTAGGTCCCATTTGTTTATTTTTGTTTTTATTTCCATTACTCTAGGAGGTGGGTCAGAAAGGATCTTGCTGTGATTTATGTCATAGAGTGTTCTTCCTATGTTTTCTTCTAAGAGTTTGATAGTTTCTGGCCTTACATTTAGGTCTTTAATCCATTTTGAGCTTATTTTTGTGTATGGTGTTAGGGAGTGATCTAATCTCATACTTTTACATGTACCTGTCCAGTTTTCCCAGCACCATTTATTGAAGAGGCTGTCCTTTCTCCACTGTACATTCCTGCCTCCTTTATCAAAGATAAGGTGTCCATATGTGCGTGGGTTTATCTCTGGGCTTTCTATCCTGTTCCACTGATCTATCTTTCTGTTTTTGTGCCAGTACCATACTGTCTTGATTACTGTTGCTTTGTAATATAGTCTAAAGTCAGGGAGCCTGATTCCTCCAGCTCCTTTTTTCGTTCTCAAGATTGCTTTGGCTATTCGGGGTCTTTTGTGTTTCCATACAAATTGCGAAATTTTTTGTTCTAGTTCTGTGAAAAATGCCAGTGGTAGTTTGATAGGGATTGCATTGAATCTGTAGATTGCTTTGGGTAGTAGAGTCATTTTCACAATGTTGATTCTTCCCATCCAAGAACATGGTATATCTCTCCATCTATTTGTATCATCTTTAATTTCTTTCATCAGTGTCTTATAATTTTCTGCATACAGGTCTTTCGTATCCTTAGGTAGGTTTATTCCTAGATATTTTATTCTTTTTGTTGCAATGGTAAATGGGAGTGTTTTCTTGATTTCACTTTCAGATTTTTCATCATTAGTATATAGGAATGCCAGAGATTTCTGTGCATTAATTTTGTATCCTGCTACTTTACCAAATTCATTGATTAGCTCTAGTAGTTTTCTGGTAGCATCTTTAGGATTCTCTATGTATAGTATCATGTCATCTGCAAACAGTGACAGCTTTACTTCTTCTTTTCCGATTTGGATTCCTTTTATTTCCTTTTCTTCTCTGATTGCTGTGGCTAAAACTTCCAAAACTATGTTGAATAAGAGTGGTGAGAGTGGGCAACCTTGTCTTGTTCCTGATCTTAGTGGAAATGCTTTCAGTTTTTCACCTTTGAGGATGATGTTTGCTGTGGGCTTGTCATATATGGCTTTTATTATGTTTAGGAAAGTTCCCTCTATGCCTACTTTCTGGAGGGTTTTTATCATAAATGGGTGTTGAATTTTGTCGAAAGCTTTCTCTGCATCTATTGAGATGATCATATGGTTTTTCTCCTTCAATTTGTTAATATGGTTTATCACATTGATAGATTTGCGTATATTGAAGAATCCTTGCATTCCTGGAATAAACCCCACTTGATCATGGTGTATGATCCTTTTAATGTGCTGTTGGATTCTGTTTGCTAGTATTTTGTTGAGGATTTTTGCATCTATGTTCATCAGTGATATTGGCCTGTAGTTTTCTTTCTTTGTGACATCCTTGTCTGGTTTTGGTATCAAGGTGATGGTGGCTTCGTAGAAGGAATTTGGGAGTGTTCCTCCCTCTGCTATATTTTGGAAGAGTTTGAGAAGGATAGGTGTTAGCTCTTCTCTAAACGTTTGATAGAATTCACCTGTGAAGCCATCTGGTCCTGGGCTTTTGTTTGTTGGAAGGTTTTTAATCACAGTTTCAATTTCAGTGCTTGTGATTGGTCTGTTCATATTTTCTATTTCTTCCTGATTCAGTCTTGGCAGGTTGTGCATTTCTAAGAATTTGTCCATTTCTTCCAGATTGTCCATTTTATTGGCATAGAGTTGCTTGTAGTAATCTCTCATGATTTTTTTTATTTCTGCAGTGTCAGTTGTTACTTCTCCTTTTTCATTTCTAATTCTATTGATTTGAGTCTTCTCCCTTTTTTTCTTGATGAGTCTGGCTAGTGGTTTATCTATTTTGTTTATCTTCTCAAAGAACCAGCTTTTAGTTTTATTGATCTTTGCTATTGTTTCCTTCATTTCTTTTTCATTTATTTCTGATCTGATTTTTATGATTTCTTTCCTTCTGCTAGCTTTGGGGTTTTTTTGTTCTTCTTTCTCTAATTGCTTGAGGTGCAAGGTTAGGTTGTTTATTCGAGATGTTTCCTGCTTCTTAAGGTGGGCTTGTATTGCTATAAACTTCCCCCTTAGAACTGCTTTTGCTGCATCCCATAGGTTTTGGGTCGTTGTGTCTCCATTGTCATTTGTTTCTAGGTATTTTTTTATTTCCTCTTTGATTTCTTCAGTGATCACTTCATTATTAAGTAGTGTATTGTTTAGCCTCCATGTGTTTGTATTTTTTAAAGATCTTTTCCTGTAATTGATATCTAGTCTCATGGCGTTGTGGTCGGAAAAGATACTTGATACAATTTCAGTTTTCTTAAATTTACCAAGGCTTGATTTGTGACCCAAGATATGATCTATCCTGGAGAATGTTCCATGAGCACTTGAGAAAAATGTGTATTCTGTTGTTTTTGGATGGAGTGTCCTATAAATATCAATTAAGTCCATCTTGTTTAATGTATCATTTAAAGCTTGTGTTTCCTTATTTATTTTCATTTTGGATGATCTGTCCATGGGTGAAAGTGGGGTGTTAAAGTCCCCTACTATGAATGTGTTACTGTTGATCTCCCCTTTTATGGTTGTTAGTATTTGCCTTATGTATTGAGGTGCTCCTATGTTGGGTGCATAAATATTTACAATTGTTATATCTTCTTCTTGGATCGATCCCTTGATCATTATGTAGTGTCCTTCTTTGTCCCTTTTAATAGTCCTTATTTTAAAGTCTATTTTGTCTGATATGAGAATTGCTACTCCAGCTTTCTTTTGGTTTCCATTTGCATGGAATATCTTTTTCCATCCCCTTACTTTCAGTCTGTATGTGTCTCTAGTTCTGAAGTGGGTCTCTTGTAGACAGCATATATAAGGGTCTTGTTTTTGTATCCATTCAGCCAATCTGTGTCTTTTGGTGGGAGCATTTAGTCCATTTACATTTAAGGTAATTATCGATATGTATGTTCCTATTTCCATTTTATATATTGTTTTGGGTTCGCTACTATAGGTCATTTCCTTCTCTTGTGTTTCGTGTCTAGAGAAGTTCCTTTAGCATTTGTTGTAAAGCTGGTTTGGTGGTGCTGAACTCTCTCAGCTTTTGCTTGTCTGTAAAGGTTTTAATTTCTCCATCAAATGTGAATGAGATCCTTGCTGGGTAGAGTAGTCTTGGTTGCAGGCTATTCTCCTTCAGCACTTTCAGTATGTCCTGCCACTCCCTTCTGGCTTGTAGGGTTTCTGCTGAGAGATCAGCTGTTAACCTTATGGGGATTCCCTTGTGTGTTATTTGTTGTTTTTCCCTTGCTGCTTTTAATATGCTTTCTTTGTATTTAATTTTTGACAGTTTGATTAATATGTGTCTTGGCGTGTTTCTCCTTGTATTTATCCTGTATGGGACCCTCTGTGCTTCCTGGACTTGATTAACTATTTCCTTTCCCATATTAAGGAAGTTTTCAACTATAATCTCTTCAAATATTTTCTCAGTCCCTTTCTTTCTTTCTTCTTCTTCTGGAACCCCTATAATTCGAATGTTGGTGCGTTTCATGTTGTCCCAGAGGTCTCTGAGACTGTCCTCAGTTCTTTTCATTCTTTTTTCTTTATTCTGCTCTGCAGTAGTTATTTCCACTACTTTATCTTCCAGGTCACTTATCCGTTCTTCTGCCTCAGTTATTCTGCTATTGATCCTATCTAGAGTGATTTTAATTTCATTTATTGCATTGTTCATCGTTGCTTGTTTCATCTTTAGTTCTTGTAGGTCCTTGTTAACTGTTTCTTGCATTTTGTCCATTCTACTTCCAAGATTTCTGATCATCCTTACTATCATTATTCTGAATTCTTTTTCAGGTAGATTGCCTATTTCCTCTTCATTTGTTAGGTCTGGTGGGTTTTTATCTTGCTCCTTCATCTGCTGTGTGTTTTTCTGTCTTCTCATTTTGCTTATCTTACTGTGTTTGGGGTCTCCTTTTTGCAGGCTGCACTTTCGTAGTTCCCGTTGTTTTTGATGTCTGTCTCCAGTGGCTAAGGTTGTTTCAGTGGGTTGTGTAGGCTTCCTGGTGGAGGGGACTAGTGCCTGTGTTGTGCTGGATGAGGCTGGATCTTGTCTCTCTAGTGGGCAGGTTCACGTCTGGTGGTGTGTTTTGGGGTGTCTGTGGCCTTATCATGATTTTAGGCAGCCTCTCTGCTAATGGGTGGGGTTGTGTTCCTGTTTTGCTAGTTGTTTGGCATAGGTTGTCCAGCACTGTGGCTTGCTGGTCGTTGAGTGAAGCTGGGTGCTGGTGTTAAGATGGAGGTCTCTGGGATATTTCCACCGTTTAATATTATGTGGAGCTGGGAGGTCTCTTGTTGACCAGTGTCCTGAAGTTGGCTCTCCTACCTCAGAGGCAGAGCCCTGACTCCTGGCTGGAGCACCAAGAGCCTTTCATCCACACAGCTCAGAATAAAAGGGAGAAAAAGTAGGGAGAATTAGTAGAAGTATGAGTAAAGAAAGAAGGAAAGGAGGAAAGGAAGGAAGGAAGAAAGAAGCAAAGAAGGAAAGAAAGGAGGGAGGGAGGGAGGGAGGGAGGAAGGAAGGAAGGAGGGAAAGAAGGAAAAAAGACAGAAAGAAAGATGATACAGTAAAAATAAAATAAAGTATAATATAGTTATTGAATTAAAAAATATTTAGAAAAAAAAAAAAAAAGGGACGGATAGAACCTTAGGACAAATGTTGGAAGCAAAGCTATACAGAGAAAATCTTACACAGAAGCATACACATACACCTTCACAAAAAGAGGTAAAGGGGGAAAAATCATAAATCCTGCTCCCTGAGACCACCTCCTCAATTTGGGGTGATTCGTTGTCTAATGGAGGGAAGGAAGGAAGGAAAGAAAGAAAGAACGAAGGTAAAGTATAATAAAGTTATTACAATTAAACTTAATTATTAAGAAAAAGAATTTTTAAAAAAAAGTCATGGACGGATAGAGCCCTAGGACAAATGGTGGAAGCAAGAGTATACAGACAGGATCTCACACAGAAGCATACACGTACACATTCACAAAAAGAGGAAAAGGGAAAAAAATCATAGATCTCGCTCCTAAATTCCACCTCTTCAATTTGGGATCATTCCTTGTCTATTCAGGTATTCCACAGATGCAGGGTATATCAAGTTGATTGTGGAGCTTTAATCCGCTGCTTCTGTGGCTGCTGGGAGAGATTTCCCTTTCTCTTCTTTGTTCTCACAGCTCACAGGAGCTCAGCTTTGGATTTGGCCCTGCCTCTGTGTGTAGGTCGCTGGAGGGCGTCTGTTTTTTCGCTCAGACAGGACGGGGTTAAAGGAGCCGCTGATTCGGGGCCTCCGGCTCACTCACCCCTCTAAGAGTTTTATAGTGTCTGGTCTTACGTTTAGGTCTTTAATCCATTTTGAGTTTATTTTTGTATATGGGGTTAGGGAGTGTTCTAACTTCATTCTTTTACATGTAGCTGTCCAGGTTTCCCAGCACCACTTATTGAAGAGACTGTCTTTTCTCCATTGTATATCCTTGCCTCCTTTGTCATAGATTAGTTGACCATAGGTGCGTGGGTTTATCTTTGGGATTTCTATCCTGTTCCATTGATCTATATTTCTGTTTTTGTGCCAGTACCATACTGTCTTGATTACTGTAGCCTTGTAGTATAGTCTGAAGTCAGGGAGTCTGATTTCTCCAGTTCTGCTTTTTCCCTCAAGATTGCTTTGGCTATTTGGGGTCTTTTGTGTCTCCATACAAATTTTAAGATTTTTTTGTTCTAGTTCTGTAAAAAAAAAGGCCATTGGTAATTTGATAGGGATTGCATTGAATCAGTAGATTACTTTGGGTAGTATAGTCATTTTCACAATATTGATTCTTTGAATCCAAGAACATGGTAGATCTCTCCATCTGTTTGTGTCACCTTTGATTTCTTTCATCAGTGTCTTATAGTTTTCTGAGTACAGGTCTTTTACCTCCTTAGGTAGGTTTATTCATAGGTGTTTTATTCTTTTTCTTGCAATGATGAATGGGATTGTTTCCTTAATTTCTCTTTCTGATCTTTCATTGTTAGTGTATAAGAATGCAAGATTTCTGTGCATTAATTTTGTATCCTGCAACTTTTCCAAATCCATTGATTAGCTCTGGTAGTTTTCTGGTGGCATCTTTAGGATTCTCTATGTATAGTATCATGTCATCTGCAAACAGTGACAGTTTTACTTCTTCTTTTCCAGTTTGTATTTTATTTCTTTTTCTTCTCTGATTGCTAGGGCTAGGACTTCCAAAACTATGTTGAATAATAGTGGCGAGAGTGGACATCCTTGTCTTGTTCCTGATCTTAGATGAAGTGTTTCAGTTTTTCACCACTGAGAATGATGTTTGCTGTGGGTTTGTCATATGTGGCCTTTATTATGTTGAGGTAGGTTCCCTCTATGCCCACTTTCTGGAGAGTTTTTATCATAAATCGGTGTTGAATTTTGTCAAAAGATTTTTCTGCAACTATTGAGATGTTCATATTGTTTTTATTTTTCCATTTGTTAATATGGTGTATCACATTGATTGATTTGCGTATATTAAAGAGGCCTTGCATCCCTGGAATAAATCCCACTTGATCATGGTGTATGATCCACTCAATGTGTTGTTGGATTCTGTTTGCTAGTAGTTTGTTGAGGATTTTTGCATCTATATTTATCAGTGATATTGGTCTGTAATTTTCCTTTTTTTGTAGTATCTTTGCCTGGTTTTGGTATCAGGGTGATGGTGGCCTCGTAGAATGAGTCTGGGAGTGTTCCTTCCTCTGCAGTTTTTTGGAAGAGTTTGAGAAGGATGGGTGTTAGCTCTTCTCTAAATATTTGATAGAATTCACCTGTGAAGCCATCTGTCCTGAACTTTTGTTTGTTGGAAGATTTTTAATCACAGTTTCAATTTCATTCCTTGTGACTGATCTGTTCATATTTTCTATTTCTTCCTGGTTCAGTCTTGGAAGGTTATACCTTTCTAAAAATTTGTCCATTTCTTTCAGGTTGTCCATTTATTGGCATAGAGTTGCTTGTAGTAGTCTCTTATGATTCTTTGTATTTCTGCGGTGTCCACTGTAACTTCTCCTTTTTCATTTCTAATTTTATTGATTTGAGTCTCCCTCTTTTTCTTGGTCAGTCTGGCTAAAGGTTTATCAATTTCGTTTATCTTCTCAAAGAACCAACTTTTAGTTTTATTGATCTTTGCTATTGTTTTCTTTGTTTCTACTCTGATCTTTATGATTTCTTTCCTTCTGTTAACTTTGGGTTTTGTTTGTTCTTCTTTCTCTAGTTCCTTTAGGTATAAGGTTAAGCTGTTTATTTGTAATTTTTCTTGTTTCTTGAGGTAGGATTGTATTGCTAGAAACTTCCCTCTTAGAACTGCTTTTGCTGTATCCCATAGGTTTTTTTTTTTTTTTAATTCATTAACTAATTTATTTTTGGCTGCGTTGGGTCTTTGTTTTGCACGCGGGCTTTCCCTAGTTGTGGCGAGCGGGGGCTACTCTTTATTGTAATGTGCAGGCTTCTCACTGGGTGGCTTCTCTTGTTGTGGTGCATGGGCTCTAGGCACGTGGGCTTCAGTAGTTGTGGCACACAGGCTCAGTAGTTTGGCTCGCGGTCTCTTGAGCACAGGCTCAGTAGTTGTGGCACATGGGCTTAGTTGCGCCACAGCATGTGGTACCTTCCTGGAGCATGGCTCTTACCTGTATCCCCTGCATTGGCAGGTGGATTCCCAACCACTACGCCACCAGGGAAGTCCCTATCCCATAGGTTTTGGATCGTTGTGTTTTTGTTGTCATTTTCTCTAGGTATTTTTTGATTTCCTCTTTGATTTCTTCAGTGATCTCTTGGTTATTGAGTAGCGTATTGTTTAGCCTCCATGTGTTTGTGTTTTTTACGTTTTTTTTCCCTGTAATTTATTCCTCATCTCATACCGTTTTGGTCAGAAAAGATGCCTGATATGATTTCAACTTTCTTAAATTTACCAAGGCTCGATTTGTAACCCAAGATGTGATTTATCTTGGAGAATGTTCTGTGTGCACTTGGGAAGAAAGTGTAACCTGCTGTTTTTGGATGGAATGTCCTATAAATATCAATTAAATCTATCTGGTCTATTGTGTCATTTAAAGCTTGTGTTTCCTTATTAGTTTTCAGTCTGGATGATCTGTCCATTGGTGTAAGTGAGGTGTTAAAGTCCCCCACTATTATTGTGTTACTGTCAATTTCCTCTTTTATAGCTCTTAGTATTTGCCTTATTTATTGAGGTGCTCCTATGTTGGGTGTATATATATTTATAATTATTATATTTTCTTGGATTGATCCCTTGATCATTATGTAGTGTCCTTCCTTGTCCCTTATTTTAAAGTCTATTTTATCTCATATTAATATTGCTACTCCAGCTTTCTTTTGATTTCTATTTGTATGGAATATCTTTTTCCATCCCCTCACTTTCTTTGTTGTTTTTGTTCCCACATCTTTATTGGAGTATAATTGCTTTACAATGTGTTAATTTCTGCTGTATAACAAAGTGAATCAGCTATACATATATCCCCATATCTCCTCCCTCTTGCGTCTACCTCCCACCCTCCCTATCCCACCCCTCTAAGTGGTCACAAAGCACTGAGCTGATCTCCCTGTGCTATGTGGCTGTTTCCCACTAGCTATCAATTTTATATTTGGTAGTGTATATTTGTCCATGGCACTCTCTCACTTCATCCCAGCTTACCCTTCCCCCTCCCTGTGTCCTCAAGTCCATTCTCTACATCTTTATTCCTGTCCTGCCCCTAGGTTCTTTAGAACCAATTTTTTTTTTTTTTTAGATTCCGTATATATGTGTTAGCATATGGTATTTGTTTTTCTCTTTCCAACTTACTTCACTCTGTATGACAGATGCTAGGTCCATCCACCTCACTACAAATAACTCAATTTTGTTTCTTTTTATGGCTGAGTAATATTGCATTGTATATATGTGCCACATCTTCTTTATCCATTCATCTGTCGATCCATCCCCTCACTTTCAGTCTGTATGTGTCCCTAGGTCTGAAATGGGTCTCTTGTAGACAACATGTATATGGGTCTTGTTTTTGTATCCATTCACTGAGGCTTTGTCTTTTGGTTGGAGCATTTAATCCATTCACATTTAAGGTAATTATCGATATGTATGTTCCTATTACCATTTTCTTAATTGTTTTGGGTTTGTTTTTGTAGGTCCTTTTCTTCTCTTGTGTTTCCCACTTAAAGAAGTTCCTTTAACATTTTTTTTAGAGCTGGTTTGGTGGTGCTGAATTCTCTTAGCTTTTGCTTCTCTGTAAAGCTTTTGATTTCTCCATAGAATCTGAATGAGATCCTTGCTGGGTAGAGTAATCTTGGTTGTAGGTTCTTCCCTTTATCACTTTAAATATATCATGCCACTTCCTTCTGGCTTGTAGAGTTTCTGCTGAGAAATCAGCTGTTAACCTTATGGGAGTTCCCTTGTATAGTATTTGTTGTTTTTTCCTTGTTGCTTTTAATAATTCTTCTTTGTCTTTAATTTTTGTCAATTTGATTACTATGTGTCTCAGCTTGTTTCTCCTTGGGTTTATCCTACCTGGGACTCTGTGTTTCCTGGACTTGGGGAGCTATTTCCTTTCCCATGTTAGGGAAGTTTTCGACTATAATCTCTCCAAATATTTTCTCGGGTCCTTTCTCTCTCTCTTCTCCTTCTGGGACCCCTATAATGTGAATGTTGTTGCATTTAATGTTGTCCCAGAGGTCTCTTAGGCTGTCTTCATTTCTTTTCATTCTTTTTTCTTTATTCTGTTCTGTGGCAGTGAATTCCTCCATTCTGTTTTCCAGGTCAGTTATCCGTTCTTCTGCCTCAGTTATTCTGCTATTGATTCCTTCTAGTGTATGTTTCATTTCAGTTATTGTATTGTTCATCTCTGTGTGTTTGTTCTTTAGTTCTTCTAGCTCTTTGTTAAACATTTCTTGCATCTTCTCGATCATTGCTTCCATTCTTTTTCTGAGGTCCTGAATCATCTTCACTATCATTATTCTGAATTCTTTTTCTGGAACGTTGCCTATCTCCACTTCACTTAGTTGTTTTTCTGGGGTTTTATCTTGTTCCTTTATCTGGTACATAGTCTTCTGCCTTTTCATTTTGTCTATCTTTCTGTGAATGTAGTTTTCATTTCACAGGCTGCAGGATTGTAGTTCTTCTTGCTTCTGCTATCTCTGTACCTTTTTCATTTAATCTATTTTGTGTCTGTCATTAATAGAGGAGGATCAAAAAGTTGGGTGAGAAGAGGCTACTGTCTGTGAATGTGAAATTATCCCCAAACTGTTCTAGAACACCATATTTTTGTATGATACAATTAATAATCTCCTTCTAGTATATAATTAGTATTCTTGACGAAATGCTTAAACAATTTTCTGGTACTTAATGGGATTAAGATGTGTTCTGGGGAATAATTTATCCATCTACTCAACTGTCATTATCTAGTGATCCTTATCTGTTCTGTTCTATTTGAGTGTGGTCTAAAAATCATTATCAAGACATGCTCTTTTCCTATAAAGTATCCCTATTAAGAGAAAATCTTTGAATTAGCCTACTAGGGGCCTTCTTTCTTGCAGCAAGATTCTAATAAAACTTGGACACCTGTTCACAACTACTCTGTTAGGAGGTTTGTTTGTTTGCTACTATTATTATTATTTTTTCACCACATTTTCTTCCCACTCTTTAGTCAGACCTGGGCTGGGTGAAGAGGTGTTTATGTTGAATTAAACTTAGAGCTATAATGCTACATAAAATTGGATGGGAAATTTTAATTATTGAAGTGGGATGACATTACTCTTGTGACTAAGATGAGCTGTAAAGGCTAAAGGGCTTAAAGAAAGAACTAGACCCTAGAGAGCTATTGACAGGGCAAAGCGAGAAAGAATAGAAAGTAGATTTTTGATTGTGCTCTACTAAGCAAGCTAATTAACAGTAAGTTACCCTCCCGTAAACCCTCCTACATAACTGTGAACCCCACACTCAAGTAATGTCTCATTCTTTTGATTCATGAGCATGGCTCTTTTTGCATTATTTCAGCATATTATATGTCAGTATGTGGTTCTAGATCTATTCACTTATTTTTCAGTGATAAATGCTTAAGATAATCCAGTAAATGCAGGAATTGCCTATTAGTTTGTGGAGACTCCAGTATGATACAAAATCTTTGAGGTAATTTGTATAGTTAATAAAAACTATTAAACAATAATTGGGTATTCTCTCAGCTTTCAAATACTTCACCAGTTTTCAGTAAGACCTTTATATGCTTTTTGGACTCCTTACTATGAAAATTATGGCACATCAAATTCAATTTGCAGGGTTTTTTTCTGGTGGAAGTTAAACAGAAGAAATGTTTTTGAAACTTCTGTTAATATTTTACCCCCTGAACTTCATTCATTTCTACACCAATGTCTTGCCCATATCCTGTGTATACTTATTAACAGTTAAATTGGATGAAATAACATGGTCTCATAAGCAAAGGAAATCAAAATCCTGTTTCTTAGTTTTGGCTGTTAGAAAACCACAATCATTGCTTCTGTGCTCATTACTCCAACAGTATTTCACAAATCTGTCAATTTTATCAAATGTTTGGCTTCTGAATTTTGTTACACTATTATTTGGTGCGTAAATCTCTGTATCTATATCAATGTTGGGAATTTATGTTTTATTGTTATTAAAAATCCTTCTTTATGTCATTAGTTCTTTGAACTTGAATTCTGTTTTACTTGTTTTCCTTTTGCTGGCATTTATTTGATATATCTTTATCCATCTCTTTATTTTTAACCTTTAGAAAAAAACCCACTGTTTTAGACATATTTTCTATAAACAGCTTTTATTTAAGTAAGTCTTTTGTTTACTTTTTTCCAGTCAAGATTTTGATTAAACATGTGCTGTGTGTTGTGGGATCCTTCCTCTGTTTTTCTTCCAGTATTCCAATTTGAACTTTGGTTCTAACTCAATCTGAGGGTCATGCATTTTGATAGGAGTGTTCAGCCTATTTATGGTTATTTGGTCCGGGGTTCCTGGTTTGAAGTTACCCTTAATTATGCTTTTTGTGTGTATGCCAGTTTAAATTTATTCTTTTTTTTTTTTTTTTTTTTTGCGGTACGCGGGCCTCTCACTGTTGTGGCCTCTCCCGTTGCGGAGCACAGGCTCCGGACGCGCAGGCTCAGCGGCCATGGCTCACGGGCCCAGCCGCTCCGCGGCACGTGGGATCTTCCCGGACCGGGGCACGAACCCGCATTCCTTGCATCGGCAGGCGGATTCTCAACTACTGCGCCACCAGGGAAGCCCTATATTTATTCTTAATTTTACTTTATGTTACTGTTTTTTCTTTCTTTATATTTTTTTATATTGACTAGGTTATATTTCATCTTCAACAACTTTTACCCTACTTCATCCATTTTGAAATTCTGTTTTGTACCCTCCCTTGCATTAAGAAGTTATTTTTTTCTTTCTTACTGGTTACTTTCCTATTTTTAACTCTCATATATGTATCTGTATTTTCCAGGACAATTTACTTGCTACTTCCTCCCCATCCAACCAGTAAGACTTGACTTTTTAAACGTTTTTGCTTACCTACTTCCTCAGGTTGCACACTTTCCTTCTGCATACTCCTGGGTTTTGTTCAGATCATCTAGACTTTTAGTTCTAAACTATTATAAAATTTTAGCTTACAATATCTTTGGTTCCTAAAATCCTCACTTGTCACTTAAATATTAGTTTCTACTCATATTATCATCTCTTTAAATTTATTAAAAATGCAAGTGTCATTGCTCACCACTATTTTCTCTTGTATTTCTTATTCCCCCAGCTTGGGATCCTGTATTCGAATTCATTTTTATTTCACTGGAGTACCTCCTCAAGTACGCTTCCTAGATTAAGTACATGGGTTGTGTACTCAGTAAGCTTTGAACGTCACATTGTCTTTTTTCTCTCTTATAAGAATGATATCTTGACTGCTGGGTGTGGGATTCTTCAATCACATATCTTTTCTCTCGTTGCCTTAAAGTTATTTCAGTATTTTCTGTGTTCCACAGTTATAGATAAGAAGTCGGGTTTTTGCACAGTTGTTATTCCTTTGCAAGTAATCTTTTGCATATATATTTTTTTCCATAAACTTATTTTTTTTTATTTTTTTCTGGTACGCGGGCCTCTCACTGTTGGGGCCTCTCCTGTTGCGGAGCACAGGCTCCAGACGCGCAGGCTCAGCGGCCATGGCTCACGGGCCCAGCCGCTCCGCGGCATGTGGGATCTTCCCGGAACGGGGCACGAACCCGTGTCCGCTGCATCGGCAGGCGGACTCTCAACCACTGTGCCACCAGGGAAGCCCCATAAACTTATTTTTTAAAGCAGTTTTAGGTTCAGAGCAAAATCGAGCAGAAGGTACATAGGGTTCTCATATATCCCATCACCTCTCACAACCTCTCCTACTCTCAACATCCCACATACGAGTCCAGTATAATTTTAAGATTTTTAATTTATATTTGAGAACGCTTATCAAGAAATGTCTCAGGATGCATTAAGAAGTTAGTTTTGCCCAAGATCAGGTGAGGTCTTTACATGCAGGAAGTTTTCATCCATCATCACTTTGATTACGACTCCCTCTATCCTCACTCTCATTTTTGTTTTGAAATTTCTATTACTTGATTATTTATACATTTGGTCTTCAATTTTATCTTCCAGTGTTTTGCCGAAAGGCTGCTTTCGATTTTAAGATTCGTTGGATTCACTGGCAAAATAACCGCTCGTTTCACACAAATAAACAGCTTTAATCAATTCTTTAATAAAAGGTGATTTTGCTTAATTTTAATATACGATCATTAGTAGGAAAGGGATAAGAATGTTAGAGAAACGTAATAGGGTATACATCACCGAATTGGGCCTCACCTACTTCCAGATCCAGACAGCAGCTGGGAGGTGCCGAGTGACAGCAGTCTGGAGCCCCATATGGGAAGAGTCCCGGGTGGTGCGTCCACCCCACGGGTGAGACTTCAGATTGGAGTTCTGGGGGCTTCTGTTTTGTAATTCCTGGCCTCAAACTGATATCATCAGTTTGCATGCAAAAATGCAGCTCTGGATTCACTTTAACAATGCTGTTGGTTTCACCATGTGAGTCACAAGATTTTCTAGATCCCAGGGGACTGGCCAGGTCCCCAGGGCTCAAGAAATCCCAAGACCCCCCTCCCTTTCTTATCATAAGCGCCGGGGACAATTCCAAACAGTCAGTAAAAAGAGTACAATCATAGTACAGGCAATGGATTAATCAAGGCAGAGAACAATTGTTTAGCTTGGGGGGACTGAGTAAAGAAAAAGTCCCACCAAGAATGAGCAGTATGCTTCTGTACGTTCACTCCCACATCCACTAATTTGTTAGCCACGATAGTAGCGACAACAGAGTGTTCTAACAGAGTACGGTTACGTATATCTATAAATTTTTGTAATAACTTTGATTTTTGTAATAATCCATTTCAAAGGTTCAAGTGACAGGCTAATGTTAGGAACAGAAAAAGTAGGAATTAGCACTTGAGTTCACAACAGTTGTGTGTGTATAGGGGAAAAGAAATAAGTTGTTCCTTTCCAATATACGTGATCTACATGTGCCAGACAGCCTGAAAAAGTGTTTCCTGGTGATAAGTAGAAAGTGTGTTAATATCATCAGTTACTATACATATAAACTGGGGAGACTTCAAAAAACATACTACAGGATTAAGGAAATATAGTCCATTCACAGTAGTTAATGGAATTCTCTAGTAAACAGGGTTCCCAGATGTGGGAAGTCTGGCCACGAAGCAATCCTTGAATAGTCTTTTCCCAGTCTATCAATAAGTGTGTGCAGTCACTAAAATCGAAGTAATTTCCAGCAAAATGAGGCAACCAGTATTCATTCCCCAAAACAATAGGCAGTACATGAAATTGACACATAGAGCTTATATTAGCAGCCTTATAATGATATAAAGTCCCTGAGCACCAGGTGTCTGTGCATTTAGTAATGCCCTCTGGAATAAGTATCCAATGGTTTTTAGGTAACCATTTGTTAAATAATTGTCTCTATGTGTATTCATTAGTAGACATTAATATATCCCGGGCTTAATTCAACTGCAAGAGAGGAGGAATTAGGAGATCGAAGAAACCTTCTAGCCCACGGGTTATCAGAGTTTACTCCAGACCAGATAGACAGGTTTTGTCCATAGAAAGTTATAATTAGAAAAGGGCGGGCCTCGTTTGCAGGGGAGGTGAAGTTATCTTGAGTTTGGGTCTGGCTCACATTTCTCCAGCGGAAGATTCCCCAACGTTTTTGTTCATGTTCTTTTTTCCAACTGTAGCAGATATTCTGGAGTTTGGCATGGGGGGTTGTTTCGTTGTTTGACTGCAGCACGGATCCTGGGGTTAAGGCATGGGTGACAATCCATATTACAGTCAAGCTTCCAAAAACAGTTTATTCACGAGGATAACGATGAGTTAATGGCACATATCTCCTTTTTTCTCTTTTCTGGGGAACATCACCAACACAGTGTTATCTTTTCCCTGTGCAATTATATCAGCACTTATAGGGGGACCGTTGGGTTGTTTTACCCAGACTTTAGCTCCAATTGAATGTGCTTCATTCGTGGATCTAAACCCTCCGTCACCCCTAACGATTAATAGGGTGGGAGGTTCTCCTTTCTGGACTTTACAAATTACACATGGAAGAATCAGTGGTTGGGCAATCCGATCATGTTTATTAATAAGCAGATCATTGTTGCCATCATTTTGTAAAATCATTTTAATTTCTCCTTGATAATCAGGGTCAATAACTCCCCCGTGGACACAAATACCTTTAAGGGCTAAGCTGGATGTTCCTTAAGCAGCCCGAAATGTCCAGGAGGCATTTTCATGCCAATGCCAGTTGACACAGCACAAATCATCCTTTTAGTAAGCCTCTGCACAGTCATAGAATGCAAATAGAGGCCTGCAGCCTCGGGAGAGGCTAGAAAAGGAGCTAATGCTCCAGGTAAAATTTCCCAGTATTCAATTTTCTCTGGATGAACATCCATCCTGTGAATTTGTAGGTTTGGTACAGTCATTCTCATTAAAGGACTCTCAGATTCTCCAATTAGACGACTGTTCAAAATACTTAAGGCAATATATAAGTTAGTCCTCCAATTTTTATAAGAACCCCATCCCAATTTAAGCAGTTGTTCCTTTAGCAATCCATTCATTCTTTCAATTAAACCAGCAGCTTGAGGATAATATGGAATATGAAAAATCCATTGTGTATTATGTTCCTGGGCAAATTCTTGTATTAGCTTACCTTTGAAATGTGACTTTGAATTTGGAGTGAACACCATAGTACAAATTAATTATTTCTAATGTTTTAATAGTGTTAGTTTGATTGGCTTTTCCAAATGGAATGACCACCAGGTATCCAAAACAGGCGTCCACCGCAGTACACACATATTGGCAGCCTTTATCACGGATCAGTGGGTCAATATAATCAATTTGCCACATCTGCCCAGGCAATTTGCCATGAGCCAATTGTCCTTTTACTAGTTGTGGCAAGCTCCAATGTTTAACACGTTGGCAGACTGGACATTGTAAAATAACAGACTTAATGAGATCCATAGTTAAAGAAATACCTCGATGCTGGGCCCACCGGTATATAGCTTTTTCTCCCAGACGGCCACATTTTTGGTGTGCCCAAAGTGCCAAACCTTTGAGCTCACTGGAGTCTGGATCGACTTCCACTGTCTGGATCTGAGTTTGTTCGTCTGTAATTGAGTTATACCATCGTTCCGTGGAATTGGGAGTGCTATGAGTGTCCACATGAAAAACTGAAACGTTAGTTTTCTGCACAATTTCCCAAATATCTGCCCATAGTTCTTTTCCCCACAACTCTTTTGGATGAATTTGCCAATTATTTCTGACCCACATTGGAAGCCAAGCTGCTAATCCATTGGCTACAGACCATGAATCAGTATAAATATGACATTCTGTTAAGTTTTCTTGTTTTAAGACTTGATATACTGCATATAGTTCAGCGAATTGGTTGTTTTTTCCCTCTCCAGTAGTAGTTAACAGTTTAGTTGTGACTGGATTGTAGGCGACTGCTTTCCAGGAACGAACAGATCCTATGTATTTTGCTAAACCATCTGTAAACCAGGCATTTTCTGTCTCAGTTAAAGAATAAAAGGGCTTTCCCCATTTTACAGGCAACTCGGTTATCTCAGGTTTAATCATGAATTCTTGCTCAAGGCTTTCAATGGGAATTTCAGAATTTTTTTTTTTTTCTTTTGTAAGGCAACAACCCCATATGGCCTGGGTTTAGCCCGGTCCTGAATATACCATTTCCATTTGATGATATCAGACTCCTAGGCGTGCCCAATTCTGTGGGTCTTTGGTGAGCTTAAAATCCATTGCATAATCAGCACTTGAGGCCTTAATATGACAGTATGACCCACGGTTATTTGTTCAGTATCAATTAAAGCCCAATAACAAGCTAAAAACTGTTTTTCAAAGGTAGTATAATTTTTCCTGGTCTCTGGAAACTTTCTACTCCAGAAGCCGAAAGGCACTCTTTTGCTCTGTTGCTTCTGCCATAAGCTCCATTTGGCATATAGGCCTCACTGATAAACACATGTAATCCTATGTCCTCTGGTTGTAGGTCAGGGGGCATCTGATCTCCATCCAAAGATAGACTACTGAGATAAGCTTTAGAATAATTCAATTAAACTTTTTAGCAATAAAACATAACAGCAAGGAACATTCTGGGAAGTGAATCTTGGTAAACACAGACCTCAATTAACAAAACTAGAATTTAATATTCAGTGAAACATAATTTTTTCCCCCCATTGTGATGGCATTAACCCTGCAGCCAGGGAAGGCTTTATCCCATCAAAAAAGGAGAATGAGGTTTGTCAGGGAGCCTGGAAAGCCCAAGCGGCTGTCTTGGATTTCCCATAGCCCTCACTGTTTGATTTACAGCTATTGTTTACCCATTTAAAATTTTCTGACTTATGGGTAGACCGTTGCCATGTTACAAGGACAACAGGATAGCAAAAGTCTGACAATGAGGGGTTAATTTTTTGTAGAAGCAGAATAAGCTTTATCTACATGTGCCATAATCTTCACAGATCATTGCAAAATAATACTTACTTTACCAAAGTAACAATACAAGATTTCAAAGGCAAATATAGAACAGATCACTTCAGAGGTAAAGAAACTTAAAATCTGTTATCAAAGGCAGTTCAACATCTCCAGAAAATTTGTACCATGCATAAAACTCTTTTCTCGGTGTCCACTTTCCACAAAACTTTTTTTTTTTTATCACTTTCTGTATCCATCATTTTATTTTTGCATTCAGAAACAACCACCTGTAAGTCAGACCTACTTTCTTTTTCCTTAATCAAATGCAATTCCGTTCCTCATACCTTTTTTACTAAAAACACATGTCCTACATTCCTTAAGCAACCATGAACTGTCCTTTATATCAGCACTCTGTAGATTGGTAAACATAAATCACCCGAAGCTCTTATCTCATTTGCATTTTCTTTCCTTACAATTTTCTTCACGTTGAGTTACTTTCCTTGCTGACAAATTTGTTGCAGATATAAGATCTTATTTAGCTTATATTAAACCTAGGCACAATAAAAGTATTATACTTAATATTGATGACTCCTGTGACATGTCTATGTTAATTAGATTAACAAACATTAATACCAGATATTGATTTACTACTGAATACTTCCCGGTTCATGTGACCCAGAAATTCATTTAGCTTAATTTCTCTTGTATTTAGAATTGTTTGATTTGTAAGCACTTACTTTTCTTTAAGCCAATTAAATAGAGCTCATTTATCACTTAACCTTAACAATATTATCCAAAGACACATACTGAGACATACACATATACCTAGACAGACAGAGCTCTCATAGGTTTATTTCGATATTTAGCTTATGCAACCTTTATAGCAGCTTTTCTTGCTACCGACTGGAAAGTGGAGACTTAGCTAAGGTAATTTTGACATTGTAACATGGACAGACATCCTTGCAAGCCTCATAATTTTTCTCCAGTTTGGTTTCATTTCTACCACTTTTAATTTGGCTTCATGTACTTTACAGTAGGCAGAGAGGGGGATCCAGCCTCTCCGACGCAGCGCAGTACATTTTTGTCCTTTCTCGATTGGCAGGAGCCGCAAGCATTCACTGACTTATAAAGGTTTGGCCCGCTTTAATTTAGACTCCCGCTTCTCACACAGTCCTGTCGATATACCCCATTCTGCCGCTAATGAGCTGTAAGGGAGCTCGTCCCATCCTGGAATAAAAGCCTGATCAACTTTAACTTCCTTCTTTTTAAAGAGAGGCATTTTGCTCTGTGAATCCTGCTTACAGCGCCAATTAATGTTTTGCCGAAAGACTGCTTTCAGTTTTAAGGTTCGTTGGATTCACTGGCAAAATAACCACTCGTTTCACACAAATAAACAGCTTTAATCAATTCTTCAATGAAAGGTGATTTAACTTAATTTTAATATGCAATCATTAGAAGGAAAAGAATAAGAATTTTAGAGAAACATAACAGTGTATACATCACCGAATTGGGCCGACACCTACTTCCAGATCCCAACAGCAGCTGGGAAGTCCCGAGTGACAGCAGTCTGGAGCCCCATATGGGAAGAGTCCCGGGTGGTGCGTCCACCCCACGGGTGAGACTTCAGATTGGAGTTCTGGGGGCTTCTGTTTATAATTCCTGGCCTCAAACTGATATCAAATGCAGCTCTGGATTCACTTTAAATGAATGCTCTTGGTTTTACCATGTGAGTCACAAGATTTTCTAGACCCCGGGGGACTGGCCAGGTCCCCAGGGCTCAAGAAATTCCAAGACCCCCTCCCTTTCTTATAAGCGCTGCTTGACTTGCTAGCAGCGATCGTTAGGTGGGCAAGCAGGCGCGCAGTCCAGGCAGGGTCACAGGCAGAGGCCTGCTTCTGCCTCTGAAGCCTGAACAAGACTATTTTACTAGTTTTCCCATCGTCCAGGTATAAGATTTCATTCATTATTTTTTCCATTTGATTTCCCCTTTGAATTATGGCATAGCTTTTTCTATCTGCCTTTTCCACATCTGTAGGAACCATCTGTTCTGGTTGCTCAGTTTGTTCCATCTTCTCCAACCTTTTGTGTCTCCTTTAGTGGCTTGTGGTTTTTATTTACCCACTTATATCAATCAGGATTTAATGTGACCCTTCAGCAGCCATGCAAGTCACCGTGTGCAGTTTCTTTGGTAGTAGGGGACAAAAGGCAGTGCAAGATGGAGTTGAGTTGGTGGTGGTGGTGGCAGTGGTAGTGGCGTGTGTGTGTGTGTGTGTGTGTGTGTGTGTGTGTGTGTGTGTGAATGACCAGTAGGCAGTCTGAGATATTTCTTTTGAATTCTTTTGGGAAGAACTCTGTTTTCAAGTAAAAGTGAGGTGGGGTTCTCCTAGGCACAGCAGTGTTATCTCCTGACCGCTCCGCGAGTGTGAGGGAGAAGCAGGACAGAAACGGATAAGGACAGTGAGGGAGTCCCTCAGGCCAGCCAGCTGGCTCCCCCCCCACCCCCTGATTGTCTTTCCCTGCTCAACAGGCAAGTGTCTTCCCACGGTCCATCATCTTGGTTTACTCCTTCTCCTGCTATAGCACTGTACTTGCTTTCCAAAGACGTCCAAAAGCTCTCTATGTTAGTTACGGTGAAGTAGGGGTGTTGTAACAAAAAGGTCCAAAACCGGAATGGCCTAAAAAGCAAGTTTATTTCTCTCTCGCTTAACTGAGATGAGTGATCTAGAGCAAGAGCCAGCTCTGCTCTGCACAGATGCTTCCTTCCCTCGGGTGATTGGCATCAGGATGATGAAAGCTGAGTTACCGTGGACTGTGCCTGTGGGAAAGGGAAGAGCTTGGGGTACATGCATGATTGTAAGCCAGGCCTGGAAGTGCCACCCATCACCCCTACAAACATTCCATTCATCAGAACTCAGCCAGTGGCAACACGTGGCATAAAGACTGCAAGGAAGGAAGTATATTCTCTGGTTGGCAGCCCTGAACTAGCTAAACTCTATTTCTGTGGAAGAAGAAGAAATTGGACTTTTAGTCCAGTGAGACACCTTAATCATAGTATTCCAACTTTTCTAGAACTGAATCCAATGGTTCACTTGTTATTTTATTAGTTGCATCAATCACTCCGGCAAGGAGTTGGGAGGGAGAGAGGGTTGATAGCACCTCACATAGCCAGAACATTGGATAGTTTCTCACTAATGACTACATGAACCTGCTGCTGGGATGGCACCTTATTATTAGGACCTATTAGCACTCTGTAGTGATTATGTAATTTATAGGATAGGTAGAACACCTTTGATAACAAGAGGGCACTACTAATAAGCACACTGGGAAAGCTGCAATGGCACCCTATCTATTAAGTTCTTGACTCTTAAGACTGAAAAAATCATTTTTCGTACAGTATTATTCTTTTGCTGTAAAATTTAAGCTAGGGATGGGGAGGTTATTCTCAACCAAACAAGGGCCATTTCTGCAGATTTCCATTTTACTCCTACTGACTACATGGTCTCTAGGACTAAATAAGAGAGTCCTGAGTCACAGGCTTATGCACAATTGAAAGAAAAGTCATCTTGCAGCTTTCAAGCTGCTTTCACATACACTGTCTCTTTTGACTGTCACACGAATGCTACGTGGTGAGTGGTATTATTGTCTCTATTGCATTCATGAAGAAGAGACCCAGGCTGATTAAGATGATGAAATGGTAGACCCAGAACCAGACGTTACATCTCCTTCTTCCCGTGGCTATGCTCTTTCACTGTGGCAGGCAGTTTGCTCTCATTCTGACAGCAGCCTTTCTTTTGAGTGGATTTATCAGCAAGAATGAAATGTATTCAGCTCCTTGAAGTATTAGCTGAAGAGCAGATGCTGGAGGCTGGCAATATTGTCTTTGGAGTTAAGAACCAAAGAGACAATCAGGTGCTCACCATTCTCTTCCACCTCATTTTCCATTATGGATAAATGTGTGGAATTGGTTTCTAGGAAGAGACATTTACAGTTTTCCTTCGTTGTCATTCCTTCTTTATTAATAGTAATTGGTCATGTCCCTTAAATAGATACTCTTTTTGTTATTCTTTTTCCTCAGAATTTTTTTTCAAAAAAATTTAAACTCTTGGGAGAATATTTTGAGGCTAAAATGTTATAGTGTTTTGTTGAATATTTTATGAATACTTTTAAACCAACTTGAGTATGTCACAAATACAAATATTCTGATTACATGGCTATTGTTTGTTCTTCTATTTATTCATAGTTTCTAATACTATCTATTTTTCATTCTGTTTATAAAATTATAAAATACAACGTCTGACAGAGATCTTAGAGATCAAATAATTTGTCTCCCAAAGCCCCGTTTTATAGGTGAAGGCAGTATCCAGATATCTAATTTCCTTCCAAACAGGAAAAAAACAAAAACAAACAAGAAAGAACAACTAAACCAAACCAAAGATACCCAATATTCAATGAAAAATAAACTGTAAGGATCATAAAATAATAAATCTTTAGTGTACTTGCTTTATTCAATTGAAATCCAACTCTTTTATTTCAGTTTTACTTGCTGGTATTGGGGCTATCCCAGACGTAGAACAGTTTCTAGAAATTACAAGTTTTAAAATCATTTGATTACATCTCTTTTACAACACCATCAATGGTTCTAAATTTTTTCATGTCTTTAACTTCCTGAAAATTCTTACAAATTCTTATAATCCACATCACCACAAAAAGAATGTATTAGAAAACTGGTCTTCATGTCTAGGAGACACTGTTAGTGCCTTGCCCCTATCTCTTAGGCATTTACCATTCCTGGGCAGGCTGGTGTCTTCTTACTGCAAACAGCTGCCACTCTCATCCAGAGACTTTCTCTGTTTGCAGAAGTAACCTTGGTTTCCTGAGCAGGGAAAGCCAGAGGTGCCAGGCAGTAAAAGCTCCTAGGAGCAGCCCTCAACCTGTCCTAGATGGGAGTGTATTAGACCCAGGTTATTTGAAAGTCCACAAATAGTGGTGCTGGCAGAAGTACTGCAAGCAGAGAACACCATCTATGCCAAGAAAATGTATGTAATCCTGTGAGGATGAAGCACTGCATCCCATGGGAAGGTTCAGTGTAATCAGTTAACCTTCTACAAGGTAGCTGGATGGTCCTGCCAGAAATATTGACATTTCAGGGGCTCAGTATTGGCCTGGCCTCTACTGCTGGCAGGTTGGGCAGTTAGCACTGGTGGTATCCTGTAGCTGAACTCATGTATGGCCTCCATCCTAACGCCTTGATCAAGTCATGTGAAGCTCCACTGAATAAGGACCACAAGTGGCTGGGGAAGAAAACTGTCTGACATCCTTAGGATGGATCAGACTCTGCTCCTGTTACTGAGAGCCTACTCTGCATTGATTGTGCCCTCCAGTGGCATTCACATGTCACATGATCTTTGTATTCTGAAACCATTCTGCCCCTGTACATATCTTTCCCCAGACATCCTTATCACAAATTTTCCAATTTTATGTTTTCCAAGTTCATAATTTCCCAGGTAGCCCAAAGTTTTCCTCCCCTGCCTTTCAGGGCTACGTCGGAATGTGGTTGTAGCACAGTGGCTCAAAGGGTGAATAGAGGAAGGAGCAGCACAAAAACAGAGACAATTACGGCCTTCTCTTGGTGTAATATACTAGTGCCTTCTCCTTCAGGTCCTGTCAGTGAAATCCTACACAGAAAACTAACAGTTTTCAAAAGGAACAACCAAAAAATATCACAATAATTTTCAAAATTTCTGAACCTTTAGCCAAGTTTTTATAAGTAGACATAAACTTTCTACACTTAAAAAATATCAAAACACAGCAAAGTGCGATCATTTTTCCCCAGGAAAGAACCCCACCTTAATCAATTCAACAAATATTAGTTATTAATACATGACTAATACTCTGTTGGTCTACTTTTTTTTTTTTTTTCTGTACGCGGGCCTCTCAGTGTTGTGGCCTCTCCCGTTGCGGAGCACAGGCTCCGGACACAGGCTCAGGGGCCATGGCTCACGGGCCCAGCCGCTACGCGGCATGTGGGATCTTCCCAGGCCGGGGCACGAACCCGTGTTCCCTGCATCGGCAGGTGGACTCTCTGCGCCACCAGGGAGGCCCTGGTCTACTCTTTGAATATAGTATTGTACAGTAGAACTTTCTGCAATGATGCTAATGTTCTATATCTGTCCCGTCCAATATGAGAGCCACAAGCCATATGTGGCTATTGAACACTTTAAAATGTGGCTAGAGTGACTGCACTTTAAATTTTATTTCATTTTAATGCAGCTAAATTTAAAATTAAATCATCACATGTGGCTACTGTCTGTTACAGAGCACAGCAATAGGTTAATGGTTTTAAACATTTTGCTAATTTGCAAGAATTTTCTCCCATTTTGTAGGTTGTCTTTCCCTCTTTTGTTTCCTTTGTTATACAGAAGCTCTTTAGTTTTTTTTTTCCTTTTGTTGCCTGTTTTTTTTCCTTTTTGTCTTTTTTTTTTCCTTTTGTTGCCTGATTTTGATGTCATATCCATGAAATACTTGTCAAGACCAAAGTCATGAAGATTTCTCCTATATTTTCTTCTAGGAGTTTTACAGTTTCAGGTTTAAATCAATTTTAAGTTGTTTTTTGTGTATGGTGTAAGATGAGTCCAATTGCATTCTTTGGGATGTGCTATCTAGTTTTTCCAACACTCTTTTTTAAAGTTACTATCCTCTTTCCATTGTGTAGTCTTGGCACCCTTGTTAAAGATCTGTTGACCACATAAATGGGGGCATATTTCTGGGCTCTCTATTCTGTTCCATTGGTCTATATATGACTGTCTTTATGCCAGTACCATACTATTTTGATTACTGTAACTTTGTAATATATTTTGAAATCAGGACATGTGATACCTACAGCTTGGTTCTTCTTTTTCAAGATTTCTTTAGCTATTCAGAGTCTTTTGTGGTTCCATGTGAATTTTAGAATTGCTTTTTCTATTTCTGTAAAAAATGCCATTGGGATTTTGATAGGAATTGCATTGAATCTGTCCATAACTTTGGGTAGTATGGACATTTTAACAATATTAGTTCTTCCGATCCATGAACATGAGGTATCTTTCCAGTTGTTTTTTTTATTCTTTAATTTCATAAGTGTTTTGTAATTTTCAGTATACAAGTTTTTAATTTTCTTAGTTAACTTTATTCCTAAGTATTTTATTCTTTTGATGTTATTGTAAATGGAAGTTTTCCTAATTTCCTTTTCCAGTAGTTTGTTATTAGTATGTAGAAACACAACTGATTTTAGTGTCCTGTAACTTTACTGAAGATATCTGATAAGGGGTTAACTTCCAAAATATATAAGGAACTTCTACATCTCAATAGCAAAAAACTAATAACTGTAATAAAAAGCAGGCTAGGGATTTGAGTAATTTCTCCAAAGAAGACATACAAATGGCCAAGTGTATGAAAAAGTGCTCAGTGCCACTAATCATCAGGAAATGCAACTCAAACCACAATGAGATATCACCTCACATCTGTTAGAATGGCTATTAAAAAAGAAAGACAAGTGTTGGTGAGAATGTAGAGAAATTGGAACCCTTGTACACTGCTGGTGGGAATGCAAAATGGTGTAGCTTCTATGGAAAACAATATGGAGGTTCCCCCCCAAATTAAAAATAGATCTACCATATGAAACCTACTTTTTGGTATCTATCTAAAAGAATTGAAATCAGAATCCTGAAGAGATATTAGCACTTCCATGTTAATTGCAGAATTATTCATAATAGCCAAGATGTGGAACCAACCTAAATGTTTATTTACAGATGAATGGACTAAAAGATAGGCATATACATACAATGAACTATTATTCAGTCTTTAAAAAGAAGGAAATCCTGTCATATACAACAATGTGTATGAACCTTGAGGATGTTATGCTGAGTGAAATAAGCTAGTCACAGAAGGACAATTATTGCCTGATTCTACTTACATTAGATCTATAGTCAAAGTCAAAGAAACAGAGTGAAATGGTGTTTGCCAGGGGTCAAAGGTAGGGAGAAATGGGGAGTTGCTCATCAGCTGGTATAAAATTTCAGTTATGCAAGATGAGTGATTTTTAAAGATCTGCTGTACAGCACTGTGCCTATAGATAACAATACTGTATTGTGCACCTAACAATCTGTTAAGGGCGGTAGATCTCATGTTAGATATTCCTATCACAATAAAAACAAAAAGAATATTTCCATAATGAAAGATAAACTAATAGGCAGGTTCAGAACACTTACTGTATTTCAGTGACTCAAAAATATTAACAAAGATAAAAAGACAGACATTTTCTGATAAACTAATTGATTTTCCTTTTTAAAAAATTGGCTTTATTTTTTAGAACAGTTTATAATTTACAGAAAAACTGAGAGTATAGTGTAAGCACGTTCCCATATAACTGCCGTCAGTTTCCCCTTTTACTAACATTGTACATTAATATGGTACATTTGTTACAACTAATGAACTGATACTGATATATTATTATTAACTGAAGTCCATACTTTATTCATATTTCCTTAGTTTTTAGCTACTGTCCTTTTTTCTGTTCCAGGATCCCATCCAGGACACATCTCATTTAGTTGTCACAATCCTGGAGGCTCCTCTTGGCTGTCATGGTTTCTTAGCCTTTCCTTGTTTTAGATGACCTTGACAGTTTTGAGGAGTACTGGTCAGGTATTTTGTAGCTAGGCAAGTATTTTTCTATCTTTTTTTTTTTTTTATTACAAAACTTTATTTTTTTAAATTGAAGTATAGTTGATTTACAATATCATATTAGTTTCAGGTGTACAGCATGGTGATTCAGTGTTTTTATAGACTATACTCCATTAAAAGTTATTACAAAAGAATGGCTATAATTACCTGTGATGTACAATGTATCCTTGTAGCACTATTTACAGTACCCAAGATATGGAAGCATCCCAAGTGTTCATCAACAGATAAATGGATAAAGAAGATGTGGTATATGTATACACAATGGAATATTAGCAAAACAGAAATAGACTCACACATATAGAAAACAAACTAGTGGTTACCAATGGGGAGAGGGGAGTGGGGAGGGGCAAGATAGGGATACAGGATTAAGAGATACAAACTACTATGTATAAAATAGATAAACTCATTGATTTTCAAATTTAAAGAAAGAAACTTGCAAGCATCCAAGGAAAAGAAAGAGAGGGTCACACACAGAAAGTAAGATGACTTTAGAGTACTCAGCAATTTTTGATGACAGATGACAACAGAGAAACCTCTACCATGTATAAAAAAAAAAAATATAACCCAACATTCCTCTGAACTGTTGACTTGTCATCCACTGCAAACACAAAATGAAGATGAATTTGACAGACCCAAAGATCAGGATGTAAAGCATTTATCTACTCACTGGTAAAATATATACTGGTGAATAATGTCCATTTGATAGAATTATATTTAAATAATCATGGGAAATAAAAATATAAAATGAAATGCAAAGACTAATTTTTAAAACAAAAATACTTCACATGAATGATAGTTTAACTCTAAAAACAAAACAAAAAAGGATTCTTAACTATAATAGGATTTGCAATAATGGGGAAGTGGCTAATGAGAAGTGAAAACATTATAAAATGAATGAATGAATATCAGATATAATGAACATCATCTCCTATCTCTGAGCTGAGATAGAGCACTCTAGCACCCCCACCTCCCACCCCTCACCTCAGCCACCCACCTTAGGCTAAGACTGAGACCTCCTTGTAGAGGTCAGGGCTGGGCTCAATGAATGATGGAGAAATCACTGAGGCTCTGCGCTGGTGACACTTGTTGGGAATCTGTCTAGGGTTCTGTGGAAGTCATTTGCATGGATGAGCTATGTCTCAGGACCTGCTGTAAAGTCATTGGAAGAGATGCCATGGGAAGTAGCTGACTGGTGGCCACCTCATGCCTCATAGAGTTGGAGAAGTTGTCCTCTGCAGAAGCTGGGTGCCGAAGAAAGCCACACACCTTGTAGGCGTCCAGAGCTTGAGAAATGGTGTTTGATAGGAACTCAACATTGGGCACAAGGTGCTCTGCAGGGGGCAGAAGCAGAGAGAGCTGCACCCTGCAGGACCCAGCGTTAGAGAAACCATGCTCTGTAGGACCTGAGTGCTGACAGGTGGACATAGAAGGAATCATGGCATCAGATGCTTGCCTGATGGCAGAGCAGCACAAAAACAGGCAGGTGAGGTGTCCATGTCAGAAGGGACACAATGAAATGGTCACCATGCTCAGCCTGGGACCATGATCTCACTGAGGGACCGTACACTCTGGGCATGCTGTTGGAGCAGAGAGACATTGGATGTCCTCATACGTACAACTAACGTCAACCGTAAAGTAGGTACAAGAAAAACTCCCAAATAGCAGCACTGGAACTGGGAAGAGCTTCTTCCTTTTGCAATATTCCTCCCACTCCCTCTAATGATAACGCGTAATGTTGTGCTTGCTGCAAAGGAAGGGTGCTTAAGAGGTCTAAGTCCATTATCACAGAACAGATAATGAAGGGTGAATTTAGAGCTGAGAGGCAGTAGATGGATCATTGGCATGCAGGTATAGTGTGACTTTAGCATTAAAATAAATCTGTAGCCTCAACTTTTAAATGTATCTAATGTTATCTAAATAGCATTGTGATTTTCTACTGTTTTCATCCATTTTTAATTCACATGAACAAACTCTTCGATAGTCAGAAATTTTGTCATTCTTTTTAGTTAAACTAGTATTTCCATTTCACTTCTAGATAACCTTCATTGTATTTTATGTGTAATTCTTTTATACTTCACTGATACAAAATACGTTTGTGAACTGAAATGAAATATTTAAATTCTTTATTACTATAAGAGAGAATATGGAATTTTTAGGAGCCTTGTATTAGCAATGTTACTCAATTCTTTTCAGTCCTTCCTCATCAGATACTAAATATCAACTAGTGATCTATAAACTATTTTTAATACTTTCCAACCTGATGCCTTGACTAGGTTCTCCTTCATTTTGTTAAAACAAAGAACTGGAAATCACTGGTTTTGCAAAAGAATGTGTAACCTAGTCGTTAGAGTCATTTGCTTTCTCGATTTTGCTGAAGTATCCAAAAGTCTTTACAATAGACAGCAAAAGGCTCTAATTTTACCTGTCACTCTTTCACTTAGATTATTATATTCAAAGATAGAAAAAACTGGGATAATATCAACCCTATACAATTAGAAATTGTATTATTTTTCTCATGAACTGTGAACAAACACATATCATGCCAGTTTTCAAAGTGCCATAAAAAGGCATAACAGATGGGCAAAGAAGATACCTGAGACTTTTTAGAAGTAGAGATAAATTAATAATTTTATTTTACAGTTTTAAACATTTAAAATAATAATTATGCATATGAAATAATTAGGACAGCATAATAGTAATTGAGAGGGGAGACTTAACATTGTAGTGAAGGTGATTTTCTAAAGTGCAGGCCATTACATCTCAGATTGTTCTTTGGAATATTGTGTGCAACAATTGTACATAACTAGATGTTCTGACACTCATAGGTTTACACTTTGGGTCAGGTTTTCAGAAATCTTGACCTGTAGCTGTCGGAGATAAGTGTTTCTTTTAGAAACTCATAAAACTTTCTGGTCTTTTGCCCAGATTAGAGATGCCAGAAGAAAGGTAAGTTGACTTAAAGCTAGATCAACTGGAAGAACATAATTGGAAGAACACAGAGAAAAAAAAGATTCAGGAAAAATAAACAGAGCTGCAGTGATCTGAGCAACATATCAAAAGTCTTGCATATGAATAAAGTCCAAAAAAAAAAAGGGAGTAAATAATTGGAGTAATAGCATAAATTTTCCTAAATTTGATGGAAAAAAATCAGCTTACACATCCAAATGGCTCAGCAAACCCTAAGCGAAATAAATACAACTAGGCATATCTAGTATAATTGTTGAAAACCAAAGATAAAGAAAATCTTGAGAGTAGCCAGGGGAGAAAAGGAATACTACATAGAGTTGAACAGTTTTATAGACAATATCTGACTTCACATCAGAAACAATGGAAAGAGAGGATGATAGAATTAATTTATTTAAAGTATGGAAAATAACCTGTCAATCCAGATTTTTCTATCCAGCAAAATGTCTGTCAAGACTGAGCTAAAATAAAGGCATTTTTATACAAATGAAAACAGGGAGAATTCAATTCCATTAGACAAGCACTACGAGAAATGCAAGAGGAAGTTAGTTATTCATTCAGCTGAAGGGAAGTGATACCAGATAGCAATTCAAATCTATGGGAATAAAGATTTACAATGTGTTAATTACTGCTGTACAGCAAAGTGACTCAGTTATAAATATATATATATGTATATATATAATATACATACATATACATATTCTTTTTCATTTTCTTTTCCATTATGGTTTATCACAGGATATTGAATATAGTTCCCTGTACTATACAGTAGGATCTTATTGTTTATCCATTCTGTATATACCAGTTTGCATCTGCTAATCTCAAACTCCCAATCCATCCCTCCCCCAACACCCTCACCCTTGGCAACCCCAGTCTGTTTCCTATGACTGTGATTCTGTTTCCATTTCATAGAAGAGTTCATTTGTGTCATTTTTTTTTTTTTTTCCTGTACGCGGGCCTCTCACTGTTGTGGCCTCTCCCGTTGCAGAGCACAGGCTCTGGACACGCAGGCTCAGTGGCCATGGCCCACAGGCCCAGCTGCAGCGCGGCATGTGGGATCTTCCCGGACCGGGGCACGAACCCGTGTCCCCTGCATTGGCAGGTGGACTGTCAACCACTGTGCCACCAGGGAAGCCCCTATTTCATTCTTTTTTATGGCTGAGTAGTATTCCATTATATCTATGTACTGCATTTTCTTTATCCATTCATGTGTCAGTGGACATTTAGGTTGTTTCCATGTCTTGGTTACTGTGAATAGTGCTGCTATGAACATAGGGGTGCATGTATCTTTTTGAATTATAGATTTGTCTGGATATATGCCCAGGAATGGGATTGCTGAATCATATGGTAATTCCATTTTTAGTTTTCTGAGGAACCTCCATACTGTTTTCCACAGTAGCTGCACCAACTTACATTGCCACCAACAGTGTAGGAGGGTTCCATTTTCTCCACACTCTCTCCTGCATTTATTTGCAGACTTTTTAATGATGACCATTCTGACTGGTGTGAGGTGGTACCTCACTGTAGTTTTCATTTTCATTTCTCTAATAATTAGTGATGTTGAACATCTTCTCATGTGCCTATTGGCCATCTGTATTTCTTTTTTTGGAGAAATGTCTCTGTGGGTCTTCTGCCCATTTTTCAATTGGGCTGTTTGTTTTTCTGTTATTGAAATGTATGAGCTGTTTGTATATTTTGGAAGTTAAGCCCTTGTCAGTCACATTGTTTGCAAATATTTTCTCTCATTCTGTAGGTTGTGTTTTCGTTTTATTTATGGTTTCCTTTGCTGTGCAAAAGTTTGTAAGTTTGATTAGGTCCCATTTGTTTAGTTTTGTTTTTATTTCTGTTGCCTTGGGAGACTGACCTAAGAAAACATTGGTATGATTTATGTCAGAGAATGTTTTGCCTATGTTCTCTCCTAGGAGTTTCATGGTGTCATGTCTTATGTTTAAGTCTTTAAGCCATTTCAAGTTTATTTTTGTGTATGGTGAGAGGGTGTGTTCTAACTTCACTGGTTTACATGCAGCTGTCCAACTTTCCCAACACCATTTGCTGAAGAGACTGTCTTTTTCCCATTGTATATTCTTGTGTCCTTTGTCTAAGATTATTTTCTGGGCTCTCTTTTGTGTTATTGATCCATATGTCTGTTTTTGTGCCAGTACCACACTATTTTAATTACTGTAGCTTTGTAGTATTGACTGAAGTCTGGGATGATTATGCCTCCTGCTTTTTTCTTTTTCTTCAGGACTGATTTGGCAATTCTGGGTCTTTTATGTTATATATGAATTTTAAGATTATTTGTTCTAGTTCTGTGAAAAATGTCATGGGTAATATGATAGGGATCACATTAAATCTGTGGATTGCTCTGGGTAGTATGGCCATTTTAATGATATTAATTCTTCCAATCCAAGGGGTTGGGATATCTTTCCATTTCTTTGAATCATCTTTAGTTTCCTTTATTAATGTTTTATACTTTTCAAATATATAAGTCTTTCACCTCCTTAGTGAGGTTTATTCCTAAGTATTTTATTTTTGGGGTTGTGATTTTAAAAGGTATTGCTTTTTTTTTTTTACATTTCCTTTATGATATTTCATTATTGATGTAAAGAAATTCAACTGATTTCTGTATGTTAATCTTGTATGCTGCTACCTTGCTGAATTCATTTATAAATTCTAGTAACTTTTGTGTGAAATCTTTAGGGTTTTCTATATATAATATCATGTTATCTGCATATAATGAAAATGTTACCTCTTCCCTTTCAATTTGGACATCTTTAATTTCTTTTTCTTGTCTGATTGCTGTGGCTAGGACTTCCAGTACTGTGTTGAATAGAAGAGGTGGGAGTGGGCATCCTTGTCTTGTTCCAGATTTTAGTGGGAAGCCTTTCAGCTTTTCACCATTGAGTATTATATTGGCTGTGGGTTTGTCATAAATAGCTTTTACTATCTTGAGATATGTTCCCTCTACATAACCCACTTTGGTAAGAGTTTTTATCATGAATGGGCGTTGAATTTTGTCAAATGCTTTTTCTGCATCTATTGAGATGATCATGTGGTTTTTGTCTTTTCTTTTGTTGATGTGGTGTATCACACTGATTGCTTTGCCTATGTTGAACCATCCTTGTGAACTTCAAATGAATCCAGCTTGGTCATGGTGTATGATCTTTTTTGTGTGTTGTTGGATTCAGTTTGCTAATATTTTGTTGAGAATTTTTGCATCTATATTCCTCAAAGAGATTGGCCTGTAGTTTTCTTTTTTGGTGGTGTCTTTGTCTGGTTTTGGTATCAGGGTGATGGTGGCTTCATAGAATATCCTTGGGAGTATTCCCTCCTCTTCAATTTTTGGGAAGAGTTTGAGAAGGATAAGTCTAAGTTCTTCTTTGTATGTTTGATAGGATTCACCTGTGAAGCCATCTGGTCCTGGACTTTTGTTTGTAGGGAGTTGTTTAATTACAGACTCTGTTCCACTTCTAGTGATTGGTCTGTTCAAATTATCTATTTCTTCTTGAGTCAATTTTGGTGGGCTGTATGTTTCTAGAAAGTTGTCCATTTCTTCTAGGTTGTCGAATTTGTTGGCATATAATTTTTCGTAGTATTCCCTTATTGTTTTTTGTATTTCTGTGGTATCAGTTTTTATGTCTCCTTTTTAATCTCTTATTTTGTTCATTTAGGTTCTCTCTTTTTCCTTCTTGGTGAGCCTGACCAGAGGTTTGTCAATCTTGTTTATCCTTTCAAATAACGAGCTCTTGGTTTTATTTTTTTCTATTTGTTTTTAAATCTCTATTTTATTTATTTCCTCTCTGATCTTTATTATTTCTTTCCTTCTGCTGACTTTAGGTTTTGTTTGTCCTTCTTTTTCTAATTCTTTTAAGTGGTTAGGCTGTTTATTTGAGATTTTTCTTATTTTTTGAAGAAGCCCTGTATCACTATGAACTTCCCTCTAAGAATTGCTTTTGCTGCATCTCATAGGTTTTGTATGGTTGTGTTTTCATGGTCGTTTGTCTCAAGGTATTTTTAAATTTTCTCTTTGATTTCATCATTGACCCATTGTTTTTTTAGTAGCATGTTGTTTAATCTCCATGTAATCGTTTTTTTCTCCTGTGGTTAATTTCTAGCTTCTTGCAGTTGTGGTCAGAAAAGATGCTTGAAATAATTTCTATCCTCTTAAATTTGTTGAGGCTTGTTTTGTGACCTAGTGTATGGTCAATCCTAGAGAATGTTCCAGGTACACTTGAGAAGAATGTGTATTCTGGGTTTTTTTGATGTAATGTCCTAAAAATATCAATTAAGTCTAATTGTTCTATTGTATCATTTAGGATCTCTGTTGCCTTATTGATTCTCTGGAAGATCTGTCCATTGATGTGAGTGGGGTGTTAAATTCTCCTACTGTTATTGTATTCCTGTCTGTTTCTCCCTTTATGTCTTTTAGTATTTGTTTTATATATCTGGGTGCTCCTATATTAGGTGCATATATGTTGATGAGTGTAAGATACTCTTCTTGTATTGATCCTTTTATGATTATATAGTGTCCTTCTTTATCTTTCTATATGGTCTTTGTTTTAAAGTCTATTTTGTCTGATATGAATATTATGACCCCCACTTTCTTGTCATTTCCCTTTACATGAAATATCTTTTTCCCTCCCCTCACTTTAAATCTGTGTGTCCTTTGCCCTAAAGTGTGTCTCTTGTAGGCAGCATATTGTAGGCTCTTGTTTTTTTAATCCAGTCTGCCACTCTGTGTCTTTTTTTTTTTTTTTTTAAATTACTTTATTTTATTAATTAATTTTTTTGCGGCACGCGGGCCTCTCGCTGTTGTGGCCTCTCCCGTTGCGGAGCACAGGCTCCGGACGCGCAGGCCCAGCGGCCATGGCCCACGGGCCCAGCCGCTCCGCGGCACGTGGGATCCTCCCGGACCGGGGCACGAACCCACGTCCCCTGCATCGGCAGGCGGACTCTCAACCACTGCACCACCAGGGAAGCCCACTCTGTGTCTTTTGATTGGAGCATTTAGTCCATTGACATTTAAGGTAATTATTGATAGATAAGTATTTATTGCCATTTTAAACCTTGTTTTCCCGTTGATTTTATATTTCTTCTTTGTCCCTTTTTCTTTTTGTTTTTCCTTTTGTGGTTTGATGGTTTTCTTTTGTATTATACTTATGTTCTCTTCTTTTTGGTTTTTGTGGCTCTGTTTTATGTTTTTGATTTGTGGTTACCCTGTTTTTCAAGTATGTTAATTCCTTCCTATCTCTATTTGCCTTAGACTGGTAGTCATATAGGCTCAAACACATTCTAGGGGAAAAAAGTCTACATTTTCTTACTTTCCTCTCCCACATTTTATGATTTTGATGTCCTCCTTTACATCTTCATGTTCATCCTTTTGCTGTTCAGTGTGGTTATCATCACTTTCACAGAAAATTTTTTAATTTTTTTTTTTAGTCTATGTATTGCTTATTTAAATGATTTTTTTTCCAATTGTGATTTTCTCTTTTCTATAGATTCTTCTTTTTTATTTAGAGAAGAACTTTCAATGTTTCTTTTAGGATAGGTTTAATATTGCTGTATTCTTTTAGTTTTTGCTTATCTGAGAAATTCTTTATCTCTACTTCAATTCTAAATGATAATTGCTGGTTAGAGTATCCTAGGTTGAAGATTTTTCCCTTTCAGGACTTTGACTATATCTTGCCACTCCCTTCTGGCCTGCAACATTTCTGTAGAGAAATCAGCTGATAACCTTATAGGGGTTCCCTTGTAATTAACTCTTTGTTTTTATCTTGCTGCCTTTAGAATCCTCTCTTTAACTTTTGCCATTTTTATTATAATATGTCTTGGTGTAGGTGTGTTTGGGTTTATCTTATTTGGGACCCTCTGTGCTTCCCGTTTCCTTCTTTAGGTTTGGGAAGTTTTCAGCCATAATTTCTTAAAATACATTTTGATCCCCTTTTCTCTTTCTTCCCCTTCTGGAATCCCTATTATGCATAGGTTGGCATGCTTTATGTTGTCCTATAGGTCTCTTATATTGCTTTCATTTTTCTTTCATTTGGCTTTCTGTCTGCTGTCCTGATTGGGTGATTTCCATTATTCTATCTTCCAGGTTACTTATTCATTCTTCTGCATTATTTTGTTCTGCCATTCATTGCCTTTAGCTCAGCTTTCATCTCTGCAGATGCGTTTTATAATTTTTCTTGGTTCCTCTTTATAGTTTCTAGTTCCTTTTTACAGAACTCTGCATTTCTGTTTCTTTCTTAATTCCTTCAGTGTTTTCATTATCTCCTTTTTGAAATCAGTGTCTATTAGACTGAAGAGGTCTGCTTCACTCTTTGTTTTGTTCAGGGGAATGCTCTTGGTCTTTTAACTGGGAGTGGTTCCTCTTCTTCTTCATTTTACTTATATTTCTCTTACTCTGTGAGTTTAGGAGAAACAATTATCTACTGTGATCTTGGAGGGCTATTTATATGTGGGGGTGTCCCTGTGTAGCTTATGTGGGTTTAATATATTTGGTGCAAGGGCAGTTTTTAGTGTGGATGCCTGTCACCTCTTTCCTCAGTGTATGCTGGTTGTTATCCCCTTGATAGGGGGTGTATAGATGCGTTGTCTGGTGCCTGGTCCTGGGGTTCTCAGCGGTGGTGGTGGCTCAGGTTTGCCCCTGGAGCATGTGATGGGAATGGTTGTGGCTCGTGACCACTCCTGGAGCTTGGGTAGGTGGCAGTTGGGGCTCCCGACCACTCCTGGAGTTTGTGAGGGTGGTGGCAGCAGCTCGTGACCACTTCTGTGGTCTGGGAGGGAGGCGGTGGAGGCTCTCAACCACTCCTGGCATCAGGGAGGGAGACGGTGGTGGCCCGAGATCACTGCTGGCATCTGGGCGGGTGGTGCCGGCTGCTTGCGACCATTCCTTGAGTCCAAGCGGGCGGCAGTGGTGGCTCACAACCTCCCCTGAGCCCGTGCAGGCAGTGTCCTGCCCTCTGTGAGCACAAGCATGGGGAAAAAGGCTACAATCTGGCTCCCCCCCACCCCCCATCTCCCAAATAATGGCGACTGGCCTCTATGGTGGCCCAGGCTTCCTCCACATACACCCTCAGCTGTGGTTGCACTGGATTCCAGTCTCCCAGTCTGTCTCCAGAGAGCTAACCCCAGTCCTCTCCCCAGTTCTGATCTCTGAAGCCTGAGTTCCAGCACCCAGCCCCTGCCAGCACATGTCACCCTGGGGAGTGCAGGGCAGCGGCACTGACTGTCTGTGCCGTTATCCCTCTGCTCTGGCTGCCACAAACTGGCTGCTACAGTCTCCTCCAAGGCTCTGAAGCTCCATTTCAGTCCCTGCCAGTGATAGGGCTTCCCAGTATGCAGGAACCTTTCCTCTTTCACAACTTCCTCCCAGGGGCGTATGTCACATCCAATTCCTTTCTCACTTTTTTTTTCTTCTTTTTTCCTACCCAGTTATGTGGAGTTTTTTTTGCCTTTTCAGCAGTCTGAGGTCTTCTGCCAGCATTCAGTAGATATTCTGTGAGAATTGTTCCACATGTAGATGTATTTTTGATGTATTTGTGGCAGAAGGTGAGCTTCATGTCCTACTACTCTGCCATGGTGATTGCTCTCTATTTGTTCTTTTCATTTCCTAAAAGGCAAATCATATCTTAAAGCAAAAATAATTATATTAATTATTATAACAGGGGTGTTATAATACATGTAGTAGTAAATCATGCTAATATATGAAAGGATAAGAAGTGACAGGTATATGGAATTATACTGCATAAGGGGTTTATATTTGTAAGGCAGGAATTGTAAAGTGAAAAAATAATAATGCTAAGAGATTTTGATTAAGAAAGCATGCATATAATTACACATAAAGAAAGTTAAATAGTAAAAATACATATGGATAAAGTCATAGGAAATAAAATCAGATACGAATATGTTTGATTAACCCAAAGAAGTCAGGAAAAAAAGCAATAAAGAAAAAACAAATTGGAAAAATAAAAGAAAAATTGCAAGATGGTAGATTTAAATGCACCTGTATCAATAATTATAATTAGTTGGTCTAAACATTCCAATTAAAGGACAATGATTATCAGACTGGATTAGCAAGACCTGACTAAATACTAACTATATGAAACGCACATTATATAAAGAGATTCATGTAGGTTGAAAGTAAAGGAATGAAAAAAGATATATCATGCAAAGTAATATAAGATATAGCTAATATAGGGCTTCCTTGGTGGCGCAGTGGTTGAGAGTCTGCCTGCTGATGCAGGAGACACGGGTTCGTGCCCCGATCCGGGAAGATCCCACATGCTGCGGAGCGGCTAGGCCCGTGAGCCATGGCTGCTGAGCCTGCGCGTCCGGAGCCTGTTGCTCCGCAACGGGAGAGGCCACAACAGTGAGAGGCCCGCGTACCGCAAAAAACAAACAAACAAACAAAAACTATAGCTAATATATAATGTTATATGTCAATTATATCTCAATGAAAAAGCCAGTAATGATATAAAAGTAATGATATGAAGAACATTATCACCAAATCAATATTTATGTAAAAATATATCCAATAACTATAGATTATAATTCTTTTCAAGTGCACATTGAACACTTGCTAAGATATATATTGCAGCATAAAATAAGTCTCAATAAAATTGAAAACATTGAATTCTTAGAGTTGTTCCCTGAATGTAAGGTAATTGAATTAAACTATTTTAAAAATAAGTTATAGAGAAACCCCCAAATATTTGGAAATTAAAAAACATGCTTCTAAGTTACTTATGGGTCGATAAGAAGTTTTAAGAGAAATGAGAAAAGAAGTTGAGCTGAATGAAAATGACAGTGCAACATATCAAAATTTCTGATATTCAGTTAATATAGGTCTTAGAGGGAATTTATATCTTTAAATACCTATATTAGAAAAGAAGAAACATTTAAAGTAAAATTTTAAATTTCCACTTTAACTAAAAAAGAAGAGAAACTTGAACCCAAAATAAATATAAGAAGGCAATAATAAACTTAGAATTATCGATGAAATATAAAATAGTCAAACAACAGAAAATTAACAAAGCTAAAAGTCAGGTTTTTTTTTATTTTAAAGATTAATAACAATCTAGCAAGACTGATTGATTATGAAAAAAAAGAAAGAGAATATACCAATTACTTATATTACAAGGAAAATAAAGGGTTAATTCTAATGACTCTATACCAATACATCTGAAAGCTTAAATGAAATAGAAAAATTCCTTAAAAAATACAGTTTACCACAAGTGTCTTAGGAAGAAATATAAAATCTGAAGAGCCCTATAATTATTAAAGAAACTTAATTTGCAATCAAAAGCTTTCATACAAAAAAAAAGTCAGATGCAGACAGCGTCACTGGTGAATGCTATAAAACATTCGAAGAAGAAATAATCCCAATCTCGTGCAATGTCTTTCAGAAAACAGGGGAGTTGGAAACCAACCTAACTCCTTGTATAAGACCAGTATAACCCTGACACCAAAACCTAACAAAAAAATTATAAAAAAGCAAATTATAGATCAATAGCCTTCATGATCACAGGCACAAAATCCTTAATGATACATTAGCAGATCAAATATAGAATTATGTAAAAAAGAGAATACATTATGATCAAGTGGGGTTGCATCAGGGATGCAGGATTCATTTGACATTTGAAAATGATTTATGCAGTTAACCACATGAGCAGAATAAAGGAGAAAAAAAAATCATTTGTTCGTATCAATAGATGCAGAAAAAGAATTTGACAAAATTCAACATCCACTTCTTGATAAACACCCTCAGACAACTAGGAATAGGAGGAATCTTATTCAGTTTTATAGAGAAAATCTACCAAAAAAGTCTCAGAGCCAAAATCATGTTTAATGATGAAATATTGAGCACTTTTCTTTTTACACCAGGAAAAAAGGCAAGGATGTTTGCTCTCACCACTTGCATTCAGCATTATAATGGAGATGCTAACCAGTCTGATAAAGCAAGAAAGAGGGGAGAAAGGCATAGATATTGGAAAGGAAGAAGTAAAACTGACTTTTTTTTGCAGTCCTAAGGAATCTAAAAGACAAAAAACACAAAATAAATAATAAGCTACTAGAATTCTCCCCTCCAAAACCCAGCATCATAAAACATAAAATCCTTAGAGAAATAAATTTACCAAAATTCTTGCAGACCTCTACACTGAAAAGTACAAAACGTTGCTGAGAGAAATTAGAGAAGACCTAAATAAATGGAGAACTATATCACATATATAAATTAGAAGACTTGTAGTTTTTCAGATGTCATTTTCCTTCAAATAGACCTATAGATCCACCATAATCCCAGTCAAAATCACAGCTTATTTATTTTTGTAAAAAATCTTCACAATAAATGATGCTGGTTATCCACATAGAAAAAGTAAACCTCAGCCTAACTCATATCATATATAGATATTATTTGAAATTGATCATAGGCCTAAATGTGAAAATAAAAAAAAATAAAACTTCTAGAAAACAATGTAGGGAGAAATCTTGCAATCTGAGGTTATGCAAACGTTTATTAGACAAGATATAAAAAATACTAGCCTTAATGTAATAAAAATCGATAAATTGGACTTCACCAGAATTTAAAACTTCTGCCCTTCAAAAGATGTCACCAAAAAAATGAAAAGGTAAGCCACAGACTGGGAGTAAATATTTACAATACATGAATCTGAAGAAGGACTTATATCCAAAGTACAAACAGAATCCCTACAACTCAATAATTTTTTTTTTTTTTCTTTTTTTTGCGGTACGCGGGCCTCTCACTGTTGTGGCCTCTCCCGTGCAGAGCACAGGCTCCGGACACGCAAGCTCAGCGGCCATGACTCACGGGCCCTAGCCGCTCCGCGGCATGTGGGATCTTCCCAGACCGGGGCACGAACCCGTGTCCCTTGCATAGGCAGGTGGACTCTCAACCACTGCGCCACCAGGGAAGCCACAATAATTTGATTTAAAAAATTTAAAGGGCAGAAGACTAGAATAGGCACTTCCCAAAGAAGATATGCCTAATGATTAATAAGTATATGAAAATATTTCTAGTCAACAGGCAAGTGCAAATTAAAGCCAACTTCAAAAACAATTTCACACCCTCTGAAATGGCTAATATTAAAATGACTTAGTACCATGTGTTGGAGTGGTCATGAAATAATTGGTACTCTGATACATTGTTGGTGGGAGTATAACATGGTACAGTTAATTTGGAAAACAGTTTGGCAGTCTCATAAAGTTTAAATATCCAAGTACTATATATGACCTAATAATTCCACTCCTATGTATTTACTTAAGAATATAAAATATTTTACCCAAAGATATATACTTAGAACAGATTTTTTTGTAAATCCAAAATCTGGAAATAAGCCAGTATATATGTATATGGATAGATGAATGGATAAGCAAATTGTGGCATATTCATATGATAGCCCACTTAAAGCAATATAAAGAAATGAAAGAATGATGGATACAACATAGATAATCTCAAAAGCATACTGAGCAAAAATAGCCAAGCACTAAAATGCTTAATGTACGATGCCACTCATATAAAGTTCTAGAATAGACAAAACTATGTTGGAGTGATAAAAGTCAGATCCATGGTTTTCTAGGGGTGAGGATGGGAAAGTCGATTATAAATGGAGAAGAGAACTTTCTGGGGTAATAGAACTATTCTCTATCTCATTTGGGAAAGTAGGTACATGAGTGTATACATTTTTCAAAACTCAAAGTGTACACTTAAAAATGTATGCTTTTGAGTGTATTAAGTCATACCTTAATAAAGCTGAAGAGTCAGTGGGACTCTTGCTTCAGCACTGTTTCTGTAGGTCCATAACCCATAGTCTGGCGGGAGGCCTGGCACAGATGGTGAGCAAGGGTGACAGTGGGAAAAAGAACTGGGTGCAGATTGGAGAGGGAGAGAGAAGACAAGTTAGAACCCGTGGGACCAGTGCTCCTTTCTGTCATATTATATGTAAGCATAGCACCTGCAGAGATTAATGGCTGTTTTTCAAACCTTGTATAAATTCCTCTAACGCAGAACCCTGAAGGGAATTCTGGGAAAACAGGTTCTGGATTAACCAAACTGACACAATACACCTCTGTAAATGTGAATCACTATAATACTATTTTTAGAAGTGAGAAGAACCCAGGCCTCACAGTTTTACCCACCAAAGCTTGAGAAAATGGGGGAAAAAAATTCTAAATGCATTTGCAGTTTTCTAAAGGGTAAAATTTACGCTTGATGTTGTTAGCTGTCAAATAAACTTTTCTTACTTCATTTGCACACATGAAATTTATTCGTAGAGACTGTGCATGGTACAGTTAGCAGCAAGATATTTCTAAATTCTCTTTGAATTCACTACTCAGTTTTTTGTTCTCATTTTACTTCCTTAGTGCTTACCATCCAGCTATTGTTATGTATATCTTGTAAATATATAATTACACACCAGGTTTGCACGTAGCGGAACAAGCCTCTTTCAGTGGAAGGGGGATATTTATAAGCACAGCCGATGTTATTACTGTGTTACTCTCAGGCCTCCCACCTAGGCACAAGGGAAACAAACAAGCAAACAATAAAAAGGCACACCTCTCTTCATTATTCCTCTGGAAATCCACAATGAATTGTGACCAGAAAGCACAATTTTCTGCCAGGTCTGGTTGCTGGGTATGACTTCTCTTAGGTAACTAATGAGCCACTGCTGCATGTGAGTGAATTGCTGAGAAGAATAGCATTTATACTCATTCTGGTGTCCCGGAAACTTGCCTTCTTTCTAAACTGCTTTCCCTTTTTCAACATTCTCATTTTACCATTAGCCTTAGTAATTTCTTGGTTTATGAAAAATTTAAAGCATGAAAATTGTTTTCTTTATTCCCTTATTCAGTTGGTCACCAAATTCCATAGATATTCATTTTCTATTTAACATTTGGTAAACATTTACTAAGTGCTGGGAAAGAAAATGGGCATAGAGAATAGGAGAACAAAAGATGAATTTAATGTGGCCACAGCCCTCCCCTCCCCTTGGGCCTTCTCCATGCCCCAAGGGGTCAAGTGTGGTTTGTTCTTTACATAAGACTCACCAGAAGGGTTCCCATACGGATCAATCATGCCTTAAGCTCTGTTGCATACATCTTAAAGCATCATTTCCCTCTCCTGCCCCTTGCTTCCTCTGCAACACCCCTACCCACAAATTTATTTCCATTATTCCCCCCTCCCAAATTTATTTCACACTACTCCCATCCAAATTCAATCTCACCTCACCCCTGTCACACCCCTTACTCTTCCTCAATGCATTAGGTTCCAGCCCATCTTCCAGACTTTGCTTCTGCTTTCCCACCACCGGGGGCCTTCTTCTCTTCTCTTTACAATCCTCCCCGTGCTTTAAATCCATTTTGATAATTCTTTATCCTATATATGAATTTCCAGCTGGTAAACATTTTGTATTAATAGAATTATATTAATCTGTTTTTCTCACTCTTTGTTTTATGGGTGTATGTTTTCCTAACTAATTTGTTAATTAAAGCTTATCTGCTTTTTATGCTGTAGAACTGTTGGCAGGCCATTTAATTCACAGACAACTGCAATGCAGTGATTAGGAGCTCAGGTTCTGAGACCTCGTACTGGATTTATATCTCAGCTACTTACTGTCTGATCCTCGGCAAGTTATTTCTCTGTGCCTCAGTGCCTTCATCTGGATAGAGCAGATTATAATATTACCTTTCTCATAGGATTGATATGAAGATTAAGTGATAAAAATACTGGCAAAGTGCTTAGAAAGGTGGCTGCAACATAGTAAATATTAGCTATTAGTAGTAGTATTAAGTAAATATTTGTTAGTTGAAAACAGAAAAGCACATACACTACACTTAACAAAATACTTAAGAGCAAAAGAGTATACAGCTACTGGGGAAGCTATTAATTCTGCATATAGTAAAAAATATATATCTCCAAGTTTCTCTCTCTTTGTCATACTCACCTGGCAACCCCCCCAATCCTGGTCAAACCATATTCTCCACTGACTATGATCGCATCTTCACAACTGAACTTGTTTGGAGAAAACACACAATCATGCTGACTGATCATGGTTGAAATTCATGGGCACTGATCTTTAGTTCACCATCAGTGCTTCCCGAGCAATCCATGTTTTCTAGTCCATCCACTCTTTCATTGTCCTCAGCCAACTATTTCATACCTTCTCCTTGCTTCTTAATCCTTTACCAGTTTCTCCCCTGTCCTTATGCCTAGCTGAAAA
Organism: Phocoena sinus; assembly: GCF_008692025.1. Taxonomy (NCBI): domain Eukaryota; kingdom Metazoa; phylum Chordata; class Mammalia; order Artiodactyla; family Phocoenidae; genus Phocoena; species Phocoena sinus. The sequence continues at coordinate 23,114,498 of NC_045767.1, forward strand.
CCTAACTTCTTATTGTAGTAAACAGAAGAGAACTTGGGGTTCCCTGGTGGTCTAGTGGTTAGGATTTGGCACTTTCATTGCCGTAGCCTGGGTTCAATCCCTGGTCACGGAACTGAGATCCTGCAAGCCAAAACAAAAAAAAACAAAACCAAAAATAGAAGAGAAATTTCACAGCTTCTCACCAATACATCTCCCTGCCCTCCTGCCCCTGAATCTAAAAGACTCTGTCCTCCCTCTATTACTTTGATAAGCAGTTAGTGCTCCTATCTAAGGTCAACACCTTAGAAAATTGTGCATTAGGTATCGTTCTTCTTGACCATTAAAGAACATCCCTCCAGCATTATGCCTCTCTCTTGCGTGCATGTTTACTATCACCCTCTGTACTGGATCAGTCTCATCTATATACAAATATGGCTCTTTCTCTCATCTAAAATACCTTCCCTTCACCACCACTTCTCCCTCCAGCTATCAGGCCATTTCTCTGCCCGCTTTACCACAAAATTCCTCAAGAGTTGTCTATATTCTCTATCTCTGTTTTCTCTTCTCTCCTGAACCTAATCCACCCAAACTGTTCTTGCCAAGGTCGTTAGTGACCTATCAATAATACTTGGTGTAATTGATCATTCTCTTTTGAAAAATTTTATGGTTCTTTTCCTACCATATTGACTGTTATTTCTCAGTCTTGCTTGCTTGTTTCTTGTCATAAAATTGACCTTTAAAGATAGGACTGACTCAGGACCCAATCCTTAGACCTCTTATTTTCTATAGTTATACTAGAACCCCTAAGTAATTTCATCTAGTTCCATGGCTTTAAGTAACATATGTATCAGTTAGGGTTTGATCAGGGAAGGAGCATCCCCATGAGTGATATGGAATAAGGGATTTACTATAGGCGTCGGATCTTTTTGTTGTTGCTGGTGAAGAAGTTCTATGGAAGCCTGTTGGCTCTGCATCTCGTATGTTTTTTAAGGTCACTGTAAATCAGCAAGGGCTGACAGTCTGGAAGAAACTCGGACATAGAGCTTGAGAGAGTAAGGACAACCCAGATCCAATGAGTAGGGGAAAATTGGAATCCACCAGGACAAACTGGAACTTGCCTCCAACTTGGACAAACTGGAAGAAGCTGGCACCCTTCACCATGGAGCTGCACTTATGCTGGCCCAGAACTTGGAGAAGCTAAAGGAAGAAACTCGGTGAGGGCTGGGAGAATAGTATGCCTGGGTGCGGCCCATGCCAATAAGGTGTACAAGCAGGTGGGCAATAACATGTGCAAGCTTAGAGCAATGACTGGTGCCCACCCTTCAGAGCTTCAGGCCTGCTGATACACTTCCACCTTCCAAATCTTCCACAAAATCTCCTGTGGACAACCCTAACGCAGAGCTCAGAGGGAAGGGAATCTGGGGAAAACATTTCAGTAGCTAATTTGCTATGGTTCAAATGACCACATCCTTTGTGCACCGACAATTCTCAATTTTGTGTCTATAGCTCAGACCCCTCCTCTGAAGTCCAGATTTGTCTATCTGCCCCACTGACATTTCCACTCAGATATCTAGCAGACATCTCCAACTTAACTGCTCCCTCTGCAGTTATTTGCATCTCAGTAAATGCCACATATTTCCAGTTGCTCAGGCAACAGGAGTTATCCCTGCCTCCTCTCAGCTATCCATATCTGATCCATCATAAGGTGGGGCTACCTTCCAAATAGAGGTAAACCTTGGTAAACCAACTCTCACTCTCCAAAGCTCAATAAACTTAATGAATTTGGGTACATAGTATCTTTTGTTATCTAAACCTGCAATCAATGGCTTATGATTTGTTTGTTTGTTTGTTTTTGCGGTATGCGGGCCTCTCACTGTTGTGGCCTCTCCCATGGCGGAGCAAGGCTCCGGACGCGCAGGCTCAGTGGCCACGGCTCACGGGCCCCAGCCGCTCTGTGGCATGTGGGATCTTCCCAGATCGGGGCACGACCCGTGTCCCTGCATCGGCAGGCGGAGACTCTCAACCACTGCGCCACCAGGGAAGCCCCAATGGCTATGATTTGAATACAGGAACTAAATAGAATAGCGTACTGAGACCTGTACATACATTCACAGTCTCATATTTCTCACCACCTCCATCAAGACCACAATCATCTCTCTTCTGGATTTGTTCTCTCCTCCACACTTGTTCCTCTATAGTCTATTTATTTAACCTAACATTAAGAATGATCCCTTAAAAATAAGACAAATCATATTACCCCTCTGATCATAACCAAGGGTAAAACACGAAGTCTAAATCCAAAATCTATTCCTTAAAATAAATCTCCCATGTGAATTTTGATGCTGGTAAGTCTAAAATATGCAAGGCAGGCCAGCAGGCTGGTAATTCCTGTAGGAGCTGATGTTGCAGTCTTGAATCTCAAGGCAGTCTGAAGCAGAATTCCTTCCTTCTCAGGGGACCTCAGTTTTTTCTCCTACGGCCTTCAATAGATTGGGTGAGGCCTAACCACATTATGGAGAAAACTCTGTTTTACTAAAAAACAAACAAACAAAATACACATACACACACACATAATCAGTGCTCTGTGGCTCTGTGTGTTTGGTAACACTAACTAATATAGTCATCTTTTCACTGAAGTCTTCACTTGCCACTCTGTTCAAAATGGGAATCACCCCCATACAATTGCCCCATGGCAATCCCTATTCCACTTACCCTATTTTATTTTTCTCCAGAGTCCATATATACTATTATGCTTGTATGGTTATTCATCCTATGTTTTCCTTAGCTTATGCTAGAACATCTAAACTTCCTGAAGATAAGGGCTTCATTCTGTCCTCTGCTGAATCCCTAAAAGAGTGTTTGGCTTCTAGCTGGCACTCGGTGAATATTGTTGCATGAATAAACGACTGAATGAGTCAGGCCTAAATAAATCGTTTCTGATTTAGCTGAAAAATCTTTGGCAATGACTGAGTCCTTGGAATGGCATGGAAAAGAGATTAATTCAACATTGCGGGGAGAGAGTGGGGAGAAAGAGGAAACTATGACAGCACAGAGATACCAGATTTATTGTAAATTAAAGGAGAAAGGAAAAGAGAAGAATATCATAAAAAAAGGAATTAATAATTTCTTGATTCGCATTGTTCAATGTTAAAATTGATAATGATAGTTCTTGTGTTTCTTGCATCTGCCTACAAAAGGAAAGCAGTCCAGAGAAAAATTAGCATAGAGAAGTGAAAACAAAAGAAAGAACAAAAATGTAGGGAAAGCAAAAGGAAGACAAATGGCTTTAATGAATGCCAGTGCTTGGCTACGATTAGAAACCACAAATGCTAATGGTACCTATTTACATAGATCCTAACATGGCTTATCTGTTTGCAGAGAAGAGAAACTAGCTTATGCTAGAAAATATGAAACTGAATAAAGCACTAAATATTTATAGCCTGCAGAATAAAACTGAGGAGAAAAGCTTATTTGTGGAATTTAAATATTTTATGCATTGCATTTAAAAAGATATTCTGTACCACAGTCCTGACAAAAACAGATAAAATAAAATAAAAAGCACGCTTACTCCCTTTCTATGAGATATGCATCCTAGACAATGCATCGCAAGACTAAGGTGGCATTTAAAGTTCCACTCATTCATTTCCTTCTTTATTCATCCATTCGCCAAATATGCATTGATAACTTTCCATCTGCCAGACACGGCAAAAGGCTCTATGTTAAAGAACTTATCAGATATGATCCTTGACTTGTGAGTTTAGAGGCTTTCATGGTAGCAGATGCTAAGAGCTAATCAGATACATAAATAATTGCAAATGGTGAGAAGAGATTAAAAAGGGCAAATATAAGATGTTATGAGCTATTAAAATTGGGAGACTTAATTATGATGGAGTGTTAGGGCAGACCATTCTGGGACCTATTTACAATAAGATCTGAAGGATCAGTAGGGCTTAACTAAGCAACGAATGGGACGGTTTAAGTTTGGGGTGAAGGAACAAAATATCTCAAGCAGGAAGAAAAGGCTTGGTGCATTTGTAGAACTGAGATCAGTCCCAAATGTTCGGGAGAGAATGTTGCTGAAGAGAAAGGCATGGGCCAAGCTCTGTATACCATTGTAGTCTTTGTTAAGGATTTGGGAATTCATATTTGGTACTTAAAATGTCAACACTGTTATGTGGAGTTGAAGAGATACTATCAGAAAATTTTACATAAGGGGACAAGAACACTGGCAGATATTTTATTGCTAGAATCTAAGGAGAGAAGCTGTGTAAGAGCTAGCACCAATATATAATGATAGCTATCCTAATATCAAGTGCAGACTCTGGGATTAGCATTGAAGTGCAAGTAGTTTGTTTGAGAACTGATTCCAAGAAGCGTGGTAGGGAAGTGAATGAGGTGAATCAAACAAGGACAGAAACTGTGGTAGACTGAATAAGGGCCCCCATGATATTCAAGTCTAATTCCTGGAACGTGTGAATGTTACCTTATATGGCCAAAAGGTCTCTACAGATGTGATTAAGGTAAGGATCTTGATGTGGACAGATTATCCTGGAATGTCCAGGTGGGCCCTAAATGGTATTACAAGTGTCCTTGTAAGAGGGAGACAGAGGGAGACTTGACTACAGAAGAGAAGGCCATGTGACCACAGAAGCAGAGATTGGAGTGATGCACTTTGATAATAGAAGAAGTAGCCACTAGGAGCTGAAAAAGGCAAGAAATAGGTCATCCTCAGAGCTTCCAGAGAGTGTGTGACCCTGCAAACTGTAGTTTCGGGCCAGTGAAACCCATTTTGGACTTCTTGCCTCCAGAGCTGTAAGATAATAAATTTGCGCTGTCTTAGGCCACTATGGTTATAATTTGTTACAGCAGCGGTAGGAAACTAATACAGAAGTAGATACAGAAGGCTGTACATTAAAGGGCAGATTATTCTATAGGCAACTAGTGCTTAATGCTACTGGAGGTCTCTGAGAAACAGTGAAAAATATCCCTCAGAATAGTCCCAGCCCAGTGGCAAGGAAGCTGGAATGACTATCAATCAACATGCATTCATGATTTATTGGGTGTGGATTTCAAAGACATAACTGCCTGGCACTTCTAGACTTCCTCTAGTGTGCTAACCACACATGTGTCTGAAGCCAGAGGAAGGACAGAAAGTGGCATCTGCATGCAGCGGGAGACCACTGGTGTGCGTGGAAATGTTGAGGGAGGATGGCATTGGCAAAGCCTGCAACAGTCTACCCCTTAGAGCTCCATCCACTCATGCCCATGTTAAGTTCTCTCTGTTCTTTCATTGATTTTTCGAGGAGGTCACGATTTCTTTTTTTTTTTTAAATCTCAAAACAGAGAGTACAGTGAGATAAACCACCTTAGTCTAGTCCCTGCTAAATGGTCCAAGACCAAAGCTGACGTTTATTTTGTCTCTCCTCTATTACTCGTTCTAGCCTCCCTACCCTCAGGCAGCAATTCTGTGGGTCTGGGTTGTTTTGCCCACAGGGTAATCAAGATCTTCACCACTAAGGGATTTAAGCCATGCTTACTGTGCCCTTGACAGGCTGCGGGGGCTGCGGTTGCCTATTCTTGCTTATTACCAGGCATGGACGTGTTAAGGAGTCCACTTAGTTACGACATTTTACCCCCTACTCCCATTATTTAGAAGCAACCTAATCTTATTATGATAATCAGAGATATTTACCCCTAACAATGTAGTAGCTCCCTTTCCTCTTCGATGATCTGTAGGCATATAAAATTGGGGGGGCATCTGTAGCTTTTGATTTTGTGAGTCCTTCCTGTGTCCACAGGTAGAAGCATTCCTTCACCCAGAAAATACAGTTTTTCCAAGTGAGTCCTCAAGAATGATGTTGAGGGAGATCACTTCTACTGTTTGGTTTCCAGGCCTGTGTACTGCAGCTGTCGGCAGCATGGAATAGTTGCTTCAAACTACAGACTTCATGTTAAGAAAAACTTCCCAAATACACAAGGTGTCATCCCCAAACTGATGACTTCAATGCACCTTTGAGAGGCTATTCCAATGTTTTATTAGTCTGGAAGCTTCCATGTGAAGCAGTACGTAGTAGGACTGGTGGATTCCAGAATTAGGTGCACGCTGTCACACCTCTTCTATGATAAAGTAGTTCCTCTCATCCAAATCAATATGCTATGGGACCCTGTTTGGTAGATCAGACCCTCCATAAGGCTTTGAATAGTGATGTTATTTAAGTCAGTGCAGAAAGAAAGGCAAATCCACCTTTGGAGCACACAAAGCCTCAGTCAGGAAAAATTGTTGCCCCGTTCAGAGCAGAAGGTATTCACAGTAATCCAACCCTAACCAATATCCGGTTAGTCTCCACGTGTGATAGAACCATACTGAGTTTTAGTATCAGTTCTGATTGTTGACAGTTGACAGGTTGGACTTTCAACTCAGACAGTAACTTGATAAGCTTTGCTGAGAAGCAGCTTTCCTGTTGGGCCCATGCTTAGCTTCCATAGCTGCCAAGGTGTCTATCGCATTCACGGGCCCTTTGTGAGAGCACTGGGGTGGATTAGGACAGAGGCTGGCTGACATCCACAAGGTAAATCATACTATGTATTCTAACTCCAGGGTAGGTGCTCTCTGGTGAATTTTAGTATGTGATTCAAAGTAGCACACACTTTGTTTCCACTCACATACGTACATATACATGCCTCTTCCATAGATTTCCTTGTCTCCAATCTTCCAAATATGTTTCTTCCTATCCCCTGACAAACCAAAAAAAACCATGTGCCACAGCCTAGTCCTCCAAGATGACCAAGTGTGCTGCTGAAAACTTGGCCATTGATGAAAGAATTTCCCCTGATCCTTGTTTTTCAGGGCCATTACTGAGAGGAACTGGAGCATGGCTGCAGTTAATTTCATCTGGCACCACCATACTAAGTCCTCCAATCAATAAAGCAGTCCTGAATTTCCTCCTCTTCCATCAGCTGATCTCTGGGATTCCTCAGTAACCTATACCCCACCATCAGGACCAAGGTATGAGATGAGGGAAAGGCGTAAGTGCAACAAAATTAGGTTACATGGGGGCCTGGTCCATATGTTTGTGTCACTTACAGTGCTCACTGGGCCTGATTGTATGCAGTCATGTATCTACTTTTTCCATTATACCATGGATTGCTGCTATTTCCATCCAGTCTTTTTTTTTTTTTTTTTTTTTTTTAAATATATTTATTTTTTTTTTTTTGGCTGTGTTGGGTCTTCGTTTCTGTGCGAGGGCTTTCTCTAGTTGCGGCGAACGGGGGCCACTCTTCATCACGGTGCGCGGGCCTCTCACTGTCGCGGCCTCTCTTGTTGCGGAGCACAGGCTCCAGTCGTGCAGGCTCAGTAGCTGTGGCGTACGGGCTTAGTTGCTCCGCGGCATGTGGGATCTTCCCAGACCAGGGCTCGAACCTGTGTCCCCTGCATTGGCAGGCAGATTCTCAACCACTGCGCCACCAGGGAGGCCCTCCATCCAGTCTTATGACTTCATGGGTCTGACAATACTCAGCTCATAAGAGGAAGCTCTTGTTACATTTAATGTCCTGTAGTCAGACCCTCATTTTCCCTAGGACCCAGTAACATGTCAGAAACTGCTTTTCAAACAATTAGTAGTTCTCTGCTGCAAAAGGCATGGTCTAGAATGCTGAGCTATGAGTATCTTACCGGGACTCCACCAAGCCTCTTAACATGGATACCTCCAGCACCAGTGGATCTACCACATCGTAAGCTACAAGGCATAGAGCGCAGCAGTGGGATCCGTGTTGCCAATTGGCTGTAAGAAATCCAATTCCATTTTAAGGCACTGTGGCTTAACATCACTTATAGCTCTAGAAACTGACTCTGAGACTAAAATGGTGTGAGTAAAAGTAGTACTTGAGATGTCATTCTAGGAAACACTGTTAAGGGAAGGAGTAAGTAAAACAAATAAGGGAAGAAACTCAGTACAGGTTGTGTTAATGAGCAGGTTATTGCTGTCAGTAATGGGGCTCATTCCTCCTGGTGGCCTCCAGGAGAACATGCCTTAGCTGCTCTTTGTCTTTACTCAATGATCATAGGGGTGGATTGATCAGAAATGGAGGCTACATGTGGTTCAGCAATATCATCTGATCAAAACTACCACCGTTGAGTGGCCAAACTGCCAAAAGTAGAGGCCAATATCTTCTGGCAGAACCAGTCAGCTACCTTTCGGAAGGTTGATCATACTGAATACGTCCCACCACGTAGGGTATGTATGGTGTTTTGTCTTCCCAGGAATAAACACATTTTCTTAACACGGATGCTTCTGTCAGCATCACCATTCCTACACTTTCAGAATGCCTTATCCATGCCACAGTAGCTCATACTACACTGTCTCTAAGTAGAGGTCATATATAATTGTGGAGGAAATGTGGCAATGCGCTCATTACCAAAGATTTCATTTGTTGTGCCACATTCCCTGTCACATAGGAAACAGTTGGCATGGTAGGATAATAGAATAAACTGCTAAGATTCAGTTCTGGAGAAAGCTGAGACGCAGGCATTCTGAGAGGTTGGGAAACTGTTGTGTAGCATGTAGTGTATGTCTTAAACAAGTAACTGATACATGGGGCTGTCTCACCCTCAGAGAGTGTATACAGGTATGTCAAACAAGGTAAAGAGATGGAAGTAGCCATATCTCACCATTATACCTTGTAATTTTCTAGAGTTTTTGCTTCTTTCCCATGACCTTGATTTGTGGATTTGGTCATCCTAGTCTTCAAGGTAGGACTTCTTCCACTAGAAAAAATAGTCACGGTTCCAACACATTAGAAGATGAGCTTCCCCCTGGACATTTGGGGCTCTTTATGGCAGTAATCCAACTTGCAGGGTGATTAATCCTAACAACTAGAGGCAGCTGGTTTGTTGCTAAAGAATGGATGAAAGAAGACTTTAGAATCCAGGGGATTCACTGGAGGGTCTCTCAGTACTCTCTTGCCCCAAAGTTGTAGCTGCCGTAAAACAGTGGTAAGAATAACAACAAAAATAACATCTCCAAAGACAGATCCTGCAGAGATAAAGATTTGGGTCACCCTACTGAGTAAAGACTCTTGTGCAGCCAAAGTGCTGGCAAAAGGTAAGCGGAATCGCAGCCAAGTGTTCAAAGAAGCGTTCATATTACAAAGTTCGCTGTCATGAAAATGATAGGATTGTGGGCCATAACAACTCTGTGTTTGATTATTTAATTCTTTATTTTATCCTTTCTTTCCTCATTACCTTATAGGAAGAATATAAGTTGTATCTAATGTCCTAGGATTCACGTAGACTTATGACCAAATTGATAACACTCTGCAGTGTTACCTGCAATAATACGTTAACTAGTGGCACTACTTGAATTTTTTGTGTTAGTGTTTTTCACCCAACAAAGGATAAGAGTGGATGTTAAGGAAAAAAGGGAGGTATTGTGCTGCATATTTTCTGTTTGTTCCTCCAAATCTACTCCCTATCCTTCTTTCTCTCCCACACAGCTGACCTGTATGGACGTGAATAGACATCAGTGCTCTCATCATTGTACAGGTTTTCTCCTTTCAGATTTCATGATTCCATTAACCTTTCCTCTTCTCAGTTCTTTTGACCTGAGATAGTGAGCTTTGTGTTACTAGACTATCTTTTTTTTGGTCCTCCTATGTAAACATATTTGTAAACAATGTCTTTATAATTACTCTCCTTAAATTCTAATATTTCAAGTGTATCAGCAATTTCCTGTGGGGACCCTGACTCAATAAAGATGGTGAATGGTTTCAGATATGTTGAATCTGAGGATTCTGGAGATTTATATTGATGGAATTTCCAAAGAGAATAGAGGGAGAAAGGTCTAGACTGGTGACATACATTTAGAAAATTATTAGCGGATAAGTAGAAGATGAGATCACCCCTGTGGAGCATCAGGCTGATGATGGAATCCTAGTAGGGACACAGACATTGGGGTGCCAGACATAGGATGTGGATCTCACAAAGGAGGGAGAGATGTTGCAGACACCAAATTATTAATAGAAGCAGGAATATGGAGTGTAATGGGAATAAATGGGGTGGAGGTTTTTAAAAAGGAGAATGTCATTATCACTGACAAGATAGCAGAGAGCACTCCTAAGATGATAATTTAAAAAAATAAAGTACAATTGTAAGTGCAATTGAAAGTGCAACTGCAAAGTCGCAGTTATGGAGGAAATTGAAAAGTCATTAAAAGACCCAGTAGTATTTTAAGGGAGAAGAGAGATTGAAGTTAATTGAGAAATAGGTTGGGAAAGAAGAAGCAGAGCCATCTTCAAAAAAGATATTTGTAAAGGAAGTAAGAAAAGTGACTGGACACAGTAAGATGGCATGAAATCTTGGAAGAGATTATGCTTTGCGGGATGAGCACTTCATTAGGCTTTTTAGACTTGAGAGTTCAATAGAAAGGAAGTGAATAAAGACACATGAAGGAGGTGGAGGACAAAATAAGGAAAGTGCCAGAATATGGCAAGGTAAGGCCAAGAGAATATGGAGAAAAGTTGAATTTGATTAGAAGGAGGAACTCCTAAACTTCTGGACCTTTAGTTAAGCACAGATGTGGATATAGATTAACTTACAGGTAGAAGGGCAGAATATTAGAAGTTCACTTTATGGTTTCAATTTTAAGTTTCTGTTGTGAGTAAAAAGTGCGCTGGAAAGAAGACAAGGTACGAAACAGATATTGGAGGAAATGAGAGGTGACATTGACCACACACAAATAAAAGGATGGTAGTACTGAGGGCTCAGGTGGTGTTAGAAGACATGAATTTATAGAGGAAATTATCTATATATTTGTGTTTTCTCTAGCAGGCCTCAGATGTCCTCATTATAGGAGTGAAAAGCAGTAGATATCACTGATCCAGCTACTAAGTGTCAAGAAATAGAAATATTTGTTTCTTCCTTCCTCTCTTCCTCCCTTTCTCCTTCCTTATCTTTCTTCATTCCCTGTTTCCATCTTTTCTTGTCACTTTTATACCCTCCTTCCCTTTTTCATTTCTCTCTACCCTTTTCTTTCTTCCCTCTTCTGTTCTTTTTTTTTCCTCTAACATTGATGGTGCACTTTTATGTACTAGATATTGTGAAAGCTACAGAAGACACATTTTACAATGTATTTCACAACTTGGCTCAGAGACTTGATGATGGCAGCCACATAGAGATGACATTACATATTCTTGACATTCCAGGTTTTCCTCTCTGACCCATTTAGAGTTTATCTTGTGACTGAACTAGATTTTTTTTCCTATTGCAAAGTTGAAAATGAAATGAACATTAGTGAAACATTTCATCTATATTTCACAAAGTTAAATTGTTGAAAAAGTAATTTCTAGTATAATAATCTAAGGGTAAGGGGTGACTTTCAGTGATTTGAAAGTATAGATGGCCAAATAATTTAACTGTTAAAAAAACAAATTGGTATTGGAAGTTTCAAAACTGACTCTCTTCATGGCCTAAATGTCATGGCTAATTCCTTAGTTCTGTTTCTTACTGGTTTGGTTACCTGGCAAAAAAACAGTGTTTCGAGGAAAAAAAGATCAAGTAATTGTCACTTTCTGAACCTGTTTTGGGCCATGGTCTTCCACGCTTTGAGTTCAATCACTTCAAAGACATTTTCAAATGAAAGAAAAAGAGACTATCCCTGTGGGCTGGACAGAGGCAGCATCCTTTTGACTGAGATAAAATAGCATTTTCATTGTCAGAATCCCTTCTTTTTCTCTTTCCTCCTCTCCCTCTCACTAACTGAAAATGTTTAGATAGTTAATGCTAAGGGCTGAGAGTGTATTTTTCCAATGAAATGGCAGATAACCATATTTTATATTTTTTGTTTCCACCTGACCAAAGTGAGTGCATTATTATAAAAAATACTTTAAAAATTATTATTTTCCCCATTGTTTTCCTATAAAGTGGATATAGTTTTCTTTGTCAAAGTAGAATATTTATTTAAACGGTGTCGTTAGATACATACTGAGCCTTGTTTATGGGTTTAGTGCTGCTTTAGAGAAGGCTGACTGGTGGAAGAATCTGAAGCCCAAAGAACAGGAATCTGGTCTGTATGCAATCCTTTTCCTAGGCATTATTTTTTTCTTCAGGAAATAAGTGTGAAGCTACACAAATCAATGCTAGTGCATTGATAGAAGAGGGATTGTTTGGATGTGCTACCAGTATATAATGTTCAGGCAGTAAATGTGATATAATTGATTCATGCTGGTTTCTAGCATCGTTATGTATATTTCTGTATTTATATGTGAATAACAATCAGGTAAACGAATGACACTGACAAATTCCTTGCTCTATTTTCTTGTATTGGTTTCCTTCCCGTGCCCTCATTCTTTTGGCTTGTGTCTGTATATTATACCCTATATAAGCTGCCACAGCTGTTTGTCAGTTCTCTCTAACAGCCTTTTCTTTCTGTGAGAAGACTAGATCGTTCTGGATACTTGGTTCCTCCCAGAGGTCCAGAATTCCATCCAAGGCTTCCTGTCTTGGTGATTAATGATTTTTGTTTCAACTTGTTGAAATATAGCTTTAGAAAGTGACTAGTTTCAGGAAACACATCTCAGTGAATCATTTAAGGTTGGATAGTCTACCTTGAGTAACTTTACAAATATAAAAAATAAACACAAAAAGAAAACAAACAAACAAAATAAACAATTGGCAGGCATCGCACATTTTCAAATGTCTATTCATGAAGGTATTCAGGAATAGTATAAAACAGCAAGAGATTTTCTAATATTTATCAAATATTGTTACTTTCTTGATTGGGAGGGTAAGGGAGTTTTTGGAAGACTGTCTTATCTGGGATGTAGTTACTTTAGATTTATTGTTTTAATTAGGAAGACCTAGAAGAAGCAGGCCAGGCTATATTCATTTTTTAAAATCCCCAGCACATAGTTGATATATAATTATGTTTGGACAATATGGATTAAACATGACAGAATGCCTGCTTTTGCATCCACTCCTTCTTGAAATGAAACCATACTAAAATGACACTAAAGGAATTCTAGACTTAAAGCTACAAGAAAAAAAGTAGAACAGAAGAAGAGAAACAGCAATCAAAGTTTTGAACATGAAAAGTAGGTGGACAAGTGGTAATTAACTGACCAAAAAGAAAAAAGTTGAAACTGAAGTTGGCTGCGGAAAAAGCTTAGGAGTAACAGTGGCACTGTTTCCCACTAAGCAGCGCCAGGAATTTCTAGAATTGGAAACAGCAAGACTCTCTGAAAAAGGAGATGTCAGGGGGGCTGAAAACAAGTCTGTTTGAAAATCCGTGTAAAAAGGAGTTTGACCTTGCCTATCACAGTTGTCACCCTGAAAAACTGGGTGAACGCACATACCCCATGCCTGCAGGAGACTCTGGAGAGAAATAACCGGTGGGACAACGAATTCAGAGACACAAGTCACGTGTCCCTAAGTAGATACAAGAGGAGTGGGGAATGTAGTCCCTCTGGCTGCGGATGATAGCTCCATTGTGGAAAGTGGTAGGAATTGCGGGTTAGGCACCGTCTCTGCCTCATTAAGATGAACACTAGCGTAAAGGAACTTCATGGATAAGACTACCTATTTTGTGTGGGAATAATCTTAAATTTTGGTTTAATTCCTTTCAGTGGAAACTCCCGAATCATATTCTTTTACTTTGGGCATTTTATCTGGTGACCCTCAGAAACCTCACTAAATGTCTGAATTTTCAAGCGTATCCCGAAATACAAGGGGTTATTATCTTAGTTCTATAAAATCACTAGACCCTGGCCGCTGAAATCCTGCCTGATAACTCTATGACCATCTTCCTATGAGAAACTTTAGAAACCCCTTAAGACTTTGGTGTGATGTAAATGTGTTTATACAGTTAGTACTCCTTTTAGCTCCGTCTTCAACTCCCTTTCTTGATGCTTGAAGCAGACACTTTTTGCCTGCACCTCATCCCCTTGGCTCACTGTGACTTTGGTAGCAGCTATGGTGGGATGTTCCTATCACATTGACAACTTTCCAGCTCGGGCACTTATTGCGTCTCTTGGCATTTTCTGAAGGTTTGGGCAACTCAGCCCCCAAACAGAGCAGCCTGGAAGTGCAGGGGTTTAATGCTCCTTGGGCAAATCGTAACCAGTGAGGGTTAACACTGATAAGCATCTCAACCTCCCAAACACCAGAGGAGCAATGCAGAGGTGTCATCTACACATTTCCTCAGAGGATCTCAGTTGGGATTGAATCTCAGCTGCCGGAGTGATAACCAGGTCAGTAATGCTCTCCCTTCCCTGTGTCACTCTTCATGGTCCCTCACTTCTGCTTCCTGAGAGCCCCTCCCATGTCAGCCAGTGGCACTGAGGTCCTTGTCTCAGGCTTTGCTTTGGAAGAAAACCAAACTTCGACGACTTCCATGTAAATATTTACCTGACCACATGAAGACCCTATCTGTCACCCTTCTTCCACTCCCTGTGAAAGAGAGAGAAACGAAGTGCTTAGAATTTTGCAAATATATGTGTTTAGATTTTCATTTGACTTGCCTGCCTTACCACTGGTATGAATGACATGATTATTAACATTTGTGAAAGATAAAACTTTTCTTATTTCTGACTATTGATTCATAGTAAAACAAGAATTTCAGTAGCTAACACTTTATATTAATTTAAATGTCGTTATTAAAATAAACTGTAATTTGGGCCTACAGTAGTGAAGGAGAATAATTAGAGATACAGCCACTCCCATAGAGATGCCTGTGATGCCTGCAGGACCAGCAGGTTCTGGAATGAAGGGCTCACATTCTTCTCTTTCTTTAGAAATGAAGGCAGTTTGGCTTGGGAAGTATTGCTGATGTGTGCAGAGTGTCAGCGTAAAGAACCAGAGGGATTAAAAAAGGATCTGCCCCAAACATAAATTTCCCAGCATTTTTTTCTTTTCTGTGTCTTATCCCGACCTTGAAGTCTGGAACACCTGTCATTTTTTTCTTTGATGTACAGATTGGCAGACCACTAACCAGGAAATATTTCAAATTTTATGGCTCTGTTTTTTCTGAATCTGATTTTTCCTGCCTAGGAGAGACTATTTATCATCCCAACCAGCTTCTCCACTCACTTCATGCACAGAGAAAAGAGTACAGGAACCCAAGATAGGGAGGTTAAAGGGAAGAGACCTTTTGTCAATGATATTTGTTTAATTAGAGCTTTAAATTTGTAATTAAAAATTCTTCTAATTATTTGTGGTATAGGTAATAGCAAACAGTACAAAGTACTTCTTTCAAAGGCAACCAGTTGTTTTGTGTACACTAATGATATTGTGTGTGCATATTAATGTATATATACATATATGTATATATATATCATGATACATATATCAAATATATAACTATATCTCATAATTTACCTATAAATGATTATATATGTTATATATAATATAATCATGTTATAGTAATCATAGTGCTGTTGTTATAATAGTAACAATGTGCATACTGTTCTGCCTGTTTATACCTTGCTTTTCCACTTAGAGCATCTTAGAGATTTTTCCAAACTAGAAATATTTCATAGAATCAATATTTTAAATGTTTGCATAGTATACATTTTAGGAATATGCCATCAGTTATTTAACCAGCCTTCAGGATAGAGGTTTGGTAGAGATCTTGGCATTTTTTTGTCAATCTTAGCTGATAAAAACAATATTGCAATGAATATCCTTCCATGTGTCCTGTTGTTCTCATATGTCATGAAGTCAGTAGGATAAATTCCTAGTAAAATTGCTGAAATAAAGAGTCTGAGAATTTATACTTTTGCTAAAGATTGTGAAATTACTACTACATAAAAAATATAATTAGATGAAGCTATAGGTATTAGATAAAAAATATGGTTTATTGGATCAATGGTTTACTTCGGTTTCTCTTATTATTAAATAAGTTGAGTGCCCTTTTGTATGTTGAGAGCCATTTGTGTTTCCTTTCCTGTAAACAGCCTTTTTATTTACCTTGCTTATTTTTTCTATTAGACTATTATTTTATTGATTTGTAAAATTCTTATATACAAGGAAATTAGTCTTTTGTGAATGATATAAGCTGTAATTTTTTTCCTGCGTTTCATTTGTCTTTTGATTTTTATGGTAATTTTTGTATGCAGGAAATTTAAATTTTTGTACAGTTAAAGGTACCTTTTTAAAAATAGTTTCTGAGTTTTGCAACACACTCAGAAAGGCTTCCTTTTTCTGAGATTATTAATTAATTTATGTTTTCTTTTAGTACTTTTTAAGGTATCTTTATATTTAAACCTTTGATCTATTTGGAATTTACTTTGTGTAAGACATCAGTTAGAAATAAATCTTGACTTTTTTCTATGTATCTGCCAAGTTGTCTGAAAGCCCTTTGTTAAATAATCCATTTCCCCATTTGAAATACTATTTTTATCATAACTACATTCATGTATGTATTAGATCTAATTCTGTATTTTGTCATCTCTCTTCTATTGACCTATTTTTCCAGTCATGCATAAATATCACATGTTCTTAATTACCATGGTTTTATAAAATATTTTAATATCTGGACAGCTAGTTTCCCTTCCATCCTTATTATTAGCATTATCCTATTTATTATTTTTTTTAAATTGAAGTATAGTTGATTTACAATGTTGTGTTAGTTTCAGGTATGCAGCAAAGTGATTCGGTTATATATATATATTTTTCAGATTATTTTCCATTATAGGTTATTAAAAGATATTGAATATAATTCCTTGTGCTACACAATAAATTCTTGCTGCTTATCTACTTTATGTTTAGTAGTTTGTATCTGTTAATCCCATACTCCTAATTTATCCCTCCCCACTTCCTTTCCCCTTTGCTAACTATAGTTTGTTTGCTATGTCTGTGATCTGTTTGTTTTGTATATAGATTCATTTGTATTATTTTTTAGATTCCTCATATAAGTGATATCATATAATATTTGTCTTTCTCTTTCTGACTTACTTCACTTAGTTTGATAATCTCTAGATCCATCCATGTTGCTGCATATGGCATTATTTCATTCTTTTTTATGGTTGAGTAGTATTCCGTTGTGTGTGTGTATATATATATATATATATATATATATATATATATATATATATATCACATCTTCTTTTTTTTTTGTTTTTTTTTTGTGGTACGCGGGACTCTCACTGTTGTGGCCTCTCCCTCTCCCGGAGCACAGGCTCCGGACGCACAGGCTCAGCAGCCATGGCTCATGGGCCCAGCCTCTCCGTGGCATGTGGGATCCTCCCGGACCGGGGCACGAACCCGTGTCCCCTGCATCGGCAGGCGGACTCTCAACCACTGCGCCACCAGGGAAGCCCTCACATCTTCTTTATCTAGTCATCTGTCAATGGACATTTAGGCTGTTTCCATGTCTTGGCTATTGTAAACAGTGCTGCAGTGAACATTGGGGTGCATGTATCTTTTCGAATTATAATTTTCTCCGGATATAGGCCCAGGAGTGAGATTACAGGATGATATGACAACTCTATTTTTAGTTTTCTGAGGAACCTCCATACTGTTTTCCATGATGGCTGCACCAATTTACATTCCCACCAACAGTGTAGGAGGGCTCCCTCTTCTCCATATCCTCTCCAGCATTTATTATTTGTAGACTTTTTAATTATGGCCATTCTGACTGTTGTGAGGTGATATGTCATTGTTGTTTTGATTTGCATTTCTCCAATAACTAGTGATGTTGAGCATCTTTTCATGCACCTGTTTGGCCATCTGTATGCCTTCTTTGGAGAAATGTCTATTTAGACCTTCTGCCCATTTTTGATTGGGTTGTTTGCATTTTTGATACTGAGTTGTATGAGCTGTTTGTATAGTTTGAGTATTAACCCTTTGTCGGTCGCATCATTGGCAAATGTTTTCTCCCATTCCATAGGTTGTCCTTTAGTTTTGTTAATGGTTGCCTTTGCTGCGCAAAAGATTTTAAGTTTGATTAGGTCCTATTTGTTTATTTTTGCTTTTATTTCTTTTGCCTTGGGAGACTGATCTAGGACAACATTGCTATGATTTATGTCAGAGAATGCTTTGCCTATGTTCTCTTCTAGGAGTTTTATGGTGTCATGTCTTATATTTAGGTCTTTAAACAATTTTGAGTTTATTTTTGTATATAACGTGAGACAGTGTTCTGATTTCATTGATTTAAAGATAGCTGTCCAGTTTTCTCAACATCACTTGTTGAAAAGCCTGTGCTTTCTTCATTCTGTATTACTGCTTCCTTTTTCATAGATTAATTGACCATAGGTGTGTGGGTTTATTTCTGTGCTTGCTATTCTGTTCCATTGATCTATGTGTCTGTTTCTGTGCCAATACCACACTTTTGTTTTTTTTAAACTGTTTTGATTACTGTAGTTTTATAGTATAATTTGAAGTCTGGGAGGGTTATGCCTCCAGCTTTCTTCTTTTTCCTCATATCCTGTTTATTCTTGTATATTAATTTTGCTTATGTATTTTAGAACTGCCTGGTTTGAGTTTTTAAAAATGGTATTTTTGAAAGGTCATATTAAGATTATTGATTAATTCAGAAAATTGGTATCTTTATGTTATAAAGGGTTGCAATCCAAGAACATGGTATGATTTTCCATGTTTTCCATCATCTGTATCCCTCAGTAATATTGTAAAGTTATTATTTTATTCAGATCTCATATATTTCTTCAGTTCACTTTAGGTATTTTATCATTTTGGTAGTATTATGAATGACATTTTCTTCCATTAGCTTCTTAATTAGTTATTTGCCTCTGAAGACTATTGATTTCTGGATATTAATTTCATACTTGTACTTAATAATTCCTCTTAAAATTTATAAATGTTTTTCAGTTGATTTTATTGGCCTTTCAAGCAAATAATCGTATTATCAACAAATAATGATACTTTTATTTCCTCCGTCCAGTTTTGTGTCTCATGTGCTTGTTTCCCTAAATTTGTTGCCTGGTACTTTAGGAATAAAATTTAAAAATAGAAATGAAAAAGGATATTCATTTATTTTTACACTTTTAATTTTTTTTGCATTAACGAGAGTTCATTTTGCTTTTTCCCTTCAAATCTTCCATTATGCCTTTTTGGTGAATACTTCAGAAATTTAAAAAAATTGAATAGATTTTATTTTTTAGAGAAGTTTTAGGTTTACAGAAAAATTTAATGGACAGTTCAGAGCCATTATGATTTTTTAATCTTTTTCTGAAGTGTCTGTTTTCTTCATGATATTTCTAATTTTGCATTCATTTCTATAATATTACTATTTGTTTTCTTCTCATTCTTCTCTGAGTTCTGACATGTCACAATTCCAGTATCTGTTATTGTCCTGTATCTTCCCTGAGATACATACCCTTATCTTCGTGAGGCCATTATGTCATAAATTTATTTAAAGTTATAATTCTACCATGGGCCACAATTTTCATTGATAATGTGGTAACATTTTGGGGGTAATGTATTTTATTTAAATTTTCTCCCTGTTTCTTTTCTTCTCTAATCTTTCATATTAGATCTACTCTGGTTTCTTTTTAACTAATACTCTCTTTTGAATGAGATAAATTCTTTATGTATCAACTATTTGCAAAATGTCTGTGTGGAGATGAGACCAGGACTGTATTCCCTCTAGTAGAAATTCTCCCATGATATGTAGTTATGTTTATAAGTGAGTATTTTTTCACTTTTATTTCTCCCCAACTCACTGATATTGACGCTTTAGGCTCCTTGTAATGCAGTCTTTCTCCTCCCGTGTCCAACCGACTGATGCCTTTCTGCAGATCTGGTTGGCTATGTGGATCCTTGTTCAGTGCCATCTTCTCTGCTTCTCAAAATTCTATGACAAACTGGATCTAGGAAGGCTCTCTCACCTCCCTGTGTCTCTGTTCTTGTTCCAAGCAAGACATTGTTGATTTTGCACATCAAGTGATCCTCTTACTTAGAGACTACTCTAAGACATTCTCTCTTGAGTCACCCTGTACTCCAGTTGACCTTCACTGCATTTAATAGCACTTCATCAAATTGTGTAGTTCTGGTTTGTAGAAATCTTCTAGTTTCATTGCAGATGGAATTTGCATTCCTGTTTCTTTTTCTTATTATTTTGGAAGGAAGAAATTGTCTTTTTAATGTGTTATTTTAAAATAAAAAATCTGGACTGCTTTTGAAATTCAATTTTTAATATCTACTAAGTCCAATTTCACTTGTTATTTAGTTTTTAATATTGGCTGGAATAAACTTTTCAGGACCAGTATCTGTATCCCTAAATAAATATAAAGAAATGCTTTAGGTGAGAAGTTGTGGGAAAATTTTGAGGAGGAGTGCTGGGGATGGGAGAAAGAAATGTGATATAAAGAGAATAAATTAGGAGGTTTATACTATGTTATTTTCATGCTAGGATTAAGCTAGAAATTTGATGTGTTTGTTGATTTGTTTGATGACAGTGGTTTTATAATTTTGTAATGTTATATAATAGTAAATATTAGCTTTGTATAAACAGGAATAAAAACTAATGGTTCTTATTTTCAGTTCAACAAAATTAGAAATAGTGAATATAAATGTTGCTATTTAATAATAATTTTAAATACAATTGCCAGTGTCTTATAAGTTCAGTTCTTCAGGCTGACAACACATATTATCAGGAAATATTCTGATGAAGTTATCAGAATGATTTTGTTATTTCCTTCATTGTTCTCTCTAAATTAGTTAGTAAATTCAGATGTTTATTTCAAGAGCAAAATAAAATCAAGTAAGAGGCTTTTGTTGAGGCTTATCAACATTTTCATTCAAAGTTGAATCTGAACTATTCTTTGCTTAGTTCTATACTGAAGTCCTAGGTAAATTTGATAATGCAGAGATAAGTTTTGCTTTAATTTCTGCTCATTTGGTGTAGCTGTTTACTTTTATTAAATATGTAAAATCAGCTTCTGGTGATTAAGACTTTTAAAAATTAAAATGAAATGTGTTCGATAAAAGTACTTATCAGGAATTAGTTGGTAAATATAAGCATAGAATTCTACACATATTAATTGATGAAGATAAATTATATTTATTCCAAAGAATTTCCCAACCCTCCAATTACTTATTGACCACCTGATTTTAAACAGTGTGTGCTGAGCTGAGTAGAAAAGAAGTAAAACTATATTATGACTGGAAGTTGTAGTTAGAATTTGTTAATAATTTCATCTGGATGAGAAGTAAATTATAAAATATATGGCACGTTCCCTTCCAAAGTATTAATAAATTGTCTTACAATAGCAGCAATCCATTATATACAAAGAACCAAAAGAAACAGTATACAAGTTGGAAAGAACATGGGCTTTGAATTCGGTTGTGTCTGTGTTCAAAACCCCAAATCCTGTTTCACTTCTTATAGGGACTGTGACCTTGGCCAAGTTACTTGAGAGCCTCTTTATCTTTGCATTAGTGATAATAGAACCGTTTAACAGCATTCGGTGGAGGAGCGCAAATGTTAAACTAACTCAGTTTGAGAACAAGTTTTGGGCAAGGGAGAGAGCCAAACAACAATCATGACATGTCCAACTTCACATTATCATGGGTCACAGCATTACAGGGTTTTATACTTATTTTCTTTTGTTTCAAAAATTAGGCAAAAAGAGGTGATATCTGAAAATCTCAGCAGTAAAAATCGAAACAATAAATTAAAATTAAGAGAAGGGGGTGAAGAGGCTCAAATTCTGCCTCTCCCACTTACCACTTGGTCAAATTACTTAACCAGACCTTGCTCTAGTGCCTTCATCAATAAAATGGAAAGAACAGTAGTAGCTGTCTTCTTGCGGCTTATTACATATAGTAGCAAACAGTTATAACGTACTAATTTTTTTGTTCTTGGCAAAAATAGGCAAAATCATTGATTGTACTATGAGTTCAGAGGACTTTAGTCTTAAAAAGAGGAATTCAATTACAGAATCTCAAGTAGTAATTGTATGAATGAATGGTCTTTGATGTTTGAGGTTTGTGCCACCAGAAAGTAGTCTTTTAGGTTAGAGCAATTTTGGAGTCTTGGTGCCAGGGAAACTATTCAAGCAGTAGATTTCTGCTTAACTAACAGTCTGATACTACCAGGAGATGATTACTAAAAATGTAAAAGTGAAAGCTTACGTAAGTTAAAAAATGTAACTGTTAAAAAAAAGACTTACTGAGAATGCAGAGTTAGGGAATGTTAATAGCCATCATAAAAGTTAATAGTCCAAGAAACAAAAGAAAGAGCAATTCAGGCAAAACTAATAGCTCTTCTCACCCATATTCCATCTGAACATCTTGTGTTTGAATTGCACTTACTAAGAGACCACTTACTAAGAAAATTAATAATAAACATTTTGAATAAAGTACACTGGAATTCTACTGTTACAGCAACAGGAGAAATATAGGAACTGTTCCACTTGGTGAGTATCTTTTTCATCTAAAATAATACATACATGTACCAAGTGTGACACTGTAATATTTCACTAGAATTCAGACCTAAAGGCCAGATAATGCCCTTTAGTTTCTGCTGGTAATGCGGTCTTCATGGTCACTCTGTTCTCATGGAACAGAGATAACTCCATCTGAATCCTCCATTTAGATCTAAAGAATGTGCCTTATGGATTAGATGAGAAGTACAACCTTAGAAACAGAAAAGCTTGCCTTTTCATTTTGACCTGTATATCAGGACATGAGTACCTTGTCATATTTATGTATAGTAAATATCTTCTTTCAGTATATGGTTTGTCTTTTCATTCTGTTAATGGTATTTTTGATGAACCAAATTTCTCTATTAAAAAAAGTTCTCAGCTTTAATAATGTTCAATACAGCATTCTTTTATTTATGATTAATGATGTTTCGTGTGCTGTTTAAGAAATCATTGCCTCCTCAAGGCAAAGGAAAAGAGAATGCTAATATGAATTCACCTGAAGCATAATTTTATCTGATGTATGACATATAAATGAAAGGCATTGCCATTTAATCAATCTTATTGACACTACAACACTCCAAATTTATTAGAAAGAAATTACTGGTGCAATAGTAAGTCATAATTCTGTAACTTTACTGGGAGCAATAAGTATATTCTTATTAAACATCTAATATAAATTACTCTAAAATTTCTTGTAAAACCTTCCATTTTTTAAAAAATTTATTTTATTTTTTTTGCGGTACGTGGGCCTCTCACTGTTGTGGCCTCTCCCATTGCGGAGCAAGGCTCTGGACGCGCAGGCTCAGCGGCCATGGCTCACGGGCCTAGCTGCTCCACGGAATGTGGGATCTTCCCGGACCGGGGCACGAACCTGTGTCCCCTGCATCGGCAGGCGGACTCTCAACCACCGCGCCACCAGGGAAGCCCTAGAAAGTTTTTATATAAAGCAGCTGAAAATCTACCTCTCTGAGACTTCTGCTTATTGGTACAGGTACCCTTCTCTGATACTTCATGTGGTGTCTAGTTTTCCCTCTGTACACCAGTTCTCCAGGTACTTCGAGATAACTCTCGTCTTCTCATGAAGACTTCGCTTTTAAAGAGCATTATATACTTAAGGAGGAGAGAGCACTTGGTTTTGAGGTGAAGGACGAAGAGAGCAAACAGGCACTGAAACCGTGGACCTGAAGCATAGAAGGGATTTCTGGAATCTAGGTAGAACTGTGGGACTCATCTGACATGGCAATGTGTTAACCCTAAGCGTGAATGTTTGGAGAATGCTTTCTTGGGAGTTTTCCACTTTTAAGGAAGGGTCAAAGAGGTACAAGGGAAATTAGGAATGTGGAATTACTGAACTCATGTAGGAGAGTTTATAGAGTAATATCAGTGGCTACAGAATCAGTTGAATTAAGGTCTGACAAAAGGTCTTCGTATTTGTTGATTTTTAATTCATTGGTGTAGGTAAACAATTTTAGTACAGAGAAGGGATCAAAAAATCATGTATTGGGGGGATTGTTGATAAGCTAGTGTAGTCAGTTTGGATAAAACCAACTTTTCTTTTTAATGGCAATCGAAAAACATTGAAGCCTGGAGTATCTAAAATTGATGATGTAAGGGCTGTTAGCTAACTGGTGAGAGAGAAAAACATTGGGATCTGTTGTTATCTTGGAAAAAAGTGATACTTAAATTTTAGAAAAAGATTGCAATGATGAGAAGCGTTTTTATATTCAGTTGAGGGTGCTGTCTACTTTGTGGAAGGTTGCCAGTTTACATCTTGCCAGTTATATGAGTAGTTTACATATAGAAACCTGAGCTAACTTCTGCAGTACTTCTGAGCATTTAGGCAACGCCTTACTGTCCTTAGAGATCAGTTTGGCTGGAAGTTCCCTTAAGCATCCACTGGACCTTTTGCAAACATGGGTAAATAAGAGACAAGGTACCCCAGAAAAGGAAGAGATAATTGAAAGGAAGAGGTTCATGAAAATATGGGAGGATATTTAGGACCCAGGAAGAGCAGAACTTAGTCTTGGAAATAAAAGAAACTTTAAATCATAAAAAAATTGAAAGCAAGAAGAAAATGGTATAAAGAAAGAACTACAGAGGTGCTAATTATCACTATAGTGGCAATCACATTAAAGTATGTAAATGTATCAAATTAACATGTTGTACACCTTAAATTTTCACAATGTTACATGCCAAATATATTTCAATTAAAAAAAAAAAGAAAAAGAACTACGGAGATATATAAAGGCAGAAAAAAGGAGAAAAATGTAATTAACAATTAATAATATCAATCTCCTTGTAGAGTAAGGAAGCTTGATAGTTGACAGCAAAAAAAGTCTCAGTTATCTTTAGTTTTGAGTAAATAAAAATACACAATTTGTGGCAGTCATTTTAAGGATCATAATAGTCATTATGTTATGATATGAATAAAAGGAATTAGGTGAAATTTATATTACTGATTGAAAGTGTACTAATACCATGAATTTGTGTAGAAAATACCAATGCACAAACAAGTATGAAGTAATAATAATATTATTCTATTTAAAACTGGGCCCTAGGAATAAAAGCATTCTGTTTTCTGCCTGCTAACCTGAGTTAGGATTTTCTCTGACACACAACCAATCCAAGACCGATTGTTGGTTGGTGTATTCCAGAGAAGCCCAATTTTCCTCTCATCAGGAGATATTATTGTCCCGTAAATATGGTGAAGTTTCCGGAAGTATTCCTCTTCTTGCCAGCCAATTCACTTAAATTTGGAGACTTTCTGAAACACCATCAATCCAGACTAAGAATCAGTCCTTCTAAGAGGCTTCAGTCTTCCTTATCAAATATGGTGGTAATTCTTAAAAAATATGATCTTATTTCTTTCTAACACGTCCCACATCTAGAACTGTTTGTAAAGTCATTTGGTTTCCTAAGCTTCTAAACATTATATCTTTTCAAATTTACATTGCCTCTTTCAGGAATCACTTAGGATAATTTTCACTCTTATGCAGCCTAGTTAGAGGATACCTTTCAGTAATTTAAAGACTTTCCAAATATTAGAAAGACTCTGGCTTATTTTGTGTAGGCCTCTGTGATATCTTGGAGTTGGTTTACAAGTGAAACAATCTTCTATCTTCAGTGAAATTTGGAAATCAGTATAATGTTTGCTAATATTTTTCTCAAATGTGAAAGGATATGGCTTCCCTTCTCCTCAGATCTTAGTGCTAAGTGGTTGTTTTCTCTAATCCTAATTTGCCTTTCTGTGTTCTGGTTCTGCCCCATGCCTGTCCCAGAAGAGAGTCCCATCACTACAGAGGAATGAGAAGTTTTGTCGCTATACTATGCTACTTACCAGATAACACTATCCTAGGTAAATATACATGTGGGATTCTAAGCACTTAACAGTTTGTAGCTGTTTGCCAAGAATCCAATCAAGTGTACAACAGACATTTATGGAGTGCCTGCTGTAACTTAAGATGAGATGCTAGACATAGGGGGGAGAGGATGCCAAACCAATCATTGCTTTCTTGGAATTAATAGACAGTAACCTGGAGAATTTCAAATGGTTAGGTTGCTATGAAAAAAATAAACAGGGTGATGGGATAGAGAGTGCATGGGAGAGGGTATGTTAGATTTGGAAATCAGAGAAGACCATTCTATGAAATTGCTGAAAGCTGAAAGATCAGGGGCTGGTCCTGTGAATATCTGAGAGAAGCACCTACTGAGCAGAGTGAAAGCAAGTGCCCTAATGTGGGATCAGGTTGATGTGTTCCAAGAACACATCAACGGAGTGTGTACGGAGGACCATAGAAAAAGGGGAAAGATACGAGAAGGCTAGATAGGTGAGCAGAACTAGTCCACACAGAATATGAGAAATTGGGATTTTATTGCAGGTGCAATTGAATACCGCTATAGGACTTTGAGGAAGAAAATTTTATGGTTTAATTTTGATTACAAGATGACCATTCTGGATATTATGGGGAGAATGAGCAAAATAGCTGATCCAGGATGACCAGTTAAGAGGCTCTGCCCATAGTCTTCGTGAAAAATTATGGAGGCTTATACTAGGATGGTGGTGGCAGGGATAACAGAAAACGGTAGATGCAGGATTTATTTGGGAGTTAGACTTGACTGATTTGTTAATTGATTGGATTCAGAGAATAAGGAAAAAGAGACAACTTGAGGTTGATTCCTGAGGTTTTGGCTAAAGAAACTGAGAGGATGATGGTGGTATTTATGGATTACAACTAAAATATATATTCCTAGAGACAAGAATTCCGGGTGACTTTCTGATTATCCAAAGTTCTGATTGTGGTGACTCTGAAGTATTCTGGGATTCACCTCAGGACTTAGAGAGAGCCTGATCCTCCAACCTCCCCATCATTTGGACAGCTCCTAATTCCCTGTATTACATCCCTTTATCTTTTACGTGCTAAAGTGATTTCTACTTTTTGCAACTGAGCTCTGACAGTTGTGAGCCTGGAGAAAATCAAAAAGCATATAGTTTCATTGAAGACAAGAGAAAAATATGTTTTGTGATAGAACTGTCAATTCTGTTGAATTGTGAAATGTGGCTTAGAAATGAAGCAAAATGAATCAAAAGAAGTGATCTTTGGATGTAATATGGAGTAATTGGTGCTAACGGTAACCGCAATTCAGTAGAATGTTAAAGGGAAGCCCAAGTAGATGAGGTTGAAGAGCAAATAGGAAATGAGGCAGTAACAGAGAAACTATATAAATGCTTTAAGTAGTTTTGTTTTGACAGGGAACAGAGAAACATTATGGTAGATACAGGGAGACAAGGGGTCAAGGAAGGATGCATTTGGAGTAGAGATACTTTATATATCCGTTACCTTGCTTTTGGTTGTAAATGGCAGAAATTCCAATTCAAATTGGCTTAAGCGATAAGAATAAAAATTGGAATGATTCACGTAACTGAAAAAGTTCAGAATTAAGGATTCCAAGTGTATTTTTCTGCAGCTCTCTGTTCTACAGTTGCCTACATTTTTCTTTATACTCAGATTCAGCTTTTATTATAATAGCAAAATAATATCAGTAGTTCTGGCTTTCATATATTTACAGCATACGGATCAGAGTGAGAGGAAATACAAGTCCTGACATTCTCTCTGATTGGACTAACATAAATCAGTCACAACGTCCAGAGAAATGTCATGAATTAAATGGCTAGCGTCTGGGTTCCTGCCACTCACCAAATCAATAGCTGTGTGTACGGGAATAACATTCCCTGAATTGCTTCCACCTTGAAGCTGAAGGTGAGAGTCAATCTCATCCAACATTTGGCTGATGGGCAATGGGGGGGGGGGGGTGGAAGAAATGGTCAAGTTCATAAGCTAATACACTGTCTGTGTGCTATGGGAAAGAAGCCAGAGGAAGAGATCAGTAACAGAGCGAAGAGGAGAGGTCATTTCAGTGTGAGATCTTTCAGTGAGTAAGAGGAGGGCGCCAGAGCTGGCCTTGGGTGGGAGGAGGGTCACTTTCTCCACTGAGACGAGAGAGGAAGAGAGTGGCAGAAAGCAGCTGGCTGCCTGTGGGAGGAAGGAGGAGTTCCCTCGTGCTGGCTTTTGTTTTCCCAGAAAAGTGTGAGACAAGATCATCACAAGATCATCAGTTGGTGGTGAAGGAGGCAGGGGCCCAAGAGGAGAAGATGTGAAATCATCATTTTGAAGAGTGTGAAAGTGAAAGATGGGGGGTATACAGGATCTACAGAGAGGGAGGCAAGGGCTGAGAACCACTAGCCGATTCCTATTTCTGTTTTGAAGGCTTGCTGTTCTCCTGGACACTCATTAACAAACTTGAAGTGATTATTTATTACCTCTCCCGATTTTCTATTTTACCCACTCCCAATTTCTAGAGATGATGTTTCTTAAGAATTAAAAAGAATTCATTCTTTTCCTTCCATCCCACCATCACTCCTATGGTGTAAACTGTCATCTTTGCACAGGAGGGTTATGGCGGCAGCCGTGGTAGAAATCTTATCTTTAGATGCTTCCTTCCCTGATCCATTCATACTGCTGCCAGAATAATTGTCCCTAAATACAGCTTTTGTCATGTTGTTTCCTTGTTCAGCGCATCTGCCTGAGTTTCATAGGTCTTTAGGTGAGGTTTTCCTTGTATTTTTTCCCTTTTCTTTCCAATATAGAAATTTCTAGTCCTGTCAGTCTAGTCTTTTCCTTTGCTCAGGAACTTAATGTCGTATTCTTTTCCACTTTTCTGTGTGTACTCATAGCCCCCATGCCAGAAATTGCAAACCTGGCCCTTTCTCTACATCAAATCAGACCCAGCCTTTAGGACTCTGCTGTGGAAATTTCTGGGATGATGGTAATGTCCCATATCTGCATAACCACATGTAGCTATTAAGCACTTGTTTTGAGTGAAGAACTTATATTTAGATTATATTTTTACTTATATTTAATTTTACTTGTATGTAAATTTAAATGTAAATAGCCAAGTGTGTGGACACACACAGCTTTAGGACCTACGCTTTATCCCATTACTGCCTTGATGCCACTTAACCAGTTCAACCCTGATAGACATTCCCCCTTGTGGGAAGTCCTGTAGCTTTTGATGATGTTTACAGCACAGCTGTACATTTAGTTCTATATTTTCCTGCTTTCAAGTTTTCACACTTGCCTTGTTTCTCCCTTTGTCTTATTTTTCTCTTTTACCTACAACACTGAGCTCATAGCATAACCTTCAATACATACTTGACTCAAGTTTTGAATTATTTATGTGTGAGGGGATGCTTCTTTCCTACTAAAACAAGATAGAAAACCAAAGATAAAAATGGATGAACACTCTGCCAGGACGTCCTTCTGGCAGGAAGGGAATTCAAAATGGCTTATTCTCCTTGTCCTTCTTGAGTTCCTTCCTCTCCCTTGGATGGCTCCCTCTTTCCTTCCTGCCCAGAGGAATTCAAACATCATTATCGTTGTATACTTTGCAAAACTGTTTTATGATATATGGTACAATAGCAGTTTATTACTCTTAAGAGAGTAGTATTTTAACTGCTGCTCTGTGGTTTGTTTACAACATGTGGTTAGTTTTACTAAGGAATTACTCAGATGTATATACCAGTTTCCTAGAAGTTGTGGAACCATCCAATTTCCACAGTTTACTAGTCTAACTTGTCCTCTAGCAATGAAACCTAAAAGTCTTTTAATTTGAGGACAGTCGACTTTTTAAGTAGGAAGTAAAGGGCCATGTTGCTGGTCTGGAGGGAAGTTAAATGGATTACTCAGTAATTCTGTGCCACCCCTCTCCTGAAGGGTTATTCAAATCCACTCACATAATACATGGATTTTTCTGTAGTGATTAGCCCACAAGCATTCAGTTGACAGACATGTATGTAGCCTTCTCCTTTTCCCTCCAATGGGAAGTGGGCCTTCACTTATGCAAATTATGGCGCTCACGCTGGGGACCCACAGGAGAGGGCCTGACACAACCGCATCAACAGAGATATAAATCCCTCCACTTGCCGGCCTTCCTATTCATGAAGCTGCTTCAGCGTTCAGTTATGTTCATTTGCATGTTAACACCAGCAAAAAGTATGCAAAACATGAATGCCCAGCTTTTCAAAGGGGAGGAGTAAAAGCACAGGACAGACTGTTGAGTTTGGTTTTGCTTTCTAGACAATGAAAGCCTAGGAACAAAATCAACTTGCCAATCCATTTTTCTTAAGAATAAAAAGTCAATTCTGTTTGCTCCTGCCAGATCGGGCAACCTGATTTTCGTCCACCATTTTCTAAAACTTGGATTTAAACTTTTAAACTTCGATGTAAGGCATATGACTTCAAATACTCACAGCGACTAGCCCATGTTAATCTTGCCCTTAAGAATAAAAATTTTTTTTAAGGACAGTAACGTTATTTATTTATTTTAATTTATTTAATTTTTGGCTGCACCACGTGGCTTGTGGGATCCTACTTCCACAACCAGGGATCGAACCCATGCACCCTGCAGCCTGCAGGGGAAGCAGGAGTCCCAACCACTGGCCCACCAGGGAACTCCCAAGAATAAGATTTTTATCTTTCTCATTTGCCTCTTCATTGGTACTTCCTTATTTCTCTTTCTCTCTCTCTCTCTCTCACACACACACACACACTCTCTCTCTCTCTCTTTCTCTCTCTCTCAAGTAAATAATGTAATGCACTATATGCCATACGGTAGCATACTGCATAATGGCAACTAAGGAGGTTAAATTCTGTTATTTCTAGTGCCTAACACTACTTCATTGTATTTGGATACCTCTGTATTATTTAAATTCTTTCACTTCTATTGCATCATATAAATATAGGTGCAATGAAACAATGAGTGAACATAAAAAGCAATGATTTACTCACTTAAATGCAAAAGCTTTTTTTTTTTGTCTTTTGGGGAATAAAAAAAGGTACTTCAAGAATAGTATAACCAAAAAGATGTTTAGTTAAATCCTGAAAAGAAAAAAGACGGAGAAGAAAACAGAATAACAAAGAAAAAATGCTAAAAAGACAGTAGCTGAAGAGAAATCTGACATTTAAACCGAGGCGACTAGTGGTGCCCATGGCAACTCCTCTGACAACTTGGTAAAAAAAAAAAAATAAGACAAAAATTCTATTCTCTTCTTTGCTTTCAAGGATAATCCTTGCTTTTTATTTTTTCTCCCTGGGAACCATGACAATTCTTTTTTTTCTTTTTTGGGACCATGCAGGAATTTCTTTTATAATAGACCTAATAAATAATGGAGCGTTAATGTCCTTTAGACAACTAGATGGGAAATTTGATCTTCCCAGAACACATTTCCACGCTTATATGTGATCTGGGTGCTGAGAAGTGTAAGTAGTGCTAGTTGTTTTATATTTAGGATTTATGCTATTTTACAGTTCCCAAGTTGAATACAGTATTAAATACAATTCATGTAAGATGAGGAACTTGTTTTAATTGTTCTGTCGAACCCAGCACGTGATAATCATTCTCTCTAAATTTGAATCAAGTTTCTATCTATTCTGTCATTTGGGTATCTCTGGAAATATTATCACCCATGACTAGATAAAAATAGTAAGTGTACATTAAAGCTGTGATGTTCACCCTCTCTTTCAAATATAATTTCCAAATAAAGAGTCATTTTTCAAAAGTTCTATCACAGCATCAGGATGTAATTTTAATTTCAGAGCTCATACCTTGTGAGCCTAAACACTGTGGTGTGAGAGCCACTGTTTGCAGGAAGATAGCATTGTTACTGCCCAATGGACCTTGATGCTATTTTATACATAATTTGCTCAAGATTGTTTTTCACTTTTTTTCTTAAAGTGGGAAATGAAAGGAATGGTTACATTTCAATTGTCTTGTTTGCAAACCTTAAGTCTGAATTTCAGGAATGCTAATTTGTACTTAAATATTTTTATCATTTTTGCTTTTAATATAAAAATGTTTATAACTCAACAAATTAGCATGGACTAAGAAAGCAGATTGACCCTTTTATGTTTTACAGAAAAATTTCTAGGAAGGTTTAATGTCGTAAAGTGTTACTTGCTGTTTGTAATCTCCCAGAATTTTGAGATTATTTCCTGAAAATATAAGTGATCTTTTAACAGTAAGAAAGTTTATCAAACACTTACTCATAATGTGATAATGTGCCAGGGTCATTTACATAAATTATTTCTTATCTTCTTGACATTTCTATAAGGTAATATTTTATGCCCATCTTACAGGTGAAGAAAGATAATAGGAACTTGTCCCATGTCACATAATTCATAAGCTGCCGAGTTGGCATTCAAACTTAAGCCTATTTAAATCCAAATTCTAGTGCTGATATTTACCATTTTGTACAACATCACAGAATCAGCAGCATAAATCCCATCTCTCTTTGACAGGTAAATTAAAGCAGGCTACAAATGGATTAAAAAGGAGTTTGCTTTAAAATTTTCTTCTACTTTTTTTGTGTGGGGGGGTAAAGGCTTACTGTACTCTTATTTCTATCAAAGAGTGAAAGGGAAGGAATAGAAAGAAGTGGAGAGGGGAATCTAGATCTCTAAGTTCATGCCTAGAAAGGCCTGCCCAAGCATGGAGAGTGAAGATGGCCGTTTTCTCCATGAAAATGGCAGTGACTGATTTGCCTCTTCATCTCTGATATCACCTGTACCTGACATTCTGTGGCAGAAAGTTGAAAATTAGTCAAAACCATGAAAATGAGAGAAAGATAGAGTGTCATGATGGTTTGAGCCCTACGAACAGAACTGCTCTTAATGATTGTATTATATATATATAATATATATGTAACATTTATATATATATATATAAATGTTGTATTTTGAAACGGCCATGGAAATGTGCTGCTCAGATCCTGCTTGACTGACAGCCTTGGCTGCCGCCCCTCTGTATTCACCGCTTCATCCCTGCTGAAGCCACATTTCCTCTGGGTGCTCTCAATCGATAAGTGGGCACTGAGGGGGCACTAGTGCAGGTCTATTCCTCTAAGACATGGGACTCCTCTAAGTCATGGCTTTAGCTCCCCGTCGACCTGGTTGACACATTCTTAGAACTGCTCTGAGGCTCTTCCTAACCAATCCTTCATTCTTGCCCCTCTCCTCTCGCTGGTATGAGACCTACAGTTGTGGTCTAAGGACTTTCCCTGTCTACTGTACCTCCTCTTGTTTATCCGTGATAGGTGTGTCCTCTGATAAATCTCTTCAACATCTGATTCCATCTTGGCATCTGCTTCTCCCAAGGACTTGAGCTGATACGTGCTTAAAGTAGTTGACCTGGGAGGCCAACCACTTATATTGAAGATGTGTTCATATCTCAAAACACTACTCTCTCTAGGTGTTGTCAGTGTTAGCCTAATGACCTAAAGACCCATAGATATTTTATAACTAAAGATGTATCAGTGAATTTGAATCCAGTCTTCATCAGTATATCTGTCTTTAAATAATTGCCTACTTCTATAAAATTGAATTTTGTATAAAAGGATTAAGATTTCTTAAAGGAATATACAACAGTACTCCTGAAATTCTCTATGGATGATTTATATAGTCAAAGATGGCCATGATGGGGCTTCCCTGGTGGCACAGTGGTTGGGAGTCCGCCTGCCGATGCAGGGGACACGGGTTCGTGCCCCGGTCCGGGAGGATCCCACATGCCACAGAATGGCTGGGCCTGTGGGCCATGGCCACTGAGCCTGGGCGTCCGGAGCCTGTGCTCCGCAAAGGGAGAGGCCACAACAGTGAGAGGCCCGCGTACCGCAAAAAAAAAAAAAAAAAAAAAAAAAAAAAAAGATGGCCATGATGGGCACAATAAAAGTTCTGTAATTACCTCTAGAATTAGTTGAACAATCTACTGAGATTTTCCCCGTTTGAACTTCAGAGTCAATGTCCCTTTTTGCCCAAGCCTCACCTAAGTGCCTTCCCTATTGGGAACCATATTTCCAGCTAATCGTTTATACTCTTAACACTAGCCTGTTAGTCCCCAGTGTAATTTTTCTGCCAAGTTCCTTTTAAATGGTATCCTTAAATCTAATGATCCTGTTCTACACTCAGCAGTTCTAGACTGCCACTAGCTTTACAGCTAGCTAATTTTTCAACCACTATCTCTTTCTCCTGAAGGTCCAGGATAGGAAGACATACATTTTCCCATCATGAGGAATTGGTGGGCTAAGTTGTACATCGGCCCAGAGAAGTTAGCATGTACAGTTCTACAGCTGTGAGCTTATAAGAGTTACACCAATGCCTGATGGGTACTATAGGGTAGTGTCTTTAAAGTTATACAATCTGGTAATTCTTACTCCACCATTTACTGGTTTTGTGACTTCAGGCAAGTTAAGGAATCCTTTAAGTCTTAGGTTCTATTTGGAAATATCTATTCTTAATAAATCTACTCAGAGAGCTCTGATAATGGTTGCATGATGATCTACATAGAGTATTTGAATAATTCTTATGCAGAGAAAGTCCTTAATAAATGTTAGTTATTATTATTATATGTTATAGCTCAAAGTTTCTGAAGATAAGAATTTGGTTTTCTCTGATCCAAATTTTTTTTAATTGAAGTATAATTGATTTACAATGTTGTGTTAGTTTCTGCTGTACTGCAGAGTGGTTCAGTTATACATATATATACACATTCTTTTTTATATTCTTTTCCATTATGGTTTATTACAGGATATTGAACATAGTTCTGTATGCTATACAGTAGGGACTTGTTATTTATCCATTAGCTCTGATCCAGATTTCCTTCTTCAAATACCCTTAAATTATAACATATCTGCTATAAATCAGGAAATTAAACTAACCTGAAAATGTGAGTTTACTATATTATTTATTCAAGTTCTAGATTTGCACTGAAGTTTTTCTTTTTTACTCTTGCTTATAAGTATATAAACCTGTAATGTGTATATCTTTAATTTATGCAGATTTCAACTATTTTAGTAAAAGAAGATGAATGAGTGCATTATAATATGGCAAACTGTCAGTCTAGAGGTGGTTCTACCTAAAAGCCAGGCTGGAGATGAGATGGTACCTAGCTCTCAAATCAGGACATGTGAAATTTCTTTTAGTAATTATTCTCATAGCAGAATTTGAAAATATGTAGTACTTCTCCTTTAAAATGAATGTATTGAGAAATATAAGATTTGCCTCTCACTTGAATATTTTATGGCTTTTAAAATGTACCTTTTCCCCATTGTATTCAAATTTGGAGAGTTAAATGATGACTGTAGTTGATAATACTGTACTATATAATCAAAATTTGCTAAGAGAGTAGAACTTGTGTTCTCACCAAAAAAAGGAAAAATGTGAGGTAATGGATATGTCAGTTAACTCAATGATGGGAATCCTTTCACAGTGTATACGTATATCAAGTCATGTTGTACACTTTAAATATATTGCAATTTTATTTGTCAATTATACCTCAGTAGTGCTGAAAAAGAATTTGGAGAGTTAAGCTCCTAAGTTTTCTCAAAGCAAATTCATTTTCAGATATCTAAAAGAAACAGAAACCAGTCTAACTGTGCAGAGCGCCTGTGCACAGTTTTTATGCCATTAGAGCGTATCCTGAGCTGAATGGACTTCCACTGATTCGTTTATTGCACTTTGGGGCTAACGATGTCTTTTTGTGACACCAGCCACACAAAGATATCCAAGTGCCTTCTTTTCCATCAGGACTATTGGATAGCAAAGTTGCCCACAAGAAGTAGGTCAATGGAGTTGGGGTGAAGAGAGACTGAACTTTCAAGGGCAGTTTAGAGCTTAGGTTCTTCTTTCCTGTTTTACTTTGAAGACACTGCTTCCTTCACATAGTTCTCTCTCAATTTCTCCCCCATTTTGTTTTTTTCTTCTTTCCATTTCCATTGTTACCTAATATTTGAGGTTGAAAATAAATCTGCAAGCAGAATCAGAATATTTCTGTGCTGTAGTCAGTCCAAAATTTTTTCTGAGATTTTATTTTTACTTTTGTATGAACTGGAGTTACCTTCAGGGTTCCAATGAGGAAGCCAAAAGGAAGGGAATTGAACAGAAAATGTAGGCAGATTAATATTAACATTTTAGTTTTTGCTTTTATTTCTTGTTTATTATGGAAGTATTCAAACTTCAAACATACAGAAAGTAGAGAGAATATTATAATGAATTCTTGTGTTGTCATCACTCAGCTTCAGTAGTCATCAACATGAATAATTTTTATTTCACTTATCTCCCTCTACTTTACCTCTGTTTTTTGATCTTGAAGTATTTTAATGCAAAACCCAGACATCATACCATTTCTCCCTTAAATAGTTCAGTGAAGGTTTTAACGGATAAGGACTTTTGCTTCCACTGTCGATGCAGGTATCCAAAATGTAAGATAGTATAATATTCTTCCATATTCTCTGGTAACCTAGGGTAACTTGTTTTGTTATCATAAGGACATTAAGGGTTTGGGATAGCTTATCATGCTAACTGCACTATTTATGAGAAATCTTTTAGAGGATTTGAAATTCTATATTGCTAAATCCCCTATACGATAGATAGAGCTTTCTTGTCTTCCAGTTATAAATATTGCAGTGGTGGCTCTAGCAAATGCAGGTGTGAAATACAGCACACAGCAGGATTTCAGTTCTTAAGTCCTGAGGTGATTGGTAAGTAAATGTTTTCAAAAATCCTTCCAAAGATTTGAAATTTGATAGGTGAAACATTAAAAAAAAAAAAATAGGACAGATTCTGTGCCCAGAGACCCATGATTCCACTGGGAACATCAGTCCAGAGAAGGATGTCACCATCTCACCTTCTTTAGGCACAGTTAGCCCAACTGACTAATTCCTAACAATTGTACGTGTAGTTACTGATTGCACAGCAGAAAACACAAATAAGGTTTTGATTTCTATGCTTTCTTTCTGAAATATTGATAGGATATATTGGCAGGTCCATAAATTGACTTTTGACCATTGCACTCACTCTGCGGAAAGAGCTTTAGTACATGTAGCCTCTGAGCTGACACATGTTAATTTCAACCATAGTGACAATGCTGGCATTTCTGTGTCTGCTCAGGGTCATGGTCATTTTTTTTGAGAGCAAGGGTTTTGTCTCTTTTTGGTACATATATCTATTGAGTCTCTGCTGCATGCATATCCTTTAGTGGCTACTTCTTTTTTTTTTTTTTTTTTTTTTTTTATGCGTTACGCGGGCCTCTCACTGTTGTGGCCTCTCCCGTTGCGGAGGACAGGCTCCGGACGCGCAGGCTCAGCGGCCATGGCTCACGGGCCCAGCCGCTCCGCGGCATGTGGGATCCTCCCAGACCGGGGCACGAACCCGTGTCCCCTGCATCGGCAGGCGGACTCTCAACCACTGCGCCACCAGGGAAGCCCAGTGGCTACTTCTTAATGAAACTCTTGGTCTTAAATTTGACTTCCCTACATGTCCCTCTTTTTTTTAACATCTTTATTGGAATATAACTGCTTTACAGTGTTGTGTTAGTTTTTGCTGTGTAACAAAGTGAATCAGCTATACGTATACATATATCCCCATATCCCCTCCCTCTTGCGTCTCCCTCCCACCCTCCCTATCCCACCCCCTAGGTGGACACAAAGCACTGAGTTGATCTCCCTGTGCTATGTGGCTGCTTCCCACTAGCTATTTTACATTTGGTAGTGTATATATATGTACATGCCACTCTCTCACTTCGTCCCAGCTTCCCCTTCCTCTTACCCGTGTCCTCAAGTCCATTCTCTATGTCTGTGTCTTTATTCCTGTCCTGCCTCTAGTCCTTCATAACCATTTTTATTTTTTAGATTCCATATATATGTGTTAGCATGCAGTATTTGTTTTTCTCTTTCTGACTTACTTCACTCTGTATGACAGACTCTAGGTCCATCCATCTCACTACAAATAACTCAATTTCATTTCCTTTTATGGCTGAGTAATATTCCATTGTATACCCTACATGTCTCTTTAAAGGATGGTTGGGTGTTTATCCTGTGGTTCTACTTTTTCTGTTGCCTTTTGCTCATTTGTTTAGTTGGTCATTAACACTTATAGAACAGATAGCATGTCTCTTTACTATTTTATTCATTCCAAATTCTGTTCAAGGACCTTTCCCGTAAACCTGTTAAGATTAGAATAATAAAATCTGATGGAGGAGGCATTCA
The DNA here is from genome assembly GCF_008692025.1 of Phocoena sinus. NCBI lineage: Eukaryota > Metazoa > Chordata > Mammalia > Artiodactyla > Phocoenidae > Phocoena > Phocoena sinus. The sequence goes on from NC_045767.1 coordinate 23,152,446, forward strand.
ACTGTTTTCACGTCTCTGTAAGGCTTTCTCTGACATCCTTGGCTCTTTTGCTAAAATATTTCAAGTAGGCCTTTGCTTTATAAACTCAGTAATGAAAAGCTTTTTAAAATAGTCTATTGCTGGGCTTCCCTGGTGGCGCAGTGGTTGCGAGTCTGCCTGCCGATGCAGGGGATGTGGGTTCGTGCCCCGGTCCGGGAAGATCCCACATAACACGGAGCGGCTGGGCCCGTGAGCCATGGCCGCTGAGCCTGCGCATGCAGAGCCTGTGCTCCGCAACGGGAGAGGCCACAACAGTGAGAGGCCCGCGTACTGCAAGAAAAATTAAAAAATAAAATAAAATAGTCTATTGCTTTACTGAAAAACTCACTTTACTAGAAAGTCATTATTTTTGTTGTATAAAAGTCTGCCTCTCTGTTTAGCTTATACCTATTCATGCTTTCCATGAGAAAGCCCCTCAGACATTGGAAGGCATTATAGCATTCTTTTCTTAACTCAAGGTCAAATCCAGGCTAGAACTCCTACTAAGTTTAGTTATTGCAAAGAATCTGTTTACACATAGGCACTCTCTTAGCCTTATAGTTGAAGTTCAACTTATATTTTTTAAACATTAAGAAAGTAAAAAGTATCTGTAAAACTTAGAAAAAGGTTGGGGAAGAGAGAGAAATTTAAATTGTGTTCCCCCGTATGAATCTCTGTGTAATGGTACCTGAGCATATTTATAATTAAAGATTCCAGTATAAACATCCATATGCAAAATACATTTAGAAGTCTTTGGAAAGTTGAAACATGAAAGTGGATTTAAAATGCCAAGAAGTTAAGAAAAACTAGACTGTTGGCTTTGTGTAAAAATTTATTATTTATTATCTAAAGATAAAAATTTGTTAGCAAGATTTAATGACTATTTGTCTAGCTTTACTTTGTTTCTGCAGAATGATAAAATAGCATAGGATAGAGTCAGTTATACTTTTTACAATTCACACATCTGCTGTCTCTTTTCTTTCTACTTTCTGAGACTTCAGAACTTTTGAATATTTTAATATCTTACAGTCTTTATATTTTTTCATGATATCTTCTACAGGAACTAAAACAATGATGTTTAAAAATGTTTTGTGATTAATTAGTGATGAAACACTGCCCAGCAACCAAAACACAGGTTATATTTAGCAAATCATGACTGCATTACATTTTGATTTCTAACTTAAGAAAAGCTATATTTGTTTTCAAAGGCAAAAGCTAGATTTAATGAAAAAATTTTCAAGAGTTCTAAATCTTTAACAAAAACGTTCTTCAATTTTGAAATGTGTTTTGGAAAAATTTTATCCTTACAATTTACAAAGGGTGTAGTTGAATAAAGAGAAGATTTAATGAAACCCGAGCTTTTCCTTTTCTTCTCTTTCTTACTTTTTTTTAGTTAAGAGGGAATCTTAAACTACCTCTTAAAGTCAAGATGTGGCTCAAAGGGCCAAGAACTTTACAAAACTTGAAAAATAATGTTATCTCAATCTACCATTATCTTTCTAATTTCTGATACAATCAGGAAATGATTTAATGTGTTCTTGTCATTAAATATAACAGATTGTAACTAGAATATACTGAACCACAGTCAATTCATTTTGTTTTCGTACAAAATAGGAAGGAGAGTGAAAAATAGAGCTCTCCACCTTGCCTGGTAAAAGAACTACCTTTCCGACTAGCAGCTTCAATTAATTCAGTACACTGGCCCGTGGAATTGTGGTGACATTTACTAGTCCATTACCTTTCTTGGAAATCAGCTTATTTGGAATACAAAAGAGAAAAAGAAGAAAAAACAGTGAAGTTGTGTTTGTGTTCTTTTTCACTTGGTAAGCAAGATATTTTTCACTGTAAATTCTTTGTAATAGAAGTGCATCTCTCTCACCTTCATTTACTTTAGCACACATATTGTTTATTTATATACAATTTTCTTAAAATCTTGGCAGATATTTGCTTTCTAGACCAGGTTTATCAAATTTAGGAATTCAGCACTTCATCTTCTTTAAAAGTATTCATAGTTTTAAAACCTAGGAGGAAAGATAATTGATGCTGGGTCAGAGTGATTAACAATCTCTAATTTTTATTTTTATTAAAAAATTTTTTTAACATCTTTATTGGAGTATAATTGCTTTACAATGGTGTGTTAGTTTCTGCTTTATAACAAAGTGAATCAGTTAAACATATACATATGTTCCCATATCTCTTCCCTCTTGCGTCTCCTTCCCTTCCACCCTCCCTATTCCCACCCCTCTAGGTGATCACAAAGCACCGAGCTGATCTCCCTGTGCTATGCGGCTGCTTCCCACTAGCTATCTATTTTACATTTGGTAGTGTATATATGTCCATGCCACTCTCTCACTTTGTCACAGCTTACCCTTCCCCCTCCCCATATCCTCAAGTCCATTCTCTAGTAGGTCTGTGTCTTTATTCCTGTCTTACCCCTAGGTTCTTCTGGACATTTTTTTTTCTTAAATTCCATATATATGTGTTAGCATACGGTATTTGTCTTTCTCTTTCTGACTTGCTTCACTCTGTATGACAGACTCTAGGTCCATTCACCTCATTACAAATAGTTCAATTTCGTTTCTTTTTATGGCTGAGTAATATTCCATTGTATATATGTGCCACATCTTCTTTATCTAATTTTTAAATAAGATTTCATGACTATTTGTCTATATTTTGTCTCTGGGCAGAACTATAAAATGGCATAAGATGAAGTCAGTGACCATTTATCTCTTCCAACTTGACCGTATATGTCTTGAAATTTTTCCCATTCTAAGGGAGACTGCTTTTTTCATTACACTACACAGTGCAAAGTGTTTAACAATATTCATAGTGTAGTATAATAAAATGTCTTTGTCAAGCAAGTGATAAAAGCATTGTATACGTATACTTTATTTAAAAAGAAACTGAGGTCCTAGAAGGAGAAAAACAGAATAGGAATTCCTCCTTAGAGCTCGTGCTTTCAAAACATTAGTTATGACTTCTAGTGATGTGTTCAGTGGTTCCTCAGTCAGATAAAGTGTTCCGTTGTCAGTGAAAACAAGGACTGATTGAGTTGTTTTATGTAACAACAGTCTTCTTAAGTTACTTTTTCCGTAAACTGGGGCTATGAATAATTTAAATTCCTTAGTAGATCACAATAACTCCTTAACAATAAACGATGCCTCACATATCACTCACACGCATACATCTGCAAGGAAATACTAAGAGGAATGTGTTTTTCAAACTCTTTGTTTTATAGAGTCAACTTGTATTCAACTTGGAAAACTTTAATGATACCACATCTTATATGTAACTTCTGAAAAATGAAAATGTTCTAGCTTTACATCTAGAGAGAATCATCTTCCTATATAGATTTTTCTTAAAGCTATTCCACGAGCTGTCTCAATATGTTTTTTAAAATATGTCAACTTTATTGCATTGTAGTAAAAGTAGCTTTAAATGTATTTAACTGTGACTACAATGGGAGAGGTTTTCATAGATGTTGCTTGCACCACTAGGTAAAGATATAGGTTAAAATTTCAGAGTTTTAAATGTTAATGTTTAAAACTAAGTCAATTTGGGCTTCCCTGGTGGCACAGTGGTTGAGAGTCCGCCTGCCGATGCAGGGGACACGGGTTCGTGCCCCGGTCCGGGAAGATCCCACATGCCACGGAGCGGCTGGGCCCGTGAGCCATGGCCGCTGAGCCTGCGCATCCGGAGCCTGTGCTCTGCAACGGGAGAGGCCACAACAGTGAGAGGCCCACGTACTGCAAAAAAAAAAAACAACAACAAACCCCCTCCATAAAACTAATTAAATGAATCAAGATAAATGAAGTAAACACATTTCTCAAAAATATTAAATCAATATTTTTCTCATAACATTTTGTCTCTACTTGCTAAAAGGTTTCCAGGGAATTTATTTTCTTTTCCGTATAACTCATCTTACTAATTTTTGAATTCTTTTCCAATGTTTGAATAGAGTATGCTGATTCTGGATGCTGAGCTTAAAAATAATATTTTTGATAAATTGTGCTGGATGATGTAGGTATCTACAATCTACTCCATTATTTCACTTGCCTCTTTTCAACAAAGGTAGCTCTCTCTCTACAAAGGAAAGTTTGTATCAGCTGTTGAAAAGATAATATGTTCTCCATGATATTTTCTAATATTTTAAACTATTAATGCATCAGTAGTATTCATCTATTATATGCATCTTCAAATATTTCTCTGATTCGATTCAAAATTCTAGAATTTGAATTAGCAGGTTAATAGCATGCAAAAATATGAGTAAGCCTCTTTGGAAAAGTTGAATCAATTTACATCACCAGTAGCAGAGGTGGAGGAGAGGTGGTAATACACTGATATTCTTAACACATTAATACCAGTGTTAATCAGGGTGGAGCTCACACCCTGATTAACACTGGTTAATATTTATTTAAACATTTTCCAACTGGTGGATTAGAAATGATATTTACTTATTTAGAATTTATATTTTGAGCTCATTTATATTTGTAAATTGCTCTTTTGTGGTATTTTCCCATTTTTCTCTTGAACATCTATGTCTTACTGACTTGAAATTTATACACACACACACATATTCACACCCACACATTCACATACATATTAAGGACACAAACTCTTTTGCCTGTCACATATGTTGCAAATACTTTTTCCAGATTTCCAGCTGCTTTTTTTTTTTCTTTTTTGCAGTATGCGGGCCTCTCACTGTTGTGGCCTCTCCTGTTGCGGAGCACAGGCTCCGGACGCGCAGGCTCAACGGCCATGGCTCACGGGCCCAGCCGCTCCGTGGCATGTGGGATCCTCCCGGACCGGGGCACGAACCCGTGTCCCCTGCATCGGCAGGCGGACTCTCAACCACTGCGCCACCAGGGAAGCCCCCTATACTAGTTTTTTAAAGTAAATTTTTATTGAAAATAATATACATATTTTTATGTGCACAAATAATTAGCGTACTAATTGGTAAATTTTCCTAAAATAAGGTGTCATCCACATTAAGAAAAAGCACCTTTCACATTTTTCTGAGTCTTAGAAGCCTCACTGGTGCCTCTTCCAGTCACTACCCCCAAGGAGTCACTACTATCCTGGTTTATGACACTGAAAACTGGTTTTCCTGTTTTTAAGCTTTGTATAAATAGAATCAGTATGTAATCTTTTGTGTCAGGTTTCTTTTATTTTGTACTATGAATGCAAGTTTCATCCATGTTCTTGCATGGCGTCATAGTTCTTTTATTTTTATCGCTGTATAGCACTCCACTGGGTTACTCTGACACGTTTATTTATCCATTATGTAGAGCAGAGAAAATTGGTAGGGTCCAGTTTGGGCTTTAGGAACATTGTGGAACATGTTTTGTGGTGAAAGTGTGCAGACGTTTGAGTTTGATATATACTTTGGAGTTACATTGCTAAGTCATAGCATGGGTATGTATGCTTGCCATTGGTAGATACTGCCAAATAGTTTTCCAGAGAGGTTGTATCACTTTATAGTCCCTCAAACAATATATTAGAGATCCAGTTTTCCACCTTTTTCTACTTACTTGGTGTATTCGTTTTTAACTGTAAAACAAATTATTACTGCAAAATTAATATTTTAAAACAACATGCATTTATTATTAACACTTTGCAGTTTTTGTAGGTTAGAAATCAGGTTGTGGCTTAGCTGAATTCTCTGCTTAGGAGTTCATAGTTAGAAATCAAGGTGTTGGACAGGCTTTTTTCTTACCTGGAGGTCTGACTAGGGATGGATCCTCTTCCAAGACCCTCACATCTTTGACAGAATTCATTTCCTGGTGGCCGCATGACTGAGGGCCCTGGCATTTTGCTGGCTGCTGGCTGGAAGCTGCTCTCAAGTCCTAGAGACCACTTGCAGTTTGCTGCCATGTGGCCCTCTTGATTGGCAATTCATAGTATGGGTGTCTGCTTCTGTCCTGGCAGGCAGGGTAGTCTCTCTAGCTGGCTAAGATAGACTCCTACATAACAAAACGTCAACGGAGTGGGAGTACCATCCCATCACCTTTGCCATATTCTATTGGCTAGAAGCAAATCACTGGTCCTCCCAGACTCAAGGGGAGGAGATTATACAGGGCATTACAGTAGGGAATGGAGATCATAGAGCCATCTTAGAATTTGTCTACTACAGCTCCTTAAGTCATAAGTACTACATTAACTTCAGGGGAATCTACGATTAATTTTCACTTCTGTGTACAATAACTTTGAATGGAATGTGTACATCTAGTTTTAGTATTTATTTTCTCTTCTCAGCACCTCGCGGCCCCCATTAAACATTGTGTTTATGAACTGCTTACTTGGACTTCATGCAAGATAGAACACTTCTTTTTTAAAAAATATTTCTGTATCATGCCTCTGAAGTAGATGTTGTTTCATCCAGTCCCCTCAAGTGCACTCATCCCTCTGGCCCAATGAGAGCTAATGTGCTTTGAGGGGAAGCATCAGTGACTGAATAACATGGGTGTACAAAGGGCTGCTTCCTTGTCTCAAACAAGAACCAACTCAGTGCAGAATGTCCTCCAGAGTGCCTCATGGTATCAGGCTGAACTGAGACTCCAGCCTGGACCCCATCCTTGCTGAGCTTTCTTTCCTTGGCCTGTTCTGCTTCACACATCCCAGTTCTCCTGAAATACTCCTCGATAAGTCAACCTGGCTTTTGGGTACTTAGGGAAACTCCTGATTTTTCATATCATATTGTTGCAGTTTGAATTACAGAAGTTACATGATTATCTTAAAAAACTAATGAAATTAAATATCACAGGGCCACAAAATAGGGACATTGCAATTCTACTTACCAGTTTTTCACAAACACACGGATGTTTCTTCAAAAACTGCGTTTTTCTTTTCCTTTTCTTACAGGAAAACATTTAGATATGATATTATGTATAATTAATTGAAAAGACATTGTTCTGGTTTATTAGGAACTCATTTGCAGAGTGCTGTTTGATCCTTCAAAAGATTTTTGTTAAATTCAGTTGCCACGTTAACTCACGTCAGCTCTTTCCTAGTTTCTGCAAAATGCAGTGGTGATATTCATGGTACCTACAACCAGGGCAGTGTGGCCACCAACCCGTCACAACAGCCATGATCTGTGAACAGCCAGTGCTCGTGTTCTGGTGAAAAATAGCTAACTGTCTTAGTGCTAGATATGTATATGTGTGTGTGTGTGTGTGTGTGTATATATATATATATATATATATATATATATATATATATATCAATCTATGTTTTCCACCCCAGTGTAATCTTACTTTAAAATCATTAAGCAACACTCTATTTAAGATAATGCTAAAGAAAATTTCTTACTGAAGCAAGTAATTCATTCTTTAAAAAAGGAAATAGTAACACTATTTATATAAATCCTAATTTTATTGTAAGAGGTTTGCTTAAAGCAAGGAAACTTTTTGTTAATATATATATATAACAACAAATGAAAGTAAAATTTAAACCATACCTTATGATCTTGAATCTTCTGCCTTAATTTTTCTTTGCTTGCCAATATATATATCCCCAGGGTAAGCCTGAATAAATGATTTAGACTTGGACACCTGATTTTCAGGTTGATAGCAGATATTTTATAGATATGACCATGATGGATTACCTGTTTCTATAAATAGACCCACCAAGCACTTGGTCACCCAAATCTGCCACCTGGAAACCAATTTTCACTTTACTGTCTCCTCCATCTGCTTCATCCTATACCATACTATTTGCCACTAAGTTCTGCTGATTTAATATCCAAACATTGCTCTGTCCTTTTATTTATCCCCCTTGACTTCAGGGAAAATTCTTATCATTACTGAATGGACTATTCAGTCTATTTAGTATCATATATATATATATATATATATATATATATATATATATATATAAAATCTAATTTGCTGGTCTCTATTCCCTACATCTCTCCATGTCACAGCAAAAATTTTTTTGTCTAAATTATAAATGTGGATAGGCTACTCACTCGCTTAAGACACATGAAGAGTTCCATTCTATTCAGAATATATTAAAGACCAAAATCCTTATGTGGCATGTAAAACCCTTCACAGTCTGGTCCCTGCCCCTCATCTACATTCATGCTTTGTTTCAGTTTAACGACCTTTTGTTCATAAAACATGTCATACTTTCTGATTCCTCTACACCTTAACACATGCAGTTACCTCTGGCTGCAATTTCTTTCTTCTATTCCTTTACCAGGTGAGGCACTGCTTATCCATCATGACGCAGTCTAAAGGTTAACTCCTGAGTGAGTTCTTCTTTGTCATCTGTGGGCAGAGTTAGGGGCTTCTTTCTGCTTTCCTTGCATGTTGCAAATGCATCTCTTATGGCACAGGACTGCAAGTTCCTTTAGCAACTGGACTGAGTTTTCTTTATATTACCAGTTCCAGCCTAGCAAATTACTTGTCACACAACACTCAATAAGTCATTTGATCTTTGAATAGTGAATGATTATATATTCATAGCCTACTTTAAATCACTAAGCTGTTTCATGGCTCTAATTTTTTAATTCTTCAAGAAATGGACGAACTTCTCAGTAATCTTTAATCTACTGTAGGTCCTTACAATATAATACCTGACAAACACTAAATAATAAATAAATATTTTTTAAATGAAGGAATTACTAAATGTGGTTTCAGAACCCTGCAAACAAAAGAACCCTGTTAGAGTTCTCCTTTTGTGACTATTTCTCTGGTACCATTCCTTGTGGATTTAATAACTTTTAAGAATCTTATACAAGTTTTGTAAAATCATGTTTTACTGATTTAATTACTGTATCTTTTGAATAAGCTGCACTGACCTCAAACAAATATACTATTTTAATGTCAAAAGCTGTTACTATTCAGCTCTTGCTCTTTTCTAATTTTTACCTTTTGAAGAGGAACAGATTTAAAGTCAGGATATAAATTCTTTTTCCCAACTTGAAGTTATCATAAGTATTATTACAGTGAATATTATAATACGTAATTTGATTTAGAGATATATTCTAGATATATTCTAAATCCCCCCAAAAAAAGACAAGAAAATCTAACAATTTGTGTTCAAAAGGTCTCTGCTGAAAACATCATGACAATATTTGATGTTTCCTTACATATTTTAACATTTACCTATTGTTTGCAATGTTTTCCGATAGATGCCATGGTGGATTCGAAGATAAGGGTTTAGTCTCTGACTTTCAAAAGTTACCAATGTATTAGGAAAATTTGGATAGGATGGTGACTATTTTGAAAGGCTGTATGTTAAACATGTATTAGAAGATAAATCAAGGATAATGGCCAGTGAGAGCAAAGAAACTAATTTTTGTGGTAGGGAATCATTGAAATTTGATCATATCTTGAAACCCAAATAGGATTTCAATTTTTGGATATAAACAGGTTTTCATGGCTGAAGGTATATTGTGACTGCCCAGAGTATAGAAATGCTTTCTGTTAATGTATGAGGGTCTTGTGTCCATCACACCCAACCCCCCAACCCACCACCCAGATTATGTACGTATTTCTCCTCTCTTCTGACTCACATCTCCTAAGAGAAGTTCTGTTTTTGATTTTGGGGTTTTTTGTTTTTTTAATAAGCCTATATAGTCCTTTTAAGTTTTTATTATTATTTTTAAATTTATTTTTGACTGTGTTGGGTCTTCGTTGCTGCGTGTGGGCTTTTTCTAGTTGCTCTGAGCAGGGACTGCTCTTCGTTGCAGTGCGCAGGCTTCTCATTGCGGTGGCTTCCCTTGTTGCGGAGCACGGGCTCTAGGCCCGCGGACTTTAGTAGTTGCGGCTCGCGGGCCCTAGAACGTGCGGGCTTCAGTAGTTGTGGTTCGCGGCCTCTAGAGCACAGGCTCAGTAGTTGTGGCGCACGGGCTTAGCTGCTCTGCGGCATGTGGGATCTTCCTGGACCAGGGATCGAGCCCGTGTTCCCTGCATTGGCAGGTGGATTCTTAACCACTGAGCCACCAGGGAAGTCCTGTCTTTTGGGTTTTTTTTTTTTTTCCTGAAGAAAATGCTGGACAACACCAGAAAAATATCTTGCTATTACATAGCTTATCTTATTTAGAGATGCTACATAATAAGAAGCTGAGGAACAGTGGAGAGTAGAGACAGAAAGATATGCTTCATGGACTAAAGTGGAGAGGGTTGTTGGGAGTTTGGCATATAGGAAACTCCAGAGCAGTTGTGAGTACAAGAAAACCGGGTATTAATGAGAGAAGTAAAGATGGGTTTTTATGGATTAGAAATTGGACCTCCTCTAATAATCCTAAAGACATGCAAGCAGAGTGGATTTCCATTAAGACTTATTTTTGGCTGTTGGAATGAGCTTCCATAAATATGACTCTGTATATTTATTTTTATTATTTAGCTTTTTGCATGAGGGCCTGGCTTTTATTAGGCTTATACATTCATAGACCTAGAGAGGCACTTGGTATATTTTAGATAATTACAGATGGTTTAATTTTATTGGAATGATGAGATTATGAAAATGAAGAATGAAAGTTATGGCTGGAAAAATAATGTGTGTTTATGTGTGTTTGTTTGGAGAAGGGATCTGGTCAGCGTGTGGTTGACCCTAAGTGCCGCAATACCAAGACTGCGTTTCCTTGAGGAGGCAATAGAGAGCCACTGAAGAACTCTGTTCAGATAGTGAGGTGAACATTGTTAGGCCTAGGAAGCATTCATCTGGCAGTTATGTGCTCATGAGGTGGAGGGTACATGCTGAAAATAGGAAAGCTAATTACCTTTTAGGGGGCTATTAAACTATTCTTTCAGAAGTATCCAAACTTTTTTGATTGTTCATTCCTTTCGTTAAAAAATTGGAGCACAGGGCTTCCCTGGTGGCGCAGTGGTTGAGAGTCCACCTGCCGATGCAGGAGACATGGGTTCGTGCCCCGGTCTGGGAAGATCCCACATGCCGCGGAGCGGCTGGGCCTGTGAGCCATGGCCGCTGGGCCTGCGCATCCAGAGCCTGTGCTCCGCAACGGGAGAGGCCACAACAGTGAGAGGCCCGTGTACCGCAAAAAAAAAAAAAAAAAAAAAATTGGAGCACATACTACCACATGGTTTTTAAAATAAATTATATATATTAATAACTTATAGACGTTATAAAATATTAACAAAAATAGAAATACAAATGCCCAAGTGTATTGCCATGTTAACCCTTGAGTGTACTCAGTGCATTTTGAATACTGCTGGTGTAGAGAGAAGATGACAAGGATCTTCACTATAATTGCGGGGGTAGAAATGTCCAGGATGGGGACAATGTAAAGGTTTTGATATTTGACCAACTGGATTTTGGGCATAAAGGAGAAACGTGGAAAAGATAGCTCTCATATTTCAGACTTGTTAAACAGGTAGAATAGTAGTTTAAGTAATAGAAACATGTTGTTTGGTTTCATAAAATTATTTTGAGGAAAATGTGAAAAAACTGATTCTGATGACATAAAGTTGGGCCGATGGTGAATAATAAAATAGAACAATCTGGCAGAAAATTAAAATTTTAGCATTGGAACCCCGAAGTGAGATTGTGGCTGGAAATGCAAATTTGTAAGTTCTTACAATAAACGTAGTAGGTAAAGCTAGGATAGAGTTATGTAAAGAAAAAATAACTGAGGGAAGAAGGCAAATTTGTGAAGACCATTTCCATTTATGGAGCAGGTTTTGTTTTAAGGGTCTAAGTAAGGAGAAAAGTATAATAATGTAAAGAACCAAGGGAGAAGATGCATTCCTAGGGAAGATAGTTTTTTTTTTTTTTTAAATAGGGCTGGTGTGTTCGACAACATCAAAGATTGCAGGGAAATGTATACACGAGAAGAAAGAGAAGTTTACTGGATTAGGAATTAAAAGGTAGCTTTGGTGTGATTACAAAGCTGTAATCTCTTGTAAATCATGGAACAGAAGATATGTCAAAAATCTCAAGATGGTACAGACTTAATTTTCTGAAAAGGAAAAGAATATTCTATTAAATGTGGAATTGAAAATGGACACATTTCTAGAAAATTATCATTAAACATCACCTTTAATTATAGACAATGTTTAATATTAAGGCAATTTAAATAAAATTTAAGCTATAGGTATATCATTCTAACATAATTTTTAATTGCTCTCTTATTTGTATATTAAGTTGTTAAAAGAATATAAATATGTGAAAATAAATTTATACATTTATTAATATTTTATTATCTGATTTTATGTTTTTATGTTCATAATTCCCCATGTCTTGTCATTGTAATTACTGTTTTAATGGTTGTCTGAGAATTCATCTAGAGACATACTATAATTCTTCCTGAGTCTTGAAGTGATTTTCTATGCATGAGAGTAAAGGACCATCTGTCAAGAGGGACTGCTGAGGGGAAATGTTAATTTTGCTTATTTTCTTTGGATACATTGAGATTTGGTTTCTACCTCAAGCTTGCAGTATTTGTTTTCTCTGCTGGGACTTGTTTGTTTTCTAGTTACATTGGATGAAATAACATTTTTCTCTAAAGTCCTTCATGATTTATTTCTGCACTTGATTGAAACACTGCATTTAGAACGTTATAATCACATACTAACATTTTGTTTAAAAGCAACAAAATGCATTTCAAAAACAAATTTTAACACATTTAAAGATGTTGTTTTTTGATCCACCCCTGCGTTTTTGCATATGTGGAAAATTTCCATATTAGTGCTCCTCATGCTGTTTGATTTTGAGATGGATATCAAATTATGTGCCTAGAAACAGAATTTCATAGACTCTTAAAACTGTGATAGAACTTGTAGGATTATTTACTTTTTTTGACTTAGAAATCAGTCACATGAGAATCTAGTACCAGTAAACATCAACAAAGGAGAGATTCTCTATCAAAATATTGATGTCTCCATTCAAGATACTGATAAATGTGTATAAATATGTTTGCATTAAATTTTTTAGTTCATATTGATTCTGATTGCTGTAACATATCAAGTTGACCACATCGATGAAGGAAATCACCAGACTAATGGTGCATGATATAGTTTTTTAAGATCACATAAGAATAACTTTACTCTTAAAAAACTGGTGACAGAAATCTTCCTTGTTATAATTCAAAGTCATTTCTTCTTGTTTGATTTTCAAGGGGTAACTTCCCCAGTTTGTTCATGTGTGTTGTGTGTAATAGAATCATAAATTGTACTAGTAAAAAAAAAAAGATAAAATCTATCACTCCTTTTTGATCCTTCAGTCTTGCCCCTTTGTTATAGTGCTAGAATGAATAGTCAAAATGCCACTCATTGATTAAGCGTTGTGTATGGGTATATGTGTCTTTACGTGTACATAAACAAATAGATGTTAAAGAAGGCATACATCTGTAGTTTCTGCCTTTAAAGGACTTACAAGTTCACTTAGAGATAACATACAAAGACAAGTGCCTAGATACAAACTGGACAATCTGGTTCAAATCACATAAGTGCTTGAGGCACTGAGTAGGATATAGGGGCTTGGAGATCAAGGGAAGGCTTTGTAGAAGCAAGTGTGGTTCTAATTTTGGAAGGGATGCCATATGCATATAAACACATAGGAAACAGGAGGAGAGGGAGAGAGTGAAAAAGAAGAGAGAAGGAGAGAGGAAATGTTGAAGAAGAGATTACATGTCTACCATGTTCCATACCCTGTATTCCATGATTTATAGAGTTTTCTTATCCAAGTATGGGGCAAATAAGAGGTTAACATGTTTTTATTTAACAAATTGTGCTGAATTTTTTCCTGGACATTATATGTATTGTGTGTGTGTTTGTGTGTGTGTGTGTGTGTGTGTGTGTGTGTGTGTGTGTGTGTGTGTATTCTTCAAGTAGCTTACATTTAACTTTTCTTCTGTTTTTTTTCTTTCTTTAACATACGCAAGTAGGATCACATGTTTACAACTCATGGTTTAAAACTCTATGGCTCTCCTTTGGAGTTCAGAACTTGGCAACTTAACAGAGATTCCTTAAATATTTAAAGGCCAATATTCCTTAAATATTTAAATCCCAATTCTTATTTCATAAGCAAACTTTTCTATAAATAAAATTTGTAAGATAATCATGTATGTAATAGCATGTCAATAATCTTCTCCCTTCACTTATGAGGGATGGAGATACCAGGAAGACATTGTCTAGGTATTTCAGTAAGGCAGGGGAAAGCCTATAAGAATACCTTTTAATTTTTGAAGACTCTCCAAGTTTCTACCTAAAATATTTTTTTAAAGAGTTTTTGTATGGTTGCTGTATTATGTTGTGTATTTTCAGGAGCAAAGGATTCTTCACAGTTAATTAGTATGATGTTTCATGATTGCCTTATAAAGTATGTTGAAGGCAAGGTCAGTTAGCAATACAATATTCTAACTCCCCCCAGACTGTCTCTGATTAATGAAGAACATCAGGTGAGAGAGGCACACATTGTAGTTGCCAGTATGGTGCTGGAACTAGTCAGTCTGTTTTAAATAGACAATAGAATCATGTAAAAAGAAAGACATTCTTTTTTGGTTGCTTGTTTGTTTTTATGAGTAGATAATATTTAAAAAGAGGTAAAAGAGAACGAGAATCACATGAGAGCTAAGGAGAGCGTGAGAAGGTTGGATAGAATTTCAAAAACTTTACTGAAGAGGTGGATGCTGTTCATTTTGCAGGGAATGATGGAAAATGTCTTTAACATTCTTGCATTAATTGCCATTGAACATGGGAATCTCTGGTGGAATTTTTGCTATTTAAAGCTAAAGGACAGGGAGAAGATTCAAGATGGCGGAAGAGTAAGACACGGAGATCACCTTTCTCCCCACAGATACATCAGAAATACATCTACACGTGGAAAAACTCCTACAGAACACCTACTGAACGCTGGCAGAGGACGTCAGACCTCCCAAAAGGCAAGAAAATGCCCACGTACCTGGGTAGGGCAAAAGAAAAAAAAAAGACAAAAGAGTAGGGATGAGACCTGCACCAGTGGGAGGGAGCTGTGAAGGAAGAAAGGTTTCCACACGCTAGGAAGCCCCTTCGCAGGAGGAGACTGCGGGTGGCAGAGTGGGGGAGCTTCGGATCTGCGGAGGAGAGCACAGCCACAGGGGTGCGGAGGGCGAAGTGCAGAGATTCCCGCACAGAGGTTCGGTGCCGACTGGCACTCACCAGCCCGAGAGGCTTGTCTGCTCACCCGCCGGGGTGGGCGGGGCTGGGAGCTGAGGCTCGGGCTTTGGTCGGATCGCAGGGAAAGGACTGGGGTTGGCTGCGTGAACACAGCCTGAAGGGGGCTAGTGCGCCACAGCTAGCCAGGAGGGAGTCCGGGAAAAGTGTGGATCTGCTGAAGCGGCAAGAGGCTTTTTCTTGCCTTTTTGTTTCCTGGTGTGCGAGGAGAGGGAATTAAGAGCACCGCTTAAAAGAGCTCCAGAGATGGGCGCGAGCCGCGGCTAAAGCGCGGACCCCAGAGACGGGCATGAGATGCTAAGGCTGCTGCTACCGCCACCAATAAGCCTGTGTGCAAGCACAGGTCACTCTCCACACCTCGCCTCCCGGGAGCCTGTGCAGCCCGCCACTGCCAGTGTCCCGTGATCCAGGGACAACTTTCCCGGGAGAATGCACGGCGCGCCTCAGGCTGGTACAACGTCATGCCGGCCTCTGCCACCGCACGCTCACCCCGCACTCCGTACCCCTTCCTCCCCACCCCGGCCTGAGTGAGCCAGAGCCCCCGAATCAGCTGCTCCTTTAACCCCATCCTGTCTGAGCGAAGAACAGACGCCCTCAGGCGACCTACACGCAGAGGCGGGTCCAAATCCAAAGCTGAGCCCCTTGGAGCTGTGAGAACAAAGAAGAGAAAGGGAAATCTCTCCCAGCAGCCTCAGGAGCAGCGGATTAAAGCTCCACAATCAACTTGATGTACCCTGCATCTGTGGAAGACCTGAATAGACAACGAATCATCCCAAATTGAGGAGGTGGACTTTGGGAGCAACGATATATATATATTTTTTTTCCCCCTTTTTCTCTTTTTGTGAATGTGTATGTGTGCTTCTGTGTGTGATTTTGTCTATATAGCTTTGCTTTTACCATTTGTCCTAGGGTTCTGTCTGTCCGGTATTTTTTTGTTTTTTACTTAAAAAAATTATTTTTCGTAATAATTCTTTTTTATTTTAATAACTTTCTTTTATTTTACTTTCTTTTATTTTATTTTATCTTCTTCTTTCTTTCTTTTTTTCTCCCTTGTATTCCGAGCTGTGTGGAGGACAGGCTCTTGGTGCTCCAACCAGGCGTCATGGCTGTGCCACTGAGGTGGGAGAGCCAAGTTCAGGACACTGGTCCACAAGAGACCTCCCAGCTCCACGTAATATCAAACGGCGAAAATCTCCCAGAGATCTCCATCTCAACGCCATACCAGCTCCACTCAACAACCAGCAAGCTACAGTACAGGACACCCTATGCCAAACAACTAGCAAGACAGGAACACAACCCCATCCATTAGCACAGAGGCTGCCTAAAGTCATAATAAGGCCACAGACATACCAAAACACACCACCAGAAGTGGACCTGTCCACCAGAAAGACAAGATCCAGCCTCATCCACCAGAACACAGGCACTAGTCCCCTCCACCAGGAAGCCTACACAACCCACTGAACCAACCTTAGCCCCTGGGGACAGACACCAAAAACAACAGAAACCATGAACCTGCAGCCTACGAAAAGGAGACCCCAAACACAGTAAGTTAAGCAAAATGAGGAGATAGAGAAACACACAGCAGATGAAGAAGCAAGGCAAAAACCCACCAGACCTAACAAATTAATAGGAAATAGGCAGTCTAACTGAAAAAGAATTCAGAATAATGATAGTAAAGATGATCCAAAATCTTGGAAACAGAATGGAGAAAATACAAGAAACGTTTAACAAGGACCTAGAACAAGTAAAGAGCAAACAAACAGGAACAACACAATAGATGTAATTAAAAATTCTCTAGAAGGGATCAATAGCAAAATAACTGAGGCAGAAGAATGGATAAGTGACCTGGAAGATAAAATAGTGGAAATAATTACTGCAGAGCAGAATAAACAAAAAAGAATGAAAAGAACTGAGGACAATCTCAGAGACCTCTGGGACAACATTAAGCGCACCAACATTTGAATTATAGGGGTCCCAGAAGAAGAAAAGAAAAAGAAAGGGACTGAGAAAATATTTGAAGAGATTATAGTTGAAAATTTCCCTAATATGGGAAAGGAAATAGTTAATCAAGTCCAGGAAGCACAGAGAGTCCCATACAGGATAAATCCAAGGAGAAACATGCCAGGACACATATTAATTAAACTATCAAAAATTAAATACAAAGAACAAATATTAAAAGCAGCAAGGGAAAAACAACAAATAACACACAAGGGAATCCCCATAAGGTTAACAGCTGATCTTTCATCAGAAACTCTGCAAGCCAGAAGGGAGTGGCAGGACATATTTAAAGTGATGAAGGAGAAAAACCTGCAACCAAGATTACTCTACCCAGCAAGGATCTCATTCAGATTTGACAGAGAAATTAAAAGCTTTACAGACAAGCAAAAGCTAAGAGAATTTAGCACCACCAAAGCAGCTATACAACAAATGCTAAAGGAACTTCTCTAGCCAGGAAACCCAAGAGAAGGAAAAGACCTACAATAATAAATCCAAAACAATTAAGAAAATGGTAATAGGAACATACATATCGAAAATTACCTTAAATGTAAATGGATTAAATGCTCCAACCAAAACACATAGACTGGCTGAAAGGATACAAAAACAAGATCCATCTAATGCTGTCTACAAGAGACCCACTTCAGACCTAGGGACACATACAGACTGAAAGTGAGGTGATGGAAAAAGATATTCCCTGCAAATGGTAATCAAAAGAAAGTTGGAGCAGCAATTCTCATAACAGACAAAATAGACTTTAAAACAAAGTCTATTACAAGAGACAAAGAAGGACACTACATAATGATTAAGGGATCAATCCAAGAAGAAGATATAACAGTTGTAAATATTTATGCACCCAACATAGGAGCACCTCAATACATAAGGCAAATACTAAGAGACGTAAAAAGGGAAATCAACAGTAACACAATCATAGTAGGGGACTTTAACACCCCACATTCACCAATGGACACACCATCCAAAATGAAAATAAATAAGGAAACACAAGCTTTAAATGATACATTAAACAAGATGGACTTAATTGATATTTATAGGACATTCCATCCAGAAACAACAGAATACACATTCTTCTCCAGTGCTCATGGAACCTTCTCCAGGATAGATCACATCTTGGGTAACAAATCAAGCCTTGGTAGATTTAAGAAAATGGAAATCATATCAAGTATCTTTTCCAACCACAATGCTATGAGACTAGATATCAATTACAGGAAAAAATCTGTAAAAAATACAAACACATGGAGGCTAAACAACACACTACTTAATAACCAAGAGATCACTGAAAAAATCAAAGAGGAAATCAAAAAATACCTAGAAACAAATGACAATGAAAACACAATGACCCAAAACCTATGGGATGCAGCAAAAGCAGTTCTAAGAGGGAAGTTTATAGCTATACAAGCCTACCTTAAGAAACAAGAAACATCTCAAACAACCTAACCTTACACCTAAAGCAATTAGAGAAAGAAGAACAAAAAACCCCCAAAGTTAGCAGAAGGAAGGAAATCACAAAGATCAGATCAGAAATAAATGAAAAAGAAATGAAGGAAATGATAGCAAAGATCAATAAAACTAAAAGCTGGTTCTTTGAGAAGATAAACAAAATAGATACAGCATTAGCCAGATTCATCAAGAGAAAAAGGGAGAAGACTCAAATCAATAGAATTAGAAATGAAAAAGAAGTAGTAACAACTGACACTGCAGAAATACAAAGGATCATGAGAGATTACTACAAGCAACTATATGCCAATAAAATGGACAACCTGGAAGAAATGGAGAAATTCTTAGAAATGCACAACGTTCTGAGACTGAACCAGGAAGAAATAGAAAATATGAACAGACCAATCACAAGCACTGAAATTGAAACTGTGATTAAAAATCTTCCAAAAAGGGCTTCTCTGGTGGCGTAGTGGTTGAGAGTCCGCCTCCTGATGCAGGGCACACAGGCTCATGCCCCAGTCCAGGAATATCCCGCATGCCGCAGAGCAGCTGGGCCCATGAGCCATGGCCACTGAGCCTGTGTATCCAGAGCCTGTGCTCTGCAACGGCAGAGGCCACAACTTTGAGAGGCCCGCGTACAGCAAAAAAATAAAAAATTTAAAAAATAAATAAAATCTTCCAACAAACAAAAGCCCAGGACCAGATTGCTTCACCTGCCAATTCTATCAAACATTTAGAGAAGAGCTAACACCTATCTGTCTCAAACTGTTCTAAAATATAGCAGGGGGAGGAACACTCCCAAACTCATTCTACGAGACCACCATCACTTTGCTACCAAAACCAGACAAAGATGTCACAACGAAAGAAAATTACAGGTCAATATCACTGATAAACATAGATGCAAAAATTCTCAACAAAATACTAGCAAACATAATCCAACAGCACGTTAAAAGGATCATACATTATGATCAGGTGGGTTTTATCCCAGGAATGCAAGGATTCTTCACTTTATGCAAATCAATCAATGTGATACACCATATTAACAAATTGAAGAATAAAAACCATATGATCATTTCAGTAGATGCAGAGAAAGCTTTTGGCAAAATTCAACACCGATTTATGATAAAAACCCTCTAGAAAGTAGGCATAGAGGGAACTTGCCTCAACATAATAAAGGCCATATATGACAAACGCACAGCCAACATCGTCCTCAATGGTGAAAAACTGAAATCATTTCCACTAAGATCAGGAACAAGGCAAGGTTGCCCACTCTCACCACTATTATTCAACATAGTTTTGGAAGTTTTAGCCACAGCCATCAGAGAAGAAAAAGAAAAAAAAGGAATACAAATCAGAAAAGAAGAAGTAAAGCTGTCACTGTTTGCAGATGACATGACGCTATACATAGAGAATCCTAATGATGCTACCAGAAAACTTGTAGAGCTAGTCAATGCATTTAGTAAAGTAGCAGGATACAAAATTAATGCACAGAAATCTCTTGCATTCGTATATACTAATGATGAAAATTCTGAAAGAGAAATTAAGAAAACACTCCCATTTACCATTGGAACAAAAAGAATAAAATATCTAGGAATAAACCTACCTAAGGAAACAAAAGACCTGTATGCAGAAAATTCTAAGACACTGGCGAAAGAAAATAAAGATACTACCAACAGATGGAGAGATATACTCTGTTCTAGGATTGGAAGCATCAACATTGTGAAAATGACTCTACTACCCAAAGCAATCTACAGATTCAATGCAATCCCTATCAAACTACCAATGGTATTTTTCACAGAACTAGAACAAAAAATTTCACAATTTGTATGGATACACAAAGGACCCTGAATAGCCAAAGCAATGTTGAGAAAGGAAAACGGAGCTGGAGGAGTCAGGCTCCGTGACTTCAGACTATACTACAAAGTTACAGTAATCAAGACAGTATGGTACTGGCGCAAAAATATAGATCAATGGAACAGGATAGAAAGCCCAGAGATAAACCCATGCACATATGGTCACCTTATCTTTGATAAAGGAGGCAAGAATATACAGTGGAGAAAAGACAGCCTCTTCAATAAGTGGTGCTGGGAAAACTGGACAGGTACATGTAAAAGTATGAAATTGGAACACTCTCTAACACCATACACAAAAATAAACTCAAAATGGATTAAAGACCTCAATGTAAGGCCAGACACCATCAAAGTCTTAGAGGAAAACATAGGCAGAACTGTCTATGACATAAATCACAGCAAGATCCCTTTTGGCTCACCTCCTAGAGAAATGGAAATAAAAACAAAAATAAATAAATGGGACCTAACGAAACTTAAAAGCTTTTGCCCAGCAAAGGAAGCCACAAACAGGATGAAAAGACAATCCTCAGAATGGGAGAAAATATTTGCAAATGAAGGATTAATCTCCAAAACATACAAGCAACTCATGCAGCTCAATATCAAAAAAACAAACATTGCAATCCAAAAATGGGCAGAAGACCTAAACATTTCTCCAAAGAAGATATACAGATTTCCAACAAACACGTGGAAGAATGCTCAGCGCCATTAATCATTAGAGAAATGCAAATCAAAGCTACAGTGAGATATCTCACACCGGTCAGAATGGCCATCATCAGAAAATCTACAAACAATAAATGCTGTAGAGGGTGTGGAGAAAAGGGAACCCTCTTGCACTGTTGGTGGGAATTGATAAATTGATACAGCCACTATGGAGAAGAGTATGGAGGTTCCTTAAAAAACTAAAAATAGAACTACCATGCAACCCAGCAATTCCACTACCGGGCATATACCATGAGAAAACCATAATTCAAAAAGAGTCATGCACCAAATTGTTCATTGCAGCTCTATTTACCATAGGCAGGACATGGAAGCAACCTACGTGTCCATCAACAGATGAATGGATAAAGAAGATGTGGCACATGCATACAATGGAATATTACTCAGCCATAAAAAGGAACGAAATTGAGTCATTTGTTGAGACGTGGATGGATCTAGATGCTGTCATATAGAGTGAAGTAAGTCAGAAAGAAAAAAACAAATACCGTATGCTAACACATATATATGGAATCTAAAAAAAAAAGAAAGAAAATGGTCAGAAGAACCTAGGCTCAAGACGGGAATAATGATGCAGACCTAGTAGAGAATGGACTTGCGGATCCGGAGAGGGGGAAGGGTAAGCTGGGACGAAGTGAGAGAGTGCCATGGACATATATACACTACCAAAAATAAAATAGATAGCTAGTGGGAAGTAGCTGCATAGCACAGGGAGATTAGCTAGTGCTTTGTGACCACCTAGAGTGGTGGGATTGGGAGGGCAGGAGGGAGCGAGATGCAAGAGGGAAGAGATATGGGGACATATGTATAACTCATTCACTTTGTTATAAACAGAAACTGACAGACCATTTTAAAGCAATTTTACTCTAATAAAGATGTTAAAATTTTTTTTAATAAAAGATAAAGCTAAAGTATAGCACCCTTTTTTCTCTTGTGTCGTTATATCTCTACTGCTATGTGAAGTCTATCTACCTCTGTAATCTGCAAAATGCCCTAGTAGTTGACAGTCCAGTTTTCAATAATGAATTACTTATCCTGGGAACCTGTGTACTTAGCTTTTATTTTCTTACTTTATATATAGTTTTCACACTGTCATTTAGACAAATGTCATCTGAATATTGTTATTTGTTTTAAAAGTCTTTGCTTTTCAGTCTAGTGCTTATTTGCTTTCATAGTAATTGTCAAAAAATGAATCTTCATTGCAGTTTTACACTTTAAATTGTAATTCCAGTGATTTTTCTATTTGTAATGCTCTCTGCCATTATTCCTAAGAAAATCCCGAAAACCTTGCTTCCTTGATATTCCAAACAAAAATTTTGAAAAACTCTTTGAATGTTCATACAGAAACTTTATAATTTTTTGTGACAGAAAAATTTTCAAAGCTCCTTAAAGGATTTCTATTTATTATACTTTCCAGAGAGTGAAGCAGTAACTTATTGATATTTTCATAAAATAAAATCATGAGGGTTGAACATTGATCTGTTTCCCTTTCTTTCACTTGTACTGGGATGAGAGTATTTGTTTAAAATCTGTCACTACTTGGCTGTTTCCTGTTGTGACCTGGGTAACCTCATGTATGTGCTTAAATAGAAATCCTATTTAATTCTACTTTTGAGACTTCTAAAAAGCATAGATAAATTTTTTCTATTTAAGTTATATTTCTTATCCAAAATATTAACATATTAAAATGCAAACCATCTCACCAATTTTTTATAGTTAATACTTATTAGGTAAGTTGCAGTCCTGAGATAGGGATAATTACTTTTATAAACACATGGATTAAAGGTATTTAAATAAGACATGTTAAATCTTAACCAGTCACAACAGTGGTCACAGTGACTTGTTTCTTGATTATCCCAAGGCTTGTTGGTTGAATTTTAATCATTACAGCACCTTTCCATATGAATCATATTTGATTTCTGCAGTTAAACGTCTGTTTAGTCTCTTATGATTTTATCACAGTCCCCTATCATAAAAGACAGATTAACAGGAGAAAAACAAAAGAAGTTTAATAACATGTACTTGTATACCATATATATACATGGGATAAACAGAAGAAAACTGAGTTACTCTCCAAAATGGTCCAAGCCACCACCTTAAAGATCATCTCCATCTAAAGACAAAAGAAAATGTTGGGGGGAGGAGTGTGGAGCCAGTTATTGGAGGTTATCAGATAAAGCAAAGTAAACAACGGCATGGTTGTTTTGTAGGTTTAAGTCCATGCCTTCTCCATTGGTAAGAGTTTCTAGAGTTTTAGTCATCCTCCTCTTTCTGGGACCGAGAGAGAGACACTCTTACAATGGAGATTTCCCTTATAAATATAAATGTCCCTTACAGAGGGTAACTTCTATTCCAGTTTTCAGAGTTTCTCCTGTGTGCTATTTCTTGAAAATAATCAGCTCAAGATAAACCTTATGCCAAAGAGGTGTATTTTTGGGTGGTATATTTTGCTCCCCTTTAGATTCATACTGGAGATTACACCATTGGTTGTCCTGCCTCTCAGGCCTTCAGATTCACACTATACCATTGGCTTTCCTGAGTTTCCAGCTTGCTGACTGCGGTTCCTGGAATAGGTATATTCACTCTCCTATTGGTTCGGTTTCTCTGGAGAACCCAGACTGACATATAATCACTTTCTTTAGACTATGTTCCTAAACAGTTTAGTCAGAGTACAGTTAGGTAAACCCAAATCCAAACACTTCCATCTCCCTACATCCATTTGCACATCTTTGATCACCAGGTTTCCCTCAGCATAAAACATGTCACATGACATGTCTTGTTAAAGACATACAGCATCTTCATGGGCGGTCCTGATCCCTCATCTACACTCCAAATCATCACTGGAACATTGCTATCAACATTTAAAGTGTACACAACTAAACATTTTCACCCCTTCCCCCGCCCCTTTTCTAAGTTACTTGTTTAAGATGGATATATAAACATCTTTAGAAGACATGAATTGGTAATACACAATCAATTCTCATAATCAATGGATTTTTTATATTTGCAAATTTGCCTACTCACTAAAATATATTTGTAACCCCCAAATCAGTACTCACAGCACTTTCTTGATCATTTCAAGACAGGTGTGGATATGTGGAGAGTGGCAAACAATTTGGGTCACCCAACAAATGCACATGTTCCTGGCTGAGGTTGAACAAACAGATACTCTGCCTTGTTTCATTCTCATATTGAAACTGAGCAGCATCTTGCGGGGCCCTCCCGGGTACCAGCCCCTCCATATCCTTGCTTCTTGTTTCTAGAAAGAGCTTTTATATCCTAGGCCTTCCCCAAGTTTCAAAGAGCAGACTCAAAGAGTTAATGATTAGAGAAGTGGGAAATGCATGAACAAAGGAAATCAGTCAAGCAAGAAAAGTAATAATAGCATCACAGGACTCCTAGTTCTTCCTTAAGGGATAAGGATAACAATCTGATGCATACCTTTGAGTTGTTCTGCAGAAACTAAGATCCCCATCCAGTGGGGGATGTTGACTACATGCTGACCACAAGCACATAGATCCCAGACTGGTTGGACCCAGAATATTAATAATAAGATTCCCAAAACATCACCCTGTTACCTCACTGCCAGCCAGTCAGAAGAATGTCCATGAGCTGATCACACACCCTGCAATCCTCACCCCTAATGTTGCCTTTAAAAACCCTGCCTGAAAGCCATTGGAGAGTTTGGGTCTTTTGAACATTAGCTGCCTATTCTTCTTGCTTGGCCTCAGCAAATAAACACTGTATTTTCCTTCACCACAACTTGTTAGCAGTAGATTGGCTTTGTTGAATGTCTGGTGAGTGAACCTGAGTTAGGTTCAGTAACAGTACTGTAAACAAGTGTTCTTTTGTGGTCTGTTTAGTGCCATGTTTTGTTTTTTCTTTTGCATTTTTGTGCTTTTTTATTGATTTCACTGTTTAAAATGGCCCCCAAGCATAGTTCTGAAGTACTCTCTAGCGTTTTTAAGTACAGGAAGGCTGTGATGTACCTTATGGAGAATGTCAGTGTGTTACATAAATTTTATTCAGGCCTGAGTCCTACTCCTGTTGGTCATGGGTTCAATCAACTGTATATATATATATATATATATATATACACACACATACATATATGTGCATACATATATATATATATATATATATATATATATATATATAAAATAAGGTGTTTTTAAACAGAAACTCACATAAAACAAGGTTGGTTGATGAAAGCGTTGTTACTAGAGGCTCACAGGAACCTAATCCTGTATTTCCCCTAAGAGTAGTGGTTCAGTATTTGTGAATTCCTTGTTCATGGCAACTTTATAGAACATAATTACCATGACTAATGAGAATTGACTATACAGGGTCCAGAATAAGAAGAAAAAAATAATTAACTTTTATCCAGCCTCTCACTGCAATTCTTAGGTTTGTTGTATTGGATTTAACTTCTAGGATACAGTTTCTCCATTTGTTTAATAAGAATGAAAATTCTTGTCTGAAAAATGTTTTAAAGATTAAATTAGGTAATATGTATGAAATTGCTTTGTAAACTGAAATGCTGTAACAGGAGCAGTAAGTGTAATTTACTTAAGGAGTGGAAAATATGCTAGGGATTTTATAATTACTACTTTTACCAATGTTTAATAAGGGTATTCAAGTTTTTCTTGATTTAATAAGACTACAAATCACACTGTTCAGCTGTTAAAACAGTTTACAGCTGAAATTCAAATTTTGCTTTAACTAGAAGCATTGTCTCTTTATGTTTTTCATCTTGTTAAAATATATTACATTATATGGGAGCAAAACTGAATATTAAAGAATACTATGGGCTTGCATGTATTTGCATCTTTTGTTTTCTCTGGGCTGTCTCTGCTTAATTTACTAAAACATAAATCTTTCCTACACTTAGTGCTGTAAAACCAATTTAGCAGAGGAAGAATGAAGCTGAATTCTGTTCTGCCTCATGCATCACCAAGAAAATTGCTAGGCCAGTTAAGTTTTGATTGCAGAATATTTATTTTTGGTGACAGATGTTGCTGATGTAAGAACCTAGGCGATCACAGCTTGAATTAGTCCTGGGTTGAGGTTGAAAAAGAAAACCAAAATGGAAAGTCTTAATGAAGGTAAATATGTAACGTCAAGATGGCATTTTTGGTGTTAGATTTCTGACGATATTTGTGAGGTGAGTACGGTGTGACTACATTTGCATGCAGGCAATGACTTATGGGCAGAAAGGTGGACACAGCCTTTTATGAAATCACATTCTCAAGGTTACAGTGAGGTTATGGAGCCTAAGAGAAGTAAGTTTGTTACATTTCAAGCACTTTTTTGGATCAAAGCAGTGTCTAGAGTGGAGACTATGGCTAGAAATCATGTGGTTTCTGAGAGGAAGGGACTGCTTTATTATCCCTAGGCTTACATCTATCAAAACACTTATCATAGCATATTATAATAATTGTTTTCTTTATCTTTGTGTCACAGTCATTCACAGGTGACTATTATGTGCAAAGGTGCTCACAAAATGACCATCTTTGCACATAATAGATTTTCAATAAATATTGGGTGAAAAAAATCTGCATGAGACCTAATTCCCCTTCACTGCACTGAATGCACATACAACTTCACACAAGAGAGAAGAGTCATTGGTATTCTTGTCTCCTAGGCAAGATCCTGCACTGTACTATGCATACTGGTTTTGTGGTCCCCAAATGAATGGCTGATTGAGCTATGTTAGGGAAGTGTCAGAGGGAGTCCCACTGAGAAGGCCATGGGAGTAATTTTTTCATTACAAACCAACCTTTCCTCTTTAAAAATAGCAAAAGGCAAATTTGTTCAAACCCATAGCATGTACAGCACTAAGAGTGAACGGCAATGAAAACTATGGACTCTGGGTGATAAAATAGGTCCATCAACTGTGATAAATATATCAGCCTGGTGGGAGATGTAGATAATGGGGGAGGCTATACAAGTGTGGGGAGAGGTTTACGGGAAATCTCTGACCTTCTGCTTAATTTTGCTGTGAACCTAAAACTACTCTAAAAAATAAAGCCTGTTTAAAAAAAATAGAAATTTGTTGACCAAATGATCTTCAATTCTTGGTCTGCAGTTCTTGAACATGTGAAAAGGTGACTAGAAATCCTGTTTCTTACTCATTCCAATGGTGAATCAAGGGATGACTCCTATGAAGGAAATCAGTAAAGGAGAAAAGTCAGTAAGTTAGCTTAATTGTTTTATCTGTCCCAACAGTACATTAGCTTTTTGTGTACGAAAATGAAGATTCAGTTTAAACGTGAGTTGCTCGTGTTTGAATATAAATAAAAATTCAGTTCTTATTTTTTGACATATCTTAAAAGAAAGCATGATTGGAAATATCTAGTAAACCATATTTTAATTTTACAAAGTATATTTTTAATAGGCATTTATACTTGTCCATTTCATGACCATATGGCAGGTAGCTTTGCCAACACCTTTTATTGCTTTTTCCTGGTAGAGGGCATTCACCCATTTGTTCCTGGAAGTCTACGTAAATGATTGTGAATCATGAACAGAAAGGACAATGAGTTGTTTCTCTGCCAAAGACAATTTTTTGCCCTATACAGTGTTTTTTAATAGATATGTTCCCCCTGCTGAGATATGGGACAATTTTCTTGTGAATTTTGTTTGGAAGTGAACTTTTAAACATAGGTAATGAAAACACACACACGCACACTCCTGAGTGCAGGAGTCAATAGTCATAGCGATGAAACCTGGCCTTGTGTTAAATGGTGCAGGACAGGGATAGGTGGTACCCTCCTCGGTGATTGCAGGCTGCAGGTCATTTCAGGCAGGCAAAATCACTGATGTGATGTAACACTTCTTGCCTAATGAATGGCCGAGTCCCAGATGTCTGACAACTCTACATGTCTTTCATTTCCTTCAGCATGTTAGAGGAAAGGAATAATGTGTAATTTAGTAAAGTGAAAAGCTGACACAGAGCCAACAGATGTTCCAGCTCAGACTCTTTTCCATAGGAAGCACCATGTTGAGTTGGTTCTAACTTCCCCTGAGGTTACTGGTTTTATGTTGCCAGACAGACTAGTGACCTCAGCTCAGTAAGGCGGGCTCTTCCTGTGCAGATAGAATGGCGACTCCTAATATTTAGGTATAATTACGTTTTGTACACATATCTTTTTTCCTACTATGAGGTGCTACTGATATAAATCCAAAGCCAAGAGTCATTTCCTGGGGCCTCATTAAAAGCTAGGATTTAGATTCACAATTAATCCCAGTTGCATATGCCTGTGGTTCTCTAATAATTTTTGTAATATCAATAAATGGTCACTGTGTACTGAAAACACCAAATCTGTTTACTAAAGCTGCAGCTGATGCCAACTGTTTAATTGAACTGAGCTAATATGGCAGATATCTCAGAAGCAGCGCATTGGGAAAGTGTAGTTTTTGCATATTTAAATGGATGGACAAACTGATAACAAATACTGTGTTACAATAATGTGGATAATTTAGTTTGTTATTTTCAATTATAAAAAAAACCTTCATTGCACAAAATATTCTGGCTTTGCTAGCTTTGTGTGTGTGTGCGCACGTGCGTGTGTGTGTGTATGCGGCCTGTTAGCCTATGTAGCTTCTCTTATCCCTTCCTTCACTTATAAAAGCTGCTAATTCATCAACACAGAGTAGGTACGATCTACACACCAAATGAGTTAGGGGCAAAGAAGCAGTTGATTTCAGATGTCAAGTAACTTATTAGCAATGTTTTACATAGCTTTGTTCTTTAAGGGATTGTGTAGGTTCCTTCTTCATTGTATTGATGCTTGAGAAAAAAACTAAGGGGAAGTGAATGGTTGTTAAATATTTGGTGTAAATAGCAACAGCACGATGCGGGTGAGTATTTTAAAAGGCACGTCAGATGAATGCCAGGCAGGTGAGGTACAAGCTTAAGTATCCTCTGGTTGCTGTCAAAGGAGAAAAGATGTCCAACATTTTGCTTGTTTTCCCCCTGGATTTCTATTCCATCTTTTCTCCCTCTCTCTAAGAGAATGAATTTAAATAGAAATGCTTGCTCTAGCTGACTGGAAATTCAGGAAAATCGGAAATAAATACTTTAAAACTGGTATCCAGATGTAGAAAACAGAAATAGCCATGACCCCCTGTCAAGGGAAAATTCTTCCCAACCCAGAAAAACTCTCCACAAAGGTAGAAGAGAAAGAAAGGAATTTTTTTTTTTAATTGAGTAAGCATTTAACTAGACCTTGATGTGCATCACAGGCAACTGGCTAAGAGATTACAGATGGAAAGAGACTTTACCCTTTTACATAGCCAGGCAGATACATGCCATTGCATACGTACTCTCAAGATAAACAATAACTAGTCCTCCAGGAAGAGGACTTGACAGCACCATCTGTCACATATCATTCATCCTAGATTCACCTGCTAACTGGGGTGACCATCTGTGTTAGCTAATTGACTTGAATCAAAGGAAAAATAGATGTCTCATAGCTTTATGACAAGCTTGGAGTAAGGTGCCCACTGAGTTAGGCTCCTACAGCCACAGAAACTGGGAGGCAGGGGCGCTATGTCCCTTGATGTTTACATTTCAAAGATGGTTCCCAGGTCCTTGAGAAACTCATTCCTGGGTCTTAGTGCTCTCGAGGCTTATGTAGCTTTTAAAGAGATTTACATATATTTCGAAAAAAAAAAACAGAAAAAGGAATTACAAGTTTTCTAAAGTAAATGCTCTAAGGAAAGGAGGGAGGGGAGAGTCTCTTATTTTCAGAAAGAAAAATTAAGCCTGTCTCTCACTTCTTTTTTTTAAAGTTTGTATTTGCTCTTAAAAATCTCCTCCCTGTATAACTATAAAGAAGCGACATAATTTTCTAATTATCTCCATTACTGTTTCTACCTACCTCTGGGCAAATTGCAGTTGTCTAAATATCCACCAAGTTCGTAGTCAAGTAGTGTGGGCCATTAGCTAGTACCAAAGTCTTATTATGAGGCACCGATTAAAAGGTATAGAAACATCCAGTGTTTATTATATATGGCTCTAAGTGTTTTAAGTCTTGAGGACAAACCCATTCTGTAGGCTATTTCTCTGTTTTGCGTTGGTTCTAAATCAATAATTACACAATTATAGTCAACTATATCTCTAGGCATTCACATTTGTTTATTTATCTATGCTGGGACTGGACAGAACTTGTCATCCCCAAATTAATAGAGTAACATTAGACCTGTCTTTTGCAGTCACTGTCTGCAAATTCCAGATTTCTGTTTTTCTACTAATTAGGTGTCTTACCTTTTCTATATTATCTTTCCAATAAGACTAGTTAACAAAACATTTTTGCTTGAAATTTGGGGCTTGAGTACGTGGATGCACATTAATTACATTTACTTTGTTAGTATCAAAATTTGCTAATGAAAATGATCCCACTTTTACTCTGTCAATAACAATTAGATTGTTGGACTTGTAAATCCAGATGCTGTTTATATGGAGAGTACAATTTAGAGCTGATTAGAGATGAGGTCGTGGGGAACCATTACTGGGGGTAGAAAAAGAAGGAGAAATGCAACAAATAGCATGTGTTTTTTTTTCCTATTAAAATGTGATTCTTAAAGTAACTGAAATAACCCTACTTAATAGATGTGTTACCTTGAGGAAGTTGTTAATCTTATGAATCCAGTTTTATTACCCATAATATGGGAATCATAATGCCTATATCATAAGATTATAATAATGATGAGTTGAGATAATGTACGTAGGTGCTAAGAACAGATTCTGACATAAACTGAGTGGTGACTAAAGAGGTTACTAGTGTAAGGCGAACCCCTCTACCTATGGTTTTGAATCTTCCCATCAAGTCCAGGACCATTGTCCATCAGTTTTCCCTCCTTTTGCTCATACCAACATGTTTCCCAGTAATATTTTTCCTTCAGTCTTCAAAAATATTTACATCTCCTCTGTCACAAAAGAAATATATGTAATACATAAATATATAATAAATATATATAATATATGTATACATAACAGTCTGACCTGTTTTTTTTCTGACCTGTTTTTAAAAATTCACATTAGTGAAGTATAATTTATGCATAATAAAATGCACTCATTTTAAGCACAGCTTAGTTTTTATGATAAACACTTATGCCTATAGGCATATATGGTGTAACCACCACCATATTCAAGATTTACATTACCACAAAAAGTCACTCATGCCCATCTGCAGTCAATTCTCATCTCAACTTTTGCCAGAGACAATACCAAATATCTGCTTCTGTCTCTAGAGTAGTCCTGCCTTTTGAAAATTTTCGCATAAATGGAGTCACGTAATATATACTGTTTTGTGTCTTTTTCGTAGTATAATATTTTTGAGATTCATCCATACAGTTGTGTGTATAGTTAACATGCTCCCTTTTATTACTACTATTCCATTATATTGTTATATCATAATTTGTTTATCCGTTGAATTGTTGTTGTATATTTGGGTTGTTTCCAAGTTGGGCTATTATGAACAAAACTGCTATAAATATTCTTATACAAGTGTTTCTGTGGATGTGTATTTTTATTTCTTTGGGGGAAATAGGAGTAGAATTGCTGGAGCATAACAAGATACCATATGTTTAAATTTATAGGAACAATCAAAATGTTTCTCAAAGTTGTAACACTAAATGCTCCCATAATGTATGAGAGTTCTGGGTTCCTCAACAACACTTGCTATCATCAGTCCTTTTTACTCGTTCTAATTGATGTGTCCTGAAAAACACATTGTGGCTTTAATATATATTTCTTAGTGTTTCTGAGACTTGGAACTTTCTGCTTTATTTTTGCTTGAGGAATAAACCACTCATCTCTTGCCTGGTTGGGGAGTGGTATTAGTTGTCTGTGGGGGATGAGAGAAGGGAGTTTGGTAACCTAACTTCTATGTAGACTTCAAACTGAGGCTACCCACATTCATCCCCTGCCGTTTCTGTGGCTCAAACCCTGAGCCTTTCAGGAGGCTTTCTGCAGCCCGGACAGCTTGCTTCGTCTGGTCAGCCTCCTCGATGGGCACTTATGGCTCAGCTTTCTCTGCATTACATCAGTTACCCCTCAACCATTTGCTTTCTGTTGTCCAAAACGTTGTCTTTGTCTTTGAGTTAATTCATTTAAAGATTTCTTTAGAGGAAGCAGAAAAAAAAACACATTCAGTTCTCCACACTTATAGGCAATCTATTTCCTTTACTTTTCACCTTGCTTTCTCATTTCTTTTTTCACTGTTTCATACAAAAGTTATCAACGACAAAGCTAATAATCTCTTTCAGCTTACTTTTAGTTGATTTTAACCTATCTCAACCAAACTTCCTTTTCTTCACCATTACTTCTTTTG
This sequence comes from Phocoena sinus, assembly GCF_008692025.1. NCBI lineage: Eukaryota > Metazoa > Chordata > Mammalia > Artiodactyla > Phocoenidae > Phocoena > Phocoena sinus. The sequence goes on from NC_045767.1 coordinate 23,184,936, forward strand.
TCCTTGATGTCCATGGTCCAAGTCTGTATGTTTTCTCAAACTTCTTTTTCATTCCATTTTTGTCTCGCTGGCTGGTTCCCCTTTCTCCAACGACCTTTAAATTAAGTAAAAGGCCAGGAATAGGGAGATGTCAGCATATTTTTATTTCCAGCGGCTCTATGATACAAGTCATTTCAGCAAAACTCTGGGAGGATGTGGCATTGCTACTCTTCAATAGCAGCCTAGTTCTCTAAGGTAAGAGAGTTACTGCTCTATATGCGTTGTTGCCTGAGCTCTGCAAGATAAACTGTAGAGGGAAGCTTCATGATAATTCTCTCTAAGGTTTTCTGGTTTTCTTTGATTCCAGGAAATTGTCTCATATATAATGTCAATAACATTAAGAAAATTGACCACTTCAAGCAAGATCTAAACCTGGGGATAAGAAAAAAGACAAAATGGGTCTTTCTTTTTTTTCATTTCCTTTCAGGAAAGCACAATTTTAAAACTCTTCCCAGCTAGAAAAAGATCCAGGTCACATCAGTCTCACAAAATTCTGCTCAGTTTCGCTTCGCACCTAAAACTGCTCCAAAATTAAAGTTTATTAAAAAAACAAATAACCAGAAACTACCGAAAGAATGATACTATAACTGAAAAATATGCTTTAGGGAATAATGAAGCAATTAGATTCCCAGTCAATTTTTAAAATACCTAGTGTGTCACAGAAAAAAACTGATGATTGTCTTAAAATGCATATTCTTAATTCTTTCTTTGTTTGCAAATTGGGAAAATTACAGAGGCAGAAGACAAATCTATAATCTCAAAACCGTTTTGAATCTGTATTGCTTAGCAGTGTGTTTGTGTGGTTTGATGATTTCAGAGAAATTGTAATGATTTTTAGTTTTTACCCACCAGTCCTTTTTTTCCATTGTTGGACTATTAAGACATTGAATACAAAGATCCAGTTAATTTGTATTTATAGTAAGCTTTTCTGACTGACACTAAGTGTAAAACATAATGATACTTTAATATTTCTTACCATAGATGTCAAATGACCAAGTCACACCAAGCTATGCTGTACTTAGGAAGAACAAATTGTTCTACAGAAAATGAAGGGAGCCCAGAATGCTCAAGAGCCTGGAGACGGTATATAAAACTTTCACCTTTAGATCTCAATCATGGGTGGTAGTGTTCATTAGAAACTAAATGATGGTCTCTGACTTATGCTCTTTGCAAAAGGAGGGTAAAAACTATTATTATTTTAATAATAATGTACTAGTCTTTAGCAAGAAAGCTCTGTGCTTTTTTTTTTTGCGGTACGCGGGCCTCTCACTGCTCTGGCCTCTCCCGTTGCGGAGCACAGGCTCCGGACGCGCAGGCTCAGCGGCCATGGCTCACGGGCCCAGCCGCTCCACGGCATGTGGGATCTTCCTGGACTGGGACACGAACCCGTGTCCCCTGCATAGGCAGGCAGACTCTCAACCACTGCGCCACCAGGGAAGCCCGAAAGCTCTGGTTTTTAGAGTTTGCAGTAAAGGAAAATATATCAATACAGTTTTCTATATCATACATAGTAGTACTCCAATTTTTATGTAGCTGCATTTCTAAATAAGACATTCTTGTCTACGAAGTACGAGACTTAATAATTAGAGTAATTTTATATGTTTATCTAGCAGAACCAATTTTCCTGATCAGGGATCATTTCCTATGAGGACTTCCCTTTATGTTGTGGTTTTTCCACTTCTTATCACCTGCAGGGAGATTATAATGCTGTCACATTAAAGAAAATGATCTCACTTCCTCTGTAAAATATTTTTTGTGACCATGTATATATTTTTGACTTACGAATAAATACGTGAAGTGTTTTACATAAATGTATCTTTCAGTTAGCTCTTCGTAAATATTCCTGTTTTCCTAAACATAACATATCCGGTGTAGCTGCAGTACTGTGCTGTATTATTAATAGTAATTTTTATTTTATTTTTATATTTTATAACAAATGAATCTGAGTTTAGTGAATAGTAATGATGATGAATAAACTTTTGTTGGGATAGAAGTCTCCATTTATAAGGAATATGTCCAGGAACACTGCCAGACAGACTGAAGCTCCATCTTGTTAGAATACCTATGATCCAAGGGTAAATCGGGTAGGGAGGTGCGGGGATAGGTGGTGGTGTGGAGGGTGAGGAAAAGGAGGGCATGCAGAAATCCTGTCCAGACTTCCCTTTTCATTACCAGCTTGCATCTCCATTGCATCCCATCTAGTTGTTTATCAGCCTCTATTTTCATTTCTTATATCCTACTTAAGATAAATTGCCTCATCCTTACCCCTAAGTGTCCTCTTTAAAACTCTTTTAATTGGCTCTCCTGTCCCAAGATACCAGAGCTGCAAACACCTATTGCCTTTGCCCTTCACAATAAACTAAGGCTATTAAATATGCTCAGTGTCGCCACTTTGGACCTTCTTTAGTATTTCCCTATTTTCTTGATTTTCTTTGTTTCTTTCATCCTTTTTTCTGTAGCACTTGACAATGTTTACTTCTCCACTTTCAAACTCTAATATCCCACAGTTGTATTCTTTCCTGCTTCTCTACTTACTTCTTTAAGGACTCTTTTTCAGTCAACTTAGACTTTTTTTTTTTGTACATGTCCTCTAAACTTACATGTTTAAGTAGTTACTTTTCTTGCCCCTCTTTCTTTATTACTCTCCTTTCCAATTAAATCAAAAGACACTTCTGAAAGCCTACCTCGTATTAAGCACTGCGTTATCGCAGACAATTCACATAACCCTGTCTTCTAAGAGTCACAATCCCGTGAGGGAGACAGACAAGGCATTAAAGCATTATAATATAGTGCAATACTGTTCTGTCTGGAAGATAGAACTTTACTTAGGTATGGCTATCCAGGAGGAGACCTTTATCCCATCTGTATTCCAGTGGACTTCTAAAAAGAATGATATCACGATATTATGATTTTTAAGAAGAAAGTTATTTTTAGTTTTCATCCTGTTCCTGGCACAGAGCTCCTAAAACAAATTTCCTGAGATGAGATCAAGAAAGGTGTTTTGTTATGTTAATGAGGTATCTTTTGGAAAGCACCTAAGGATGGGAGCTAGTTGCCAGGGGAACCAACCAGGTGGTTTAAGGTTGAAACTTTCAGTCCCACCTCCTAACCTCTGGAGAGGGGAGGGGGGTGGAGATTGAGTTCAATATCCAATGGACAATGATTTAGTCAGTCATGCCTCCATAAAACCCCAAAAGGATGTGTTTCTGAGAGTTTCTGGGTTGGGGCACACGTGGGGATTTGGGAAGAGTGGCCCACTCAGAGAAGGCATGGGAGTTCCAAGTCCTTTCCCATGTATCTTGCTCTATGCATGGTTACCATCTGGTTGTTCCTGAGTTACATCCTTCTATAATAAACTGGTAATCTAGTAAGTAAAATGTTTCTCTCAGTTCTGTGAGTTGCCCTAGCAAATTAATAGAAACCAAGGAGGAGGTTGTGGGAACCTCCAATCTACAGCTTGTTAGTCAGAATCGCAGCTCACAACTTGGATTTGTGATTGGTATCTGAAGTGTGTGGGCAGGAGAGGCCCAGTCTTGTAGGACTGAGCCCTTGACCTGTGCATCTGATGCTATCACTGGGTAAATAGTACCAGAAATGAGTTAAATTGTAGGATACCCAGCTGGTGTCAGAAAATTGCTTGGTGTGGTAACCTCCCCCTTCCTCCTTTGGAAATTGGGTGCAGGATCCTGAGTGATCTGAAGTTTTAATTGGTAATAGAATTATTTTATGCCGGAACCTTGTTTTAAAGGCCCAAGGAAGAGTTGGCCAGGTGGAAACAAAGAGGGGGGTGGAGTGACCTGATGTTCCAGGAAGAGGAAATGATTTCTTCACTGGCTAAGTGGATTTGTGAAAAAAGTATGGTATCTGTTGAACTATAGTGGGTTCCTATGATTGGTACATAGAACAAGTCTGGGGAAGAGAAGAAAAATGGGAGTAGAGTTAGAAAGAAGCCAGTTTATGAAAATTCTTGTGTGGCATCCTAAAACGGGTCAGATTAAAGCTATTACCTTTCAACCTTTATCTGAGGAACATCTCTTTCTTTTTTGTGAAAACACACTCACCAGTTAATAAGGAGAGACCCACTAAGTAAACAGAATTTGCTGAATTTAATGCTTTTCTGCAGGTCTATTTCATGAAATTGCTGAACTTTCCTACAACAATCAAGTCATTACTAATTCAATTCTTTTGATTCCCTCCATTCCATACATACATTTAGGATAAAAAAAAAAAGAGCAGTAAGATCCCACATAGCATGTGAACTATTTGGAGTAATCAGACTTATACAAATAAAAGTAAAAGGACTTAGTGTATGTGCACAAGATTTATAAATGTCTCGTTGAGTGTAGCAGCAAAAAAGACAAAGAGAAACTCTCAATGTTTATCAATAACTGAAGGCTTGAATAAATGTGGTACTTTTTTTTATGGTCTGTCATACAACTGTTAAAAATCATACATTAGATGTATTGAATTAGGGGGTTACCATGGTGTTTTGTTAATTGAGAAGAGAATGGGCTGGCAATGCCCTTATCATTACCATGCCCTCCTTACCCAGGTTTTGGGATGACCCAAATTCAGGAATGACCTGAAGTGTCTTTCCATTCTTGTTTTGGTTGGTGATTTCTTCTTTCCCTATGTTGGATCTCATTTATCTCATTAATGACGGCTTTTTCGACACCAATAATTTGTGTTGGTATTTTATCCTTTCTTATTGCTATTAGGGTTGCTGAACTAATTTTGTAAACTGCCTGGTCTCTTCACCTGAATATTTTCTGCATTTGGTTTTTAAAGTACACATTTTTTCCCTTTGGTTTCATCAACTTCCAACTACCACATTATTATTTCTCTAAATGATATATGATTTGGATCTGCACAGATACACATAATGTTAAAACCCTGGAGGTGTGATTATTCTGAAGCACAGATTAACATTTGCATCAGTCGACTGCAAGAGTGTCTCATGCAAAACACTTTTTTAGTGTTGCTGCCCTGGAAGGAGTTTAATAAATACCCCTAGATATAGATAGGGAAGAATAATTTCTGAAATAAGAACCATCTGTAAGATTCTCCTATTATTCAGATGCCTTTCTTTTGACTGTTTTCTCTTCTTCATCACCATTATGTTACAGAGTGAGAAGTTAGAATTATTTTACCTGTGTTTTTGCTGTTTGCATCTTTAAATGGACATCATTTAATATTTTATGGAAATTGCTCAAATTAAGTAGCAATGAAAAAAGCCTGTTTTCTAAAATTGTGCATAGTATTGAGGATCTTTTAGATGTGATTTTCAAAATTCTTGTACTTTTCTTTCCTCTAAACTTTCCTACAGAATGTTGTATATGTGACCTTGAGCCTGTGAGTGTGTAGGTAGGAAAATGCGTTTCAGTCTCAGGATTCAGAGTGTGGCTCTGCCAGACTTGGGCTTTCTTCATCCTTTCTTCCTACACATTTTGTTGTCTTCTAGCTCTTGTCACATAATCAAACACTGAATAAGACCACAGGAAAGAGCTTAAACTCAAATGCACTATTAGTTGTTCATGCCTTTTAAAAGTAAGTTAGTGGTATAAGAAAGCTTGAAATAAATTGCTAAAATATTTTAGATTGTCTGCAGTTTTAAGTTGGTCCTGTTACCCTTCCTTCTTTATCCTGGATAATTAAAAGTACTCTATCGTTTGAGCTGATTGTATTTTCCATTTGTTTATTTTTTTCCTCAAGAGGCCTAATTTCTTTATAACCTTGCAACTGTTCATATACTGTAATTTGCATGGTATTTAGCTATTTCTGAAAAATCTATACCCAGATTAATCTTTGTTTTTCTTCTAGGTTCTATTCAATAAAGATTATGAAGAGGCTTGCAGTAGCATGATCATTTGAGATTTCATTATGGTTATTAATGGTGTTTGAATGTCAGGTTTTTTTTATATGGTCATTGATAATTAGGATTTTTAGCTATTTTATAATGAGAATAGAAGTTTTTGAAAACATTGTCACCTTTGAATCTAATTAATTAGAGTGATATAACCATTGTTAATGGATGACTCATTTTTTAAAAATTTAGTTTAAAATCTAGAGCTTTTCTTTGCTTCCCCAAATAATTGTACTTATGGTCAGAAGCATAATAAGAAGTAATGATGGATTACTTAAGAAGAAAATTGTAAATCTCATTCTCTTCACCATTTATATTAATAATACCATAGAAGAATCAGATGAGAGAAGAGGCCTATTTTCACGGCGTGGGCCAAGTTGTATGAATCCACTAGTTAGGCAAGTTTCTTTGGGATTTGTATGTATTCTGCCTCAACTCCCAAGGCCAATGCTAAGTGCAGGGAGGTCAAAACAAGAAGCTCTGAGGCCAAGTTATCTTACTTGAGCACCAGAGGTACCTCTTCCCATCCCGGTTTTTTTTGGGAAGCCATGCTTGACTGAAATAGTAAGACAGTGTGAACATGGATCCATCTAAGGATCAAAGTGGAATCAGTTAAATATGTACATTTATGGGGTCTGTTAATATGGACTCAGCACTTCATTTGTGTTACGTTCTCATTATGGTAGAGGAAACAGACACACAAGGAGATAGTTATTACACCATGTGGTAAATGCCACGATGGAGGTGTTGGTTTAGGGTGGTAGGGCAGCACAAAACAAGCATACAAATCAGCCTAGGGAAACCAAGGAAGGCCTCATGGAGAAGATGAAGTCGGATTTGTCTTTAAAGTTGGTTAGAAATTAGCCAGATACAAAGTTAGAGGAAGGCAGAGGGAACATGCCAGGAAGGAATGGAGGCTAAAATAATAGAAAAAAAAAAGAAACCCAACATTTATTGAATCAGTCACTATTTTAAGTGATGCTTTAAACTGTTTCATCTTCCCAACGAACATGTGAGGCAGCTGTTACTATTTTAATTCTATGTGTGAAAAAACTATGGCACTGAGTGTTGAAGTAAATTCTCCAAGGCCGCATAGCCAGTAAGTGACAGAGCTAAGATTAAGAACTATACCGTTTGGCTCCAGTATCCATCCAGTATCCGGAGCACAGGCTCCGGACACGCAGGCTTAGCGGCCATGGCTCACGGGCCATGCCGCTCCGCGGCATGTGGGATCTTCCCGGACCGGGGCACGCAACCGTGTCCCCTGCATCGGCAGGCGGACTCTCAACCACTGCGCCACCAGGGAAGCCCTAGTATCCATATTTTAACCACTCTGCCATACAGCCTCTTGCTACAGTTTTCTGTAACGGATGGGTGTAGTGAACTATAAGTGGATTGAAATTGCTGGGTAAAAGTCTTAGTTTGAAATCGGAAGACACAGCTGGAGAGACTGATGGGTGGTCGGTATTGATTTTGTGTGTCTTGTAAAGATTAGACTAGGGTTTCTCAACTATCTATAATGAGTTATCAGTTTTATTTATTATTATTTTAAAATTTCCAAAATGATGTAGACTGATATGTTTATAAAATATAAAACCACATGCTTGGGTATTAAGTAATGTTAAATTGCTATAAAAGCCTCTTAACTGCTTACTCTCAATTTCTGTGCTTTCCTAATCATGAATTATTAAACAATTGGTGGAATAACATTTTGATGATCATTGGTTTACATGTTTTACTTTGTACTGTGGTGTCATTAAGGTTTCTAACCAGTCAGAAAGTCAGGTGATCATTTTAGGTATTGATGCCTCTGTGAAGAATGGATTAGAGGCTGTCAAGACTGATTACAGTGAGCCCAATTATGAATCAATGAGTGTAGTCCAGGCAACAGATGATTAGAACCTACCCTGAGGCTGTGGATGAAGCAATGTCCAGTGAGATAGATGGTTTTGAGAAACACTTTGGAAATGCAACTAGTCTAGGCCCATGACCATGATCCCCCATCTGCAGGTTCACTATAACAACTCCATGTGATTGTTGGCTCTGCTTTCCTCCTAAATTTAATTTTTTAGATGTTAATCTCAGGAACTATTGTCTATGTACTTCTTAAATCAAAAATAATTATTTTCCTTCAAAATACATTGAGCATTTTGTTGAAGTGAAGGTCCTTTTAGACCCTGGGTTCCTGAGGTAGCAAGCTGGGCTGGGATGAGGAAGGCCGGGTGACCTGGAGGGCTGAAAGAAAGTGAGGTGTCATTCTCTCTTTAAACAGGTATCTTGTGTGGAAACATGGAGCAGTGCTAAGGGTTGGTGTCTTGAGGGATGAGCCTTTAGAGGGAAGGACAGGTGACCCAAGAGCTGAGGCTGAGATTCTTTAAGCTGTTCAGGAAATGAGCAGTGTGTCCACCTGAGCAGAGGGCCAGCAAGCAAGTTAATGGAGAGCCCTGCAGTCAGTAATGGGAAGAGGCTCAGGGTAGTGTGTGGTCTGTAGCAGGGACGTAGGGGATGGGTACTGACACCCAGTTAAAAAGTCAAGGTTTCAGTCTTGTGTGTTGAGATTCTAAGCAAGGACTTAATTGTGGTAGAAAAGGCTAGGAATTCAATTTTTGTGGACTTGAGTTTGAAGGCAAGGGAATGATCATTTTCTCAATGTGCCAAGCACTTCAATAAATGCTTTACACATGTAATCTCATTTCATTCTCACAGTAAATCTGCCAAGTAGGTAGTACCCTTATTTTGAGAAAATTGAGGCTAAAACATGTTAAGAAATGTGCCTAAATATGTACAGTTACGAGGTGGTGAAGCCTGCTTTTTGCTCTCCCATGCTTGCTTTTTTCCCAGGAGACCTGTTCCTTCCAGCTATGATTGTCCTTAGTGTCCCTGTGATGCGCCACTGACCTCTGGGTTTCCTTATGTAATGAGAGCGCAGAGCTTAGTATACTTGGCTGGTGAAAGCATCATTTGGACTTGATAAATCTCCTGAATTTTTTTTCACTGCAGAGCCCTTTCTAAAGGGGAGAGTCCAAAGGAAATTCTTCAAAATTCAGAAGCTTCATTCTTTTAACAGCTCTTTATTGATCCTCTTCTATGAGTCAGGTATTATTTTAAACACTTAAGATATATTAGTAAGTGAAACCAAAAAAATTCCCAATTCTAGTGGAGAAAAGATAGACAATAAAAAATTAATATAATGTTTAAGTAATATAGTATGAGGTAATAAATTAATAGAAAAAATCAGGGTACAGGGCATCAGAATTATAATTTTAAATAGGGTTTCCATGGTAAATATCACTGAGCAGTTGACATTTAATAAAAAAAAAAAAGTTAGGTCATCCTTGTACTCAAAGACTACCTGCTAGTCCCATAAAGCTGTATGTAAAGTACCATTACACTTTTCAAGAAGCCTGAATGTTTGGGGATTTTTCTTTCAGCCAGTGCTACCTCTGCCTACTTTAGCCCTGATTAGTGTCAGCACTAGTGACCAGACACATAGTCCCAGCCCTCCTTTGGGGTTGAATTAATGAGACAAGTTCTGGTAATCTTTTGGAAACTTCCTCACTCTTCAGAGTGAGCTCTGAAAACAACTAGTGCTTAACTGGGCAAAATGAAATTTTAGGTGATTATGTGAATATTCTGCAGCAGTCTTCCTAATTAAATCCATCCTGCTTGGCCTGGCCACATGATTTGACTTCTGCTCAGTGCCCTGAGGGATGGATTACCTGATTTAAATTCTGGCACCCATGTGATGCAGAGGGCCACACTAGCTGAGAAGCATCTGTCACCATTTATAGCTTCGTTCCCTTGGTATTTCTCTTGATTCCTTTAAGAGTAAACTAATATTTTGTGAATATAATATTGTATACAAACTTGGGAAGATTTTTTCCTCCCTGTACCATAACATTGTCAGCTGTATTTAATGAATTCTGGTGACCTTGAGAGTATATTTTTCCCCCCTTTGGAACCCAGCAGGAATAGAAAGATTCCAAGAAAATGTTGTATCCATAAGGGGCAGTTTGATTGTAACTAAACAGACAGATGTTTCAGGAACATGCTTTTCTTAATCAAATATGGTCTGTGATGCACAGAATATCAGAAGGCTTGAAAAAAGCCAAAACTACAGAAGCCTCGTGGAGCTGAAATACAAGCGTACCACGGCTTGTTAACAGGGCTTAACGGCTTGTATACTCTTTCACCCTGTTACATGCCTAATAAAGTAATAAAAATGTATGAGGGATAAAAAAAGGTTCTGATTTATGAGACACAAAAATCTCTGCTGTGACTTAGAATAGCTTTTGGAGTTACAACTACATTTTTATATGTAATTTAAAGTGCAACTAACAGTTTGTAGAGAGCTAGTGTACATGTGTGCAAGTTTTATTTAAATGTATTTACCTTTCACCATTATTATTATATATGCACACACTTTTTATCAGGGATAAGGTTTTGTTTCTAAATTAATTTTTCAGTAAAATGACTAACTGTTCTATTAATATGTCTCTGAACTCACACTCACACACACACACACACACACGCCCCAAGAAAACAACGAAAAATATTTAGAGTTTTAAGTTGATGAGGTCTTTTGTTAACATGCCTTGTTATTTAGCCCTGCTTGTGAGAACAAGCAATGTGTTTATTAATAAGATGAGAACACTTTCCAAATGTTGACACTATTATCAAACTCTTAAAAATAACTTACATGCAGTTCATAAAAATTTGTATCATAAACTTTTGGGTAGTCATTGCATGTCCACGAATGTTGCCACTGTATTAGGTTTGTCATATTAAATTAATAAAGGACAGGAAAGTTACTGCTTAACTGTTTTTCAAAAGTGGGCAGAATGGATCACAGGGGCTGACTAACTTCCTGCTGTGAGATAATCCATTATAACTATTCTGGTCAAAATCCATTTCTTTAATCATTGAAGAGTTACGCATAAAATAGTAGTTGAATATGAATGAAGCAAAATACTTTTTCTCCTCTATGTTCCTTTTATTTTTAGTATTCACAGACATGTAGGAAAAACCTTAAGTAGTTAATTCATGTGTTTTTTTTCAAATTGCAATTTTATTGCAAATAATAATGTTATTGAATTCATATCATATGTGTAATCATCTTTTCTTCTTTCTTCTAAATAACAGGGTTTTCAAAATTATTACAATTAGTTCAAGTTTGTATATTCAGATCTTGAAAGAATCAGAGACTTGTGTTAAAAATATTTTGTTTTAACTTTACTATCCGTCTGCTTTTATTTTTTTAAAGAAACTACTGTAAATTTCATGGTGGACTATGATTATTTCACTATAAATTAAAAATTTTAGAAATGAGTATTTTTATGAATTTGTTATTTTTCATGATTATGAACATAATGCATGGTCACTGGAAAATAAAAACAAAACTATAAAGTAGGAAGACCCATAATCAAATAAAATTATATCTATCATCTAGGAATAACCATGGTTGAAGGTTTTTATATATACATTCAGACTTTTCTAATATACCTCTATATTTTAGATATATATTAATATCAGTATAACTCTTTTATTTATTCACATATGTTCAATGACATGTAATTTATATATATGTATTTACATGTAAACATAAGTGCCTATATATTACAGAAAAGATTTGTAGCACAGATAATTTTATAACCAGTCTTTGCATATGGAAGTTAGGAATAAGAAATATGATTTGAGTCTTCATGAGTAGGTAGAGAAGGGAGCCCTGCCATTAGCTTAACCTTTTATTTTATTCTTTACAAAAAATCCTTTCCATATAAATACAGTAAAACAAAATAAACGATTATATTTATTTATTGTTTGAAAATTAATGTCTTTATTAGTGTTTGAGGAATACGGTTTTACCAACTGTATTGATTACATGCTAATAATCAAAACAGAGACTCAGTATCCATTCCACAAGAATTAAACTTACCAACACAGTTGTTCAATACGAGTTTCAGGAAAAGAAATCTTAAACAGAGAAAATGTTTTTGATAGAGAACGTACGGAAAAATGATTCATAGAGCAAAAACAAGCAAGACTTTAAAAACGTAAAGGATAATGCCACTATTTTTAATTAAACTGAGACCTGAAAAATTAAATATACCTGCATTTAAATCAGGGAGAAAGAAGGGATAACAATAAATGAGCACTGCCCATAATGTATTCTGTGATCATCACAGTGACAGTGTTAACCAGGCAGCTGGGCCTGGTGAGACAATTTTTTCTCTGCTACGAGGATCAGCCTGCCAAGCAGACAGCATGGACGTAGACTGTGATGGTTAACTTTATGTGCCAACTTGACTGGCCATGGGCGCCCAGATTAAACATTGTTTCTGGGTGTGTCCTTGAGGATGTTTCGAGATGAGATGAGCATTGGAATCAGTGGACTCAGTGAAACAGACTGACCTCCCCTGTGTGTGTGGGCATCCTCCCATCCATCCAAGACCCGAACAGAATGAAAGGTGGAGGAAGGCAGGAGGAATTTGCTCTTTTTCTTCCTGCCTCACTGCTGAGCTGAAATGTCTCATCTCATCTGATCTGGCCTGGCTTCCCTGTTTCCAGGCCCTCACACTCAGACTGAATCACACCACCGGCTCTCCTGGGCCTCCAGCTTGCAGACAGCAGATCTGGGGGCCTCTCAGCCTCCATAATCACATCAGCCAATTCCTCATAATAAACCTCTGCAGATAGATGATAGATAGATGATTGATAGGCAGATAGATATAGAGATAAATATAGTTAGATGGATAACCTACTGTTCTGTTTCTCTGGAGAATGCTCACTGAGACACAGATAGACTAACAGTCTCCCCAAGTGCGGAAGAGAAACTCCATTAAATTCTTACAATCCAACCACTTGTTTTCCATGACCACTATCAATCTTCTTACCCATCTTATTTTATCATCTTTTTCATCTCAATATACTCTTATTACAATTTCATTATAGGTCGATGTTTACAGATTGATTTACACTGAATGTATTTCAAGTAAGCTGTTCCTTAACCACATATGGGAAAGCAGAATAACCACGTGGATGGGCTGCCTCCAAATCCAACTTTTTCCTATAGACTGAAATATCATTAGTGGAATTTAGACGCTAATGACCTTTACTTCTAAAGAGCTTGGATGTCCTTGATCTCATCTTCTTGAACTTTGACTTTGATTATCACATCTGCAGCTGTCTTCCTGGGGTTGGCAACACTGTCACTAAACACCAAAACTAAATATGAACATTTTTTAGTTCCATTGTATGCCTAGAACAGAGGCTTACATGGTAGGTGATTAAATATTTACTGTAAGAAAGTGGATTTTAAAATATACATTATTTAAGTTTTATTTTTACAAGAAACAAACAAAAAAGAAAATGAAAAAGCTAAAGAAATTATATATAAAGAAATTACATGTAAGGAAGCGATAGGAATAGCTTCTATCTCTACTGTTGGCTGGTTCAGAAGCTCAGAAGGGCCTTATGTTATAACATATCAGGTAAGTCCTCCCCCTCGGACCTCTGATAGCTTCCGGCAGTGTTGTAAAATATTCAGCGTTACGTGAAACCTCTTTTCAACTTTTAAAGCCATCAACTCCTTTATATCAGCTTCCACTACAAAATAATGGTCTTTGGTTTCCTTCATTTCTTCATCAATAAATCTGTGGTAGAGACTTCTGGCCACAGAACTCATAGACTTTTTTGGTTGATGTAGGATCTTGTATTTACTAACTACTGCCTTGTTGATTTCTTTTTTTAAAAAAATTTATTTGTTTATTTTTGTCTCCATTGGGTCTTCATCGTTGGGTCTTCGTTGCTGCACGTGGGCTTTCTCTAGTTGTGGTGAGCAGGGGCTACTCTTTGTTGCAGTGTGTGGGCTTCTCATTGCAGTGCCTTCTCTTGTTGCAGAGCACGGGCTCTAGGCACGTGAGCTTCAGTAGTTGTGACACACAGGCTCTAGAACACAGGCTCAGTAGTTGTGGCACACGGGCTTAGTTGCTCCATGGCATGTGGGATCTTCCCGAACCAGGGATCAAACCTGTGGCCCCAGCATCGGCAGGCGGATTCTAACCACTGTGCCACCAGAGAAGTCCCTGCCTTGTTGATTTTTTTAATAACATCATTAATTTGACAATAGGTTAGGTTATGTCGTTAATTTGACAATAGGTTAGGTGGGATTTCATGTACACAAGAATGCCATTAAACTCATCAGAAGTTATAAATGACATTTCTTTAATATTTCTTTGCTCTTTGGGGGGCTTCTTTGTGGGTGCCGGTTCCTCATCTTTGACGGGTTGTTCAGGGTCAAGATCTGATCCATTGCAAAGTTCTGGGTTACTTGAGGCAAATGGGAAGGAATGTTTTCTTTGAGATGTTCCACATCTTTACAATCTTCTCCAAGAGGTTCAAAGAGTTCCTTGAGTGAATTGTTGGTTTGTTCTTGATACTGAATTTCCAATTCCAATGTATTTAGAAGTTCATTTACTGCAATGATCTCATCTCCTATTTTAATAGAGTCCACAATTTCTCAATGACAGAGTTTTTTTTTTAATATTTCCAATATTTTCATTAATATGAGAGCATAATTGTACCAGAAATGAGGAGGCCATCCTTTAAGCCTCTAGTGCGGGTCCGGGAGCAAAGGGCCCACTCAGTGCTGTCGCGAGGCACCGAAACCCCTCCAGTCTGTGCCGCAAGCCCAGGATCAGGAGACCCGAGTCAGGGAGCGAAATTCAAACTGCCCCTGGGACTCGGTGCAGAGCAAGCGCACATCAGCGCCCCAGGCAGGCTGCTCAGGGGTCGCGCGCGTTTCCGCCTCTTTTTCAAAATAAACAATTATATTTAAATTAATAAATCTGTGCTCCCTGTTTCACCCATTCTGCAATTCATATACGATCTCCATATTAAAGCCTTCTTTATTTCTTCCCTTTCCCTGAAAGATAACAAGACCATGTCTTGTCTTTATATCACACTCAGTGTTTATGATGGGTGAGCACACGGTAGGTAGGTGCTTGATAATGGATCTTATTACCTTTCTGGGATGGGGCATCAGTATTTATCTAGACATGTTGTCTTCAGGAGCAATGACATTTCTTTTACTTGTGAATCCCAATGTGCATTTAATGAATAAAATATTTATTTAAGTCCTTCTATGGCTTTGGAGAACGTTCTAGAACATCCTCTAAGAGCATATAGAAGAAAATGTGCTTTTTTGGCAAATTCTGATTTTGGAGGGATGGGGGAGGTGAGACCTATATATCCCCTTAGTCCTTTCTATCTTTATTTTAACTCAGTTATTTAAATTTTTTAAATTATATAAGTTATAGGTGTATAATATAGTGATTCACAATTTTTAAAGGTTATACTCCATTTATAGTTATTATAAAATATTTTTCATATCCCCCTTGTTGTACAACATATCCTTGTAGCTTATTTTATACATAATAATTTGTACCTCTTAATCCCCTACCCCTATATTGCTACTACAATTATTCTTATATATTATCCCTACTTATTTTTTATCTTATAAAGTTCTAGATATCTAAAAATAATGAATAATGCAGTCTTATATCATGAAAATCAGAAGCAATGCTTATTTTAAATTATTTATAGAATAGTGTGTAGATACTGAAAATTGAAGTAATGAAAATGTGAACGCTAAAACATTCTATTAATTAATCCAGATACATCTATCTATAGCAAACATGGAAATCTTTTCTTTAAAATTTATTTTTATTTTACTTTAATCTTTTAATAGACTTTATTTTTTAGGGTAGTTTTAGGTTCACAGAGAAATTGAGTGGAAGACAGAGATTTCCTATATATCCTTTGTCCCCACATGCACACAGCCTCCCCACTATCAAAATCACATACCAGAGTGGTACACTTGTTACAGTCGGTGAACTACATTGACACATCATTATGTTTAGCTTTGAAAAACTGCCAAGGTGTTTACCAAAGTGGCTGTACAATTATGCATTCCCATTAGCAATGAATGGGAGTTCCTGTTGCTCCACACACTTGCCAGCATTTGGTGTTGTTAATCTTCTAAATTTTGGCCATTCTAATAGTTGTGTAGTGGTATCTCATTGTTTTAATTTATAAATTCTTAATGACATATAATGTTAAACACCTTTTCATATGCTATTTTGTCACCTGTATATTGCCTTTGGTGAAGTGTCTGGTCCAATTTTTGGGCTATTGTTTAATTTAGTTGTTTTTCTTATTGCTGAATTTTTTTTTTTTTTTTTTGCGGTACGCGGGGCTCTCACTCTTGTGGCCTCTCCCATTGCGGAGCACAGGCTCCGGACGCAGGCTCAGCGGCCACGGCTCACAGGCCCAGCCGCTCCGCGGCATGTGGGATCTTCCCGGACCGGGGCACGAACCCGTGTCCCCTCCATCGGCAGGTGGACTCTCAACCACTGCACCACCAGGGAAGTCCTTATTGCTGAATTTTAAGAGTTCTTTGTATATTTTGAATAATAGTCCTTTGTCAGATAAATCTTCTGCAAATATGTTCTCCTGGTCTGTGTCTTGTCTTCTCCTGTTGTTTACTTTTTCTTTTCTGAGTATTGACAGATTGTTTATTTCAAGGAATTGGTCCATTTAATCTATGTTATCAAATATTTGAGCCAGAGCTGTTCATACTTTTTATTATTCTTTTAATGTCCATGGGACCTCTAGTGATGACTCCTTTTTCATTTCCAATATTAGTAATTTGTATCTTCTCTCTTTTCCTCTTAGTTATCCTGGCTAGGTCTCATCAAATTTATTAATCTTTTCAAAGAACTAGCTTTTGTTTGTGTTGACTTTTCTCTGTTGATGTCCTGTTTTCAATTTTATTGGTTTCTGTTCTAATTTTTTTTCTTTATTTTAAATGCTTTTTAGTTTCCTAAGGTGGAAGCTTAGATTACTGATTTTAGATCTGTCTTCTTTCTTAGTATATGTATTCAATGCTATGCATTTCTCTCTAAGCTCTGCTTTCCTTGCATCTCACAGTAAGTTGTTCCATTTTCATTTTGTTCAAAATATTTTTAAAATTTCTCTTGAGATTTCTTATTTGACTCATGTATTATTTAGAAGTGTGTTGTCCAACCCCCAACTATTTGGGGATTTTCCAGCTATTATTCTGTTATTGACTTCTAGCATAATTCCATTGTGATTTGAGAGTAGACACTGTATAATTTCTGTTCTTTTAAACTTGTTGAGATGGGTTTTATGGTCCAGAATGTGGTCTCAAGTGAGTTTGAGAAGAATGTCTGTTCTGCTGTGGTTGGATGAAATAGTCAATAAATGTCAATTATATCGAGTTGATTGATGGTGATATCAGCTTAGTTCAACTAAGTCCTCACCGGTTTTCTGCCTGCTCAATCTGTCCCTTTCTGATAGAGGGGTGTTGAAGTCTCCAACTCTCGTGGCAGATTCATCTGTTTCTCCTTGCAATTTATCAGTTTTTGCCTCACATATTTTGATACTGTCTGGTTAGGTGCAAACACATTAACAGTTGTTATGTCTTCTTGAAGAACTGACCACTTTTTCATTACATAATGCCCCTGTTTATCCCTGATAAGTTTTCTTGCTCTGAAGTCTGCTCTGTCTGAAATTAACATAGCTGCTACTGCTTTCTTTTGATTAGTACGAGCATGGTATATCTTTCTCATTGATTTACTGTTCATCTTTATGTGTCTTCACTTTTAAAGTGGGTTTCCTATAGACAACATATAATTGGGTCTTGGTTTTTGTTCCACTTAAAAGACAATCTCTGTCTTTTAATCAATATGATGAGACTATTGATGTTTAAAATGAGTATTGCTATAATTGGAGTATTATCTACCATATTTGTTACTGTTTTCTATTCATTGCCCTTATTCTTTGACCCTATTTTTGTCTTTCACTCTTTTCCTGCCATTTGTGGTTTTAATTGAGACTTTTACATGATCTCATTTTCTCTTCTTCTGTAGCATATTAGTTATACTTGAAAAAAAATTTTTTTAGTGGTTGCCCAGAATTTGCAATAATTTACAACTAATCCAAGTATACTTTCTGATAGTATTATACTACCACCTCACAGATAGTGTGAGTGCCCTATAATAACAAAATAATCCTAATTCTTCCCTCCTGTCCCTTATTTTATTGCTGTCACTCATTTACTTACACATAAGCAGACAGGTGCATATATATATATATATATATATATATATATACACACATATATATATACACACGCAAATATACGTATGTATATATATATATTTGAATACATTGTTGCTATTATTATTTTAAACAAATGTTAGATCAATTAAGAATAAGAAAAGTACAAGTTTTAATTTTTTTATATCTTTACTGATTCCTTCTGCAGTACTCTTTTTGTCTTTATGTAGATTCAGGTTTCTGATCTATATCATTTTCCTTCTCTGTGAAGAACTTCTTTTCACATTTCTTTCAAGGCAGGTCTACAGGCAACAAATACCCTTAATTTTCATTTGTCTGAGAAAGTCTATTTCTCCTTCACTTTCGAAGGGTAATTTTGTAGGGTAAGGAATTCTAGGTAAATGTTTTGTTTTGCTTTGTTCTTTTCCTTATGCTTTAAGTATTTCACTTAACTCTCCTTTCTTGGCGTTGTTTTGCAGAAGTCTGGTGTAGTTATTATCTTTACTCTTGTATAGATAACATGTCTTATCCTCTGGCTTCCTTCAAGATGTTTTCTTTATCTTTGCTCTTTTGCAGTTGGAATATATGCCTAGGTGTAGATTCTTTTTAATCTTTTAGTTTGGTGCCCAACATTAATTTTGGAATATTCTGTCATGATTGCTCAAGTATTTCTTCTTTTCGTTCCTTTTTTCTCCTCCTGGAATTCCGATTAGGTCTATGTTACACTTTGGTAGTTGTCTCTTAGCAGAATGAGACCTGTGATGGACTTCTGATCTCTAGAACTGTATAGGAATAGATCTGTGTTATTTTAAGTCACTAAGTTTGTGATAATTTGCCACAGCAGCAATAGTATTTTGACAATTGCTCTTACCATATTTACATTTTTCTTTCTCTTTGATCCAGACTTTCCTTTTCTAACCTACTTTGCCTACATCTTTTATTTTAACTGACTTAAATGCTTCCCCAGAAAAAGATAATGCTGGTAATAAATGAACAAACAAAACAGTGCAGCATACTGTCCAGGATCAGATCATATAAAATGTAAAGGTTGTACTAAGGCAAACAATTTTAAAATGCTGCTTAATAAATCAAGAGTCTTATTTTAGATAACTGAGAGATTTTCAAGTAAGAAAAATGCCATCATGCTGTGTTGTTAATCAAAGACATCTCTATGAAAACTTTAGTCAAGCTGTTCTCTGAAAAAGGTGAAAAAAGTGACTTGGTGAAGCGATAAAGAAGATCTTCTAAATGTCATTCTCTGGAGAAGTTGCTCCACTTGGGCAAAACAATAATGAGGACTGGTTACTCAGGTGTAGATGAAATAAGAGTTAAGGAGACCATATGATTTATCATCTACACTCAGATACCTTTGAAAGTAAAAGGGGGCACTATTAATAATTAAGCCAGGTAACAAATATAACAGTGGTGAAACTAGGAAAACTGGGACCTATGATTCATCAAATTGAGGAGACTAGCTTTACTGAAGGAAAATAATATGTCTTAAAAAGAGTGTGCAAATAATGAATATTAGGATCAGACATTGTAGTGTTTAAAAGTACAAGCTTTAAAGCCTGAGAATCTGGGTTCACTACTTACCATCATTAGTTCCCCATCTGTAGAATGGGGAGTAAAAGTGAATTTTTCATTGTGATGTTATGATTATTGAATGACATAATGCACATGGAGTTTTTACATAGTGTCTGACCCAGAGCAAGTGCTCAAGAAATATCATTTTCCCTCTTTCTCCTTACTCATAGTGACATTATTTGTCAAATGTGGTAAAGTAATAAAATGAAAGTTTAAGTAGGAATGGTAAAGTTGGTTGTCATTGGGGTTTGGGCAATAATAATATGTGTTTGATCTGTTACAGGAGTCTAAATTTAAAAGTAAATTGCTAAGTGGTTGAGATATAAAACAAGACAATATATCTCCCCTTAAGAAATAGAATTTCCTCATCTTACAGTCACTGAGGGCCTAACACACGCTAGGTACTGTGCTAATCATGGAGTACAACTTAGATGGATAAGATGTGGTATGTCTCTCTTAGTTGAAATTCTCAGTATACTATTTCTATATTTCAGATTTTTCTATTGGCGGGATCAGCAATGTGAACGTTACAAAAGGGTAAGACCATTCTCTGCTGTAAGCTCTGATAGGACAGTTCCTGTGTCTATTTGCCACACTGCTGTGTGTGTAGAGTGTGGTGTCTGGTTCACAGTAGTTGCTCCATAAGTAAGTGGTTGAATAAATTAAAAATATATCAATTTCACTACTGAAATCTTATAATCACACTGAAAGGAAAACTATTTCTCTAGTAGTCACAACATTTCTGCCATCAAATGTACGGTTTTCCACACCAAGCACTTCTGACATTAACTACCTAGAGTTAGTGCAGATCCCACAGGTTGAGGGATCAGTCCTACAAGACTACACCTCACTTCAGATGCCAATCATACGTGGTGGGTCCCCAGGTTATTTACACTGCTGTCCAACTTGGCTGCAGATCAGGGATTCCCATAGTCCCCTTCTCAGGTTTGATAATTTGCTATAATTGCTCACAGAACTCAGGGAAACACTTCTGTTTACAGGTTTATTACAAGGATATAATAAAATATACAGATGAGTAGTCAGATGAAGAGGTACATAGGGCAAGGTCTGGAAGGGTCCTAAGCACAGCTTCTGTTCCTTTGGAGCAGAGTGTTCTACCCTCCAGAAATGTGGGTCTGTTCATCAACTTGCAGGTTCTCTGAACCTCATAATTTAGGAAGTTTTGTGGAGGCTTTATCATGTAGGCATAATTGATTATTAACTCAGTCTCCAGCCTCTCTCCCCTCCGTGGAGGATGGGAGTTGGGGCTGAAAGTTTTAAGCTTCTAATCATGGCTTGGTCTTTCTGGTGACCATCCCCCATCTCCAAACTACATAGGGACCCCGAGTCACCACACATCTCCTTAGCGTGCAAAAAGACACTTATCACTCTGGAGATTCCAAGGGCCTTAGAAGTTATTTTATCAGGAACTGAGTTTAAAAGACTAAATGTTAGAACAAAAGATGCTTTTAGTACCCCTGTCACTCAGGAGATGACCAGGATTTTACGGGACTCTGTTAGGAACTGGGGGAAGGACCACTGTATATATTTCTTATTATTTCACACATACCTTTTTATTTCAGTATAGAATAATGAACACTCTATTGTTAAGATCCCATACAAGAGACATTGAGAGATGGCAACATTTTCTACAAGTTGATTTAAGAGGAAATACTATAAATACTATCACTAGAATTCTTTTATTTTAATGGAGAAATCACTCCAATAGAACAATTTATATATTCTATCCACAGATATTAGTGAAAACATAATCTTGACTCTTGGTGAATATTATTTATAATCCTTATAAAATAGCATATGGTTAAGTACTTGAGAATATTGTAAAAGAAGATTTCAGTGTTCACTTATGCAAGATTTCAGTCTCAGGCCTGATTTTATATTTATTTTATATATATATATTTATTTTATTTATTTATTTTTGTCTGCGTTGGGTCTTTGTTGCTGCACGTGGGCTTTCTCTAGTTGTGGCGAGCGGGGGCTACTCTTCATTGTGGTGTGCGGGCTTCTCATTGCGGTAGCTTCTCTTGTTGCAGAGCACAGGCTCTAGGCACTCAGGCTTCAGTAGTTGTGGCACATGGGCTCAGTAGTTGTGGCTTGCCGGCTCTAGAGCGCAGGCTCAGTAGTTGTGGTGCACGAGCTTAGCTGCTCTGCCACATGTGGGATCTTCCCGGATCAGGGTTTGAACCTGTGTTCCCTGCATTGGCAGGTGGATGCTTAACCACTGTGCCACCAGGGAAGCCCCTGATTTTGTATTTAAATCACATCAGAGAGATGCTTAGAGATATAATAAATAATGACGAGCTAATTCATTTTATAATGTTTTAATCTTTACCATCAAGATCAAATATAGGCCAATAACAACTTATTTCTTATTTTTTAAAAGTAGTAAAATTCTTCACTATTTTTTATTAGAATAATGCTTTTTTCCCTTGTCTGATATTACTTCAGGATAATAAAATTTGTGTGGTTTTGGTTTATACAATAAAATTCTTAATGCTCATGAAGGACATAAAGAGAGTACAGGAGATGGAGTCAGAGAGATGAGGATGAGATCATTAGAGATTTATGGGAAGTTATGAGAACTTTGGCTTTTATTCTGAAATCAATGGGAAGTCATTGGAGAGTTTAAGCAGAGTGACAGAATCTTAAGTATTAAAAAGATCATTCTGCATGCTGTGTTGTGAACAGATTATAGGAATGTAATGTTTTACACTCTGTGTAAAACAGAGTGAACGGTTATCACTTGACATGAGATAGAAAGACTAGAGGTGATAAGAAGTGATCTTAATTTTAGATGTATTTTTAAGGTAAAGCTGTCATTTTTTTTTTTTCTTTTTGGAAAGATAGCTCTGAGGTATGAGAGAGGAGTCAGGGACCATTCCAAGGTGTTTGGACTAAGCAGTTGGATAGATGAAGTTGCCATTTACTACCAAAAGAAGTTTATTTTTCAGGATTGTGTGGATATCAGGAGTTTAAGTTTCAGATGTCTATAAGACATCCAAGCAGAATGGAGATAGATGTATGAATTTGGAGTTTAGAAGATAGATCAGAATTAGAAGTATGTTTGTGAGTCATCAAGATACAGATATATTTAAAGCCATGATACCAAATGATATCATCAAGGGAGTGTAAATGCAAGCACAGAAGTGAGGTAGTTACCAGAGAGGGATTTAGGATTAAGAGAAGAATTTTGGTTTGGGTTTGCTTTATAATTAGTATGATCCAGTAGAGATGGAAAAAAACTTACCATGCAGTAGTGACAATTGCTGGAAACATATAAGAGACTGGGATCCAGTTCTCAAAGAGAAGTCTTGGCATTATACAGGATCAAGGTAGTTTCGTTGTTATACATCAAAACTAAGAGTTGATATTTTGTATCCTTTTAAATTTTAGCCATTCTGGTGGTGTATAATGGTATCTAATTTTGCTTTCAATTTACATTTCTCTGCTGTTTATGAGGTTGAACACTTTTTCATGTTAGTTGTCCATTTGGATTTTCTTTTTTCTAATGGATCCATTCATAAAACTTGAAGGCAAATAAATAGGAAGGAAAATCAGAGCATTAAAGGCTGTAGGACAACATCAGAGGATCTAACATGTGGGTAATTGAAATTCCAGAAGAGAGAAACAGGTAATTTGATCACATAAAAACTGAAAACTTCCCCAAATTTTTGAAAGATATTAACCCACATATCCAAAAAACTTAGTGAACCTGAAGCAAGGTAAATACAAATTTAACCTCACTTAGAGACATCATGTCAGACATATGAAGATGAAGGATAAAAAGAAAACAGAAGAAAAAATATGAGAGGCAGCCAGATAAAAAAGATGTTACCTTCAATGGAAAAGCAATAGGTGCTTACTTCTCATCAGAAACAGTGACATTGTAATATACAGTGCATACCAGAGGGTCTATTTCTTGAGGTTACAGAGGAAACCTTTTCATAATCAAAAGTATAATGGAGCCTTGACCAACAATTTCTACAGCAACTAGTCCAGGAGCCAAAACACAACCTCTGCAATAATCAGCCCAGAGCAATCGGGACTTCACCAGTGACTGCCAGCTTCCCTGTTTCCAAATCAGGATCAGCCAGAGGGCCAAATACATTCCCTAACAATCACATAAGAGGCCCCATTTTGAGTCATCCTACCTCCATCTTTCCCATGCCAACAGCCTTTACTCAAAATATAACTAAAGCCTTTTTGTTCACTATAAAGCCTTCCAGCTTCCCTGTCTGCCTTTGAGTTTGTGTCAAATGCAACTTGTATTAGTTTCATATGGCTGCTATAACAAATTACCACAAATTTAGTGGCTTAACACAGGACACATTTATTATTTTACAGTTCTTGAAGTCAGAAGTCCAAAATGGGTCTTATGGAACTAAAATAAAGGTGTCAGCAGAGCAGTGACCCTTCTAGAGATTCTAGGGAAGAATCCATTCCTTGTCCTTACCAGCTTTTAAACACTGTCCACATTTCTTGACTTGTGGCTACATCACTCTGACCTCTGCTTCTGCTGTCCCATCTTTCCTGACTCTGACTCTCTTGCCTCTCTCTTATAAAGACCCTTGTGATTACATTCACTCCATCTGTATTATCCAAGGTAATTTCCTCATCTCAAGATCCTTAAGTTAATCATATCTGCAAAGTCTGTTTTTCCATGTAAGGCAACATATTCATAGGTCCCAGGTATTAGGCATGGACATCTGTGATGGTTAATTTTATGTGTCAATTTGACTGGGCCACAGGGTCCCCAGACATGTGGTCAAACATTATTTTGTGTGTGTCTGTGAGAGAGTTTTTGGATGAGATTAACATTTGAATCAGTGGATTTAGTAAAGCAGATTGCCCTTCCTAATGTGGATGTTCCTCATCCAATTAGTTGAAAACTGAATAGAACAAGAAAGATGAGTCAGAGGGAACTTCTCTGGCCTTACTACTCAGCTGGGACATCAGTCTTCTCCTTTGTTTGGACTAGAACTTATGCCACTGGATCTCCTGGGCCTCTAGCTTGCCAACCACAGATCTTGGGAATTCTCAGCTAATTTTATGTAATAATCTCTTGTTTACTGAGATTCCTCATTATAATCTCTTTATATATATAAAGACACACACACAGACACTACATATATAGTATAGCGTGTACTATATACATATAGTATCAGTTGTAGATATGTATGTATATATATCTATACACACACAGAGTCAATTCTAGTTATTTGTGATAGTTAAGTTCTATAAAATTTTCATGAACATTGAATTAGCCAGCATGAAACTATTGTCCTTAGTTTCATGGGGAAACAGAGGGTTAGGCTCCTGTGAGCCTCTGGTCACAAAATTTTTATCAACCAAACAACATATATCCTTGTTTTATGTGTGCTTCTGTTTATAGATACCTTATTTAATATACATTTCTTACAAATAATTAATTCCATGTTTTTTGAATGATTTAAAGCCAGAGGCTTTGGAAGCCATTTGTGTTAAAAGGGTTAATTGGCCAAAATCCTTGTAAGTCTCATCAGCTTTGAAAATCTACTCTTCTGTAGATCACTTAGCAGATGTTTTAAAATTTCTTCTGCCAGTCTCCTGATCTGAACCTGTTTTGCTTGCAAATTTAACATTTTCCTTACCATATCACCACTTGAAATGTGAGACAGCCAGCAGTAGCAGAGAAGGATTTACCATTTTCCTGGGTAACATGACTATGATTTTCTTTGGCTTTGAGCCTCACAACAGTACTGTCCACTATGTGTTCTTTTTTTTTTTTTTTAATTTAGTCATCATCTCATGAATCCACAAATTTAGCTGCTTTTCCATAGCTTCATCACACACTATAGATGTTATTTTAGCACTCTCTGGAGCATTTTACATACAAATGGGCAAATTTTTTCTTCCTTTCTCTGAATGCTCTATATTGTTGATTCATTAACATTGAACTCATGGTTACAGTGCTATAATTCATGCCTGAATGAAGCTTATCCAACACATATATTTTCTCTGTAAGGCACATCACAGCCTTCTTGCACTTAGGAACACTATATAGTACTTCAGCACTATGCTTTATGGTCATTTTAAACAGAGAACTCTTCAACAAAAGGTACAATCCCCCCCAAAATGTGGTTCTAAATAAGCCATGAAAAAGATATTTGTTTATATATGAGATCTGAAACAAGATGGAAGTGTCACCTTGTTTGATCTCAGCTGGGAACAAGCAGGTCAGTCAAGACAAAACTTTACAGCTCTACACATGTCTATGAAAGTGCTGCAAGTATTTATTTTGGGGTTATAGATAAATTTTAGTGGGTAGACAAATTCACAAATACAGAATACACAATAATTAGAATTGGCTGTTGAAGGGGTGTATATGTGCATTTCTGAATTATTCTTGAAATTTATATGTAGATGTACTCACAATGTCATTGAGGTCAAATCATGTGATTATTTCTGCATTTCTGAGAAAAGACCTCTACCTCTCCACCTCTCCATCTCAGTAGTAAGCAAAGTAGACAAAAATCTCTTATCTTATGGAGTTTGCATTTGGTGGCATGTTAAGTATTGGCATATTAGATGAAACTTATAAGGCCTGGATATGAATATATTAATTTTAACAGTTCCTGTAATATTTTGCATTTCATTTTTCTTACCTTCCTAAATTTCAATATATACTTCCTTACTCTGCCTCGGTAAAGCCTGCCTCTCACAACTGACTACACATAGTTTGAAGATCTAATCAATCTTAGACCTGCTGATGGAGAACAGGTCCCCAAAGATTGATATGCTGCTGAGAAGTGGCATGCTGTTTCCTTCCCTTGGAACACTTCAGCTTGTCCTTAATCCTTTGCAGAGCTGACTGCTGACAAGTTGGTTTATTAGAGCTGATCCTAAGCACAGCTTGCTATCTTCAAAAAAAAATTAAAAGGTAAACTTGCACTGAGAAAAAGTCCTATCATCAATTAGGCTGGCAGTCAGCTTATTCGTTATCAGTCAGTGCTCTCAGGTGTGATTTGCTATTTTTAGTATTACTCATCACGTATCTGTTAATTTTTTCTCAGGCCAAACACAAAGACTAGAATTGTGCATGAAAGTTTGTAAGTTTTAAATTTTCTTCTCCTTTATGGGCATAATTTGTACCTAATATGTAGGGATGGGAAAAGCAAACCAAAATTTAAAAAACTCCAAAGGTCAACCAGGTATATCTAGTCAAGTGATTAGGACTGGGGGAATGATAACATTTTATACTGTGTAAAGTGAATTTAATGGTAGAGATTATGTGTACACTACTAGGTATTCAATGAAATATTCGTATGCTTAGTGAAACCAACACAATCAAAATATTTTCTCCTTCCATCTTTTCTTTGAATGAAACCCAAATCTGCTGTTTATCATAAACCAAAGCTTTGTTGTACAGTGACAAGATTTCAGATTTCCATTTTATAGTTTCATTCAGTTACCAAAAAGTGTTGTTGAAAAATTATGACTATCTAAAGATAGTCAGCAAATGGATAATACTGGAAACACGAGTATTTCCTGCTAAAACACTTCAGAAAAATACTATATATCATCATTTTATTCGGCTTAATTTATCCATAATTATGCTGTGTTTAAAAATAAGAGTATTTTCTAGTAAATATTTTATTCTTAAAAAAACCCTATGTAGATTGTTTTTAGCATATAATCTTTTCAAATTAATACTGATGAATCTTGACAAAATACTAACTATATCAGTTATCTGTTTTTTTATAAATAGAGGCTGCACTGCTTTGATTTCGAGCAGTAGTGAATCAGAATGATGGTGGTATAATTTTCTGACTGTATTTTGCAGCCTCATAAATTATTAATATTTTTACTGCCCTGCCCCAAAAAAACTAAACAAAACTTTACTAGCCAGAAAATCTGCATAAGTCATGGTGTCCTGCTATTAGACTCTTTATTTGTCAGTAATGATACTTTTTGTATCTATCACACCTTAGGATTTCAAAATTCTTTCACATATACGATTCACCACATTGTAGCTTTCAGAAGAAATAAACTATGAAAAGTTCATTCAAAGTAAAAGTACAATCAATCAATCAGGTGGGTAGCCTAGCACAATCTAATAGAGATATTAGGTTGCAGTTACAAAGGACCTGGAACTCTTGGGCAACTTCTTTAATTTCAGTATGCCCTTTTCAATAGAAAAAGAGTTTTGTGGGTATTTTTTTCCCTCAACGTCTAATTCCCATGGACACAATAAATCCCAGCTAAAACATTCATGTAAAGTGTTTAGATTTTCTTCTGTAAAACATGCAACATGTGCATTTTTTTCTGGTCATAGCCAAATAATTTGATACACCTCCAGCTTTACCTTTATTGTTAATGTTTGTCTACAGCAACGTCTCAAATCTGTTTATCTGAGTTCTCCTTACCTATTTAATTGGCAGCAGTTCTAAACTTTTCTCAGTATCTCCTCTTAAAATATTTTTAAGAATTCCCATGCACGTTTACATGTTGCCCAGATACCTGTTAGACACCTTGCAGTACTGGCCTCCTGTCTTGGTTTGTTCCTTCATGGCATCCCCCCTTGCCAAGGATGCTGAGCATAGCCTAGTGTCACGCTGTACATTTGTCAGTGCTCGCACTGGTATCAAGGCTGGTGCTCAGTCAGGTCTCCTCTTTCTCTTCATCCCCAGGAGCCTTCACAGGGAGACTTGACATCTTCTCTTATTTCAGCCTTCCAAGGGGCGCCCCCCTCCCCATAGTTAATGTTGGTTAATTTGTTTCCCACTGACTTTTTAAACTCTGTACAAACTAGAGGTGTGCCTAGATTTTGTGTTAAATGTCCCTGAATAGTTCGTGACTTGTAGACATTTCTCAAACCTTGTCAGTGGGTTGCATGGTAGGTCTGTCTAGGACACAGGGAAGATATTTAGTGGATTGTGTTGCCTAACTCCACTAGCCCTCCTAAGTTTTTTGTTCTCTGAGCCTGCACAAATGGTCTTTGCATGTGAATTTCTCTCAAATAGTCTAAAAATATCGTACTCTAAAATGAAACCACATATTGTCTTCAGGTCCTGAACTCAATGTTACTCTCTTCTCAATCTAGTCAAGTCTGCATAGGTAACTTCAATTACTATTAGTGTTAGTAAAGTATGCTCCAAATGTGCTAAACATTTCGAGAAAAGTACAGTTTGGCTTAGGTCAATGACCTTAATGTTAGTGTACTGTGTTTGTCCTCAGACTCACTGTAATTCAATTGATAATATTTTTAGATGAAAATAGCCTAAATTTTAGGACTTGATTTTTCTTCAACCATCTATCTACATCCATTCCTGAAAATAGAAATGCATATAATGCAAGCGAAAGGAAAAATGATATCAATTATGTTAAAAGTTGAAAGAAGTGATTAAAAAATTTTATCATGAGTTTTTTTGTTTTAAATCACACTGAGTTAGAAAGTATTATGTAGGACAGAAAGACACCTTTATGAGACCACTCGTAGAAAAGTGTTGCTGAAAGCTTAAGTGCTAACTACTACCTTAAAAATCATAGTAATCTGCTCGATCTTAGAAATGTAAGAACACTATCATCATCTGCATTAGTCAGTCAATTTCTTGACCTTCTACCCACATTACAGAGGATGTTTCTAAGAGTGGAGGTGATGATTCAGAAGAGTAAAACAAAAGGTATTCAGTATACTCATTTCACATTTTGGAGGGCATAGGTAATGACAGCTGACCCCTGTTTCAGTATTTTATTTGTAATAATTGGTAGGATGCTATGACTTTCCACTCAGTACTACTCTGAGCAAATGAGAACTACCTGATGAGGATGTAACCGATATTATCAAGTAATTGTGTGTTTTTAAAATAAATGATACAGCTTTGTGTGTCAGATGTAGATGGGAATGATATTTAGCTGTTGTTAGAAATGATATTTCTCTTGCTGGACAGCAAGAGAGAGTGGACCAAGTGTGGACCAAGTGATGGGAATGAACATCTTTCACAGGCTGATCATTATCTTCTCCCTTGGGATGAAAATATACTTGGACAATATGATTACAATTATGGTAATTTTCAACTTGAGTGATTTTCAGCCTCAAGTTGCAATTATAGACACTTTTTTTAAAATTTGGAAGGTATCTTATAAAACTTTGCCTTAGGTTGAATCTTGATTGAGAGGGCTTTATTTACTAAGTTTATTGTTAATTCTTAGCATAAAATCTTTCTAGTTAGTCAAGATATAGAGGTATAGTCTAAATAAAAACTCAGAAATTTTTTCATTTCAAACATATAGAAATATGCTATTTAAAATTATACTTTCTGTAGTACTGAAACATAGAATGTAATTCTAATGCTTAGCATTTAAAATTTTTTGATGACTTTATTAAGTTATAATTGCCATACAATAAACTGCATAGAAAGTGTACAATTTTAAATATTTTGAAATATGTTTATACCTGTGTGTGTACCACAATAAAGAAAACGAACATACTGTCACCCCCAAAAGTTTTCTCCTGCCCCATATAATCCCTCCCTCTTATTCTAGCCCTTCCCAGACATCCACCAATCTGCTTTCTGTCACTATAGATTTAATTAACATTTTTTAGAAATTTATATAAATATAATTACTCAACATGTATCCTTTTTGTCTGGCTTCTTTCATTCAGCATGATTATTTTCAGATTCATCCATGCTGTTGGAAGTGTCTCTTTATCACTGAGTAGTATATGTAATAATTTTTTATCCATTCACCCTGTTCATAGGCATTTGGGTTGTGGATTGCTTCCAGGTTTTGACTGTTACCACACGAAACTTTAAACAGAACTATATCAGCAGTAATTTTAAAACAAAATGGAATAAATATTTCAATTGAAAGATGAAAGTTATCAAACCATACTAAAGAAATAGTTATAAGAGGCACATCTTAAATATAAGAATACATAAAGTTTGACATATGTTTTCATTTCTCTTGAGGAGAGACCTAGGAGAGGAGTGGATAGGTCATGTGGTAGTTGTATACTTGAATTTTTAAGACACTGCCAAATTATTTTCCAATGTGACTGCACCATTTTATTTCCCAATCTACAGTGTATGAGAGTCCCAGTTGATCCACATTCTTGCCAACACTTGGTATGGTCAGTCCTTTTAATTTTAGCTATTTTAATAGATGCATAGTGGTATATCATTGTGGTTTTAATTTGCATTTACCTAATGAATAATGATGTCAAATATCTTTTCATGTGCTTATTTTCTATCTGTATATCATTTTTTGGGAAGTATCTTTTCAAATATTTTGCTCAGTTTTTATTAGGTTGTTTGTTTTCTTATTATGTGGTCATAGAGGGTTCCTTATATATATTGTCAATACAAGTCCTTTATTAGGTATTTGATTTGCAAATATTTTCTCTGGTCTGTGACTTGTCCTTTCATTCTTTTAACAGTATCTTTCAAAGAAAAACAGTCTTGCATTTTTATGAAGTGTATTAGTTTTTAAAATAAGTTATACTTTTGCTTTTCTCCTAGAAGTTTATAGTTTTAGGCTGTACATATAGGTCCCTGACCCACTTTGAGTTCATTTTTGTACATGGTGTGTAGTATGGGTTAAATTTCATTTTATGTTTTTGCATATGGTAATGGGTTTTTTTCCAGTACTTTTTGTTGAAAACACTATTCTTTTTCCATTGAGTGGCCTCTGCCAAAAATCAATTGTTAATATATGTTTGAATATATTTCTGGAATCTCATTTCTGTTCAATTAGTCTGTTTATCTTAGCACTATCATATTCATTACTGTAGCTTTAAAATGAGTCTTGAAGTAAAGTAGTGTGAATCTTCCAAATTTTTTGTTCTTTTTCAAAGTTGTTTTGGCTGTTCTTGGTCCTTTGCATTTCCATATGAATTTCAGAATCAGCTTGTCATTTTTACAAAGAAAAGCCTGCAGAGATTATGATTGGGACTGCTTTGAATCTATAGTTCAGTTTTTAGGAGAGTAACAGCTTAACAAAATTGAGTCTTTTGATCAATTTGGACACAGTATATTTTTCAATTTATTCCTGGCTTCTTTAATTTCTGTCAGCAAAGCTTTGTAGTTTTCAGTGCACATATTTTACATAGCTTTTGTCAGAATTATCTCAGTCTTTTATCAGTTTTGATTCTTTGTAAATGAAAATTTAAAAATTTAAATTTCTGATTATTTATTGCTATTATATACAGTAGATTTTTATATTGATCTTGTATTCCATAACTTTCTAAATTAACTTATTAGTTCTTGTAGCATTTTGTAGATTCCGTAGCTGTTTTATATAGACAATCATGTTATCAGAGAGTAAAAGTTTTATTTTGCTTTCTAATCTGTCTGACTTTTATTTCATTTTCTTGATTTAGTGCACTAATTAGGGTCCTAGAACAGCTGAATCAAAGTGGTGATACTGGAGGTGTTGCCTTGTTCCAAATCTTAGGGGGAAAGCATTCAATCTTTCACCATTAAGTGTATTAGCTGTACTTTTTTATTTTATTATATTGTTTATCAAGTTGGGGAATTTCTTTTCTTAGTTTGTTTATAGAGTTCTTATAAGAAGTAGATATTGGATTTTGTCAAACGCTTTTTCTGCATCTGTTGACAAGATCATATTGTTTTCCTTCTTTAGTGTGTTAACTTAATAAATTACATTTGATTGCTTTTAAAGTTTTAAACAAAGCTTGTATTTCTGGAATAAAAACTTTTATCCTTTAAGGTCTTACTCTAAGCTTTGTTAGGCAGCCCAGAACAATATTTAGTCTAATTTTCCCCCTACTGAGATAAAACCCTTCTAAGTACTCTTCCCTAAGTCCATCAGTTAAGTTCTACTCTGGCTGGTGAGAATAGGAAATATTTTTAGCTTTGTGCAATCTCCAAGTAATGTTCTTTGTTCCCTCTTATCCTTTCCAGTGGTTCTTTTCCCAGTATAAGGTGATTTCTTTAAGTGTATGTGCTGAGCAATACTCAGCCAAGACTTGAGAACGGCCCTCTGCAGACCTCTGGTATTCCCTCTCTGTGCTGTTCTCTGCTCTCTGACACTCTGTCTTATGAACTGTAGCTGCTTTGACTCCCCTAAACTTCTGTCTTTTCCATTTTTGGTTTCCCCCTCCTTGTACTCAACGTGGAAATTTTCTTCAGGAAGTAAATTTAGGCAATCTTGGTGCTCACCTCTGTTTTCTTTCTCTCAGGGATCATTGTTCTTATTGCCTGAGTCCATTTCCTTGAAAGTTGTTTTTTCAGGTATTTTTGCTTGTTTTTTATTTGTTTTAGGTAGAAGGGTGTAGGGGATCAGAATTTGCCACCCTAAAATATGTCTCTCTGGCATAGTTATTATTCTAAGATACAGCAGACTTGGGAAAAACTCTGAAAAACAAGTAGGAGTTGTGAAACATTTATATTTGTAAGAGAAATCTCCCTTTGTAAGGGTGTTTCCGCTGCCATACCTCAAAGGAGAGGATGAACAAATCTCTAGAAACTCTAATCAGTGGAGAAGGCCATGACTTAAACCTGTATCACAATCTTACCCTTGTTTACTGTGCTTTTCCTGGTTACTTCCCATAATTGACTCTCCCCACCCTCAACATCCTCTTCTGTCTTTTTTTTTTTTTTTTAACATCTTTATTGGGCTATAATTGCTTTACAATGGTGTGTTAGTTTCTGCTTTATAACAAAGTGAATCAGCTATACATATACATATGTTCCCATATGTCTTCCCTCTTGCGTCTCCCTCCCTCCCACTCTCCCCATCCCACCCTTCCAGGCTGTCACAAAGCACCGAGCTAATATCCCTGTGCCTTGCGGCTGCTTCCCCCCAGCTATCTACCTTACTACGTTTGTTAGTGTGTATATGTCCATGACTCTCTCTCGCCCTGTCAAAACTCACCCCTCCCCCTCCCCATACCCTCAAGTCCGTTCTCCAGTAGGTCTGCGTCTTTATTCCTATCTTACCCCTAGGTTCTTCATGACATTTTTTTCCCTTAAATTCCATATATATGTGTTAGCATACGGTATTTGTCTTTTTCTTTCTGACTTACTTCACTCTGTATGACAGACTCTAGGTCTATCCATCTCATTACAAATAGCTCAATTTCATTTCTTTTTAAGGCTGAGTAATATTCCATTGTGTATATGTGCCACATCTTCTTTATCCATTCATCCGATGATGGGCGCTTAGGTTGTTTCCATGTCCTGGCTATTGTAAATAGAGCTGCAATGAACATTTTGGTACATGACTCTTTTTGAATTTTGGTTTTCTCAGGGTATATGCCAAGTAGTGGGATTGCTGGGTCATATGGTAATTCTATTTGTAGTTTTTTAAGGAACCTCCATACTGTTCTCCACAGTGGCTGAACCAATTCACATTCCCACCAGCAGTGCAAGAGTGTCCCCTTTTCTCCACACCCTCTCCAGCATTTATTGTTTCTAGATTTTTTGATGATGGCCATTCTGACTGGTGTGAGATGATATCTCATTGTAGTTTTGATTTGCATTTCTCTAATGATTAATGATGTTGAGCATTCTTTCATGTGTTTGTTGGCATTCTGTATATCTTCTTTGGAGAAATGTCTATTTAGGTCTTCTGCCCATTTTTGGATGGGGTTGTTTGTTTTTTTGTTATTGAGCTGCATGAGCTGCTTGTAAATTTTGGAGATTAATCCTTTGTCAGTTGCTTCATTTGCAAATGTTTTCTCCCATTCTGAGGGTTGTCTTTTGGTCTTGGTTATGGTTTCCTTTGCTGTGCAAAAGCTTTGAAGTTTCATTAGGTCCCATTTGTTTATTTTTGTTTTTATTTCCATTACTCTAGGAGGTGGGTCAGAAAGGATCTTGCTGTGATTTATGTCATAGAGTGTTCTTCCTATGTTTTCTTCTAAGAGTTTGATAGTTTCTGGCCTTACATTTAGGTCTTTAATCCATTTTGAGCTTATTTTTGTGTATGGTGTTAGGGAGTGATCTAATCTCATACTTTTACATGTACCTGTCCAGTTTTCCCAGCACCATTTATTGAAGAGGCTGTCCTTTCTCCACTGTACATCCCTGCCTCCTTTATCAAAGATAAGGTGTCCATATGTGCGTGGGTTTATCTCTGGGCTTTCTATCCTGTTCCACTGATCTATCTTTCTGTTTTTGTGCCAGTACCATACTGTCTTGATTACTGTTGCTTTGTAATATAGTCTGAAGTCAGGGAGCCTTATTCCTCCAGCTCCTTTTTTCGTTCTCAAGATTGCTTTGGCTATTCGGGGTCTTTTGTGTTTCCATACAAATTGCGAAATTTTTTGTTCTAGTTCTGTGAAAAATGCCAGTGGTAGTTTGATAGGGATTGCATTGAATCTGTAGATTGGTTTGGGTAGTAGAGTCATTTTCACAATGTTGATTCTTCCCATCCAAGAACATGGTATATCTCTCCATCTATTTGTATCATCTTTAATTTCTTTCATCAGTGTCTTATAATTTTCTGCATACAGGTCTTTCGTATCCTTAGGTAGGTTTATTCCTAGATATTTTATTCTTTTTGTTGCAATGGTAAATGGGAGTGTTTTCTTGATTTCACTTTCAGATTTTTCATCATTAGTATATAGGAATGCCAGAGATTTCTGTGCATTAATTTTGTATCCTGCTACTTTACCAAATTCATTGATTAGCTCTAGTAGTTTTCTGGTAGCATCTTTAGGATTCTCTATGTATAGTATCATGTCATCTGCAAACAGTGACAACTTTACTTCTTCTTTTCCGATTTGGATTCCTTTTATTTCCTTTTCTTCTCTGATTGCTGTGGCTAAAACTTCCAAAACTATGTTGAATAAGAGTGGTGAGAGTGGGCAACCTTGTCTTGTTCCTGATCTTAGTGGAAATGCTTTCAGTTTTTCACCATTGAGGATGATGTTTGCTGTGGGCTTGTCATATATGGCTTTTATTATGTTTAGGAAAGTTCCCTCTATGCCTACTTTCTGGAGGGTTTTTATCATAAATGGGTGTTGAATTTTGTCGAAAGCTTTCTCTGCATCTATTGAGATGATCATATGGTTTTTCTCCTTCAATTTGTTAATATGGTTTATCACATTGATAGATTTGCGTATATTGAAGAATCCTTGCATTCCTGGAATAAACCCCACTTGATCATGGTGTATGATCCTTTTAATGTGCTGTTGGATTCTGTTTGCTAGTATTTTGTTGAGGATTTTTGCATCTATGTTCATCAGTGATATTGGCCTGTAGTTTTCTTTCTTTGTGACATCCTTGTCTGGTTTTGGTATCAAGGTGATGGTGGCTTCGTAGAAGGAATTTGGGAGTGTTCCTCCCTCTGCTATATTTTGGAAGAGTTTGAGAAGGATAGGTGTTAGCTCTTCTCTAAACGTTTGATAGAATTCACCTGTGAAGCCATCTGGTCCTGGGCTTTTGTTTGTTGGAAGGTTTTTAATCACAGTTTCAATTTCAGTGCTTGTGATTGGTCTGTTCATATTTTCTATTTCTTCCTGATTCAGTCTTGGCAGGTTGTGCATTTCTAAGAATTTGTCCATTTCTTCCAGATTGTCCATTTTATTGGCATAGAGTTGCTTGTAGTAATCTCTCATGATTTTTTTTATTTCTGCAGTGTCAGTTGTTACTTCTCCTTTTTCATTTCTAATTCTATTGATTTGAGTCTTCTCCCTTTTTTTCTTGATGAGTCTGGCTAGTGGTTTATCTATTTTGTTTATCTTCTCAAAGAACCAGCTTTTAGTTTTATTGATCTTTGCTATTGTTTCCTTCATTTCTTTTTCATTTATTTCTGATCTGATTTTTATGATTTCTTTCCTTCTGCTAGCTTTGGGG
The DNA here is from genome assembly GCF_008692025.1 of Phocoena sinus. NCBI lineage: Eukaryota > Metazoa > Chordata > Mammalia > Artiodactyla > Phocoenidae > Phocoena > Phocoena sinus. The sequence continues at coordinate 23,221,389 of NC_045767.1, forward strand.
TTTTTTTGTTCTTCTTTCTCTAATTGCTTGAGGTGCAAGGTTAGGTTGTTTATTCGAGATGTTTCCTGCTTCTTAAGGTGGGCTTGTATTGCTATAAACTTCCCCCTTAGAACTGCTTTTGCTGCATCCCATAGGTTTTGGGTCGTTGTGTCTCCATTGTCATTTGTTTCTAGGTATTTTTTGATTTCCTCTTTGATTTCTTCAGTGATCACTTCATTATTAAGTAGTGTATTGTTTAGCCTCCATGTGTTTGTATTTTTTAAAGATCTTTTCCTGTAATTGATATCTAGTCTCATGGCGTTGTGGTCGGAAAAGATACTTGATACAATTTCAGTTTTCTTAAATTTACCAAGGCTTGATTTGTGACCCAAGATATGATCTATCCTGGAGAATGTTCCATGAGCACTTGAGAAAAATGTGTATTCTGTTGTTTTTGGATGGAGTGTCCTATAAATATCAATTAAGTCCATCTTGTTTAATGTATCATTTAAAGCTTGTGTTTCCTTATTTATTTTCATTTTGGATGATCTGTCCATGGGTGAAAGTGGGGTGTTAAAGTCCCCTACTATGAATGTGTTACTGTTGATCTCCCCTTTTATGGTTGTTAGTATTTGCCTTATGTATTGAGGTGCTCCTATGTTGGGTGCATAAATATTTACAATTGTTATATCTTCTTCTTGGATCGATCCCTTGATCATTATGTAATGTCCTTCTTTGTCCCTTTTAATAGTCCTTATTTTAAAGTCTATTTTGTCTGATATGAGAATTGCTACTCCAGCTTTCTTTTGGTTTCCATTTGCATGGAATATCTTTTTCCATCCCCTTACTTTCAGTCTGTATGTGTCTCTAGTTCTGAAGTGGGTCTCTTGTAGACAGCATATATAAGGGTCTTGTTTTTGTATCCATTCAGCCAATCTGTGTCTTTTGGTGGGAGCATTTAGTCCATTTACATTTAAGGTAATTATCGATATGTATGTTCCTATTTCCATTTTATATATTGTTTTGGGTTCGCTACTATAGGTCATTTCCTTCTCTTGTGTTTCGTGTCTAGAGAAGTTCCTTTAGCATTTGTTGTAAAGCTGGTTTGGTGGTGCTGAACTCTCTCAGCTTTTGCTTGTCTGTAAAGGTTTTAATTTCTCCATCAAATGTGAATGAGATCCTTGCTGGGTAGAGTAGTCTTGGTTGCAGGCTATTCTCCTTCAGCACTTTCAGTATGTCCTGCCACTCCCTTCTGGCTTGTAGGGTTTCTGCTGAGAGATCAGCTGTTAACCTTATGGGGATTCCCTTGTGTGTTATTTGTTGTTTTTCCCTTGCTGCTTTTAATATGCTTTCTTTGTATTTAATTTTTGACAGTTTGATTAATATGTGTCTTGGCGTGTTTCTCCTTGTATTTATCCTGTATGGGACCCTCTGTGCTTCCTGGACTTGATTAACTATTTCCTTTCCCATATTAGGGAAGTTTTCAACTATAATCTCTTCAAATATTTTCTCAGTCCCTTTCTTTCTTTCTTCTTCTTCTGGAACCCCTATAATTCGAATGTTGGTGCGTTTCATGTTGTCCCAGAGGTCTCTGAGACTGTCCTCAGTTCTTTTCATTCTTTTTTCTTTATTCTGCTCTGCAGTAGTTATTTCCACTACTTTATCTTCCAGGTCACTTATCCGTTCTTCTGCCTCAGTTATTCTGCTATTGATCCTATCTAGAGTGATTTTAATTTCATTTATTGCATTGTTCATCGTTGCTTGTTTCATCTTTAGTTCTTGTAGGTCCTTGTTAACTGTTTCTTGCATTTTGTCCATTCTACTTCCAAGATTTCGGATCATCCTTACTATCATTATTATGAATTCTTTTTCAGGTAGATTGCCTATTTCCTCTTCATTTGTTAGGTCTGGTGGGTTTTTATCTTGCTCCTTCATCTGCTGTGTGTTTTTCTGTCTTCTCATTTTGCTTATCTTACTGTGTTTGGGGTCTCCTTTTTGCAGGCTGCACTTTCGTAGTTCCCGTTGTTTTTGATGTCTGTCTCCAGTGGCTAAGGTTGTTTCAGTGGGTTGTGTAGGCTTCCTGGTGGAGGGGACTAGTGCCTGTGTTGTGCTGGATGAGGCTGGATCTTGTCTCTCTAGTGGGCAGGTTCACGTCTGGTGGTGTGTTTTGGGGTGTCTGTGGCCTTATTATGATTTTAGGCAGCCTCTCTGCTAATGGGTGGGGTTGTGTTCCTGTTTTGCTAGTTGTTTGGCATAGGTTGTCCAGCACTGTGGCTTGCTGGTCGTTGAGTGAAGCTGGGTGCTGGTGTTAAGATGGAGGTCTCTGGGATATTTCCACCGTTTAATATTATGTGGAGCTGGGAGGTCTCTTGTTGACCAGTGTCCTGAAGTTGGCTCTCCTACCTCAGAGGCAGAGCCCTGACTCCTGGCTGGAGCACCAAGAGCCTTTCACCCACACAGCTCAGAATAAAAGGGAGAAAAAGTAGGGAGAATTAGTAGAAGTATGAGTAAAGAAAGAAGGAAAGGAGGAAAGGAAGGAAGGAAGAAAGAAGCAAAGAAGGAAAGAAAGGAGGGAGGGAGGGAGGAAGGAAGGAAGGAGGGAAAGAAGGAAAAAAGACAGAAAGAAAGATGATACAGTAAAAATAAAATAAAGTATAATATAGTTATTGAATTAAAAAATATTTAGTAAAAAAAAAGGGACGGATAGAACCTTAGGACAAATGTTGGAAGCAAAGCTATACAGAGAAAATCTTACACAGAAGCATACACATACACCTTCACAAAAAGAGGTAAAGGGGGAAAAATCATAAATCCTGCTCCCTGAGACCACCTCCTCAATTTGGGGTGATTCGTTGTCTAAAGGAGGGAAGGAAGGAAGGAAAGAAAGAAAGAACGAAGGTAAAGTATAATAAAGTTATCACAATTAAACTTAATTATTAAGAAAAAGAATTTTTTGAAAAAAGTCATGGACGGATAGAGCCCTAGGACAAATGGTGGAAGCAAGAGTATACAGACAGGATCTCACACAGAAGCATACACGTACACATTCACAAAAAGAGGAAAAGGGAAAAAAATCATAGATCTCGCTCCTAAATTCCACCTCTTCAATTTGGGATCATTCCTTGTCTATTCATGTATTCCACAGATGCAGGGTATATCAAGTTGATTGTGGAGCTTTAATCCGCTGCTTCTGTGGCTGCTGGGAGAGATTTCCCTTTCTCTTCTTTGTTCTCACAGCTCACAGGAGCTCAGCTTTGGATTTGGCCCTGCCTCTGCGTGTAGGTCGCTGGAGGGCGTCTGTTTTTTCGCTCAGACAGGACGGGGTTCCCTCTTCTGTCTTTAGCTGAGGTTGGCATTTAAGGTGAGGGCTTTGGCCATTTTGGTGAGCTACCCAGTATTCCTGGGTCTCTCCCATGTATAGATGTTATTAAATTTTGTGTGACTTTTCTCCTTTTACTCTGTCTCCTGTCAATTTTAATTCTAGATCATCCAGAAGAACATAGAAGGGTAGAGGAAAATTTCTTCCCCCCCAGCAAGGGTAAATCTAGTTCCATCTTGGCCAGAAGAAAAAGCCTCTATTAATATTTTTAATATTAATATTTTCATATTTAATAATTTAATTTTTTAAACTTCAGTTGGCCCTCTGTATCCACAGTGGATTTAACTGGCTGTGGATAGAAAATATTAAAAAATAAATTCCAGAAAATTTCAAAAACCAAAATTTGAATTTTCCACATGCTAGCAACTATTTACATGGCATTTACATTGCACTTACAACTATATACATAGCATTACATTGTACTTACTGCTATTTACACAGCATTATATTGTGTTAGGTGTTATAAGTAATCTAGAGATGATTTAAAGTATATGAGAGGATTTACACAGGTTATATGCAAATACTATGCCATTTTATATAAGGGACTGTTGCTGAACACAAGTTCATGTGCCCAACGCACAGTGAGACCAAACAAACTGAAACATCGGAGTCTAGAGCAGAGAAAGGTTTACTGCAGGACTGAGAAAGGAGAACAGGTGGCTTCTGCTCAAAAAAACCCCAAACACCCCAATGGTTTTTGGGGAAGAAGTTTTATAGGCAAAATTTGGGGTGGGGACTGTAGAGTGTGTGATTTTCTTCCATTTTGGTTGGTGGTGAGGTAAAAGGCTGTGTTCTAGGAATCTGAATCATTAGCCTTCTGGTTCTAACCAGTCTGGGGTCTCAGCATGAAGTTACCATCCTCCACATGGGTGGGGGCATTAGTTCCTGTAGAAGAACCCAAAGATACATGTATATTCCTTGAGAAGGAACCAGGACTATGCCTTATCTCTGTACTGTTGTTTCTTGATTGCTCTTCCTTTTTTTCTGCATTCCCTAACTTCCCTGATTAGCAGCTTTTTGAATCTGCCCTTTGGTACTCAGGGAAGGCCTAGGAGGCTGAAGCCTTTCTCATGCAAATAAGAAACAAGGAACACACATGTTCTTGGATTGGAAGAGTTAATAGTGTTAAAATGGCCATACTACCCAAAGCAATCTACAGATTTAATGCAATCCCTATCAAATTACCCATGACATTTTTCACAGAACTAGAACAAATAATCCTAAAATTTATATGGAGCTGTAAAAGACCCAGAATTTCCAGAGGAATCCTGAAGAAAAAGAATAAAGCAGGAGGCATAACCTTCCCAGACTTCAGACAATACTACAAAGCTACAGTAACCAAAACAGCATGGTATTTGTACAAAAACAGACATACGGATCAATGGAACAGAATAGAGAGCCCAGAAATAAACCCACACACCTATGGTCAATTAATCTTTGACAAAGGAGGCAAGAATATACAATGGGGAAAAGACAGTCTCTTCAGCAAGTGGTGTTGGGAAAGTTGGACAGCATGTAAATCAATGAAGTTAGAATACTCCCTCACACCATACACAAAAATAAATGAAAAATGGCTTAAAGACTTAAAAATATAGGACTCCTAGAAGAGAACATAGGCAAAACGTTCTCTGACATAAATCGTACCAATGTTTTCTTAGGTCAGTTTCCCAAGGCAATAGAAATAAAAGCAAAAATAAACAAATGGGACCTAATCAAACTTACAAACTTTTGTACAACAAAGGAAACCATAAACAAAATGAAAAACCTATAGACTGGGAGAAAATATTTGCAAATGAAGCCATCAACAAGGGTTTAATTTCCAAAACATACAAACACTCATACAACTCAATAACAACAACAACAGAAAACAAAACAACCCAATCAAGAAATAGGCAGAAGACCTAAATAGACATTTCTTCAAAGAAGACATACAGATGGCCAACAGGCACATGAAAAGGTATTTAACATCACAAATTATTAGAGAAATGCAAACCAAAACTACAATGAGGTACCACTTCACAATGGTCAGAATGGCCACCATTAAAAAGTTTACAAATAACAAATGTGGTGCAAAGGGAACCCTCCTACACTGTTGGTGGGAATGCAAATTGGTGCAGCCACTATGGAAAACGGTATGGAGATTCCTCAAAAAACTAGAGTTGCCACACGATCCTGCAACCCCACTCCTCAGCATATGTCTAGACAAAACTATAATCAAAAAGATACAAGCACCCCTATGTTCATAGTAGCACTATTTACAATAGCCAAGACATGGAAATAACTTTAATGTCCATCAACAGAGGAATGGATGAAGAAGATGCAGTACATATATACAATGGAATACTACTCAGCCATAAAAAGAATGAAATAATGCCTTTTGCAGCAACATAGATGTACCTAGAGATTATCATACTAAGTGAAGTAAGTCAGAAAGAGAAAGACAGATACCATATGATGTCACTTATATGTGTAATCTAAAATGTGACACAAATGAACTTATCTATGAAATAGACTCACAGGCATAGAGAACAGACCTGTGATTGCCGAGGGAGAGGAGATGGTGGGGGAGGGATGGATTGGGAGTTAGGGATTGGCAGATGCAAACTATTACATGTAGAATGAATAAACAGCAAGGTCCTACTGTATAGTATATATATATATATATATATATATATATATATATATATATCTGACTCACTTTGCTGTACAGTAGAAATTAACACAACATTGTAAATCATCTATACTTCAGTAAAATTAATTAAAAAAAAAAAGAAACTGGGAACACTGAAAGGCTTTTGTACCCAGGAGGGCCCCACAGGATCCTGCTAGGTTTCAGGACTTGAGCATCTACAGATTTGCTATCTAGGGGTGGGGGCAGGGGGTCCTGGAACTGATCCCCTGAGGTTACTGAGGGACAACTGTATACCTTTCTCCATCATGGAAATCTGTTCTTTTACTCTATGAATTAAAGTTGTCAACTGAAATAAAACATGCACAACGTGAGAGCTGTGAGTTTCAGTTTTACTTCAGGGCCTTACTGAGAACTGTAGCCTGGGAGACACCCTCTCAGATAACTCTGAGGAACTGTTCCAAAGTGGTAGGAGAGGTAGATAGATAGATACATAGATAGATAGATCTATCTCTAGGTATATGAAATTATATATATGAAAACTTCGTATATATCTATATAGATATATATGAACTTTATTGGCTGGGAAATACATATCTCACAAGTTAATGATTTTAGTGCTTATCTATGTATGGGAAGATGCAAGAATCTGGGGTCATTGAAATTCTTCCTTAGATATGCATTTTAACTATCTAAGGGCCCATATATCCAAAACACAAAATGCTTCATCCTGTTTTTTATCCTGAATTCCTTTTAGGGTGTACTGTAGGCCAGTGACTGCAATGGCTAATGACTTGATCTTTGTAGAACAGGATGGTGGGCAACATCCTTTGTTTTACAAAGTCCAGGTACTTTTTGGTAAGGTTAGTTAATTTCTATTTTTTAAATATTGAATTTCATCAAATTAAATGGAATTTGCCTCAATTTTTAAATTTTAAAAATCTCGATTTTTTTTTTTTTGCAGTTCACAGAAACTTTCATAATAATGATTTGATAATATGATTTGAAACCAGCAAAATCTGACTTTGAAATTTGTGACTCCATGCATTTCATATGCTTGTTGTCTTCATGGCATCAATTGTTCCATTTCCCTTGAAGAGTTTTATTATGCCCATTTACTTATTCACTAAATATATGACAAGCTTGAGGAATAGAGTGATGAATCAGACACAAGCCTTTGTCCTGTAGTAGAAGAAGCCCATGTTTTATCAAGTGAATGTAATAAAATGCTCATTTTCAAGCAGTTAAACACAATTTCTCTGCTAGTCATTGCAGTGTTTGGTGTTCAAATATAAAATGCAATGACATTCAATGAAAACTAAGCCCTGATAAGGTCATAGTCTATGAGGATAAATGCTGTTCATTTATTTTCACTGAGCACCACTACTGAAAGTGAAATAATTACCTATATCTAACTTTATTTTGTATATTTTCTCCTTTCAATTTATATATAATTCTGTAATCAACATTCATTTTTTTGGAGGGGAGATAAATATAAACATATTCTTTAAAATAAATAAAATAACATGGAGAGTTTTTAAATGTGAAACTTTAATAAGATGGGATTTTTAGAAGAGCATGCTGAAAATAACGAATACATATTCTGAAATATTAAAGATATTCATTTTATAGCAAATTTTGGTACAAATATATTTAATAAGTAAAAAGAAGTTTAGTGGTATTCTGATATCAGCTTCTAGTTTTTATTAAAAAAGAACTTGTTTTAATTCTTAATTAGATTGACTAATGGATTCATCTCTAATCTGGTGTGATCTGTATTTACTCATTTTTTTTCTGACTGTCATTTATGTCTTACAAATTAGGATGCCTGTTTTTTACTTCAGTCGTTATTGAAAATCAAAGGAAATCCTTAGTCTTTCTTTAACCATTTATTTTCGAATTAAATTTTTACATACCCAGTATTTATATTACCCTCTGCGTAAGTCTTTTACCCTCGGGGGCTCTGCAAACTGAAGACCACCTGATCTTTTAACTTCTCCCCTTTATAAATGTTTCTCTTATTTTTGCTTGTTCTTTTAATTTCTTTTTTCACTTGTGCATCCTCCCCACCTGTATTTTCATGCCACAAGCTGCACTCTCTCCTGGCTGAATTATCTGTTTTTTTCCAGCACATAGGGGCAAATTTAACTTTGTACCTTTTCACTGGTCCCTTCTGTGGGGTAAAAATTACTTATTTGGTATAATAAATGCTAAAAATAGATCCCCCATTTTGCTCACCATGGCTCATCCTGTTCATTGCAAATTAGCAATGCTGGGAGAATTTATTAACAATTTTAGAGTTTCTGCCTTGTGATCTGCATGGGCAACGAGGGGACAGAGAAGAGAAGGGGCAGGACTACAGTGCAGTCAAGTGCATGTTGCACAGTTAGAGGGAAGTTAGGGTACTTGGTACTAATTTTTTTTTTTTGATTGGAGTATAATTGCTTTACAATGTTGTGTTAGTTTCTGCTGTACAACGAAGTGAATCAGCTGTATGTATACATATATGCCCTCCCTCTTAAACCTCCCTCCAACCCTCCCTCCCCCGACATGCCACCCATCTAGGTCATCACAGAGCACTGAGCTGAGCTCTCTGTGCTATACAGCAGGTTCCCACTAGCTCTCTATTTTACACATGGTAGTGTATTTATGTCAAACCTAATAATCTTGTTATATCACTTACTGGGTTGTTTTAGAAAGTCAAACTCCCTATTGTTCCTTCATTAGTCTTAAAATAAAGTACGTTAGTTCTCTTTAAGGTACATTAGGCCTTGGAGCTGTAAAGAAAGATGGACTACATCAAATAACATGTATTTAAGGCAAGCAATTCCCTAAGACTCAGAGTTGATAATTGGGATGGCCAAAGATTAAAATCTCAGACACCTAAAATGTGAACTGCGTGGAAACAAACCTTTATAGCTGTTTCTCACTGTAATGCTCTGTATTTGTGACACATGCTTAAGGACTAAACTGCAATGTCACAAAGAACTTCTTTAAATTATTAATAACAAAAAGTAAACATTAATGAAAAGCCAAAATAAATTATCATGGAATTCTATTCAGGAGCAAGCACAATGATGATTTTACAATATGTGAAAGTGACTTAAATAAATAAAAATACTCAGAGTTTTATTCCTGCTGGGTCAGAATAAATTTTTAAAATTTTCTCCTACAGGCTACAGTCTCTTTGAGGGATTGTCTGTTTCAATATATTAATACCCTCAACAATTAACACTGTACATTGTTCCTAGAAGGTGTCTGTAAGTATCTGTTGGATGAGTTGATTAAATTCGAAAATGTGGACACTTATAACAAATTTTATTGGTACAAATCTCTCTTGAAAAGTGTTTCTATCTAACCTTTGTGTTGCCATGCTTCTTGCAGAAGACAATATCTATCACAGATTTCCTCAGAGTTGGAGGCAAGTGAGGGCTATTCTTTATCCATCATCCAAGAATCGGTTAAGTGTTAACTCTCTTTCATTTGATAATCACCTACGCTTTCTTATATCATTTTTGGGGAAATACCTCAACACGTTAAGTATTCAAAGCCCCCCAGGTGATTCTAATGTGTAGCAAAGTGTGAGAACAGTTCTATAGAATATTTCTCTTCAGTTGTAGGAAAAAACAACAACCAAGCCACTGTTCTTAGATTTTTTTTCTAATGTTGCAGGAAAATGGGGCACGAGAAGATGGTCATGTCCCAGGTCTCTGGTGAGTCCCTGGAACAGCTGCCAAGTGAGGGTCCTTGGCTTCGTGCAGGAAAGCATTCAAGAGTGAGCCATAGTACTGTGAAAGCAGGTTTATTTAGAGAGACAACACACTCCATAGGTAGAATGAAGTCTTTCTAAGAAGGTGAGAACGGCCCCGAAATATGGGGTGGTTAGTTTTTATGGGCTGGGTAACTTCATACGCTAACGAGTGGGAGGATTATTCCAACTATTTTGGTGAAGGGGCGGAGATTTCCAGGAATTGGGCCACTTCCCACCTTTTGGCCTTTTATGGTCAGCATTGGAACTGTCATAGTGCCTGTAGGTGTGTCATTTAGCTAATGTATTACAATGAGCATATAATGAAGATTAAGTTGAATCTTCTGCCATCTTGGGCCTAATTGGCTCTAACCAGTTTTTTTTTGTCATATCCTCAATGGCTGTGTCATTCTTTTAATGCCCTACCCTCTTCCCTCCTGTCTCACTAAGTGTCTTATATAACACCATGGAAAAAGTCCAACGTCAGGAACTCAGTTACATTTTGCTTCTGTGTTCTATGTTGTTTATGGAACCTGCTCCCAAATTGCCAGATTGAAATATCATGTTTGCAGAGGATTTAAGACCTAATAAGACATTGCCTTTACTCTTGAGGTACAATGCCAGCCTGAGTGGGTTTTCTGTTCTTTATAGTTGTTTCTTAATATCATCATCATCACTTTCCTAATTCTACCAGTTTCTATTGCTGTGTAATAAATTACCACAAATGTAGCAGCTTAGTGTAATACCTATTTAATTTGTTAGCTCACAGTTTTCTAAGTAAAAAATCAGAAAATGAAGTGGTTGGGTTATCTGCATAGGTTCTCAGACAGCTAAAATCAAGGTGCTGACCTGGCTGAGTTCTTATCTGTAGGCTCTGGAGACATATTTATTTCCAAGCTCATTCTTGCTGTTGGCAGAAATCAGTTCCTCTTGGTTGTGGGACTGAGTCTCCATTTCCTTGCTGGCTGTCAGCTGGGGTTCACTCTCAGCTCCTAGAGTCTGTCTGCAGTTCACACCATGGATGTTTTCTTTCTTCCAGGCCATCAGGAACATGCTTTTCTGACTTCTGATCACAATTCTCTATGACCAGCCAAAAAAAAAAACCTCTTTGGATTTAAAGGACTCAATTCATCAGCTATTGCAGACATCTGTTCTCCAGATCTTGCTTTGGTGATGATCTCAGTCACCTAAGGCTTATGCTATTGTCCTGCATCCCCATCTTCCAACCTTCAACTCATACTCTGAAGTTCCAATTACCTATTTCCCCCAAGGCCTTGCTCCTTGAGCTCTAAGACAATATTTATCTCATTTGATTAAAGAATCTGCTTCCTCCACTAATGGACTGAGAATAGAAGAAAGTCCCAATAGACCTTCTTTACCCCCTGCAGGGGATAATTTTCCTTATTTTAAATGTTTACTGATTTTAAAGTCTACTTTGACTGTTGGACTTTAGTGGACCCTTTGAGAAGATACTTTATTACTAGAGGGAAGACTGTCTTCCTTGTTATAGGAAATGTGTTGAAAACTCTCATTTTTTAAAAAGGCATTTTGAAAGCATTCCAAGTGAAACAGATCATGAACATTATGCTCCCCAAAGTAGAAGCTGTATATAAAGATTTCTTATGCTGAAAAATGACACATTAAATATAGACAAAGGTAGTTTATGTGAATATTTTGGCCCAGTTATAAGCATTTTTCTTCTCTGTAACATAGGTCTAGCTATTAATTTTCCCTATAGGCTGACAGTCTTACTGTTGCAGTGTTAACAATAGAAGATGAAAAATATGCTACTGTGAGAGTTTACGACTGTGAACCCATATATTTCAAAATCGATTTCTAATATGGGTTTACTACTTGGTCCCTATATATTTCCAGCTAAAGACCATATTAAATTCTGGTTGACTTCTCTAAAACCTATGGCTCTTTTGTAGAAATTTGCTGTAATTAATATCAACATCTTATTGCAGAAATATTTTCTTCTATGACATAGATTAGTAAAAGTAATTTTCTTCTCTATACAGTCAATACACATAAAGTGCCAAATCCTGATGTCTGCGATGCTATACCTGTAGATGTATCCTTGACCTTTGTGAATATTTAATTCTTACACTCAGTTATAGGTCAGTGAGCCACAAGATGTCTTTTCTTTTGTTCCTAGACATTGAAACAGAATCTCGAGCAATACCCACGACCCCAATATCACCATAAAAAAATCAACAGATGATCTTTGTTTGGTTTGCCATCAAGTATGTAATGTTTAGAACATTTCAGCTCAGGATGTAGGTACTGTAGAAAAGCTTGCTAGGCATGTTGTCGTTTCTAACTCTTAGGTTCCTTTTGTAGATCTCAGTATTTCCTCCTCTACACAACTCCAAGGAAGCAATTACTTTTTATTTGTGCTTAAAGATTAATAAATACTTTAATGTATAACCCCTTCAATTTTACTATTTGAATTACTAGATTAATGATCTCTGCTAAAAACTTATTCAGAGCAAATAAATTGAAATATTGTACGTCCTCTCCATCCATTTAATCTTCATCTATTTGTATTTCTTTATTTTTTTACATCTTTATTGGAATATAATTGCTTTACAATGGTGTGTTAGTTTCTGCTTTATAACAAAGTGAATCAGTTATACATATACATATGTTCCCATATCTCTTCCCTCTTGCATCGCCCTCCATCCCACCCTCCGTATTCCACCACTCTAGGTGGTCACAAAGCACCGAGCTATCTCCCTATGCTGTGCGGCTGCTTCCCACTAGCTATCTATTTTACATTTGTTAGTGTATATATGTCCACGCCAATCTCTCACTTTGTAACAGCTTACCCTTCCCCCCACCATGTCCTCAAGTCCATTCTCTAGTAGGTCTGTGTCTTTATTCCTGTCTTATCCCTAGGTTCTTCATCACATTTTTTTCCCTTAAATTCCATATATATGTGTTAGCATACGGTATTTGTCTTTCTCTTTCAGACTTGCTTCACTCTGTATGACAGACTCTAGGTCCATCCACCTCATTACAAATAGCTCAATTTTGTTTCTTTTTATGGCTGAGTAATATTCCATTGTACATATGTGCCACAGCTTCTTTATCCATTCATCCGATGATGGACACTTAGGTTGTTTCCATCTCCGGGCTTTTGTAAATAGAGCTGCAATGAACATTTTGGTACATGACTCTTTTTGAATTATGGTTTTCTCAGGGTATATGCCAAGTAGTGGGATTGCTGGGTCATATGGTAGTTCTATTTGTAACTTTTTTAAGGCACCTCCATACTGTTCTCCATAGTGGCTGTACCAATTCACATTCCCACCAGCAGTGCAACAGCGTTCCCTTTGCTCCACACCCTCTCCAGCATTCATTGTTTTGAGATTTTTTGATGATGGCCATTCTGACCAGTGTGAGATGATATCTCATTGTAGTTTAGATTTGCATTTCTCTAATGATTAATGATGTTGAGCATTCTTTCATGTCTTTGTTGGCAGTCTCTATATCTTCTTTGGAGAAATGTCTATTTACTTCTTCTGCCCATTTTTGGATTGGGTTGTTTGTGTTTTACTTATTGAGCTGCATGAGCTGGTTCTAAATTTTGCAGATTAATCCTTTGTCAGTTTTTTCATTTGCAAATATTTTCTCCCATTCTGAGGGTTGTCTTTTGGTCTTGTTTATGGTTTCCTTTGCTGTGAAAAAGCTTTTAAGTTTCATTAGATACCATTCGTTTATTTTTATTTCCATTTCTCTAGGAGGTGGGTCAAAAAGGATCTTGCTGTGATTTCTGTCATAGAGTGTTCTGCCTATGTTTTCCTCTAAGAGTTTGATAGTTTCTGGCCTTACATTTAGGTCTTTAATCCATTTTGAGCTTATTTTTGTGTATGGTGTTAGAGAGTTATCTAATCTCATACTTTTACGTGTACCTGTCCAGTTTTCCCAAAACCACTTATTGAAGAGGCTGTCCTTTCTCCACTGTACATTCCTGCCTCCTTTATCAAAGATAAGGTGACCATATGTGCTTGGGTTTATCTCTGGGCTTTCTATCCTGTTCCATTGATCTATCTTTCTGTTTTTGTGCCAGTACCATACTCTCTTGATTACTGTAGCTTTGTAGTATAGTCTGAAGTCAGGGAGCCTGATCCTTCCAGCTCCGTTTTTCGTTCTCAAGATTGCTTTGGCTATTTGGGGTCTTTTGTGTTTCCATACAAATTGTGAAATCTTTTGTTCTAGTTCTGTGAAAAATGCCAGTGGTAGTTTGATAGGGATTGCATTGAATCTGTAGATTGCTTTGGGTAGTAGAGTCATTTTCACAATGTTGATTCTTCCAATCCAAGAACATGGTATATCTCTCCATCTATTTGTATCATCTTTAATTTCCTTAATCAGTGTCTTATAATTTTCTGCATACAGGTCTTTTGTCTCCTTAGGTAGGTTTATTCCTAGACATGTTACTCTTTTTGTTGCAGTAGTAAATGGGAGTGTTTTCTTGATTTCACTTTCAGATTCTTCATCATTAATGTATAGGAATGCCAGAGATTTCTGTGCATTAATTTTGTATCCTGTTACTTTACCAAATTCATTGATTATCTCTAGTAGTTTTCTACTAGCATCTTTAGGATTCTCTATGTATAGTGTCATGTCATCTGCAAACAGTGACAGCTTTACTTCTTCTTTTCCAGTTTGGATTCCTTTTATTTCCTTTTCTTCTCTGATTTCTATGGCTAAAACTTCCAAAACTCTGTTGAATAAGAGTGGTGAGAGTGGGCAACCTTGTTTTGTTCCTGATCTTAGTGGAAATGCTTTCAGTTTTTCACCATTGAGGATGATGTTGGCTGTGGGCTTGTCATATATGGCCTTTATTATGTTGAGGAAAGTTCCCTCTATGCTACTTTCTGAGGGTTTTTATCATAAATGGTGCTGAATTTTGTTGAAAGCTTTCTCTGCATCTATTGAGATGATCATATGGTTTTTCTCCTTCAATTTGTTAATATGGTGTGTCACATTGACTGATTTGCGTATATTGAAGAATCTTTGCATAATCCTGGAATAAACCCCACTTGATCATGGTGTATGATCATTTTAATGTGCTGTTGGATTCTGTTTGCCAGTATTTTGTTGAGGATTTTTGCATCTATGTTCATCAGTGATATTGGCCTGTAGTTTTCTTTCTTTGTGACATTCTTGTCTTGTTTTGGTATCAGGATGATGGTGGCCTTGTAGAATGAGTTTGGGAGTGTTCCTCCCTCTGCTATATTTTGGAAGAGTTTGAGAAGGATAGGTGTTAGCTCTTCTCTAAATGTTTGATAGAATTCGCCTGTGAAGCCATCTGGTCCTGGGCTTTTGTTTGTTGGAAGAGTTTTAATCACAGTTTCAATTTCAGTGCTTGTGACTGCTCTGCTCATATCTTTTATTTCTTCCCAATTCAGTCTTGGCAGGTTGTGCATTTCTAAGAATTGGTCCATTTCTTCCAAGTTGTCCATTTTATTGGACAACAAGCATAGAGTTCCTTGTAGTAATCTCTTATGATCTTTTGTATTTCTGCAGTGTCAGTTGTTACTTCTCCTTTTACGTCTCTCATTCTATTGATTTGAGTCTTTTTTTCTGGATGAGTCTGGCTAATGGTTTATCAACTTTGTTTATCTTCTCAAAGAAGCAGCTTTTCGTTTTATTGATCTTTGCTATTCCTTCCTCTTTTCTTTTTCATTTATTTCTGATATGATCTTTATGATTTCTTTCCTTCTGCTAACTTGGGGTTTTTTTTTGTTCTTCTTTCTCTAATGGCTTTAGGTGCAAGGTTAGGTTGTTTATTCGAGATGTTTCCTGTTTCTTAAGGTAGGATTGTATTGCTATAAACTTCCCTCTTAGAACTGCTTTTGATGCATCCCATAGGTTTTGGGTCGTCGTGTCTCCATTGTCATTTGTTTCTAGGTATTTTTTGATTTCCTCTTTGATTTCTTTAGTGATCACTTCGTTATTAAGTAGTGTATTGTTTAGCCTCCATGTGTTTGTATTTTTTACAGATCTTTTCCTGTAATTGATATCTAGTCTCATAGCGTTGTGGTCAGAAAAGATACTTGATACAATATCAATTTTCTTATATTTACCAAGGCTTGATTTGTGATCCAAGATATGATCTATCCTGGAGAATATTCCATGAGCAACTTGAGAAAAATGTGTATTCTGTTGTTTTTGGATGGAATCTCCTATAAATATCAATTAAGTCCATTTTATCTAATGTATCATTTAAAGCTTGTGTTTCCTTATTTATTTTCATTTTGGATGATCCGTCCATGGGTGAAAGTGGGGTGTTAAAATCCCCTACTATGAATGTGTTACTGTCGATTTCCCCTTTTATGGCTGTTAGTATTTGCCTTATGTATTGAGATGCTCCTATGTTGGGTGCATAAATATTTACAATTGTTATATATTCTTCTTGGATCGATCCCTTGATCATTATGTAGTGTCCCTCTTTGTCTCTTCTTATAGTCTTTATTTTAAAGTCTATTTTGTCCGATATGAGAATTGCTACTCCAGCTTTCTTTTGGTTTCTATTTGCATGGAATATCTTTTTCCATCCCCTCACTTTCAGTCTGTATGTGTCTCTAGGTCTGAAGTGGGTCTCTTGTAGACAGCATATATATGGGTCTTGTTTTTGTATCCATTCAGCCAGTCTGTGTCTTTTGGTGGGAGCATTTAATCCACTTACATTTAAGGTAATTATCGATATGTATGTTCCTATTCCCATTTTCTTAATTGTTTTGGGTTTGTTATTATAGGTCTTTTCCTTCTCTTGTGTTTCCTGCCTAGAGAAGTTCCTTTAGCATTTGTTGTAAAGCTGTTTTGGTGGTGCTGAACTCTCTCAGCTTTTGCTTGTCTGTAAAGGTTTTAATTTCTCCATCAAATCTGAATGAGATCCTTTCTGGGTAGTGTAATCTTGTTTGTAGGTTTTTCCCTTTCATCACTTTAAATATGTCCTGCCAGTCCCTTCTGGCTTACAGAGTTTCTGCTGAAAGATCAGCTGTTAACCTTATGGGGATTCCCTTGTGTGTTATTTGTTGTTTTTCCCTTGCTGCTTTTATATGTTTTCTTTGTATTTAATTTTTGACAGTTTGATTAATATGTGTCTTGGCATGTTTCTCCTTGGATTTATCCTGTATGGGACTCTCTATGCTTCCTGGACTTGATTAACTATTTCCTTTCACATATTAGGGAAGTTTTCAACTATAATCTCTTCAAATATTTTCTCAGTCCCTTTCTTTTTCTCTTCTTCTTCTGGAACCCCTATAATTCGAATGTTGGTGCATTTAATGTTGTCCCAGTGGTCTCTGAGAGTGTCCTCAGTTCTGTTCATTCTTTTTTCTTTATTCTGCCTAGAGATTATCATACTAAGTGAAGTAAGTCAGAAAGAGAAAGACAGATACCATATGATGTCACTTATATGTGTAATCTAAAATGTGACACAAATGAACTTATCTATGAAATAGACTCACAGGCATAGAGAACAGACCTGTGATTGCCGAGGGAGAGGAGATGGTGGGGGAGGGATGGATTGGGAGTTAGGGATTGGCAGATGCAAACTATTACATGTAGAATGAATAAACAGCAAGGTCCTACTGTATAGTATATATATATATATATATATATATATATATATATATATATCTGACTCACTTTGCTGTACAGTAGAAATTAACACAACATTGTAAATCATCTATACTTCAGTAAAATTAATTAAAAAAAAAAAGAAACTGGGAACACTGAAAGGCTTTTGTACCCAGGAGGGCCCCACAGGATCCTGCTAGGTTTCAGGACTTGAGCATCTACAGATTTGCTATCTAGGGGTGGGGGCAGGGGGTCCTGGAACTGATCCCCTGAGGTTACTGAGGGACAACTGTATACCTTTCTCCATCATGGAAATCTGTTCTTTTACTCTATGAATTAAAGTTGTCAACTGAAATAAAACATGCACAACGTGAGAGCTGTGAGTTTCAGTTTTACTTCAGGGCCTTACTGAGAACTGTAGCCTGGGAGACACCCTCTCAGATAACTCTGAGGAACTGTTCCAAAGTGGTAGGAGAGGTAGATAGATAGATACATAGATAGATAGATCTATCTCTAGGTATATGAAATTATATATATGAAAACTTCGTATATATCTATATAGATATATATGAACTTTATTGGCTGGGAAATACATATCTCACAAGTTAATGATTTTAGTGCTTATCTATGTATGGGAAGATGCAAGAATCTGGGGTCATTGAAATTCTTCCTTAGATATGCATTTTAACTATCTAAGGGCCCATATATCCAAAACACAAAATGCTTCATCCTGTTTTTTATCCTGAATTCCTTTTAGGGTGTACTGTAGGCCAGTGACTGCAATGGCTAATGACTTGATCTTTGTAGAACAGGATGGTGGGCAACATCCTTTGTTTTACAAAGTCCAGGTACTTTTTGGTAAGGTTAGTTAATTTCTATTTTTTAAATATTGAATTTCATCAAATTAAATGGAATTTGCCTCAATTTTTAAATTTTAAAAATCTCGATTTTTTTTTTTTGCAGTTCACAGAAACTTTCATAATAATGATTTGATAATATGATTTGAAACCAGCAAAATCTGACTTTGAAATTTGTGACTCCATGCATTTCATATGCTTGTTGTCTTCATGGCATCAATTGTTCCATTTCCCTTGAAGAGTTTTATTATGCCCATTTACTTATTCACTAAATATATGACAAGCTTGAGGAATAGAGTGATGAATCAGACACAAGCCTTTGTCCTGTAGTAGAAGAAGCCCATGTTTTATCAAGTGAATGTAATAAAATGCTCATTTTCAAGCAGTTAAACACAATTTCTCTGCTAGTCATTGCAGTGTTTGGTGTTCAAATATAAAATGCAATGACATTCAATGAAAACTAAGCCCTGATAAGGTCATAGTCTATGAGGATAAATGCTGTTCATTTATTTTCACTGAGCACCACTACTGAAAGTGAAATAATTACCTATATCTAACTTTATTTTGTATATTTTCTCCTTTCAATTTATATATAATTCTGTAATCAACATTCATTTTTTTGGAGGGGAGATAAATATAAACATATTCTTTAAAATAAATAAAATAACATGGAGAGTTTTTAAATGTGAAACTTTAATAAGATGGGATTTTTAGAAGAGCATGCTGAAAATAACGAATACATATTCTGAAATATTAAAGATATTCATTTTATAGCAAATTTTGGTACAAATATATTTAATAAGTAAAAAGAAGTTTAGTGGTATTCTGATATCAGCTTCTAGTTTTTATTAAAAAAGAACTTGTTTTAATTCTTAATTAGATTGACTAATGGATTCATCTCTAATCTGGTGTGATCTGTATTTACTCATTTTTTTTCTGACTGTCATTTATGTCTTACAAATTAGGATGCCTGTTTTTTACTTCAGTCGTTATTGAAAATCAAAGGAAATCCTTAGTCTTTCTTTAACCATTTATTTTCGAATTAAATTTTTACATACCCAGTATTTATATTACCCTCTGCGTAAGTCTTTTACCCTCGGGGGCTCTGCAAACTGAAGACCACCTGATCTTTTAACTTCTCCCCTTTATAAATGTTTCTCTTATTTTTGCTTGTTCTTTTAATTTCTTTTTTCACTTGTGCATCCTCCCCACCTGTATTTTCATGCCACAAGCTGCACTCTCTCCTGGCTGAATTATCTGTTTTTTTCCAGCACATAGGGGCAAATTTAACTTTGTACCTTTTCACTGGTCCCTTCTGTGGGGTAAAAATTACTTATTTGGTATAATAAATGCTAAAAATAGATCCCCCATTTTGCTCACCATGGCTCATCCTGTTCATTGCAAATTAGCAATGCTGGGAGAATTTATTAACAATTTTAGAGTTTCTGCCTTGTGATCTGCATGGGCAACGAGGGGACAGAGAAGAGAAGGGGCAGGACTACAGTGCAGTCAAGTGCATGTTGCACAGTTAGAGGGAAGTTAGGGTACTTGGTACTAATTTTTTTTTTTTTGATTGGAGTATAATTGCTTTACAATGTTGTGTTAGTTTCTGCTGTACAACGAAGTGAATCAGCTGTATGTATACATATATGCCCTCCCTCTTAAACCTCCCTCCAACCCTCCCTCCCCCGACATGCCACCCATCTAGGTCATCACAGAGCACTGAGCTGAGCTCTCTGTGCTATACAGCAGGTTCCCACTAGCTCTCTATTTTACACATGGTAGTGTATTTATGTCAAACCTAATAATCTTGTTATATCACTTACTGGGTTGTTTTAGAAAGTCAAACTCCCTATTGTTCCTTCATTAGTCTTAAAATAAAGTACGTTAGTTCTCTTTAAGGTACATTAGGCCTTGGAGCTGTAAAGAAAGATGGACTACATCAAATAACATGTATTTAAGGCAAGCAATTCCCTAAGACTCAGAGTTGATAATTGGGATGGCCAAAGATTAAAATCTCAGACACCTAAAATGTGAACTGCGTGGAAACAAACCTTTATAGCTGTTTCTCACTGTAATGCTCTGTATTTGTGACACATGCTTAAGGACTAAACTGCAATGTCACAAAGAACTTCTTTAAATTATTAATAACAAAAAGTAAACATTAATGAAAAGCCAAAATAAATTATCATGGAATTCTATTCAGGAGCAAGCACAATGATGATTTTACAATATGTGAAAGTGACTTAAATAAATAAAAATACTCAGAGTTTTATTCCTGCTGGGTCAGAATAAATTTTTAAAATTTTCTCCTACAGGCTACAGTCTCTTTGAGGGATTGTCTGTTTCAATATATTAATACCCTCAACAATTAACACTGTACATTGTTCCTAGAAGGTGTCTGTAAGTATCTGTTGGATGAGTTGATTAAATTCGAAAATGTGGACACTTATAACAAATTTTATTGGTACAAATCTCTCTTGAAAAGTGTTTCTATCTAACCTTTGTGTTGCCATGCTTCTTGCAGAAGACAATATCTATCACAGATTTCCTCAGAGTTGGAGGCAAGTGAGGGCTATTCTTTATCCATCATCCAAGAATCGGTTAAGTGTTAACTCTCTTTCATTTGATAATCACCTACGCTTTCTTATATCATTTTTGGGGAAATACCTCAACACGTTAAGTATTCAAAGCCCCCCAGGTGATTCTAATGTGTAGCAAAGTGTGAGAACAGTTCTATGGAATATTTCTCTTCAGTTGTAGGAAAAAACAACAACCAAGCCACTGTTCTTAGATTTTTTTTCTAATGTTGCAGGAAAATGGGGCACGAGAAGATGGTCATGTCCCAGGTCTCTGGTGAGTCCCTGGAACAGCTGCCAAGTGAGGGTCCTTGGCTTCGTGCAGGAAAGCATTCAAGAGTGAGCCATAGTACTGTGAAAGCAGGTTTATTTAGAGAGACAACACACTCCATAGGTAGAATGAAGTCTTTCTAAGAAGGTGAGAACGGCCCCGAAATATGGGGTGGTTAGTTTTTATGGGCTGGGTAACTTCATACGCTAACGAGTGGGAGGATTATTCCAACTATTTTGGTGAAGGGGCGGAGATTTCCAGGAATTGGGCCACTTCCCACCTTTTGGCCTTTTATGGTCAGCATTGGAACTGTCATAGTGCCTGTAGGTGTGTCATTTAGCTAATGTATTACAATGAGCATATAATGAAGATTAAGTTGAATCTTCTGCCATCTTGGGCCTAATTGGCTCTAACCAGTTTTTTTTTGTCATATCCTCAATGGCTGTGTCATTCTTTTAATGCCCTACCCTCTTCCCTCCTGTCTCACTAAGTGTCTTATATAACACCATGGAAAAAGTCCAACGTCAGGAACTCAGTTACATTTTGCTTCTGTGTTCTATGTTGTTTATGGAACCTGCTCCCAAATTGCCAGATTGAAATATCATGTTTGCAGAGGATTTAAGACCTAATAAGACATTGCCTTTACTCTTGAGGTACAATGCCAGCCTGAGTGGGTTTTCTGTTCTTTATAGTTGTTTCTTAATATCATCATCATCACTTTCCTAATTCTACCAGTTTCTATTGCTGTGTAATAAATTACCACAAATGTAGCAGCTTAGTGTAATACCTATTTAATTTGTTAGCTCACAGTTTTCTAAGTAAAAAATCAGAAAATGAAGTGGTTGGGTTATCTGCATAGGTTCTCAGACAGCTAAAATCAAGGTGCTGACCTGGCTGAGTTCTTATCTGTAGGCTCTGGAGACATATTTATTTCCAAGCTCATTCTTGCTGTTGGCAGAAATCAGTTCCTCTTGGTTGTGGGACTGAGTCTCCATTTCCTTGCTGGCTGTCAGCTGGGGTTCACTCTCAGCTCCTAGAGTCTGTCTGCAGTTCACACCATGGATGTTTTCTTTCTTCCAGGCCATCAGGAACATGCTTTTCTGACTTCTGATCACAATTCTCTATGACCAGCCAAAAAAAAAAACCTCTTTGGATTTAAAGGACTCAATTCATCAGCTATTGCAGACATCTGTTCTCCAGATCTTGCTTTGGTGATGATCTCAGTCACCTAAGGCTTATGCTATTGTCCTGCATCCCCATCTTCCAACCTTCAACTCATACTCTGAAGTTCCAATTACCTATTTCCCCCAAGGCCTTGCTCCTTGAGCTCTAAGACAATATTTATCTCATTTGATTAAAGAATCTGCTTCCTCCACTAATGGACTGAGAATAGAAGAAAGTCCCAATAGACCTTCTTTACCCCCTGCAGGGGATAATTTTCCTTATTTTAAATGTTTACTGATTTTAAAGTCTACTTTGACTGTTGGACTTTAGTGGACCCTTTGAGAAGATACTTTATTACTAGAGGGAAGACTGTCTTCCTTGTTATAGGAAATGTGTTGAAAACTCTCATTTTTTAAAAAGGCATTTTGAAAGCATTCCAAGTGAAACAGATCATGAACATTATGCTCCCCAAAGTAGAAGCTGTATATAAAGATTTCTTATGCTGAAAAATGACACATTAAATATAGACAAAGGTAGTTTATGTGAATATTTTGGCCCAGTTATAAGCATTTTTCTTCTCTGTAACATAGGTCTAGCTATTAATTTTCCCTATAGGCTGACAGTCTTACTGTTGCAGTGTTAACAATAGAAGATGAAAAATATGCTACTGTGAGAGTTTACGACTGTGAACCCATATATTTCAAAATCGATTTCTAATATGGGTTTACTACTTGGTCCCTATATATTTCCAGCTAAAGACCATATTAAATTCTGGTTGACTTCTCTAAAACCTATGGCTCTTTTGTAGAAATTTGCTGTAATTAATATCAACATCTTATTGCAGAAATATTTTCTTCTATGACATAGATTAGTAAAAGTAATTTTCTTCTCTATACAGTCAATACACATAAAGTGCCAAATCCTGATGTCTGCGATGCTATACCTGTAGATGTATCCTTGACCTTTGTGAATATTTAATTCTTACACTCAGTTATAGGTCAGTGAGCCACAAGATGTCTTTTCTTTTGTTCCTAGACATTGAAACAGAATCTCGAGCAATACCCACGACCCCAATATCACCATAAAAAAATCAACAGATGATCTTTGTTTGGTTTGCCATCAAGTATGTAATGTTTAGAACATTTCAGCTCAGGATGTAGGTACTGTAGAAAAGCTTGCTAGGCATGTTGTCGTTTCTAACTCTTAGGTTCCTTTTGTAGATCTCAGTATTTCCTCCTCTACACAACTCCAAGGAAGCAATTACTTTTTATTTGTGCTTAAAGATTAATAAATACTTTAATGTATAACCCCTTCAATTTTACTATTTGAATTACTAGATTAATGATCTCTGCTAAAAACTTATTCAGAGCAAATAAATTGAAATATTGTACGTCCTCTCCATCCATTTAATCTTCATCTATTTGTATTTCTTTATTTTTTTACATCTTTATTGGAATATAATTGCTTTACAATGGTGTGTTAGTTTCTGCTTTATAACAAAGTGAATCAGTTATACATATACATATGTTCCCATATCTCTTCCCTCTTGCATCGCCCTCCATCCCACCCTCCGTATTCCACCACTCTAGGTGGTCACAAAGCACCGAGCTATCTCCCTATGCTGTGCGGCTGCTTCCCACTAGCTATCTATTTTACATTTGTTAGTGTATATATGTCCACGCCAATCTCTCACTTTGTAACAGCTTACCCTTCCCCCCACCATGTCCTCAAGTCCATTCTCTAGTAGGTCTGTGTCTTTATTCCTGTCTTATCCCTAGGTTCTTCATCACATTTTTTTCCCTTAAATTCCATATATATGTGTTAGCATACGGTATTTGTCTTTCTCTTTCAGACTTGCTTCACTCTGTATGACAGACTCTAGGTCCATCCACCTCATTACAAATAGCTCAATTTTGTTTCTTTTTATGGCTGAGTAATATTCCATTGTACATATGTGCCACAGCTTCTTTATCCATTCATCCGATGATGGACACTTAGGTTGTTTCCATCTCCGGGCTTTTGTAAATAGAGCTGCAATGAACATTTTGGTACATGACTCTTTTTGAATTATGGTTTTCTCAGGGTATATGCCAAGTAGTGGGATTGCTGGGTCATATGGTAGTTCTATTTGTAACTTTTTTAAGGCACCTCCATACTGTTCTCCATAGTGGCTGTACCAATTCACATTCCCACCAGCAGTGCAACAGCGTTCCCTTTGCTCCACACCCTCTCCAGCATTCATTGTTTTGAGATTTTTTGATGATGGCCATTCTGACCAGTGTGAGATGATATCTCATTGTAGTTTAGATTTGCATTTCTCTAATGATTAATGATGTTGAGCATTCTTTCATGTCTTTGTTGGCAGTCTCTATATCTTCTTTGGAGAAATGTCTATTTACTTCTTCTGCCCATTTTTGGATTGGGTTGTTTGTGTTTTACTTATTGAGCTGCATGAGCTGGTTCTAAATTTTGCAGATTAATCCTTTGTCAGTTTTTTCATTTGCAAATATTTTCTCCCATTCTGAGGGTTGTCTTTTGGTCTTGTTTATGGTTTCCTTTGCTGTGAAAAAGCTTTTAAGTTTCATTAGATACCATTCGTTTATTTTTATTTCCATTTCTCTAGGAGGTGGGTCAAAAAGGATCTTGCTGTGATTTCTGTCATAGAGTGTTCTGCCTATGTTTTCCTCTAAGAGTTTGATAGTTTCTGGCCTTACATTTAGGTCTTTAATCCATTTTGAGCTTATTTTTGTGTATGGTGTTAGAGAGTTATCTAATCTCATACTTTTACGTGTACCTGTCCAGTTTTCCCAAAACCACTTATTGAAGAGGCTGTCCTTTCTCCACTGTACATTCCTGCCTCCTTTATCAAAGATAAGGTGACCATATGTGCTTGGGTTTATCTCTGGGCTTTCTATCCTGTTCCATTGATCTATCTTTCTGTTTTTGTGCCAGTACCATACTCTCTTGATTACTGTAGCTTTGTAGTATAGTCTGAAGTCAGGGAGCCTGATCCTTCCAGCTCCGTTTTTCGTTCTCAAGATTGCTTTGGCTATTTGGGGTCTTTTGTGTTTCCATACAAATTGTGAAATCTTTTGTTCTAGTTCTGTGAAAAATGCCAGTGGTAGTTTGATAGGGATTGCATTGAATCTGTAGATTGCTTTGGGTAGTAGAGTCATTTTCACAATGTTGATTCTTCCAATCCAAGAACATGGTATATCTCTCCATCTATTTGTATCATCTTTAATTTCCTTAATCAGTGTCTTATAATTTTCTGCATACAGGTCTTTTGTCTCCTTAGGTAGGTTTATTCCTAGACATGTTACTCTTTTTGTTGCAGTAGTAAATGGGAGTGTTTTCTTGATTTCACTTTCAGATTCTTCATCATTAATGTATAGGAATGCCAGAGATTTCTGTGCATTAATTTTGTATCCTGTTACTTTACCAAATTCATTGATTATCTCTAGTAGTTTTCTACTAGCATCTTTAGGATTCTCTATGTATAGTGTCATGTCATCTGCAAACAGTGACAGCTTTACTTCTTCTTTTCCAGTTTGGATTCCTTTTATTTCCTTTTCTTCTCTGATTTCTATGGCTAAAACTTCCAAAACTCTGTTGAATAAGAGTGGTGAGAGTGGGCAACCTTGTTTTGTTCCTGATCTTAGTGGAAATGCTTTCAGTTTTTCACCATTGAGGATGATGTTGGCTGTGGGCTTGTCATATATGGCCTTTATTATGTTGAGGAAAGTTCCCTCTATGCTACTTTCTGAGGGTTTTTATCATAAATGGTGCTGAATTTTGTTGAAAGCTTTCTCTGCATCTATTGAGATGATCATATGGTTTTTCTCCTTCAATTTGTTAATATGGTGTGTCACATTGACTGATTTGCGTATATTGAAGAATCTTTGCATAATCCTGGAATAAACCCCACTTGATCATGGTGTATGATCATTTTAATGTGCTGTTGGATTCTGTTTGCCAGTATTTTGTTGAGGATTTTTGCATCTATGTTCATCAGTGATATTGGCCTGTAGTTTTCTTTCTTTGTGACATTCTTGTCTTGTTTTGGTATCAGGATGATGGTGGCCTTGTAGAATGAGTTTGGGAGTGTTCCTCCCTCTGCTATATTTTGGAAGAGTTTGAGAAGGATAGGTGTTAGCTCTTCTCTAAATGTTTGATAGAATTCGCCTGTGAAGCCATCTGGTCCTGGGCTTTTGTTTGTTGGAAGAGTTTTAATCACAGTTTCAATTTCAGTGCTTGTGACTGCTCTGCTCATATCTTTTATTTCTTCCCAATTCAGTCTTGGCAGGTTGTGCATTTCTAAGAATTGGTCCATTTCTTCCAAGTTGTCCATTTTATTGGACAACAAGCATAGAGTTCCTTGTAGTAATCTCTTATGATCTTTTGTATTTCTGCAGTGTCAGTTGTTACTTCTCCTTTTACGTCTCTCATTCTATTGATTTGAGTCTTTTTTTCTGGATGAGTCTGGCTAATGGTTTATCAACTTTGTTTATCTTCTCAAAGAAGCAGCTTTTCGTTTTATTGATCTTTGCTATTCCTTCCTCTTTTCTTTTTCATTTATTTCTGATATGATCTTTATGATTTCTTTCCTTCTGCTAACTTGGGGTTTTTTTTTGTTCTTCTTTCTCTAATGGCTTTAGGTGCAAGGTTAGGTTGTTTATTCGAGATGTTTCCTGTTTCTTAAGGTAGGATTGTATTGCTATAAACTTCCCTCTTAGAACTGCTTTTGATGCATCCCATAGGTTTTGGGTCGTCGTGTCTCCATTGTCATTTGTTTCTAGGTATTTTTTGATTTCCTCTTTGATTTCTTTAGTGATCACTTCGTTATTAAGTAGTGTATTGTTTAGCCTCCATGTGTTTGTATTTTTTACAGATCTTTTCCTGTAATTGATATCTAGTCTCATAGCGTTGTGGTCAGAAAAGATACTTGATACAATATCAATTTTCTTATATTTACCAAGGCTTGATTTGTGATCCAAGATATGATCTATCCTGGAGAATATTCCATGAGCAACTTGAGAAAAATGTGTATTCTGTTGTTTTTGGATGGAATCTCCTATAAATATCAATTAAGTCCATTTTATCTAATGTATCATTTAAAGCTTGTGTTTCCTTATTTATTTTCATTTTGGATGATCCGTCCATGGGTGAAAGTGGGGTGTTAAAATCCCCTACTATGAATGTGTTACTGTCGATTTCCCCTTTTATGGCTGTTAGTATTTGCCTTATGTATTGAGATGCTCCTATGTTGGGTGCATAAATATTTACAATTGTTATATATTCTTCTTGGATCGATCCCTTGATCATTATGTAGTGTCCCTCTTTGTCTCTTCTTATAGTCTTTATTTTAAAGTCTATTTTGTCCGATATGAGAATTGCTACTCCAGCTTTCTTTTGGTTTCTATTTGCATGGAATATCTTTTTCCATCCCCTCACTTTCAGTCTGTATGTGTCTCTAGGTCTGAAGTGGGTCTCTTGTAGACAGCATATATATGGGTCTTGTTTTTGTATCCATTCAGCCAGTCTGTGTCTTTTGGTGGGAGCATTTAATCCACTTACATTTAAGGTAATTATCGATATGTATGTTCCTATTCCCATTTTCTTAATTGTTTTGGGTTTGTTATTATAGGTCTTTTCCTTCTCTTGTGTTTCCTGCCTAGAGAAGTTCCTTTAGCATTTGTTGTAAAGCTGTTTTGGTGGTGCTGAACTCTCTCAGCTTTTGCTTGTCTGTAAAGGTTTTAATTTCTCCATCAAATCTGAATGAGATCCTTTCTGGGTAGTGTAATCTTGTTTGTAGGTTTTTCCCTTTCATCACTTTAAATATGTCCTGCCAGTCCCTTCTGGCTTACAGAGTTTCTGCTGAAAGATCAGCTGTTAACCTTATGGGGATTCCCTTGTGTGTTATTTGTTGTTTTTCCCTTGCTGCTTTTATATGTTTTCTTTGTATTTAATTTTTGACAGTTTGATTAATATGTGTCTTGGCATGTTTCTCCTTGGATTTATCCTGTATGGGACTCTCTATGCTTCCTGGACTTGATTAACTATTTCCTTTCACATATTAGGGAAGTTTTCAACTATAATCTCTTCAAATATTTTCTCAGTCCCTTTCTTTTTCTCTTCTTCTTCTGGAACCCCTATAATTCGAATGTTGGTGCATTTAATGTTGTCCCAGTGGTCTCTGAGAGTGTCCTCAGTTCTGTTCATTCTTTTTTCTTTATTCTGCTCTGAAGTAGTTATTTCCACTATTTTATTTTCCAGGTCACTTATCCGTTCTTCTGCCTCAGTTATTCTGCTATTGATCCCATCTAGAGTATTTTTAATTTCATTTATTGTGTTGTTCATCATTGCTTGCTTCATCTTTAGTTCTTCTAGATCCTTGTTAAATGTTTCTTGCATTTTGTCTATTCTATTTCCAAGATTTTGGATCATCTTTACTATCATTATTTGAATTCTTTTTCAGGTAGACTGCCTATTTCCTCTTCATTTGTTAGGTCTGGTGGGTTTTTATCTTGCTCCTTCATCTGCTGTGTGTTTTTCTGTCTTCTCCCTTTTCTTATCTTACTGTGTTTGGGGTCTCCTTTTTCCAGGCTGCAGGTTCATAGTTCCCGTTGTTTTTGGTTTCTGCCACCAGTGGCTAAAGTTGGTTTAGTGGGTTTTGTAGGCTTCCTGGTGGAGGGGACAAGTGCCTTTGTTCTCGTGGATGAGGTGGATCTTATCTTTCTGGTGGGCATGTCCACGTCTGGTGGTGTGTTTTGGGGTGTCTGTGGACTTATTATGATTTTAGGCAGCCTCTCTGCTAATTGGTGGGGTTGTATTCCTGTCTTGCTAGTTGTTTGGCATAGGGTGCCCAGCACTGTAGCTTGCTTGTCATTGAGTGAAGCTGAGTGCTTGTGTTGAGATGGAGGTCTCTGGGAGATTTTTGCCGTTTGATATTATGTGGAGCTGGGAGGTCTCTTGTCGACCAGTGAACTGAAGTTGGCTCTCCCACCTCAGAGGCACAGCAGTGACTCCTGGCTGCAGCACCAAGAGCCTTTCATCCACACGGCTCAGAATAAAAGGGAGAAAAAGAAGAAAGAAAGAAAGAAAGAAAGAAAGAAAGAAAGAAAGAAAGAAAGAAAGAAAGAAAGAAAGAAAGAAAGAAAGAAAGAAAGAAAGAAAGAAAGAAAGAAAGAAAGAAAGAAAGAAGAAAGAAAGAAACAAAGAAAGAAAGAACGAAAGAAAGGAGGGAGGGAGGGAAGGAAGGACGGAAGGAAGGAAGGAAGGGAAAGAGGCTAAAAGAAAATAAAATAAAGTAAGGTAAAATGAAATAAGATTATTAAAATAAAAAAGTAATTATTAAGAAAAAAATTTAAAAACCCCAAAACAGACAGATAGACCCCTAGGACAAATGGTGAAAGCAAAGCTATACAGACAAAATCTCACACAGAAGCATATACATACACACTCACAAAAAGAGGAAAAGGGGAAAAAAATCATAAATCTTGCTCTCAAAGTCCACCTCTTCAATTTGGGATGATTCGTTGTCTATTCAAGTATTCCACAGATGCAGGGTACATCAAGTTGATTGTGGAGATTTAATCCGCTGCTCCTGAGGCTGCTGGGAGAGATTTCCCTTTCTCTTCTTTGTTCGCACAGCTCTCGTGGTTCAGCTTTGAATTTGGAACCGCCTCTGCGTGTAGGTCGCCGGAGGGCATCTGTTCTTCGCTTAGACAGGACAGGGTTAAAGGAGCTGCTGTTTCGGGGGCTCTGGCTCACTCAGGCCGAGGTGAAGGAGGGGTTCGGAGTGCAGGGCGAGGCTGCGGCGGCAGAGGCCAGCGTGACGTTCCACCAGCCTGTGGCGCGCTGTGCATTCTCCCGGGGAAGTTGTCCCTGGATCACGGGACCCTGGCAGTGGCGGGCTGCACAGCCTCCCCGGAAGGGAGCTGTGAGTGTGACCTGTGCTCACACAGAGGCTTCTTGGTGGCGGCAGCAGCAGCCTTAGCGTCTCATGCCTGTGTCTGGGGTCCACGCTGTTAGCCACGGTTCGTGCCCGTCTCTGGAGCTCCTTTAAGCAGTGCTCTTAATCCCCTCTCCTGGAGCACCAGGAAACTTTTGGGAGGTCTGACGTCTTCTGCCAGCATTCAGTGGGTGTTCTGTAGGAGTTGTTCCATGTGTAGATGTATTTCTGATGTATCTTTGGGGAGGAAGGTGATCTCCACGTCTTAGTCTTCCGCCATCTTCCTAAATACTCCTGCAGAGCCTGGCCAAGAAGATCTGCTCCCAGCCCAGGCCCGAGCTGCAGAAGCGCAAGTCGGCTGGCAAAACTCGAGTCTTAGAAGCTGCTGGTCCCCTTGGACGTTCTGCAGCAGTGCCTGCCTGAATAGATACCACAGGCACGGGGCCAGGGCAGCGCCAAGGAGCTGTCTCCCGCCGTTTTGGAGAAAAGACGTCGGAGGAAGTGGAGGAAGCAGGAGCGCGACCGGAAGGAGAAGCCCATCTATTTGTATTTCTAATGATTTAATAGCTCTTGCTACAAGAGAAACTTCCTTATGTCCAGAATTACTTGAGATTAAGATAATGCTAACTCAGTTTATCTTATAGATTTGTATGAAAAAATTAGAAATTTAAAAAAGGAAAGAAAGAAAATGCTTCAAGTCCATTAATATAGTACTAGGGCTGTCTGCTTATATTATTTAAATATTTTCAAGAAGATAATATAAAAAATGGGAGAGAGCTGGGTATGAAGATCTAAGCATAGAAACAACGGATGTGGTAAGTATATAGAAGGGTTATATTCAGAGGATGAGGAAGAATGAAATTTTGTGAGGCTTGTAAAAGGAAATCATGTTTGCAAGCAATCAATTATGAAACTGTTATCTAAACCATCAGTTATTGTTATCTAAGACACTAGGAATTTGAAGACCTAAATTAAATTACATTTTTCTTATTTAAAACAATGAGAATAATAATTTTGAAAAATTGTTTTTTTCATTGAGGTACAATTGACAAACAGTATATTAGTTTCAGGTGTATAACATAATGATTCCATATTTTTATATGTTGCAAAATGATCACCGCTGTAAGTCTATTTAACATCCATCACCATACATAGTTATAGAATTTTTTTCTTGTGATAACTTTTAATATTTACTCTTTATCAGCTTTCAAATACACAATATAGTACATTACACTGTACATTACATCCCTGTGACTTGTCTAATGAGTGGAAGTTTGTACCTTTTGACTCCCTTCACTCATTTCACCTGCCTCTGACATCCATTGGTCTGTTCTCTGTATCTATGAGCTCGGTTTCCTTGTTTGTTTGTTTTAAATTTCCACATAAAAATGAGATCATATGATATTTGTCTTTCTCTGACTTACTTCACTTAGCATAATGCCCTCAAGGTTCATCCATGTTGTTCTCAATAGCAAAATTTCATTCTTTTTTTAAGGCTGAATAATATTCCATTGTGTGTATATGTGTGTGTATCACATTTTAACATATATATATACACACACACACATATATGATACATATATACATATATATCTCTCTCATTTTGTTTATCCATTCATCTGTTGATGAACCTTAGGTTGTTTACATATCTTGGCTAATGTAAATAACAATGAACATAGGGGTGCAGATATCTTTTCAAGTTAGTGTTTCTGTCTTTGGATACATACCCAGAAGTAGAATTGCTGGATCCTATGGTAGTTCTGTTTTTAATTTTTGAGGAACCTCCAAACTGTTTTCCAAAATGGGAGCACTGGTTTGCATTCTCACCAACAGTGCAGAAAGGTTCTCCTTTCTCCACATCCTCTCTTGTTATTTCATGTCTTTTTGATAATAGCTGTTCTAACAGGTGTGAGGTGATATCTCATTGTAGTTTTGATTTGCATTTTCCTAATGATTAATGATGTTGGACATCTTTTCAAGTACCTGTTGGTCATCTGTATGTCTTTTTTGGCAAAGTGTCTATTTAGATCCTCCACCTATTTTTCAGTTGACTTTTTTGTTTTGTTTTGTTTGATTTTTTGCTATTGAGTTGTTTGTTTTGTTTTTATGAAGAACTATCTTAATGTCTTCTCACTTGAGAGGCACTGACCTAGAGGAATACTGGTCATGTGATCACGGGTGGAATTGTTAGAAATGAAGTGGGCCACTGGTCTTGTGAGGAATTAGTGGTATTGGTGGTGGCGAGATTGTTGGTGTTTACTGAAAATGCCTAAGGATCAACAAACACAGGATCTTTTTGGGCAAAGCTGATGTTCAGATACTGGAGTGACTGAGTCTAAATGCCAAAATCAGAGGTCAAAGGCAGGTATAAACATCTGGGAGAATCTGGGCAGGTAGGGGCCAGAATTGGAGCTGATTGCAAAACAGAAAAGGAGAAGGCTTTGAAAAACAACACAAACACAGAATGATGTTTCTAGACTGACCTTATTAGCCAGATGGAAATCTGGAACTAGACTGCCTGGGTTAAAATTCTGACTCTCCTATTTACTATATCTGTGACATTAGTGAGCTTAACTAGTCTTTTAAAGTATTTGTTTTCTCATATATAAAATGCAAAAATTATAGTAATAATCATCTAGCACTATTGTGAGAATTAAATGAATCAATACATATAAAGTGCCTAAATCATTAGCATGTACCTAAAAGATGA
This sequence comes from Phocoena sinus, assembly GCF_008692025.1. Taxonomy (NCBI): domain Eukaryota; kingdom Metazoa; phylum Chordata; class Mammalia; order Artiodactyla; family Phocoenidae; genus Phocoena; species Phocoena sinus. The sequence continues at coordinate 23,254,255 of NC_045767.1, forward strand.
TTGTTTATATTGTTGTTGTTATTGTTTTTATTAAAGAATGAAGCTAAATCAAACAATTAATGTTCTAGGAACTATGCTCCTTTAATATTTCCAACATCTCTGACATATATTTGTTATTCCTATTTTGACAGATGGGGAAATTAATTTTCAGAGAGGAAAATGACCTAAGGTTTCATAGCTTTAAGAAAGGTATGGATTACAAAGAAGATACCTCTGACTTCCCTGATGATATATAGTTTTATTTTCACTATGTCATAACTTAAATAACATAAGAAGTCTCTCTAAAGACTGCGTAATTTTAGACGAAAAATAAAGTGATTCTGTTGAGTAAAGAGGGAAGAGTTGAGCAGGATTTGCTTTAAATAAGTTCAGTGCATTTTAATTGGGTCTTGACAGCACACGCATTTTAGCCAGGACTAATGAATGAAAGCTAGGAATAAAGAAAGAGTAGAATTTTAGAAGCAAAAACAGTGAAAAAAACCCCCACGTTACAGATGTTTCTTGCACAGTGGCATGCAGGCATGGTAAAGACTGATGCATGAAAATAATTGTGAGTTACTTTGTATGGCTAGAACATGAATGAATGAAAGCAGCAATTGGAAGTGAGAGTAGACAGGTATTTGGGGCTACATTACAAATAGTCTTAAATTCTATAATGAGGATTTAAACTATACACTGTAGAGAGTGGGGAAACTTCTAAGACATTCTAAAATGGAAGATGAATATAATAAAATATATACTGAAAGAGAACTCTGGTAGCAAGGTGAATGGTATTTTTGTTGTGAGAGAAAGTGGGCAAAGGATATCACAGACTCTACAAAGAGTCATGATGAGTTTTTTCATTAAGATAATGGAAATACAGAGGATGAAATCCTTAGAGAAGTAATTTAAGAAAATAAGACTCAAACTCTATTTAATATTGGAAATTAAGAAAGGATAATTTGTGAGTGGCTGATTTTTATCTGTGACCACTGAGTAAATGATAATTTATTATTATATGGAAAGACAGGCAGAGAAGCAGGTTTTAGAGGGAAAATGAGGAATTCAGGTTTGAACAGGCTAAGCTGGAGGGACAGTGGGATATTTAGATAAAGCAGCTATTTGGAAACCTGTCTGTGATATTCAGAAAACTGGCCAGGACTAGAGGTGTAGGTTTGAGGATTCTCACTATGCAATTGATAATTAAATTCATGTGAATCATAGATTACCCTGCATATAAATATAGAGGGAAGAGAATATAGATAGTAATAGAACCCTGGAAGACACCAGTATTTACATAGCAAAAGAGGGCAACTTGCTGATAAAAAAGATGAAGTGGAATAAAAGATTTAGTGAAGCTGTGAAAAAAGAGGTGAAATAGACAATAAAGGAATAGGAAGTTTTAATGAGAGAATGGTCAGTTTCAGAAAATCAGACTGTAGGTTCAAGAAAGATGAGGATTTAAGAAGTCATTGGACTTCACGATTATAAAACAATAGGATATTTTTTCCAAGAACATTTTTAGTGGAATAATCAGAGGAAAGGTAGATTGTGATGAGTGAAAGAATGAATGGAATGAGAAACAGGAGGTAGCAAATACAAATAACTCTTTGAAGAAGAGTTGAGTAGGAAGATGATACTTGAAATAACTATTGGAAAAGAAGTCATGGTTTTCTTTGAGAAAATAGCAAATGAAACCAGTATAAGTAAATTTTTGGTATACCTTGAGGTGGAGAAGATGTTTGAAAACATTTGCTCCTCATGGTTTCTATTTTCTCATAGTATGAGACAAGGACATCTACTGGGTGACTTTAGAAACTTGGATTTGGAATACTCTACTAGTAGGTGAATAAAGAGTTGGGACAATAAGTGGGATTCGTGTATAAATGTAGTTTTAAAAACATAGCAAGAAAGTTATATAAGAATATTGATTGTACCGTAGTATATTCTTAGTAGCCTGGGAAAAGGAACAAAGAAAATGAACAGATGGGTTCAGCCATGGTTAGAAATTGGCAAGGCAGATGTATAAAGTCAAAGGGTAAAAGGAAATGAATCCAGGAAGATTCAGGTGGATAAGAAAAACTGGGATCAGACAACTAAGTATATTCTGTATCATTGCCAGTGATCTGGTGCTATAGGTGAGAAAGTGGAGTTAAGTACAGGGATAGGAGTTTGCCAGTCATCTCTTACCTTTCACTTTCTGCATGTGTGATAAGAGGGGTAAATTTTTTAAATATAATTTCCAAGAAATTGCTGAAATATGACTAAATTTTTTTTGTAAGGATATGATAGAATTGGCATAGTCTAAGTGAAGAAAATAGCATCTTAGACTTAAATGTGAACTGCATGAGACATTGGAAGTGCAATCTGTGGATTTTCTCCTTCTTGCCTACCCAGTGACCTTAGACAAATTTTACTTTTCTGGGATTTAGTTTCCTCATTTGTATAATGTACTTTTGTATAATACTTGGCACACTAGCCTCAAAAGGTTCTTTGGATCATCAATTTTACTTGAAGCTGAATTACTCAGAGGGTACTGCTCCGTGACAGAAAAAGGGAGGTGGTGGTTCTAGGGTCAAATAAATTTGGGAAGCTCCAGTATATTTTCTTCTTGGAGTGTTATAAGTTATATTAGCATATCAAGCTCCAAAATGTACTCTAGTTTTTATAAAACGAAACTGATTAATTTTATTTAGCTTATTGCTGCTCAGCTTTATTTAACAAGACTATTTTAAATTAGGAAAAAAAATTGTCTTTATAGTCTTCAAAACTTGTACCAGAATTCTGCAGGACACATCTTTTACCGTATATATTCTCTTTGATTTTTTTTTTTTTCATGGTCACAAGAACTGCAAGGAAGACTACAGCAGGAAATAGTTGCACATTATGGCCATAACGTTATGGTTATATGGTTATGGCCATAACCACTGTTATGGTTAATAGTATTTGCTCAGATTATTTTTTAAATTTTGAGAGTTCTATTACTAATTTATAAATGTAGAGCATCAAATTACACTTGAAATATACTTTGAATTGGGATTGATCATCAAATATTATTCTTATTTCTCTAGTGGTCATCAATTTCTCTGTCACAGAAACCTCTCAATGTAAGTATAAAATTTTAATTTATTTGGCTTGCTTTGATTTGACAGTATTTTTGTTTAGAAATTTTTTCATTCTTATTCGTGAAAGCTATTGGTCTATAGGTTCCCTTTCTTAATATATCGTCATCAGGTTTTTATATGAAGGTTGTGTGGGCTCCATAAAATGAGTTGGGAATTACTCCTTTTTCTATTTCATGGAAGACTTTATGTAGGATGTTACTTAAATATGTGGGAGAATTTTCTGGTGAGGAAATTGGGGGCTGGAAATTTCTTTACAAAAAGATGACTTAAGCAGAGCTGTAACAGTTACAGAAATACTTAGATTTTCTTTATTTCTTTTTTTGGTGAATTGTTTCTCTAGAAAATTTTCCAGTTCATGTAAATTTTCAAATTAATTGGTAAATAGTTGTATGTATAGATATTTACCAACTTAAATTTTTACTTTTATCTACTGTGCATTTACCTTTTTAAAAATTATTCTCTGTTTTGACTTATTTCCTTCCTTCTTTTTTTTTAGTTTAATTTCTATTCATTTTCTAACTTCTAGAGATGGATACATAGATCATTGATTTTATTTTTGTGTGCATAATATATACATTCAAGATTATAAATTTTCCTCCAAGCCCAGGTTTAACTGTGTCCCTCAAGCTTTGACACATTGTATTTTCAATATCAATTAGTTAAAAATACTTTGTAATTTTCTTGTGATTTCTTCTTTGACCAGTTTTTAGAAATAGGGGATTTTCTTGTATTGTGATTCTAATGTGGTCTGAATGCTTTCAAGCTTTAGAACTTTATTTAGACTTGGCTTATGAATCAACATATGGTTGGTTTTGATAAATGTTTGTTTGAAAAAAATGTATTCTCTCATTGTGGCGTATGGTATTCTATATCCATTAATTAGGTCAGATTTGTTCATTGTTATTCTTTTATATGCTTATTGATTTTTTATCAGCTTATTTGATCAGTTAGAGAGAAAAACATGCTATTTCTCAATATCATTGACAAGTAAATCAATTTCTCCTTTTAGTTCTTTTAACTGTTATTGAATATATATATTTTAGATCAATAAAGACTTAGAATTTTTATCTTCTGAGTATACTCACCACTTTATAAATATTTTGAAATGCCCTTCTATATCTCTAATAATACATATTGCCTTAAAGTCTACTTTTTCTGATATTTGTATAGCTATAAAATTTATTTTTAGTTATGATCTTTTTCATTTTACTTTCAATAGCTTTATATTTAAGTTATGCCTCTTATACATAACTCATAGTTATTTCTTTAATAATGTCATGTTTTTTCTTTGTAATTGGAATATTTAGTCCATTTTCTGTTAATATAATTGTTGATCTATTTTTGTTTAAAATTGTAAGTAACATTTTTCCCATTTGTCCTATATGTTATGTTAATCTTTTTCTATCTTTTCTTGTTTTCTTTGAATTAACCAAATGCAAGTATTTTATTATTTAGTATTCTTCCATCTCCACACAAAATCAGTTCATTAGTCATACATTTCTTACTGTTCTTTTAGTGGTTACTTTAGAGGTTATGACATGCATTCTTGAGTTTATATTGTCTAGTCTAAATTATTATTATCTCTTTCCTGATATTACTAGACTCTTTAAGCACTCTAATTTCACTTATTGCTTTTACCATCTACAATGACAACATAGAATTGCCTACCTTCCTGGCGATTTTCCACTGCTCTTCAGAATAGATCTGCAATTTGAGTCATATGTGGTGTTGGATGAACAGAGACATAATAAAAACAAGTAGAAATTTTATATTATGCACAAATGTAAACTCTTTAATCATACACCAATGCTGCAGGTATTTTCCTCTATTTTTCTATACTTCAGAGAAATTTATTTTACGATCAGAGAAGTTTGAGAAAGGTGGAGTCTCTGAGTAAAAACATGATAGAGACATTTTAAAGAGTAGACCATTATTCTGCAATGGCATCATTTTGCTGTGTGTGTCAAGGCCAAAGACAATGACTATGTTACTTTTAGAGAAGGTGCTAAAAAGTTTTGATTTTTCATTCACACAAGGAAAATACTCAAAATAAGCCATCCTACCGGCTTAGTCCCAGACTGAAAACTTTGAGATCATATAGCAATCTATATTAAGTGAAGTGAACTAGGAAACCCTAAATTTCACATACCATTAAAAGTTGTACATGCATTTGAAAATAAACACTAATTTTCTAACTGTAAGAATATTTATTTTCTAATGAAAACTTTCTAGTCTTTTTATTGTGGATAGGGAAAGAAAGTATTGTAAAATTTTCCGAAGAACTTGTGTGTGTGTGTGTGTGTGTGTGTGTGTGTGTGTGTCAGTGATGGCAAAAAATGCCTGGACAATTTGGACTGCATCAAGAAAGAAAAAACAGGGTAGTAGGAGTTTGAGTTTTAGATGTTGTATTGCTCTTGTTAGGGTAGCCAGTGTGTACCATCTGCTTTCCCTTATAATAGCTCTGCAAGTTTCTCACTGACCTGGCTAATTCCACGAAGCAGCTTTTCTCTTCACTTCCTCTCCACTGCCTGACAATTTTCTCCCATCTACATGAGCTCCTTGCGCAGCTCAGTCATACATATATAGATGCTTGCCTGGAACAGTGCTTGCTTTAATTTCAAGCCATTAGGCTTTATAATTTTAATTTCTTTTCTAAATCTTTTGGGTTATTACATTTATTTAATTATATTACACATTTTAATTACTGTAAAGTCAATTCTTTATTATATCACAGTTAATATAACTAATATTATATTGTAGCTTGGACACATTCCAGGCCTGGATGTCAAAGTGTGATTGTCAGATAGAAAGAATGTCAGCAAGACCAAATGCTGCGCCGAGTCTCTTAGGAGGCTCTTGTGTTTCAAATGTGTTAATGGAACCATCCAGGTGGAAACTAGAGGTGTCATATCTGGGCTCCTCCCAAGGGACTCCCTGAATTCTCTTTCCTGGAATACTGAATTGCTTTCTGAAGTTGCATTTTAAAAAATTTTGAGTGTATTTAAAGTCCTTTCTTGAAGGGCTCTCTTTTATAAGTAAACTATTTTTATCCTTTCAGATCACATCTAAAGTTATTTGAAATAATAAGTTATTTGTAGAAATATTTTATGTTGCTCCACTTGTATATTATACAAAAGCAATTAGTATAGAAGCAGTTATGTAGATTAAAACCCTAAAAATAAATGTCTTTTTTTGTTTCAAATACATGACACAACTTTTTTCTAATAATCAAGGCAGTTAGATAAGACAGAAAGACCATTCTTGTGGATTATAAAAAGGATTATTTCTGACCCAAAGGGAGTATTTTGACTGCTTATATTTTAATAAAAATCAAAAGCAGCATTTGTTTATTGTAGGTTTTTTTGGTTATCTCTCTTCTGGAGGGACAAAAAAATGGCACATATAAGTCTGAAAGTGAGTATAAGTTGTGCAAAATCTCAAATATTTTATTTGCATCTAGACAGCTGCAAAGATGAAGAGCATTATTTTTGTATCAGCAAGTTAAGATCTCAGTGATATATATTTATTTCACATGGTAGCAGGGGCATCCTTAAATAGTAAATAATTGTCATCAACTTTTAGAAGATCAAATGGATCACTAGTTTGGCCAAAAATAATTAATTATGAGTGAAGTGAATAGAGTTAGCAAGAGGAGCTCTTTGTATTGTTAGGTTCCGTATATATTGAATACTTTTCCATTGTTGAACATACAGTTAAAGCCATGGCTATTAAAATATTTTAAATTTGGTGACAGGAGTGTAATAGATTTCAAATTAAAAAATGCCCTTAAGCAAAAGTTCTTTTTTTAAATATTTTTTTAATATGTCATAGGCCTTCTCAAATTCTTGGTACCATATCCATTTTCTCTTATTATCAATTCCATTTACAACTGAGGAAGCTCACACTTCGAAGGCATAAATAAGTTGTCTGGTTAGTAAATGATTAAGCCTAGATTCAAATCAATGCAGCATAATGAAGGGACTAGCATTCTTAATTGCCACACAACATTTATTGAATATTTATACTGCCCAATAATAGAAACAGTATTATTATTTTCAGTTTTTGGGGTGAAGATGCTCAGAAAGATTAAGGTTTGTAGATCCAGAAGCTAATAAATATCAGAAATGGGGTTTGAATTAGTTCTGTCTGAATCTAGAGCTTGCCCCCATAAATCCTATAATTTTTCAGTATCTTTTTCTCCATACCCCTCTCTCTACTTCTTTTGCAAGTATATAAGCAAGAAAATAAAGTATAGCAAAATGACAATTGTAGTTATCTCTGAACTGACCGGATCAATTAAAATGAATATTTGCTTCTTTATCCTTGAACATTTAAAGCATTTACTTCAAATATTTTTTTTGAAACAAAAATACTAGAGCCTCAGTGAGTAAGCTTAGTTTGATAGATTGTTGGGATTGATCTAGGGAAATAAATTATTGACCACAGTGCATAAGAGATTTACAGCTCTTTAAGTGACAGTTAAGAATCATCATCAAATAACACATGGTTATTCACTCTAACAGTGAGAGGACATATTCCCAGCCTAAATATATTGGATTCCAGCTGCACAGCAATATAGTCAAATTATCATAAGAGAATTGGCCATTCTTGTATTAGAACAAGTGGGTTGTCAGAAGTGTGAAATGAGGAAATGGGAAAAATTGGGGTTATTAACAAATTAAGTAGTAGAGTGGAAAGATTGGAGACCTGGCAAATATGTTAGGTATTATAAGAAGGCTATTGAAAGAAGAAAAATGTATATCTTTTTTGAATCCTGATTTGAACAAGCTAATTATTAAAAACAATTATTAAACAATTAGGGAAATTTGAAACTTGTTAGACATGTATTAAATGATATTAAGGAATCATTTTTATTTTCCTTATGTGTGATAATGTATTTTGGAGATACCTATGTACAGTGGAATGCTACAATGTCTGGGATTTGCTTTAAAATAATTTAGTTGTGAGAGAGAAAATGGTGATGGCTGCTTACACATGTGGGGACAATACTATTCTTTCTCTGTTTTTAATGTGTTGATAATTCTAATAAAGTTAAGAAAAGAAAAAAGGACAAAGATTGTAACTTAATTAGTAGCGAACTTTTGTGATGGAGAAGACTTTACACTAATGGAAAGAAATTAGATGAACTGAAAGTGTGTTCTGAATTCTTTAGGTGAATTTTCACTCTTCTCCTAAGTAATAGCTCCTTAGTACTAGCACTGTTGTAAGTATTATAGGAAATGTAGAAGCATGTAAAGCACATAGGACAATACCTGAATATAAAACAAATTCCAGACTTACTAGCTATTAGTTTTATTCCTATAAAAGTTGGGCTAAAGTCAATACTACCTATAACCATACCTGTATAATAAAGATATCTTAGTGGTTGTTATTTTATCTATAAGTTTAGTTAGGTTGAAAGAACTTGAATTGAAATCCAGCTATTTCCTAATAAGCCATAGGAAAAAGAATGAAAAATTAGCCACAGTACCAGTGGCCCTATATCTATGAATTATGCAAATTCAGGACCATGAAGAGAAACACATGACAAACATATAAAGAAACATAGACACCAAGTTTAAGTGGCTCTCCTAAATTTAAACCACTAATTATTATTAGGAATGAGAGTCCAAATTTCCTAAATCCAGGTTTCCCAAATTACAAGCCCATGCCTTTCTTATATATAATGTCTTTTGTTTCAAAAGAGCAGGTTGGAGGAGACAGAAACGAAATATAGTCAAACTACTTGCAGACATTTAATCATATATGTTGTTCACCTAGTTGAATCAGATCTGTGACTGCAGTTGTATTTTCTTGTTTATAACTGGTGTCTCCAGGCTGGCACAGGACTTGACCATAGCTAAGTGTGCAATAAATATTTGTAAAATAAATAAAGATGCATCTGTATTTGGTTATCCTTTGTGTGGATAATTTATTATTATTATTAATAAAACAAATTGTTTGTGCTTTTATAGTTTAGCTTGCAAGATAAACACACTAAGCACTAAGGTCAATGACAATAGAAGATATTGAAAAAAGTGGTAACATGATTTTCTAATAGTTTTCTAAACAAGTGAACTAGTCAAGTCCAAGGAGAGGATTTCAAAAGTACCTAGTTTGAAATCAGAATTATATATAAATTTTAAACTATGTACATATTTGAGATAATTTCACTGTTTATATTATTAAATATTTTATTGATGTTACAGAAAATGAGGGGAATGGTTAAAATGGTTATATTTTAAAAAGTCAATACAGTGATATTTGTGTATATTAATTCCAAAGGTGGGTGTCACAATTCTTTATAGTTACTGAAATTCTTACATAAATTTTTTGAGTTTTTAATTTTGAGTTGAATATAATTAGTGTGTTTTTGCATAAGATTGAGAGATGATGCATGTGCAGGGTTATGAAATGGTGGTGTGGTGACTTAGATGAGAAATTATGGATGCTAATAATATCCATGCATGGTTTTTGAATAATTTTTAGATTTTACCACTGTTATTATTCCTCTCAACTCACATGAATAGTAAACTTTTCTTATTCTCATATATTTTTTATGTTTTTCTCTGAGCCTGGCTTCTAACTGAGCTCCCTCTGAAGCACTGTGTCAAAGTAATAGGATTCTTGCTCACATATATGTACAAAGACTTCTTAGAAAACAAGCTTTTCCAACTATAAGGCTTGACATGTGCTTATTGTGAGAAGTGGGAAAGTGACAGATGTGGAGGACATTTCTGAGGAGTCCAACTGGTCCACAGGCGAGTACAACCGTATCTGATTAGGCTGACAGCTCTGACTATCCATTTGTACTTGAGCCTGGAGGTCTCTAATTGTTTTTCAGATCACTTAGCAATTAATGGTGCCATTGTCCTTGGGCAACCCATTTGCAGATCAATATTTGCTGGCAGAATCAAAGCTTGGGAAGACATAATGAGAGTAACTGAAGTGACTCTATTAATAGATAAAGCCCTCAAGCAGTGACTGTGAGCCTAGAAAGTCAGGAGACTGTAATTCTTCCACAAACAACTACCACTTACATTTTTTTCTTGAGGACTGTCAAGAAAACTTCAACTGTAATTAAAATAAGCTCCTTGAAAAGTTATGTGTTCTTCAGCTATTATTATTGAATATATTTCTTTGCCTTTTTATAGTCTGATATTTGTTAAAACTATATTCTGAAAGATTATTGTCTTTAAAACCTTTCACTTATTCTTTCACCCCATCAAAGTGCTCAATGATATTCAAAAAATTCACATAAGCTTATTAAAGCAACACTATTTGTCATTCCATTTAAAGTTATAAAAGTGAACCATTCAGAATCAGAATAATGCCCCTTCACTCCCATAACTTTGTGCATTCATTAAATATGTGCTTCAGGCTACATCTTGGTTTGAAATAATTGTCAAGTTCTAAATTAAGTAGAAACATTCAGTGTCCCTGGCCACTTTTAGGTTTTACCAAAGTAAAACATGATTAAAAAAAACTGTCTATGGTTGAGGAGCTTCAAGTGGGTATATTACCAGAAAAAAAAATCCCAAACAGTGGTTTTGTTTAAATATGCTGGCTTTATTTGGTGTCATAATAATATTTAAGATTATAACAATAATCGAGGAGAGGAATATTAAAAAGTTTTCTTCACATGGAATAATAGTCAATTTGTTTATGTCAGTTTTTTTTTCTTTTTTTAATGCCAGTTTTTGTTTTTGGGGTTTTTTTTTGCGGTACGCGGGCCTCTCACTGTTGTGGCCTCTCCCGTTGTGGAGCACAGGCTCCTGATGCGCAGGCTCAGCGGCCATGGCTCACGGGCCCAGCCGCTCCGTGGCATGTGGGATCTTCCCGGACCGGGGCACGAACCCATGTGCCCTGCATCGGCAGGCGGACTCTCAACCACTGTGCCACCGGGGAAGCCCTAATGCCAGTTTTTAAAAGAAAATTTTGTCTTAAAATATTCCGGGGTGAGGTGGGGTGGGAAAGCCCTGTCCTGACTTTATAAATGCAGACAATACACCTCTCATATAAATGGAAATTAAAAGGTATTTCTAGCATATTAGTTAGTTGTCTCTTACAGGATAAGTTGGCAACTTTACTCTTTAGACAGGAGTAATTTGTGTTGACTGGTAGCCGAAAACTGTTAGTCCTAGATTTAATCAAAGGCCTATACACGTGTCTAAATGGATTTATATCTGGTTTCATCTATTCTCCAAAAATTTTTCTTTTGGAACAATTTATATGAGTGAATATTAACATAACTTTTACCTAGTCATGAAGCTTGTACACTACAAATGCAATGATGAGCATTTAGTGCAAGGAAGCAAAACAATATTTTGAAGCAATCATCAGTCTGACTTGCTTAGAGGAACTCCTAAAGAATAAACGAAATATTTATCATATAACATCCAAATAATGATGAAAATGTAATATTTTAAAACACAAGATTAAGAAAGGACAGATAAATTGGATTAAAAAGTATTGTGGGAGGAACAAAAGTGGACAGATTTGTACATTTTGCATGTTGTATATCATTGTACTTGCTGATTTCTTTATGAGAAAAAGCATGAGAAGATAGTAGGTTGACTATGTGAGGATGATGAAACACTTTCTTCCTCAATAGTTTCACATGAGTTGAGTTTCCTCCACCATGCAAGTTTTTATGTGTTCCTGATCATTTAAAAACGATTGATGAGACTGATAGTAATCACTGGGGACTTGGGGTCCCTGGGTTTTTGGGCAAGTGGGAAATGTAAAGCCTTGTGAATGTGATTGGACAAAATTCTTGTTCAATCTAAAAACCAGAATTCTGATAAAATATTTAAAGCAGTATTTGTCAAAATGTAGCAGAAAACATTAAGTTCTGAAATGATATGAGCTTGATTGCTTTGTGGTAGAGTCATAGCTGAATCACTTCCATGTGCTCAGTCTAGATACATTTAAGGATCACACAAAGGGCTCGCCAGTGAACAGTGTTCACCCTACTGTCTATGCATTGCATAATTTATTGCAAAGCTAGATTACGTTTGTTATTAGTAGAACTATAGGCAATTATCAAGGCAGTTATCTTTTTTTTTCTTTTTATGCAGCTTCTCTTTCACTTTTGATATTTATTTCTCAAACTAAGCTGTCCATTGGTAGTTTGAAATAGAAAAAGGAATGGGCTGTGGAGCCAGTTGGACCAAGTCTTGCAAATTTTCCAGTGCTATCATGCTATTTCTCTAAATACAGGTATATGTTTATTTCTGTGCATGTCTGTGCTATAAAATTGATTCATATGTATTTACTAGGCAATGATATGTTAGAATTTATTTTTAGACTTTGTAATAGCATTTATATGAAATGGAAAGTATTATTTTTTAAACTGGTATTTAACTACTTTTAAACTTTGATTATTAACTGAATAGGGAAGTAGTATCCTAAAATTACGGTAATACATATTCAGGTATTTAGTAGGAGCACATCAGGTATTTCAGATTTTTATCTGAAAATATTATGTTAGAGTATAACTCCTTTTCCTTTTTTAGTGTTTATATAGGAGCTATCCTCAGCTTTCCCTTTTCTTTGTATTCTTCCTTTGTAATCACCAGTTGGCTTCACCACCTATTTGTTCATGGTGGTTTTTAAATTTATATCCCTATTTCCAACCTTCTTCTGAGCCTTACTCTGTACCCACCCCACCCCAAATTTCACATGGACATTTTCACTGAGTATGTCCTCCTACTCCGTAATTGACATTAACAAAATGAATATGTGGTCTTTCTTCTCCTGACTGATTTTGCCTTCTGATTACCCTAAATCTCTTAACGTGCTGTCTGCAACAACTTGCAGCATATTGATTACTAGATTTGATTTAGATGTTTTGCCTGACCATCCTAGTGTGCCATTCTTCCCACTGATGCATGCGCCTTCCTTCCTAGGATATGTGTAAAAACTTGCATAAGAATAAAATTTTTTTTTTTTTTTTGGTCATTTTATTTTTTTTTTTTTATTTTTTATTTTTTTAGGTTTTTTTTTTTTTTTTTATTAAACATCTTTATTGGGGTATAATTGCTTTACAATGGTGTGTTAGTTTCTGCTTTATAACAAAGTGAATCAGCTATACATATACATATGTTCCCATATGTCTTCCCTCTTGCGTCTCCCTCCCTCCCACTCTCCCCATCCCACCCTTCCAGGCTGTCACAAAGCACCGAGCTAATATCCCTGTGCCCTGCGGCTGCTTCCCCCCAGCTATCTACCTTACTACGTTTGTTAGTGTGTATATGTCCATGACTCTCTCTCGCCCTGTCAAAACTCACCCCTCCCCCTCCCCATACCCTCAAGTCCGTTCTCCAGTAAGTCTGCGTCTTTATTCCTATCTTACCCCTAGGTTCTTCATGACATTTTTTTCCCTTAAATTCCATATATATGTGTTAGCATACGGTATTTGTCTTTTTCTTTCTGACTTACTTCACTCTGTATGACAGACTCTAGGTCTATCCATCTCATTACAAATAGCTCAATTTCATTTCTTTTTAAGGCTGAGTAATATTCCATTGTGTATATGTGCCACATCTTCTTTATCCATTCATCCGATGATGGGCGCTTAGGTTGTTTCCATGTCCTGGCTATTGTAAATAGAGCTGCAATGAACATTTTGGTACATGACTCTTTTTGAATTTTGGTTTTCTCAGGGTATATGCCAAGTAGTGGGATTGCTGGGTCATATGGTAATTCTATTTGTAGTTTTTTAAGGAACCTCCATACTGTTCTCCACAGTGGCTGAACCAATTCACATTCCCACCAGCAGTGCAAGAGTGTCCCCTTTTCTCCACACCCTCTCCAGCATTTATTGTTTCTAGATTTTTTGATGATGGCCATTCTGACTGGTGTGAGATGATACCTCATTGTAGTTTTGATTTGCATTTCTCTAATGATTAATGATGTTGAGCATTCTTTCATGTGTTTGTTGGCATTCTGTATATCTTCTTTGGAGAAATGTCTATTTAGGTCTTCTGCCCATTTTTGGATGGGGTTGTTTGTTTTTTTGTTATTGAGCTGCATGAGCTGCTTGTAAATTTTGGAGATTAATCCTTTGTCAGTTGCTTCATTTGCAAATGTTTTCTCCCATTCTGAGGGTTGTCTTTTGGTCTTGGTTATGGTTTCCTTTGCTGTGCAAAAGCTTTGAAGTTTCATTAGGTCCCATTTGTTTATTTTTGTTTTTATTTCCATTACTCTAGGAGGTGGGTCAGAAAGGATCTTGCTGTGATTTATGTCATAGAGTGTTCTTCCTATGTTTTCTTCTAAGAGTTTGATAGTTTCTGGCCTTACATTTAGGTCTTTAATCCATTTTGAGCTTATTTTTGTGTATGGTGTTAGGGAGTGATCTAATCTCATACTTTTACATGTACCTGTCCAGTTTTCCCAGCACCATTTATTGAAGAGGCTGTCCTTTCTCCACTGTACATTCCTGCCTCCTTTATCAAAGATAAGGTGTCCATATGTGCGTGGGTTTATCTCTGGGCTTTCTATCCTGTTCCACTGATCTATCTTTCTGTTTTTGTGCCAGTACCATACTGTCTTGATTACTGTTGCTTTGTAATATAGTCTGAAGTCAGGGAGCCTTATTCCTCCAGCTCCTTTTTTCGTTCTCAAGATTGCTTTGGCTATTCGGGGTCTTTTGTGTTTCCATACAAATTGCGAAATTTTTTGTTCTAGTTCTGTGAAAAATGCCAGTGGTAGTTTGATAGGGATTGCATTGAATCTGTAGATTGCTTTGGGTAGTAGAGTCATTTTCACAATGTTGATTCTTCCCATCCAAGAACATGGTATATCTCTCCATCTATTTGTATCATCTTTAATTTCTTTCATCAGTGTCTTATAATTTTCTGCATACAGGTCTTTCGTATCCTTAGGTAGGTTTATTCCTAGATATTTTATTCTTTTTGTTGCAATGGTAAATGGGAGTGTTTTCTTGATTTCACTTTCAGATTTTTCATCATTAGTATATAGGAATGCCAGAGATTTCTGTGCATTAATTTTGTATCCTGCTACTTTACCAAATTCATTGATTAGCTCTAGTAGTTTTCTGGTAGCATCTTTAGGATTCTCTATGTATAGTATCATGTCATCTGCAAACAGTGACAGCTTTACTTCTTCTTTTCCGATTTGGATTCCTTTTATTTCCTTTTCTTCTCTGATTGCTGTGGCTAAAACTTCCAAAACTATGTTGAATAAGAGTGGTGAGAGTGGGCAACCTTGTCTTGTTCCTGATCTTAGTGGAAATGCTTTCAGTTTTTCACCATTGAGGATGATGTTTGCTGTGGGCTTGTCATATATGGCTTTTATTATGTTTAGGAAAGTTCCCTCTATGCCTACTTTCTGGAGGGTTTTTATCATAAATGGGTGTTGAATTTTGTCGAAAGCTTTCTCTGCATCTATTGAGAGGATCATATGGTTTTTCTCCTTCAATTTGTTAATATGGTTTATCACATTGATAGATTTGCGTATATTGAAGAATCCTTGCATTCCTGGAATAAACCCCACTTGATCATGGTGTATGATCCTTTTAATGTGCTGTTGGATTCTGTTTGCTAGTATTTTGTTGAGGATTTTTGCATCTATGTTCATCAGTGATATTGGCCTGTAGTTTTCTTTCTTTGTGACATCCTTGTCTGGTTTTGGTATCAAGGTGATGGTGGCTTCGTAGAAGGAATTTGGGAGTGTTCCTCCCTCTGCTATATTTTGGAAGAGTTTGAGAAGGATAGGTGTTAGCTCTTCTCTAAACGTTTGATAGAATTCACCTGTGAAGCCATCTGGTCCTGGGCTTTTGTTTGTTGGAAGGTTTTTAATCACAGTTTCAATTTCAGTGCTTGTGATTGGTCTGTTCATATTTTCTATTTCTTCCTGATTCAGTCTTGGCAGGTTGTGCATTTCTAAGAATTTGTCCATTTCTTCCAGATTGTCCATTTTATTGGCATAGAGTTGCTTGTAGTAATCTCTCATGATTTTTTTTATTTCTGCAGTGTCAGTTGTTACTTCTCCTTTTTCATTTCTAATTCTATTGATTTGAGTCTTCTCCCTTTTTTTCTTGATGAGTCTGGCTAGTGGTTTATCTATTTTGTTTATCTTCTCAAAGAACCAGCTTTTAGTTTTATTGATCTTTGCTATTGTTTCCTTCATTTCTTTTTCATTTATTTCTGATCTGATTTTTATGATTTCTTTCCTTCTGCTAGCTTTGGGGTTTTTTTGTTCTTCTTTCTCTAATTGCTTGAGGTGCAAGGTTAGGTTGTTTATTCGAGATGTTTCCTGCTTCTTAAGGTGGGCTTGTATTGCTATAAACTTCCCCCTTAGAACTGCTTTTGCTGCATCCCATAGGTTTTGGGTCGTTGTGTCTCCATTGTCATTTGTTTCTAGGTATTTTTTGATTTCCCCTTTGATTTCTTCAGTGATCACTTCATTATTAAGTAGTGTATTGTTTAGCCTCCATGTGTTTGTATTTTTTACAGATCTTTTCCTGTAATTGATATCTAGTCTCATGGTGTTGTGGTCGGAAAAGATACTTGATACAATTTCAGTTTTCTTAAATTTACCAAGGCTTGATTTGTGACCCAAGATATGATCTATCCTGGAGAATGTTCCATGAGCACTTGAGAAAAATGTGTATTCTGTTGTTTTTGGATGGAGTGTCCTATAAATATCAATTAAGTCCATCTTGTTTAATGTATCATTTAAAGCTTGTGTTTCCTTATTTATTTTCATTTTGGATGATCTGTCCATGGGTGAAAGTGGGGTGTTAAAGTCCCCTACTATGAATGTGTTACTGTTGATCTCCCCTTTTATGGTTGTTAGTATTTGCCTTATGTATTTAGGTGCTCCTATGTTGGGTGGATAAATATTTACAATTGTTATATCTTCTTCTTGGATCGATCCCTTGATCATTATGTAGTGTCCTTCTTTGTCCCTTTTAATAGTCCTTATTTTAAAGTCTATTTTGTCTGATATGAGAATTGCTACTCCAGCTTTCTTTTGGTTTCCATTTGCATGGAATATCTTTTTCCATCCCCTTACTTTCAGTCTGTATGTGTCTCTAGTTCTGAAGTGGGTCTCTTGTAGACAGCATATATAAGGGTCTTGTTTTTGTATCCATTCAGCCAATCTGTGTCTTTTGGTGGGAGCATTTAGTCCATTTACATTTAAGGTAATTATCGATATGTATGTTCCTATTTCCATTTTATATATTGTTTTGGGTTCGCTACTATAGGTCATTTCCTTCTCTTGTGTTTCTTGCCTGGAGAAGTTCCTTTAGCATTTGTTGTAAAGCTGGTTTGGTGGTGCTGAACTCTCTCAGCTTTTGCTTGTCTGTAAAGGTTTTAATTTCTCCATCAAATGTGAATGAGATCCTTGCTGGGTAGAGTAGTCTTGGTTGCAGGCTATTCTCCTTCAGCACTTTCAGTATGTCCTGCCACTCCCTTCTGGCTTGTAGGGTTTCTGCTGAGAGATCAGCTGTTAACCTTATGGGGATTCCCTTGTGTGTTATTTGTTGTTTTTCCCTTGCTGCTTTTAATATGCTTTCTTTGTATTTAATTTTTGACAGTTTGATTAATATGTGTCTTGGCGTGTTTCTCCTTGTATTTATCCTGTATGGGACCCTCTGTGCTTCCTGGACTTGATTAACTATTTCCTTTCCCATATTAGGGAAGTTTTCAACTATAATCTCTTCAAATATTTTCTCAGTCCCTTTCTTTCTTTCTTCTTCTTCTGGAACCCCTATAATTCGAATGTTGGTGCGTTTCATGTTGTCCCAGAGGTCTCTGAGACTGTCCTCAGTTCTTTTCATTCTTTTTTCTTTATTCTGCTCTGCAGTAGTTATTTCCACTACTTTATCTTCCAGGTCACTTATCCGTTCTTCTGCCTCAGTTATTCTGCTATTGATCCTATCTAGAGTGATTTTAATTTCATTTATTGCGTTGTTCATCGTTGCTTGTTTCATCTTTAGTTCTTGTAGGTCCTTGTTAACTGTTTCTTGCATTTTGTCCATTCTACTTCCAAGATTTCGGATCATCCTTACTATCATTATTCTGAATTCTTTTTCAGGTAGATTGCCTATTTCCTCTTCATTTGTTAGGTCTGGTGGGTTTTTATCTTGCTCCTTCATCTGCTGTGTGTTTTTCTGTCTTCTCATTTTGCTTATCTTACTGTGTTTGGGGTCTCCTTTTTGCAGGCTGCACTTTCGTAGTTCCCGTTGTTTTTGATGTCTGTCTCCAGTGGCTAAGGTTGTTTCAGTGGGTTGTGTAGGCTTCCTGGTGGAGGGGACTAGTGCCTGTGTTGTGCTGGATGAGGCTGGATCTTGTCTCTCTAGTGGGCAGGTTCACGTCTGGTGGTGTGTTTTGGGGTGTCTGTGGCCTTATTATGATTTTAGGCAGCCTCTCTGCTAATGGGTGGGGTTGTGTTCCTGTTTTGCTAGTTGTTTGGCATAGGTTGTCCAGCACTGTGGCTTGCTGGTCGTTGAGTGAAGCTGGGTGCTGGTGTTAAGATGGAGGTCTCTGGGATATTTCCACCGTTTAATATTATGTGGAGCTGGGAGGTCTCTTGTTGACCAGTGTCCTGAAGTTGGCTCTCCTACCTCAGAGGCAGAGCCCTGACTCCTGGCTGGAGCACCAAGAGCCTTTCACCCACACAGCTCAGAATAAAAGGGAGAAAAAGTAGGGAGAATTAGTAGAAGTATGAGTAAAGAAAGAAGGAAAGGAGGAAAGGAAGGAAGGAAGAAAGAAGCAAAGAAGGAAAGAAAGGAGGGAGGGAGGGAGGGAGGGAGGAAGGAAGGAAGGAGGGAAAGAAGGAAAAAAGACAGAAAGAAAGATGATACAGTAAAAATAAAATAAAGTATAATATAGTTATTGAATTAAAAATACTTAGAAAAAAAAAAAAGGGACGGATAGAACCTTAGGACAAATGTTGGAAGCAAAGCTATACAGAGAAAATCTTACACAGAAGCATACACATACACCTTCACAAAAAGAGGTAAAGGGGGAAAAATCATAAATCCTGCTCCCTGAGACCACCTCCTCAATTTGGGGTGATTCGTTGTCTAAAGGAGGGAAGGAAGGAAGGAAAGAAAGAAAGAACGAAGGTAAAGTATAATAAAGTTATTACAATTAAACTTAATTATTAAGAAAAAGAATTTTTAAAAAAAAGTCATGGACGGATAGAGCCCTAGGACAAATGGTGGAAGCAAGAGTATACAGACAGGATCTCACACAGAAGCATACACGTACACATTCACAAAAAGAGGAAAAGGGAAAAAATCATAGATCTCGCTCCTAAATTCCACCTCTTCAATTTGGGATCATTCCTTGTCTATTCAGGTATTCCACAGATGCAGGGTATATCAAGTTGATTGTGGAGCTTTAATCCGCTGCTTCTGTGGCTGCTGGGAGAGATTTCCCTTTCTCTTCTTTGTTCTCACAGCTCACAGGAGCTCAGCTTTGGATTTGGCCCTGCCTCTGCGTGTAGGTCGCTGGAGGGCGTCTGTTTTTTCGCTCAGACAGGACAGGGTTAAAGGAGCCGCTGATTCGGGGCCTCCGGCTCACTCAGGCCGGGGGTTGGGGGATGGGGGTAGGAGGGGCACTACGTGCGGGGCGGGCCTGCGGCTGCAGAGGCAGCGTGACGTTGCGGCAGAGGCCGGCGTGATGTTGCACCAGCCTGAGGCCCGCTGTGCGTACTCCCGGGGAAGTTGTCCCTGGATCCCGGGAACCTGGCAGTGGCGGGCTGCACAGGCTCCGCGGAAGAGGGGTGTGGAGAGTGACCTGTGCTCGCACACAGGCCCCTTGGTGGCGGCAGCAGCAGCCTTAGCGTCTCCCGCCCGTCTCTGGGGTCCGCGGTTTTAGCCGCGGCTCGCGCCCGTCTCGGGGGCTCGCGCCCTCAGCCGCGGCTCGCGCCCGTCTCTGGGGTTCGCGCTTTTAGCCGCGGCTCGCGCCCGTCTCTGGAGTTCCTTTAAGCAGCGCTCTTAAACCCCTCTCCTCGCGCACCAGGAAACAAAGAGGGAAGAAAAAGTCTCTTGCCTCTTCGGCCGGTGCAGGCTTTTCCCCGAACTCCCTCCCGGCTAGTCGTGGTGCACTAACCCCTTCAGGCTATGTTCAAGCCGCCAACCCCAGTCCTCTCCCTGAGCTCCGTCCAAAACCGAAACCCGAGCCTCAGCTCGCAGCCCCGCCCGCCCCGGCGGGTGAGCAGACAAGCCTCTCGGGTTGGTGAGTGCCGGTCGGCACCGATCATCTGTGCAGGAATCTCCCCGCTTTGCCCTCCACACCCGTCGCTGTGCACCACTCCGCGGTCCCGAAGCTCCCCCCTCCGCCTCCCGCAGTCTCCGCCCACGGAGGGGCTTCCTAGTGTGTGGAAACTTTTCCTCCTTCACAGCTCCCTCCCACTGGTGCAGGTGCCGTCCTTATTCTTTTGTCTCTGTTTTTTCTTTTGCCCTACCCAGTTACGTGGGGAGTTTCTTGCCTTTTGGGAGGTCTGAGGTCTTCTGCCAGCCTTCAGTAGGAGTTCTGTAGGAGTTGTTCCACGTGTGGATGTATTTCTGGTGTATCCGTGGGGAGGAAGGCGATCTCCGCGTCTTACTCTTCCGCCATCTTCAAGGTCCCCCACCACTGCCTTCTCCTCACTGCACTTGTTACCGAGTCCAAGCTCACTCTGCTCGCCGCACGAGAGGTCAATAAATCCGAGATGAGGTGTTGAGGAAGGGAAGACGACTTTAAAGATGGCAGACTAAAGTCTCAAAACTAACCATCTTATCCGGGTTTGGATGCCAGTTTCTGCCTTGAGTCACGTGTACTGTGTCCAGATGGTCTCAGCACCGCAGTGCTCTGGCAGGGCTGCCTCCTTGAAGTGGCTCCCACTGTGGAAACTGGGCAAAAAGCACCAGAATAAAATGTTTTATAGCTGATTTAATTAGCAAAGGATAACAAGAAGTTTGTTGTGCCTCCCTGTTATTTACTTCTACAATACTAAGTGTTTATTCTTTTGTAATATCAGTCACTAAAATTTATTTCCCTGGTATACTTCAAGTCCAAGAGCAGAGTCAGTATCTGTAAGACTTGCCATTGGGCACATAACACAGCACCTTGCAAGTTACAGGTGCTTAATAAATGCTTGGTGAATATCTAAACAACCTTAAAATGCTGTTTAGTAACATTTAAAACTTTCTCAATTTTTCTTGAAAATTCTTATCTCCCTATACCATCAGAAATGGCTTAAGACCATTTTAAAATTGCAACCAACATACGGGGACTTCCCTGGTGGTCCAGTGGCTAAGACTCCACACTCGCAATGCGGGGGGCCAGGGTTTGATCCATGGTCAGGGAACTAGATCCTGCATGCAAGTCGGAACTAAGAGCCCACATGCCACAACTAAAAATAGATCCCTCATGCCACAACAAAGATCCTGCACGTGACAAGGAAGATCCTGCGTGCCGCAACTAAGACCCGGCGCAGCCAAATAAATAAATAAATATTAAAACAAAAATGCAACATACATGATATAGCTAAAAGCTCAAGTTCTTCATCTTCTTCACTAATTGATATTTCCAATACTTTTGCCTTTAAATGCACCAAAGATATTCATATAATATCTTCAATTTTACATTCTTATTAATATAGTTGTACAGTTAAAATATTATTAACTAATTCCAGTCAGAATCATGTAATATCTTTCTGGTGTACTCTCCAAGTATTTTGAGTTTGGGCCTTGTCAGTAGCTGCTGAGCAATGACAGAGCTTTGGATTCTGGAAGTGGGTGCATGAGCCTGACATCAGGTCATCAAGGAGCAGATGCCATCCTTCCATAGTTTTCACGTTGGCCAAAGCTCTCAAATTCATGGTTCTTTTAGGACCTTACTTTCAACAAATGCAACTTAATGTTTAGAAAAAGCTGAACTTTTAAGAAAAGTGTGACAAGAATGTATGGCAGTGCCACATGTTTAATTTAAGGCAATGTAGGTTAGCAGCTAATACGAAATCATGTGACAGTAACAAGATGGTCCAATTTTTCACTTCCATGATTCCTCTACAAAAGTCTAAATAGCAAACTCACAGAATGTTCTGCTTCACACAAAAATTTTCTGACTTAAGATTTAAATAACAAAGAGTAAAACATAATAAAGCCTGGTATTTGTAAAAAAAAAAAAAAGGTGACTGTAACTGATCAATTTTTAATCTTATCTGTTTGCTAACTAAAGACTCTGCATACATTTCCATGTAGATGCTTAGCAAAGAGCCATCTGACAAAATGCAGTAAAATGTGGTTCCAACTCACTAGAAGTCTAATCCTATACGCCTGAGTGAGTTACAGGATAGTAGAGAGATGAATAGGAGCATCATGGCAGTAGGAAAAACCAGAAACTTTCAGGTTTCTGAAGACAATTTATAGTTTGTAGCCAAATAACAAATGTGCTTTATAATAGTTTCTGTACTTTGGTGTCATGTGAAATACTTTAAATTCTTGGAGTTGTATGTGAATATTTTATTGAAATACTAACCTCATAGGAACTTTGAAAAAAGTATGTTTAGATTATTTTACTATCTGTCTTTTATTAAAGCTCAATAACTTTTTTCATCAGCTTAAGCATGTGTCCTGATGTTTAAAATTTTGTGTTGAGTTATGTAGCTGCAGAATGATAGTTATAGAAGGACAAAGTATAAAGTGTGTGCCATGCAGACTACAAGGACATATAGGACCTTCATTAAATATCTCACTCTGGTTAACCTGAAATATTTAGAGAAAAAAAAATTGCCAATGTATATGAACTTCACTTTAAGTACAGTAGAAATGAAGGTTCTGTGTCTTTTACACAAAATGAATTTTATGTGCTATTCTATTTATTTTAATCCTGACAATAATCTTGTAGGATATGAAGACAAGTCTCAGAAATATTTTAAAAAATTGCCTAGAGCCAAAGAAAGTAGTGATTAACAGCGCTAAGTTTTACATGTGCCTGCTGTTCTCTGTGTGTGTGTGTGTGTGTGTGTGTGTGTATCTATATACACATGTATATATATTAGTAAGAGTTGAGAGAAGAAAAAAATAATGTGGGATCTGGTAAGCAGATTAAATTTAATGGAAAAAGTGGGATTTAAGTCTCTCTTTCTAGGACTGGAATAATTTAGACAGGAGGAGGGAAAGAGATTGTGCTCTCTAGAGGTAATGGCACAAGCCACAAGATAGGCAGGTAAGAACTCTTTTCTAAACAATGACTCTTTAGACCCCTTTTACTCTGTTCCTACACTCAGTATCCTATTTCAGAGCCTCATATCTTCATATTTGAATGATTGTTGGAGGCTTCAAACTAAATCAGACTCTCTAGTAGTATCTCTCCTCTTTATCTAATATGGAAATCAGATTAATTTTTATAAAATGTGCATTCATTCATTCACTCACTGTACATTTAATAATGCCTACCTACTATGTGCCAGGAGCTATGCTGGGTGTCGGAGATACTATGATAAGACAAAACATTGTGGCAAGGCTTCTCGGATGTCTTAGTCACCACTGAGGAAATAGTTTGATATATGGTTCTAGAGCTTAGATGAGAGGTCTATGTTACCAATACAAATTTAATGGTCATCTTCAAACTGGTGATAATTGAAATTGTAGGTGATTGAGTGCATGGTAGAAATAGAGAAAAAGTATATGAAACCTGAAGGAAGTCCAACATTTTTTGAGGGTGATGAAGTTGCCCAGGAGAGGGAGAGAGCCAGAGAAGAAGGAGCAAGTTGTATCCAGGAAGTCAAGGAGGACAAGAATAGTCAACAGAGGGAATGCTACTCAGACGCCTGTGGGATTTGTCTTGAACAACCACACCTGGCAGCACAATGTATTTTATTTTATTTTTATTTACTTATTTATTTTTTAAACATCTTTATTGGAGTATAATTGCTTTACAATTAGTTTCTGTTTTATAACAAAGTGAATCAGTTATACATATTACAAAGTGAATCAGTTATACATATACATATGTCCCCATATCTCTTCCCTCTTGTATCTCCCTCCCTCCCACCCTCCCTATCCCACCCCTCTAGGTGGTCCCAAAGCACTGAGCTGATCTCCCTGTGCTATGCGGCTACTTCCCACTAGCTATCTATATTACATGTGGTAGTGTATATATGTCCATGCCACTCTCTCGCTTTGTCACAGCTTACCCTTCCCCCTCCCCATTTCCTCAAGTCCATTCTCTAGTAGGTCTGGGTCTTTATTCCCGTCTTACCCCTAGGTTCTTCATGACCATTTTTTTTCTTTTTTTTTTTAGATTCCGTATATATGTGTTAGCATATGGTATTTGTTTTTCTCTTTCTGACTTATTTAACTCTGTATGACAGACTCTAGGTCCATCTACCTCACCACAAATAACTCAATTTTGTTTCTTTTTATGGCTGAGTAATATTCCATTGTATATATGTGCAACATCTTCTTTATCCATTCATCTGTCGATGGACACTTAAGTTGCTTCCATCTCCTGGCTATTGTAAATAGAGCTGCAATGAACATTTTGGTACATGACTTTTTGAATTATGGCGTTCTCAGGGTATATGGCCAGTAGTGTGATTACTGGGTCGTATGGTAGTTCTAGTTTTAGGTTTTTGAGGAAGCTCCATACTGTTCTCCATAGTGGCTGTATCAATTGACGTTCCCACCAACAGTGCAAGAGTGTTCCCTTTTCTCCACACCCTCTCCAGCATTTATTGTTTGTAGATTTTTTGATGATGGCCCTTCTGACTGGTGTGAGATGATATCTCATTGTAATTTTGATTTGCATTTCTCTAAGGATTAATGACGTTGAGCATTCTTTCGTGTGTTTGTTGGCAATCTGTATACCGTCTTTGGAGAAATGTCTATTTAGGTCTTCTGCCCATTTTTGGATTGGGTTATTTGTTTTTTTTGATATTGAGCTGCATGAGCTGCTTGTAAATTTTGGAGATTAATCCTTTGTCAGTTGCTTCATTTGCAAATATTTTCTCCCATTCTGAGGGTTGTCTTTTGGTCTTGTTTATGGTTTCCTTTGCTGTGCAAAAGCTTTCAAGTTTCATTAGGTCCCATTTGTTTATTTTTGTTTTTATTTCCATTTCTCTAGGAGGTGGGTGAAAAAGGATCTTGCTGTGATTTCTGTCATAGAGTGTTCTGCCTATGTTTTCCTCTAAGAGTTTGATAGTGTCTGACCTTACATTTAGCTCTTTAATCCATTTTGAGTTTATTTTTGTGTATGGTGTTAGGGAGTGTTCTAATTTGATTCTTTTACCTGTAGCTGTCCAGTTTTTCCAGCACCACTTTTTAAAGAGGCTGTAGTTTCTCCACTGTATATTCTTGCGTCCTTGATCAAAGATAAGGTGACCATATGTGCGTGGGTTTATCTCTGGGCTTTCTATCCTGTCCCATTTATCTGTATTTCTGCTTTTGTGCCAGTATCATACTGTCTTGATTACTGTAGCTTTGTAGTATAGTCTGAAGTCAGGGAGCCTGATTCCTCCAGCTCCATTTTTCGTTCTCAAGATTGCTTTGGCTATTTGGGGTCTTTTGTGTTTCCATACAGATTGTGAAATTTTTTGTTCTAGTTCTGTGAAAAATGCCAGTGGTAGTTTGATAGGGATTGCACTGAATCTGTAGATTGCTTTGGGTAGTAGAGTCATTTTCACAATGTTGATTCTTCCAATCCAAGAACATGGTATATCTCTCCATCTATTTGTATCATCTTTAATTTCTTTAATCAGTGTCTTATAATTTTCTGCATACAGTTCTTTTGTCTCCATAGGTAGGTTTATTCCCAGATATTATATTCTTTTTCTTGCAATGGTAAATGGGAGTGTTTCTCTAATTTCACTTTCAGATTTTTCAATATTAGTGTATAGGAATGCCAGAGATTTCTGTGCATTAATTTTGTGTCCTGCTACTTTACCAAATTCATTAATTAGCTCTAGTAGTTTTCTGGTAGCATCTTTAGGATTCTCTATGTATAGTGTCATGTCATCTGCAAACAGTGACAGCTTTACTTCTTCTTTTCCAATTTGGATTCATTTTATTTCTTTTTATTTTCAGATTGCTGTGGCTAAAACTTCCAAAACTCTGTTGAATAACAGTGGTGAGAGTGGGCAACCTTGTCTTGTTCCTGATAGTAGTGGAAATGGTTTCAGTTTTTCACCATTGAGGACGATGTTGCCTGTGTGTTTGTCATATATGGCCTTTATTATGTTAGGGAAGTTCCCTCTATGCCTACTTTCTGGAGGGTTTTTATCACAAATTGGTACTGAATTTTGTTGAAAACTTTCTCTGCGTCTATTGAGATGATCATATGGTTTTTCTCCTTCAATTTGTTAATATGGTATATCATGTTGATTGATTCACGTATAATGAAGAATCCTTGCATTCCTGGAATAAACTCCACTTGATCATGGTTTATGATCCTTTTAATGTGCTTTTGGATTCTGTGTGGTAGTATTTTGTTGAGGATTTTTGCATCCATGTTCATCAGTGATATTGTCCTGAATTTTCTTTCTTTGTGACATCTTTGTCTGGTTTTGGCTTCAGAGTGATGGTGGCCTCACAGAGTGAGTTTGGGAGTGTTCTTCCCTCTGCTATATTTTGGAAGAGTTTGAGAACAATAGGTGTTAGCTCTAAATGTATGATAGAATTCACCTGTGAAGCTATCTGGTCATGGGCTTTTGTCTGTTGGTTTTTTTTTTTTTTTTTTTTTTTTTTGTCGTATGCGGGCCCCTCACTGTTGTGGCCTCTCCCGTTGTGGAGCACAGGCTACAGACACGCAGGGTCAGTAGCCATGGCTCAAAGGCCTAGCCGCTCCACAGCATGTGGGATCCTCCCGGACCGGGGCACTAACCCGTGTCCCCTGCATCAGCCGGTGGACTCTCAACCACTGTGCCACCAGGGAAGCCCTGTTGGAAGAGTTTTAATCACAGTTTCAATTTCAGTGCTTGTGATTGGTCTGTTCATATTTTCTATTTCTTCCTGATTCAGTCTTGGAGGTTGTGCATTTCTAATAATTTGTCTATTTCTTCCAGGTTGTCCATTTTATTGGCATAGAGTTGCTTGTAGTAATCTCTCATGACCTTTGTATTTCTGCAGTGTCAGTTGTTACTTCTCCTTTTTCATCTCTAATTCTATTGATTTGAGTCTTCTGCCTTTTTTTCTTGATGAGTCTGGCTAATGGTTTATCAATTTTGTTTATCTTCTCAAAGAACCAGCTTTTAGTTTTATTGATCTTTGCTATCGTTTCCTTCATTTCTTTTTCATTTATTTCTGTTCTGATCTTTATTTCTTTCCTTCTGCTAACTTTGGGGTTTTTTGTTCTTCTTTCTCTAATTGCTTTAGGTGCAAGGTTAGGTTGTTTTTAGAGCTGTTTCCTGTTTCTTAAGGTATGATTGTATTGCTATAAACTTCCCTCTTAGAACTGCTTTTGCTGCATCCCATAGGTTTTGGGTCCTCATGTTTTCATTGTCATTCGTGTCTAGGCATTTTTTAATTTCCTCTTTGATTTTTTCAGTGATCTCTTGGTTGTTAAGTAGTGTATTGTTTAGCCTCCATGTGTTTTTTTTTACAGATTTTTTTTCCTGTAGTTGATATCTAGTGTCATAGCGTTGTAGTCGGAAAAGATACTTGATACAATTTCAATTTTTTAAAATTTACCAAGGCTTGATTTGTGACCCAAGATATGATCTAGCCTGGAGAATGTTCCATGAGCACTTGAGAGAGAAATGTATTCTGTTGTTTTTAGATGGATTGTCCTATAAATATCAATTAAGTCCATCTTGTTAAATGTATCATTTAAAGCTTGTGTTTCCTTATTTATTTTCATTTTGGATGACCCGTCCATTGATTAAAATGTGGTGTTAAAGTCCCCTACTATGATTGTGTTACTGTCGATTTCCCCTTTTATGGCTGTTAGGTTTTGCCTTATGTATTGAGATGCTCCTATGTTGGGTGCATATATATTTACAGTTGTCATATCTTCTTGGATTGATTCCTTGATCAGTATGTAGTGTCCTTCTTTGTCTCTTGTAATAGTGTTTGTTTTAAAGTCTATTTTGTCTGATATGAGAATTGCTACTCCAGGTTTC
The DNA here is from genome assembly GCF_008692025.1 of Phocoena sinus. Taxonomy (NCBI): domain Eukaryota; kingdom Metazoa; phylum Chordata; class Mammalia; order Artiodactyla; family Phocoenidae; genus Phocoena; species Phocoena sinus. The sequence goes on from NC_045767.1 coordinate 23,282,445, forward strand.
GTTTGATTTCCATTTGCATGGAATATCTTTTTCCATCCACTCACTTTCAGTCTGTATGTGTCCCTAGGTCTGAAGTGGGTCTCTTGTAGACAGCGTATATACGGGTCTTGTTTTTGTATCCATTCCGCCAGTCTATGTCTTTTGGTTGGAGCATTTAATCCCTTTACATTTAAGGTAATTATTGGTATGTATGTTCTTGTTACCATTTTCTTAATTTGTTATTGTAGACTTTTTCTGTCTTTTGTGTTTTATGCCTAGAGAAGTTCCTTTAGCATTTATTGTTAAGCTGGTTTGGTGGTGCTGAATTCTCTTAGCTTTTGCTTGTCTGTAAAGGTTTTAATTTCTCTGTCAAATCTGAATGAGATCCTTGCTGGGTAGAGTAATCTTGGTTGTAGATTTTTCTCCTTCCTCACTTCAAATATGTCCTGCCAGCTGCTTCTGGCTTGCAGAGTTTCTGTTGAAAGATCAGCTGTTAACCTTATGGGGATTCCTTTATGTGTTATTTGGTTTTTTTTACCTTGCTGCTTTTAATATTTTTTCTTTGTATTTAATTTTTGATAGTTTGATTAATATGTGTCTTGGTGTGTTTCTCCTTGGATTTATCCTGTATGGGTCTCTCTGTGCTTCCTGGACTTGATTAACTATTTCCTTTCCCATATTAGGGAAGTTTTCAACTATAATCTCTTCAAATATTTTCAGTCCCTTTCTTTTTCTCTTCTTCTTCTGAGATCCCTATAATTCGAATGTTGGTGCGTTTAATGTTGTGCCAGAGGTCTCCGAGGCTGTCCTCAATTCTTCTAATTCTTTATTCTGCTCTGCAGTAATTATTTCCACTATTTTATCTTCCAGGTCACTTATCCGTTCTTCTGCCTCAGTTATTCTGCTATCGATCCCTTCTTGAGAATTTTTAATTTTATTTATTGTGTTGTTCATCACTGTTTGTTTGCTCTTCAGTTCTTCTAGGTCCTTGTTAAATGTTTCTTCTATCTTCTCCATTCTGTTTCCAAGATTTTGGATCATGTTTACTATCATTATTCTGAATTCTTTTTCAGGTAGACTGCCTATTTCTTCTTCATTCGTTAGGTCTGGTGGGTTTTTGCTTTGCTCCTTCATCTGCTGCATGTTTCTCTGTCTCCTCATTTTGCTTAACTTACTGTGTTTGGGGTCTCCTTTTCGTAGGCTTCAGGTTTGTAGTTTCCGTTGTTTTTGGTGTCTGTCCTCAGTGGCTAAGGTTGGTTCAGTGGGTTGTGTAGGCTTCCTGGTGGAGGGGACTAGTGCCTGTGTTCTGGTGGATGAGGCTGGATCTTGTCTTTCTGGTGGACAGGTCCACTTCTGGTGGTGTGTTTTGGTGTGTCTGTGGCCTTATTATGACTTTAGGCAGCCTCTGTGCTAATGGATGGATGGGGTTGTGTTCCTGTCTTGCTAGTTGTTTGGCATAGGGTGTCCAGCACTGTAGCTTGCTGATCATTCAGTGGAGTTGGGTCGTGGCGTTGAGATGGAGATCTCTGGGAGATTTTCGCCGTTTGATATTACATGGAGCTAGGAGGTGTCTTGTGGACCAGTGTCCTGAACTTGTCTCTCTCACATCAGAGGCACAGCCCTGATGCCTGGCTGGAGCACCAAGAGCCTGTCATCCACATGGGTGAGAACAAAAGGGAGAAAGAAAAGAAAGAAAGAAAGAAGAAGATAAAATAAAATGAAATAAAGTATCAAAATAAAAAAGTTATTAAAATTTTTTTAAAGTAATAATAATAAAACCCCAAAAATCAAATCCACCAATGATAACAAGTGCTAAAATCTGTACTAAAACAACAACAACAACAACAAAAACCAGACAGAAAGAACCCTAGGACAAATGGTAAAAGCAAAGCTATACAGACAAAATCACACACAGAAGCATACACATGCACAGTCCACAAAGAAGGAAAAAGGGAAAAAAAAAAAATATGTCGTTGCTGCCAAAGTCCACCTCCTCAATTTGGGATGATTCATTGTCTATTCCGGTATTCCACAGATGCAGGATACATCAAGTTGTTGGTGGAGATTTAATCCGCTGCTCCTGAGGCTGCTGGGAGAAATTTCCCTTTCTCTTCTTTGCTCCCACAGCTCCTGGGGCTCTGCTTTGGATTTGGACCCACCTCTGTGTGTAGGTCGCCTGAGGGCGTCTGTTCTTTGCTCAGACAGGACGGGGTTAAAGAAGCAGCTGCTTCGGGGGCTCTGGCTCACTCAGGCCAGGGAGAGGGAGGGGTATGGATGTGCGGCGAGCCTGTAGCAGCAGAGGCCGGTGACGTTGCACCAGCCTGAGGCACGCCGTGCGTTATCCTGTTGAAGTTGTCCCTGGATCCAGGGACCCTGGCAGTGGCGGGCTGCATAGGCTCCCGGGAAGGGATGTGTGGATAGTGACCTGTGCTCGCAAACAGGTTTCTTGGTGGCGGCAGCAGCAGCCTTAGCGTCTCATGCCCGTCTCTGGGGTCTGCGCGTTTAGCTGCGGCTTGCGCCCGTCTCTGGAGCTCCTTTAAACCGCGCTCTTAATCCCCTCTCCTCGCGCACCAGGAAACAAAGAGGGAAGAAAAAGTCTGTTGTCTCTTCGGCAGCTCCAGCCCTTTTCCCGGACTCCCTCCCGGCTAGCCATGGTGAACTAACCCCCTGCAGGCTGTGTTCACGCAGCCAACCCCAGTCCTCTCCCTGTGATCCGACCTCCGAAGCCCGAGCCTCAGCTCCCAGGCCCCACCCGCCCTGGCAGGTAAGCAGACAAGCCTCTCGGTCTGGTGAGTACGCATCGGTACCGATCCTCTGTGCAAGAATCTCCCCGCTTTGCCCTCTGCACCCCTGTGGCTGCGCTCTCCTCCGCGGCTCCGAAGCTTCCTCCCTCCGCTACCCGCAGTCTCTGCATGCGAAGGGGCTTCCTAGTGTGTGGAAACCTCTCCTCCTTCACAGCTCCCTCCCACTGGTGCAGGTCCCGTCCCTATTCTTTTGTCTCTGTTTTTTCTTTTTTCTTTTGCTCTATCCAGGTACGTGGGGAGTTTCTTGCCTTTTTGGAGGTCTGAGGTCTTCTGCCAGCGTTCAGTAGGTGTTCTGTAGGAGTTGTTCCACGTGTAGATGTATTTCTGATGTATATGTGGGGAGGAAGGTGAGCTCCGCGTCTTACTCCTCCGCTATCTTGAAGCTCAGAGTGCTAGGCATGTTTCTTAAACTCTGAAGACCCACAATGTATTTTAAACTGTGCTGGATGAGAGATGGGAGAGCTCAGATTCAGGTTCTGGGTCTGCACCTTTCTAGCTGTGTAAATTACATCCATGGTAGGCAAGGCAGGTCCTTGAGACCTTAGTTAAATGTGCATATCAGTTTCCCAGACTAGGAAACTGAGGCTGTAAATCAGATGTGGTTAATGTTTCATGTATGATGCCAAACAATATTCTTTAAAAACAACAGTACCATGATGTTGACTTTTCCTAGGCTTTGTCTCTTGTACCTTTAAGGGTGGTTATGGAAGGATAAAATACTAGTTAGTGGGGGACTATCCATAGAACCACAATAGGCTGGAGTTAGCTAATAACCTAGAGCCCTGACACCTACAAGCTGTACATTTAGATAATTTAAATTTGAGGAGAAAAATAATTTTTTTAACCTTTTTAGAGACATGGTTTCAAAAGAGTTGTCCTGGAGTATTTCTAGGTGAATTTTAAACTCCTTGTTCTCATTAATTTTCAGAAACAAATTAGTTGGACATTCTAAACTCCCTTGGAAGCTTTAATACAGATATATTTGCTTTATATTTAGTCATATTTCTATATATAGTAAAATGGCATTTAGAAGAAAAAAACTATGGAATTTTAAGATGTTTATTTCCTAACAAACTTGTTTTCCAAACAAAACTATCATGAAGTTATTCACTATAGAAATTTTAATTTGCAGCACACTGGCACAACCTGGCTTAATAGGACAAAAAATCTTAAGAAAAATTTATGTATATTATTCTTTTTTAAATTTTTATCCTTTTAAAATACACTTTATTTTTTAGAGCAGTTCTAGGCTCACAGCAAAATTGAGTAGAAGGTACAGATATCCCATTAAACCCCTTGCCCCCATACATGCATAGCTTCTCCCATTATGAACATCCTCAACTACAGCTGTATATTTGCTAGAATTGATGAATCTCCATTGATTGACACATCGTTATCATCCAGAGTCCATAATTTACAATAAGGTTCACTCTTGGTGTTATAAATTCTATGGCTTTGGACAAATGTATAATGACATGTATTTACCATTATGGTATCATACAAAGTAGTTTCACTGCCCTAAAAATCTTCTGTGGTCTGCCTTTTCATCTATACTTTCTCTCTAACTCCTGGCAACCACTGATCTTTTTACTGTCTCCATAGTTTTGCCTATCTAGGATGTTATATAATTGGATTTATACAGTATGTAGTCTTTTCAGATTGGCCTCTTTCACTTAGTAATATGCATTTAAGTTTCCTACATGTATTTTCATTGTTTGAAAGCTCATTTCTTTTTAGTTCTGAATAATATTCCATTGTCTGGAGGTACCACTGTTTATTTTTCTATTCACCTACTGAAGGACATCTTGATTGCTTCCAAGTTTTGGCAATTATGAATTTAGCTGCTATAAACATCCATGTGCAGGTTTTTGTGTGGACATAAGATTTCAGTCCCTTTGAGTAAATACTAAAGAATGTGATTGCTGGATCTTGTGGTAAGAGTATGATCAGTTTTGTAAGAAAGCTCCAAATTGCCTTCCAAAGAGTCTGTATGATTTTGTATTCCCACCAGCAATGAGTGAAGGGTCCTGTTGTTATATATCTCCCCCAACATTTAGTGTTGTCAGTGTTCTGGATTTGGCTGTTCTAATATAGGCATTCTTTAGAGATATTGCAGGTTTGGTTCCAGACCACTGCAATAAAGCTAATATTGCAATAAAACGAGTCACAATGATTTTCTAAATTTCCAAGTGTTTGTGAAAGGTACGTTATATTATTCTGTAGTCTATTAACTGTACAATAGAATTATGTTTAAAAAACAATGTACACACCACAATTTTTAAATCTCTGTTGCTTAAGAAATGCTAAACCATCATCTGAGCCTTCAGTGAGTTGTACTTTTTTGCAATAGTAACATCAAAGATCACAGATCACCATAACAAATATAATAATAATGAAAAATGTTGAAAAATTGTGAGAATTACCAAAATGTGACATAGAGAGATGAAGTGATCAAATATTGTTAGAAAAATGGCACCAAGGGACTTGCTCAATGCAGGGTTGTCACAAACATTCAATTTGTAAAAAATGCATTATCTGTACAATAAAGCAAAGCACAATAAGATGAGGTAGGCTGTGGTTGTGTAATGGTATCTCATTATTACTTTAATTAGCAGTTCCCTGATGACATACAATGTGGAGCATCTTTTCATGCTGATTTGTCATGTGTATATTTTCCTTGGTGTCTTTAAAGGCCTTTGGCCCATTTTTTAATTAGGCTTTTAGTTTCCTTATCTTTGAGTTTTAAGGGATTTTGTATATTTTGGGTAACAGTTCTTTATCAGATGTGTCTTTTGCAAATATTTTCTCCCAGTCTGACTTGTCTTCTCATTCTCTTGACAGTGATTTTTGCAGATTAGAAATTTTTAATTTTAATGAAGTCCCACTTATCAATTCTTTCTTTCATGGATGGAACCCTTGGTGTTTTATGTCATCACCAAACACAAACTCATCTAGATTTTCTCCTATGTTATCTTCTAGGAGTTGTGTAGTCTGTATCATATTTTTGCATGTGGATGTCTGGCATAAGGAAATGGTACCAGCACCATTTGTTGAAAAGACTGTTTGCTCCATTGTATTGCCTTTTCTCCTTTATCAAAGATGAGTTGATTGTGTTTATATGGGTCTATTTCTAGGCTCTCTATTCTGATCCATTGATCTATTTGACTGTTCTTTCACCAGTACCACACTGTTTGATTACTGTAACTTTAGATTAAGTCTTGAAGTCAAGTAACATCAGTCCTCAAACTTTGTTCTTCTCTTTCAGTACTGTATTGGCTATTCTGGGTTTTTGCCTCTCTGTATCAACTTTAGAATCAGTTTCTCCATATCCATAAAATAACTTGCTGGGATTTTGATTGGGATTATATTGAATATATAGGTCATATTGGGAAAAACTGATATCTTGACAATATTGATTCTTCCTATCCATGGACATAGAACAGCTCTCCATTTATTTAGTTATTTAATTTCATTCATCACACTTTGTAGTGCTCCTCATAAATATTTTGCATATATTTTGTTAGTTTATACCTAAATATTTCACTTTTGGGTGCTAATTTAAATGATACTGTGTTTTTAAATTTCAAATTCCATTTGTTTATTGCTTGTATATGGGAAAGTGATTATATATTTAAACTTTGATCTTGCAAACTTTCTATAATCACTTTTTAGTTCCAGGACATTTTGTCAATTATTTAGGATTTTCTACATAGAAGATCATGTCACCTGTGAGCAAAGACAGTTTTATATCTCTGTATATATCTCATTTCCTTTTCTTATCTTGTTTTATTAGCTAGGGCTTCCAGTACAATGTTGAAAAGGAGTGGCAAGAGGGTATATCCCTGCCTTGTTTCTGATCTTAGTAGTAAAGCTTCTAGTTTCTCACTATTAAGTATGATGTTAGCTGTAAGATTTGTGCAGAATTTTTTTTACCAAGTTGAGGAAGTCTCCTTCTATTCCCAGTTTACCAAGAGTTTTTATTATGAATAAGTGTATTTTGTCTAATGTTTTTTTTCTGCATCTACTGGTATGATTGTGTATTTTTTCTGTGTTAGTGTATTTATGGGATGGATTATATTGAATTTTGAATGTCGAACCAGTCTTGCATACCTAGGATAAGTCCCAATTTGTTGTGGTGTGTAATTCTTTTTATAGCCATGTTATTCTTGATTTATTTAAAATGAAATAAGAAAATCGTCTCAAGTGACAAAACTTTTCAAGATAATGTTGGACAAATTAAGCCACAAATTTAAGGTTACAATGCAGAGGTATATATAGATCTATGAAGATCTAAAATTTAATAAAAGAAAGAGAAGAGTGATATCTTATGTGAACTATATATATTTTAAAGTTGATGTTGGAATGGAAGAGCCTCAAAGGGAAAGAAAAGAGTTTTTATACAGCAAAATAGAAGTAACTAGAGTACTACATTATTACTATATCCATTCTTTGCATTTACACCTGGGGAGCTAAAAAAGATCCATGTACCATAGTATTTTCTTTAATTTCACAGATGCTTATTATAAAATATTGTTTTGGAAAAACATATTTAAATCTTTTTAATGCAAAAAATTTTGTTTTATTTTTAACAAATTAATTCTCGAATTCTATGACAGTGCTATGATATTTCTGCTTTTTATTATGTATTAATTTTTTCTTAATAATTATATTAAAAATAAAATATATTCTTCGTTCTTTGGTACCACTAGTTTTCATCATTTGGTCTTGACAAGGATTTTGATTTTACTTTCCTGATTTGTCATAATACAGATAAATGTGACCCACTGTAATGCTTAAGAATAGGCTTAACTTATACAAAAAGAGAATAAGAGAAATATGAGATAGTAAATATTTATTTACATTTAAAAAATTGACAGTATGCTAAATACTTAAGATAGACTTTGTAGCAATTGTGTATCCATTTTTATATAAAGGAAGAAGAAATAATAAAGTACTAGTCAGAATCCTTTTGATCATGTATCTATTTTTGTATAAAAGAAGGATAGCAGAAGTAATACAGTAATAGTCAGAATTCTTTTGGTTGTGTATATATTATTTTATAAAGAAAGGATTACAGAAATAGTAGTGTAATGGTAAGAATTATTTTGTTTGCAGATAATTTAAAAAATGAGCAATTCAAACCAACTAATCAAAAGCCCAAGGTTTTAGGAGGCAGCTGGGGAATAAAGATGCTGATCTGATAAAAGGGATCTGGATGAACACCAACAGTATTTGTTACATGCGAATATATAAAACATTATAAGAGCACTACATTCTGCTTTGTGCAGTAGTCTGTATCACGCTGCACCTCAATTCATGCCTCCTCCCTGTACCCACATCCTTTGGAAGTCCCCTCCCACACTGATAGCTCGTGGCCATGTGACTTGCTAAATGGGACAATAGCATAGGTGACATAAAAAGTAGTTTGAAAACATCTTAACACTTTGAGAATTGTCCACTCTTGTTCCTGGAAATACTTCTGTCATCATGTAAAGTGGCCTCAGCTAGTCTACTGGAGGATGACAGACCAGGTAGAGAGAGTCACCAGCCGTTCCAGTTGAGAACCCAGACATGTGAGTGATGTGATCCTAGATGTCCAGGCTCAGCTTAGCTGGTTCTGACCAAAAGAATTACTCAACCAACCATAAGCACTATGAGAAATAATGTGTTGTATTTGTGTAATATACAGTATGTTTTGGGGTGGGTGGTTATCAGTTAGCAAACACTAACTGATACAGCATGTCACACTATACTTATTTCTTTCCTTGAGGAAACTGAAAGAGTGTTTTACTTACAATGCCTTTAAAGACCAGAAAATGGAAAAACTTGAATCTAACATTGACATTTAATTCTTGCATCCTAAATAGTTTAATCAGAATAATCAGTGACTCATAATTATAATTGATGTATAAGTCAGCACACTTTGATAGTCAAGAAATGAGGTAATATACGTATTATTAAATATGATAATGCTAGTAATTTTCACACTCAATTTATGTTTAAGGATATGTCACCAGCAGTGGTAGTCAACTTCATTTGAAATTCAAAACCTTGAAGTCAATTTTTTTTTTTTTTAGAGCTGGATAGCATTTTATTTTATTTTATTTTTTATTTATTTATTTTTTACATCTTTATTGGAGTATAATTGCTTTACAATGGTGTGCTAGTTTCTGCTTTATAACAAAGTGAATCAGTTATACATATACATATGTTCCCATATCTCTTCCCTCTTGCGTTCTCCCTACCTCCCACCCTCCCTATCCCACCCCTCCAGGCGGTCACAAAGCACCAAGCTGATCTCCCTGTGCTATGCAGCTGCTTCCCACTAGCTATCTACCTTACGTTTGGTAGTGTATAATGTCCGTGCCCCTCTCTCGCTTTGTCACAGCTTACCCTTCCCCCTCCCCATATCGTCAAGTGCATTCTCTAGTAGGTCTGTGTCTTTATTCCTGTCTTACCACTAGGTTCTTCATGACATTTTTTTTTAAACATCTTTATTGGGGTATAATTGCTTTGCAATGGTGTGTTAGTTTCTGCTTTATAACAAAGTGAATCAGTTATACATATACATATGTTCCCATATCTCTTCCCTCTTGCGTCTCCCTCCATCCCACCCTCCCTATCCCACCCGTCCAGGCGGTCACAAAGCACCGAGCTGATCTGCCTGTGCTACGCGGCTACTTTCCACTAGCCATCTACCTTACGTTTGGTAGTGTATATATGTCCATGCCTCTCTCTTGCTTTGTCACAGCTCACCCTTCCCCCTCCCCATATCCTCAAGTCCGTTCTCTAGTAGGTCTGTGTCTTTATACCTGTCTTACCCCTAGGTTCCTCATGACATTTTTTTTTCTTAGCTTCCATATATATGTGTTAGCATACGGTAGTTGTCTTTCTCTGTCTGATATACTTCACTCTGTATGGCAGACTATAGGTCTAACCACCTCATTACAAATAGCTCAATTTCGTTTCTTTTTATGGCTGAGTAATATTCCATTGTGTATATGTGCCACATCTTCTTTATCCATTCATCAGATGATGGGCACTTAGGTTGTTTCCATCTCCGGGCTATTGTAAATAGAGCTGCAATGATCATTTTCGTACATGATTGTTTTGAATTATGGTATTCTCAGGGTATATGCTCAGTAGTGGGATTGCTGGGTCATATGGTAGTTCTATTTGTAGTTTTTTAAGGCACCTCCATGCTGTTCTCCATAGTGGCTGTACCAATTCACATTCCCACCAACAGTGCAAGAGTGTTCCCTTTTCTGCACACCCTCTCCAGCATTTATTGCTACTAGATTTTTTGATGATGGCCATTCTGACTGGTGTGAGATATCTCATTCTAGTTTTGATTTGCATTTCTCTAATGATTAATGATGTTGAGCATTCTTTCATGTCTTTGTTGGCAGTCTGTATATCTTCTTTGGAGAAATGTCTATTTAGGTCTTCTGCCCATTTTTGGATTGGGTCATTTGTTTTTTTGTTATTAAGCTGCATGAGCTACTTATAAATTTTGGAGATTAACCCTTTGTCAGTCGCTTCATTTGCAAATATTTTCTCCCATTCTGAGGATTGTCTTTTGGTCTTGTTTACGGTGTCCTTTGCTGTGCAAAAGCTTTGAAGTTTCATTAGGTACCATTTGTTTATTTTTGTTTTTATTTCTATTTCTCTAGGAGGTGTGTCAAAAAGAATCTGGCTGTTATTTATGTCATAGAGTGTTCTGCCTAGGTTTTCCTCTAAGAGTTTGATAGTTTGTGGCCTTGGATCTAGGTCTTTAATCCATTTTGAGCTTATTTTTGTGTATGGTGTTAGGGAGTGATCTAATCTCATACTTTCACATGTACCTATCCAGTTTTCCCAGCACCAATTATTGAAGAGGCTGTCCTTTCTCCACTGTACATTCCTGCGTCCTTTATCAAAGATAAAGTGACCATATGTGCATGGATTTATCTCTGGGCTTTCTGTTCTGTTCCATTGATCTATCTTTCTGTTTTTGTGCCAGTACCATACTGTCTTGATTACTGTAGCTTTGTAGTATAGTCTGAAGTCAGGGAACCTGATACCTCCAGCTCTGTTTTTCCTTCTCAAGATTGCTTTGGCTATTTGGGGTCTTTTATGTTTCCATACAAATTGTGAATTTTTTTGTTCTAGTTCTGTGAAAAATGCCAGTGGTAGTTTGATAGGGATTGCATTGAATCTATAGATTGCTTTGGGTAGTAGAGTCATTTCCACAATGTTGATTCCTCCAATCCAAGAACATGGTATATCTCTCCATCTATTTGTATCATCCTTAATTTCTTTCTTCAGTGTCTTATAATTTTCTGCATGCAGGTCTTTTATCTCCTCACGTAGGTTTATTCCTAGATATTTTACTCTTTTTGTTGCAGTGGGAAATGGGAGTGTTTTCTTGATTCACTTTCAGATTCTTCATCATTAGTGTATAGGAATGCCAGAGATTTCTGTGCATTAATTTTTTATCCTTCTACTTTACCAAATTCATTGATTATCTCTAGTAGTTTTCTGGTAGCATCTTTAGGATTCTCTATGTATAGTATCATGTCATCTGCAAACAGTGACAGCTTTACTTCTGCTTTTCTGATTTGGATTCCTTTTATTTCCTTTTCTTCTCTGATTGCTGTGGCTAAAACTTCCAAAACTCTGTTGAATAACAGTGGTGAGACTGGGCAACCTTGTCTTGTTCCTGATATTAGTGGAAATGCTTTCAGTTTTTCACCATTGAGGACGATGTTGGCTGTGGGTTTGTCATATATGGCCTTTATGATGTTGAGCAAAGTTCCGTCTGTGCTACTTTCTGCAGAGTTTTTATCATAAATGGGTGTTGAATTTTGTCGAAAGCTTTCTCTGCATCTATTGAGATGATCATATAGTTTTTCTCCTTCAATTTGTTAATATGGTTTATCACATTGATTGTTTTCAGTATATTGAAGAATCCTTGCATTCCTGGAATAAACCCCACTTGATCATGGTTTATGATCCTTTTAATGTGCTGTTGGATTCTGTGTGCTAGTATTTTGTTGAGGATTGTTGCATCTATCTTCATCAGTGATATTTGTCTGTAGTTTTCTTTCTTTCTGATATCCTCGTCTGGTTTTGGTATCAAGGTGATGGTGGCCTCGTAGAATGAGTTTGGGAGTGTTCTTCCCTCTGTTATAGTTTGGAAGAGTTTGAGAAGGATAGGTGTTAGCTCTTCTCTGAATGTTTGATAGAATTCGCCTGTGAAGCCATCTGGTCCTGGGCTTTTGTTTGTTGGAAGAGTTTTAATCACAGTTTCAATTTCAGTGCTTGAGATTGGTCTGTTCATATTTTCTGTTTCTTCCTGATTCAGTCTTGGCAGGTTGTGCATTTCTAAGAATTTGTCCATTTCTTACAGGTTGTCCATTTTATTCGCATAGAGTTGCTTGCAGTAATCTCTTATGATCTTTTGTATTTCTGCAGTGTCAGTTGTTACTTCTCCTTTTTCATCTCTAACTCTATTGATTTGAGTCTTCTCCCTTTTTTTCTTGATGAGTCTGGCTAATGGTTTATCAATTTTGTTTATCTTCTCAAAGAACCAGCTTTTAGTTTTATTGATCTTTGCTATCATTTCCTTCATTTCTTTTTCATTTATTTTTGACCTGATTTTTATGATTTGTTTCCTTCTGCTAACTTTGGGGGTTTTTTTGTTCTTCTTTCTCTAATTGATTTAGGTGCAAGGTTACGTTGTTTATTCGAGATGTTTCCTGTTTCTTTCCTGTTTCCTGTTTCTTAGGATTATGTTGCTATAAACTTCCCTCTTAGAACTGCTTTTGCTGCATCCCATAGGTTTTGGGGCGTCGTGTCTCCATTGTCATTTGTTTCTAGGTATTTTTTGATTTCCTCTTTGATTTCTTCAGCGATCATTTCGTTATTAAGTAGTGTATTGTTTAGCCTCCTTGTGTTTGTATTTTTTACAGATTTTTTCCTGTAATTTATACCTAGTCTCATAGCGTTGTGGTCGGAAAACATACTTGATACAATTTCAGTTTTCTTATATTTACCAAGGCTTGATTTGTGACCCAAGATATGATCTATCCTGGAGAATGTTCCATGAGCACTTGAGAAAAATGTATATTCTGTTGTTTTTGGATGGAATGTCCTATAAATATCAATTAAGCACATTTTGTTTAATGTATCATTTAAAACTTGTGTTTCATTATTTATTTTCATTTTGGATGATCTGTCCATTGGTGAAAGTGGGGTGTTAAAGTCCCCTACTATGAATGTGTTACTGGTGATTTCCCCTTTTATGGCTGTTAGGATTTGCCTTATGTATTGAGGTGCTCCTATGTTGGGTGCATAAATATTTACAATTGTTATATCTTCTTCTTGGATCGATCCCTTGATCATTATGTAGTGTCCTTCTTTGTCTCTTCTAATAGTCTTTATTTTAAAGTCTATTTTGTCTGATATGAGAATTGCTACTCCCGTTTTCTTTTAGTTTCCATTTGCATGGAATATCTATTTCCATCCCCTCACTTTCAGTCTGTATGTGTCTCTAGGTCTGAAGTGGGTCTCTTGTAGACAGCATATATATGCGTCTTGTTTTTGTATCCATAGATCCATAGCCAATCTATGTTTTTTGTTTGGAGCATTTATTCCATTTACATTTAAGGTAATTATTGATCTGTATGTTCGTATTACCATTTTCTTAATTGTTTTGGGTTATTATTGGACGTCTTTTTTCCTTCTCTTGTGTTTCCTACCCAGAGAAGTTCCTTTAGCATTTGTTGTAAAGCTGGTTTGGTGGTGCTGAACTCTCTCAGCTTTTGCTTGTCTGTAAAGGTTTTAATTTCTCCATCAAATCTGAATGAGATCCTTTCTGGGTAGCGTAATCTTGTTTGTAGGTTTTTCTCCTTCATCACTTTAAATATGTCCTGCCAGTCCCTTCTGGCTTGCAGAGCTTCTGCTGAAAGATCAGCTGTTAACCTTATGGGGTTCCCTTGTGTGTTATTTGTTGTTTTTCCCTTGCTGCTTTTAATATGTTTTCTTTGTATTTAATTTTTGACAGTTTGATTAATATGTGTCTTGGTGTGTTTCTCCTTGGATTTTTCCTGTATGGGTCTCTCCGTGCTTCCTGGACTTTATTAACTATTTTCTTTCCCATATTAGGGAAGTTTTCAACTATAATCTCTTCAAATATTTTCTCAGTCCCTTTCTTTTTCTCTTCTTCTTCTGTGACCCCTATAATTCGAATGTTGGTGCATTTAATGTTGTCCCAGAGGTCTCTGAGACTGTCCTCAGTTCTTTTCATTCGTTTTTCTTTATTCTGCTCTGCAGTATTTATTTCCACTATTTTATCTTCTAGGTCACTTATCTGTTCTTCTCCCTCAGTTATTCTGCTATTGATCCCATCTACAGTATTTTTAATTTTATTTATTGTGTTTCTTATCGTTGTTTGTTTCATCTTTAGTTCTTCTAGGTCCTTGTTAAATGTTTCTTGCATTTTCTCTATTGTGTTTCCAAGATTTTGGATCATCTTTACTATCATTATTCTGAATTCTTTTTAAGGTAGACTGCCAATTTCGTCTTCATTTTTTAGGTCTGGTGGGTTTTTATCTTGCTCCTTCATCTGCTGTGTGTTTTTCTGTTCTTCTCATTTTGCTTATCTTACTGTGTTTGGGGTCTGCTTTTTGCAGGCTCCAGGTTTGTAGTTCCCGTTGTTTTTTGTGTCTGTTCCCAGTGGCTGTTTGGTTCAGTGGGTTGTGTAGGCTTCCTGGTGGAGGGGACTAGTGCCTGTGTTCTGGTGGATGAGACTGGATCTTATCTTTCTGGTGGTCAGGTCCATGTCTGGTGGTGTGTTTTGGGGTGTCTGTGGACTTATGATTTTAGGCAGCCTCTCTGCTAATGGTGGGGTTGTGTTCCTGTCTTGCTAGTTGTTTGGTATAGGGTGTCCAGCACTATAGCTTGCTTGTCGTTGAGTGAAGCTGGGTGCTGGTGTTGAGATGGAGATCTCTGGGAGATTTTCGCCATTTGATATTATGTGGACCTGGGAGGTCTCTTGTGGGCCAATGTCCTGAAGTTGGCTCTCTGTCCTCAGAGGCACAGCGCTGACTCCTGGCTGCAGCACCAAGAGCCTTTCATCCACACGGCTCCTCAATGTGGGATGATTCGTTGTCTATTCATGTATTCCACAGATGCAGGGTACATCAAGTTGATTGTGGACCTTTAATCCACTGCTTCTGAGGCTGCTGGGAGGGATTTCCCTTTCTCTTCTTTGTTCTCACAGCTCCCAGGGTCTCAGCTTTTATTTGGCCCTGCCTCTGCATGTAGGCCACTGCAGGGCGTCTGTTCTTTGCTCAGACCGGACGGGGTTAAAGGAGCAGCTGCTTCGGGGACTCCGGCTCACTCAGACTGGGGTGAGGGAGGGGTACGGATACTGGTCGGGCCTGCGGTGGCAGCAGCCGGTGTGATGTTGCACCAACCTGAGGCGCGCCGTGTGTTCTCCCGGGGAAGTTGTCCTTGGATCCCGGGATGCTGGCAGTGGCGGGCTGCACAGGCTCCCCGGAAGGGGGGTGTGGATAGTGACTTTGATGGCACACGGGCTTCTTGGTGGCGGCAGCAGCAGCAGCCTTAGCGTCTCATGCATGTCTCTGTGGTCTGCGCTTTTAGCCGCGGCTCGCGCCCGTCTCTGGAGCTCGTTTAAGCAGCGTTCTTAATTCCCTCTCCTCATGCACCAGAAAACAAAGAGGGAAGAAAAAGTCTCTTGCCTCTTCGGCAGGTCCAGACTTTTCCCCAGACTCCCTCCCAGCTAGCCGTGGTGCAGTAACCCCCTGCAGGCTGTGTTCACGCCGCCAACCCCAGTCCTCTCCCTGCACTCCGACTGAAGCACAAGCCTCAGCTCCCAGCCCCGCCTGCCCCGGTGGGTGAGCAGACAAGCCTCTCGGGCTGTTGAGTTCTGGTCAGCACTGATCCTCTGTGCGGGAATCTCTCTGCTTTGTCCTCTGCACCACTGTTGCTGCGCTCGCCTCCGCGGCTCCAAAGCTTACCCCTCCGCCACCCGCAGTCTCCGCCCGCGAAGGGGCTTCCTAGTGTGTGGAAACCTTTCCTCCTTCGCAGCTTGCTCCTACTGGTGCAGGTCCCATCCCTATTCTTTTGTCTCTTTTTATTCTTTTTTTCTTTTGCCCTACCCAGGTACGTGGGGACTTTTTTGCCTTTTGGGAGGTTTGAGGTCTTCTGCCAGCGTTCAGTAGGTGTTCTATAGGAGTTGTTCCACGTGTAGGTGTATTTCTGGTGTATCTGTGGGGAGGAAGGTGATCTCCTCATCTTACTCTACCGCCATCTTCCCCTTGTCCCGTGAAGTCAATTTTTAAACATTTTGATTGTGTTGAAGCTAGAGAGTTGAAGAACAGTTAATTAAGCTTTGACTATATACACATGTCATGGATATATTTTGTAATAATGCAGTGGTAGTGCTTAGCTTACTATTAACCTAATGAGACTGAAATTTTAAGTGTTGGTTTAATTATTTCGAACCTACAGCTTTGAGAACACATGAAGATCATTTTAACATAAAATATATAATTTAAAAATTAGACAAATCTCCCCCATACTGCACTTTTTTTTCTCACCTCTTTCCTCATTATTGTTATTTGTGTAATTGTCAAGCCTTTGGCAAACTGAGTAGCTCATATATGTGAGTCGGCATATGTGTGTATTTATACGAGTACAATAATAACAGACATTTAATTTTCTAAAACATTCTCAGCAAAAACATTGTCCTATGTATTGTCATAATGAGATTCAAATTTCCGAATATTTTATTTCTATTTTATTTTTATTTTACAGATGTAGAAGTGGAGGCTCAATGGTATTAACTAACTTGCTGTGTCATATAATTATTTAGTGGGAACCTAGATCTCTACTCCAGGTCTTCTAGCTCTTAAAGTCACTCTATTCCCAGGTAAGTTATTCTCACATGTTTATTTTCTCTCCCTTGTTCTCTCATATGTCATAGAATATGGGTATTGATTTATAATCTTTTACATTTTTATAAATATTAAGATATACATCTTAATATCAAACACATAAAAGTACCTGTTTAAAACTAGACAATTTATATGCCATTTGAAAATGAAATATGTTTGTTCCCAGGTGTAAGGTACTCTTAATAGTTAAACTATTAAGATTCTGTAAGAATACAGGCACATGAAATATTTGCATATCTGCCTGTATGTAGTAACATCATATATTTTAACACTCAGCTCACATGGTTTTCTAGGGAATTTCTATTCCCTAGGGAGATTATAAGGTGTAGAGAATGACCAAAAATATCATATCTAGACATCATTTTCAGTACATTTTTAAGGATAGGAGGAGTAAATTAAAAGTAGAAGTGTAAAAAGTAGAGTATGTTGGGGGCCTTAGGAAAGAAGTGATTGCAATTGTAAACAGAAATGAAACTCCTATCTGGGAGAAAAGTAATTTAGCTTCATGAATGGCTATACCTCAGAGGGTTAGGCATATGAGCGATTAAAATTAAACAAGTTGATTTTAATATGCCTTAATAACTGTGATTGATCTTACAGAGCTGTTGTTGACTATACATCAAGAAACAATTTAGGATCCAGTTTAAAATAAAGTTTATAATCCTTGTTTAATGGATTTTGATACCTCAGGCATTGCAGTGCTGTAAAAATGATTAAATCGTGCCCTGTCTCTGTGTAATCAATAAAACCTCTCTCTAAAATTAGTTAGGTTCCAAAGACTCCTCAGCAGGCTTGGCGTGCCACGTCTGTAGAATTCCAAATAAGCCATCTATCATTATTTCCATACACAAGGTTCATTAGACACCTCCTTCTTTATCTTATTAGCACCAAAGTCAGCTAAACAATCAAACCAAAAGGTCACCTTTAATAATACCTATTTAAACCAAAACATACCTCAAGATGTTATTAATACAATACATCAAAATGCAGAGATAACATTGTCTAGATGGCCAGTGAAAGGTTATCATTAAAAAATGAAAATATCCACATTTGTTAATTTAAGAAAAAAAATTTAAGTGTCATCTTAAACAGATGGATTTATTCTGTTATTGAGATTGGTGGACACAAAAAGTTCTTGTTAGCTGCATTATTTAAAAACATTATTCCTTTGTATATTATGAAATTGAAGTTTTAGTTTTTATGAAATGATGGACAAAATCAATACCTTTGGAGTTATTTTAAATTCTTCTTAAAATTATGAATCACACAGAGGTACATGTTTTCTGAATTCTTTTTTTTTTAAATCACATTTTTGTCACTAACATTTTATGAGAGAGCTCTTTATTTTAAAGGAGTTGATGCATTCAAGGGCATTTTATGATTTCTATAGCTAAAGAAATTTAAAGTTTAACTTCAATGTATATTAAAGTTCTATTCACCTGGTAGTGTATTTTCTTCCTTTAAGTGAAACTAATGAGAAATATATATAAGCTCTGAACATGTACTAAACTTATCATCCAGCTTATTACATGAATAAAATGATAAATTAACTTAATACCTCTGTATATGGTCATTATTTATAATTTACTCAACACTCTCTTATTTTACTCTGATTTTATATACTCAGATAAACATAGTGGTCAATAGTAATTAATTCCTACATCGATAATTAGAATGTATGTGGGTATGTTGCCTGCTTACCTCAATCTGATGTCCCTTTAATTCTCTTTTCTGATTGCAAAATAAATTAATAAATATTTATATTTCTCTTGGATCAATTTGGGGCTATAATAAAATATTTTGGTAACTATTAGAATGAAAAAAAATCTCTTGTTGAATATTTGTAATAACTCCTCTGAATGCTTTGTCATAGCTATGTATATGATGAATTTGAAATATTTATTGGTGGCATCATGTGCCAGACACTGTTCTGTGAACTTTATGGCTCTTCTAATCTCTCCCAAGTCAGCAGTGTAGTTTTACTGCCATCTTTATGTTTATTTCCACTTGTTACTTTCCGATCAAAATGTTGCCTCCTGTCCTTCCCGAGTGCCCCATTCCCACTGCCACTGGGATATGTCACTTAATTAAGAAATGTAATTTATGATAATATTAAAAAAGGGTTTGTTTTTCATTCACACTTAGGGCACTATATTGGAAGATATAGGAAGAGAAATGTGACTTTTCTATGCTATTTTAAAGGAGGTTTTAAAAGAACAGATATTGATTTACAAAATAATGAAGAGCTTAGGAGGACAAGAGGCTTAGCTTTCTTAAAATTGATCTAGAACATTTTGGAAAATCATAGCAGAAAAAGCATGATAGACATCACTAAGCCTGATATTCATATTAATCGAAATCAGTTGAAAATATAAATAGACAGATGACATAGTTCTTTCAGTTTTTGTTGTTTTTTCTTTTTAGGACTTAAGACTTGCTTTAAAGAACAGACCATTATATGTTGAGATTATAATATTATGGCACTGGGTGTAATATATCAAATTACTGGAAGATACTGAAACGTTTCTAGGTAAGTACCTTAGGTATTCAAGTATGTAAAATTAAAGATGTGAAAGAATATTTGGATTCAATGTTAACTTCAATAATCAATAAAATAGTTATGACTGATAACAAAGGGTATTATTCTATAGAAATAAATGGCTGGAATTACTGGTAATAAATCTAGGAAGTAACTGCATACCACAGAGAACAGCACCAGACTTCTTTCAGCTGCTTCCATGGGTTGTGTTTTTTAAGGGACACGATCTTTATGATTTCTTTCCTTCTACTAATTTTGGGTTTTGTTTGTGCTTTTTTCTCTGGTTGCTTTACGTACTACATCGATATACTGGGCTCCAGTATACTGGAGTCCCACATTCCTTAGAACAGCTCCAGTGGTGTAGCAATATTTAACCCCAAATCCATGTCCTTCACTCTTTTTTCCCCCCATGAGTGTCTTAGGATCAAAATGATGCCTCAGCTATACTGTATTTGGGCAAACCAGTGCCTCCTTTCCATGACTACTTTATGGGTTTCCAGCTGCCTGTGTTTAAGTGAGTGTACTGTGATGCGATAAACCTATTTCGAACGCTAGCTATGTGATTGCTTCCACATCTGTAAAAGGTAATAATACTTATCTCAAAAAATTGCTTAGAGGAGTAAATGTAAACTGCCTAACCAAATATCTGGCGCATATTAAGTACTCTATAAATGTTCATTATTACTATTATAGTTAGCTCCCAAATTGCTTTTTTAAGGAGTTTATAGCTATTCGGGATGCTTATTACTGTGTGAATACTGCCTCAAATTTTGCTTCACAAACAGTTTTACTGACAGGTAGTAATATTCAACTCCATTTCACAGTAAAAAAAAGAATAAATTTCCTTTTTGTGTTAAGTGGAAAAGAATGGGAGATAAGGAATCCAACAGAAGGAAACTGCTAATGACACAACCACTGGCTGCACTGGGAGCAGAGCTAAAGGGGAGGTTTTAGGAGCAAATGTGTCCCCTTTTTGTTTCCACCTTTTTCCATGAATCCTGCTAACACAGGCTTGCCCTGAATGGCAAAAGGGGAGAAGGGCAGGGGTTAGTGGTGGCTCCTGGCCGTGGTGTGCTCTGCGGCTATCCGAGGGCAGGAGCAGTTGCCAAGAGAAACACCAAGCCCTGTAGATGTAGGAGGAATGTTTCTATCAGCCACTTACTTAAGGTTCCAATACATTTATTTATGTATTGATATTTAAAATATTTGTTAAGTACCTGTGGCTGGTATAGATCATGAAAAAATAAGACAGATTACCCGTCCTTAAGAGGTTCATAATCTAATGCTATAGACAGCCAACTAAATAGAAGTCCAGGGTGTGATGAGAGTGCATAGTGAGGCCACGAGGAAGGCACGGGGCGGAGGGTGGTGGGGATGGTGGGCAGGATAGGCTTGTGTCTGAAGGACTTAAGTTTGTGATACTCTCCACTTAGAAATGCCAGAAAGGTCAGAAGATCTATGATGGTTGTTTCTGATAAACTAAAAAGGACTTGTGGAATACTTCCCTCTATAATCCCTCCAATCCAATAGAATCACAGCTTTTGTAGGATGAAGCAAGACAAGTCAAAGTTTAAATGTTAACGAGCATATATAATGCCTGAGGGAACATGTAGGAAATCTGTCAGGAACTGGTTGAGAGGAGCCATGAAGCACGATTTCAGTGTAAGGGAAACATTTGAAATTACCCTCTTGGGTCATGGTACTAAAAGAAAAATAAACTCTAGTTTTCAAAAATTCAGAGGACTTTTCCTTTATAGTTTTTAATTTTTTAAAAAAATTTTGGACTTTTCCTTTTTAAATAGTAAGTTTCAAGATATTTTTTCCATTTTTCTCAATGCCTAAGTTCTAAGTAGTACACTCTATGTTTATAAAAATACACGAAAGTCATAGGTTTTACTTAACTTGGGATGGAGGTCTTATTTTTTTTCTTTTTTTTCCTTGACAGGCAAATCTTTTCCCCAATGTTTGGTGTTGAGCATTTACATTTTCTTTTCCATGAGGAGAATTAAATTTGGTAAGTCCCATTATCTAGCCATGCTTTTAAAATGAGATGCCTTTTGCCAAAGTGAAGTCATTGAATTTTTTTCTAAAGAGAACTGCAGAGCAAATGTTGCCATTCCTTAGGGTGGCTGCTCTCAGTCCTATGCTCTTGATAGAGTCATACCTGGTGGTCTCTAGAGATTCTCATGGGTGAAAGGATGGTAAAACCTGCTTTTTCAATTGAATAATTCTCTGCCAACCTATATTGAAAACAATTAAACCCTGCTTAGATATCAAATTATACATCTTTCAAGTGTTTCTTTTCCATTTGAAACCTTAGGGAAGGAAAAGTGGGTAGCTAAAGACTTATGATTTCTTTGCTTGAAATTGTAGATCTAATCATATGTAAATAGAAGGAAACTTTCAGAGTGAATAAAACTATTGTATATGATTTTTAAATTCCTAGGTTTTAATTTTTTTAGCATGAGAAATGTCAAAAATACTTAATGAAGCAAGAATAGGATGGAAATAGAAATGCTAAAATAATGAAGATTTTACCACTTTTGCTTTACTCAGTTGTTGTTTGCTTATTTCTTTGTTAAAGTATTTTAAAGATCATGGCTTTTGTTCACTTAACAACCTATCTGGGTAACCACTACATATCAGTTTATATAGATGTTATTCATCGTTTTTCTGGCTGCATAGTACTCTTTCATAGAGATGTACCATAATTTATTGTCTTCTATGGTTGGGCATTTTGCTTGTTTCTAATGTTTTGCTATTGGTGATGAAATTCATGTACTTGGAGTACTGTATTTTAACAGGTGCAAATGTCTTCTAGATAAATTCCTAGAAGGATTCCTAGAAAGATTCTATAAGTTATATTGCTTGTTCAAATGCAAATGTCATTTTGGGTATTGCCAAATTCCCCTCCAATGTATTTTTTGTTTGCCTTGCCAACATAGTGAGTTGTCAATTATTTAAATTTCTACCGCTGTCAGGCAAGGAATGACATCACAATATCATTTTCATTCACATTTCTTTTATGAATAAAGCATTGGATATTCCATATGTTTAAGGAGATATTATCTCCTAGATTGTCATTTGTATTTTATTTCATTTATTATTTTTTCTTTCTTTTCTTTTTTTTAACTTATTTTATATTGGAGCACAGTTGATTAACAATGTTGTGTTAGTTTCAAGTGTACAGCAAAGTGATTCAGTTATACATATACATGTATCTATTCCGTTCCAAATTCTTTCATTTGTATTTTAAATTACTTATGATGTTTCTTGCAATGACTTAAGAAAAGTCATAATATTACTCTCATGTCAGTGTTTCTGGATTTGGCATCATAATGTATTTACCTTTGTTTTGTTCTAATGCTTGTACATATATTTCTTTTTCATTTAATCTTTGAGTCACTTGGTATTTATTTTGGTTATCATATGAGTTATGAATCCATGTTTTTGGCAAATGTTACATGTAGTTTTTGGAAGACGCCTTTTGTATCAGGTTTAGAAATTTCCCTTTTATTTATAGTTCACTGAGAGTTATCATGAATGGGTGTGGATTTTATAAACTACTTTTTCTGCATCATTTGATATGATCATGTAGTTTACCTTTATATGTTGTTAATATAGTGGATTATATAACTTAATTTTTGGATATATCACTACCCTTGCATTCCCAGTCAAAAACATACTTTATTGCTACATTTTATTTGATTTGATAACATTTTTAAGGAGTTTTATATCTCGTCTATAGTTTTGTTTTTTTCCTCCTTTTTGTACTGTCTTTTAACTTTTTCTTTTTTTTTTAGTACCAAGGAAATACTCATTCCATAAAATGAGTTGAAATGTGTTCCCTTTTATTTTCAGGAAGAAATGGTTTAGAATTGGCCAAGGTTATTCTTTATTGTTTGATGAAATTCTCTATTGAAACTCTCATAGCCTGGAGATTTGTTTTTTGAGAAGGTTTTTAATTGTGAGTTTAATTTCTTTAACAGTTATAATTCTGTTCAGGTTATGTATTTCATCTTGGTGAGATTTGGCACTTTATGATTTTTAAGGAATTGGTGCAATCCATTTAAGTTGTCAGATTTATGTGCGTAGAACTTCTTCAACCTGATAACGGAGATTAAAAAAACACCCACAGGCAACATTATATTTAGTAGTTTCCTAACTTTGTTAACTTGTCAATGATAACTGCCCTCATAGCTTCATTTGTACTAATGAGTCTAGGTATTGTAATAAGACAAGAAAAAATATATACTTGAAACGATAAGGGAGTTTAACACATCTCAGGGTATAATATTAGTATATAAAAATAATCTATTTTTAAATACTAAAATAAGTGGAAATTGAAAAAAACATTTACAATCACATCAAAAACATGAACTACTTTAACAACAGATATACCAGACTTGTATATCCAAAACTATAAAACATTTCTAAGATAAACTTAAAAAGAATTAAATAGATGAAGAGATATCCCATGTTTATAGATCAGAAGAAGCAATATTATTAAGATTTTTTGTTGCGAATTTATCTGTTGAGTTACAGAAATTCCAATAAAAATCCAAGCAGACGTTTTTGTTGGCATTATCAATCTGATTTTAGAATTTATATGGAAATTATAATGGACCTAAATGTAAAACTATAATTTTAAAATTTCTTGAAGAAAACAGAGGAAATTCCTTGGCTTAGACAAGGTTTCCTTAGGACACAAAAAGAATGAATCATAAAAGAAAAAAATGATACATTTTGCTGCATCAAAATTAAAAACTTTTCAAAAATATTTAACAAAATGAAAAGATCACGTAGAGCCTGGGAGAAAATATTTATAAACATGTTTCCAATAAGACTTGTATTTGGCATATAGCAATAACTCTCAAAACTCAATAATTAGAAAGCAGTTAATCCATTAAAAAAGTCACCAAAAGACTTGTACAGACACTGAACCAAAGATGAAAAATGGCAGTCAAATAAGCACATAAAAAAGATGCTCACCATTATTAATCATTAGGGAAGTGCACATTAAACTACAATGAGTTACCATTAAACACCCATTAGAATAACTCAAACAAACAAAACAAAAATTCAAACAACAACTTAGAATACCCAGAGCTGAAAAGTTGCAGGTTCATTGGGTCTATCATGTTGCTGGTGGATATGCAGTACTGTACCATCATGTACATAAATCATACAACCCAGAGATCCAACTCCTAGATATTTACCTGAGAGAGAAATGAAAACATATGTCCACACTAAGACTAATTTTTGTAGTAGCTTTATTCATAATCAACAAAATTTGATGTATTTATTATCTATTGATGTGTAACAAATTGCCTTAAACAGTGTTTTAGAACAAAAATGGTTAGTATCTCATTTTTTTGTAGGTCAGGAATTCAGAGTGGCTTACCTAAGGGGTTCTAGCTTGGATCTCTCATTTGGTTTCAGTCAGGGTAATGGCTTGGATGTGTTGACCTGAATTATTGACTGGAGTTGGTGGATATAGCTTCATTATGGTTCTCTTACTTAGCTGTCCAGCTGGTGTTGGATGTTAATAAAAGGCCTCTGTTCCTTACATTGAGACCTTTTCTATAGGGATGTTTAAGTACCCTGATGGCATGTCAATTGGGAAAGATGGACCAGGATGTGATTTAAAAAAAAAAAAAGGAAACAAATTATATTCCCCACATCTTAACTAATTTATTACCATGTTATTATTTTATTTAGAAACATACATCAGGAACCTACTATGTACTACAAACTATGCTAGATGGTAGAAATAGCAAAATAAATGAGACACAGCTCCTGCCTTTAAGTACTTTCTAGTGTGGTGGAAAAAGATGGCATATAAACAAAAAGGCAGGAGGCAGAGTTCTTAAAATACACCTTTATAAATTTATTAAATATATGTTTTTGTAAAATTTTTTATCACTGATGTAAGCATATAACATGGTTCCTTTTATAAAATAAACACCAAAATACTATTAACTTAATATACAAAGTTTTAGATTTTCCACAGATATTTAAAAATCATTTCAAATACATTTATACTTTTAGTGTAGAAATTTAGAATCTGATAGGGAGTAAATATCCATATTTTTAGAATTGGAAGTTCCCATTTTAATAAGGTTGCTTATCCATCTCCATAAAAAGCAGGAATGTCTTCAGTGACAATCTCTAAACATAATGGGAAAATAATCTGTGAAATTTTATGGTAGATCCTTTATATTTCCCTGTATTTTTGAAAAATCCCTGTTAAACTATAATATACATGTGGAAAAATGCACTTATTATAAATGCAATTCAAGGAATTTTGTCAGTGTCCCCACGTCACTAGCAATAGATCAAGAAACAGAGTGTTATAAATACTCAATAGCACCCTTGTGCCCTCTTCAGATTACTTCCCTTCCCCAACGGTAATCTTATCCTGAATTCTATTGGTATAGAGTAGTTTTGC
This sequence comes from Phocoena sinus, assembly GCF_008692025.1. Classification (NCBI taxonomy): domain Eukaryota; kingdom Metazoa; phylum Chordata; class Mammalia; order Artiodactyla; family Phocoenidae; genus Phocoena; species Phocoena sinus. The sequence goes on from NC_045767.1 coordinate 23,308,182, forward strand.
TTGTTTTTTTGATACTTACATAAGTTAAGTCATACTGTGTGTACACTTGTTCTCGCCATTGTCATTTAATGTCAAGCTTGTGAGATTCATCCGTGGGCTATATAGCATTTTAGATCATTGATTCTCATTTCTGTGTATTCCTTGTGAAAAACCACAATTTATCAGTTCTGCTCTTGTGGACATTTTGAGTAGTTTCAAGTTTGGAGATATAGAAAAGAGTACTGCTATAAACATTTTATTGCATGGTTTTTGGTGCACATTTCTGCTAGGTATATACAGAGGAATGGAATTGCTAGGCCTTAGGACAGACGTATGTGCAGATTTAGTAGGTACTGCTAAAAACTTTCCCAAAGTGGTTATATATATTAAACTTTTTTTCCTTTTGCTTGCTTCTCACACCTTTCCACCAAAATACCAATCACAATGTAATAAAGCAAATACGAGCACTGCGCAAAGTAAACTATAAGAATAAAATTTCTTGGGCTTCCCTGGTGGCGCAGGGGACACGGGTTCGTGCCCCGGTCCAGGAAGATCCCACATGCCGCATAGCGGCTAGGCCCACGAGCCATGGCCGCTGAGCCTGCATGTCCGGAGCCTGTGCTCCGCAACGGGAGAGGCCACAACAGTGAGAGGCCCGCGTACCACAAAAAAAAAAAAAAAAGAATAAAATTTCTTTGAAATTCTAAAAATTTATGAGCCTTATTTTTATTTGCTCGTTTGTCTGAGTATATTTTTAAAAAGGTAAAACTGCTAATCATTTATGTTATTTAGTATTCCTCCAAAATGTGAGTAAAATTGAACCTCCCAGAAGGGTCATTGTACATCATCTGGTAAACCATCTCCTACCCATAAGGATAGCCCAATTGAGAACCTTGGGTGTAGACTAATATAAGGATATAACAAGTGCAGAATGGGGCTAGTGCTTCTTGAGGGTCTACTGTGTGATAGTCATTGCCTAGGTGTAGCATGTATATAATCTCTTTTACCCCTCATCAGACAAATCCCTATGAGGGGGATATGTTATCCTCATTTTTATAAATTAAAAACAAAGAATTAGAGGGTTTGTAGGTAGATGTGTCTGGTCTGCTTAGTTTAATTTGTGTGGTTTACCAGTTTTTAGAAATGGAACTTTTTGCTATGTTTTGCTGGTATGTATGGGAAGGATGGGGAGAGTGACAGGGGACAGAAGATGTGCTTGAAAGTGTCCTAAAATAAATTTAAAAGACCAGGGTTTAAGGTTGGCTGTGTTATATAAGGCAAGAGTTTTTATCCTTCTGAATTTCAGTTATCCTTACATGAAAAAATGAGATAATGTTATTTTCTCTCACTACTTGACTGAGTTTTTGTGAGAATGATACATATGAAAAGATCAAAATGAAATCAAAACATTAAACAAATTACTTAGCCTACTCATCATTTATATCTATAAATTTTTGTCTAATATTTTTTCCTAGGTCTATGTATGCTCATAACATAGTGTTCATTTTGGGTAGGTCAGGCTTAGTGAAGCACAATTTACACAAAATAAAATTCTGCCATTTTAGGAAATCTTGAATTCTTGACAGAACTATTGAAATATATGACTTGGGGAAATTGTCTTCTTTTTTTCCCCCAAGGTTGATCTCCTTTATTTATTTATTTTAAAAATTAAAGTATAATTGATTAAAAATACTAGTTAGTTTCAGATGTACAACATAGTGATTCAGTATTTTTGCAGACTATATTTCATTATAGGTTATTACAAGGTAATGGGTATAATTTTCTGTGCTGTACAGTAAATCTTTGTTGCTTACCTATTATGTGTATTGTGTATGTGTGTGCATATATATATATGCACACACACACACACATACACACACACACATATACATACTAGTGTGTATCTGTTAATCCCATACCCCTAATTTGTCCCTTCCCCCTTTCCTCTCCCCTTTGGTCACCACAAGTTTGTTTTCTATATCTGTGAGCCTGTTTCAGTTTTGCACATACATTCATTTGTATTAGCTTTTAGATTCCACATATAAATGGTAACATGTAGTATTTGTCTTTCTTTCTTTGGCTATTTCACTAAGCATAATGTTCTCTAGGTTCATACGCATTGCTGCAAATGGCAGTATTTCATTCTTTTTTTATGGCTGAGTAATGTTCCATTGTATATATATACCACATGTTATTAATTCAATCATCTGTTGATGGGCACTTGGGTTGCTTCCATGTCTTGGCTGTTGAATAGTACAGGTATGAATGTGGGGAAGCATGTTTTCAAAACATTAGTGTTTCGTTTTTTTTTTTTTTTTTCTGGATATGTGCCCAGGAGTAGAATTGCTGGGTGATATGGTAGTTCTATTTTTAGTTTTCTGAGGAACCTCCATACTATTTTCCATAGTGGCTGCAACAATTTACATTCACACCAGCAGTGTATGAGGGTTCCATTTTCTTCACATCCTCTCCAATGTTTGTTATTTATAGACTTTTTGATGCCATTCTGACAGGTGTGATGTGATACTACATTGTGGTTTCAATTTGCACTTCTCTAACAGTTAGTGATGTTGAACATCTTTTTGTGTGCCTATTAGCCATATGCATGTCTTCTTTAATAACATCTATTCAAGTCTTCTGTTTATTTTTCTGATTAGATAGTTTTTTTGATATTGAGTTGTATGAGCTCTTTGTATATTTTGGATATTAATCCCTTGTTGGACATATCATTTGCAGATACTTTTCCCAGTCCGTAGGTTGTCTTTTAATTTTATTGATGGTTTCCTTTGCTGTGCAAAAGATTTTAAATTTAATTAGTTCACATTTGGTTATTTTAACTTTTATTTCTTATGCCTTAGGGGTTTGATCCAAGAAAATATTGCTATGATTTATGTCAAAGAGTGTTCTGCCTTTGTTCTCTTCTTGGAATTTTATGGTGTCATGTCTTACATTTAAGCCATTAAAACATTTTGAGTTTATTTTTGTATTTGATGTGAGGGAATCTTCTAATCTTATTGTTTTGCATGTGGCTGTCCAGTTTTCCCAGCACCCCTTGTTAGAGAGACTGTCTTTTCTCTATTGTATATCTTGCCTCCTTTGTTGTTGCCAGTACCGTGTTGTTTTGATTACTGTAGCTATGTAGTATAGTCTGAAGTCTGAGAGGGTTATACCTCCAGCTTTGTTCTCTTTTTCTCAAGATTGCTTTGACACTCTGGGGTCTTTTGTGATTCCATATAAATTTTAGGATTACTTTTTCTGGATCTGTGAAAAATGTCATGGATATTTTGATAGGGATTGTACTAAATCTGTAGATTGCTTTGGGTAGTAAGGCCATTTTAACAATATAAATTCTTCCAATCCAAGAGCATAGGATAATTTTCCATTTCTTTGAATCATGTTCAATTTCCTTCATCAGTGCTTTATAGTTTTCAGACTATATGTCTTTTACCTCCTTGGTTAAGTTTATTCACATGTATTTTATTTTTTGTTGCTATTTTTTAAACAGAATCTTAAAAATTTCTCTTCCTGGGATTTCATTATTAGTGAATAGAAATGCATCAGATTTCTGTATATTAGTCTTGTATACTGCAGCCTTGCTGAATTCATTTATAGCTCTAATAGTTTTGGGGTGGAGACTTTAGGGTTCTCTACATAGAGTATCATGTCATCTGCAAGTAGTGACAGTTTTACCTCTTCTCTTCCAACTTGGATACCTTTTATTTCTTTTTCTTGTCTGATTGCTGTGCCTAGGACTTCCAATACCTTTTGAAATAGAAGCAGTGAGAGTGGGCATCCCTGTCTTTTTCCTGAATTTTGTGGGAAGGCTTTCAGCTTCTCACCATTGTGTACGATGTTGGCTGTGGGTTTGTAGTAAATTGCCTTAATTGTGTTGAGATATGTTCCCTCTATATTCACTTTGATGAGAGTTTTTCATCATGAATGGATGTTGAATTCTGCCAAATGCTTTTTCTGCATCTATTGGGATGATCATGTTTTTTTGTCTTTCCTTTTGTTAATGTGGTCTATCACATTTACTGATGTGCATATGTTGAACCATCTTTGTGACCCTGGAATAAATCCAAGTTGATCATGGTGCATGATTGTCTTTATGTATTGTTGCAACCAGTTTGCTAATATTTTGTTGAGGATTTTTGCATCTATAATCATCAGATACATTGGCCTGTAATTTTCTTTTTTTGTAGTGTCTTTGGTTTTGGTATCAGGGTAATGGTGGGCTCATAGAATGAATTTGGGAATGTTCCCTCCTCTTCAGTTTTTTCAAGTAGTTTGAGAAGGATAGGTATAAGTTCTTCTTTATATGTTTGGTAGAATTTCCCTGTGACTCTCTGGTCCTGAATTTTGTTTGCCTGGAATATTTTAATTACAGATTCAATTTCACTTCTAGTGATCAGTCTGTTCAAAGTCTCTGTTTCATCTTGATTCAGTCTTGGCAGGCTATGTTTACAGAAATGTGTTTATTTCTTCTAGGCTTTCCAATTTTTTGGCATATAACTTCTTCATAGTATTCTCTTACGATTTTTGTATCTCTTTGGTATTGGTTGTTATTTCTCCTCTTTCATTTCTTATTTTATTTGGGTCCTTTTTCTTTTCTTCTTGATGAGCCTGGCTAAAGGTTTAGCTATTTTGTCCGTCTTTTCAAAAAACCAACTCTTGGTTTCATTGATCTTTTTTATTGTTTTTTGATCTCTATTTATTTCCTCTCTGTTCTGTATTATTTTTTTCCTTCTGCTGATTTTGGGCTTTAATTATCTCTTTTCTATTTCTTTTAGGTGGTAGGTTAGGTTGTTTATTTGAGATCATTCTTGTTTCCTTATGAAGGCCTTTATCACTATGAACTTCCCTTTTAGAACTGCTTTTTCTGCATCCCCTAGATTTTAGAAAGTTGTGTTTTCCTTTTTTGTTTGTCTTGAAGTATTTTCTGATTTCCTTTTTGATTTCACAATTTACCCACTGGTTTTTTAGTATTTAGTATGCTGTTTAGTCTCAACGTGTTTATTCTTTTCCCGTTTTTCTTTCTATAGTTGATTTCTAGTTTCATACAATTGTGGTCAGAAAAGATTCTTGATATAATTTCTGTTCTCCTAAATCTGCTGAGGACTTTTTGTGACCTAGTATGTCATGTATCCTGGAGAAGGTTCCATGCATACTTGAAAAGAATGTGTATTTTGCTTTTTTTGGATGTAATGTCCTGTAGACATCAGTTATGTCCAACTGGTGTTTTGTGTCATTTAGGACCTCTGCCGCCCTATTGATTTTCTCTCTGGATGATTTTTCATTGATATCAGTGAGGTGTTAAAGTCCCATACTATTCTTATTATTGTATTATTGTCAATTTTTCCCTTTATATTTGTTAGTATCTGCTTTATATACCTAGTTGCTCCTGTATTGGGTGCATGTATATTAACCAGTGTAATATCCTCTTCTTGTATTGACTCCTTTATCCTTGTATAATGCCCTTCTTTGTCTTTTATTACACTCTTTATTTTAAAGTCTATTTTGTCTGATATGAGTATTTATACCCCCTGCTTTCTTGTTGGTTCCATTTGCATGAAATAAATTTTTCTATCCCCTCACTTTCAGTCTGTGTGTGTCTTTCATCCTGAATTTGGTCTCTTGTAGGCAGCATATTGAAGGGTCTTGTTTTTAATCCAATCAGCCACCCTATGTTTTTTGATCAGAGCTCTTAGTCCATTGATATTTAAAGGAGTTATTGATAGGTATGTACTTGTTGGCATTTTATACTTGTTTTTCAGTTGTTTTTGTAGTTCTTTTTTGTTCATTTCTTCTTTTTTTCCTATTGTGGTTTGATGATTTTCCTTTGTAGTATTTTTGAGTTCTCTTCTTTTTGGTTTTTGTGTATATATTGTAGGTTTTTGATTTGTGGTTACCACGGGGTTCATATATGTTGACCCATATTTATATCTACTTGCTCTAACTGGTAATTATTTAAGTGCAAACACATTCTAAAAGATCGACATCTTTTACTCCCCTCATGTTTTACATCTTCATACATATCCCTTTGCTGTTTATTGTAGTTATAGTTACTTTTACAATTTTTGGTTTGTTCTTCAATTACATATTGGCTTGTTTAAGTGATCCTCTGTCCTTACTCTATATTTGACTTTCCTGTTGGGATTTTCCCTTTCTTATAGATTCTTACTACTTTTGGGAGTCTGCTCCTAAGTTGCTGGAGTGGATGTCCTGAAGGTTAGGCTCAGGCAACTCTGTTCCCTTTAAGTATGTTTTTTTCCTTCTCGCTGCACTGGGGTCTGTGCCTCAAAGGAGTGGAGTGCTGTAGTAAGTGGGGGCTCGTGTGCTTACAGAGGTCTGATATGCTGCATGTGTAGGCATCTGCAGATCTGCTCAGATACAGCCCAAGGTCACATCTTTTCTCCTGTTGTGCTTGTCCTAGTTCTAGTTCAAGGTTATGGCATGTATTGGGTGGGGCTGGAGCGTTGGCTCACTTAGGGCTGTGGTTCGTGGCATGTTATTTGCAAGGGTTCAAGGGGCTGGACTGCCATCAGAAGTCTGGGCTGGTTCTGTGGTGCTGTTTGAGTAAGTACAACAGTGACCACCTCTGCCCCACCAGGACCACTCCCCAGGCCCCTGTGCCACATCTGCATCCCTAGATTGAGTCTTTTCCCAGGACCTGTCTGCCCCAGATCCAGTGCCAAGCTGTGGCATGGAGTGAGTGGGGCTTGCTTGTTCACTCAGCTCAGACTGGGGACCATGGTGAAGTGACACCTACTAGGGCAGGTCTCTCCACCCTGCCTGGTGGCAAGCCAGCACTTGCACACTCTTCACAAGTGGAGTCTAGGTTTCTCCAGCCATTATATCTGTCCTAGTGGTTCTACAATCAACCAAATGAGTTTGTCTCCTCTGTGTAGGATGCCAGGACTGGGATGCCCAGTCTGTGATTCAACCTAGGGCAAGTGTCTGCCTGTGCGGTCTCCCATTTCCTCTTAGTCCCCTCTCAGGGACACAGGTCCTGATCCCATACTTTTCTTCTCATCCTACCCAATTATATGAGAATCTTTCTTGTAGCCTTGGTAGTATAGGAGTTCTTCTGCCAGTTTCCAGTTACTTTTCAGTGAGACTTGTTCCACATGTAGATGTATTTTTGGTGTGTTTGTAGGGGGAGGTGAACTCCACATCCTCTTACTCCACCATCTTGATTCCCCTTCCTGTCTTCCCCTTGGGTCTCAGTTTCCAAATCTTTAAAGTGAAGGGGAATGTGGCTAGAAAATTGCAAAGTTCTGCATTTTCTTTTGGTACAATTTAGATTCTGATAATGATGTTTATGAAAAGGCAGTTGAAGTGGGAGTGACTTGGGAATGCTACCTACCATAATTTTAAAGACAGATGCCTTTACATGTCAGTTTATATTAAAGAAATACTTAAGAAGTACAGGAGGAATTAGAATTAACTGTGAGTTTCTTTGTATAAGACAAATCTTTGGTTTACTTATAAAGATAAATACCTTAGACATGGAAGCAACCTAAATGTCCATCGACAGAGGAATGGATAAAGAAGATGTAGTACATATATACAATGGAATATTACTCAGCTATTAAAAAGAATGAAATAATACCACTTGCAGCAACATGGGCAGACCTAGAGATTGTCATACTGAAGTAAGTAAGTCAGACAGGGAAAGAGAAATATTGTGTGATATCACTTATATGTGGAATCTAAAAAGAAATGATACAAATGAACTTATTTACAAAACAAACAGAATCAAAGATTTAGAGAATGAATTTATGGTTAACATGGGGGAAGGGCTAGTTATGGATTTGGGGATTGACATGTATGCACTGCCATATTTAAAATGGATAACCAAGAAGGACCTACTGTATAGCACAGGGATCTCTGCTCAATATTACGTAACAACCTAAATGGGAAAATAATAGATATATGTGTATGTATAACTGAATCACTTTGCTGTATACCTGGAACTATCACAACATTGTTAATCAACTATACTCCAATATTAAATAAAAAGTTTAAAAAAGATAAGTATCTTAAAATGATACTTATTTATCCATATAGGTAAGTCTTTATTCTTTTCTTGATCCTAGAAAACTCCAGAGTATCATAAATTAAATTCTTGCTAAAAACCTTCAATGCAATTCTGGTTTTTGTATATAAGATAATGTTCAAACTCTTTAGCGAAGCATGTAAGTCTCTTGATCAGTTTTCCGCGCATGATTTCCAACTTTCTCACCTAAAACTCATTCAAATCCTCCTTCTATGGCATCTCTGAAATAACTGTGAGATACTACTTCAGGAGTCACGTTTTGTTCCTTCCTTTGTCTAGAAGCTCTTTCCTGCTCACTCACCTCTTAAAAGCTCATTTTAGACAACCTCTTCTCTGGGAGGACATTCTTCTTTTTATTTCCTCCACGGAATATGAGCCCTGGGCTTGGCTCCATTTCCTTTGAATCACCAGTGCATCGTATAGTGCTTGGCACGTAGTTGACATAATAATATATATTTTATGAACAAATGAATATCTTTATTAAATAACATTGGCATATTTTAGGCACTCTTTGAAGAATTTCACATTACTTTGAATGTGAATTTCCTAGAAGTGACATTGTTTCAACACTGATTATGTGCGATATTTATTTATATTTAAATGTCATATTGTTAAAGAATAATATGTAGTATAAATACTAATCTCCAGTCATTTTTACATAAGTTGAACATACGTTAAAAATACCAATGTTAAAAACAAAATGCAATTCTTTATTGTGAACCAAATAGGTAAAAATAAATGAAGACACTAGATTTGCTAGGATGATAGCTTGCAAGTTATTATCAGTTTCTCCTTCATCTATTTGGTTGTTTTACTTTGACAACAATAAGCAAAAGCTAATGTGAATTTAACTAAATTAAAGACATTCAGTTTGATCATGAACATCTGGAAGTATAATATACAGGGTTAGTTATGTGCTTCTAGAAATAGAAAAAATAGAGTAATTACGAAAAAATATTTTAAGAGATAAAGGAATATTAAAAAAATAGAAACTTTTCAAACCTTTGGTACTGTTTTAATGAAGTTATTTCACTTAATTTACCCTTGTTCTTAAATAATATAACTTATTCATACACACTACTTATTGAAGAAAATCAAATGTTTAAGTACATTGCTATCAATTAACATCTGAGAGCATCTGAGAAAGATGTGTTCCCATTTTTAAAGAAAGATAATGTCTAAATATTGTGCTATAGTTTGATACTGCTTTTGACACAGAATCAAAACAGTAAGCACAGACTCTAAAGATTTCAGTACAGTTGACCCTTGTACAATGCATTTGAGCTGCAAGGATCTGCTTATGCATGGATTTTTTTTTCAATAAATATGTAATATGGTACTACATTATCTGTGGCTGGTTGGATCCATGGATGTGAACTACCGTATGGGGGCTGACTGTAAAGTTATATGTTGCTTTTCTACTGCATGTGGGTGGATACCCCTAACTTCTGCATTGTTCAAGGGTCAACTGTGTTTATTAATGCCAACATTAATTTTGAATGCCTATGGCAAATTTCTCCAAAGTACTGTTTTCAAAAAAATTGCATAGAAAATAATACATGCGTAACTCAGCAAAATTTTATCATGCTAAGTATATTTGGAACTTATTATTATATTTCCTGTTATTTTCCATGGTGATTACAAACTGTTCTCCTCCAGAACTCTTTAAGAGACTTCTGTGAAGTACTGACACTGAAGAAAGAAAATATGCACTTTGATATGTTCACAATATGTTCAGAAACTTATCTTAAACTCTTAGCCAGGCAATATGTTTGAGAATTGAAGTTACTTTTAGTGTTTGTTAGTTCTGATAAGGATTGAGAATTGTATTCGGAAATTACCAAGTGTTTAAGACTTTTGAAAGAGGTGAGGCTAAGTAGGGTTGAAGAACAGAAAATGAATGTAGGCATAGTTATGATTGAAAGGTTGCTCCTGGAAAAGAGAGAACAGACAAGAAAGATTATATATATACATATATATATACATATATGTATATATATATTTCCAACTTTGCAAAATTAATAGCAGAGATTTTCACTTCTTAAAATTCAGTATTTTACATAAACATAACCCTATATCCATTATGTATAAATATGATAAGATAATTATAATGGAGAAGAATTATGAAGTACTGAGTGAAGTCAGAGTTAGATAAAATTGTTTAATCTTTAGCAAAGTAATATATATATGCATAGTAAAGATCAAATATTTCAGAAGGGCTTGCAAAATAAGAAATCTCTCTAGTCTGTCTTCCTTAGTCATGGTCTTATTCCCTGGAGGTACTTGCAAGCATTTTCAATAATTAGTTATTTTAGTACTAACTGATATACCTCTATCATGTTTAAACATGTTTCTTTATTTATCAATGATAGATCATGATAAGTATTGTTCTCATGATTTTTCCCAAACTCCTGCTTATTTATTTATTTTAACTTGTTTATTTCTCTTCTTGGCATATCTTTCCTTGAAACATCTATGTTTACCTCACTTTGCTCAGATCTCTGTTCAGATGTCACCTCCATTGAAAAGCTGGTATGTGTAAAATAGCTATAATCCCCTCCCCCTGATTTACTTTTCCAAACTGTACTTACTATTGCCTGACATAAATTTGTTCCTATTTATTTACTGCCTGTGTACTTTACTGATATGTAAATTCCATAGTGGAGACTATCTTTTTTGCTTATTGGTATATCTCTAGTGCTTAAACCAGGGTCAGTCACATTGTAGGAATGCATTAAATATTTGTTAAATAAATCAGTGAATAAATGTTTAAAATAATGCCTGATATGCAGTGTTATTGACTAATATAGGCTAATAATAATAATTAATATCACAAAATTTAAAAAATTTATAAACCCAAGAAATGTTTATTTTGTTTATAACATTATTACTGTAGGTATACCAGTTTTATTTAAATAAAAGATGAGCTTCAGATAATCAAACCTACTATTCCTGTGCAAAAATGTTATTTTAATCTTTGACATCCAATAGATGTGATACATTTATATGTGAGTTATATCTTAATCTTTGTAACCCTAATAGCCATGCCAACAGTGAAAACATAGTGAATAAAAAGTCTTAATCATTAAAGCAGTACAGTATTACCTAGTCCTGAAAGATAAAGGATACATAGAAATATGTTACAAAGAAAACCACTAATCCATTTTGAGTTTATTTTTGTGTATGGTGTTAGGAGTGTTCTAATTTCGTTATTTATGGATTAAAGACCTAAATGTAAGGCTGGACACTATAAAACTATTAGAGGAAAACATAGGCAGAACATATTTTGACATAAATCACAGCAAGATCTTTTCTGACCCACCTCCTAGAGTAATGAAAATAAAAACAAAAATAAACAAATGGAACCTAATGAAACTTAAAAACTTTTGCATAGCAAAGGAAACCATAAACAAGATGAAAAGACAACCCTCAGAGTGGGAGATAATATTTGCAAATGAAGCAACTGACAATGGATTAATCTCCAAAATATACGAACAGCTCATGCAGCTCAATAAAAAAAAAAAAAACCCAATCAAAAAATGGGTGGAAGACCTAAATAGACTTTTCTCCAAAGAAGACATACAGATGGCCAAGAGGCAAAGGAATATATGCTCAACATCACTAATTATTAGGGAAATGCAAATAAAAACTACAATGAGGTGCCACCTCACACTGGTCAGATGGCCATCATCAAAAAATCTACAAACAATAAGTGCTGGAGAGGGTGTGGAGAAAAGGGAACCCTCTTGCACTGTTGGTGGGAATGTAAATTGATACAGCCACTATGGAGAACAGTATGGAGGTTCCTTAAAAAACTAAAAGTAGAACTACCATATGACCCAGCAGTCCCACTCCTGGGCATATACCTGGAGAAAACCACAATTCCAAAAGATACATGGACCCCAATGTTCATTGAATCACTATTTAGAATAGCTGGGACACGGAAGCAACCTAAATGTCCATCACCAGAGGAATGGATAAAGAAGATGTGGTACATATATACAATGGAATATTACTCAGCCATAAAAGGGAATGAAATTGTGGCATTTTCAGAGATGTGGGTGGACGTAGAGACTGTTATACAGAGTGAAGTAAGTGAGAAAGAGAAAAACAAATATTGTATATTAATTCATATATGTGGACTTTAGAAAAATCGTACAGATGAACCTCTTTGCAAAGCAGAAATAGAGACACATGTAGACAACAAACGTATGGACACCAACGCTGGGGGGTGGAATGGATTGGGAGATTGGGATTGAGGTATGTACACTACTATGTATGAAGTAGATGGCTGGTGAAGGCCTACTATATAGTACAGGGGACCAAAAATAAGAAGGTACAATCTGTTTGCAGGACATTTGTTAAGTTAACCTTAAAAATGCATTCCAATATACCCTGGGTGCAAATACTGTCTGATTCCACTTAAACAAGGTACCTACATTAGTCAAATTCATAGAGTCAGAAAGTACATTGGTAGATACCAGGGGCTGGGTGGTGGAGGGCAGGGAAATGGGGAGTTAGTGTTTAGTGGGGACAGACTTTCAGTTTAGGAAGGTGAAAAATTCAGGAGATGGATGATGATGAGAGTTGCACAACAATGTGAATGTACTTAGTGCCACTGAACTGTACAGTTAAATGCAGTTAACATAGTATGTTTTATACTATGTGACTTTTTTTTTACATCTTTATTGGAGTATAATTGCTTTACAATGGTGTGTTAGTTTCTGCTTTATAACAAAGTGAATCAGTTATACATACATATATGTTCCCATATCTCTTCCCTCTTGCGTCTCCCTCCCTCCCACACTCCCTATCCTGCCCCTCTAGGTGGTAAGGAAGCACCGAGCTGATCTCCCTGTGCTATGTGGCTGCTTCCCACTAGCTATCTATTTTATGTTTGTTAGTGTATATATGACCATGCCACTCTCTCACTTTCTCACAGCTTACCCTTCCCCCTCCCCATATCCTCAAGTCCATTCTCTAGTAGGTCTGTGTCTTTGTTCCTGTCTTACCCCTAGGTTCTTCATAACATTTTTTTCTTAAATTCCATATATATGTGTTAGCATATGGTATTTATCTTTCTCTTTCTGACTTACTTCACTCTGTATGACAGACTATAGGTCCATCCACCTCATTACAAATAGCTCAATTTTGTTTCTTTTTATGGCTGAGTAATATTCCATTGTACATATGTGCCACAGCTTCTTTATCCATTCATCCGATGATGGACACTTAGGTTGCTTCCATCTCCGGGCTTTTGTAAATAGAGCTTCAATGAACATTTTGGTACATGACTCTTTTTGAATTATGGTTTTCTCAGGGCATATGCCCAGTAGTGGGATTGCTGGGTCATATGGTAGTTCTATTTGTAGTTTTTTAAGGCACCTCCATACTGTTCTCCATAGTGGCTGTACCACTTCACATTCCCACCAGCAGTGCAAGAGTATTTCCTTTTCTCCACACCCTCTCCAGCATTTATTGTTTCTAGATTTTTTGATGATGGCCATTCTGACTGGTGTGAGATGATATCTCATTGTATTTTTGATTTGCAATTCTCTAATGATTAATGATGTTGAGCATTCTTTCATGTGTTTGTTGGCAGTCTGTATATCATCTTTGGAGAAATGTCTATTTAGGTCTTCTGCCCATTTTTGGATTGGATTTTTTGTTTTTTTGTTATTGAGCTGCATGAGCTGCTTATAAATTTTGGAGATTAATCCTTTGTCAGTTGCTTCATTTGCAAATATTTTCTCCCATTCTGAGAGTTGTCTTTTGGTCTTGTTTATGGTTCCCATTGCTGTGCAAAAGCTTTTAAGTTTCATTAGGTGCCATTTGTTTATTTTTGGGTTTTTTTCCGTTTCTCTAAGAGGTGGGTCAAAAAGGATCTTGCTGTGATTTATGTTATAGAGTGTTCTGCCTATGTTTTCCTGTAAGAGTTTGATAGTTTCTGGCCTTATATTTAGGTCTTTAATCCATTTTGAGCTTATTTTTGTGTATGGTGTTAGGGAGTGATCTAATCTCATACCTTTACATGTACCTTTCTAGTTTTCCCAGCACCACTTGTTGAAGAGGCTGTCCTTTCTCCACTGTACTTTCCTGCCTCCTTTATCAAAGATAAGGTGACCATGTGTGCGTGGGTTTATCTCTGGGCTTTCTATCCTGTTCCGTTGATCTGTATTTCTGTTTCTGTGCCAGTACCATACTGTCTTGATTACTGTAGCTTTGTAGTATAGTCTGAAGTCACAGAGCCTGATACCTCCAGCTCCCTTTTTCATTCCCAAGATTGCTTTGGCTATTTGGAGTGTTCTGTGTTTCCATACAAATTGTGAAATTTTTTGTTGTAGTTCTCTGAAAAATACCAGTGATAGTTTGGTAGGGATTGCATTGAGTCTGTAGATTGCTTTGTGTAGTAGAGTCATTTTCACAATGTTGATTCTTCCTATCCAAGAACATGGTATATCTCTCCGTCTATTTTTATCATCTTTAATTTCTTTCATCAATGTCTTATAATTTTCTGCATACAGGTATTTTGTTTCCTTAGGTAGGTTTATTCCTAGATACTTTATTCTTTTTGTTGCAGTGTAAATGGGAGTGTTTTCTTGATTCACTTTCAGATTTTTCAGTATTAGTGTATAGGAATGCCAGAGATTTCTGTGCATTAATTTTGTATCCTGCTACTTTACCAAATTCATTGATTAGCTCTAGTAGTTTTCTGGTAGCATCTTTAGGATTCTCTATCTATAGCATATTATCATGTCATCTGCAAACAGTGACAGCTTTACTTCTTCTCTTCCGATTTGGATTACTTTTATTTCCTGTTCCTCTCTGTTTGCTGTGGCTAAAACTTCCAAACCTATGTTGAATAAGAGTGGTGAGAGTGGGCAACGTTGTCTTATTCGTGATGTTAGTGGAAATGCTTTCAGTTTTTCACCATTGAGGACGATGTTGGCTGTGGGTTTGTCATATGTGGCCTTTATTACGTTGAGGAAAGTTCCCTCTATGCCTACTTTCTGGAGGGTTTTGATCATAAATGGGTGTTGAATTTTGTCGAAAGCTTTCTCTGCATCTATTGAGATGACCATATGGTTTTTCTCCTTCAATTTGTTAATATGGTATATCACATTGATTGATTTGCGTATATTGAGGAATCCTTGCATTCTTGGAATAAACCCCACTTGATCATGGTGTATGATCCTTTTAATGTGCTGTTGGATTCTGTTTGCTAGTATTTTGTTGAGGATTTTTGCATCTATGTTCATCAGTGATATTGACCTGTAGTTTTCTTTCTTTGTGACTGCTTGTCTGGTTTTGGTATCAAGGTGATGGTGGCCTTGTAGAATGTGTTTGGGAGTTTTCCTCCCCCTGCTATATTTTGGAAGAGTTTGAGAAGGATAGGTGTTAGCTCTTCTCTAAATGTTTGATAGAATTCGCCTGTGAAGCCATATGGTCCTGGGCTTTTGTTTTTTGGAAGATTTTTAATCATGATATCAATTTCAGTGCTTGTGATTCGTCTGTTCATATTTTCTATTTCTTCATAGTTCAGTCTCAGAAGGTTGTGCATTTCTAAGAATTTGTCCATTTCTTCCAGGTTGTCCATTTTATTGGCATAGAGTTGCTTGTAGTAATCTCTCATGATCCTTTGCATTTCTGCAGTGTCAGTTGTTACTTCTCCTTTTTCATCTCTAATTCTATTGATTGGAGTCTTCTCCCTTTTTTTCTGGATGAGTCTGGCTAATGGTTTATCAATTTTGTTTGTCTTCTCAAAGCACCAGCTTTTCATTTTATTGATCTTTGCTATCGTTTCCTTCGTTTCTTTTTCATTTATTTCTGATCTGATCTTTATGAGTTCTTTCCTTCTGCTAACTTGGGGTTTTTTGTTCTTCTTTCTCTAGTTGTTTTAGGTGCAAGGTTAGGTTGTTTATTCGAGATGTTTCCTGTTTCTTAAGGTATGATTGTATTGCTATAAACTTCCCTCTTAGAACTGCTTTTGCTGCATTCCATAGGTTTTGGGTCATTGTTTCTCCACTGTCATTTGTTTCTAGGTATTTTTTGATTTCCTCTTTGATTTCTTCAGTGATTACTTCGGTATTAAGTAGTGTATTATTTAGCCTCTATATGTTTATATTTTTTACAGATCTTTTCCTGTAATGATATCTAGTCTCATAGCGTTGTGGTCGGAAAAGATACTTGATACAATTTCAATTTTCTTAAATTTACCAAGGCTTGATATATGACCCAAGATTTGATCTATCCTGGACAATGTTCCATGAGCACTTGAGAAAAATGTGTATTCTGTTGTTTTTGGATGGAATGTCCTATAAATATCAATTAAGCACATCTTGTTTAATGTATCATTAAAAACTTGTGTTTCCTTATTTATTTTCATTTTGGATGATCTGTCCATGGGTGAACGTGTGGTGTTAAAGTCCCCTACCATGATTGTGTTACTGTCGATTTCCCCTTTTATGGCTGTTAGGATTTGCCTTATGTATTGAGGTGCTCCTATGTTGGGTGCATAAATATTTACAATTGTTATATCTTCTTCTTGGATTGATCCCTTGATCATTATGTAGTGTCCTTCTTTGTCTTCTGTAATACTCTTTGTCTCAAAGTCTATTTTGTCTGATATGAGAATTGCTACTCCAGGTTTCTTTTGGTTTCCATTTGCATGGAATATCTTTTTCCATCCCCTTACTTTCAGTCTGTATGTTTCTCTAGATCTGAAGTGGGTCTCTTGTAGACAGCATATATATGGGTTTTGTTTTTGTATCCATTCAGCGAATATGTGTCTTTTGGTGGGAGCATTTAGTCCATTTACATTTAAGGTAATTATCGATATGTATGTTCCTATTTTCATTTTCTTGTTTTGGGTTTGTTATTGTAGGTCTTTTCCTTCATTTGTGTTTCTTGCCTGGAGAAGTTCCTTTAGCATTTGTTGTAAAGCTGGTTTGGTGGTGCTGAACTTTTTCAGCTTTTGCTTGACTGTAAAGGTTTTAATTTCTCCATCGAATCTGAATGAGATCCTTTCTGGGTATCGTAATCTTGGTTGCAGGTTTTTCTCCTTCATCACTTTAAATATGTCCTGCCAGTCCCTTCTGGCTTGCAGTGTTTCTGCTGAAAGATCAGCTGTTAACCTTATGGGGATTCCCTTGTGTGTTATTTGTTGTTTTTCCCTTGCTGCTTTTAGTATGTTTTCTGTGGATTTAATTTTTGACAGTTTGATTAATATGTGTCTTTTCATGTTTGTCCTTGGATTTGTCCTGTATGGGACTCCCTGTGCTTCCTGGACTTGATTAACTATTTCCTCTCCCATATTACGGAAGTTTTCAACTATCATCTCTTCAAATATTTTCTCAGTCCCTTTCTTTTTCTCTTTTCCTTCTGAACCCCTATAATTCGAATGTTGGTGCGTTTAATGTTGTTCCAGAAGTCTCTGAGATTGTCCTCAGTTATTTTCATTCTTTTTTCTTTATTCTGCTGTATTTCCACTGCTGTATTTTATTCTGTAGTTATTTCCACTATTTTGTCTTCCAGGTCACTTATCCGTTCTTCTGCCTCAGTTATTCTGCTATTGATCCCTTCTAGAGTATTTTAAATTTCATTTATTGTGTTGTTCATCATTGCTTGTTTCATCTTTAGTTCTTCTAGGTCCTTGTTAAATGTTTCTTGCATTTTCTCTATTCTCTTTCGAAGATTTTGGATCATCTTTACTATCATTATTCTGAATTCTTTTTCAGGTAGACTGCCTATTTCCTTTTTATTTGTTAGGTCTGGTGGGTTTTTATCTTGCTCCTTCATCTGCTGTGTGTTTTTCTGTCTTCTCATTTTGCTTATCTTACTGTGTTTGGGGTCTCCTTTTTGCAGGTAGCAGGTTTATAGTTCCCGTTGTTTTTCTTGTCTGTCCCCAGTGGCTAAAGTTCGTTCAGTGGGTTGCGTAGGCTTCCTGGTGGAGGGGACTAGTGCCTGTGTTCTGGTGGATGAGGCTGGATCTTGTCTTTCTGGTGGGCAGGTCCACGTCTGGTGGTGTGTTTTGGGGTGTCTTTGGACTTATTATGATTTTAGGCAGCCTCTCTGCTAATGGGTGGGGTTGTCTTCCTGTCTTGCTAGTTGTTTGGCATAGGGTCTTTAGCACTGTAGCTTGCTGGTCGTTGAGTGAAGCTGGGTGTTGGTGTTGAGATGGAAACATCTGGGAGATTTTCGCCGTTTGATACTATGTGGAACTGGGAGGTCTCTTGTGGACCAGTGTTCTGAAGTTGGCTCTACCTCCTCAGAGGCACAGCACTGACTCCTGGCTGCAGCACCAAGAGCCTTTCATCCACACGGCTCAGAATAAAAGGGAGAAAAAGTAGAAAGGAAGAAAGAAAGAGGATAAAAGAAAATAAAGTAAGGTAAAATAAAATAAAGTTTTAAAAATAAAATAATTATTAAGAAAACAAATTTTTTTTAAAAAGTAAAAACAAAACAAAAAAAAGGACGGATAGACCCTAGGACAAATGGTGAAAGCAAAGCTCTGCAGACAACATCTCTCACAGAAGCATACACATGCACACTCAGAAAAAGAGGAAAAGGGCAAAAAGTAATAAATATTGCTCTCAAAGTCCACCTCCTCAATTTGGGATGATTCATTGTCTTTCAGGTATTCCACAGATGCAGGGTACATCAAGTTGATTGTGGAGATTTAATCTGCTGCTCCTGAGGCTGCTGGGAGAGATTTCCCTTTCTCTTGTTTGTTCGCACAGCTCCCGGGGTTCAGCTTTGGGTTTGGCCCCGCCTCTGTGTTTAGGTCACCAGAGGGCGTCTGTTCTTCGCTCAGACAGGACGGGGTTAAAGGAGCCGCTGATTTGGGAGTCTGGCTTACTTAGGCAGGGAGGAGGGAGTGGTACAGATTGCGGGGCGAGCCAGTGGCGGCAGAGGCCGGTGTGACGTTGCACCAGCCTGAGGCGCGCCGTGCGTTCTCCCTGGGAAATTGTCCCTGGATCACGGGACCCTGGCAGTGAAGGGCTGCACAGACTTCCCGGACGGGAGGTGTGGAGAATGACCTGTGCTTGCACACAGGCTTCTTGATGGCGGCAGGAGCAGCCTTAGCGTCTCATGCCTATCTCTGGGGTCCGTGCTGTTAGCCGCGGCTCGCACCCGTCTCTGGAGCTCTTTAAGCAGTGCTCTTAATCCCCTCTCCTCGCGCACCAGGAAACAAAGAGGGAAGAAAAAGTCTCTTGCCTTTTCAGCAGGTCCAGACTTTTTCCCGGACTCCCTCCCGGCTAGCCGTGGTGAACTAACCGCTTCAGGCTGTGTGCACGCTGCCAGTCCTCTCCCTGAGCTCTGACCTACCGAAGCCCGAGCCTCAGCTCCCAGCCCCGCCCACGCCGTTGGGTGAGCAGACAAGCCTCTCGGGCTGGTGAGTGCTGGTCGGCACCGATCCTCTGTGCGGAAATCTGTCCGCTTTGCCCCTTGCACCCCTGTTGCTGCGCTCTCCTCCGTGGCTCCGAAGCTTCCCGCCTCCACCACCCGCAGTCTCTGCCTGCGAAGGGGCTTCTAGTTTGTGGAAACCTTTCCTCCTTCACGGCTCCCTCCCACTCGTGCAGGTCCCATCCCTATTCTTTTGTCTCTGTTTATTATTTTTTCTTTTGCCCTACCCAGGTATGTGGGTTGTTTCTTGCCTTTTGGGAGGTCTGAGGTCTTCTGCCAGTGTTCAGTAGGTGTTCTGTAGGAGTCGTTCCACATGTAGATGTATTTCTTATGTATCTGTGGGGAGGAAGGTGATTTCCACGTCTTACTCTTCCACCATCTTCCCCTAGATCTCCCACTATGTGGCTTTTAACACAATAAAAAAACATTAAAAAAAGAAAACCATTAAATTTGTTATTGTATAATATACGTTTAACAAACTTTTATTCTGGAATAATTTCAGATCTACAGAAAGGTTGCAAGGATAGTACAGTTTCTGTACACTCTTCACCTAGCTTCTCCCAAATGATAATATTGTAGGTAACCATTTGTCAAGACTAAGAAATTAACATGGGTACAATGCAATTAACTAAACTAAAGATTTTATTTGGATTTTTCCACTAATACTCATTTACTGTTCCAACATCCAATCCAGGATATTTTGTTGCATTTAATCCTGACTTCTCCTTTGTCTCCTCTAATCTATGATAGTTTCTCTATTTTCCTTGGTTCTCATGACCTTGACAATTTTCAAGAGTACTGGCCACCATTTTTTAGAATTTTTGTTTGTTTGTTATTTTTTCATTGTTAATCTGGGTTTATGGATTTGGGGGAGGAAATATATTTTATTTAATGCTAAACATATAAAAGAAGTTATTTAGATAGCAGTCCTAGTGTCAGCTTACTAGAAGGCCAATTACATTTTTTAAAAGTCCCACTTCCTAACAGTCAGTAAATTCTTTTCATGTCAGTCAGCAGCACACCAGAATTGGGAATATATATTTTATTTAAAATATGGATCTGTTTCATGTCTGAAATTTTGCTTGTGTCCAGGTGTAAGCAATAGGGAATGTCTGTTTTTTTTGGTTTTTTTTTTTTGGCTGCATCGGGTCTTAGTTATGGCATGCAGGATCTTTTGTTGTGGTGTTCAGGCTCCAGAGCATGTGGGCTCTGTAGTTGTGGCATGCAGGCTCTCTAGTTGTGGTGCACAGGCTTAGTTGCCCCATGGCATGTGGGATCTTAGTTCCCCAACCAGGGATCAAACCCGTGTCCCCTGCATTGGGAGGTGGATTCTTTTTTTTTTTTTAAACATCTTTATTGGAGTATGATTGCTTTACAATGGTGTGTTAGTTTCTGCTGTATAAAAAAGTGAATCAGCTATGCATATACATATATCCCCATATCTCCTCCCTCTTGCGTCTCCCTTCCACTCTCCCTATCCCACCCCTCTAGGTGGTCACAAAGCACCGAGCTGATCTCCCTGTGCTATGTGGCTGCTTCCCACTAGCTATCTATTTTACATTTGGTAGTGTATATATGTCCATGCCACTCTCACTTCGTCCCAGCTTCCCCTTCCCCCTCCCTGTGTCTTCAAGTCCATTCTCTACGTCTGTGTCTTTATTCCTGTCCTAGGTTCTTTGGAGCCACTTTTTTTTTTTTTTTTAAGATTCCATATATATGTGTTAGCATACAGTATTTATTTTTCTCTTTCTGACTTACTTCACTCTGTATGACAGTCTCTAGGTCCATCCACCTCACTACAAATAACTCAGTTTTGTTTCTTTTTATGGCTAAGTAATGTTCCATTATATATATGTGCCACAACTTCTTTATGAATTCATCTGTTGATGGGCACTTGGGTTGCTTCCATGTCTTGGCTATTGTAAATAGAGCTGCAGTGAACATTGTGGTACATGACTCTTTTGAATTATGGTTTCTCAGGGTATATGCCCAGTAGTGGGATTGCTGGGTCGTATGGTAGTTCTATTTTTAGGTCTTTGAGGAACCTCCCTACTGTTCTCCATAGTGGCTGTACCAATTCACATTCCCACCAACAGTGCAGGAGGGTTCCCTTTTCTCCACACCCTCTCCAGCATTTATTGTTTGTAGATTTTTTGATGATGGCCATTCTGACTGGTGTGAGGTGGTGGGGAGGTGGATTCTTAACCACTGGACCACCAGGGAAGTCCCAGCAATGGATAATGTCTTTTAATTGACATTGATATTTGCCAATGGTCCTTTGAAAGAAAAAGTTGCTGCTGCTCTTTTTAACCTTCCTCTTCTCCTCCTTTATATTAGGCAATTGCTGTGATTTTCATAAACTCTACACAGCCTTAAGATTTAGTGAAATATGTTTCCTTATAACATCCCACATACTTTCTATATTTGAACAAAGTCTTTGCTGTAATAACTAGGACTGTTAAAGATAATTCTTATGACTGTTTATTTGTTCATTTCTATCCTAGGTGTTTTTTTTTTTTAATTCTGTCTTTTAACCTGTCATGTTCTTGAAAATGTGTCTTCTTATTCAAGCTATATATTTAGGGCTTCTCATATCCCCAACTGAGGCAGGTAACATTAACTATTAGAACTATGCAGTGTTTCAGTGTGCCTGTTGTCCTTAACTCTTGAAGATACTGTTATGGCTACCAAGAGTATTTGTGTATTCACCACCACAACTGCTTGCCAAGTGGCCATTACTCATTCTATAATGTGTTCCAGATAGTAAGAGTATAAATTTGTCATCCAGAATAGTAAGAAAACTCAAGATAGGAAAACAAAGTCCTCTAGAAATTTTTAAGTGATTTTTAAGAGATTAGAGCTAGAAATTCATAGTTAGAGAGACACATACACAGTTTGGTCAAGACAGAGCAGAGAGTAAAAAATGGGCAATTGAGAGCACTTGTCAGTAACTGTAAAATACATGCATTCATATATTATGATGTTTTTGATTATTACATGTTTATGATTTTATTATATTACAGGTTTTTAACATAGGACTTCTGTTTAAGAGCACTTTCTTGGCTAGGGTGAAAAACTACTCATCTGACTTTCATACAATATTAAATAATAATTTACTATTAACATAAAATAAAAATAACGGTGGGCACTTACATAGTACATATCATGTACAGAGACTAAAGTTGAGGGATAAGAAGAACAAATTCCCCAAGGAAGACAACGTGAGTTTATAATGAGGGGAATGTCTATATCCATCCCATGGTTTCCTGTTTCATGTTTTATACCTGTTAGGGGAACAGCAAATACAGTGCTCATTGATATAGGGTATATTCTCTGTCATTGAGGATGGACCTCACTCTCTCAGGGTCTTAATTCCAAGCTCGTGCCTCAGTTGTACCTTCAAAAGGCCTTTCAATTGCACTATCAGGCTGGCAGCCTCTGAGTATGGTATGTGATAAGGGCAGTGAATCCAATGGGAATTGCCACACCTCCTTTGCTCTACAGTGAGTACCTTGTTCTTTTTTTTTTAATTATTATCTTTTATTGGAGTATAATTGCTTTACAATGTTGTGTTAGTTTCTGCTGAAGTGAATCAGCTATACGTACACATATATCCCCTCTTCCTTGTCCCCAGTATTTTCTGGGATCCTGTGTCTATGGATCAGATACTGTACGCTTTTGGAGAGTGATGCTGGCTGAGGCTCTGCTGGCATCCATACACACAATGTAATCACATATCATGTCCCCAATTTTTGAAGCAGTAGGTTTTTCCAGCATTTACTATACTGTATCAGTAGAAATGGGCAAAAAGTAATAAAATAAATCATCGGTTAGCTATCCTATACATGATATATAGTGAAATCTATGTGTATTTATATATAAATTAAGAAAAGATAGTAGGGAAATTTTGATAAAAGAAAATTAAAAATTCATCTCATGATTGCTCTCAGATCCGTTTCCTGGATTTCCTTGTTCTGCTCTGTGTCAGTGGGAGCTATATTTTCCCAGCTCCCTGGCTGTCTGTCTTTCCCAAGGGAAATCCAGGATGTTTTCTGACACACATTCAGATAGTGCATTAGAAGCCATCTACATCTTTTCTGTGATTCTAACTCTTACTACACAGTCCCTCCCTTTCAGGGTCTCTGCTTCCCCAAGGCCTCTTCTCCTGGGTTCTTGTTCTCACTTCACAGCCCTGGTTTCTGGGATCTGGTAATATTACCTGTTTCCTCTGTCCCTTTAGGATAGTGACTTCCTGCTATTGCTTTCTTTGGGGTTCCCCACTGTCTTCTGTTTTAGCTGTTCAGATTTTCCATCACTTATAAAACCAATTCCCTGTATTAAATGTCCTCTATTTGAAAACCTTGAGTGGTTTCTGTTTTCCTGACTAGTGACTAATGTGAATAATTGGCTTATCTCTATTGAAACTTGAAACCTGGATGAAAGGAATAGTTTTCAAAGAAAATATAACTTAATCAAATTAACTTCAGAAGAGATGAACTCAGCACAACAATCTAGAAGAATCAGACTCGTTAAAGACTTAGCATCACCTCCTCCCCCCAACAAAACAAAACCAAAAACAAGGCCCCAGGGGCTCCCTGGTGGCGCAGTGGTTGAGAGTCCGCCTGCCGATGCAGGGGACATGGGTTCGTGCCCCGGTCCGGAAAGATACCACGTGCCGCGGAGCGGCTGGGCCCGTGAGCCATGGCCACTGAGCCTGCGCGTCCGGAGCCTGTGCCCCTCAACGGGAGAGGCCACAACAGTGAGAAGCCCACGTACCGCGAAAACACACACAAAAAAACCAAGGCCCAAAGTTCTATCTATACTATATTGTCTAGATAATCCCATGATGTTTCAAAAGTAAAGTTTCTGATTTACATTTTTTTTTTTTTTTTTTTTTTTTTGCGGTACGCGGGCCTCTCACTGTTGTGGCCTCTCCCGTTGAGGAGCACAGGCTCCGGATGCACAGGCTCAGCGGCCATGTCTCACGGGCCTAGCCGCTCCGCGGCACATGGGATCCTCCGGGACCGGGGCACGAACCCGTGTACTCTTCATTGGCAGGTGGACTCTCAACCACTGCGCCACCAGGGAAGCCCCCTGATTTACTTTTATGGAAGAAATTTGACACTGATATCAAAACCTGACAATGAAGACATCAAGAAGAAAAACCTAGGACCAATCTAATTTGTATCATGAGTAAATGAAGACATTTATTATGTCAATGAAAACATTCTAAATAAAATATCAACTAAAAATTACAGGACAATATTAACAAAGTAAAATCTGACTGTGAATGGAAAACACTCTTATATACATTTCTTAATATAAGGAATCCTGCAGAGCCATCATTTATACTACTTTATATACAAAAGGAAACTAGGCTAATAAAATTAAGACTCACTAAAAAATAAAAGTAGCCAATATTCATATCTTTATTAATCAGATATTCCAATTTGGACATTATCAATCAAGATAACCATTTAACAAGCAAGACCAATTGATATTAAAGATTATGTTCTATAAGCTCCAACAATAAGTATTCAAACTTTAAGGTCTGGGGAAAATCATTTATTTTGCAAACAAATTACAAATACATTTGTTATGACTGCAGAAGGCAGACAAGGATGCCTAATGTTTAAATTTTTATACTATTCTGTGTTTAGGACCAGAAAGTAATAACATTGTTACTCTTGTCACTATTCTCAATTTGACATCTCATCAATGCAGATTCTTCAGCCTTAATTTATCAGCCCAAGTGGCATTGGTATCTCTTACTATTGCGAAAAGTATTTTCTCCCTTCTCAATTCTCTAAAGTTCTTTTCCTAAAAGTTGCAATAAAGAGTGCTTGCATTTATAAATTTACATGTGAAGAATTCCATTTGTTAAATATTAGATGGCAAAGTTGAGAGCCTAAATAAAACTAAATACTAACCAAAATGGGTAGTTAGATATAGATTACATGGGTCATAAAAACACATTAAAATATTAAATTAACACAGATACTGATATCTTTAAAGACAACACACAACCATAATATGTCACTTCAACAGACTTTGGAGACTAGTGGTGAGTGAGCATCATCAATTCAAGGAATAGTTAATATTGGTCAATACACAAGAAAAGTTGAAATGTAAAATATTATAGTTCATATATGAAAGAAATTTGATAGAGAATTCCCCCAGTTTGACAGCTGTCCTAAAAATTTACATGACATCATCAAGAAATATTTGTTAAATTGAAAGTAATTTCTAAACTTTCAAACGTAAAAACAAAGTTTAATCACCTATTAAAGGACACAGATTTATTTTATCCACAGAAAAGGTATTACCAAATTGTCATATGAAGAAACTATCAGAATGTACAGCTAAAAATTGTAAGAAAAATATTTGTTTCAGACAATAAAAATATTATTTTTTTAGACATTGTGATGATGTGGAATTTATCAGCTTTTATTTATTTAATAAATTTGTTTATTTTTGGCTGCTCTGGGTCTCTGTTGCTGCATGAGGGCTTTCTCTAGATGCGGCGAGTGGGGGCTACTCTTTGTTGTGGTGAGCGGGCTTCTCATTGTGGTGGCTTCTCTTGTTGTGGAGCACAGGCTCTAGGCATGGGGGCTTCAGTAGTTGTGCCACGTGAGCTTCAGTAGTTGTGCCACGTGAGCTTCAGCAGTTGTGCCACGTGAGCTAGGGCGCAGGCTCAGTAGTTGTGGCACATGGGCTTTGTTGCTCAGCGGCATGTGGGATCTTCCAGGACCAGGGCTCAAACTCGTGTCCCCTGCATTGGCAGGCGGATTCTTAATCACTGCGCCACCAGGGAAGCCCTATCAGCGTTTATTTTATTTTATTTTATTTATTTTATTGGAGTATAGTTGATTTACAGTGTTGTGTTAATTCCTTCTGTACAGCAAAGTGACTCAGTTATGCACATATATATATTCTTTTTTGTATTCTTTTCCATTATGGTTTATCCCAGGAGATTGGATATAGTTCCCTGTCTATACGGTAGGACCTTGTTGTTTATCCATTCTAAATGTAATAGTTAGCTTCTACTAACCCCAAACTCCCAATCCATGCCTCCTTCTCTCTCCCCTCCCCCTTGGCAACTACAAGTCTGTTCTCTATGTCTGTGAGTCTGTTTCTGTTTTGTAGATAGGCTCATTTGTGCCATGTTTTAGATTCCACATATAGCTGATAGCATATTGGTATTTGTCTTTCTCTTTCTGACTTATTTTACTTAGTATGATAATCTTTAGTGTCATCTATGTTGCTGCAAATGGCATTATTTCATTCTTTACTATGGGCGAGTAGTATTCCATTGTGTATATGTACCACATCTTCTTTATCCATTCATATGTCAATGAACATTTAAGTTGTTTCCATGTCCTGGCTATTGTGAATAGTGCTGCAGTGAACATAGGGGTGCATGTATCTTTTAAAATTGTAGTTTTGTGTGGATATATGCTCAGGGGTGGGAGTGCTGGATCATATGGTAATTCTATTTTTAGTTTTCTGAGGAACCTCCATACTGTTTTCCATACTGGCTGCACCAACTTACATTCTCACCAATAGCATAGGAGAGTTCCCTCTTCTCCACATCCTCTCCAGCATTTGTTATTTGTAGACTTTTTAACGATGGCTACTCTGACCAGTGTGAGGTGGTACCTCACTGTAGTTTTGATTTGCATTTCTCTAATAATTAGGGATGTTAAACAGCTTTTCATGTGTCTGTTGACCATCTGTATGTCTTCTTTGGAGAAATGTCTATTTAGGTCTTCTGCCCACTTTTTGATTGGATTGTTTGTTTTTTGTTGTTGTTGAGTTGTATGAGCTGTTTGTACATTTTGGAGATTAAGCCCTTCTTGGTCACATCGTTTGCAAATATTTTCCCCCTTTTCATAGGTTGTCTTTTTGTTTTGTTTATGGCTTCCTTTACTGTGCAAAAGCTTTTAAGTTTCACTAGGTCCCATTTGTTTATTTTTGTTTTTATTTCTATTACCTTGGGAGACTGACCTAAGAAACAATTGGTACGATTTATGTCAGAGAATGTTTTGCCTATGCTTTCTTCTAGGAGATTTATGGTGTCATGCCTTAGGTTTAAGTCTTTAAGCCATTTTGAGTTTGTTTTTGTGCATGGTGTGAGAGTGTGTTCTAACTTCATTGATTTACATGCAGCTGTCCAATTTTCCCAGCACCACTTGCTGAAGAGACTGTCTTATTCCCAGTATATATTCTTGCCTCCTTTGTCAAAGATTAATTGACCTTAGGTATGTGAGTTTATCTCTGGGCTCTTTGTTCTCTTCCATTGATCCGTATGTCTGTTTTTGTACCAATACCACACTGATTTGATTACAGTAGCTTTGTAGTATTATCTGAAGTCTGGGAGGGTTATGCCTCCTGCTTTTTTTTCCCCCCTCAGGATTATCAGCTCTTAAAATGTGCACTGTTGGCTGTGATTTCTTCTTTCCTTTCAACTGAGTATGAACATTTATACCTCAGTATGTATTAGTACTCACTTGTTATTTTTTCTTAAAGAGTACTTACAAAATTAAATAAGCATAGGGACTACAAAACTTGTCCTTTCTCTAACCTGTCTTGATTCTTAGGGAATTTTTGAAAGTTTGGTAGTGGCATTAGACTTTCAGAATCCAAAGAATGAGAGTTCACACTTGGAGCAATGTCCCCTAGGAATTGAGAGAGAAGAGGACTCTAGCAGATGGGCTAAGCATATATATTGGACCAGCTACATGCAGTAGTGCCCTCCTGCAGACCAGTGGTGCTCACTATTGAGCATATTACTATGTCTGAGGATGCCTATGCCAAAGACAAGGGTTTAGTGTGTTTATTCCAGCGTTTCTCAGAGGTATTTGGTATATATGCGGGCATTTTGAAACATTTCTTCAAAATTTCTTCAATATTTCTTCAGGAAATATTGGAATAGAATAGTTGTCAATAACAACTATTGAACATAAGCAAGAGATTTTTAGCAGCCAGAATGCATAAGACTTTGAAATATCCATTCAAGAGCATTTCCATTGATCTGTGTTTCACTGTTGAATAGTCAATGTGATAGTTGGTGCTATTTTCCTGCAGGGAAAAGGGATCCAACAAATGCCAAGATTTTTCCACAGGTGGTCTTTGGCTAAATAAGTGCCAAAAAAGACACTCCTTGTGGGAGTTTGGGAGGATTAAAATTCAGCTTTCACTGTTGCTTTTTAAACCCAAGGACACTGCTAGTGAACATTGTCAGTATCTTTCTTGGGCTATTTTGGAAACTTATCATTCAGTGATAAAAAATAATTTTAGATATGAAGAGGAAACAATTGAAAAATTAATCTCCACTTTGGAAGAATTATATTTTTCTTGATTTCTGCCTAATTTGTTTCATGAGTGTTTGATGAATTCATTTTTACTTTACAAGGAAAAAGAGTGGGCCTCTTTTAATTGGGAATATTTTGATTGTCTGTTCACATGACAACTTAGGGAAAGTTTTGTTTTCATAGGAACACTAATTCTCCAGTTTTAGCTACATTATTTCTAGTAATCTTCTAATATGCGCTTATATTCGAAAGCATGTAGAAGGAAAATTTAAGGCCTTCATTTTGAAAAACTAAACATGACAGGAGAACCAAGTTTTCTTTGTGTGTGTATGGAGAGTTATTTTGATTTTCAAATTGCAAATGTTATTGAAAACTTCCTTTCATTTTCTTTTCTTTACTGTCTGTGCTTTCTGAAACTATTGGCTCATGTATTTGGTATGAATATAAACAACCAAAAGGAAATTAATCCATCACAATTCTAATTTCAATTTGCCTATTTTTATCATTCATGTTTTTGCCATCTGGAAATTTTTCCATCACTAGCTAAAAATATAATACTCCTTTTCAAATACTTTGGAGTTCTATAGACAGACACATTGAAATTTTATTCTCATTGTGTATGGCATTATTTAGTATGCTTAAAGAAATCTGTTAATTTTAATTAATACATAAAACATACTGCTTACATATGTGTATGTGAAAATATTGATATTTGTATTTATGTGAAATCAAAAAATTAGGAAAATGTACATAAATATCAAGATATTGAGTTATACTCATTTTGCATGAATATCCTTGTAAAACTAATAAAAATTAATTTCATAAGTTTTTTTATCATGACAAATAAAATTATAGTTATGAATATACATGTAGTTTTAAAACCTGACCTAAGGCTATCAAACAATTAGATATGTACAAAATGGTTAGAAAAATCTTAATAACATAATAAAATTTAACTAGCTAAGTGTTTAACATTTTTGTTTGAAACAAATATAAGCTGATAACAGTATAATTAGAATTTTCTCTGTGCTTTGTGAAAATTATATGTTGTAGTGAATGCATATGTGTGTGTTTGGTGTGTATGTGTATGTATATTTTATACATAACTACAAAGATAACACATTTTATTCAGATATTAAGTTGGTATTGATTCTAGGACTATTAGAGTCTTGGATTTGGGGAAAGTTTCTCTTTTTTATAACAATAATTCTAATGTCACTCTACCATATTAAAGATTTTTTAGGCAATGTGTTACTTTTATACACTAGAAAAGTAAATGGTGTGAGATTTTACTTGCACATTTGTAGAGATGTACCCATGTCATCCATTAGTGAGGCAAAGAATAATTTCTAAGGTTAGAAAGAGCAGATCTCTCTCTCTCGGCCCCTCGCCCTCTCTCTTTCTCTCTCTCATATATATCTCTAAGATATTTGTTTCTTCTCATTATCAGTGTAAATGCTAAATGCCTGTGTTAATAAAAAGAGATGTTGAGAGGTCGGCGGGAAGATGGCGGAAGAGTAAGACGTGGAGATCGCCTTCCTCCTCACGGATACACCAGAAATACATCTACACGTGGAACAACTCCTACAGAACACCTACTGAAGGCTGGCAGAAGACCTCAGAGCTCCCAAAAGGCAAGAAACTCCCCACGTACCTGGGTAGGGCAAAAGAAAAAAGAAAAAACAGAGACAAAAGAATAAGGACGGCACCTGCACCAGTGGGAGGGAGCTGTGAAGGAGGAAAAGTTTCCACACACTAGGAAGCCCCTCCGTGGGCGGAGACTGCGGGAGGCGGAGGGGGGAGCTTCGGGACCGCGGAGTGGTGCACAGCGACGGGTGTGGAGGGCAAAGCGGGGAGATTCCTGCACAGATGATCGGTGCCGACCGGCACTCACCAACCCGAGAGGCTTGTCTGCTCACCCGCCGGGGCGGGCGGGGCTGCGAGCTGAGGCTCGGGTTTCGGTTTTGGACGGAGTGCAGGGAGAGGACTGGGGTTGGCGGCTTGAGCATAGCCTGAAGGGGTTGGGGCGCCACGACTAGCCGGGAGGGAGTTCGGGGAAAAGCCTGCACCGGCCGAAGAGGCAAGAGACTTTTTCTTCCCTCTTTGTTTCCTGGTGCGCGAGGAGAGGGGTTTAAGAGCGCTGCTTAAAGGAACTCCAGAGACGGGCGCGAGCCGCGGCTAAAAGCGCGAACCCCAGAGACGGGCGCGAGCCGCGGCTGAGGGCGCGAGCCCCCGAGACGGGCGCGAGCCGCGGCGGGAAGCGCGAGCCCGAGACGGGCGCGAGCCGCGGCTGAAACCGCGGACCCCAGAGACGGGCGGGAGGCGCTGGGGCTGCTGCTGCCGCCACCAAGGGGCCTGTGTGCGAGCACAGGTCACTCTCCGCGCCCCTCTTCCCTGGGGCCTGTGCAGGCCGCCACTGCTGGGTTCCCGGGATCCGGGGACAGCTTCCCCGGGAGTATGCACGACGGGCCTCAGGCTGGTGCAACGTCACGCCGGCCTCTGCCGCAACGTCACGCTGCCTCTGCCGCCGCAGGCCCGCCCCGCACGCAGTGCCTCTCCTTCCCCCATCCCCCAACCCCCCGGCCTGAGTGGGCCGGAGCTCCCGAATCAGCGGCTCCTTTAACCCCGTCCTGTCTGAGCAAAAAAACAGACGCCCTCCAGCGATCTGCGCGCAGGGGCAGGCCGGGTACAAAGCTGAGCTCCTGTGAGCTGTGAGAGCAGGGAGGAGAGGGGGAGGTCTCTCCCGGCAGCCGCGGAGGCGGCGGATTGAAGCTCCACAATCAACTTGATGTGCCCTGCATTGTGGAATACCTGAATAGACAGGGAGTGATCCCAAATTGAAGAGGGGGAATTTAGGAGCGAGATCTGTGATTTTTTTCCCTTTTCCTCTTTTTGTGAATGTGTGCATGTATGCTTCTGTGTGAGATCTTGTCTGTATACTCTTGCTTCCACCATTTGTCCTAGGGCTCTATCCGTCCATGGTTTTTTTTTTAATAATTAATTTTAATTGTAATAACTTTATTGAACTTTACCTTCGTTCTTTCTTTCTTTCTTTCCTTCCCTCCTTCCCTCCTTTAGACAGCGAATCACCCCAGGTTGAGGGGGTGGTCTCTGGGAGCAGGATTTATGATTTTTCCCCCTTTGCCTCTCTTTGTGAACGTGTATGTGTATGCTTCTGTGTAAGATTTTCTCTGTATAGCTTTGCTTCCAACATTTGTCCTAGGGCTCTATCCGTCCATGGTTTTTTTAAAAAAAAAATTTTTTTTTTCTTAATAATTAATTTTAATTGTAATAACTTTATTGTACTTTACCTTCGTTCTTTCTTTCTTTTTTTCCTTCCTTCCCTCCTTTAGACAGCGAATCACCCCAGGTTGAGGGGGTGGTCTCTGGGAGCAGGATTTATGATTTTTCCCCCTTTGCCTCTCTTTGTGAACGTGTATGTGTATGCTTCTGTGTAAGATTTTCTCTGTATAGCTTTGCTCCCAACAGTTGTCCTAGGGCTCTATCCGTCCATGGTTTTTTAAAAAAAAATTTTTTTTTCTTAATAATTAATTTTAATTGTAATAACTTTATTGTACTTTACCTTCGTTCTTTCTTTCTTTCTTTCCTTCCTTCCTTCCCTCCTTTAGACAACAAATCACCCCAAATTGAGGAGGTGGTCTCTGGGAGCAGGATTTATGATTTTTCCCCCTTTGCCTCTCTTTGTGAACGTGTATGTGTATGCTTCTGTGTAAGATTTTCTCTGTATAGCTTTGCTTCCAACATTTGTCCTAGGGCTCTATCCGTCCATGGTTTTTTTTAAAAAAAAAAAATTATTTTTTCTTAATAATTAATTTTAATTGTAATAACTTTATTGTACTTTACCTTCGTTCTTTCTTTCTTTCCTTCCTTCCTTCCCTCCTTTAGACAGCGAATCACCCCAGGTTGAGGAGGTGGTCTCTGGGAGCAGGATTTATGATTTTTCCCCCTTTGCCTCTCTTTGTGAACACGTATGTGTATGCTTCTGTGTAAGATTTTCTCTGTATAGCTTTGTTTCCAACATTTGTCCTAGGGTTCTATCTGTTCTTTTTTTTTTTTTTTTTTTCTTTCTTTCTAAATATTTTTTAGTACAATAACTATATTATACTTTATTTTATTTTTACTGTATCTTCTTTCTTTCTGTCTTTTTTCCTTCTTTCCCTCCTTCCTTCCTCCCTTCCTCCCTCCCTCCCTCCCTCCTTTCTTTCCTTCTTTGCTTCTTTCTTCCTTCCTTCCTTTCCTCCTTTCCTCCTTTCCTTCTTTCTTTCCTCAAACTTCTACTAATTCTCTCTACATTTTCTCCTTCTTTCCCTCCTACCTTCCTTCCTTCCTCCCTCCCTCCCTCCTTTCTTTCCTTCTTTGCTTCTTTCTTCCTTCCTTCCTTTCCTCCTTTCCTTCTCTCTTTCCTCAAACTTCTACTAATTCTCTCTACATTTTCTCCTTTTTTCCCTCCTTCTTTCCTTCCTTCCTCCCTCCCTCCCTCCCTCCCTCCTTTCTTTCCTTCTTTGCTTCTTTCCTCCTTCCTTCCTTTCCTCCTTTCCCTCTTTCTTTCCTCATACTTCTACTAATTCTCTCTACATTTTCTCCTTCTTTCCCTCCTTCCTTCCTTCCTTCCTCCCTCCCTCCCTCCTTTCTTTCCTTCTTTGCTTCTTTCTTCCTTCCTTCCTTTCCTCCTTTCCTTCTTTCTTTACTCATACTTCTAATAATTCTCTCTAATTTTCCTCCCTTTATTCTGAGCCGTGTGGATGAAAGGCTCTTGGTGCTCCAGCCCAGGAGGCAGGGCTCTGCCTCTGAGGTAGGAGAGCCAACTTCAGGACACTGATCAACAAGAGACCTCCCAGCTCCACATAATATTAAACGGTGGAAATCTCCCAGAGACCTCCATCTTAACACCAGCACCCAGCTTCACTCAACGACCAGCAAGCCACAGTGCTGGACAACCTATGCCAAACAACTAGCAAAACAGGAACACAACCCCACCCATTAGCAGAGAGGCTGCCTAAAATCATAACAAGGCCACAGACACCACAAAACACACCACCAGACGAGAACCTGCCCACTAGAGAGACAAGATCCAGCCTCATCCAACACAACACAGGCACTAGTCCCCTCCACCGGGAAGCCTACACAACCCGCTGAAACAACCTTAGCCACTGGAGACAGACGTCAAAAACAACGGGAACTACGAACGTGCAGCCTGCAAAAAGGAGACCCCAAACACAGTAAGATAAGCAAGATGAGAAGACAGAAAAACACACAGCAGATGAAGGAGCAAGATAAAAACCCACCAGACCTAACAAATGAAGAGGAAATAGGCAATCTACCTGAAAAAGAATTCAGAATAATGATAGTAAGGATGATCCGAAATCTTGGAAGTAGAATGGACAAAATGCAAGAAACAGTTAACAAGGACCTACAAGAACTAAAGATGAAACAAGCAACGATGAACAACGCAATAAATGAAATTAAAAGTACTCTTGATAGGATCAATAGCAGAATAACTGAGGCAGAAGAACGGATAAGTGACCTGGAAGATAAAGTAGTGGAAATAACTACTGCAGAGCAGAATAAAGAAAAAAGAATGAAAAGAACTGAGGACAGTCTCAGAGAGCTCTGGGACAACATTAAACGCACCAACATTCGAATTATAGGGGTTCCAGAAGAAGAAGAAAAAAAGAAAGGGACTGAGAAAATATTTGAAGAGATTATAGTTGAAAACTTCCCTAATATGGGAAAGGAAATAGTTAATCAAGTCCAGGAAGCACAGAGAGTCCCATACAGGATAAATACAAGGAGAAATACGCCAAGACACATATTAATCAAACTATCAAAAATTAAATACAAAGAAAGCATATTAAAAGCAGCAAGGGAAAAACAACAAATAACACACAAGGGAATCCCCATAAGGTTAACAGCTGATCTCTCAGCAGAAACCCTACAAGCCAGAAGGGAGTGGCAGGACATACTGAAAGTGATGAAGGAGAAAAACCTGCAACCAAGACTACTCTACCCAGCAAGGATCTCATTCAGATTTGATGGAGAAATTAAAACCTTTACAGACAAGCAAAAGCTGAGAGAGTTCAGCACCACCAAACCAGCTTTACAACAAATGCTAAGGGAACTTCTCTAGATAAGAAATGCAAAAGAAGGAAACGACCTATAATAACGAACCCAAAACAATATAGAAAATGGGAATAGGAACATACATATCAATAATTACCTTAAATGTAAATGGACTAAATGCTCCCACCAAAAGACACAGATTGGCTGAATGGATACAAAAACAAGACCCTTATATATGCTGTCTACAAGAGACCCACCTCAGACCTAGAGACACATACAGACTGAAAGTAAGGGGATGGAAAAAGATATTCCATGCAAATGGAAACCAAAAGAAAGCTGGAGTAGCAATTCTCATATCAGACAAAATAGACTTTAAAATAAGGACTATTAAAAGGGACAAAGAAGGACATTACATAATGATCAAGGGATCGATCCAAGAAGAAGATATAACAATTGTAAATATTTATGCACCCAACATAGGAGCACCTCAATACGTAAGGCAAATACTAACAGCCATAAAAGGGGAAATTGACAGTAACACATTCATAGTAGGGGACTTTAACACCCCACTTTCACCCATGGACAGATCATCCAAAATGAAAATAAATAAGGAAACACAAGCTTTAAATGATACATTAAACAAGATGGACTTAATTGATATTTATAGGACACTCCATCCAAAAACAACAGAATACACATTTTTCTCAAGTGCTCATGGAACATTCTCCAGGATAGATCATATCTTGGGTCACAAATCAAGCCTTGGTAAATTTAAGAAAACTGAAATTGTATCAAGTATCTTTTCCGACCACAACGCCATGAGACTAGATATCAATTACAGGAAAAGATCTGTAAAATATACAAGCACATGGAGGCTAAACAATACATTACTTAATAATGAAGTGATCACTGAAGAAATCAAAGGGGAAATCAAAAAATACCTAGAAACAAATGACAATGGAGACACAACGACCCAAAACCTATGGGATGCAGCAAAAGCAGTTCTAAGGGGGAAGTTTATAGCAATACAAGCCCACCTTAAGAAGCAGGAAACATCTCGAATAAACAACCTAACCTTGCACCTCAAGCAATTAGAGAAAGAAGAACAAAAAAGCCCCAAAGCTAGCAGAAGGAAAGAAATCATAAAAATCAGATCAGAAATAAATGAAAAAGAAATGAAGGAAACGATAGCAAAGATCAATAAAACTAAAAGCTGGTTCTTTGAGAAGATAAACAAAATAGATAAACCACTAGCCAGACTCATCAAGAAAAAAAGGGAGAAGACTCAAATCAATAGAATTAGAAATGAGAAAGGAGAAATAACAACTGACACTGCAGAAATAAAAAAAATCATGAGAGATTACTACAAGCAACTCTATGCCAATAAAATGGACAATCTGGAAGAAATGGACAAATTCTTAGAAATGCACAACCTGCCAAGACTGAATCAGGAAGAAATAGAAAATATGAACAGACCAATCACAAGCACTGAAATTGAAACTGTGATTAAAAACCTTCCAACAAACAAAAGCCCAGGACCAGATGGCTTCACAGGTGAATTCTATCAAACGTTTAGAGAAGAGCTAACACCTATCCTTCTCAAACTCTTCCAAAATATAGCAGAGGGAGGAACACTCCCAAATTCCTTCTACGAGGCCACCATCACCTTGATACCAAAACCAGACAAGGATGTCACAAAGAAAGAAAACTACAGGCCAATATCACTGATGAACATAGATGCAAAAATCCTCAACAAAATACTAGCAAACAGAATCCAACAGCACATTAAAAGGATCATACACCATGATCAAGTGGGGTTTATTCCAGGAATGCAAGGATTCTTCAATATACGCAAATCTATCAATGTGATAAACCATATTAACAAATTGAAGGAGAAAAACCATATGATCATCTCAATAGATGCAGAGAAAGCTTTTGACAAAATTCAACACCCATTTATGATAAAAACCCTCCAGAAAGTAGGCATAGAGGGAACTTTCCTCAACATAATAAAGGCCATATATGACAAGCCCACAGCAAACATCATCCTCAATGGTGAAAAACTGAAAGCATTTCCACTAAGATCAGGAACAAGACAAGGTTGCCCACTCTCACCACTCTTATTCAACATAGTTTTGGAAGTTTTAGCCACAGCAATCAGAGAAGAAAAGGAAATAAAAGGAATCCACATTGGAAAAGAAGAAGTAAAGCTGTCACTGTTTGCAGATGACATGATACTATACATAGAGAATCCTAAAGATGCTACCAGAAAACTACTAGAGCTAATCAATGAATTTGGCAAAGTAGCAGGATACAAAATCAATGCACAGAAATCTCTGGCATTCCTATATACTAATGATGAAAAATCTGAAAGTGAAATCAAGAAAACACTCCCATTTACCATTGCAACAAAAAGAATAAAATATCTAGGAATAAACCTACCTAAGGATACGAAAGACCTGTATGCAGAAAATTATAAGACACTGATGAAAGAAATTAAAGATGATACAAATAGATGGAGAGATATACCATGTTCTTGGATGGGAAGAATCAACATTGTGAAAATGACTCTACTACCCAAACCAATCTACAGATTCAATGCAATCCCTATCAAACTACCACTGGCATTTTTCACAGAACTAGAACAAAAAATTTCGCAATTTGTATGGAAACACAAAAGACCCCGAATAGCCAAAGGAATCTTGAGAACGAAAAAAGGAGCTGGAGGAATCAGGCTCCCTGACTTCAGACTATACTACAAAGCAACAGTAATCAAGACAGTATGGTACTGGCACAAAAACAGAAAGATAGATCAGTGGAACAGGATAGAAAGCCCAGAGATAAACCCACGCACATATGGACACCTTATCTTTGATAAAGGAGGCAGGAATGTACAGTGGAGAAAGGACAGCCTCTTCAATAAATGGTGCTGGGAAAACTGGACAGGTACATGTAAAAGTATGAGATTAGATCACTCCCTAACACCATACACAAAAATAAGCTCAAAATGGATTAAAGACCTAAATGTAAGGCCAGAAACTATCAAACTCTTAGAGGAAAACATAGGCAGAACACTCTATGACATAAATCACAGCAAGATCCTTTCTGACCCACCTCCTAGAGTAATGGAAATAAAAACAAAAATAAACAAATGGGACCTAATGAAACTTCAAAGCTTTTGCACAGCAAAGGAAACCATAATCAAGACCAAAAGACAACCCTCAGAATGGGAGAAAACATTTGCAAATGAAGCAACTGACAAAGGATTAATCTCCAAAATTTACAAGCAGCTCATGCAGCTCAATAACAAAAAAACAAACAACCCCATCCAAAAATGGGCAGAAGACCTAAACAGACATTTCTCCAAAGAAGATATACAGAATGCCAACAAACACATGAAAGAATGCTCAACATCATTAATCATTAGAGAAATGCAAATCAAAACTACAATGAGATATCATCTCACACCAGTCAGAATGGCCATCATCAAAAAATCTAGAAACAATAAATGCTGGAGAGGGTGTGGAGAAAAGGGGACACTCTTGCACTGCTGGTGGGAATGTGAATTGGTTCAGCCACTATGGAGAACAGTATGGAG
Organism: Phocoena sinus; assembly: GCF_008692025.1. Taxonomy (NCBI): domain Eukaryota; kingdom Metazoa; phylum Chordata; class Mammalia; order Artiodactyla; family Phocoenidae; genus Phocoena; species Phocoena sinus. The sequence continues at coordinate 23,346,619 of NC_045767.1, forward strand.
GTTCCTTAAAAAACTACAAATAGAATTACCATATGACCCAGCAATCCCACTCCTGGGCATATACCCTGAGAAAACCATAATTCAAAAAGAGTCATGTACCAAAATGTTCATTGCAGCTCTATTTACAATAGCCCGGAGATGGAAAGAACCTAAGCGCCCATCATCGGACGAATGGATAAAGAAGATGTGGCACATATACACAATGGAATATTACTCAGCCTTAAAAAGAAATGAAATTGAGATATTTGTAATGAGATGGATAGACCTAGAGTCTGTCATACAGAGTGAAGTAAGTCAGAAAGACAAAGATAAATACCGTATGCTAACACATATATATGGAATTTAAGGGGAAAAAATGTCATGAAGAACCTAGGGGTAAGATAGGAATAGAGGCGCAGACCTACTGGAGAACGGACTTGAGGATATGGGGAGGGGGAAGGGTGAGTTTTGACAGGGCGAGAGAGAGTCATGGACATATACACACTAACAAACGTAGTAAGGTAGATAGCTAGGGGGAAGCAGCCGCAAGGCACAGGGATATTAGCTCGGGGCTTTGGGACAGCCTGGAGGGGTGAGAGGGGGAGAGTGGGAGGGAGGGAGACGCAAGAGGGAAGACACATGGGAGCACATGTATATGTACAGCTGATTCACTTTGTTATAAATCAGAAACTAACACACCATTGTAAAGCAATTATACCCCAATAAAGATGTTAAAAAAAAAAAAAAAAAAAGAGATGTTATTTTACGGAGTAATTTTCCTCACTGCTTTCCTTTTTTTCCCTCAAATTTTCTTAAATATAGTTTCTTTGTTGATACCTCCCTAAACATTTTTGATACTGTAGGATCAAACTTTTTGTGCATGTGCTTGATGCATTATTTCCTGATCCCACAGATATTTTTCCTTGTTAGTTTCCATTTTTGCTTCTATCATTTTTATTTTCATATATGTTGTATATTAGTGTTTAATTCTTAATACACAGTACAACCTTTTGGAAAAGAATTATCTATGTTTGTTTTAATGTGTATTTATATTTTTGTAATACTGAGTCTTCTAAAGATTGAATGATAAAATAATAATGCAATTCTGGTTAAGGTTAAAAAGTCACAAAGTTTAATAAGCAACAAAGTATCAAAATGTTATTTTATTTTATTTTATTTAAATGGAGCTTAACAGTATCTTTTTTTTTTAACATTTATTTATTTATTTGCTATATCAGGTCTTAGTTGCAGTGCGTGGTCTCTAGAGTACTCAGGCTCATTAGTTGAGGCATGGGCTTAGTTGTCTGCAGCATGTGGGATCTCCGCTCCCTGACCAGGGATCGAACTGGCATCCCCTGCATTGCAAGACTGATTCCCAACCACTGGACCAGCAGGGAAGTCTCCTCAATATGTTATTTTTTTTTTTTTTTTTTTTTTTTTTTTTTTTTTTTTTTTTGCGGTACGCGGGCCTCTCACTGTTGTGGCCTCTTCCGTCGCGGAGCACAGGCTCTGCGGCCATGGCTCACTGGTCCAGCCGCTCCGTGGCATGTGGGATCTTCCCAGACTGGGGCACGAACCCATGTCCCCTGCATCGGCAGGCAGACGCTCAACCACTGCGCCACCAGGGAAGCCCTCAATATGTTATTTTTAAATTAAAATTCAAGTAATGCTTATTTTTTAATTAAAAATGACACCATAATTATATATAAACTTGTGGATAATGAAAATCAATTTCATGATGATATTAAATTAGCCTTGAAAAGTAAGACAGTTTTGTATTTTTGCCAAGTGTAACCCATATAGAGCATGTATATGCATTTATATTGTGTGTGGGTAGATATCTACACACATATAAATATGGTATATACATATGGATATAAATGTATTAATTGCCTTAAATTCCATTCCTTTTATTAAAGAGTCAAATCAGCTTTTTAAAAGCATACTATTTTTAAAACTGTAGTATTTCTCACTATATCCTTTGTTCAGGGATCAATATATCCCCCAATTTAACATCTTATTAAAATACATCTACTAGTCCATAAATCTTTCACATTAATTTTCTAATAATAGATTTGTTTTTTAAAAAATGTTTTTTTTTTACATTAGTTTGGTAAACAGGAACAGGCTTACCATGTTGTTCTTTACGAGAATTCTTTAGAAGTACTACAATATATTGTCTGTTTCCATAAAGCTCATAATGGGAATGAAATGCCTGAGGCAAAACATGTCTTCTGTGCCTTCAGAAGTAAAATATCAAAGAAAGATAATATTTGCATATAAATATATGAAAGTGTTCATAAGTAAAATCTTTGTGAATTGAGATAAAACAAAAAAGCATTCTTAAAATTTTCTTTCAGAAGCAGTTTCCTAAAATCACAATATAGGGACTATAGGTATAAAATAGTTGACAGTGATGTCTTGTGATCTTTATGTACTCAAAATCCATGAAGCTTATTTGGTGAATAGTAAAGAAGAAACTTCAAGGCATATGGTATTTCATACTCTACATTTTAGTTATGATCAAAGGTAGGACTCTTTTGGTTAAATGTCAAAATTAGATGCATCAATTTGGTAAGTTTATGAAAATAGTGTAATTTTTATAAAATAGATATTAAAGAAGAGATTAAAATTACAGATGAGATAACATATTTGAAGAGTGTTACTAGACAACAGCAAATCAAAAGGCTCTGAGTGATGACATATTTAACTGCTCCTGTATGTATACAGACCTGAGGCATGAAATAGACTCATCACTAACCTGCATAACCATGAGTGAAAAAATGATTATTTGAAGTCATTGAGTTTTGAGTTAGTTATGCAGCACTATTTTGGCAGTTGTTAACTGAAACAGAAACCTTTGGATGGAGAAATGAAAAAATAGACAACACTCCCTACCCACCTGTTTTAATAAACAAAATAATAACATAAATAGCTTGATTAGATATTGGGTTACAGAGAAAAATTAATCAGGGAAAAGGATTAGGGGCTGTTGAAGGTGTCATTTTAAATATAGTAGTCAGGAAAGCCTCGCTGAGAAGGGGATTTTAGCAGGTCAGTTTCCCTAAAAAACATACTCTGACACAGAGATTTGTTTAAGGTATAATGGCAACTGGGTGGTAGCTCTAGTTTAAAATATAATATATTTGCTGTGTCATTTGGTGTCATCTACCCTTTTTTCGATCCAAGACTTCTAAACCTACAGAACCAGGAGTCACAGCAAGAGGAAGTATAAACTCTCCCAAATCGGTCATGTTAAAAGGGACCACTCCTACTACCTCCTCTTGGTTTCCAGATTTATGTATTACACCAATTAGTGACTTAGTGTTGGTGGGTCAAGCACGCCCTCTGCTGGCTGAAGCCCTGTGGGTAGGAAAGGCAAAAATATATATCAATACCAGTTACTATGAATTACTGCCCCTTCTGTGTTTGAAGGGGTCTAATGTGGTCCATTTTCTACCAAGTAGCTCTTTGGAGTTTGAAAGACTTGGTGTCATATTGGTGTCTCAGTTTTGATCTCTTTTGCTAGCACGTTGGACATTTGGCATCACCAGTAGTTAGATCACCCTTGGTGAGTGAGAGACCATACTTGACAGACCCATGTCTAGTCTCCATCCTGGCCACCATGGCCACTCTGTTGCTGTATCCACTTGCCAATACTCTGATGTCTGATGACAGTGACTAACAAAAGACAACCAGTAGAGTTATTCTGTCTACTTTATTGTTTTCTTTTTTACATCACATGTTTTTTTATTCAAACAGAAAGTCACAAAAATTATAATCATCCTCATCAGTTCAACTGATGAATGAATTCATCAGTTTTCCATTAGAGTTCTGAAAATGCTTATTCATTCAATTCAGCAGTATAGTCAGTTACCAGAAACCTGTACTTGTCAGAGTCTTTTCCATGAATTCCTTGAAGATGAAACCCTTTTATAGGAACATTTTTGCAAAAGCATCAGAGTACACCCAGAACTGTCTGTAAATGACAAAAAACTTAAAAATGACCACGTTTAAAGATTTCAAGGAAGTTCATAATAATGCAATGGACAAGGAAACTTAGTTATTTCTGAGATATACATTTTAAAGTAATAACTAGAATTATGACTTATAACATTATACCACTACATATAAGATTTTTAGGAATTTCATGTAATGTCTGAAACATTTATATTAACATATTTCCATACAAATAATCCAAAGAAAGTTCAGTATTAGTTTTTTAAAATTTTTTAATTTTATTTTATTTATTTTTTTATATAGCAAGTTCTTATTAGTCATCAATTTTGTACACATCAGTGTATACATGTCAATCCCAATTGCCCAATTCAGCACACCACCATCCCCACCCCCCGTGGCTTTTCCCCCTTGGTGTCCATACATTTGTTCTCTACATTTGTGTTTCAACTTCTGCCCTGCAAACCAGTTCATCTGAACCATTTTTCTAGGTGCCACATACATGTGTTAATATACGATATTTGTTTTTCTCTTTCTGACTTACTTCACTCTGTATGACAGTCTCTAGATCCATCCATGTCTCAACAAATGACTCAATTTCGTTCCTTTTTATGGCTGAGTAATATTCCATTATATATATATGTACCATATCTTCTTTATACATTTGTCTATTGATGGGCATTTAGGTTGCTTCCATGACCTGGCTATTGTAAATAGTGCTGCAGTGAACATTGGGGTGCATGTGTCTCTTTGCATTATGGTTTTCTTTGGGCATATGCCCAGTAGTGAGATGCTGGATCATATGGTAATTCTATTTTTAGTTTTTTAAGGAACCTCCATACTGTTCTCCATAGTGGCTGTATCAATTTACATTCCTACCAACAGTGCAAGAGGGTTTCCTTTCCTCCACACCCTCTCCAGCATTTGTTGTTTGTCGATTTTCTGATGACGCGCATTCTAACTGGTGTGAGGTGATACCTCATTGTAGTTTTGATTTGCATTTCTCTAGTAATTTGTGATGTTGAGCAGCTTTTCATGTGCTTCTTCACCATCTGTATGTCTTCTTTGGAGAAATGTCTATTTAGGTCTTCTGCCCATTTTTGAATTGGGTTGTTTGTTTCTTTACTATTGAGCTGCATGAGCTGTTTATATATTTTGGAGATTAATCCTTTGTTGATTCGTTTGCAAATATTTTCTCCCATTCTGAGTATTGTCTTTTCGTCTTGTTTATGGTTTCCTTTGCTGTGCAGAAGCTTTGAAGTTTCATTAGGTCCCATTTGTATATTTTTGTTTTTATTTCCATTACTCTAAGAGGTGGATCAAAAAAGATCTTGCTGTGATTTATGTCAAAGAGTGTTCTTCCTATGTTTTCCTCTAAGAGTTTTTTTGGGTCCAGTCTTAATTTAGGTCTTGAATCCATTTTGAGTTTATTTTTGTGTATGGTGTTAGGGAGTGTTCTAATTTCATTCTTTTAAATGGAGCTGTCCAGTTTTCCCAGCACCACTTACTGGAGAGACTGTCTTTTCTCCGTTGTGTATCCTTTCCTCCTTTGTCATAGATTAGTTGACCATAGGTGTGTGTGTTTATCCCTGGGCAATCTATCTTGTTCCACTGATCTTTTTGTGCCAGTACCATATTGTCTTCATTACTGTAGCTTTGTAGTATAGTCTGAAGTCAGGAAGTCTGATTCCTTCAGCTTCGTTTTTTTTCCCTCAAGACTGCTTTGCCTATTTGAGGTCTTCTGTGTCTCCATACAAATTTTAAGATTTTTTGTTCTACTTTCTTAAAAATGCCATTGGTAATTTGATAGGGATTGCATTGAATCTGTAGATTGCTTTAGGTAGTATAGTCATTTTCACAATATTGATTCTTCTGATCCAAAAACATGGTATATCTCTCCATCTCTTGGTATCATCTTTAATTTCTTTCATCAGTGTCTTATAGTTTTCTGCATACAGGTCTTTTGTCTCCCTAGGTAGGTTTATTCCTAGATATTTTGTTCTTTTTGTTGCCATGGCAAATGGGAGTGTTTCCTTAATTTTTCTTTCAGGTTTTTCATCATTAGTGTATAGGAATGCAAGAGATTTCTGTGCATTAATTTTCTATCCTGCAACTTTACCAAATTCATTGATTAACTCTAGTAGTTTTCTGGTGGCATTTTTAGGATTCTCTATGTATAGTATCATGTCATCTGCAAACAGTGACAGATTTTCTTCTCCTTTTCCAATTTGTATTCCTTTTATTTCTTTTTCTTCTCTGATTGTCGTGGATAGGACCTCCAAAACTATGTTGAATAACAGTGGTGAGAGTGGACATCCTTGTTTTGTTCCTGATCTTAGAGGAAATGGTTTCAGTTTTTCACCATTGAAAATGATGTTGGCTGTGGGTTTGTCGTATATGTTGAGGTAGGTTCCCTCTCTGCCCACTTTCTGGAGAGTTTTTATCATAAATCAGTGTTGAATTTTGTCAAAAGCTTTTTCTGCATCTATTGAGATGATCATATGGTTTTTCTTATTCAATTTGTTAATATGGTGTATCACATTGATTGATTTGCATATTGAATAATCCTTGCATCCCTGGGATAAATCCCACTTGATCATGGTGTATGATCCTTCTAATGTGTTGTTGGATTCTGTTTGCTAGTATTTTGTGGAGGACTTTTGCATCTATATTCATCAGTGATATTGATCTGTAATTTTCTTTCTTCTAGTATCTTTGTCTGGTTTTGATATCAGGGTGATGACGGCCTCATAGAATGAGTTTGGGAGTGTTCCTTCCTCTGCAGTTTTTTGGAAGAGTTTGAGAAGGATGGGTGATAGCTCTTCTCTAAATGTTTGATAGAATTCACCTGTGAAACCATCTGGTCCTGGACTTTGTTGGAAGATTTTTAATCACAGTTTCAATTTCATTACTTGTGATTGGTCTGTTCATACTTTCTATTTCTTCCTGGTTCAGTCTTGGAAGGTTATACCTTTCTAAGAATTTGTCCATTTCTTCCAGGTTGTCCATTTTGCTGGCATAGAGTTGCTTGTAGTAGTCTCTTAGGATGCTTTGTATTTCTGCGGTGTCTGTTGTAACTTCTTTTTCATTTCTAATTTTATTGATTTGAGTCCTCTCCCTCTTTTTCTTGATGAGTCTGGCTAATGGTTTATCAGTTTTGTTTATCTTCTCAAAGAGCCAGCTTTTAGTTTTATTGATCTTTGCTATTGTTTTTTTGTTTCTATTTCATTTATTTCTGCTCTGACCTTGATAATTTCTTTCCTTCTGCTAACTTTGGGTTTTGTTTGTTCTTCTTTCTCTAGTTCCTTTAGGTAAAAGGTTACATTGTTTATTTGAGATTTTTCTTGTTTCTTGAGGTAGGCTTGTATAGCTATAAACTTCCCTCTTAGAACTGCTTTTGCTGCATCCCATAGGTTTTGGATTGTCGTGTTTTCATTGTCATTTGTCTCTAGGTATTTTTTGATTTCCTCTTTGATTTCTTCAGTGATCTCTTGGTTATTTAGTAACGTATTGTTTAGCCTCCATGTGTTTGTGTTTTTTACATTTTTTCCCCTGTAATTCATTTCTAATCTCATAGTGTTGTGGTCAGAAAAGATGCTTGATATGATTTCAATTTTCTTAAATTTACTGAGGCTTGATTTGTGGCCCAAGATATTATCTATCCTTGAGGATGTTCATGTGCACTTGAGAAGAAAGTGTAATCTGCTGTTTTTGGATGGAATGTCCTCTAAATATCAAGTAAATCTGTCTGGTCTATTGGGTCATTTAAAGCTTGTGTTTCCTTATTTATTTTCCTTTTGGATCATCTGTCCATGGTGTTAGTGAAGTGTTAAAGTCCCCCACTAATATTGAGTTACTGTTGATGTCTTCTTTTATAGCTGTTAGCATTTGCCTTATGTATTGAGGTGCTCCTATGTTGGGTGCATATATATTTATAATTGTTATAACTTCTTCTTGGATTGATCCCTTGATCATTATGTAGTGTTCTTCCTTGTCTCTTGTAACTTTCTTTATTTTGAAGTCCATTTTTTCTGATATGAGTATTGCTACTCCAGCTTTCTTTTGATTTCCATTTGCATGGAATATTTTTTTCCATCCGCTCACTTTCAGTCTGTATGTGTCCCTAGGTCTGAAGTGGGTCTCTTGTAGGCAGCATATATATGGGTCTTGTTTTTGTATCCATTCAGCAAGCCTGTGTCTTTTGGTTGGAACATTTAATCCATTCATGTTTAAGGTAATTATCAATATGTATGTTCCTATGACCATTTTCTTACTTGTTTTGGGTTTGTTTTTGGAGGTCCTTTTCTTCTCTTGTGTTTCCCACTTAGGGAAGTTCCTTTAACATTTGCTGTAGAGCTGGTTTGTTGGTGCTGAATTCTCTTAGCTTTTGCTTGCCTGTAAAGCTTTTGATTTCTCCATAGAATGTGAATGAGACCCTTGCCGGGTAGAGTAATCTTGGTTGTAGATTCTTCCCTTTCATCACTTTAAGTATATCATGCCACTTGCTTCTGGCTTGTAGAGTTTCTGCTGAGAAATCAGCTGTTAACCTTATGGGAGTTCCCTTGTATGTTGTCATTTTTTCCCTTGCTGCTTTCAATAATTTTTCTTTGCCTTTAATTTTTGCCTATTTGATTACTATGTGTCTCGGTGTGTTTCTCCTTGGGTTCATCCTGTATGGGACTTGCTGCGCTTTCTGGACTTGGGTGGCTATTTCCTTTCCCATGTTAGGGAAGTTTTTGACTGTAATCTCTTCAAATATTTTCTCAGATCCTTTCTCTCTCTCTTCTCCTTCTGGGACCCCTATAATGCAAATGTTGTTGCATTTAATGTTGTCTCAGAGGTCTCTTAGGCTGTCTTAATTTCTTTTCATTCTTTTTTCTTTATTCTCTTCCACAGCAGTGAATTCCACCATTCTGTCTTCCAGGTCACTTATGCATTCTTCTGCCTCAGTTATTCTGCTATTGATTCCTTCTAGTGTAGTTTTCATTTCAGTTATTGTATTGTTCATCCCTGTTTGTTTGTTCTTTAATTCTTCTAGGTGTTTGTTAAACATTTCTTGCATCTTCTCAATCTTTGCCTCTATTCTTTTTCCGAGGTCCTGGATCATCTTCACTATCATTATTCTGAATTCTTTTTATGGAAAGTTGCCTATCTCCACTTCATTTAGTTGTTTTTCTGGGGTTTTATCTTGTTCCTTCATCTGGTACATAGCCCTCTGTCATTTCATCTTGTCTATCTTTCTGTGAATGTGTTTTTTGTTCCACAGGCTGCAGAATTGTAGTTCTTCTTGCTTTTGCTGTCTGCTCTCTGGTGGATGAGGCTATCTAAGAGGCTTGTGTAAGTTTCCTGTTGGGCGGGACTGGTGGTGGGTAGAGCTGACTGTTGCTCTGGTGGGCAGAGCTCAGTAAAACTTTAATCCACTTGACTGTTGATGGGTGGGGTTGGGTTTCCTCCCTGTTGGTTGTTTGGCCTGAGGCAATCAAACACTTAAGCCTACCTGGGCTCTTTGGTGGGGCTAATGACAGACTCTGGGAGGGCTCAGGCCAAGGAGTACTTCCCAGAACTTCTGCTGCCAGTATCCTTGTCCCCACAGTGAGCCACAGCCACCCCTGCCTCTGCAGGAGACCCTCCAACACTAGCAGGTAAGTCTGGTTCAGTCTCCCCTGGGGTCAATGCTCCTTCCCCTTGGTCCCGATGTGCACACTACTTTGTTTGTGCCCTCCAAGAATGGAGTCTCTGTTTCCTCCATTCCTGTCAAAATCCTGCAATCAATTCCCACTAGGCTTCAAAGTCTGATTGTCTAGGAATTCCTCCTCCCCTTGCTGGACCCCCAGGTTGGGAAGCCTGACGTGGGGCTCAGAACCTTCACTCCAATGGGTGGACTTCTGTGATATAAGTGTTCCCTAGTCTGTGAGTCACCTACCCAGCAGTTATGGGATTTGATTTTCCTGTGATTGCGCCCCTCCTACCATCTCACTGTGGCTTCTCCTTTGTCTTTGGATGTGGGGTATCTTTTTTGGTGAGTTTCTGTGTCTTCCTGTCAATGATTGTCCAGCAGCTAGTTGTGATTCTGGTGTTCTCACAAGAGGGAGTGAGAGCACGTCCTTCTACTCTGCCATCTTGGTTCCTCCCTCTTGTCTATTTTATTGTTGAAGTAAACCTCTTCTGGGTTCAAAATTTCCTGGGGGAAGTTACAAGTAGTTCTAAATACCTCACTGATGTCCACTTCCATAGATTTATCATACACCTCTTGCCTAGATTTTTTAGCCTCCATATTCAAATATTTCTACTTCTGGGTCCTTGACCAACCAGTAAAGCAATTCATCATTGCTCATATACCTTTATGTATTCTAACATTGAGATACTTTTTCCACACAAAGTAGGTGAGCACATATACTTTCCCAGTGGGAAGATCAACATTCCTAATCATTCTTTAGGCTCTAGTAGTGGGGCTGTAGTGCAGCTGCAGCCCATTTTCAGAATGCACACACATCCCAAGCTGATTTTTGACCAGATAAACTCAGATTTTTCCACTTTTGTCATCTGGTCATAAAGGACCCCAACTCATGAGGTCATAAGTGTGACCTGAAGGAGCAGTGCTGGTATGACTGTGTTAGATGAAGTGGGCCATGAGATAACATAGCTTACTCCTACTCTGTTGTCTTTCTCAGGCTCAGTCATGGATGTACCATTTCCAATTTATGACGAATTGTTCCTGGACATCCCTAACTTTATGACTTGTTGGGTCTGGATATTGGATGGTTCATATGCAGCATCACATCATACCCAACGGTCAAGTGTTCTATCAGGTTCCAGTGGCACACCAGGAGCTGTTTTTTAAATCTTTTTGGCTGTGCTGTGCGGCTTGTGGGATCTGAGTTCCCCGACCTGGGATCAAACCCAGGCCCTTGGCAGTGAAAGTGCGGAGTCCTAACCACTGGAACGCCAGGGAATTCCCAGGAGCTGTTTTTTCAAAGGTATATAATTCCCTCTTGAAAGTGACATGGTTTTGCTCCACAGCCCAAGGGCTTGATTATGAGTCTCCCATAAACTTCACACTTTATCTTTTTTCACCATTGAAACCTCCAGCACCATAAGATGCCAGGACAATGAGTCAAGTGATAGCTCTTGTACTATAGCCTTGACCTGCTGCAGAGCCCTTTCTTACTCTGAGTGCCACATAAATCTGGCAGCCTTCCATGTGATGAGGCATAATGGTCAAAGCATTATTTCCAAGTGTAGAATACACTGCCTTTGGATCCTAACCACCAGATCAGGTGTTGGGCTTCCTTTTTTGGATCACAAGATGCAATAATTTGTCTTTCGTTTCTTAGTGGATGTCCAGCATGTCTCTGACCACTAGAACTCTAAAAATGTTACTGAAATGGCAGAAACCTGAATCTTTACAGGCTTTATCTTCCACTCATTGGATTATGTGTGTCTTACCAAAGCTTCCAATATAGTTGTTTCTTGCTTAAGTGGTTTAATTATGTGCATGATATTATCAGTATCATGGAATGATGTGAAATTTTATAATATATCTGACTGTCACAGGTCTCTGAACCATATAATGGCAAAAGGTGGACGAGTTAACATTGGCTTGGAGTAAACGTGTCAATATGAACTCTTAGGTTGCTTCCACGTCCTGGCTTTTGTAAATAGTGTTGCAATAACCGTTGTGGTACATGCCTCTTTTTTAATTATGTTTTTCTCAGGGTATATGGCCAGTAGTGGTATTGCTGGGTCATATGGTAGTTCTATTTTTAGTTTTTTAAGGAACCTCCATACTGTTCTCCACAGTGACTGTATTAATTTACATTCCCACCAACAGTGCAAGGGAGTTCCCTTTTGATGATGGCCATTCTGACCAGTGTGAGGTGATACCTCATTGTGGTTTTGATTTGCTTTTCTCTAATTATTAGTGATGTTGAGTATCCTTTCATGTGTTTGTTGGCAATTTGTATATCTTCTCTGGAGAAATATCTATTTAGGTCTTCCACCCATTTTTTGGATTATACAATAGAATATTACTCAGCCATAAAAAGAAATGAAATTGAGTTATTTGTAATGAGGTGGATGGACCTAGAGTCTGTCATACAGAGTGAAGTAAGTCAGAGAGAGAAAAACAAATACCTTATGCTAACACATATAATATGGAATCTAAAAAAAAATGGTTTTGATGAAACTAGGGGCAAGACAGGAATAAAGATGCAGATGTAGAGAATGGACGTGAGGACACAGGGAAGGGGAAGGGTAAGCTGGGACGAAGTGAGAGAGTGGCATTGACATATGTACACTACCAAATGTTAAATAGATAGCTAGTGGGAAGCAGCCGCATAGCACAGGGAGGTCAGCTCTGTGCTTTGTGACCACCTAGAAGGGTGGGATAGGGAGGCGGGGAGGGAGACGCAAGAGGGAGGGGATATGGGAATATATGTATATGTATAGCTGATTCACTTTGTTGTACAGCATAAACTAACATGCCATTGTAAAGCAATCATACTCCAATAGAGGTGTTAAAAAATTTTTTTAAAAATAATTTATAACCCGCCCCCCCGCAAAATATACTCTTGTTTTTCTCCACGGAGTTGCAACTGTTTCTGATCCTCTTTTTCTGTAGGATCAATGGCTATATACCTGAAACATTGTTATCTGCTGTAGCAAAAAGAACTCACCTGGCACAGCACTGAAATTGGGACAATGTACAATGAGTTTATAGTAGTCCATGCAGCAGCAGGCAACTTGTTTCAGTTCTCAGTCAGAAGGTAATATCTATATTTTCCTACCTCCCAGTGCTCTCTTATTGATAAAACAAACCAACAAAAACAGCACAGGCTGTATTTAGCAGCATGTAGTTTTTCTTTTCTCCCCTCCTTTCACAAGCAGAGGAAACCCACCGAAGCCAGTGGCTCTAAGTAGAGCACCAAGATCTCCTTCCCAGTTTGACTACAGAACACTTCAGTTTCCTTTGCCCTCAGTAGCCAAAATTGTAGCGCAATGCTGTCTGCACCATGCTCCCTAGTTCAGCAGGCATTTATCTTCAACCAAAACATTGCCTGGGTTTCTGTCTTGTTTCTTCCCCAAGATGTTTATCTTATTTTTAAGAGGCTATGCCTTAAAAAAAAAATTTTTGTTTCTGTCAGTGCTAAGTGTTTAGATAAGAGAAGGTGTGTTCAATTGTGGACATACAGAACAGAAACATCTTAACTAGATATCTCCAGATTCTGTTTTCATAGTCAGATCATTATTCCTATCACATTCTAGAATCAGTAAATATGAAATGAAGGGACTTTTATATAATTCTTTTCCTCCCATGAGAATGTGTTCCTGGGGTTCTTGTTGATATCTCAGTTATTATTGCCACCCCATCCCCAAACTAGTATCAGTCATGGAATCCTGAATATATGGAGCCAAAAACATTTCTAATGAATGAACTTTTTGGTATAAAATTTTTACCATTTTCTAAAGCTAATTAAAATCTAAAGGTACCTGTCTATATATTTTTTAAATTTTAAATTCTTGGCAAAAAGGATGGTGAAAACTTTCAAGCATCATAAATTCTAGGGAAATTGGAATCTGTGTATATTTGTATAAGATATTTACTAATTATGTGTGTAGTGAGGATCTCTTTTTTTCTAATTTATGCGCTCTCCTTTAAATTCTCCATCAATTTTTTTCTCAAGACCCTCAGCTAAAGTAATTTTTTCAAATGAAAGCTAAGTTGAAGCAGATACATTTTTAGTTTTGACCCAAAGAGTTGAAAGAATTTGGTAGATACTATAAATAAGTTTTTTATATGTGAGAATAGGAGTCATGTATCAGAGGTTCTGAGGGTGTGGAGCTAATTGTGAGTGCTCAGTGTATATTGCTGGAGGTTGCCTTTCAAAAATTATTTGAAACACTTTCTTTTAAACTGCATATCAGTCTCACAAAACGTATGATGATATCTCCAAAATGTGCAAAAGGCACTGAACAGCAGCAAGGCAGGATGCTTATTGTACTGAAATATATGCATTTATTAAAAATGGGGAAATAATATATACAGGCACACCAATTTATTTTACCAGAATCTGAAAATTTCACCTTTGATCCAGGTGTAGCATTTAACTAATGTTTCTCCCTCAAGTAGATAAGCAGCATTATAGTATTTTGACCATAGAGAAATGGATCAAAATATGTAGAAGAATTAGTTGAAGTATCCTGTACCTTTCAAATTATTACTTTGAAATTTTCATAACCAAAAAGTGTCACGTAGTTCACTTGCTTTTTGAGGAAAAGAGGGAAAGAGGGGTAACGGTTATTTTCTACATTCTTGAGGATTAGAGGCCTTTACTGGGTCCCTGTAATAATCTGATGAATGAAGCTCACCTTTCTGAAGCTGCACTTCAGGTGTGACCATGCTGCCACCACCGTGCCAGTCTGATGGACTCTGCCCTCCAGGAGTAAGGACTTGCTGTGTGGAAGTGTGTGCAACACACAGAGGAGGTGCTCCTTGTGAAGTGTTTCCTGCACGGCTGCTCCTCATGACAGACCCTGCCTTCCAGAGATATGCAATGGCTTAATCCTTGGTTTTGCTGGCCCTGAAGAAAAATCACTGCTTTGACATCTGAACAGCCTGTGAGGATTTAGTTTTTGTGGATAGCTTTTTACAAGTGTTGCTTTTACTCCTCACACTGTGTGTTACGTGTTGCAAAGTTTTCCTGAAAACCTGAGAATGTGTGAACATATGCTTAGAACAATGATTGATACGTTAGAGATCCTATATGTGTCAGCTTCAAAATGTTAGCTATTAGATTCTTTCCTACGTATAAAGAAATATATGTATATCTCCATGTATAAAAATATATGTGCCTTGTATTTTAATGTTATTATCTTAATGTGTTTCCCAAAAGTTCACCGTGACTAACATCTCATTTCTATTTGTTTCTTTATTGTTTCCTTTCAGTCTCCTAAACACTAAATTTTTACTTAATTATTAATATCCCATTTTACAGATGCATAAATTGGGGCACAGGGAGATAAAATTACCCAGGGTCATACAGCTGGTAAGTAGAAGAGCCAGGATTTGATCCTAGCAGGGACTCCAGACAACATGCTCTTAACCACTGTGTACCTGCCCTGCCTTAGCCTGATGGTTGATAGAACACCCTATATAGACTCATTCCTTCATTGATTTATTAATTAGCCTGTAGTAACTGTGTATTTACTATGTGTCATGCTCTATGGTAGGTGGTAAGGATAAGTTGCCAGTAAGGAGAAAAAGTCCTCAAGTGACTGTTTCCACAAATGACTGCATAGTAAATGTTATCTCTTCATGAATGAATTTTCAGTAGTGTCTACAAGTCACAGCCAAAAGAAAGAAATAATTGAGATAAGGGATCCAATAATAGCTCAGAGAGAGAAACTCTTTGCAAAGGCCTGCGAGAGAACTTCCTAGTTTTCCCCAGCTCAAATGCTTCAGAACTTGTATTTCAAACTTAAATTGCTCATGCTGCATTTGAGCCCAGTGCATCTAGCCTTGTCCTTAGGTACAGATACAGCTGTCTAACATTCCCTGTATTTGGACAATTTTTATCTTTGAAAATTATTAAGTTGTGTATGCTAATGTCAGATTTACATGTTGATTAAATTCAATTACTTTGCTTTTCCCATACATTTTATTTCCTAACTCCTAAAATATATTTTAACAAAGGATTACTGGTTAATATTTATGTTGAAATACAATTTTAGTCTGCCATAACATTTCTCTTTTGAAATCAGTTGCTCACATTAGGAGAATTATGTAAAGCATGCTTAGTATCCACTTTAGTGTTGGATTCTTTCTATATTCAATTTTTTTTTGTGTATAGGAGGAGGGAAATATTGAGATTCTTTCATAAACAGAAAAATGAATGAGTAATTAGATAGCTGTAAGACTATAATTTTAAAGAAGCAGAACAATGCTACATGGTACAATGAGGTATCTGTTTTATTTTTTTTTTTTTTTTTTTTTTTTTTTTTTTTTTTTTTTAACATCTTATTGGGGTATAATTACTTTACAATAGTGTGTTAGTTTCTGATTTATAACAAAGTGAATCAGCTATACATATACATGTGCTCCCATGTGTCTTCCCTCTTGCGTCTCCCTCCCTCCCACTCTCCCCCTCCCACCCCTCCAGGCTGTCCCAAAGCCCCGAGCTAATATCCCTGTGCCTTGCGGCTGCTTCCCCCTAGCTATCTACCTTACTACGTTTGTTAGTGTGTATATGTCCATGACTCTTTCTTGTCCTGTCAAAACTCACCCTTCCCCCTCCCCATATCCTCAAGTCCGTTCTCCAGTAGGTCTGCGCCTCTATTCCTGTCTTATCCCTAGGTTCTTCATGACATTTTTTCCCCTTAAATTCCATATATATGTGTTAGCATACGGTATTTGTCTTTGTCTTTCTGACTTACTTCACTCTGTATGACAGACTCTAGGTCTATCCATCTCATTACAAATAACTCAATTTCATTTCTTTTTAAGGCTGAGTAATATTCCATTGTGTATATGTGCCACATCTTCTTTATCCATTCGTCCGATGATGGGCGCTTAGGTTCTTTCCATCTCCGGGCTATTGTAAATAGAGCTGCAATGAACATTTTGGTACATGACTCTTTTTGAATTTTGGTTTTCTCAGGGTATATGCCCAGTAGTGGGATTGCTGGGTCATATGGTAATTCTATTTGTAGTTTTTTAAGGAACCTCCATACTGTTCTCCATAGTGGCTGAACCAATTCACATTCCCACCAGCAGTGCAAGAGTGTACCCTTTTCTCCACACCCTCTCCAGCATTTATTGTTTCTAGATTTTTTGATGATGGCCATTCTGACTGGTGTGAGATGATATCTCATTGTAGTTTTGATTTGCATTTCTCTAATGATTAATGATGTTGAGCATTCTTTCATGTGTTTGTTGGCATTCTGTATATCTTCTTTGGAGAAAGTCTGTTTAGGTCTTCTGCCCATTTTTGGATGGGGTTGTTTGTTTTTTTGTTATTGAGCTGCATGAGCTGCTTGTAAATTTTGGAGATTAATCCTTTGTCAGTTGCTTCATTTGCAAATGTTTTCTCCCATTCTGAGGGTTGTCTTTTGGTCTTGGTTATGGTTTCCTTTGCTGTGCAAAAGCTCTGAAGTTTCATTAGGTCCCATTTGTTTATTTTTGTTTTTATTTCCATTACTCTAGGAGGTGGGTCAGAAAGGATCTTGCTGTGATTTATGTCATAGAGTGTTCTGCCTATGTTTTCCTCTAAGAGTTTGATAGTTTCTGGCCTTACATTTAGGTCTTTAATCCATTTTGAGCTTATTTTTGTGTATGGTGTTAGGGAGTGATCTAATGTCATACTTTTACATGTACCTGTCCAGTTTTCCCAGCACCATTTATTGAAGAGGCTGTCCTTTCTCCACTGTACATTCCTGCCTCCTTTATCAAAGATAAGGTGTCCATATGTGCGTGGGTTTATCTCTGGGCTTTCTATCCTGTTCCACTGATCTATCTTTCTGTTTTTGTGCCAGTACCATACTGTCTTGATTACTGTTGCTTTGTAGTATAGTCTGAAGTCAGGGAGCCTGATTCCTCCAGCTCCTTTTTTCGTTCTCAAGATTGCTTTGGCTATTCGGGGTCTTTTGTGTTTCCATACAAATTGCGAAATTTTTTGTTCTAGTTCTGTGAAAAATGCCAGTGGTAGTTTGATAGGGATTGCATTGAATCTGTAGATTGCTTTGGGTAGTAGAGTCATTTTCACAATGTTGATTCTTCCCATCCAAGAACACGGTATATCTCTCCATCTATTTGTATCATCTTTAATTTCTTTCATCAGTGTCTTATAATTTTCTGCATACAGGTCTTTCGTATCCTTAGGTAGGTTTATTCCTAGATATTTTATTCTTTTTGTTGCAATGGTAAATGGGAGTGTTTTCTTGATTTCACTTTCAGATTTTTCATCATTAGTATATAGGAATGCCAGAGATTTCTGTGCATTAATTTTGTATCCTGCTACTTTACCAAATTCATTGATTAGCTCTAGTAGTTTTCTGGTAGCATCTTTAGGATTCTCTATGTATAGTATCATGTCATCTGCAAACAGTGACAGCTTTACTTCTTCTTTTCCGATGTGGATTCCTTTTATTTCCTTTTCTTCTCTGATTGCTGTGGCTAAAACTTCCAAAACTATGTTGAATAAGAGTGGTGAGAGTGGGCAACCTTGTCTTGTTCCTGATCTTAGTGGAAATGCTTTCAGTTTTTCACCATTGAGGATGATGTTTGCTGTGGGCTTGTCATATATGGCCTTTATTATGTTGAGGAAAGTTCCCTCTATGCCTACTTTCTGGAGGGTTTTTATCATAAATGGGTGTTGAATTTTGTCGAAAGCTTTCTCTGCATCTATTGAGATGATCATATGGTTTTTCTCCTTCAATTTGTTAATATGGTTTATCACATTGATAGATTTGCGTATATTGAAGAATCCTTGCATTCCTGGAATAAACCCCACTTGATCATGGTGTATGATCCTTTTAATGTGCTGTTGGATTCTGTTTGCTAGTATTTTGTTGAGGATTTTTGCATCTATGTTCATCAGTGATATTGGCCTGTAGTTTTCTTTCTTTGTGACATCCTTGTCTGGTTTTGGTATCAAGGTGATGGTGGCCTCGTAGAAGGAATTTGGGAGTGTTCCTCCCTCTGCTATATTTTGGAAGAGTTCGAGAAGGATAGGTGTTAGCTCTTCTCTAAACGTTTGATAGAATTCACCTGTGAAGCCATCTGGTCCTGGGCTTTTGTTTGTTGGAAGATTTTTAATCACAGTTTCAATTTCAGTGCTTGTGATTGGTCTGTTCATATTTTCTATTTCTTCCTGATTCAGTCTTGGCAGGTTGTGCATTTCTAAGAATTTGTCCATTTCTTCCAGATTGTCCATTTTATTGGCATAGAGTTGCTTGTAGTAATCTCTCATGATTTTTTTTATTTCTGCAGTGTCAGTTGTTATTTCTCCTTTCTCATTTCTAATTCTATTGATTTGAGTCTTCTCCCTTTTTTTCTTGATGAGTCTGGCTAGTGGTTTATCTATTTTGTTTATCTTCTCAAAGAACCAGCTTTTAGTTTTATTGATCTTTGCTATTGTTTCCTTCATTTCTTTTTCATTTATTTCTGATCTGATTTTTATGATTTCTTTCCTTCTGCTAGCTTTGGGGCTTTTTTGTTCTTCTTTCTCTAATTGCTTGAGGTGCAAGGTTAGGTTGTTTATTCGAGATGTTTCCTGCTTCTTAAGGTGGGCTTGTATTGCTATAAACTTCCCCCTTAGAACTGCTTTTGCTGCATCCCATAGGTTTTGGGTCGTTGTGTCTCCATTGTCATTTGTTTCTAGGTATTTTTTTATTTCCTCTTTGATTTCTTTTTTTTTTTTTTTTTTTTTTTTTTTTTTTTTTTTTTAAAACGTTTATTATTTTTTTTTTTTTTTTTTTTTTTTTTTTTTTTTATGCGTTACGCGGGCCTCTCACTGTTGTGGCCTCTCCCGTTGCGGAGGACAGGCTCCGGACGCGCAGGCCCAGCGGCCACGGCTCACGGGCCCAGCCGCTCCGCGGCATGCGGGATCCTCCCAGACCGGGGCACGAACCCGCGTCCCCTGCATCGGCAGGCGGACTCTCAACCACTGCGCCACCAGGGAAGCCCCCTCTTTGATTTCTTCAGTGATCACTTCATTATTAAGTAGTGTATTGTTTAGCCTCCATGTGTTTGTATATTTTACAGATCTTTTCCTGTAATTGATATCTAGTCTCATGGCGTTGTGGTCAGAAAAGATACTTGATACAATTTCAATTTTCTTAAATTTACCAAGGCTTGATTTGTGACCCAAGATATGATCTATCCTGGAGAATGTTCCATGAGCACTTGAGAAAAATGTGTATTCTGTTGTTTTTGGATGGAGTGTCCTATAAATATCAATTAAGTCCATCTTGTTTAATGTATCATTTAAAGCTTGTGTTTCCTTATTTATTTTCATTTTGGATGATCTGTCCATGGGTGAAAGTGGGGTGTTAAAGTCCCCTACTATGAATGTGTTACTGTCAATTTCCCCTTTTATGGTTGTTAGTATTTGCCTTACGTATTGAGGTGCTCCTATGTTGGGTGCATAAATATTTACAATTGTTATATCTTCTTCTTGGATCGATCCCTTGATCATTATGTAGTGTCCTTCTTTGTCCCTTTTAATAGTCCTTATTTTAAAGTCTATTTTGTCTGATATGAGAATTGCTACTCCAGCTTTCTTTTGGTTTCCATTTGCATGGAATATCTTTTTCCATCCCCTTACTTTCAGTCTGTATGTGTCTCTAGGTCTGAGGTGGGTCTCTTGTAGACAGCATATATAAGGGTCTTGTTTTTGTATCCATTCAGCCAATCTGTGTCTTTTGGTGGGAGCATTTAGTCCATTTACATTTAAGGTAATTATCGATATGTATGTTCCTATTCCCATTTTCTATATTGTTTTGGGTTCGTTATTATAGGTCGTTTCCTTCTTTTGCATTTCTTATCTAGAGAAGTTCCTTTAGCATTTGTTGTAAAGCTGGTTTGGTGGTGCTGAACTCTCTCAGCTTTTGCTTGTCTGTAAAGGTTTTAATTTCTCCATCAAATCTGAATGAGATCCTTGCTGGGTAGAGTAGTCTTGGTTGAAGGTTTTTCTCCTTCATCACTTTCAGTATGTCCTGCCACTCCCTTCTGGCTTGTAGGGTTTCTGCTGAGAGATCAGCTGTTAACCTTATGGGGATTCCCTTGTGTGTTATTTGTTGTTTTTCCCTTGCTGCTTTTAATATGCTTTCTTTGTATTTAATTTTTGATAGTTTGATTAATATGTGTCTTGGCGTATTTCTCCTTGTATTTATCCTGTATGGGACTCTCTGTGCTTCCTGGACTTGATTAACTATTTCCTTTCCCATATTAGGGAAGTTTTCAACTATAATCTCTTCAAATATTTTCTCAGTCCCTTTCTTTTTTTCTTCTTCTTCTGGAACCCCTATAATTCGAATGTTGGTGCGTTTAATGTTGTCCCAGAGGTCTCTGAGACTGTCCTCAGTTCTTTTCATTCTTTTTTCTTTATTCTGCTCTGCAGTAGTTATTTCCACTACTTTATCTTCCAGGTCACTTATCCGTTCTTCTGCCTCAGTTATTCTGCTATTGATCCTATCTAGAGTACTTTTAATTTCATTTATTGCGTTGTTCATCGTTGCTTGTTTCATCTTTAGTTCTTGTAGGTCCTTGTTAACTGTTTCTTGCATTTTGTCCATTCTACTTCCAAGATTTCGGATCATCCTTACTATCATTATTCTGAATTCTTTTTCAGGTAGATTGCCTATTTCCTCTTCATTAGTTAGGTCTGGTGGGTTTTTATCTTGCTCCTTCATCTGCTGTGTGTTTTTCTGTCTTCTCATTTTGCTTATCTTACTGTGTTTGGGGTCTCCTTTTTGCAGGCTGCACTTTCGTAGTTCCCGTTGTTTTTGATGTCTGTCTCCAGTGGCTAAGGTTGTTTCAGTGGGTTGTGTAGGCTTCCTGGTGGAGGGGACTAGTGCCTGTGTTGTGCTGGATGAGGCTGGATCTTGTCTCTCTAGTGGGCAGGTTCACGTCTGGTGGTGTGTTTTGGGGTGTCTGTGGCCTTATTATGATTTTAGGCAGCCTCTCTGCTAATGGGTGGGGTTGTGTTCCTGTTTTGCTAGTTGTTTGGCATAGGTTGTCCAGCACTGTGGCTTGCTGGTCGTTGAGTGAAGCTGGGTGCTGGTGTTAAGATGGAGGTCTCTGGGAGATTTCCACCGTTTAATATTATGTGGAGCTGGGAGGTCTCTTGTTGACCAGTGTCCTGAAGTTGGCTCTCCTACCTCAGAGGCAGAGCCCTGCCTCCTGGGCTGGAGCACCAAGAGCCTTTCATCCACACGGCTCAGAATAAAAGGGAGGAAAAGTAGAGAGAATTATTAGAAGTATGAGGAAAGAAAGAAGGAAAGGAGGAAAGGAAGGAAGGAAGAAAGAAGCAAAGAAGGAAAGAAAGGAGGGAGGGAGGGAGGAAGGAAGGAAGGAAGGAGGGAAAGAAGGAGAAAATGTAGAGAGAATTAGTAGAAGTATGAGGAAAGAAAGAGGGAAAGGAGGAAAGGAAGGAAGGAAGAAAGAAGCAAAGAAGGAAAGAAAGGAGGGAGGGAGGGAGGGAGGGAGGGAGGGAGGAAGGTAGGAGGGAAAGAAGGAGAAAATGTAGAGAGAATTAGTAGAAGTTTGAGGAAAGAAAGAAGGAAAGGAGGAAAGGAAGGAAGGAAGAAAGAAGCAAAGAAGGAAAGAAAGGGAGGGAGGGGGGAAGGAAGGAAGGAAGGAGGGAAAGAAGGAGAAAATGTAGAGAGAATTAGTAGAAGTTTGAGGAAAGAAAGAAGGAAAGGAGGAAAGGAGGAAAGGAAGGAAGGAAGAAAGAAGCAAAGAAGGAAAGAAAGGAGGGAGGGAGGGAGGGAGGAAGGGAGGAAGGAAGGAGGGAAAGAAGGAAAAAAGACAGAAAGAAAGAAGATACAGTAAAAATAAAATAAAGTATAATATAGTTATTGTACTAAAAATTATTTAGAAAGAAAAAAAAAAAAAAAAAAAGAACAGATAGAACCTTAGGACAAATGTTGGAAACAAAGCTATACAGAGAAAATCTTACACAGAAGCATACACATACACGTTCACAAAGAGAGGCAAAGGGGGAAAAATCATAAATCCTGCTCCCAGAGACCACCTCCTCAACCTGGGGTGATTCGCTGTCTAAAGGAGGGAAGGAAGGAAGGAAAGAAAGAAAGAACGAAGGTAAAGTACAATAAAGTTATTACAATTAAAATTAATTATTAAGAAAAAAAAAATTTTTTTTTAAAAAAAAAAAAAAACCATGGACGGATAGAGCCCTAGGACAAATGTTGGAAGCAAAGCTATACAGAGAAAATCTTACACAGAAGCATACACATACACGTTCACAAAGAGAGGCAAAGGGGGAAAAATCATAAATCCTGCTCCCAGAGACCACCTCCTCAACCTGGGGTGATTCGCTGTCTAAAGGAGGGAAGGAAGGAAGGAAAGAAAGAAAGAACGAAGGTAAAGTACAATGAAGTTATTACAATTAAAATTATTAAGAAAAAAAAAATTTTTTTTTTTTTAAAAAAACCATGGACGGATAGAGCCCTAGGACAAATGTTGGAAGCAAAGCTATACAGAGAAAATCTTACACAGAAGCATACACATACACGTTCACAAAGAGAGGCAAAGGGGGAAAAATCATAAATCCTGCTCCCAGAGACCACCTCCTCAATTTGGGGTGATTTGTTGTCTAAAGGAGGGAAGGAAGGAAGGAAAGAAAGAAAGAAAGAACGAAGGTAAAGTACAATAAAGTTATTACAATTAAAATTAATTATTATGAAAAAAAAATTTTTTTTTTAAAAAACCATGGACGGATAGAGCCCTAGGACAACTGTTGGAAGCAAAGCTATACAGAGAAAATCTTACACAGAAGCATACACATACACGTTCACAAAGAGAGGCAAAGGGGGAAAAATCATAAATCCTGCTCCCAGAGACCACCCCCTCAACCTGGGGTGATTTGCTGTCTAAAGGAGGGAAGGAGGGAAGGAAAGAAAGAAAGAAAGAATGAAGGTAAAGTTCAATAAAGTTATTACAATTAAAATTAATTATTAAAAAAAAAATTTTTTTTTTTTAAAAAAAAACCATGGACGGATAGAGCCCTAGGACAAATGGTGGAAGCAAGAGTATACAGACAAGATCTAACACAGAAGCATACACGCACACATTCACAAAAAGAGGAAAAGGGAAAAAAATCACAGATCTCGCTCCTAAATTCCCCCTCTTCAATTTGGGATCACTCCCTGTCTATTCAGGTATTCCACAATGCAGGGCACATCAAGTTGTTTGTGGAGCTTCAATCCGCCGCCTCCGCGGCTGCCGGGAGAGACCTCCCCCTCTCCTCCCTGCTCTCACAGCTCACAGGAGCTCAGCTTTGTACCCGGCCCTGCCCCTGCGCGCAGATCGCTGGAGGGCGTCTGTTTTTTTGCTCAGACAGGACGGGGTTAAAGGAGCCGCTGATTCGGGAGCTCCGGCTCACTCAGGCCGGGGGTTGGGGGATGGGGGAAGGCGGGGCACTGCGTGCGGGGCGGGCCTGCGGCGGCAGAGGCGGCGTGACGCTGCGGCAGAGGCCGGCGTGACGCTGCACCGGCCTGAGACCCGCCGTGCGTACTCCCGGGGAAGTTGTCCCTGGATCCCGGGAAACTGGCAGTGGCGGCCTGCACAGGCTCCGCGGAAGAGGGGCGCGGAGAGTGACCTGTGCTCGCACACAGCCCCCCTGGTGGCGGCAGCAGCAGCCCCAGCGTCTCCTGCCCGTCTCTGGGCTCCGCGGTTTCAGCCGCGGCTCGCGCCCGTCTCTGGGGCTCGCGCTTCCCGCCGCGGCTCGCGCCCGTCTCGGGGGCTCGCGCCCTCAGCCGCGGCTCGCGCCCGTCTCTGGGGTTCGCGCTTTTAGCCGCGGCTCGCGCCCGTCTCTGGAGTTCCTTTAAGCAGCGCTCTTAAACCCCTCTCCTCGCGCACCAGGAAACAAAGAGGGAAGAAAAAGTCTCTTGCCTCTTCGGCCGGTGCAGGCTTTTCCCCGAACTCCCTCCCGGCTAGTCGTGGCGCACCAACCCCTTCAGGCTATGCTCAAGCCGCCAACTCCAGTCCTCTCCCTGCGCTCCGTCCAAAACCGAAACCCGAGCCTCAGCTCGCAGCCCCGCCCGCCCCGGCGGGTGAGCAGACAAGCCTCTCGGGTTGGTGAGTGCAGGTCGGCACCGATCGTCTGTGCAGGAATCTCTCCGCTTTGCCCTCCGCACCCGTCGCTGTGCACCACTCCGCGGTCCCGAAGCTCCCCCCTCCGCCTCCCGCAGTCTCCGCCCGCGGAGGGGCTTCCTAGTGTGTGGAAACTTTTCCTCCTTCACAGCTCCCTCCCACTGATGCAGGTGCCGTCCTTATTCTTTTGTCTCTGTTTTTTCTTTTTTCTTTTGCCCTACCCAGGTACGTGGGGAGTTTCTTGCCTTTTGGGAGCTCTGAGGTCTTCTGCCA
Source organism: Phocoena sinus (assembly GCF_008692025.1). Classification (NCBI taxonomy): domain Eukaryota; kingdom Metazoa; phylum Chordata; class Mammalia; order Artiodactyla; family Phocoenidae; genus Phocoena; species Phocoena sinus. The sequence goes on from NC_045767.1 coordinate 23,371,661, forward strand.
GCCTTCAGTAGGTGTTCTGTAGGAGTTGTTCCACGTGTGGATGTATTTCTGGTGTATCCGTGGGGAGGAAGGCGATCTCCACGTCTTACTCTTCCGCCATCTTCCCGCCGACCTCTCCTCTGTTTTATTCTTGTTCAATGTCAGCTGAAAGTAACTGGCAGTTACAACTGTCAAAGTCTTGGTTGTAGCTCTCATGTCCTGCCAAAATGTTTCAGAAGAATAATCATACTTATTTAAATGCCCAGCCAAGGGCCTTAGTGTTTTCTTATCTATGCATATAAAAACCATAGCAAATCTAAATAACAAATACCTCATAAAGAAAACTAATATTCTTTTATATATTTTTCAGAATTATTTACTTTGGAACAGGAAACATGTTTCTTTTCTGGCATGTGTGTGGCAATTATATTACATGCTGTATATTAATCAAATAGCCCATTTTGAAGTAATGCAGAGCCAAGGTAACAAAAAAGCAAAATTTTATCTTAAAAACAGATTTGATGTTCTGAGAACACACTGGAAATAATGAAATAGAGATCCTTGGCATCCAGCTTCCCAGTATCACTGCTGACACAGTGTTCCAAGTGCTCTGAAAGGAAAGAAATGATTAGAGCTTTGATGGATGAGCTGCTCAATTTATTTCTTAAAAGAAAAAGTTCTTTATCTTAAAGCTAGAGCCACGTGTATTACTCAAATCCAGATGACTAGATGAATTCTTTATTGAAATGACAATGAAAGTAGTTATATTGCTAATTGTCAACTTAAAAAAAAAACTCCTTTGGCAATCCAGACACACTGGTATGAGCAACAAAGATAATGAACATTTTTATAATCAACGTCCCTTGAAACTCTCCAACTGAAGCATCATTGAAATGCCATTTTGATGTGATTACTCAATAATAAAGCGTGGATTTTTGAGACACATAAGGTAGTGTAAGGACAAATGTACCTTTAAATCATAGATTTAAAATGAGGAAAAAATTTTCAGTTGTTTAGAGGGCTTTTTGTCTCCTTTTCGACATTCCTTATTTGTATGAAAGAAGGCATAGTTATTCTGGCTAGCTAATTTCATATGAAAACAATAGGAAAGGATGAGGTTTATCATTATGGCCTGTTTTGACATACAAGGCAACAATGGAATTTTGATCAGAATATAAGTAAGTATGGTGAAAAGAATGATTAATATATACTAAGAAGGATATTGAACAAAAGAGCTACTATTTTATAAAATCTTCCCTCTTTTCATTCTTTCCACTTTCATTTCAAATATTAAAAAGGAAATGGAAAAATAGGGTGAAGATTATAAATTATTCATTTTATTTGAATACATTTGTCAGTCTTTCATGCTTGATATACTTTTTTTTAAGAATGTAAGCCTACACAATACATTAACCACAGTGTTTAAAAAGAACATTTGTGAAAAAACCAAGGTAAGGGTATTTTTGTTTCATCTTTTTGGTACAAATTCAGATTTCCCATTTGAAGTTATGTCCTTCATTTCTACTTCTGGATTTGGCACATACATTGTAGTACTTAGAATGTAATTGTTTATGAACTAATTCTGGACTTCATTTGTTCTAACTGTGGATGATTTCTAAGCTTTGAACATAGGTACTTTTAGTTCACTTTAAATAGCAAAATCTTATTATATTTTCAGAGAAAAAAATTTAAAGGCAATGCTGTTTTTATAGAATGAAAGGAAGTATAAACTAGTAATTTCACATTTAGAACCTAAGGCTTACTGCAACCTTTAGTGTTTCAAATGTTTTCTTATCAGTTATAAAAACCTTAAATATGCAATTTTCCTCTATGTAATTTTCACTTTAAAGATCAAAACCTGTCTTTATCTCCTTTTTCCATGTTATAGAAAGTTAAGGGATTGACTTCAATTTCATTTTCTTAATATCTATCTTGATGGTCATAAAATTTATTCATACTTTTCCTCCTTTATAGATCAGAAATTATTCTGTATTATGTATTTCAAAATCTCTCTGTTTTTTCTAAGGGCAGATTTTGTTAATTTGCATTTTTATGGGAACTATGATTTGAACTTGTTCTTGACCCATTCTATGAAAAATAGGTAATTCACATTGTAATCTAATAAAAGGAAGTTGATAAATTGATTCATAGTTTATTTACTGTTGAAAACTTCAGTGGCTAATAGAAACCTCTTGCTACCCTAAAGTGCATCAGAACTAGGGCTGGGGTTGAACTAAGCCAGGGCATCGCCTCTGCTCTTTCCTCGCTTCTCATTTAATGTGTAGTCAGGAAGGCCTTTGTGGGCAAAGGAAACTGCCTTCTCTCGTGGAAGCCCTGGTTTGCTCTCGTGAGGTCTCTGAGCTCTGTTATTTTATTGATACCCCAGAGGATAGAGCAGTGGATTGGGAGTCAACCAACCTGGTTTCTTCTCTTATCTGTCGCCTCTACTGCTAGGAATTTGGGCAACTCCCCCCGAGTCTCACTCTGTCTGTATTTTTGAAATGGAAATGCTAGGCTCGTAAAGCATTTTCTATATTGAAAACACAATGTCTGTGACTCTGTAAGAGTCTTATCTGCAGTTCTTCTGGGCATCTTGAAAAATAACAAAGGAATCTCTGCAAGCTGCTACGGAGTTCTTCTGACTGGTTAGACCTAAAGTTTAATCTTCTGGAAGATGCCAGTGATTGTAATGCACTTAGCCTAATTAGGTGGTCAGCTTCTAAGGAGACAAATGCCATGAACAGCTTTAATGGTGGCAAGTATCTATGATTCTAAGAATTTCATTCAATTTTCCTTGAAGCATCAGAATCTTCTCTAATTGCTCTATTAATCTAGTTTAGTTCTATTACTTCATGTAATGATTGACTAAAACTTGCTTTAAAATAGGGCTAATTGAAAGTTTACAAAAATGTATTCTTCCACTGAAGCTCTGTGTGAAAGCAAAACCCACTCTTACATTCAATTTCCTTATATTTGACATCCTAATCATGAATGATCATATCTTAAATGTTAATTTTTGAAATCTCACTTTGGTGATACTATGGAGAATGATATAGAAGCCAACCTGAATAGAGTCAGTGATCAGACAGCAGGTAAATTCTATTATAGGGAGAGAAGTGTTAAAATGTTGAAAGAAGGCATGGATGATGGGATTGATAAGAAAGGGATATGTGGAAAAGTTAAAGCAGAATGGCCAAAGTGGATCTAACATGAGAGAAGCATAACATCTACAATGACTTTCTGATATATTGGGCTTGGAAGATATGATGGATTCTTGTGTTCCAAACAGAGATTTAAGATAAGAAGTATATACTTTGACTTATAAGTATACACTTAGAAGATATAATATATGCCAGTTTCCAAATAAATGTTTCAAAAAATAAATCAATGGTTCAACTTTTAACTTATTACTAGACAATGAAATGCAGATACAGAAAAACACACAAAACAAATGTATAGCTCAATGAGATATTTTAAGGTAGTACTCTTGTAACTACCAGCCAAATCAATAAATAGAACTTTTCCAGCCACTCGGAAGCCTTTCCATGATCCCTATACCACTTTCAATCCCCTCGCACCCACCAAAAGTAATCTCTATCCTGACTACTAACCATTTCCTTGCACTTCTTTATAATGTTACATTTACGTGAGAATCACTCAATAACATAGTTTCATAATACTAAAATTTTGCTGTCTTTAAAGTAATTTTTTATTTGTATTTATTTATTATTTATTTTATTTTATTTAATTTTGGCGGTACAAGGGCCTCTCACTGTTGCGGCCTCTCCCGTTGCGGAGCACAGGCTCCGGACGCACAGGCTTAGCAGCCATGGCTCACGGGCCCAGCCGCTCCACGGCGTGTGGGATCTTCTCAGACTGGGGCACGAACCCGTGTCCCCTGCATCGGCAGGCGGACTCTCAACCACTGCGCCACCAGGGAAGCCCCTAAAGTCTTTTTTTAAATTGGAGTATAGTTGATTTACAATGTTGTATTAGTTTCAGGTATACAGCAAAGTGATTCAGTTTTACATATATATATATATATATATATATATATATATATATACACATATACACACACATATTTTTCAGTTTATTTTCCATTATAGGTTATTATAAGATATTGAATATAGTTTCCTGTGTTGTACAGTAAATCCCTGTTGCTTCTCTATTTTATGTGTAGTAGTTTGTATCTATTAATCCCACGCTCCTAATATATCTCTCCTCCTCCCTTTCCCCTTTGGTAACCATAAGTTTATTTTCTATGTCTGTGAGTTGATTTCTGTTTTTTATATAGATTCACTTGTATTATTTTTTAGATTCCACATATAAGTGATATCATACAATATTTGTTTTTTTCTGACTTACTTCACTTAGTATGATATTATCTAGGTCCATCCATGTTGCTGCAAATGGCAATATTTCATTCTTTTTTATGGCTGAGTAAATTTCCATTGTTGTGTGTGTATATATACACCACTTTTTTATAGTCTATTGAAGAACGCTGTGTTTGACCTGTACAGGATCTCATCACATGGATTCTGGAGTCAGTATACCTGTGTCTCCATGTCTCTTTTCTGTGATGTTGTTAGCAGTGACCTTTAATGCATAGATCTATTACTTCATTGACGGCTACAAAAGTCATGCTCCAATTCTATCATTTCTATTTTTACTTATTAATTTAATACTTTTATAAAAAGGCACTATTTGGTTATGCAGTGGAAAATTCAAATTGGAAAGGTAAGATAAATGCCTGAGCCTGCCCCCGCCTTTTATTTATTTATTTATTTATGGCTGTGCTGCACAGCATGTAGGATCTTAGTTCCCTGACCAGGGATCGAACCAGCTTCCCCTGCTTTGGAAGTGTGGAGTCTTAACCACTGGACTGCCAGGGAAGTCCTGAGCCTTCCCTTTTATGTACTCATTTTCAAGGTAATTAATTGGTTTCCTATCATCCTTCAATATTAATCAATTCGTTTTAAAATATATTATTATAAATAAACGCCTTTCCCATCATTGATGAGTAAGAGCCTCTTCAAATTGGCTCTTGAAAACTTCAATTTGGGAATTAGGAAAGCTTGTTGCAACTGGAGTGCATTCCATAACTATGTAGTTAACAAAATAGAGTAGAAATGAGCATTCCAATAGCATGAGTTCATATAGATATTTCCAATTCAAATTTAGGCCTACAGATTTTTTAACTTAACTCTTCAGTATTAAAACTATATTTCCTTTCTTCCATTCTAAAAATCCTCAATATCACAAGTGATAGAGTTAGAATAACTTGTAATTTACTCATTTGCTTTATACATTAGACATACGGTAATCTCAGAATACAATACTAATACTACCACCTCCAATATAATTAACAAGAATAGTTAAAAGTATTCTTTTCATAAAAGCCTTCCTCACTTACTCCACAGTTTAAAACTATCTGAGCACATAGCTATTCAAATACTCTCTACATTTTAACCTTTATTTAGTCCTATTTAGACCTACAAATATCCATAGGTTTTTTTCTTGGCGGTACGCGGGCCTCTCACTGTTGTGGCCTCTCCCGTTGCGGAGCACAGGCTCCGGACGCGCAGTCACGGCTCACGGGCCTAGCCGCTCCGCGGCATGTGGGATCTTCCCGGACCGGGACACGAACCCATATCCCCTGCATCGGCAGGAGGACTCTCAACCACTGCGCCACCAGGGAAGCCCCTATCCATAGGTTTTAATGCTGCCCGCTAGTCCTTACGGTGACGTTTTGTAGTCATTTTAGTAGTCTGAAGTGTAATGTTTAGTAAATTCCTCAGGAAGGGCTCATGGGAGCAATATTTCCTGAGTTATTACATATGATAACAGTTTGGGCCTTTATAGTTGAAATCAGTTTTGCTAGGTATAAAACCCTAATTTTTTTCCCCCTTGCATACCTTAAATATGTTACTGTATTTTCTTTTGGGTTAAAACATTACTATCAAAAAGACAGATGATAAATTAATTTCTTCCCTCTTATAGGTCAATTTCTTTTTTGTGCCTAATGTCAAAAGTCTTTTTTTCTTTTTTGTTTGAAGCCCAGTATTTCTTGTCATTGGTCATTTTGAGACTATACTTTCATGAATGTGATATTCTTTTTCAATATGTAATTTTTTTTTTAAATTTATTTATTTTGGCTGCGTTTGGTCTTTGTTTCCGTGCGAGGGCTTCCTCTAGTTGCAGCAAGCGTGCACCACTCTTCATCGCGGTGCGTGGGCCTCTCACTATCGCGGCCCCTCTTGTTGCGGAGCACAGGCTCCAGACGCGCAGGCTCAGTAGTTGTGGCTCACGGGCCTAGTTGCTCTGCGGCACGTGGGATCTTCCCAGACCAGGGCTTGAACCCGTGTCCCCTGCATTGGCAGGCGGATTCTCAACCACTGCGCCACCAGGGAAGCCCTCAATATGTAATTTTAACTCTTCTTTATATAAGAAAATTTTCCTGAATTGAAATTTTTAGTATTTCTCTTTCTTTTTCCCTTACTCTTCCTGCATCCCTTGGGCTGCCATTGATGTTTGCTGGATCTTCTCTCTGGGACTTCCTTTGCTATCTTCAATATTTCTCACTTTGCAATTATTATTTTTTAAAAATCTCTTCTTTCATTTACCTCTGGTTTTTTAATTTTTTCACTTTTTTACCTTCTATTTTGCCTAAGGTGTTACCTATTGTGTTTATGTTTGCTTGTGTTTCTCTAATTCATTCTTTATTTCTGAAAAGATGGTTTCTTTTATTTCTGTTTTTTTTCCTGAGGTCTAGAAATATACTTGAGGGCTTTTCTTCATGCTTTAAAAATTTTTTTTATGTCTTAAGTAATTTTTAATGTATTTAGCTCATTTTGAACTAGCAGGTTATAGTTCATCTATACTATATTTTGGGGGGCATTTTTCACATAAAAACTGCATGGAATTTGACCTCAATATTTTTTTGTTTCCTATTTTGATGTGAAATTATTTTTTTTTCTGAACTTTTAGTAGGAATTCTAGTTCTGAGAGATTTTCTAAACTTCTCTAAATTCCTTCTTCTCTTGTTTTTGTCAAACACTGGAACTATAGAAACTTGCTTTCTAAGATTTCCTGATTTTATTTCTTCCCCACTTTTCTCTGAAACTTTTTTCCCCTTCATTTCTGTTTTAATTGTCCTGTTCAATTTTGATTCCACTGCAGACAGTTTTTCCTCAGCCTAGGAGACCTATCTGCTCTAACCTTTTCAGATTATCTTATTGTGGGCCCCTCAACTCGCCTCATATTGGATTTGGCAAAAACACTATCAGTTTTGGTAGTTGTTTTCAAATTGCACTACTATTGTTTCTGTGTATTTTGAGGTTCTCCTTTTTTTTAGTTCTGTCATACACCTTGTTGCTTTTCTGTGGTTTCTCATGCACAGATGCTGATATGAGTCTTGTGGTCATTTGTGGTTCGTCCTCAATCAATTATATTTTGAAGTTTACAGGGATACCTTGCCACCTCAACTTGCTGTAAATATTGCTTATGAGTTTTTGGATATACTATCTAGTGTTTTGTATGCTTTACCATCTAGTTGCTCTCTCTGTGTTTATGAGAATCAAAAGCTATATTGCTATAGCCATCCTCACACAATCTCCTCTTACTCCCTTTTTTTGATGACACACCATAGTGGTTAAGAGTACTGACTCTGGAATCAAACTACCTGGGCTAAAATCCCAGATAACAATACCACTTATAAGCATTGTTACCTCGGCACACCCCTGTACTCTAAAATTGTGATAATAATACAATTTATCTTAAAGGGTTAGTATAAGATTACATGAACTAATATTTTTAATGCACTTATAATGATTCCAGGTATGTGATGACTGCAATGTATGTGTTTGTTAAATAAATTTCAGTTTTAATATATATTAGTCATTTAAAACTTCAATTAATATATCATTCAAGACATAGAAAAGTACTATCAATGCCATTTCTTTATTACCTAATTAAAAATTGTAATTCATACTCTAGTTGATTTGATCCATAGCGTTGTTTAGAATAAGGAAGAGACCACTGAGTCAATGAATGGTCAGGTGAATAAAGTGCTAACAATTCAAGCATAAAGAGTTATATAGTATAATGAATTTTAAATAATAAATTTACCATGATGTTCTAGCAACAAAGACGTACTTAAGTTACTGACGCTTTAAGTATTATTCAAGAAAATAATTGTTAATCTTTCTAAAGTTATTTAGGTATTAAGTTGAAGGATAAGACAATGAATAGTCAGGATATTTTCAGTCTTCCTTGATTCATGTGTCATCTGCCAAATTTAAATAGCTCCCTAGGGGGCTTCCCTGGTGGCGCAGTGGTTGAGAGTCCGCCTGCCGATGCAGGGGACACAGGTTCGTGCCCCGGTCCGGGAAGATCCCACATGCCGCGGAGCGGCTGGGCCCGTGAGCCATGGCCGCTGAGCCTGCGCGTCCGGAGCCTGTGCTCCGCAACGGGAGAGGCCACAACAGTGAGAGGCCCGCGTACCACAAAAAAAAAAAAAAAAAAATAGCTCCCTAACAATTTCATCTTCATATCACTATACAGAAAATGCAACCAGCTGTTGCCTATTTCCAATGACCCACAGAAAATGGTTGTAATTTGTAATAGGAGCAATTTAGGTTTGATGTAAGGAAGAATTTTATGAATGCAAAAGAAGTTCATGAATATGTAATTTAGGAAATGAGACTGTAGACACCCCTTATGTTGGCTTATTAAAAAATAGGATAGTTATTAAAGGATATATTGGGATGGTTCTTTGATAATGACCATTTATTTTAAAAAATAATACTAATAACAATAAAATAATACCAGAGGGCTATTATCCATTAAGAAATAATAATATTATTAATAATTATTTAATAATATGCAATGGTTAAATAATTATGAAGAACTAGGAAAAAATATTCTATAAAAGCTCATAGAAGACTATCAAAGTGACATTTGGAAAAGAATATATAAAATATTTTTAAAAAGAGACTAGCTTTATAAGCATGTAAATTTAGAGGAACAAGAGCAAGCCAGTTACTTTAACAAGGACCATAAATGCCTTGTTAGAGAAAAGCATGGTGAATCAATCAGAGTTAGCGTACTGGCTAATATGTTGTCTTTTAATTGGTTTCTCCATTATTGGCCTATCAAGGTTAATTTTGTGTGTGTTTCGACTTACCACAGGTTACTGGTTTGTCTTCTCATCCACAGCAGAGTTCAAAATGAGCACAGATTCCCCACAGAGCAAGTGCTATGAACAATGCAGCAGATCATCTGCCTTTGGATTTTCTTTCTACTGTCAGGTGTGTTGCTCAACATGAGGCCAAGAGTGTGGACTGTTTACACTGAGAATAGACAGCACTGAAAGCTAAAATATTAGCATGTGATATGAGTATAAGTCAGTTCTCACTGTGGTTGCAACTGGTCCTCTTCTGCATGATATGCTGCCTTCAAGCTCATGATAAAGAGGTCATTTTCTTTTATTCTCGTTTAAATCTTTTCCCCTCATTTTATTTTCCAAATGCCAAATTTACAATTACAACCAAGATAAACCTGCTGACTTAGGTGGCTTACAATTCCAGAACATGTCCCATGGCACAGACAATTAAAGAATAATTAATATACATAAAATAGACCAGTGAAAATTGGCAAGTAATTCCAATTCACAGAATTGCTAATTTTAAATACTTTTTCTTAATTTGACATCATGTTGAGAGGAATGGGGCAGTTGCACCAGGCCGTATCTACAAACTCTAACTTTATATTTTCACAGTCAACCTGCTACCATTATATTATGTGACTGCATACTTTTGACTGATAATATTGATGAAATTGTGGCATGAGCTTTGCCAATGTGAGACTTACACATTTGAGTGAATAATGAAAAATTGAATCAGTGACTTGCCAAGTGTCAGAATATTTTTACCACATCAATATTTTGAAATACGTCTTATACTTTAATTGTGTGGAGCACTTTATATTTCATCGTCAGTAGTTGATTTGGGTCACATTTTGCATGTGACTTAATTCAAAATGATGCAACAGACTCAGAAGCTTTCTTATTGTCCTGCAAAGCCAGTCTAATTAAATTTTATCTCTTATTATTGGCATTCATGACCAGTTCTAAGTTTCAGGTTAGAAAATTAAGCAATAACATTTGATACTAATATTATGGCAATTTTTTTTTGAAATGTTCTCATTCTAGAAAATATAGCATATGTATTATTTTTTGTAATTTAATGTCCATTGTTTGAATTAAAATAAATCTTTGCATTTCCTATTGAGTGAATAATACTTTTATTGTTTTCTATTGAAGGTAATTATTTAATTGGTTTCCTAGTCTTCTTATAATGAATTATCAAAAGATTAATACTTGAGAACTTGTCATATCACTTTCACAACATGCTTTAGCAAGAAATATAGTACAACTCAATATCAAAAAAACAAACAACCCAAATAAAAATGGGCAGAAGGCCTGAATAGACATTTTTCTAAAGAAAACATAGATGAAAAGATGCTCAACATTGCTAATCATCAGGGAAATGCAAATCAAAACCACAATGAGATGTCACCTTATACCTGTCAGAATGGCTATCATCAAAAATAATACAAATAACAAATGTTGGCAAGGATGTGGAGAAAAGGGAACTTTGGACACTGTTTGTGGGACTCTAAATTGGTGCAGCCACTGTGGAAAACCGTATGAAGATTTCTCAAGAAACTAAAAATAGAGCTACTATATGACCCTGCAATTCCACTCCTGGGGATATATTTGAAGAAAACTAAAACACTAATTTGAAAAGATACATGCATCCCAATGTTCCTAGCACCATTATTTACAACTGCTAAGATATGGAAGTAACTTAAGTGTCCATCAACAGATGAATGGATGAAGAAGAAGTGGTATATATATATACACACACACACATACACACACACACACATAATGGAATACTACTCAGCAATAAAAGAAAAAATTTTTGCCATTTGCAGCAACATAGATTGACTTGGAGGGCATTATGCTAAGTGAAATAAGTCAGACAGAGAAAGACAAATACTGTATGTTATCACTTATATGTGGGACCTAAAAAATAAAACAAATGAATGGATATAAAAAATAAATAAAACATCTTGGGTGTTCTACAGGGTGGCTGCGGAGTCCTGGGATGAGAAACATCTGCATGCAGAGGGTGACAGAGACCCTGCTTTCCAGGCTTGTCAGTAAAAGTTTGGCTTTACCACCTGTCTAGCAACCCCCAACACCTCGCACCACCCAACCCCCTCGCCTCAGGAGCCCTGCCAAGTGTGGGAACGGACTCTGGCCCAAAGGCTTTGAGTGAATCCTCAAACCAGAGTTGGGGAGTGAGCTGCACATTTGCAGCTGCAAATCTATAGCCTTCACGGAGGCCAAAGGGGCAGCACCGCAGACTTCTGCCATGTGGCTGAAAGGGTCTTTGTGCTTTAGCCAGGTCAGGCCTGAGCCTCTGAGGTGGGAGAGCCGAGTTCAGGACATTGGTCCACCAGAGACCTACTGTCTCCACACCAATTGGCGAGAGCTCTCCCAGAGATCTGTGTCTCAACACTAAGACCCAGCTCCCCTCAACGACCAGCAAGCTACAGTGCTGGACACCCCATGCCAAACAACTAGCAAGACAGCAACACAACCCCACCCATTAGCAGAGAGGCTGCCTGAAATCATACTAAGTTCACAGACACCCCAAAACACACCACCGGATGCAGTCCTGCTGACCAGAAAGACAATATCCAGCCTCATCCACCAGATCACAGGCACTAGTCCCCTCCACCAGGAGGCCTACGCAAGCCACTGAACCAAGCTTACCCACTGGGGGAAGGCACCAAAAATAATGGGAACTATGAACCTGCGGGCTGCAAAAAAGAGACCACAAACACAGTAAGTTAAGCAAAATGAGAAGACAGAGAGATATGCAGCAGATGAAGGAGCAAGGTAAAAACCCACCAGACCAAACAAATGAAGAGGAAATAGGCAGTCTACCTGAAAAAGAATTCAGAGTAATGATAGTAGAGATGATTCAAAATCTTGGAAATAGAATGGAGAAAATACAAGAAACATTTAACAAGGACCTAGAAGAAGTAAAGAGCAAACAAACAATGATGAACAACACAATAAATGAAATTAAAAATTCTCTTGAAGGAATAATAGCAGAATAACTGAGGCAGAAGAACAGATAAGTGACCTGGAAGATAAAATAGTGGAAACAACTACCACAGAGCAGAATAAATAAAAAAGAATGAAAAGAATTGAGGACAGTTTCAGAGACCACTGAGACAATATTAAACACACCAACATTTGAATTATAGGGGTCCCAGAAGAAGAAGAGAAAAAGAAAGGGACTGAGAAAATATTTAAAGAGATTATAGTTGAAAACTTCACTAACGTGGGAAAGGAAATAGTTACTAAAGTCCAGGAAGCACAGAGAGTCCCATACAGGATAAATCCAAGGAGAAACATGCCAAGACACATATTAATCAAACTATTGAAAATTAAATACAAAGAAAAAATATTAAAAGCAGCAAGGGAAAAGCAACAAATAACATACAAGGAATCCCCATAAGGTTAACAGCTGATCTTTCAGCAGAAACTCTGCAAGCCAGAAGGGAGTGGCAGGACATATTTAAAGTGATGAAAGGGGAAAAAAAGCCTACAACCAAGATTACTCTACCCAGCAAGGGTCTCATTCAGATTCGATGGATAAATTCAAAACTTTACAGATAAGCAAAAGCTAAGAGAATTCAGCACCACCAAACCAGCTTTACAACAAATGCTAGAGGAACTTCTCTAGGCAGGAAACACAAGAGAAGGAAAGACCTACAATAACAAACCCAAAACAATTAAGAAAATGGTAATAGGAACATACATATCGATAATTACCTTAAATGTGAATGGATTAAATGCTCCAACCAAAAGACATAGACTGGCTGAATGGATACAAAAACAAGACCCATGTATTTGCTGTCTACAAGAGACCCACTTCAGACCCAGGGACACATACAGACTGAAAATGTTATACAGCAGCAACTAACACAACAATGTAAAACAATTATACTGCAATAAAGCTGTTAAAAAAAAAGGGGGGGAAATAAAGATTATATTTTTGGTGTAAATAAATAAATAAAAATGAGACATATGAAGTCTATGTAGAAACAAGAACAGTGTTCTAACATTATGCAAAAAAAAGTCTGACTATAAAATTTTGTATTTACTGTGATGGTAACCATGTAAACACACATACAAAAATGCTATAAGGGAATATGTAAAAAATGAAAAATAGTTGTAATAGTGGGGTATGAAAGTCCTGCATTTATTTTCTAGACTTTAAAAATGTTGCTTTACTTCTTCTATAGTTGAAAAAAATTTATTAAAATTTAGGAAAACCAAAAAGAAATAGAATGTATCAGAAAATTATTTGCTAAGAAGACTATTTGCTATGTGAGTATATGTGTTTGTATATACACTCAAATATACAATTTACAGATTCACACAATTTCAAAGGGAAAATAATTATGTGCTTCATAGCAAGTTGTAATTTATATGGTCATAAATAATAAAACAACAAGGTACTATAAATTTAATATATTAGGAATTCAATTAAATTTCTTTTGTGTAGCCAAACAACTTCAGGAATATTTTGGTATTAAGCTAAGATGTGGTTGATAGGAAGTTGGTGGATAAGGAGTTAGTTCAATATAACTTATTAGAGAGCTTTGAAATGGTGAGACAAGAGCTCCATATTACTTCCAGGAAAAATTTTACAGATGGTTAAGATCTTTGCAGTTTCCTAGCATACCCACTCACTGCTGTCCCTACCCCTTTTGGTATGTGTTTTAAAAGGCATTATGTTCCTTTGATAATTTCTTTTCTCTGGCCATTGTTCCAGGCCTCAATTCATCTGAAACCCCTTTCTGTTTTGAGCAGAGATACAATCTTCCCAGGCAGTGATCTAGTAAATGAGAATTCAGTGTCAATTCACCCCTTCTAACTCGCTTACCTGGACCTTAAGATGACCACTTAACTGTCATTCAAAGTTTATTATCATCTTCAGTTTCCTCTTCATTGAAATTACATGTACTAGAATAACTAGTGTCAGAGCAAAAGTCACATTCCTGACAACTTACTATGTGCTAGGCTCAGTGCCATCAGCTTTACCTACTGTATTTCTCAAGACTCTTTCAAATGCAAGTTTGATATTTAACTGAGGCAAGAATGAAGGAACTTTATTGGCTTGCTAAACAGAAGAATCCATGTATGAATTCAGACAAAGCTGGATTCCAGGGCTCAAGCAATGATATTGGTAATATTAATTTTAATTTTCATTCTATCTTTTTTTTGGTTTCATTCTACAGGAAGTCTCCTTCTCCATATTTAGGAAAATGGATGCCTACAGCCACAGATGCAGATCCTCCTGGTGGCTACTGGTAGATAAATATAATTATACATATACATGTAAATATGTGTGTAATATAACATTATATGTCTTAATTCATTTGATACTCATAACAACCCTTATGATGCAGATGCTAGTTTTTAAATATCAATTTTGGTTTTGAGGAAACTGGAACACAGACAAGTTTAAGTAACTGTCTCAAGGTCACACAGCTCCACAGTGGTAGACCCAGGTTCCCAATCCAAAAAGTCTTACATTAGAAATGATGCTCTTTACCACTCCACTATACTCTTTGACCAGTGACCATATATCAATAGAAGTACAGTGGAAGTCTGTGATGGCTCAGCCTTATTTATGTCCTGTGCCAGGACTGATCACTGTATGGTTGAATCTTAAAATCATGCTGCTTGAAAGACACCAGGTAAATAGAGTTTATATTGTGTAAACTTTACATAGAATTCTAAAAAATGAAAATTGATCTAGAGTTACAAAGTAGATCAGTAGTCTGGGGCTGGGTCGCATGAGAGACGGATAGCAAAGGAGAAGAAAAAAACTTGGGGGAAAAAGTTCTGTATCTTGAATTTGGTGGCACTTTTAAAGAATGTATATTGGTCACATTTAACAAGGTTTAATATTTAAATGTGTACAGTTTATTGTATACGAATTATGCCTCAGTACATTTGTTAAAAAAGAAATATATATGTGTGAGAAAACAACAGATTTATAAGCAGTAGGAAATTGCAAAGAATAATGGTGAGAGAAAAAGAATAAACAGTAAAAAAGAGAGCAAGTTGGGAATTCCCTGGCTGTCCAGTGGTTAAGACTCACCGCTTTCACTGCTGATAGTGCGGGTTCAATCCCTGGCTGGGGAACTAAGATCCTGCAAGCTGCGCAGTGCAAGCAAAAAAAAACAAAACAAAACAAAAAAAAGGGAGCAAGAAAACTGATCAGCCACCAAAAAGAGAAGAAAAACATTTTGGAAATGAAAAACATTCCACTTAATACATAATATAGATTTGTAGAATTTATATAGGGATCTTCCATTGTCAATAATTTATAGGCATCTTTTTCTTCTACATTAGCTTAGGTATTAACTTGGTTTTTTTGACAAAATAATAAAACAATTTGAAAAATTTCTAACTTACTGTTCAAGGCACCAACGTGTTAATGGGTTATTGGAGTTAGTTCATAATAGATGGCTATATTCCCTTGGCCTAGTATAATCATTCTCTAGTTCATATTGAGAGGAATAAATTGTAACATAGATAAAACCATGAGTCCAGCAGAGAACACAGTGTATCCAGCTCATAAATTTGTGCACACATAAGACAGTATTATAGTTGTAAAATATGTATAGTGGCTCCACCTTTTCTCAGATCATGACATATTTACAAATTGTAATTTCCTCTAGATATGTACTGTGACTAAATTATTGTCTGTTTTTGCTCCAGAGCTTTGAGGAAAAAAAATACATCTAATTCATCTTGGTTTAGATAGTACTAGTGAAATATGTAAACTTAGTTCTTTTCCTGTGAATTTCATTCCCTGTAAACATCAAAGCAAATATGGGAAATTGATTTTTACTAGCATAGAATGCATAATCTGCAAGCTTGGAAATGATATTAAATATAAAACTGAATATTTTAGGAAAATCTTTGTGGTGAGGTCACATTATTCATACACAAGCAAATAAGATTTATGTGAATTCCTATAAACTGGTGGGTATTGAAATTTCCAGTAAAGGAAATCATGAATATACGTCTATGACTAGCTTCTCATCTACAGAGGCCTGTGCTAGTTTGCAAACTTATCTACTGAATTAACTGCACGTTAGACACAGATTAGATATGTATGGAGTGTGAATTTATGGAAAAAGAGCATATTTCTTTTGGGAGACAACTTCCATATAACTCCTTACAGAGCATTGATTCATGGGATTTTACAAAGGAACTCGGGAGTTTGCTTGTTCACATTTCCCACCCCTTTCTTACTCACTGTGTTTCTAGAATATCTTCTACAACATGACAAATATATCAATTTATCATCTGAATTAACACTTCCCGTGTTGGAGGCTACTGCAGCTAATATTTGAGTGCCTTCCACGTGCCAGACAATAATAGATTTTTATATTCATCAGCACTGAGACAGCTTTTACAGCAAAGTACTTTATAACATAGTAACTCATTTATACCTCCAAATGCACCGTAAAGTAGGTGGTATTAACACATTTCACAAATGATGAAATAGCTTGTAATTGGTAGAGCAGGGATTAAAACTGAGGTAGTCTGTGTCCAATGTCTCTGTTTTGCTCTTGTCCATTATACTGTCTCATATTGTGCTATGTGCTTTTTCGTATATTATATCATTTAATTCATACAGTAATATCACACTCACTAGAGACTATTGTGTCTAATATACAGACTTAGAATAAGAATATCTTATTTATTCTTATTCTTAATAAGAATAAGACTTAGAATAAGAGTATCAATATCTGAGACATGAGTTTCCCACTTGCTATGTGATCTGGTACAAATTAATCCCTTTTACCTTGGTTTTCTTATCTATCATATGGGAACAATCACCGCTTTGTCTCTCTCTTAGAAAAGTCATATAGATTAAAGAAAACACTTGGTGTTAAAACTCAATGAAACCTTTAGAGCTATATTAGTGTAATATAGCTATATTTATTTCTTACAAGGCAGTCCATGAGAATAGCTCTAATTATTCAAATTTTCTTTTTCTGAATAGAAACTACCCCCCCCAGGGGCTACATTGAAACTTCGTTACTTTTTTTTTAAAGATTAAGAGTTTTGAAGCCATCAGTTTTGCACTAAAGGCTTCATCTTCTTATTTATGCTCTCTGGTTTAAGATAGATGTCCAGTCCTATGTACGATACTCTAGATATGTCATGACCAGTACAAAGTATCATCAATTTGTTCAATTATCATTTTGTATCATATCATATACATATAAATTGTGCAGGATAACATTTCTATTAATAATTAAAGCCCAAGGTTTAAACTTTTTGTCAGTCTCATCTGAGGGACAATGGATTTTGAACTTGTTGCCAAAAGAAAAATAAAATTTTCTTTCATACGAATTGCTGATGTTAAACTGGGCATAGTTTTATTCACCTTACAGATAATGGTTTGGGTACTAGGACAGTATAATTTGGGGAAGGATCTATGTAGATTCTCAATTTTATTCTGTATCCTTTTTTCTCATTTTTTGGTCATAGGCCCAAGTTTGGTCTGAGCATTGTGAATTGTAGAAATCAAAATAACCCCAACTATTCTTTGCATAAACAGTAAGTGGAATGACTACTTCTTATCTAGTTTTTCTCCACCCTAATAAAGGCAATGGTATTTATATACAGCATCATCTACTGCCTTCCAACCAGTGAACCATGAAGAGCAGTAAAACATCCTAATTTTATAGCCTGTCTTTTGTGAATTCTTCCATGTATAATGCTTGAACTAGAGTCAAGGGAGTAGAAGAACTGCATTCCATTTCTTGCAAGGACAGCAGTAAAATTCTCACTACCTTTTAAATGGCCTGCCTATGAAGACTGTGCTTAGTGATAAACCATTTCACTTTCCTTCCTTCTGAAATAATAAACTGCATTTTCTTTTATAGTTTATTTTTTGCAGGCCTAGTGCAAAAATGTACATTATATTGTCATGTGTCTGTGTTGGAAAAAACATCTCCAGATCTTACATTTAATTTTTTGGTCAGGTTGTAAGAATTACTACCCAATGTATAAAAGTACTTGCTCAACCAACTCGAATTTTTTGGTGAGGTTTTAATAATTAACCATAACACTTCTTTTTTTATGCCATTAAAATCATGGCTTACATGACAGGATGTGGGTATCTGAAGTGGAGGCTAAGTGTGTGATTTGGCTGCAAATCAGAAGCAAAAGTCTCCGCTGAATTATTAAAGGCTTATTCTCTTGAGAAAGGTAATGTTTCACCAAAAATGATAAACTATTATAAAAACTTAATGAAAATGTTGTATACAAGCAGTTTAGAACATTTTAAAAGTCATCTATAAGTTCAAAATTACTATAAGCTGTACCCTCAATTGGATGATAATATTCACCTTATTAACAATGATCAGAAGGAAATAGGACTACTTGTGGAAAAAATTTACATAGTTAATCAAAATAGGATGGAAACTAAAATATGACCATGTGTTTAATAGTATAATTAAAAGAACTAAGCCTTTTTTTTGTTAAAAAATAAAGCTATGATGTGCTGGAAAAAATTAAAGTAAAATTTACTTTTGCGTATGTGGTAGGCAGAATAATGGCTCCATGCCCCAGTCCCTGGAATTTGGGAATATGTTACCTTACATGGTGAAAGTACTTTGCAGGTGTGATTAAGTTAAGCATTTTGAGATGGGAAAGTTATCTTGGATTATCTGTGTGGGCCCAAGGTATTCACAAGGATCCTTTTAAGGGAAAGTGGAGGCAAGAATATGAGAGAAGCTATGGAAACAGAGGTTGCAGTCCTGAAATTGCTGGCTTTGAGGATGAAAGGGGGCTAGGAGCCAAGGAAGCTGGAAAAGGAAGGAACAGATTCTCCCCTAGAGGCTCAGGAAGGAACCAGCGCTTCTAACACCTTGATGGCAGCCCTGTGAGACTCATATTGAACTTCTGACCTCCAGAACTGTAAGGGAATACATTTGTGTGGTGTTAAGCCACTAAGTTTATAATAATTTGTTATAGTAACAGTAGGAAACTAATATAATGCAACATGTGAGTTTTATTTTAGCTCTAGAATATAAATTCTTTAAATACTAAAACAACACCAGTATTCTTCCATAGTCTTGAATATAATAACTTTAAATATCTATTGAAAGCAAATGTTTTTATGCTTGGGCATGAACTATGACTTTTAGATCTCTTGGAATGTTAAAAACTATTGAATTGAAATTCTTAATTATTAAGTTAGATGTTAACTTTGTATATGAGAGCCTCTAATTCAACTTCTTTAATGCTAGTGATCTAAATTAGCTTTTCAGATGAGCTAAAACAACTGTGTTAACAATTCTATAGTCAGGAATTTGTAGTCATAATGCAATGTCAGGGACTCTATGTGTAAATTGCTTCTGCTTAAAAAAATCTTTTTTCCATTAAACTATGGTTAAAAGCCAGAAGAGACCAGACATCATAGCAATGAGTTAAAATTATTAGAAATTTAAAATACAGTGTCTTACTCTGTGAGATTTCACCATAATTGCAAATATTTTACTTTATGTTGTATAGACTCATAGCTTTTACACATTTAAAAACTATTATTATATTCTAGTAGTGCCAAGAGGCTTATGAGATATTTAATAAACATCTTGAAACCCACTTACACGAGCACATTTCAATGAAACTATTTCCAGAAAAATGGAATGTGATAGAATGGATTGCACTGCTGAATGTAAATAGCATTTCTGGTTGGAGTTAAACCTCCCATGAAAGATTAAAAACAAGCACCTCGTCAAACTTTGCTGTTAGGGGTCATATTTAAAAATGTGTTGTGCATGATTTATTTTACAGGAAAGTGAATGTTAGCGTATCATAGGACTGTAAATGATATTTGTTTGTGTACACAGTAAAAAAAAATCCTTGACTATAAAGCCTCCTGGCTTATTATATATGCATCTTAAAAATTTCCCTGTCACTAAATTTTGACATGTGAAATGTTAGTATTAACCTAACATCTTGTTCACTGATTTATTTTTTAATTTTTACAAGAAAAGCAACATGCCATATAAAACTCCACAAGTTTTGGTTGACCATGGCTATGTTTTTAAATAAAATCATTCTTAAATATTATAGAAATACATGTAGTTTCTAGAACTAAATATAGTTACATATGTGGAAGTTTTAGAAATAAAATAACAATGCAGTTGTCTCTAAAACAATTTTGTTATTTATTTTGTTTATCTACCATGCTTGGATCTAAACAAGTAAGCAAACAGATGGCCCCTAACTTGTATCACCTGAGGTTTTTTAATTTACAAAGCTGGACCACGAAAATTTTGAGAATTTGATTTCAGATCAAAGTCTTTTAATCTCACAAGTTATTTTAAAATATGTTTTTGATAAATTGAAGAAAAACATTTAAAGCAACATGAAATTTCATAGGTGCACACAATGACAAGAAAGTGTCCTTTTCTTGCTATACGTGTGAATACCAATACTCCACAGTATAAGCTTCATTGTGGATGAGCGGACTGACTTCAAAACCTTAGGAAAGATGTATGTTGCTGCATCCAGTAATTTTCTAGATACTGACATTTGGCTTCTCAGTTCATAGGGAAGATCCACAGTGAGGAGGAATATTGATCATTATGTGACAGACATCTCAATAAATACTCTTTCCATGATTTTTATTTGTTATAGTTTCTTTAAAGTTTCTAGGGAGTGCAACACAAATGCTACTCCTTGATAAAGTAAGAATAAATACTAGAAGGAGCAGTTTGAAATTATTAATAATTTATCTGTGTTAGACACTGAGTCAGAAGGTAGCAAATCTAGAGAGATTCTTTAGATGACTTAAGAACTCCCAGTCATGATGTTAGCTGTATTTATAAAAAGTCTTCAGGGCTTCCCTGGTGGCGCAGTGGTTGGGAGTCTGCCTGCCAATGCAGGGGACACAGGTTCGAGCCCTGGTCTGGGAAGATCCCACATGCCGCGGAGCGACTAGGCCCGTGAGCCACAACTACTGAGCCTGCGCGTCTGGAGCCTGTGCTCTGCAACAAGAGAGGCCGCAATAGTGAGAGGCCCGCGCACCGCGATGAAGAGTGGCCCCTGCTTGCCGCAGCTAGAGAAAGCCCTCGCACAGAAACGAAGACCCAACACAGCCAAAACTAAATAAATAAATTTATTAAAAAAAAAAAAAAAAAGTCTTCAAAATTTTCTCAGACATTCTTTTAAATATTCCTTCAACAAATATTTATAAGGCAGGTACTCTTTGAGGGGTAGGAATACCAGTGAAGAATACAAATGAGAAAACCTACCTTTCAAGGGGATTATATCCTAAGAAGAGAGACAATTTTACAACATAAACAAGTCGACAGTTATGTTAGAAAGTGACAGGAGATGCAGAAAAAAAAAATTTGCTGGCTGATACGAGGCTCCTAACTGTACTTGGCTTTGATTGCCCAAGCTAGCATTGTACATTTTTTAATGAGTTGTTAATTGAGAAGCAGAAGCACAACAATCAGCATTATCTTCTTGTTTGTGAAAATAATTCTACAATTTTAATAAAACTTAGAAAGACCATTTATTTTTATCTGAGCAAGGTTTTTCTAGAGGAAAAGAAATATCTCCTTTAAACTATGTTTACAATTAAAATTAACTTATGTTTTTGTTTTCTCTAAAACTGGGGGAGAGGATTCGGCCAGCAGCCTTCATTTGGGCTACAACTCTTCACAGAGTCTCCAGGCCACTGGCCTACTACATCAGATTTTGGATTCACCAAGCCTCCACAGTCATAGTCTTGGTGCTCCAGCTGGGTGTCAGGACTGAGCCTCTGAGGTGGGAGAGCCAAGTTCAGGACATTGGTCCACAAGAGACCTCCCAGCCCCATGTAATATCAAATGGCGAAAGCTCTCACAGAGCTCTCCATCTCAACGCTAAGACCCAGCTCCACTCAACGACCAGCAAGATACAGTGCTGGGCACCTTATACCAAACAACTAGAAAGACAGCAACACAAACCCACCCATTAGCAGAGAGGCTGCCTAAAATCATACTAAGTTCACAGACACCCCAAAACACACCACCGGCATGGTCCTGCCCCCCAGAAAGACAAAATCCATCCTCATTCACCAGAATACAGGCACCAGTCCCCTCCACCAGGAAGCCTACACAACCCACTGAACCAAACGTACCCACTGAAGACAGACACCAAAAACAACGAGAACTACGAACCTGCAGCCTGCAGAAAGGAGACCCCAAACACAGTAAGTGAAGCAAAATGAGAAGACAGATAAATACACAGAAGATGAAGGAGCAAGGTAAAAACCCACCAGACCAAACAAATGAAGAGGAAATAGGCAGTCTACCTGAAAAAGAATTCAGAGTAATGATAGTAAAGATGATCCAAAATCTTGGAAACAGAATGGAGAAAATACCAGAAACGTTTAACAAGAACCTAGAAGAACTAAAGAGCAAACAAACAATGATGAACAACACAATAAATGAAATTAAAAATTCTCTCGAAGGAATCAGTAGCAGAATAACTGAGGCAGAAGAATGGATAAGTGACCTGGAAGATAAAATAGTGGAAATAAGGCTTCCCTGGTGGCGCAGTGGTTGAGAGCCCGCCTGCCAATGCAGGGGACATGGGTTCGTGCCCCGGTCTGGGAAGATCCCACATGCCGTGGAGCGGCTGGGCCTGTGAGCCATGGCCACTGAGCCTGTGCGTCCGGAGCCTGTTGCTCTGCAACAGGAGAGGCCACAACAGTGAGAGGCCTGCATATGGCAAAAAAAAAAAAAAAAAAAGAAAAGAAAATAGTGGAAATAACTATTGCAGAACAGAATAAAGAAAAAAAGAATGAAAAGAATTGAGGACAGTCTCAGAGACCACTGGGACAACATTAAATGCACAAACCTTTGAATTATAGGGGTCCCAGAAGAAGAAGAGAAAAAAGGGACTGAGAAAATATTTGAAGAGATTATAGTTGAAAAATTCCCTAATATGGGAAAGGAAATAGTCAATCAAGTCCAGGAAGCACAGAGAGTCCCATACAGGATAAATCCAAAGAGAAACACACCAAAATATATTACTCAAGCTATCAAAAATTAAATACAAAGAAAACATATTAAAAGTAGCAAGGGGAAAGCAACAAATAACACACAAGGGAATCCCCATAAGGTTAGCAGCTGATTTTCAGCAGAAACTGCAAGACAGAAGGGAGTGGTAGGACATATTTGAAGTGATGAAAGAGGAGAACCTACATCCAAGATTACCCAGCAAGGATCTTATTCAGATTCGATGGAGAAATTAAAACCATTACAGACAAGCAACAGCTAAGAGAATTCAACACCACCAAACAAGCCTTACAACAAATGCTAAAGGAACTTCTCTAGGCAGGAAACATGAGAAGGAAAAGACGCACAATAACAAACCCAAAACAATTAAGAAAAAGGTAACAGGAACACACATATCGATAACTACCTAAAATGTAATGGATAAAATGCTCCAACCAAAAGACCTAGACTGGCTGAATGGATACAAAAACAAGACCCATATATATGCTGTCTACAAGAGACCCACTTCAGACCTAGGGACACATACAGACTGAAAGTGAGGGAAGGAAAAAGATATTTCATGCAAACGGAAATCAAAAGAAACCTGGAGTAGCAATTCTCATATCAGACAAAATAGCCTTTAAAATAAAGACTATTACAAGAGACAAAGAAAGACACTACATAATGATCAAGGGGTCAATCCAAAAGAAGATATAACAATTATAAAATTTTTATGCACCCAACATAGGAGCATGTCAAAACTTAAGGAAAATGTTAACAGCCATAAAAGGGGAAATCGACAGTAACACAATCAGAATATGGGACTTTAACACCCCACTTTCAACAATGGGCAAATCAATCAAAATGAAAATAAATAAGGAAACACAAGCTTTAAATGATACGTTAAACAATATGGACTTAATTGATATTTATAGGACATCCATCCAAAAACAACAGAATACACTTGCTTCTCAAGGACTCATGGAACATTCTCCTGGCTAGATCATATCAAGCCTTGTTAAATTAAAAAAAATTGAAATCATATCAAGTATGTTTTCCAACCACAATGCTATGAGACTAGATATTAATTACAAGAGAAAATCGGTAAAAAATACAAATACAAGGATGCTAAACAATACATTACTAAATTACCAAGGGATTACTGAAGAAATCAAAAAGGAAACGAAAAAAAACTAGAAAAAAGTGTCAATGAAAACATGACAACCCAAAACCTATGAGATGCAGCAAAAGCAGTTCTAAGAGGGAAGTTTATAGCAATACAACCCTAACTCAAGACACAAGAAACATCTCAAATTAACAACCTAACCTTACACCTAAAGCAATTAGAGAAAGAAGAACAAAAAAACAGCAAAGTTAGCAACAGGGAAAAATCATAAAGATCAGATCAGAAAAAAATGAAAAAGAAATGAAGGAAGCAATAGCTAAGATCAATAAACTAAAAGCTGGTTCTTTTAGAAGATAAACAAAATTGATAAACCATTAGCCAGACTTATCAAGAAAAAAAGGGAGAAGACTCAAATGAATAGAATTAGAAATGAAAAAGGGGAAGTAACAACTGACACTGCAGAAATACAAAGGATCATGAGAGATTACTACAAGCAACTCTATGTCAATAAAATGGACAACCTGGAAGAAATGGACAAATTCTTAGAAAAGCACAACGTTCTGAGACTGAACCAGGAAGAAACATAAAATATAAACACACCAAGCACAAGCACTGAAATTGAAACTGTGATTAAAAACCTTCCAACAAAAAGCCCAGGACCAGATGGCTTCACAGGCGAATTCTATCAAACATTTAGAGAAGAGCTAACACCTGTCCTTCTCAAACTCTTCCAGAATATAGCAGAGGGAGGAACACTGCCAAACTCACTCTATGAGGCCACCATCACCCTGAAACTAAAAGCAAACAAAGGTGTCCCACAAAAAAGAAAAACTACAGACCAATATCACTGATGAACATAGATGTAAAAATCCTCAACAAAATCCTGGCAAACAGAATCCAGCAGCACATTAAAAGGATCATACATCTTGATCAAGTGGGGTTTATCTCAGGAATGCAAGGATTCTTCAATATACACATATCAATCAATGTGATCCACCATATTAACAAACTGCAGAATAAAAACCATATGATCATCTCAATAGATGCAGAAAAAGCTTTTGACAAAATTCAACACCATTTATGATAAAAACTCTCCAGAAAGTAGGCATAGAGGGAACTTACCTCAACATAATAAAGGCCATATATGACAAACCCACAGACAACATCATTCTCAATGGTGAAAAACTGAAGCAATTTACACTAAGATTAGGAACAAGACAAGGTTGCCCACTCTCACCACTATTATTCAACATAGTTTTCGAAGTTTTAGCCACAGCAATCAGAAAAGAAAAAGAAATAAAAGGAATCCAAATCAGAAAAGAAGAAGTAAAGCTATCACTGTGTGCAGAAGACATGATACTATACATAGGGAATCCTAAAGATGCTACCTGAAAACTAATCAATGCATTTCATAAAGTAGCAGGATATAAAATAATGCACAGAAATTGCTTGCATTCCTATGCACTAATGATGAACAATCTGAAAGGTAAATTAAGGAATCACTCCCATTTATCATTGCACAAAAAGAATAAAATACCTAGGTATAAACTTACCTAAAGAGAGAAAAGACCTGTATGCAGAAAACTATAAGACACTGATGGAAAAAATTAAAGATGTTAGAAACAGATGGAGAGATATACCATGTTCTCGGATTAGAAGAATCAACATTGTGAAAATGACTATACTACCCAAAGCAATCTACAGATTCAATGCAATCCCTATCAAACTACCACTGGCATTTTTCACAGAACTAGAACAGAATATTCCACAATTTGTATTGAAACACAAAAGACCCCAAATAGCCAAAGCAGTCTTGAAAAAGAAAAACAGAGCTTGAGACCCCTTGACTTCAGACTACAAAGCTACAGTAATCAAAACAGTATGGTACTGGCACAAAAACAGAAATATAGATCAATGGAACAGGCTAGAAATACCAGAGGTAAACCCACACACATATGGTCACCTTATATTTGCTAAAGGAGACAAGAATATACAATGGAGAAAAGACAGCCTCTTCAATAAGTGGTGCTGGGAAAACTGAACAGCTACATGTAAAAGAATGAGATTAGAACACTCCCTTACATCATACAAAAAATAAACTCAAAATGGATTGAAGACCTAAATGTAGGGACAGACACTATAAAACTCTTAGAGGAAAACATAGACAGAACACTCTATGACATAAGTCACAGCAAGATCCTTTTTGACCCACCTCCTAGAGAAATGGAAACAAAAACAAAATAAACAAATGGGACCTAATGAAACTTCAAAGCTTTTGCACAGCAAAGGAAACTATAACAAGACGAAAAGACAACCCTCTGAATGGGAGAAAATATTTGCAAATGAAGCAACTGACAAAGGCTTAATCTCCAAGATACACAGGCAGTTCATGCAGCTGAATATATAAAAAGCAAACAACCCATTCCAAAAATGGGCAGAAGATCTAAATAGACGTTTCTCCAAAGAAGAGATACAGATTGCCAACAAACACATGAAAGGATACTCAATATCACTAATCATTAGAGAAATGCAAATCAAAACTACAATGAGGCATCACCTCACACCAGTCAGAATGGCCATCATCAAAAAATCTACAAACTATAAATGCTGGAGAGGTTGTGGAGAAAAGGGAACCCTCTTGCACTGTTGGTGGGAATGTAAACTGATACAGCCACTATGGCGAACAGTATGGAGGTTCCTTAAAAAACGAAAAATTGAACTACCATATGGCCCAGCAATCCCACTACTGGGCATATACCCTGAGAAAACCATAATTCAAAAAGACTCATGTACCATGGTGTTCATTGCAGTTCTATTTACAATAGCCAGAACGTGGAAGCATCTCAAGTGTCCATCGACAGATGAGTGGATAAAGAAGATATCTTTATTGCACATATATACAATGGAATATTACTCAGCCATAAAAAGAAATGAAAACGAGTTATTTGTAGTGAGGTGGATGGACCTAGAGACTGTCATACATAGTGAAGTAAGTCAGAAAGAGAAAAACAAATAGCATATGCTAACGCATATATATGGAATCTAAAAAAAAAAGGTTCTGACGAACCTAGGGGCAGGATAGGAATAAAGATATACAGATGTAGAGAACGGACTTGAGGACACGGGGAGGGGGAACGGTAAGCTGGGATGAAGTAAGAGAGTGCCATGGATATATATACACTACCAAATTTTAAATAGATAGCTAGTGGGAATCAGCCACATAGCACAGGGAAATCAGCTCGGTGCTTTGTGTCCACCTAGAGAGGTGGGATAGGGAGGGTGGGAGGGAGACGCAAGGGGGTGGAGATATGGGGATATATGTTTATGTATAGCTGATTCACTTTGTTATATAACAGAAACAAACACACAAAAAGACAAGAAAAAAAATACTGGGGGTAATCCTCATCTTGCTTGGCAAATTTGCACTCCTCTACTTGTAGGCACTCTAGTCATGGTATATCAAAAGGTAATTTGCTTAGAAATTGGTAGATATGCATCTATTTATATACCATTTTATATCAAGCAATATCCATGCTGTGTAGGTATAATAATAGCATTCAGTTATCTGTATATGCCCAGATGCCATTGACCGTGAATGAAGGATGCTTGCAAGCTCAGGTTTTGCACAAGCCATTCTCACGTGGGCTGTTGCATTGCTCAATGCTATTTTTGTGCTCTTAGTTATCTCTGTTGATGAGGTTTGCCCCGTGTGTGTGTGTGTGTATGTGTGTGTGTGTGTGTGTGTGTGTGTGTGTGTGTGTGTGTGTGAGGGGTGTTACACTGTTCTCTGCTGGTTCAGCTCTGTGTTTTCTAGCTGGCTTCCTGTGTTAGTCATCCAGGGAAACAACAGGTCTTTGCTAATGCCCTCAGAACTTGGAAGACAGACAGTGTCTTTTCTCTCCTTATTAATGATCATAGCTCTTTCTTTATAACCTGTAGCAAAAACAAAAGAAATCCCCTAAAACTCCAAAACTCAGAACCCAAACTAAAACAAAAAACAACAACAAAACAATAAAATCTCAGATCAGGGAAATTCCTTTAGAAATAGGACTGTTACAGGGTCTCAAAGATTGGAACAGCATCTCATTTTGGAAGTTAACTGATTAAAAAAGTAAAGATCCATAGTGGGTGAGTGCAGTGCATACTATGTGTGTTTTAGCTAAGAGAAAAAAAGCTTTAAGAATGTGACAGAATTTTTAAAGTGCCTAGCGAGAAAATAAATTAGAAAAATTTCTATCTCCTGATCGTCACTAACAGATCAATTGCCTCTCCAAGGTTACTAGAGATGTCACAGCTATTTGTAGTGTGTCAATCTGGGTTCCTTTTTATCTATTCTAGGAAATATTTGTGGGTATATAGAGATCTCAATTTGAAGATATTTCTTTTGTATATGATCCTTTCATTGAAAGTCTCAATGTGTTTCATTAGATATGTAAAATATTTTCTTCTAGATTATTTTATAGTATATTTTTCATAATTTTCTAAATTTCTTTCATGATATTTCACTGTCATGAATTTGATGTCCATGAGTTTGAGTATGCAAACTATTTTGAATGTATCATTTTTGTATTGTGGATTTAAGGCTTTGAAGAAATTACTTTCTTATTCTTCTACTCTCTGTCCTACTCCTTTTCTTTTATTTATGAAAATTAAGTTTAAAATTAATTGCGTTCCTTTTCCAGGGCTGACAATGAGAATTTTCAAATAAGTACCATATATTCAATTTTTAAGAGAGCAAAGCAAAAAGAGGAAAAAATTCACCTAAAAGTGAATCATTATAAGTTTCAAACCTTTTGAAATACTTTTTAAATTTAAAAAAGTTCTTAGTAGCAATTTGTATTAAATACTTTAAAATTAAGACTCATTATTGTTTAAAAAAATTAACATCTTAAAGAAAGTGATGATAACTAAGGAAAAATGACAGAAATAAGGAATGATGGAGGAAGCTCTACACAGTTTCATACTTTGCAAAGATAGAAAAAATTCTAAGCTTTTTGTCTTGTTTCTAAGTCTAAGAAACATATCACCCTGGCATCCTATTTCTGATTGCCCAAGTTTGGGAAATAATTTCATTAAGTCCCTAGTCAAATTTTCACCTAGCCATAATCACTTAGACAATCTCTAAAAATTTTTTACATTTTGATTGATTAATATCTACGTACTTATGATTAATGTACATTTTTCTAATGCATGACTTTCTAGAAACCCTGTAGTCATAGCCAGTGGGGTAGGCCATTTTGTTTTGATGATGTAAATGGACTTCTGCTAATATACATCTTTGTTTTAAATGGCTGATTTTACTATATAGTAAAGTAATAACAACTAAAGTTATGATATTTATGTAACATCTTCTCTTCAGGATTCTCCCATTAGCCATATTAATTCTACTTTCAGGAATTTATTATTTTTACATTTCTGAAAATTTTAGGTTTGCTCAAATGGTAAAAACATTAAAATTTTTAAATAATTTTCTTTACCTTAGATCAGTTTCACCTTCTAACTGAAGTCATAAAAGAAAGAAGCTCTGAATCATTTACAACAGATAGTAAAATGTAGATTTCCTGAGCATACTGCATTGTCTTAATTATCAACAGATTTAAACTACAATAAATATCCCTGACTTAACTTTTAATTACCTTAGATAGCAATATTCAAACATTAATTTTTAATTATTCTATTTTCCCAAGTTTCTGATTCTCAAGGGTTAACTATATTTTTTAATTGGGGCATATTTTATTATGAGTTAAATACATAAATTTTTAGTAAGCTGCTCTATCAGTTATAACATATGCATATACCCATATAACCGCCACTCAGAGAAGATACAGAAAATGTCCTTCACCTCAGAAAATTCCCATGTATTCTTTCCCTTTTAATAGCCCATAATCCTCCTTCCTGTTTCCAGAATTAACCACTTTTCAATTTACAGCACCATGAATTAGTTCTCTCTATTTTGTATTTCATATACATGCTATTATAGAGTACATTCCTTTTTGTTTGGCTTCTTTCACTCAAGGTATTTTTGAAATCCACCCATGTTGTTGTGTGTACTAATAGTTCATTCATTTTATTGGTGTTAATATTTCTCTCTCTTTCTTTATATATAAAAAGCACTTCTTTATCCATTCTCTTTTGATGGGCTTTTGGGTTGATTCTTGAATATTATAAGACCAACATTAATTTTCTTACACAACTATTTTTGTAGACAAATGCAGTAATTTCTGTTAAGTATATACCTAGCAGTGGAATCACCAGGTTAAGGTTAAAGGTATGTTGAACTTTAGTAGAAAATGTCTATTTCCCAAACACCTCTATCATTTTACACTCCTACTAGAGTTAAGGAGAGATCCATTTGTTCTCCATCCTTACTAACACTTGCTATTGTTAGTTTTTAATTTTATCCATTCTGGTGATAAATATTATTTCACTGCAATTTTAATTTGTATTTTTATGATAAATAATGACACTGAGCATATGTTTATATATACATAAAATGAAACTTATTGAACATATTGATATTACTTTTTACCTTTTTTTTTTTTTTTTCCATGTCTGTTCAAGTTTTTGACTGTGTTTTGAATTGAGTTATCTTTTTCTGATTTACTTATTGGAATTCGTTTTTCTGTTCTGGATTTAAATCTTGGTCATATTTCTCCCAGCCTATTTCTTGCCTTTTTACTTTCTTAATAATGTTTCTTGATATATTTTAATTTTGAAATATTTTAATTTTGATGATTTAAATTTATTACTTAGGTTGGGTTTTACTGAGCTTTTTGAATATGTATTGGCAACATTTTAGCCATTATCTTTGCTAATATTTTTTGCTTCTTTTTTCTCACATCTTTTTACAATGGTTCAATCTCACAATATATATTAAATTGTATAATGTTGTCCACATATCTCTCATATTTTGTTCTGTTTTTATATTATTTTGTCTCCATGCTCCACTTTGTGTAATTTCTTTTATTTTTTAAAGAGTTACTTTTTAAAAACATTTTATTTATTTATTTGGTTGTGCCAGGTCTTGGTTGCAGCAGGTGGGCTCCTTAGTTGCAGCTCATTGGCCCCTTAGTTGTGGCATGCAAACTCTTAGTTGTGGCATGTGTGATCTAGTCCCCTGACCAGGGATCAAACCTGGGCCTCCTGCATTGGGAGCGCAGAGTTTTAACCACTGTGCCACCAGAGAAGTCCTCCACATTGTGTAATTTCTACTGCTACTAGTTTCCTGATCCTTCCTTCTGCGGTGTCCAGTATACTGTTAAACTCATTTGACACATCCTTAACTCACATTATTGTAAATATCTTAGAATGAATTCCTACATTATTGTACATGTTGTAGAATATCCAAAATTTCATTCCTGTTTAAATTGTCCATTTTTCATGTTAATGGTTACGTACTCATTTTTTAATCCCTACGTCTGATCTTCTGTGTTTTGCATCAGTTGACCCTTCTTTCCCTTATGTTTTCTTTGCATATCTTGAAATGTTTTATGTATACTGGACATTGTGTATAAACAAACCATAAACCTATGGAGGATATCATTTCTCCCTAGAAAGGGCAAGCAGCTAGGATGCAGGCCAGATCACTTCAAGCAGGAATTTATTTGAACTGGGGCTTAGTTCTAACTTTACTTAATTTGGGTTAACTTCTGGTTTCTCAAAACTTGATGTCAAGATTTACTTTCTTTTCTAATTTCCGAAACCAGGATGGCAGTCTTTGTCCTGTATGTATTGCAACATGCAGGGCTTTGGGATCTAAGCACTGAGAGGGTAATATCTGTCTGCTTTTCCACTGCACACTGACACATACTCAGCTAAAGCCCATGGCAGAGAATCTGCGAGCAGAGAGGATAAGTTTTGAGTTTAGATGTTCTCCAAATCCCTATTTACCACATCAGACTAGTTGATCATTAAAGTCCCTGCTTGGTTCCTCTTCCCCCTCAAGAGTTCCTCTGCCTATGACAGGACAATTTCCCACCTATACTTAGAAAATATCCCATGCAGGTAAGCAGCTGCCAATTTCTGCTAACTTTCTGAGCACCAGTTAGTTTAGACTCTTTTGCATGCAAAACTCTTAGGTGCCTTAAAAATTTCTGTTATTTTAAATATATCTTTTTCTAGGTTTTTTTTTTTTTACAATGAAGTAATGGCTTGCCATGCTTTATATATCCAATCCAGAATCTGAAATCCCAGTATGTAGTTTTAATTATTGCCCAAATTATTTAATTTTTATCAACTTCCTTTTTTTTTACATTTGGTGTGTAAATTCTATCTGTTTCTAATTTGGAAAAATATAGTCCTGCTCCTTACCACAGTGAGTATAAGCAATAAAACTGAGTTAGGACAAAAATATAATTAACATGTTTTTAATTTCAAGGAAATAATTGAAGAGGAGAAGAGAAAAAAATCTCTAACTATAAATTACAATGAGGCTAACTGGAATATTAACTTAATTTGGACTCAGTTTAATGCTATTCCTTCCAGATCTGCCATTTCATGTCATAGCAGTGGCTAATAATTAAAAAGAATGTAGAAAAATAAATGTAGTATCTACTTCTTTTCTGTCAAAGCAATGACATTTGTTTATAAAGAAAGCAGAAGGAGCAACCTTAGTCCACAGCACTATGACAGTGACCAAAGCAGACAGAACTGAAACAATCAATTCAGTGTTTTTCCTGCATCAAGGCCCCCGAGAGGCATGTACGTGCCCCGCTAAATGGATTTCTGGGCTACAGGGAGATCAGAACCTTTAGGCCCGAACTGATTTTTGCTGTGATCATATAGATTTGGTTAATAATAAGAAGGGGTTATTCGGCTTCAGGGCAGATTTTCAGATTGTTAATCACTGTGTTGTTTTTCTCTTTAGAACTGTCATATTTATCATTTGGCTATGTCTCTTGTGTTGATGAGTTTCTGATTTCTTAGGGGAAGTGATTGATTCAGAAAGATCTTAATCAGCATGCTACTGGCAGAAAATATATTTTTGTTATTTAAAGAACATTTATTGAGTTCCAACTTCCTGAGGCATAGCATGTTCCTATGGGATAGATACAGCATAATTTAAAAATGTTTATTTGTTCTTTATGACCATATTAACATGCATTCTTGAAGTAATGTGGAAAATGTCAGAAAGCAAAAAATCCAGGACTTGCCACAATTTATTACAAAGGGAAAATCTGAAAATAAAATGGTTATCTATGGTTAGCTTCATGTTTGGTGATGAGTTGTTTAGGAAATCAGAATTGAGTCCTAAGCTTGGTTTTGAAGGAAGCATTTGAGGATGAGTAACAGTGAGGTAGGGTTGAAGATGACCATAATTACCAAAATATACATGACAATGTTATTTTAATAAAGATTAGTTCCTTCTTAAACATTGAAATATTATAAAAGTAGACACTAAACAGATAAAGACCAGTTATGTAACTTCTTATACCCTATTAAAATAATAAACACTATAAACTAACCTATATCCCATTTGTTTTTTCCCTCTTATTCATCTAGAATTTTTATAGCAAGGAATTAAGTGTTTGGTTAATAATTATAGCCTATACAATTAATTTCACAGCTAACTGCAGATTTCCAGTTGAAAGATTATTTATAATCACATAATTTTTAAATATTTGGGCTTTGAAAGAATAATGCTGAATGGAAAATATATTGGGAAATAATGAACAAATTAGGAAAAATCATCAACAAAAATATATTCTTAAGAAATTCTGGAGAAACACACTTTTTAATGTCCTATTATAAACTAATTGAAATATCACAGCTTACCCATTTGATGTCAAGAGTTCAACTCATTTCATTTAGTAATACTATTGTACAAAGACTCATTTTCAAGCACACCAGCATGCTGAGGCCAGCATCTGTGTCATGATAAGACATAAAAATCTCTCCCTGATTTATCTGATTACACATTTTCCTAAATTCAAACAAAACAACAACAACAACAAAAACCTGGAAATAAACTAGATGGAAATCTTTTTAAGAAAATGTTTTGGTTCATAGGCCAATTTTGATTCATAGACCAAGTTTTAAAACAACTACTATACTAATACTACTGTTACTATTGCTCCCTAAGTAATAATTTGCCTCTATTGGATAGTAGTAACTTAGTGACTTTCTGAGTCATTGTGTTTCTATTAGATATGCCATTGTCACTGTTTATTCACAAGTAGGGTCTATTTTATCACTGTATCAATATAATAATAGAGAGTAACAGAAAGAGATTGTCCCCACCAATACAAAAACTGGGGTAGAAAATGTAACTTTTCTCCGGACGCGGCAGACCGGGCACGAACCCATGTCCCCTGCATCGGCAGGCGGACTCTCAACCACTGCGCCACCAGGGAAGCCCATAACTCTTTAACACACAATGGTATGGTGTTCATGATGTGAGACTTATTCCTGCAAGTTTTACTCTTTTTTTTTTCTATACTGTATATCAAAGGAAGTCCCTATAGGTAATATCTTCCTTCTAATAGGATTATTTATTGCTATTTCAGGTTTCTCCTTCCTCTTAGAGAAATGACATAACCGTTTTTCCAGGTCCTTTGTATTCTTACACCCCGTATTCAGCCTTTGTACTGCTGTGACTCCCCAAGTAATTGCTGAGGATACTAGTAGGGAGAAGACAGTGCAGCAAGCCCAGAGTGTGGTCTTGAGACCAGGAGTGTGAAAGGGATATTGTAAGGAGCTCATGCATTGTAAGCCAAGCTCTTAGATTCAACTTCAACAGTTTCTGACAGTTTTGACAATGAAGGGGTTGCTTGACATTTCCTTCTTGGGCACATAAGTGCCAACTCTCATTGCAGGTAGCTAGTGATTTCAAGAGCTGCAGAGTCGAGGCTGAAGTGCTCTGTCTGTGGAACACATCTCAGGTGAGAAAACTGAAGATCAAGTGGTGTCAAACAGAAATGGCATTCTTCTGTAAAAGTTTGGAAAAATAAGTGAAGATATTCTGAGTAGGAGTGTATAAGGAATAAACAGCCGTGGAACTTATAAAAATTCAGAGGATTCAAAGAAATGATTCAAGGGATTCTAGCATCTGGTGGGAATTGCAAAAGATTACCTGTAATATAATTAATTCACATAACTTTGGATCATTTTTGAGATTGAAATTTTAAACCTAGAGATTGGAACTTAAGTCTATTTAATTGTTCACTTTTGAAAGTACCTATGTCCAAAATGGATCCCATTTCTAACCACATACGGTTATAGTGAGTTAGACAAAGTATTTGACCTCTTTGGATCCCAGTCATAACATATGTAGACTAGGGGTATTTATGGTAAAATTACTTTCACTGAATAAATGACATTATTTATATAAAGAGCTTAGAAAGTACCTGCTGCAAACGTGCCCCATGCGCATTAGCCACCAGTTTTATTATTAACCAAAGCATATTTTGCATAGTAAGCATGGTTTATATACTTTATACACATTTGCAAAACAGTGATTGGCAGAAGCTCATATAGTGTGCTTGTTTTGATTTTGAGCTTTGTGGTTATTTGAACACACTTTTAGACCTACGCTTCCTAAGTACATAGATGTTAGAGACTCATAATCATATGAAGTAAAATATATTAAATGTGGTCTGGCAATAATTCCTCTAGTCCCTTTCTAGCTATATGTGATTCAAAGCATTTTCTGTCCTCATTTGGTTTTCAGCATATGATGCATTTTCAGGAATTCAAGAGGTATCAAAAGGAGACAAAATGTATGTTAGGACTCAGGCATCCCATTGTTCCATTATTTCCAAGATGAAGGAGCAAGAGAATGGAAATAGAAGATCACAGGTAACTCTCAATCATGAATTTCATCATCTCAAAAGAGGCACAAAACAAAATTAAAGTTTTCAAAAAGTAAAACAAAAATGCCTGGAGGAACTCTCTTTGCTAAGAGAACAATTCTTTCCTGAGCATGGTTATTAACAAGGAAGACATTTATTAAGTCTTACAAGAACAGAGGCTAAAAGCTACCAGTCTCATCTGGGGTCATAAGTTAAAATACCATAAATCAAAGATCTCTGATTTCTGATAACAGAAATTATGCATCAGTAAAAGATTCACTCAAGCATGGGTGTAACAGCAGAGGATGCAGAAGGTCTCTTGGGTGCCACTTGAGAAAGCAGCTGGGCTATATTCTGGTTCTCTCTGAAGTTTGTTTTCAGGCAAGCACCAGATGGATTGCACATTAAATGCGATTTCATCTGGAACATTTCCTGATGTCATTGTCCAGAAGTTTTCCTAGGCATTTTTACTACAGCACTCTTGAGCTGGAATTCCTGATAGGAATAAAGAAAAGGGTTTTTATAATTTCTATATTGATGCTGGAAGCTCTGCCTTTCTTTTTTTAAAAATTATCTCTTTCAATTACTTTATTTTGGGAGTAGAACATAGAGTATTTAATAGGTTGGCATTGTGTTTAGAATTTTACTATAGAAGACACTAAAATAACAGCATCAGTTATAACAGGATATTTATTGCTTGGAAAGTGATGGAGTCAAACGGCATTGATTTCTGGCATAATGTACTATGACCCTCATCCATCTGTTCAGGACCTGATGCAGAAATCAATATATTCTCTTCCTGGGGAAGCCCAAGGCATTCTCTGCATTTAGACATAGGGCTTCCAGATTGCTAAAGTGATTAAAAAATAATCAGGACCTTCCAGAAGCTTCACTTTCTATTATACTCTAAAAAGTTTCCCCTTAAAAATAACTCTTTCTGATCAAATTTTGTTATTCAGTTTATTTCTTTCATTTTTTGCAATTCAATTATTGTGCAGTTATAGTGATTATATCTCTTGAGACTCCCAGCTGAGTTCAAGTAAAAGTGCATTGGTAGACTGGTTTAAAATCTACCACTAGTAAAATGTGACTCCTCTTAACGTATCAATAAATACTTATGGTAGAATATTTCAAGGTTGTTAGGAAAGTGTGTCTGACCTCAGTTTGGGGCAGCAGGGGGGCATTTGTATTGCTTTAAGAAATAGTCTAAAATCTTACAAATTTTGATATTGTTATCAATGTATCTAAAGTTGCTGACTTTTTTCCCTTGGACTAAAGACAATTGTTAATTTACAAACATATCAAAAAAGTTTCAAAAATTGTATTCTACTACAATAATTTTATGATTGCTAATGCAAAAACCTGAGAATCTGAAAGTAGTTTGTGTTTCAGCAGTTAAAAAACAAAGCAAAAAATTTTCACATGATTCTGAAAGGACTGTGTTGGCCTAAATCAAAGAAAAATTGAAGTTTCATTGAAAGTGGAAGAAAGTGGTTTTCACTCCCTCATATGGTAAGGTCATAACAGATTTTATTTTCCTCTCTGACCTAAGTGGATATCAGGAACATGATTTTGTGAATGCCGGAGACAATAATTACTGAGGGACCTCAGCCTCTTTCCTATTTATCTTTGCTTCAGGTAATTTTCTGTCTTGGTGTGATTTTCAGTGTTTATATCAGGGTTCCTAGAAAAGTCACTATGCAAAAATATATGGTTGAAGAAATAATATTAATTAAAGTGTCAAATTCTTTGTGAATAGATTCACAATGATCTTTGTATTTATTATAGAAACCTTTGAAGAAAAAAATGTGGTTATGTAATAATTTATGTAAATATTATAAATAGTTCCTTTCAAATAAATGATAACCCAAGAAAAATGCAGAATTGCCTATGATACAGATGCTATTTCATGAGTAGGTCACCTTTTTGAATTAGCATCTATCTCACTGTAGTGTCCATCAACATCACTATAACTCCTTACATTAAAAAGGTTAGTATATACTTGGGTATGCTGCTAGTAGTCTGAAAGTAGATATGGTAGGTTATCATTATTTGCAGTAGTTAAGCTTTATGAAAGAGTGCTGAACCCTGAATTAATGACTGTTGAATCATTGCTTCTAGAAGAAATACAGGGTTAGGTCCCTGTAGCTTTTGCTCACACAGTTTTCATCAACAGATCAATGCATAACCTCATTTTGTGTGTATTACTGTTTAAAGAAACTCTATTTATGTATATTATTGATCCTCTAACACTGAACTCACAGCCAGCAGTGCTATAATTCATGCCTGAGTGAAGCTTATCCCACATGTTTTCTTTTCTTTTTTTTTTTTATAATGCAAATTTTTTTTTGTTTTCTTCATAAGGCATGTCACAGCCTTCTTGAGCTTAGAAAGACTAGACAGCACTTCAGCATTACACTTTGGGGATTTTAAACAGCAAAATCACCAACAAAACCCTCAAATATGTGAAAAACATGGCTCTAAATTGACCACAAAAGGATACTTGTTTACAATGTAAAAGCTAAAAACAAGGCAGAGCATTGCCTTGTTTGATCTCAGCTGGGAATGTATGTGTTAGGTGATTCAAATGTTTTGCTGCTCTGTGCATGTCCAGAAATGATCTGAAAGTACCTTGAGTATTAATTTTGAGGTTACAAATAACTTTCAGCAAGTAGGTAAATTCACAAATATGGAATTTGTAAATAATGAGCATTGCATGTAATCAGATAAATCTTAATAGTTTTTATCCCCACTATATATCAGGTCCTGCGTAGAATGCTATCTTTATACTTGTAATCTGAATCTTACAAGCAAAAGTTTCCAATGTGGCATTTTGTTATGGAAATGAAAAGCAAGGATAACAAAGATTCTTACTTTACCATATTGCATTTAGTGATGCTAAATGATTGAACCCTAGTTAATCTATCTACTAAGCAGTTAGAGAAAACTTTCTTACAAAAATTCTTTTAATTCCGCCATACTTTTAGAGTACTGCTCAAAGATTTTGATTTTATAAAGGTGAATATACACTTGAGTCAATGAAAAACTCAGTGGGACATGAGAAGCTTGTTAAAACAAAGTGAAAATTGCCAGAGCTATGTATCTTTTACTAAAAATAAATAAATACATAAAGTAATGCACATGAAAAACAAATAATATGAGAGTTTTTTCACAGTTAAGTTGCTACTCCAAATCTGATCAAATTAATAGTAACTAAAAATCGCTCCCATCTGTTTAGTAACTGATGCTTAATCTGTTGATGATATAAATTCTCTGCCTAGTGGACAGGTGGCAGGAAGTTAAAAGACCATTTGTAAAATGACCTCCATTGATTCTAATTGCCAGCCTTGAACTAGCCAAGAGTTGAACAAGAATAGGATCCATGTTAATTTTTTCATAGCAAGATTAAAACATATTGGTGAGCAGGATCTTAATTCTTTTCAGTCTTCCTACAAATATTATTCGTTAGACTAAAATTTTGTAAATGATTTAGAAGATATACAGTGCTGTCTGTGGATTCAGGCATTGCACACTGTAGACATCACTAATTGTTACTAAGCCAAGAATTGTTTATAAGCAATCCTCTGCTTTGTGGTTTGGATGAGGAGTGGGGTTTCTATTTAATCATAAATACTTGCTTAACAACTTTAACTTGTACAGTATGAATTGATGATCCAGTTTCAAAATTTTGAATGCAAAATTTATATAAGAATTACAATACAGACATACATTTTTATTTATTTATTTATTTATTTATTTATTTATTTTTCAAACATCTTTATTGGGGTATAATTGCTTTACAATGGTGTGTTAGTTTCTGCTTTATAACAAAGTGAATCAGCTATACATATACATATGTTCCCATATGTCTTCCCTCTTGCGTCTCCCTCCCTCCCACTCTCCCCATCCCACCCTTCCAGGCTGTCACAAAGCACCGAGCTAATATCCCTGTGCCTTGCGGCTGCTTCCCCCCAGCTATCTACCTTACTACGTTTGTTAGTGTGTATATGTCCATGACTCTCTCTCGCCCTGTCAAAACTCACCCTTCCCCCTCCCCATATCCTCAAGTCCGTTCCAGACTTACATTTTTAAAAACAAAAATATTTAGCAGTTGCTTTTATATCTTGCAGTAATTTTGAGTTACAACAATCAGTTTCATGGATCTTGCAAATACTAGTTAAGTAGTTAAAGGATTTCAGTTTGCCAGAGTAATGAATACTTTAAATGCAATTTAGATATGTGCTATATATAGTATATATATATATATAAAAGCTCATCCAAACTATACTATAAGAAAGAATTCTCATTTTAAAATGTTGTAACAGCAAAACATATGTAACAAAAATTAAAATATCAAAAATCTATGACCATGCTCTTTTGGGGAAGAGAAAAAACTTAAATTATCTAGGGTCTTTCTTTTACATTGGGATAGGATTGGCAATAGTATTCTGTGTCTGAAGATCAGCTCTCCTTTAAGTCTTATTCTGGTGAGATCAGTTATCACAAATAACCTGACTCAGAATCTCATCCTTCTCACCTGCTACAGGTCAGAGCATTTGTGTGTTCTTTCCTAGACTGATATCACTATTTATTTTCTTTTAAAAGAAATTATTTATTTATATTATTTATTTATTCTTGGCTGCATTGGGTCTTTGTTGCTGTGTGTGGGCTTTCTCTAGTTGTGGTGATTGGGGGCTACTCTTCATTGTGGTGCGCTGGCTTCTCACTGTGGTGGCTTCTCTTGTTGTGGAGCATGAGTTCTAGACATGTGGGCTTCAGTAGTTGCAGCATGTGGGCTCAGTAGTTGTGGCTCAGGGCTCTAGAGCGCAGGCTCAGTAGTTGTGGTGCACGGGTTTAGTTGCTCCATGGCATGTGGGATCTTCCTGGACCAGGGCTAGATCTCGTGTCCTCTGCATTGGCAGGTGGATTTTTAACCACTGTACCACCAAGGAAGCCCCAATATCACTATTTCTGATTGAGAAACTTAAATCTAAAAAACGTAAGAACTGCCTTCAAAGTCCGGGTGACACTAAGATCATGATCAACAGAGTCCCTATTAGTTCCTCATTTGGACAATCACACTAAAACTTCATATCTTCCTCTGTAAACCTCTAGGACTTGGTGAATCCATACTTTGCATTTAGCCATTTCATGTCTCACTAAACTAACTAGGGGAATTGAAGATAAAACTTCCCATATAGTTCCTAATTCATCTCTATAGTTTGATCAAATTGAACACTTGAAAAAAGACTCTTAGAAAAGCAGAAGAAAGATGGAGGGACACAAACCAAAATGAAGGATGTGAGACTTCTAGTTCAGTTCTGACATATGAAGAGCTTGAAATTGTTACTCTTACAACAAGAAAAAGCAGGGCAAACTGAAAGTCAGCTTTTCTTGGACCCATCAGAGAGCTTATCTTTGGGCAAATGGTCGCCCTAAACTCTGGAGAGTCAGATACAGGAAGAGACAAACAGCTCCTGAGATTGGTTTACCTGGAGCAGAAGCCTTTGGGATTTATAAGATGATAGGAAAAGTTAAGTGGCTATTTTGAAGAATTGCTGGGGCTGAGTGTAGGCTAACATATGAGTGAAAAAATCCCAGTTGCTACAGTCATAGGTGGGTCCCACACTCATTCAGGCTTTGACTCCAGGAACCCCCCTGGGTTATCCCAGTGAGCCTTTGAGAAAAATGTCCTCCTGGCTGAGAGCTGGAGGAGGGGTGTCATAGCCATCATGGAAACTTGCTCAGACTTTTCTCCCTACAAAGCCTGGTCTCCAGGGGGAATGAATTTGCCAGAGGGCAATTCTGAAAACTTACCATAGGTAAGGGAAGGGAATTTCACCCCAGCTTCAACTTTCTTGTATCCCCTAGGGAAAAAGCAAACAAGCAAACAAACAAGAAAAACAACAAAAAATTATTCAAAACAAAATAAAAAATCAAACTCAACAGAAAGAGGGTTTTAAGGAAATACATTGAGAATACTATAGCCAGGGAAGACTGTAAAAGGCAGGG
This sequence comes from Phocoena sinus, assembly GCF_008692025.1. Classification (NCBI taxonomy): domain Eukaryota; kingdom Metazoa; phylum Chordata; class Mammalia; order Artiodactyla; family Phocoenidae; genus Phocoena; species Phocoena sinus. The sequence goes on from NC_045767.1 coordinate 23,413,754, forward strand.
AGGAGAACAAGTTATACCCCTGGAGGAGGGACAGACATACTTGTGAAGACCACACCCTCAAGACACTGGCTCACTAAAAGACTGCATCTTAGTCAGAATACTATTGAATGCACCCTCTTCCCCATGCCCCATCATCACACCCAAAGACCTTTAGTATACTAAGAGGAGATTACAACTGAAAGAGACAGACTGACTGTCTCTAAGCAGCAGTATAAGGAGAGCCCCAAATCCCATCAGGAAACAAAAACAAGAACACTAGAAGAATTTGAAGTCTCTGATACCTATAGTTGTAACAAACCTTAAACACAGTCCAGCTTCTAGCCATATTAACATGAATCATTATACTAAAGTCCTGTTTATTTGAGTACCTATTACCTGATACAGCATGTCCAGCTTTCAACAAAAAACAATCTAAGCTAAGCTAAAAGGCAAGAAAAAATACAGTTTGAGGACATAAAGCAAGCTTCAGAACTACACTCAGAAAAGACACAGGTGTTGGGACTATCAGACAAGGAATTTAGCATAGCTATGATTAATATGTAAAGGACCCTAATGGGAAAATTAGATAACATGCAAGACCAGATGGATAATATCAGCAGAGAGATGGAAGCTATAAGAAAGAACCAAATGGCAATGCTAGAAATGAAAACAAAAAACAACATTGTAACACAAATACCTTTAATAGGTTTATCAGCCTCCACACACCGGAGGAAATAATTAGTGAACTTGAAGATAGCTCAATGGAAACTTCCCAAATTGAAACACAAAGAGAAAACAAATAAAAGCAAGCTGAATAGCACATCCAGACTGTGTGGGATAGCATCAAAAGGTGCACAAAATTGGAATACCAGAGGGAGAAAAAGGCAAACAAGGCAAAATAAATATTTGAAGTAATTATGGCTAAGAACTTTCCAAAGTTAGTGAAGGATACCTAACTGCAGATCCAAGAAGCTCAGAGAACATCAAATAAGATAAACAGAAAACAAAGAATGTTGTTATATCAAAACCTTGTTCTATCACTTTTCTCAAAATATGGGAAAAATTTTTTCTCTTGGTACAAATATTTTTCTAAATGAATATGATGCTAGTGGTTCTTCTTGGAATGTGTCTTGGTAATTATTACCTTGTTTTATGAGGCAGTCATAACTACTGTTCTGGTATACCTTATTTTATTGTGCTTCACAGATATCATGTTATTTACAAATTGAAGTTTTGTGGCAACCCTGTGTGGAGCAAGTCCATGGTGCCATTTTTCTAACAGCCTTTGCTCACGTCGTGTCTCTGTGTCACATTTTGGTAATTTTTACAATATTTCAAACACTCCACCAACAAGGAGATTACAATTCACTGAAGGCTCAGATGATGGTTTGTACTTTTTAGCAATAAAGTATTTTTAATTAAGCTATGTACACTTCTTTAGATATAATGCTATTGCACACTTAATAGACTACAGTATAGTGTAAACATAATTTTATATGCACTGGGAAACCAAAAAACTTGCATGACTTGCTTTATAGCAATACTCACTTTATTGTCGTGGTCTGAAACTAAACCCACAGTATCTCCAAGGTATTTCTGTATTGGTTCTGAAGGTATCATCTGGACGAACAGGATATGTATCACAGTATGTACTAGTACACGAGTATATTTATTCCCTGTATACTCTCCGCCGTCTGCTCTCCTTTCCTTCCCACCCAAATGGGATAATTACAAACAGAACTTTAAGAAAATAATTAAAACATGCCTGGTATATGTGAATTTCACATTTTTATATTGTTATATGGCAAAAAGCCATGTTCTGCATGAAAAGAATTCATAATTTTTAGCAAAGTATGAATTTGCAAATGGATATATAGTCTCCCAAGATCCTGAATATTTGGAGAATATTGCTTTTACTGAGTACTTTTTGGGAATTGTATTTCCAAATGGATGATGATGCCTTCAAAATAGTTATTTTAATGTTATATAATTTCAACTTATTCAAGTAATGCAAGCAAAACTTAATTCTAAAGCTGTTTAGATTTTCACTTATAAAAAAATCTATTTTTGATGTTCTCTCTGTCAGCTACATGTAGTAATTTGCAGGGAACTTTTCCATTCTTTGCCTCTAGCTCCACTTTCCACCAGAAAAATGATATTGTAGTAGGTATCTCTAAATTGGTCCATGGACGCATTAGTTTCGGTGTTGGTAGAGACTACAGAAGCAACCTTAACCAACATTTTCATTCCTTCATTTAATTGATGAAAAATTGAGGTTCAAATTCAGGAAGTGGCTTGTCCAAGAAAATTCTGTTATTCTTAGCTAATTAAAATAGAATTAACTTGAAGTAGAATTTATTTCTGAATCGTTACAAGTAATAAATCAAGGAAAAAATTTCAAAGCATTTGATGACCATAAAAACCAGACTTTTAGATACCATAGAAGAGAATGAGATGTGATTTTGTAGCTTCTTTTTTAAAAAGAAAATAGAGGGAGATATCTAACAATATTTATTAAAAATATAGATTAAGGCTTAGGGTATAGATTCTGTTCTTTTGATGGAACATGACAGAAGAACCAATACTTCACCCTTCTGGGCTCCAAATTCTCTCACAGATCCTACTTAGATTTGATTATTTACTTTCTGTTAATATGCTTTTTATATTTTATTGATGTATTCTCAGAATAATATCTTAAAGCTCTAAGGAACTATTCAGAGATCTATTTAGAGCAACTCATTTTTTTACAAATTAAAATGAATGAAAAGCTTATGGAAGTGAGTTAAAACCCAGATTGAGTGATGTCATATTAGGAAATATGTAGGGTCTTGTTTTTCTCATGTGTAAATGTTGTGCCTTTTCAATGGAACATGGAGCATATAACTTTCCTTTTTTATATAGTTTTCATCTTATTCCTCACTAATTATTTTAATACTATTTTCAAAACCTAAATAACTTTAAGAAAATATTGACCAATTTTAAAATTCTTCTGACCCCAATGTAAAATAAAAAATTAAATTAAAAAATAAATAAAATTCTTCTGGAGTAAATCCTGAATGAACAATTGGAATAGCAAAGGGAGCTCTTAGAAGTTAAGGCCAAAATTTCACAATTTAGAATTAAGATTTGCATTGCCTATGCAGTTATATTCTAAAGGCAAATATAAACAAAATCATTGTTTGAAGTCAGGCATCAGGTGGATTATCCTTTGCAAAGCTCCCTTGACCTTGAGAGTGGCTCTGCTTCTAGAATTGAGATAAATGAACAGGAGAACTTGGCAGTATCTTCCTTTGGAATCTCTCTTTTTGAATTTCCTACCTGACATGTAATTTTATGTGTCACAATAAAATAGCCACAAAATGTAGTGGACAAAACATTACCAGCAATATCCTACATTTCTTTCAGTATATATTTAAGTACACAATACTAATAAATAAAAGAGAAACTGCTTTAAAATAAAGAAGCATTTCAACAAACATATCTGTAATTATTTCTTCTACTAGGACAGGAAAAACCCTTAAGTCTTTCCTCCCTCTCTCTTTTAAAAATAATTAGATATATTGGATTTATATAACATTTTTTTTTTGAAAATTCTTCATTTGTACAATGCCTTGTAATTTCGACCCATTTTTACACATTACAAATGAGCTCCACAACGGAGCATTTGAAGAGGTAGCACTTTTGTTGTGGCTTTTAGCAAGCAGTGTGAATGAAAATTACAACAGTAATGTCATTATATGATAATCATTTTCTTTTTAAAAATTTCCTCTACCAGAGTGGAGAGTTTGGAGATTATTGTTAGTTTGTCAGTAGAGAATATTCTTTCTTCCTGAAAAACATCCCCTTGTGCAATTTAAGAAATATATATTTCATTTATGAAAAGGAATTCAATAAGGAGAACAATTCACTGATCTTTATAATAGGGCTACAAAATGCCATCTAAGGCTGGAGAGGTAAGCTGACTACTACTGTGGTTATTGCTGAAGCTATTTTATTTTATTTTATTATTATTATTTGGTCTCATTTTATTTTTTAGTTATTATTGAGATGTAACTGACATGTAACATTATATTAGTTTCAGGAGTACAATACAATGATTTGATATTTGTGTACACTGGAAAATAATTACCACAATAAGTCTAGTTATCCTCTACCATCATACAAAGTTACAAAATAATATTTTTTTAACATCTTTATTGGAGTATAATTGCTTTACAATGGTGTGTTAGTTTCTGCTTCATAACAAAGTGAATCAGTTACACATATACATATGTCCCCAAAACTCTTCCCTCTTGCATCCCCCTTCCCACCCTCCCTATCCCACCATCTAGGTGGTCACAAAGCACCGAGCTGATCACCCTGTGCTATGCGGCTACTTCCCACTAGCTATCTATTTTACATTTGCTAGTCTATATATGTCCATGCCTCTCTCTCACTTTGTCCAGCTTACCCTTCCCCCTCCTCGTATCCTCAAGTCCATTCTCTACTAAGTCTCTGTCTTTATTCCCATCTTGCCGCTCGGTTCTTCCTGACCACTTTTTTTTCTATTTTTTTTTTTAGATTCCATATATATGTGTTAGCATATGGTATTTGTTTTTCTGTTTCTGACTTCGCTCTGTATGACAGACTCCAGGTCCATCCACCTCACTACAAATAACTCAATTTCATTTTATGGCTGAGTAATATTCCATTGTATATATGTGACACATCTTCTTTATCCGTTCATCTGTTGATGGACACTTAGGTTGCTTCCACATCCTGCCTATGGTAAATAGAGCTGCAATGAACATTTTGGTGCACGACCCTTTTTGAATTATGGTTTTCTCAGGATATATACCCAGTAGGGGGATTGCTGGGTCATATAGTAGTTCTAATTTTAGTTTTTTAAGGAACCTCCATACTGTTCTCCATAGTGGCTGTATCAATTTACATTCCCACCAACAGTGCAAGAGGGTTCCCTTTTCTCCACACCCACTCCAGCATTTATTGTTTGTAGAATTTTTGATCATGGCCATTCTGACCGGTGTGAGATGATATCTCATTGTAGTTCGCTAATGATTAATGATGTTGAGCATTCTTTCATGCGTTTGTTGGCAATCTTTATATCTTCTTTGGAGAAATGTATATTTAGGTCTTCTGCCCATTTTTGGATTGGGTTGTTTGTTTTTTTTGTTATTGAGCTGCATAAGCTGCTTGTAAATTTTGGAGATTAATCCTTTGTCAGTTGCTTCATTTGCAAATATTTTCTCCCATTCTGAGGGTTGTATTTTGGTCTTGTTTATGGTTTCCTTTGCTGTGCAAAAGCTTTGAAGTTTCATTAGGTCCCATTTGTTTATTTTTATTTTTATTTCCATTTCTCTAGGAGGTGGGTCAAAAAGGATCTTCCTGTGATGTATGTCATAGAGTGTTCTGCTTCTATTTCCCTCTAAGAGTTTGATAGTGTCTGGCCTTACATTTCAGTCTTTAATTCATTTTGAGTTTACTTTTGTGTATGGTATTAGAGAGTGTTCTCATTTCATTCTTTTACATGTAGCTGTCCAGGTTTCACTGCACCACTTATTGAAGAGGCTGTCTTTTCTCCACTGTATATCCTTGCCTCCTTTATCAAAGATAACGTGACCATATGTGCGTGGGTTTATCTCTGGGGTTTCTATCCTGTTCCTTTGATCTATCTTTCTGTTTTTGTGCCAGTACCATACTGTCTTGATTGCTGTAGCTTTGTAGTATAGACTGAAGTCAGGGAGCCTGATTCCTCCAGCTCCATTTTTCGCTCTCAAGATTGCTTTGGCTATTTGGGGTCTTTTATGTTTCCATACAAATTGTGAAATTTTTGTTCTAGTTCTGTGAAAAATGCCAGTGGTAGTTTGATAGGGATTGCATTGAATGTGTAGATTACTTTCGGTAGTAGAGTCATTTTCACAATGTTGATTCTTCCAATCCAAGAACATGGTATACCTCTCCATCTGTTTGTATCGTCTTTAATTACTTTCATCAGTGTCTTATAATTTTCTGCATACAGGTCTTTTGTCTCTTTAGGTAGGTTTATTTCTAGATATTTTATTCTTTTTGTTGCAATGGTAAATGGAAGTGTTTTCTTAATTTCACTTTCAAATTTTTCATCATTAGTGTATAGGAATTCAAGAGATTTCTGTGCATTAATTTTGTGTCCTGCCACTTTACCAAATTCACTGATAGGTCTAGTCGTTTTCTGGTAGCATCTTTAGGATTCTCTATGGCATCTGAAAACAGTGACAGCTTTACTTCTTCTTTTCTGATTTGTATTCCTTTTTTTTCTTTTTCTTCTCTGATGGCTGTGGCTAAAACTTCCAAAACTATGTTGAATAATAGTGGTGAGAGTGGGCAACCTTGTCTTGTTCCTGATCTTAGTGGAAATGGTTTCAGTTTCTCACCATTGAGGATGATGTTGGCTGTGGGTTTGTCATATATGGCCTTTATTATGTTGAGGAAAGGTCCCTCTATGCCTACTTTCTGGAGGGTTTTGATCATAAATGGGTGTTGAATTTTGTCGAAAGCTTTCTCTGCCTCTATTGCGATGATCATATGGTTTTTCTCCTTCAATTTGTTAATATGGTGTATCACCTTGATTGATTTGTGTATATTGAAGAATCCTTGCATACCTGGAATAAACCCCACTTGATCATGGTGTATGATCCTTTTAATGTCCTGTTGGATTCTGTTTAATAATATTTTGTTGAGGATTTTTGCATCTATATTATTCAGTGATATTGGTCTGTAATTTTATGTTTTTTGTGACACCTTTGTCTGATTTTGGTATCAGGGTGATGGTGGCCTTGTAGAATGAATTTGGGAGTGTTCCTCCCTCTGCTATATTTTGGAAGAGTTTGAGAGGGATAGGTGTTAGCTCTTCTCTAAGTGTTTGATAGAATTTGCCTGTGAAGCCATCTGGTCCTGGGCTTTTGTTTGTTGGAAGAGTTTTCATCACAGTTTCAATTTCAGTGCTTGTGATTGGTCTGTTCATATTTTCTATTTCTTCCTGGTTCAGTCTCGGAAGGCTGTGCATTTCTAAAAATTTGTCCATTTCTTCCAGATTGTCCATTTTATTGGCATAGAGTTGCTTGTAGTAATCTCTAATGATCCTTTGTATTTCTGCAGTGTCAGTTGTTACTTCCCCTTTTTCATTTCTAATTCTATTGATTTGAGTCTTCTCCCATTTTTTCTTGATAAGTCTGGCTAATGGTGTATCAATTTTGGTTATCTTCTCAAAAAACCAGCTTTTAGTTTTATTGGTCTTTGCTATCATTTCCTTCATTTATTTTTCATTTATTTCTGAGCTGATCTTTATGATTTCTTTCCTTCTGCTAACTTTGGGGGTTTTTTGTTCTTCTTTCTCTAATTTCTTTAGTTGTAAGGTTAGGTTGTTTATTTGAGATGTTTCTTGTTTCCTAAGGTAGATTGTATTGCTATAAACTTCCCTCTTAGAACTGCATTTGCTGCATCCCATAGGTTTTGGGTCGTCGTGTTTTCATGGTCACTTGTTTCTAGGTATTTTTTGAATTCCTCTTTGACTTCTTCAGTGATCTCTTGGTTATTAAATAGTGTATTATTTATCCTCCATGTATCTGTATTTTTTACAGATATTTTTCCTGTAACTGATATCTGGCCTCATAGCATTTTGGTAGAAAAAGATACTTGATATGATGTCAATTTTCTTAAATTTACCAAGGCTTGATTTGTGACCCAGGATATGATCTATCCTGGAGAATGTTCCATGAGCAATTGAGAAGAAAGTGTATTCTGTTGTTTTTGGATGGAATGTTTTATAAATATCAATCAAGTCCATCTTGTTTAATGTATCATTTAAAGCTTTTGTTTCCTTATTTATTTTCATTTTGGATGATCTGTCCATTGGTGAAAGTGGCGTGTTAAAGTCCCCTACCATGATTGTGTTACTGTCGATTTCCCCTTTTATGGCTGTTAATATTTGCCTTATATATTGAGGAGCCCCTATGTTAGGTGAGTAAATATTTACAATTGTTAAATCTTCCTCTTGGACTGATCCCTTGATCATTATGTAGTGTCCTTCTTTGTCTCTTGTAATAGTCTTTGTTTTAAAGTCTATTTTGTCTGATATGAGAATTGCTACTCCAGCTTTCTTTTGATTTCCATTTGCATGGAACATCTTTTTCCATCCCCTCACTTTCTGTCTGTATGTGTCTCTAGTTCTAAAGTGGGTCCCTTGTAGACAGCATATATACAGGTTTTGTTTTTGTATCCATTCAGCCAGTCTATGTCTTTTGGTTGGAGCTTTTAATCTATTTGCATTTAAGGTAACTATCAATATGTATGTTCCTATTACCATTTTCTTAATTGTTTTGGGTTTATTATTGTAGGTCTTTTCCTTCTCTTGTATTTCCTGCCTAGAGAAGTTCCTTTAGCATTTGTTGTAAAGCTGGTTTGGTGGTGCTGAATTCTCTTAGATTTTGCTTGACTGTAAAGCTTTGAATTTCTCCATCAAATCTGAATGAGATCCTTGCTGGGTAGAGTAATCTTGATTGTAGGTTTTTCTCCTTCATCACTTTAAATATGTCCTGCCACTCCCTTCTGGCTTGCAGAGTTTCTGCTGAAAGATCAGCTGTTAACCTTATGGGAATTCCCTTATGTTTTATTTGTTGTTTTTCCCTTGCTGCTTTTAATATTTGTTCTTTGTATTTAATTTTTGATAGTTTGATTAATATGTGTCTTGGCGTGTTTCTCCTTAGATTTACCCTGTATGGGACTCTCTGTGCTCCCTGGCCTTAATTAACGATTCCGTTCCTATATTAGGGAAGTTTTCTACTATAATCTCTTCAAATATTTTCTCAGTCCCTTTTTTTTCTCTTCTTCTTCTGAGATCCCTATAATTCGAATGTTGGTGCATTTAATGTTGTCCCAGAGTTCTCTGAGACTGTCCTCAATTCTTTTCATTCTTTTTTCTTTATTCTGCTCTGCAGTAGTTATTTTCACTATTTTATCTTCTAGGTCACTTATCCGTTCTTCTGCCTCAGTTATTCTGCTATTGATCCCTTCTAGGGAATTTTTATTTCATTTATTGTGTTGTTCATAACTGTTTGTTTGCTCTTTAGTTCTTCAAGGTTCTTGTTAAATGTTTCTTATATTTTCTCCATTCTATTTCCAAGATTTTGGACCATCTTTACTGTCATTATTCTGAATTCTTTTTCAGGTAGACTGCCTATTTCCTGTTCATTTGTTAGGTCTGGTGGGTTTTTATCTTGCTCCTTCATCTGCTGTTTTTCTGTCTTCTCATTTTGCTTATCTTACTGTGTTTGGGGTCTCCTTTTAGCTGGTTCATAGTTTCATTTGTTTTTGGTGTCTGTACCCAGTGGCTAAGGTTGGTACAGTGGGTTGTGTAGGCTTCCTGTTGGAGGGGACTAGTGTCTATGTTCTGCTGGATGAGGCTGGATCTCTTCTTTCTGGGGGGCAGGTCCACGTCTGGTGGTGTGTTTTGGGGTGTCTGTGGACTTATTATGATTTTAGGTAGCCTCTCTGCTAATGGGTGGAGTTGTGTTTCTGTCTTGCTAGTTGTTTGGCATAGGGTGTCCAGCACTGTAGTTTGCTGGTCTTTGAGTGGAGCTGGGTGTTGGTGTTGAGATGGAGATCTCTGGGAGATTTTTGCCAGTTTATATCATGTGGAGCAGGGAGGTCTCTTGTGGACCAGTTTCCTGAACTTGGCTCTTCCACCTCAGTGGCACAGTCCTGACGCCTGGCTGGAGCACCAAGAGCATGTCCTCCGCACAGCTCAGAATAAAAGGGAGAACAAAAAGAAAGAAAGAAAGAAGAAGATAAAAGAAAATAAAGTAAAATAATATAAAATAAAGTTATTAAAATACAAAATAATTATTAAGAAAAAGAATATTTTAAGTAAAAAAAAAGGACAGACAGAACCCTAGGACGAATTGTAAAAGCAAAGCTATACAGACAAAATCATACACAGAAGCATACACATACACACTCACAGAAAGACAAAAAGGGAAAAATATATATATATTGTTGCTCCCTAAGTCCATCTCCTCAATTTGGGATGATTCGTTGTTTATTCAGGTATTCCACAGATGCAGCGTACATCAAGTTGATTGTGGAGATTTAATCCTCTGCTCCTGAGGCTGCTGGGAGAGACATCCCTTTCTCTTGTTCGCACAGCCCCTGGGGTTCAGCTTTGGATTTGGATCCGCCTCTGCGTGTAGGTCGCCTGAGGGTGTCTATTCTTCGCTCAGACAGGATGGGGTTAAAGGAGCCGCTGATTCGGGGGCTCTGGATCATTCAGGCTGGGGGGAGGGAGGGGCATGGAGTGCGGGGCGAGCCTGCGGCGGCAGAGGCCAGCATGAAGTTGCAGTAGCCTGAGGCGTGCAGTGCGTTCTCCTGGGGAAGCTGTCCCTGGATCACGGGACCCTAGCAGTGGCGGGCTGCACAGGCTCCCAGGCGGGGAGGTGTGGAGAGTGACCTGTGCTTGCACACAGGCTTCTTGGTGGCGGCAGCAGCAGCAGCCTTAGCATCTCATGCCTGTCTCTGGGGTCCGTGCTTTTAGACGCGGCTCGCGCCCGTCTCTGGAGCTCTTTTAAGCGGCGCTCTTAATCCCCTCTCCTCGCACACCAGGAAACAAAGAGGGAAGAAAAAGCCTGTTGTCTTTTCGGCAGCTCCAGACCTTTTCCCGGGCTCCCTCCCAGCTAGCCATGGCGCACTAGCCCCTTCAGGCTGTGTTCACGGAGCCAACTCCAGTCCTCACCCTGCGTTCTGACCAAAGCCCGAGCCTCCGCTCCCAGCCCTGCCCTCCCCGGCGGGTGAGCAGACAAGCCTCTCAGGCTGGTGAGTGCCGGTCGGCCCTGATCCTCTGTGCGGGAATCTCTCCGCTTTGCCCTCCACACCCCTGTTGCTGTGCTCTCCTCCGCGGCCCCGAAGCTTTCCCCCTCCGCCACCTGCAGTCTCCGCCCGCAAAGGTGCTCCTAGTGTGTGGAAACCTTTCCTCCTTCACAGCTCCCTCCCACTGGTGCAGGTCTCGTCCCTATCCTTTTGTCTCTGTTTATTCTTTTTTCTTTTGCCCTACCCAGGTATGTGGGGAGTTTCTTGCCTTTTGGGAGGTCTGAGGTATTCTGCCAGCATTTATTGGGTGTTCTGTAGGAGTTGTTCTACATGTAGATGTATTTCTGATATATTTGTGGGGAGGAAGGTGATCTCCACGTCTTACTCTTCTGCCATCTTGAAGCTCCTCACTGAAGCTATTTTAGAAATAGCCTCTGTTAGCTCCTGTTAAAGCTTTGGTGTGAATGGCAATATAAGTCTTTCATCTGAGATAACACTGACTCATAGGGACCACCGGCTGCAAGAACATTGTAAATTGACCTTTCTGGTGTGTATCAATTGGGATGTTTCTGGCTCTGTTAGGTAGTTAGACATTGGCAGCGAGGAGGTGACAGTGGCGAGAAAGACAAGTGGAAATTGAGTCACACCCAGCCATCTGGGGGACTCTCCCTTGACCCCACCCAGAACAGGCGAAACTATGGTCGTGTGGTGGACAGCTTATCTTGATAAAGAGAGGCACAGTAACCCGAGGGGCTTCCCCGGGCAGCGCATGCCCAGACCAAACAGGTGTATAACCCACAGTAAACCCAAACTCATTATACCATAATTATAATAAAATCTGCACGTGGTTTTGCCCTCCCCTCGCCCCCTCCCTCCCGTGGGCGTTTCTTAGCAATTCAAGGGTGAGAGCATGCACAGCAGTAAACTTGTTACATAGCTCGGGACTGTCAATCAAATAATGACCCCCTGTCACTCACCCCCGCCTCCCTGCAAAATGCTCCTTAAAAGCTCCCTTAAGCCTGTATAGGAGTGCTGCTTTCAATTCGCAGAAACAGCCTGCTCTCTGAGAGTGTACCTATGCTTAAATAAACTTTACTTCATGCTTAAGCTTAACGTGGTAGTTCGCAATTATTTGCTTACTGTTGTGGAACCGAGATTGCTGGTCTGGGCCTTCCGTTGACCTCCTCGGTTGAAGCTATTCTATTACAACGCTCGTCCACCTGGTGACAGCTCTAAATAACAAAATGCCTGACACAAACTGACTTAAACAGTAAGGAAACAGCAAAAGTTCAGAAGTTGTGTGGGTTCACATTTGTGAGATTCAGCAGCTCAATTATATCGTTAAGGACTCAGATTCCTCCATCTCTCCAGTCCACATTGTATGATACTCATTTCTTTCTGAGGTCTTTCCTCTGGGGTAAAATGGCTGTGTTTTGTCCCAGTCTCAGCCTGTGGAAAACCAGTGCTGTGACTTTACCGGTGCTTGTGGTTCTTACTATGACTGCAAGACACCCTCAGCAATAACCATCAGGAAACTTTGGGGAAAAAAAAGAGAAGAGTTTATTATTTACAGGTCCTGGAAATTACATTGCACACCTGAGGCCACACAGAGAGGTTGAAGGGAGAAAGAGGGCGTGTGCCTGGGGTTCTGCATTTACTGGGGTCAAGGGTGAGGGCCTAGGGCTTCTTGAGCTCACTCTGTATTGGTGGAAAAAACCTAAGAGTGGGACTTTAGCATGTGAGAAGAGAAAAAGCAAGAGCCCAGATGGCCAGTTATCGAGATCAACCAAGAGCTGTGAAACAAAGGATCCTGGGGAGTGAGGGGGAGGTGGCCTGGCTCTTTTTTCTACTCACGTGGCTGGTACTCTGTTCAGTGGAGAGAGAGAGCCATCTCTGAAGGGGATACCTCCACAATCAAAACTTGTCAGGCGCTTGCATCACAAAAAAGAAAAATCAGTTGTCAGGGCTTACACTACAGGCTGCTCTAAGTCAAAGGACTCCACGTGTCTTCTGTGTCCATGTCTCCTCTTTTGCATCTATAGGATACATTTTTCCCCTATGTTCTAATTTAACACAAGTCACTTGCCTCTTGCTGGGGGAAAACCCTGCATGATTGATCTAGGTTCCACAACCGATTACTGGCAAGGGGAATGGGTACTGTGACTGGTTTTACTAATTAGGACCATTCCTGGCTCTGGAATCAGTTCCCAAAAAGTATATATTTTTATCAGTGAAGGAAGGCTAGAATGAATATGGGAGACTCACATACAGTTGGATCATTTTTCCCATTTAACAGTCGCCTCTTATAGATAAACATAAACAACAGGATTTAAGAAAAAGCTATTAAGGGGATAAGAATATGAATACTTATGGAGGCCACAGGGCTCTGAACTTCCTTTATTTCTAACAAAGGATATCACTTTGCACATAAACCCCCATTTCCCTAATGTGAGACAAACAATAATGATTAAATATGTCATTAACTTCCAGTTTAGAATTTTTTTCCTCCATCTAAATGAGTGCCTTTTGGGTAATTTATTCAATGAATTCAAAGTTTAACTCCTTATCACATCTGCCTCTACAGCCTCCAGTGGTCCTGCCTATTTTCCTCCTCTTCTGAATAATATCTGATAACGGGGAAATGAACATTTCCTCAAGTTGTTGGCAGGAGGCCCCATTTGCACAAAGCCATTTCTGCAACTTGGTCATGACTATTAACTGCTGGGCTCTGGGTTAGAATCTGTTCTCACTGTCTCAGAGCTGGAGACTTAAGTCTGCACTCTGAGCAAGACAGTTGCTCCCTGAAAGCTGAGCCATTGTCCTTTGTTGGCCAGACACTACTCAGGCTCTGGATGACACAGATTCCCTGCTATCTGGCTGTAACTCCTATTTGGTTCCTGGCTCTGGTGATTCCCCCTGTGTCTTCAAATGTAGCATTCCTCGCTGTTGAGACTTCCCTGGTATTTGGAACCAGGACTTGCCTGACATTGTGAATCTTTGGGTGGCCACCAGAGAGTGCTTAGGGAGTTTGAAGCCCCCTGGAGCTTCTCAATGGAGGACTCATGGCATTGGCATGGGATTGGATGAGCAGGAGCCAGTTTACTTGGGTGAAGTCTTTTAGGACATTAGCTCTGGCAAGGACCCAAGGGGATTAGGCAAACTCACTGAGAGGGTGGCTCATAGAAGTCTGAAGAAAGTAATAGCCCATAATGAGTAATGTTGAAGTGCCTGAGTTACTGTGGAAGATGCTGAGGATGGGATTAAAGGGCTCAGAGAGATAGGCCTGTTGGAATGTGTATACGATGGGAAGCTACAAGACCCACCAGAGTATGTTTATGAGAGGGTCCAGAGGACATATCATTCATGAAGCACATTAAGAATATATTGCCTGAGAGAAGCATCAGCATCACTAAGAAATCCAATGGTGGCTCTTATCCGCAGGCTAGGATCTGTATTAGGAAAAGTGGTACAGAGCTTGGCTAAGGGGATGATGATGCCCTGAAGAAATAGAGGCTGGAAGTGGCACTCGCCACCAGACGCCAGGGGCTGCAACTCTTTCAACAAGTTGGGCAACGTTTATTTTTTTGAGTCTCTAAAATCTTGATGCATGTTTGTTTTAGCAACTAGGATTCCCCTAACACAGAAAATTGAGCCTTAAAGGGGCTGCCATAACAGAAAACTAATATATATTTTATTAATTGAGACACTGGATGCCAGATGGTGAGGAAAAGTGAGAACTCTCATTTAGTTAGTAATTCATTTCAGAAAATTAGATGTGTTGTGCAAAAGAGCTAACCATAAGCCTATATTTTATTTTGTTTAAAGGGTAAAAAATTATAAAGAATTATTAATCCTAATAGAAACCCTAAAGAAACATTAACCCTAAAACCCCGACGTTTCTTTAAATGTAACTAAACTTAGTAAAATGCCTGTATATAAATTAAAAAGTATCTTTCTTAGAGGAAAAAGCTTAAAATTATTACTTGTCTATAACTAATTGCTTTGTATGTAAAAATGTATTTAGTTTGCATACCATTAATATACACACTGATCTTCAATATGCTTACATATAATTCTGACATTCTATCAGTTGTGTTTGGAATGTTTCTTGAGTACCTGCACTTTTTTGGTTGTTGTTTAAAATATTTTATTGAGTTTTGGGAACATAAGTATATTGTTTTCCATTAAAATATATAAGAGGAAAAATGCTTTACTGAGAGATATACCTATTAAGTGTGTATACTGAAAGCAAGATGTTTTCTATTGAGAAAACATTTAACTGGAAACTATTTTTCAGGGTATGCCTGTAAATTGCACAGGATGAAATCTGGAGATACTAGTTATGTGTTGAAAAGGTAGTGGGATCGATGCATGTAGGTCCATTTGGAGAATTTTCAGAGTCAGGCTACTGGATGGAGTGAACTAGAATTATACAAGGAAGTGGTCAGAAATGTTTAAACTTGAAAGGATCTTGGCATCAAACATATTCAAATCTCACTGAAACCAACACCAGATAGTTACTAGTAAAATAAGACATTTTTTTCTGTCCTATTATCACTTTTCACTCACCTCCCTCCAACTGTGGAGGCTTCAGAGGTCACAAGGTATGAGTGGATGGAAGCGGGCTGGGAGAGTACCATGGTAAGCTCCCTGTCTTCTTGGTTCCAAGCTGAAAAAGTGGAGAAGTTTTAACTCTGAATAAGAAATCTTTCCCACATATTCAGAAGTAATTGACCCCTTCTTGTCATGCTTTTGTGATTTTTTTTAAATTGAAGTATAGTTGATTTATAATATTGTGTAAATTTCAGGTATACAGCAAAGTAATTCAGTTATTTTTTTCAGATTATATTCCATTATAGATTATTACAAGATATTGAATATAGTTCCCTGTGCTATACAATAAATCCTGTTGTTCATCTGTTTTATGTATAGTAGTTTGTTAATCCCATACTCCTAATTTGTTCCTACACCCTCCCTCTTCCCTTTGGTAACAGTAAATTTGTTTTCTATGTCTGTGAGCCTGTTTCTGTTCTGTGTATAGATTCATTTATATTATTTTTCGATTCCACATGTAAATGATATCATATAGTATTTGTCTTTCTCTGACTTCACTAAATATAATATTCTCTAGAAGCTTCCCTCACCTTCCTACCTGTGCATCTCTCTCCTGTGATTCTGCAGATAAGGATACTGCCAGTTAGCTGGCCTGGAATGGTTCTCTTGTTAGCTCTGGATGCTCTGCAGTCCACCCCTGCTAAAGCTGCTTCTTGGTTATCAGGATGCCTTCATGCACAAACCAAGGATGTTATCACTCTTTTTTCTCTAATTCGTTTTTCTTATTTTCTCAAGATGTTATTAATCCCCACCCCTACCCCCAAGTGGAGACTTTTCTGTGTGTCTCCATTATATTCATACTTACTTTCCCTCTCCTAGTTCTTTTCAGACATACACGAGTGAAACACAAGATGCCAATATTTTTTTCCCACTGGGAAGCACTATTTCCCCTCCACAGTGCCATCATTCATCTCACAGTCCCCTAACCCAATGTGTTGAGAGCTTTAAAATACATTTATTTCCTTCCTCTCCTTCCTTCTCCCCTAATTCCCTCTGAGGGAAAATTTGGAAACCTTTATCTCTACCACCTCTTGCCCCAACTCTTAGGTTGTAGGACATGTAGAGTACTTATGAGGGTTTCCCTTACAGTATGTCCTCTTTTGTTCCAGGTTTTATATTTTGTTTTCCCAGATTATCAACCCATTAAAATATGACTTAAGACAGATGCACATATTCTGTGTTTCTACGTATATATATATTCATTTATCAATATTTTTTTTCCCATTTTTCTTCATCCCCATCAAGTCTGAGTTTAGTTTCTTTTGTTATTTGGATGGTTTTTCTTTTTTTCTTCTTTTTTTAAAATCCAGATACACAAAGGGCAGTTTATTACTCACAGCAATAGCAGTGGACAGAGTTTCATCATTTTTCTTGTAACAGTTTCCCCCAGACCCAATTCCTGCAGGGTAACACAAAGAGGGTCATGTGACACATGCACATGTGGGGATGCATTACAGGGAAGGAACTCTGAGCTTAGGGAACGCAAATCTTTCAAAATGGATAATAAGCCTGCTTGGTCTTTACCATATAGGGAGGCATTATTTTTATTATAATGGCCAGTAAACAGCTTTGCCCTTTATTATTTCTATCTTCCAAAGCTGTTTGCTATACAAACATTCTTAAAAAGATGTTCCAGAGCAGAGGTAGTCTCCCCAGGAGACACGCAAAAATGCAAGAGACCTTGGAGACGGTCTCCAAATCCTCCTTCTGTGCAATT
This sequence comes from Phocoena sinus, assembly GCF_008692025.1. Classification (NCBI taxonomy): domain Eukaryota; kingdom Metazoa; phylum Chordata; class Mammalia; order Artiodactyla; family Phocoenidae; genus Phocoena; species Phocoena sinus. The sequence goes on from NC_045767.1 coordinate 23,430,900, forward strand.
TTCTCTCTCTCCTCCCTAAACACCCCTCTATGAAGCTTATACTATCTGATAACACTTTCTTGTTGCAATTATCTACAAACCTTAGGTTACTCCCTCTCATTTGCTGAAGATTTCTGAAAAAATCAGTGTATTGATTATTCATTTAACACAGTGACCTTTTGGTTCCATGACTTCCCTTCCTTCATGATCTTAACCTCTACTCTATTTTCTGATTATTTGTGAAACTGAATATCACTTCAAATATTAGGTATTTGGTGGATAGTATTTTCTTTCAGATGCTTTGGCCATCCTTCTTTTAGTGTTATATATGTATGTATGTATATATTTCTTTACTTATATTAAGGTATAATTGACATATATTATATTACTTTCAGGTATATAACATAATGATTCATTATTTGTTTATATTGTTAAATGATCCTTATTGCCTGACAGGTATATACAATATTCTAATTTCTAATACAACAAATAGGACTGATGTCTGACGTCCACTTTCCTTTTTTTCCTTTTAGGTAATTTGTTCTTTCTGTCAGAGTTTGAATTTTGTTTTCTTATCCTTTAGGCTCAGAATTTTACCATGTTATGACTTAGGCATTTGTAATTTTTCACCATCCACCGGAAAAATAGATAAGCTCTTCTAGTCTGCACACTCACATTTTTCTTTCTTTCTCTTTTTTTCAAACTAAAGTATAGTTGATTTACAATGTTGTGTTAATTTCTGCTGTACAGCAAAGTGATTCAGTTACATATACATTCTTTTTATATTCTTTTCTATTATGGTTTACGATGGGATATTGTATATATTTCCCTGTGCTCTACAATAGGACCATGTTATTTATCCATTCTATATGTAATAATTTGCATCTGCTCACCCCAAACTCCCCCTCCATTACTCCTCCACCTCTCTCCCCCTTGCAAATCACATGTCTGTTCTCTATGTCTGTGAGTCTGTTTCTCACATTTTTCTTTTACTTAGGAATTTTTACTATTACTCTTTGTTTAATTATTGCCACTGTTCCACACCTTCATTTTCCCCCCATCTGGACCTATTATATTAGCTCTTCTGTTTCTTAGCTTCTCCCATAAGCTTTCTATCTTGGTATGTATTTGTACTGTGAGATATTTTGTGAACCTAAACTTTCTGACCAATAAAATGAGTCTTAAGGGTAACAGGCCTTCATTAAAACGTTTATTGATTTCTTTAGTTTGCTAAAATAAATCTGGCTCCAGAGTGTCTTATTTTTATGTGACGCATTGAATCTTCCTAAGTGCTTTATCATTTGGTTACTTAGATATTTGTACAACTGATTCTTTAAGTAATTCTGTATCTTTGATTTTTTTGTCTTCTGAAATTTCTGCTCACCCTGTCTGCCTACCAGACTCCTTTACATAAGTTATTTTTTATCTTTAGACTCATTTTGGCTCATATCTGGTTACTGTAGTATTATTCTCAGGATCCCATAGGTGGTGAAAGGCTAAGAAACCTTGGTTTTTATGACTAGAAATGTAAAGAAATGACCAAGATGGCCTAATGTTCCCTTCAGCTTGACTCAACTTTAGACAGACTTGCTCTTCATCATGGACCCCTGATCTCCCTTTTCTTACAGCATTTACCTTAGGAAACTTGTAATTGTAAATTCTTTTGGTGCTTATTTCTAAAAGTTTCTTGGCATTTTTAAAACCCAGGAATGTCTCTCTCCAAGACCTAGGAGCTATTCTTTGAAATGTAACCATCAAGGATGATAGCATCCCTGTCTTCCAATCTGTGGTAATGCAGGAGCCTAACTTCAGTGAGCTCCACTTAGCAAACAGGTGGCTTAATCACAGAGAAAAAATGTGCAGATTTGCAAATTTAAGAAAACTCAATGTGCTTGACACATCTCATTGATGAACTTAGCCCCTAACATTCTCCAGTACTTTCCCACCAGCTCACTTCAGCGCTTAAAAACTCTCCTGACTTTTCTTTTAGCAGAGTGGAGTTCAGTCTCTCTTCTCTGCTGCAATAGTCTTGAATAAAGTCTTCCTTGCATGTGTAATTTTTTCTTGTGCAATTTTTTCTTTGACAGAACCTAGGAAGCCTTCTGGTCTGCATCTTCTGTCTCCATGGCAGGAGAGACTCAGCTCACCAATAAATCTCCCTTTGGGCTCTAGAGAGTCAAGAACACTCATTCTCCTCATAAGGTGTCTCTCTCCCTTCATGTACAGCTGAATGTCAAGCTTGTACCTAGATCTGCCACTTCCCAATTATCTACCTAGACTCTGATGCATTCTTCTAGACACATGCCCAAACTTATTTGTAAATTTAGCCAAATTGCTGCCTATTCGCACCAACCATGTAATCTTTAAATTTTCAAAGTGGCTAAATGTTTATAAATATTCTAAATAACATGAAAAAAGCTACCAAGTAAAAATGAGATTTCCTTTGCCCCATTAGGGTTTTGTCATAAAAATGCAGACTTTTGTTTTGTACAAATGTAGAATATGTAACCATATTTTTCTGTATCTCGTTAGTTTTACTCCCTGATGTATCTTAGATATATTTAATTTCTAAAACCTTGTAAAATGGTTACTATTGAGGTCCTTGCATACTACACACCCACATTAAATATTGTTCAATATTAAAATCACTTATAAAGTTACGATATGTTGCACACATAGCCATTGAATCTCCCGAAAGGAATGGAACCAAGGGACAGGAAAAAATGTACTTTCCTGGAAGACTTTGAACAGAGTTTTCCCTTTTAGGGACTTTTAAATTTCAGTGGTAACACCAGAATGTATGGAATGATTCTGTGAAACTATAGGTGAATTGGTTGAAAATAAACTGGCTGATTTAACAAATTGATCATAATGACAAATTGCTCAACTTGACAAATTGGTCAAAAATGAATATTTCTAGTCATTGGTTTCCAATTATTTGTAATTTTGTGCACCATGGAGATGCTTTTGCAATTTTTATGCCCCTTTAAGTATTTTCATCCTTTTATCAAAAGTTGGGGGGAGGAGTAATATGTTTTGTGAACTCTGGGAGAGTTTGAAAATTTTGTACATGTTTCTTAGCATTTTGGTTCAATTTTCTTCTCTAAACATGTCACTGACTGTGAATTGATATTGCAGATACTTCTTTCTATAGCTTCAATCTTGAAGAAGAAATTGTTTGAAATTGTAGCAATGTAATGGCTTGGAAGGGTAAAAATTATGCTTAAAATGTTGCTGGAAAACCCTGAATTAGAGTAAAATACATATGCAGTGGGAAAAGAGGACAATATGATCAAAATAACTGAAATAAACTCATTGACAGAAAGCTAACTTTAAAATATAAAAACTTTAGAAAATAGAAAATGTTATCCAAATGATATTTAAAGTTTTGAAATTTGCCTTTAGACAAATCACCTGGAGCTAGAAATAAAATTAAAAATTAATGAACACAAACAAAACAAGTATTATGGTTAAAAGAGAATTTTTAAAAATAGAAGGAACAGAAATACAAAAATACATGTTACAAACACCTCTATGTGCACAAAGTTAATAACTGTGATAGTAAATGATTAGAAACGCATTTGTCGTGTCTACTAAATCATTTATGACTACGTCAGCTACCTCAAATTTGTTTTTTGTATAAATCACTTAGTAATTAGCATGCATGATGCCTAGCTGTCCATAAATAACCTTAAGTATATTTTCTGTTTCTGTGAAAGTAAAAAGATCTTCTCTATCATCCATTAAAAAGGGGGGAGTATAAATTCAAATCTCTATAGGAAAAACTTTGCTAACATTTGATATATGATTTGAAGTGATAAAATATATTTTGTTTGGGGCTCATGGGTTGAATTTTATCTTCATAGAAAAAGTTACATAGCTAATAAAAGGAATTAAGTTCCTTGGAAATATTATGTTTTCAGATACTAAAATGAACAGATTTAACTCACACTTACTCTGTTTCTTTCAGTAATGGCAGAAGCTCCCATTATTTGTCTTTGTGCTCTTGTTTCCTTCTAGCACCTGGAACTGGCAGCACATCACAGAGCAGCCACAAGACTAACAATGGAACTATTCTGGGCAACATTGTCATTAAGAGACACACTACAATTTCCAAAGAATGCTTCTTGTTGAAACAAGGGAAAAAACCTATTTAACTTCAGGGAAAGTGAAACGATTCCCTTAAATTGAAAGACAGCATTAAAGAAAAATTGTCTTTCCTTAAAAACCAATTATTTTGAGAAATCTTTGACTATTTAAATGAGATTCAATTTCTAAAAGGTCATCAGTGAGAAATTTTTCCTTTCTAAAAAGAGTTTTACTTCCAACAAACCAAGTATAACATAAAATGACACTTACTCTCATAAGAATTATATACTTTTAAGTATCCAGTATATTTAAACTTGTCCTCTCAATGTAAATAATATGTAGAAAGGCAGGGCTCTCTTTGTGTTGGTCCTTTTGCTTCAGTGCAGTGAGCTGAGATGCAAAGAAAGCATTTCATTTTGTAATAAGCAAACAGTAATCTAGGAAAACTTTAAGGAAAAATAGAACATAGTTCACCAGTGGATCTTGAATAGTGTCTGTATAATATTAATAAAGCATGTTTCTATACGGTCTAAGAATGTAACTTGTTTCCATTTTCATCTTAGTGTTATCCTCAATTCTCAAGTCCTTGTAAATCCTCACTCTCTTGTAGAAAATATTTTTAAGAATATAATTCATCACTTTGACTTTCTTGAGGAATTGAGGAAGACATTGAGACATTGAGGGTGGCAGTAGCCTTCCTGGAAGGCTCACCGGTGCTGGGGCTTTAAACAAGAAAGAGGATCTGAAGCCTGTGTTCTAGCCTAAAGTAAACAAAACAGAGAGCTATAAACAGAGGAAATGTGCTGTGCTCTGGACTCTGTATGGGACTCAAACATATATTCCAATGTGATCCTTCACAGAGAACTAATAAAATTGTGGAAATCCTATGTACATATTTTGAAGGAGCATCAAAAATAAATTTCATAAATAGACTCAGCAGCTTGATTTGGAGCTTTGCTGCTATTTATAATGCCCACTTGCTCTTTCTCAAAATTGTGATTTTTGGTTTCCTAAATTACATAGTGTAGTGTGACCTTTTAGAATAGTTAATAATAATGTTCCTCAATGGTACAACTTCTCCTGAAGAAAGAAATCTTGCTTCTATAACAGTCCTTGAAAAGGCCTTAGGTACCAAATTGCAGAAATTGAAGGAGCAGCTTCTAACATAGATGCATTCTGTGAATCATCTGGAAAACTTTTGCTCAGAGGATTTACAGAACATAGGAAATAGGCATTCTAGGATGCACAAAGATTAAAGCAGTCTCTCGGTCTGAGGAAGGTGACATTCTGCTCACAGTTTTAAGCTTAAAGGACCACTGATCCTGACATATGAAATGTCACCTTGAGTGAATATGAAGTTTCAAATGAAACAGGATGAAACCCCCAAATAACTTAGCACTTCACATGATGTGGTATCAGATGCTGGCTAAATTTTTGATCTTTACAGGGTTGCGTGAGCAGTGACAAACAGAACACCATGGGGTAAGTTACTGTGTTAGATTTTACTATAAGAGGGAGAAGAACATGCATAGGTAAGTGCACACATAAATATTACTCTGCATAAAAGGTAGGCTGGGATGTGCTGTGCTGGATTGTGTTGAGTGATCACAGGGTGGGGATGTCTGACACATCAAAGAGGAAGGCTGGGGGAAGAGGTTGAATTTTTATAACAGAAATCACCAGATCATTGGCTGTGTTTGCTGGCTTCAGCGTAGGTGGCTCCTGGTTCATAGGAATTGGAAATAAAGGCTTTTCAAACAAACCTGTTCATCTCACTTCAATATGTGCACTTATGAATTTTTTTTAAAAATAGACATTAAATTACTCATCAATGCATATTTCCAAGTATACAGAATTTTAAAAATATATCCTATAATTAATATGAAGTGAATGACAAAGATGACTAGCCTGACAGTCTTTGGATTTTTCCTAAATTTTGCTTAAATTTAAAACGAGTAAAATGCTTGGGTAGAAACAAATTACATTTGCATAAATAAAGAAGACTCTGGAAATTCAGTTAAGCTGCTTCATATATATATATTTCAAATCGTAAATATAACAAAATTCTGCTCAATATTTTAAGCCAGTTAAGGTGGAAAGACAAGCCCACTCACTGCAGAATACAAGTTTAATGCTCAAACTTGTACAATATAGGCAACAGGTATATCCCTGAGTAAGTCAGGGTTTCACTGACTCTCCCATCCAGGGACAGGAACCTGGGCAACTGTGCCTACTGGCATCTGGAAGCTGCATAGAGTAGCTGTCTAAGCAGGGATATGAAAGGGTGAAAACTTATCAAGGAGGTATCAGAACCTCATGCTTGACTCATTGCTATGGGGCTTGGTATTAAGCTACCTCCATGGTTCTGGAATACTGAGCCAAGAAATTGGCAATAAAACTGGTTCAGAACAGTTGAAACCCACAGGGCCCCAGTAAAAGCAACTTGAAATCTGGCCTGGACAACCCAGGGTTTGGGAAGTGCTTATAGAAAACAATCCTCATTGGAAATAAAATTATAATCAGAAGTTATAAACCATGTAGGATTAAAAACTAGACAATTTATAGTCCATGAACTGGAGATAAGAAAAATATGAAATGATTTGCTTAAAATATTCAAAAAGATTTAAAATAATTTTGGCAATCTGACATACTTGATGTCTGGGTAAACCATTCCTGAATAGAACACCTAACAATTCTGGATAATATATTTTAAATATCTTTTAAAATGCATAACTGAACAAGCAGGAGGGAGGAAAGAAACATCGAGGTCAGAAATTGTGATAAATGTGAATCAGAAGAGTTAAGAAAGGACAAAACTGGCATTTGCCCTTAGGCATCTGCCCATCTGTGGTGATCTGAGTTTTTTGTTTTTTAAATAATTAAATCACATTATTGGAGTGAAGGAAGATTGACTTTTTGATGCCACAGTGCATATTTATTACATGAAAAAAGAAAGGACAACCCTGTTGATAATTTTTAACTTGATGAAGTAGCAGCAACAATAAGGTTTTAGTTATGTTGAGCAAGATTTTAGGCGTTTGAGGTTCAGTTCTGCCACTTTTAAAAAATAAAAGTATAACATACATAAAGTGCCCGAATTTTAAGTGTATGACTTAATGAATGTTTGTACAAATGAATACTTGACCTCCACATTATGAAATAGAGTATTAGAATAGACCAAGAAACCTCTCACATATATACTCCCCCAATTCAATAACCAACCATGAAAAACATTATTATGACTTCTATCATCCTATATTTACTTTGCCTGTTATTGTACTTTGCAAAAATTGAATCTTTTGTGTCTGTCTTTATTCACTTAACATAATGACTATCAGATGTACCCATGTTGTGTGTGGCAATACTTCATTCTTATTGCTATACAATATTCCATTATATGATTATACCACAATTTAATTATAATGTCTACTCTTCAAGACTATTTGTGTTGCTTCCATTTTTTTGGCTATCACAAACAGGGCTACTAAAAACATTCTTGCACATGTAGTTTGGTGAACATATATATACCCATTTATGTTGGTTATATACTTAAGACTGGAATGGCCAAGCCATAGGGTGCACATATATAGAACTTTAGCAGAGTCTGGCAAACTGTATTCCAAAATGGTTGTTTCTCACCCACAGTGTATAAAGCCCCAGTTGTTCCACATCCTGGCTTTTTAATTTTTCTACCCTAATAGATAGGAAGTGACATTGAATCGTTGCTTTAATTGCTTTTACCTGATGAATGATACAATGTAGTGAAATTCTTATTGACCATTTGGATATCCTCTTTTATAAAATGCCTTTTTCAAATATTTTGACTAGATTTTTGAAATTTAGTTCTCTTTTGTGCTTTCTTTTCTTTTTTTTTTGGTTTTTGGTGAATGTCTGTATTTTACTTATTGATTTGTGGGAGCTCTTTCCATATTTTGGATAGAAGTTGTGTTTTTTTTTTGTTTTTAGCTACATGTATGAAAATATCTTCTCCTGCCCATGGGCTGCGTTTTTACTTTCTTAGTGGAGTCTTTTGATAAAAAAAAATGTTTAATTTTAATGAAGTTGCCCTTACTAATATTTTATTTATAGTTAGGGCTTTTTGTGTCCTATTTAAGAAAAAGTTTCTGCCCTAATGAGAACAAACTGTATGTGCTATGAAATCATAGTTTTACTTTTAAACCCATCAGAGAACTTAGGGTGACTAGAAACCTAACTATTCCAAAGAGGAAGCAGCCTCTCCTAGGAAAGAAGAAGGACCCATAGCTGCTTTTTTCTTTGTACATATAGTGAGAAGAAAGTGAACCTGTGATAGGATAGCATAAGAATAAACCAGCAGAACCTTTAAAGAATTGTAATGTCTGCATATGGCCTGACATGACTCATTAGTATCCCAAGGGATCTCCATTAGTGATCATCCTCCAATTGTTTCACAGAAGGCTTTCACTGAATGCATGACAGCAGTGCATTAAATGCCATAGGAAGACAGAACAGCGGATAGAGTACTTCTTAGAGCCAGCGGACTTTTGCCAAGTACAAAGCAGGCTAGGAAAAGGGCAAGAGAACTGAAAGAATGTTCTCTCAGCTACACAAGATCACTGAGTTCATGGAAGTAGAGCGTTGAAAATGGGTTCAGGGCAAAAGTGCTGAGAAAGTCCCTCCAGATGTACAAGACTTTCACTGAGTTTCTGAAGGATGGGAGCAGTGGATAAGGGCTGTGAAAAATTCCCTGGAGGTACACAAGGGTCTCATCAAATGCAGTCAGGTGCTCTTTGCTGGGGGAAGGGCAGGGTAGCTGAGAGAAATCCCCACAATGCACAGCAGACCTTTATTTAGTTAACATTAGAGCCCATAGTAGGCAAGGAACAATGCAGCAAGGTGGAGAAAGATATCTCAAAGGTGAAAAACTAGGAGCAGTGTTGGAAAAGAAAGAGAAGTCCCAAGTCACCTAGAAGGCCAAATACTAGACTATAAAGCAGAGAGGGATCTCCTACAACCCTGAAAATTAGCTCCTAAACTGGAAAGCAAAGAGAGATCTCTGGAAATCTTGCCAGTGCTCAGATCCCAAGCTACACTGAAGGAAATATTCTGATCTCAAAATCAAAATATTGAGAAGCCAGTGGTGAAGTTGATCAAATAAAATCTGCAACAAAGCCCGGAACCAGCTGAAGCGTATGCTATATTGATTCCTCTATCACCCTTGAAGCAGCTTAATAGTGGAAGAAGAGTGTCCTTTTTGGGGGTTAAATATCACTGATTTTAATCTTTATTTTTCTCTGGCACACAAGTTCATTATATGATAAAATTTATGAGATATGCAATAAAACAAGAGCATGTGAATCATAAACAATGAGGAAAACAGTTAATATAAGTTAATCTGTGGATGTTTTAGATATTAGTATTATATGTACAAGGAATTTAACTGTGGTTAACATATCAATAGTAAATGATTTAGTAGAAAGGTGGGCAAAATGTGTAAGTAAGTAAATGGGAAATTTCAACAGAAAAATGTGAAGTATAAGAAAATAAAATGAAATACCAGAACAGAAAAATATGGCATCAGAAATGAGAAATTCATTCTATAGACTTAACAATAGACTCTACAGAGTGAAAGAAAGTGAAGACAGGACAAAACGAACTACCTAAACAAATACTCAAAGAGGAAAAAAAAAGAATATAAAAGGAAACTGAGCAGAGCTTTCCAATATCTATGAGATAATATTAAACATACTAACATACTTGTAATTAAAGTCCCCAAAATGAGAAAAAATAGGGAGTGGGAGAAGAAAGTTTTGAAGAGATAGTGGCTGAGAATTTTTCAGGACTAATGAAAGATATCAATCCACAGCTCCAGGGCCAGTAACCCCAAGCATGAGTACACACACACACACACACACACACACACACACACACACACACAAAACCACCAAGCTTATCATAATCAAATGTCTGAAAATCAAAGCCAGGAAAAAGAATCTTAAAAGTAGTCAGAGATAAAAAGATACATTCAGGGAAACAACAAGAGCAAAAGATGACTAATTATGAAGGCTGGAATAAAGTGAGGCAAAATCTTTAAGGTGCAGAAAGAAAAAATATCAACCCAGAATTTCGTACTAAATAAAATACCCTACAAAAGTAAAGGTGAAATAAAGATATTTTCAAAATCAAAGGCCAAAAAATTTTAGCCCCAGCACAGACACATAAACTAAATTAAAAAAGAAGTTCTTCAGGCTCGATGAAAAAACATTTTCTTAAAGACCTTTGTCTCTTTAAAGCAAATATAATGAAAATGCATTGTATATTTGCAACCTGTGTAGAATTAAAATATATGTCAACAAGAACACAAAGGCCAGTGTTGGGAGAAGTGGAATTACTTCTTTGTGAAGTGATATAATATTATTTAATGTTATTCTGTGATAAATTAAAGATGTATATAACCACCATTTTTTGTCTTTTAAAATTTTTCTTGAAAATACATTTCAATTTTTCAATACTATGATACTACACATCTTTCCTCATATTCAGCCCAAGCTATCTTTATTTTATGATTTTTTGATAGTATTGTAATATTATTAAAATTTCATTTTCTATTTTTACTATGTATATGATATACATGCATATATTGATACATACATTTGTATCCACAGACTGTAGCAAACTTATGTATTAATTATAAAAGCATGTCTCCAGTTTTTTTAGTTTTTTCTGTGTACACAATTATGTGAAATTAGTGGCTATTTTATTTCCTTTCTCTGAATGCTTATATATGTCTTAAATTTTGCTAAACTTATTATGCTGTCTACAAACACCAGTATAATGGTGAATAAAGAGACAACAGTGATACTTTTCACTTTTTACCAAACTAGAGGAAAAGTTTTCAATATTTTATCATTAGGAATGATGTTTGTTACAGTTTTTTTTTCTTCTTTTGTCCTTTCTTTTATGTTGTAGATAGTCTTTATCAGGTTAAGAAAGTTCTCTTGTGTCCTAGGTTGCTGAGAGGTTTTTGTTTTATTTTGTTGTGTTTTACTTTTCTTTACCTATCCAATCACAGGAATTTTCTTTTTCTGTTAATAGTGAATTATGTTACTTTTTTAATGCAAAATTTATATTTCAATCATTAGAAAAATGTCACCTGGTCATGATGTATTTTTCTATATCACTGGTTTCACTTTGCAAACATTTAACTTAGGATATTTGCATTTATAGTCAGGAGTGAGATTGTTCTGTGATGATGCATTCTAATGATATTCTTATGTAGTTTTGGTTTTAAGTTTATGCCTTTCTTATAAAACATATTGGGAAATGCCATCTCTTTTTGTATTCTCTGGAAGAGTTTGTGTAAGATTGTTCTTTTCCCTGTAAGTAGTATTTGGAAGAATGTACTGATGAATCCATCTCTGCCAGAGGGCTTCTTTTGGTCCACAGACTTTAGTAACATACAATTTTTAAAATAGACATCAAATTAATCTGATTTTTAACTTTCTTCTGTCAACTGCAATAAGGTGAGGGTTTTATTTTTTGAGAAACATCCATTTTATATAAATGTTCAAATTTATTTTCTTAAAGGTATTCATCATATTTTTATATTATCTTTTTGATGTTGTCACATCAGCAGTGAGGTCCCCTTTTATGTCCCTTATACTAAACTTGTATTTTCTTTTTTGTCTGATCAGTCTTGCTAAACATCTATAGATTTTATTAATCTCTTCAAAGAACCAATTTAAAAAAATTTTAATTGAAATTTCATTGATTTACAATGTGGTGTTAGTTTCTGGTATACAGCAAAGTGATTCAGTTATATACACGTATATATTTTTTCCTTTATCATATTCCTTTCCATTATGGTTTATTACAGGATACTGAATATATTTCCCTGTGCTATACATTAGGACCATTTTGTTTATCTATTTTATATATAGTAGTTTTTATCTGCTAATCCCAAACTCCTAATTTATCCCTCCCCCACCCCCTTTTCCCTTTGTTTTCTTTTTTTTTTTTGCGGTACACGGGCCTCTCACTGTTGTGGCCTCTCCCATTGCGGAGCACAGGCTCTGGACGCGCAAGCTCAGTGGCCATGGCTCACGGGCCTAGCCGCTCTGCGGCATGTGAGATCTTCCCAGACGGGGGCACGAACCCGTGTCCTCTGCATCAGCAGGCGGACTCTCAACCACTGTGCCACCAGGGAAGCCCCTCCCTTTGTTTTCTATGTTTCTATGTGAGCCTGTCTCTGTTTTGTAAATAAGTTTATTTATATCATATTTTAAATTTATTTATTTTTGGCTGTGTTTGGTTTTTGTTGCTGGATGTGAGCTTTCTTTAGTTGCGATGAGCCGGGGCTACTCTTCGTTGCAGTGTGTGGGCTTCTCATTGCAGTGGTTTCTCTTGTTGTGTAGCATGGGCTCTAGGACACGCAAGCTAGATAGTTGTGGTGCATGGGCTTAGTTGCTCCGTGGCATGTGGGATCTTCCTAGACCAGGGCTCGAACCCATGTCCCCTGCACTGGCAGGTGGATTCTTAACTACTGCACCACCAGGGAAGCCCCTGTCATATTTTAGATTCCACATATGAGTGATATCATATGGTATTTGTCTTTCTCTTTCTTACTTCACTTGGTATGATAATCTCTAGGTCCACACATGTTGCTGCAAGTGGCTTTAGATCATTCTTTTTTATGACCGAGTGGTATTCCATTGCATATATGTATGCCATATCTTCTTTATCCATTCATCTGTTGATGGACATTTAGGTTGCTTCCATGTCTTGGCTATTGCAAATAGTGCTGCTATGAATATTGGGGTGCATGTATCTTTTTGAATTAGAGTTTTCTTAAGATACACGCTCAGGAGTGGGGTTGCTGGATCATATGGTAATTTTATGTTTAGTTTTCTGAGGAAACGCCCTATTGTTTTCCATAGTGGCTGCACCAATTTATATTCCTACCAATAGTGTAGGAGGGTTCCCTTTTCTCCATATCCTCTCCAGCATTTGCAAAGCACCAATTTTACCTTTTGATTTTTTAGCTGCTTTTTTATATTTTTAAGATGTATACTTCTTTATTTTTATCTTTATTTCTTCCCTCTTCTTTATTTCTTAGGTTTTATTTGCTGTTTTTTGTTGTTGTTGTTGTTGTTGTTGGGGTGGAAGCTTATATATGTAATAAAAATTATATAACTTACCCTGTCTCTCCCATGTAAGGACCAATTATAATCCCATATACTTTATGCGTTTCTGATCTGAAGCATTCACTCTTTTTAGGTAATGCAATTGGGATATGTGGTTATATGGTTAATTGAAAAATAATTTAAAAATCACAATAAAAGTTATAGAAGCATATTCATATTTTAGGCATTAATTTTATCTTAAAACATATAAATACAACTGGAATTTATAGCTGTACTGAGTTGAATAATGTCCCTCAAAAATTCACTTCCATTCATAACATGTGAATGTGACCTTATTTGGAAATAGGATTTTGAAGATGTAATCTCATTAAGATGAGGTCATATTCAATTATGGTGGACCCTAATTCAATGACTAATATCCTTTTAAGAAGAAGTGAGGCCAGACACATGGAGACAAGAGGGAAAGGAAATAGTCATGTGAAGATGGAGGCAGATATTGCAAGATACAAACGAAGGAACACCACGGATTGCTGTCAACCACCAGAAGCTAGGAGAGAAATGTTGAACATATCCTCCCTAAGTACCTCTAAAAAGGAACCAAACACACTGTTATATTGATTTCAAACTTATAACCTCTGGAACAAATGAACAAACAAACAAAAAGAATATTTTTTGTCTGTTTGTTTTGCCACCTAGTTTGTGGTACTTTCTTACAGCAGCTCTCAGAAACCGTACATTGGCTAATCACTTGATATGGGATGAAGCTTTTTTCTTCACTGACTAGAATTCCAAAGAGCATGTTTTTGCTTAAACTGTAGTTTCCAATTTTAATTTTTTTAAGTGAAGCAGTTGGAGTGCAGAATTTATTGAGATTTTTATAATTCATCTCCCCATCCCCCCAGTCTTTTATTGTGGTCTGGCTTGTGACTATTTTGGAAACCATTTAAAATACTTACATTTATCTAATGCTGCTAAATAGTTCCACTTAATTTTTATAAAAACAACCATCTTTGTTTCACATTAATAATCTTTAATTTGCATAATATTTACTTAAACAAATAGAGTTTGAAGCAAGTACAACTGAGTGTAAACATGCAACTGGTGAGATCTGACTTGTTTTGAGCTTCCACCTGCTGTGAGCATCATCAGGGGGCCTCGTGGAAGAATGAAGAATAATTTTGAATCCAGAAAGTCTGTTTATTGGAAAAGACAAATCTATTTTGTTTTTCTTGAACTTTATTATTTTACTTTATTGTTTTTTCTTTTTTCAAACATATGCTCTTTTGGTAAGATGCCCATGGAACAAGGTGGGTAGACAGAAAGAAGGAAGAGGAAGGAAAAATATGCCTATGGATGATCTCCTATTCCAGTTATTGATGTCAGATTTTAAATTCCAGGCTCTGCTCTCAAGCCACTTATATTCCTTCTGATCTGCTTTTCTCAGTTGCTAGGTGATATAAAGCAAGGGACACAAACATTGTTTTAACAGTATAAGAGAAACAAAAATAGCTAGGAAGGTAAATTGATTCCATAATGAAACAATAAACTTCAAATATGTGCCAGATAAGTTGGAATTGCACTTTTTCCTTCTAGTGTAGATCTGATGGTATAAAAATACCTTAAAATCAGTGAATGTGTCTTTTTCATTGAGCAAATGATAGCTAAAATATACTCAGCACTTAATATGTGCCAGGAAATGTTCTACTTGCTCCATTGTTTTTATTTAACTCCCAAAATAATGTTTGATATAGATATTATTTATTTATCACATTTTATAGATAATTGGAACATATGTTTTAGTAATCTATTCATTCTCAGCTTAAGAGACTGAGCTGGGATATAAATCAAGAACTTGTGAAGATAATCATTACTCTATATGCCTTCTGTTGTAGCTTCAAACACAGTGCTGAGTACAGGGTAATGCTCATTTGGTATTAATTGATATATGTAGTGGATTGAATGGTGGCCTTCCAAAAGATGTGTCCCTGTCTTAGTTTTCAGAACCAGTAAAAGTTACCTTGTCTGAGAAAAGGGTCTTTTCAGATGTAATTAAATTAAGGATCTTGAGATGAGGAGATCAACCTGGATTATCAATGTGGGCCCTAAATCCAATGATAAGTATCCTTATAAGAGACACAGAGAGGAGAAGGTAGAGGCAGTGTGAATATGGAAGCAGGGACTGGAGTGATGCAACCACAAGCCAAGAAATGTCGACAGTCACCAGATGTTGGAAGAAGCAAGAAATAGATTCTTGCTAGGCCTCAGAAAGAGTACAATCTGGCTGACACTTTGATTTGGGACTTCTGACCCCCAGAACTGTGAAAAAATAAAGTCCTGTTGTTTTAAGCTACTGTGTTAATTTGTTAGAATAGCCACAGAAACCTATAATACAGGAAATTTAAAAAATGATGAAAGAACTGAAGAAGCAGACTGAGAGGCAATGAGAGACATTTGCATCCATTATAATTCAATTTTTGTATAAAAATATTTCAGATCTCATTTTCCTATTTAATAAAAGTACCTACCCACCTTTGAGATATTCACTTATATGAATTTGTAAGTTATTTTTAAGAACTTCTCATTTTCTATTTTTAAAGTAATAATTTCCTAAAAGAAATACATAAAATCTGTCAAACAAAAGCAAATGTAATAATAATTATCTGGGTAAAATCTTGTATAAGGATGCTAGGCCTCAAGCAAATTGCTTTTCAACACCAATTTAAAAGAGTTAGAACGTCTAATATTTCTCTCAGCTACTTTTATTGAATTTTTTCTCAAAGCTTTAGAATAAAGGAGTATCATCTAGTGGGAGAAATCATTGAATCTCCTTCACCTGACACTCAAGCCTAAAATAATCAAATTGTGGTTTTGCCTTTTAGTATGCCTTGTATTTTTTCTCGATAGCCAGACATGATGTACAGGCATACCCTGAAACTATTGCAAGCTCTGTTCCAGACCACTGCAAGAAAGCAAATACCACTATAAAGTTAAACCACAGGGTTTTGAAAAACTTCCCAGAGCATATAAAAGTTATGTTTACACTACACTGTAGTTTATTAAGTGTGCAATAGTATTTTATGTCTAAAAAAACAATGTACATACCTTAATTTTAAAATATTTGATTGCTAAAAAATGCTAAGCATCATCTGAGCCTTCACAAGTTACAATATTTTTGCTGGTGGAGAGTGTTACCTCGATGTTGATGGCTTATGACTTATCTGGGTGGTGACTGCTGAAGGTTGGGGTGTCTGTGGCAATTTCTTAAAATCAGACAACAATGAAGTTTGCCACATTGATTGACTCTTCCTTTCATGAACAATTTCTCTGTAGCATGCAATTCTGTTTGATAGTATTTTATCCACAGTAGAACTTCTTTCAAAATTGGACTCAATCCTCTCAAACCCTGCTGCTGTTTTATAACTAAGTTTATGTAATATTCTAAATCTTTTGTTGTCATTTCAACAGTCTTCACAGCATGTTTACCAGGAGTAGTTTCCATCTCAAGAAGCCACTTTTTTTGCTCGTCCATTAGAAGTAACCCCTCATTTGTTATAGTTTTATCATCAGATTGCAGCAACTTAGTCACAGTCACATCTTGAGGCTTTATTTCTAGTTCTCTTGCTATTTCCACCACAATTGCAGTTACTTCTTCCACTGAAGTCTTGAACCCCTCAAAGTCATCTGTAAGGGTTGGAATCAACTTCTTCTAAACTCTGGTTAGTGTTGATATTTTTATCTCTTTCCAGGAATCAGGAATGTTCTTAATGGCATCTAGAATGGTGAATATTTTCCAGAGGGTTTTCAATTGGCTTTTCCCAGATCCATCAGAGGAATCACTGTCTATGGACTTATGACATGTATTTCTTAAATAATAAGACTTGAAAGTCAAAATTACTCCTTGATCCAGGCTGCAGAATGGATATCTTGTTAGCAGGCATGAAAACAATATTAATCTCACTGTACATCTTCATTAGAGCTCTTTGGTGACCAGGTGCATTGTGAATGAACTGTAATATTTTGAAAGGAATCTTTTTTTTTTTTTTTCTGAGCAGTAGTTCTCAACAATGGGCTTAACATATTTAGTAAACCATGTTGTAAACAGATGTGCTGTCAACGAGGCTTTGTTGTGTCACTTATAGAGCACAGGCAGAGTAGATTTAGCATAATTCTTAAGGGCCCTAGGATGTTCAGAATGGTAAATAAGCATTGGCTTCAACTTAAACTTCTCAGGTGGATTAGCACCTAACAGGAGAGTCAAATTGAAGCCAGGCACTGACTTCTCCTCTTTATCTGTGAAACTGCTAGATAGTGTCCTTTTCCAATATAAAGCTGTTTTATCTAATTGAAAATCTGTTGTTTAGTGTAGCCACCTTCATTAATGATCTTAGCTATATCTTCTGGATAACTTGCTATAGCTTCTATATCAGCACTTGCTGCTTCCCCTTGCACTTTGATGTTATGGAGGCAGCTTCTTCCTTAAACCTCATGAACAAACCTCTGTTAGCTTCAAAATTTTCTTCTGTGGCCTCCTCCCCTCACTCAGACTTCATAGAGTTGAAGAGCATTAGGGCCTTGCTCTGGATTAGGCTTTGGCTTAAAGGAATGCTGTAGCTGGTTGGATCTTTTATTCAGACTACTAAAACTTTCTCCACATCAGCAATAAGGCTGTTTTGCTTTCTTATCATACATGTGTTCACTGGAGTAGCTCTTTTAATTTCCTTCAGGAACTTCTCCTTTGCATTCACAACATGGCCAGTTGTTTGGTGTAAGAGGCCTACCTTTCCGCCTATCTCAGCTTTCGCCATGCCTACCTCACTAAGCTTAATCATTTTTAGCTTTTTTTTTTTTTTTTTTTGCGGTACGCGGGCCTCTCACCCTTGCGACCTCTCCCGTTGCGGAGCACAGGCTCTGGACGCGCAGGCCCAGCGGCCATGGCTCACGGCCCCAGCCGCTCCGCGGCATGTGGGATCCTCCCAGACCGGGGCACGAACCTGCGTCCCCTGCATCGGCAGGTGGACTCTCAACCACTGCGCCACCAGGGAAGCCCCCATTTTTAGCTTTTGATTTGAAGTGAGAGACATGCAACTCTCCCTTTCACTTGAAAACTTAGAGGCCATTGTAGGGTTATTAATTGGCCTACCTTCAATATTGTTGTGTCTCAGGGAATAGGGAGGTGAAAAGAGGGCTAGAGACAGTGAACAGCCGTTCAGTGGAGCAGTCAGAACACACACAACATTGATTGTCTGCTTCCTTATATGGGTGCAGTTTGTGGTGCCCAGAAATAATTACAATAGTAACATCAAAGATCACAAATCACCCATAACAAATATAATAATACGAAAAAGTTTGAAATATTGCAGAAATTACCAAATGTGGCTTAGAAATATGAAGTGAGCAAATGCTGTTGAAAAAATGGTGCCGATAGACTTGCTCTATGAAGGGTTACCACAAACCTTCAGTTTGTAAAAAATACATCTGTGAAGCACAATAAAATGAGGTATGTCTGTGCTAGGTAAAAGGCACTGTTGGAAACAGGCTTTTAATAATGTGGTCCTGAGGTGTGGGGGAGGGAAAGCATCCTACAGGCCTATGATTAGGAATCCTTCTGTTAACCTGTGCCTCTGAAACGTGAACTTCCACAAGTGTTTCTCATTTTTTTCCCCTCTCATTTTAGATAGGATGGCTAGAGTGAGCTGGGATTGGGTATTTTCCTTCTCCCAGGTGAATTAAGCTCTGATAAAATTCCAGCAGGTTAGTAGGCTCTGTTCAATTAGTTTCTCCTGAGGGGAGGCCTTGATAAGACCATAGTGCTCTGGTGTATTTCAAAATAGTTCCCTCCCCCTTTCCCCTGCCAGAAGCAGGAGGGGATTTTTCTCTGATACTTACTGAGAGAAGCTGGTCAGGCTCCTAGAAGTAAAACTCACAGAAGCGTGGGGCTCCCCCTGTGACTGGGTCCCCTGGAATTTTTGCCTCTCAGAATTGTCTGCACTGAGCCTCCAGCAATTTGTCAACCCCACGTTAGGTTTTCCTACGCCAACACTGGTTCCTCCAGAGGTTTCAGCTCGAGTTTCTGCTCTGGTAAGTTGTGATTCTCTGTATCTGTCTGCCTGTCTCTCTGGTTTTGGGGGCAGTGTTTTGTCCTGTGACCTCACTTCTCTTATGGATTTAAGCGGGGTTGATTTTTCAGGGTGTTCAGTTTTTTACTTGTTAGGGCAAAGTGGTGATTTCCAAGCTCCTTACGTGCTGACCTGGAGGTCCCCCAAATTTGACTAATGTTGACAAAAATGTACCCATGTAATCAACAACACAATAAAACTATGAAAGATTTCTATTATTCCAGAAAATTCTTTTATGCCCCCATCCAGTCAATTCCAATGCCCACAAGAAATGACTCTTCTTTTTTTTAAATCACCATAAGTTAATTTCACCTGTTCTTGATTTTCATGTACTAGAGTCCCACAGTAGCTTTTTGGGTTTGGCTTCTTTCACTCAGTATAATGTGTTTGAGATCCATCCATGTTGTTCTACATGCTAGTATTTTGTTCTTTTAAAAATAGTATATCATTGCAAGCATATACCATAATGTGTTTATTCTTCCTCATGTTGAGGATAATTGGCTGTTTCTGTTGCTACAGAATTATTTTTAATTTACAGTGTTAAGTTCATGTTATGAACATTGTGAACACGCTTTTTGTGGATATAGGTCTTAATTTCTCTAGAATAAATACCTGGAAATGGAGTTTCTAGGTCATAGGGTAGCTGCATGTTTAGCTTTATAGGAAACTACAAACTTCGTAAATGATTGAACAACCTTACATTCCTAGGAAGGTAGGAATACTCTAGTATCTCCATACTCTAATTAATTCTTGGTGCTTTCCTTTCAGTTTTAGTCATTCCAGTGTTTTTAAACTGATAGTTTTAATCTGGATATTCCTGAATACTAATGATATCAAGGAGGGGATTACTGAAAGAACCTGGTCAGGCTCCTGAAAGTAAAACTCACAGAAGTGTGGGCCCCCCCCGACCTACGACTGGGTCCCCTGGAGTTTTTAACTCTCAGAATTGTCTGGATTGAATTGAATACTAATGATATTAAAATATTTTAAAATTACATTTATTGGCCATTCATATATCTTTTACAAATTGCTTATCTTCTCTCCCTTACCCAATTTTTATGGGACAAATGTCTTTTTATTAATAATTTGTTAAACTATATTATATATCCTGGATACCATTCCTTAGATATATGTACTAAAATATCTTCCTGTCTGGGCTTTCCTTTTTATTTCATATCTATTGTCTTTTGATGAGCTAAAGTGTTTTAATTTTGATGAAGTCCAGTTTATCAGTTACTTTTAACAGTACATTTTATGTCTTTTCTAAGGTATCTTTGCTAACCCCAAGTCCTCATATATATTCTTCTATGTTTTCCTAGAAGATTTTCAGTTTTAGCTTTACTTTTTATGTCTACAGTCCTTTGTGAGATAATTATCATGTGTGGTAGGAAGTATGGGTTGAACTTCTCTTTTTATTTCCCACAAATTTATCCTGTTGTTTCACATCATCTGTTGAAAATACTTTATTTCCTTTCATTGAATTTGTTTGGTGCTTTGCTTGCAAAATAAGGAACAGTGTAAACATTACAGTGTAAACAGTGTAAACATGAGTGTTATTTCTGGACTGTCTATTCTGTTCAATTGTTATTTTTGTCTAATTTTATGCCAATACCATAGTGTCATGATGAGTATAACTTTCTAATCAGTACTGAAATCTGATAATGCCAATCCTACAACCTTGTTCTCCGTTTAAAGATTATTTTTCCTATTCTAGGACCTTTGCCTTTTCCACACATATGTTAAATTGGAGAGCCACTTTTTACCAACAAAAAGCCTGTTGAGATTTTGATTGAAATCACGTTACCTCTGTAGGTCAATTTGGTTACAATTTGTGACATGTTTTGTTGTTTTAACCGTAAAAATCTTGCGTGTGTTTTATTGGATTTAGTTAGTTCATCTGATGAAGGAAAAATAGAATTAATAGAAAGTTAGGGGCAGAACTGAAAAAGTCATCATTAATAAATTAACATTTTACACTGTTGATTATGTGAAAATCATGTTACTTTCAGTGAAGAACCAAGGTTACATACGTGCATTGTCTCCAGAAGTTATAACTATCTTGCTGTATCTAATTCTATGAAAGAAATTTTCCCATTAGAGAAAATTTTATATGATAAAACAATGCTTTTATGTGGATTACGAGAGCTAAGAGAATACTTTCTCTTAAAATCATTTTCATAAATCACAGATGCCCCATTATTAAACAGCCTTAGTCTAAATTGTCATTGTTTGGATCAACCAAGAGTTTGGTCTTTGACCACCAGCCTGCCTATTGTCAGCAGCACTTAAATCCTTTCATTTGTCAGTATACACTGAAAAAAGGATATTTTTAATTGCATGCAGAGAGACTGGGTGTAGAATCTCGGGATGCTGAGAATAAATCCTGCTTCCCTGTGGATGCCTCCTATGAACTGCCTCCATTAACCAGAACAATTCCTATGAACTGCCTCCATTGACCAGAACAACAGACCCTTAGTCCACATGGATCTTAACTGCTGAATATGATCACAGTGCTAACTGATAAGGGTCCTCAGCGTTTCAGAGTTCCAAGTGCACCATAAACATGAATTTACAATTGCTATAGAATGGTGGAGTTATCGTCTACTTTAATCTGCACCTGAACATTTATAGATGATGATATAATTGGAGAAGATGATACTAGATGCATCCAAGTGATGATCATTTTAAAGTCTTACTCTGAAAAACTTTGGAAATTCAGCTAATGATAGAAATTGCCTTGCTATCCTTTATTTTTCTTCTGAATTAATAGGAGGAGTTTCTCGTCAGACTCATCTCATGCAAATGGTGTCTTATCTCACCTCAACCATTTATTTAACAAGCATTTATGGCTTTTCCACTTCATTCCAGGCAATAAATGTCATTCTCTTTCACATTGCTTACAGACTAGTGAGAAGAGACATAAAATAATCAAGTAAACCACAAGTTAAACAAAATGTTGTTAGTGGCATGAAGAAAATAGAATTACGGGATTGAGATCCTGAGAGAGACAAGGGGGATTCTTGAAATTATACATGCCAAGTACGTTTGTGATGGGACCTGAGCTACAGGAAAGAACGGACATATTCAGGTCAGGGAAACTGGCCTTTAGCCAGAAGAGATAACCCTTGCAAAGGTTATGAGCTTCAAATAAGCTTGATCATTTTTTTAGGTACAGAAAGAAGGCTAGTGAGGTCAGAGTGCAGTAGTCGTGGGGGATGATTTTACCAAATGGTGTGACAGAGATAGACCAGGAACAAAATCACTGTTTGTTGGCTAAATTAAGGTATTTAGATTTTATTCTGCGTTGTAGAAAGCACTGGGAGGTTTTCAATGAAAAGTAAGCTTTTAGTTGGTTGACAAGACTAGTGGGTTTGAGAAATCCTGAAATTTTGACATAATAATTTTTAAAGTTAGGATAGGTAAGATGATGATGGTACAGTAAACAAAACTGTCCTTTATGGTCTGAGGTCAAATGCAGTTCTGCTTCTCATTGTCTTTGCTCAGGATCCATGCAGGTCAGTCTCCCCTATCTGGACAATGCTGGTGGTCATGCAGAATAAAAAGAGAACACCATGAATCATGTGCTGATTTCTAAGGTTTCTGCTCAGAAGTGATACATGTCACTTCCACTCAAAGTTTTTCATGAAAGCAAGTCACCTAACCAAACTTGATGTTTGTGCAACAGGAAAGGAAGTAATGATACCTCACCAAGATAGGAAAGAGTATTTTTCAGCAATACAGCCTACCAAATAAAACCTCATATCACTGAAGTGCTTCAGCAATTAACTGTATTGCAATATGTAAGATTATGTGCTAAGATTACATATTTGAAGGCAACAAATTCTTAGTCACTTTACAAGAGTTGGATTTGGTCTCATTCCTACAACTAATAAAAAAATTTAAGTATATACTTAGGACAATTGTAGGCAATATCTAACTTTAAAAATCTGCCACATAAAATACTAATCTTTAAGAGTTTCATAAAATGCCATGGGCTTTCCTATTTCTTCCGTCAACAGATAATCTGGGTTTAGAGAATTAAAGATCAGATTTGGGAAATGGGGAAATAAAAACAATGTTAATCTAGAAGGAAAAGAAAATGAAGAGAAGATATGGCAGAGAAATGTAGACATCTTCAATACCTATTGTTCCTTTTCCAATGTGATATAGTTGTTGATTTGGGGGTAGGCACGTGGCTAACCAGAATGGTGACCACATTTCTCACACTCCTTTCCAACTGTATGTGGATATAGAGAAGAATTTTGGCTACTGAGATGTAACTGGAAGTGTATCATGGCAGTTTCCAGAAATTTTTCTTTAAAAAAAGAAAAAAAAGGAAAAGCATCTACCCCTTTTATTCTTTATTTCTTTATTCTACTACCTTCCATGTAGGTGCTTCCCTAAACCATGAAGATGAGCGATACATACCAGGAATGGTAGAGCAGTGAACTGGAAATATTGTGGTCCTTGTACATATAAGCCTTAGATGACTTTCCTCTGAACCCGTACTTACATGGGAACAAAATAAATCACTGTCTTCTTTTTTAGAACATATTTAAAAGAGAGTGAAGAAACGACCCATGTCACAAATATATATTACTGTTTCATAGGAAAAAAAATTAGTGTCAAAAAATTGTATATCAAGTGGTCTCAATTTTTAACTGTTTCCCTCTCTTATGGCTAAAAGGAACAGAGTATGAGGTTATAGATCCTTTTAGTTTTAACTCTGAGATGAGCACTCAATTTAGGACATTTTCATTTTGACACAGAATTGAAGTGAAATACTTTGTCATTTAAAATAATCATAATAATCATTAGCTTTCTTCATGTAGATTATACATTTGAAACTTGAATGACAAAGATTAAAGACCAAATTCACTGCATGATTGACAGCCAGTTCTATGGTTCAGAGTCTTGAATCAACAGCCTTACTTTTATTATTCTTATTCAGTTCATCAGAATGGGAAAACAGAAGGAAAAAAATAACAGCTAGCAAATGCCTTAGAATAATAGCCTGTCTGGATGATTATATATAGAAACATAGTAAAAGTTAGAATTATTCTCATTTCTGTCACAGGTTAATATGTTTTTATTTGCACAAGTAGGATGAAATGGTGGGGTTTGTAAAACAGGGCAGTCTCCTGATGAGAAGATGTGATATTTTGTTAAAGGGAGAACTAAAAAGAAACGCCTGGTTATACCAGTTATAGGGAGTAGAGGTTAGTTCATTCCAACTTTAACCAATTTATCTCTGTTCTGGGAATCAAATGGTAAATTTTAGCTCTTTTAATGTATGACTAGTGCCTTGAAAAATGTTGATAAACAATTCTATGAGTTATAGAGCAGTTAATTATTTTCAGCTTTAAAATGGTAGGCTCTAGTTATAAATATCAAAAGATAATTTCAGAATGCAAGATTTAATCATTTTATTTTGGTCCTATTAATTTCAGTCAATCTGCCTTTCTGTCTGTCTCTCCCTCACACACACAACACACACACATACACACTCACACACACACACACATCTGCACAACCATATTTTCAGAGTCCTACCAATTACTAAAATTTTAAATGTATACTAAAACATGATCAGAGACAATTGAGTTTAGGAAGCAGAAACAGCCTTTTTGTTGCATCTGGGGGACATTTAGCCACTGAAATGAAAAGGAAGAATACAGCTGATTTTGAAAATTCATATCAATTTGGAGTACCAGTGGACGATGGAGCTATTGTTGCCATTGTCTCTTCTCATTCTCCAGTCTCCTCCTGCTCGTCTCCTTCCCCTCTCCCTCCAAACCTCCCTGCTCACCTTCTCCTTCACTTTTTTCTTCCTCTACATCTCTTTCAATTCTTTATTTTCCTTCTTTCTTCTGCCACTTTATCCTCCTGTTTTCCCTTCTCCCTCTGCTCCTGGCCCTCCTTCCCTTCCCTCTTCTACCTTCCCCCATGTTATTCATTCCTCTTTTTCTCAACTTCTCCTAGTTTCTTCTTTGTTTATTTCTAAGAAGAATAAAAATATGCTAAGATTAGGACCATCTGATTAATGACATGTTGGCCCTGATATTTTCTGTGAATCGGGAGTATATGATTCTGTCACCTTGTTTTGTTCCTTTTTCCTTTTCTTTTCTTTTCTCCCTTAGGAATACAATGTTGCATAATTATTGCTATAAAATGCTTCACAGGCAGAGCACTAAGAGATGGAGACTAGAAAATATAAAGAAATAGGGATATAGGTTGTCTTAACACCCGAAGCCTTTCACATCATTTCCTGCAATATTTTCATTACTGTGTTCCTAAATATGTATTTTCACACAACATCTTTGTATTTCAAGTTAGTTATTTCATAAAGCTTGTCCCTTGTATCTAGATTCATTTTTTTCCCCTTAGCGCCAGGCAACTGCTTCGTTTTCTGAGGCATAATAATACTTTCTCTTTCCGATTTTTCTCTAGTGTTTATGCTACTCCTACTGAATTTTAATAAATTTAACATTTTCTTACTAATACACACACATACTCTCTAATCTTCCTTCAAGGCTAAAACAAATCAATTCTGAAAGAATAGAAAACCTCTAAATCTCATAACTCTTCAGCAGATATTCCCCAAATGCTAGAATATGTTAAAACACAAGTTAGAAACTTAAAAAATTGCCTTTTCTAAATTATTACTATTACGTATGAAAATAGAACACTGGCATAGAGGGGAAAGGATATGCTAAGGATAAAATTATTAGTGTGCAGAAGTGCCTTGACTTGTATGCATCATTAGTCCTCACCATCATCCCATTCTTAGCACTTCTGTTTACATGACAGGGTCATGTCTTCAGCTGAACGCTAGATTGCCGTGATTGTGGTAGATTCAGTAGACTGTCTTGATCAAGGTATTTTACAATATCCTCCTAGTGTATTTACCATTAGTGTAGAGACTAACAAAATAAAGGCTGTTTTCCAAGCTTGCAGCAAAGGTTCCAGTTAAAATTTAGGTTCTGCCAGTAAGATGTACTCACATACTTGACTTTGATGCTAAGTTAAGTAGGGGACCGGCCAATAGTTTGTGCGATTCATTTTGCTAGCTGAGCTCTTTCAGTAAACTAGAGCTGACAGTTCTGTCAGTAACTTTCTGATCTTTCCGGCACAGTTGCCCTGTTCCTGGAGCTCAGTCCTGTGGTAGTATTTTGATGATGCCCAGATGTCTGATTTTAATTAAAAAATCAGTTTCCTTGTCAGCACAGTTCAGTCATGTTATTCTAGGAGTCATTCCTAGAATGAGGCAGAGGTTAGGACGTGCTCTTCTGGTTCTTTCAGCAGCTTTGTAAGTTGCTCATTCTCCTTAAAATAGTTGGAGACATTTTTGTCATCTGCAACTGAGATCTGCTTGACAATTTTTGGTACCAGAATTGGTTATAAGCCATGTTTCTTCAAGGTTGGGGATCTGGAAAATCAAGACTTATTATCTGACTTAGTTGTGTCCCAATGAAGAAACGATCTTGGAAGGTAGGGCACTGGTAGTCTCTTGTATACTATGGCCAAAGTCACTGAAATGATCACCTGTAGTCATTTGAAACAAAGTGACTTATGTATGACTTTGGTAGACCATGTGGCAGCTGTCAGAGAACAAGAATATTTCTGGATGAGATGTCTGCTTCTCAATGCACTGGAGTATTTGAGAAAGAAAGCAACAGAGTTAGAGTTCACATGGCTAGGGGCATGTCAGAGAATAAGGTACTTCTTATGACCTCTTTTAAAGTATCTTTTTGAAGCCCGATGTCTCATCTATCTAAAAGCAGATGTATGAATTTGTTGATTCCTAAAGCACCAGATGGGTTGAATTCATAGCAATGTCAAATCTGTCATGTAAGGATTAAGGCATTGATTAGGAAACAATAGGATGCTTCAAATTGGAAGGGTTAGATAATTCTAAGGTCTCTGAACTCCAGAATGCCCCCGTGTTTATCTAATTCTAGCCGAAGCATAACTTTCTCCCCATCATATGAAGATGCCTCTGTTTTCTGTGGAGATCCTGTTACAATCACACAGCAGGTTATTATTTTTCAAGGAAATCTTGTCATATTCTACAGCAGTCATTATCTCCTGACCTATTACTAGATGCAGATCCCTGCCTGCCTCATGGGACCAATACAAAGTCAAAGCCAGGAGGAAAAGGGTTACAATGTCAGTGGAATTTCAAGACTTCCCTAATTTGTATGAAAAACCCTGGGAAATGTGTGTGGAAATTAAGTCTTATGGTGCTAGATAAGGAAGGGAGAGAACATGATTTAGGTGGGACTAATTTTTAATGAAATGCACTTAATGATGATTCTGGGTTCAATTTACAAAGTTGAACATCTGGAAGCAATATCATTTGTGTGGTTGTTAAAAGGAATCCAGGACTTGGTGATGGCTTACAAACAATGAGTTGAGAAGACAAACCAGTCTTAGATGTAATGGATATTAAAGGACTCAACAAATTAGGTAGATACGTGTGGTACAGTGGATTCATTAAGAGTTATTTTGTTTTCATTTTTTATCTTGAGAAGACTGTTTATTTCAGAGAATAGATGTGATAGATGTTCTTTAAAGTATAGAGAACTATATAAAATTACATGTAATAAAGATGGTTATGAGTACTACAAGGAAAAAAAAAACAAACCAACCAAAATAAAACCCAAACCCCAAAATTCTACTCTTCCAATTCTATGTCAAATGCAATTCCAGGGACTGTGAGGAGATGGAAGAGAAATAACAAAGATTGTTCATACAAAATGTAAACTCCCTTGAAGGCAGGGACAGAGTGGTATTGTGTCTCTGGTGCTTACTACAATGTCTGACCAAAGCATGCAGTTAATAAGAGGTTGTTGACTTAATAAATAAATACTCCCAATGGGCACAAAGGCCAAAGACAGCCACTTCCAATACAGTTTTCAGGAAAGGCTTCTACCACCAAGGCATTGAGAATACATAGTAAAGGGAAGAAGTTGCATCCTCAAAAAGGCTGTAATGGGGGCAATAAAAGTTGGGTATGGTGACTTCCCTGGTGGCACAGTGGTTAAGAATCTGCCTGCCAATGCAGGGGACATGGGTTCGAGCTCTGGTCTGGGAAGATCCCACATGCCACAGAGAAACTAGGCCTGTGTGCCACAACTACTGAGCCTGTGCTCTAGAGTCCATGCACCACAGCTACTGAAGCCCGTGTGCCTAGAGCCTGTGCTCCACAACAAAAAAAGCCACCACAATGAGAAGCCTTCACACTGCAAAGAAGAGTAGCCCTCAGTCTCCTCGAAGACCTAACACAGCCAAAAATAAATAAATAAATAGATAAAGGTTGGGTGTGCCACTTTTTTTTTTTTTTAGTGGCAGTACCTCTTACATTTTCTGTGTAGATGATCACATTTTCTGCAAATGACAACTTTTGTGGGGTTTTTTGCCTTTCCAGTGCTTACATTTTATTTGTCTTTTCTTGTCCTACTATATGGCCAGTGTCTTTAGTACAGTATTGAATAAAAATGTAGGTATTAAGTATCCTTATTTTATTTTGGATTTTTAAGTGGAATGCTTTTAATATTTTATAAGTACAATATTTACTGTGGCTTTTTTGTTGATATGATTTGTCAGATTAAAAGAAGTTCCCGTTTGTTCCTATTTTGCTAGGATAATTTAAATTATCAAATGCTTTTTTCTATATCAATTCCAATAATCATGTGGCTTTTCTTAACCTTTGAATTGACTGAACTTCATATATAGAGCTCTTAATTTAAACTGTACACCTATTCCCAATAAAAATCAACTTGGTCATTATGTACTTATTTTAGTGTATTGCTGTATTTGGATTGCTTATGTTTTGTTCTTAGCTTT
The DNA here is from genome assembly GCF_008692025.1 of Phocoena sinus. NCBI lineage: Eukaryota > Metazoa > Chordata > Mammalia > Artiodactyla > Phocoenidae > Phocoena > Phocoena sinus. The sequence continues at coordinate 23,460,055 of NC_045767.1, forward strand.
ATGGTTTCAGGTCATATGTTCAAGTCTTTAATCTATTTTGAGTTAATCTTTATGTATGGTGTAAGATAGTTGTCGAGTTTTATTCTTTTGCATGTGGTTATCCAGTTTTCCCAAAACCAGTTATTAAAGAGACTGTCCTTTCCCCACTGTATATTCCTGGCTCCTTTGTCATAAATTATTGAAATGTGGTCCCTAATTTTAATGTAGATGTTAAAATATTGGTAAGGAAGGAGCCAGGTAATAGTGTTTAATTGCCAGAAGAAAGGCAAAAATGTTTGCCATTTAATGCAGCAGCACTGAAGTATCAGTAGTAACTGGAATGGTCAACTGACCATGGAGTCCCTGGGACTTAAATAGGCCATCTTCCAAGGTCCTTTTTTTAAATTTTAATTAATTAATTAATTAATTTTTGGCTGTGTTGGGTCTTCGTTTCTGTGCGAGGGCTTCCTCTAGTTGCGGCAAGCAGGGGCCACTCTTCATCGCGGTGCGTGGGCCTCTCACTATCCCGGCCTCTCTTGTTGCGGAGCACAGGCTCCAGATGCTCAGGCTCAGTAGTTGTGGTTCACGGGCCTAGTTGCTCCGCGGCATGTGGGATCTTCCCAGACCAGAGCTTGAACCCGTGTCCCCTGCATTAGCAGGCAGATTCTCAACCACTGCGCCACCAGGGAAGCCCCAAGGTCCTTTTTGATCCATACAACAACATGAACTATAAATCTTGTGATAGGCTTGCTAGGAGTCACAATGATGGAGAGTCTTTTCCTTTCAACCAATCCCTGTCTTCCACCTGGTTATGAATCCCAAATCTTTTGGGGAGGCCTGATACACACCTGAGTACACACCATAAATCTTTCTCTTGATTGTCAATGAATTCACCGGAATCTTGTTAAGAAAATGACTGTAGTTGAGAAAGGAAAGTATGTAGAACTTTTGGAGAGGATAATAGATACCAGCTTGAGTTAATACTAGTTCTTGATGATTTAGAGGACTAGTGAGGATCAATATAGTATGCAGTATTTTGAAGGTTTAGGTGATAAAGTGTTGACTAAAAGTGATTTTAAAATTAGTATGGTGTTTCCATGAAACTAACTATTGTTTTTGTTCCTAGCTCCTGAGTGTGTTATATTTTCTCTGAAATTGGTAGACTCATTATTGGCTTCCAGATGCCAGGGGATGGGGATATTAAAGTAGGGAAGGTAGGGACTTCCCTGGTGGTACAGTGGCTAGACTCTGTGCTTCCACTGCAGGGGGCACAGGTTGGATCCCTGGTTGAGGAACAAAGATCCTGCACAGCAAAAAATTAAAAAAAAAAAAAAAAAAAGGCAACTTAAAGTAGGGAAGCTAAATCCCTTGAATTAATACTTTGAAAAAAGATGAAAGCAGATTCAATAATATATCCTTTAGGGGAAGTCAGATATTAGTATCACCCTAAAAATCTTGGAGGATGGAAGGTTGATGATTCCTATTACATCCACATTTTACTTGCCTGTTTGTCCAAGATAGAACATGGAGAATGACAATATTTTAGTGTAAGTTTTTCAGGAGATTTCTTTTGCTTAGTATAGTTTCATATACAACCTTTGTATTGGAGCAGGTCAACAAAACCTGTCATCTGGCATGTGGCAATAGGATTTAAAAAGGTTTTTCTTTTCTATACCAAATTCTACCCCCCTCCCACATGATATTAGAAGCAATTTACTTCGCCTGCTAGGAGCAGAAATACATACTTATTATCTTGCCTCAAATCTTAGGCTGATTTCCCCTATTTTGGTCTTCATTGATCTGAATTGTCTCTCCATCTCATAGGTTTTCACCACCGGTCAACTGCAGTAACGGAATCTTGATAACAAAACCAAGTGAGAGAAAGTATCAGACTTAGAAAGACACATGTCAGAGGATAGGAGATAAACTCCATTAAATTAAAGGATTTTGACATCTTAGTAAACTTTCTGAGTGACAGTAGTCCAAGTATGTTTGTAATGTCCTCTAGAATGCATAAAAGTCCTTGTTGTACATCTCATTTCTTCTCATTTTGAAGGAAACAGGCTTGGTACCTGTCTGTTAGCACCACTTCTTCTTCCTCTTTCCCATCCCTCCTCTTACTTTTTTTGGTTTAGAGGCATTGTATAGTGTTGGCTATAATGCTCTCATGCATTTACTAACATTTTTTTAATGGAGTCCAGACTAAGCAAACTATCTCCGGCTGCTCTAAGATGGACAGTAAGAGAAGGTCATCCAGCTGTTCTACACTTAGGGATAAGAGAAGATTCTCTAGGTGATTTGGAAAGCAAGTTCACCAGCTACTTGGCACATAGAACCTGATATATTGGACAATGGTACTCAAAGTGTTTGTGACATATTGGAATGCAATATAAGACTTGTGGTAATCCTGAAGAAGGGAATTTTATGTTAGAATTCTTTTAGTAAAGCCATAGTATTGTATTCTTCTTTGGCAAATTACAGTTTCTTAGAGACTGCAAACCTAACAATGACACTTTTAGTGACAATGTGGTCTGAGATGTCCATCATGAACCATGTGGAAGCTGATCCACCAAGTGATGTTCAGAAATAGTCCCTCATCAGAGGGCATGTACATAATAGGTACATACTATAGTGGACTCAAATCAGTCCTTGAAGCACAAGCAGTTGTATGAACAAGTATTCTGCTATAATGCCGACTCTCTTACCCCACACCTGTGGCCTCACACAGTGTTCATTCTGGCAAGCTGACCTATTTGTTGTTGTTTCTTTATGGTATATTGGCAGCTGCTTGCTTTTGATAAAGCAATATCATGCCTCTCAGGGTTACTCCCCAAAAGACAGTTGGGAGAGAAGTACCTCAATGGCACAACTTTGAGTGGCACATGTGATTATCCACTCTCCCTGGAAGGAGATATGACATGAGATATAATTCTACATCATTAGCCTGATGGGCTGACCAGATGGTCAGGGAAATAGAAAGAACATGATTGGAGACTTAGAACAGTTACAAACATGAATCTTTGCCAGAGTGTAGTATATTTGTTTTTCATGTGAACGCTCATGAAAGAGATCACCCTGTAGCTATGGCACTCAATGATAAGATTGAGAAGTGATCCCAGTTGAGGATCAGTTAGCCTCTTTCCCCATTGCTTCTCTGAATGGGCTCGTGATCAAAGTGGCCATGATGGTAGAGATGGAGGTTATGTATAAGTTGAAAAATGCAGATTTTACCTTAGCAAGTTTGATCTGACTGATATCTTTGCTTAGCAACCAATCTACCAGAGAAAAATGATGAGTCCCTCGTGATATTATAGGCTGGAGAGAATAGCCAGCTACCCTGTGACACATCAGTTATATTGGGCCTTTTCCACTGTGGAGGAAGCAGTTATTTTCTACCACTGGAACAGGTACTTATTCTTTAAGTAGGTTTGCTTTCCCATCTTGCTATGGTTCTGCTAGCATTTCCTGCCACTCCTGCATTTATGCTTTATTGTCACTGGATATGAATACCACTCACTTTTCATTTAAAGGGATGAGGCAGTGGGCTTATTTCAGGAAGCTGTGACCCAGTCTTGCCATAAACTTCATCACCTAGAAGTAGCTGACATTTTTAGGAAAGTGGTAGAGTCTCTTGAAGACAGTGAGTGACAATGTCAGTCTTATTTCCTGCATAATCATGAGTCTTAAAACAAGCAATAGAATGGAAGTGATAGACTTTACTATTATATCTAGTGACCCTCCCCAGTCATGAAAATATTAAGTTGGGTGGTCATTGTGTTGGCTGGTGGTCAGTCCTGATTATCAAAGGGGTAGAAAACTGTTGCTACACGGTTGGACAGGGGAAGTATGTCTGGAACCCAGGAACCATCATATCCTAGAACTGTCATATCCAGTACTTAAAAGTTAATAAGAGACTTTAACAAAATAATGCAGGCAGGTCCACTAAGACACATTTTTAAGGAATGAATGTTTTGTTTATCTCACCAAGTAAAGAGCTCTATCCAACTTATATCTGAGGAGAGGAAGAACATGTAATAATTGCAATGGAGAAAGGAAGTTATAAATAAGAGCTATAATCTTGTGACAGGATGAAGAAACAAGGTGTATAGGAGTGTGATAGCCACCTCTGTCTATATGTATGTCTGTCTTTTTATGTCTTTCTCCCTCCCTCCCTCCCTCTTCTCTCTGAGGTGTGTGTGTGTGTGTGTGTGTGTGTGTGTGTGTGTGTGTTTATGCATGTGAGAAAAAGAAAAGAGAGAAGTGTGGTGTATCAAGAGCATATACTGTATGTATGTGCTGTATACATTTATAATTGGGCCCACAGGTTAGGGAATGTTAATAGGGGCCTCTGACTGAAGTAAAGGGACATGAATATTATTCAGAGATGAATGCACCAACTGGGAAATTGGGTCCTTCCTTTTAGGAAGAGTGTGATAATGTGGTTTTTTGAAGCATGGTTGGGGTATTTTTAAGCTGGAACCTGTTACTACTATTGTTTTACACATTAAGTGTAGGAAGAAGTCTGTGAGTCCTACTGAATTACCAGAGATGGGAACTGTGGCCCATAGGTTAGATGGGTTCTCACCCATCCCCACCCACTTCTGGTGTGCCATCTTGTATCACAAATCCTAGAAAGGTAAATGCCAGATATTTTGTAACTAGGATTCCACATGTGTGATTTGTATTCCATCAATCATATGCACTTACACAACACTTGAGTTTGGAAGCTAGTTATGCAAGGAGAGAAGTGGCTACATGTGGGCCATTCTTTTTGCTAGCAGGAAGTGCCTGGCACTGTGACCCTGGGGCCAAGAGTTCTGTCATCATCTCCCTGATACCTGAATTACAGGTGAGGTGCTATGTTCGTGGAGCCAATGGTTGTTGCTCTCCACCTTCCTAATTGTTAGAATCTGGGATTGCTTACAGAAAAAAAAGTTAAAATTAATTATAGGAACTCAACTGACTGAGTCTTTTGTTCATACTGCTCTAATGCTTTGCTTTTCAGTGGGTGGCATTAAAAATAGGTTCCTCGTGCTGCTGTTCTTTTCATTGATACCGAAATTTATTTACCTCATGTTTATTTTCTTGTCTAATATCTTACCAAGTGTCAATATATCTAATAGATTTATTAACAGCATACCCTGGCTAAAACTTCTGAGTATCATACTGTGTAAGCATACCTCATTTTATTGCATTTTGCTTTCTTGTGATTCATAAATAGTGTTTTTGTTTGTTTGTTTGTTTTACAAATTGAAGGTTTGTAGCAACTCTGCCTGGGCAAGTCTTATCAGTGCCATTTTCCAACAGTATTTGCTCACTTCATGTCCCTCTGTCACATTTCGGTAATTCTCACAGTATTTCAAACCATCCACCAGCAAAAGGATTATGACTTGCTGAAGGCTAGGATGATGGATAGCATTTTTTAGCAATAAAGTATTTTTAAATTAAGATATGTACATTGTTTTTGCAGACACAATGCTATCGCACACTTAATAGACTTACAGTATAGTATAAAAACTTTTATATGTACTGGGAAACAAAAGAAATATGTGTGATTCCCTTTTTGTGATATTCACTTGATTGCAGTGGTAGGGAATTATGTCAAATGCTTATTGCTTTTGGAAATGATTACTTCTGTGATCAAAAACAGATTAGCTTTTAAAAACATGGTTTTAAATATTTTAGCTGCTTTATTTACATAATTCTATTATAGAGAAAATAAAAGTCACTATACTTTATATGATAATTATGTTTCCATGTCACTGTATATATAAAGTGCTTTTATATACATCAGCTTTGAATTTTTGTGGATTACAGACCTATGAAATTTGAAGTATTTGTAAATATCATGTGTATTTTACAAAAGAAAAAATAATGAAATTCAGGAAAATTCTGTCCAACACCTAGGCCATAAAATTTAAGAGTGAGAGTCTTCAGAGTATGTTTTACTATTTTAACAAAACTTTTTAGGTTTTTATTAAACAACCTCCCTAGTTTCTCATAATTTTTAAATGCATCAAAAACTCATTTATGTATAAGAAACATAAGTGATTAGAAGTTCATGATTTATCTTTCTAAATTTGCACTATAGGAAGAATTGATATTTTAAATAAAAATTTTGTTTTTATTGAATATTTTCAGTATTTAGATAGATATAACTTTTTAAACTTGACTCAAGCATATCATTATTTGCAATAAAAAATGATTTTGTTTTGCTGTATTGAAAATTAAGTGATTTTTAAAATGTGAGTTATGATTGTAACAAAACCATCTTGTCTTGTTTTTTTCCAGTAATATTGAGAAATCACATACCCAGGTAGATGAACCATTGACCTGTTGTGGTTTAGAAATTTTTATACATTTTAATTTTCACTATTAATTTTACTACTCCCTCCAGAATTTTTTCAATAGATACTCAGTACTCATTGCCTCTGTAAATGAAGTATATCTAGGCAAGTAGGTGGGCAGTGCAGAAATTTGATACACAGATATGTTTAAAATATCTACACAGAAATCTGGCTTACATGGTAATTGTTTTTCACTATCAAGAATTTATTGTTGCTTTATTATAGTGGAACCTGACACACTGCATGGAAAATACAGATAATCATCAAGATTCAGATATACTTCCCTAATGACTTCATATGATCTGCCACAAAATAAATGTTCAATAAGTGTGAACTGAAAGTTTTTGTGAGCTACCTTTGCAAATTATGGTGCCTTTCACCATGCTTACACACAAATAACCAAATCCATCAATGGTTTACTTTATCTCTTGAGGGCTTAGGGTAATTCATTTAATGCAATAAGCACTCAAGTGATTTCTTGTTAACAACAAATTGCAATAATCCACACAACCCTCACTTATCTTTGTCTCAATAGCAATAGACTATATTTTCTTTGCCATATAATCCAATTTATTTTGTAAAATAGGCACATGAGCGTCCCCCCATCCCTTGCAGTCTCTGAAGATAAAATATAAAGAGACACAAGACTCAAATGGCAATCTTTTATTTACAAAAATGATGAGGTATATGTGTGAGTTAGTATACATACATATGCATATATACAGATACACTTATACATACATACAGTATATAAACACTAGGGAAATAAAATTACCATTTTATACTAAAATGCAGTAGTTCTCATGTGAAATATTTCAGTGATGTAAAGAGCAAAGGGTTTTATAATGGCTTTACTGTCATTTGTAGGAATATCTTAATAGGAATAAAATATTATATATACAAATTATTTATAATTCTATATAATTTATAAATTTATACATTTCAAATTTATTGTAAGGCAATAAGTTTCTGCAAATATTTTCTGGTTCCAGCCAGACCCCGAAGGGAATGTGTTAATTTCTTTTTTCCTGTAGCCATTCACAGGTGGACCTGGTCAGACTATCTCCTGTAAGCTAAACAAAGGTATTTTAGCTTAACGTTCAGGCCTGGGAGATAGGGTTCCTGGAGATGGACCATTATGTGTACTTTAAGCTATAGGCAACATCCCTTTAGTGATTAACTTTTAGCAAAAGCAATAGAATACAAAGGTTAAAGTAAAAGAAACAGGTCCAATATGGAGTAAGATTTGTTCTTCTCTATTACAATAGGCTATGGGGAACACATCATTTTTGATAAATGGTCTTTTGCAAAATAAAAAGGATGGATATCGTGGTTAACATTGCAAGCCAATACTTGGTGAATCATGTTTTTTAACATATCAGAAAATAGGGATACTACATAATACATGTTAATAGGACTTTTGCAGAGGCACTTCTCAAGGGATTAAGCCTTTTTAAAATTAGGATATTCTATCAATAGAATATTTGTGTTTAAATCATGTAGGCAATGTAAATGATTAACTACATTTTCCATTTATCAATTTATACTTTAATTGTGAGAAAGCAAAGTTAGACAAATAAAATATTAAACATAGACATTTAATTCCATTTAAGATCAAATTTTGGTTCAGAGGAAATATTACTATCACCTGCCATCTTCTGGCAAACTCTTTAATTCTTGATTCTTAAATTTAAAACAAAGGGATGGATATAGGGGGAATTCACAGCATCTCAAGAATCTGAATGTTCCCTTAAGCAAAGAAAATCTACATTTTTCTCTGCATTCCTTTAATTTCCAAGTTTTTAACTGAATAAGGACAATAGTGTGAAGTGAGCTGTTGCATTCAAGTTGAAAAAGAGCTTGAATTAAAAAAAAAAAAGAATATCCTTATTGGGATAACTGTCAGTTGATCAAGCAGCTTGTTAAACATAATCCACGTATAGTCAGTTTATCAAGAACAATTGATCTACATTAAGGCAAACAAAACATTTATTATATTCCTTTTAATTTTAGATCATAAAATATGTCCTAAGAAATGATTCTTTGAAATATATCTGCATCCTATTTGTCTCTGCAAACTTACCTTAGTAAACCGTTTCTTCCCCTTTCCATCATTTCTAAAATCTATCTTCACGCCTTTATACATCAACCCTCTACTAATGTGCCTGTTAATTCCAACCACCGGATAGTTGCAAAATATTTTTAAGTAACAAAAAGTATATTCCTTTAAATTAGTTTCTTAAGCTACACTCACATGCAACATTTTCCAATTATTTTAGACTAAATTTCTGTATTTTATGTATAAAATGCATAATAAAGGAAGCTTTTCTGCCTTTATACATGTATGCTCTGTTTTTCTATGCACTGCGATGCCTCAATCTTTTATGACTCGACTCAAGGTCAACTTTTCTGGGAAACTTTCCTTGGCTGCTCTAGGCAGAGTCAAGTGCTTTTATTTTGTTTTACTTCTTTGTTTTCTTCTAGATTCCTATAATTCTTTTGCTTGAGCCTCCTACCTGGACTTTAAAATGTGAGGGCAGGGACTTTGTCATCTTCGTGTCTGCAGCATTTAGCAAAGCAACTGCCACACTGTGATCACTTAAACTTATTTTCAAAAATTCTTGCTGGTAAAAAGGAAAAGGAAATTATAATGTGAGTTACAGTATTTTCATTATGAAGTTGCATAGGAGGAATAATATTGAAAAAGTAAGAGAACATAAATCATTTGTACATGGCTTTTCCCCCTATCTTTGGCAATATTCATTATGTGACCTAAGGCTTACAATAACGTATGAAATTTGTTCTCATAAAACAAATACTATTTTGACACACTTTCACCCTCTTCTACAAACTGGTGTGTGAATTCTACATACAGATGTGATTTTAAATGGTATATATATATTTTAAAAACACACTGGTTTAGGAGAAAAAAAATAATGCTAGGTAGTACTCTGGTTTTCTCCGCATTATATTCTACCATTCTGGTGTGATTGTTGGCTACGTTTCCATTAGCAGTGATAAAGAATAACAGAAACATGAAGTTGGCACACAGCTGATGTTTGTTTACTGATATTTCAGGGAGATCAAGCATTTACTTAATATCTCTCTACACAAAGGCTAAGTCCTAGAGAATCTCATTACTTTGTCCATGGTCAAGCTGACCGGCTGAAAGATAATAAAAAAGGTAGTCCCATAGCAGACTAACAGAGTTATCAGGGAAGGCATCATTACTTCTCATGGTCTTTCTAAAAAAACTCCCTTAGAATTTCAGCTGAGAATATGATGTGCTGTGATGGCAACAAAATGAGTCTCTGTAAGTGCCTGCACCTTAGGTCAAGTACGCACCATGTTTTGTTGTCATTGTTTTCTTACCCAATATATTCATATGTAAAGTTTGTTTCTAATCAATCAAGTTTCTCTGTTATGACCGACACTTATGTGTTTAACTCTACTAGCTATAATCCTACAATGGTATTTACATATTTTTTTTACCTTTCTATAATAGTTTCATAGTGAACTGACTGTAATTTCATGATCAATACTCTGATCCAAGTCTTAAGTACCAATGTCTTCACTATTTATAGCAATGATTTCATAGGATTTCTATTTCTCCCTTAATTTCAATCCATGGCGAATACAATCCCTAGCTTGTTTTGCTTAAGACATCACTTTTATTATTCTGCTTAAAAATTTTCAATGTCTCCTGTTCTCTGAGAGATGAATTTGAAACTTTTATTTACATCTTCTAATTCTTGATCAACCAAAATTTCGTCTCGTTTTCATACTTTTCTGTGGTACTCCTATATGCAAATTAGAGCCCTCACTTTCCCTGACCATTTTTTATGCATTCCCATACCTGAGCCATATGCCATTTTTCCTTCAGAAAAATATTTTTGATCACCAAAGACCTAGATAGACTTGATTTTTTAATTTATTTTTTATACAATTTTGAAAAGTTACTTTGCGTTTTAGTTATTAAAAAAATATTAGCTATATTCTGCATGTTGTACGATACGTTCTAAGCCTGTCTTACACCCAATAGTTGGTACCTCCCACTCCCTCAACCCTGTATCCCCCCTCTCCCCATTGGTAACTATTAATTTTGTCTCTATATCTATGAGTCTGCTTCCTTTTTTTGTTTTATTCACTAGTATGTTGTATTTTTTAGATTCCATATACAAGTGATATCATAACAGTATTTACCTTTTTCTGTCTGACTTATTTCACTTAGCATAATGCCCTCAAAGTCCATCCATGTTGCTGCAAGTGGCAAAATTTTGTTCTTTTTTATGGCTAAGTAGTATTCCATTGTATATATATATAACATCTTCTTTATCCATTCATTCATTAATGGACACTTAGGTGGTTTCCATGTCTTGGTAATTGTAAATAGTGCTGCTATGAACATTGGGGTGCATGTGTCTTTTTGAATTAGTGTTTTTGTTTTTTTCAGATGTATCCCAGGAGTGGAATTGCTGGGTCAAATGGTAGTTCTATTTTTAGTTTTTTTGGAAGCCTCCATACTGTTTTCCACAGTGGCTGCACCAATTTACATTCTCACCAATGGTGTACAAGGGTTCTCTTTTCTCCACATTCTTGCCAACACTTTTTATTTGTATTCTTTTTGATGATACCCGTTCTGGCAGGTATGAGATTATACCTCATTTTGGTTTTGATTTGCATTGCTCTGATCATTAGCAATGTTGAACATCTTTTCATATGCCTGCTGGCCATCTGCACCTCCTCTTTGAAAAAAAAAGTCTATTCAGTTCTTCTGCCCATTTTTTAATCAGGGTTTTTTTTTTTTTTTTGATGTTGAGTTGTATGGGCAGTTTTTATATATGTTGGGTATTAATCCATTATCGCTTCTTGCTGCTCTAGGCAGATTTCCACAGTGAGAGGCTTCAGCAGAACCTTGCCTGGAGTAGAAAGGTCTTCGGATGCTGATGAGGAGCTTAGATTGTTGTTTGGCCATCCTCATCCTGTCAAGTAATATCACCCTGCCAACAGCCTATATGTGTAAAATTCCACAGAAAAAGATTCTAAAACTTTACTCTTAAAAATAATTGTTTTTTTGAAAGGAAACCTCTACTATTACTCTTTAAATTACTTTTAGTGATTTTTTTAGTAAAAAAAAAAAATCACTATTTTTATGTTCTCAGCCCTTGTATAGTATCGGTACACTTTAAAAGTTTTTTTCCATTATTTTCTGGTCTCTCAGTCTGTCATCATTGCTTGCTTATTTGTTTTGTTGAAATGTGTTGCATTTATATATTTTTTTTTTTTTTTTTTTTTTTTTTTTTTTTTATGCGTTACGCGGGCCTCTCACTGTCGTGGCCCCTCCCGTTGCGGAGGACAGGCTCCGGACGCGCAGGCCCAGCGGCCATGGCTCGCGGGCCCAGCCGCTCCGCGGCACGTGGGATCTTCCCAGACCGGGGCACGAACCCGCGTCCCCTGCATCGGCAGGCGGACTCTCAACCACTGCGCCACCAGGGAAGCCCTGTGTTGCATTTAAATGCAACTTTTTTCTTTTTCTTTTTTAAGATAGTTGACTTTGTATTTTAGCAATTCGACTATGTTGTGCTTTCTTTTGATTTTCTTTGTAATTATGCCATTTCAGGATGATTGAGCTTCATGGAACTGTGGGTGTTTATTTTTATAAAATTTAGAAAAATTAGACCCTTATTTCATCAAATATATTCTCTGCAACTTCTCTTCTTTTGAAACTCCAACTATATATAAATTCATCCCCTTGAGAATATCCCACAGTTTACTGACACTTTGTTTACCTGTTGTTTTGTTCTGAATATTTCTTCTCTTTGCTTTAGTTTGGAAATATCCAATGAGTTATATTCGAGTTTACTAATCTTTATTTTCCAGTGTCTAGTATACTTTAAATCTCACATTTATGTGTATGTATACATATTTTTTGATATCTTTATTGGAGTATAATTGCTTTACAATGTTGTGTTAGTTTTTGCTGTACAACAAAATTAATCAGCTATACATATACATATATCCCCATATCCCCTCTCTCTTGCGCCTCCTTCCCACCCTCCCTATCCCACCCTTCTAGGTTGTCTGAAAGCACGGAGCTGATCTCCCTGTGCTATGCAGCTGCTTGCCACTAGCTATCTGTTTTACATTTGGTAGTGTATATATGTCAGTGCTACTCTCTCACTTCATCCCAGTTTACCCTTCCCCCTCCCCGTGTCCTCAAGTCCATTCTCCTCCTAGAGAAATGGAAATAAAACAAAAATAAACAAATGGGACCTAATGCAACTTAAAAGCTTTTGCACAGCAAAGGAGACCATAAACAAGACAAAAAGACAATGCTCAGAATGGGAGAAAATATTTGCAAACAAAGCAACTGATAAAGGATTAATCTCCAAAATATATAAGCAGCTCATGCAGCTCAGTAACAACAACAACAAAAAAACCCACCTAACCCCAAAATGGGTGGAAAACCTAAATAGACATTTCTCTAAAGAAGATATACAGATTGGCAACAAACACATGAAAGGATGCTCAACATCACTAATCAGAGAAAAGCAAATCAAAACCACAATGAGGTATCACTCCAGTCAGAATGGCCATCATCAAAAAAATCTACAAACAATAAATGCTGGAGAGGGTTTGGAGAAAAGGGAACACTTCTGTACTGTTGGTGGGAATGTAAATTGATACAGTCACTATGGAGAACAGTATGGATGTTCCTTAAAAAACTAAAAATAGAATTACCATATGTGTATACATTTTTTTAGAAAGTAATTTTTTAATGTTAGAATTTCCATTTGCTTCATTCTTTCCATTTTTATTCTGAAATACATTATCTAACTCTTAGCTCTACTTTATCCTATGATTTTAAAATATATTAATAATAATTGTAAAGTCCTTGTCTGCTACTTCTAATAATTGGTTTATCTGTGCTTATGCTTTAAAACACTGTCTTTTCTATTGATTACATTTTTGTTTTGGTGGAGACTTCCAATCAACTTATATTCACGACATTATATAACATAAGTATATATATTGAAGCATAATATTTCTTTGTTTCATTCATTTATCAGAGAGTCCAAGCTTTTTCCTCTATGTGGAAGTTAGTTTGAGAAGTTAGACAAGTAAAGTTTGAGATTCCTTTTAAAGTCGAGTTTGATCTCAACCATGGATTTAATTAGAGCCTCTGCCACTTCCACGTTTTTTGGAAAACTGTGGTATGTGAAGTCTTTTTTGGGAGGCATCTGAAAAAAGTCTGGGCTTGGATGTGATTTGGAGAAAATTCAGTATGTTGTTGACCCTTGAACAACAGAGGTTTGAACTGCACAGGTCCACTTATATGTGGATTTTGTTCAATAAATATGTACTGTGGTATTACATGGTCTGCCAGCTGGTCGAATCTGAGAACGCAGAACCATGAATACAGAGGGTTATATGTCGATTTTCAATTGCATGGAATATTGGCACTCCTAACTCCTACATTATTAAAGGGTCAATTGTACAAGTAAAATAATCAAATGAGAGATTTTAAAAAAGAAACAAAACAAATTCATCTTGATAAAGGAATAGTTAATACAAGCAAAAAGTAGGGCAATAGAGAACAGAAAAGGGAGAGAGAAATTGTCTCCTGGTATATTAGTCAGGGTTCTCCAACTGGGAACAGAACCAACAGGAAGTATATATATATATATGGTTATATATTGCAGGGACTGGCAAGTCCAAAATCTGTAGGGCAAGCTGGCAGGCTGGAGATTCAGGTAAGAGACTTGAGTCTGAAGGTGGAAACTCAGGCAGAATTTCTGTATTCCAATCTGGAGGTAGAATTCCTTCTTCAGGATCCCTCAGGTGTTCCTCTTAAGGCCTTTAAGTGATTGGATAAGGCCCACTAACATGGAGGCTAATCCGCTTTATGTAAAGTCAATTGATTGTAAATGTTAATCACATAAAAATTATCTTTACAGCAGCATCTAGACTAGCATTTGACCAAATGACTGGTCACTGTAGTCTAGTCAAGTTGATACAAAAAATTAACAATTATACCTGTAGAGTCAAGGAAAATTTTACAGAGAATATTTCAATTTAGAGTGCTCTGAAAAAGATGAGTGAAATATGGAAGTAGAAGAATATGGGCAGGCATTTCATCCAAAAGGGATGGCAAGAATAAAAATATGGCGACCACTAAAATTTCCAATCATAAAGTGAAATTCCTTTGTGCTAATGCTTACAATTCAATTCCACTCCTTTTCAAGGACAGTTGTCCAGTTGACTGGAAAAAGGCAAAATTATATGCATAATACAATCACAAAATCTTAAAAGTTGGAAACACATTAGTAATCATTTATTCCAAAATTACAATTAGTGTAGAATTTGTATATTATCCACCTGTCATTTGGAGACCTATTTTCCTCTTGATTATTTCCAGTTTGAACAGCTAACTCTTTTACAGGATTGATAATGCAAGATTTGTATATAATTTCTAAAACAGTCTCTACTTCTGAGAATGGCAATACTATAGTGGTTAGAGCAGAACACTGTAGTTGATACTTCTTGGCTCTAATCCAAGTTATAGCACTTCTTAGCAGAGTGACCATGAGTATATTATATAAGTTTTCTGTGTCTCCAGGAATGTCATGTGTAACATGGGAATAGTAACAATACCTAAATTCTCAGAGTGTTGTTAGAAATACCTCAGATAGTCCAGATAAAGCACTTCATCTTGCCTATATAACAGTCTATGTCAGCTATTACTATTATTCTAACAGTATAACATTGTAACATTGTAATATTAATAATATAGCAATCATTCAAAAATAATAAGAAACAATATTACGTTGATGCAAGATGGCACCCCTGTAGTGGGATTAGAACAGGATTTGTGCTAATTCCTCTTTCATAAGAAAAACCTTCTGATCATTTCCATTTCTACTGTACATATTTTCAATTAATTCAACTATTATTCATAAGGTAGTTTCTGTTCAAACCTGTGTGATTCTCATCATTATTCAAGATATACTGCATTTGCCAGTGTCCTTCTTGAAATGTGTTCCCTAGAAATTAAAGTTTTTCCAGATATGCCCTAATCAGACTGTCCCATTCAGAAGAACTATTTATTTCCTTGAGAAAACACTTTATTTCTACTTAGGCATCATAAGCTTGCTTAGGCTCCTCTCTATGCCTGCCCAGTAAGTTGATGGCTTTGTGGTGTTTATAATCAACTGAAACTCATAGGTCTCTTCACATGATCCATTATTATGTCAAGTTCCTTATTCTTTTTTTACCCCCCTTTCTCTCTTCTCTTTATTATCAACACTGTTGAATATTAACCATATATTTGCATACCTCTTTCTTACTTACAATGGAATATTGGAAGCCTCGATCATTAAGTGTGAGCCCCACCAAACTAGGACTCATACAACTCTCTCCCCCAGGCCTAAACTTGTGACATGCACTGGTTTCCTTTTCTTTTCTTTTTTTTTTTTTTTGCTTCTGCTTTATAACAAAGTGATTCAGTTATATATATACAAATATCTTTTCTCTCTTGCGTCTCCCTCCCTCCCACTCTCCCTATCCCACCATTCTAGCTAGTCACAAAGCACCTAGCTGATCTCCCTCTGCTATGCAACTGCTTCCCACTAGTTAGTTATTTTACATTTGGTAGTGTATTATGTCCATATATACACTACCACTCTCTCACTTTGTCCCAGCTTACCCTTCCCTCTTCCCGTGCCCTCAAGTCCATTCTCTGTGTCTTTATTCCTATCTTGCCCCAGGTACTTCATAACCATTTATTTATTTATTTATTTTAGATTCCATATATATGTGTTAGCATATGGTATTTGTTTTTCTCTTTCTGACTTACTTCACTCTGTATGAGAGACTCTAGGTCCATCCACCTCACTACAAATAACTCAATTTCGTTTCTCTTTATGTCTGAGTAATATTCCATCGTATATATGTGTCACATCTTCTTTATCCATTCATCTGTCGATGGACACTTAGGTTGCTTCCAAGTCCTGGCTATTGTAAATAGAGCTGCAGTGAACATTGTGGTACATGACTCTTTTTGAATTATGGTTTTCTCAGGGTATATGCCCAGTAGTGGGATTGCTGGGTCATATGGTAGTTCTTTTTTTTTTAATATTTTCAAAGATCTTTATTGGAGTATAATTGCTTTACAATGGTGTGTTAGTTTCTGCTTTATAACAAAGTGAATCAGTTATACATATATCCCCATATCCCTTCCCTGTTACATCTCCCTCCCTCCCACCCTCCCTATCCCACCCCTCCAGGTGGTCACAAAGTACAGAGCTAGTCTCCCTGTGCTATGCGGCTGCTTCCCACTAGCTATCTATTTTATATTTGGTAGTGTATATATGTCCATGCCACTCTCTCACTTTGTCCCAGCTTACCCTTCCCCCTACCTGTGTCCTCAAGTCCATTCTCTAGTAGGTCTGTGTCTTTATTCCCGTCTTGCCCCTAGGTTCTTCATGACCTTTTTTTCTTTCCTTTTTTTAGATTCCATACATATGTGTTAGCATACAGTATTTGTTTTTCTCTTTCTGACTTACTTCACTCTGAGAGACTCTAGGTCCATCCACCTCACTACAAATAACTTAATTTCATTTCTTTTTATGGCTAAATAATATTCCATTGTATATATATGCCACATCTCCTTTATCCATTCATCTGTCGATGGACACTTAGGTTGCTTCCAAGTCCTGGCTATTGTAAATAGAGCTGCAGTGAACATTGTGGTACATGACTTTTTTTGAATTATGGTTTTCTCAGGGTATATGCCCAGTAATGGGATTGCTGGGTCCTATGGTAGTTTTATTTTTAGTTTTTTCAGGAACCTCCTTACTGTTCTCCATAGTGGCTGTATCAATTTACATTCTCACCAACAGTGTATGAGGGTTCCCTTTTCTCCACACCCTCTCCAGAATTTATTGTTTCTAGCTTTTATGATGATGGCCATTCTGACCGGTGTGAGATGATATGGTCTTGTAGTTTTGATTTGCATTTCTCTAATGATTAATGATGTTGAGCATTCTTTCATGTGTTTGTTGGCAATCTCTATACATTCTTTGGAGAAATGTCTATTTAGGTCTTCTGCCTATTTTTGGATTGGGTTATTTTTTTGATATTGAGCTGCATGAGCTGCTTGTAAATTTTGGAGATTAATCCTTTGTCACGCTCCATTTGCAAATATTCTCTCCCATTCTGAGTGTTGTCTTTTCATCTTGTTTAAGGTTTCCTTTGCTGTGCAAAAGTGAAGTTTCATTAGGTCCCATTTGTTTATTTTTGTTTTTATTTCCATTTTTCTAGGTGGTGGGTCAAAAAGGATCTTGCCGTGATTTATGTCATAGAGTGTTCTGCCTATGTTTTCCTCTAAAAGTTTGATGGTGTCTGGCCCTACATTTAGGTCTTTAATCCATTTTGAGTTAATTTTTGTGTATGATGTTAGGGAATGTTCTAATTTCATTCTTTT
The DNA here is from genome assembly GCF_008692025.1 of Phocoena sinus. Lineage (NCBI taxonomy): Eukaryota > Metazoa > Chordata > Mammalia > Artiodactyla > Phocoenidae > Phocoena > Phocoena sinus. The sequence goes on from NC_045767.1 coordinate 23,477,866, forward strand.
ACATGCAGCTGTTCAGTTTTCCCAGCATCACTTATTGAAGAGGCTGTCTTTTCTCCACTGTATATTCTTACCTCCTTTAACAAATATAAGGTGACCATACATGTGTGGGTTTATCTGTGGGCTTTCTATCCTGTTCCATTGATCTATATTTCCATTTTTGTACCAGTACCATACTGTTTTGATTACTGTAGCCTTGTAGTATAGTCTGAAGTCAAGGAGCCTGATTCCTCCAGCTCTGTTTTTCTTTTTCAAGATTGCTTTGACTATTTGGGGTCTTCTCTGTTTCCATACAAATTGTGAATTTTTTTGTTCTAGTTCTGTGATGAATGCCAGTAGTAGTTTGTTAGGGATTGCATTGAATCTGTAGATTACTTTGGGTAGTATAGTCATTTTCCCAATGTTGATTCTTCCAATCCAAGAACACGGTATATCTCTCCATCTATTTGTATCATCTTGAATTTCTTTCATCAGTGTCTTATAGTTTTCTGCATACAGGTCTTTTGTCTCTTTAGGTAGGTTTACTCCTAGATAGTTTATTCTTTTTATTGCAGTAGTAAATGGGAGTGTTTTCTTAATTTCTCTTTCAGGTTTTTCATCATTAGTGTATAGAAATGCAAGAGATTTCTGTGCATTAATTTTGTATCCTGGAACTTTACCAAATTCATTGATTAGCTCTAGTAGATTTCTGGTAGCATCTTTAGGAATTTCTATGTATAGTATCATGTCATCTGCAAATAGTGACAGCTTTACTTCTTCTTTTCCAATTTGGATTTATTTTATTTCTTCTCTGATTGCTGTACTAAAATTTCCAAAACTATGTTGAGTAATAATGGTGAAAGTGGGCAACCTTGTCTTGTTCTTAGTGGAAATGGTTTTAGCTTTTCAACATTGAGGGCGATGTTGACTGTGGGTTTGTTATATGACCTTTATTATGTCGAGGTAAATTCCCTCTATGCCGACTTTCTGGAGGTTTTTTTTTTTATCATAAATGGGTGTTGAAGTTTGTCAAAAGCTTTCTCTGCATCTATTGGGATGAACATATGGTTTTTATACTTCAATTTTTAATATGGTGTATCATGTTGATTGATTTGCATATATTGAAGAATCCTTGCATTCCTGAGATAAACCCCACTTGATCATGGTGTATGATCCTTTTAATATGCTGTTGGATTCTGTTTGCTAGTATTTTGTTGAGGATTTTTGCATCTATGTTCATCAGTGTTATTGGTCTGTAATTTTCTTTTTTGTGTGACATCTTTGTCTGGTTTTGATATCAGGGTGATGGTGGCCTCGTAGAATGAGTTTGGGTATGTTCCTCCCTCTGCTATATTTTGGAAGAGTTTGAGAAGGATAGGTGTTAGCTGTTCTCTAAATGTTTGATAGAATTCGCCTGTGAAGCCATCTGGTCCTGGGCTTTTGTTTGTTGGAAGATTTTTAATCCCAGTTTCAATTTCAGTGCTTGTGATTGGTCTGTTCGTATTTTCTCTTCCTTCGTGGTTCAGTCTCAGAAGGTTTGCTTTTCTAAGAATTTGTCCATTTCTTCCAGTTTGTCCATTTTATTGGCATATAGTTGCTTATGGGACACTCTGGGCTTCCTTGACTTGATTAACTATTTCCTTACCCATATTAGGGAAGTTTTCAACTATAATCTCTTCAAATGTTTTCTCAGTCCCTTTCTTTTTCTCTTCTTCTTCTGGGACCCCTATAATTCGAATGTTGGTGTGTTAAATATTGTCCCAGTGGTCTCTGAGACTGTCCTCAATTCTTTTCATTCTTTCTTCTTTATTCTGCTCTGCTGTAGTTATTTCCACTATTTTATCTTCCAGGTCACTTCTCCGTTCTTCTGCCTCAGTTATTCTGCTATTGACCCCTTCTAGAGAATTTTAAATTTCATTTATTGTGTTTTTCATGATTGTTTGTTTGCTCTTCAGTTCTTCTGGGTCCTTGTTAAAGATTTCTTGTATTTTCTCCATTCTATTTCTAAGATTTTGGATCATCTTTACTATCATTATTATGAATTCTTTTTCAGGTAGACTGCCTATTTCCTCATCATTTGTTAGATCTGGTGGGTTTTTACCTTGCTCCTTCATCTGCTGTGTGTCTTTTTGTCTTCTCATTTTGCTTAACTTACTTTGTTTGGGGTCTCCTTTTTGCAGGCTGCAGGTTTGTAGTTCCCGTTGTTTTTGGTGTCTGCCCCCAGTGGCTAATGTTGGTTCAGTGGGTTGTGGAGGCTTCCTGGTGGAGGGGACTAGTGCCTGTGTCTGGTGGATGGAGCTGGGTCTTGTCTTTCTGGTGGGCAGGTCCATTCCAGTGGTGTGTTTTGGGGTGTCTCTGGCCTTATTATGATTTTAGGTAGCCTCTCTGCTAATGGATGGGGTTGTGTTCCTGTCTTGCTAGTTGTTTGGCATAGGGTGTCCAGCACTGTAGCTTGCTGGTGGTTGAGTGGAGCTGGGTCTTGGTGTTGAGATGGAGATCTCTGGGAGATTTTCACCGTTTGACATTACGTGGAGCTGGGAGGTCTCTTGCGGACTGGTTTCCTGAACTTGGCTCTCCCACCTCAGAGGCACAGCCCTGATACCTGGCTGGAGCACCAACAGCCTGACATTCACATGGCTCAGAATAAAAGGGAGAAAAAAAAAGATAATATACAATAAAATAAAATTTAAAAACATTTATTAAAATAAGTAACCAAAAATAATTATTAAAAAAAACTTTTTAAATAGTTTAAAAAAATGAAAGAAAGAAACAAGAGAACCAAACCAAAAAAGAAATCCACCAATGATAAGTGCTGAAAACTGTACTAAAAAAAAAGAAAAAAACCCAGACAAACAGAACCCTAGGAGAAATGCTAAAAGCAAAGCTATATAGACAAAATCACACAGAAGCCTGTGTATACACACTCACAAAAAGAGAAAAAGGGGAAAAATATATATATATATCGTTGCTCCCAAAGTCCACCTCCTCAATTTGGGATGATTCATTGTCTATTCATGTATTCCACAGATGCAGGGTACATCAAGTTGACTATGGAGATTTAATCCGCTGCTCCTGAGGCTGCTGGGAGAGATTTCCCATTTTCTTCTTTGTTCGCACAGCTTCTGGGGTTCAGCTTTGGATTTGGCCCCGCCTCTGTGTGTAGGTCGTCTCAGGGCATCTTTTCTTCGCTCAGACAGGACGGGGTTAAAGGAGCAGCTGATTTAGGGACTCTGGCTTACTCAGGCCGGGGGGAGGGAGGGGTACGGATGCGGGGCGAGCCTGCGGCGGCAGAGGCTGGCGTGACGTGTGTTCTCCCAGGGAAGTTGTCACTGGATCACGGGACCCTGGCAATTGCGGGCTGCACAGGCTCCCAGGAGGGGAGGTGTGGAGAGTGACCTGTGCTTGCACACAGGCTTCTTGGTGGCGGCAGCAGCAGCCTTAGCGTCTCCGTCTACTGCCCGTCTTTGGGGTTTGTGGTGATAGGCGTGTTTCGCGCCAGTCTCGGGAGCTCCCTTAAGCAGCGCTCTTAATCCCCTCTCCTCACTCACCAGGAAACAAAGAGGTAAGAAAATGTCTCTTGCCTCTTCCACAATTCCAGACTTTTCCCCAGACTCCCTCCCGGCTAGCCTTGGCGCACTAGCCCCCTTCAGGCTGTGTTCACGAGACAACCCCAGTCCTCTCCCTGGGATCTGACCTTTGAAGCCCGAGCCTCAGCTCCCAGTCCCCTCCTGCCCCGGCAGGTGAGCAGACAAGCCTCTCAGGCTGGTGAGTGCTGGTCGGCCCTGATCTTCTGTGCGGGAATCTCTCCGCTTTGCCCTCCGTACCCCTGTTGTTGTGCTCTTCTCCTCACCGAAGCTTCCCCTCCTCCGCCACCCGCAGTCTCCGCCCACGAAGGGGCTTCTTAGTGTGTGGAAATCTTTCCTCCTTCACAGCTCCCTCCCACTGGTGCAGGTCCCGTCACTATTCTTTTGTCCCTGTTTTTTCTTTTTTCTTTTGCCCTACCCAAGTACATGGGGAGTTTCTTGCCTTTCGGGAGGTCTGAGGTCTTCTGCCAGCATTCAGTAGGTGTTCTGTAGGAGCTGTTCCACATATATTTCTGATGTTATTTGTGGGAAGGAAGGTGATCTCCACGTCTTACTCTTCCGCTATCTTGAAGCTCCTGTGTAGTTCCTTATTCTTATTTATCAGTAGTTGCCATGCACTTCATGTATTCAGACCAAAAAGAGGTTTTTTTTAAATCCATACAAAGTTCCTCCATATTTATTACTTATTAAATGAACCGTTGTCGTTGTTGTTGAGTGTCCATGTCTTTACAAGTTCTCATTCTATTACCTTATTAAACTTGCCTCCTCTTGGTGGAAGTCACGGTTTGATAAATAAAACGTCTACATCTTAATCTAAAGCATTTAAAAACATTTCCATGAGTACAAGATCAAGATTAAGCCCTAGAACACATGATTATTGACACCTCCTCCAGAGGAGTAACTGATATGTTTAGATCCATTTAGGTAAGATTGTTAGAATAAATAATAATTTATCTAATTCCTTTGCAATTTACTTCTCAGTTATCTCTCTTGAACAGAATATTCTAGAAAAGAATATTTTGAAATGCTTTTCCAGAGTCCTTGCCAAATAGATAATCAATTTATATAACCCAAAAGAAAGAAACTATTAGTTTTTATTACTTATGTTTAGTAGATCTGTGTACTGCTCAAGGATATCCTCTACCTTCAATGTGCTCATAGTCATTTGGTTAAACATGCAATGAGCTCATAGAATAGAAGGCAATATTGATGGCATTCCAGGAAATGAAATGTTAGTGGCTAATCAGCAGAAGCTGCTAGCTCCTCAGGAGAACACTTGTTTTCCTTTCTTTCTGAGCCTCAACTAGCTGCATTTTCCAGGCTCCTTTACAGATAGAAGAAGCTGAATGGTTGAGTTCTAAACAGTGGAATTTGAGTTGAAATGATATCTGCTCTATAAGGACCAAGATTTTTAAGAGGCAGATGTGTCTCCTCCATGTTCTCTGTCTCTCTGTCTATTCTGGATAGAGAGAATTATAATATCTTATGAAATAGATGAATGGATGCTGTTTTCTGAATCAGGACTAGCTAAAAGAGCCAGCTCTTCAGGAACACCTGCTTTAAAATGTTACGTGAGGGAGAAAAACTTATTCTGTGTTTGCTCTTTTATATATTTTTGGGTTTGTTTGATACAGCAGTTCAACCAACCAAACCAATCCATTCCATAATTACCATACAAAAATATTTTTAGCTCATGCCTAAAGAGCTTTAATAATGGAAAAAAAACTCACTCAGTTAAGTAATGTGCTTAGCCAATCAGAGCTCTGGTTGTAAGAAAATTCATCTTTGTTAGCTGAAATATTTTCCTAAAGAGGCTTTATAAAATCCTGTTCTTCGTTCAAAGAACCACTCTTTAAATCTTTGCACAGTGAGTATGTCTTTTGTCTGCTTCCTAAATGATGTGTGGTGCCTCACTTATCCCAGCAAAATTAAGAGAGCTCTGTCTTCCAGACCCAGGAAGACCTGTTTTTACAGTATACAAATACCAAGTTTCAGGTATAGTGATTCTGTATCCCTTCAAAATTACAGTTAACCCAAAATAATCTGCAGCATTCTCTCTGGAATACTATGAAGCATGTGCCAACCACCTTTGGGCACCATAGTGACCAAATGTGAGGAAACTTCTGGTGTTTAATTATCTGAGTCATAGACACCATCTGGCTCCTCTTCACGCAACTGATCTTGACCCAAACAAGTGAACCACTCTCAGGGTTTCTTCATTGAGGAAACAGACGTCTCCAGGACATCTCAGAAACTCCACCATTGTTAAGCAGTAGGACCCCATTCCCAATTACTCTGCTAGGGGAAAAAGTTCTCTGAGGAAGGGGATGATGATGATTTGATTGCTTAGCCTTTTGACTGAATGACCACATCATTAAAAATAACTTCATTGGTCTATTAAAACAAGCCACAAACTCTGTTAGTTTTCTGAGAAATTGTGCTAAAATTTCTTTGTGCTCTGACATTACTCCTAATATCATTTTCACATATTTCCCTGACTTTCTGGCCCTGCAGCACTAGCCATTATTACCTTGATGTTTGTGAGGTTCAGGAATCCACAAGATCACTTCTGAAACCAAGTTTTGAAGTCCCCAAGATTACTGTCAGTTTTGATAAATCATTAGAGGATTTCACAGAGCTCACTGAAAGCTACTCTACTCAGGGTTATGATGTATTACAGTGAAAGGATGCAGATTAAAGTCAGAGAAGGGATGCATAAGGCAGGGTCCACACATGATCTTCCAGTTGTCCTTTCCCAGTGGAGCTGTAGACAGTGCTAATTTCTTTCAGCAATATTGTGTGAATATGCATGGAGTATTGGCAACCAGGGAAGCTCACCTGAACCTTGGCTTCCAAAGTTTGATTGGGTCTTGGTCACGTAGCTACAACTGAATACCCAGGAGCCTGACATTAGTCTCCAGTAGCTCTGGTGTTTGAGCTCATATTGAGTGACCCAAAGCCCCCAGTGTAAGTCACATTGTTAACATAAACTATCTGGTGTGGCCCAAGGCCTGCAGGTAAACCTGAGGCACAGAGCTCACCTCCTAGAAGTTGAGGGCAAAGGCCAGAACTCTTTTTGGGTCAGATTAATCCCATACTGCAAAATGCTTTACCCTGGGCTTCTTCTGATGTGGTTTAATAATAGTACATATGAAAGTTATAAAAGTCTATTTAATAACTGATTGATTCATTCAACAAATAACTATTGAATACTTAGTATGTACCAAGTTCTCTTCTGTGCCTTTCCTGATCTTGGGACTTCAGCTTACTTCATGTTTTTTTTCTTGCCTGTTCTCTTGAGTTTGAAGTTTTCCATTGACTTAAGTGAGGATACTTCACTCATGATCCTAACAGAAGGAAGGTTATCCCAGCTGGCCTCCCTCATGGGATTTTGTTGGCATTAATTTGCCTGGAAGATACCCGATACTTTATACCTAACCGCCTATGCGACCCCAGCCAATGCTCTCTCTCCCATTTCCTATCATTCTCCACCTTCTTCCTCTCCCACTCAATCCAGTTTCCACCACACTGGCTTCCCAACATTCTTCAGACACTTCCACATTAGGGATTCTGCACTAGCTATTCTTTCTTTTTGCAGTTTTACCCCACAGATATCTATTTGAATTTCTTTCTCAACTCCTTCCTGCCTTTACCCAAGAGCCATCTCCTCTGGGAAGGCTTTCCTAATGCTTTATCTAAAATTGAAAACCTCTTCCAGAACTTTCCGTGCCCTTTCCCTGCTTCATTGTTTTCTCCTTAACATATAATTCAACTCAACATATTTAATATTTTAGTAATTATAATGTTTGTTAATTATTATGTTATATGTTATAATGTTAACTGCCTCTTCCCTCTAGAAGCAGACATCAAATGCCAGGAATTTTTGTCTATTTTGTTCGCCATTTTTTTTTTTTTTTTTTTTTTGCGGTACGCGGGCCTCTCACTGTTGTGGCCTCTCCCGCTGCGGAGCACAGGCTCCAGATGCGCAGGCTCAGCGGCCATGGCTCACGGGCCTAGCCGCTCTGTGGCAAGTGGGATTCTCCTGGACCAGGGCATGAACCCGTGTGCCTTGCATTGGCAGGCAGACTCTCAACCACTGTGCCACCAGGGAAGCCCTATGTTGTTCACCATTTTATCCTGAATATGTAGAATAGAACTTGATGGATAATAAATGTTCAATAGGTATTTTTTTAACGGATGAATAAATGAATGAATATGTATTTTCACATAAAATGTACTACTATTAAAAAATATCTATCTTTTTTATTCAGTTGGATGCTTTAGATGTGTCCTAAAGTGCATGCCTTTTTATTTAACCCCTTTAGCCTCATCTTTGAAAGTTTGTTGGGCTAGTTCAAGGTAGTCCAGGCTTTGAAGTCAGAAAGGTGTAGATTTGAATCTCAGTTTCTCCATTACCAGCTGAATGACCCAGTACACTTTAATAATTCCCTCTAACACTCAATTTTCGCAACTTGAAGTATATCTATGTCACAGAGTCATGAGAGTTGTGTCACATGAGAGACTTCCTTAATAAATGTGTTCCTTTATTTCCCTTTCCACTGGCATATTTTTAGACATTGATTTCATCCTTTAATTACTTCCACAATACCTCAGCTACATATGCTCAAAAAACCTGAAATCTTGCTCTCAATCTCTCTTTCCAAGATCATTGCTATAAATTCTTAACCTGACAAGGTGTAAAATACTCCATAGAACAGACTGTGAATGTGTTCCTAATGAATCCATTTGGCTGCTAGTAGTCAGCTGTTCTTTTTCAAAATACTAGTTAATCTTATATGTCCCATCAAGACTCTTTTTTTTTTCCTTTCAGAAAAAAGAAAAATGTAAACAAAGTTGCCCATTCCCAGTGTTTTGGTATTTCTTCATGATTACTCAAATTTCTTGTGATGGTCAATCAATCCCGTTTACAGTTACTTTTCATCTCCTTGGGATGACATTTTTCTGAGGGAGAAGACCTCATAGAGAGCAGTGAGATATACTCTGACAACTACTTTTCATGTTCTGGTTTTCACTTTCCCCTTATAAATGTTTGTTGTATATGTTTTAGTTTGCAAATTCTCTTCCTTCATGGGGAACACAGAAACAATAAGGTGGCATCCGTTTTTGCAATGATAGTTATCAATGTGACACCATCAACTCCATGGAGAGAGCCTAGCCATTCATTGTTAACCTTGCTCTGTATGCACTTAACAAATGCAATCTTTGAGCTTTTAAAAATTATTTTAAGTCCTCAGCTGATACTATTCTTAAAATTCTGTAATAGTTTCTAATCTTCTTCATATTGGTTTTGGTTCTTATTTCCATCTTATTAAGTGTTTTTATTTCCATCTTAATATATTCTTCTAACATTTAATTTCCACAAAACTCAGGTACAACTAAAATAATTTTTAAGGTAGACCCAATATTTCTTCCTTGCATATAATTGCATAGCCAGAAATACTTTTTCTGAGAGCATTCCAGAATTGCTTGAGTCACTGTCTGCCTCTGAGACATGAATTAGTACCTTTCTTATATCTGAACTTTTAAGTCTTTCTTCCAAAAGTCTAGGATACATTAATCATTATGCTCAGTCTTCAATTTCAAGGCTATCAAAATTCTGTGATGACAAAATTGCTTTCTCCCTAGGTTGCCGTCATTTCTTCCTCACCAACTAATTCTTTCTTTTTATTGGTATGAAATCATGAGAAATGAATCAGTGAATAATTCAGTAACTTCTTTTTCCCACAAAAGACCCTTTTTCATTATTTCTCCATTGAAATGCATTGTTTTCAATACTTTATTTCCAGAGTAACATAATAGGCTATGTGTTCTTATTTTTAAATATTGAATTGCTTTTAAGAAGTTAAAAATACTAAAAGTAAGCCAAGGACCTCCATAACTAGTTTTAAAAGTCCCTGGTTGTAATGTCTAGTTGGACATATTTCCAATGCTTGCGAAAATAAAACTTTCAACAAAATCAGAATTTTCAGTGGATGTCTAGAAAGATGGAGTTTCATAATAACTATAATAGCTTGCCTCTGAGTCAGTTGTGTAATCTATGAGGAAGGTATTACTGGTACACTTTTTTTTTTTTTTTTTTTTTGCGGTACGCGGACCTCTCACTGTTGTGGCCTCTCCCGTTGCAGAGCACAGGCTCCGGACGCGCAGGTTCCGTGGCCATGGCTCACGGGCCCAGCCGCTCCACGGCATGTGGGATCTTCCCGGACCGGGGCACGAACCCGTGTCCCCTGCGTCGGCAGGCGGACTCTCAACCACTGCACCACCAGGGAAGCCCACTGGTACACTCTTGATAGATGAATTTTTTAATGTATATTTCTGCAATAATATAACTTTATTTCTCTCTTGAATCTTTCTTTAACATTGAATTAACTATGGTGAATAATGTGACAGATGACATAATCAGATTGCCCTCACTTAGAATCAAAATATTCTTCCTCAGATTTCACTGTTTCCAAGATTTCACTTCATCCATATATATTCCTGATATATTTCATTCACCTGACTCTCTACTGGATCTATTTATTTCAAACAAATGGAAGTGTATTTTCATCAACTATTAGAGTCGTGATATTCATATTTATATTCGTAATATGTCCATAAAATAAACATGCTATTTTTAAATGAGAATCATATTCAGCTTTATTTTTACTGACACAGATTTGTGATCAAAATGTTTGGAGGCCACTAATTTAGCTATTGCTACATTGATGCTATTTCACAGGGAGTGTACAGGCAAAGAAAAGTATTCCTAGTCAAAATTAATCGCTCAGTCCTCTATCTTCTCTCTGCTCTTTTTATCATAGTGATAATGGTTTTGCTGTCCTGTCTTGTAAAGTTAACTGAGCACATGCCTGCCTTTGTACTTCATTGGGGTTTCAGCAAAATTGAACCAGTAGAATACTCCCTTGAAATTTTTTCTTCCCTTGGCTCTGGTATTATTACAATCTCGCAATTTTTATTCTGCTTTCATTTTCTCTGTCTCTTCTTCTTACACATTCCCTGTATGTTTTGTTTTCCCCAGGATTTGCCTTTGGCCCACTGCTGTTCTCATTGTACTACTCTTTCTTGGTATTGGGTTGGCCAAAAACTTCATTTGGGATTTTCCATAAGATGTTACGGAAAACCAGAAGAACTTTTTGGCCAACCCAATAGTTTATCAAGCACCAGTGGGATTTCAAATACCTTGTAAATGCTGTTGACCCTCATATCATCTTTTTAAAAATATTTTCTTTTCCTCCCTTTTCTCCCTGTCTCAGTGAATTAAACTACTACCAATTGTTCAAGCCTCACAACCCCTAACCTCCCTGCTGTCATTAAATTCTGTGCTCAATTAGCCATAAATTATTATGGATTCCACATGCTTAATATCTCTTTCATTCACTTGCTTCTCTAATTTCCAACTGCCATTGGATTAATTCAAAATTCATCTGTTTTTACCTGGATCACTGGAATAACTTTAATGGATTTCATCCTCATTCTGTCATGTGGAGCAGATTTATGGTTTCCAGTTTCAGCTAGGTTCTCAAAATTATTTGGCAATCCTTTTCCTTGTCACTCAAATGAATCTTGGCTTTATAGTCCTGACCTATGTACTAGCATGAGCACAGCTCTCTCCCCCACAATGTCTAGTAGTGATTTGGAGGTCTAACAATGATGCTTTACAAGTAACCGTATGGGAATTTGTCAGCTTCTGTCTTCATGGCAAATTGTCCTTGATTGGGCTGTTTGCTCACAGCTGCTTCTATACAGCTGCTTGTAAGAAGCCTCATCATTGTTCCAACCTAAAATGCCAACATTCCTGCCAAGGAATTTATTTCTAGATATTCTGAGGATGTCTCATCTTTGGGATAATGGAATGATTCTGGCTTTGTCCTGAGGCAGGGAGAATGCTACACTTCATCACCTAAGCCCCAAAGCATAATAATCCAAATCTCTCTACTAGAATTTTGAAAGTTTCTGAGCCTCACCCCCTAATCATATGTGTGCTCATTCAATCATGCTGCCACAAGTGTAGCAGACATCTATCAGCTTCCCTTGATTATGCTTTATTATTTTTTCCAATCTTTCCTTAGCCAAAATCTCACATGTATTTAACAGATACAAAATGCAAGAAGATCGTCATTTTAACGGAATCCAGTAGATACTGAGACATGTTGAGGGGGATGGAAGGAGGGAGCAGAGTTTTTACTCCAAAACAGAAGTAGGAGCAAAAATATTCTTTGTTACCATTATCTGAATTCACTTGCCTTGTGGACTTCCCTTGGCTTATATTCTGAATATGGAACATTCTCTTCAAAGCCTAGTTTCCTTCTTTGTTGTTCATTTATCATTCTCCTTACTTTAAGTTGATTCTATTGCTCCCAACTTCACAAAGAAAAAAAACAGTTCCCTAAATCATTTATTTATTTCTTCAACAAACATTCACGGAGGGCCCGAAATATACTAGGAACTATACTAATTGTTGTGGCTATAACTATAAAACATACCTTTATCTCCAAGAAGCTTACAGTGCAATAGGGGAAACATTAGTAAAGAAATAAGTAAAATTAAGTGTTAACACTGCTGTGGTAAAAATCCATGTAGAAATCAGGGGGCTCACAATGAAGGGATAGGAAAATTCTGTTGGGGATGGAAATCAAAGACTTTGTAAAGGAAGTGAAGTTTCAGAAGTCTGCATTTGATTACGTAAATATTGGGTATCTATCCCACAGATATCTTAAGACTGTTTTGAGCATTAAGGTTTATAAAACATATGGAGTCCATTTGTAACATTTAAAACCTTAAATGTATGGTTTTATAAGCATGTGTATGTGTGAATACGTTTGCATGAGTATATTTTTGTGACTGTTCATGTGAATGTGTGAGGGGGAAAGGGGCAGAAGGGGAGAGGGGATGCAGGAGAGGAGGAAATCATTCATGGCCACCTGTTAAAAATTGCTTTTGTTTTTCTGTTGTTATTCTAACCACACTGTGGATGGATTCTGTCAATTATATAAATATCATATAATTTGACCTAAATTGTTCTTGTCTATCCATTAAAGAACTCTTTTGAGCTTTCTATGTTCTCACTTTCTTCATTTATTTATTAGTTAGTTATTTAAGCTTTCATAGAGTACATACTTATGGAAAAGTACTGTGATAAAACTGTGAGAAAAATTAAGGTGGTTATCTAAATGATCAAGTTTGTTCTTAGCGTTCAAAGTAGTTTACATAGAAGGGGACGGACAAAATCACAGCTGAGTGTGAAATAGAGCAGTCCAAGTTTTCTAAAATTTTAGCATTGTTATTATTAAAAACCCTTTTTATATTCACTCCTTATAGAGTAGTGAAAAAACATAGTAGTCCTCCTCTGCTTTGGGAGAATATTGCCGCTGAAGTATAAGGGAGAGACCTTATACACACTAGCATGTATGTGATTGACAGCAGCTTAGAGAAATACCACTTCATGCATTTATGTGCAACAGAATAGAAAGCCTTACTTTCACAGGCTATCAGGGTCTCTTATGGAAGTCATTAGTCTATAAAAGGAGGGAAATTTTTAAATTTTTGGCTGTTGCTTTTTGGTTATTGTTCCAGTCCTGCCTTGAAATAACACCACTGTAAGGGTCTAATATATAGCATTGTGATTTTGTGATTTATAATAAGAACTATATATATTTGATCTTCCTCTAGCTTCGGGTACAGAGCTCCTAAAACCCTTGGAATGTCCTAAGTGATGAGAGCCAGAAAGTTGTCTTTTACATTAATGAGGTGGCTTCTGGACTCCACCTAAGAATGGAGACTGGTTGCCAGGAGAACCACCTATGTGATTAAAGAGTTGGAACTTTCAGTCCCTTTCCCCTGAACTTCTCCCGGTGGTGGGGGCAGGGGGGAAGTGGGCTGGAGGCTGAGTCAGTTGCCAATGGTCAGTGATTTAATTAATCATGCCTATGTAGTGAAATTTCCATAGAAACCCAAAAGGATGGGGTTTGGAGAGCTTCCTTGCTGGTGAGCACATGAGATTTGGGAGGAATGGTGCACTCTGAGAGAGCATAGGAGATCCACTCCCTTTTCCCATATCTTACCCTATGTACCTCTTCCATATGTCTGTCCCTGAGTTAAATCCTTTTATAATAAACTGGTGATCTAGTAAGTAAAACGTTTCTCTGACTTCTGTAAGCCACTCTAACAAATTAATTGAAGCCCAGGAGGGGATCTTGGGAACCTCTGATTTATAGCCAGTGAGTCAGAAGTACAGGCAACAACCTGGGCTTTCGACTGTCTTCTGAAATTGGAGAGGGTGGGCAGTCTTATAGGACTGAGCCCTTAACCTGTGGAATCTAATACTATCTCTGGGTAGAGAGTGTCAGAATTGAGTTGAATTCTCAAACACCTTGCTGGTGCCAGAGAATTGCTTGGTGGTGGTTGGAGAAGTCTCCCGCACCCCCCATGTTGCAATTGGATCCAGGAACCCAAAAAGAAGTGTATATTTTTGAGTAAAGGTGTATTACTCTTATTTTGGTTAGGAAACCAGACCTTCTTTAAGGACTAGGGGAATAAAGTGATTCAATATAGAATCTGGGGCTTCTGTGAACGTGGAAAGAGGGGGTGAGGTGGGGGAGTTAGTGGCTAGAGGGGTGGAGAAGAAGGTCAGGAGTGTCAAAAAACCAGCCGCTGATGACAGCAGCCTGAAGCACTGAATAAGAGGACTCCAGAATTGGTAGGGAAACTGCTACCAATTCGGAAAAATATCTTATAAACTTTATCAGTCTTTAACAGAGAAGCAGGCAATTAGGGAGAAGTCTGAGAAGCCCCAGTGAGTGATCATCATGACCTCCTGAGAGAATCACAACTGCTTCCAAACTTGCTGGAATTCATTCCCCTTTTGTTACTCTCTAACCCGGAAACAGATGTGAAATGGTATTCTGGGAAATGTAGTTCCTGGCTTCTCTGCAATGTAGAGGAGTCCTTAGCAGTGGGTGCTAGTAGTGCAAAATGTACAGCTTAATGATCCAATGAGTGTGAATCGTGTAAGCAGGACTTGATGTTTGCTATTCAATGATAAAAACATTGAAATTTATTTTATAGTAAGAAAGTGAAATTTTTGACTATACTTAAATTTTGCATAGTTTCTCACCATATTCTGAATATTTTGAAATTGAATGGCTCATAAAGAATATTAAGTTTTCTTCAGCCTGTAAAAAATCACAGGCCTAGTACACTGAATAGCATTATACTGAAAAATATTACTTATCTAACAAAAGTTTTTTTTTAATTATCTTAACGTTTAAATTTGGTTAAGTTGATGACATGATAAAATTATACTGTTTCTGCTTATCACTAAATACATCATGACAAGAATGTATATGTGTATTTGTTCACCTGTAAAATCCAATTAAAATGCCATTTCTATTTCTAAAAATGTTTTCCTGAGCAATATGTGTCTGTATATATGTGTATGTGCGTCTCTATATATGCATATATGTATGTAGATGTGTGTGCATGTGTGTATATATATATTCTCATATATCAAGCTATTTTGTCCACATTGCTAGCTAATCATAGTAATGGCATTTTTTATTTATAGCAGTCCAATTTATTTAATAAACACTGTTATTATCTGCACTCCAGAGCCAAATCCAATACCCCACACTAGTCATAATGCATTATTTTTAATACTCAATATTCCCAGTGGTAGAACAGTGATTTTTATAAAATTCTTATAAAAATTCTGCCTTTTGGGCATCAACACTTTTCAGCTTTAAATAAGACAAAATTGATTTTGTTGCGGCAGCCTAGGTTTTTGTGTAGACCTATGTTAAGATACTTTTTAAAATTAAATGTCAAATCCAGCTTGGCACTGGAACCATAGTGCATGCTTGACGTTTGAGGAAAAGCTGTCAGCTTGTCGCTCCTTGTCAAATTGCAAGCTGTGTCATTGTGATTAGTTTAGGCTGAGGGATCACTGTTGGGCAGGACTTCATATCACATGTGGCTCAGTACTGTGTGACTTGGGGGGGATATTGGAGACAACATATTTGTCTTTGGGAGATTGAGTTTTATACTTTTAATTACTTAAGGTTTTTTTTTTAGGTACTTTTCTCCCAGATGAACCAATACATCAGAAATCCTATTCAGAGTTAGGCATGAAAAGGAAAGCTGAAGTCTTTCTAAGTAGTAATTCCCATGAATCTTAGTGTCTGATACTATAGTTGAAGTGGAAGATTTTTATTCTATTTGCCAGGGTGATATGTTATATTAATACTTTTTACATTTGGAAAATTTCAAACCAGAATGTAATTGGTAATTAACTACAAAGACTTGGAGAACTGAACGTCTCAGTTCTTTACAATAACTCATTCCCTGTGGTGATAGTTTTCTGTGAGATTGTGTGGTCCTCTAATAAATTAGAACTCAGAAATAACTATCCAAATAATTAAAGCTTTCCACTTCCCCCAGAATACACAAACCAAAAGAAAAAGAGAGGAGACATTACCTACTCTTTCCCCACTCAGAAATCCAGAAGAGGATAGACACTGCTTTAACAATTAGGACAGCAAGCAGAAAAGCAGAATTTGAAACTAAAATGAGTGACATAAAGGTGAAAGGGGGCAGGGAGGATTCATTCCCTGAGGCGGTACCCAGCAGCAGGCTTGAAGGTCTCTTGTGGTAGCAGCTGCAGTATCCATGGGTAGTACTGGGGTCCTACTTTGTCTTAAAATCTTTTTTTTTGTTTTCTATTAGTATAGCAGCACCAGGTTTCATTTGGTCTGAATGTGCTTAGTTTATCTTTTTCTACCATTGTGCTTTCAATCTTTCTGTATCCTTTTGCATCTCTTCTAAAGAGTGTGAAATTGGATTAAAAAAAAATTCAGTCTGATAATATTTGATTTTTACTGGAGCATTTGGTCCATTTACAAGCAGTATAATTACTAACAGGTTTGCCTTTTCTATTTATCATCTAATTTTGAGTTATGTATGCATTTTACTTGCTCCATTCTCCCTCCTTTCCCTCTCCCCCAACATCTTTGCCTTTTTTGGGATTGAGTGTTTTTACTATTTCCATGACTTTCCCTTCTACTTTGGAGTGTATATATCTGCTTTAGATGACTCTAAAAATTATAGTACGAAGATTAAACTTATCAAACTCTAAAGTAAATGAATGACTTTTTCTACCTCCCAGAAAATACAAAGATTCAGATCCACTCATCACTCTATGCAAGTACTTAATTATTTTTTACCCTGCAATATACTATTTTTATTATTTTATAAAGTCAGTATTTATTTACATTTACTCATACTTTTATCCCTTTTTGTGCTTTTTATTTCTTCCTAACAGACTTTTCATCTGAAACTACCTTGTTTCTGAGTCAAGTATAACCTTATAGCAAGGATCTGCAGGTGGTAAACTGTCAGTTTTCATTTGTCTGAAGAAGGTCTTCCTGCAGGCTGCCCATAATATTTATCTAAAAGGTCTTTGTTTACCCAACTCATAACATTTATGGGGATCATAGCAAGAGATGAAATGGAAGGCTCTGGACTGTAGCATACCCCATATTCTCTTCCCATCCCCAGCTTTGTCCTCCACTGTGAGGACAAAGCCTTCACCTTGGGAACTTTGGGCAAGGCTCCCGATTGCCCCAGTCTAAGGGTAGGAGTATTTATTTTGTGGTCATTCATTCCTAAAAAATATTTTATCTGTATTAAATTCTAGTTTAATAAGTTCTTTTGTTTCTCAGTCATCAGAATTCTATCATTTGCTGTCCAGAGTCAGCTCTCAGCCTAAAGTCACTCGTTTGAAAGTGATCTGATCTGCTTGTCTGACAACTTTTAAGATTTTCTATTTGTCTTTGTCGTTCTGAAGTTTCACTATGATGTGTTTAGCATGGATTTCCTTTTATTGATTCTGTTTGGGGTTTACTGGACTTGTTGAATTTGAGGGCTGGTGACATTAATGAGTTCTGCAATATTCTCAACAATTATTTCCATAAATGTTGCCTCTAACATTTAATCATTTCATTCATTCAATCATTATGTGTTTATCATTTACCATCCATATGAAAAGCGCTCCTCTTGGCACTGGGAATACAGGTCTGACCAAAATAGCCCTACTAGTGTCACTTGCATTCTACAGAGGACAGAAAACAATGAACATACAAAAAAGCAAAATCCATAGCACTTAAAATGATGAATTAAGAAGAAAAATACAGCAGGAAAGAAGGTAGAGAGTGTCAGAGGCAGAGATGAAATTTAAATAGTATGTTCAAAGAAGACCTCAGTCAGAGAAGGTGATTTGAGTAAATATATGGAAGAAGGAAGGAGGTGAGGTTTTGATATATCTGCAAAGAGAGAATCTCAGGAAGAGGAATTCACAAGTGTAAGAGTCTTGATCATGTTCACAGATCTGTAAGGAAACTGACCAAGCTTATGCAGGGTAGTATTTTCATTTTTTCAGTCCTTTCAAGAACAGCCAGTTAAGGTTCTCATACATAGAAGAAAACAATAGAATTGTTCATTTTCAATGAAGAGGCACATTAAACACAATATTCCTAGAGTAATAAGTGCTGCAAATGCTGATACATATACTACACACACAATGACTATATCCTTTTTTGGTTTATTGAATGAAACTTAGTTTATTCATAATAGCTAGTGGTCTATTTTAACACAGAGCAAGATGTTTTGTTTTTCAGTGATTATTTTTATATTATTTGATCTGATCTTAAAATAGTGGAAATTTCATCCCATCACGTGAAAGTTTTCATATGTAAAAAAAAAGTTACTTTTAACATTCAATTAACACAATTAAAAAACTCTTTTGGAGATAAATTTGGGGAATGATTTTTCTCCTTTGGCTAGAAATGAATATTCCTTTTGAAATTCAGTTTCTACTTGTTGATCAAATTTAACCAAATTTAAGGTAACTTAGAATCTATACAGAAAGTGCATGAAGACTTTGCAGGGCTGTGCATAAGTTTGTGTTTTATTGGCTTCATCATCTTTGATAGAGTTGGTACTAATTAAAGTGCTTTTAAATACTTTAAAAGAACTGCACTTGGGGAAAACGTTTTATCATCTTAAAATATTAGCTACAATTAATTTGCTTTAGCTCTTTTGTGCAAATGATTTATAGAACCTTCAGGGAAATGAGATGAAAGGTGTTCTTTCAGGTCAAGACTGCTTAACCAAATGAATGTCTCCTTTTCTTATCTGGGAATACTCATTTCCTAGAATCATAAGCAAAAGAGGATCCATGTATAGAACTTACTTTGCTTCTCACTTTACTTAAGCCTTTATCTTGGCAAAGATACCATCCTCCATCCCTGGCATCCTACTATGGTTCTTTGGGCTTCTTTTGTTGGGCTTCTAACCTTTTTCCTGTACATATCATTAAAGGTTTCATATCACATATTAACTTTAATTAACATCTGTATGATGACAATTCTAAGATATCTATCTCCATTCAAGACTTCTCTCCTGTTCTAGGGACCTATATATGCAACTGCTTATTGGTTATTTCTGATTTGATGCCTCAAGATTGTTTTATATTTACCCTATCCAATTTATTTTATTCCAAAAATCCCTTTCCTCCTCCCGTATTCTTTATTTCAGTGAATGACATTACTAGCTACTATGAAACTTGAGTGCAATTTATCTTTAACCCTGTTTTATTTCCCTATCCATATTAAGAAGCACCTGACCTTTCCAGAGAATAACTTTTATTTTTAAAAGCTTTACTGAGATATAATTCACATACCATATAATTCACCCACTTAGAACCTACAATTCAGTGGCTTTTAGCATAGTCGCAGAGCTGTATACCCATCACCAAAATCAACTTAGAACATTTTTATTACCCCATAGAGAAACTCCATGCTACTGTGCTATGTCACCCATTAATCTTCTCATTTGTCACAGCCCTAGACAACCACTAATCTACTTTTCTTCTCTATAGATTTATCTATTCTGAATTTTCATGTAAATAGAATCACTTTGCATAATGTTTATCAGTGTTATAGCATGTATCCGTATTTCAATCCTTTTTATGGTAGAATAATTTATCAGTGTATAAATATACCACAGTTTATTCATTTGGGTCGTATCCGTTTTTTTTTTTTTTTGTAGTTGTAAATAACACTATAATAATCATTCGTGAACAAGTTTTTGGTGGACATATGTTTTCATGTATCTTGGGCATATACCTAGGAGTGGCTGGTGGAATCATATGGTAGCTCTGTGTCTAACCATTGGAAGAACCGGCAGATGGTTTTCCAAAACAGTTGCAGCATTTTGCATTCCCACCAGCAATGAATGAGTGTTCCAAGCATTTTTATTATTTGTCTTTTAGGTTATAGTCATCCTCACGTGTGTGAGGCAGTGGTTTTGAGTTGCATTAGCATGAAAGCTGATGATTCTGAGAATAGTTTTCATGTGCTTATTTGCCATTTGTATATTTTCTTTGGGAAAATTCTATTCAGATCCTCTGCCCATTTTTAAACTGGTTTGTCTTTTATTTTTGAGTTCTGATAGTTCTTTATATATTCCAGATGCAAGTACCAGTTATGTATATCAACCAAAGATGGTCTCTGTGTATTTGCCCCTACAGTGTTCATTTCTTCACTGCAGGTTAAGACTTGTTAGCTCAAAAGCCCACTGTGGTAACTCCAGTTTTTACACATCAATCCAAAAAGCAATTTTTAGCCATTTAGAGCCTGCTTGCTTAGCACACCCACAAGACCTCACCCCACATCTGCTAGCAATAGATGACATAAGCCCAGAGCTATAAAGATATCAAGCAACACCCACACTTTAGCCAGCATAGCCCAATAAAGTTTGTATATGCTGCTGCCACCTCATGGTCTTATCTTTTTTCTTGATCAGTCCCCAAAACTCTCGAAGCCCTTATAGTACTTTATCAGATATATGATTTGCAAAATTTTTCTCCCATTCTGAGGGTTGTCTTTTTTCTTTCTTGATGGTGTCCTTTGAAACACAAAAGTTTTCAATTTTGATGATGTCGTTTCTTTTTTCTCTTTTGTTTTTGGTGTAATATCTAAGAAACCACTGCCTAATCTAAGGTCACTAATGTTTATACCTACTTTTTTTTCTAAGAATGTTATAGTTTTAGCTCTTATATTTAAGCCTTTGATCCATTGTAAGTTAAATTTTGTACACAGTGTGAGGTGGGTGCAACATCATTCTTTGTATGTGGGTATCCAGTTGTCCCAGCACCATTTGTTAAAAAGATGATCTTTTTAATACCACTGGTATTGATCTTTTTTCCCCAGTCTTACTGTTGTTACTTTAGTTCATACCACCACTTTTTTCTGCGTTTATATGAAACAGTCCCCTGACTGACTTACATTTGTTTCATCTTGCAAATTTTCTGTACTACAGCCAATGATCTTTCTCAAATAAAAATTCAATTGTGTCCCTCTCTTGCTTAAAACTTAGTAAACTTCACTGATAGCAGGTACAGTGCAAATGTCTTAGTATGACACAGAAGTTTTGTCTTGTCTCCCACACTTGCCCTCTATGCTTCAGCTGTATTTTGTGTACAGCAAGTGCAACCCCTTCCAACTTTGTGCCTTTCATATGCTGTTTCCTCTTCTGGGAAAATCTCAGTCAGTGTTCTTTAGTTCTAACGTAGACATCAATTATTTGAGAACAGTTTCCTTAAACAACATAAGTCAGTTTCTCCCATGGATTTGGACTCGTCCTTATCAAGTGTTTATCACAGAGTACTATAATTGCCTGATGATTGTCTTTCCTCCTCAAGTTTGTAAATCCAGTGAATTGAAGTGAATCCAGTGAATTTCACTCTGGTATTTTCAGGACTGAACATAATATTGGGTACAAAGTAGATATTAAATTAACATTTACTGCATTGAGTTATTTTCCTGTATGTGAAACAAAGCCTGTAAGAAAATGTAATATGAGGCCAATTTCGAAAGGCATAACACTGAGTACTGTAGAAGTAAAAGTATTGATTACTTAATGAAGAATAAGATTGCTATTCTCAAACAGTTTATTGTGCAATTTGCCAAGTTAGGTGTAAACCCATGGAGTATAATAAGCGATAAGTCATCTATATATTTCCAGAAAAAGTGTTGGAGAGGTGTAGCCCTTGATATTGAATACATTTAGAGCAACTTTATATTAGGTAGTTATATTTATTGGGAGGCAGAAAGACACTTGATAATTACAATACGTTATGGTAATTGGAATGATCACATTCGGTAGCATAATAGGAGGGCCTGGTCTAGCTTAAATATTTATGAATCTATGATATATTTGGGAAAATGAATGGCAAAAATAATTATTTTTAGCAACTGGTTAGTAATAAATGAAGAAAATAAAGCATTAATGTAATTATTATGAGTATTTCATCTACATTTATTTCTGATATTTAGAAACAGACAAACTGGTAACATTCCAAAATATCTCCCTTAGTTGGTAAAATATAAATACTCCAAAAGTTGTAGAGGTAATGGCAGTTGGGTTAAATCTCAATTGCTCTGTTAGATAATTAGATCTCATGAATCTTTACTGTGTGGATTAACATTCAGCAAAACCTTATATTACAGGCTGGCTGTTTTACTTTAATCCTTTTATGCCATAAGGTAGAAATTAACCAGAAATTGAATGATGGTGAAACCTTAATAGCTTTAGTAGTTTAAGGCAATTCAAATAATTATACAAAGGAGGTTCTCAGAAAAAAAAAATCCATAATCTACAAAAGTGAAATTTTTGCAAGATATTTTTCTTGTGAGTTATCCAATGTTGTAAAGGCAGTTTTACAAGAATATATATACATAGGAACTCCAGACCCAGCGAGGGTATTTTCCTTCTTTTTTAGTATCCCTGACCTTAGAATAATTAGTTTGTTGTTTTTGAATCAATATTCAAGCTCTTATTATATGTGGAACAGTTCCCAGCTCTTAGCCAACTATCTTCCTTGAGAGGAATAATTAGAAAATAGCGTGACCTTGGAGAGGCAGTAATATTATATTTAGGAAATTAGGCATGAGTGGTGTCATTCTCTGTGCCCACATAGGCTTTGGGAAAGCAAGTGTTTTTCTTCTTAACTACCTCAAGAACAGATGTGAATAAATAGTGTTTCACCAGAAGTAAAAGTAATCCATGGGAACTTTACAACATGCATGTTGCTGTCCATCCGCATTGCACATATAAATGATGCTGAATGAATTGGAGGTCACCTCAGTACCAGTGCCCCAGTGGAGAGGCCATTGGCACATTGATATAGATTTTCCTGCCACAACCTATTTCTATCTTATACTTGATCCAGTCACTCTTTCATTATCCAAAGACTACAACGAGGGATCAGCTGTAACTGTTTAACAATGTCATGTTCTAGAGAGAGACTCAGACAAGGAGACTCTTAAAGAGCTCAGGTATTCACACAAAAATGCTACTGTAGGAAGATAATAATTAATATCATAAAGTCATAGCCCTATCAAGGGATCTCATAATTAATTCCAGCATATTATAGGATATTTTGGACATAGAATGGATGGATGGGTGGATAGACATCTAGAACCATTACATTTCCAATTTTCAAATGAAACTGTGCTGCTGCTGAAGATAGTGACCACTGAAGAAAGACATATAATTTGAAATTAGAGAAAAATATGCTCAGAACTAATCAAATAGAAGGCAAATAATCAACAAATTATAATTAACTGGATAGAGACCAATAATTAGACTGCATATTTTTCCCATTCAGTTTAAAAAGTGACTATCAAATCATGGGGCTTGACATTTAAGTATAGGCATAATATGCCTATAATTTCTGAAACCCTATTTATTTATAATCAGCTTAACATTTGTTACTTTTTCTGGAGTTTGATTGTTAGACTCAAGCGGTTTTTATGACAATAGTTTTAACGGGTTTCGATGAAAATAACTATGTAAACAAAATGGAATATAATTATGCAAAACTGATATTGCTACATATGACTGCTGTAGATATGTGTGTATATATATATATTATATATTAATACCCATATCTGTATGTATCAATAGCCATGTTCATTTTAGTGTACTAATATGAATATAGAGTGTCACTCCTACTGTATTTTGAAATGAGAAAAATTACGTTCAAAACATTTTTGAGCTATCCACCCACAATAAACTTTAGAAAATCAGACTCTGAAATACAGTGCAATTAGAGTTTTAAAATAGTGCTATCAAATTTCACAACTCATTTGGAAGTTTTAGTGTCATCACATACTGTGCACATGGATGCCTTGAACAGGTTTTTGACTTCTTAATGTAGATTTTAAACAAAGCCTCTTTCAAAATCACAAGTTGTGTTTGTGTCAGCAGTGGTGATACATAGAGTAGACATGTAAAACCTTGTCTTTAAACTGAGATCTAAAAGTATCTGAGAATCTAACAAACAACTGGACCCTTGGCAATCCATTAGATAATCAGACTTTGTCGAAAGTAGGAAAAGAGCGAAGGTGTTAAGTTAGGTCAAGAGGCACAATAAAATAACAAAAGATAACTTTGTATTATAGCTAGTGGTCTGAGAATTATTTTCAGTTTTTTCAAATATCTGATGTAGATGTGACTATAGGTAGTGTTCACTGAAACTCAGCATCCTGGCATCCTCAAAGATGTGTCTGTGTGATTTTTCTTTAGAAGATGTTGTAGTTATTCCTAAGTTTTGGCACCATGAAGTCTAAGTACAAGGTAACTGTTAGAAAATCCCCCCTCCCCTTTTTGGTGATTTTAAAGACAAGAGGAGCTGAACAGAAATTAATGTGTCTTGTTGATATACTTCTTATATTATAATAAAGATTTTAGCTTTGTTTTATGAAGGGATATAAAATTGAAGGGATTAAATTACACACAGATAGATATGTTGAGCTTCTCAATTTGGGATGTGCTGACAGTATAAACAGCTCCAAAACTCTGGGTTTTATGCTTTCATTTCCTTGAAGTTAAGCTACTTTCTCTTGAGCCTTAAAAGGAATCCAGCAATTTATCGTTATATTAGCTTTTAATAAATATCCTAGCTACACAAATAACCAGGTGATTTTGGGTAAACCTGTAGAGTCAAACTTGAATGTTTCTAACAAATAAAACACATATATTTACAATATTCATAGTTATTATTGTGCTATAGTATCAGTAAGATTTTTAAGGCATATACCTACCATCTAAGATACTTTTAGGAGAAGAGTTGAGCACTGGGGAGACTCAGGAGTAGTTATGTTTTTTATTTAAATGGATGACATAAACTTTTGCAAGCATTTTTCCTTCTCCTTTCATGGTGACTTACAGCATGGACACATCCTCAGCTGGAGTTGACAAGTGCTCACAGACTGATTAGGAGACACATGTTCCTGGTTTCTACATAGGGATGTGCGTTTCCAGTTGATGGGTTCATTGAAGTAGGAACCCAGCTAGAAATGCTAAGTTCTATTGCTATGTTCTTCCATTTTGAGAAATGGATGGTAAGAAAAAATAATTTGCTTAGATTAGATTGAAGCAGCACATCTAGTAGTAATGGCCAAGAGGTTACTAATGCCACACTTTTAATTTCTAATTGATTTGTTCTGCTGGGTTCTTAAACAGTGATTGTGATAAATTTAATACAACATACTAGGCATGCAGCAAAATACAAAAATGCAAGGATATATAGCTATTAAAATTTATACTACTCAAACTTATCAGATCTTGTCTGGAAAAGTATATCCTCAAGGCTTGTTGCAGAAAATTTTAAACTGCTTTTCAAAAATCAGAAACCAATGTCGTGCTCTAACTGTCCCCCTGGATTCTACCAACCTGGCCTCACTCCTGAAATTGTCTTCTCTCTCCACGTTGTCATCACCTTTTTTATTATTTTCTGAGACTTAACCTCATGATACAATTATGCTGTA
This sequence comes from Phocoena sinus, assembly GCF_008692025.1. Taxonomy (NCBI): domain Eukaryota; kingdom Metazoa; phylum Chordata; class Mammalia; order Artiodactyla; family Phocoenidae; genus Phocoena; species Phocoena sinus. The sequence continues at coordinate 23,503,337 of NC_045767.1, forward strand.
ATATCGTCCATTTTAAGAATCAGCAAACAAGCAATCCTCTCTTGATGTCATTTTCCTTTGTTGCTTAACGCAGTGATTTTCTCTTTCCTGTTTCTTTACTCCTTATCGTAGCAACTTTTCTTAAAGGTGCCTCCCATTCCTTGCGTCCCATTCTCCTCTAATCAATTCCAATTGGAAGTGGTCGGCCCCACAGCTCTGCTAAAACTGATCTTGCCAATATCATCAGTTACCCGTGTTGAAAGATCCGGTGGTCACTTGGTTTTTCTCATCTTACTTGAACTCTCAGTACTGTTGGATAATGTTGATACACTGTTCTTCGTCCTCTTGATGCATTTTTTTTCTGGTTGCTGTAATACCTTGAATGCTTTATTTTCCTCCTCCATCACCAGCCATCAGTCAATTTTCTTTGTCAGTTCTTACTAATAGGCTTGATGTCCAAATTTGGGATGCCCCATGGCTCGGTTTTAAGTAAGCCTGTTCCTCTTTTCTGTTTATACACTCTTCATAGATTATCTCCTCGAGTGCTTTTCTTTAAATATAGCCCTTTATGCTGGTGGCTACCAAATTAATACCCTAGATCTACCATTCCTCTGAAATGCCAACTACCTACTAGGATGCTTATGAGACATGTCAGAGTTAACTGAGCAACACACAATCTTGATGTTCATTCTGACCCACAAATACATTTCTCCTCCAGTGTTTCCTTTCTTAGTACATATTTTCATTATCCTTGCTATTTGAAGTTATTTAAATATAATCCATTATCTTATCTTTATGACATCAATAACCTAACTTATCTCTCTGCTTCCATCTATATGCATTGTTAAAAAACAAATCTGGACTTAGGTAAGGAGAGACTTTATTCAAAAGGATTATTGCAAGAAGAGGGAAAGGGCAATAGGGAGATGAAAACTCTTAGAAACAGGGAATGCTTTCCTATCATGAGTTCTGCAAGCACCTGAGCAATTGGGCTAAAGAAGATTTTCTCCTGTGGGGAGGAATAAACAAGGCTAGGAAAATGGAATGTGAGGAAGGGGGATGAGAGGGTAGCTTGAAAGGATAGAAAATCAGAGAATATTTTATCATGAATCCAGCCTGTTTTTAGGAGAGGGTGTATGCTGACAGCCTGAAGGTGCGTCCAAGTTCAGGAGTCTTGGAGGAAGGAGAAAAAACCGACCATGTTTCATTAACGAGCATTTTATTCTGATTGATCAGTGGCACAAGCAGTTCAGCCAATCATTTATAAAAGGGGATTTGGAGGGTCTGTGTCTGGCCTTGTGAGAGGTAAATGTGTTGTGGGGTATCTGTGAGTGTTACTAAGTCTTCTGGGGAAGGATGTTCCTTTGCAGTAAGCCATTTCCAAGAACACAAAAAGGGGGATTTCTTAACTGTCACTGTTTTCCAGGAGCACAGGGCTTAGGTAAAAGTCAGTGTTGACAGAAGTGTCCTATCATCTATTCTTCATTGATTGGGGAGAATTATCTTTCACAGAGTATGAATGGTTCTCAATTTGTATTTCACTAGATGATATATTTTGACAGAAATTCAGCTTTGACTCAGGTTTACTCACTAATTACTGAAGTACAGTGGAGTCATAAAAAATTTTTTTGTGGGGACCATGTGACTCCTATACCCTAGATTCATTATTTCCTATGGATATTTTAAATGTTTTCTTACTTTAAAGAGAAGAAATAAAGTATTATTTCATGCCTGATCATGGTAATGCCCCAAAGTTTTACGTTGTACCAGTTGAGAATATTTCAACTGTTACTCTATAGACCTAAAAGGCATATTTGCACTGCCCTTAGCCTGTGTTCTCTCCTTCCCATTTTTTAATGGTCAGAATACAACAATTTTCTGTTCACAAATAATTTCTCCTCCTCTTCACTCCTGGGATCAAAATAAAAATCAAAGTCACTTCTAGCCTATAGCATTTTGACTGAACTCTGTCAACCAGGAAATAAGAATAACTTTTTCATTCTTTTCCCAGGTATTTGACAATTTTCTATAGTCAGAAGCAGTTTTGTCATTAAGAGTTTAGTGACTTTTGAATGAATCTGTAATATGGAGACAGTAATTAATGTTTGAAAAATTCTGTTAATTTTTCTTGTGCAAAAATCCTTTAATGGCACAGTTCAAAATGCCTCATCACTAAAGAATTCTGGATTATTGGTGATATATAAATGTTGAATAAAGGGAGGAATATTGGGAGACAAAATTATCTGGGACTATGAAGGACTACTCATCTAAGAGTAAAATATTTAATGTTCTGATAGGTTTGACACATTCAGATTTGATTTGAACCACTGTTGATGAAACAGATCCAACACATTGGATGGAATTCAGCTGCACAAGAACATAAAGTGTCAGTGTTAAAATCAGTCAAGGCAAGCACATCATGATTTCAGGTGACTAGGACTCTAGAAGCAGAACAGCAGCTAGCACTTAGGTGTATGGAGAAGACGCTCCAAAGTCAAGTCTGGGAAGGACTGGGTCGGATGCCAGGTCAACAGCCAAGAGGTCCAGCATTCTACTATCCAGACTCAGTGTATAATTGTGGTTCTAAATAGGAAATTGGATCAAGCTGACAGAGATTGAGGGAAGAATGCCTGAATTTCAAAAAAAACAGCCCTAGAAACATATAGATAGCAACCTCTGGATAGTTTTCTTATCCTGGTCAGTGTTGGCTGCAGAAACCGGGTGAGGCCAGCAACGTATTGAAGGGACTCAATGCCAGCAGCCAAGAAGGCCTAAAAAAAAATGAGTCGGTTCAATATTTACATAATTCTGGAAAGCATCTTTATCAAGCTTCAGCAAATTATAACTTTCACTTAATATTCTCAACTCACACTTGTACAACTGAGGTTTATATAGATAGTGTCTATATTTGCCATGAATACATGCATATGTGGCAGCCCTGCTTTTGACACTTAGTACATTTGTTTATACTCTGCCATTTACTTTCCTCCATTTTGCCTAATTTTGCAATATGATAATGGGAAAATATACCTGCAGTTTGCATTTTATTTTCATTACCTCTTGTCAAGAAAAAAAAGTTTAGTTTATAATCAATTATTACAATGTTATCCTATTCTGAATTCTGCACGTGGACATGTTTCCTTCGATTAGCAGAGTATTGACAGTTTGAAAAAATGTACTTAGGCAGATCATGTATTCTCCAGATTTCTATAGTCCTGACAACTCCATTTTGTGTTAAGCCAGCTGCTGCCTAACTTTACAAAGCCTGCCTGGCCACAGAGCCATTTAAAATTTAAACCTTTCCTTTATATGCATGGAATGGTATGAGGACGAAGGTAAGCACTGGAAAGAAAAATGATTTTTCACGTATTTGAATCTGAAAACCTATTTTATGCAGAACCAAACTAAGCATCTGATACACTGCGTCCTTACAAATAGAGTTATAATCACTTTGGAATTAAATAGGAAGAGGTCCTATACTTAAATAAAGCTTTCTTTATTATATTTTTTCTATACTATATAGCCATATTAATTTATTTTCCCCCTTTGCTTTCATGATATCAAAGCAATGCATACTCATTTTGTGAGTTTTCAAAGTGCAGAAAAGAGTGGAGATATAGGAAAATTGACTCTTAAATACATCATACAGATGTAACCAATGTTGAAATTATGGTATATTTCGTTCATATTTTTTATACATCTTTATGTATCTATGTATACACCTTATATATCATACCTATATATGAATATAAATATGCAGATATCTAATCTCTTTTTTAATTGAAAATGGATCAAAACAAAAGGGACAAAACGTCTTAGTACTGTTTTATTTTATTTTTGTTATTTTCATTCATTTGATTTAATTTTTAGATTCCCCATATAAGTGTAACAAATTATTTATCTTTTTGTGTCTGACTTATTTCACTTAGCATAATGCCCTGTAAAACCCTCCATGTTGTTGCAAATGGCAAACTTTCATTCTTTTTTTAAATTTTATTTTATTTACTTTTTTATACAGCAGGTTCTTATTAGTCATCAATTTTATACACATCAGTGTATACATGTCAATCCCAATCTCTCAATTCATCACACCAGCATCCCCACCCCCCCACGGCTCTCCCCACTTGGTGCCCATATGTTTGTTCTCTACATCTGTGTCTCAACTTCTGACCTGCAAACCGGTTCATCATTTCTAGGTTCCACATACATGCATTAATATACGATATTTGTTTTTCTCTTTCTGACTTACTTCACTCTGTATGATAGTCTCTAGATCCATCCACGTCTCAACAAATGACTCAATTTCATTCCTTTTTATGGCTGAGTAGTATTCCTTTGTATACATACCCCACATCTTCTTTATCCATTCATCTACTGATGGACACTTAGGCTTCTTCCAGTCTTGGCAATTGTAAATAATGCTGCCATGAACATGGAGGTACATGTATCTTTTCAATTAATGTTTTTGTTTTCTTTGGATATATACCCAGCTGTGGAGTTGCTGGATCATTTGGTAGCTCTAATTTTAGTTTTTTTGAGGAAACTCCATACTGTTTTCCATGGTGGTTGCACCAATTTACATTCCCACCAACAGTGCACAAGTGTTACCTTTTTTCCCCCATCCTCGCCAACATTTGTCATTTGTGTTATTTTTGATGATAGCCATTTTGACAGGTGTGAGGTAATGTCTCACTGTGATTTTGATTTGCATTTATCTGATAATTAGGGATGTTGAGCAACTTTTCATGTGCCTGTTGGCCATCTGCAAGTCTTTTTTGAAGAAGTGTCTATTCAGGTCTTTTGCTCATTGTTAATCAGGTTGGTTGTTTGTTTTTGGCACAGAGCTATTTATATTTTGGATATTAACCCCTTATTGGTGCTATCATTTGCAAATATTTTCTCCCATTCTGTAGGTTGCCTTTTTGTTTTTTTGATGGTTTCTTTTGTTGTGCAAAAGATTTTAAGTATAATTGGGTCCCATTTGTTTGTTTTGGCCGTTCTTTTCCCATAGGAGACTGATCCAGAAAACGTTGCTACGATTTATGTTAGAGTGTTCTGCCTATGTTCTTTTGTAGGACTTTTATGGACTCTAGTCATACATTTACGTCTTTAATCCATTTTGAGTTTATTTCTATATATGGTGTGGAAAAATCATCCTAATTTCATTCTTTTTACACGTAGCTGTCCAGTTTTACCAGCATTACTTATTGAAGAGACTGTCTTTTCCCATTGTATATTCCTGACTTCTTTGTCATAGATTAATTGACCATAAGTGTGTGGGTTTTTTTCTGGGCTCTCTATTCTGTACCATTGATCTATGTGTCTGTTTTTGTGCCAATATCATATGTTTTGATACCTTTGTAGTATAGTCTGAAGTCAGGGAGTGTGATACATCCACTTCTGTTCTTTTTTCTCAAGGTTACTTTGGCTCTTCAGGGTCTTTTGTGTTTCCATACAAATTTTAGAATTATTTGTTCTAGTTTTGTGAAAAATACCACTGGTATTTTGATAGGGATTGCTTTGAATTTGTAGAGTGCCTTCGGTAGTATGGTCATTTCAACAATATCAATTCTTCCAATCTGTGAACACAGTATATCTTTCCATCTGTGTATGTCATTCTCAATTTCTTTCATCAGTGTCTGAGTACAAGTCTTTTATCTCCATAGTTAGAATTATTCCTAAGTAGTTTATTCTTTTTGATGTGATGGTAAATGGGGTTGTTTTCTTAATTTCTCTTTCTAATAGTTCACTGTACCTGTATAAAAATGCAGTAGAATTCTGTATATTAATTTCATGTCCTGCAAATTTACTGAATTCATTAATGAGGTCTAATAGTTTTTTGTGGCATTTTTACGATTTTCTATGTATAGTATCATGTCATCTGCAAAGACAGTTTTCTTTCTTTCCAATATGGGTTCCTTTTATTTGTTTTCCTCTCTGATTGCTGTGGCTAGGACTTCACATACTACGTTGAATAAAATTGGTGAGAGTGGGACTTCTCTTGTTCCTGATCTTAGAGGAATTGCTTTCAGCTTTTCACTGTTGAGTGTCACATTAAGTGTGTGCTTATTATATATGGCCTTTATTATGTTGAGTTATGTTCCCTCTATATCCACTTTGTGGAGAGTTTTCATCATAAATGGATGTTGAATTGTGTCAAAAGCTATTTCTGCATCTATTAAGTTGATCATGTGATTTTTATTCTTCAATTTGTTTATGTGGTGTATCACATTGACTAATTTGCAGATATTAAACCATCCTTACATCCCTGGGATGAATCCCACTTGATCATGTTGTATGATTCTTTTAATGTATTGGTGAATTCAGTTTGCTAATATTTTGTTGAAGATTTTTGCATCTATGGTCATCAGTTACCGCCAACCTATTGGCAGGCAGAGCCTGTCCTGCTGTCTCTGGCTATAGGACCCAGGGCTTCCAGAGCTGGTATCTGCCTGCTGGTGGGTGGGGCCAAGGCCCAGGGCTTTCTGGGGCTAGTGCTGGCATACTGGTGGGTGAAGTTGTGTCCCAGGATCTCTGGCTGCAGGGCCCTTGGGGTCCCGGAGCTGGTGTCGGCCTGTTGATAAGCGGGGTCAGTTCCTGATACAGCTGGCTGTGGGGCCTGAGGCATCCTGAAGCTTCTATTGGCCCACTGGTGTGGGGTCCAGATCCTGGGCTGCTGGCTGAGGAGCCCAAGGTGTCTCAGAGCTGGTGTTAGCCTGCTGGTGAGTAGGCTGTGTTCTGCCATGAGTTTCCTGGGCTAGGATCATCCTGGTTTGTGTGTCAGCCCACTGGTGGGCAGAGCTAGGTCCCAGGGTCTCTGGCTGCAGGGCACTGGGAGTCCTGGGGTTAGTGTCTATGCATTGGTATGTGGGGGCAGGTCCTGAGATGTCTGGTGGACAGGATGTGTCCTGGGATGGCTGTGGGCTCAGGGAGTCTGAAGGCAGCCTGCCTGCTGGTGGGTGGGGCTGTGTCCCTGCCCAGCTAGTTACTTGGTGTGAGGTGGCCCAGCACTGGTGCCAATAGGCTGGTGGGTGGTGCCAAGTCCTAGCGCTAATAAGCTAGATGAAGGTTTCCAAAATGATTCTTGCCAGCACCAGTGTCCACGTGGTGGAACAAACTCTTCAGAATAGCTGCCACCAGTCTCTATTTGCCCAGGGTGAACTCCATAGCCTCCTACCTTTCCAAGAGATTCCCCAAGATTAGCAGGGGCTCTGACCCAGACTCCTTTCAAATTACTTCTTCTGCCTTGGGTCCCAGAGGGTGTGTGATTCTGTGTACACCCTTTAAGAGTGGAGTCTCTGTTTCCCATAGCCCTCTGTGTCTCCCAGAATTAAGCCACACTGGTCTTCAAAGCCAAACATTCTGGACGCTACTTTTCTCACTGCAGAACACCTGGGTTGGGCAACCCGATGTGGGACTCGGACCCATTGCTCCTTGGGGAGAACCTTTTCAATTGGAATTATCCTCCCATTTGTGGGTCACCCAACTGGGGGTGTGTGTCTTTTTGGGGAAGGAGGGTATGTATCTTGACTATACTGGGACTCTGCCCCTCCTGCCCATCTCCTTGTGGTTCTTTCTTTATATCTTTAGTTGTAGAAGATTTTTTTCTGCTAGATTCTGTTTTTTCTCATCACTAGTTGCTCTGTAAATGGTTTTAATTTTGGTGTGCCCTTGGAGTGGGCTGCTCAGTGTCTTCTTACTTTGCCATCTTGGCCAAGTTCCTCCCAGTGTCTTATTTTAAATGGATATTATTCAAAACACAAGAGGACTGTTGTAAATAATAATGCATGATAATATTATTGTGTATATGTTTTATATTATAGTATGTATAAAACAGCTTTTCATTCAGCATAAATTATCTTGACTTGAGTGATTAAAAGTGATTTGAGGCATTGATATGATTTATATTGTATGTGATTTATATATTTTGGAAATATGTAATTATATAAATAATACCCATATTTGTATTCCTCTAATTTCCTAGAGTTGATGCATTTCAGTAAATAAGTCAAAAGGCTATATTATAAAATTATTTTAATTTATTTATCTGTTTTAAATTAGAGTCATGAGGAGAGATTAGAAATTAACTATTTAAATTTAATAATTTAGCAGACCATGATGTTTAGTCACAGAATAAATGATCTAAGTTTAAATTACTAAGGATAGACCTGGAACCAAATGTTAATTCATTTTTTAACTGTATTTTTAACTAATAAAGCTTTACTTTGTATTAAATATTTAAAGATAGATTATTTTTTGGTAGAAAAAATTTATTTAAATTCTGAAGATTTTAGGTATCAGCAGTAAAAAGAGGCTGTGTGATCTAGCAGTATACCACATCTCCCATTGGTAACTGTCTACATTGCCGGTACAACAAGATACAGAGATTATGTCAAGAGAAGTAAAACCTATTAGTAATGATAGTATCATAAATAATTGCCTGTTCTGGAGCAGTGGTTTCTGTTGTGGAGTAATGCTTCAATGGGGCACAGAAAAAGACAATTGAGCTGTTGTTCATACTTTATTTTCTAGTAAGAATAAGAGAGAAGTTAGTCCTTAAACTGGACAGGGAGTAGGTATCTTCACAGTTCATAAGTTGTCCAGCCATAAGTTCATATGAGAAGCAGACCTGACAAGTATTTTCAGTCAAAACACTACCATGTATAAAAAAAAAAAAAAAAAATTAACATCTTAATAAAAGTATTCATTTTCTCAAGAAGGCAAGAGACCTAAAATTTTTTAAATTCATGGTTCAAAATGTGCCCTTACACAGCTCATTGTCAGATTGGTCACATTTCTACAGTGGCTTTTGCTGCCAATGACCCAATGGTGGAAAGTCTGTTATTGTTTATGGCTTATGTCTCTCATTTGTCTTCAGAGGATTGTGACGTGTTGCAATTTATTTGTGCCAAATTTAATGGGTAGTTCAGATCTTTGTTTTATCTTTGCTACCTATCACAAAATACACAAGTGGATTAAACTTTTCCAAAAATAAACTCTAAGTTGAAAAGTAAAACTACTGCTGTAAATAAAAGTGGACAAGTTCAATGGCAGAGCTGTGATTTATTTGTTTTAATATTCTTCAATGCCAGAATATAAGAAAAAATGAGAGCAATATAATCATACATATAAATGAGTTGGTCAAAAATTCAAATTATAAAGAGAGAGGTATATATGTATACTGTTAAAAATCAACCTTACTCTGAAGCATATTTGCCCTGAGATATTTGTGAATTTCTGAGCACATTTACTTAAAATAAATCTACTTAAGTATTGGTAATATGTGTTTACAATTTTAATTTATAATAGCTATTTTGGTTTTCCTATCTATACAGGGTCTGAAACCTTTTAATTTTGCTCCTGAAACTCTAGTGTCTAAAACAGTGTCTGGAACATAATAGAATTTCACTAAATATTTATTGAGTGAATGAATATTATGCATGGGAATAAAAATACTGAATATTTTGCACACCTATATAAATATTAAAGATATAAATAGCATATGTATATGTGTGTGTACATAGATATATAAATATAATTGTTAACTGCATCTGTCAATGTGAGATGCATAATCTACTAATGTTATGTAAAACCAACCCAAATCAGCCTCACTGCTCTGATAATTATATCTAGGTATCTTGAATCAGATAAGCCATTTGAGTTTATCCAATCTGACTATACTTGTATCTGGGAAGAATACTTCCGGCCCCTAAGACATAATTGTTGTAAAGCAAAACCATTAGATGAGCTGGAAAAAGGCACATAGCTCCTGGAATTAGAATGGCACATGATGGGTGAGGAGACAATGTTATAAAAGCTTCCTGTTAGGGAAGCTGGAAAGAGAGGGTTTGGCCACAGTGTCAGAAAATGTGAAAGATAAGCAGAGCAGGTAGCATTTGATCCACTGAGGAAACAGAACTTCAAAGGCTTACTTTCACCAAACATTGTTCTAGATGCTTCCTCATCAGCCCCCTCACCATATGAGAGGCGTGTTTTCCCTGAATGATAAGAACCAGACATAAATAGTATTCCACAGCCTATTTTATTTAATTTAAATTTTTTTGTATCTCTCAAATATTGCAAAAATGTATTTTCCACCTCTCCTTTTTTACAATTTCCATTTTTTTCCCGTAATGCTCACAGAAACTTTCTTTAGAGAAAGCATGTTGGTTATTACCTGTTGACCTCTTCCTTTTTAAATGTCTTTAGATCAATTTTATAAAGAATTTTTTCAACAGCAGTAAAATATAGTATTTCCTTTTGTTTCTAAAGAAAGCTTATGCTGTTAATAGCATAGCTTAAATTCATTGGTAACATGAAAAATGACAATCCTTTTCATTTATGAAGAATTCTAGTTTTAGCTTCACATTTTGAAATCAAACTTAATTTTTAGTTATAAAAGCACTCAAGTTTCAAAGGGCTTAGCTAATCAAGAAAACATTAGGATACCACACGCTGAATTCCTTGAGAATGTCTAATGCTTGGAGTCAGGTGTTTTTTTTCTTTCTGCTTTTGAGAAACACTGATTAAAGTTGACAGATTTTTAGTTCCAGGGAATGGAGTTCAATGCTGTGTGGTATATGTCAACCAGTTAAAAGGGAAATTTAAGTCCATTTATTCATTAATAACAAACTTTCATTGTACTAGCTGCTAATATTGTACTGGTGAGTAAAAGAATCTTGGTTACTGTCCTTGATCTGGCAGGGATGGCAGATGAGAAACAAGCAAGAACAGTGAATTAATATTTAAAATGAGATATGAAGACTTTTTAAGGAGGTGGCAATGAAGTGTGCCTTCTGTTAAGAACTGAGTTTACATCAATTCACTTCAAGAAATATAAGTGCAGTGATACATACAAGGCTGTAGAATAGACAAAGATACAAAGAAGAAAAGTAACAAGCATGGACCACAAGGAGGTTGCTGAATGATAGCATCCATGCCTATTTAGAATGTTTGTTTTTTTAAAGATAAGCCTTTCTTTCTTATTTATTTATTTATTTCTGACCACACCAAGCGGCACGTGGAACCTCCCTGACCAGGGTTCCAGCCTGTGCCCCCTGCAGTGGAAGAGCGTAGTCTTTAACCACTGGACCACCGTGAGTTCTGTGCTTTGCTGAAATGAGTGCTAAATTCAGCTTTTAACTTACTACATTACCTACTTATTACATTATGTAGCTAATAAGAAGTTAATCTTATCTTTTCACGGTAAGTTACTCAGACAAATAATTTCCTCTTTTTTTCCAAGTAGAATTCTAGTTATCAATAGAATTGATTTGGGGGAGGGGAGTATTTTTACTTTTAACAATGAAAAAAATTACCATGAATTCAATAATGCTTAAATGTGTTTTATTCAGAGGATACTTGCTATATATTTGAAGTCTATATATATCTACGCAATGGAAGTATTGTGCATATATGGTTGCAGTGGCTTATTGTTAAAGCTGGAAAACATTACTATATTTGCCTAAACTGGAAAACATCACTAAATTTGACTTTATTTCATGGTGATGGAAAATCTCATACAGTAAAATGTGTTTGATGTTTCAAATATGTAAAAGATATGTTGAGTGTGTGTGTGATACACACTGTTATTTACATTTGAGAGATTTGAGAGATGCGTATATATTTATATTGTACATGTGACTGAATTTTTAAGAACTTATTTAGTTTTAAAAGCAGCACTTGACACAAATGAAATAGATATCACCTGAGGGGAAATCGAGGCTTAGAATGGTTTGAGGACTTCTCAATATCACACAGCTGTGAGAAATAAAGTGAAAGATTGACCCTTACTTTGTTAACCATTATTCAGAATCGTATTATTAGTTTCTTATGCTGAATTTATATTCATATAACCTAGAAATATGCCTTTAAAAGGCATTGGCACATTTTCTAAATTATGCTTTTATATTCATGTAAATACCAGTGACAACCTCGAATTTGTTGATTTTATTGTAATGAGGATTGAGGAAGGTGGGCAGCTGTTTTTTGAATTAAGCAAAAGAAGACACTAATAATCTATCTTGGTATATAAATATTTTGCAGTGTTTGATGATCTATGTGAAATCCCAGTTGGGCACTAAGAAATGTTCTATATTTTCTCAGATTTTCTTCCAGCCATGAGATTCTGTACACTGATATGAATGATGCTGGTAATGTTGAAATAGTGTGTTCTAAGTTTGGGGAATTTAGTTGTCATTGGCTTAAAATAGATTTTTGTGCCTGAATCACAAAGCATTCTTTAACTTGGACCCTAGGCACTTCTAGTCTGGAAGGAAGGTGTACAGATTACCACTGTGAACTTAGTCTAGCTCTCATCATCTGTAATTTTAAATGAACCTTTAATGACATATTACATTCTGCTGTCATCTCAGTTAATCAAGTATCCCCTTAAATTGGAAGTTGGTGCTTTAGTGGATTTAACAGATTGTACAATGAAAAGGTTAACTGAAACAATTAGACACTATTCTGTAGCCTGAAAGCAAATAATGTCACCTGCCAGAAAAACTGGAAATAGCAGGTGAATCACCCCCGGAGCATATTTCTTATGCTCTGATTCCATGTTGTTTGACTACTCATAACTGCCAGGGACTGAAAAGAGCCTAAAAAGGACTTACTTATAGGAATTAAATGGTGAAACCAACAGAGTGAAATGATAGAGAAAAATCTCAATTTAATAGTTTGGAAAATTATGCTTTTTGGTAAGATGGATTTGTAATTTTTTTAAAATGCAATTTAAAAGTGTAATAATAAAAAAAACCAAGCAGTGATCCCTCTATGAGAAGCATGTCCACAGGTTCTTTGCTTGAATGTTTGGAGGAAAATATTTGAAGTAAAGAAAGCTTCTTACATTTCTAGAAAATATCTGCAGGTGGGGGAGATGGTGTTCTTTTGAGGGGTATTTGTGACTCCACTGTAACTCAGATTCTGTTTTCCAGTCTAACTGTAATTCCATCTTCTCAGCAACATTGTTTGTCTCCACATTCTGTTGCTTGTGTCTTTTCCAACAGAAAAGCCTTCTCTGACACACCACTGTAATATATTTCCAAACCTGCAATGTCCACTCACATGCAGGTGCTCCATTGTGATATTTCCAGCTTAAGACATTAAGAGTAATGACATTATTGCTGTTGGAGAGCTTCCTTTTATGTGACTACTTCTCACTGGGGCGAGAGGAGATCTCAGCTTAAAAATGCCTTTTCTATTTATCCAATTCAGAAGGATAGCACTGCCTCTTCATTATGACACTGAAGAGAATATAAATTAATATATTAACAGGTAAACACCATAAAATAAAAGACCATCACTGGTTAGGGAATGCTATTTGGGCATAATATTTTGTCTCTTTTTATTCAGAATTCTAATTACAGCTCTTATATATTAAATCTTTTTTTTTTTTTTTTGGTGCTAGATATTGCAGGGCTTTTTCACATAACACCCATTTTATATGCTCATTATGAAAAGGAGCAAATGGAAGCTCAGGCAAAATTCCTTCCTAATGTTTCAGAGCTGTAGCACTATTGTTAGACTGAAAATAGCAAACTGTCAATGCTGAGCAACTCTCATACCTTGCTGATGAGTGTGTGAAATGGTATAACCACTTGGAAAATAGTTTAGTTTTATCTACTAAGTCCGAACATATGCATACCTATGAAGCAGAAATGTTATATCAAGATATAAACTCAAGAGAACTGAATTCACACATGCAACAAGAGACATGCTGTTACTATTATAACAAAGTGCTTTGAGAGGAAGATAAGATGAAGGAAGTCACTGTGTTTCAGTCTGGCTTCAGCTTCTTTGAGCGTTACTTTATAAGAACACTCTCTGAGTCAGTAGGTAAGATCAAAAGAGATACCTCAAAAACATGGGACTCAGGGTGGTTGGAGATTTTAGCATGGGGCTTACATATTTATTTAAGGAATGACATATTTAAGCATTATTGAATTCACGGTAATTTTTTTCATTGTTAAAAGTAAATATTTAAGGCAAATATTGGAAAGCATAAATCAGTATAAGACCCTTAAAATTCAAGCAATAGGAGTGTGTAATCTGATATCTTTTCCAACTTTGTGATTAATCACCTACTTGCACTTGCATAATATTACTTGCTAAGGACAAATACCTTGAATAGCTAGTAGAGCAAAATCGTTGCTTTCAGAAAATAGTTTACAAAAAGTATGTTTCTGTAATATACGTTGGTGGACTCCAAACCTCATATTAAGTTTTACTCCTAAAAAATCCTTTTTTTTGTTTGCAAACGTAATTTTTTGAAAAAGAACTTAACACCTTGGGTGACATGACTTGAATTTCATTTTAATGTTGCTTTGATAACTTATCCATTACAATCAAGTACGTGCTCTGTTTTCTATCCATATTTGTTGAACTGCAACAAAAAATGGAAATGTATCCAACCCTTTCCCTCTTTTCCCTCCCAATAGCCCATATGTATGTTGCAAATGCACTGTTGAGAGGAAATATGGAAGTATTCCTCGATCCACAGGGAAGTGCATAGAATAAATTAAATGAATCAGCACAGTATACCCTTTGATCTAATGAGTCCAATATGAGTAGTAGTTCAGGACATTTGGTAGGAATTAAAGGATACAGATCCTTTCTCTGGATGGTGTTTTGTGCTCTTGTAAGAACTAGAATAAAAGTGCTGTATTTATTTTGCTATCATGATCTGAGAATGAATTTGACTTATACTCGTAGGACAGAGCTAAGGTAGTCGCGCTCTCTCTCTCTCTTTCTCTCACGTGCGTACATACACACACACACGCACACGCACACAAACAAGATGTGGAGTCTTTATAAACTGAATGTTGACCCTGACACATCTCTTGACATTTAGTCATGTGGGACATTTTCCTGCATCTTTTGCTAGTTTGATTTGGTATTATTAAATTTTCAATCAAAACTATATAACTGATGCCATATTTGGTACCAAGAATGAGGTTTCACAAGTAACAGGCTCTAAAATACTGGATTGCCCGAATTCTGTTAGGATATGGTAGGTGAGAAATTGAAGATATTAGTTATTTAATTGCTCAACATAAGGTTAAAGGATTTTTCTTTTACTGTGGATCTCATATCATATACCTACTGAGGCTTTGGTATTAGGGGAAGTCAGTCAAAAAGGTTTCTAATGCTAGAACCTCTACTAAGAAAGAGCCAAGCTTGGGCTTCCCTGGTGGCGCAGTGGTTGAGAGTCCGCCTGCCGATGCAGGGGACACGGGTTCGTGCCCCGGTCCGGGAAGATCCCACATGCCGCGGAGTGGCTAGGCCCGTGAGCCATGGCCGCTGGGCCTGCGTGTCCGGAGCCTGTGCTCCGCAACGGGAGAGGCCACAACATTGAGAGGCCCGCGTAACGCAAAAAAAAAAAAAAAAAAAGAAAGAGCCAAGCTTGCTTTGCGGCTGTTTTCTGAGTCAGAGAGAGAAGGAAAGTTTTGCTAAGGGTTGCTCTTCTGTTTTTGGTCTACAATCCAAATGTACTGAGAGTTTGATAATTCAGGTACTTGAATGGTCAGACAAGCTTAATTTTGTACAGGAGGTGAAGATAGTGTTAACAGGGAAATGGGAGACTTAGTAGGAGAAAATATGGGGAACTAAGAATTACATGACTCCACTGGCCTAAAAGCCATCAGCATCATCTTAAGAATTCCCTGCATGATAAAATAGCTAACTTCTTACATTGTGGAAATGAAATAAAAATGTAGGCTTAGGGCAGGTATATAAATAGGCATATTTTACCAACCCAATCATTAATTCAAATTGCTCCAAGAGGCAGACTGCTTTAAAAATATCCAGATGAATAATCAGAGCACAGAAGATCAATAACAACTACTAGGAGGGAGAAACCTCCAATTCTAGTTCTAGGTTCAAGGTCTATGATTAAGTATGATTTCTGGTTTGGTTTACTAGAACATGGAATTGGCCAAATATAAATAGACCTAGAGTTAGCTGTGATTTTAAAGGAGATATATTTATAAATAAACCCAAGCCTGGTAACTAACAACCTATGATTGGTCAGTTGTGTATTTCCTAGGCACACAAAGTTGCACTAAAAGAGCTGGGATGCTCAAAACAATATAGCCTCAATTGGATAGTCTCTCAAATGCCAATTGCAATTGTTTACATAGAATAAAATTGACAAAGATTATTCTCGATATTGACAGAATTAGGGTTCATGTAGAAAATGGATCTAGGAGGCCCTCACTAGAGTTAGAACCAATACTGACAAATTGGCCATTCAAGGCCATTCTAGAGCAGTAGATGCCTTTGACTTCTGCTTAGGGGGTGATGATACGTGATGTATATCAGTGGCTAATTTTCCTCATAATCAAATGAGAATTTTTATTGGACAGTATTAGAGTATATTGGAAGGCAATAACTTAGCATTGATCCCTAATTTACTAGGTTATCAAGAGCTCAATGCAGAACTAATAGGACTGCCATCATCCAGAAATCCTGGATGCAGAACTGGTTACAGTATATTTAAGTTAGGGAGGGAGACAGTAGGTTTCAAGTGGGTGCTTCTTATTTAGTATATGTTTGGGAAGCGAAGAGGTGAAGCACAACTGCCACCTTTGCTTGCTGTCCTAGCATCCATCACTCTTTCCTCTTCCTGTCTGCTTCTATTTCCATCAAAGAGCCATTTGCTTTGAGAGAGGTTGGCTTCAGTGTTGGCTCCAGGGTTTGAGTACATTATTTAGCTTACTATTATAGGTGTTACTGAAACTTTCACAGACCTGAAAGAACCTTTAAAAGCATCCGATCTCCTTCATAGAACTTCTTGTGTTTTAGCCCCTTCATTTCCTGTAAATGTTGTTCTAACATGACCAGAAGGAAGCCAACTACTCATGGAAATGTTACTTTTTAGCACTCTAGAAAAATGATTTGGTAAGAGAGAGATGTATTGTTAAAGTAAGGTGTTATTAAATAAATATATATATATAAAATGTTCTTTACTCTATGACCACAAGTAAATAAAGGTAGCTATAAATAGCATTACTCAAATTATTTCCAAGCATTCTTTCTTAATGGGACCTATAAGGCTAAATTCAAGGCAGAGAGAAATATTTAGATAACTAGGTTTTTTAAAAGTTCCAAGAATGTGTCTTACGGAAAATAGTTCTCGAAGATAATATTGTGTGAACTCTTTCTTGTCATATTTCTTTCAGTGCTGGCCTAAGATTTTTAAAAAGTAACTATATATTATAGGATTTATATGCACAAGAAATAAAAAAATATTTTTGTAATATCCTCCCTGAGGGAAAACTTTTTATTGTTATTTATTGAGCTGCCAGTGATTAAACTCGGTTTACTATAAAACATGGGGGTGGACATGGTCCCTGAACCTTGCAAAGTATTTGAGTTTCAGAGGTGTTTTAAATTTTTGTTGAATGGTAAAAAGTTTCTGACTTCCTATGAATCAAATATGCCCTTTGATTTCCTGATGCTTTCTAGCCAGCATTCTGTTTAATTGTTCAACTTTAGGGAAATATATCCAGTGGTTTCGCCTGTGAATCATAATCACACTGGTTAAAAGCATTCTTGGGGCCCGTTCTCCTCTCATTTAGCACCTCCCATTGGTACAGAGTGCGGAGTCTACCCTGCCTTCAAAAGTCCTCCTGTGCTTGGATCCTCCTAGTGGGGCAATGAAAACACGCTGAGCATTTGGTCCTTCAGTTCCCATTACAATCCCTCTGAATTTCAGTTGGCAGACGATGAGACACTATTTACTTAGATTATATTTAAGGAGGAACTCTGTGAAGTACTTGAAAGAAAACTGCCAAGATAAAACCTTCTGGGGAAGAACTTATTTTATTTTATTATTATTATCCATGACATCTGAATATATATCATGAGATTGTTTAACAGAATGAGCCTGATTTTCTTTCTCCTCCACAGAAAGGATAGCAGATTGGCATAAAAACATGGCGCATGAGAAGCTTGGCTTGGCTTCATATAGAGTGTGTGAGGACGTAATTTTACCAAATGAAGAGTGTGCACCATTGGGCAGACTTTCAGACCTGCTGCGCAGGAATTGATCAAGCTGCAGCGGAGTCTTGCCCTTTTGTGCATTGATCTTCTCCCCTCTGTGTGATCACACAGTATGTCCAGGATTAAGAGAAGAACACAAGAAAGCCTCAGGGAATCGATGGACGGTGGAGAGTATTCTCTAATCCTATCATTTTGGCCTCATGTTTAGAAGTAAGAGGTTGAGTTGTTAACATACTTATGGGATCAGATTGTTTATTTAGATAAAAGTTCATAACAATCATTCTCGGTCATTTTGTGGGAGATCAGACAGGATTAGATTTAGGCTAAGAAGCCTCTCCTCAGGAACATGCACATATGTGCCTATGCTACCACACTAGGTAAGGGTGTTTGCAAGTATGGAAAGGTGAATATGTGCAATTTTAGAAGTACTGATTTAAGGCACACATTTTATATTTCTACATGTCATTTCAGGTTTAAGGACTGGGAAAAAAAACTCCAGCAGGGAGACTGCAGTTGTCACTTCTGTTCTTTATAAGATAGCAGGTGCTTAAGGTTTCGTGGTTTCATGTGCCTGCCTCTTTAGCATGTTTCCAGGGCTGTGGTTCATAAGGCCAGGACAGTTAGTTTCATATCTTTAAGGAAGCTGAGAATTCTAAAGTCATGGTCTGTAGTTCTGAATCATAGGCAAAGTACAGAGATGTGGGATAAAGGGGAGAGTTGATGATCTATTCAGAGTGCAAACACTCTACAAAAAAATCAATTAAATAATAGTGAATAAAACCAAATTTGACATCCCATCTATATAATTCAAAATGCAAAAATCTCTGAAAAACAAGGTGTTTTTTATTCCTGGATATGTGTGATAAATTCATGTGACTTTAAAATCTGAGCTGAACTGATGGAGGATATGGAATCTTTATGCTACTTATCTTCAGTGCAGAAACATCAGTATGTTTGTTAATGAGGTACTTCCCCAGATAATTCTGAGAATGTAATATAAATTATGATTTTGTACTATATTTCCTTTATAAAATCTGAAAAAAACCATTTCCTGAAATAGATCTGGACCAAGTCTAGACCTGTATTTTCATCTTTGTGTGCTAAAATAAGATATTAAGAAATACAAGTGTATTTGAAAATCTCACACTGAATCATGCATCTAGATTTTTTAAATTAATTTTAAAAATATATCCCTTTTATATAAGATGTATATAAAACATTACCTTCACCTTGTCTTTTCCTGACGTAAGAGATGACCAACCAAATGGCATTACCTACTTAAGATAAGGATCCTTAATGTACCCTTGAAAAGAGTCCCTTGAGAATTCATGTTCACTGGGCAAAGGCAATCTGAATTGGTGGGGAAATTGTCAGGTATGGAGTCATAAACCATCTACTTTAAAAGCCATATGCTTTTAACTAATTCACTTAGATTTTATGAAACTCAGTATTCACACTTGAAAGTGGGAGATTATATATGTCACAGATTATTGAGAGAATTGAAGTAAGTCAGATTATAGAATGCATATAAAATGCTTAGGGAATTTCTATCTTATACACTTTTATAATCACCTCAGAGGGAGGTGAAAGACAGATTTAAAAAACGTAATATCTGAGAACATGCTCATAATTATTTTTCAAAGCTATTTTCATTAATAAGACACAGTAGATGAGAACTCTGATTATTCTCCCTTGCATTAGTGGTTATAATTTTGTATGCATGTGTATCAGAGTGCTAGTCTAAGCACTGTGAGAGCCCTATGAGACAAGTAGTATTGTTGTCCTATTGATTTATTGCAAATGAGAAAATGAAGGCACAGAGAAGTTAAGTAACTTGTCCAAGGTCACATGGGTAGTAAATGGCAGAGCCATGATTTGAATCCTGACAGCTTGAACTCATAACATTCATATTATGTTATATACACTATGCTATAATGCCTCTCACTGAAAGTCAATTGTATGTGGAAGTCTCTTACTACAGATGTGGCAAAGCATAGATGAAAATAGTTCCTTGTTGACAGAATAATTCTTCAATGAGATCCTATTTTCCATTCAGCGATTGTATTTTGCTATATTGAATGGTCATTGCAAGGGTGAAGAGAACTAATTATTAGTTTGTGGAAAAAAAGATCAAAGTCCACAGTTTGCTGTGTGGACCAAAATGAATTTTTTTTTTTTTACTTTTGTAGATAAAAATAGCATGTTTTATATTTCACTTATCTGGTTTTGGATGTAATCTTTCTGAAACTCAAACTTCAAAAGTTAGCTTCTTTAATAAATGATAATGGCTTTCTAAATGAAAATTCTAGATTTGTTATATCTCTTTGAACTGGAGGCAATTACTTAGCTTTTTTGTGTCTCTTAAAATCACAACAATTAGTGATAGAGTTATGGTTTGAAGTCTGTGGTGTAGGGTTACAGAAGTTGTAAATGATTCAAAGGATAATGCATATATAATACTTAGAATTCCTAATTATTTTATTTTCATTGTTTCTGCAGACAATGAGCCGAAAAGATATTTAACCATTTTGTGTGATTCTTTTTACAACATGTAACGACATCTGTGATCAGCAGACAGTGCTGCCTTCATTTTCCTGAGCAGCCGAACAATTACTTATGAGATATGATCGCAGAAAGCTTTCCTGATTTAAAGAAAGTGCTGCAATATTGTCCCATAACATGAATTTCCTGTGTCTTAAAGTGCACCTCACGTATCATTCCATTCTTTTTAAGGCTCCTCTGTACTGTCTTTTCTTTTGTTACCCCAGCTGTTATTCAGTTCTTGGCTCTGTCAGCTGGATTGTGTGTGTTATTTAAGGTTAATTAAAATTAATGATGGATTATAAATTGAGGTGCAAAACTCAGAGCAGCAGCAAATGGGAAAATTTCAAACTAGTTGTATGAAGTCTATGGGACACCAAAAGTATTGGACATTGTCAAAGATAAAAGCAGAGCCTTGTGGGAAGTGTTGAGTTTATGCAGTGAAGTTGGCATCTACTTTTTGGTTCTAGTTATATTCTCAACTATAAAATTCAGAAATCATTTTTACAAACATAGACAAAATGATAGTTATTGCAGTCATTTAAGGGAGCACATAAGTAAACACAAGCAATAATAACATAACGCTGCATTTGGCAAGTGTGTTTGTTTTTGGCTTCAAAATTTGTTTATTAGGACTTCCATGACAAAAATAATGAACTTTGTATCTTTTCCTTAGATTTCACATATCTTTTAAATACAAAATAAAATATTAACTTTCTGGAATTATGATGCTTGATTTCAGTTGTTTGAGTGGCTCTTTAAAAAAAACAAAATGTACTTAACAGTCGTTCAATATTTTTGATACTTGTATGTTATTTTATGTAACAGATATTGTGGGATTTCTCTATGAGTTCAATGCTGTGCCTATGGTTAAAAATAATTATAAGAACTCAGTGATTCAAATACTGAGCTTCCCAGTATGATAGCCACAAGTCATATGCCACAAACCAAATAATTAAAATGAAATAAATTTAAAAATTTATTTTTTATTTATTTAAATTTATTTAAAAATAAATTTTTATTTCCTCTAACACAGTAACCATATGTCAAGTACCAAATAGTCCCATATGGCTAGTGGCTAAAGTATTGAACAGTACAGATGCAGAACATATCCATCATGGCAGAAGTTTCTATGAGACTGTGAACTTAATTAATTCAAAATAATTGTGCATGACTTTGGTAAATACTATATTAAATTGAAGTATTTGGTTTATGTAATTACATATTTTAACAATATGTGTATATTCTGATAATTGCAGTCCTTATCCTGACAATGTGGTCATTTTAGTAAGTCACTGAAAAATTGGGATTTACTGGAAATGAGTCATACTTTACCAGAGTAATGTAGGTTTATTAATATTTTTCTATTAATCTAATTTAAAAAATAATTTTTTGAACATTTTATTCTAACAAAGTTAATAAAATTCAGGAGGACTTAATCAAGTAATAAACATATAATTGTGAGTATATGCTAGGTTAAATGTATGACATCCTATTAGCTGTGGTTCAGAGAACTAAACCCCAGGACAAAACAAAGTCCTTAGTCTCAAACAGCGTATAATCTAATTATAATATGGCATATATGCAAAAAGTTATAAGGCAAATATTATAGGGCTTTTGATGAGAGATAACAGGGCTTGAAAATCAGGGAAGGTTTTGTGGAGAATGTGGGATTTTAGATAGGTCCTGATAATAGCAAGATAATAAGAACAATCTATGGTAAATTTCCGAAAACAACATGTTGACTGTTCAGTGTTTTGAGATACTTAATTTAAAAAAAACCCTGAAAGCAACATTTAGAATTTATCTAGTTGAATCATTCTCAGTTCTATCAGAACTAATATCTATTTTTAAACAAATATTTTTATGCCCCATGATCAAACTGGCTTTAACATTCTCCTAAGATTGATTAAACTTTAGACCGGTTTTTTCCTGACTATGGGCCCCTGACCTCCCTTTTCTTACTGCATTTACTTTGGAAAACTTGAGATTGAAAATTCTTTCTCTGGCTTTAAAATGCAGATAAATCTCAGAAGCCTCTTGCCAGTTTTACAACTCAGGAATGCCTTTCCCAAGTACCTGGGAGCCATCCCTCTAAAAGGTAATCATCAAGAAAGATAGCACCCCTATCTCCCAGGTTCTGTGGGAGAGTAGGAGCCTAATGTGGATAAACAACAATTAGCAAACATACATGGCCTAATTATGTTTATCATCCTCTCCGCTAATGTCCTCCAGTACTTTTCCATTGGCTCACCGTGCTTAAAACAGGGTTGAATTTAATCTCTCTCCCATATTGCAATAGTCTTGAATAAAGACTTCCTATATTTTTATCTCTATCCAGTGCAGTTTTTCTTTGAGAACCCACGTTAGTTTCCTATTGCTACTATAACAAATTCCCACAAACTTACTGACCTAAAACAACAGAAACTTTTTATATTCTGGTTCAGGAGTTCAGAAGTCCAAATGGGTCTCACTGGGCTACTGTCAAGGTATTGGCAAGGCTGTATTCCTCTGGAGGCTCTAAGGAACCATCTTTTCCTTGTTTTTTCCAACTTCGAGAGTCTGGTTGCATTCCTTGGTTCTCGGCCCCATTCTCCATCTTCAAATCCAGCAACTGGATCACTGTGACCTCTGCTTCTGTCACCACATCTGTGACTCTGGATCTTCTGCCTTCTTCTTTCACTTATGAGGATCTTTGTAATAACATTGGGCCCACCTGGATAAACCAGGATAATCTCATCTGAAGATCCCTAACTCAGTCACATTTGCAAAGTCCTTCTTAGTATATAAAGTCACATAATCACATGTTCTGGTGATTAGGACATGGACATCTTCAGGGGAGGGGGATATTGATCTTCCTTGAAATACTTGGAAATTAAATATAAAATAATCTACCAGTAAATGTTTTTTTGTTTGTTTGTTTTTGTTTTTGTGGTACGCGGGCCTCTCACTGCTGCGGCTTCTCCTGTTGCGGAGCACAGGCTCCGGACGCGCAGGCTCAGTGGCCATGGCTCATGGGCCCAGCTGCTCCACGGCATGTGGGATCTTCCTGGACCGGGGCATGAACCCGTGTCCCCTGCATCGGCAGGCGGACTGTCAACTACTGCACCACCAGCGAAGCCCCTACCAGTAAATATTTTGAAAAAGCAAGATAATGCCCTGATTTTGATAAAAAGGAGTTATAAAAGTAATTTAAAATAAATAATATATATGTATTTCAATATGTAAATGGGAAAGAGACACTCAAAAGTAAAGTGGTCAAATGCTTATATCTACTTGTAATGAATAAGTTTGAAGATAAGTAACACAAGCAAACAGCATATAAGTATTGTCACTTTTTTATATTTAACATTTGGAAGTAAAGGTTACATAGATTTATTCACACACATACACACACATACATGTATACAAAAATCATAATGAATGGGAAATATAGAAAAACAGACTCACTAGGGAGTGTTATATTAGTAAATACAACAAAAGTCTTTTCTGTCAGTAGTGTAATCTTCCAGGATGATGAACTCATGGGAAAAAATAAGGTAAAATTATGCCTCAATAGTCAGGGAAGCTTCATATCTGGAAATTCAGTGGATACTGAAACCATCTAAAATGTTATGTATTTATATGTAAAATAAGATATTTTAGCTTTAGATAATCAAAACCGGATTGTTTTACCCATATAAATGCCTGATCATACAGTCAAAACTTGTGTGGGGTATACAATAATTTTCATTGTTTACAGTTGTATGACATAATTTGAATTCCTGGTACCCATGCTCTAAATAATAGTATGCCCCTTGTACACACACACACACACACACACACACACACACACACACACAGACACACAGACACCAGCATCCCAAACTTTCCAAAATAACTATTGCAGGCAACACTTCTCACCCCTGAAAGTCACCAGTCTTTCCAAACTTCTCATTTTATAGAGGAATATACAGCAGTTACCATTGATTAAGTGATATTTGGAGATTTAGTCTAGGAGCCATTTCAAGTGTTAGGGATACACTAAAGAACTAAATTTACCCAAATTTTCCTTTCTCATGGGATTTTGTTTTTGTCGTGAATATGGCAAAGATAATTTACAACACAGAAAATTGTGTCATATACTAGAATTCGGTTGTTTATTCATAATGCAGTCATTAAACAATGTTTATTGTGTGCTTACTTTGATCCAGGCACAAAAGCATACTTGAAAAAAGGTAGTGCCATGCCAAGCATGCTAAAATTTTGGTTATTTATTTATTTTTGCTGTTGAGCAGTGAGATTGTTTTGAGCATTATCTGATTTGTATTTAAGTAAAATCACTCTGCTCAGCAGAAAATGGAGAATGGTATAGACAATTGGGAGGAGAATTAAATCAGAGGAACTGATTAAGAGTAGATTAGGTTAGAAATGATAGTGAGTCAAACTACAGTATGGCAGTAGGTAGGTAGAAGTGCATGGACTTCACATATATAACAGAGATAGAACTGATAAGACTTACTGAAGTATTGAATTTTTGAGATACTGGAAGAAGGCATTTTCAAGATTGACTTCTTGGTTTCTGAATTAAGAAAATCAGTGGCACTTACTGATAGAGAATTCAGGAGGGTGTGTGGTAATCTAAATTTCTTTGCAGAATTTGAATACTTGCATTAAATTAAGGTTTATGCATGATGTAAATAAAAGTAGATCATTAGAAAATAGAAGGGCTTGATTCTTTTTTTTTTTTTTTTTTTTTTTTTTGCTGTATGCGGGCCTCTCACTGTTGTGGCCTCTCCCGTTGCGGAGCACAGGCTCCGGACACGCAGGCTTAGCGGCCATGTTTCACGGGCCCAGCCGCTCCGTGGCATGTGGGATCCTCCCGGACCGGGGCACGAACCTGTGTCCTCTGCATCGGCAGGCGGACTCTCAACCACTGCGCCACCAGGGAAGCCCGAAGGGCTTGATTCTTAAGCACTTTTCATACCTACAGGAACAATTTTTTATTGAATCTCAGCTTCTCCCTAGGAAATCACTGAAAAAAATTCTGACAGATAATTAAACTAAAAATATCAGTTCCAACAATATTTAATACTATTTTCTTCTTTAAAACTCAGGCCAATAAATAAGAAATAACAATTGTTTTTGGAAAATATTTCACCAAAAAGACTTTTTTTTTGCACAAATTATACCTCTAGTCAGTACTTTCACATATTTGTGTTTTTAGATTATTCCTCTGTACTATCACATTTAAATATGCCTCGAAGTCAGTAATGAAATTTCTTTAGTTGAAAAAAATACTCTGATAAGTAAAATAGAGAGAAAAGAACAAACACTCAAGTTACTGAGAACTTACTCTGGCACCTTTTTAAAGCCCTTGTTACAGATGAAGTCACAGAAACTTAAACCATTAGATGAAACACCAAAAGACTCAACATTGAACAGGAGGTTGTCATTCAAAGAATTAAATCTTATTAGTTTGCATATACCTTCCATGATTGTCTAATATTCTGGCAGTTTGAATGTTGGCAGTAAAAATGTGTCAGTTTGCAATAGTAATAGATTGCATTTTTTCAATGAAGTAAAGAAAGACAAATCAATAATGCTCTGTCCTGTTTAATATGTTCTTACTAATTGCCATTTTATTGACCATGATTTGTATGAGATTATACAATTGCAGATAGATAAATATTGTGAAATCAGGAACAGCCACTAGAGCAGTCGGTTACACCTTATTATTTAAAACTAAACACATACACACTCACACAGTCAACACAAACACATATGTGGGATATAATGCTATGAAAACCTTATTATTACAAACTGTTCTGTTACTTTCTGTTAAGGCAGTTTGCTCCTTTCTACTAAATTTGGAATTCTTATTGCTACGTCTCATTCCGTTATTAATGAGAAATTTAGGGGCCTCAGGTTCAGAGAGAACACAAATCAACTCCTCTTCTGCCACCTATTTTGCATCCCTCCCTCCCTTATTTTGGGTAATTTAATCAACTCATCAGAGTTCTGGTTTCCTTCTCTATAATATGATGATAATATCTAATCTGAATGGATAACCTGTAGGATTTAGTTAATTTTGAAGATTAACTGAGATAATGGATAGGTAATGCCTAATTTAGTGCCTGGCACATTGAGATTGCTCAGTAAAGAAGAGGGACTATCTGGAAGTTTGTGCTCTTTGACCAACATCTCCCCACTTCCCCCACCCCCAACCTCTGGGAACCAACATTCTACTCTCTGTTAGGCTCCTTAAGACTCCATATATAAGTAATACTATAGAGTACTTGTTTTTCTCTGTCAGACTTACTTTTCTTAGCATAAAACCCTCAAGGTCCATCCGTGTTGTCCCAAATGGCAGGATTTCCTTCTTATGACGGAAGGATATTCTATAGTACAAATACACCACATCTTCTTTATCCATTCATCCATTGATGAACACTTAGGTTGTTTCTGTATCTTGGCTATTATGAATAATGCTGCAGTAAACATGGGGGTGCAGATGTCTCTTTAAGATACTGATTTCATTTCTTTTGGATATATACCCAGCAGTGGGATTGCTAGATCATATGGTAGTTCTAATTTCAACTTTTTGAGGAACCTTCATACTGTTTTCCTTAGTGGCTGTATCAATTTACATTTCCAACAGTCTACACGTTTTCCCTTTGCTCCATGTCCTCGCCAGCATTTGTTATCTCTTGTCTTTTTGTTGTGATTATGGTTAGTAATACTGTATTACATACCTGAAAGTTGCTAAGAGAGTAGCTCTTCAGTGTTCTCACCACAAAAAAGAAATGTTAATTATGTGATATGATGAAGGTGTTAGCTAAAGCTACAGTGGTAAACATATTGTAATATATAAGTGTATCAAATCAACACATTACATACCTTAAATTTACACAATATTATATATCCATTATATCTCAGTAAAACTAGGGGAAAAAGGCCTATGATATAAGTCTTGCATAAAATTCTCAAATTTTCTTCTTTTCTGGATAGTAATAAAGCATTTCAGAAAGAGAACAAGATGGAAAGAACATCTTTGATATCTAGTCTCATGGGTGGCTCCAGTCTCTTCAATTATTAGTCATTATATAGCCCTTCTCACATTGAATCAAGACTGGTCATATGTGATTAATGGAATTCAGCAAAAGTGACAGTATTTGACTTCCAACACTAAGTTACAAAAGGCATCGCAGCTTTTACCTTGGTCTTCTGGACAGGTTAGTATAAAGGAAGTAAGAAGTCATACTTGAGAATACTCAAGATACCCTGCAGGGAGATCTATGTCAGGAGGAGCTGAAATACCCTTGGCCAGTAGCCAACACCAACTTGCCATCCATCTCTAGAAACCACCTTGAGAGAGGCTTCTCCAGCTCAAGTCAAGCCTACTGATGATTGTAGCCCGACCTTATGAGAGACTCCACAGCCAGTAATGCCTGAGTCACTTCTGAAATCCTACCCTACAGAAACCATGAGAGACAACTAATGATTATTGGTATTGTAAGCTACTACGTTTTGGGGTGATTTGTTATGCAATGATAGGTACCTAACAGAGACTTTTGTACCAGGCAGAGGGGTGCTTCTGTAAAAACAAAAAAAAGACAACAAAAAACCCTAAATGTGTGGCAGTAATTTTGGAACCCAACAGCAGGCAGAAGTTGAAATGAACTTGAGGAGACTATCAGAGGAGACCTGAAAGTCCTCGAGGAGCCTGTGAGAGAGTGATGAAAGGAAAGTGAAGAAAACATTACTGGAAACTTGAGGAAAGAGGATCATTGTTGAGTAATAATAAAATGTTTAACAACGCTTTAGTCTGCGGAAATGTGGAATTTAGAAACTATGTCTAATTGACCGGATGATATAGCTAGGGAAATTTCTAAGAGTGTTGAAGGTGCCACCTGGCTTCCTCTCTCTGATTAAAGTAAAAAGTGAAAGGAGATATGTAAGCCAAAGGAAGATTTGTTAAACATAATGAAGGCAGGTTTTGCAGAGTTTGACATTTTTTCCCTCATTCACAGCCTTTCCAGATGGCAAGAGAAATGGCAAGTGGCTGCCAGGAAAAGATCAAATGTGTGCTACTTCCAGGAAAACATGATCTAAAGATGAAGCCAAGGTTGAAGCCATACAATTCTTTAAGATGTCAGAAAAGTCTAAGACAGTTTCTCTAAGAACCACTTGGTCATATTAAAGCCCACTAAGGATCTTAAGAGTGAGCTTCAGAGATCTTCTTCCTTTAAACTATATGTGTTATAAGAATTTTGATGGAGTTGTCCCTTACTTACCTTAGTATATTCTCAAGAAAGACACTGACTTATCTCAAAGAAATTTGTGAGTGACACATTTATATAATGAAATGAACCCTAATAAGACTCATATGAGACTCACAAGGTTTTAAAGAAGATTATACTATCATAAATACCTTCAGTTTCAATTAAAAATGACAGAACACAATATGAAAACAGGCACATGGACTCTCTTACTATTATGAACAAGAGCAAGTTGGAAAAACTCAGCTGCAAACACCAGCCATTTCTTATGTAAAGACAAGGATAACAGAGGGTAGAATCTAGAATCCAAGGGGCAGAACAAGAGGCAAGACGAATTACTCCTGCCGAGTAGGGATCATTTTTTTTTTTTTTTTTTTTAATGCATTACGCGGGCCTCTCACTGCTGTGGCCCCTCCCGTTGCGGAGGACAGGCTCCGGACGCGCAGGCCCAGCGGCCATGGCTCACGGGCCCAGCCGCTCTGCGGCATGTGGGATCCTCCCAGACCGGGGCACGAACCCGTGTCCCCTGCATCGGCAGGCAGACTCTCAACCACTGCGCCACCAGGGAAGCCCGGGATCATTTTTAATTAAAGAATCATGGGCCTGGGAAAATTCCAGAATTGTATGAAATAAGGACAGCTGTGTGCTCCCTTTTTTTCGTTTTGAAAATAAAGGTCTAGAGAGGTGTTCTGTCTTATCATTGTATAGTAGATGTATGGAGTTGAAGGGGATGGGTAGGAAAGAAGTTAACTTCTCTCTTCAGTTCACAGGTCCTCACTTGAAAAGAACTTCTTCTAGGTGGTTGTACTCCAGCAATCATACCTGAAGTGTTTTATCTACACTTGGAGGCTGATTTACTGCTGATATGAGACATTTTAGGGTCTTGAGAAGGGGAAAATGTTTTTGCATATAGAGGGTCATGAATTTTAGGGGCTGGTGAATAAACTCTGGTGTCACACTCTAAGGTAGACTCCAATGTTGCTCTCCTCCTGGTATTCCGTCCTTGCTTAGTACCCTTCACATGAAATCAGGGCTGGCCCTTTGTGCCCAATGGAATATAGTGGAACAGATGAAGTATGTCTTCTATAGGAAGGTTATAAAAGGCATGCAGCCTCTGCCTTGGACTTTGGGCTGCTTGATTTTGGGAAAGCCAGACACCACGCCATGAGGACATTCAAGCTGTCCTAGGGAGAGGTCTACATGGAGAGAAGCTCCGGCTACCAACTATCAGCCACTACCAGTTTGCCAACAATGTAAAATGTGTGATCCACCTTGGAAGAAAATTGTCTAGTCCCAATTAGTTCTTCAGATGACTGCAGCCCAGATGACAAGTGATTGCTACCTCATGAGAGACCTCAAGTTAGAACATGTCAACTAAGCCACTGAAGTTTCTGACCCACAGAAATAGTGAGAAATAATAAATGGTTATTTTAGTTAAGTTTCAGGATAAATTTATTTATTTATTATACATCTTTATTAGAGTATAATCACTTCACAATGCTATGTTACTTTCTGTTGTACAACAAAGTGAACCAGCCATATGCATACATATATCCCCATATCCCCTCCCTCTTGAGCCTCCCTCTCACCCTCCATATACTACCCCTCTAGGTCATCGCAAAGCAACAAGCTGATGTCCCTGTACTATGCTGCCCACAAGCTATCTATTTTACATTTGGTAGCTTATATATATTGATGCTACTCTCACTTCACCCCAGCTTCCACCCCCTCCCTGCTGCCGTGTCCTCAAGTCCATTCTCTATGCCTGTATCTTTATTCCTGTCCAGCCACTAGGTTCATCAGTACCATTTTTTTTAATTCCATATATATGCATTAGCCTATGGTATTTGTTTTTCTCTTTATGACTCGCTTCACTCTGTATGACAGACTCTAGGTCCATCCACCTCACTACAAATAACTCAATTTTGTTTCTTTTTATGGCTGAGTAATATTCCATTGTATATATGTGCCACATCTTCTTTATCCATTCAGCTGTTAATGGACATTTAGGTTGCTTCCATGTCCTGGCTATTGTAAATAGTGCTGCAGTGAACATTTGGTACATGTCTCATTTTGAATCATGGTTTTCTCAGGGTATATGCCCAGTAGTGGGATTGCTGGGTTGCATGGTAGTTCTATTTTTAGCTTTTTAAGGAACCTCCATACTGTTCTCCTTAGTGGTTGTATCAATTTACATTCCCACCAACAGTGCAGGAGGGTTCCCTTTTCACCACACCCTCTCCAGCATTTACTATTTCTAGAGTTTTTGATAATGGCCATTCTGATCGATGTGAGGTGATACGTCATTGTAGTTTTTACTTGCATTTCTCTAATGATTAGTGATGTTGAGCATCTTTTCATGTGCTTCTTGGCCATTTCTATGTCTTCTTTGGTAAAATGTCTATTTAGGTCTTCCACCCATTTTTAAATTAGGTTGTTTGTTTTTTTTGATTTTGCGCTCCATGAGCTGTTTGTATATTTTGGAGATTATTCCTTTGTACGTTGTTTCATTTGCAAGTATTTTCTCCCATTCAGAGGTTTGTATTTTCATCTTTCTTATGGTTTCCTCTGTTGTGCAAAAGCTTTTACGTTTAATTAGGTCCCACTTGTTTATTTTTGTTTTAATTTTCATTGCTCTAGGAGGTGGGTCAAAAAAAATCTTGCTGTGGTTTATGTCAGAGTGTTTTTCTGATGTTTTCCTCTAACAGTTTTATAGTGTCCTATCTTACATCTAGGTCTTTACTCCATTTGGAGTTTATTTTTGTGTAGGGTGTTAGGTAGTGTTCTAATTTCATTCTTTTACATGTAGCTGTCCAGTTTTCCTAGCTGGGAAAAGGCTGTCTTTTCTCCATTGTATGTTCTTACATCCTTTATCATAAGTTAGGTGACCATAAGTGTGTGGGTTTATCTGTGGGCTTTCTATCCTGTACCATTGATCTATATTTCTGTTTTTGTGCCAGTACCATACTGTCTTGATTACTGTAGCTTTGTAGTATTGTCTGAAGTTGGAGAGCCTGATTCCTCCAGCTCCGGTTTTCTTTCTCAGGTTTGCTTTGGCTATTCAGGGTGTTTTGTGTTTCCATACAAATTTAAAATTTTTTTGTTCTAATTCTGTGAAGAATGCCATTGGTAATTTGAAAGGGATTGCATTGAATTTGTAGATTGCTTTGGGTAGTATAGTCATTTTCACAATATTGATTCTTCCAATCCAAGAACTTGGTATATTTCTCCATCTGTTTATGTCATCTTTGATTTCTTTCATCAGTGTTTTATAGCTTTCAGAGTACAAGTCTTTTGCCTCTTTAGGTAGGTTTATTCCTAGGTATTTTATTATTTTTGTTGCAGTGGGAGATGGGATTGTTTCCTTAATTTCTCTTTCTGATGTTTCATTATTAGTGTATAGGAATGCAAGGGATTTCTGTGCATTAAATTTGTATCCTGCAACTTTACCAAATTCATTGATTAGTTCTAGTAGCTTTCTGGTGACATTTTTAGGATTTTCTATATATAGTGTCATGTCATCTGCAAACAGTGACAGTTTTACTTCTTTCTTTCCAGTTTGGATTCCTTTTATCTCCTTTTCTTCTCTGATCGCTGTGGTTAGGACTTCGAAAACTATATTGAATAAGAGTGGCGAGAGTGGACATTCTTGCTTGCTCATGATCTTAGTGAAAATGCTTTCAGTTTTTCACCATTGACTATGAGGTTTTCTGTGGGTTTGTCATATATGGCCTTTTATTATATTGAGGTAGGTTCCTGCTATGCACATTTTCTGGAGAGCTTTTATCATAAATCAGTGTTGAATTTTGTCAAACTTTTGTCTCTATCTATTGAGATGATCATATGATTTTTATTCCTTAATTTGTTTGTATGGTATATCACATTGAATGATTTGCATATATTGAAGAATCCTTGCATTCTTGGGATAAATCACACTTGATCATGGTGTATGATCCTTTTAATATGTTGTTGGATTCTGTTTGCTAGTATTTTGTTCAGGATTTTTACATCTATGTTCATCAGTGATATAGGTCTATAATTTTCTTTTTTTGTGATATCTTTTTCTGGTTTTGGTGTCAGGGTGATGGTGGCTTTGTAGAATGAATTTGGGAGTGTTTCTCCCTCTGCAATTTTTTGGAAGAGTTTGAGAAGGATAGGTGTTAGCTCTTCTCTAAATGTTTAATAGAATTTGTCTGTGAAGCCATCTGGTCCTGGACTTTTGTCTGTTGGAAGATTTTAAATTACAGTTTCAATTTCATTGCTTGTGATAAGTCTGTTTATATTTCTTAATTCTTCCTGGTTCTGTCTTGAAAAATTGTACCTTTCCAAGAATTTGTCCATTTCTTCGTGGTTGTCCATTTTATTGACATATAGTTGTTTGTAGCAGTCTTTTATAATCCTTTTGTATATCTGAAGTTTCACTTGCGATTTCTCCTTTTTATTTCTAATTTTATTGATTTGCGTCATCTCCTTTTTTTTCTTCTTGAGTCTGGCTAAAGGTTTATCAATTTTGTTTATCTTCTCAAAGAACCAGCTTTTAGTTTAATTGATCTTTGCTGTTGTTTTCTTCATTTCTATTTCATTTATTTCTGCTCTGATGTTTATGATTTCTTTCCTTCTACTGACTGGGTTTTCTTTGTTCTTCTTTCTCTAGTTGCTTTATGTGTAGGGTTAGATTTATTTGAGAGTTTTCTTGTTTCTTGAGGTGAGATTGACTTGCTATAAATTTCCCTCTTAGAACTGCTTTTGCTGCATCCCATAGGTTTTGAGTTGTCGTGTTTTCATTGTCATTTGTTTCTATGTATTTTTAAATTTCTTCTTTGATTTCTTCAGTGATCTCTTGGTTATTTAGTAGCACACTGTTTAGCCTCCATGTATTTGTGTTTTCTGCAGTTTTTGTCCTGTAATTGATTTCCAATCTCATAGTGTTGTGCTCAGAAAAGAATCTTGATATGATTTCAATTTTCTTAAATTTTCCAAAGCTTGATTTGAGTCCCAAGATGTGATCTGTCCTGAAGACTGTTCCATGTGCACTTGAGAAGAAAGTGTATTCTGCCACTTTTGAGTGGAATGTTCTATAAATATCAATTAAATCTATCCAGTCTATTGTATTATTTAAAGCTTGTGTTTCCTTATTTTCTGTGTGGATGATCTGTCCATGGGTGTAAGTAGGGTGTTAAAGTCCCCTACCATTATTGTGTTACTGTAGATTTCCCCTTTCATGGTTGTTAGCATTTGTCTTATATATTGAGATGCTCCTATGTTGGGTGCATAAATATTTATAATTGTTATATCTTATTCTTGGATTGATCCCTTGATCATTATGTAGTGTCCTTCTTTATCTCTTGTAACAGTCTTTATTTTAAAGTTTATTTTATCTGATATGAGTATTGCTACTCCAGCTTTCTTTTGATTTCCATTTGCATGGAATATCTTTTTCCATTCCTTCACTTTCAGTCTCTGTGTGTTCCTAGGTTTGAAGTAGGTCTCTTGTAAACAGCATATATATTAGTCTTGTTTTAGTATGCATTCATGCAGTTTGTGTCTTTTGGTTGGGGCATTTAATCCCTTTACACTCAAGGTTATTATTATTATTATTATTTTCGTGGTATGCAGGCCTCTCACTGTTGTGGCCTCTCCCATTGTGGAGCACAGGCTCCGGACACACAGGCTAAGTGGCCATGGCTCACGGGCCCAGCCGCTCCATGGCATGTGGGATCCTCCTGGACTAGGGCACGAACCTGTGTCCTCTGCATCGGCAGGCGGACTCTCAACCACTGCACCACCAGGGTAGCCCTGAAGGTTATTATTGATATATATGTTCCTATTACCATTTTCTTAATTGTTTTGGGTTAGTTTTTGTGGGTCTTTTTCTTCTCTTGTGTTTCCCACCTGGAGAAGTTTCTTTAGTATTTGTTGTAAAGCTGGTTTGGTGGTGCTGAATTCTCTTAGCTTTTGCTTGTCTGAAAAGCTTTTGTTTTCTCCATCAAATCTGAATGAGATCCTTGCTGGGTAAAGTAATCTTGGTTGTAGATTTTTCCCTTTCATTACTTAAATTATATCCTGCCAGTCCCTTCTGGCTTGCAGAGTTTCTGCTGAAAATTCAACTGATAACCTTAGGGGGATTCCTTTGTATGTTATTTTTTGCTTTTCTCTTGCTGCTTTTAATATTTTTTTATTTGAATTTAATTTTTTGTTAATTTCAGTAATATGTGTCTTGGGGTTTGCTCCTAGGGTTTATCCTGTATGAGACTCTCTGTGCTTCCTGGACTTGGGTGACTATTTCCTTTCCCATGTTAGTGAAGTTTTCCACTATAATCATTTCAAATATTTTCTCAGACCCTTTCTTTTCCTCTTTTTCTTCTGGGACCCCTATAATCCAAATGTTGTGCATTTAGTGTTGTCCCAGAGGTCTCTGAGATTGTCTTTCTTTCTTTTTTCTTTATTCTGCTCCTTGGCAGTTATTTCCACCATTCTGTCTTCCAGTTTACTTATTCGTTCTTCTGCCTCAGTTACTCTGTTATTGATTCCCTCTAGCGTGTTTTTCATTTCATTTATTGTATTGTTCACTTCTGTTTGTTCTTTAGTTCTTCTAGATCTTTATTAATAATTTCTTGTATTTCCTCAATCCGTGCTTCCATTCTATTTCTGAGATTCTGTATCATCTTTACTATCATTACTCTGAATTCTTTTTCAGGTAGATTGTGTATTTCCTCTTCATTTATTTGGTCTTTCAGGTTTTTACCTTGCTCCTTCATCTGTGACATATATTTTTGCTGTCTCTTTTTTTGAAGGGTGGGATTGTGTTCCTGTCTTACTGATTGTTTGGCCTGAGGCTTCCAACACTGGAGTTTGTAGGCTGGTGGGTAGAGCTGGATCTTGGTGCTGAGATGAAGCCCTCCGGGAGACCTCACTCTGATGAATATTCCCTGGGGTCTGAGGGTCTCTGTTAGGTCAGGTTCAGACTTGGAACTCCCGCCACAGGAGCTTTGGCCAACCTTCAGCTCATGAGCCAAGATCCTGTAAGCCACATAGGGTGGCAAAAAAAAAAAAGAAAAAAAGAAAAAAAGAGCAATAACAAAGAGTAAAAAATAAAATTAGACTAGGAAACTAAAAGATATTTAGAAAGAATATAAAAAGAAAAATATAGATGAAAAAACAACTGGAAAGTAAAACAGAACCACAATAGTAAAAAAGAGGAGAAAAAACAAAAAGGTGGAAGGGGCCTTGGCTGTGGGGGATGGGCCTTAGGGGCAGGGATTAGGTGGTGGGCAGGGCCTATGCTTAAGACACACAGGGTTGGAAAAGGCCCTAGGGGGGTTGTGGTGTGGGGCTTAGGCTCAACAAAATAGGTGGATCCCAGGTCTCAGAGGGCTGGGGACTCAGCCTGGGAGGCCATCAGGCTTCCCAGGCCTGAGTTGGTGGGGCAAACATGCTCTGCTCCTCTTTCTCTCCTTTGTCCTGGAGGGCCCCTTCTGACTGCCTCTCCTGTTGTCCCTTGGCCTCCCTCCTATGCCCCCAGGACCAACCCAGCCCAGAGGGAGCCTCTGAGGGTGTAGAACCTGGCCTGAGAGCTGGTAGGCTTCCCAGGTCAATTGGACAGGGGAAACACTTGGCATGCTCCCCACTGATCCTATCCCCCAAGGATCCCTCCAGGTGTGGGAACCCCTACCCCCCCCCCACCCCTCAGGGGCACTGGTCCTTTCTGGCCTCCACTTCTCCTTCCCCCTCAGTCCCCCCACATCCTACTGGTTGGCTTGGGGATTCCTTCTGTCTCCTTGGGCATTGAGGTGCCCCACCAGTGTCCAGCAGGTACCCTAGTTGGGGGGAGATGCAAACACCATGTCTTCCCATGCCACCATCTTGACTCTACCCCCCAGGATGAATTTATGTAACTATCAATGATATCCCACTAAAGCATGACTGATTCAAATTCACACTTTTTCCATTTCAAAAGGTAAATATATTTGTTTATCATCATCTTCAAACATATTAAAGAGAAATTTGGTATCAGACAACATATTGTATAATTTCCAAGATGTTGATCTGGCCTTTGAATAGGGAAAGTGAGAACTGTAAAGAATAATTCTTGGTTGAAATAATTGGTGAGAGATAAAAATTAATTTATATTGGTCATATGACCTGGCTAAAATATAATTCCTAGTGTAAATTAAACTTTATATGCCTAAGAAAAGTGAAGCACCTGAGTTCAAACCTGAATTAACTCTTGATTATTAAAGTATCATAGAAGAAAATAAGTCCCTGGAAGAAAGCCCTGCCTCTGATGTAATTAACAACCTTAGTGGAGAGTAGCAAGTGTTCTGATAATTAGGTGTTGCACATGCATGTAAAGGCTAGCAATAGAGGACTGAGTCCTGGTCCTAAGGTGGAACTATTTGTATGAGCCCAATATGATGATCTGAATGGTGCACTGAGATCTAGTCACCCTCGTTATTGTTTTGCAGAGAGGAACATTGTGAAACTCATCATGTTTGTCCTCATATAAAGTTGTCTATAATTTTAGAGGTCACTTATTCTATCGGAATGACAAGGACCTTTGACACAATGTGTTTCATATGTAAAAATGTGTCAAATTTCTTCATCTCTCCTACTTAACTGTTTTCTATACATTTTGTGACTAGGCAGAGTTTGTTAGTAGGAGTGAGAAAAATGATGTTTAGGATATATAGAAAGTAGATTTAAAAGAAAATTTCTAGAGAGAGCCTCATAACCACTATCAACTGCAATATTTTTTCCTATTTATTTATTTAATTACTTATTTTTAACAAGGTATAGTTGATTTGCAATATTAGTTTCAGGTGTACAACATAGTGATTCAAAATTCTTATAGATTATACTCCATTTAAAGTTATAAAGTATTGACTATATTCCCTGTGTGGTATATCATTGTAGCCTAGTTATTTTATAAGCTTTGTGACCTTTAATTCCCTACTCCTGTTTGACCCCTTACCACTTCCTTCTTCCTATGGGTAACCACTAGTTTGTTCTCTTTATCTGTAAGTCTATTCTGTTTTGTTGTATTCATTCCTCTGTTTAAGTCTTTAGATTCCACATATAAGTGAAAACGTATAGTATTTGTCTTTCTCTCTCTGACTTATTTCACTAAGCATAATACCCTCCGGGTCCATCCATGTTGTTATAAATGACAAAATTTCTTTCTTTTCTTTGGCTAAGTAGTATTCCATTGTGTGTGTGTGTATGTATGTGTGTGTGTATATATATATATACACACACTACATCTTTATCCATTCATCTGTTGATGGACACTTAAGTTGCTTCCGGATATTAGCTAGTATATTTTGAATATTAACCTCTTATTAGTATCATCATTTGCAAATATTTTATTCTATTTAGTAGGTTATCTTTTTGTTTTCTCATTGGTTTTCTTTGCTGTGCAAAAGCTTTTAAGTTGAATTAGGTTCCATTTGTTTATTTTTGCTTTTGTTTCCTGTATCTTAGGAGATAGATCAAAAACATTTGATATAATTTGTCAAAGAGTATTCTGCCTATGTTTTCTTCTAGGAGTTTTATGGTTTCTGATCTTACATTTAGGTATATAAACCATGTTGAGTTTATTTTTGTATATGGTGTGAGACAATGTTCTAATTTTATTGTTTTACATGTAGCTGTTGAGTTTTCCTTGCACCAGTTATTGAAGAGACTGCCTTTTTTCCATTGTATATTCTTGCCTCTTTTGTCATAGATTAACCACTACAAATGACTGGGGTTATTTCTGCATTCTCTATTATGGTCCATTGATCTACGTATCTGTTTTTGTGCTAGTACTATACTGTTTTGATTACTGTAGCTTAGTAGTATAGTCTGTTAGGGGTTGGGATATCTCAAGCTCTGTTCTTAAGATTATTTTGGCTATTTGGGGTTTTTGTGTCTCCATAAGAATTTGAGAATTATTTGTCCTAGTTCTCTGAAAAATGCCATTTGTATTTTGATAGGGATTTCATTGAATCTATAGATCACCTTTAGTAGTATGGTCATTTTAACAATATTATTTCTTCTAATCTATGAACATGGTATATCTTTCTAACTATTAGTGTCATCTTCAGTTTTTTTCATCGGTGTCTTATAGTTTTCTGAGTACAGATCTTATATCTCTTTAGATAAATTTATTTCTAGGTGTTTTATTCTTTTTGATGTGATGGTAAATGAGATTGTTTTCTTAATTTCTCCTTCTCATAGTTCATTGTTAGTATATAAAAATGCAACAGATTTCTATATATTAATTTTGTATCCTGCAACTTTACCTAATTCATTGATGAATTCTAGTAGATTTTTGGTGTCATCTTTAGGATTTTCTACATATACTGTCATGTCATCTGCAAACAGTGACAGTTTTACTTTTTTCTTTCCAGTTTGGATTCCTTTTATTTCTTTTTCTTCTCTGATTGCTCTGGCTAGGACTTCCTACACTACATTAAATAGAAGTGTGGGCATCCTTGTCTTCTTCTTGATTTTAGAGGAAACGCTTTCAGCTTTTCACTGTTGAGTATGAGGTTAGCAATAGGCTTATTATATATGGCCTTTATTATATTGAGGTATGTTCCCTCTATACCCACGTTTTTGATAGTTTTTATCATAAATGATGTTGAATTATGTCAAGAGTTTTTCTGCATCTATTGAGGTGAACATGTGATTTTTATTCTTCAAGTTGTTAACGTGGTATATCACAATGATTGATTTGTGGATAATGAACCATGTTTGCATCCCTGGAATAAATCCTGCTTGGTCAGGGAGTATAATCCTTTTAATGTATAGTTGAATTTGGTTTCCTAATATTTTGTTGAGGGTTTTTGCATCTGTGTTCATAGTGACATTGGCTTCTAATTTCTTTTCTTTCTTTCTTTTTTTTTTTTTTTTTGTAATATCTTTGTCTGGTTTTGGTATCAGGGTGGTGCTGGCCTTGTAAAATCAGTTCTAAAGCATTCTTTCCTCTGCATTTTTTGGGAATAGTTTGAGAAGGATAAGTGTTAACTCTCTGTAAATGTTTGGTGGAATTCACCTGTGAAGCCATCTGGCCCTTGACATTTGGAGTTGTTTTTTGTTTTGTTTCTTTGTTTAAATGATTGGTTCAATTTCATTAATGTTAACTGGTCTGTTCATGTTTTCTGTTTCTTCCTGGTTCAGTCTTTGGAAATTGTACCTTTCTAGGAATTTGTCCATTTCTTCAAGGTTGTCCATTTTATTGGCATTTACTTGTTTGTAGTAATCTCTTATGATCCTTTGTATTTCTGTGGTGTCAGTTGTAACTTCTTTTTCATTTCTAATTTTGCTGACTTGGGCCCTCCATTTAAAAAATTTTTTTGATTAGTCTAGATAAAAGCTTATCAATTTTCTTTATCTTTTTCAAGAACCACCTTTTGGTTTTATTAATCTTTTGTATTGTTTTTTAAAATCTCTATTTATTTCTAGTCTGCCCTTTATTTTTTCCTTTACTAATTTTGGGTTTTTTTTTGTTCTTCTAGTTACTTTAGGTATAAGATAAGGTTGTTTATTTGAGATTTTTCTTGTATCCTGAGTTAGGCTTATATCACTATAAACTTCCTTCTTAGAATTTCTTTTTCTGTAACCCATAAATTTTGGATAGTTGTGGTTTTGTTTTCATTTATCTTCAGTTTTTTTTAATTTCTTCTTTGATTTCTTCAGTGATCCATTGGTTGTTTAATAGCATATGGTTTACCCTTCACATGTTTGTGTTTTTTGCATGTATATATATATTTTTTGTAGTTTTCCAGTCTCATAGTGTTGTGGTCAAAAAAGATACTTGATAGGATTTCAGTTTTCTTAAATTTACCTTGACTTGTTTTGTGTCCAAGCATGTGATCTTACTCTCTGTATTTCACCAAATTCCATTCATAATGTGTCTTCCCTCATTGGGTGATATGGTAGCTGATGATTACCTTGTGTGTCCACAAATGCTTGGTAGGGGAAGATATGTCAAGTTTTAACGTTTTTGTTTGACAGATGAAATATACAATTGTATGTTTGTACAATAAGAATGGTAACTATTCAACATCTTCTATGTGGCAGGAACTGCATTTATGTTATTTTGTTCTTTACTTACAATAACCAGAGTTTCGATTAGAAAAAATAAATTAGTGTTCTTAAAAGACAAGTGAGTTGCCCAAAATCACACAATACAAGTGCAGGGATTTTGACTCATTTCTCTGATTCCTGAGAGGGGATTGATTCTTCTGCACTACACTACCTCCAACTTACAGACTGATCCTTGCAAATATATTTTTGTGGTACTTTTGTACTACAGGGTCACTGAAGTAGTGAAATACCCATACTATACTTCAAAAGCAGTAGCATCAAGACAGTTTCCTTTTTATAAAGAGTTGTTTTCAAACCAGATGCTTGTGAGTTAGGCACTTCTGTCAGGTTTTCAGCCATTCAGAAGGTAGTTCTTGAGAACACTGAAAATACCCTCTGGAGATTTCTGTCTCAACATTACATTACTCTATTGGACAAAAAGTTCTGTTGCTGGGACCTGATTCTTCTGAGTTCAAAGTATATTATGGGTGGGAATAATTTGAACAAATGTCTCATAGCATTGGAGGGAAAAAAAACCACAAAAAAGCCTCAAGAGAAAATCGTTTCAGTGACTTGCCAAATTCGAAGAATGAAGCCATTATACCTTAAGCTAACAGTTAAGGCCTTTCACTCTCTGCCCACAAATTGTTTTCTTCACTCCTATAATCCTATTACCCAAAGCCAAGTACCATCCTTACTAATTCTCCAAATGTGCATGGTTCACCAGGTATGAGACTGTTCAGTCTAACAAACAAGTTGATATTTGTTTAAACAGAGCTTCAGCCTAAAGTGCATTTCATTTCTGTAGCTTATAGCCTTAAAAAATGAAGGCACTTTTATGAAAATACCATTCTTTTCCACGCCTTCTATGAAAAATCTCAGCCTAGATTTATGGCTGTTTACTCACATGACCTATGTAAGTTATTGGGCACCTTTCAGTCTTAGCACTTATTGCTTCCTGTCTTTTATTTTTAGTTATCTTTCCAAAGGTTTATGTATTGTTTCCCATTTAGAGTGTAAATTCAAATGAGGATAAAACTTGTACTATGTGCTGTTGTGAACCCTTAATAAACCCTACCACTGTTCTTCATGCAAAGTATATAGACAGTCATTTAAAACTATTCTTTATTAATTGTATTTGTGATATGCCTATAACTGTAAACAAATCAAAAGTTTTCTAATATATAATGAACAATAATACCATAAACATTCCATTCTTATGTGAATATAAAAGTAGGACACTATTGATTTAGTGGTAATTAAGATGTTTGGGAAACTGTCAGACAAATTGGTATTATAGCCCAATTTTATAGGGTTGAAAATAGTTTGTTATCTATGTAAAGTTTACATATGAAAATATAGTAATGTCCACAGGTCTTTAGTATCACTTAATGATTAGTTCTATCCAAGAATTTATGTAGAGAAGTGACACTCTGCTGTGGAGGTCTCATGTGTCAAACTCAGATGTACATGAATTATTTTAACCTATATTTTTCCCTGCAAGTTATGAATCCTTTGAAATAAGAATAGATATATGTATACTAGATCTGTTGTTTAGACTGAATTCCCAAGGTGGTTTAGAGAATTTGAGAGATTAAGAGAGTGAAGACTCTGCTCTTGTAAATGAGACCTCAACAGGTGAATTGGGCTGTACATAGTTGTACTTGTCCAGTATGATATTTCAATATTGGAAGTCTATGGTTTATATCCAAAGAGCCAATTTTGATGAGAAATATGATGGAACACATTGTTGGGTATTGGGTATAGTTTTAATGGTACTATCAGAATTTAAAATTATATTTTATCCTAAATGACAAATTATGAAATATTTTACCCTGAGGATTCATTTTGCATGACATTCTTTCAATTTTATGTTTTCCTTTGTTGGAAATCCCTTAACATTTTTTTTCAAAGGACCAGAAATTAGAAATAATATAATCAAGAGAAAAATGTTTATGAAGTTAAATAATACCAAATAAGAAGATGTAGTTTCAGAAAGAGTAATGAGATGGGACATTCATTGATACCTGCTTTCTCCTGTTAATGAAATTATTTAAAATATTACTATGTACTTCACAAATAATTCAGAGAGATACATTTTGACAAAAAAGATATATATGCTTTATGTTATTGATTCAGAAGTACATTTCTGGTTATTTCTGTTTTTTTCTTAGGATTCTCTAAGACATATATGCTTTACCTAAATATACAATAGCATTGTATTCTATACATAATATAAAGTAATACTTCAGGAAGTTTACACCCTTGGTTGTAAAAATAGAGGAAGAAATAATCCTCAAGAAATTTACAATTACATGGGGAAAATAAGAGAAATAACATTGTGGGACCAAATTTGAGAAGTGCCAAACTATGGTCACTGTGTTGGCCTGACTCACTATTGGCTCTGAATCTCTCCAACTCATGCAAATAGAACACATTACTCTCCAATTAAATGTCCCATTTCAGATCTGAGGACCAATTCTGCCTTTAGGCTGATGGATTATAAAGATCTCCGTATCTATAGCACATTTTTGGAAATACATTTTTTATTTCGGCAACTCATTCTGCCAGATGCAGATCCCTAAGAAATACAGCTGGGGACATGACCCAGCCAAATGCACATTCTTATCTTTGCCCCATCTTATCTGTGTATACGGGCTCCATAGATAGAAAGGAACTTAAACTTTCTTGCTGAAGTCTAGAACCTCAAGCAAGTTTAGAGGAGTTATCTCTGCCCTGGGCCCCTACCAGTATTTCTTTAAAATATGCCTTCTGAAGATTGAAGCTCTCACTCTGTGGATCCCCCTGAACTTTTATAATCCCCACACTCTTCCTTTGCAAAACCCAACTGTGGAGTCAAACTATACATTCTCTGTGAACAATGGCAGGCTGTCTATGTCCTCTCCTCTTGGAAGTAATTTTTTCATTTTAATGTACTGATTAGATTCTATTGTTATTATTACTTAGGTGATGAACGATGTCAGTTAAGGAGAAGAAAACCAATAACCAAGCATTGTTATTGACTATATGATTGATAAAAATATGTTGTAAATATGCACACAAAAATATGAAAATATCATTGAAAAGTAATATCATAAAATGTTTAGGTTAGTACTGAAATTATTTTTTAGTCAAAATATTTACTTTTTTTTTTAAACTAGAATACCTTTCAGGTTTATACCAGAAAGTATAAACCCCTCTTCTCACCCTTATTTAGTATAGAGCACTTAATCAAATTTTACAACACAATGTTTTGTTTTTTAAAGTGAATTTTAGCTTATTCAGTTAGAATAATATCCACAATATAGATAAGAAAGATAGACTCAACTTTTTACTGTTGATCTTCTATTCATGCTAGAAAACTTCATAAAGTTCATGGAAATGGCAGTAGTTATTCTCCTTTCAGAAACTTTGGTTACAGTATCAGGAGTTTATTTGCTTTTGTTGTTTTTAAGTATATTTTAAAAGATAATAGCTTCTAAAAACAATCTTATTAATGTAAAGTTCTAAATGTAATATTCAGTATCTACCATAACGGGTATGTATCTCTCATTTCATATTTTATTTCTCTATTATCCTTTTATCATTGTCAACTAGTTGTACAAAATATCTGCATGTCGTGTACTTAGTTGCAAATATATGTTGTCCATTGTACTCTTCAAATTAATATCTATTAACAAATTGATACGGGTAACTAGATCAGTATGGGATGAATAGGTTTCTGAAAGTACTGCCTAGAGAATGGCCTCACTTTTGGCCAACTGTCTTGTAAAGTG
This sequence comes from Phocoena sinus, assembly GCF_008692025.1. Classification (NCBI taxonomy): domain Eukaryota; kingdom Metazoa; phylum Chordata; class Mammalia; order Artiodactyla; family Phocoenidae; genus Phocoena; species Phocoena sinus. Next base: position 23,547,972 of record NC_045767.1, read on the forward strand.
CCATATTGATTTTGTTATAAGGAACATTTGAAATTCTGAAAAGAAATCAATAGGAGGCCCAAATAATTTAGATACTATCGCTTAAATCAATACTAATGTATATTGCTTTCCATTAGCTATTTGATGTGACATTTTGAAGTATATATTTTGTGATTTATGTTATTATTTATATAAGTTGGTTATAAACACTAAAAAGTGATCTTTTATATACCTTATTTAAAAAGTATAATTACTTTAAAATATTGGCTTTCATTGTGACTTTGTTAAATAATCAAAATAAAGACTTCTTTGGATTTTGTCTTATTGTTTATTAAAGCTATCTCAAAATAAGAGAATAATATAGCCACCCATTTATACTTTCAAAGTTTTTTTAGAAATGTAAAGAGAATTTTAGAGTTCAATAACATTTGAAAAAAATTAGGTTAAGAGAAAACCAATTAATGAAAATCATATCCGAGTCACTTTGAGATGACCAAAATGCATTTTATTAGATTATTTGTTTATGTTATTATTTAGCAGTCATGATAATTGACTGGTTACCAAATAGTTGTTCCATTAATCAAACTGTGTTTGAACTAGTGCACAAAATTACAAAGTTGCTTGGATTTGACTGGTTTAAATAGTCTCAGATAATTCATTTATTCAATTATTCTAAGTCAGTTCCTTGTAACTGATAAGCTATGTTAATACATAATCTTTTAAAAAATATGCAAGTTTCTTAAGTAAGCATATTTAATATGTTTAGATAAGGAAAACTCCATATAATATCTTAAAATTCTATGATGTCTGATTACATTTTTAATATGAATCCCTGCCTAGCTCTTAGAAAAGGTTCATAGTGTCAGCTTACATATGAATAAATTAAAATTGATAAAAAATAAAAATCAATATTAGTAAGTTTATTTTTTAATATATTCCTTTTAGTGACTAGTTAAGTATCATGGGATGGGGGCACTGAAGTCCCTCATATCTAAATGTGAATCACATCAGTGACTTACAACCTTGAGCAAGTTCTTCAGCCTTAGAGAGCATGTTTCCTATTCTATAAGTGATAAAATAGCATCACTTACCTCATAGGGTTTTGTTGGGATTTAATTAAATCACACAACATTAAGATCTTAGAATACATCCTGGCAAATGCATTTTTAAAAAATGTAGGTTAAATTTTATTTTAAAATTGTTTCACTTTTGAAAGGATAATCCCTCGGTATTTGTCATAAGCTTAGAAGCAGTTGTTTCTATTATACTTATCTACCATAGCCTTTTAATAGGCTATTAATTATCAAATAGTAAACTTTCTCCTCAGCAATGATTTTTGAGCAGAATGACAAAAATTTGGTTGTGTATCCCTTACCTTAGGAAGATAATGGTATAGAAATCAAAATTGCTTATTCCCATGATTGTACTATCTTCTTCTATCACCTCAGTGATGTGGTGTGGACTTGTGGGGAAGCTGGGCTGAAGGCAGAGTGGGCCTGAGGCCAGTTTCCCATGGCCACTGTTATCCACATTCCTGGGAAAGATCGGTGACTCTGGACACAATGACATCTTATATACAGTAGCTGTTCAAACTCTTCTGGTCACCCTATACTGACCACTCTAGACAGAGTAACCATATTGGGCACCCTAAATTCTTAGGATAAGTTGTAAGACACTTTCAGCTTTCTGTGAATTCCTACTTGCCCTCAGGAAAAACATATCTGATGATATGTTAATATGTGTGTGTGTGTAAATACATATGTATGTAGGTATATATCAGGGCTCTTCAGAGAAATAGAACTAGTAGGAGATGTGTGTGTGTGTGTGTGTGTGTGTGTGCATATATTTATTTATTTATAGATGTATGTGTATATAGATATGTATATATGAGAGAGAGAGAAATGAATGAATGAATGAATATGGGGGAGATTTACTGTAAAGAACTGGCTCATGTGATTATGGTGGCTGAGAAGTGTTGACCCAGGAGAGCTGATGGTATAGTTCCAGTCTAAGTCCAAAGGCAGGAGAATACCAAAGTCCAAGCTCAAAGACAGTCAGGCAGTTGGTCAAGGCTACACTCAGCTCCCATGTGCCACCTGCAGTTCCTTGCCATGTGGCCGTCTTCATAGGCTCTCTCACAACATGGCAGCTTCCTTCTTCAGAGCCAAGGAGGGAAAGTCTCCCTCTCTCTCTGGTCTGCTAAGGTGGGGTCTGATGTAATGGTCATATTTACTTCCTATTGTTTTTGCCATATAACACAGTCTAAGCCTGTGATGTCCCATCATGTTTGCCGTAATGTGTTGGTGAGAAGCAAGTCACACTTGATGAGAGGCAGTGAAACAAAGGCATAGATCATTGGGGAATCTTCATAGGATATGTTTGCCACAGGGCAGTTGAATAAAGCTTGGGCTGGGAATTAGTCATGAGGATAGAAAAAAGTAAATAGAAGCCGTATTATGAAAGGTCTTGAATTTTTTGCTGAGAGATTTGAACATTATTTTCCAGGAAATTGAGTATCATTGGGAAATTTTAAGCAAGGAAGTGGCATAATCAGATCTGTGTTTGGGAAAGACAGCACTGCTGAGATAATGAAGAATGGGATGGAGTAGGGACAAAAGGGAGGCAGGGAGATTAAGATAAAAGGCAGGATCACACAGGTTATAAGGAACCAGAAAGAGTGGGAATGGGAATGGAAGATTAGTCATAGAAGATTCAATATATTGAATTTAAAAATGTAATTCAAATTTGTGCCTAGAATACCACATCAATAAAAAGATAAAAACTTGTTTCAAATATGTTCTTCTCTAATAAATTACATTTTAAAATTTCATTTAAAAATGTTATAATGTTCATTCACTTGACATTGAAAGTCCGTTAAAAAGTAAATGATTTCATAAGTTTTCAGTGTGCTATGTTAATAATGTGTTGCCCAAATGCCACAAAATTTGCATATTCAATAAATATTTGCATATTCAAACAAACAATATTTGTTTACCTTTTATGTTAAATAAAATATGAACATTTCGATAATATTTTACTTAAAGACAGAGCTTAGAGTTGTGAATATTTTGGCTATGCATGAGTCACTTTGGCACATACATTTGTAGTACACTTATTTGGCCCATTTGTATTTCATCTTTAGAATTGGGAAATTATTTTGCAACTAAAGATACTTTATCCTTGAAATACAGGATTGAGCACAAATATTATATGTGAATTGCCACATTGCCCCTTTAATTCAGATAACATTTCATTTTCCCTTTGGAGGCTGATGTTCCTTTGCCTTGCATATGCTGTGAGGTCCTATGCTGACAGCAAAGCTGAATACTAAAACCATCTGTCAGGACCCAGGGGAGTTTGCTATTTTTCACTGCTTCCTCATGGTGTAAGGTCAATACTACAACAAGGTATGTTTCAATAAATATGCGGTGAGAAGAAAAATTGTCTCAAAGTAGGAACTACCAGCTGTCAGTACAATTAGTGACAAAAGAGCAGGGAAGTAGCCTTGAGGGCTTACAGATTCATTTGGGAATTGATTTCCATGGGGTTCTGAGCTTTGTTCTGCAGAATGTCTTTTAACAAAAAAGAAGTATATGTTGAAAGTGGCATCTTTTAAAATATTTTCTTTCTACACAATCTCTCAAGCATTATTGTCACAGATCTATGTACATTTTGTTGTTGACAGATACAACTGTAGGATATGATGTATATATATTTTTTTCTCCAGAGAAAAAAGGCTTATTATGTTTAAAAGGAACAAAAAGAGATTTGTGTCCAGCCATCAGTGGTGCTGGCTGTAGGTTAAGAATATTGTCATTGGAGCACTGATTCCTGAGGTAATTAATTCTAAATGGACTAAGTTAAGTATTAATGACTTTCAAGAGCAGGGAAGCCCGGTGAAACATATGCCACTCCCACATTAAGTATACTGTTGTGTTTTTTTTTTTTCAAAAAACTGCAATAATCCATTGCATTATTTTGAGGTTGGTTAATATTTTTAAGAGAGAATAATGAAAAACACTCAAGGTCAAATAATTTATACACTGTGCCAATCTTAAATATCAAAAATGGTGTCTCCATTCTTTTACTCTTTTCCTGAGTATAATTAATATTTTGGTGCAACCCTATGTAGTTTCCACTTTTTGTGGCAAATTATAAGCAACTGTCTGTTTTTCTCTACCCTTTTCTACACAAAATAGACCATTTTGACTCCAGTGATAAATACTTTAAAAGGAATAAACAGCATGTTCCAGGTATTTAGAAGCAACAAGGTACTGAGTACCGAGACAATTTGTTCATTAATACGGAAGAGAGAATTAAAAACAAACAGAAATTGTTGGTTGTAGTTTTTCCTGGAACTACAATTTGCTTAAGCTACTATCTCCTAACTGCTGCTTTTGTAAGGACAAAGAAAACTTAAAACTAAAAGGCTTAATGCTCTCTGAAAATAAGGGAAGTGTTTTCCCTCCTCTCCTTTTTCTTAGAGAATTTACTTTAGGCAAAGCTAGGTAGACCTTTTGTCAGTTTTGTTACCTAGGAATTTTTTTCTCAAGGACCTGGTCACCATCTCTTTCAAACGTGGTCGTCAAGAAAGATAGGGTCCCTCTGTCCCAGCTGCTCTGGGAAGATCGGAGTCCAACTGCAGTGGGCACCTTGCCCTGAGCTGCAGAGCAACCTCCTGACATAACGTAGGAGGAGTTTGTTTTTCCTCAGGATAAGCCCTGTAAGTTGAAACAGATGGCCACCCCAATTACCAGGTAGTGTTAGCATAAAGTATTTGTGACAAAAGGCACTGTCCAGTCATTGTGCTTGAAGACTACTCACTGTCGATCTTGTAATGAGTTGTATCTGCTTGGCTGTATAAGAAAGGAAGATTTCTGTCTTCCCAATTTATTAGCAGATAGCCAATGGAATGTATCACATTTTGGTTAAATGTTTATTCAATAATATAACTGTTTTGGGACTCCACTGCATTTGTGGAGAGGTTTTCTGGGTTGAGAGGAAAAAATTTTTTTTGGTTTTGTAGTTTTTTTTCCCTTTTAAATTATATTTCCCTGATAGTTTCTTTCCCTTTTACAAGTAGAAGTCATTAGGGATAAGGATTGTTTACAATGTGGCACTTCTTTATTTACAGCCCACTAAAGATGCTGTGAATATTTGTGCATTATATTTTGTTTGTTCATTCCTGCCAATACATCTGTCTTAAATATTTAAATCAGATAAACAATTGTACTTGCTGAGAAAGAACTTCAATGCATGGTTTATTGTAAAGACATGATGTCAATACTAATAACTAACCAAAATTACTACATATTGTAGTAGGATTCTGTCAAAAAGTGTCTTTTGCATTTCTTGTGTGTATTCTAAATACATTAAGATTTTCATAAAATTTATATGTTTTATAATTCCAAGGCATTCAAATATAAACTTTAGAAGAGACTCTCATATTCTGAAATGAGTTAAACATATTTAAATGGCAAATCTTTATTTTCTCGAATAACCTACTGTTACAATGCCACTTTTTCTCCCAAGAATATCATGCTGTGATTATGTTGAAATCGATATGGTGCTTTTAATGGAGTAGGTAAAATGGCATGATGGTTAAAAGCAGGAGCTCTGGAGTCAGATTTTGTAACTTAAAATCCCAGCTTTACTTTTTGTTATCCGTGAAAACACTAATGTATTACTTGGTCTCTAGGCTTCAGTTTCTTCTTTAAGGCAATAGAAATGTGTCTTGTCAGGCTCCTTACAATGAGACTTTGTGGTGGAAATTTGCCTGCAGATTTATTGGGGATTGCTCACAGGAACAGCACCTCTAAGGAAATAAGGGAAAGAAGTTGAAGTCAGAAGAATCCCTAGCTGATCCTAGGTAGCTCTGGAGCTAGGGTTGTCCTTCAGAAGTATCCCAAATGAATGCAAGAAAGTTGGGCCGTTGTATTAGGTCACTGACCACTCAATAGTGTGGGCTGTTCCCCCAGTAGGGGCATAAACTTAAATGAGGCAGTCTCTTGGGCTCCAGAGCACGTCCTGGAGAAACAATAAGGTGCAAACCTTTAGCAGCCAATACTTCCAGCAGCTGGGGGAATAAATGGTTTGGTCCTGAAAGGGGGCTAGAGGTGAATCCATCTGGGCAGCCTAACACAGCATCCATTCAAAAAGATATTACTACCTATATATTTGTTTTAATATTTAAAAGAAATCTTCGGTGTAAGCCCTTAGCTCATACATAGTAAATACACTAAAAAATGTTAGCTTGTAAAAATAGGTAAGTTTTCATTCTAGGTAATTTATTTATTTAGATTAAAATGAAGTTTATGTCTGAAATGTACTGTTGGATTACTAGAACTTTTAAAACACAATTATCATTCTAGGAAATTTTCTTTGGGAATGACCTTTAGCTTTCATAGTGAATTTGAAAATTTCTTTTGTACTAAACTTGTCATTAAGATGAGCCATTTTTATACTCTGCAGGAGTTTCAAAACTTCTGACCCAAATTATGGCAGAGAATTTCAAATTCTGACAATTCTTTAAAGATTCAAGACAGAATAAAACAGAGTATCAATGATGTTGATCCTGTATTGATAGCAATCTATTATGTTGATGGGAGCCATTCCATAAGCGTGGGTCTGTATTACAGCAATAAGTTTTTGTTATTTAAATAAATCCTAAAACTAATTACTCAATGGAGTGCTCTTCATCAATGGAATCAACTTGAGAGGCATTATATATATTTCAATTTCTATTTTAGAGTTTTCCATATGGCCAGTTTCCTAGCCATAAGCACACAAAATTTAAGATTAATATTCAATAAGACAAGTTTGGACATAAAGTAAACTCCCCCATCTAACTGATAACTATTTTCATCATGCCTAGTTTAAATATTTTTCTTATTGTCATATTTAAATCAAATATATTCACTAGACACAAGATTGGACAATGTGAACTTGAGTATCATCCATGTTAAATGGGAGGTGGCGCAGTGTAGTGATTTTGAGTTTGATGAATTTGGTTTAAAATTCTTACTATGCTACTTATGAAGTATGTGTGATCTTGAGTAGTTTATTAAATCTCTCAAGGCCCAACTTTCTTCATCTATGAAAAAGACAAAAATACATCCATCTTTTGGTTTTTGTGAAGATACTATCAGATGGTGAATTTAAATGAAACAAACAAAATAGTGTTTGATATAGACTTTCTTAAATTATGGTTGGCTTTATTAATAGCTATTGTGGTGACCCAAGCCCTGAGGGCAATTTTTAAGAGAAATTCCAGAAAATGTTTTGATAATGGGAAACATCATTAGAATAAGTATTTAACCTCTGAACGTGACCATTTTGGAAAGAAAGACACTCATCCGAAGGTATAAATATTGGGATTAAAAAAAAATTATGTTACTTAAAGGCATAACTGCTGCAATGTGGCTTACCCTCCGAAGGCTGGATTTTCTTTGGAGAAACGAAATGAAATTTGAGATTTTTGTCACTAGATGGCAAACTTTAATATAATCCCACAAATTCCTTCCTTTAAAAAATGTGTCAAATCTGCATTTTTCTTAGAGAGGAGAAATTCCCCCCATAGCGTTAGCCTTATTAGTGTACAAAAAACTTAAGCTCTTAATATTTTTTTATAAGTGTTAACTCTATAAAAATCATATAAGAAATATTGTATCAATTTTAAAGATAGAATATAATATAAATGTACTTGAGGATAATTAGTGCTTTATTTCTTTGAATAACTTTTCTGTGCTATTATTAAATTTACTCTAGTTTGTTTACCTATTTTATACCTCTCCTACATGAAGACTTCTGTAAGAGCCCTTCAGGAAAAAAAAGAAAACAATTTTCTCAGCTTTGGGGCTCCTACTGAAAGTTGGGAATCTTGCTGTGTTCCTGCAAGATCTTTATCTTTTTATCCTTTATTTAAGTAATCAAAAAACCTCAAGGCTCGTCTCTCTATGAAATAGTTAAGACCACTGACTGCCTTCATTACACTAGGGGAAAATGCACAGGAGCTGGATTTTTCTTTTCCGTTCTGCCCTTTATCTTCCTGCCAAAAACATTGATTTCCCCAGAAGAATTCTTTGTGCCTTTATTCTGATGACTGTGTCTTTTCTGGCAAATGCTACACAGAAAAAGATGATGTTATAGACATGTTACTATAGAGAAGTAATGTTCATTTCCATTTGTGTTCATGTGGATTTAGAAAACTGATCATTTCATGATTATGTCCCTTTCTGTTTCATTTTGCTGCTGACAAATTTAAAGGTTGTTTAAATGAACTGTTGTTTTTGTTTAGCAACTACATCATTTGCTGAAGCATAAGCTGTATTCAACTAAACCAGTTAGGAGATAAAGATAGATATAGATTTATCTCTGTCAAATATAATCTATCATCTATCTGCCATAGAGTAAACTGAAGTTAATTCAAGTAACTCCATTCCCTAATTATGTAGTTGTTTTTATTTTCTAGCCAAAGAGCTAGATTTTGCATTTATCCCTGTTGAATTTCATTTTGATAGGATCAGCCCATCCTTTCAACCTAAGAGCATGTAGATTCTCTAGCTCAGCAGTCAGCAAATTATAGCCAACAGGCCCACTGCCTGTTTTTGTAAATTAAGTTTTATTGGAACACAGCCACATGCTTTCATTTATGGAATTCCTATTGCTGCTCTCACGCTACAGTGGCAGAGTTGAGTAGTTGCAACAGAGACCTCATGACCTGGAAAGCCTAAAATATTCACTATCTGGCCCTTTACAGAAAAAATCAGCCAAACTCTGTATCTAATCCAACCTGTTAACTAGTTTTTCCAGATAAAATATGCAAGTAGATGTGTAAAAAAAAAAAATTAACTACACTAATAACAGTTTAAAGGTTGAAAGGGATCTACTCATTAATATGTAAAAGAGAAGTGTATTTTGGTTCTCACTGCCATGAAAATAAGTGACTAAGATTATTAGCAATGATATTATATTTTGACTGATGATTACTCTCTCCCTAGTATCTCACTCCAACAATGCTTCTACCACACAGAGAGAGTGGTCCACTGAACCCTATCAGCTTCATTACCCAACACTCCTCTTAAACTCATTCCTAGAGCAGATGGAGATTTCGTAGGGCCTGAGCTGCAGACAATTTAGAGGCCTTTCTTATGATAAAGAATTAAAATATAAAATTAGAAATAAAACTCAGGTAAATATTCTAAATACAGCTAAAATTAAGTAAAAATGGGAAAAATCTCAACAAATTGCAAATTTTAAAGTTAAAAAATACCACAAACAGCTAAAGTAACAGAAAAATAGCACATATGATATTAACTGACTCACTCTTTAATATTTTTTATTTAACACTTTTAGTTGTAATTCTTTTTATGATAATGGTATTGTAATATAATTTCCTATAGAGAGACCAGAAAGATTTTTTCCAGCGTGAATGGTCAAAATTTTTGTTTTAGGTATTAATAGGTTATAAAAATGTCAACTTCCCAAATTGTGGTTAGTAATACCAAGTGATTTTTTAAATTGTCAAATGTGGAGAAAGCTGTATCAGATTTCTTTCATACACAAGCTGAAAGGTTCAAATGACACTGTGTATTTTGTCTCTATACCTGTCCACTCCCCAGCCACATTTACCTAGTTGCAAATGCTGTAAGCTACTTCAGTATCTCAGTGTGGCCACTGGCCCAGCACCTTTGTGTCAGGGCTCATGGTATGTGGCAGGAATATTCCTGGAAAACATTTTTATATTAGAACAGTTAACATCAGTCACCATACGTAATTAATTTTTTTTTCTTGTGAGGAGAACTTCTACGATTTACTTTCTTAGCAACTTTCAAATATGTAAAACAGTATATTAACTATAACCACCATGCTGTAATTATATTCTCATGACTTACATATTTTATAACTGGAAATTTTTACCTTTTGACCCACTTTACCCATTTTGCCCACTCCCTACTCCCTGCCTCTGGCAATCAACTGTCTGTTCTCTTTATCTATGAGCTTGGTTGTTTGTTTTTTAGATTACACATATAAATTAAATTATACGGTATTTGTCTTTCTCTTTCTGACTTACTTCGCTTTGTATAATGCCCTTGAGGTCCATGCATGTTGATAATGGCAAGATTTCATTCTTTTTTATGGCTGAATAATATTCCATTGTGTGTGTGTATATCACATTCTCTTTATTCATCCATTGCTGAACACTTAGGTTGTTTCCTTATCTTGGCTATTGTAAATAATGCTGCAATGAACATGGAGGTGCATACATCTTTTCAAGTTAGTGTTTTCATTTTCTCTGGATAAATTCTCAGAAGTGGGATTGCTGGGTTGTATGGTAGTTCTATTTTTTAATTTTTGAGAAAACTCCATAGTGTTTTCCAGACAGACTGCACCAATTTACATTCCCACCGACAGTGTATAAGTGTTCGCTTTTGTCCACATCCTTGCCAGCACTTGTTATTTCTTATCTTTTTGATAATAGCCATTCAAACAGTGAGTTATCTTCTTGTGGTTTTGATTTGCATTTCCCTGATGTTTAGTGATGTTGAACATCTTTTCACGTACCTGTTGGCCATCTGTATATCTTCTTCGGAAAAATGTCTATTCAGATCTTCCATTTTTCACTCAGACTGTTTTTTGCTATTGAGTTATATGAGTTCTTTATATATTTCAGATATTAACCCCTTTCAGATACATGATTTGCAAATATTTTATCTCGTTCAGTATCTTGCCTTTTCATTTTGTTGATGATTTCCTTTACTGTGCAGAAGATTTTTAGTTTGATGTAGTCCCACTTGTTTACTTTTACTATTGTTGCCTTTGCTTTTGGTTTCAGATCCAAAAAATCATTGCCAAGACCATTGTCAAGGAGCTTACCCACCTATGTTTTCTTCTAGGAGTTTTATGGTTTTAGGTTGTCTTTAATCAATTTTGTGTTAATTTTTGTGTATGGTGTAAGACAGTGGTCCAGTTTCACTCTTGCATGTGGCTGTCCAGTTTTCTCAGCACCATTTATTGAAGAGACTGACCTTTCCCCATTTTATACTCTTGGCTTCTTAATTTCTGCTGTTTTTAAGGCACTCAATTTGTAGTAATTTGTTATGGCAACCATCGAGTACTAAAACACCTTTCTAGACCTGAATGGGTTCAGAAAACAAAACAAAGCATATGCGCAGGCATACACATTGACACAAATGTACAAATACACACACACACAACCACGTTTTCTAACCTGAGGTGGGAAATGGCACCTAATTTTCTAAACTGGCACTCCAGTTTTTCAAGACATTTTGATTGTTTTAAAATGTTTGCTAGTTATTTGTGTTGGAAGACAATTTTCCTTAGGTTTATTTTTCTGTACCTTGTGTGAGTAAGCTATAGAATTTTCTTACTTTTAGACTGTCTTCTCAAAGATGTTTGAGTTGAAAACAATCTTGGAAAATAGGGATAGTATCTCTCACACAGGAAAGGACAGACATATTAACTACTCATTATTCAGTATTGGGATTCCTAAGCTCTGAGTCTTCTATAATGCAACCCTCTAAGCATGCAGGTGTCACCTGGCCCTCTTTTATGTGACCCTGTGAAAACTGGGGCTTGTGGCACCAGTGCAATGGTGATACGCTGGCTAATTTTTTTTGCCATGAGTAACAAACTGTTAGTCTCTGATCCAGGAGTCTCACATCTTCTGCCAGCATCCACAAAACTGTGGCAGGCTAACTTGTTAGCTTGCAAGTAGTATAAAGTCTTGACAAATTGGTCTACTTTTCAGTAGTTTTCTTAATTTATATGACCGTCAAACATACTCTCTGGCTTTTGTCTGTGTTATGAGTTGATGATGAATACTTATAACTGTCTGCTAAGCATCATTCCCCAGAGGACCCATAATATCTCATTCGGGACATGTCCCAAAATTGAACTCATAATTTTTCCTTCAAGTACTCTTTCCTCCTTTTTTGAAACCTCATTTAATGTGATCACCATTTCACACTTGAGTAGTACTTGCTTCTTATTTCTTCTGCTTCACAAAACCAGCTAATATTTCCTGGTAATTTTACTTCCCGAATTGCTTGTTATAAACTCCTCTCCTGTCTCTGCCCTTGTATTAGTCTAGGTCCTTTGAGAAACAGATGCCAAGGTGGGATTAAACATATTAGAATATTATTAGGGGAGTTATCCATGTGTGAAAAAGTGGTGTGAATTCTGGAACGGCTAGAAGAGCCGTTGGGTCATGATGCATGATTGCCCTTGAGAGAAAGAATTAAGAATGGATGAGAGCATCCAAGAATGTCATGCAGTCTGAGAGAAGCTGGGAAAGCAATGGGAGATTCTCAGGGTCAAGCCAGCCCTCAGAGGATCTTCCTGTCCCCGAGTAATGAGCCTGCCTTAGTGTTCTGCTGAGAACTGCAATATTCTGGAGGACAGGCTGTGAGAAGCGTGGGTTGGCATAAATGCCACAGGGTGGCCTAAGTCACTTACTTTCCCTTTATTTAGAGTCTGTAAAATGCTTTCTCCTGATTGCCACAGCCTCATGCAGGATTGTGTGTTTTAACAATAGTTTTAATATTCAACCTTACCCAGAAACTGACTGTGCTAATCTGTCTTGAAACATGTTCTAACAGTTATGTTTCCTAAAGTAAAAAATCTGACCATTTACCTCTTCATCTGAAAGTATCAATATTTTCTTATTCTCAAACCTATCCTTCAATGTCCCATACCTTTCAAAGAATATGCCTACCTTGACATTTCAAGCAAGAAAATCGCAAGCTCTGCTCTCAAATTTGATTAGTTAATTGCACATAGCAACATTTTTGGGACCATTTTATCTGACGTTTAGTGACATAACCAAAAGTTTATAAATTTTAGCATTGGGTAAGAGTTTCCTTGTGCCATTTTCTCTGCTTGGTGTTTTAAATTACAGTTACAACACTTGCAACTAGAAGTCTCTTGGTTAGGACCCCAAGCTCTTCTACGCACCTTATCTTTCACTTCATTCCTCTCAGGCTTCTGATTTTGACATTAAAATCTCTGCAGTAGCATGTCTGACAAATTAATTAGATCTCAGACAGCTCTTGTGGAGAATCTCATCCTCCTTCGGGCTGTGGAACTCATCCTTTCAGGGCAGAGACTGGAGTACACATGGAAATATACTTGCATTCTCATGGCTTTTGCCAGTAATTAATATTCATCTAATAAAGACCTGGTTTTGTTCTCTTCATAAATTTCAAGTGGATCATGCATTATAGATGTATGTTCACTTTTATTATTTAAAGGTTTTTAAAAAATATAATAGGACTGCATATTTAAAGATTTTTGTTTTTTCCTTTTAGAATTTTTCTGATATTTCTTATTATAGTTTTATTTTTCCAAATCTTAATTGCCTCATCTCAATTATTTAAAGAATTAAAAAATAAAAGTAATTGTATTTAACGTTTTCAAATTTGGTTGTAATTTCATTACAATTAGATTAAATGTAAAAGTCAATAAAATGACATAGTATTTATATTTTCAAAGAATATTTTTACTGAAATATTCAAAATCATATATTAAAGTTAAAAAGAATGATGTACATTGTAATTGAAAAGTGAAAATAAAATTTAAAATTTTTAAATAAAAGTTTACTTAATTTTAGGCCTTTTAATTAAGTTATGAAATATTTTCTTTTTTTTTGGATTGGAAGAATTAATATTGTTTTTTTCTTGTTTAAATTTTTTTACTTTTTAAAAATATCTTTATTGGAGTATAACTGCTTTGCATTGTTGTGTTAGTTGCTGCTATATAACAAAGTGAATCAGCTATATGTATACATATATCCACACATCCCCTGCCTCTTGTGTCTCCCTCCCACCCTCCCTAACCCACCCCTCTTGGTGGTCACAAAGCACCGAGCTGATCTCCCTGGGCTATGAAGCAGCTTCCAACTAGCCACCCGTTTTACATTTGTCAGTGTATTTATGTCAATGCTGCTCTCTCACTTCCCCCAGCTTCACCCGCCCGCCGCCGTGTCCTCAAGTCCATTCTCTATGTCTGTGTCTCTATTCCTGTCCTGCCCTAGGTTCATGAGTACCATTTTTTAAAATTCCATATATATGCATTAGCATACGGTATTTGTTTTTCTCTTTATGACTTGCTTCACTCTGTATGACAGACTCTAGGTCCATCCACCTCACTAAACATAACTCAATTTCATTTCTTTTTATGACTGAGTAATATTCCATTGTATATATGTGCCACATCTTCTTTATCCATTCAGCTGTTGATGGACATTTAGGTTGCTACCATGTCCTGGCTATTATAAAAAGAGCTGCAATGAACATTGTATACATGACTTTTTTTGAATTATGGTTTTCTCAAGGCATATGCCCAGTAGTGGGATTGCTGGGTCATATGGTAGTTCTATTTTTAGTTTTTTAAGTAACCTCCATACTGTTCTCCATAGTGGCTGTATCAATTTACATTCCCACCAACAGTGCAAGAAGTTCCCTTTTCTCTACACCCTCTCCAGCATTTATTATTTGTAGATTTTGTGATGATGACCATTCTGACTGGTGTGAGGTGATACCTCATTGTAGTTTTGATTTGCATTCCTCTAATGGTTAGTGATGTTGAGCATCCTTTCATGTGTTTGTTGGAAATCTGTATATCTTCTTTGGAGAAATGTCTATTTAGGTCTTCTGCCCATTTTTGGATTGGGTTGTTTGTTTTTTGGATATTAAGCTGCACGAGCTGCTTGTAAATTTTGGAGATTAATCCTTTGTCATTTGCTTCATTTGCAAATATTTTCTCCCATTTTGAGGGTTGTCTTTTTACCTTGTTTACGGTTTCTTTTGCTGTGCAAAAGCTTTGAACTTTCATTAGGTCCCATTTGTTTATTTTTGTTTTTATTTCCATTTCTCTTGGAGGTGGGTTTAAAAGGATCTTGCTGCGATTTATGTCACAGAGTGCTCTGCCTATGTTTTCTTCTAAGGGTTTTATAGTGTCTGGTCTTATATTTAGGTCTTTAATCCATTTTGAGTTTATTTTTGTGTATGGTGTTAGGGTACTCTAATCTCATTCTTTTACATGTAAGCTGTCCAGTTTTCCCAGCACCACTTATTGAAGAGGTTGTCTTTTCTCCATTGTATATTCTTGCCTCCTTTATCAAAGATAAGGTAACCATATGTGTGTGGGTTCATCTCTGGGCTTTCTGTCCTGTTCCATTGATCTATATTTCTGTTTTGGGGCCAGCACCATACTGTCGTGATTATGGTAGCTTTGTAGTATAGTCTGAAGTCAGAGAGCCTGATTCCTCTAGCTCTGCTTTTCTTTCTCAAGATTATTTGGCTATCTGGGGTCTTTTGTGCTACCATACAAATTGTGAAATTTTTGGTTCTAGTTCTGTGAAAAATGCCATTGGTAGTTTGATAGGGATTGCATTGAATCTGTAGATTGCTTTGGGTAGTATGGTAATTTTCACACTGTTGATTCTTCCAATCTAAGAACGTGGTTTATCTCTCCATCTGTTTGTATCATCTTTAATTTCTTTCATCAGTGTCTTATTGTTGTCTGCATACAGGACTTTGTCCCCTTAGGTAGGTTTATTCCTAGATATTTTATTCTTTTTGTTGCAATGGTAAATGGAAGTCTTTCCTAATTTCTCTTTCTGATTTTTCATCATTACTCTATAGGAATGTAAGAGATTTCTGTGCATTAACTTTATAACCTGCTACTTTACCAAATT
Source organism: Phocoena sinus (assembly GCF_008692025.1). Taxonomy (NCBI): domain Eukaryota; kingdom Metazoa; phylum Chordata; class Mammalia; order Artiodactyla; family Phocoenidae; genus Phocoena; species Phocoena sinus. The sequence continues at coordinate 23,563,669 of NC_045767.1, forward strand.
CATTGATTACCTCCAGTAGTTTTCTGGTAGCATGTTTAGGATTCTCTATGTATAGTATCATGTCATCTGCAAACAGTGACAGTTTCACTTTCTTTTCCAATTTGGATTCCTTTTATTTCTTTTTCTTTTCTGATTGCTGTGGCTAAAACTTCCAAAACTATATTGAATAATAGTGGTGAGAGTGGGCAACCTTGTCTTGTTCCTGATCTTAGTGGGAATGGTTTCAGGTTTTCACCATTGAGGAGGATGTTGGCTGTGTGTTTGTCATATATGGCCTTTATTATGTTGAGGTAAGTTCCCTCTGTGCCTACTTTCTGGAGAGTTTTTGTCATAAGTGGGTGTTGAATGTTGTCAAAAGCTTTTTCTTTATCTATTGAGATGACCATATGGTTTTTATCCTTCATTTGTTAATATGGTGTATCACATTGATTGATTTACGTATATTGAAGAATCCTTGCATTTCTGGGATAAACCCCACTTGATCATGGTGTATGATCCTTTTAATGTGCTGTTGGGTTCTCTTTGCTAGTATTTTGTTCAGGATTTTTGCATCTATGTTCATCAGTGATAAATTGGCATGTGGATTTCTTTCTTTGTAACATCTTTGTCTGGTTTTGGTATCAGGGTGATGGTGTCTTCATAGAATGAGTTTGGGAGTGTTCATCCCTCTGCTATATTTTGGAAAATTTTGAGAAGGACAGGTGTTAGCTCTTCTCTAAACGTTTGACAGAATTCGCCTGTGAAGCCATCTGGTCCTGGGCTTTTGTTTGTTGGAAGATTTTAAATCACAGTTTCAATTTCAGTGCTTGTGATTGGTCTGCTCATATTTTCTATTTCTTCCTGGTTCAGTGTCTCAGAAGGTTGTGCTTTTCTAAGAATTTGTCCATTTCTTCCAGGTTGTCCATTTTATTGACACAGAGTTGCTTGTAGTAATCTCTCATGATCTTTTGTATTTCTGCAGTGTCAGTTGTTACTTCTCCTTTTTCATTTCTAATTCTATTGATTTGAGTCTTCTCCCTTTTTTTCTTGATGAGTCTGGCTAATGGTTTATCAATTTTGTTTATCTTCTCAAAGAACCAGCTTTTAGTTTTATTGATCTTTGCTGTTATTTACTTCACTTCTTTTTTCTTTATTTCTTATCTGATCTTTATGATTTCTTTCCTTTTGCTAATGTTTTTTTTTTTGTTCTTCTTTCTCTACTTGCTTTAAGTGGAAGGTTATGTTGTTTATTTGAGATGTTTCTTGTTTCTTGAGGTAGGATTGTATTGCTATAAACTTCCCTCTTAGAACTGTTTTTGCTGCTTCTCATAGGTTTTAGGACATTGTTTTTTCATTGACATTTGTTTCTGGGTATTTTTGATTTCCTCTTTGATTTCTTCAGTGATCTCTTGGTTATTTAGTAGCATATTGTTTAGCCTCCATGTTTTTGTATTTTCTCCAGTTTTCTTCTGTAATTGATATCTAGTCTCATAGCATTCTGGTGAGAAAAGATACTTGATATGACTTCAGTTTTCTTAAATTTACCAAGGCTTGATTTGTGACACAAGATATGATCTCTTCTGGAGATTGTTCCATGAGCCCTTGAGAAGAAAGTGCATTCTGTTGTTTCTGGATGGAATGTCCTATAAATATCAATTAATTCCACCTTGTTTAATGTGTCATTTAAAGCTTTTGTTTCCATATTTATTTTCATTTTGGTTGATCTGTCCGTTGGTGAAATTGGGGTGTTAAAGCCCCCTGCTATGATTGTGTTACTATTGATTTCCCCTTTCATGGCTGTTAGCTTTTTCCTTAAGTATTGAGTTGCTCCTATGTTGGGTGAATAAATATTTACAATTGTTTTATATTCCTCTTGGATTTTTTTTACCATTGATCATTATGTAGTGTCCTTCTTTGTATTTTGTAATGTTCTTTATTTTAAAATTTATTTTGTCTGATATGAGAATTGCTACTCCACCTGACTTTCGATTTCCATTTGCATAGAATATCTTTTTACATCACCTCACTTTCAGTCTGTAGGTGTCCCTAGGTATGCAGTGGTCGCTTGTAGACAGCATATATATGAGTCTTGTTTTTGTATGTATTCATCCAGTCTATGTCTTTTGGTTGGAGCATTTAATCCATTTATATTTAAGGTTATTATCGATATGTATGTTTCTGTTACCATTTTATTAATTGTTTTGGGTTTTTTTTTAGGTCTTTTCCTTCTCTTGTGTTTTCTGTCTAGAGAAGTTCCTTTAGCATTTGTTGTAAAGCTGGTGTGGTGGTGCTGAATTCTCTTAGCTTTTGCTTGTATGTAAAGGTTTTAACTTCTCTGTCAAATCTGAATGAGATTCTTGTTGGTTAGAGTAATCTTGGATGTAGTTTCTTCTCTTTCATTACTTTAAATATGTCTTACCACTCCCTTCTGGCTCACAGAGTTTCTGCTGAAAGATCAGCTGTTAACCTTATGGGGATTCCCTTTTATGTTATTTGTTGCTTTTCCCTTGCTGCTTTTAATATTTTTTCTTTGTATTTAATTTTTGATAGCTTGATTAATATGTGTCTTGGCGTGTTTCTCCTTGGATGTATCCTGTATGGGACACTCTTCGCTTCCTGTTCTTGATTGACTGTTTCCTTTCCCATGTTAGGGATGTTTTCGACTATAATCTCTTCAAATATTGTCTCAGTGCCTTTCTTTTTCTCTTCTTCTGGAACCCCTATAATTCGAATGTTGGTGTGTTTATTTTTGTCCCAGATGTCTCTGACACAGTCCTCAATTCTTTTCATTCTTTTTTCTTTATTCTGCACCAAAGTAGTTATTTCCAGTATTTTATCTTCCAGGTCACTTATCTGTTGTTCTACCTCAGTTATTCTGCTATGATTCCTTTGAGAGAATTTTTAATTTCATTTATTGTGTTGTTCATCATAGTTTGTTTGCTCTTTAGTTCTTCTATGTCTTTGTTAAATGTTTCTTGTATTTTCTCCATTCTATTTCCAAGATTTGGATCATCTTTACTGTCATTAGTCTGAATTCTTTTTCAGGTGGACTGTCTATTTCCTCTTCATTTTTTTGGTCTGGTGGGTTTTTACCTTGCTCATTCATCTGCTGTGTATTTCTCTGTCTGCTCCTCTTGCTTAAGTTACTGTGCTTGGGTCTCCATTTCGTAGGCTGCACGTTCGTAGTTCCTGTTGTTTTTGGTGTCTGCCTCCCAGTGGGTAAGGTTGGTTCAATGGGTTGTGTGGCCTTCCTGGTGGCTGGGACTGGTGCCTGTGTTCTGGTGGATGAGGCTGGATCTTGTCTTTCTGGTGGGCAGGACTGCATCTGGTGGTGTGTTTTGGGGTGTCTGTGAACTTAGTATGATTTTAGGCAGCCTTTCTGGTAATGGTGGGGTTGTGTTCCTGTCTTGCTTGTTGTTTGGCATGGGGCACCCAGCACTGAAACTTGCTGGTCGTTGATTGGAGTTGGGTCTTAGCATTGAGACAGAGGTCTCTGGGAGAGCTCTCGCTGATTAATATTACATGGGACTGGGCAGTCTGGTGATCCAGGGTCCCGAACTCAGCTCTTCCACCTCAGAGGCTCAGGCCTGACACCCGGCTGAAGCACCAATACCCTGTCAGCGTCACTGCCGTGAATGTGCTGATCTCCATCATGAAGTCAGATTATGAGGGTCTACAATAGCTGGTCAGGTAGAACAGGTGGAATTGGTCACAATTTGTCTATGAAGCTGTCTCCAGCAGGCAGTGTCTGAAAGAGTAGGTCTTCGCATGTGCTGCCAGACTCTTAAACATTTATATAGAAGTCTCCACTGGGTTCAGTAATGGATTTGGTACAGATGGTTTCAAGAACACCTTACTCTCAAGGTTGTGTGCTTGAAACTGCTCCTAAGTCTGAGGGTCTACAAGCTGCAGGAAGACGAGACTGCCCTGCGCTGACTGCAAGCTGTGATTCTTGCCATGAGCCCTGTTGCTGCTGTTGTGGAATCCGGCTTCCCCTGCCACTCTGTCTGAAGCAAGGTCCTGGAGCAACATCCCACTGTGTGCAGCAGACTTCAGGCAGGACATGGCAGCAGGCTTCGCTCAAATATTTTCATAAAAATAAAACTCTTTACAATTTAGTGAACGTTATGTAGCCAAAGAAAAATTGGCATTATGCTTTGTTGTAGTTAATTTTATGTGTCAACTTGACTGGCCCACAGAGTGCTCAGATATTCGGTCCAACATTATTCTGGGTGTTTTTCTGAGGGTGTTTTGGATGAGGTTAACTTTTAAATTAGTAGACTGTGTAAAGCCCTTGCAGGACATTTGGTCCTATTCCAAACATCCATTGAAACATCCTCTAATGTGTTAAATTATGCAAACATTTAACTTCACCAAAAGGATTATAAGTTGTGGTCCTGTCTGAGCCATTGGCTCATGCCAAAATACCTTGAAATTTGGTACTATCCAAAATACCTACTGAGACGTTTGGTCCATTCTTTGTTAAAAAATACAAGTATTTAACTTTTTTGAAATTGTATTTACATTATTTTCATTGTAATTCATGATGAATTTTGTATTTCACATTTATTCTTGTTCTTCTTGCCACGAAGTTTGGCAGGGCTGCTCTTAAGTCGATAAACAATTGCTCCAACTATATAGAGCTGATTATTGGCTTTGTATTTGTCATATCTGATAACAGTTTGGGTTATATGCATTTGATTTTGCAGCATATTGATGGGTCTTGTTCATTTTTATGCAGTCAGCCACCCTATGTCTTTTGATTGGAGCATTTAGTCCATTGACATTTAAAGTAATTATTGATAGGTATGTACTTATTGCCATTTTATTACTTGTTTTCCAGTTGTTTTTATAGTCCTTTATTCATTTCTTCTTTTTATTTCTTCTCTTGTGTTTTGATTAATTTCTTTAGTGGTATACTTGTGTTCTTTTCTCTCTAGTTTTTGTGTGTCTACTGTAGGTTTTTGATTTTTCATTGCCATGGAGTTCATATATGCTGACCTGTAACTCATCTACTTTTTTTTTAAGCTGGTAGTCATTTAGGTACAAACACATTTGAAAAGATCTACATTTTATACTCCCCTCCCCCACATTTGTGTCTTTGATGTCATATTTTATATATTCACTGTTTATTGTAGTTATAGTTGTTTTTGTAATATTTTTGTCTTTTAATCTTTGCTAGTTTATTTAAGTTATTGATCATCATCCTTTACTCTTTATTTGCATTTACTAGTAGGATTTTTACTCTCCTATAGATTCTTGCTTCCTGATATAGCCTTTTCTTTTTGTCTTAGAAAAGACCTTTTAATATTTGTCTTAGGTTAGATTTAGTATTGATGAACTCTTTTAGTTTTTGTTTGAGAAGTTCTTTATCTCTCCTCCAATTCTCAAAGATAATCTTGCTGGCTAGAGTATCCTAAGTGGCAGGTTTTTCCCTTTAAGCCCTTTGAATATAATGTGACACTCCCTTCTGGCCTGCAAAGTTTCTGTAGAAAAATCAGCTGACAGCCTTATGGTGCTTCCCTTATTTATGACTTTTAAATTTTCTCTTTCTGCCTTTAGAATTCTCTCTTTAACTATTGCCATTTTAATTATGATATGTCTTGATGTGGGTCTGTTTTGGTTCATCTTGTTTTGGAAACTGTACTTCCTATATGTACATATCTGCTTATTTCTTCAGGTTTGGGAAGTTTTCAGCCTTAATTTCATTAAATGCATTTTCAACGCCCTTATCTCTCTTCTCCTTATGGGACCCCTGTATTGTGAATGTAGATACACTTGATGTTATCCCAAAGATCTCTTAAACTGTTCTCATTTTTTACATTTGTTTTTCTTTTTGCTGTTCTGATTGGGTGATTTGTATTATTCTATCTTCCAGATCACTTATGTGTTGTTCTGTATCACCTAGTCTGCTGTTAATCCCTGCTACTGTGTTTTTCATTTCAGTTATTGTAGTCTTCAGTTCTGACTAGTTCTTTTTTATATTTTTTAGCTTTTTGTTAAAATTCTCAGTGTTCATTTATTCCTTTCCCTAATTAGAATTTTTATTACTAACACTTTGAATTCTTTATCTGGTAAATTATTTATTTCTGTTTAATTATTTGTTTTTCTTTCAGGGCTTTTATCTTGCTCTTTCAATTAAGACAAATTCCTCTGTCTTCTCATTTTGCTTAATTTTCTCTGTCTCTATAAAGTTAGGTGAAATAGTTACCTATTGCAGTCTTGAAGGACACTCCTTATGTGGGAGTGTCCCTATACAGTCTGCATGTGCCCTGTGCCTTTGGTGAGAGAGCTGGATGTGATGTGAACACAAGTTATGTCTCTCCTTACAGTGTGCTGGCAACTATCACCTTCCTAGGAAGTAGGGCCAGAGAAGGAGGGGCTAGTGCCAGAGCCAACTGTGAGCCAGGCTTCTCCTCTACCCATTGGCCATCACCACACTATCAGGTTCAGGGGTGTGTCCCAAGTTGCTAGACAGAAGCCACGAGGGTCAGGTCCGAGCTGGTTCTGTTCTTCAGGTATGCATTCTCCCCACTCCCAGCACCACAATTCTTGCTCCAGAAGGGAGCAGTACTGGCAGAAAAGGGGCCCACAGTCTGTTGGCATGTGACTTAGAGTGGGCTGCAGGGGTCTGGCTATAGACAGAGGCTTTTTTTAAAAAATATTTATTTATTTGGCTGTGCTGGGTCTTAGTTGCAGCATGTGGCATCTTTAGTTGCGGCATGCATGTGGGATCTAGTTCCCTGACCAGGGATCAGACCCAGTCCCCTGCATTGGGAGGGCAGAGTCTTAACCACGAGACCACCAGGGAAGTCCCCAGGTTGCTTCTGATGTGCTGCTTGTGAAAACTATAGTAATAGTTTTCCTGTCCCTGCCCTGCTCAGAGGCCAGTTCAGGTCTGAGTCTCCTTCATCCTTCACAGCCAATCTCTCCCTCTGTCCTCTGCTGCTCCTGCCTTGATGTGGACGTGTGCCACATGGGAGGTGGTGCTCATTTATCTCTGGTTGTGGGTCAGAGTGGGAACTGTGGTGTTTTGGCTGCAGACAGAGTTCAGGGCTGCTTCTGATGTGTTCCCTGTGTAAGCACCAGTAACAGCTTTCCCTGCCCTGTTCAGTTGCCACTTTGGATCTGAGCCACCACTGTGTCTCATGGCTGAGTGCTTTCCTTGGTCATGACAGCCCTTGGTCCAGTGTAGAACTGCGACATGAAGTAAGCAGGCTGGAGCTTTCACTTGGTTCAGGCTGGGTCTCATACAGGGATGCTCATAGGAAGCCAGTCAACCACTAGTACAGTTTGAATCCATCCTGTCCACCCTGTTTCAGGAGTAAGCAAGTATGCACACACTCCTCACAAGCAGAGTCCAGACTTCCCACAGCCCACCTTTTAATCCCAGCGGCCTTCCAACAAGCCAAGGGGACTTTTTTTTCCCTGTGTTTGTACTCAGGGCTGGATGCCCAATATGTGGCTCGAACTGTTCACCCTTCAGGGTGGGTCTCCCCCTATGTAATCTTCCTTTCCCTCTGAGTCCAGTCCCAGGGGCACATGTCTCAACCCTTTTCGTCCCTTCTTACCTGATTCTATGTGGACATTTCTTACATCCTTGGTTGTACAGGAGTCTTTCTGCCAGTTTACAGTTAGTTTTCAATGAAATTGTTCTACTTGTAGATGTATTTTTGATGTGTTCATGGGAGGAGGTGAGTTCTGTGTGTTCCTACTCCATTATCTTGATCAATAACCAAAACACTAGTACCTTTTACTCCTATCTCTTTTAAAGGAATGGAAATGGTGACAAAAACCATTACAATGTAGCACTAGCTTTTGTTTTTATGAGTATATTACTTCTGCCATATTTTGAAATAAAAATATATTGCCAAACAAAGGGGAAGAGGTTTTTTGTTTTGTTTTGTTTTAGTAGTCATCTGACTAATGGTTGCTGGTTTACTGGACGGGGAAACCTTACTGATGTCTTATGAATTCAGTATCCATTTTGACCAGGCCAGATCAGCCAGTAGCTAAGCACTAGCCAATTGGCAGGTAACTGTGGGCATCACATCCACTAAAACCTCTCCAAATAGCAGCAGACACTTCTTGTGATTTACGACAATCATACCTCTATAGGACATCTATTCAAGGGAAACATTACCTCTTAACCCTGGGCAGTGGGATAGATGTAGAGGGTTTAATTAGATGCCCAGTAACCCCTCTCATGGCAGCTGTTATACCTGACCACTGTGTGGTGGGAGAGACACACTCTTCTCATTCTTTGAAAATAAACAAGATGCTCTGTAAAGTGTTTATGTCAACATGTTTGCCACATATTTTACATAGTGGCTTGAACAAGCTCCTCCTTTTAAACTCCACCCTTATTTAACAACTCAGCCACACCAGTCAAATGTCCAGTGACATATAAATGCACCATGCATCATGAGATCCCATTCTCATTTGTTGTCCTTTGTCCTCTAACTATAGGACTCCTTTTGGTACTCCTAGTTAATACAAATCTCACTCTTCTGCAAGATCAAATCCTAATCCATCTACCTAAACCCACAGTCCATTACCAACTAATCTACAGAGGCAAGAAGGTTTATTTCTGGCAATACAGCCACAGCACAATTATTGGATCAATAAAACATGATAGTATTTTTAATGTATTCATTCTGTAAACAATAGTATTAATAAACTTTGTGGACTATTTGAACTTGGGGATGTTTTCTAAGTGTAAGTGTTTTTGAAAGGACAAAATATCAAGGACCATTTGGCATGGACCAAATATGTTGAACATTTTTGATAGAACCAAATTTCAAAGACCTTTTGGCATGAACCAAATGTTTCAATGGACATTTTTGACATAACCAAATGTCTGCTAATTGTGTAAAGCAGACTGTCTTCTTTACTGTGGGTAGGCCTCATCCAGTTAGTTGAAGGCCTGAATAAAGAAAAAAACTGACCCTCCCCTGAGTAAATGAGGATTCCTTGATTCCTTCCTTCTCTCTCTTAGTCTTCCATGTGGGACATTGTTTATTTCCTGCCTTTGGACTTCAACTGAAACATTGACTTTCCTAGATCCCCAGCTTGCCAACCACCCTGCAGATCTTGGAACTTGTCAGCCTCTGTAGTCACATGAACCAATTCCTTCTAATAAATTTCTCTTCTCTCTGCCTTACTCTGTCTCTCTGTCTCTCTCTGTCTCTCTATATATTTTAATGGTTTTGTTTCTCTGGAGAACTCTGACAAATACCTATTTCATGCATACACAAGTTTAGAAATAGAACAGAATATTTAATAGTGAAAAAAATTCCTCAGCCACCACATGCCATTGTTGTGACTATTGTACTAACTTGTGGGTACCTTGGTATCACACACTCGGGCATCAAGAAAAACAGGAAAGCAGATGCTTGACACTGTACCTCATCATGCAAGAATCTATTACATTCTTGCTATCAAAGAGGAAGGATTTGACAAGTTAATTAAATTGTCTTTTTTCTTATCTAAGCACTTCCATCACACAGGTCCTCTCTGCAATGCAAAATAGTATTTGTCTTCAGCAATGACAGCAACAGCTTCTGCAAACCTTCATGACATTCAGATATGGTTGTGTTTTGTGATGAAGAATTAGACATATAACAGCAGACATACATAGTGTATGTGAGTGCTGGCTAGTGCATCCCAAGTGAAAGAATTGTTTCTGTGGTGTGTGTGTGTGTGGGGGGGGTGAGTGGGTATGTGCATGCATGTATGTATTTCTATGCTCATAATTTCTGATGCTCTTAAAAATGATGGATACATATCAGTGGTTCCTCTTGCCTAGGTGTCATGATGGTAGTGATAGAATCAGCCCATAGGTTTACCAAATTTGTTGGAGTTTTAAAACTTTAGGGCCCAACATTATGCTTTCCCTATATGCTATAGACTGAATGCTTATGTTCTCCCAGAATTCATATGTTGAAATCTAATTTCCAGTGTGATGGTATTTGGAGATGGGACCTTTAGAAGATAGGTCATGAGGGCAGAATTTATGCTGTTGGGAGGAAAACAAAAAAACAAAACAAAAAAACCCTTACCCTTCTAAGTTCTTCTGGCTAGTCTAAGAATTAAATTGACACAAGACAGATAAACAGGAGAAAAAAGACAAAAGTTTAATAACATGTATACATCCTGTACATGTGAGAGAGATCCAGGGAAACTGACTTGCCAAAATAGCCAAAGTCCTCACCTTAAATATTATCTTCAGCTAAAGACAAAAGAGAATGTTGGGGAAGAGGTTTGGGATTTGGAGGAAGGCAATTTATATGGAGATAAAAAAGCAGATATTTGGTAAACAAATATTTGCTGGGCCCTGCAGAGACAATGGGGCAGAGTGGACTCTGGTTTCTCCCCCACCACACCTAGCCCATATTCTTTGTAGATATCTCTGTGGATAGCACTCTTCTTCGAACAGACCTTTTATCTTAATTCTTTAGGCATCTAATGAAGGAGGCCCCAAAGTGCTCCCTCACCCTCTTCCACCATGTGAGGTTATGGTGAGAAGGCTGTCATTTCTGAGCCAGGAAACAGGTTCTTGATCTTGGACTTCCCAGTCTCCAGAACTGTCAGAAATACATTGCTGTTGTTTACAGGCCCCTGAATCTGGTATTTTATTATAGCAGCCTGAACAGACTAAGATGGTATAAAAGAGAAAGTAGACCTACTTGGGGAAAGACACTGTGTTAATCTTAGTGCTTCAATGTTAAGCAACAGACATGGTTTCTAACATTGCAGTTGTTACAATCTAATGATGTGTACATATGTTAAACAGATAATTACTCATAGAGTCTTGCTAGGAACTGTATAGTAAAGTTACAAGGTACAGTGGGCATTTTAATTGGTAGGCCATGGATCACTGCTATGGCTGGGAAGGTGAAGTATCATGATGATCTTGGGTGGCGCCACCTCGGCCTGCAGTGGCTTGAAGCAGGATTTCAGTTCCTGGCAAGAGATTGAAGGCAGGCCGCGGCAGTGAGAGCGCTGAATCCCAACCACTAGACCACCAGGGACCAGTGGCCAGAGACAAGGTCCATCAGCTTTGTATAAATGAATTTTCACATGGAGATGGAAAATGGTGAAACAAAGTGTTTATTAGGAGGGAAAAGGGTACTTGTGGATAGACACAAGGGTGGACTCAGAGAGAGAGTCATGCCCTTGTGGTAGTTTGAATCACATATATGAGGCATTTCTTCTGGGTTTCCTTTGGCCAATTATTTTGATTTGCCTGGTTCTGAGTCCATATTTGGTATATCTCAGGGTCCTACCATGTGTGTGCATGCATCTCTTAGCCAAGATGGATTCTAGTGAAGAGGCTTATGGGTAGGTTGACATTACTTGCTATGAGGTGGCGCCCCCTCCCTTTTTGACCTTCACAGAGCCTTTCTGCGTGTGCATAGTTGGGAAGGTCTGCTTGACTTTGAGAATTAAGATTACGTGGTCTTTTGTCTCTTATCTGGGCAGGGCTCAGCTCTTCTCTCGCTCTTGCTATTTTGGAGTATCTGTCCACAGGGAGCAACTCCAGTTGCTCAGCCTGGGGCCCATTTATCTCCTGCCTCAACGAAGGTTATTTTCTACTAGATACATATGTTAATGTTGAAGAAGGTAGTTTCCCAAAGTTAGAGGATTATCTGATAATATAAATATTCTCTATTATGAGAGTCAACATTTAGGAATATTTCTGAAGAATGAGTATCAGTTAGGGCTGGAGTCTTCCCTTTGAACTTTATTGCCACATAATTTGTTCTTGGAGTTATGAGAATGTATGAGGACCTCAGTGACAAGGTTTAGCCTGAATGTAAGTGAGAAGAGTGTCCAGAACAATTTTAGCCTTTTATCTTCAGGCAAATAAAACTGAGCCATGCTAGCTAGAAAACAAAGTTTGGTTAGAATGATTAAAGCAATTTCAGAGTTTCCTTGGCAAAGGCTGTACCCTTATTATGTTTAGTTGAATTATGGATCATGCTTTTGTAGCTCTGTAGACTTCCACAGTGTCATTGTGCTCTGGGAACTGGTTGTTCCCACAGGTGTTTAACCATGCCTTTAGGATGAAAACAGTTCAAACAAGTTAATGAAACCTTTATTATTAACTTGGGAAATTTTAGAATAAATTTCTGAGAGGAGATCAACAAATAAGTACATCAGCGAAAATAACTGTATTAATAATTTGGAAATTATGAGCCAAATATAGCACATTTAATATGTATCCATGTAGAGTCTGAAACCAGAGTTCCAGAAATAACTGCAAAATCTAAGAGGTCACAATGCCTCAATAGAATCACATACAATTTAGGTATTTAAATTTCCAGTAAGTTGAGTGTGTGATAACAGTAAAAGGTAATGGCCAAACATGCTAATAAGTACTTTAATAGAAGTGTAGCCTCTAGAATGAAAGAGGTAATGTATTCATTTTTTTTTTTTTGAGTTTTAGACAGGCAAATAAAAAGTATTATGATAAAATGGAAAACATTTAGAGGACAGTTACAGGAATGATGAGAATACAAAACCAGGAGATTTTTTATCCTGTAAGAGAAAACTCAGTTGTCTTTATGTGAAAAATCATCCTGAAAAACTAGGTTACACTTGTTCTTCAGGTCCTGGCTTCTATTTAGATAAGGTTGTCAAGAAAGAAAAGTTGTAGTAGGTGACATTTTATCAGAGAAGTGAGGGAGGCGATGGGTTGAACAGAATAAAGACCTGGAGGAAATAAGTTTGGTTTGAGAAAACAGCAACTCACAGCCTAAGACCGGAATGAGAAAAGGGTTTGGAAAATAATAAGATTCTATACACATACACATGTGTTAAAAATACCACATGTGTGCATAACACGGATATATTCAACTATATATGTGCTCTGAAAATGCTTTCGACAAAGAGCAGTCTAGAGTCTTAGGTTATAGGTGTTACTTACAGTGGAAGAAAGGTTGTGTGAAGCTTTTCGGCAATGAGATCCCTCAAACAATTGGTGCTGCTTTCCTAAATGGTGGTTCAATAAGGGCAATGAATCCTTTAGATTATTTTCAATGATATAATCTAGAAAAACAGAGAAATTCTACTTTTTTTAGCTGAAAAAAAGTTGGAGTTGTAATGACTGTTTGAAAATTCTTTCATATCCATTTAAGCAAAATTATTGTGATTCAAGTTCATTTTCTATGTGAAATAGGAAGACTTAAAAAATGCAGTAAACAGTTGACTATTCAAAAGCAGATTATTGCAAATATTTCTCAAGTTTTTGATTGACATGCTTATCACCGACTTTGCTAAATTAACTCCTTTGTTAATATTGTCTCATCTTCTTGACTCCCAGAGGTTATTTCAGGATAACGTTCTTGGGTAAATTTCAATCATACTTCTATAAGCAAAAATTACCTTTTGCTTGATTATAATTTCCCGAGGAGTATCTTAAAGATTACATCAGATCCGTTCTCATGTGTGAGTACTGCATTCAATCTGATTAAATAAATGAAAGAAATAATTTAAATTTAGCAGATGAGATAGTAGAAAGGTCTGTAGTTAAAAAAAAAAACTTATTTTTCTAAAGCATAAATATCTTCCTTAAGTCATATGATATTTTACAAAGTATTTTCATATGTATACCGATTTGATCTTCACAAAAATGTTTCAGTAGAATAGGTGTCATGTATATTATTTTGAAAATCAGGAAACAGATTCATAGATGTTCAGCACCTTTACCAAGTGAGTAAGAACTGGAACCACAAACTTCTTACTTCCAGCTCAAGGTTGTTCATACTTCTAGTCAATCACTTTCTTAGAAATGTTTTACTGAAAAAAAGAATAAACTGATCAATTAAGAACAAAGAATGATCTAAGCAAACTGGATTAACATATGATCACAGATATCAATTTCTATGTCATCCAACATTACATACTTTCCCTACTTTTTCAAACTGTCTTCCCTTGGCCTCCCAGAACCTAGATTCCAATCAATCTTCTAATCCTTTTTAATTCCTCTTGGTGATTTATCCTTTCACTCTCTGACACTCAGTGTTCAACAGGGTTTTATTCTTGCTTTGCTTTGCAGCCTGCATACTCTTCCTTAAGGATCTCAAATATCTACTTCCAGAATTCACCTGCCTTCCCAACTTCCAATTTGTATTCTGAGTAGGATATATATCGTCTATTGATTGTAAGGTCGGATCTTAACAAACGGCACCGCGAAACAGAGGAAAGCTTCAAGTGAGCTTTATTAGGGAGCGCTCCCGGGCTAGGTTCACTGGTCCGAGAGAAAGGGGCCAGGGAAGTCGCGTCCAGTACTGGACGAGGGGGATTTTTATTGGGGTAAAAGCAGAAGGCGGCTTGCAAGGGGAGGGGGTGGTTTGCTATACAGGGTAATTCCTTATTTGGTGAGGATACAGCAGGGCCAGGTGTTGGTTGGTCTGTTGTGGGGCGTAAGCCCATTTTCCCTTCCCGTCAGCCCCATTGTTTTCTGGGCAGGAAGTTAGGGTCTCTTGTTGATTCCCAGAACAGGTGAGGTCATTATGTCCCGATGCCTCTCCTACCTCATACTGGTCGATGTTTTCTCTTACCCCCTGGGCCTCCTTTCACCCGGGCCAACGGACCTTACATTGATGAAGTCTAGAAATGTTTGCGAAAACAATTTATTGGAATGCAATGTAAAATTCAACTAAAAATAAGTTTAAAAAAGTTTTACCAGCATCAAGGAACAAAATTTGGAATCCAAGACTTTGTGATTAAACCTTATTGACCTGTTCTAAGAATTTTTAAAATTCAAGAATAAGAACCTGAGAAAACTAACATGGTTATTATTAGCAGGAGAGAGGAGCTCAAGGATGGGGGTCCCTGTCACTGAAGTGATCAGGACCAAAGAGCATCAAAATATACACCCTGTGTAAACATGGAATTTTCTGTCTGTTCACTGCTCTAAACTTGGCACCTATTATCATGGTAGCCTATAGTAGTTGTTTAATCAATATTTTCTCAACGAATGAATAAATACAGTGCTGGAATGGAGGACTATTACTGACAGTGTGTATGATGGATATTCTAGCAAACTTTTTTATTAAATTCCATTTTCTTTAAAATCTATTCAGTTTTTAAAAATGGCTAGTTTGGGAATGAACTTGTCCAGTGTGTTATTCTTCCTTCCTCTAACTGAACATAACCATCAAATTCTATGACAACATCAAAAACCTTGTATATGACAAGTGTACATTTGAAAACAGGGTTGAATGATATATAACATGTGCTTTTACTTCTTGACTAGATCAGATTAGTATTGATTTGCTTTGTGTTTAAAGCAAAATGTTTTATGCCTCTTTGAATGTATTCTTTCCAGCTCATTTATTGTTGATGGAGAACACAAAGTACCAATCAAAATTTTCTTATTTCATGGATATCCTGTTATCAATGGCAATTCTGAGATTATCAGAGTAAAAATGATGTGTGTAGAGAGGACCAGTTAATAGTAATGCCTAAGCGATGCTTGGGTGTAGATTTTAGATTTTAGAAAGCTTGCTTTTACAGATAAATGTGTTTTTTTAATTGTACTTATTATTAATTAAAATGTTGTCATTTGCCTTTTTTTTGAAACAGAGAATTTTGCTTTATCACAGTGTTATGATTGGCCTAGTTTGACCATATGCCTGTTCTCTAGTTAGGAAAAGATGGGGAACCTAATAGGCCCACTTGATTTTATCCAAAGGCAAAAGATAAGTTTTCCAAAGGACGTTGGGTACTAATGGAGGAAAGAATTATTTTTTGGTCTGACTGTTTTCTTAAACAGCTGTTTTAATTATGTATTTTACATATACAGTTTGAATTTCAGTTTCAGAGTACTAGGAAGCAGGAATTAAAGGAACAGAATGAGGATCTTTAGCCAAGTAATGAAAAGACTGAGAAGAGTTGGAGTTCATCAGTTTTAGTGATATCTCTTAACAATATAAAGAATCCATGGTATTTACACTGCAAGATTACATCTTGTGTTTCTATAATACTGACAAAATATAACTGATACTTTGTAATATTACTTATATAATAAACAAAAATTTACCTACAATATTTTTTTTTAAAAAACATCAATATTGAAAACATATGGTCATATATCTTTGACATTGTGTAAAGTAACTCCATGCTGTATTTTGGTAAATTTGGTTTTTCTGAAAACATTACCAAAGACAAGCAACTATGGCATCCATATTACTAAAAATATTTACTCTTGTTTCAAACAAGTTTTTTTTTTTTTTTACTGAAGTATAGTTGATTTACAATGTTGTGTTAATTTCTGGTGTACAGCAAAGTGATTCAGTTATACATATATATTTTTTTCATATTCTTTTCCATTATGGTTTATCACAGGATATTGAATATTGTTCCCCTTGCTATACAGTAGGACTTTGTTGTTTATCCATCCTATATATGATAGTATGCATCTGCTAATCCCAAACTCCAATCCTTCTCTCCCCCATGTCCCCCCACCCTGGCAACCACAAATCTGTTTTCTATGTCTGTGAGTCTGTTTCTGTTTTGTAGGTATGTTCATTTGTGTCATACTTTAGATTCCACATAAAACTGATGTCATATAGTATTTGTCTTTCTTTTTCTGACTTACTTCACTTATTATAATAATCTCTAGGTCCATCCATGTTGCTGCAAATGGCATTATCTGATTCTTTTTTATGACTAATATTCTACTGTATGTATATGTATGTGTGTGTATACACACACACACACACACACCCCACATCTTCTTTATCCATTCATCTGTCGATAGACATTTAGGTTGTTTCCATGTCTTGGCTATTGTAAATAGTGCTACTATGAACATACAGGTTCATGTATCTTTTTGAATTACAGTTTTGTCTGGATACATGCCCAGGAACGGGACTGCTGGATCATATGTTGACTCTATTTTTAGATTTTTGAGGAACCTCCATACTGTTCTCCATAGTGGCTGTATCAATTTACATTCCCACCAACAGTGTAGAGGGTTTCCTGTTCTCCATGCTCTCTCCAACATTTATTGTCAAATGAGGTGTTTTTTTTTTTTGAGAGAAAAATAAGATTTTAATTTTCTTGTTTTTTTTTTTTTTTGAAGTTACCTGTAGGAGGAAAACTTTGAACTCAGTGGCATCCAGTGTGTATGTTGAAGGGGAAAGTGGGACTATGTTAGGGAAAAAAACCTGTCCTGTTGTATTTCCTTAGGCCATTAGAAGCATAGCAACAATTACTTTGAGTTTTACAAATCCCTGGGCTAATTCTTTATTCATCTGCTTGTGAAATTAGCTCTATAAATAGTAAATGAATGAATGAAAATTAAATTAATAAATGTAGAAATTAAAATACAATACCTTTATAAAATAAACAATGATTACTTCAATGAGGAATGACATTAATACATATGCATTGATATTAGAAAAACCTTAATTTTCACAATGCTTACTCTTTTAAAATTTATTTAAATGCTTTTTAAAAATTTACAATTATATATTTTGACATACAGAAAATAATATAACCTGTGCTAGACTACAAAATTGGCTGCAAAGACTTGCCTTCCCAAGAAGAGGTAGATTTTCTGCCCTTGACTCTGTATTGGCCACACAGCTTTATTTGGCCAACCAGACATTAATGAGCATATCATAGGCAGATACTTGAAAAATGCTTGTAAATTGGTGTTTATTCTTTTGTGACTCTTGGAAGTCTTCCAGCACTGTGTAAAACACCCCTGGATAGCCTGAGAGAGAATGAGTGATTCTTCTGAGCAAAGACACAAGAA
This sequence comes from Phocoena sinus, assembly GCF_008692025.1. Classification (NCBI taxonomy): domain Eukaryota; kingdom Metazoa; phylum Chordata; class Mammalia; order Artiodactyla; family Phocoenidae; genus Phocoena; species Phocoena sinus. The sequence goes on from NC_045767.1 coordinate 23,581,421, forward strand.
GTCTCCACCCCTCCAACCATGACCCTAACCCCTGCTGTCCTGGTAGCTACTGTAGGTTCAAGTGTAAGACCAGGTGAACCAGAAGAACTGCCTAGCTGAGGTAAAGGGCCATTGTTTTAATCCATCAAGTGTGAAGTGCAATCAGCCCTCTGTATTCATGAATGTGGAGGGCCAACTGTACTATGCCATTTATATAAGGACTTCAGCATCTTCAGATTTCGGTATCTAGGGTGTTCCTGGAAACAAATCCCGCCCCGCCCCCATCCCCCCACCCAAAATACTGAGCGATGACTGTAGTTTGTTACATAGCACCAGATAACTGATACAGACATTAGAAACAGAGTGTTCCCATAACAGGAACAGAAAACTTGTGGTACTGAATGAAGGAACAATGGAAAATATTAAAGATGCTGTTAGCCTTTTCACTCTCCTGGGCTCCCTCCTCTGTTCCTTTCAGACTTGATAAGGATCCCATCTGTTAACTTTGGGACTGTAGTATACAAGGTTTCAAAAGCAGTGTGTTGCACTGCGGACACTTTCTGTCATTGGTATTCCATGTGGGTAAGAGAGAAGGGACAATTTGTCACTTCCACTTACCTCCTGACAAGGACAAAACTACTGTAGTACACATCCTACCAACTCACATTCTTTTTTAAACTCTTCTGATAAAAAGCAATTGTAAATCATGACTGTTTAGTACTTTTAGAAACTATGTCTTTTATTTACCATTGAATTGGTTTCTTGGTCACACAAAGGAATTGAGATCATCAAGGGACACTGAGGAAATTCATAAAAGAAAAACCAAATTCTCCTACTTTATATTTTGCTTTGAATTTGTCCACGGGCTATTTAGTAGATACTGAAGATTACCTTGTGCACAACTTGGGAATTTTGGGAGTGAACTTGGGTTGGTTACTTAAAACTTTCTAAACCTCCTTGTTTCTCAACCATAAAATACATCCATTAAAAAATCACTTTATAATGTTTCTGTGAATATTAAATGAGATAAAGTATATAAAGTATTTCCTGAATAACTTATACTGTCATATGAATTTCGATGATATGATATCAGTGGATATGTCAATACCTGAGGTAAAGTATACATGCTGTAATTGTCTTAATTCCCACATATAATGTGTGATCATGTTAGTCAATAAATTTCCATAATTGGGGGAAAAAAAGGTGTTGTTAACAAAGCCTGGAAAAATATTAAGCAAACTTTGTGTAAGCTGAAAGTTGTCAAGTAAATGGCATGATGGAAAAAAAGGTCAAAACTGTCAGCGACAATAACTTGGAGACAGAAATGAACTAATGAACTTGTCATTGGCAACATGATTTCCAAGCAGAATGTTGAACATGTCTATTGTTTTCTTTTATCTGCCTAAAATAAATAGGCTCCAGGAAGAGAGAGATGAGCTAAAGAAAGAAAGATTCAGTTTGCCAGAAGAATTTAGAGGGAATGTAAATGGGCCAGAAAGTGATAAACTGGAAAATGAAACTGTTTGTCTTCAGCTAAGGGCAGATTCTTAAAATAAATAAAAAGCTGGAAGATGAAATCCAAAGAATTGCCAATGAAGCTTTGCATCAGGGTCACGATGATCAAAGCAGGGTCATGGCATCAGATCAAATCTAGAGTGTTGGCTTTAGACCCTTTGTTAAGACCCCCTAAAGATTTAAGTAGTTGTATATGTTCAAAATAGAGAAAAGTCTGTCTGGAAAACAATTAGTGATGTGGCTTTTATGAAGCGCAATGGTCTATTATCTGATACATAGATAGCCTATAAAGATTTTTAAAGGGAGTTATGTCAGTTAAAAGGATCCCATCTTGAAACAAAGGGACCAAGAAAATTGCATAAAAGCCTCTGGGCCTTTTATTTTCTATGGACAGAAAACAGGATGAGTAATCTTCTCAGCTTTTCACAGAGAAAAGTTAGAATTTCTCAAAGGATGAAGCCAAGAACCTGGTATGAGGAGTTAAGAGCCAACAGGAAAATAGATATTCTTATGGTAATAGTAGAGATTCAGTTGTGAACTGGGAGCCAATTCCAGGGAAATGACTAGGTCCTGTCCCCAGGGTAAGAGAACCTGGCAATGTTTACCCAGGAGTGATTTATAATAGCTATGGACCAGTGACTGCTATGTACCTCTCATACATCCTCCCTGTGAATGGGTGTCAACTGCAGTTATGTTGCCCCTCTTTCATCATTGTATCATGTGCATGTGTGTGTGTGGGACAGATAGCAGATAACTTGCCTTTTTAGTTCATAGGGCCATGAATTAAGAGAAACCACCAGAGGGACATCATCTGTATTCACATTAATAGAGACCGTGAGATCCTTTACTTCAAGCTTGATGGGCAATTCAGTGAGATTCTGGAGGATCCTGGGGTAGAAATGAACATATTTCAGACAAAAGAAATGTGAACAGTTGTGATCAGGAGAATTGTGGTGTTTTTGCAGAAATGATGACAATAGTTTGAGCTCCTTCCATCAATAGATGGAATCTATTTACCCACGTTCACCTCTTGAATCTGGATTAGCCATGTGCCAAAGGCTCTTTAGCAAGTATGATGCAAGTAGAACCTTGAAAGATGCTTGCACACTGGACTTTACCTCTTGTGGTTTTTGAATCCCTCCTTCTGCTTTTTGAACAAGCCTGGTGTAGCCTCCTGGCAGACAAAGCTGCCCTAGATAAGGGCCTCCCTATAGCGACCAGACCCATGAAGATCTGGCAGTTGACTACAAACACAAGTGAGCCTAGGAGAGACTTAGCAGTGGAACCCATCAGTTAAACTCATCCACACAATCAAGAGCTTAAATAAATTAGAAGAAATTTTCCCCCGGTTCGGGGCACCAAAGGTAATGGGATCAGATAATGGTCCCGCCTTCGTCGCCCAGGTAAGTCAGGGTGTGGCCAAATACCTGGGGACTGATTGGAAATTACATTGTGCCTATAGACCCCAGAGTTCAGGACAGGTAGAGAGAATGAATAGAACTCTAAAAGAGACCCTAACTAAATTGTCCATAGAGACTGGCGGTACAGATTGGACGGTGCTCCTTCCCTTAGCCCTGTTCCGGGCTAGAAATACCCCCTCCCGCTATTATCTTACTCCATTTGAAATACTATACGGGGCCCCACCTCCTCTTTTTACGCTAAGGGAGAAATTAAGTCCTGACTGCCAGAATAACACTGACTTATATGCTAGGCTGTTGGGACTCCAGTTGGTCCAAAAGGAGGTGTGGTCCCAGCTGGCAGAGGCTTACCGACCAGGAACACCAGCAGAGGCTCATCCCTTCCAAGTCGGAGATTCCGTGTACGTCCGTCGGCACCGAACCCAGACTCTAGAGCCTCGGTGGAAAGGACCATACATCGTCCTGCTCACCACCCCCACGGCTATAAAGGTAGACGGCATCGCTGCGTGGATCCACGCTTCACACGTGAAGGCCGCACCAGCATCTGCAACATCGGAATGGCGAGCCCAAAAGACCAGCAACCCGCTCAAGCTCAAGCTTCTGCGATCATCAGACTTATAACTTTAACTTTGTTACCCCTACTGACTGTGAGTAATTTTAGTCCTCACCTGCCCCAGCATTTAACCTGGCAGGTAATTTCCCAAACTGGAGATGTAATATGGTCTGTTAGCCATACTGCTGCTCCTTGGACCTGGTGGCCAGACCTTTTCCCCGATGTTTGTAAATTAGCCATAGGAGCTCCCAATTGGGGCACAGCACACTCCCATGATCGTCAAAATGCCCCATCCATACCCGGTCGGGCCGGCCAATACGGCTGCCAAAACTCGGGTACGCGACAGAAACTTAGCAACCCTACCTTTTATGTATGCCCGGGATTTCATCGCCATAGGTCCCTAAATTATCAATGTGGGGGAAAGGAACATTTTTATTGTAAAAGCTGGGGGTGTGAAACCACAGGAGACACCTATTGGAAGCCCACCTCTGGCTGGGACTTTATTAAGGTGACAGCCAATTATACACACCCAACCAACCCCTTAACTTATAGGCCTGAATGTACTAAATGGTGCCATCCCCTTAAGATCTCTTTTAGTGAACCAGGAAAAAAGGATAAAAACTGGATAAATGGCCATTCATGGGGAATCAGGTTTTATAAAGAAGGATATAATGATGGATTACTAATGACCATCAAACTAAAAATTGAAACCCCTACTCCAGTTCCTATAAGCCCCAACCCTGAGATAGGGCACTCTTCGCTACCTTTGGCCCCTCCCACAGCGTTACCAGAGATAAGAAACCAAACTTCTGAGCCAAAAGGAATAACAATCAAGCCCAAGACCCCCCGGGACCGAATGCTCTCATTGGTCCAGGCGGCTTTTGAGGTTTTAAATGCCACAAACCCGGAGGCTACCAAATCATGTTGGCTTTGCTATGCTGCTCCTCCCCCTTATTATGATGCTATAGGATATAATTCTAATTATAATAATGTTAACACTCCAGATCAATGTCGATGGAAACAAGAAGGAAATAGTAAATTGACCCTGGCCTCAGTATTAGGAAACGGTACATGTGTAGGAACGCCCCCCTCGTCCCACCGACATCTTTGTGCCAATTTAAGCCTCCCACAGGGCTCAGGGTATCTCCTCCCTCCTCCGGATGGATGGTGGGCATGTAACACAGGATTGACCCCCTGCATTTCTTTAGAGGTCCTTAAAGCTTCAACCGATTTTTGTGTGTTAGTTCAGCTGGTCCCCAGACTCATTTATCATTCAGATTCATCCTTTCTAGATGAATATGAGGGCAGAGGAAGGTTTAAGAGGGAACCCATAACACTCACCCTGGCTGTACTCCTAGGACTAGGAATGGCAGCCGGGGTAGGAACGGGTACAACAGCCCTCATCCAACAACCCCACTATTATGATGCCTTAAGGCAAGCTGTAGATGTTGACCTCCGGGCATTAGAAAGTTCCATAACTCAGTTAAAAGAATCCCTCACCTCGCTTTCAGAGGTGGTAATGCAAAACAGGAGGGGATTAGATCTGCTGTTCCTTAAGGAGGGCGAACTATGTGCTGCACTAAAAGAAGAATGCTGTTTTTATATTGATCATTCTGGGGCTATTACCAAAACTATGGACAAACTTAGGGAGCGCCTGGACAAAAGACAACAGGAAAGGAAAAATCAAAAAGGATGGTTTCAATCGTGGTTTGATAAATCTCCCTGGCTTACTACTTTAGTTTCCACCTTGTTAGGGCCCCTCATTATTTTATTGTTGCTCTTAACTTTTGGACCATGCATTCTGAATCGCCTGATAGCCTTTATTAGAGAACGCATTAGTACGGTACAAGTTTTAATGCTAAGGCAACAATACCAAAACTCGCAAAAAGAAACTGAAATTCCATGATTGAAATTAGTTACAAAAAAAAAAAGGGGGGAATGTGGGGCCTTTAGGGACTTTCCACCCCCTCACTTGTTCCCGTAAACCAATTCTTCTCCCTATCGTGCGCCACTCCTTCTCCCTATCGAAACCAATTCTTCTCCCTATCGTGCGCCACTCCTTCTCCCTATCGAAACCAATTCTTGGAGTTTTTCAGTTGACGGGGACTTGCCAGACAGCGGGTAATTTTCCAGTTGCCCGTAACAGGTATACGCCCTAACCGCCACAATGAACAGACAACTATAACGGCCAGAAGGTGGGACAAAAGTTCCTAAGCCAATGAATTCAAAAGTCACCACATTTACCCAATCATTGTGAGAATATACCCGCCCTATGAGTAAATAAACCTATAAAAAGTATGTGATTCCGCTTTTAGGGGTTCCCCATCGGCCTCCTGCGTGAGGTTCAGGGAACCCCGGTGCATCGGCTCCTAATAAACCTCTTGCGTGTTGCAGCGGCTCTCGACTCTTGGCGGTTCTTGGGCGAGTTGGAATCCCTCGTAGACCGTTTGGGTCTAACACCACTACCATCGTGAGTCAAGGCTGTGATTCCTGTGGGCTGTTCCAAGTCAGTGGCTGACCATAATGAGAGTACTGCTGCTGGCGCCTTCCTGTAGAATGAGAAACTCCTCATACAGCTAACTTTGGCTAGAGAACTCTTGTCTGCCTCGGCATAATTTTTTTAAAAACTGCTGTAGCCTGAGATTTTACATACTCAAATATTCTTCCTTGGCCCTCTCTTTCATAGGTGGTTTGAAAGCTCTCTCTACCTTCTCTGGCTCTGCCTCTTAATCCTTCACAGTTATTTTCCTTAATAAATCTCTTGCTCATCTAATCTTATCTTGGTGTCTGCTTCGTGGAGTATCCAGACTATCATAGGGCATTCCCTGATCATTTTCTGTAAAACTTTACCCCATCCTTCTAGTTTCCCTAGCCAGCTTCATTTTTCTTATTAATACCTATCCTCTTATCTATTTTCTGATCCTTGAAGGCAGAGAACTTACCCATTTCTTTAGTTTCTATAATGCATCATCTGTATTAGTTCCTTTTATGTGGTTGGCTAGAGATATCTGTTGAATGAATGAATGCATACAGAAAGAGACCTAAAGCAGCTGTGGATTCTGCCTATCCTGAAACACAGTAATGACGACAGTAGTTTCTGTGTTGCTAAACAGCCCTGTTGCTAAATGACAAAAAAACATTTTAAGCATTCTATCGCTTATCTAGTAATGGTTGAATAATAATTTAAAACTTTGAGCTGTTAAATTATTTTTTAAACTCTCTAAGAAGTCTATGCACAAAAGAGCCTTGGTATTTTTGATACCCATTAAAGTGGTGTAAATAGTAAACACTGAATCCTCAAAAGGTTACTTTAATACACACATCATTCCAAGGGACCACAATGATGAGTTAAGTCAATGTTTTGCCACTATGTGCCATGGAATACTCACATCCTTTTCCTAATGCCAATCAATTCTCTATTCACTGACTTGAAACTCACTCAAATGAGATGATCCATTTCAAATTCCCATTTTTTTTTTTGTTTTTTCGGAGTGCAGGATGCCTGTAACTTCCTCCGATGTAAATTACTGTATTGGTCATCCTCCCTACACTATGTCAGTAGATTCCACTCTCACAAGTTTAAACAGGAAGATTTATCAAGAAATATTAATAAGCTTCAAGGAACAATTCTCAGACCACAACACAGAACTCTGTGGTTGAGCAACTAAAGCTCTGATACCCCCAGTACTTCCATCACAATTAGAAAAGGACTGTCATAATAATTTATCCTACTTTATTAGTTTTTACACTGTTTTGTTACTCAAAAAAGCTTTATTTTTTAATTTAGGTTTCTGATTCTGTGCTCATGCCTTCATCACTTTGACAATGTTTCTGTTCCTCACTAAAGAAAGCACACTTGATCCTGTCATGGACTTATTTTGCACATATGCATCCAAAGTAGGCCTCACTGACATGTTTTTTTTTTTGTTTATTTTAAACTACCTCATAAGAATTTCAGTTCTCACAACATGAAGCCCTTAAAGTCAGCCTGTGCACAGCCCACATGCAGATGTTGGTGCTTTCCCAAACTTCCTGTTCGAAAGGTAAACAATTCTATTACCAGAGGTTCAGGACAGCCTAGGTTTGTTAGAGGCTATATTGTCAGGTAACTTACAATAGTACATCAAACACTGGACCATTCTGAATGCCTCTAGGCATATCTCTGGAGGAACAAAGGGTCTCCATTATTGCCAACCTCATGAACTCACTTCCCTTGCTTTTATGTGCTCCAGCAAGTTGGGTGCCTTATACCTGGCTGGTTTTCTGACGTAACTTACATATGAATCAGGACTCACACAGGTGCATCAAGTTGGCAGAACCTAAGTCACATGTCTGCCAGCTACCAGAAAAGGTGATTGGAAATGTAGGGTTTCAATTTGGGAAAGTAAGGTTCACAATTTAGGGAGCTATTGAAATATAGAAAAGGTGCTTGATAGCTTTTAGACAGCTCTTGGTGGCAGATTGCTGCTAAACTTAGTATCCAACATCTAATAAAATAATAGCAAACACAAAGTGTTTACTGTGTAGTCTTTGTACTATGTACAAATTTGTTTCTATGAATTCTGCATATGTTAATTATTTTTATCAACACATCTCCCCTGCATGATTGATACCATATTTATCCTATTTTATGGATGAGAAAACTGAATCATTGAGATTTTAAAGAACTTACCGAGGTCATATTGATTACACATGACAGAGCTGAGATTCAGGCACAGGTAGTGGTTTAGAAGTCCAAATTCTCACTTTTAACCAAGATATGCATAGCCTTTCGCATACGTGTATATAAACATCATCAGCAAATCAATATGGAATAGGCAAGAGAAAAAGAAAAATGGGTAGAGTTTGTGCATAAGAAAGTCACAGGAACTGAACAAAGATGGTTAATAAAAATGGATTATTAATGTTATAGACAGAGCTATGATATAATTATTCATATTTCTTTGGTCCCAATACACACGTTAACTGGATAAACCATATTCATCTTAAGAAACTGCCTTAGACATCAATTTCTCAAACTTCATTTACTAATTCTTCAAATATATATTTCAAATCCCCTTCAAACTGCCCCATACTACTAACTATCAAAATAGTTAGTCCTTTGTTGTAATTGTTTAGTTTTTTGGTGTTAGCCTTAAGAGGACATTTTGACATGTCCTCAGTGGGGTAGTTAGCATTCATCACACATTAACCATTCAATAAAAGTTGTTATATATTGTTAAATGTAATAAAAATGTCTGCTATTGACTCTGTAAGAATTATTCAAAAATTCTAGTGCCCTTTCCCTTTAGAAATTTCTAATATATGGTGACAAAAAGTAAAATAACATACCTTCTCCACACTAGAACCTGCTCTAATCTCCCTACTTAGAGTTTTATTCTATAACATATATTAGCATGTTTATTAAACCAACAGAGATTGAAGTTCTTTGAAAGGAAGTAAAGAAAATACTACAAATTGTAATGATTCCAAATCAAAGCAGAAGATAATGAAATCTTGCCAGGCAAAATTCACCCACCTAGTGGATTATAATAGCAAGATGAAAAGAGAGGGAAAAAAAAGATTCAAAGGGCTCTCATTTTCATGTTTAAAAAAAGCTATTCTTGGAAGATTAAATCTACCTTTGAAATGAAAGTGATTTAAAATCAGTCTCAATTAGGTTAAGTTGCACTTGATGGGATTTCCTTTCTCTAAAACTTCTTATATCAACTTCTTTATCTGATTTGACTATTGTGTGCTTTGCATATGAATGTATTCCTGTGTTAAGCTGTCTGAATTCATTTAAATTTGATTTAACTTGGTTAACACTAATAGTCTGTTTTGACCAACAAAAAAAATTGCTCTAAAAAATCGAAGACAGTAAAAGTACATGAAAGTTTTTATATCTGTCGGAAATGTATTGGCTATGAGATAGTTTTAAAATTGCACAGGTTGAACAACTCTTGTAGAAATTTTCATATGAAAAACAAGCAAGGGTGAGAATTTAGTACTAAAGAGCAATCACAACAGTATTGTAGATTGTAATGAGACATATGCTTTTTTTACCGAAGTATAGTTGATTTGCAATATCGTGTTTCAGGTGTACAGCACAATGATTCAGTTACACACACCCATATACACACACGCATACATTCTTCTTCAGATTTTCATCCCTTATAGGTTATTACAAAATATTGAGTATAGTTCCCTGTGCTATATGTTGGTTATTTTATATATACTTTTGATTTTAAAACAATATCTGTCTGCTTTTGAGAGGAACTTGTGTGTATTTGGTTCTTTGAGGGAGTACAGTCAAATTTTCCCAGAACCACACAAGACGCAACAAGACCAAGGGCTCTAGAAAATACCAGTGGGAAATGCTGATATGGGAGTCTGAATGAGTCTAACTGCAGGGGGTTTGGTTTCCTATGCTGAAGTCCGGGCTGAAATTCATTGTTCTCCAGCCATGGGACTGCTCAGGACTCCCTCCCACAGAGCCCCTCTCCTAAGGAGTAGACCTGAATATGGTGCTCTCTGGGTAGCTTGTTTCAAGAAAAGAAGGAGGGCAAAAGGGGAAGATTGACTTATTTCAAGAGTTCCTTTCCTAGGTTTCTAATTCTGTAAGTCTCTTCTCTCTACTTGTGATCTAAGTGGAGGAGTATGTTAGGATCCAGCAAGATCCATAGTAGCGCATTTCCAGGAGGGTGAAAAAAGTGTTACTCTCCAACCGGGTAGATCTGACACTTTAGTATTAAGTTATTAAGGCCTGCAAAGTTACCATAGAGCACCATCTGAGAAATGGTATGTGCTATGAGAAAGGTGTTTGGAATCCAAGGTAGAGCTTGAAACTACTGGGCAGAATGAATTGACTGGTTAAGTGGTGTATATTTGCTTGATAAAAACAGATTCTATTAAAGCCTCATACTGGAGGGGAGAATACTATACCAACACAGGAAAACTGGGAGAAGAACTTAAGACACTATCTACTAAGGAGGGGCTTGGGGCAGTGGGGATGGGAGTGGAAAAATGAGGGCTTCCTATTCCTAGTGCTTTTCGTATATTTAAGACTTGCTTTGTTTTTTTCCTTTTCTGGTATTCATCTGTTCTCCTCTGCCTATTTTTCTCTTGGGATTTTGGTGTTTTTCTTACTAATTGTAGGAGTCTTTATATAGTAAGAAAATTAAGCCTTTGCTGTGATATGTGTTGTAAGTATCGCATGTTTTTTCCATGTGATCATTTCTCTTTTGACTTTGTTTAATTTATTCGTTTTATTTAAGGTGGTTATTTTAGGCACACAGGAAAAACATATATATATTTAGAAACAGAAAACTAAAGTACAGCTATTTCACAACTGGCATCAAGTATGTGTGCATGTGTGAAAGAGAAGGGTGGGGAGAGAGAGAATTATCCTTAATCTATTTCAGAAGTATGAACTTCATTTGAGGGCATTTAAAATTATTGATCTTAGTCAGTTTTTTTAGTGGTCATTTATTTCAGGAGTTGAGTTTGATTTAGATTTTTTTTTTCAACTGGTAAACGGTGTATACTTAGTACTTTACATTGATACCTATTTTGTCTTGTTTGTGTTGTATGTGTTTGTGAGAGCTGTTGGGATTGTATATATTTAGGAATTTAATTAGAGCTTTGGGGATTGGTTTGTGCAAAGGAAAGCATGACAATTGGTTCAATATACTTTTATGGATAATTTTTTCTGTGCAGTACATTTTATACCTTGACAAAATAAGCAATTTAGGGTATACAACAATGATTTAGATATATTATCTCTATCTGCCAATTTTTACTTTATTTATATTTCACATCCACAATTTTAGTTTTCAGATAGATGATAATAGGATTTGGAGCTTAATGGATTGCTATGCTACTGTTTCAACTTTAATGAGATAGGTGATTAGTGAACTGCTACCTCTGCTTTCTAAACCAGTTGCTTTCAATGAGGCCCATCAGGAACACTTTGTGAGTAGGCATTGCTTACTTTCTTTTAAGCTTAAGTAGAGCCTTGTCACACATACTTTTTAAAGTTCATAGTAATAAATTTTCAAATGATCATGTAAACTGAAAACAGTTTAAATTTCTATAATCTGACAAGATATTTTAGAAGCTCATAATTTTATTAACATGTTGATCTCAACCAAAAAACACAGCTGTTTAATTTATACTACTGACCACCTTCTGTGCAATTAAACATATCAGTAAATGATAAAACTGCAGAAATTACATTAAAATAATGCTGTAGTCTAGAACTGATGATGAATCTATGCAACTCAGCCTAGTATAAAGATAGTCGAATTGACAGTAACTTCAACAGCTTGCATTTTCATCATTTATACCATATTTGAAATACCACAGAGTAGAAGATGGGTTTTAGCTTGGATAATTGACATCAGTGGAAAAGTGAAAATTGTTTCATGTGGCCCAGAAACCAGTCATCTAGTGAAAGTCCTAATTAAAATATAAGAAATATTTTAAACTACTATTGGTGAGTAACAAAGATGTAACAACCTTAAGTAGGTTCTATTTTATTATTTTCAATCTTTATATTTAGCTCCAAGATAAATTTTACAAGAGATGCTTGTGGAAGACAATGCTTTGTGGAATTGCTAATTCTGGTGTTTCATATAGAGGAGACAAACTATAGCAGATACAACACTTTTAGTTTCCATTACTTAAAATTATGAATACATATTTTTTCTTAAAAATAAAAAGTGGCATACACTGTACTTTAAGCTGATTTCATCTTTGTGCACTTTTTCTCTTTGGAGAGAAAAAATAAAGCAGTATGCACTGCCTAATTAAAATAAAGAAAATATCCAATAGGCGTATTGAGCCTTGAAGTCTTATTTTACAGATTACTTGATATCTATTTGTATATTATATCTATTTATAATCTATTTACAGATTACTTGAAATCTGGATTTGAGTCTTTAAAAAATAATTTTGAGTCTGCAGTGCTTGATTCCAGGTCTTTATGAGAAATGTTTAGATCCATTCAACCCAAATAACTAAGGAGCCCTGTGCTAAAACAAAATAAGCTTTTACAGCCTTTTTAGAAATAAGTGGTTCCTAACTAACCTTCCTGCTATGCTTGGCAAGCCCAGTATTTCCATTTTCCGTACAGTAACTAGAGTAATCCTTTTAAAATAAAAATCTTGACAATATCAGGTACCTGTTTCAAACATTAGATACTTCATACCATGGACTCCAAATCTGCCTCCAGGATTTCTTTATCACATTCTTATTCCATCTTTATCACATTTCAATTTCCCTCTTCCTAGTTGCAGTCTACCATGCTAACATTCTTTTCATTTCTTCAAAACAATAAACACATTCCTGCCTCTGATGTTTTAACTCTTGCTCCTCTCTTTGCCGGAAGTGCTCACTTTCACAGGTATCTGCAGAGCTCACTTGATCCTTTGCTATGTGTCTCTGATGGGATGTCATATCTGAGAGCTTTTCATTCATCACTCTGTAAAACTGATATATTAGTCCCTCCCATATTCAAACTCTTTACCCCATTTTATTCTTTTTACATCACTATAATTAACTTACATTTCTATTTCTTTATTATTTTTCTCTTGCCACTGGAATGTAATTTGCATGTGTGAAGAAACTTTGCCCTTGTATTTACACTTGTACTCCCTATACATGTTTGCTATACAAATGATTACTAAACATTTTTTGAATGAATTAAATAGTAATTAAATGAAACAAATAGAATAGTCAATGAATTAATTATCTGTAGTTTATGTAAAAAGTACTGACATTTGAAATCAACCTAAGGAAATTTTATGACAATATTGATGAGGTTAATGTTTGTATGCAAAAATTAAATTCCATAAAGAATGAGAGCTGTTTCTTCTCCCTTTCTCCATTCAGCTTTTTTTTGAGGGGGGGGGGGTGGGGAATGGTGTAGTGGGGCTTTTCTTTTTGTTCTGAATTGCTTATACTAACTCAGGTCTAGGAACTTTGTTTTCTCAAGTCCTCTTGCCTATGTGGTTCTGGGTTGGAATTGGCCAAAACAGGAACATATGTGGGGTTTAGATGGTAAAAGTGAAGAGAAGGCCATTACTCTTAGATTGTCATGATGGGCAAACTGGGTGATACACAAATGCAGATGTGCCCAAAGGGCTTGAACTCCTATCTTGTCTTCCCAATCTGTGGCCCCACCCACCATTCAATAGTAACACAAGACAACTATCTAATATTTGACTGCAGCTTCCTCAGAGTTAGCCTCTTTCTTGGACCTCACTATGAAACTCTTCTTCGCAGACACACTGGGCTACCAGATGTTCACAGCTTCTAAGCTTTTTCTATAGAATCATAAATACCCACTCACATCACTGCTTCAGGTTATTAGTTAGTGATTTTCTCAGGAGGTTATATTTTTATATAATAGCCAGGATCAAACAGTATAGAAAGTATCTCTGACTGGCTACTTTGAAACTTTTCTTTTCCTAACTTTGCCACATTTGTGTAAGTACTCATTTCTATGGTAAACAACTTGTTCCCATAACACTGTTAGTGGCTCTGGTTTGATGACTAAACTCTGACTAATAAAACTTTTATGACTGAATACTTGTTATCTGTCATTATACTTCTCTATCCTGTTTGATTTTGGCCACTATATGTAAATATAACCTCATGAAAAACAAGTTGTAGGGCTTCCCTGGTGGCGCAGTGGTTGAGAGTCCGCCTGCTGATGCAGGGGACACGGGTTTGTGCCCCGGTCCGGGAAGATCCCACATGCCGCGGAGCGGCTGGGCCCGTGAGCCATGGCTGCTGAGCCTGCGCGTCCGGAGCCTGTGTTCCGCAATGGGAGAGGCCACAACAGTGAGAGGCCTGCATACTGCAAAAAAAAAAAAAAAAAAAAAAAAAAAAAGTTGTACTATATATGTATTTGTATATGTATATGTGTGTGCATGGATGTATAGCAGAACTTAAAAAAATTTTTAATTAAGCAGAAAAAGGATTTGTATCCCTTTTCCTATCTTCAGATTGTTAGAGGAGACTTCTACCATATTTTGTAACTCCAAAATGGTTATAAATTCTAATTTTGTATTTAATATGTGAAGATGTATAATCATTAAATCTAGTCAAACTGTTGTCACAGCACACTCTTCAAATTTGCTGAATCTCCAAAGTAAATAAAAATGCCTTAGTGAATTAGAAGACCTAACAAGGATCCGTGTAAGATGCAGAACACATTTGATCTTAAAACAATCGTTTTTATTCTTAAAATCTGATCTACCAGATTAACGAAGTATTTTTCAGTTTTAACTGGAAAAAACAGAGCAAGTGAAATATTCTTCTCTACCATAAAAAATTAATGTTCACAAGAGCAGGTTGGTGGATTTGGTTTTCTTTTTGACTCTTTTTCTACTTGAGAATATATTTAGCCTACCGGAATATAATGTGTTTAGAAACACCAGTATTGTGTAGTCACATCGTATAATTTTACATTATTGCTTCATTTTTTACAATTTTCCTATATTTTATTTGAGGTTCTGAGGGCAAGTAATAATCTATATATGGTGTTTTGTGATGAATCTACCTAAAGATATAAAATTTTTCTGCACCTCCATGTGCACACATATCTACTCTTATTCAAGAACATCTATCCTAGCACAAAGTTGTGTCACCTTCTTTTCATTTACTCATGTACTCAAAAAGATTTATTGAATATTTATTTGTGCCAAATATTTAAAATATATCAGTAAATCAAAAAGGTTCTCACTTCTATCTTCACTAAAGTTATAATCTAGTAGGGATTACAAACAACTAAACATATCATTTAAGTGAAGTGTGGTCAATGTGATTAAGATACAGTGAGTGTGCATAGTAAGCATATTGATATGAGCACCTAAAGGAACGTTATTTCAACTGGAATTTGACTGAAGGTTAGAATGTATTCAGATTAGGTGAAGTGGGGAGAAATGTTCCAGTCATAAAGTCTGAGTTAGGATTCAGGGATATAAAAACACCTTAATTCATCTGGAGCATGGATTAAGACTGGGGAATGGTAGGCAACAAGGGAAATCAGAGCTAAAGAAGAATTAACAAGATTTGAATGGAATTTTAGACTTTATCATGAGGGCAAGGGGAAGACATATAAGAAATGACATACCAACATTAAAATTTATTTTCAAGAAAATTATCTCGCTGCTGAGCTGAGAATAGTGAGGGAAGAAGGGACAAACCTGGAGGCAGGGAAGCCAGTTAGAGAGCAACAGATGACTCTTCTACACTCTGATAGTGAGGATGGAAATAACCATTTCTACCTAAAAGGTATTTACAAAGGGTAACATAGGATTTGGTAGTTCAGGGAATGGGGTTGAAGGAGAGGAGTCAACTTTAACTCCTAGATTTTGAGCGTAAGTGGTCAGAGAGACATCATTTTGTGCCATGTGGAATACAGGAGGCAGAGCTGTTTTTGTCGCTGTGAGGATGACAAATAGTTCATTATGTAATCCTTAAGTAAGATTTATCCATCTAATCCTAAATAGTATATAATCTATATTATTAGATTTGTCCTATAGGCGAGTGAAGAAATGGCAAGTGAGGAGTTATCTGGAAAGAAACATGGGCTTAATTAGTATTTTAAACATTTTAAGGTATAAAATGTGATGATTTAATATACATTGTGAAATGATTATCACAATCAAGTTAATTAACACATCTACCTCCCCACATAGTTGTATGGTGTGTGTGTGTGTGTGACAAAAACATAAGATCTACTCTCTTAGCAGATTTCAAGTATACAATACAGTATTATTACCTATAATCACCAAGTTTAAGGTGTAAAATGTGTTGATCTGATACATTTATATATTGCAATATGATTACCACCATAGCATTAGCTAACACCTCTCTCATGTCACATAATTATTATTTCATTTTGTGGTGAGAACATTTAAGATCTAGTCTCTAAGTAACTTTGAAGTGTGTATACTCCAGCTTTGTTGACTATAATCACCATGCTGTGCATTAGATCCCCAGAACTTATTCAGCTTATAACTGAAAGTTTGCACCCTTCGGCCAACATCTCCCCATTTCCTCCATCCTTAAGCCCCTGGGAGCTATCGTTATACTCTCTGGTTCTATGAGTTCAACTTTTTAATATTCCACATATAAGTGAGATCATACAGTATTTGTCTTTCTGTGTCTGGCTTATTTCACTTAGCAAAATGTCCTCCAGGTTCATCCGCTGGCACAAATGATATTTGTTTTTATGCTATTGAGTTGTATGGGTTCCTTATATATTTTGCATATTAACCCCTCACCAGATATGTAGTTTGCAAATATTTTTTCCCATTCCATAGTTTACCTATTCATTTTGTTGATTGCTTCCTTTGCTGTGCAAGTTTTAAAATTTGATATTGTCCCACTTGATTTTTGCATTTGTTGCTTTTGCCTTTGATATCATATCCAAAAAAAACATTACCAAGACCAGTTTCAAGGAGACTCTTCCCTATGTTTTCTTCTAGAAGTTTTACAGTTTCAGGTCTTACATTTAAGTGTCTAATCCATTTTGAGTTACTTTTTATGTAAGGTGTAAGAAAAGGATCTAATTTCGTTCTTTGGTGTGTGAATATCCAGTTTTCCTAACACCGTCTATTGATGAGACTGTCCTTTGTCCATTGTATATTCTTGGCTTCTTTGTCATAAATTAATTGACCATATACATGTGGGTTTATTTATGGGCTCTCTATTATGTTCCATGGATCTTTGCATCTGTTTTTATGCCAACACCATACTCTTTGATTACTATAACATTGTAAAATAGTTTGAAATCAGGGAGCGTGATACCTCCAGCTTTGTTCTGCTTGCTTGAAATTGCTTGGCTACTTGGGATTTTTTGTGTTTCCCTACAAGTTTTAGGATTGTTTTATCTGTTTCAGGGGAAAATGCCATTGAAATTTTGATAGGGATTGCAGTGAACCTATAGATCTCTTTAGGGAGTATAGGCATTTTAACAATGTTAATTTTTTCATTTCATGAACACGGGATATCTTTCAATTTATTCATGTCTTCTCCAGTTTTTTCATCAATGTCTCATATTTTCAGTGTACAGGTCTTTTCCATCTTTGGTTACATTTATTCCTAAGTATTTTATTGTTTTTGATTCTATTGTAAATGAGATTCCTTTTCAGATTGTAGTTGATGTAAAGACATTTAAATGATTTTGTATTCAGGCTTTTATTCAACTTTACTGAATTTATTAGTTCTTAGAGCTTTCTGGTGGATTCTTTAGGATTTTTTTTTCTTTTTTCATAGCATCATGCCATCTGTAGAGACTATTTAATATCTTCCTTTCTGATTTTAATGTCTTTCATTTCTTTTTCTTGCCAAATTGTTCTGGCTAGGAATTCCAATACTATGTCAAGAGTGATAAGAATGGGCATCCTTTTCTTGTTTCTGATCTCAGAGGAAAAGTTGAAACGTCCTTGAATCCCAAGGATAAATATCACTTGATCCTGGTGTATGATCCTTTTCATGTACCATTGAATTCAGTTTTGCTAGAATGCATTGTGGAACTTTGCATCTATGTTCACCAGGGTAAAAGGCCTATAATTTTCTTTTCTTGTAGTTTCCTTGTGTAGGATATGGGATGACAGTAATGCTGGCCTTATAAAATGTGTTTGGAAGTTCCCTCTTTAATTTTTTTGGAA
Organism: Phocoena sinus; assembly: GCF_008692025.1. Lineage (NCBI taxonomy): Eukaryota > Metazoa > Chordata > Mammalia > Artiodactyla > Phocoenidae > Phocoena > Phocoena sinus. Next base: position 23,599,552 of record NC_045767.1, read on the forward strand.
GAGTTTGAGGAAGATTAGCTTTAAACATTTGGTAAAATTTACCAGTGAAGACATCTGGTCCTAGGCTATTCTTTGTTGCAAGGTTTTTTGATTACTGCTTCATTCTCTGACTCATTATTAGTCTTTTCAGATTTTCTGTTTCTCCATGATTCAGTTCTGGTCAATTGTATGTTTTTAGAAATTCACATATTTCTTCTAGGTAATACAGATTGTTAGTATGTAATTATTCACAGTAGTCTGTTACGATTTTTGTATTTCTGTGGTATCATTGTAATATCTCTGTTTTCACTTCTGATTTTATTTATTTGAGTCCTCTCTCTTATTTCTTCTTGTTAAATCTAGCCAAAGTTTTCTAAATTTTTTTGTACTTTTACAAAAAGATATCTCATAGTTTCTTTGATCTTTTTTTCTATTGTCTTTCTTGTCTCTAATTCATTTATTTCTTCTCTGCTACTTATTTTCTGCTAATATTGGGTCTAGTATGTTTTTTTTCTAGTTCCTTGAAGTATGACATTAGGTTTATTTTTCTGGGGTGGGGGGAAAGGAATAGGGACTTTATTCAGAAAACCAGAAGACTGAGAAGATGATGGACTAGTGTTCCAAAGAACCATCTTACCTGAGTTAGAATTCAGGCTTCTTTTATACTAAAAGGGGAGGGTGTGTGCTTGGTTGTTGCAAAATTCTTGATGCCAGAATCCTTTATTCTTGCAGCTCTCCACGTAGGTCAGGTCACAATGTTCCTATAAACCTCCAACAAGACAAATGTTATTCTCTGTTCTGCAACTTAAAAAAAAAAAGTTTCTATTGGAGTATAAGTGCTTCAAAATGTTGTGTTAGTTTCTGCTGTAGAGCAAAGTAAATCAGTTATAAGTATACATATATCCCCTTTTTTTAGATTTCCTTACCATTTAGGTCCCCACACAGCAATGAGTAGAGTTCCCTGTGCTATAGAATAGGTTCTCATTAGTTATCTATTTTACACCTAGTAGTGTATTTATGTCAATCCCAATATCCCAATTTGTCCCACCCCTCCTTCCCCCCTTGGTATCCGTAAGTTTGTTCTCTACATCTGTGTCTCTATTTCTGCTTTGCAAACAAGTTCATCTGTACCATTTTTCTAGATTCCACATATAAGTGATATTATACGATATTTGCTTTTCTCATTCTGACTTACTTCACTCTGTATGACAGTCTCTAGGTTATCCATGTCTCTGCAAATGGTACTATTTCAATCCTTTTATGGCTGACCAATATTCCATTGTATATATGTACCACATCTTCTTTATCCATTCCTCTGTTGATGGACATTTAGGTTGCTTCCATGTCCTGCTATTGTAAATAGTGCTGCAATGAACATTGGGGTGCCTGTATCTTTTTGAACTATGGTTTTCTCAGGGTATATGCCCAGGAGTGAGATTGCTGGGTCATATGGTAGTTCTATTTTTAGTTTTTTGAGGAACCTCCGCACTGTTCTCTATAGTGGCTGTACCAATTTACATTCCCAGCAACAGTGTAGGAGGGTTCCCTTTTCTCCACACCCTCTCCAACATTTATTGTTTGTAGATTTTTTGATGGTGGCCATTCTGACCAGTGTGAGGTGATACCTCATTGTAATTATGATTTGCATCTCTCTAATAATTAGTGATGTTGAGCACCTATTTATGTGTTTGTTGGCCATCTGTATGCCTTCTATGGAGCAATGTCTTTTTAGGTATTCCACCCATTTTTTCATTGGGTTGTTTTTTGTTTCTTTGAGGTGCACTGTTTATTTTGAAGAGCTGTTTGTATATTTTGAAGATTCATCCCTTGTCAGTTGCTTCATTTGAAAATATTTTCTCCCATTCTGAGGGTTGTCTTTTCATTTTTTTTATGGTTTCCTTTGCTGTGCAAAAGCTTTTAAGTTTAATTAGGTCCCATTTGTTTACTTTTGTTTTTATTCTCATTACTCTAGGAGGTGGGTCAAAAAAGACCTTGCTGTGATTTATGTCAAAGAGTGCTCTGCCTAAGTTTTCTTCTAGGACTTTTATAGTGTCCAGTCTTACATTTAGGTCTTTAATCCATTTTGAGTTTATTTTTGTGTATGGTGTTAGGGAGTGTTTTAATTTCATTCTTTTACATGTAGCTGTCCAGTTTTCCCAGTACCACTTATTGAAGAGACTGTCTTTTCTCCATTGTATACTCTTGCCATCTTTGTTGTAGATTAGGTGATCATAGGTGCATGGGTTTATCTCTGGGCTTTCTATCCTGTTTCATTGATCTATATTTCTGTTTTTATGCCAGTACCATACTTTCTTGATTACTGTAACTTTGTAGCATCAGGGAGCCTGATGCCTCCAGCTCCGTTTTTTTCCCTCAAGATTGTTTTGGTTATTTGGAGTCTTTTGTGTTTCCAAACAAATTGTGAAAATTTTTGTTCTAATTCTGTGAAAAATGCCATTGGTAATTAGACAGGGATTGCACTGAATCTGTAGGTTTCTTTGGGTAGTATAGTCGTTTTCACAATATTGATTCTTCCAATCCAAAAACATGGTATGTCTCTCCATTTGTTTGAGTCATCTTTGATTTCTTTTATCAGAATCCTATAGTTTTCTGAGTACAGGTTTTGTCTCCTTAGGTAGGTTTATTCCTAGATATTTTATTCTTTTTGTTGCGATGGTAAATGGAATAGTTGCCTTAATTTCTCCTTCCAGTTTTTTGTTGTTAGTGTATAGGAATGCAAGAGATTTCTGTGCATTACTTTTGTATCCTGGTAACTTTACCAAATTCCTTGATTAGCTCCAGTAGTTTTTGGGTTGCATCTTTAGGATTTTCTATGTATATTATCATGTTAACTGTAAACAGTGACAGTTTTACTTCTTTTCCAATTTGGATTCCTTTTATTTATTTTTCTTCTCTGATTGCCATGGCTAGGACTTCCAAAAACTATGTTGAATAACAGTGGCAAGAGTGGACATCCTTGTCACGTTCCTGATCTTACAGGAAATGCTTTCAGTTTTTCACCATTGAGAATGGTGTTTGCTGTAGGTTTGTCATATATGGCCTTTATTATGTTGAGGTAGGTTCCCTCTCTGCCCACTTTTTGGAGGGGTTTTATCATAAATGGGTGTTGAATTTTGTCAAAGCTTTTTCTGCATCTATTGAGAAGATTATATGGTTTTATTCTTCAGTTTGTTAATATTGTGTATCACACTGATTGATTTGCATTTATTGAAGAATCCTTGCATCCTTGGGATAAATCCCACTTGATATGGTGTATGATCCTTTTAATGTGTTGTTGGATTCTGTTTGCTAGTATTTTGTTGAGGATTTTTGTATCTATGTTCATCGGTGATATTGGCCTGCAATTTTCTTCTTTGTGACATCTTTGTCTGGTTTTGGTATCAGGGTGATGGTGGCCTTATAGAATGGGTTTTGGAGTATTCTATCCTCTGCAATTTTTTGGAAGATTTTGAGAAGGGTAGGTGTTAGCTCTTCTCTAAATGTTTGGTAGAATTCACCTGTGAAGTCATCTGGTCCTGGATTTTGTTTGTTGGAAGATTTTAAATCACAGTTTCAATTTCAGTGCTTGTGACTACCTTTCTAAGAATTTATCCATTTCTTCCAGGTTGTCCATTTTGTTGGTATATAGTTGCTTGTTGTAGTCTCTTATGATCCTCTGTATTTCTGCAGTGACTGTTGTAACTTCTCCTTTTTCATTTCTAATTTTATTTATTTGAATCCTCTCCCTCTTTTTCTTGGTGAGTCTGGCTAAAGGTTGATCAATTTTGTTTATCTTCTCAAAGAACCAGCTTTTAGTTTCATTGATCTTTGTTATTGTTTTCTTCGTTTCTATTTCATTTATTTCTGCTGTGATTTTAATGGTTTCTTTTCTTCTACTTACTTTGGGTTTTGTTTGTTCTTCTTTTCCTAGTTGCTTTAGCTGTAAGGTTAGGTTGTTTATTTGAGATTTTTCTTGTTTCTTTAGGTAAGATTATATTGCTATAAACTTCCCTCTGAGAATTGCTTTTGCTGCATTCCATAGGTTTTGGGTTGTTGTGTTTTCATTGTCATTTGTTTCTAGGTATTTTTTTATTTCCTCTTTAATTTTCTTAGTTATCATTGGTTATTTTTTTTTTTTTTTTTTTTTTATGCGTTACGCGGGCCTCTCACTGTTGTGGCCTCTCCCGTTGCGGAGGACAGGCTCCGGACGCGCAGGCTCAGCGACCATGGCTCACGGGCCCAGCCGCTCCGCGGCATGTGGGATCTTCCCAGACCGGGGCACGAACCCGTGTCCCCTGCATCGGCAGGCGGACTCTCAACCACTGCGCCACCAGGGAAGCCCTCATTGGTTATTTAGTAGCATATTGTTTAGCCTCCATGTGTTTGTGTTTTTTACAGTTTTTTTTCCTGTAATTGAATTTCAGTCTCATGGCATTGTGGTTGGAAAAGATACTTGATAAGATTTCAATTTTCTTAACTTTATTGAGGCTTGATTTGTGACCCAAGATGTGATCAGTCCTGGACAGTGTTCAATGTGCACTTGAGAAGAAAGTGTATTCTGCTGCTTTCAGATGGAATGTCCTGTAAATATCAATTAAGTCTATGTGGTCTAATGTATTGTTTAAGGCTTGTGTTTCCTTATTAATTTTCTGTCTGGATGATCTGTCCATTGGTGTAAGTGGGGTGTTAAAGTCCCCCATTATTATTTTGTTACTGTCGATTTCCCCTTTTATGTTTTTTAGCATTTGCCTTATGTATGAGGTGCTCCTATGTTGGGTTCATTAATATTTACAATAGTTATATCTTCTTCTTGGATTGATCCTTAATTATTATGTAGTGTCCTTCCTTGTCTCTTGTAATAGTCTTTATTTTAAAATCTATTTTGTCTGATATGCATATTGCTACTCCAGTTTTCTGTTGATTTCCATTTGCATGGAATATCTTTTTTCATCCCCTCACTTTTGATCTGTATGTATCCTTAGGTCAGAAGTGGGTCTCTTGTAAACAGCATATATACAGGTCTTGTTTTTGTATCCATTCAGCCAGTCTATGTCTTTTGGTTGGAGCATTTAGTCCACTTACATTTCAGGTAATTATTGATATGTATGTTCTATTGCCGTTTTCTTAACTGTTTTGGGTTTGTTTTTGTATGTCTCTCTTTTTTAAAATCCCTTCCTCTTTTGTTTTCTTCTCTTGTGTCTTTTGCCTAGAGAAGTTCCTTTAGCAATTGTTGTAAAGCTAGTTTGGTGGTGCTGAATTCTCTTAGATTTTGCTTGTCTATAATGCTTTTGATTTCTCCATCAAATCTGAATGAGAACCTTGCTGGGTAGAGTATGTTTGGTTGTAGGTTTTCCCCTTTTTCATTTGAGATATTGCTTTTTTTCTTAGCATATGCATTTATTGCTATAAACCTTCCTCTTAGAACTGCTTTTGCTGTATCCCTTAAGTTTTGGTCTGTTAAGTTTCCATTTTCATTTGTTTTGAGATATGTTTTGTTTCCATTTTTATTTCTTCTTGTCCCATTTGTTATTTGAATGTATTGTTTAATTTCCATATATTTGTAAATTTTCCACTAGTGATTGGTTTCTAAATTTAATACCATTTGTGGTTAGAAAAGATACTTGATATGATTTCAGTCTTCTTAAATTCATTAAGCCTTGCTTTGTGGCCTAACATATTTTCTATCCTGGAGAAGGTTCACTGTATGCTTGAGAAGAATATGCACTCTACTACTGTTGAATGGTCTCCATTTCCATTAGTTTCATTTGGCCTATAGTGTTATTCTAGTTAGCCAGGACTGAGGTTGGCAGGCCTGTTACCTGAGGCATGGGTGGAGATGATTCCTGATGGGTCCCTTTGGTGGATGTGCTGGTAGCAGGAGGGTTCTGCCTGATCACTGCTTAGTACCTGGGTAGGCATAACTACTGCTGGACTGCAGGTGGGCAGGCCTGAAGCCAAGTCACAGGGCTGCTTCAAGGTCTGCAGTCAGACAGGTATTGGGCCTGCCTCTGCAGGAAAGATGAGAATGTCCCCCAGTAGATCTCTGGGCAGGCAAGGCTGCTGCTGGACTGCACCTAGAGGCTGAAGCCAAGTCACAGGGCTGTTGCAGGCTCTGCAGCAAGACTGAGATCAGAGGGCCAGCTTCAGGGCACAGATGCGCATATCTCCTACCTGGCCACTGGATGAGCAGGACTGGCACCAAGAGGGACTGGAATGAGATCACAGACTGCTTCAGGATCCACAGCCAGAACTGACATTGGCAGGCCTGTTCCCCAAGGCATGGGTGGATGTAATTCCTGCTGGGTCCGTTGGTGAATGGTGCTGGTGGCAGGACCGAGGCTAAACAGGGCTATAGCCAAATCCACAGGGGGACAAGATTATTTCTAGGTTTGTAGCCAGAACCATAGTCAGTGAGCCTACCATCTAGGCATGGGCCTGCCTTCTCAAAGCTGCCCTCTTTGGTCTTGGGCTCTCCCAGGTTTTCACAGTCTTTTACCTGGATTCTTAAGCTCCCACACAGGTACTTTTGTTCATGCTTGGCTGCCACATTATTTTTTCTGATGAGGGGTTCAAGCAGAGGAATCTCCTATCCCACTGTCTTGCTAATGTCACTCTCCAGGCCTTAAAGTTTAATTTAATTCCACTTTTGTGTGAGAGAGATTTGATTATGATTAAATGTAGATTTGCCAAAACAAGTAAAGGGGGATGGAGACCTAATCAAAACTTGCCTCAGAGATTATTAAAGCTGTCTAAATACTTTTAATTGTGTCCAAAATGCACAAGGTTATTTAGAATTAGCTTGTGTTAATTTGGCTTATTCTTTTAAACATCTAAAATATTTGTGAATTTGAAGAAGTAAAAGCAAACTTTCTAAATTGTTATCAAATGGCTAAACAAATTTAATTTCTTCTTTCACCAGGATAAAATTGGTGATGATTTCTTCCAAATTTTGTGGATATACACATTCAAACAGATATTTTTTCTTCTTCAATAAGTTCCTGTTCTGAATAAGCAAATAATTAAGGCTCAAAACACTTCTGTGGAGGTAGAAAGAGAAATGTTCTCCAATGTATATCTCTAGGAGGAATCTTAATAGGGAAGAAGAGGTCAATAAAATAAATACATCATCTTCATTAGGTATTTTGATTACTCAAGTTTGAGGGGTTTTCTTTTCCTTCAATGACAGATTCAAATGTTAAACTTTATTTATATATTCATGTAATGACTTTAAACAGTAGAATAATTGGTTGATGCCAGTTGTGTACATTGTTCTCATTTTTTTTTTTTTTACTTTGCATATCCAGAAAGTGTTAAAGTCGCCTTGACTTATATAAAAACAGAGGAGAGTCATAGCCTACTCCCTGAGAATCTTATCAAGGTTCTATAAACTATGAAAGAAACAAATATTTATAAAATAGGAAAATACAAAAAATGGGAAATAGAATGTTTTCTATTCATCTCCTTATTTAGAACACATAAACCTTTATTATATGTGCACATATTGCACTCTTCGGCATATAATTATTAGTGCACATTATGAAACTACATTTTTATATATTAATATGCTACAAAGTGTGGTGCAACATACATGAAACTCCACAAATCCTTAGAGACTAAAAATAGAGAAAAACAGCGGGCAATATCTTATTTTCCTTCTTGGAATGAAGAATGCTTAGTGAATTTGTGAAGAAAGAGCTTCTATAGAAGAGAAGACATGCTCTGACAGAATGTGGGGAAAACTGTCCTAAACAGCTGATTTTGTTTTATCATAAAAAATACATGGCTCTGTAAATAAGGTCAAAGGAAATGAATTGCAGATCTGTAATCAAATCTCTCACAAAAGTTTTCTAAGCATGGATCATTTCATTTCTTTGCAAATATTACAGCTAATTAGCTGATGTTGATTCCATCAATTTGTTTTTCAATCGTTCTTGGGATAATGTTAAAGTAGGCTTTGATATTATACTAACGATTCTCTAATGATGATTTTCTTTAATCATGACATTGTTAAGATGGTGCCAAAAGATCTGGAAAAGTTCCAGGTTTCTGGTTACCTCAAAGAACATAGGAAATCAGGTTTGTATGTTGAACCCCAAAGTAGCATTTGAGGTCTGAACTAGAGTGGGAGACTCCATAATGACATGGTTCAGTGTTTGGATATTCATTTTTGTATGTTCTTTTCTAAATTTTTCTCGACTGTAGGACAATAAAATATAGCTGCCATAGGAACCAAAGCACAAGATATTGACAAGGGGAAATTAGACTATGCGGCATTTATTTCTGACAAGAAAAATGAACATTAATGACTGTCACATACATTTCTCACAAATTCTTTCTACCAAATACATCAATTCATGGATTTAACTTTGGTGGTGGTCATTATTGGTATTTCTTCTCTCAGCTTCCTTGCTTCACAGGCCCTAAAGTAGGTCTATTGATTTATTTTCTTTTTCAAAAGACTTTATTTTTTAGAGCAGTTTTAGATTTATAACAAAATTTCAAATGTTGAATCAGTCTCACATATCTGGGGTAAATAACACTTGGTTGTGATGTGTAATTCCTTTAATACTTTCTTGGATTCAATTTACTAATATATTGTTGAGGTTTTTTGCCTTTATATTCATGAAAGATGTCGATCTGTATTTTCTTTCCTTGTAATGTCTTTGTCTGATTTTGGTATTAGGATAATGCTGACCTCATAGAATGAATAAGGAGGTATTCCCTCTACTTTTATCCTCTGAAAGGGATTGTAGAGAATTGGTAGAGTTTCTTCCTTAAATAGTTGGTAGAATTCACCAGTGAATCAATACGGCCATGATGCTTTCTGTTTTGAAGGGTTGTTAACTATTGATTAATTTTTTTAAATTTACAAAGGTCTATATTAGGACCTTCTGTTCCTTCTGTGTGAATTTTGGCAGATTGTGTCTTTGAAGGAATTGGTGTATTTCACCTAGGTTATCAAATTTGTGAGCAAAGAGTTGTCCCGTTTATTGATTTATTATCCTTTTATGTCCATGGAATCTGTAGCGTTGTGCCCCCTTTAATTTCTGATACTAGTAATATGAGTTCTCTCTCTTTTCTTCTCTTTTATGAGTTCTTTCTCTTTTCTTCTTCTTTTCCTAATATATGCATTCAATGCTATAAATTTCCCTCAAATTTTGATGTTTGATTTCTACCTACTGGATACATTTATTTCTTTTAATTTAATTTTTCTTCCATTTTTATTGAGATGTAGGTGACATACAGCACTGTGTAAGTGTACAGCATAATGATTTGACTTACATCATGTAATGATTATCATAATGAGTTTAGTGAACACCCATCATCTCATATAGATACAGTATTAAAGAAATAGAAAAAAAATATTTTTCTTTGTTATGAGAACTCTTAGAATTAACTCTCTTTTTTCCCCCCCAAGCTTAAATACATGTTTATTGAAAGCATTCATTAGTTTACATACTGAATGGGACATAATTCATGTATTCTAAATGACACATTATAAAATGCATTTATGATTTTCTGAACTAATATCAATTACAACATCACTAGTTCAATATTTTATTTAAAATAATATTTTAGCCCACTAAGATTGAAAAAAGTAATAAGTATATGATTCCATTATGACACAGAGTAACACAGTAATAAAAATGTACATATTGTAGTTGGACTACCTATAATTTCACAACGTACAGCCTTACTTTACTTTTTAAAAATTTTTATTAAAGTATTGTTGATTTACAATATCATATTAGCTTCAGGTGTACAACATTGTGATTCAGTATTTTTATAGACTATACTCCAGTTAAAGTTATTACAAAATAATGGCTATATTTCCCTGTGCTGATCAATATATCCTTGTTGCTTATCTATTTTATACATAGTAGTTTGTATCTCTTAATCCTATACCCCTATCTTGCTGATCCCTTCTTGCCTCTCATCACTGGTAATGACTAGCTTATTCTCTTTCTATCTCTATGTTTCTGTTTTATTATGTATATTCATTTGTTTTATTTTTTAGATTCCACATATAAATGATAACAGAATATTTGTCTTTCTCTGTCTGACTTATTTTACTAAGCATAATACACTCTAGGTCCATTCACATTGATGCAAATAGCAGAATTTCATTCTTTTTTATGGCTAATATTCCATTGTGTTTAATATTCCATTGTGCGTGTATACACACACATACAGAAACACCACGTCTTCTTTATCCATCCAGCTGTTGACGGACACTTAGGTTGCCTCCATATCTTGGCTACTGCAAATAATACAGCTGTGAACATTGGGGTGCATTTACCTTTTTGAATTAGAGCTTTTGTTTTCTTTGGATATATACCCAGCAGTGGAATTGCTGGATCATATGATGGTTCTACTTTTAGTTTTTTGAGGAAACTCCATATTGTTTTCCATAATGTCTGCGTTAATTTACATTCCATCCAACAGTGTGCTAGGGTTCCCTTTTCTCCACGTCCTCACCAACATTTGTTATTTGTAGACTTTTTGATGATAACCATTTTGACAGGTGTGAAGTGATATCTCATTGTGATTTTCATTTGTTTTTCTCTGATGCTTGGTAATGTTGAGCATTTTTTCATGTGCCTGTTGGCCCTCTGTATATCTTCTTTGGAAAATTGTCTTTTCAAGTCTTCTGCCCATTTTTAAATTGGGTTGTTTTTATGTTTTTTATATTGAGTTGTATAAGCTGTTTATATATTTTGGATATTATCTCCTTATGGGTCATATCATTTGCAAATATTTTCTCCCATTCAGTAGATTATCTTTTTGTTTTGTCATTAGTTTTCTTTGCTGTGCAGAAGCTTTTAAGTGGAATTAGGTCCCATTTGTTTATTTTTGCTTTTTTTTCTTTTTGCCTTAGGAGACAGATCCAAATAAAATATTGCTATGATTTATGTCAGTGAGTGTTCTGATTATGTTCTCTTTTAGAAATTTTATAATTTCAAGTTTTACATTTAGGTCTTTAATCCATTTTGAGTTTATTTTTGTGTATGGTATTAGAGAATGCTCTAATTTCATTCTTTTACATGTAGCTGTCCAGTTGTCCGAGCACCACTTATTGAAGAGACTGTCTTTTCTCCATTGTATAGCCTAACCTCCTTTGTCATAGATTAATTAACCATAACTGTGATTTTATTTCTGGGCTCTCTATTCTGTTCTATGTCTGTTTTTGTGCTGCTGCCATGCTGTTTTTTTTTTTTTTTTTGTGGTACACGGGCCTCTCACTGTCGTGGCCTCTCCCGCTGCGGAGCTCAGGCTCCGGACGCGCAGGCTCAGCAGCCATGGCTCACAGGCCCAGCCGCTCCGCGGCATGTGGGATCTTCCCAGACCGGGGCACCAACCCATGTCCCCTGCATCAGCAGGCGGACTCTCAACCACTGCGCCACCAGGGAAGCCTGTTTTTGTTTTTATTACTGTCTCTCTGTAGTATAGGCTGAAGTCAGGGAGTATGATTTTTCCAGCTTTGCTATTTTTTTCTCAAGATTGCTTTGGCAATTTGTGGGTCTTTGTGATTTTATATATATTTTAGGATTATTTGTTCTAGTTCTGTGAAAAATTTCATGGGTATTTTGATAGGGATTGCATTAAATATGTAGATTGTTTTGAGCAGTACGAATACTTTAACAATATAAATTCTTCCAATCCATGAATACAGGATATCTTTCCATTTCTTTGTATCATCAGTTTCTTTCATCAAAGTTCTATGGTTTTCAGAGTTTTTTTTTTTAGGTCTTTCACCTTCATGAAGTTTATTCCTAGGGATTTTGTTCATTTTGATGCAATTTTAAATGGGATTTTTTTCTTTGCTTTCTCTTTCTGATAGTTCATTATTAGTGTATAGAAAAGCAACAAATTTCTGTATATTAAGCTTGTATCCTGCAAATTTACTGAATTCATTTATTAGTTCTAGTAGTATTTTGGTGGAGACTTAAGGGTTTTCTATATATAGTATCTTATCATCTGCAAATAGTGACAATTTTACTTCTTTCCTTCCAATTTGGATGCCTTTTTCTTTGCTCATTTCTGTGGCCTGAACTTTAAATACTATGCTAAATAGAATTGGGAGAATAAATATCCTTCTCTTGTTCCTGATTTTCGAGAAAAATCTTTCAGCTTTTCACTGTTGAATGTGATATTAGCTGTGGGTTTCATAAATGGCCTTTATTATGTTGAGATGTCTTCCCTCTATACCAACTTTGATGAGAGTTTTTATCATGAATGGATGTTGAACTTTGTCAAATGCTTTTTCTGCAGTTATTAAGATAATCATGTGATTTATTTTTTTCCTTCCTTTTGTTAACGTAGTGTATCACATTGATTGATTTGTGAATATTGAATCCTTGCATCCCTGGAATAAATACCACTTGATCATGGTATATAACCCTATTTATGTATTGTTGAATAGAATTTGCCCATTTCTTCTCTGTTGTGCATTTTATTGATGTATAATTGTAGTGATCTCTTATGATCCTTTGTATTTCTTTCATGTTGGTTGTAATTTCTTTTCCATTTCTGAGCTTATTGATTTGGGCCTTCTCTTTTTTATTCTTGATGAGTCTGGCTAAAGGTTTATCAATTTTGTTTATTGTTTCAAAGAATCAGCTCTTAGTTTCATTGATCTTCTTTTATTGTTCTTTAATCTTTTTTTCATTTATTTCTTCTATGATCGTTATTATTTTTTCCTTATACTAACTTTAACTTTTGTTTAATTCTTCTGTCTCTAGTTCATTTAGGGATAAGGTTAGGCTGATTATTTGAGAGATTTCTTGTTTCCTCTGGTAGGCTTGTATTTCTATAAATTTCCCTCTTAGAACTGCTTTTGCTGTACCCTACATATTTGGGGTCACTGTGTTTTTGTTTTCAATTGTTTTTGTCTCCAGGTATTATTTGATTTCTTCAGTGATCCATTGGTTATTTAGGAGCATATTGTTTAGAATCCACGTGTTTGTGTTTTTGCAGTTTTTTTTATTTGTAGTTAATTTCTTGTGTTGTGGTGGGAAAAGTTGCTTGATATGATTTCAGTTTTCTTAAATTTACTGAGACTAGTGATCTATCCTGGAGATTGTTCCATGTGTACTTGTAAAGAATGTGTATCCTGCTGTTTTGGGATAGAATGTTCGATATAGATCTATTAAGTACATTTGGTCTGGTATGTCATTTAAGGCCAGTGTTTCCTTACTGATTTTCTGTCTGGATGATCTGTCCATTGATGTCTGTGGGGTGTTAAAAGTCTCATACTATTATTGAACTACTGTCAGTTTCTCTGTTTGTATAACACTTGCTTTATGTATGTAGGTACTCCTATGTTGGGTGAATTTTTATTTAAAGTTGTTAGATTTTCTTTTTAGATTTATCTTTTGATCATTATGTAATGATCTCTTGTTACAGTCTTTGTTTTAAGGTCTATTTTGTCTGATGTAAGTATTGTTACCTCTGCTTTGTTTTCATTTCCACTTTCATGTAATATCATTTTCCATTCCCTTACTTTTAGTCTATTTGTGTCTTTAGATCTGAAGTGAGTTTTTTTTAGGCAGCATCTATAAGGGCCTTGTTTTTATACCCAATCATCCACCTATGTCTTTTGACTGGAGCATTTCATCAATTTAAAGTAATTGTTGATATCTATGTTCTTACTGCCATTTTGCTGTCATTTTGTGTGTTTTGCAACTTTTTTTTGTCTCTTGCTCTCTTCCCTTGTGATATGTGTTTGTTTGGATTATTTCTCTTTTGTTTTTGTTTATGTATTATAACTTTTTGTTATGTTTGAATTACTTTCTGTTTTTGTAAGCATATCATTATAGGTTTTTTGGTTTGTTGTTATGCTGAGGTTTATACATAGAAATACATATATATATGATATTTTTTCATGTATATATGAAATTTTTTAAAGTTTCTGATCTTTAAAGTTTGAACCCATTTTAACAACCTTGAGTTTTACTCTCTAACTCTCACATTTGCTATTTTTGACATCATATTTTACATCTTTTTGTTTTGTGTATCCCTTAACTATCAATACTTATTTTGAATATAGATGATTTCACTCCTTTTGTCTTTCCTACTTGTTTTATATGTGGTTGAATTACTACCTTTGTTGTATATTTGCCTTACCAGTGAGATTTTTTTCCTTTTGTAATCTTCGTATTTATAGTTGTGGCCTTTTCTTTTCTGCTTAGAGAGGTCTTTTAACATTTCTTTTAAAGCTGGTTTGGTGGTACTGAGACCTTAGCCTTTGCTTGTTTGTAAAACTTTTGATCTCTCCATCAAATCATAATGAAAGACTTGTCAGGGAGAGTATTCTTTGTTGTAGGTTTTTCAATTTCATCCTTTTAAATATATAACGCAGGACCCCTAGGCTGGGGAGACAGATGTGGGCTTAGACCCCTTAATCCTTGGAGAGAACCTCTGCAATTGTAATTATCCTCCCATCTGTGTCACCTACCCAGGCATATGGGTCTTGACTATATCACATCTCTCTCCCTTCTACCAGTATTGTTGTTTTTCCTTCTTCATATCTGTAGTTGTAGAAGATCTTTTCTGCTGTTTTTTTGTTCTTTCTCATCAATAGTTGCTCTGTAAATAGATGAATTTTGGTGTGCCCATGGGAGGAGGTGGGCTCAGGGTCTTTCTATTCCACCATCTTGGCTTCTCCTTCTGGATATGTTCATTTCTGAGAGGGTGCTATTGAAGTCTCCAACTATCAGAGTGAATTCATCTATTTCTCCTTGTAGTTCTATCATTTTTTACCTCACATAGTTTGATCCCCTGTTGTTAGGTACATTCACGTTAAGGATTGTTATGTCTTCTTGGAGAATTGATCCCCTTTTCATCATGTAATGCCCTTCTTTATCCCTGGTAACTTTCCTTACTTTGAAGTCTGCTGTGTCTGAAGTTAATATAGCTATTCCTACTTTATTTGGTTAGTGTTAGCATGGTATATTTTTCTTCATCTATTTATTCTTAATCTATATGTGACTTCATATTTAAAGTGGGTTTCTTGTAGACAATATATAGTTTTGTTTTTTGATCAACTCTGATAATCTGTCTTTTAATAGGTATATTTAGATCTTTGAGATTTGAAGTGGATATTAATATAGTTGGATTAATATCTACCCTATCCATTACTATTTTCTATTTGTCACCCTTGTTCTTTGTCCTATTTTTGTCTTCCACTCTTTTTCTGCCTTTTATGGTTTTAATTGAGCATTTTATATGATTCCAATTTTCTCCTTTTTAGATATCAGTGTAACATACCAGTTATACTACTTTTACTTTTTTTAGTGGTTGCATTAGTGTTTCCAATATATATTTACAGCTAATCCAAGTCCTGTTTCAAATAACACTGTACCAGTTCTTGGGTAGTATGAGTACCTTATAATAAAAATATAATTCTAATGACTCCATCCCATACCTTATTTCACTGCTGTCACTCATTTCATTTATATATAATCATATACAAATATATATATATGATATACATAAACATACATAATCAAATATATTGTTGCTATTATTATTTTGAGCAAACTGTTATCTGTGAGATCAATTAAGATAAGAAGAAATTTTTATTTTACCTTCATTTATTCTTTCTTGGATGCCCTTCCTTTCTTTATGTAGGTCTGTATTTCTGACCTATATATTTTTCTTCTGTCTAAAAACTTATTTTAATGTTTTTTGAAGATAAGGCTACTGACAACTAATGCCCTCAATTTTTCTTTGATTGGGAAAGTCTTCATTTCTCGTTGATGTTTGAAGAAAAATTTCACAGGTACAGAATTCTGGGTTGTTGGGGGGTTTTGTCTGAACCCTTTAAATGCAATTAATCCTTGAACAATACAGGTTTCAACTCTGAAGGTCCACTTACACATTCATTTTTTTAAATGAAATCATATTATAGCACTATATAATTCAATCCACAGTTGGCTGAATCTGTGGATGTGGAACCATGGATACAGAAGGCTGACTCTAGCATTATACTTGGATTTTTTACTGCAAGGATGATAGGTACCCCTTACCCCGGCTTGCTGAATAGTCACCTGTATTTTGCTCCATTATCTTCTTGCTTGCAAATTTTCTCAGGAGAAGGCAGATGTAATTCTTATCTTTGTTCTTCTATAGGTAAGGTTGTATTTTTCCACTTGCTACTTTTAGGATTTTTTTTTAATCCTTGATTTTCTGTAACTTAAAAGTAATTTGTTTAGGTCTTGGGTTTTTTTGTTTTGTTTTCTTTTTCCTTTAGCCTGCTTAATGTTCTATAATTTTAATTTTCTTGGATCTGTGGTTTGTTGTCTGACATTAATTTGTGGGAAATTCTCAATCTATTGTTTCAAGTATTTCTTCTGCTCCTTTCCTTCTTATTTTTCTGTTATTCCCATTAAACATAGTTAACCACTTTCATAATTTTCCTACAGCTCCTGGATAGCCTGTTCTATTTTTTTTTGTCTTTATTTTCTTTGCTTTTTAGTTTTCAAGGATTCCACTACTGATATATCGTGTAGCTCAGTGGTCCCCAACCTTTCTGGCATCAAGGACCGGTTTTGTGGAAGACAGTTTTTCCATGGACAGGGGTTGGGGGGCAGGGGGGGATGTTTCAGGTGGTAATGTGAGTGATGGAGAAGATCAGATGAAGCTTCGCTCACTCGCCCACCACTCACCTCCTGCTGTGTGGCCTGGTTCTTAATAAGCCGTGGACCAGTACCAGTCTGTGGCCTGGGGTTGGGGACCCCTGCTCTAGCTCACAGTCTTTCCTCAGCTGTGCTCAATATACAAATGAGTCCATCAAAGGCATTCTTCATTTCTGTTACAGTGTTCTTGATCTCTAGCATTTCTCTCTGGTTCTTAGAATTTTCATCTCTCTGCTTACATTGCCCATCTGTACTTGCATGCTGTTTACTATCCACTGGAGCCCTTTACATATAACTCAGAGTTGTTTTGAGTTCCTGGTCTGATAATGCCAGCTTGCCTGCCGTGTCTGATTCTGATGTTTGCTCTGTCTCTTCAAATTGTGAGAATCTTTTGCCTTTTGGTATGCTTTGTAATTTTTTCTTGATAGCCACACATGAGGTACCAGTTAAGAGGAACTGCTATAAATAGGCCTATATTAATGTGGCGGGGGGAGAGGGAGGATTCTGTATGATTAAGTCTCAGCCGTTTAGTGAGCCTCTGTCTCTGGACTGTGAGCTTTGCAAGTGTTTCTCATTTTTTTTCTTCCCACTTTGGATGTTTATAGTGGGCTGGAGTTGGGTATTTCTCTTCCCCACGTCAGTCTCCAGTAGTACCCCAGTTTAGGTTAGGCTCTGCTTAATTAATTTCCCCTGACAACAGGTCTTGTTAAGAAGAGCAGAGTGCTCTAGTGTATTTCAAAGTGGTTCCTTTTCCCCACGCCCTGCCACAAGACCCAGGGAATTTTTCCATAATATTTACTGTGGGAACCTGGTAAAGCTCCTTATAAATCTCATAATCTTGTGTCTCCCTTTCTCCAATAACTGGGTCCCCTGGTGTTTTTATGTCTCAGAGTTGTCCACTCTGAGTCTCCAGCAATTCATCAATTACAATTTAGATTTTGCTATCCTGTGAGTGGTTCCTGAGGCAGTTTGCTCTCAAGTAACTCTGCTTCAAGGGTAAGCTGTGATTCCATATTCAAGAGTCTGTCTCTCCAATCTTAGATGTAGTGGTTTGCTTTGGTCCTTCCCTCTCTTATCCAAGAAGAGTTGTTAGTTTTTTCAGTCTGTTCTGCTTTTACTTGTTATTAGGATGGAGTGGTGACTTCTAAGCTGCTTACATGTAGAACTAGAAACTGAGAAAGTATATTATCTTATAAGTACAAGTGCCAGAGAACAGAATTCAATATGCTATATTCATTTTCAGTGGCTCTTAGCCACGGTTACTTTCTTTTACTGACTTTCTCTTCATATGCCACCAAAATTAATCACAAAATTTCAAAACTGGACAAAGTTAAAATTGGACTCTTTGGCAAAGAACTTAAATTTAAATAACAAAACAAAATAGATCCAGAACTGTGAAAATAAAGTAGAAACCTCATAATGTAGTTTCTAAGGAGAGAAAAAATCCTTAACTAATTATATTTTCTGTTGCTAAGCAAAATTATAATTTTACAAATAATGAAAATAAAGAAATATTTTAAGCTTTTTATGTATAAATTTGTGCATCTCAGCCTGAACATTGTACTTTTTAAAACAGTAAGTAAAGGAGGAGTTATTTTTAGCCATGCACTGTAAGTCTCTTTTATGCCAGTTTTCCACTTTGTCTCAACACACTTCTCACTAACTAGTTAGCTTGACACATAATTTAGGGGAGAAAAATTGACCCATTTGAATAATTTTTGTAAATCCATATAGTACAGATAATACACAGAAGATTTTAGGCATTTATCTGAGGTCACAGAGAAATATTTAATCTGTGCAAGAGAGAAAGATCAGATGAAGGCAGACCCCCAAATATAAACGAGGTGGGGCATTTCTAAAGTTACTAAAATATATATTACATACATGAACAAAGAAAATATTTCAGTTTCTTGGTAAGAACCAACATTTGGGAACTACCAATGGTTATAAGGATGCTAATAAGTTAAGTCTAGAACTCTCCACCATGAGGTAATAATAGGCCTAAGAGGTGAGTTAAAACTAAAGCTGCAGTGAGTTAATCAAATGGCCTTATCTGAAGAGAGAGGTGGAATTAAAACATGGTAAGATTTAATACCTAACTGGTGTTAAAATAATACATGGTATTTTGTTTTAGGGCATTCTTACTGTTTCATACCAAACCTGCCTTTGGCAGTGGACAAGGCAAATATACTGTACCTTACTGCTGAGAAACTTTTCCCACTGAATTTATTAATGGTGAATTTACATTTTAATACAATTTTTTTCTCTTTATAAAATAGAGCAGATTTATTCAGATTAACTCTTTTGAACTCTGCTAGTGCCTTCAATTGTACAGCAGTCTCTAGTATACCTTTTATCCCACTGGACTTTAAAAGTAAATATTCCATGTTTAACATTCATGTAGTTTAATTATATAATTAAACTGTTACTTTAAATTTATATTAACTAGAAATATTTTAGATAAAGTTATTCATATATGGATTATATATGCATACACATGCATACATATATATTTTATTCTTTAATGGTGAAAACTACTCATCTGAATTTGTCTTCATACAAGACCAAAATAATAATTTATTATTAATACAAAATAAAATGTCACTTATAAAGTACATACCAAGTACAGGTGTTTTTCAAAGATTTTTATCTATCTTGGCTCTGTTAAACCTTGCCATAACCTTATAAAATAGATCATCCATTCTATTTTCAAATATGGGAACTGTGGTACATTGAGATTAAATAACTTGACCAGAGTAATTTGTTGGTAGTGATGGAGTCGGAATTTAAACCTACAAAATCTGACTTTTGAATCTGTCTGCTTCCTAGTATACTACATTGCCTTCTCAGCTGTGAATTAGATATGTTCCTAAAATATAATACCAGGATTAGATGGGAGAGTATAAAAATTTTATTTTTTAGTTATCTTTGATTAAAGAGAGATTACAGAAGTGGGCATTTTTACATTATGGAAAAAGAGCATTGTCTATATGGCTAGCAGGAGCTGTGAGATAAGGAGTCTATAAAGTTGTACTTGCTTATCTTAGACTTCAGTGTAGTGATTTTGAGATAAAATATTTCAAAGCTCAATAAATTTCCTTTCTGATTTTACTGGAATTATTAAACCCCAAACTGGTATTTAAAAACAGCAAATATTCAGTAGACAAAAATGGATACACTGAGCAACCATGTTTCAGTAGACTGTTAAAGACAGAACAAGGGAAATATATAGCAGGTGGAAAAGAGTGTCTCTCTGGTGATGTCACAGAATAGTACATAGATGCAATCACAAGGTTGGGCAAAGATATTCCAAAACCAAAACAGCTTGCAGGAAGGCCCTGATTCATTCGTCATTTCTGGGTTGCTAGTCATTTGCATGATTGTTCTCAAATCAATTTCTTGCTCATGCTCTGCTCTATTCTGAGTAGCTAGAGGCTAACCACTGCACCATATCCCAAGTTCCCTTGCTCACTGGCTCTGGCAAATATCACAGGGAGAGATTGGAGGCTGGAGAGCCAGAGAAGCCAGAGATTTTTTCCTGTTTGTGTCTATGTCCCTGGAAAGGGCTCTATTTCTTCTTTGCTTTCCCATTTTTTTCTGTTTCTGTCTGTGTCCCTCGAAAGGGCTGTTTCTTCTGTGCATCTAGTTCCTATGGCAGTTCTTCTTCTGTTTTAACAGTTCCTGCCTAGTGGCTCAGACTCCTGGGCTCTGGCAAACTAAGGGATGGTAATGGTTTCCTTCTCTTGCTAAACTCTGGATTGTCTCACAGTGTCTCATTGTTCGCCCTTTCAATTCATCTAATAACTTCATAACTTTCATAACTGTTCTCCATAACAAATTTCCTACATGAAATTTCAGTCTGGGCTTTGTTTTCCTGACTGGATTCTATTGATGTAATTTATCTGGGTAAATAAGTAGGATAGGAGTTATAAGAAAAGTACTCGTTTCAAGTGCTTATGGAAATTCCATGTGTTATAATTCATTAAACAGATGTTTTGACTCTTTAAATAGGTCTGGAAACAAGAAGTGAGGCCAGGACAGGAGTTAAAAGAGAAAATTAGCGCCATATTGTGAATGAAAGCACCTATACACAGAACATAGAGGAGAAGAATGTCTGAGTATAGATGTTCTAAAGGAATCAAATCAAAGGGTGAGCTGATGAAGAAGATTGGTAAGGAAAACTTGATGAGGACATGAGAGAAAGATGGGAAATATATGTATGTATATGAGAATTATATATATGTATATATATATATATATATATATATATATATATATATATACATATATATAATTTACCAACATACAGTATTTAGAGAACTCCAGTAGAGATAAGGGCTGAAAATTTTCCACTGGATTTGGAATTTAGAAGGTAATTGGTCTTATTAGTAAAGAGAGGGAAATTTGGGTGAGAGGTCTGGAGAAATATGCTAAAGTTGGAGATCTATTGTTTGAGAAGAGGGAACTGCTAAAATAAATAAACGAAAAGTATTAAGGACTGAAAAAGCATGATCTATTTTTATTCCATTCAGAATTTCTCAGTTTTTTGAGCATAATATTTGATATGGTCAGTTGTATCAACAAGTCAAGTTGGGTTGACAAAAAAATGCAAAAAGGAAGGCTCTTGAAGGTTCTGGTGATAGCAGATTAAAAAAAAAATCAGACACGGATCCACAATCAAGAAGAATGTGAGACAAATAAGGAGTTAAAGCAAGGAATAAATTGTTAGTTCAGTGGGCTGGGTATCATTTCAGTGTAGAAGAGGGGGAGTTCTGTCATCTGAAAGGAAGATGCCACCATTGCTCATGACTGATGTAGGTGTAGGAGAAGGAACAGCCACCATCGAAGATGGCTGCAAGAAAAATAATATCTTTTAGGAACAAAGAGATGTATAGGACAAGGGGATGTAAAAAATTATCTGTGTGGAGGTTAAGGATGAAGGAGAGTTTATTTATGATGGACTGGGGGATCCAGTGACCATAGTGGTATGGATGTGAGAAATGTCAGTAGTGGAATAATGAATTTGTGGGAGTAATGTGTAGAGCAGTATAGAAAGGATAGAGTGACTTAACGATTACAGTCATGATTGCATTGTATCTCCTGTCTTGTACTTCTGAACCACTCTAAGTTATGAAACATCCAAGGGCTCTCTCTTCTGCCTCTGATTAAAATGGAGGCCCCAGGGCACTTTATGTTCTTTAAAGTTATCCATATTGATTTTTATTTATTCTCTCACTATCTTTTAAGTTTCTATACACTTGAATACATGTATGTGTATGTACATGTATATGTGTGTATGTGTGCTTGTGTCATCCTGTCTCAGCTATTCTAGAAGACTTTAAAGATAATGAAGTACTCATTTGTGAACTAGTTCAGACAAAGTTAAGAGTGAAATTTAGGGAGAAGGGGTCAGCAAGAACTTTTTTCTGTCAATTTTGCTTTCTGTGTGGCTTATCAAGGAATTGCCATCTTACCTACAGATGTGCATAAACAAACACACATGAAAGAGGGAAATATATTAATTATGAACTCTGGAACTCCATTTAATGGTGAGATTCAGGGAAAAAAATACTAATTACAATTTAAGTTATCTACAGGACATGTTGGTGGTTTCTACCTTGTGATGCCAACTTGGTGATCCTCTTATACATCTTTTTACCCGACTTTTCTTTTTGCCAGGTGTCTACAGAGATGGCCAACTCATCAAACCAAAATGTGTTTAATCAGGAAACGTTGCAGATAAAAACATTGCTAACCTTTACAAAAATAATTTGAAAATGGTTTTGGATTATAGACTTGGACTATTTCATACTAACATTTCCTTTCACTAGCAATTATAAATGACATTTGGCAGTTTCAGAAAGACCACCAAAGCTTAAATCAAACATTTGAAAAATATCATCTCTATTCATGCAAATGATTCCTAAACACTGCAATAATTTGTCTGCATTGCTTCCAAGAAAACATTCCAAGCAATATTTGAAAGAAAATAAAATCCTAATCTTTTACAGTTCCACTGCGTTGAATTCCAGGAAGAAAACTCAAGCACAGAGTTTAGCTGTCCTCTTACAGGAATCATTTACCCAAGTGTACGTTATGCAGGTATTTAGCTACGTAAGCCTGGGCGCAAAAGCCCAGGTGTCTTCAAGTTGAAACAATACTCTGTCCTCTTTTCCTGGACTCCTTTGTCCCTCTTAGGCATGAGGGCAAACAAACTGAGAGATTAGGTCAAGTTCACTCTAAACAACAATAACAAAAACCCTCTTGAAATTCTGCACAAGTATTTTCTAAATAAAAGGGAGACAAATAGTTCTGCCAAGTTCTTTTACATTTTGTGTTAGGAAGAGAAAATAGCAAATCTAAAAATATAAAGTAAGAAATATGGAGCCTAGGAGAGATACATCATAGCAATTTTTTTATTTTTTTCTATAGAAGATCAAATTTATTTGGATTTATAGAGGATGCATATGCTTGCTTACAATATGGAAAATAGAAGATAAAAGGGCAGGAAATGGAAAGAAAGAAAATATATTAAAACTCTGTACTGGGTAATGTGTTTGATAGTTTTGCAAACATTTAGTTTGCAATTTTCGGAAATTTTTATTAATTCCACCATAATTTCCATGGGAAAAATATTCTCACAGAATTTACTTTGAATGCAAAACACCTAAAACAGAGTAATCATCCTAAATTTCCTCTTTTGGAAGCTATTGGAAATAGCATCAATGCCTCTACATCGCCAGATAAATTTCTGAAAATGTTCAAAAAGATGGTAGGAAGTTTTTGGAGTAAGAATATAATTATCATACATTATAATCTTCCTATCAGTGCTTGAATTCCATTTATATTCTAGATTAATATTCATCAGTTGTGTGTTTCTTATGGTTTCCACAAGAAATTACCACAAACTTAGTGGCTTAAAATAACCAAATCTTATTCTCTCATAGTTCTGGTGGCCAGAAGTTCAAAATCCAGGTGCCAGCAGACACTCCTTAAGAAGCTCTAGAGGCAAATTCTCTCCATGCTTCCAGATGCTAGTGGTTGCTGGCTTCCTTGGCTTGATGCCACAGCACTCCGATTTCTCTTTCATCTTCACGTCACATTCTCTTCTGTGCCTGCCTTCTCCTCTGTGTCTCTTATAAGGTCCTTTCTCCTTGGATTTAGGGCCCATTTGGAAAATATGACCTGGATCTTAACTTAACTACATCTGCAAAGATTCTTTCTCCAAATAAGATAACTTTCACAGGTTTCAGGGATTAGGATTTGGACATATCTTTTGGGGGGTTATGAGTCAGCCTACTATATCTACCAACTGTAATGTCTCTGGTGAAAAAGACTTACATTTTTTCCAAGATGATCTGCTCAAGCTATGATGCCTGCCTTTATTTCATTGAGCTGAAATTTGCTTCCTTATAGTTCTATCATAATAATTCCAATTCTGCCATTTGAGGCCCCATAGAATGAGTATACTCCCTTTTCTAAAACATAGTCTCCCAAATATTTGAAAGTTGTAATTTCTCCGGAAAATGATTTTAGTTAAAATTGAGACATTCCTGAATTCCATTTCCCTTTATTTCTGGATTTTTTCTTTTTCATCTTATTCCTAGTGAGCCACTCTGCTTCCTTCAGGACTGACTTGAGGCCTATTGATAGCTATGACTGAGTATTTTACTATCATATTAATCACAAAATGCCACAGTGTTTAATGTGCTAATACATTGTCTCTTTGCAGTGCATTATTCTATTTCAATATTTATATAAACATCAGGATAGATTATATGCTGTTTCCCTAGACAGATTGAATTTAGAGGATTATTTTTTAAAACGTACTGCTGTTTCTTCTATTTGTACTAAACTTCCTTGGTAATTTATAGCAGATGTCATTCCTATTCTCTCAAGAGTTGGTGAGACCCGAACAAAACTATTAATTTAATTCTCAAGAAATCACATACAATGATCTTAGAGGCAGTACAGAGCTACAGATAAAGTATCATAAGACATACTCTGTGGGGTGAGAAAACATTGCAAAAGGAAGAACACACAAGCATATACAGGAATGCTGATTTCAAATGTAGTGACAAATGAAGAGGTGTGCTCATATAAATTTAAGGGAAAGTAGTTTAGAAATAAATGATAAAAATTAGTTGAAATATGCTATTATATTACTATTAATGCTGTTTGAAATCATTCCTTTTTAAGTCATTTTATTTCAATTCATAATAAATGTAAACCATAATTTAGGCTTAAGAAATACATAAAATCTGACAAACTATTGTCACCTTAAAATATATTAAAGGGAATTCCAGACTTTGGGATTTTCTGAGAACTGAATCCTTGATATACTATCAAGAGTATAGATTTGTAAATATTCTCATATTTCATGTTAAAATATGGGCAAAAATTATCTCAAATATATTCAAATGACCCTTACCTTAGTTGCAACAGAAAGGATTGTGATGGATATAAACACATATGCAACATTGTCAATTTCATTTCCAACCTCCTTCCATCAACATATATTTTATATTAACATCAAGGACTTGTCCCTTGGAGGTAATTAATGTATTGTAAAATGAAATGAATGAATGGCCTTGGTATTTGTATTTGTTACCAAAGAATTTGGTTTGACAAACTATAGTAATGGAAATGCTAGGTGTTAAAGTAAACACAGACAAGAAGATAATGTGTCAAAAAATATAATTTTTTTTTTTGTGTAAAGTCCCAAACAATGTTCCTGACCAACAGGCAGCTTTCTTCCTAGTGGTCACCAAGAAACACAGATGATTATTTTCTCCTGTACTATATACTTCCCACCATGGCTTCCAAGGTCTCTGTGCTCGTCCATATTGAACCAAGGATGAGCGCATGAAGAGTCAGAGTGCAGGCTTTTATGAGTTAGGCCTGGAAGTGGGGCATGAGGCTTTCACTTTGTGGCCAATCCAATATATTGACTAGAATTTAGTCATATAGTTATACCTAATGGCCAGGGAGTCTGGGAAATATGGACTAACCTTTTGCACATAGAGAAGAGAAACTGGTTTTAGAGAAGAGTTACCAAGTCTCTGCCATATCAAGTAAAATGCTTTGTTGAAAAATACCATTTAAATTAATTTATTGGTTTTAGGGTATATGGTAATAGTTATTTAGGAATCATGGATAGCTATATAATTTGTGGGGCTCAGTGCAAAATTTAAAAATGGAAACTTGTTCAAAAAGAAGAAAAGTGCCATTAAATATACTAAAATATAAAACTTTTTATTTTAAAAATCTTATATTACTTATAAACCTAGTAGGAGTTAATAGTGATACATGGTTTTAATAGTATATACTGTATCTGATGAACCCTCCAGGTGGAAAAAAAATTATTGGACACAAATGTAAAGCAACGCTTATAAGGTATTTAAGACAGCAATCCAAACAGGCAGGAAGTTTTACAGGACCATGATCCCTAAAAGGAAATAAGCCCCTAAGATTAACTCAAATTCAAACTTTTCCCAGACTGCATTACTACAATTTTGGTTCAGGGAGATTGTACCTAATCAGAAAAATGCAGGGTCAGAAATGACAGAGTGCAGAATGCTCAGGACTGGCCAGGAAGTTAAAACACACAGGACAAAAATCCAGAGAGAAGATATTTTCTGGGCATGCACAGGATGTGCACTTCAGGAAGCAAACAGCAAAGAGTAACTGGGAAGCTGAAGAGTTGAGAAGAGATTTCAGCAACTGTGTAATCCTGACGAAAGAGAAAGTGGATTTCAAGTCTCATCATGGTGAAAGTACTTCAGAAAATACCTCAGACTTTCAACTGTGATGATGGTAGGACCATGACTTAGGAGTAATGGTTACTCCTCAAGAGCAAATGTTGAGCTCTACTATGACATATTTTATATTGTGATATTTATACCATGTTGAGCTCCCCATGGTGAAGTCCATGTGGCAATGAACTGAGCATGGTCTCCAGCCAAGAGTCAGTGAGGAATTGAGGCCCTCAAGCAAGAGCCCATGAGAACTGAAATCTGTCAATACTCACATGAGTAAGCACTGCTGCTCTGATGATATCTTGGTTTCTGCCTATGTCTCTGAAGCACAAGATTCAGCTAAGTTATTCTCAGATTTCTGGTCTATAAGAACCATGAGATAATAAATATTGTTTAAACCAGTAAGTTTTGGAGAAATATTAAATAGTATTGAATAATAGATAATAAATAAGTAAACATAATAAAAGTAGATAACTAAAGTGGTTATAATACAAACTTAAAACTGAAATAGTCTTAACTAAGCCTCAAATCTAGCCTGGACACAATGAAAGTGATCAACTGGCATTCTGTCTGCCAAAAATAAGATTGACCAGAGCCTGTACGGCTTTTAATACACGATGTTTGGCATCTGCTCAAAATTTATGAAACATGATAAAAATGGGAACACATGACTGACAAAAACAAGAAAAAATAATAACAGACTAGATAATAAAAAGAGACCAAGAGTTGATTAAAAGTTCAAAATAATCACTGACTTGAAAATAATCAAGTAGGGGACATGTAAAGTATACAGTATGTCTGTAAAGCATGTAATATAATTTTAAAGCATAATTTTGAGCTCTAAACGGACACTTTAGAAAGGAAGAAATGTTAAGTCATTGATTTAAGCTTTCAGTTCAAGAAGTTTGCAGGGGAAAAAAGCAAGTTAAGCTCAAAGAAATAGAACAAAAGAAATAATAAGAGGAAAAGGGCATGAGATAGATATAAAATATAAAATAGATCCAGAATTTGATTCTTTGAAAATTTTAATTAAATTGATAAATCCCTACCAAGTATTATCAAGAAAAACAGATAACATAATTTTTTTATACCAGAACAATAGAGCATCAATCCAGATCCAACAGATAAAAGGATATTACGACTAATGTATACCAATTAAGTTAAAAATTTTGAAATAATGGACAAATCCTTATAATACATAGCTCACCAAAATTGGCATTAGAAGAAAGAGATAATATGAATGGTCCTATTCAACAAATTGGATCTGTAATGGAAACATACACTCACACATCCATGCACATACACCTATCTTTAAGCTCACATGGTTTACAAGGAATTCTTCCAAACATCTAAGAAAGGACTTGTATCAGTCTTATCAAGTTTTTCCTAATAATAAAATTGGAATGACTTCCCAAATCACTTTTTGATTCTACAATAACCTTGACACTAAAACTTGTTGAAAGCAGAAATTAGAAGCAGATATCTCTCTTAAACACATACACAAAAACCTAAATAAAATGTTCACAAATGTAGTTCCTAATTCAAAGTGGTATACAAAAACATTTATAGGTAATCACCAAGTAAGTTTAATTTCGTGAATGTGAGGCTGGTTTATACTGAAAAATCAACGAAGTCATCACATTAACAGATTAAATAAGAAACAAAATGTATAATCATCTTAAGGTATGAAGATAAAGGATTTGATAAAATTCAATACTTGTTCATGATAAAAATTCTTAGAAAACTTTAGAAATAAAAATTTTCATTACATGATAAAAAGAATCTTTAAAATAACCCTACAGCTAAAATTATATTTAATGCTGAAATAGTCAATATTTTCCCTTTCAGGTTGGGAAAAAGACAAGGATATCCAATATCACTTCTAATCAAATCTGAACATTATTGCCACTAAAATAGGGCAGGAGAGAAAGAATAAAAAACAAATATTGAAAATGAAGAAGTAAATATTTGGAAAATCCAAAAGTATCTGAAACAAGCTATTATAATTAATAAGCAAAATTAGCTAGATCATGGGGTACAAGGTTATCAAAAATATTTCTATATGCTAACAATAATTGGAAAAAATCCCATTTATAATATTACCCAAATAATCAATTATTTAGGGATGACTAACAAAAGATATGTTAAATATCTGAGTTTAAAAGTATTATTCATTGACATTGAATGAGAGAAATGGAAAGATAAACTATATTTACTGATTGAAAAATTAAATATTTAAAAAAACACTAATTTTCCTAAATTCCTCTATAGGTTGGTTTTTTTTTACATCTTTATTGGAGTATAATTGCTTTACAATGGTGTGCTAGTTTCTGCTTTATAACAAAGTGAATCAGTTATACATATACATATGTTCCCATCTCTCTTCCCTCTTGCATCTCCCTGTCTCTCACCCTCCCTATCCCACCCCTCTAGGTGGTCACAAAGCACCGAGCTGATCTCCCTGTGCTATGCGGCTGCTTCCCACTAGCTATCTATTTTACGTTTGGTAGTGTATATATGTCCATGACACTCTCTTGCTTTGTCACAGCTTACCCTTACCCCTGCCCATATCCTCAAGTCCATTCTCTAGTAGGTCTCTGTCTTTATTCCTGTCTTACCCCTAGGTTCTTCATGATATTTTTTTTTTCTTAAATTCCATATATATGTGTTAGCATACGGTATTTGTCTTTCTCCTTCTGACTTACTTCACTCTGTATGACAGATTCTTTGTCCATCCACCTCATTAGAAATAGCTCAATTTCGTTTCTTTTTATGGCTGAGTAATATTCCATTGTATATTTGTCCCACATCTTCTTTATACATTCATCCGATGATGGACACTTAGGTTGTTTCCATCTCCTGACTATTGTAAATAGAGCTGCAATGAATATTTTGGTACATGACTCTTTTTGAATTATGGTTTTCTCAGGGTATATGCCCAGTAGTGGGATTGTTGGGTCATATGGTAGTTCTATTTTTAGTTTTTTAAGGAACCTCCATACTGTTCTCCATAGTGGCTGTACCAATTCACATTCCCAACAGCAGTGCAAGAGGGTTCCCTTTTCTCCACACCTCTCATTTATTGTTTCTAGATTTTTTGATGATGGCCATTCTGACTGGTGTGAGATGATATTACATTGTAGTTTTGATTTGCATTTCTCTAATGATTAATGATGTTGAGCATTCTTTCATGTGTTTGTTGGTAATCTGTATATCTTCTTTGAAGAAATGTCTATTTAGGTCTTCTGCCCATTTTTGGATTGGATTTTTGTTTTTTTGCTATTGAACTGCATGAGCTGCTTGTAAATTTTGGAGATTAATCCTTTGTCAGTTGCTTCATATGCAAATATTTTCTCCCATGCTGAGGGTTGTCTTTTGGTCTTGTTTATGGTTGCCTTTGCTGTGCAAAAGCTTTCAAGTTTCATTAGGTCCCATTTGTTTATTTCTGTTTTTGTTTCCATTTCTCTGGGAGGTGGGTGAAAAGGATCTTGCTGTGATTTATGTCATAGAGTGTTCTGCCTACGTTTTCCTCTAAGAGTTTGATAGTTTCTGGCCTTACATTTAGGTCTTTAATCCATTTTGAGCTTATTTTTATATATGGTGTTAGGGAGTGATCTAATCTCATATTTTTACATGTACCTGTCCAGTTTTCCCAGCACCACTTATTGAAGAGGCTGTCCTTTCTCAACTGTACATTCCTGCCTCCTTTATCAAAGACAAGGTGACCATATGTGCGTGGGCTTATTTCTGGGCTTTCTATCATGTTCCATTGATCTATCTTTCTGTTTTTGTGCCAGTACCATACTGTCTTGATTACTGTAGCTTTGTAGTATAGTCTGAAGTCAGGGAGCCTGATTCCTCCAGCTCCATTTTTCGTTCTCAACATTGCTTTGGCTATTCTGGGTCTTCTGTGTTTCCATACAAATTGTGAAAATTTTTGTTCTAGTTCTGTGAAAAATGCCAGTGGTAGTTTGTTAGGGATGGTGTTGAATCTGTATATTGCTTTGGGTAGTAGAGTCATTTTCACAATGTTGATTCTTCCGATCCAAGAACGTGGTATATCTCTCCGTTTTTTTGTATCATCTTTAATTTCTTTCATCAGTGTCTTATAATTTTCTGCATACAGGTCTTTTGTCTACTTAGGTAGGTTTATTCCTAGATATTTTATTCTTTTATTGCAATGGTAAATGGGAGTGTTTTCTTGATTTCACTTTCAGAGTGTTCATCATTAGTGTCTAGGAATGCCTTAGATTTCTGTGCATTAATTTTGTATCCTGCTACTTTACCAAATTGATTGATTAGCTCTAGTAGTTTTCTGGTAGCATCTTTAGGATTCTCTATGTAGTGTCAGGTCATCTGCAAAGAGTGACAGCTTTACTTCTTCTTTTCTGATTTGGATTCCTTTTATTCTTTGATTGCTGTGGCTAAAACTTCCAATTTTGAATAAGAGTGGTGAGAGTGGGCAACCTTGTCTTGCTCCTGATCTTAGTGGAAATGCTTTCAGTTTTTCACCACTGAGGACAATGTTGGCTGGGGGTTTGTCATATATGGCCTTTATTATGTTGAGGAAAGTTCCCTCTATGCCTACTTTCTGCAGGGTTTTTATCATAAATGGGTGTTGAATTTTGTTGAAAGCTTTCTCTGCATCTATTGAGATGATCATATGGTTTTTCTCCTTCAGTTTGTTAATATGGTGTATCACGTTGATTGATTTGCGTATACTGAAGAATCCTTGCATTCCTGGAATAAACCCCACTTGATCATGGTGTATGATCCTTTACTGTGCTGTTGGATTCTGTTTGCTAGTATTTTGTTGAGGATTTTTGCATCTATGTTCATCAGTGATATGGGCCTGTAGTTTTCTTTCTTTGTGACATCCTTGTCAGGTTTTGGTATCAGGGTGATGGTGGCCTCGTAGAATGAGTTTGGGAGTGTTCCTCCCTCTGCTATATTTTGGAAGAGTTTCAGAAGAATAGGTGTTAACTCTTTTCTAAATGTTTGATAGAATTCGCCTGTGAAGCCATCTGGTCCTGGGCTTTTGTTTGTTGGAAGATTTTTAATCACAGTTTCAATTTCAGTTCTTGTGATTGGCCTGTTCATATTTTCTATTTCTTCCTGATTCAGTCTTGGAGGTTGTGCTTTTCTAAGAACTTGTCCATTTCTTCCAGGTTGTCCATTTTATTGGCATAGAGTTGCTTGTAGTAATCTCTCATGATCTTTTGTATTTCTGCAGTGTCAGTTGTTACTTCTCCTTTTTCATTTCTAATTCTATTGATTTGAGTCTTCTCCCTTTCTTTGTTGATGAGTTGATGGCTAATAGTATATCAATTTTGTTTATCCTCTCAAAGAACCAGCTTTTAGTTTTATTCATCTTTGCTATTGTTTCCTCCATTTCTTTTTCATTTATTTCTGATCTGATCTTTATGATTTCTTTCCTTCTGCTAACTTTGGGTTTTTTCTGTTCTTCTTTCTCTAATTGCTTTAGGTGCAAGGTTAGGTTGTTTATTTGAGATGTTTCCTGTTTCTTAAGGTAGGATTTATTGCTATAAACTTCCCTCTTAGAACTGCTTTTGCTGCAACCCATAGGTTTTGGGTCATCGTGTCTCCATTTGTTTCTAGGTATTTTTTGATTTCCTCTTTGATTTCTTCAGTGTTCACTTCGTTATTAAGTAGTGTATTGTTTAGCCTCCATGTGTTTGTACTTTTTACAGATCTTTTCCTGTAATTGATATCTAGTCTCATAGTGTTATGGTCAGAAAAGATACTTGATACAATTTCAATTTTCTTAAATTTACCAAGGCTTGATTTGTGACCCAATATACGATCTATCCTAGAGAATGTGCCATGAGCACTTGAGAAAAATGTGTATTCTGTTGTCTTTGGATGGAATGTCCTATAAATATCAATTAAGTCCATCTTGTTTAATGTATCATTTAAAGCTTGTGTTTCCTTATTTATTTTCATTTTGGATGATCTGTCCATTGGAGAAAGTGGGGTGTTAAAGTCCCCTACTATGATTGTGTTACTGTCGATTTCCCCTTTTATGGCTGTTAGTATTTACCTTATGTATCGAGGTGCTCCTATGTTGGGTGCATAAATATTTACAATTGTTATATCTTCTTCTTGGATCGATCCCTTGATCATTATGTAGTGTCCTTCTTTGTCTTCTGTAATAGTCTTTGTTTCAAAGTCTATTTTGTCTGATATGAGAATTGCTACTCCAGCTTTCTTTTGGTTTCCATTTACATGGAATATCTTTTTCCATCCCCTTACTTTCAGTCTGTATGTGTCTCTAGGTCTGAAGTCAGTCTTTTGTAGACAGTATATATATGGGTCTTGTTTTTGTATCCATTCAGCCAGTCTGTGTCTTTTGGTGGGAGCATTTAATCCATTTACATTTAAGGTAGTTATTGATATGTATGTTCCTATTCCCATTTTCTTAATTGTTTTGGGTTTGTTATTGTAGGTCTTTCCTTCTCTTGTGTTTCTTGCCTAGAGAAGGTCCTTTAGCATTTGTTGTAAATCTGGTTTGGTGGTGTTGAACTCTCTCAGCTTTTGCTTGTCTGTAAAGGTTTTAATTTCTCCATCAAATCTGAATGAGATCCTTGCTGGGTAGAGTAATCTTGGTTGCAGGTTTTTCTCCTTCAACACTTTAAATATGTCCTGCCAGTCCCTTCTGGCTTGCAGAGTTTCTGCTGAAAGATCAGCTGTTAACCTTATGGGGATTCCCTTGTGTGTTATTTGTTGTTTTTCCCTTGCTGCTTTTAATATGTTTTCTTTGTATTTAATTTTTGACAGTTTGATTAATATGTGTCTTGGCGTGTTTCTCCTTGGATTTATCCTGTATGGGACTGTCTGTGCTTCCTGGACTTGATTAACTATTTCCTTTCCCATATTAGGGAAGTTTTCAACTATAATCTCTTCAAATATTTTCTCAGTCACTTTCTTTTTCTCTTTTTCTTCTGGACGCCCTATAATTCAAATGTTGGTGTGTTTAATGTTGTCCCACAGGTCTCTGAGACTGTCCTCAGTTCTTTTCATTCTTTTTTCTCTATTCTGCTCTGCAGTAGTTATTTCCACTGTTATATCTTCCAGGTCACTTCTCCGTTCTTCTTTTTTTTTTTAAACATCTTTATTGGGGTATAATTGCTTTACAATGGTGTGTTAGTTTCTGCTTTATAACAAAGTGAATCAGCTATACATATACATATGTTCCCATATGTCTTCCCTCTTGCGTCTCCCTCCCTCCCACTCTCCCCATCCCACCCTTCCAGGCTGTCACAAAGCACCGAGCTAATATCCCTGTGCCTTGCGGCTGCTTCCCCCCAGCTATCTACCTTACTACGTTTGTTAGTGTGTATATGTCCATGACTCTCTCTCGCCCTGTCAAAACTCACCCTTCCCCCTCCCCATATCCTCAAGTCCGTTCTCCAGTAGGTCTGCGTCTTTATTCCTGTCTTACCCCTAGCACTTATCCGTTCTTCTGCCTCAGTTATTCTGCTATTGATCCCATCTAGAGTATTTTTCATTTCATTTATTGTATTGTTCATCATTGCTTGTTTCATCTTTAGTTCTTCTAGTTCCTTGGTGAATGTTTCTTGCATTTTCTCTATTCTATTTCCAATTTTTTGAATCATCTTTACTATCATTATTCTGAATTCTTTTTCAGGTAGACTGCCTATTTCCTCTTCAGTTTTAGGTCTGGTGGGTTTTTACCTTGCTCCTTTATCTCCTGAGTGTTTTTCTGTCTTCTCATTTTGCTTATCTTACTGTGTTTTGGGTCTCCATTTTGCAGGCTGCAGGTTTGTAGTTCCCGGTGTTTTTGGTGTCTGTCCCCAGTGGCTAAAGTTGGTTCAGTTGGTTGTGTAGGCTTCCTGGTGTAGGGGACTAGTGCCTGTGTTTTGGTGGATGAGGCTGGATCTTGTCTTTCTGGTGGACAGGTCCACTTCTGGTGGTGTGTTTTGGTATGTCTGTGGCCTTATTATGACTTTAGGCAGCCTCTGTTCTAATGGATGGGGTTGTGTTCCTGTCTTGCTAGTTGTTTGGCATAGGGTGTCCTGCACTGTAGCTTGCTGGTTGTTGAGTGGAGCTGGTATGGCATTGAGATGGAGATCTCTGGGAGATTTTCGCCGTTTGATATTACGTGGAGCTGGGAGGTCTCTTGTGGACCAGTGTCCTGAAGTTGGCTCTCCCATCTCAGAGGCACAGCACTGACTCCTGCCTGCAACACCAAGAGCCTTTCATCCACACGGCTCAGAATAAAAGGGAGAAAAAGTAGAAAGAAAGAAAAAGAAAGAAAGAAAGGAAGGAAGGAAGGAAGAAAAGAAAGAAAGCATATAATATAAAATAAAGTAAGATAAAATAAAATAATTAAAATAAAAAATTATTAAGAAAAGAACTTTAAAAAAAACAAAATGGACAGATAGAACCCTAGGACAAATGGTGACAGCAAAGCTATAGAGACAAAATCTCACATAGAAGCATATAAATATACACTCACAAAAAGCGGAAAAGGGGAAAAAATAGTAAATCTTTCTCTCAAAGTCCACCTCCTCAATTTGGGATGATTCGTTGTCTATTCATGTATTGCGCAGCTGCAGGGTACATCAAGATGATTGTGGAGCTTTAATCTGCTGCTTCTGAGGCTTCTGAGAGAGATTTCCCTTTCTTTTCTTTGTTCTCACTGCTCCCGGGGCTCAGCTTTGGATTTGGCCCTGCCTCTGCGTGTAGGTCGCCTGAGGGCGTCTCTTCTTCGCTCAAACAGGACCGGGTTAAAGGAGCAGCTGCTTCGGGGGCTGTGGCTCACTCAGGCCGGGAGGAGGGAGGGGAACGGAGTGCGGGGCGAGCCTGCGGTGGCAGAGGCTGCCGGGATGTTGCACCAGCCTGAGGTGTGCTGTGCATTCTCCCGGGGAAGTTGTCCCTGGATCCCGGGACCCTGGCAGTGGCGGGCTGCACAGGCTCCCCGGATGGGGGGTGGTGTAGATAGTGACCTGTGCTTGCACACAGGCTTCTTGTTGGCGGCAGCAGCAGCCTTAGCGTCTCATGCCCGTCTCTGGGGTCCACGCTTTTAGCCGCTGTTTGCGCCCGTTTCTGGAGCTCCTTTAAGCAGCGCTCTTAATCCCCTCTCCTTGTGCACCAGGAAATAAAGAGGTAAGAAAAAGTCTCTTGACTCTTCGGCAGGCCCAAACTTTTCCCTCGACTCCCTCCCGGCTAGCCGTGGCGCACTAACCCCCTGCAGGCTGTGTTCATGCCGCCAACCCCTGTCCTCTCCCTGCGCTCCGACCGAAGCCCGAGCCTCAGTTCCCAGCCCCGCCCGACCTGGCGAGTAAGCAGACAAGCCTCTCGGGCTGGTGAGTGCCGGTCGGCACTGATCCTCTGTGCGGGAATCTCTCCGCTTGCCCTCCGCACCCCTGTGGCTGTGCTCTTCTCCGTAGCTCTGAAGCTTTCCCCCTCTGCCACCCGCAGTCTCCGCCCGCAAAGGGGCTTCCTAGTGTGTGGAAACCTTTCCTCCTTCACGACTCCCTCCCACTGGGGCAGGTCCCATCCCTATTTTTTGTCTCTGTTTTTTCTTTTGCCCTACCCAGGTGCGTGGGGACTTTCTTGCCTTTTGGGAGGTCTGAGGTCTTCTGCCAGCGTTCAGTAGGTGTTCTGTAGGAGTTGTTCCATGTGTAGATGTATTTCTGGTGTATCTGTGGGGAGGAAGGTGATCTCCGCGTCTTACTCTTCCACCATGTTCCTGATCTCCCCTCTATACATTTAATGGAATGATTTTCAAGATCCCATAGGCATTTTTATGAAAATTTAAAAGATGATTCTAATATGTATATAGAAATGCAAATGACCAAGAACAGTTAAGACAGTCTTGAAGAAGAAAAGCTTCAGAGCACACATTACCTGAAATCAAGGGTTTAGAAATTAAGACAGTGTGGTATTGACTCAAGGACAGATTCAGATCAGAATTACACCAACACATACACAGTGATCTGATTAATGAGAGGACTTCACTGCAGTTTAATGATAATCTGCACAATCAGTTGTGCTGGGTTTGTGGAATATCTCTTTGGAAGAAAATGAATTTTGACTCATTTACTTGAAACTTAGGTTTCAGCTGCCCCAATTTCACTAGAATTACACAAAACAGAACAACTTGAAATGGAAAAATATATTCCTTCTAAGGAGAAATACTAGATAAGGAGTTTGCTAATGACAGAAAAATTGGAGAGTAGGGACAAGCTAAAGTTCTGGGACATAGGCATTTAGTCAGAGGTTATACACACATAAGGTATATCTGATTGATCTGGAAAACTTTTTAAAACACATATTCTTGGGCCCTAAGCAGAAAGGCTCTGATTTTGTAGTCCTGTTACAGGACGTGTACACCTAGATTTTTAATGAGCTCCAAGAATGTTCTAGTATACATCAGGGTTGTGTACACTTATGGCATGAAGTTTTGGGTAAATATGATAGTACCAGGCAAGGAGCTATCTAGCCATTCTTTGGAATTTCTCTGGGTCCTATTCTATAATCCTAATAGGGTGACAATCAAGAAGGACTTGAAAACTGGATGTGCATACACTGACATGACAAAACTAGTAAATGTGTTTTGAAAGATAATATGGTCCAATGTGTCAAAGTTCATAAGCTGTGACTCAAAAGTTTATTAAATTATACTACTGAACCATGCCTCACTGATTGTATAACAACAACCACCACCACAATAATAATAATAATGTGGGTGCTCATGGAAGTCTGAAGTCCATTGTGTAGTCTGTGCTGTGTTTTAACTGCTGAATACATAGTAGCTACTATTATACGTACTTTTTTGAGGCAAAAGTTGGCAGACAAAAACAATGAGAGGAATAGTCAGACTATAATGAGATTTACCAAAATGTTACCAGTGTTTTCTTGAGTAGTATAATTCCTGAATTTAAATTTTGTTTTTATATGTCTCCATGTTTATTTTTTATTTTTCTAATTTTCAAAAAAATCGTAACATTACTTCTATAATCAGAAGAAAAAGAATATTAGAAAGTTGTAAGTTTCACTGAAAATTTCGTGTCATAAAAATATTAAGACAGAATAAACAGGAGAATAAACACTGTATAAATTGCTAATGTATATGGAAAAACGAAGAAGACTTCATGAGTTCTTCAGTTTCCATTTTTCAGGAATACTGGACTTTGAGGGCAAAGGGAATTTTGACTGGAGTATTTATATCATGATAGTAAGTTATTTAACTTCATATTTTCTAAGCCATTCTTATAGATTACCTCAAACCTATTGTGGCTGAATAATGCCCCCCCCCCCCCGCAAGAAGTCCATGTTCTAAGAAGTCTGTGAATTTTACCTTCATGTCAAAAGGGACTGTCAAATGCAATTAAATTAAGAATCTTGAGAGGTGGAGATTATCCTGGATTATAACATGGGCCCAGTTTAATCACAAGTATTCTTATTAGATGAAGGCAAGAGATGAGAGTCAGAGAAGACAATGTGACAGTGGAAGCAGAGTAATATGCTTTTCTTGGATGGAAATCACAGCCTGTTCTCCTCTGAGTTGTTATAAGCAATGATTAGAACTGAGGACATCAACCTTCCCTAGAGAGCTTTTACATCAGGTAGACAATCTGGGGACTTCATATAGATGTGTTTTAGAGAAACTTAGGAATTATATCTCCTTGTTGTAGGACAATGACTCTAAATTGAAATACTATTACATTAAAACTTCCATTACTTTAGTTATATAATTAAAAACTGTAAACAATTTCTGGGACAACAGAAGCTGTAAATCCATAGAGGTCAATTCTTGTATGTAGGAGAGGAAAAATGAGGTTCCATGTTGGAAATCTATGCAAGAGTGAATAAATATCACTAGGTAAAAAAGACATGTTTTGGAGAGTCAGGTCCTTCTCCTATAACGGATGCAATAGTTGAGCCAGCCTCCCATGAACTAGAGAAGATGCATACTACAGAATGTAATGTTTATTTAGGAACTTGTGAATTAAAGAGTCTAAATATAAACACAACTTATATATGGTTACAAAAAATAATGTAATTTATAAGACATGGCTCATTGGTCTATATTTGAATTCCTTATTGCATGGGGTCATTTTCCTTTAAAAAATGATTTTTTTAGTCAAAATGCCTTAACTTCTTTATGTCATGGCCTTTACCTTTATCTCCTCCCTTTGAAAAATTATATATATATATATATATGTACATTATATATGTATATGGCATATAATACATATATAGATCATTTAAAAACATATATGTAATCAATTAATTCTAAATACAGTCTTAGTTTCATTCTTTCATTCTATTATTGTTAAAGATGAGATTGGCATAAAGGGGTAAATGTGCATTAAGAAAAAAGTGTCTGCTAAGTTTGCATTTTCTCCCTGGTAGTCTGTCCTGTTGCATTTCTGATAAACCATGGTTGTCATGTATTTAATGAATTTTCTTATGGCAAGCTAGCATCTCTTTGTTTACAACTACTCACTGCTTTCAGTTGGGACTGGCTGTTGATCACAGCTTTGGTATGGCAAAACACTTGTGTCCAATCCCTTTATCCCTTCCTGCTATTTTGAAGTGGACTATAGGTCTGTCACTTAGACAATTAGATAAATAATAACTGTTGGGTTTATTGTTTTTGAAGGTCATTTTTTGCAATACCTCTGCAGTGTCTATTAAAAGACTGATCAACATCTGTTGGATAGAAAACATAAATTCTTTATTGAAAACTAATTGAATCCTGAGACAGAAGAACACAAATATAAAAAAAATACATTGCCTTTTCCCATTTCCAAAGTTCACAATCTGCTGGGAGATATTTGTTAGAATGATGTATGTGTTTAATTTCATATAAATAAGCAATCCAACCTTTGAGATCTGATGCATACTTTGTGCATTACTACTCTACAAATTAGTTGTGATCTATAGTTTCACTCTTTTTTAGAGAAATAGAAGTTTGTCTTTTTTATTCTTTGATTTACATTATTGATCTGGGACCATCTTAATTTTCCTGTAACCACGTATATCTTCATAACGTAGTAGGAAACACTGGGCACCTCACTTCACTATTGCTTTGGCACTTTCGTCAGCTTCTTGCCTTGTGTACTTCCAGCAAGGCGGCAACTGAAGATCAATGTGGAGAATAACAAGGACCTCTAAGGGCTGTAAAACCTCTCCTCTTGAGTACCATTGCTACATTTGTTCCACAAAAAGAAATTTATGAATACTACTGTTGTATCTTTATGACACCATAAGCTAGCTTTAAGGGTTGGAGTAGATAATTTACAACTCTTCTGTTTTGCTAAATCCTGCCACAGTTTTTTTCTCTTTGTTTATGACTTGCACCTAACTAAGCAAGTACACATTAGTTATAAGCATCTTCAAAGCACTACCTGTGATAGGTTATTCATTTGCTTAAAAGAGTTGACAAAATTCTCACATGAAGTTTTCCCAAAATACCGGCATTGTATTTGTGGCAGTCACAGTTACTGATGCAAAAGTAAATCATGATCCTTTCCACAGTGTAGTCATTGCTCAAGACTGGCAGCCCAACCCATATTAACATTTCCTAGCAACAGAAGGTGAACATAAGAAATGCCTGTATTCCCAGCCAAAGCAATTAAGATGTGAATATGATTTTTCCACCTTTTCTATTCTCGGTTCTGCTGGCTGAATGGCAGTGGACAACCTTGAAAGCCACATGTTGCAGAAGTCCGAGATTCTATCAGACCCTGTTCTTGAATTCCTGTCACCAGCCAAGTCCACTGCCTTTTCCCTTTCCTGCCACAGATCAGGAACGTACACTTTTGAATTCGTGTGATTGAGAAGCAAATTTCTATTGTTTTAGGCCACAGATGTTTCTTTTTAAAAAAATTTAATTGAAGTATATTTGATTTACAATGTTGTGTTAGTTTCTGATGTACAGCAAAGTGACTCAGTTATACATGTATACATTCTTTTTCATATTCTTTTCCATTATGGTTTATCCCAGGATATTGAATACAGTTCCCTTGCTATACAGTAGGATCTTGTTGTTTATCCACCCTATATATCATTGTTTGCATCTGTTAGTTCCAAGCTCCAGATCCTTCCCTCTCTGGCCCCCACCTTGACAACAACAAATATATTCTCTATGCCTGTGAGTTTGTTTCTGTTCTGAAGATATGTTCATTTTTGTCATATTCTAGATTCCACATATAAGTGATATCATATAGTATTTGTCTTTCTCTTTCTGTCTTACTTTTCTTAGTATGATAATCTCTAGGTCTATCCTTGTAGCTGTAAATGGCATTATTATGTTCTTTTTTATGGCTGAGTAATATTCCAGTGTGTGTGTGTGTGTGTGTGTGTGTGTGTGTGTGTGTGTGTGTGTGTACAACATCTTCTTTATACATTCATCTGTCAGTGGACATTTAGGTTGTTTCTGTGTCTTGGCTATTGTAAATAGTGCTGCAGTGAACATTGGGGTGCATTTATCTTTTCGAATTATAGTTTTGTCTGGATATATGCCTGAGAGTGGGGTTGCTGGATCATATGGCAACTTTAGTTTTTTGATGAACCT
Source organism: Phocoena sinus (assembly GCF_008692025.1). Lineage (NCBI taxonomy): Eukaryota > Metazoa > Chordata > Mammalia > Artiodactyla > Phocoenidae > Phocoena > Phocoena sinus. Next base: position 23,640,501 of record NC_045767.1, read on the forward strand.
CCATACTGTTTTCCATAATGACTACACCAGTTTACATTCCCACCAGCAGTGTAAGAGGGTTCCCTTTTCTCCACATCCTCTCCAGCATTTATTATTTGTAGACTTTTTAATAATGGCCATTCTGACTGGTATGAGGTGGTACTTCAATTTAGTTTTAATTTGCATTTCTCTAATAATTAGCAATGATGAGCATCTTTTCATGAGGCCACAGATATTTCTATTGTTTACCTTATCTAATACACTGCTGAGTATATTATTATCATCATCATCAATATTATTATTTATCACATAGATAATTTAGGTTAAGAGAACACTAATCTCTATCCTATATGTGATAAGTACAGAAATATCCATTATTTTGGGCCCCAGTAATTCTGAATTATGATCATTCAGTACTGTCTTGGTTGAAATTTACCTTTGCAATGTCAGTGAACAAATGACTAAGTAAAATAATGAGTTGGGCGAATACTATTATGAAACATTGTAGGTACTACAGGTATATATTTATTTAACATTGCCAAAAATATAGAACATTTGGAGTAATTTAGCTATATACAGTACAGATTAATAAACCCAATGTCAAAGACAGAGGCCTAGGTTTGACTTCAGAGTCTGCCATCTTAACTGGACGATTTTGTACAGTTCACTTAATTTCTCCACTTTATTATTTGAAAACATGAATATATCAATTATACCTATGTTGAAATATTACTCAGCATTGACAGAGATCACTGCTACAACTGAAGAGACTCAATTCTGAGCCCAGTTATACTGAACAAATTTTGGTGATGTCAGATTCCAGAGGAAGGGTGGTACACGATAACTCACTCATAAAGTAGAAATGAGGTCATGAACAGCATGCTTTGTGGAAGGAAGGAGTTCAGGAAAAGTCTACCACACACATGAGCAGATTGCTTCACTCTGCATTGAGTCGGTGATGAAGCCCTCTGAGTACCTCCCCACTCCCACTGTTGTGTGGCCAAGCCCATGACTCTCTGCTATTAGGGACTGTACAGGCTGCTTGGTTTACTTATGAGCATCTGGATTGAGTACCATTTTACAAGAAAAATCAGCAACAATATGCCCGGCAGATGATAAAACCTTAATGAAAGAAGGCAAGGGCAAACCTGAACAGCGAGAGAAGCTGTTCCCACCATCAGGGAAATGTAGGGATAATCAAACACTCTTAGGTTTTAGTCAATATCTTTGTTGTATCGTTAGGCAAATAGACCCCAGATAATTGTACAATAAAACTCATCTTTTGGGGACAATTATGAAAATGTCTATGAGAATTTTGAAGAAGTAGAATGAGTTATATGAAGCCCACTGAAAAAACTCAGTTGTCAACTCAAAAGCAATCGGAATGCTAAGGCAAATACTTAGATCCCTACAGCTAGCTAACTGGCTTCATGAAAAGAGGCCAAGCACTGTTGGGCTAAGAGGTAAAACAGTCACCTGCACCCAGTGAAACAGCTACTATGATTTTTTTAAAGTTGCATCCAATGTAAATCAGAAAGAAATTCATTGAAAATTCCTTGAGTTAAATTCCCCAAGGATAATGGACATACAGAGCAGGTGACTGGATTACTTTGGATATTTACTGGCAATCTCCAGTTCTCCAACTTGATGCTAATAGGGATTATTCTATTCTAGGGATTGCTTGTTCTATAACATACAACTTCAGAGAACACAGTTAAATATATGAAACAGAAAATTCTCAATATTTGCTATCGAGGCCACCTAGATGTACTTATTCTGGTCATGGTACACACTCTGCTGTACAGAAGTCATCAAGGAAACTTCTATCTTATCACTTTCAGAGCAGTGGTCTTTATGAACATTAGAATTAGTATTTGAAACATGTGATACTTAAAGTAGTTAATGGAAGAGGTTTTAAGGATTAGCTTAGTAGGTTAAATGCGTTTGTAAAGAAATTGAATATAAAAATAAAGGGGTACAGATTCTATTGGAAAAGATTATGGGATGAGGCGATAGTATGAGGGGATGGGAAAGGATGCAATTACACTATTGTACATCTTTCATATTTCACACAATATTTAATTTTGCCAGGTGTGGTGATAGAAGGCCCAGTTTTAGATTTATTCATGCCCAAAGAGGAACAATGGCCAAGACATCTAAGGAGACGTATTCCTAAAGGAGTTTGGCATGGGTGATGGCATACCTATGTAGCAAAATTAGGATCATCTAGGAATACCCTCTTTTAGCAAGCAGCAGAGAGAGAGAGAGAGAGAGAGAGAGAGAGAGAGAGAGAGAGAGAGAGAGAGAGACACTCTAATTCTTTACCTGACAAATACCATGCATCTGCTTGTGTGGGTCCAAGGGTTAGCATAGCTGATACTGATGTTGTCTAGTGCTGTAGACAAATTGTCCACCTGCTGATTTAGACATCACAACTATGGAGGAAAGAGTGTGGGAAGATGGCTAAGAGGTGAGATACTGAAAGCAATGAGGTCCCAATCCTTTTCTCCACTCAGCTCACAGAACAATGGGAGCTACAATTATACCCCTGGTAGGAGATTGGAGAGGTTTTCTCTGAAGAAACTGAATAGCCGAGAAGAAAAAGAAATACAGTCTTAGAACACTGGTTATATACCAATGCAAAAGGAAAACCACTGGAAAATCATCACAGATTGATGTTTACCAGTAGACAAGTCCAAAAGCACAATTATTATCCACCTATAATCACTTCGTTATTTTTTTTACATCTTTACTGGAGTATAATTTCTTTTCAATGGTGTGTTAGTTTCTGCTGTATAACAAAGTGAATCAGCTATGTGTATACATATATCCCCCTATCTCCTCCTTCTTGTGTCTCCCTCCAGCCCTCCCTATGCCACCCCTCTAAGTGGACACAAAATCTGAGCTGATCTCCCTGTGCTATGTGGCCGCTTCCCACTAGCTACCTATTTTACATTTGGTAGTGTATATATGTCCATGCCACTCTCTCACTTCATCCCAGATTACCATTCCCTCCCTGTGTCCTCAAGTCCATTCTCTATGTCTGCATCTTTATTCCTGTCCTGCCCCTAGGTTCTTCAGAACCATTTTTCTTTTTTTAGATTCCATATATATATGTATTAGCTTACAGTATTTGTTTTACTCTTTCTGACTTACTTCACTCTGTATGACAGTCCCTGGAACCATCTACCTCACTACACATAACTCATTTTGTTTCCTTTTATGGCTGAGTGATATTCCATTGTATATATGTGACACATCTTCCTTATCCATTCATCTGTTGATGACACTTAGGCTGCTTCCATGTCCTGGTTATTCTAAAAAGAGCTGCAATGAACATTGTGGTGCATGACACTTTTTGAATTATGGTTTTCTCAGGGTATATGCCCAGTAGTGCAGATGCTGGGTCGTATGGTAGTTCTATTTTTAGTTTCTTAAGGAACCTCCATACTGTTCTCCATAGTGGCTGTATCAATATACATTCCCACCAGCAGTGCAAGAGGGTTCCCTTTTCTCCACACCCTCTCCAGCATTTATTGTTTGTAGATTTATTGATGATGACCATTCTAACTGGTGTGGGTGATACCTCATTATACTTTTGATTTGCATTTCTCTAATGATTAGTAATGCTGAGCATCCTTTCCTGTGTTTGATGGCAATCTGTATATCTTTGGAGAAATGTCTATTTAGATCTTCTGCCCATTTTTGGATTGGGTTGTTTGTTTTTTGATATTGAACTGCATGAGCTGCTTGTATATTTTGGAGATTAATCCTTTGTCAGTTGCCTCCTTTATAAAAAGATAAGGTGACCATATGTACGTGGGTTTAACTCTGGGCTTCCTATCCTGTTCCACTGATCTATAGTTCTGTTTTTGTGCCAATACCATACTGTCTTGATTATGGTAGCTTTGCAGTATAGTCAGAAGTCAGGGAGCCTGATTCCTCCAGCTCCATTTTTCTTTCTCCAGATTGCTTTGGCTATTCGGGGTCTTTTGTGTTTCCATACAAATTGTGAAAAGTTTGTTCTAGTTCTGTGAAAAATGCCATTGGTAGTTTGATAGGGATTGCATTGAATCTGTAGATTGCTTTGGGTAGTATAGCCCTTTTCACAATGTTGATTCTTCCAATCCAAGAACATGGTATATCTCTCCATCTATTTGTATCATCTTTAATTTCTTTCATCAGTGTCTTATAGTTTTCTGCATATAGGTCTTTTGTCTCCTTAGGTAGGTTTACTCCTCGGTATTTTATTCTTTTTGTTTCAAAGGTAAATGGGAGTGTTTCCTTAATTTCTCTTTCAGATTTTTCATCATTAGTGTATAGGAATGCAAGAGATTTCTGTGCATTAACTTTGTTTCATGCTACTTTACCAAATTCATTGATGAGCTCCAGTAGTTTTCTGGTAGAAACTTTAGGATTCTCTATGTATAGTATCATGTCATCTGCAAAGGGTGACAGTTTACTTCTTCTTTTCTGATTTGGATTCCTTTTATTTCTTTTTCTTCTCTGATTGTTGTGGCTAAAACTTACAAGACTATGTTGAATAGTAGTGGTGAGAGTGGACAACCTTGTCTTGTTCCTGATCTTAGTGGAAATGGTTTCAGGTTTTCACCACTGAGAACAATGTTGGCTGTGGGTTTGTCATATATGGCCTTTATTATGTTGAGGAAAGTTCCCTCTATGCCTGCTTTCTGGAGAGTTTTTGTCATAAGTGGGTGTTGAATATTGTCAGAAGCTTTTTCTGCATCTTTTGAGATGATCATATGGTTATTATCCTTCAGTTAATATGGTGTGTCACATTGACTGATTTGTGTATATTGAAGCATCCTTGCATTCCTGGGACAAACTCCACTTGATCATGGTGTATGATCCTTTTAATGTGCTCCTGCATTCTGTTTGCTAGTATCTTGTTGAGGATTTTTGCATCTATGTTCATCAGTGATATTGGCCTGTAGGTTTCCTTTTCTGTGACATCATTGTCTGGTTTTGGTATCAGGGTGATGGTGGCCTTGTAGAATGAGTTTGGAAGTGTTCCTCCCTCTGGTCTATTTTGGAAGAGTTTGAGAAGGATAGGTGTTAGCTCTTCTCTAAAAGTTTGATAGAATTTGCCTGTGAAGCCATCTGGTCCTAGGCTTTTGTTTGTTGGAAGATTTTTAATCACAGTTTCAATTTCAGTGCTTGTGATTGGTCTGTTCATATTTTCTATTTCTTCCTGATTCGGTCTTGGCAGTTGTGCATTTCTAAGAATTTGTCCATGTCTTCCAGATTGTCCATTTTATTGGCATAGAGTTGCTTGTAGTAATCTCTCATGATTTTTTTTATTTCTGCAGTGTCAGTTGTTACTTCTCCTTTTTCATTTCTAATTCTATTGATTTGAGTCTTCTCCCTTTTTTTCTTGATGAGTCTGGCTAATGGTTTATCAATTTTGTTTGTCTTCTCAAAGAACCAGCTTTTAGTTTTATTGATCTTTGCTATCATTTCCTTCTCATTTATTTCTGATCTGATTTTTATGATTTCTTTCCTTCTGCTAACTTTGGGGGATTTTTGTTGTTCTTTTTCTGATTGCTTTAGGTGTAAGGTTAGGTTGTTTATTTGAGATGTTTCTTGTTTCTTGAGGTAGGATTGTATTGCTATAAACTTCCCTCTTAGAACTGTTTGTGCTGCATCCCATAGGTTTCGGGACATTGTGTTTTCATTTTCATTTGTTTTCAGTATTTTTGCTTTCCTCTTTGATTTCTTCAGTGATCTCTTGGTTATTTAGTAGTATATTGTTTAGCATCCATGTGTTTGTATTTTTTACAGGTATTTTCCATAATTGAAACCTAGTCTCATAGCGTTGTGGTCAGAAAAGATACTTGATATGATTTCATTTTTCTTAACTTTACCAAGGGTTGATTTGTTACCCAAGATATGATCTGTCCTGGAGGATGTTCCATAAGCACTTGAGAAGAAAGTGTATTCTGTTGTTTTTGGATGGAATGTCCTATACATATCAATTAATTCCATCTTGTTTAATGTATCATTTAAAGCTTATGTTTCCTTATTTATTTTCATTTTGGATGATCTGTCCATTGGTGAAAGTGGGGTATTAAAGTTCCCTACTATGATTGTGTTACTGTTGATTTCCCCTTTTATGGCTGTTAGCATTTGTTTATGTTTTGAAGTGCTCCATTGTTGGGTACATAAATATTTAGAATTGTTAGATCTTCTTTTTGGGTTGATTCCTTGATCATTATGTAGAGTCTTTTCTTGTCTCTTGTAATAGTGTTTATTTCAAAGTCTTTTTTGTCTGATATGAGTATTGTTGCTCCAGCTTTCTTTTGATTTCCATTTGCATGGAATATCTTTTTGCATCCCCTCACTCTCAGTCTGTATGTGTCCCTAGTTCTGAAGTGGGTCTCTTGTAGACAGCATATATATGGGTTTCATTTTTGTATCCATTCAGCCAGTCTATGTCTTTTGGTTGGACCATTTAATCCATTTACATTTAAGGTAATTATTGATATGTATGTTCCTTTTACCATTTTCTTAATTGTTTTGGGTTTGTTATCGTAGGTAACAGTTTTTCATTTCAAATATTCAATATTTTTTCTTTGTCTTTAATCTTTTTCAGTTTGATTACAATGTGTCTTGGCATGTTTCTCCTTGGGTTTATACTGCCTGGGACTCTCTGCACTTCCTGTGCTTGGGTGACTATTTCCTTTCCCATGTTAAGGAAGTTTTCAGCTATTGTCTCTTCAAATACTTCCTTAGGTCCTTTCTCTCTTACTTTTCCTTCTGGGACCCCTATAATGCAAATGTAGGTGCATTTAATGTCCCAGAGGTCTCTTAGACTGTCCTCATTTCTTTGCATTTTTTTCCTTATTCTGTTTTGCAGCCATTATTTCCACCATTCTGTCTTCCAGTTCATTTATTCATTCTTCTGCCTCGTTTATTCTGATATTGATTCCTTCTAGTGTACTTTTCATTTCAGTTACTGTGTTGTTAATCTCTGTTTGTTCTTTAGATCCTCTAGCTCTTTGTTAAAAATTTCTTGTATCATCTCAATCTGTGCCTCCATTCTTTTTCTGAGATCTTGGATCATCTTTAGTATCATTACACTGAATTCTTTTTCAGGTAGATTGCCTTTCTCCACTTCACTTAGTTGTTTTTCTGGGGTTTATCTTGCTCCTTTGTCTGGAACATATTCCTCTTTTGTCTCATTTTATCTATCTTTCTGTGTTTGTTGTCTTTGTTCTGCAGGCTGCAGGATTGTAGTTGCTCTTCTTTGTGGTGTCTGCCTTCTGTTGTGTGAGGCTAGTCCAAGAGGCTTGTGCAGGCTTCCTGGTGGGAGAGACTGTTGCCTGCCCGCTGGTGGGTGGAGTTTGGTTTTGTCTCTCTGGTGGGCAGAGCTATGTCAAGGGGTATGCTTAGAGGTGGCTGTGAGCTCAGGAAGACTTTAAGCAGCCTGTCTGCTGATGGGTGGGGCTGTTGGTTGTTTGGCCTGAGGCATCCCAGCACTGGAGCCTACAGACTGTTGGGTGGGGCCAGGTCTTGGTGTCAAAATGACAACCTCCAGGAGAGTTCACACCAATGAGTACCCCCAGTATCTCTGCAACCAGGGTCCTTGTCCCCACAGTGAGCCACAGCTACCCCCTGCCTCCCCAGGTGACCCTCCAAGACCAGCAGGTTGGTACAACCCAGGCTCCTATGAAGTCATGATTGTTCCCTGGGTCCCGGTACACATGAGACCTTGTGCATGCCCTCCAAGAGTAGAGTTTCTGTTTCCTCCAGTCCTGTAGAATTCCTGCAATCATGCCCCACTGGCCTTCAAAGACAAATGCTCTTGGTTCTCCTCCTCCCAATGCCAGGCACCCAGACTGTGGAGCCTGATGTGGGGCTCAGAACTGTCATTCCTGTGGGAGAACCTCTTTGATATAATCATTTTCCAGTTTGTGGTTCTCCCACTCAATGTGTATGGGATTTGATTGTAAACCGAATGCATCATTCCTATTGTCTTCTTGGGGCTTTTTTGTCTTTGGATATAGAATATTTTTTTTTGTAGGTTCCAGTCTTTTTTATCAATGGTTGTTCATCAGTTAGTTGTGATTTTGCTGTTTTCTTGAGAGGAGGTGAGCTCAAGTCCTTCTACTCTGCCGTCTTAACTCTGCCCCCTGAGTAGTATGGACATTTTAACAATATTAATTCTTCCAATCCTGAACATGGGATACTGCTGTATATATTTATGTCTTTTTCAGTTACTTTCATTAACATCTTGTAGTTTTCAGTGTAGAGATATTTCACCTTATTCAATTTGTTCTTAAGTATTTTCTTGTTTTTATGCTATGGTAAATGGGAACATTTTCTTTATGAATTTTTCAGATAATTTATTTTTAATGTATAGAAAAATTCTGTATTCATATATTAACTTTGAATCCTGAATCTTAACCAAATTTGTTGATTACTTCAACAGTTTTTTTGGTGGAGACATTTGGATTTTCTACATGTAAAATCATGCGTCTGCAAATAGAGATAATTTTACTTCTTCCTTTTTAATTCTGATGCCTTCTATTTCTTTTTGTTGCCTGATAGACCTTGCAAGGGCTTTGATTACCATATTAAATACGTGTGGTGAAAGTGGGTACCTTTGTCTTGTTCCTGATCTTAGAGGAAAAGTTATCAACCTTTCACAATTGAGTATAATGTTAGCTGTACGCTTGTCGTATATGGCCTTTATTACATTGAGCTACATTTCATCTATGTCTCATTTGTAAAGAATTATTATTATGAATAGATATTAAGCTTTGTCAAATGCTTTTACTGTGTCAATTAGATGATTATTTGATTTTCTTCCATTCTATTAATGTTATTTATCACAATGATTGATTTGTATATGTTGAAATATCTTTGCATCCCAGGTATATATCTCACTTGATCATGGTGAATGATCTGTTTAGTGTGCTGCTGAATCCAGTTTGTTAGTATTGAGCATTTTTTCATCTATATTCATCATTGGCCTGTAGTTTTCTTTTAATATCTTTTTCTGGCTTATCAGGATAATACTGGCCTTATAAAATGAGTTGGGGAGTGTTCCTTCTTTTTCAATATTTGGAAAAGCTTTAGCAGCATTGACATTAATAATTCCTTAAGTGTTTAGTACAATTCACCAGGGAGCCATCTGGTTTTTGGCTTTTCTTTGTGGAGAGATCTCTGATTACTGATAAAATCTCCTTACTAATATTTAGTCTGTTCACATTTTCTTTTTCTTCCTGATACATTGATAATAAGTTGCATATTTTTAAGAATTTTTCCATTTGTTTTTGGTGATCTAGTTTGTTGGTATGCAGTTGTTCATGGTAGCCTTTTGAGATTCTTTGTATTTTTGTGGTATCAATTGTAAAGTCTCCTTTTTCACCTATAATTTTTTTGATTTGGATAAGCTCTCTCTTTGACAAGTCTAGCTAAAGTTTTGTCAAATTTATCTTTTCAACCAATCATCTCTTAGCTTTGCTAATCTTTTCTGTTGTTTTCCTGTTCTCTAGTTCATTTATTTTCATTCTAATCTTTATTATTTCCTTCTTTCTGCTCACTTTGGTCTCAGTCATTCTTTCCTATTTTCTAGGTTTTTTTAGCCATAGAATTAAATTTTTTTTTTAGGATCTTTCTTGTTTCTTAATGTAGACATTTACTGCTATAAATTTCCCTCTTAAAACTTCTTTTGCTGTATCCCATAAGTTTTGTGTTTCTTTTTGTTTGTCTCAAAATACTTTATTTCCCCTTTAATTTCTTTTATCCATTGGTTGTTCAGGAGAGTGTTGTTTAATTTCTGTGTACTGTGAATTTTCTAATTTTCCTCCAAGTATTTCTATTTTCATAACATTGTGGTCAGAGAAGATACTTGGTATGATTTTAATCTTTTTGAATTTGCTAAGACTTGTTTGTGGCCTAACATATGGTCTATTCTAGAAAATGTTCCATGTGTGCTTGAGAAGAATAAATATTCTGCTGTGGTTGGATAGAATGTTCTGTATATGTCTGTTAGATGTGTATGATCTATGATTTTCTTCAAATCCACTCTTTCCTAATTGATTTTTTGTCTAGTGTATCCATTATTGAGAGTGGTGGTATTAATATTCCCATCTCTTACTGTGTTCCAATATATATTTCACCTTTTAGTTCTGTTACTTTCTGCTTTATGTATTTAGGTACTCTGATGTTAGGTGCATAAATATTTACAATTGTTATATCTTCCTGATGGATTGTCCCCTTATTATTATAAGTTATATAACATGATGTCTGCAACTTTGTCTTTTTTTAATAGTTTTTAGTTTACAGTAATTTTGTATGATGTAAGTATAGCCACTACTGCTTTTTTTGGTTACTGTTTACTGGAATATTTTTTTCCCTCCCTTCACTCTCAATCTGTTTTTCTTTGAGTCTCTTACAGGCATCATATCAATGTATCTTCATATTTTACTCATTCAGGCATTCTGTGTCTTTTGACCGGAGAATGTAACCCTTTTATTTAAAATAATTACGGATAGATAAGGACTTACTGTTGCCATTTTTATAATTGTTTTCTGAATGTTTTTTAAATCCACTGTTTTTTGGGTCTGATAGTGCTGTCTTGTGTGAGTGTGTGTGTGTATTTTGTGGTATCAGTGTGTGTTGACTTTATCATTTCCCTTTATGTTATTACCACAGATTTTTCCCTTCTGGTTATGAAGAGGCTTACAAAAATACCTTAAATTAAAACACCCTAATTTAAACTAACAACTTCAATAGCATTTCTAACTAACTTTACACTGTTACTTCTCCTCCTCCTCACATTTTAGGTATTGATATTACAGTTTAGGTATTTTTATATTGTGTAACCAACAATAGATTATTGTTATGGTTATTTTTACTATGTTTTTTACTCTTAAACTAGAGTTGTAATTGAATTAATCACCACTTATTACCATATTACAGAATTTAACTTTGACTTTATCATTAACAGTGAGTTTTATGCTACCACCTTATGTTTTTAGGATGTTAATTAGCATCCCTTTACTTCCAGTTAAAGAACTCCCCTTAGCATTTCTTATAAGGCAGATTGAGTGGTCATGAATTCCTTCTCCTTTATTTGTTTGGGAACATTTTATCCTTTTATTTCTGAAGAACAACTTTGCTGGCTGTAGAAATCTATTTGGACTTTTTTTTTCCTTTTAATATTTTGAATATATCATCCCATTCTCTCTTGGTCTGAAATGTTTCTGTTGAGAAATCCACCTAAAATCTTATAGGTCATTAGAGCTTTATTAGATTTTTTTTAGTGGGGTCATGTTTGCCTGATTTTCTGTGATCCTTAATTCCTTACGTTGGTATCTGCACATTTGAATAAGTGATCTTCTCTCTCAGATGTTAAAGGTTTGCTTTGGCAGACTGTTCTTTGCCAGTTAGCTCAGTTTGGGTTTCTGGACATGTCATGTAGTCTCATCCTTGGATTGGGACAGGTTGTTATTAGGGCCTATTTTTGGATGATGCCACTGCCTGAGCTCTGAGATTGGGGTGAGGTGTTGCTGCTGCATGGGAAGAGATGGATAGAAATTCTTTCTTGGTTCCCTACACAAGACGGTAGGATGGGCTCTGTTGTTGCCTGGGTTCTCTAGTTACGTTTAGTAGACAGTCAGAACTGGGTACTACTCAGGAATAGTATGAGTCTTCCCTGCCAGGGACCCAAAGACTGCATGGCTCACTGTTTGAAGACCTGAATCAGGTAAGACTGTGCACTAAATTCCTTAGCCAGATAAGGCCACTAGCTTTGCTGTGCAGGTGGGGAAGGCCACAGGTCCTGCTCTCTGTTCAACTGTCACTGTGAAAAGGGCTGCTGGATGCACTACACATCTTCCCATGTGCTCTGCTTAGATTCTCTGGTTGGATGAGTTGAAGTATTTTTTCAGGAATGAGTGGGATTATGAATACGTTTCTCTGCCTGTGCTTGGCAGAAGAACTAGCTCCAAGCCAGCAAGGCTCTTTGTTTGTGGTCTTGACTCACGTTATTCATACCCCAAGTTCCCTGCCCAAACATGGCCACTAGCTTTGTTGTGAAGTCTGTCAACTCTGCCTGCAGGACTGCTCTGCTCAAGCATGCTCAGCTACAGATTTCCAGGTGTTCTGCCCAGGCTTTCAGGTTGGGCAGGACTGGGATTTACACTCAGCAATGAAGTTGGGTTAGGAATTAGCTCCCCTGCCTGGATGGAGCTGTGGAACCCTCTGTAGCTCGAATAGCTCTTTGAGGTCTTGACTCAAGCTGACCCACTCCCCTAGTTCCATGGCCAAACAGTGCCACTTACTTTGTGAGTGATCAGTTCTATCTGTTCTACTCTGCTGGAGCATTGCTGGGATATGCAGTTTCCAGGTGTTGTTGCTAGCCTTTCTGTTCAGACAGAACCAGGAGCTACACTGAGCAGTGGGCCAGGCTATGATCAGCTGCCCTGCCTGGCTGAGAGCTGACCAGGGTCCAGCATTGACAAGGCACTTCGTTTAAAGCAGACCTGTACCCTGCCCATTTCCCTAGTCAGAGTGTGCCATTGACTTGACTCTGCAGATGAATGAAGCCACTGATTGGGACTACTATTTGAGTGCTACAGGTAGGAACTTGGTCTGCTAAAATCTGCGTGCTGGTTGTTACAAGCCTCTCCCACGTCTCTATCACAATCAGATTCCCAGTGTTCAAGCCTTGGAGATTCCCCTGCAATTCCCATGGAGTGAGGCTGGACTGAGGGCTCCTAAGAAGAGACTATAACACTGGTAAAGCTGGATGTTCACACTGAGCTCTCTTTAACCACTAGAGAAACTCTAGGCTCAGGGGAGACCTCTCAGCATGGTGTTGCACAGGCCTGGGGAGGAGCAATGTGATCAATGTGTAAGGGCTTCTCTTAGCCTTCTAATGCAGCCTCTCTTGGTCTCTGTGGTGCAGGAGGCAAGTGTTTCAGTCTATAGTGTTTCACCCCTATATTATAGGACTCTCTCAGTGGTGTCTTGATCATGAAAAGTTGTTAGTTCTTGCGAGCAAGAGTGCAGTCAAAATCAGCCTATGTTGCCATCTTGGTGATGCCAATTCAAGTGTCAGGAATTTTACAAGAAAACTAAATTTAAAATGAAGGACTTAGAAGTCATTCTGAAAAAAAATGACTGGGTCAATGAAATAAAAACAGCCTTTCTTAAAAACATTTTTTTTCAGATTTCAGTAATACAAATCTTTAGGCTTTGGGTGTCTTTATTACCCAAGTAAACTTAGGGTGAATCTTACCTGAATTGCTTTCAGCCATAGAACAAAATATATTCTGTTGTATGTAGTGAAAAGGTAAAGGGTCTTTTCCAGTTTTAGTAAAAAAAAGAAAAAATATCTTAATTATAGCTTTAATTAATCTATGAAACATACCTAGATAGAATTTTGTGGTTTCTGACTTATTTTTTAATTTCTGCTTTGAAATTGTGACACTGCCTTTGGGTATAAATCTTTAGAGATAACATGGTCAGTCTTACTCTGATTTCTGCCTTTGCCTTTGCTTAATAGCAGGTGTTATCCAAGAAATGAATGTCAACAAAAATAAAAAGTAAATAAAGATATTATGTCATTAGGTTTATATTTATAGCAACATTATAATAGCTTTGAGAGAAGTTTTAAAATCAGGATAAAAATAATTTACTTCTATAAAAAAATGATTAAGATATAAAATAACTGAGAAATACCTATATGTTGCATGCAAAGGATGCTGAAGTACAAAGATACCTATTACCAAGAGGGCTTCAATGTTCCTCTTAGCTTGACTAAACTTTAGACAGTCTTCTTCCTGCCTCTAGGTCCCTGACCACCCACTCACCCAGACATTTATAGAATCCAGATGACCTAACTACAGAGATCCCTCTCCTCTCTTTTCTTAGAGCATTTATTTAAATAGCTTTTAATTATAAATTTTTTCTCTCCCCCTTTTATATGTAAATATTTTCACAAGCCTCTTGCCAGCTTTACAACTCAGGAATATCTTTTCTCAAGGACTTGAGGGCCATCTCTTTGAAATGTAATCATTAGGGAAGATAGTGCCCCTTACTGCAATTTCTGTAGGAGGATAGGAGCCTAACTTTGTTGGGCATCTCGATCCAAGTTCCAATCTTGTCATAAAGATATAAGAAATCTATTTTCCATGGATAAAGCTAACACAGTCACCCCAACTACCAACTGAATTTAGGATGAACCAGGTGTGGCAAATGATGCTGTGAAGTCCTTTGACTTGAGAATTAGTTATTGATATTTAAAACCTGTATGTAATGGGTTTTTATCTACTTAGCTATATAAAAGTGTAAGTTTCTTTCTGTCTTTGTAATCTCTTAGTGGATTACCTGTGCTTTACATCACATTCTGGTTTAATGCTTATCTGATAAAAAAGAAAAATCTTTCTCTTCTATGTAGAGAATTTTTTTGATTTGGGAGGAGATTTTGGTTTTAGTTATAGTGCTGGTGATGGGGACTAGATGTATGGAAACTACTGAGTTGCTTAGATCAGCTGGAGGTCTGTGGCCACACAACAAGTCAGAAAAGAGACCATGAATTAGAAAAAGTCTGTCTCTATCTCTCCATTATTTTGGAATACTAGCTAAATAGACCCTCTTCTCTAAATTTAAGATATTACTATTGAATAATCATGGGTAATATGGATTCTAAATTTCCATCAGGATCACCATACAGTTATAAAATATGGAAAGCCAGGAATGTTGCCTCAGATATTCTCTTAAAGAGCTAATGATTCTACATCACATTTGGAATGGATAAATGAGAATCCAGTTACCTAAGGATTGTTTCTTTGATTTGGATAAAATAACACATTTGCTGGGGTTCTTAGACAGAAATTATTCCAAGCAAATGAATGACTGGCTCTATGGGATGAAAATCATTCTAAGGAAAAAAATGGAAGTGGAAATCTAAAAATTAAAGGCAACTTCCTTTTCACAGAACTTTTCACCTTTCTCTGCAGTGCCCACTACCACTGCTTCCCCTGCCTCACACTGACTCTAGGGAAGAGGTGGGGGATGACCTTTGAAAAGAGTGGGTCCCTTCATTAGTAGGTTTCCCATAAAGGGGGATGAGGGTACAACTTCTTTAGCTGGTAATGATAAATTTCCTTTTTTGAGGACACAGGTTTTTGCATCTCATGGCCTAGCCCTGAATCCACTTTATATCTGAGTCCAGATTCCACCTCTAAAAGTCCCTTCTCATCCCCACACCATGTAGCTAGGTAAGCAGATAAGATAAGGAAACCTAATTAGGGAACAATGGAGAACTTGGATGGAAGGCCTTACACTTATATGAAGGCAATAGGAAGGAAAGTTGCTACATTAGTCACTTGGGAAAGGGCAAACAAATAAGATGATAAACTGATGAATGTTAATATGAAAGGGAAACCAACGTGCCACATAAGTTATAATTTTCTCATCTCAATATGAGGAAAATTATCCCTTCCTATTTGTATTGCCAGCAAAGATAATGTCAGTGAGGAGTTACCCAGGACTACTGGTTAATTCAAATGCTCTTCTCACCAGCTGTTATTACTCACTTAAAGGCTTCTTTTCCCCATACCATAGAAGTACTCTACAGCATGTTTTAGTTTACAAAACCACACATGGGAATGTGCACTGACTACTGTGTTAGAATGCTGCAGAATTCTGAAACCCACAAACTGCTCCTTTGACAAAGCAAGCACATTGGAGCCTAAGAGATCACCACATCAAGATGTATGACAATAAAGGGGTATGATAGACAAGGAAACTAACCATCCACCACCATCCCACAACTACGACAGATATAAGGGCATTAGGGACACATCAGAAGGGGTTGCTAACAGCTTTACTTGAAGGCTTTCCAAGTAAAATGGGAGAAGTTACAGCATTGTAACCTTCTCAAAAATCTACAGATTTTGGTAAAGAAAAATATCATTAACACCACATAAAAAGAGTTTAACCTTAGGAAGATTTAAAGTTTTAATGCTTTTCTAAGATGTAAGAAAAATTAGATTCTTTTATAACTTCTTACTGCATGGAGAACAAAAATTAATATCTTCATTTATAATCCAGTCACAGTTTCAAAATTTTGAAAGTGAGAATATACTAATTAAGATTTTATACAATGTATGAACATAGATTTAATAACAACTTTCTAAGAGTAAACTTCAATCCAGTCTATTTTACAATTCCAAATAAGCACATGTTTTTAAAACTTTATTTTTCTAAGTAGTATTGTATTTAATATTCAAATTATCATTAAAGCCATATAACATGTTTCCCACTATGTATAATGTATGAGGTCTGATATTTAAAAAAAAATACCATACCATCTAACAGCATAACAGTATCTATAATAGATATAGTTCTGATTTATATTTTGGTATAAAATCATATAAATCAACAAAAATAAATTTAACACCTGGGGATTATAAAATCAAATAAGCTACATCTATGATAAATTCTATTTTTATATTCACTTAAGCAAAAAATGACCTGTATTCAAGTTTGCTGATTCTTTCTTATTCATCCTTGAGCTAGTCACTGAAGCTCTCTAATTTTTCATTTCTGGCATTGTACCCTTCAGTTCCATTATTTCTATTTTGTTCTTTTTTATGGCTTCTATTTTGTTATTAAACTTCTAATTTTGTTCATGCATTATTTTCCTGATTTTGTTTAGTTGTCTTGCATCTCATTGAACTTTTTAAAGATATTTTGAATTTTTATTAGGTAACTCACAGATCTCCCTTTCTTTGGGGTCAGTTACCATAGTCTTATTAATTTCCTTTGATGATGTCATATTTGCCTGATTTTTTATGATCTGTGTAGACTTGCATTGATGTCTGTGTAGAACCAAACTTTAATCTTTACAGACTGGTTTTGATATATATGTTATTGAAGTATAGTTGATTTACACTGTTGTGTTAATTTCTGCTGTACAGAAAAGTGAGTCAGTTATACATATGTATATTCTTTTTCTGTATTCTTTTCCATTATGGTTTATCACAGGATATTGAATATAGTTCCCTGTGCTACACAGTAGGACCATGCTGTTTATCCATCTTATATATAATAACTTGCATCTGCTAATCCCAAACTACTAATTCTTCCCTCCCCCATCCCCTTTCCCCCTTGGCAACCGTAAATCTGTTTTCTATATCTGTGAGTTTTACAGACTGGTTTTGAAATGTAGAGACATTCTCCTATCCGTTTCCCCAGCTGAAGGGATCACAGTTAACTGGAGTTGGAGCTGATTACATGCCTACTGCTGGGTCTGCAGTGTGGCCTGCAGTTGACAGCCTTTTGCCAGGGTCTTGGACAGTTGTGGCTCATGTCTTGTCCCTTGGCAGGTGGGCCTGACTCCAGGACCCTGTTCAATGAGGCTGATACTGGGACAAGGGTCTGCAGACAGTGGGACTGTTACTAGGTTTGTGGACAGTGTGGCTCCTGCTGAGTCCCTGGAAGGGCTCCCACTGGGTCACTAGGCAGGAACCTGGACAGGCAGGACCACTTCTGGAACATGCTAGGAAGGGCTGGAGCCAGGCCATAGGGCCACTTCAAGATGTGCAATCTGACAGATCAGCCTCCACTAGCATGAACAGGCACATCTCCCAGTGTGTCTCTAGGTAACTAGGATTGCCCCCAGGTCACAGCTTAGAGTTGTTGGAGCTGGGCCACAGGATACTTCAGAGTCCACAGGTAGGGCTAAACTCAGTGAGCTTGTTGCCCAAGGGAAGACCAGGTAGTACTGCTCTTGAGTCTCTTGGCAGTGGTGCTGGTGACAGGTCAAACAGGTCTGTAACTGAATCCAAGGGGGACAGAGGTATTTATGGATCTGTAGCCAGGACTATGGCCACTGGGCCTGCCACCTGGATGTGAGCCTGCCTTCTCAAAACAACCATCCTTGGTCTTGAGCTCCACCTGGGTTTTAAAACCTATCTGGACCCTGTGGCACTCACAAAGACACATTAGTCTGTGGATGGCTGGCAAATTATTGTTACTCGGGAGGGGATACAAGCAGGGCCTTGGACCTCTTCTACTGCCATCTTACTTGTGTCACTCCCAAACTCCCTGTTTTTTAATATGATGGACTCACATGGTTCAATCAAAACTTCATTAAGTTTTAGTTTCATTTAATTTACATGGCTAATATGTCAGATTGATAAAGTGCTGTCTATACAAAAATCTGTTTTTCCTTTTCACTTGGGAAAATCCAGTCACCGGTTGAGGATTTGGGAGACTTAAGCAGTACCTATACACAAGAAGCAGATATTTGATGTGCATTCATATCCAGCCCTCACCATTGGAGGGTAGATGAACTTTAAAGCAATTCCAGCTCTAATTTTTTTTTCTATAGAACTACAATATCTTCATAAAAATATAATCCATATGAAACTGTGTATACAGTGAAGATATGACTTCACTGATTTCAACTACAGTTCTCTTAAGCTTTCCATTTAAAAACCATGTGCATGATTTCAGAGAAAATTTTAGAAATTATCATACTTTTATGTCAAAGTATATTTTTGGTAAAATTATGAAACTTGAAATTATTTTTTAACCAATCAGAGGCAGAATTATATTTTTTATAAGAACTTAGGTTTTCAAATGCTAAGTTGAATTATTAAAATGTGTACTATATGTATTTCTGGCATTTTTGCCTTCAAAAGTCATACAACAATTATACTTTGAACAAATGTTTCTTAATCTATAAAGTAGATATAAAACAGTTATTTTGCAGGACTGTTTTGGAAATAGATTATATAATGTGTGCTATTGTCTCACACATCATTAATAAATACATTTTTATTTTGGTGAAGTAATTTCTGTTTATTAAAGTTTATAATTTTAACAACTTTTAATTTTTAGTGGCTATATTTGCTAGCAATGGTGTGGTTCAGTCTAAAACCAATAAATTTTTTTTGTTATGATATTTAATTGTCATTTTACCTTTTATTTTATTTAAAATCTTTATTGGAGTATAATTGCTTTACAATGGTGTGTTAGTTTCTGCTTTATAACAAAGTGAATCAATTATACGTATACATATATCCCCATATCTCTTCCCTCTTGCATCTCCCTCCCTCCCACCCTCTCTATCCTACCCATCTAGGTGGTCACAAAGCAGCAAGCTGATCTCCTTGTGCTATGCAGCTGTTTCCCACTAGCTATCTATTTTACATTTGTAGTGTATATATGTCCATGCCACTCTCTCACTTTGTCCCAGCTTACCCTTCCCCCTCCCTCTATCCTCAAGTCCATTCTCTAGTAGGTCTGTGTCTTTATTCCCATCTTGCCCCTAGGTTCTTCATGACCATTTTAAAAATCAATAAATTTAAAGCACACATCAGTTACAGTGCAATTATTTGACTACAGAACAAGAAAGCAAGGGTATATTCCACCATGCTAGTTTTTGAATAGATATTGTCTAAAATAAAATACACACAGATGGTATATAAAAGATAATTTATGCACCCATATTTATGTACCAACTTTGGAAATAATAGGTCTAGGTATTGACATATTCATTTTAAGTTTCTATTATAAATCTCCTATGTCCCTATAGATATGTGTGCATGATATAAATAACTTAAAGGAAATAACTTGTCTTTTTCAGTTATTTTATGCTCAGTTTAGATTAGATTACATATTTATATTTAAGGTATTAACCTTATCCTATGAAAAATTGTTGAAGGTCATTAATTAAAAGAAAAGCATTTATTTTCTCTCAGGTTATAGGAAGACAGTCATTACTATACATGCTGGTATTTTCAGAATCAAGTTCTGGGTCTTCTTTTTGTTTTTCAGGACTTTTATAGACAGTATTTGACTATTGTCCTAGGATTATAAATAATATTATAAGTAAGTTGGTAATTCTTAAACTCATATCCCTAATGCTGAATTGCCATTGGAGCTCTGGATTCATAGTCTACATGACCTTTATACTTGAATGTCTAACAGAAATTTCAAACCAAACTTAGTCAAATCAGAACATTTGATTCCATCCTTTACCTCAAATCTCCTCCACTATTTTTCTTATTTAAGAAAACATCTCAGCTACCTATCCAGTTGACCAAATCAAAATACAGAAAATCCTCAAGGAGTGTCTCAAGTGTGGTCAAAAAGCATATTCAGAGAAGTTGAGATTATAGGAGATTTTGTTGAAGATCCAAGCTTTGAAGGACAAAGTGAAAGTTTTCCAGGTACTATATAGATACAGAATATCAGGATATAATAGTGGAGGAACAGATAGAGCAATAGGAAGAATGTACTATGTGAGATAAAAGGATTTTAGGAGTTCTGGTTTCCTGTAGTAAATAACATTAATGGACAGAATGGTAGATAATTTACAAAAATGTCTGATTATTTTATTCCCTATACCCATTTCTGTTTCAATATGACCTTGGGATAATCAGTCTATTTATGCACTATTTATATCTCAGATGGTCTTGTAACTTGCTGGTTAATAGCATCTTAAGAAAATGACCATGTACATTGTTAAACCTAGGTCTCTGCATGTGACTTAACAAAATGCAAACCTTAATAAAGGTACAAATGTTTTGCATGACTCAAAAACTCTAAGTAGTACTTTTCTTTTATATCACTAGTTATTCCATATCCAAAGGTACTTTCTTTTAAGAAGTCCAGATTTTATACTATTAAAATTAATAATATGCTACATGGACATGACTATGTTTATTTTATTTGTACTTTAATTCTACTGCCTTTTTTTTTTTTACTGTATTATATATTACAGTTTACAAGAAATGCAATCTGCACTGTTATGGATGGGAACTTCATGTCTTTCTTCACTGGATTCCTATTCTCATTGTGCATGGCTGCCCTTAAAACATGAAGTATGTAAAAGAATGAAATTAGAACACTCCCTAACACCGTACACAAAAATAAACTCAAAATGGATTAAAGACCTAAATGTAAGACTGGACACTATAAAACCCTTAGAGGAAAACATAGGCAGAAGATTCTTTGACATAAATCACAGCAAGGTCTTTTTTTCACCCACCTCCTAGAGTAATGGAAGTAAAAACAAAAATAAACAAATGAGACCTAATGAAACTTAAAAGCTTTTGCATAGCAAAGAAAACTATAAACAGCTCATGCAGCTCAATATTAAAAAAAAAAAAAACCAATCCAAAAATGGGCAGAAGGCCTAAGTAGACACTTCTCCAAAGAAGACATACAGATGGCCAAGAGGCACATGAAAAGCTGCTCAACATCACTAATTATTAGAGAAATGCAAATCAAAACTACAATGAGGTATCACCTCACAACAGTTAGTTAGAATGAGCATCATCAGAACATCTACAAACAACAAATGCTGGAGAGGGTGTGGAGAAAAGGGAACCCTCTTGCTGTTGGTGGGAATGTAAATTGATACAGCCACTATGGAGAACAGTATGCAGGTTCCTTAAAAAACTAAAAATAGAACTACCATATAACCCAGCAATCCCACTACTGGGCATATACCCTGAGAAAACCATAATTCAAAGAGTCATGTACCACAATGTTCATTGCAGCTCTATTTACAATAGCCAGGACATGGAAGCAACCTAAGTGTCCATTGACAGATCAATGGATAAAGAAAATGTGGCACATATATACAATGGAATATTACTCAGCCGTAAAAAGGAACGAAATTGGGTCATTTGTAGTGACCTGGATGGACCTAGAGATTGTCATACAGAGTGAAATAAGTCAGAGAACAAATATCGTATATTAATGCATATATGTGGAATCTAGAAAAATGGTACAGATGAACCGATTTGCAAGGGAGAAATAGAGACACAGATGTAGAGAACAAACATATGGACACCAAGGGGAGAAAATGGTGGGGGGGGGGGTGGTGGGATGAATTGGGAGATTGGGATTGACATATATACACTAATATGTATAAAATAGATAACTAATGAAACCTGCTGTATAAAATAAATAAATAAAATTCAAAAAAACCCATGAAATTTGCAGCAGTTATGATTGCAAACTGAGTCTGCTTATAACCATGGTTTATAATTGGCATGATTTCTTCCTGACTTGGAGATGATTATGTTACATTAGAGTCTATTGGGTAGGGATTTTGTACAGTTTTTTTACTGAAACTTGCAAACCTGTCAACCATGTTGAAGGAAATACAAAGCAGGGCAACACGTGTTTAAGCATTTTTCTAAGTAGTTTATGTGTTAGTGAAATATTTCCAAGAGCTCTTAGTACAGAAATACTAGACTGTCTATTGGGTAGGGATTTTGTACAGGTTTTTTACTGAAACTTGCAAACCTGTCAACCATGTTGAAGGAAATACAAAGCAGGGCAACACGTGTTTAAGCATTTTTCTAAGTAGCTTATGTGTTAGTGAAATTTTCCAAGAGCTCTTAGTACAGAAACACTAGACTGTTTCTTCTAAATAAAAGATTAACTCTAAAAGTGAATACCAAAGAAGGAAGAAGGAATTGGTGAAACCAAAACATGGTGCTCAGAAACTGCTCTTTGTCTATGATGACCTCTATTATGACACCTGGGGTTTTTGCATTCTCTAAGTATGAAAAAAGGATTTCACACCACATTAAAACATAATTCTTGCTACCTTTAACTAGAGATTTTTAAATCAATATAGACAAAAATCTAATTTTCACATGATTTTGAAAAATAGGCTTAAATGATAATAACTATGGTAGTTATAATGGATGCATCTATCTACCTACACATTTTCTTATAAGGCTTTAAAATATATCTATACCAGTTTTCGCAGTACAAAGAAACAGACAAAATATGCATAGTTCAACAAATTTAGTGGAGAAGTCTTTTTACAACTTATAGTTTCTTCTCCCTTTATAGATTGATGTTGATCATCGGCATGTCTCCATATGTCCTTTGGGTCAAATTTCTTTTTCTGAAATGGATATATAAACACAGACACAAGTGTTCCTACCAAGTGCCCTTTGGCCTTACCATTTTCAGAGCCAGTACTCTTGAGCTTTCAATGATCTTTAAGTGATTTGCTAGTGGCAACATGACACTCTTTCACCAAAATACAGCTTCCCTGGAAAGGAGATGGTCTTTGAAACTCTACCTTTTCCATCAAATACTTACTGTCCTCAGATCAAGCTCTCAGGTACTTGACAGAGGGATTCATGTGATATTTATTAAGAAAGTTTGTGATATGACTGTATAATGTGTTAGTGTTCTTAGATGAACAAGCCAGGGCTTGGTGAAAATACATAGGAGGGCTGCCAGCCACGGTGGTTTCAAACACTGGCAAAGCAATAAGGGTGAGATTTTAAATAAAATGCTTCCACGAATATATTATACAGAACGCTTAACAAACACATATTTACAAAATGAAAGAGAGAAACAGAAGACCTTAGAAATGAGAAAATATATGATTTCTCTAGGGTACGAAGCATTATCTATACTCACATTTTTATAGACTGTTTTGTTAACTATAGCTATGTGATTTTGTGACATCAAGAGAAATATTCAGGAAGAGGGCCAGAGTTTATGAAAATACATCTATTCTCTTGCCATATGCTGGGTATTTATTAATAGTATACACAGCAAACAACCCTTTCTCCTTTGCTGCTTTTTCTTATTATTTCCATCTGTCAAACAGGGACTCTCTAGGATCAGCTGGAAAAATTACTTCAAAGAGAATGTCACCTATGAACCTCAAGTTATAAATCGTACACTCTGAAAGTTCCTTAATCACATTATAATCATGTTTTATTCATTCAAACCTGTTAAAGCATAATGCTCTTATAACAAATGTCTTAACTTAAATATTAATTTATTGAAAAATACTCAAATTACTCACTTTTAAAAGATCTACTTTAGGATAAAGTTATCTTAGTCAAATAACTATATATGTTAGACACAGTGAAGAATATGTTCATAGTTTTGACTCTTTTAAAATGTTAATCTAACTTTTTTTTAACTTATAACTATGCTTTCCTAGTTGAGAAAAAAGATAATGAAAAGTGTCTCATTAAACTTGAAGAGACACTTGTGAACATGTTAATAAAAAACAACTATCAGTTGTTGTCTCTTGTCATATGAATAACATGACTTAGTTTGTATACATTCTAGGATAAATTTAAGGAGAGTTTGTAACATTTCACCTCAATTGTTAGTTTGACAAGCCTGTCATAATTGTCCTACCACCTGCTCACTTGCTCTTTGCTTAAGTGAAATTAGCATTTGGCTCCGGGTAGCCAAATTAAACTTGAATTAAAGTAAAAATTACTTATTAATTTATGTGTGAATGTTTGTTTATATTTTGATATCTTTATATTGAATGTTGAATTCAATATAAACTGTCTTGAATCTCTTTTACTTCAGATAACCAAGGTACGATTTTAAAAACTTGAATAATATATGAAATGTGTTATACACACCTCCATGGGACCCAAAACTCATAAAGCACACTTATTGTGTCCAGCCTGAGATAAGATTATACAAAGGATATTAGATGAAGGTTTATTTATAGTATGTTCACTTACAAAGATAATATGGCACTGTTAACTTTGTAATTGGCCTCTTAAAAGTTACAAATCCAGTTTCCACTCTTAAATTAGATCTCTCCTTAAGAAAATTAGTTTTTTCTACTCTTTAATGATGTATTACTAATCTTTCCTTCTCATTGTTTCATTTCATGTTTATCCATTTGCAAATGACATGACACTATATGTAGAAAATCCTAAGGATGCCACCAAGAAACTACCAGAGCTTATCAATGAAGTCAGTAAAGGTGCAGGATAAAAAATTAATATACAGAAATCTGTTTCATTTCTATACACTAACAACTCAATCACTTACCTATATACCAATAATGAACAAGTGGAATTTGAAATTAAAATATATACCATTTACATTAGCACTGAAGAAAATGAAATACTTAAGTATGAGTCTAAAAAATACGTACAAGAGCTATATGAGCAAAATGACAAAACTGATGAATGAAATCAAATAAGAACTAAATAAGTTGAGAGATACTCCATATTCATGGTAAGGAAGCCTCTATATTGTCAAGATTCCATTTCTTCCCAACTTGATCTATAGCTTCAATGGAATGCCAGTCAAAATTCCAGCAAGTTATCTTATGGATATTGACAAACTGATGCTAAAATGTATATGGAGAGACAAAAGACCCAGAATAGCCAACACAATATTGAAGGAGATGAATAAGATTGGAGGACTGACACTATTTGCCTTAAGACTTGCTGGAAAGCTACAGTAATCAAGACAGAGTACTACTGTTGAAACAACAGACAAATAGATCAATGGAACAGAATAGAGAATCAGATATAGATCCACATTAATATAGTCAACTGATCTTTGACAAAGAGAGCAAAGACAATACAATGGAACAAAGATAATCTCTTCAACAAATGGTGCTAGAACAACTGGCCATCCATATGCAAAAAAATTAATCTACACACTGACTTTATACTTTTCACAAAAACGAACTCAAAATATGTCACATTTAGATAAATGTAAAATGCAAAATGATAAAATTACTAGAAGATAACAGAGGATAAACCTAGATGACCTTGGGTAGGGCAATGACTTTTTAGATACAACCTTAAAGGCATAACCATGGAAGAAAGTATTGATAAGCTGGATTTTATTAAAATTAAAAAGTGCTCTGTGAAAGAAAAAGTGAAGAGAATGAGAATGCAAGCCACAGACTGGGAGAAAATATTTGCAAAAAACACATTTGTTAAAGGACTCTTATCCAATGTATACAGAGAACTCTTAAAACTCAACAAGTAAACAAATAACCTAATTAAAAGTTTGGTCAAAGACCTTTACAGACACCTCACCAAAGAAGGTATACAAATGGCAAATAAACATATGAAAATATGCTCAACGTAATGTTATCTGGGAATTACAACAACAAGAAATACCACTACACACCCATTAGAATGACCAAATGCTGGCAATGATTGGAGCAATAGGAATTCTCATTCATTGCTAGCAAAAGTACAAAATGGTACAGCCACTTCATTTCACAAGACAGTTGGGAGCTTTCTTAGGAAACTAAACATATTCTTACCATATTATCACAAAATTACACTCTTTGGTTTTTATGTAAATGAGTTGAAACCTTATGTCCCCAGATGTCTGAATACCTCCTCTTCTTTTTAACTTGCATCATAAATTCTAGCCATCTCAGCAATCCCAGATGCCTATTTCTTCCTCCTCAAATCACTCTACCTGGGCTTCTGCTCCTGTACCACCACTGGAAAATTGACCTCAGGCAGGGAGAAGTAGGGTTCAGCTAATGTATTCCTTTTTCTCAAAGATGACATGAGTGTGCTGTCTGGTGCACAATACCTGTAAACAGTTTCTTCATATATTTCAACAAGTTCTATTTCCTTATATTACATGAGGGGAATTCTGAAACCAACTACTGTACTCTGTTATGGCCAGGAGTCCCTTACCTCTATGCTCTCTAGGCTTGTCATTTTTGTTATTTTGTTTCTGCTGTAATGTCACTATTTCTGATTATCCTACACGATGCCATACCTGTTTAGCCCCTCCCCAAGTCGCTATTTTTCACATTTCTCATCTTAACATTTAAGAATACACTCTAGGGTGGAGATTAAAGCTACAGTGTGTGGAACAGGATTGCCAGAGTCTTCATGTCAGCTTCAGTATTCAGTGTGCAGCTTTGCTAAGTTACTCTTTGTTAAGTGAGTCTTTGCTAATACTATATACTTCAGTTTCATAGTCTTGTAAAATTAGAGATTATAATTGTACTTTTCACATTGGTTCTTATTAAATTTAATGAGGTTACATAAACATTTAAAAACACATAGTGCCAAAAAAAAAATAAAATAAAATAAAAATAAAAAAATAAAAAAATAAAAAAAATAAAAACACATAGTGCCAAATAAATGTTAGCTACTCAGTGTTCTCCATAGAAGTTATTTTAAATTATAGTTATTTATTTTAATATCTCTCTTATTAGAATGTAACTATATGACAATTGGGAACTTAGTTATTAATCACTCTATAACCAGAATCTAATATAATGCTTTGAACATAGTAGGAAGTAGTAAATATTATTGAATGAACACATGAATGTGTTTGAACAAATTCATCATTATATTCACTAAGAAAAGATAGGCGTATTTATTAATTACAGTGGGGTTATCAAAGTAACATGTCACTGGACATAAGAATTCATGTAAATTATGGCAGAAATTTGTTGCCTCACTTTTTTTTTCCTTAATACTTTTGAGATTTATTCATGTTGTTGCCAGTATCAGTGATTTTTTCCATTTTGTTATTATTATTCCGTTTTACGGATATAAAGCAAGTTGTTTAGTGATCCATTAGTTGTTGAACATTAGACTGATTTCTATTTTTAGGTTATTATACACAAAGTTGCTTTTGTGGGTATGTTTTTATTTATCCTGCAAATGAAATTATTTATCTGGAATGAAATTGCTGTATCAGTTTTCCAAAGTAGCATTAATTTTTAAAACTCCCATCAGAAATATGAGCGTTTCACTTGTTTTCCATCATTGCCAATCTTTGGTGTTCTCATAATTTTGTTATTCTGGGGATTTTAGTGTATTTTTGAAAGGGCATCCAACATAGTATTAATTTACATTTCCTTGATCACTATTAAACTGGGGGATATTTTCATGTGATCAATGGCTATTGATATGTATTCATTGGTGACGTGTCTGTTCAAAAAGGAGAAATGACAAAATCAAGGACTCTCTGAGATGTCAGGGAATAAATGTCATCATTTACTTGGTTTTGAAAAAAATACTTATCTGAAAAGGGAAAACTATTTTAAGGCTTAGGTCTATCATTTTTAACAACAGCTTTATTTCTGCTTTACAATGTGTATGACTAAATAAGTGGTGCCTAAAATGTTTCTTTTACAAGTAAGGTTAATGCAGGCTAGCACCAGATTTATTGAATAGCTCCTTTAATGCATATCTTAAAATTGGTAAATGTAATAAAGCTGACATTGAAATTGTGTCACTGAAAAACAATGCATCTGTTACTGGATTATCTTACAATTTAATTATTTGTAAAGAATAAAAGAAAAAAGAAAAATTGAGTTTTAAACTACATTTACAATTGCAACTCAAAACTATAATGAGGTACCACCTCACTCAGGTCAGAATGGCCATCATTAAAATGTCTACAAATAACAAAGGCTGGAGAGGGTGTGGAGAAAAGGGAACCCCCTTGCACTGTTAGTGGGAATGTCAGTTGATGCAGACAATATGAAAACTAAAAATAGAGCTACCATATGATCTAGCAATCCCACTCCTGGGCATATATCCAGACAAAACTATAATTCAAAAAGATACATATACCCCTATGTTCACAGCAGCACTATTCACAATAGACAAGACATGGAAGTAACTTAAATGTCCATTGACAGATGAGTGGATAAAGATGTGGCACATATATACAATGGAATACTACTCAGTCACAAAACACACAAAATAATGCCATTTGCAGCAACATGGTTCAACTAAAGATTATTATACTCAGTGAAGTAAGTCAGAAAGAGAAAGGCAAATACCAAATGATATCACTTATATTTGGAATCTAAAATATGACACAAATGAACCTATCTACAAAACAGAAACAGACTCATGGATATAGAGAACAGACTTGTGGTTTCCAAGTAGGAGGGAGTTGAGGGAGGGATGGATTGGGAATTTGGGGTTAGCAGATACAAGTTATTATATATAAAATGGATAAATAACAGGTCCTACTCTATAGCACAGGCACTATATTCAATATCTTATGATAAACCATAATGGAAAAGAATATACAAAATGTATAATTGAATCACTTTGCTGTACAGCAGAAATTCACTCAACATTGTAGATCAACTTCAATTAAAAAATTAAACTATATTTACAGTAATCTTTTGACACCCAAGGATTCCAAATTTAAATGATTACAAACTATATCATTCAAAAGAATTCCAGATATTTTTGTTTTTGTTTTTGAGCTGTCCTTTATAGTTCTAAGTCATAACCTTCCCTTGTCACCATGTTGTTATTTATTTTGTTATTTTAAATAGAATAATGAAAATCTTTCTATATATTTTATAAGGGGTCATTAATGAGATAAAAAATAATTTATTCATAGCATAAGGTTATTAAATTGTTCAATTTCTTTAATAGTGAACATTTAATTAACTAAAATCACTAACATTAGATTCCTAAGATTTTCTAATCATTTTACTAGAAATTTTGATATATATTATAAAATAGGTGATTTAATTAGAATTGGTTTAGAGAACTGATACTAATTTCTCACTTGTGAATGTAAGATATTGATAATTAAAGAAGATATATTAATAAGTACATACAATGGATATTAGAGTGAAAATGAAAATACAATATTTAATAAATTGTTACAGAATATCCTAACTTTACTGAATAAATGTACATATGCATACAAAGGTATAGATTTTTAAAGTAATAAAAGACTGAATGTAATAAAATACAGAGCATGAGACATCCATGTTTCTTAAATTCTATTAAAATTTTGAGTCAACATTTAAAAAATATTTATATTTGAAGGATTATAATATTGTGATAAATGAAGTCCTTTACATATTGCTCAATTTGGGTTGATGGGGAGAGCACTAGAAGACACTGTGCAAAACTTATCCCTTGAAAGATATTCTGTTGCAATTTCATAATATCCCATAATGTTATAGCTTTGATTTCCTGCTCATTACAGGATCCAGGATCATCAATATCTAAATAGTACCATACACATACTGCGCTACCTATAAATAAATGTGGAATAAATTAAAGAAGAATCAATTAACAAGCCTATTCTTGTTTAAAGGTCATTTAAGCAATTCTCTGTTCACCAAAATATATACTACTTCAAGTTGATATTATATTAAATGGTTTATGTTAAACAAAATTCTTTGGATATTTAATTCCTGAAATGAAACTCTGTAAAAAATCACTGATTTGTACTGCATGCAAGATACAACATTCCAGTTCATTTTCTCAAAAAACTTGCAACTTATTAGGAGGAAATACCATGCATGCTACTACGTATAATTTACATGAAAAGCCATAAATTCTTTAAGTGTAAAAACATCTGGTATTTAAAAACTTAAAATTTAGAATAATAGAAATTATTCTATTAAGAAAAGATAATATAAACTTCAAGATGAGGAAGAATTAAGTATGTATAATGTTGGCTTCTGATAGATGAGTCAGGAATACAGAAAGTAATACCGGACAAGACAACAGAAAACTATAGGGTGTATTCAGGGAATAGTATTTAATTAACCTGGTTTTATAACTTGAGAGTGACTATAATTTAGCAACCTTATTTTGGGGTAGTATGAGTGGTTTATTTGAAGGGACCGAAGTCAGTGGTGGCAAACTAGTGAGCAAGCAAATACTTCCTCGAGGCAATGAGGCAAGATAGAGAAGTTTTTAACTGCATTAGTGACCTTGTTCGTGAAAACTAATTGATGATTTGCAGCAGTACAGAAATTAAATCACCAAAACTTTGTAAACAATTGATAAAGGAGGAGAAGCTATCGCAAACCTTGAGGTTTTGAAACTTTATGGAAGGTGTCATTTAAGAGAACTAGCTAGAAGAAAAGGGAAAATCTATTTTGGTAGTGGTTGTTGGATTTAATTCTGGTTATGTTGAGTTTGAAGTACTGGGGCGTTAATTTGACTCTAGGATATTTTACACACCTTGGATTTCAAACAGACTTTTACTGAAAATGTCAAGTGATAATTCAGACACA
This sequence comes from Phocoena sinus, assembly GCF_008692025.1. NCBI lineage: Eukaryota > Metazoa > Chordata > Mammalia > Artiodactyla > Phocoenidae > Phocoena > Phocoena sinus. The sequence goes on from NC_045767.1 coordinate 23,671,288, forward strand.
TAGAATTGAACATTATTGCATATTCTTTCTATAATTTTATTTACTCACTTTTATTTCACAGATTGACTCTCTCTAGAGTCTAGACTCCTTTTTTTCAAATTAAGTGACTCAGTGTAAAATGTGGTGTTTGATATTTTAAACTTTAAAATGAACCATTTTAATTGCATGTTTAAATGTTCTATTAACTTTAATTCTAATGAAGTTTCTATAATTACATATTTAATATTTAGTAAATTTATACAGATGTAATGCATTATTGGAAAAAGATTGTGTGAACTAAACAAGAAAATTGTCTTTGAAAATCTGGTCTTAAAAGCAGCACTTCCTATACTTTATTTATTTTTTATATATACATTTTATTCACGTAAGCTATTCTCTCTCTTGGAAATATCTTCCTCCCACTCTTCTCACTCTTCACTCTTTCTTTCAACGCTCAGCTAAAATTAAACTCCTCAGCCATGTTCTCAACAGCCCAGTATAATCTCCTGTTATTTCCTTACTTCATCATGGTTGTCACTTTTTATGATTACATGTCTTCTGATATGGCTATTTCCTAAATCACCACTAGATTGTAAACTCATGAAGCAGAGATTATATCTGTTTTGTTTACAAATATAAAAATACCTAACTTGCTATTTATTTGCAATGGGAATTTATTTTTGAGCGAATGAATGAATACTGGTGGGCAAACCAGTAAAATACAAACTTCATGACCTACTAAGTAATTTATACATCATACACCTGTTCTGATACTTGAATGTCTTATTTCCAAGGATATTAAGCATGTGTGACAGATATGAACAAATTTATCACTACATTTATCTCATATAGCTCAATTTAACTTTGATAAATATATGAATCTCTCAAAATCTGAATACTCCATTTGCAAGCTGCTCTTCATTTCCTTTTAAAATCTTTTACATTAACTATTATGTACCTTCAAATTGGCACTGCCATATTTAAGTGGTTCTAGGTTGTGCCAATGATATGGAAGAGCAGAAGCTTTTTTTGTGACTATTTGGGTTTTATAATTAATTTGAGTGGTTTGAAGTATGGTTTGTTCATGGAGTCATTGGAGAGGAATATTATTAAAAGCCAGATGGCAGCACAGTTTACAAGCCTAGCAGGCACAAAATCGTGTCCTAGTGGAACATTTTTAAAATGGTTTCGTTTCCCCTCAATAATGATCAATTCCAATAATCTCGTTATTTTTGACTTTATAACTGACAAATATATTGCTCACTGAAATTCTATTTGAAAACTTTGAAATAACATTGATCGTTTTGGCAGCAAATTCATTTATCAAAAATATCTTTAGGGCTTCCACGGTGGTGCAGTGGTTGAGAGTCCACCTGCTGATGCAGGGGACGCGGGTTCATGCCCTCGTCCGGGAAGATCCCACATGCCGCGGAGCAGCTGGGCCCATAAGCCATGGCCACTGAGCCTGTGCGTCCGGAGCCCGTGCTCTGCAACAGGAGAGGCCACAACAGTGAGAGGCCCGCGTATCACCAAAAAAAAAAAAAAAAAAACTTTAATGTTTAAATGGGAAATTAAAAGATATCTCAATCAAATTGCTTAAAAAGTAGAAATTCCTAGATATGTTCCTCAAAACTTAATCTTTCTTATTTTACTTTGGTCATTTATTATTTTACTTCATTTATAACAGCTATTTTTAATAATTCATTGTTATTTGAAATCTGCATAGAACCATGTTCTCAAAACATATTCATTTTTATTGTGCATTTATTTAAATACACAGTGTTTGCCATACATGAGCAAAGAACAAATATTCCAATTATGCTATCAAACGGAATCTAAGATTACCTTAATTCAAAGGGTACATTAATTTGGCTAAATTATAAGAGTGTCTTTTAACAAAATATATCACATTGAAGAAAACACATTTTCTTAGAACATTATCTAAGTAAGGTGTTATAGATATGATAACATATAGATATAATCTGAGAAACTTATACAATTGCTTTGGAAAGGAGAAACCAAAACAACTATTCAACAATAAAAAGCAACAAACTATTGTTTCATATTACAACTTGGATTATTATCAAAATAATTATACTGAGTGAAAGAAGCCAGGCAATAAAGAGTAATATACTGCATGGATTCATTTGTATATAACTGTAGAAAATGTGAACTAATCTATACTGGATGAAATCACATCAGTGTTTGCTTGTAGAGGGGAGTTCTGGAAAGGGAGAGAAAAAGGGGCAAAAGGGCACTGCTAGGGTGCTAAATAAGTTCACTATTTTGATTTTGGTGACGGTTTCATGGGTATGTATCAAACTGTACATTTTAAATATGTGCAGCATTATTATGTATCAATTATAACTCAGAAAAGCTACTAAAGTAAATTGAAAATAACTATTATTAATTAATCAACAAATGTTTACTGAAACCTAAGCTTACATGTCTGTAAACATTGAACAATTAAAAGAGGAAAAAGAAGATAGAAAGGTAAGATAAATGTGAGATTTATTAAAAGCTTTATGTGTCAAGTAGTTTTCTAGCACTCTAAAAGCATTATCTTTAGTGTTTATGACAAAATATTTACACAAAATAGGAATTTAACTGAAAATAAATGTAAGAGTTCAGGTTCAAAGTCAAATGTCTCTGAAAACAAATGATTCACCCATGCCCATATATATTTTCAATTTAAAAATATTAAAATAAATTTTTGTACTTATGTTTGAAATTTAATATTTGATCATTTTAAAACATCATAATTTCTATTTAATATGCCAATATCTAATATAGATTGATAGTATCTAAAATAATAATATAAAATTAGATATTTATAAAAATATAGAATTTTATAGAAAAATGTTATGCAAAAAAATGCAAATATAATGTTTGATTCTTTGAAAAGATAGACATAATTGTAAACTCCTAACTAGTCTGGTTATAAAAAAAGAGATTACACAAATTGACAACATCAGGACTGAAATATGAGACAGGTTATCACCATAGATTTTATAGACATTAAAAGGACATTAAGAGAATAATAAGAAGAAAATCTTTAACATCTTAGATGATATGGATAAATTTTTTGAAAAAAATAACTTAAGATAGACATAGTGAAAAACAAGCAGATGTGCTTAGCACCACATAAATACCTAGGCATATTAGTAGGAAATTTTATATTAGATTAAAGCAAGAGCAAATAAACAGTAAAAGAGTTCAGGGAAAAGAGCATGACCAGAGAGAATGACAGATATTTCATATGATATAACAAGAAATCTTATTAATCCTAAATATGTGTGTACCTGACAAGAACTTAAAATTCTGTGAAAGCAAAACTATCATAAACAGAAGGAGAAACAGGAAGAAAAAGTACAATTACTGTTAGTGATTTCAGCACTCCTGACTCAATATATGATATGAAAGACTGGAACCACACTAATAATCAACTTGATCTAAATTACATATATAAAACACTCCATAAAGAACTTCAGAATGTACATTGGTTTAAAGTACACATAGAACATATTACTGATCATAAAACAAGCCTCAATGAAATTAAAAGAAGGAAAAACATACACATGGTATTCCTGGGCAAGATTAAAATCAATCGGAAATTAACAAAAACATAAATCATTCCAAATATTAAGAAATTTAAGAACACACTGTAGGACTTCCCTGGTGGCTCAGTGTTTAATAATCCGCCTGCCAATGCAGGGGACATGAGTTCGAGACCTGGACCAGGAAGATCCCACATGCCGCAGAGCAACTAAGCCCGTGTGCCACAACTGCTGAGCCTGTGCTCTAGAGCCCACGAGCCACAACTACTGAGCCTGCATCCACAACTACTGAAGCCCGTGCACCTAGAGCCTGTGCTCCACAACAAGAGAAGCCACTGCAGCGAGAAGCCCACACACCACAACGAAGAGTAGCCCCCACTCTATGCAACTAGAGAAAGCCCATGCACAACGAAGACCCAATGCAGTCAAAATAAATAAAATTAATTTATAAAACAAAAAAAATAAGTTAAAAAAACACTGTAAAAATGGGTGGTTATGATAAAAATCATAATTAGCAATTTTTGAAAGAGATATGTGAATTCAATAAAACAATGTTTGCAGTAAACACCTAAAGCAGTGCTATGTGCGATATTAAGAAGTAAAATTTTACCATCAGTAATAAAAGATACACATTGATAAGTTAGAAAATGAAGAGAAATATCTAAACAGAGCAGATAAAAGGAAAGAAATATTAAAGAACAGAAATAAATAAAAGAAAAAACTGACTAAATAGAGTGGGAGGCAGTATGCTAAGAAGAGCATCAAGGCTCCTATCCCTTGTGTACATGTCCTGGAATGAGTTCATAGATTAGAGAAAAATGATTAAAAACATGGATTCATTTTTATATCCAAATTATTTTGCTTTTTACTCAGGTAAAGAAGAAACAAAAATAACCCTCTATATGGATCTGTTTGTACTATCCTCACCCTGCACTTTCATTAAACAGTTAGAATGTATGTAATGCATAAACTGCCAACTTTGAACGCCTTGTTGGAATATTTGAAGATTTTGTTTCAGAAAACAACCGGTGGAATTTATGTGACTTTATTTAATTGTTTAATTCCATTTCATCTCAGTGGAGAAACCATTTAGGAAAACCAGCTTTCATCTAAATAAATTTATCCTTAAATTTTTTTTTTTTTAATTTCTGGTGCAAGCTTAGATGTAGGAGCTTGAGCAAATTGAAAAATAATATTTTTTCTTCTGAGAGAGCAAGAGCATGTACATTATCCTGACAGTTATATGAAAAGAGAAATTAAAGTAATATTTTACAGCTTAAAAAAGTAGAAAGTCATATTAAAAAGCAATGGTAAATAAATTTAGGTTAACTGTATTATGTTTATTTGTCTCATAATTTTTGAATATAATTGAAAATAAATATGTAATTTAGTTATTAAATGCTTGAGTAAAAGTGTTATAATATTTTAAATTGCTCTTAAAATAATGGTCAAAATATTTGTTTTGAAATCCAATTAACTTTAATAAAGAAATTTGGGGAGAAATATTTCAGAACTTTCAAAAAAAATTTTTTTTAAATAATCACATTCATTTTGCAATAGAGAAATTTCCTTATAAAGGGATCTAGATGGGAGAGAGTAGAAAGTAGTACTCATTTATGACTTTAATTTTTTTGAAGAGATACCAAGATTTATCAATACTACATAAGATATGTTCTAGTACATCTGACTCTTCATACCGACCCTTACTTCATAGCACACACTTCTAACTGTTCCTTGTGTTTTTCTCATAAGCAAAGCTTCTTTCTTTGAAGGAAAATATACAGTGGGATTGTAGAGATATTATTCTTGAACAAATAAGTAATAATCAAGGGAGAAAGAGTCAAGAAAGGGCCTTGATTTAGCAATTTTTCCTGAGGGAACCAGGGTAAAGAATATAAAAATAAGGAGCAATAAGAAAAAAGTGTTTCAAGAGTTAGATGTTTCTCATATATGACATTGACCTATTTATTGTCTACATTAATATAAGAAAAATTATAATTGTTTATTATCCATAATGTTAAAGCTTTAGTGGCTTCTGTAAGAGAACACATGTATCAAGGTAGTAATTCAAGCTACAATGAAATAGTTCTTTTTTTTTAATGTAGACAATAATTCTAAGGAATATGGAAAAGATACATGGGTGGATGTCATCTCAGATACTGTCTTCTGATAATATGCGGACAGAGCACATTAATAAATAATTTAGCCAAACTCTAGAAAATTTCTATTTAAAATCTCTAGATGAAGAAAATGGAAAGAAGGAGGGCAGAAAGACACTGAGAGGCACTGCCCTTACCTGGATATTTATCCAAAGTCTCTGTAGCCCAGAATCTAATAGAATAAAGGAAGTATAATAAAACCAGTTAGATTAATAAACTCTTAGCAAAACCTTTGTTTTTTCAATATAAATGTACTAGTTTCTTTGAGCTAGTAAAATAAATTGCTTGACAAATGCTGCACTAATCAGAAAAAAAAAACAGGACAAAAAATGCAAATCTTTGTGGAACTCTATTATGTTTTAAGGCTTGTGTCTATTTTTTTTCAGATACAGTATTTAAAGTATTCTAAAACATGCATACATTTATGAATCCATTTGAAGATTCCTTGTTTATTTTGCCTTAATTAAGAATATTTTTGTATTTTGTAGGTACAAAAAAGGAACACTAGGAAGAATGACAGATGGGCGAGATACAGCTTGCTAGAAGACTTTTGGCCAGTATCTACGGGCCCTTCCACAGAGGCATGGTAGTGAGGGGTGTAACACTGCAAGATAAAGTGCCAGATCTTGCAACAGAAATGATTTAAAAGTGGATTTTCTAGTGAACAGTATAAGTGTCCTTCCCTAGCCAAAATAATGCTGTGAAACCATCGTATTTTTTTTGCTGAATATATAACTGACATTTGTGACAAGCTAGCTTTTGTTACTGCTAGAAACATGTATCTTCAATATTATTGTTCTATATTTATATGATTAATGGTCAAACTGCAAGACTCAGAAGACATGGTAACAGTCCACTTTGTCACAAAAGCTTTCATTTGAAAGCACTTTTACTTTTTTTTAGACAAAAACAAGTCTTTCTTGTCAATAGAATGACAGAAACAAAAGTGGAAGGTTTACCCAGATCTGATCTAAAATGTTTGTATTATTTTGCAACACACAAGTTAGCTGAACTGTGCATTATAATATGGCTCTGAATGCAGTTCTTCTTCACCTTTTTGACTATGGGGCCATTCATGTGTTCCCCTAAAATTATAAATATATTGACTTTCAACCACTAATATGTGAATAATGGGTGAATTGTATGAATTTGCATTCTGCATGTAAAATACATATTTTTACTATTTCCTGTAGCATGGGAAATAATTTAAGAATATTTATAATTATGATATATGTGTAAATGATGGCTAACTTATGGAATTTGCCTGAACTTTTATACTGTTCATATTTTGATCTAATGAAAAATCAATTTAGTATGACCGGAATGTACCCCAGGCTTATTCTATCCAGACAGTAAATAGTAGCATTTATATGTCAAACTTTGAGCCTAGTGATTAATATGTTCATCAAGTTAGATTTATCATTTATTAAATGATCTGAAATTGGAGATTAGTATTTTAATTATTTATAAATTTTAATCTAAATACATGGGGAAGAAGTGATTTCTGTCTCCAGAGATAGACGGTCTTAAGTATCCTTTTAGTAACTATGTCACCTCCTGCATGTTAGTATCTCTAAGCTTCAGTTTCCTCATCAGTAAAAATAGAACTAATGAAATTACTTCTGATAATTTCTGTGGGAATTAAAATAATCTGCATAAAATAATAGCATATCTCCTTGCACATAGAAGGAGCTCAATTAATTTAGCTCATTAAATTTAGCTATTAACTCAGATTTAGACTCAAGAACTTTGTACTTGGTGAGTTCTGAAGAGTTCTTTTTAAAATAAAAAGTTTTCTTAATTTACCTTCATAAAATAGAGATCGTCATAAGTCTTTTTTTCTCCCATGTTCATATATTTGCCTATAGACTCATTCATTGAACAAATATTTAGTATCTAATTCCCTACACTGGCATTCTATGCCTCCTAGCTTTTTTCTGACTTTAATCTAAACACTTTAGTGTTCTACCTATAGGGAATGTAAGTGCTGGTCATGCTGATGTCTACATACCTGCATAGAAGATATGATATTTTTCACTGTAAATAAAATTTACATTTGAAAATATGTCTCAATTTTTAAAAGTCTGGTATATTCCCAAATTGTGCAAAGCTGAGGACCAACCCCTGGATCTAATTAAATCTATCAAAGTAAATAACCTGCCTAAATATTAGGCAGATTTTCCTGGTAATATTACAACCTCACATAATGTCCTTTGTTCACATTGAAGTGTGAATGATTTAAACATTCTTATTTAAAAATTAAGAATAACTTAAGCTTTTACTAATGATGAGAAGGTAATAACATTCCTAAAAGATCTAATCAAAGGGACAAGGCACCTGGGACACCCCAGCACATACCCACTTCAGCTCCAGCCATCCCGCCAAAGTGACCTCCATGCAGCATGGCCTGAGACCCCATGGCCTACACCCACTTGAACTCCAGCTATCCTTCCATGGAGGACACAGCAACACAGTTGTATTCTCCAACACAGCATGCCACAGGAAACCCCCCCCCCCAAGCCCATGCTTGCTCTAGCCATAGCTTTCATGTCAGGCATCTCTGTGTGGCATACCCCAGGATCCCCCAGTCCCTGCCCACTCCACCTCCAGCCATTCTGTCAAGGCGGCCCAGAATAGGGAGTTTACACAAGGGATGCTCCTATACGAGCCCATGTCTTCAAGACCAGAAGAGGTAGCAATTTCACCTAATTCATAGAAACAAAGACAGAAAGTCAAACAAAATAAATATATAGGAGAATATATTCCAAAGTAAAGAACAAAATATAACCATAGGAAAAAATAATCCTTAATGAAAAAGATAATTCGTAATATAAAGAGTTCAGAATGATAGTCATAAAGATGTTCACCAAATTTGGGAGAAGAATTGAGGAACATAGTGAGGACTCCAACAAAGAGTTAGAAAATATAAAAAAGAACCAATAAGAGCTGAATAATATGATAAAAGAAATGAAAAGTATACTAGAAGGAATCAGCAGCAGGCTAAATGATACAGAAAAATAGAACAGCAATATGGAGATAAAATAGTGAAAATCACCCAATCAGAGCAGCAAAAAGAAAAAAGAATTTTAAAAAATAAGGATAGTTTAAGGGATGTCTAGGACAGCACCAACTCTACTAACAGTCACATGATGGGGATCAGAATGAGAAGAAAGAGAGAAAGCAGCAGAAAATGTCTGAAGAAATAATGGCTAAAAACTCTCCTAACCTGGGGAAACAAATATCCAGGTCCAGGAAGCATGAAGTTGCAAACAGGATAAACCCAAAGAGATCCACACTGAGACATATCATAATTAAAATGACAAAAAAATAGAGAATTTTAAAGGCAGCAACAGAAAAACAACTAGTCACATACGAGGAAAATCCCATGAAGCTATTAGCTGATTTTTCAGCAGAAATTTTGCAGGACATAAGAGAGTGGCTTAATATATATTTAAAGTGCTGAAAGGAAAAAAAAAAAACCTTACAAACAAGAACACTCTACCCAGCAAAGTTATTACTCAAAATCAAAGGAGAGATAGTTTCCCAGACAAGTAAAAACTAAAGGAGTTCATCACCACTAAACCAGCCTTACAAGAAATGTTTAAGGGTCTTTTTTAAACATAAAGAGGGTCATTACTAGAAATAAGAAAATACATGAAAGGAAAATATCACAGGTAAAGGCAAATATACAGTAAAAGCAGTGGATCAGCCACTTTAAAAGCTACTATGAAGGTTAAAAGACAAACGTAGTAAAATCAATTATAATTACAATTAGTTAAGAGATACACAAAATAAAAAAGATGTAAAATATGACATCAGAAGCATAAAACCTGGGGGGAGAATAAAAAAATATAGTGTTTCTAGAATGCATTCAAACCTAAGCAACTATTAGCTTAAAATAAAAAATATATATATGAAAATCATGAAAAACAAAAACCTACAACAGATAAACAAAAATAAAGTGAAAAGAACCCAAATGTAACACTAAAGAAAATCATGAAACCATAAGGGAAGAAACTAGGAGAAGAAAGAAACAGAGAAGGACTACAAACATGAGCAGAAAACTGTCAATAAAATAAGTATATACCTATCAATAAGCATTTTAAATGTAAGTAGACTAAATGTACCAATAAAAAGACATAGGATAGATGAATGAATTGAAACAAACAAAACCAAGTCCCATTTATACACTGCCTAAAAGAGACACATTTCAGAAGAAAGGACAGACACAGACAGAAAGTGAAGATATGGAACAAGATATACTATACAAGAGGAAATGAAAAGAAAGTTAGAGTAGCTATACTTATATCAGACTAAATAAGACTTTAAAACAAATACTGTTCTAAAAGAGAAGATATTACATGATGAAGTCAATACAAGAAGGGGATATGACATTCATAAATATTTATGAACCTAATATTTTATATATATATATAAATTACGTATTTATAAATAATAAAGCAAATATCCACAGATATAAAGGGGAATTTGACAATAATAAAATAATAGTAAGGGATCTTAATAACCCACTTACATTCAGACAGAAATTTAATGAGGAAACATTGGCCTTAAATGACACATTGGACCAGATAAACAATAAATATATATAAAACATTCCATCCAAAGCCTGCAGAATACAATTTCTTTTCAAATGCACATGAAACACTCTCCAGGAGATCATAGGTTAATCCACAAAACAAGTCTCAATAAATTTTAAAATGCTGAAATCATATCAAACACTTTTTTCTGACCAAAACAGTATGGAGCTAGAAATCAGTTACAAGAACAAACCTGGGAAAAACCCCACAAGCCTGTGGGGACTAAGGAACATGCTACTAAACAACCAATGGGACAATGAAGAAATCAAATATGATACCAAAAAATACCTTGAGACAAATTAAAGTGGAAAGAAAACTTTCCAAAATCTATGGGATGCAGCAAAAGCAGTTATAAGAAGGAAGTGCACAGTAATACAAGTTTATCTCAAGAAATAAGAAAAACCTCAAACAATCTAACTTCATACCTAAAGGAACTAGAAAAAGAAGAAAAAACAAAGCCCAAACTTAATACTAGTAGAGAAATAATAAATGTCAGTCTGTAAATAAATAAAATAGAGACTGAAAAAAACAATAGAAAGATCAATGAAACTAAGAGTCGGTTCTTTGAAAGCACATACAAAATTAATAGACCTAAAGACAGACTCATCAAGAAAAAAAAAGAGGGCTCAAAATCATAAATGAAAGAAGTTACAACTGATACCACAGAAATAATCATAGGAGACTACTATAACAATTATATACCAAATAAATTGGGCAACATAGGAGAAATGGACAAATCCCCAAAACATACAATCTTAGAAGAAACAGAAAATCTGAAGAGACCAATTACTAGTAATTAAATTGGATCAGTAATCAAAATAACTCAAAACAAATTAAAGTCCAGAACCAGAAAGATTTACAGGTGAATTCTAGCAAACATTTAAAGAAGAGTTAATCCTTCTCAAAATATTCCAAAAAACTGAAGAGAGAAGAATGCTCCCAGACTCATTCTATGAAGCCAGCATTGCCCTGATACCGAAACCAGACAAAAAGACTCCAAATAAAGAAAAAATTACAGGCCAATATACTTAATGAACAAAGATCCACAATTCCTCAACAAAATATTAGCAAACTGAATTCAACAGTACATTAAAATGATCATATGCCACAATCAAGTGGCGTTTATTCAAGAAATGCAAAGATGGTTCAATATCCATAAATCATTCAATGTGATACACTATATTAACAAAACAAAGGATAAAAACCATATGATCTGTGTCATAGATGCACAAAGAGCATTTGACAAAATTTCACATCCATTCATGATAAAAGCTCTCAACATAGTAGATATAGTGTGAATGTATCTTAACATGATAAGGGCTATATATGACAAACCCAGAACTAAAAATATATTCAATGATGAAAACCTGAATACTTTTCCTCTAAGACTAGGAACTAGAGAAGAATGCCCACTCTTGCTACTTTTATCGAACACGGTGTTGGAAATCCTAGCCACAGGAATCAGACAAGAAAAAGATATAAAAGGCATTCATTTTGGGAGAGAAGAATTAAACCTGTCACTATTTGCAGATAACATGAATATATATATATATATCCTAAAGACTCCACAAAAAAATTCTTAGAATACATGAACTCTGAAGAAACTAGGGTAGGACCAAGATGGCGGAGTAGAAGGACGTGCTTTCACTCCCTCTTGTGAGAACTCCAGAATCACAACTAGGCGCTGGACAATCATTGACAGGAAGACACGGAAACTCACCAAAAAAGATACCCCACATCCAAAGACAAAGGAGAAGCCACAATGAGATGGTAGGAGGGGTGCAATCACAGTAAAATCAAATCCCATAACTGCTGGGTGGGTGACTCACAGACTGGAGAACACTTATACCACAGAAGTCCACCCACTGGATTGAAGGTTCTGAGCCCCACAACAGGCTTCCCAACCTGGGGGTCCGGCAAGGAGAGGAGGAATTCCAGAGAATCAGACTTTGAAGCTTAATGGGATTTGACTGCAGGATTTTGACAAGACTGGGGGAAAGAGAGACTCCACTCTTGGAGGGCACACACAAAGTAGTGTATGCATCGGGACCCAGGGGAAGGAGCAGTGACCACGGGAGACTGAACCAGACCAACCTGCTAGTATTGGAGGGTCTCCTGCAGAGGCGGGGGGTGGCTGTGGCTCACGGCGGGGACAAGGACACTGGCAGCAGAAGTTTTGGGAAGTACTGCTTGGCGTGAGCCCTCCCAGAGTCTGTCATTAACCCCACCAAAGAACCCAGGTAGGCTACAGTGTTGGGTTGCTTCAGGCCAAAAAACCAACCGGGAGGGAACCCAGCTCCACCCATCAACAGTGAAGCGGATTAAAGTTTTACTGAACTCGGCCCACCAGAGCAACAGTCAGCTCTACCCACCACCAGTCCCTCGCATCAGGAACTTACACAAGCCTCTTAGATAAGCTCATCCACCAGAGGGCAGACAGCAGAAGCAAGAACTACAATCCTGCAGCCTGCGGAACAAAAACCACATTCACAGAAAGATAGACAAGATGAAAAGGCAGAGGGCTATGTACCAGATGAAGGAACAAGATAAAACCCCAGAGAAACAACTAAATGAAGTGGAGATAGGCAATCTTCCAGAAAAGGAATTCAGAATAATGATAGTGAAGATGATCCAGGATCTCAGAAAAAGAATGGAGGCCAAGACTGAGAAGATGAAAGAAATGTTTAATAAAGACCTAGAAAAATTAAAGAACTAACAAACAGATGAACAAGACAATAACTGAAATGAAAACTACACTAGAAGGAATCAATAGCAGAATAACTGAGGCAGAAGAACAGATAAGTGTCCTGGAAGACAGAATGGTGGAATTCAATGCTGCAGAACAGAATAAAGAAAAAAGAATGAAAAGAAATGAACACAGCCTAAGAGACCTCTGGGACAACATTAAATGCAACAACGTTCACATTATAGGGGTCCCAGAAGGAGAAGAGAGAGAGAAAGGATCCAAGAAAATATTTGAAGAGATCATAGTCGAAAACTTCTCTAACATGGGAAAGGAAATAGCCACCCAAGTCCAGGAAGCACAGGGAGTCACATGCAGGATAAACCCAAGGAGAAACACACCGAGACACATAGTAATCAAATTGGCAAAAATTAAAGACAAAGAAAAATTACTGAAAGCACGAAGCTAAATATGACAAATAACATACAAGGGAACATCCATAAGGTTAACAGCTGATTTCTCAGCAGAAACTCTACAAGCCAGAAGCGAGTGGCATGATATACTTAAAGTGATGAAAGGGAAGAACTTACAACCAAGATTACTCTACCCAGCAAGGATCTCATTCAGATTCAATGGAGAAATCAAAAGCTTTACAGACAAGCAAAAGCTAGGAGAATTCAGCACCATCAAACCAGCTCTACAACAAATGCTAAAGGAACTTCCCTAAGTGGGAAACACAAGAGAAGAAAGAGACCTACAAAAACAAACACAAAACAATTAAGAAAATGGTCATAGGTACATACATATCGATAATTACCTTAAACGTGAATGGATTAAAAGCTCCAACCAAAAGACACAGGCTTGCTGAATGGATACAAAAACAACACCCATATATATGCTGTCTACAAGAGACCCACTTCAGACCTAGGGACACATACAGACTGAAAGTGAGGGGATGGAAAAAGATATTCCATGCAAAAGGAAATCAAAAGAAAGCTGGAGTAGCAACACTCATATCAGATAAAATAGACTTTAAAATAAAGGATGTTACAAGAGATAAGGAAGGACACTGCCTAATGATCAAAGGATCAATCCAAGAGGAAGATATAACAATTATCAATATATATGCACCCAACATAGGAGCACCTCAATACATAAAGCAACTGCTAACAGCAATAAAAGAGGAAATCGACAGTAACACAAAAATAGTGGGGGACTTTAACACCTCACTTACACCAATGGACAGATCATCCAAAATGAAAATAAATAAGGAAAAAGAAGCTTTAAATGACACAAAAGACCAGATAGATTTAATTGATATTTATAGGACATTACATCCAAAAACAGCAGATTAAACGTTCTTCTCAAGTGCACTTGGAACATTCTCCAGAATAGATCACATCTTGGGTCATAAATCAAGCCCCAGTAAATTTAAGAAAATTGGAATCATATCAAGCATCTTTTCTGACCAAAACACTATGAGATTAGAAATGAATTACAGGGGAAAAAACGTAAAAAACACAAACACATGGAGGCTAAACAATACGTTACTAAATAACCAAGAAATCACTGAAGAAATCAAAGAGGAATTCAAAAAATACCTAGACACAAATGACAATGAAAACACGACGATCGAAAACCTACGGGATGCAGCAAAAGTAGTTCTAAGAGGGAAGTTTATAACTATACAAGCCTGCCTCAATAAAGAAGAAATATCTCAAGTAAACAATCTAACCTTATATTTAAAGGAACTAGAGAAAGAAGAAGAAATAAAACCCAAAGTTAGCAGAAGGAAAGAAATCGTCAAGATCAAAGCAGAAATAAATGAAATAGAAACAAAGAAACCAATAGCAAAGATCAATAAAACTAAAAGCTGGTTCTCTGAGAAGATAAACAATATTGATAAACCATTAGCCACACTCATCAAGAAAAAGAGGGAGAGGACTCAAATCAATAAAATTAGAAATGAAAAAGGAGAAGTTACAACAGACACTGCAGAAATACAAAGCATTCTAAGGGACCAATACAAGTAACTCTATGCCAATAAAATGGACAACCTGGAAGAAATGGACAAATCCTTAGAAAGGTATAACCTTCCAAGACGGAAGCAGGAAGAAATAGAAAATATGAACAGACCAATCACAAGTAATGAAATTGAAACTGTGATTAAAAATCTTCCAACAAACAAAAGTCCAGGACCAGATGGCTTCACAGGTGAATTCTATGAAACATTTAGAGGAGTTAACACCCATTTTCTCAACCTCTTCCAAAAAATTGCAGAGGAAGGAACACTCCCAAACTCATTCTATGAGGCCACCATCACCCTGATACCAAAACCAGACAAAGATACTACAAAAAAAGAAAATTACAGACCAATATCACTGATGAATATAGATGCAAAAATCCTCCACAAAATACTAGCAAACAGAATCCAACAACACATTAAAAGGATCATACACCATGATCAAGTGGGATTTATCTAAGGGATGCAAGGATTCTTCAATATACGCAAATCAAACAATGTGATACACCATATTAACAAATTGAAGAATCAAAACCATATGAACCTCTCAATAGATGCAGAAAAGTTTGACAAAATTCAACACCCATTTATGATTATAACTGTCCAGAGTGTGGGCATAGAGGGAACCTACCTCAACATAATAAAGGCCATTTACAAAAATCCCACAGCAAACATCATTCTCAATGGTGAAAAACTGAAAACATTTCCTCTAAGATCAGGAACAAGACAAGGATGTCCACTCTCACCACTATTATTTAACATAGTTTTGGAAGTCCGAGCCATGGCAATCAGAGAAGAAAAAGAAATAAAAGGAAGCTAAATTGGAAAAGAAGAAGTAAAACTGTCACTGTTTGCAGATGACATGTTATTATGACAGAGAATCCTAAAGATGCTACCAGAAAACTACTAGAGCTAATCAATGAATTTGGTAAATTGCAGCATACAAAATTAATGCACAGAAATCTCTTGCATTCCTACAAACTAATGATGAAAAATCTGAAAGAGAAATTAAAGAAACACTCCCATTTACCATTGCAACAAAAATGGGTAGGAATAAACCCACCTAGGGAGACAAAAGACCTGTATGCAGAAAACTATAAGACACTGATGAAAGAAATTAAAGATGATACCAACAGAGGGAGAGATATACCATGTTTTTGGATCAGAAAAATCAATATTGTGAAAATGACTAAACTACCCTAAGCAATCTACAGATTCAATTCAATCCCTATCAAATTACCAATGGCATTTTTTATGGAGCTAGAAAAAGAAATCTTAAAATTTGTATGGAGACACAAAGGACCCCGAATAGACAAAGCAGTCTTGAGGGAAAAAAACGGAGCTGGAGGAATCAGACTCCCTGACTTCAGACTATATTTCAAACTACAGTAATCACGACAATACGGTATGGCACAAAAACAGAAACATAGATTAATGGAACAAGATAGAAAGCCCAGAGATAAACCCACACACCTATGGTCAACTGATCTATGACAAAGGAGGCGAGGATATACAGTGGAGAAAAGACCGTCTCTTCAATAAGTGGTGCTGGGAAAACTGGACAGCTACATGCAAAATAATGAAATTAGCACACTCCCTAAAACCATACACAAAAATATACTCAAAAATGGATTCAAGACCTAAATGTAAGATCAGACACTATAAAACTTTAGAGGAAAACATAGGCAGAACAGTCTATGACATAAATCAAAGTAAGGTCCTTTCTGACTCACCTCCTAGAGAAATGGAAATAAAAAGAAAAATAAACAAATGGGACCTAATGAAACTTAAAAGCTTTTGCAGAGCAAAGGAGGCCATAAACAAGATGAAAAGACAGCCCTCAGAATGGGAGAGAATATTTGCAAACAGATCAATGGACAAAGGATTAATCTCCAAAATATATAAACAACTCATGCAGCTCAATATTAAAGAAACAAACAACCCAATCCGAAAATAGGCAGAAGACTTAAATAGACACTTCTCCAAAGAAGTCATACAGATGGCCAAGAAGCACATGAAAAGCTGCTCAACATCACTAATTACTAGAGAAATGCAAATCAAAACTACAATGAGGTATCACCTCACACCAGTTAGAATGGACATCATCAGAAAATCTACAAACAACAAATGCTGGAGAGGGTGTGGAGAAAAGGGAACCCTTTTGCACTGTTGGTGGGAATGTAAATTGATACAGCCACTATGGAGAACAGTATGCAGGTTCCTTAAAAAACTAAAAATAGAATTACTATATGACCCAGCAATCCCACTACTGGGCATATACCCAGAGAAAAACATAATTCAAAAAGACACATGCACCCTAATGTTCATTGCAGCACTATTTACAATAGCCAGGTCATGGAAGCAACCTAAATGCCCATTGACAGACGAATGGATAAAGAAGATGTGGTACATATATACAATTGAATACTACTCAGCCATAAAAAAGAATGAAATTGTGTCATTGGTTGAGACGTGCATTGACCTAGAGACTGTCATACAGAGTGAAGTAAGTCAGTAAGAAAAAAACCAATATATTAACGCATGTATGTGGAACCTTGAAAAATGGTACACATGAACTGGTTTGCAGGTCAGAAGCTGAGACACAGATATAGAGAACAAATGCATGGACACCAAGGGGGGAAAGCTGCAGGGGATGGGGATGGTGTTGTGATGAACTGGGCGACTGGGATCGACATGTATACACTGATGTGTATAAAATTGATGACTAATAAGAACCTGCTGCATAAAACAATATATATAATAAAATTAAAAAAAAAAGAATAAATGAATTGTGTAAAGTCACAGATATCAAAATTAATAAACAGAAATCTGTTGCATTTCTATACACTAATAATAATCTATCATAAAGAGAAATTAATAAAACAATTCCATTTACAATTGCTTCAAAAAGAATAGAATGCCTAGTAATAAATTTGACCAGGGATGTGAAAGATCTATACTCTGAAAACTGTAAGACACTGATGCTAGGATGTAAACTCAACATAAATAAATGGAAAGGTAACATGCTCATGAATTTGAGGAATTAATATTTTTAAAATATCCATACTACTCAAGTCAATCTACAGATTCAATGCAATCCCTATGAGAATATCTATGGTATTTTTTGCAGAACTAGAACAAATAATTCTAAATTTGTATAGAACTAAGAAAGAACACAAACAGCAAAAGTAGTCTTGAGAAAGAAGAACAAAGCTAGAAATACCATGCTTCCTGATTTCAAACTATACTACAAAGCAATACTAATCAAGACTGTATGGTACTGACACAAAAACAGACACAAAGATCAATGGAACAGAAGAGAGAGTTCAGAAATAAATCCATGGATATGGCCAATTAAACTGCAACATAGGGGACAAGAGTCTACAATGGGGAAAAGAGTTTCTTCAACAGATGGTTTGGGGAAAACTGGAGAACTACATTGAAAAGAATGAAATTAGGCCTTTTTTTTACACCATATATAAAGATAAACTCAAATGGATTAAGATTTAAACGTAAGACCTGAAACCATAAAATGTCCAGAAGAAAACTTAAGCAGTAAGCTCTTTGACATTGGTCTTAGCAATATATTTTTGGATCTGTTTTCAGGCAAGAAAAGCAAAAGCAAAAATTAAAAAAGGGGACTACATCAAAATAAAAAGCTTTTACACAGCAGCAAAGCAAACCATTAATAGAACAAAAAGCCACTTACTGCATGGGAGAAAATACATGCAATAAAAGGTTAATATCCAAAATATATAAAGAGCTCATACAACTCAACATAAGAAAAATGACAGGGACTTCCCTGGTGGTGCAGTGGTTAAGAATCCGCCTTCCAATGCAGGAGATATGGGTTTGAGCCCTGGTCCGGGAAGATCGCACATGCTGTGGATTAATTAAGCCCATGCATCACAACTACTGAACCTGCAGTCTAGAGCCCTCAAGCTACAACTACTGAAGTCCAGGCACCTAGAGTCCATGCTCAGCAACAAGAGAAGCCATCATAATGAGAAGCTTGTGCACTGCAATGAAGAGCAACCCCTGTTAACCTAAACTAGGGAAAGCTCGTGCACAGCAACAACACAGACAAAAATTTAAAAAATAAAAAAATGAATTTATTAAAAAACACACAAACAATCCAATTTAAAAATGG
This sequence comes from Phocoena sinus, assembly GCF_008692025.1. NCBI lineage: Eukaryota > Metazoa > Chordata > Mammalia > Artiodactyla > Phocoenidae > Phocoena > Phocoena sinus. The sequence continues at coordinate 23,690,437 of NC_045767.1, forward strand.
ACAGAGGCTCTGAATAGACTTTTTTCCAAAAAAGACATCCAGATGGCCAACAGGCACGTGAAAAGATGTTCAACATCACTAATCATCAGGGAAATGCAAATCAAAACCTCAGTGATGGGCTTCCCTGGTGGCGCAGTTGTTGTGAGTCCGCCTGCCGATGCAGGGGACGCGGGTTCGTGCCCCAGTCTGGGAGGATCCCACGTGCCGCGGAACGGCTGGGCCCATGAGCCATGGCCGCTGAGCCTGCACATCCGGAGCCTGTGCTCCACAATGGGAGAGGCCACGACAGTGAGAGGCCCGCATACCACAAAACAAACAAACAAAAAACCTCAGTGAGATATCATCTCACACCTTGCAGATTTGCTACTATCAAAAAGATAAGAAATGGGGAGACCTTCAAGATGGCAGAGGAGTGAGATGTGGAGATTGCCTTCCTCCCTACAAATACATGAGAAATACATCTACTTGTAGAACAACTCCTACAGGACACATACTGAACACTGGCAGAAGATCTCAGACTTCCCAAAAGGCAAGAAACTCCCCATGTACGTGAGTAGGGCAAAAGAAAACACAGAGACAAAAGAATAAGGATGCGACCTGCACCACTGGGAGGGAGCTATGAAGGAGGAAATGTTTCCACACACTAGGAAGCCCCTTCACTGGCGGAGACAAGGGTGGCGGGAGGGAAGCTTCAGAGCCATGGAGGAGAGTGCAGCAACAGGGGTGCTGAGGGCAAAGTGGAGAGATTCCCGCACAGAGGATTGGTGCCGACCAGCTCTCACCAGCCCAAGAGGCTTGTCTGCTCACGTGCCTGGGCGGGTGGGGGCTGGGAAGTGAGGCGCCGGCTTTGGAGGTTGGGTTCCAGGTAGAGGACTGGGGTTGGCTGTGTGAACACAGCCTGAAGGAGGCTAGTGCACCACAGCTAGCTGGGAAGGAGTCCAGGAAAATGTCTGGACCTGCCTAAAAGGCAAGAGACCATTGTTTCAGGGTACACCTTTACAGACAAGCAAAAGCTAATTCAGCACCACCAAACCAGCATCACAACAAATGCACAAGGAGAGGGGATTCAGAGCACCGCCTAAAGGAGCTCAAGCCGTGGCTATCAGCGCGGACCCCACAGAGGAGGAGCATGAAATGCTAAGGCTGCTACTGCAGCCACCAAGAAGCCTGTGTGCAAGCACAGGTCACTATCCACACCTCTCCTCCTGGGAGCCTGTGTAGCCTGCCACTGCCAGAGTCCTGAGATCCAGGTACAACTGCCCTGGGAGAACACATGGTGTGGCTCAGGCTGGTGCAACATCATGTTGGCCTCTGCCACCACAGACTCGCCCCACATTCCATACCCCTTCCTCCTTCCAGCCTGATTGAGCCAGAGCCACCTAATGAGCTGTTACTTTAACCCCATCCTGTCTGAGCGAAGAACAGACACCCTCAGGCGACCTACAGGCAGAGGCGGACCAAATCCAAAGCTGAACCCCAGGAGCTGGGCGAACAAAGAAGAGAGGTCAGAGAAAATATTTGAACAGATTATAGTTGAAAACTTCCCTAATATGGGAAAGGAAATAGTTGATCAACTCCAGGAAGCACAGAGAGTCCCACACAGAATAAATCCAAGGAGAAACTTGCCAAGACGCATATTAATCAAACAATCAAAAATTAAATACAAAGAAAAAATATTAAAAGCAGCAAGGGAAAACCAACAAATAACATACAAGGGAATCCCCATAAGGTTAACAGCTGGTCTTTCAGCAGAAATTCTGCAAGCCAGAAGGGAGTGGCAAGACATATTTAAAGTGATGAAAGGGAAAAGCCTACAACTAAGATTAATCTACCCAGCAAGGAACTCATTCAGATTCGACAGAGAAATTGAAACCTTTACAGACAAGCAAAATCTAAGAGAATTCAGCACCACCAAACCAGCTTTACAACAAATGCTAAACTTCTCTAGGCAGGAAGCACAAGAGAAGGAAATGATCTACAATAAAAAACCCAAAACAATTAAGAAAATGGTAATAGGAACATACATATCGATAATTACCTAAAATGTAAATTGATTAAAATCTCTAACCAAAAGACATAGACTGGCTGAATGGATACCAAACAGGACCCATATATCTGCTGTCTATAAGAAACCCACTTCAGACCTAGGGACACATACAGACTGAAAGTGAGGTTGTGGAAAAAGATACTCCATGCAAATGGAAATCAAAAGAAAGCTGGAGTAGCCATACTCATATCAGATAAAGTACACTTTAAAATAAAGAATGTTACAAGAGATAAGGAAGGACACTGCCTAATGATCAAGGGATCAATCCAAGAAGAAAATATAACAGTTGTAATATTTATGCACCCAACATAGGAGCATCTTAATACATAAGGCAAATGCTAACAGCCATAAGAGGAGAAATCGACAGGAATACGATGATAGTAGGGGACTCTAACACCCCACATTCACCAATGAACAGGTAATCCAAAATGAAAATAAATAAGGAAACACAAGCTTTAAATGATGCATTAAGCAAGATGGACTTAATTGATATTTATAGGACATTCCATCCCAAAACAACAGAATACATTTTCTTCTCAAGTGCTCATGGAACATTCTCTAGGATAGATCATATCCTGGGTCACAAATCAAGCCCTGGTAAATTTAAGAAAATTGAAATCATATTAAGTATCTTTTCCTACCACAATGCTATGAGACCAGATATCAATTACAGGAAAAAAATCTGTAAAAAATACAGATACATGGAGGCAAAACAATACACTAATTAATAACCAAGAGATCACTGAAGAAATCAAAGAGAAAATAACTAGAAAAAATTACAATGAAAACATGATGACCCAAAACCTACGGGATGCAGCAAAAGCAGTTCTAAGAGAGAAATTTATACCAATACAATCCTACCTCAAGAAACAAGAAACATCTCAAATAAACATCCTAACCTTACACTTAAAGAAATTAGAAAAATAAGAACAAAATAACCCCAAAGTTAGAAGAAGGAAAGAAATCATAAAGATCAGATCAGAAATATATGAAAAAGAAATGAAGGAAAAAATAGCAAAGACCAATAAACCTAAAAGCTGGTTCTTTGAGAAGATAAACAAAACTGACAAAGCATTAGTCAGGCTCATCAAGAAAAAAAGGAAGAAGACTCAAATCAATAGAACTAGAAATGAAAAAGGAGAAGTAACACCTGACACTGCAGAAATACAAAGGATCATGAGAGATTACTACAAGCAACTATATGCCAATAAACTGAACAACCTGAAAGGAAAGGACAAATTCTTAGAAAAACACAACCTTCTGAGACACTGAACCAGGAAGAAAGAGAAAATATAAACAGACCAATTAGAAGCACTGAAATTGAAACTGTCATTAAAAATCTTCCAACAAACAAAAGCCCAGGACCAGATGGCTTCACAGGCGAATTTTATCAAACATTTAGAGAAGAGTTAACACCTATCCTTCTCAAACTCTTCCAAAATATAGCAGAGGGAGGAACACTCCCAAACTCATTCTATAAGGCCACCATCACCCTGATACCAAAACCAGACAAAGATGTCACAAAGAAAGAAAACTACAGGCCAATATCACTGATGAACATAGAAGCAAAAATCCCCAACAAAATACTAGCAAACAGAATCCAATAGCACATTAAAAGGATCATATGCCATGATCAAGTGGGTTTTATCCCAGGAATGCAAGGATTCTTCAATATATGTAAATCAATGTGATACACCACATTAACAACTTGAAGGATAAAAATCATATGATAATCTCAATAGATGCAGAAAAAGCTTTCATCAAAATTGAACACCCATTTATGATAAAAACCCTTCATAAAGTAGGCATAGTGGGAACTTACCTCAACATAATAAAGGCCATTATGACAAACCCACAGCCAACATTGTTCTCAGCAGTAAAAAACTGAAACCATTTCCACTAAGATCAGGAAGAAGACAAGTTTTCCCACTCTCACTACTATTATTCAACAAAGTTTTGGAAGTTGTAGCCACAGCAATCAAAGAAGAAAAAGAAATAAATAAATCCAAATTGGAAAAGAAGAAGTAAACTGTCACCCTTTGCAGATGACATGATACTATACATAGAGAATCCTAAAGATTCTACCAGAAAACTACTGGAGCTAATGAATGAATTTGGTAAAGTAGCAGGATACAAAGTTAATGCATAGAAATCTCTTGAATTCCTATACACTAATGGTGAAATATCTGAAAGAGAAATTAAGGAAACACTCCCATTTACCTTTGCAACAAAAAGAATAAAATACTGAGGAGCAAACCTACCTGAGGACACAAAAGACCTAGATGCAGAAAACTATAAGACACTGATGAAAGAAATTAAAGATGATACAAACAGATGGAGAGATATACCATGTTCTTGGATTGGAAGAATCAACATTGTGAAAATGACTCTACTACCCAAAGCAATCTACAGATTCAATGCAATTCTCATTAAACTACCCATGCGATTTTTCACAGGAATAGAACAAAAAATTTCACAGTTTGTATGGAAACATAAAAGACCCTGGATAGCCAAAGCAATCTTGACAAAGAAAAACGGAGCTGGAGGAATCAGACCCCCTGACTTCAGACTATACTACAAAGCTATAGTAATCAAGTCAGTATGGTATTAGCACAGAAACTGAAATATAGATCAATGGAAAAGGATAGAAAGCCCAGAGGTAAACCCATACACATATGGTCACCTTATTTTTCATAAAGGAGGCAAGAATATACAATGGAGAAAATACAGTCACTTCAATAAGTAATGCTGGGAAAACTGGACAGCTGCATGTAAATGAATGAAATTAGAACACTCCCTAACACCATACACAAAAATAAACTCAAAATGGATTAAAGACCTAAATGTAAGGCCAGACACTATAAAACTCTTAGAGGAAAACATAGGCAGAACACTCTATGACATAAATCACAGCAAGATCCTTTTTGACCCACCTCCTGGAGAAATGGAAATAAAACCAAAAATAAACAAATGGGACCTAATGAGACTTAAAAGCTTTTGCACAGCAAAGGAAACCATAAACAAGATGAAAGACACCCCTCAGAATGGGAGAAAATATTTGCAAATGAAGCAACTGACAAAGGATTAATCTCAAAATTTACAAGCAGCTCATGCAGCTCAATATCAAAAGAACAAACAACCCAGTCCAAAAATGGGCAGAAGACCTAAATAGACATTTCCCCAAAGAAGATATACAGATGACCAAGAAACACATGAAAGGATGCTCAACATCACTAATAATTAAAGAAATGCAAATCAAAACTACAATGAGGTATCACCCCACACCAGTCGGAATGGTCATCATCAAAAAATCTATAAACAATAAATGCTGGAGAGGGTGTGGAGGAAAGGGAACCCTCTTGCACTGTTGGTGGGAATGTAAATTGATACAGCCACTATGGAGTACAGGATGGAGGTTCCTTAAGAAACTAAAAATAGAACTACCATAGGATACAGCAATCCCACTACTGGGCATATACCCTGAGAAAACCATAATTCAAAATGAGTCATGTGGGTTTCCTTGGTGGCGCAGTGGTTCAGAATCCACCTGCCAATGCAGGGGACATGGGTTCGAGCCCTGGTCTGGGAAGATCCCACATGCTGCGGAGCAACTGGGCCCGTGAGCCACAATTAACTGAGCCTGCGCGTCTGGAGCCTGTGCTCCGCAACAACAGAGGCCGCAATAGTGAGAGGCCTGCACACCATGATGAAGAGTGGCCCCCGCTTGCCACACTAGAGAAAGCCCATGCACAGAAACGAAGACCCAACACAGCCATAAATAAATAAATAAACAAAATTAAAAAAAAAAAAATGAGTCATGTATCACAACGTTCATTGCAGTTGTATTTACAGTAGCCACGACATGGAATCAGCCGAAATGTCCGGCTGCTTCAACAGATGAATGGATAAAGAAGATGTGGCACATATATACAAGGGAATATTACTCAGCCATAAAAAGAAACGAAATTGAGTTATTTATAGTGATGTGGATGGACCTAGAGACTGTCATACCGTGTGAAATAATTCAGAAAGAGAAAAATAAATACCACATGCTAAAATATATCTATGGAATAAAAAAAAAAGTGGTTATGAAGAACTTAGGTGCAGGACAGGAATAAAGACGCAGATGTAGGGAATGGACTTGAGGACATGGGGAGGGGGCAGGGTGAGCTGGGACAAAGTGAGAGAGTGGCATGGACATATATACACAACCAAATGTAAAATAGCTAGCTAGTGGGAAGCAGCCACATAGCACAGGGAGATTAGCTTGGTGCTTTGTGACCACCTAGAGAGGTAGGATAGGGAGGGTGAGAGGGAGACACAAGAGGGAGTAGATATGGTTATATATGTATATGTATAGCTTTTTTACTTTGTTATAAAGCAGAAACTAACATACCATTTTAAAGCAATTATACCTCAATAAAGATGTTTAAAAAAAAAGAGCCATGTATATATGCAGTAAAAAAGACAAAAAAAGATAAGAAATAACAAGTGTTGGCAAGGATGTGGAGAAAAGGGACCTCTCAGGCACTGTTGGTGGGAATGTAAATTGGTACAGGCACTATGGAAAACAGTATGGAAATTCCACAAAAAATTAAAAATAAAACTACCATACAATCCAGCAATTCCACTTCTGGATATTTATGTGAAGAAAACGAAAACACTAATTCAAAAAGATATATGCATTCCAATATTCCTTGCAGTATTATTTACAATAGCTATGATACCAAAGCAACCAAAGTGTCTGCTGATAAATGAATGGATAAAAATGATGTGATACACACGCATGTGTGTACACACACACAATGGAATATTAGTCATAAAAAGTAATGAAATCTTGCTATTTGTGTCAAGACTGATGGACCTAGAGCATATTATGCTAAGTAAAAGAAGTCAGACAGCAAGAGACAAGTACCTTATGATTTCATTTATATGTAGAATCTAAGGAACAAATGAACAGACACCAAAACAGAATCAGACTCGTAGACACAAACTGGTGATTGAGAGGGTAGGGTGTGTGGGGATGAGTGAAATAGGTGAAGAGGATTAAGAGGTACAAATTACCAGTTATGAAATAAAGAAGTCACTGGGATGTAAAGCAATGATGCAGAGAATATAGTTAATAATACTGTAATAACTTTGTATGGTGATAAATGTTAAGTAGACTTATCGTGGTAATCAATTTGCAGTTTATATAAATGTCAAATCATTTTGAAATGTGTACAACTAAAACTAGTAATTTAACTATACTTCAGTAAAGAAACAGCAAAGCACACTCCTTAATTAGGCAGTATTATGTATCATTAAAATGAAAACATCTATAAATATTTCAAAATTATACTTATTATAGAAAATAGTATAAGTATGTATGTTATATACATAGTACCAACTCACACAGTTCAGCCATTATTCACAAAATATGGATTGAAAGTCAACAATTTATTTCCATATTCAATGGGCTATTAGAGGTTGTGCAATTAGTAGAAGTCATGTGTCAAATAAGTGTGGTCTGTTCTATTACAAAAAATACTTTTTCCTAAGCATTCTCCTACTCTCATATATTTCTGCTTACATTGTTTTTGCCAAAATTGGGCCACTTGCTATCTTTATAAGTAAGAAAAGATGGGGAGATAAGTATATTTAAGTAGCTACATTTATAAGTTTTTTTGAAGGAAAATGGATATCAAATAAGTAACTATTCATATCTATCATAGGGAAAAAAGTGAAACCTGCACTTTGAGAAGATTATAAATGCCAGATTGCTGAGTAAAGAGAAAAGCTGTAAACAAGACAAAGGTGAATCAACAAAGTTAATTAGTGATCTCAGAAGTAGCAATGGCAAAATGAAAGGGATACAGCATGCCTTGTTTTAATGGGCTTTGCAGATATCTTGCATTGCAGATATTGTGTTTTTTAAAAATTGAAGATTTGTGGCAGCCCTGCATCAAGCAATTTTATCAGCTCTATTTGTCCAACAGCATGTGTTAACTGTGTGTGTCTGTGCACAGTTTGGTAGTCCTTGCAATATTTCAAAAATTTTTTATTATTATATTTGTTATGGTGATCTGTAATCAGTGATCTTTGATGTTACTATTATAATTGTTTTGGGGCACCACAAACTGTACCCATATAAAATGGCAGACTTAATAAATGTTGTGTGTTCTGACTGTTCCACTGATTGGAGTATAGTTGATTTACAATGTTATGTTAGTTTCAGGTGTACAGCAAAGTGAATCAGTTATACATATACATATATCCATTCTTTTTTAGATTTTTCTCCCATATAGGCCACTACAGAGTACTGAGTAGAGTTTCTTGTGCTATACAATAGGTTCTTATTAGTTATCAACTTTATATATAGCGGTGTGTATATGTTGATCCCAATCTCCCAATTTATCCCTCTCCCTTTCCCCCTCGGGCCTCCCTATTCTCTGAGACACAACAGTATTGAAATTAGGCCAATTAATAACCCTACAATGGCCTCTAAGTGTTTAAGTGAAAGGAAGAGTCATTCATCTCTCACTTTAAATGAAAATCTAGAAATGATTAAGATTAGTGGGGAAGGCATGGTAAAATACAAGACAGGCTGAGAGCTGGGCCTTTTGCACCAAAAAGTTAGCCACATGAATGCAAAGAAAAATTATTGAAGGAAATTAAAAGAGCTACTCCAGTGAACACACAAATAATAAGAAAGCAAAGGAGCCTATTGCTGATATGGAGAAAGTTTCAGCAGTCTGGATAGAAGATCAAACCAGCCATGACATAAATTTAAGTCAAAGCCTAATCCAAAGCAAAGATCTACCTCTCTTCAATTTATAAAGGCTGAGAGAGGTAAGGAAGCTGCAGAAGAGAAGTTTGAAGGTAGCAGAAATTGGTTCATGAGGTTTAAGGAAAGAAGCCGTCTCCATAACATAAAGGTGCAAAGTTAAGTGGCAAGTGCTGATGTAGAAGCTACAGCAAGTTATCCAGAATATCTAGTTAAGATAATTAATGAAAGCAGCTACACTAAACAGCAGATTTTCAATGTAGACTAAACCGTCTTCTATTGGAAGAAGATGCTATCTAGGACTTTTAAAGCAAGAGAGGAGGAGTCAATGCCTGGCTTCAAAGCTTCAAAGGACAGGCTGACTGTCTTGTTAGGGGTTAATCCAACTGGTGACTTTAAGTTGAAGCCAATACCTATTTACCATTCTGAAAATCCTAGGGCCCTAAAAATTATGTTAAATCTACTCTGCCTGTGCTCTATAAATGAAACAACAAAGCACATCTGTTCACAACATGATTTAATGAATATTTTAATCTCACTGTTGAGACCTATTACTCAAAAAAAAAAAAAAAAAACGAGATTCCTTTCAAAATATTACTGCTCATTGACAATGTACCTGGTCACCCACGAGTTCTGATGTAAAAGTGCAAGGAGATTAATGTTGTTTTCATGCCTGCTAATATAACAGCTATTCTGCAGACCATGGATCAAGGAGTAATTTCAACTTTCAAGTCTTATCACTTAAGAAATACATTTCAGGGCTGCCCTGGTGGCGCAGTGGTTGAGAGTCTGCCTGCTGATGCAGGGGACACGGGTTCGTGCCCCGGTCCGGGAAGATCCCACATGCCGCGGAGTGGCTGGGTCCGTGAGCCATGGCCTCTGAGTCTGCGCGTCCGGAGCCTGTGTTCCGCAATGGGAGAGGCCACAACAGTCAGAAGCCCGTGCACCACAAAAAAAAAAAAAAAAGAAATACATTTCATAATGATATACATCTTCCATAGAGAGTGATTCCTTTGATAGATCTGGGAAAATTCAATTAAGAACCTCCTAGGAATGGTTCACATTTCTAGATGCCATTAAGAACATTTATGATTCATGAGAAGAGGTCAAAATATCAACATTAACAGTACTTTTGAAGAAGTTGTTTCTAACCCAACTTCGAGGGGTTCAAGACTTCAGTGGAGGAAATAACTTCAGATGTGGTGGGAATATGAAGAGAAATAGAATTAGAAGTGGGGTATGAATATGTGACTGAATTCCTGAATTCCTGCAATCTCATGATAAAACTTGTAGGAATGAAGAATTGTTTCTTATGGATGAGCAAAGCAAGTGATTTCTTGAGCTGGAATCTATGCCTGATGAAGATGCTGTGAAGATTATTAAAATGACAACAAAGAATTTAGAACATGATATAAATTTAGTTGATAAAGTAGTGGCGCATTTTGAGATGGTTGAAAGAAGTTCTACGTGGGTAAAATGCTATCAAACAGCAATGCTTTCTACAGAGAAATTGTTCATGAAAGGAAGAGTCAATTGATGCAGCAAACTCATTGCTGCATGATATTAGGAAATTGCCACAGACACCCCAAACCTCAGAAACCACCATCCTGATCAGATGGCAGCCACCAACATCGAGGTAAAGCCCTCCATCAGCAAAAAGATTAGGACTGACTGAAGGCTCAGATGATGGTTAGCATTTTGTAGCAGTAAAATGTTTTTTAGTTAAGGTACGTACATTGTTTTCCTAGACATAACTGTATCGTACACTTAGTAAACTACAGTATAGTACAAACAAAAGTTTTATTTGCACTGGGAAACCAAAAAATTCATGTGACTTGTTTTATGACAATACTCAATTTATTGTGATAGTCTGGAACTGAACCTGCACTATATCTGAGCTATACCTGTATATGTGAGAAAAATGTTAATGAATAACTGAAATGATAGGGTTTTTTTTGATTTCGTGAAATAGGAAAAAAAAAGTACAAAACTGATAAGAAGAAATAAATGAAAGACCATCTTCAACTTTTAAAATACTGAGTTTTAAATCTCATTACAGTTGCTAAATAGAAATGTTAAATATGAGAAATGTTATGACTTGCAAATTAGAAATAATTATTCATTTAGGAAAGATATAAATATGGCTAAAGTCTATAGTAAAATAGTTGAGTCATTCCAACTTAACACTTAGAAAAAAATAATGCTGTTATTCCTTGAGACCCATAATTATTTTTAAATTGTCTGTAATAATAGTTTGGTAGAAATTTTATTTAGAATATTTGAATGAATTGATTTAGATTTAAATTCTTATTTTCTATCTTACTTTTAAACATTAATTTCAAAGTCCTTTCTAATTGTCAAATTACCTCTTGTTCTCAGGTTGAAAATTTCTACTTTTGTTGCCTTCATTGCCCCCACCCTCATGATCCACCCCTAACTCCTTGGGGTGGTTTGTATACACAGTGTTTTAATTTCTCTTCCATTTTACCATGCCCATACATGTTGATACAAATTAAATATTAAGATAACGTGTTGGTCATATGAGAGGTGATGATATTATAAAAACATTAAAAATAACATTGTTAATACATGTTCAAAGAAACTTAGGAAGCTATTAAAAACAATATTAGATTATCCTAAGTTCTCTTTCTGTTAATAATGAATTAGATATTTCAAACCAGCTCTCCTTTCAAGGACAGCTAGAAAAGCTAGACAAAATACATATTTTTAAAACATCTGCCTAAATGCATCAAAAAAGTATAACGGTTTGGAAGAATCATGGTGACAAAATAAGAAAAAAACAAACAAACAGATAAAACAGCCTATGGGGTTACTTTTCCTCTCTGAGCATCTGTATATTCTGTAAAATACTGCCAGAGTAAAATAGGTGAAAAAGCTTCTGACATTCTTAGCAACTATGATAATAGAAGATTTCAGAGGCTTCTGAGGAAAGAGGCATTGGTAAAATGTCAAACACTTTGTGTTTAGAATCAAAAGTGTACACTCTAAGAGTAAAAGTAAACAGAAAATAAGACCTGATCAGAATTAAAGTTTGCAGATTTCCACTAGTGCCCTACCAAAACAAAAGTAATCCTTCTATTAAAAAAGTTAACATAGCCCTAGAACTAAGATTATCTCTAAACTTAATTTTTTCATAGAAAATGTCCAGTATTCAATAAAATAAAATTTGTCACATGAATAGAAAATATTAGACACACATTAAAATGACTCTGCTTCAGACTCACAGACATAGAGAGCAGACTTGTGGTTGCCAAGGGGGTGGGGTCAGGGATGGACTGGGAGTGTGGGGTTAGCACATGTAAACTATTAAATGTAGACCTGATAACAGCAGGTCCTACTGTATAGTACAAGGAACTATATCCAACATCCTGTGATAAACCATAATGGAAAAGAATATAAAAAATGTAAACATATTTATAACTGAATCACTTTGCTGTACAGCAGAAATTAACACAACATTGTAAATCAACTATACTTCAATAAAAATATGACTCTGCTTCATATGCTGGAAAAGATAAGAGGCAATCTTATGGGAATTGTGATAAAGAATCAATGGAAATCCCATAACTTAAAAACCACAAACCAAAAATTATACAATCGAACAGAAGGAGTTACAACAAAATGTATTAATTAAAAACAGAAATATAGGTCAGAGGAATGTATACAAAAGCAGGTGTGTGTGGGCTTCCCTGGTGGCGCAGTGGTTGAGAGTCTGCCTGCCGATGCAGGGGACACGGGTTCGTGTCCCGGTCCGGGAAGATCCCACATGCTGCGGAGCGGCTGGGCCCCTGAGCCATGGCCGCTGAGCCTGCGCGTCCAGAGCCTGTGCTCCACAACGGGAGAGGCCACAACAGTGAGAGGTCCAGGTACCACAAAAAAGAAAGAAAGAAAAAAAAAAAAAAAGCAGGTGTGTGAAGACAATATGATCGAAAATGTAGAAGAGATGTAGGGAACAAAGTGATGAGGTCTACCATATCTAATGAAATCTCAGAAGAAGGCAAGAGAGAATGAAGTACAGTAATATTTGAGGAGATAATGGCTAAGGATTTTCTGAAACTAGTGAATTATATCAAGTCAAAATTAAAGAAACCCTATGAAACTCAAGCAGGATAAATACAAATAAAATCATGTTGAAATACATCACATGAAAAAGCTTAAATCTATAGTAAACAGGTATCTTTGAGGTATTGAGATATGATAGATTTATTTTAAAAGAAAAAATAGAGGATCAGCTGTGTTTAGAGGGAGATTTAGGCAAATAAGCAGTGAGAAAAAACTGAAAAACAGTGAGTTAAGCATCTATCTCAACAAAACAGACATGTAAGAGTAAATTAAACCCAGAGAATTAGAAGAAAGTATAAAAAGGCAAGAGAAAAAAATTAATGATATAGGAGAAAATAAAATAGAAGGGATAAAAAAAGTAAAAAGTTGGTCCTCAGAAAAGCCTAATGAATTTGATAAATGCCAATTTAGAAGAGAGGGGTTATATAATCAATACCACAAATAAAAGAGGTGATACCAGAACAAATAGTACAAGACATAAAAAGGGTGGTGCAAAGAGTGTTGTATAATCAATATTTTCTCAATAAATTTAAAAATTTAGAAAAAGTTTTAGAAAATAAAAAATGAAAATGTCAATTGACCTATGAATAAAAATTATTAACTTCCCAGCAAAGAAATCTCCAAGACCAGATAGCTTCACCCATGAATTCTATTAAGCATTGAATTAAGAATCTTGTGGGGCTTCCCTGGTGGTGCAGTGGTTGAGAGTCCGCTTGCCGATGCAGGGGACACGGGTTCGTGCCCCGGTCTGGGAAGATCCCACATGCCGCGGAGCGGCTGGGCCCGTGAGCCATGGCCGCTGAGCCTGTGCGTCTGGAGCCTGTGCTCTGCAACGGGAGAGGCCACAACAGTGAGAGGCCCGCATACCGCAAAAAGAAAAAAAAAAAAAATGAATCTTGTGAATTCTTAGAATAATAAAAAGATGAAATATTAGTTACTCATTTTATAGGGCGAGCATAATCTTTTTAAAAAAACATTTATTTATTTATTTATAGATGAATTGGGTCTTCATTGCTGTGCACAGGCTTTCTACAGTTGCGGCGAGTCGGGGGCTACTCTTCATTGCAGTGCGTGGGTTTCTCATTGCAGTGGCTTCTCTTGTAGTGGAGCACAGGCTCTAGGTGCGTGGGTTTCAGTAGTTGTGGCATGTGGGCTCAGCAGTTGTGACTCACAGGCTCTAGAGCGCAGGCTCAGTAGTTGTGGCGTACGGGCTTACTTGCTCCGTGGCATGTGGGATGTTCCCGGACCAGGGCTCAAACCCATGTCCCCTGCACTGGCAGGCAGATTCTTAACCACTGTACCACCAGGGAAGTCCCTGGTGAGCATAATCTTGATAACAAATCCTGATAAGTATATTAAGATTATGGATATCTGAAGTTCAATTTTAGTAACAGGCATAGAAACAGCAATCCTAAAGAAAATAATAACATTTTGAATACAGTAAAATAATAAAAAGATAATACATTAAGACCAATCTGGATTTTCTCAAGCAACGCAATGTTGGTTCAAAATTTTTCAATCAATGTAATTCAACATCATGAAAGAATAAAAGAGGATATCACAATAAATATCTCAATCAACCCAGAAAAATAGTTTGATAATATTTAATATCCGTTCAAAATAAAATGTCTTCAACTGGGAATAGAGTGGAGCTTTCTAATGTAATCAGTTGTAAAGAAAAACAAACCAAAAATATTGCATTAATTAATGTTGAAGCAAATGATCTGAGGTCAGGATTGAAACAAACATACCCTGACTTCTACAACAATAGAAACTAGAAATGGTGATAATGCGTAAGTGCAATCACACAAAAGAAGTGATTTTTTAATGGTTGTTATACATAGATTAGATGATCAAATACACAGAAAATTAAAAAGAAACTATGAAGAACTGTTATAATAAATAAAATAATTGAACGAAGTTCCTGAGTAAGAAATTAACATTCAAAATTAATTGTATTTTATATGCCAGGAAGAAACACTAGAAAATAAAATAATAAGGGATAACATGTATTCTAGAATCAAAAATTTTCAATGCCAAGGAATAAATCTAACAATGGTTATATAGGACTTCTACACAGAAAATTTTAATTATTGCGAAAATTTAAAGATAACCTAAATAAATGGAGGGATATGCTAGGGTTGAGATCACAAAAAAGTAATTGCAGAGAGAGAAATCCAAGGATAGACCTGTGGGATGTGTCAAAGTTTAGAGGTCATGGTGAAGAGAAGGAGAGACTGAGAGGAGAAAATAAGTATAAATTTGGTGCTATGTAAGCCAACCAAAGTAAATATTTAAATGGCAAGAGCTTGATCACCTGGATCAAAGGAGGCAGACAGGTCCAGTGCAATAGATGCTGTGCATTGACCACTGGTAACCATGATAAGAGCAATTAAATGACACGATATTTTCAAGTAAGAATGAGAGAAAATCAAGACAGAGCATAAACTTAATCCTCTAAGGAAGGGTTTTAGAATCTGAGCGTCAGGGGTCATTCACTCTCTCTCTCTCTTTACTGGGGAGATATTTCTGGTATAGAGGCAAGAAAGTGATAATACAAAGGAGAAAACTGGGAATTGCTAGAGCAATGTCCTAGAGCAGGTAAGAAATTTAACTTTGATTAATGTCTACATTGAAATATTAAACTCACTAACACTATTATATACCATGTATATTCATCCACTAATATCCCAGCAGCCGTCATACCAATGTATCATATGCATTAAGAGACAAAATAAAGCTTAGGGAAAAGAGACAGCTATTGGATTGACTATCGTCATAACTGTGAACCTTATGCTGGCAGATAATTACCACTCATGTTGCATAACATTGTTTCAGTATTTTCATTATTATTGCAAAAAATTGTCTTAAATGTAAAATTTACAATCAGTTTTATTAATTTGTTTGAATAACAATGTGAATATATTTTCTCTAAAGAAATTAGTAAAGTTTAACCACATAAAGTCTTCTGAAACATTAG
Organism: Phocoena sinus; assembly: GCF_008692025.1. Classification (NCBI taxonomy): domain Eukaryota; kingdom Metazoa; phylum Chordata; class Mammalia; order Artiodactyla; family Phocoenidae; genus Phocoena; species Phocoena sinus. The sequence continues at coordinate 23,706,313 of NC_045767.1, forward strand.
CCATCCCCCAATTCACTTAAAAAACATAATTATTTTGATATACAAATGTGCATAAATATTTTTACGAGACTCAATTTCCAGAGGTAGAATTTCGGAGTCTAAAAGCAATCTCATTTCAAGTCTTTTGCAATGGACTATTAAATTAATGTTCACAAAAACTGTAACAATTTATATAGCTACAGGCAAAGCAAAAGTACTGTTCACCAGCAGTCTCCATGACCCTACCTGGTTTTACTGGACTTTTTGGTATATATATATATATATATATATATATATATATATATATATATGAAGCTTTGGGTAATTATTTTTACATCGCAATTTTCATTTGTTCAATTCTCTCCTAGATTTAACAAGTAAAATTTATATCTTCACTGAATAATATGATGTCTCCTAGCAGATTTGAGAAATGCTTTAACAATTAAGTTTGCTTTTAGTTAAGAATGGATGAGTTTTGAACAATCTCTTCTTGCATAAACAAAAGTTTGAGAACTATAAGGTATGATTTGACAAAGAAAGATTTTTTTTTAATAATCAATACATTGTTCTAGACATGGTGCTTTTTAAGAGTTTTTATTTCCTTCCATGGTTCTTGGTTATTTCCTTCAGTTAAAAAGAAAACAAATATTACTCTCTCTGCTCTTTGTAACAGTTTCATTTTTTCTCATTTTTATATCTTCATGTATTCCTTATTTATATTTTTATTCTTTCACATTTACTACTTAAATCAGTTAAAAAGCTGTAAGATTTCCTGAGTATAACAATAAGCCACGTTCATATATTTTAAATAACATTCTCAGTTAAAAATTATTTTAAAAATAGTCAATAATTGACATTTTAACTCCCTTTTTGCTCCATGTTATTTAATATTTAGTAATTTCTCAAATTACTTTTTGGGATATGGGAGGGTCATTTTTTATACAGCTTAACCAAATGTATCTGGTTTACTATAACATATAAAACAAGCGCAAGCAGGCAAGAAATTAGAGTCCAGCTTATATACATAAGAGAAACATATTAAGGTTAAAATATTCTGTGAATGTTTTTTCATTCATTTCTAATTTATTGTATGTTTAAATCAGAGTGATATAAATCTGTTACATTAACATTTGTAATTTCAGTTTCAATTTTATATAATTATATTTATTTTTTGTTATGAACTGAATATTTGTGTCCCCCCCCCCCAATTCCTATGTTGAAACCCTGCCCGCCCCATGTGATGGTATTAGGAGGTGAGGCCTTTAGGAGGTAATTAGAATTAGATGAAGCCATGAGATTAGAATCCCCATGAATGGGATTAGTGGCCTTGTAAGAGTCACTGAGAGTGCTTGCTTCCTCTCTCTGCTCTCTGCCATGTGAGGATAAAAGAGTTATCAGTCTGCAACCCAGAAGAGGATTCTCACCAGAACTTGACCATGCTGGCAGCCCAATCTCAATCTTCCAGCCTCCAGAACTATGCAAAATAAATTTCTGTTGTGTATAAGCCAACCAGTCTATGGCACTTTGTTCTAGCAGTCAAAACTAAGACATTTTCAATAACTTAATCAATTAAATATTGAAAATAGTATTATTAACTTATGACATTTTTTGTGTTCCTTTCCATTTCTCCTGGTATTTTAAGAACATTTTTCTAATGTTAATGTTAATATTTTCTAATATTAATACTTCATTCCCTTAGAATTCCCTTATAATATTCATGTTATTCAGAGCACAGACATTGTTAATAATTTTTTCTCCTTTTGGAGGTTCTTTGTTTAGTTCTGCAGTTTTAACCTCAATATGTTTCTCTGATGTATATAAGCTGGGCTCTAATTTCTTGCTTGCTTATATTTGATATATTGTAGTAAACCAGATAGGTTTAGTTAAGCTGCATAAAAAATGACCCCCCCCCCACACACAGATCTCAATGGCTCACAGCAACAAAAGTTCATTTCTACCACCTACTACCTGCCCATCATGTTCAGCTGGGACTCTATCTCATCTCACCTCCATTTCTGCCCCAGAGTGATGAACAGTCTCTATCTGGAGCATCAGCAGTTGCCATGACAGAAAGTTTCAGGTTTAAATATATACTCAGAAATGACAACCATTATTTCATCTGGCATGGCATTTCATCGGCCAAAATAGGACATGTGACTATGCCTGGACAGCAGGACAAAGGCTCCTAAACCTCCCATAGGGAGAGGCAATGTAAGCAAATGAACCAAAATATGTGGAAGCAATTAATACAGTGTGCCTTGTATATTTTTACACATAAATTTACTATCAACCCTTATGAATAATTTTGTTTCTAGCATCTTCAAAGGCTCAGATGGTTGAAATCACTGATAACATCTAAGAGGTAATGCTTTTTAAAAGGAAAGTTTTAATCAATTTACAGTCCTAGGTAGAAATAGCATGATTGCTCAATCTTTCATTTTCTTATATTATTTTTATTTAAAAATTTTTTTCCTTGTCTTTGCTTTGTATCTTTATAGATGTCAAAGGGCATGAATGATACTTCTTTACAAATGTATTTAAATTCTTTTTCTGTGTATATAATAGTATTATCTTTAATTCCTTAAAGGAAAATAATATAATTGGGCTTTGCCTTTCTGTTTTATACTTGAGATTAGATTAGTTTCATTCCCTTATGAATTAAACATTTAATATTTATTTGAATATTACTATAAAATCCATTAATATCTGGCCATTCTAATTTCTTTGATTTTATTTTTATTGTGGTTTTTTATTCATTGACTTCTTATCTATATCTTATCATATTATATCAAACACACTATCTACCTCAATCCTTAAATGCTGTTTACTTGTATTCATTTAAAATGTTATTTTTTTTCTGCATTACATTTTAAAGCCTGTATAGGAATAAATTCAACATTTCTCATTTTTTGGACTTTTTAATAATATAGAAAGTATTTAAAATCATTCTTATTTTTTAACCCTCTTTTGTTTCTTTATGGGTTTGAACTCTCTCACCTCTCTTTCTTTCATACCTTTGTGTATTTTGGACCTGAATCTGATATTTTTTAATAATATCTATTTCCCTTTCTATATCAACATATCTATTATAGGGATTTCTTTAACCAGTTTTTTATGTAGTTTAGTATTTTCTTCAATTAGTTTTGAGAAATCCTTGTATATAAAATACAACATAGAAATTTATTGAGAAAATATTGGATTCTTTTCTCTGACCAAGGTTTTGAGAGTAATTCAATAGGCTCATTGTTACAATATTGGATATCCTTTTCAGTTTAGTAGCACTTCAATATGTAAGAGATAGCCGTAACATCAATTCTGTTATTTGAAATTAATCACAGGAATGGTCTACAAGACTGTAATATTTGACTTGAAATGCTGCTCAGAGACCAAAATGTTCTTCCAATTTGTAATAGTTTGTGAGAGTTTGAGGACACAGACTATAGTATATTAACTCTGCTAGACAGTGTAAACCAGAGGGAATTGCAAGACGCTTTTCCTCCTTTTTCTTTTGGAGAAAAAAAATAGAAGAAATATAGGCTTAAGTAGAAAGATAAAAAAAACCTGTATCATCTGTTTTTTGCTTGACTTTGCAGAGATAACATTTCCTTTGATTGTTGTCTTAACATGATCATAGAAAAATCGTTTTACTCTGGATTTTCAAAATGGGCTTTATCTGCCACACTAAAAAATTAAAATCACTCTATTTGATCCCCCTTCAAAAGAGCAAAATTTGTTAATTGGAACACCATCTAAATTTATTATTGAATTCTCAATAGATCAAGTTTAGCATTTATTTTTTGATAAATGTCTATATATTCATTATCATATAATATGGAAACGACTATAGAAAGAATATTGATTCCCTAAGAAATATATGTTTTCAGCTTCAGTAGCTCAAGTTGAAACATATGAGATGAGATTGGTACTGGAATTCACTAATCCTTAATCAAAATAAAGCAATACAGAAATATGCCTGATCCAGGATGAATATGCTTTAAAGATATTATGAAGAGAATAAAAAAGACAAGTAAAAGAAACAAACATGGAGAGGTACAGTGTTCTCACTTGGGAATCTTTTATACTTATATGAATAAACCATCAAGCTTATTTTAAAAATCCTTAACTATTGGACATATTTTTGACACAAATGTCAAAGAAAATTTATTTTACTGAAAAGTATGTAATACAATTAAAGTCATATTTTTTCAGCAGTGTATGAAGTTACATTAGACACAGTGATTGTCCCAAATGATATCAACAGCAATTTTGAAGAGTAAATTATTTCTTTTTACTTATTTTTCCAAAGTGGAAATTTCAGATACTCTAAAGGTCAGATTACTTCTCATAATTACAGCAGCAACTTTTTGTTCCAATGTTTAGTACTTTCTAATTACATTTCAAAGTGCAAATTTCTTCCACAAACTACCCACTCAGTGTTCAAGAGAATTTGGAAAAAGATATATTAAATGAACTTTCATAATGCTAGCTTTAAAAAAGGTAAATCCTCAGTACTTATGACCTCTACAATAAATTAAATACTACACTTTTCTTTGCAGGTAGTTTTTCTTGTGCTTTTCATTCAAATGTATTTGACTCATATAAAAATGATGCCACAATTTATAACTGATTCACTTTGTTGTATATCTGAAACTAAAACAACATGGTAAATCAACTATACTCCAATAAAAATTTTAAAAAATTGATGTCACCAGGTCCATAATGAAACATCAGGGATAAAAGTGACTGACTGAGGAAAATTGAGACCACGCATTATGGAATCCAGCAATCTAGAAGGAATGATCATTTGCCTTATCACTTAAAAATGTTTTTGTCTCATTTCACAGTATGTCAGATATTTTGATTGTCCCAGAGAAAAAAATAGAGAATATTTGATGCAAGTATTTAAAAAATCAAATCAGCAACTTTTTATTGTAGTTTGTTTACATATCACACCACCCACACACAGGCTCTAAAGTCAGGGATTACACATTTTTTAATTTATCCCCAATCCTCAAAATTATTATCGAGCATGGAGCAGAAATCTCAATTTATTGAGCAAATAACTGGATATCAGAAATTAAAAACCAAAGCCCTTAGAGTTTACATAGAAGAAAGTTTGGTGTTTACTTTCAATTTTGTTCTGGTGTGAAGTGGGTTTAATACCATGCAACAGGATTTAATCCTAAATAGGACTCATTTCGTGGGTGATGAATTACGTGGAAAGCATTTAAGTGGTCAATAACTCATAGCATATTGGCTTCAATTAAAATTGCACCTTTTCTTGATTGTGAAAAGTTGTGATTACTTGAAATTAGCAGCACCTTCAGGATACTGAATTTAAAACACAAGGCAATCCCACTGCCACACATAGGTAATTCCAAGGTAAATTTATAGACCTCTGTGGCTCCTGTGCAGCCTACCACAGACTGTAGATTTCACTTTTATACTTTGGCTTTAGCTCTTCTCCATAGTGACTAATATGACTGGCAGAAACCATCCCTACTGACTAGGCCAATCTGCAGAATATCAACAGATGACTGCACTGATTAAGAATTCAAGTAGAAATGATTCCATACTGGCTCTTCATCCTATCTGCTTTCAGATTGATTCCTTGGTTCTATCAGCTGTATTTTCCAGGATCCTTTGTCATCTGGCTTCTGACTGAGTTCAGCCAATGGCAATCACAGTCAGAAAACTGGAGGATGGAAGAAAGGGAGAAGCCATTTTTGACAGTTATGATCTCTTGGGAAGAACACGTGTTACCTGAAATTTGAATAAACTGGGAGTCCTATATTTAATCTGGCAACCCTAACCCAGAATTCCACCTCGAGGCCTGCTTCTTCTCTGTGGCTTCAAGTAGCAATATCTCCTCCCTTTGTCTCTTCAGCTTAATGGTGGCAGCAGCTTCCAGTGTTGCTATCTTTGGACTGTCTCTCCATCCCCCTCATCCTTCCTATATCCTATCAGATGGAATTTGATATAGCGAAGAATAATTATACAAGACTCAGAAAAATAGGGGGGAACCAAATGACAGTATTTGAAGTTTCTGATTTGTAAAGGACTCAAATCACATAATTAAAAAACATTGGCACACTACAAGAAGATATCTGCAGTATCTATAATCAACACATTTTATTGCCTTGAATATGAAAGGAAATGTAAAGCATACAGAAACATCAGGAAATCCAATTATAAAGTGGGCAATTAAGTGAATAGGCAATTACAAAAATGAGAAAGAGCATCAAATAAGAAAAATGAATAAATGCTCAGATAAAAAGTAATCTGAGTCACACAATTTAAAAAAATAAGATTCTACTTTCTATCTATTAGATGGACAAAAAATAAAATTCCCATAATCCTTTCTCCGTATTTCAGAAAGTGGTCCATACAGCATTGTTAGTGGTTCCTGCCACAACCTCAGGAAAATGTTCAATGTCTAGAGCCCTTGAAATCCTGCAGAAGAAGTAGAATAACCACAGATTTTTCTCTGTGTGGTGGGTGTCACTGAAACTGAATTTCAGACAGAAGAGTGTAAAAGGAAAGAAAAGTGATGGCATCTGCATCATAAGTATGCTATGAACCAGAGATGCTTCTGCTGAAAGCTCGTGCTATTGTGGCCTCTGAAAATCTGACTGATGTCAGAGACATATCCTCTAGCAGCACCAGCCGGCATGCTGTACTGAAGTTGACAGCTGCTCATCAACTTCATCTATTGTTGCATGCTTCATTCCCAGCGTCTTTACTAAGCAGACACAGACAGCTTTCTGGGAGCCCCATCTTTTGTTGGGTACTGATTCCAAGGTTGAGCTCTTATCAAGGCATCTGACTGTAGGCTAATCACCATGGCTCTGTTTAATATAGATTCTCTTCTGCATTATGTGGACACTGCCACACATGCAACAACAAGGGGACACTCATTGTGTCTGATGTAGTGGATGCTGGCTCAGGGAATCCTGCTCTGTGTGGCAACATTCCTCTTGGACACATGTTGGAAATCATGCCTGTCCTCTGCTCCTATAGGTATACTGAAGAAATTTAAAAAGAAAAAGTAAGTTGCTGCTGAAGAGGCTGTAGCCAAGGAGAAGAGGTAGTGTGGATGGATTTTCCCCAACTCCTGAATTTACTGTTATTCCACTTGAGGCTGTAGACCGGCCTAAAGTCTTGAAGGTTTCCTCTTTGCCTAATCAGTCAGCTCTTCCCTATCAGAGTCCAAAGTTCTCAGCATGTGACTGAAGACAGGTAGGCAGCAACATCTGCTCAGGGTACTGAATATCCTTTTTTATTTTTTTAACATCTTTATTGGAGTATAATTACCTTACATTGTTGTGTTAGTTGCTGCTGTATAACGGAGTGAATCAGCTATATGTATAAATATATCCCCATACCACCTCCCTCTTTCGTCTCCCTCCCACCCTCCCTATCCCACCCCTCTAGGTGGTCACAAAGCACGAGCTGATCTCCATGTGCTATGTGGCTGCTTCCCACTAGCTATTTTACATTTGGTAGTGTATATATGTCAATGCCACTCTCTTACTAAAAATAGAACTACCGTATGACTCAGCAATCCCACTACTGGGCATATACCCTGAGAAAACCATAATTCAAAGAGAGTCATGTACCACAATGTTCATCACAGCACCATTTACAATAGCCAGGACATGGAAGCAAGCTAAGTGTCCATCAACAGATAAATGGATAAAGAAGATGTGGCACATATATACAATGGAATATTACTCAGCCATAAAAAGAAATGAAATTGAGTTATTTGTGGTGCTGAATATTCTTAATCTCCTCTTCTTCCACAGGTTTTTAAATAAATATGGTGTGTGTATGGGCCAGTGACATAAAATAAGCATAGGATTCTATTTTTTAAATCACATGACTTTGAATGCAGGCAAGAAAGCAAGAAAAAGGAATATTCACAGACTGATATCAGTGATTTTGGAATAGAAATAGGCACTTTTTTGGTAAAAGTAAATCACTCATAGCTCTAAGTCTTATACATGTATAGAAGGAGAGCTTTAGAAGATGATTTATTTTAACATTGTTTGTGTTAACAAACAGTTGGAGATGGGCTCTGCTGTGCAGTGGTCAAGTGAGAAACTAGATCTATTAGAGGAACATGGTTAAATCTGAAAAATATGGTTAAACAACAATAATAAAAAAGAAAACACTAAGATTTATTGTGCATATCATCTGGGTAAATTTAAAACTAAGTGATTATGAATACTATCAGTATTTCACTGATGTAAATACTTAAATAAATATATAGAAAAGTATACACTGAAACAAGCAGGTGTACTATTGAAAGAATTGAGGGGATCTGTATAAGGGAAAAATAAAAGACCAAAAGCTGGCAACCAATGGGCCACAAAGATAGCACGTCATAAACCTAAAAGAATGAGCAACACAATCTGTACTTCTAAGGCCATGTTTGCTAAAACATAATAAAGCTACCAGGTTAATTTAATTAACTTAAAAATGCTTTCTATCTCCATTTAATTGCAGAGTAAACTTGGTACTTGCTGATGTACATAAACACTGGTTTGTAATCATACAAACTGAATATGGTTGACTGAGAACATCTAATTTTTATATATTTGAATATAAACATGAATTCAAAAATACAAAATAAAATCAACTTAAAGTTGTTTCTGATAATTCATTTGTTTATAAGATTTAAATTAGCCTTCAAAATTATTCTGAGATTATCTTATGTATAATTGATATTGGAAATGTTTTTAATTTAAAGTATAGCACAGATACAAAAGATGCAATTAATTCAGCATATTTTAATAAACAATTTTAAGATAGTTCCATGTTAACGTGTTATTTTTGACTCAAAAGTTTGAAAGTCATGATTAAACTATCATCTCTAAGGCAAGATATAGTGCACAGTTCTTCAGAATGCTTAAAACTCCCAGAAATATCATTGACTCTCCTGTATACCAGCATTGAACAAGTAGAATTTAAAATTAAAAATACAATATTATTTACATTAGCACCAAAAAAAATGAAATACTTAGGTATAAATCTAACAAAATATGTCCACAATCTAGAGAAGGCAAAGTATACAACTTTGATGAATAAAGTCTAAGAACTAAATAAATTGAGAGATATTCCATGTTCATGGATAGGAAGACTCAATATCATTAGTATTTCAGTTCTTCCCAATTTGATTTATAAACTCAATGGAACTCTGATAAAAATCCTAGCAAGTTATCTTACAAATATTAAGAAACTGATGCTAAAGTGTGTATGGAGAGGCAAAAGACCCTGAATAGCAAACACAATGCTGGAGGACTCATGTTACTTGACTTTAAGACTTACTATAAAGCTACAATAATCAAGAAAGTGTGGTATTGGGAAAAGAATAGACAAATAGATCAATGGAACAGGATAGAGAACACAGAAATATATCCACACAAATATAGTCAACTGATCTTTGACAAAGGAGGAAAGGCAATCTAATAGAGCAAAGACAGTCTCTTCAACAAATGGTGCTGGAACTTGACATCCACATGCAAAAAATGAATCTAGACAGAGAACTTATACCCTTCAAAAAGTTAACTCAAAATGGATCACAGACCTAAATGTAAAATGTAGAACTATAAAAATCCTAGAAGATAACGTTGCAGAAAACCTAGATGTCCTTGGGTATGGTGATGACTTTCTAGATACAATGCCAAAGGCATGATCCATGAAAAAAATTATAAATCTGAATTTCATTAAAATAAAAACTTCTACTCTGTAAAAAATAAATGGTGAGAATACAAGCCACAGACTGGGAGAAAATATTTTCATAAGTCACATCTGATAAGGGACTGTCATTCAAAATATACAAAGAACTCTTAAAACTCAACAATGAGAAAACAAACAACCTGATTAAATAATGGGCCAAAGACCCTAAGAAACATCTCACCAAAGAAGATATACAGATGGCAAATAATCATGTGAAAATATGCTCCATATCATATGTCATCAGAGAAATGCAAATTAAAACAACAACAAAATACCACTACAAACCTATTAGAATGGCCCAAATCCACAACATTGGCAACACCAAGTGCTGGAGAGGGCGAGGAGCAACCAGAACACCCATTCATTGCTGGTGGGACTGTAAAATGGTACAGCCACTCTGCAAGACAGTTTGGCAGTTTCTTACAAAACTAAACATAATCTCCCCATACAATCATTACCATACCCAAGGACATCTAGGTTTTTTCTAATGTTATCTTCTAGAGTTTTTATAGTTTTGCATTTTACATTTATGTCAGTGATCCATTTTGAGTTAATAACACTCCTTGGTGTTGATTCAAAAGAGTTGAAAACTTACATCTATGCAAAAACCTGCACATGGATGTTTATATTAGCTTTACTCATAATTGATAAAACTTGTAATCAACCAAGATGACCTTCAGTAGGTAAATGGATAAACTGTTGCACATACAGACAACGAAATATTATTCAGCATTAAAAAGAAATAAGCTATCAAACCATGAAAAGACATGGAGGAAACTTAAATGCATTTTAGTAAGTGAAGGAAGTCAACTTGAAAAGGCTACATACTGTATGATTTCAACTACATAACATTCTGGAGAAGGCAAAAATATGGAGACAATAAAAGTTTCAGTGGTTGCCAAGAGTTGGAGAGGTGAAACAGTATTTTTAAGGTAGTGAAAAAAAGGGGCAGTCATCCCTTGGTATTCACAAGGGATTAATTCCAGGATTTGCCACTGATAGCAAAATCCTCAGATGTTCAAGTTACATAGTTTGCCTTGCTCTCCACATTGAATTCTGTGGATCCAACCAATCTCAGATTGTAAACAGTCCACAATACCCAGTTGGTTGAATCTGTGGATGCTGAACCCATGTATACATAGGGCCAACTATACTCTCTATGATGCCATAATGCATACTGGCAGATTGATGGCACTGTACATTTGTCCAAACCTATAAAATGTACACACAAAGAGTGAACCATAATATCAAAATGTAAATTATGAACTTTGGGTGATTATGATGTGTCAATTCAGGTTCATCAACTGTGACAAACGTACCATCATACTCTAGTGGGGTATACCGATAACGGGAGAGACTACGCATATGTGGAGGCAGGAGTTACATGGGAAATCTCTGTACCTTCTCTTTGATTCTGCTGTGAGACTTTAATGGCTCTTGAAAAACAAGGCCTTAATAAAAACAGTCATTGATTCAAAAGCTCATGTCTGTGTACCCTTATCCAAATAGACTGAAAATTCAGTGTCAATTACCCATTGTTATGGGTTGAATTTTGTGCCCCTCCCCACCAAAAACAAACAAACAAAAAAACTCAAACATTTGTTGAAGTGACTGTATTAGGAGATAGAGTCATTAAAGAGGTAATTAAGTTAAAATGAGCTGAATAGGGTGGCCCTTCATCCAATATGACTGGTACCCTTTTAAGAAGAAGAGATTAGAACATAGATAGAAATAAAGAGAGGATAACGTGAAGACAGGGATAAGACAGACATCTCAAGCCAAGGAGAGAGCCTCAGAAGAAACGAACCCTGCCAACACCTTGATCTTGGACTTCTAGTCTCCAGAATCGTGAGGAAATAAATTTCTGATATTTAAGCCACCTAGTCTGTAATACTTTGTTAAGTCAGCCCAGCCAACTAATACACCCCTGATAATGTATATTTCTTCTCTGTGGAAGAGATGAGAGAGTTGTTAAACTTTGGCACAAACAGGAGAGAACGATACTCCTGATCATTTAGAACGTATTTGCTTTAATATACAATTAGAGGATACTAGGGCTTTGTTCAGTAGTTAACAAAATATCTTCATTATTTTTAACTTCTGTATTCTCTGATAAAATGGAATCATGTACACATTGGGGTCAGTGATATAGTCAAAGGGCCCCCAGAACTTTATTTTATTCATTCACTCACTTTTGCAATAGTGAACATCTTCACTATGGGAAGGATACACTGAATTTTCAGAGTTGCTAAAATATAATTAATTTGTTTCTAGATCAAATCCCAAATACCTTCCACATAAACATGCAATGATATAAAAATAAAGCACTAATGCTCTGTTAAAGTCTGAGGAGGATTTGAAGGCAGATCTATGACAGTCAAGGGACAACCAGCAGTGTGATAAATCTTTGCCCAGGGGAAATAAACAGATTTTAAATAAAAACAATTATTAAAACATTTCCCCTTGTATGACTTTCATAAATATTAAACTTTAAAAAATATATTTCCTGAAATGGAGTATCTCTGTGTTTAATCAATATATTTGTTATGTGTGAAACCACAAAATGTAAATGGAATACAGACATAATATTACAATGATATCTAATATATTAACTTTTGATGTTCTCAACTTTATAATATAGCATAGCTCTTATCTCAGTGAGAGGTGGATGCATGTCAAAAATAAGGAAGCCTCTGCTATGCATCCAACCAAAAACTGGACATGGTATCATAACAGATGTATCATCACAAAATTCTCAGGTAGAGAATTTACAGGGTTCTTTTTGAAATATCCACTCTGTCTTCTTCCTCTTGCTCTTTCTAAGTATGAAGAGGTGTTGACTGTTACAACTAAAGGTCAGAGCACTGGTTCAGGCAACTATGGACAACAGTGGAGGTAGCAGGGTATAAAGTCAGTTGTAGAGAGAGAATGAAGGATGTCTGTGGTTTGTAGTTAGAAGTACAGGGCCTGAGGGGGATTCTGGGCAGATATACTTTGTTTGACCAGCACACTAACTCTTTATGAATGTCCATGATATTGCCATTAAATGTTGTTTGAATGTCAATGCACTTCCCCAGCTGGCCAGAGACCACATCACTTCCATTGTTTCTGGCCTCTGAGGGCATCTGTGACTGAGGTCTCAGCAGTAAGAAATGTTTATCCTTCTATAAAATGTGTACTTTAGTACATTAAACTAAATGTCAAATAGATAAAGCACCAAATGTATTACAAGTGTATTATTATATAGAGAGAGTTAAAAATTTTGTCAGTCAGGGTTGAACCAAGGAGCAGAACCAGATTATATAAATACATACATACACACATGCACATACATATAATTTACTACAAGAAATTTGCCCATGCAATTGTGGGGGCTGACTAAGCCACCCAAAATTCCACCAACTAGTTGAGAAGGGAAGATCCATGGAGAAGTGAGGGTGACTGCAGACCAAGCTGCTGCTTCAAGTCTTTGAAGCTTAGGAAAGGGCTTATCTCTCTTTAAAGGAAACCCACTTGATTAAGCCAGGACCATGTGAGATAACTTCCATTTTCATTAACTCAGAATTAATCTACTTGGAACTTTAATTATATCTGTAAAATTGCTTCAAAGCAGCACCTACACTCATGTGTGACTGAAGAACTGGAACACAGTTTGTGTGTGTGCTACAAAATGGCTGCTGCCTCCTTTCCACCTACTAACACATAGGAGTGAATATGTCTTGTAAGCCACTCTATCTGGAAACTTACTAAGAAAAACAATTTTGGGGAATGTATTAGCCTAGCCAAGTTGATATGTAACAAAACCAACAACAGAAAAATAAACTTGCTCTATATTTATATATGTGAGTTCTCTTATTTCCTATTTAACTCTTGTCAAACATTATGGATCCATACTCTTGCTTGGAGTTTCAGAGATATAATTCTTCAATTCTACTTCTCTGAATATATCCCAAAGTATTGAAAACAGTAACGAGCAGAGACATCTGCACCTCCATGTTCATAGGAGCATTATTTACATTAGCTAAGTCATGGGGGAAAAATGTCTGTCAATTGATAGAGAAATGCATGAAGAAGTGGTACATATATACAATGGAATAGTATTCACTCATGAATAAGAAGGAAATTTTACAATTTGTGACACTATGAATGGACATTGGGAGAATTATACTAAGTGATAGAAATCAGACAGAAAGAGAAATACTGAATGATTCACTTATATGTGGAATCTATTTTTTTTTAAAGATAAAGGTAAATGAAAAAACATAATTACAGAAATAGAGGTCAGGTCAGTGTAGGGGGGTATGGAAATTGGATGAAGTTGGTCAAAAGGCACAAACTTTCAGTTATAAGATAAATAAGTACTAGGGATAAAATGTACAACATGATTTACTATAGTTAACATTGCTGTATGTTAAGAGAGTAATGCTAAGAGTTCTCATCACAAGGAAAAAAATATGTTTCTTTTCCTTTATTTTTATATGTGTTTTTAAATTTTTTTATACAACCTTTAAAGGTTACACTCCATTTACAGTTATTACAAAATAATGGCTACATTCCCTGTGTTGTACAATACATCCTTGTAGGCTATTTAACACCCAATAGTTTGTACCTCTCATTCCCCTATCACTTTATGCCCCTCCCTCCTCTGGAAAACACTAGTTTGTTCTCTATATCTGCAAGTCTGCTTCTTTTCTGTTATATTTAATAAGATGTTGTATTGTTTAGATTCCACATATAAGTGATATCATATAGTATTTGTCTTTCTCTCTCTGACATATTTCAGTTAGCATAGTGCTAAGTCCATCCATGTTGCTGTGAGTGGCAAAATTTCATTCGTTTTTATGGCTGAGTAGTATTCCATTATAAATATGTATCATATCTTATCTTTTCATTTATCTGTTGAAGGATACTTAGGTTGCTTCCATATCTTGGCAATTGGAAAGAGTGCTGCTGTGAACATGGGGGTGCATGTATCATTTTAAATTACTGTTTGTTTTTGTTTAGATATATACCCTGGAGTGAAATTGCTGGGTAATATGGGGGTTATATTGTTAATTTTTTGAGAAAAATCTTTACTGTTTTCCACAGTGGCTAAACCAATTTACATTCCCACCCACAGTGTATGAGGGTTCCCCTTTCTCCACATCCTCACAAACATTTGTTATTTGTGTTCTTTTTGATCACAGCCATTCTGACAGATGTGGGGTGATATATCATTGTTGTTTTGACTTGCATTTTGCTGAATACTAACAATGTTGAGCATCTTTTCATGTGCCTGTTGTCCATCTGCATTCCCTCTTTGGAAAAATGTCTATTCAGGTCTTCTGCCCATTTTTAAGTTGGATTGTTTGTTTTTTTGATGTTGATTTGCTTGATTTATTTATATATGTTAGACATTAATCCCTTATTGGTCTTATCATTTGCAAGTATTTTCTTCCACTCAGTAGGTTGTCTTTTCATTTTGTCAATGGTTTCCTTTGTTGTGCAAAAGCTTTTAAGTAGGTCCCATTTGTTTATTTTTGCTTTTATTTCCTTTATTTTAGGAGTGGGATCTAAAAAAATATGGCTGCGATTTATGTCAAAGACTGTTCTGCCTATGTTTTCCTCAAGGAATTTTGCAGTATCTGGTTTTACATTTAGGTCTTTAATCCACTTTGAGTTTATTTTTGTATACGGTGCTATCAGTTAATATGCTACACCAAGTTAGCCAATTGGGAAATAAAAACAATATGATCATCTCAATGGATGCAGAAAAAACTTTTGACAAAATTCAACATCAATTTATAATAAAAACTCTCCAGAAAGCAGGTTTAGAGGGAACATACCTCAATATAATAAAGGCTATATATGACAAACCCACAGCTAACAGTGTATTCAATGGTGAAGAGTAGAAAGCATCTCCTCTAAGATCAGGAACAAGACAAGGATGCTCACTCATGCTACTTTTATTCAACATAGTATTGGAAGCCCCAGACACAGTCATCAGACAAGAAAAAGAAATAAAAGGAATCCAAATTGGAAAGGAAGAAGTAAAACTGTTCCTGTTTGCACATGACATGATACTAAATATATATAGAAAATCCTAAAGATGCCCCCAGAAAACTACTACAGTTCATTGATGAATTTGGTAAAGTTGCTAGGATACAAAATTAATACACAGAAATCTGTTGCATTTCTATACACCAACAATGAAAGAAAGAGAAATTAAGAAAACAATCCCATTTACCATCTCATCAAAAAGAATAAATCACCTAGGAATAGATCTAACTATGGAGCTAAAAGACCTGTACACAGAAAACTATAAGAAACTTGTGAAAGAAATTGAAGGTGACACAAACAGATGGAAAGATATAACACGTTCTTGCATTGGAAGAATCTATAAAGTTAAAATGACATACTACCCAAAGCAATCTACAGATACAATGCAAAACCTATCAAAATACCAATGGCATTTTTCACAGTACTAGAATAAATAATTTTAAAAGTTGTATGAAGACACAAAAGACTGAATAGCCAAAATAATCTTGAGAAAGAACAGAGCTGGAGGAATCATGTTCCCTGGCTTCAAGTTATACTATAAAGCTACAGTAATCAAAACAGTATGGTACTGGCACAAAAACAGACACATAGATCAATGGAACTGAATTGAGAGCCCAGAAATAAACTCATGTGCTTATAGTCAGTTAATCTATGACAAAGGATTTAAGAATATACAATGGGGAAAAGACAGTCTCTTCAATGAGTGGTGCTGTTAAAACTGGACGACTACATGTAAAAGAATGAAATCAGAACATGCTCTAACACCATGTATATTTTTTTCTATCTATATTATGAACTTAACTAAACTTATTTTGGTAATCTATTCACAAACATATGAATCACTTCTTTATGCTATATACCTTAAACTTCTACAGTGTCTTTTGTTAATTTTATCTAAGTAAAACTGAATAAGAAAAAACTTTGATATTTACCCAAACATGTAATATTTCTAGACATCTACATCTATAATAGTTGTAAAAATATTTTGTTTTGTTATTACTTCTGCTAGTTTGTGTATATCACTTAATATCTCAGAGATTTAGCTCTTTGCCTTAAAATGTGAGATTATGGTATCTGCTTTAGTTAACTCACACATGAATTGTAAAGACAAGTAACATGATGAATATGCAGGAGCTTTGTAATTTACAATTTTGGAGTGGGATTTCTTTAATTTCTTAAGAATTATACTTTTCACAGGTTTATTCTGCTTAGCTAGATTTACATCAGGAAAATATAAAGTTTTTTTTTAAACAAAATCTTCATTTTGGTTAATTGTTTTGAAAATATGCTGACCATTAAGTTGATGACTTGATTAAAGGGTTGAAAATCAATACTTGAAATAGCAATACAGTTGAGAAAATAATATTAGTAAAATAGAAAATTCCTTAGGGTTTGCTAGGAAAATTCATCATAGTCTCACATAACATTATTGAATAGAGGGGTTAGAAGTCAACTAATTGGTAATTTCAGTCAATTTCAATCCACCATGCTTCACATGCTTAGGTTTTTTTAAAATTAACTATAAATAATTCTACTCAACTACATAAAGTATAAATTTAAAATACCAATCATGCTTCATCATGTGTCAAGTTCTTAAGATATGTGAAATCTTAGATTTCTAATATCGAAATTTAATCTAAATTTGCAGACATGCAGAGGCCAAGAAGTGCCCATAATCATTAAGATACTTGGCATTGTAGATGGAACTTCACAAGTTACAATTTGATAATTGTTTTTAAAAATTATTACTTCTAAAATTTTCTATTTTTTAACAAAATTAAAACTGTTCCAGAAGATGCTTCACATTATATGTCATCAAGGAAATACAAATTAAAACCACAGTGAAATACTACTATAAATCTATTAGAATTGTTAAAATCTGGAACAGTGACCACACAAAATACTGTGGAGGATGCAGAGCAACAGGAACGCTAATTCATTGCTGGTGGGAATGTGAAATGGTACAGCCATTTTGAAAGACAGTTTGAGGGTTGCTTATAAAACTAAACATACTTTTACCATATCCAGCAATTGCACTTCTAGGTATTTACCCAAAGGAGTTGAAAACTTATGTCCACACTTAAACCTTTTCAAGGATGTTTATAGCAGCTTTATTCATAATTGCCAAAATTCAGAAACAAGATGTCCTTTAGTGGGTGAATGTATAAATAAACTATAGTACATCTTGCAAATGGAAGACCATTCAACATTAAAAAGAAATTAACGGGCTTCCCTGGTGGCGCAGTGGTTGAGAGTCCGCCTGCCGATGCAGGGGACACGGGTTCGTGCCCCGGTCCGGGAGGATCCCACATGCCGCGGAGGGGCTGGGCCCGTGAGCCATGGCCGCTGAGCCTGCGCGTCTGGAGCCTGTGCTCCACCACGGGAGAGGCCACAACAGTGAGAGGCCCGCGTACAGCAAAAAAAAAAAAAAAAAGAAAGAAATTAACTACCAAGCCATGAAAAGACATGGAGGAATAAATGCATATTACTAAGTGATTAAGCCAATCTGAAAAGGATATATACTGTATGATTCCAACTATATGACATTCTGGAAAAGGCAAAACTATGGAGAAAAACTGATTAGTGTTTGCTGGGGTGTGAATAGATAAGTAGCTTGAGCACATATATTGGGAACAGTGAAAATACTCTGCATGATCTTGTAATAAAGGATATATGTCATCATACATTCATCCAAACCCATAGAATGTTCAACACCAACAGTGAACCCAAATGGAAACCATGCACTTTGGGTGATTATGATGTGTTAATCTAAGTTCATTCTCGGTTTAAAAAAGTGTACCCTCTGGTGATGTTGATGTTGATAATTGCGGAGGCTAAGTATGTGTGAGTCATGGGAGTACGTGGAAAATCTCTGCACCTGTTCTCAATTTTGTTGTAAACCTAAAACAATTCTTAAAAAAATAAAATC